>NW_025421322.1:34164775-37149550 GCF_011764305.1 Mustela putorius furo | reverse complement strand
GCCACTGGTCCTCAAGTCAGTCGGGGGGTGTAGACCTGTCCACTGGCTTTGTTCTAGAACTTGGTGTACTTCGAATGGGAATAAGGCTTTTGAGGGGACCAAGACTTGTCTGATTGAAAGAAGAAAGCACAAAACTCATTAAAATTAAAAAGGGAAAACATGATTCACTGGGAAAACTTTTGCAAATCTGTGGTATAGCAGTGAAGCCGAACTGTCTGGGGAAGGGGTGTGATGTGGAGAGATAATGTGCTTCCGTGTCTTTAGGCCAAATGCAGTCCACGACCCCCTGCCTCCAGTTAGGATCAGGTGAGGACATAAATAGAATCAAGGAAGGTTTTAATATAGTCCCTAAAATGAAATTCGTGGTGTGGTCCTCCCGTTGGTAGTGTGATGAACGAGTCACGCCAGTCTGACCGAAGTGAGTCTGCCGACTTCTTAGAGGTGGTGATTCCGGGGATTATAAGAGATTGCAAGGACCAGGGGTGCCCGGGACCCCACCCAAGTTGAAGACAGATATTTTCAACCAGCCTCCACCTGAATATCTCTAGAAAAAGAAGACATACTCCTTTCAAAGCCAGTACATCTGGCTTTGAAATTTAGACACTTATTTCCATAGAGAAGAGACATTTATTGGAAATTTTTTCTCATTGAGAATCGGAATATGGTCTTCTGTGTCTTCTATCCCTTGCTTCTGATCCTTCCCTTTGTACCAAAAAAAGCACACCTCCTACTCTCTTTTACTGAGTTATAGTCTTCAGAATTTAAGGCTTGTTCTCCATCCTGGTCACTTATCTTCTGATTTGGTCTGTCCTTTGCTGAAGACACACAGTATGTTAATAATGCACCTTAAAATTGTATTGACTTTTTTCTTTTCTTTCTTTCTTTTTAAGAGAGAGAGGGCAAAGGGAGAGAGAATCCTAAGCAGGCTCCACACCCAGCATGGAGCCCAACACAGGGCTTAAAATTAATCCCAAGACCCTGAGACCATGACCTGAGCCTAAATCAAGAGTTCGCCAATTAACCAACTGAAACACGCAGTTACCCCTCTGGGGTCTCTTGTAAAGAGAGGGTCTTTGTAAAAAGAGGGTCTTGTAAAGAGAGGACCTCTGGGGTCCCTGTAAAGACACTAATTGTAGTCATGAGGGTTCTACTCCCATTACCTAGTCACCTCTGGAAGCCCCCATTTCCAAATACCATCACAAGGGGGTTTGAGGTTCAATATAAGAGTCTGGAGGAGATGCAGACATTCAGTCTGTAGCACTGTCTTACTATTATTTAAAAGAAGCTCAAATACCCAGTCCTTTTCTAATGCTAAGCCTCATAATATCCATGCTACCCGGATTAGCATTGCTTAACCCAGAAGTGCGGTCTAACTCTGCGGTCTAACTCTGGGCCATGAACCCGGCATGGACCAGAGTAGCACATGGTCCCAGTCTCGGCTTGGTTTTGCATTCAAGAAGTGCAGACCATAGTCGAAAACAATGAAAGGAACCCCGCTCTTCATTTGTCTCTCAGATACTTTGAAGGGGAAATGTGGATTCTTCCCCATAATATCACTTGTCAAGCAGAAACTTGAGGCAGGGTCCTTCCCTCTGTGGTCCTCTGACATCCCAGCGCTGGTCTTGGGCACCTCACTCTGTACCCCAAATCTCCAGGGCATCCCCACCCACTCCCCCTGCCCCTATCTTGCCTCACTGGCTCCCCACCAGAAGTGACTTCTTCCCTTCTATCAGAACCCTAGCAGTGGGACACCTGTCTTCCCAAATGTCCCCAGAAACCATGGATGGAACAGGTGTATGGAATCCCCCCGGGAATGTCTAGAGCTACTTTGTTTTTCTTAAAAGAAATTCTCAGGGAGCACAGTCCCCCCCTACATGTTTCTATCAACTTTGTCAGCTATTTTTTTCAGTTTGTTGGTAGCTGGAAGGAACACTCTGGCCAAAATTGCCGTGAAGAAACATGGTAGTTCAGACTCCTTCTCATGGGGAGAGTTTTGCTGAAATTCTCCTCCTCTCCTGAATCTGCTGGAGTGAGGATTCTGCTTCCTGAAGGAATGACCCGTAGACTAGAAGACTTTTTGCAAGGGAAGCTTTGAGGTGTTTGTAGGCCCCACTGTCCCTCAGTTGGGCTCTGGAGGTCCCTGTCTGCTCCCTAAGGACTCTGGTGTCAAGCCCTGAGTCAGAAAGCCAGTGGGCAGAGTTGGATGCTCTCCATCCCCGCTCCAGGTTCAGAGCTGCCTGAAATCAGCATGAAATATGTTCGTGCCTAAGCGATTCCACCTGAAAAGTAATTGGCTGGCTGCACCCCAGGAGCTGTAAATCAGCCTGGTATTGTCTGTCCTCCACTTCAACTTATTATGAGCTTCTGTGGTGGATACAACCTTACAGAGTTTTCATAAATCTTGTCTTTGGCCTTTTGCCTAGGCTCCTGTTGGCCTGGGATTCTGCACAGAGAATGCAGGGATGCCCTGAGAGTCAGAGGAGGGGAGGAAGGGGTGATGCCAGGGATGTGGGTCTGCCGGGGACACCACTGTCCCTTCATGGGAACGTGGCCATGAGTGGCGTGTGTCTGGCCGGGAGCCAGGGGTAGAAGCACGGACGCCCCACTCACCGCCTCCCGGAGTCCCCCGGAAGTTGCCGAACCACCAGCTGAAGGCTGGATTCTGCAGAAACCTCTGTTGAGAACAGGGGGCAAGGGCCAGGAGTTTATTTGGGAAATGCTCCAGAAATCACCACTTAGGGCATTGTGTTGTGGGGAGAGGAGGGGAAGCAAGAGAAGGCGTGTTCATGAGCAGGCTTCCGCAGTAGACAACCAGGCCTCCCCTCCACAGATAGCCCAGGAGGCGTGGGCACACGCGGAGCTGTGGTCTGACGGGGGGGGGGTGAGGCAGGGGTGTTTGTGTGCCCATTCCTATTGGCCAGTGGGTGAAGGCGACTCCCAGAAGCTCCCTGCCTGCCCTGTCCTTGGGCCAAGGGTGGTCCTGTGGCAACGGAAAGCCCAGGATGCTGCCAGGTTCCTGTGTGTTCAGGGCATTTAGAGACGGGCACTGACCATGTCTCCTGTGTCACTGTTTTCCCAGGAAACAGTCTGAGCTTCACAAGGCAGAGTGACTTGGCCGATGTCACACAGCTGGTCCAGGGCAGGATGCACATCGCTTCCCACATCCCATCCCCCCAAGCCAGTTCTCTTCGCCTGTGACTTCGGCAGGCTGAGCAGGATTATTCATTTCCATTAAGGATGGATCAGCCTAAAAGTTACTCCTCACGTCCTTCCTCCTGGAGCGTGATACTCTGGGGCCTTTGGCATCCAGGAGCAGTGCCGACTGCCTGGAAGGGAGCCCTGGCTTTCCCCGCCAACCTGTGTGCCTTCACTGGACAGGGGCGCAGATGGGGAAGCAGTGGCGGGGAGTGTTGGCCTCTTACTTCAAGGCATTAACAAAAAATCCCTTTAATCTCCAGGTTGTTTGTGATCTGCTTTAGCCAGGTGTTAAATGCTTAGAAATGATCCAGCCTAGGCCTGAGGGCAGATCAAAATGCTGTGAATCTCCCTGAACCCAGGAGCTCAAGGCCAGCCAGAGTGGGATTCCCACCGACAGCTGGGCTCCCTGAAACTCGGACCTTCCGGTTCTATGAGCTTCTTCATGGGTCGAGTACCAACAATTTCTGCTGCTGCAACAGGGGTGTTGGGAGGTGACAACACGGTAATATCGGTAATAACATCTGGCGCCCTGCCTTGCATCTTGGGATCCCGCCTTTCCTCCCCCTGCCTGGACTCTCTCGTCCTGATGCCTCCCTTGGAGAAGTAGGCAGAGACACACATCGGACAGGACTGCCTTGCTGTTAGATTGACAGCCTGATGGAAGAAGGAAGCATGAGCTGATTATGTGCAGTAAAATGTGTCAGGGTCCTTACAGAGGTGTTTTTTGAACTCCCCATCCTGGAGGGAGTAATTAGACTAGAGATGAAAGCTGCGGAAAGTTAAAGCATCCCACAGTATGCCGGTCGGCCTGCGGGGGCAGCAGCGAGCAGGGCGTCCACACCAGCCGGTTCCTTTCTCCTTTTCAGGTTCCAAATGAGATAGAGAGGGGGACGCCACTTGCCTGAAGGGACACTTGGGATGTGACAGAGCTAGCCCCCCCCCCCACGCACACACACACATTCTGACAGGCTCTCGGCGGGGCAGAGATACTGATGAGTTCATGCTCAGGAGTCTTTTCCAGAAACAAAGCCTGGAGTTTGTTAATTTAATTGTTTAACACATCGCGCTGTCCCGCGTTTCCTGCACATCCGTAATTGTGCCTAGAGCCTTGATCAGATTCAGGCTTGATGTTGCTGGCAAGACTTCACAGGGAGTGTGCGCTTCCTTTAGGAGGCACTGGGGTCTGGTGGTCTCTCTCCTTGTGATGTTCACACTCTTTGATGTCCAGTGCTTAGATCAATTAGCACATCAAGGTTTGCAAATTGACGCCTTCCTTGTCCTACCAGTTCTTTTTTATCTATCTGCTAGAATACTTCTAGAGGCAGGAGAGGTCCCTCAGTTGCAATAGACATGCCCAGTGGTACAGTTGATGTGGGAGGCAGGATAGGAACGGATGTTCCAGTCTTTCCTTTCAATTATTGTCGCATAACAACTCGATTCTTTTGCATCTCGCGAAGATGGTTAACTCGTTCTTTTGTTTTCCATCAGTAATTTTGAACTCCTGGATTCAAGCACATTTGATGTGTTTCCTTATAGTCTGGTTGTGTTTCCCTTTGACGTCCCTTTGTCTCGGCTGGGGCCAATAGGGGCTTATCCCGTTGACCCTGAGTGCCTTTGACACAAGCCTAGAAATCTTTGATAGCATCCTTGCTCTCTGGAAAGACGTACGGAGCTGGATTTGTGTCCCTGTCTTGTCCCGATCTGCAAGCCGTCATTTCTCCGCGGAGCTCTGTTTCCTTCTGGTGGAAAATGGTATCAAAGGCCAAGATCTGTGCTTTGGGGTGAAGTCGCTCTTGAGCAAACATATGAGAGAGCGTAATCTTAGAGAAGAGGGTGTGGTGGGTGCTGACTTGTTTAGACTTCAGATTTAGAAATGTCATTGTACAATCTTCCTCCTCAACACTTTGATATTTCTTTTTTTCTTTTTGAAGATGATGTGTTTATTTGCTTGAGAGAGAGCAGAGAGCACGAGTGGGGAAGTAGGGGGAGGGGGAGCGACAAACTTCTCGCTGAGCAGGGAGCCCGATACAGGGCTCCATCCCAGGGCCCTGAGATCATGACCTCAGCCCAAGACAGACGCTTCACTGACTGAACCTCCCAGGCACCCCAACACTTTGGTATTTGTGAAACGTGTATTGCCAGAATAGTAGTGGGGATGGGCTGGGCACTGCTCTGCCTGGCTCTCTCCTTAGAACAACTTTCTGACTTCCGATCACTCAGCGCAAGGTGGCCGGCTAGCTTTGTACTCCATTGGAGGAGACGGAAGCTCGGAGAGACCAAGCGACTCCCTCAGGGTCCAGCAGCTAACACTTGATAAGGCTGAGATGTGAAACGGATGCCTTTTTGACAACAGAATCCATGTTTCATGTGGATTTTATAGTAGATGATGTAAGGCAGGACTCTGGACCTCGATTGAATGACCGAGTTAAGTGCTTGAGGTCATGATCATGGTGTGATCATGGCATTTCATCTGGAACCAAGGGTGCCTTTGAAGTGACCTTGCAGCATTCCCCTCCCCAGTCATCAGTTGTCCTTAGGTCCTTTGCTTGAGGCATGAGTGTGGTCTCATTGGGGAGCAGCTTTGAAAGCAGCAAACGTCAGGTGTGTGTGTATGCTGTTGACTTCCACCTGGATGGAGCCCCTGAGAAGTAATGCTGGGTCAAATAGACCCCAGTTGGAAGTGAGTCTCTAGTCTTCCCTGACTGGTTGCCTGACTTACCTGCTTGCCTTCAGGGCTCTGGAGACTTCCCCTCCTTTGTTCAAGTGCTCAGCTGTGCTCTTAAAATGTGGCTTCCTTGGTTTTATCAGTCTGTCCTGAGATGTATCTAGGAGGTGGGCTTTGCGATGACCTGGCTTGTTATACTGCCAGAAACTGGTACATTTGTGTGAGCTCTTTCTTCCTCTTGGGAACGTCTGGAGCAGTTCTCCTGGGCTCTGCTGCAGGGGGACACAGGGTATGCTCCACTGAGCAGGAGGTGGGCTAACTCCACTGTTGAGTGACTCCTGGGGGAGCTGGGGCAGGTCCCAGTCTCCTCTGACCTCACTCTGGTCATCAGTGAAAAATGAAGGGTGCTGATACCTGATTCCCAAGTTCTCATGCTCTAAAATGTTAATTCTGATGGAGTGCCATTTCCGGTGCTCTATGGTGTCCTGGCTGCCACGGGGTGCTGGGCTAGGTGCTGAAGACAGTGCTGAGCAAAGGGCTTAGTGCCCACCTGACCACACACGGGTCGTCGTCCAGTGGGACAGAACAGACGGCTGTGAAGGGATGACAGTCTTGGGCACTGCGTCCTGGGTGGGGTGCATGGCGGGGTTAGGGGACCGTTTCTAACGGGTATCCTGGGAGGAACCAGGGAAGGCTTTCAAAGCTGGGGCCATCTCAGCTGAGAACCAAAGTGTGACCAGAATGTGTTGAGGTAGAAGGGGAGAATCAACCATGCCGAAGTGGAGCATAGGGCAGACTCGGGGCAAGGGGGCATTCCGCTCACAGCAGGACCGAAACCATACACTCATGATTTAGTCCGTGGCCACATCTTCGATGCAATATCTAGAAGCCAGATTCTAAGCTGAGAACTTAGAGGGCAGACCCTTGTGTGTGTGTGTGTGTGTGTGTGTGTGTGTGTGTGTGTAACAGAGAGAGACAGGGAGACCCCCTTTTAGGAGTTGGGAGTCATAATTGTGGTATCAGCCAAAGCAGGCCATGCTGGGGGAAGCCTGGCCTTGAGTGTGTCCCCAGCCTGTCCCAAGCAGGAGGGAGGCACCACCTGAAGATTCTGGGCTGCGGGGTCCCACCCTGCACCAGAGCTAGGAACTAGAGAGGAGCTCCGGCATCAGGAACCAAGTGGGTGCCAGGATAGGGCAGCACCTGTTTGGGGACAGATGGAGAAAGCTCCAGGGAGACCTGCCTGGGCAGATCTCCTGGGTGGGTTGAGCAAGGGTGACTGGCTGGAAGTTTGGGGGAGTCAGCTGCCCCTCCAAGGACAGTTAAAGTCCTGCCTTACAAATGAACACGACAGCATGTTTAAAGAAACGTTTCATTCTGACTCGACTTATTTAACGCTTTGTTTGTTTGTTTGTTTCTCAGGGCCCTTCTGGACCACCAGGAGACAAAGGGCCGCCGGTACAGTATGAGTAAAATGAAGGGTTGGGCTTAATGGGGAAGTTCTGTTCTAATGAAAGCAGTTTTAAAGCGGGGGTTGGGGGATGGGGGGGCAAACTCACAAGGTTTCTGCAAATCCCTAGCATGAAACAGTGCAGACTCTCTAGGATATATATCATCCGTCTCCAGAATGACAGTAGGAATGGCCTGGGTGGTCGTCTAATCCAGCGTGCCCATGCTGTAGCTGGCCAGACCGAGATGGGCTTTCCTATTGGGCATCTCCATGTTCCAGGACAGTGTGGTTTGGTGACTCTAATTACCAGCAGAACGAATTTTGAATCCTGGCTTCACTAGCCCCAGCCTTTGTCCGGATCAAGGGAGGGATCTCTCTAAATCTGGAAAGCGAGCCTGATTAGACCCCTGGGCCATTGTGGTGGTCCTGAAGGCTCAGTGCTGGGAAGCAACGGGAGGGCTCAGGAGCCATGGTTCTTAGGAGAAGCCACCGATGCTGACAAGCACAGTGTATGCATTCAGCAGTGAATGTGGATTTCTATGCCCAGATCAGCTGCAGGCTAGCACCTGTGATGACATACCTTATATGTAAAATTCTGAGCACTCTAATAATTTCCGAACTAAGAAAATGGGTTTGTATACCCGTTTTTATAGAGTAGGAGGCCCAGAAGAGTTCATGGAGAGGCATCCGACTTCAGAGCGAGTTACTGTAGCATAGCAGTAGGGTGCGGGACACGGGGGATGGGGCTTCTCTGGAGGGTCGTGGTGGAGGGGACATCTGGGAGGTCTCAGAGTGGCCGGGTTAGCACCGCCCCAGCTCCTGCCATCACAAAGTGCTGATTCCCACCTGCACGTCCACTTCAGGAAGATTCCCATAAGAAGCAGGATCCACAGTGAAAAAGACATGCGTGAGAATTCCCAATACTGTTCAGAACGTTTCAACAGAACGGGCGTGATACTGTAATGAAAAATCATAGCTGTCCTCTGAGCACCGGGCACCGGGCTGAGCCAGCCACCAGACGTGCAGGGGTGAACCACGGCGTGCTCACTGCCAGAGCCGACCCTTCTGTTCCAGGAAGGAGCCCCCACATGGGGCCTGGGCAGGAGGGCTCAGAGTCAAGGTGTTCCAGAATGATCTTTGTGTGTGTGTGTGTGTGTGTGTGTAATGCCCACCTTGACAAGCGTGGGCGAAATGAGTAAGCGCTGAGCGGAGAATCTGGGCACACACATTATTATATCAGATTCCTCATAGTAACAGGCCATTTGTACAACGAGAACCAACTAGTGCCAAGGAAGGAGGGAGGGATCTAATTTTGCTTAAACTGATGGCAAGTGTCTGTCGTTCTCTTTCCCTCAGGGATCCCGAGGCTTACCTGGATTTCCCGGCCCCCAGGGACCCGCCGGCCAGGATGTGAGTACAGAACAGCAGTCTCTGCTCAGCTGAGGTTCTTCTAGAATCTTCTAGAAGCCCACCTCCCCCACCTCCTAGCTGCCCTAGACCAGGAAACCCCTCCACTCATCCCTGCCCCCTTCCATTTTTAGATTTTACTCTTGTCTTGCCCGGGAGCTACAGTTTTGCACAGTCTAGTTTCCCTCCTCATGCTTTTGTGCTTCGCTTCCAGACCTTGTTAGCTCCCAGGCATCCCCGACTACGCCTCCCACTTGCTTGGAGGATTTCCTTACAGCCTTAGCGGGTCGTTCCTGCTCAGAGCCGGTGACGTGGACTTGCTGTCCACAGACTTGTTCCTGACCCTTCCCTGCATGGGCTTTCCCCCTCCATGGGAATCTCAGACTGACCTGATGCTCCCTGAGGATTGCGTCCGTTCCCACATGGGGACAGTGGCAGTCATCTCTTACCTCCTGCCAGGCTTCTGCGTCTGCTTAGCTAGAGCTGAGCTCCACGAAGATAGCACCATGTGGCTGAGGCATCTCGAGGTCCCTGATGCCTGGCTGCGCGCCAGGTTCATGGGTGTCGCGCACTGTATATTCTGCCCCAGTGGAGGGATGGCCACGATGACCTTCTATGAGGCACAGCTTTCTGATGACAAGTAGCAGGGGTTCTTCTTGGACACGCATATCTCCATCTGTAGTTTCAGCTCACTAGAGGCAGAGATGATGCATCACCCTCCCCTTCCCTTCCTTGGTTCTCCTGCGGAGGAGAAAGTTACCCTCTGGAGCCCATCCGCCTTTTCTCATTCCCCCGCCCCACTCTCAGTGCCACAGTCTTTTTTTTTTTTTTTTTTTTTAATTTATTTGACGGACAGATCAGAAGCAGGCAGAGCAGCAGGCAGAGAGAGAGGGAAGCAGGCTCCCCGCCTAGCAGAGAGCCCGATGTGGGACTCGATCCCAGGACCCTGAGATCATGACCTGAGCCGAAGGCAGAGGCTTAACCCACGGAGCCCCCCAGGCGCCCCTCAGTGCGACATTCTCAGAAGCCCCCCTCCTTCCAGAGCTCGTCCTTCCCCCTGTGTTTGGAGAAAGATGGAGAAATTAAAGATAGGGGTGTGTGTGTGTACGCGCACAGGTGCGCACTCTGTGAGCTGCCTCATTTTCAGTTTTGCAGGTGGGGTCAGAATTTCAGGAGGGATGGCTTATTCTAAATATTTGCCACAGTAGAATATTTTCCGGGAAGACTTGAGTGTCCACCTGAGACCGGAAAGCAGGCTTTTTTATTGGTACCAGTCTTCACGTTTGGGTGAATTTTTTCCCCACCCAGTTACGCGTGGCAGACACAGAAGTTGGGGGTCAGCGTGGGCAGAGTGGCCGGTGATGATGTGCTTATTAGCACAGTTAACCTCTCCTGTTTCTCTTCTCTTAGGGCGTACCAGGAAATCCAGGAGAAAGAGGGCCTCCTGGCAAGCCAGTATGTCAACTCACGGTTCCGGATGAATAGTAACTCTCAGTCAGGGCTCCCGTGAGAATAAAGCACAATCAGATGGTCCGAGAGGCTGGAAGAGGGACTTGTTACAGAGCCGCGGGCAGGGGCTGACCTGGGATGCTGGGGGGCCCCAAGATAAGCCACAGTGGGAGGCCAGCAGGACCATAACCTGTTTCCAGTGCCAAGTGAGAGGGTTGGGTAGGGCTCCAGGAGGAGCTGGGGTCGTGGGTGTGGTGTGTGGCTGGGTTGTGGCCATTGCCCGAGAGCTGGGCCAGAGGCACGGAGCAGGGCCTCCCCAACTCCAGTTTCCTGATGGGGCCTCTCCTCGCCCACCTCAGCCAGGGCGTGCAGGCAGTGAGCCCCATGGCACGCTCCTAGGATGAGGCCTCCCCGACATGGAACAGGACAGGGAAGAGTAGGGAGCAGGGCTGCGGGTGAGCAAATGGACCCCAGCATGCACCCCAGACTCCTAACTAGCCCGTTTCCTGCCCCAGTCCGGGGATGTCCAGGGATGTCTGCCCTGCCCAGTCACCCCCTTCCCACAGTGGCAGAAACTTTCTCCTCTCCTGGGGGAACTGTGGAAACTGGGGGTGCCAGGGAGGGGCTGGTGCTGAGCACTCACTCCTTGGTGGTCTAGCCTGAGGCTCCTCCGGGCTCCCGCAGGAACATGTTGAGCCCCCCTGATTGACTTCCTGTTGCCAGAGATGGCCCAAGTCTTGACGAAGTGACCAGGCCACAATGGGAGGGACGGGGCTCTAGGAAAAGAACGGTGAGGATGCGCCGTCTGGCCGGGCAGCAGCGCAGACCTGGGAGAAGCCGGTCCGCACTGAAGGACGTTTGTCTGGGAGGGAAGAGCTGGTGGCGTCAGGGCTGGGCACTCTGAGGCCTCAGCAGGACCGACCATAAGTCAGGCTCTGAGGCCAAGATGCTCACCTGGCAGAAGCTTCACCTCCGCACCTGATGGTCAGAGTCTCCCCTGCAGGCCTGGCCCGCTGCCCGACCCACACGTGTCCAAGGCAGAGACCCCCGGGCGTCGACAGGGGTCGCACCCTCCTCTGGTTGCTGGGCCCAGCAGAGACCTGGGTGGGGACCCTGGTCTGTTTGGACGGGCCCTGGAGGACCTACCCGTGGGACGAGTGGAAGGTCAGGTGACAGGTTAGGGACCGCTCACTGACCTCCTCCTCCCCGGGAAGCCAGCTCTGCAGCAGACAGACAGAGAGGCCCGTGGAAGCCGTATCCTTAGCCCCGTGCAGGACCCTGGTGCAGTAGGGGAGAGCGAGGTTCAGACCAGAGGCTAAGCGGGGCTTCAAATGACCTCGGCCAGGTCTAGATCTTGACAGCTCTCTGCAAAGAGAAATCAGCACAGTCCACTGACAATGTGGCCAATGGTGAGTGTCCCACAGCGGGTCACCTGCAGAATCTGGAAGGAGAGAGCGGGGAGGAGGGAGGGCAGGAGGAGACGAGATAGGTGTGTTTCCGATCACCATTAAATTCACGGAACGCTGCCCACAAACGGTCCCAAGTACAGCCCGGTGGGTCTCAGGGTGTCTCTGCTTGTGCGGGTCAGAGGAGGCATTTTTCAGGGGCCCCAAAACACCTGCAGGCTGAGTGATTCACTGAGAGGACTCCCCGGGAGGGAGGACCATCAGAGCTCAGAACTCAGGAACTCTGTTCCACGCATGGAAACAGCTGGTTCCAGAGGGAGGATACAGGTGGCAGCTGGCCCAGGAAGATGCGCAGGCAGAGCCCCTGGGAGACCAGGCCCAGAGCTTCCACCCCTACCCCAGGGGACTTGTGGGGACAGTTCACTCCCCAGCCATTTCTGGGACGGCATGTCTGAGAGAGCAGGGTAGGTGCTGGCGGGGTGGTAGGGGGAACGTGACGTGTTGCAGATGATGGACACTCACCCAAGCCTCGTCAGACGGGGTGTCCGAGGGCTTAGGGGTGACCCGTCAGGAGCCGGCAGGGCCAGACCTCCTCTGCAGTGAGCAGGTTTGGGCGCCCCCAGCCAGCTGACTTCAGCCTGTCCCCCACAGTCCCTGCTGCTTGGGGTAGAGAGCAGGACCTGGAGGGTTTCCCCAGTGCTGCTCCTGCAGAATTCCCGTGCTGGGCATCCCTGTTGAGAATTGAGCCCCTAGAGTCTGGGGGCTGGGGAAAGGCAGACTCAGCTGACCCCAGAGGGGCTGCCGGGTCTGTGAACAGCACGGCACTGTCCCACCTTGAGTCAAGAGTCTATTGCCTCCCCCTGAGTCAGCCCCCGCCTTTCCAGCGAGGGTCCTGGGCAGCTGGCGGAGCGGTACCCGGCAGGGCGGGCGGGGCCCCGGGAGGGCACGGACTGGCTCAGGCAGCCTCCGCGCTTGCCACCCTTTGTTCTTCCAGCCGCCATCCATCATGCCTGAACTGATCGGCCCCTGTGAGCTGCTCCCCAGGGCCCAGCACGGCAGGAGGCTAAGCAGACGGTGTCCCCCCATCCCCTGCAGGCACTGCTGGCCACAGACCCCTTCCGGGTATCCTGTGCCTTCTCATGCTACCTACCCTGTGACGTTTAGGGAAGTGGGTCACAATGACACATTCACAAAACTCTTCCCTGAGGCCACATTGGACCTAAGCTGGACGTCCCCTCCGGGTTCTCTCTGCCTCCGTGAGTGCTCCCGGCCCTGTGGTCTAGTGGGGCTGCCCTGGGCTCCACAGGAGGCTCCCAGAACAGCACAGAGACATCCCAGCTAATACAGCGCCAGCAGCTCGAACGTGGCCCTGTTTGAAGAATACAGATCCTCCACGGTTATTAACTTCCCAGGGAAGAACATAAGGCTTCAGGATAAAACCTCCTTCTGCTTTTAAATTACAGTTTCAATAAACAATATTGCAGAGGTTGGCCTTCCTCCAGGGGGTCTCGCTCAGAGCCGGTGGGGGGTCTGGGCTTCGGCTGGAGCAGGTGTACGCAGAGTGAGCTCCGCCTATGGGGCTGACACCCGTAGGCAGCACCAGATCGAGTCTGCCAGCGCCAATCTTGGGGGTCCACTTGTGTCCTAGCTCAGAGGGTCAATGAGAGGCCCCGTGCACAGAACCTGCAGGAAAATGCACACACGTGCAATCACTGTGGAGGTTTTCCTAACATGATGCCAAGGTTGCATGGCTTTGCTTAGCCGTAAGGTGTGGCAGAAGCCCTGGGGGGGTTTGGGAGCCAGGAAAATTGTGTTGGTTTCAGCATCCCCAAGATGCTAGATTCAATCCATAATTCATAAGCCGGAATGCAAACTTAATCAGAAGAAATCAGCCCCTGCACGTTCACTTGTGGCCACAGGCTTCCTATATTCTAGAAGAAAATCTAACACTTCCTCTGGAGAATGGATTCTCTGGCACTCTTTCCTTGCTGTGAAATTTAGAAGTTTGCAAAATACCCTGTCAATCTACTCCAGTTCTACCCGAGAATTCCCTCTTCCCTACAGCGTCTGCCTGGTTAATTATGCCTTTCCTTCCGGCTATATGTTCTTATAGCCCTGTGCGAACCCAGCCTGCATTCCACCTTGGGCTCCAGGCTGGCTGGAGCACCCTCCAACACAGCACCCTCCAACTCATCGGGTTTGAATGTGAATTTGGTGACCTGTGGACTTCTACATACCTTTAGAGGCTTTGTGATTACTCGTGATTTCTGAAGTTTCTTTCCCAGAGTTAGACACCTACAACCTGTGTGATGGATGAGGTTTAGAATACAATTCAACCTGGAAGAGCTGAAATAGTGGCTTCAAATTCATACTAGGTTGTGAATGACTGATGGCAACAGCTGTTACCCGTCTGGGGAATCCACGATAGTTTTTCCCTTGGCCTTTCACAGTACCCGCAAGACCTATCAGGTTTTGATGGGGGGTGGGGAGTAAGGACCACCCGGTACAAGAGCCAACAGGAGGAGACAGGGGACCGGGAAGGCTAATATCAGTCACGAGTAGAACTGGCAGCCTGTATGGTTGCCGCCTTCGGAGTGACTTCTCGTGCATCCCTGGCTTGGGACATGGACAGATCTGTTTGCATCCACCCTACACTTTGAAGGCCTTATGCTGTCTGAGCAAGGATGGGGGAGGTACTGTGTGCATGCCTGTGGGTATGTCTGTATTTACTTGTTTTTACTTTGGCAGGGTCCCTCCTCACTACTGTCGCCTGGGGACATAAATCTCTTGGTTAAGGTAAAAGCATGAAGTCCATGTGCATGCATCTGGAAATGGGGGGGGGGGGCTGGCATTTCAATAAGTTATGGCGCGTTTGGTTTGAACAACCATGTGTGAATATCCATGACGATATTAACAGCAGTATTTGTCCAGAGCTCTCCGTGCCCAGCGATGTGATAAATCCTCTGTCTCATCCGGCAGCCACTGGCCACGTGTGTCAGTTTAGCTTTAAGTTAATTAAAATTAAATACAAGTCAATACAAAATTCACATCCTTGGTCCCACTAGCCAGAGTCCAAGGACATGATGGCTAGATGTAGCTAGAGCTTATTTTGGTGGACAAGGCAGATACAGAGCATTTCTATCCTCCTAGAAAGTTCTCTGTGTAGGGCTGTGCTACATGATTGGTGTGCATCTCTTTCCTGCCTTCCATCCGAGGTTGATACTCTTTGCGCTGTGGCTTCGCAGGTACGGACCGTGAGGCACTGGGGATCATTGGCTTTCTGGGAATGCAGTCCAGTGTTCACTGACTTCAGAGACTGACCCTTAACCCCACACAAGGCTGTCATATGTTCTAAAAAACAGTCACAGGCAGAGTCAAACAGCTTGGGTATGCATCCTCCTGGTGAAAGGATCAGGGCACAGGACAGGTTAGTGAAGGTCCCAGCCAGGCCCTTTGGCCAGGAAGGAGAGCAGATCTGGGTGCAGACTTCGCTGGTCTGCAGGACCTGTTCACCTTGTCCATGGACACTGAAGGCCCTGAGAAGCTGGGAATCCCTCTGCCAAGATTGGGCGAGGACTGTGAGGTGCCTTGGTCCCCGCCCATGGGCGTCAGGCCTGAAATGAGGGAAGGCTGAAAGGCTGTGAGCAAGACAGGCGGGTAAGGTCTGTGTCTCAGGAAGAACCATCTTGCCGCAGTGAGCAGGGAGGGACGCTTTTGCTGGCTCTGCATCAAGCCTTTGTCTTAATTTAGGGTGAAGCTTGGCATTTGTGTGATCAGCTCCTTCCTCATTTCCTGTGTTCCGAACAAGCACTTGGGTTATGTCAAAGTCACAGAGCTCATGCCTGGGAGGGAGCGAGTGAAACAAAAGAGAAAAGAAAACCTTTTCAGAGGAGCCCAAGACTTTTCATCTCTGTACACAATGAAATGCCTTGGTGAAAAGCTATATATTTTAGTTTTTTTTTTTTTAAGTAGTAATAGAAAGTCTTTCCTGATTTTAATTGACAAGACTTTTTTTCATAGTCAAGGACATGACAAAAAATCATTACCTATTGATTAAATTCCTTGTTCATTGGAGGCTTTTATTAGTCTCGGTCATTTCTCATAATTCCACTGCCCTAGAAAGAGCTGGGAAGCTCTCCTTCCCTGGCAAAGAATTCAACCTCGAGATGTCCTAGTCTTTCTGCCAATGGTAACAGGAGTGTGAAGACTCATGCTTCACGGCTACCACATTGAGGTAGACCTTTAATCCCATCCGTGCTCCTTTCCTGCTGCAGGATGCAACTGTGTTCATCAGAGTAACTAGGAACCCCAGCGGGGACGGGGCACCTGCATTCAGGGTGGTGCCCAAGCCTTGCTGGTCCCATGGATCAGTGCTTTGCTTGGGTCAAGTGGGTTTTCCAGGTCAGCAGAGTCTACTGATAGGGGCTTCAAGATTTCTAGGCAGCCTCTGCCATTCTGATGTAGGGTAAAGCCTGCTGGTCTGGCCCAGGTGGCTGGTGGCATGTCCCTCCCTTGCTGAGAAGGCATCTTTTTTTTTAACAATATTTATCTCTGCTCCAAGGAATTTTACAGCATCACATACTTCATTCAGACAGTTGGAAAACTGCCTGGGTAGAAAGTTCATCTCCTGAGTCCCTGGTAAATGAACTTCCACTGTTGGCTCTGTGCCCAGCGAGGTCATCCTCAGGATGGCTCCATCACTTGGCTCCCTTGGATAAATATTATTTCATCTGATCTTCCCAGACAGCCCAGTAGGTGGGCACTGCGAGATCTGCATTTCACAGGGAGGATGCTGAGCACAGCTGAGCAAGGCACGGTCAAGGTAACAGAGCTGGATCATGGCAGAGCCAGGACCCAGACCCAGTGTGTCCAACCGCAGACCTTTGTGCTCCACCCCTCTGTCACCTGACTTCATCTAGCATGGGCCAGACCTGGCTGCCAGCTCCCTGATGAAGTGTGGGTGGGTGGTGATTTCCTTGCCTGTCGCTGAGAGGTGTGAGAGGTAGGCTGCGCGGCCCCTTGGAGGAAAACTGTAGTGAGGATTCAGGTACCCGGCAGGAGGTTTAATAAGATGACCCCACGGGTTATCTCTGCTCCTGGAAAGCACCAGCTGCTCTCTGCGTAGCAAAGACTGTGGCATCCCTCCCTTCGGTAAGCGCTGGGCGGTGTGCTCACTTGGTATGCTGCACCATGCTGAGTGCCAGCCGAGTGAGCTAGTTTTGATGAAAACATCTCAGGCAAAAGAAGGGGGACAGAGATCAGGGAGAATCAACATTCACAGATTCCGAGGAGTCCTGCAACATACCAGGGGCTCTGCCTGCGTGTTTCATTCAGATTTTGCAGCACTCCCCTAAGGAAGGAAAAGGACCCTATGATAAGGGGATAGACTCAAAGGGATTGCAGGACTTGCCTGAGCAGCTCCCTTAAGTCAGGGAGTCAGCAGTCAGTATCGATGATTAAGGGCATCCAATCGGCAGGTAGAGCAAGGCAGCAGATTCAGGGAGGGAAACCTTACAGGAATTACACTGGCAGGTTAGCAGCTAAATTCACCCTGCGGTCCCCTGTGCCAGGCATGGCGGTCGGCATTTTTCATTCATTATCTCATTTCTTTCTCACCAGACCTTGAGGGTCTCCATTCACAGATTAGGGGGCTGTGGCTCAGAAGGATGAAACCATGATCCTGGGTGAGGGCAGGCACTATGGTGAGGTCTGGGTGCAAATAGAACCCTGTCTAATCTCAAGGCATGTGGCGGTAGTCCTGGGTCAGGAGAAACAGGGGCCCCAGGAGCGTGGGGGCCAGAGTGAGCATGGGTAGGACTGTAGGTTGGGGGCTGGTCTCCTGTGCTCCTTGGACTCTGGGACTCGTCAGAGCCATAATCCAGCATCCTCACTGAAGGTCTGGGCATTGCTACAGCTGGTCTTCAAGGAACGGTCTTTTTTTTTTTTTTTTTTTTTTTTTTTTTTTTTAAAGATTTTATTTATTTATTTGACAGAGAGAAATTACAAGTAGATGGAGAAGCAGGCAGAGAGAGAGGGGGGAAGCAAGCTCTCTGCTGAGCAGAGAACCCGACGCGGGCCTCGATCCCAGGACCCTGAGATCATGACCTGAGCCGAAGGCAGCGGCTTAACCCGCTGAGCCACCCAGGCGCCCCAAGGAACAGTCTTTTTGATTTGATTTATTTATGTCTTTGAGATAGAGTGAGAGAGTGCATGAGCAGGGGTGGGTTAGGGGTACAGGGAGAGGAAGGAGCAGGCTCCCCCTTGAGCAGGGAGCCCGAGGTGGGGCTCGATCCAGGATCATGACCTGTGCCAAAGGCAGACGCTTAGCTGACTGAGCCACCCAGGGGCTGCATTCAAGGAACAGTCCTTCACAGAATCTGTGACTAAGACAGACCCAGGCTGAGTGTTAGCCCTCCAGGAATTGGGAAGAAATAGGCAGTGAGATTCTTTATTATGCTGATATAACCCCTTTACAGTGTGGATCCAGCCATAGAGGATAGTTTCAGGATCACCACTGTGTCCTTCGATACTAGGAAAAGGTCGTCGGGTGGGGTTCCTGCCGCCAGACTAGCCCCATTCCGCGCATCGTACACGCACTGTGGCAGGGTTCCATGGACGCACCTTTTTTAAGAACAAGAGAGCGTCTGGGAATAAGGGATTTCCTCCCAGCTCTGCTGCTCCTCCAAACAAACCCAGTACCCCAACCACTGTCCTTTGGTCGATCTCTTTCACCCTCGCTTTGTACACCCCAACATTTGGCACTCCCCAGCCTCCAAAAAATATTCACCCAGCTTCTCAAGCCATCCATTAAAAGAAGATGGTGCAGGACACTGAAAGGTCAGGGGCTCAGTGGGGCATTTGGTTGGTCCGTTGGGTCAGGGAATTCATTCATGTATTGAACCCCTGCTCGGCGGGAAGCCCTTTGCTCTGATTGGATGAAGCAGCTCTAGCCCCATCTTCTGAGCGCTCACAACTTTGTGCTTGGTGGGGAAGGGAGGGAGCCATACACGGACGACTTCAGCAGTGAGGCAAGTGCAGACGCTCCAGGGGTTGTGACAGAAGGAATCTGTAGCAGCCCCCACTCTCATGAAGCAATCAGGAAGGCTTCTTGGTGTCAGAGACTTTGGGTGGTTGAGTAGGAGTGAAGCAGGTCAAAGGAAGGTGAGCCGTTCAGATCCACTTTGGGATGGAAAAACCCTCTGTCCTCAGTTAGGGACCAAGGTGATGGCTAAGTCGCCCGCAGTATCACCTCCTGTAGGAAGGACAGCAGCTGCCGCCAGCCTGGGCGGATGCCTCCAGCAGAGCATTCCAGAAGCTGTGGGAAATGCATTTGTTCTGTGCAATTAACACCATCGAAGCACACACTCTTCAAGCTATGTACTCCTCGTGGTCTCAGAGCAGAAAGGCACGGAGCCTAACTGCACACTTCACAACTGGTTTCTCACTGAGAGACAGTCACTGAGTGCAGGCGCCGAGTGAGAATCCTAGCTAAGGGCACTGGGGCTGGTCTGAGATCTAAGTGCATCCAACCTGTATCCCAGGGAGAGGGGAGGGAGGGCTGCAGAGAAGCAGCACCCCAGGGTGCTGGGATGAGACACGTCCGGTGGTGTGGCCAAGCCAGTGAGTTTTGCTGGGTCCACACTGAGCTCCAGACTGTAAGGTCTTAGCATGACACAGACAAATGAGGAAACATGTTTCCTGAGCTGAGAGAACCGTAAAATCACACCAGGGACAGCCCTCCCCTGCCTCAAAGGAGTAGAGCAAGTCTCACTTCCTGGCAATATTCCTGAAACACCTACTTCGGACAAAGAATAATGCCAGGCGTGTGTGGTCAGATCCGGTGTGTGTGTTACAGCCAGAACATCCCGAGGTGGTGTGCCTGTTCCTGCCTTTGTTCTGCTTTGTTCACCAACCACTTAGGCAAACCCAGGAGACAGAGAAGTCAGCTTCTAGTGTTCCATCTCCAGCTGTAGGAATAGGACATGTTGTTTGTAACAGTCCTAAACGTTTGCCTTGAGTCTGTACTGTGAATGCTTTTATTTTATTTATTTTTAAGATTTTATTTGCTTATTTATTTTTATTGTACAGAGAAAGAGAGAGAAAGAGAAAGAGAGAGAGAGATCCCAAGCAGGCAGACAGCCAAGCAGAGAGAGAGAAGGGGAAGCAGGCTCCCCACCGAGCAGAGAGCCTGAGTCAGGGCTCGATTCCAGGACCCTGAGATCGTGACCTGAGCTGAAGGCAGAGGCTCAAACCAATGAGACACCCAGGTGCCCCCGTTAATGCTTTTAAATGCTCACAGATAGTGGTGCACTTTTGACCTCACTGTTCATGAGGTAACGATCCAGATGTGTCAGCACTAAAATCTGAGTTCAGAGGAAGAGAGAGAAAAATGCCAAGCCTGATTTGAACACTCCAGATAACGGCCCGGTGCACCTGTCTGATTCTACATCACCTTCCCTCTCTCTTTGCAAGGGACGGTTACTGATTCTGTCTCTTTCTCAGGACTTGTGCAGTGGCTGCCCTCCTGGCCCCCCGGGCCTCCCTGGTCTGCCTGGCTTTAAAGGGGACAAAGGTCTCCCAGGAAAGCCAGGGAGAGAAGGCACAGAAGGGAAAAAGGTAAGGAGAAAAGGGGACAGCTTGTCTTATCACCGCAATGAGATACGTCGTCTTCGAGATCCCCGTGCTGCCTCTTGGTAGAAATGGGAGGAGGCAGAGGCTTGGGGGACTTCTGGGGGACTGGGCACCACATTAATCGTGAGCTGGGCCTGTGAACACACAATCACACTCGGCAGCACTGTAAGGACCTATTTTACTGTCCCTGTTCCCCTCCCCCGGGGACTTAAAAACAAGTCCCAGAAACCAGCTCCAGGTGTGAAGGCCAAGAAAACCAAGCTGTACCCACCTCGAGTCTAGCCCGGACATAAGTACAGCCATTTTGGCAAAGCAAAAGCCGGCACCTAGCACTGTAAGAGTGGGTTAGCGTAAGAATGGCCATGGAGGACATGGGGAGTTAGAGAGGAGAAGGGAGTTGGGGGAAGTTGGAAGGGGAGGTGAACCATGAGAGACTATGGACTGAAAAACAATCTGAGGGGTTTGAAGGGGCGGGGGGTGGGAGGTTGGGGTACCAGGTGGTGGGTATTAGAGAGGGCACGGATTGCATGGAGCACTGGGTGTGGTGCAAAAACAATGAATACTGCTACGCTGAAAATAAAAAATAAATTAAAAAATAAAAATAAAAAAGAATGGCCATCCTGAAGGCCCGGAAGCCATTTTACTGAGCGTCCCTAACCAGCCCACATGCGCACGGGTAACTTGAGATAAGAGAAAGTAGCTAAGACCTAAGAAACAACTTAATCATATACCACCAGGGCCGTTAGGAGATGGCGCCACAGGGACCAGATGTTAAAGAAAAACAGTTAACTTGCAGAGATCACAATCCTGCAAGACAGGAGTCTCCCTTGGTTTGCAAATGTCCTGGTGATTTACAACAAAAAGGCTATCTCTTCAATGGCCCAATTTCCAGAGACAAAGGGCTCAGTTCCTCAAGACCTGAGGTCGCCCTCCCCACCATAAAAGTGAGGGAGGCTGAGGCAGAAGGAAATGTAAATAAAGTTAAATTTCTTCTAAACCTACATCTCACTTAACCGCCAGGATGGCGCCAGGGTGATGCTGGGGTGGCAAAGGTTAAACAAAGTTAAACTGTCAAAGTGGGGTGCAAGCTATGTATGTAGCCATGGAGAAGTGCCCTGAAAATGCTACATAAACCCTTGGCTTTGAGCGCTCGGGGTCCTTGTTGAAACCCGCTGCGCCGGGCGGATACTTGGACCCCAGCGAGCTGGAAATAAACCTCACTGTGTGACTTGCATTATCGAGAGTGTTCTCTGTCTAATTGAGGGGTGGTCGACTCTGTACCCTAACAGCACCACATGCCCGCATTCATTGCTCAGATGTGCTGGAGGGAGGAGGAGGGGACAGGGACATTTCAATGAGAAATGAGCAAATAGGTGTGCGAGGGCTGTGGCTTGCTGAGGACTCTGGCTACGAGCTCAAGACACTCATTCTTGTTTTTCTTCTGCTCCTGCTCCAGGGAGACACTGGGCCCAGGGGCCTCCCAGGGCCTCCAGGAATAGCCGGACCACAGGTCAGTGAGCCCTCATTCACCCCGTGTACCTCCATTCTGCTCATCTCACTGGTTGATCTACATCAGAGGAAGAGGGGTGTCCTGTGTGGAGGAAGGATGCTTTGAAAATCATGATACCCACATTCAGGGACTAACCATGACCTTGAATGTCTCAATGACTTTGTGAACGGTCACTTGCTGAGCCTCAGTTGTTCATCTACAAATGCCTTGGTGGCTGAACGATGAAGTGGGCTAGGAGTTGGGACTAGGTGGCAATCACTGGTTAAGGCGGGAGCTTTGGGGTCAGGCGGCTCTGGACTGGAATCCCAGCCCTGAGTGGCTTCCGAGCTGTGTGGCTTGAGGCAGAATCTTTGACCTCTCTGGGCTTCAATCTTACCACCCATGAAGGATAAGAATAAAAGTGAGAGTCACCGATTTGTTGGAAATGAACAATATAATATATGAAAGGAGCTAGTTGTCCAATAAACAACGTTCCTAGGAACGGGCTCTGCCAGGGTGGGCGAGCATTACTGCTGCTCACAGGAGAAACAAGGCTCCCATCTACCGTGGGCGGGGGCAGCTCTGTGCTTTCACCAGGCCAGGAAGACCCGCCTGGGAAGAAGGAGCTGTGATCACAGCCTCAGAACAGGAGGGGTGGCTCTGGCTGCCGAGACAGGTGTCTGGGCTGTGGTGGTTGGGCTCCTGGTGGTGATGGTAGGTACTGCTAAGCAGAACGGACTGTGTGAATGCGGACGGGGAGGCAGGAGGGGAGGAGAGCTGAGCCCCCACTCTCCCTTCCCTTCCCTCCACATTAGCACCCCAGGTGCTGTCCCTGATGGCCTTGGGGCCTCTGTGCTGCCTCTAGCTAGGAAGGCTGCCCTGCCCCAACATTCAGGGGCAGGTGTGTCACTGTGTCCCTCCCTGTGGCCTTAACAACTGCATGAGAGATGCCCCTACCAGGCCTGGCACATGGCAGGCCCCCGGACAACCTTAGCCTCCACTGCTCTGTCAGCCCGTGAGGTCCCAGCCAGCGGCAGGGCCAAGACTGGGGTGAGGATCCGGACATAACATGTAAGGGGAATCCAACACCTTAGTAACCAAGATAAATAAGACTTTAATGCTGTATTTTAAGAAATTTAAATTAGTGCAGTTGAGCCCCCAGGAATAAAACGTCACAATTTTAAATAAAGATGGGACCTAGCCCTGTACTTGAACCGCTCACCTTCCTTAGTCCCCCCAATCCCAGCACCATCAGAGCCCCATTTACTTGTACTTTTATACTTTTGTATTTTGTTCCTCTTGGATCATTTGGCATTAATTTTTGTTTTTTAAATACGGCATTGAACTATTATATATTTTGGATACTGATGTTTCCAGAATCCTTTACGTGTTTACGTGCAGGTAAGTACTCACTTGACTTACCCTAGGGTCAGCCCTGGAAAATGGGGTTGGAGCTCTTACTAGTGTATTAGGAAGCAAACAGGAATTCTGTGGTACAACAGCAGAGCACTCACTGGAGCCGCTGGGTATCAGGATGGGAAACATCCGGACTTTCCAGCCTGCCTGGCGGGCTGAGACATCTAGTGTTTATGGCCCATAGACTCTGTGAAGTCTTATAGGGTGTTGACATACCCAGGGCTCCTATTTCAGAAACTGTAGATGTCAGGTCTCAATGCAGATGGAACAAGAGATTTTCCCCATCGGTGCTGGGTTAAGAGACACCCGTAAAGCTTAGCATTGCCTCTGCTATTTACCGTGCTTTACCCTCCCTTTCTGGGGTCATCAGCTGGGGTAAGCGGATTCTGTAGGCAACCAGTTTCAGTGGATCCTTAAGCAACCTTTGCTGTCAATTTGTGGGGGCTGGGCTTTGCCTCTGCTGAGGAATGGCTTTTATTCAGAGAAACAAAAGCAAATCAATTAAACAGATAAGGAGTTCCCTCCACTAAGTAGGGATTGTTTTCTTTATCAACCCAATCCCACTTGAAGTGCTGGTGTCTTGAGACAATGGCTCTGCCTTTGTTCCTTTATAATTTGCTTCCAGGGAGGGTTTCTTCTTTTGCATATTCAGAGAGAGCCAAAGAAAGCTTCCATCCAGAAAACAGCAGGGAAATTAGTGCAGTAGCTGATAGACAGGGTTCTAGCTGTCTCCATTTGGGAGTCCACAGGTGACCTTGAGAAGTTGGCAGGACTTGGGGTCCACCTTACATCATGAGCCCCTAGGCAGTTACAGTGGGCTGTTTACCCAGTGTTCTAAGGGCCAAGGGCCAGGTTACGGGCTTTCCGGTATCATCTGTTGTAGTGGTCAGCATGATTCTAGGAGCTACGGGTATTATTCCACTTTACAGATAAGGAGGCTAAGGCTTGGCAAAGTTAAAAGCCAATACTGCCAAACTCTGGGGTGGTACACCAGAGGGGACCCCTGCTGGCCCAACTGTAGTATGTTGTAGTATGCTGTAGTATGCCACCCCAGTGAGTATGCTGTCAAAACTCCTAGTAACGGGAGAACCCGCATCAGCACCACGGACAGCTCCCAGGAGGGTGGCGTCTTCCCAGGACCACCACCTCCTCTTGGGGAGTCCCTGAGGAGTTAGAAGTCTGAGCCCTCACAGGCGGGCCTCCCAATCCAAGCCCCTTACTATGTTCTTTATTCATCCTACACCACTTGCCAGAAAACAGACGGGAGGACTGTTTCATTTTCTGTTGAACCTCGCTTATCAAACAAGATCTCAGCTAGACCTGCGGACTTGAAGATGAATTTGTGCACTGAAAATGCTACTTAGGATTGGCCGAGCACTTAGGATTATTGTTCTCTCGCTTTCCTAGCTAGAGGTCCCGGGTGCTCACTGGTGCCCTGCCTCTCCAAGGGCCTTTGTTGTCTTGGTTGGTCGCGACTGTGATCCTGCATCGGGGAGGTCAGCTTTCCCAAAATGGATCCTGCAGATTTGCAGCTGCTCTGACTGGTGGCTAGGTCTGGGGAGGTTAATGCCACGATCAATTACAGCTTCACTGTGGAGCTCTCAAACTGCCTGAAACACTGACTTTCAGGGAGAGGGTGTGGAGGTAGTGGCTGCTGTGATGATTATGATCCATGCGGAGGAGGAAGGAGGAATGAGATGATAATCAGAGTGAAGACCCTGGGAGCATGCTTTTCTGCAGAGTCCATTGTAAAACCCTCTCCCAGTAGAAAATGGTGATTATTCTCTCCTCCACGAAGAGCATTTGGGTTTCTTCTCCTTCATGTGCCCACCAGTCAGGTAATGGGAACTGTAAGGACTGTAGTCACTAGATGACCAGAAGCCCCCACTTGGAGTTTCTGGACAATTCTGGGGGTGATGGATAAGACCTCCTTTGCTACTCTTAGAACTCCAGAAGAGGCTCTAGAATCCGTTCCTGCCCAGAAGGTACCCCAGTGCCATATGGTTTATGCTCTCTTCAAGAGTATAGGTCTCTTTCACCCAGAGCTGCCTCAATCCTGAAAGATTTTCACCAAGCACTCCTTTCAAAGTTCCCTTATTAGTCAGGAGGTGTAGAGATAGGTCAGGTATGGGCCATGCCTTCCAGGGCCTGATGTTGTGTTGGAGAAGAAAGACCTGCAAGCTGGTGATTTGTACAAAAGTCAGACTGGGGCTAGGGGTGATTGCAATGGGAGGGCACAGGCTGGGTTCTGGAGGTCAGTGAGTATTTCCCCATCTGGCTCTGCCACTTAGTAGCCGAATGCATTTCACTTACTAATTATAGCACTTGGGCTATTTATTTGACTTCTCTGAACCTTGGGTCCCTCACCTGTAAAAGAAGAGCCATATGGTCTACCTCACAAAGGATGTGAGGATTGAACAAGGAAACATTTTCAGAGCACCAGGCATGGAACCAGCTGGGTACATCTACCTGCAAATGTTCCTCGTAATTGTTTCTCTGAATGAAGAGCATTTGTATCAAATGGTCGGGAGAAGAGTAAATGGCTTTAAGGAAAATCATGCCATGGGGCAAGGGGTCCCCTGTGAAAGTCACGGGGAAGTGGTAGGATTTTAGTTGCATTGGAAGGTGAGGCAAGGATTTGTCAGCCATCCTTGGGGAATGGCTTTCCAGGCAGTGAAACAGCACACAAAAATTTGGGGATAGGACTTAACTCTGCCAGCAGCAGAGACTTGTTAACTGGGATTTAGGCCCTGCCCTCCACGGTTTGTACATTTCTGGTGGATTCACAGAAACCAGCATCCTTCGAGCAGTCCCCCGTATGAACACAGCCTCTAAGTAATTGTTACATTGTACGCTTTGTACATGATGGTCTTGAGAAAACACAATTAAACACTGAAGAAAATCTTCTCCTGACCCAGGAGAACCTCTCCAGGAAGGTGGAGGAGAAGGAAGACAGCCCTGTTACTGAGTCAGAGTGTGACATGCATCATAGGCCGTCTGCTGGGAGACTGCAGGCTGAGATCTTACTGTCTTCTGTAGCCAGGCAGCTACACCTGCTGCAAACAAGTCCTTGAGATAAACAGGAACTGGTCCTCCAGTCAGAGGACTTGACAGCACCATTGTCAGGCGTGCTCATCCCAAGTGGACCTGGGCGTTAGGTGATCACCTGTGTTAGTTCATTAGCTTTATAAAAAGGAAAATGAACTCACATCTTTATGACAGGAAATAGTTCTGCAATTTGGAGCAAAGAGCCTGCTTTTCCCTTAGGCTCCCTTTCTCCCCAGAGACAGGAGATGGGGGTCCCTCTCTTCCTCGGATGATTGATTACATTTCAAAGGGATGGATGCCAGGTCCTTGAGAGAGACTTTTCTGAGTCCTGGATCTGGCAGGACTTAGTTAGCTTTTAGAAAGATTTACATACATTTTGAAGAAGCACAGAACCAACAGTGACAAGTTTTCTAAAGTAAATGCTGTAAAAAAAAAAGTTTGGGGGAGAGAATCTCTTCCCTTCTTTTCATGGGAAAGAGATTTAAGCCCTGACAAGCATTCTGAATGAGTATCATCTAGGAGACCAGAGCTAGTAAAGTGATGAACTAGTACTCTCCCCCAAATATAAACTCCGGCGGGCAAGGATGTTGTTGTTTCGTTGCTTAGAAAGCTTCCCGGAGCAGCTCATTAGACTTCTAGGCTATAAAGGCTATGCTCTTGACATTATGAAACCAGTGGGACAAGGCATCATGACTAGGAAAACAGCTAGAAATGTAACTTGGGCAGGAAGAGGCAGTTTGAATACGTATATATCTGGATTAGAGTCCAAATCTTGCTTTTTTATTAGCTGTGTGACCTGGGGTAAGTGACTTCACCTCTCTGGTCTTCAGATTTTTTTAACTCTACTGTCTGGTCAGAACCTCCACCTCATAGAGGAGTCTTACGGGCTAAATTAAATAACACAGTCATGTTAAATATTTTTTGTGTCAGGTCAGTATATAAACAAAAGAATACACGGATTGGGATCTCATGTGGAAAGTCCCGGCAATGTGCCCAGAGGAGCAGAGGCTTGGTAAATGTCAGCCCTCACTTTGGGAAGGAAGTGAGTCAGGGTTGGGGGTGGCTGTGTTTGCTTTGATCCTTCGCTGACACAGAGAAGGAGACAGGACAACTGTGGAGATCCTTGAGCTCCTGACATTTTCACTGCTGGGAGTTGAAGGTGGAAGCCACCCTAAGCCCAGACTGAGGACTGGGATTTGAAAAGAAGCCATTTACTTTTAAGGCAATTGTCCTAAATGTCAGAGAAGCAGTATGCTGCTACACTATGTCACTTCTTTTCATTGAGATTATAATACAGCCTGCAGACAGTGTGCTGGCTTTATAGATTGAAACGCAGTAGAACTAATTACATGTAAAAATGTTGGAACAAATGCTCTTCCCCTCTGAACCTTTTTCTCTCCTCTGCACACTGGCCTTTGGCATTTCACAGGCATTAGTTCGCCTGAGGCCCCCAGCACAGCTCATGGAGTGGTCAGGGAAGGTTACAGGTGGTCACAGTGCCCAGTTAACTGCTGACGTGGCGCAGCAGTGTGGATGGGGAGAGGGCTGGACCCTATGTTTCAGGGGCTGAATTGTGGGGCTCTGTCCCTGGATTAACTCTCCTAGATTGAACTGCCCCTGGCGTCCTTCATTTACGGGATGAAAAAACCCAGAGCAAAGAGGGGACATGATCTGCTCAAGGATGCAGAAACAAGAGGTGACAGGCCTGGAGCAAGAGCCAAGATTGACTTATTGCGAAAGACTTATTTGACTGCATAATGCATTCTTTTAAAGGAACTGACACGTTTTGTGTTTAATAATGTTTTGCTGAAATACATTTGTTGCCTCAGTAAATGCAGAGCCAAAATAGGTGACAGTTTAGAGAGATTGGAACCTTTGAATGTTACTTTCAAGGTTAGTCTGTGAAAAATATTTTTGATAGGTTTCCTATCATGAGTGTCTTAACCACAATAACGACAGCAGTGATGATGGTGATGTGACAGTGATCATGGTGATCATGTTGACAGAGGTGATGGTGGTGATGGTGATGGTGATGATGATGGCGATCATGGTGATAGAGGTGATGGTGATGATGGTGATGATGATCGAGATGATGGCAATGATGGTGATGATGATGGTGATCACGGTGAGAGAGTTGATGGTGATGATGGTGATGATAGAGATGATGGAGATGATGGTGATGATGGTGATGATGGTGATGATGATGGCGATCACAGTGATAGAGTTGATGGTGATGATGATGGTGATGATGCTGGAGACCATGGTGATGATGACGGTGATGGTGCTGACCATGGCGATCATGGTGAGAGAGATGATGGTGAGGATGATGATGAAGGTGATAATGGTGATGATAGTGATAGTGACAGATGATGGTAATGACTAAAATGATGAGAAGAGTGATAGCTAACAATGAACTCAGTACTGGCTTATGCACTTTGTAGATTTTCGGTTATTTTAATGCTCGCAACAATCCCATGACAAAGGTTCTGTTTTTATTATTCTCATTTTAAAAGAAGGAGTTAGAAGTGAAGCAGGTTGCCCAATGACAGGGTTAGCGATGACAAAGCCAGAGTTCAAATACAAAATAATTTACAAAAAGTAATTATAACTAATGTTTATTGAGTTCTTGCTATGTTCTGTGCTTCGTGTTGTGTCTGATTTTATTTCTTCCAACACTTCACAGAGTAAGCAATCATTATTTTCTCTACTTTATAGTTAAACAAGAAATCTTACAACTCACGGTTTAAGTGACCCACTCAAGGTCACACAGCTAGAAAGGGAGGGAATAAGCACACATACATACAGATGGAGTGAGTCTTCTTCCTCAGCCTTCTGGGCAGTGCTGTCCCGTCCACTGTCTTAGCTTCTCCTTCTTCCCACCTCACACCAGACACTGTGATGATTTGGCTCCTTTCCCTCCCACACCCAAATATCCCCATTTCCTCCTGACTGCCCCTCCTCTCTTCCTCCTGGGCCTTTCCGCCCACCCTTGACTGCAGTGAGGAATCCCTTCTGAAACGGAGAGCAGTCAAACTTCCTAGTGCCTGCAGCTCAATCCAGGTTCAAGGAGAAAATATGCAGGGCTCTCAGTGAGGGAGGCATTGTCTGCCTCCCCAGTTCCATATTCCACTGACCCCCATCAGCACCCCATGACCCAGTTAAGCCATTCCATCAGCAGTTCTTCAACCAGACTCCCTTGTTTCTCTCTGTGGATGCCATGCCTGGCCTGTGGCTCAGACTGGATGAGAGCTTGATGAAAGAAGAGTAAATGGATGAAGAAATGAGTCCAGAGCTAGATGAATGCATACAGACTTTTTTTCTTTTGCAATGTAGTTCTACCAACATTTCTAATAAGTTTCTTTCTTTTTTCTCCCAAGGGAAGTAAAGGGGAGCGTGGTGCCGATGGTGAAACTGGACAGAAAGGTGACCAGGTAAGAACTTACTTTGTAAAGAACCTGAAGAGACACCACTGTTTCTCCCAGATGAATTTCATTCTGCCATTTCTGACCTCACCTCTTGGATCTCCTTTGTTTGAAGTAGGAATTTTTTTAAACCACATTTTCATGGTTTCCATCTTGATTCCTGTGGTTCATTGTCACCTTCCCCTTCCCCAGTTATCTGAGCAGCCTGCCTTTTCTGATTTCCTTTTGTTTTGTTTTGTTGGAATCTTACCCTTAGAGGTCTAGTTCTCTGAAATGGTTATCATCCATTACACAATGTCCCCTTCTTTCCTCCCACCCTCCCATCACTCTTCAAGTACCTGTCACATAACTCGTGGTACTAGCGGAAATGTTACACAGATGTCCCTTCTGCGCTCAGTGCCCAGCCAGCCTTGTTGGACCACTTCTCCCAATGCATTGCAAGGTAGCTTCCATGACAACATACTCCTCTTTTCTGTGGATTTGAAACCAGCATCCCTGTCATCTTTTATACAGCATTACCAGCTGATTCTGCAGTCCAGCTCCCTAGCCTCCAGCAGCCTTTCTGCCAGTTCAAGTGGCTCCTGCTTGGCTGCTGTCACTCTTCCCCTTCCTCCCTCCCACCTGCCTCCACCCATCACTGCTCTCTGCATCTTCCCATCGGTGCTCCTTGCAACCAGCTAAATGGCAGGCATGGCACCAGGCTCTGAGCTGTAGAGAGAGTAACGGGCAAATCCTGACATCATGGAGGTTTCTGTTCCATGACGGTGAAGCAAGCACTCCTGAGGGGATGTGTTCAGAGTGATGCTCAAGGTCTGAACAACATGCTCATCTAAAGTTCCATCTGTGTTTGGAAAAACAAAATATACTTGGATTATTCTTACAACAGCAAATTTTCAAGACCAGTACACTCGATCCTGAGTGTTACAGCTTGCGTTTCCCAGTAGCAGGAGATAGAGGTGAAGGGCAGGGAGATCTTCCATGGTTGTGTGTCTGCTTTTGTAAAACACTGTCGTTCGAAAACAAAATGGTGTATGCAGTACTCTAGCTTGTTTAGCTCCTGCCACAACACACATAGACTCTGCTCTGCATGGAGGCGAGAATCTCTTTCTTAACGTAATGCAACTCCACTACAGCAGAGGTATCATGATTCGGTAACCCCAGAGTTTCTGTTGTGACTGTATGTTGTGTGTGCATATGCTTTTATTTGCTCTCACAGGATGTTTCCAGTCTACACAAAAATTAGAAAGCATAATAAAAAGACCCCCCACCTCCATACCTATCACCCAGCCACAGGATCCTGTAGCCACTATGGCCACATCTGTTTTCATCTGTGCCCTCAGTGACTTCCCCACACCATCTTCCTTCACTTTATGTAGAAGCAAATCCACTCTCAGGAGAGATTCATTTTTGTAAATATTGTTGGATACTTGGAAATACACCAGTAGTACACACATACACACACACACACACATACATATACATATATATGTACACATACATATATAGAAAGTCTTTTTGTTGCCAGTGCCTTTATCTAAAATCATTACTGGGTTGTTGTCTGAAATTTACTAGCCACCAAAGTGAAAAGCTTCTTATAGGTCACTTTGAAGAATTGCCTCTTGTGTTTTCCTAGGGTCATCCTGGAGTTCCCGGTTTCATGGGGCCCCCTGGGAGCCCTGGGCCACGGGTAAGTCATGATTTTGAATCCCCTCCTCTCTTGGTTTTGATGCTGGAACAGGTTCCCATGCTCATTGGACCTGCCTTGTTAAGGACTGGGCTGATACCTTAAAGGTGTCCAGGGGCTGAACAGAAGGTGCAGGTCCCAGAGGGACAGTGGGTCAAGGATGGGGACTTGACCCCATGGGACCCAATGGAGTCAAGGATGGAGTGACTTGAATAGGTGGTGCTCCTGGGCAGTTCAATTAAAATGCTGTTGGGACCAGGGGAGCTTGGCAGAGGTGGGCAGGCTTCATATATTATTAATTTCTATCTATCGCATGTGATGAGAAACCTGAGAAAAGTGTAAGATTAGGATCATAAGTGAGAAATGGAGAAATAGGTTCCTGTCTTGCATAGGATCCTGTCCCATGGCAAGAGGCTCTGGGCATCATAGAGTGTCTTTAAAAACACAGACTTTCCTGGATTTACTTAATTAATAACAATAACAATAATAACAACAAAGTTATTATTATTCATTGTTACCATCTTCAGCTGCTCATTCATCATCACTCGAAGGCATTGTCATCAGTATAACCACAGATTTGGTGAATTATCTTCCCATTTATCCCCACGGGCCCCCGAGCAAATGGTTTTCCTTTCCTTGGTAGTGACTGACGCTGACCGATGCTCTTCTAACAATTTCATCTCCCTTTGGTCTGAACTGCCCGCAGATTAGTCTTGAAGTTGTTGCTTACGTAGCCACCTAAGGTAGCCATGGTAACGAGCAGCGCAAATGAGCATCCTCGCCTAGCCTAGCCAGGACCAGCCGCCTGCAACTTCCCATGGGTTCTCCAGGAGCCCTGGCCCCCCAGACTTTGCAGAATGAGGGTTCATTTGTAATGGCTAATGGACAACTAAAGGGGAACCCACTTCAAATAGGGACATAATCAGTAGAGAAGCAGAGGCTGAGTTAAGATCATGAAGTTCAAATGCATGCTATTAATCTTTCTTTGTCTTCTTTTTAACAACTCTAAATGACTTCTAAGTGTAAGTATGTTTGTTCTTAGAATAAATTAGGTCGTTTTAAATGTATATTTCCAATAAGATCATACAGAAGTATGAAACTGCATCTTTTATTTCGAATCTGACTTTTACAGCAAATTCATAAAAAGTACATTAACTGTAAAAGTACTAAAGCTTTCCCAGTGTTCTGGAGAGCTCACCTCAAGCCTCAGACCCTCAGCTCACTCCCACCTCCCTGCGTGGAGAGCCTGTGCTGTGAGCATCCTTTCCCATTTCTCAGTCTTCACGCCTCATTGTGTGTCTCTGCTGTGACCAGGATTTCAAACCGCCTTTCCAGGGGATGGTTCAGCTCTTGCCATTTAGGTTCAAGAAAATCTATTAAAGCCCCCTCCCCTCCCCATCCCGGTCTTTCAAAACCCTATTACGCATCCCCATTGCAAAAGAAGCCGTGCTCTCCTCTCCTTGGAAATTGCCCTTTGGACCCTAGGGCAGCTGTAGGAAGTGGCTCCTAGCCACTGGTTCTCATGCTAGATGATGAATCTGGGATTCAGAATCGGGCATGATCAGAGGGCAGCTTCTCCGTCTCCCACTGATCAATGTGGTCAGTTCATGCAGTTGATTCTTACTGAGTTCCTGCTCTGTGCCATGCATGCCCTGGTCTGTTCATTGTTTTTGGGAATGGATGCCAGTCACCCGTCCATCTGGGTTCAGTGGCCAGTCATACAGAAGCAACTCGAGAGCAGGAAACCTGCCTGGTCATTTATGCATTGTTTCTTTGTGTGCTTCTATGTCAGATGCCATAACCAGGGACATAGATACCAAACAGATAAAGTTCCTTTATTATTGTTACTCCAAAGCTTATTTCCTGGTGCTCAGTTGGCATCCTTCTTTCAGAGAAAACCCTTCCCCTATTCCCAATGCGCTGTATGGAATTTAATTACAACATAGCTAGGTTCCAGGGTACAGGGTGCTGGGCGGGGGGGTTGGCAAAATTATATAGAAGAATCTAATAGAAACCCCATTGTTGGGCTGGGTTTGGACTAGACGTGGAGGCTCCCAGCAGCAGCCCAGCTAGGGAAGCATGAACCTTGAGATATGTATGCACGTATTATCGACATCCTTTATTTCTAAAACATTTACTGACTCATTACCTGGGGAAGAGGTGGAGGCAAATCTGATTGCATCTTATCCCTGGGGCATTTATCCGACATGGCAAATAAGACCTATCTTCCATAGCTGTATCAGATTTCCTTGAGGTCCATGGTACAGCCGTTTCTGTAGCCCTAAAACTTGGCCAGCACTTGCTATGACATAGGCACTCGATAAGTGTATGTAAAAAACCTAAAGCTGCTGGGAAGGTATCATCAGTAAAGTATGCAAGATCTTGCGTATTTGTTCCCCCATGTCTGCAGTGCTTGTGGTCTTGGGCAGGCCAGTAGACACACCACTGTTATGAGTGTCTGTGATAACAGAGAACACTTTGGGGAAAGCCCTTAGTGAGCGCCAGTGCTGGCTAGCTCTTTCTATGTAGGACCGTACTGAGTCCTCTCAACAATTCAAGTGAAATAGGTCCTCTCTTTTTCTCCAGTGCACAAAGGATCTGAGAGATGCAGAGGAGTAAGCAGGATATGGACCCAGGATCTGGCGTGGGGAGGGTGCACCCCAGCCGACACCCTCTGTTCCGTGCTAAGCATTCTGCAGGCAGCGCCTCCTGACCCGCCTTACAGCCTGGGCGATCATGTCACTTCTCCCCTTTACCAACAAGGAAACTGAAGTTAAATGCCCAAAGCTAGAAAGAAGCAGTGTATTTGTTCGTCTAAAGACTCTCTGCCCCATCTGCCAGCCAGCCCAGCTTTTCCTTTACTCATTTATTTAAGAACAAGTGAGCCCCCGCTAGCTCCAAGGAACAGTTTTAGTTCCCAGTAAAGCAAATAATCGATCAACACTGGTATGTCAGAGGGAGGCAAAAGCTAGGAGCGGCATAAAGGCGTTATTAAGAGGGGCAGGGACTTGGATTTTCGATTTGGGAGGCAGGTGATTTCTCACTGAACTGAGACGGGGAAGAGGGCATGCTATGAGCTCTGAGCCCAGGGGACTGGATTGCAGGCAGGGGGAGCAGCCCTGGAGAGAGCCCGCAGGGAGTCGGGGGCAAGTCTGGGCTCACTCTGCTGTACTCACCTGTGTAGAGCTCCTTCTTCCTGGATCTGTCTATGTGTTTCCCATCCTTGAACTGACAAAACCAATAGCTTTCCCTATTGACCTGGACCATAAATCCAGTCGTTCCTTTTTGCCTCTGTCCCTAAATGTTCTCTGATATTAGCTGAAAATGTCCACTCTGAAGTGAGACCCTGTCCCATTGTCCTAGGGATGACTGTGGATGCTCTGGTCCTTCGTGCAATGTGGCTGCCGTGCTCCCAGCATCTTTGTGTTCCCAGAGGCCAGCCCTTCCTCCTGGGGAGGGCAGAAGCCCCCCGGGAGTACCTAGGGTTCCAGCTGCTGGGGAGGGGCTTGGCTCGCACCTTTGTGCTCCCCGGGCTTCGTGCACAGAGAGACACTCATGATTCCGCCACTGACGCCCTGCTCTGTCATCCTCAGGGAGCAGACGGAGTTGCTGGCGTCGCTGGCCCTCCAGGAGTCCAAGGGCTGCCGGTAAGTTCCTCGCTTGGCTGTCCTGCCTTGAGTCTGTGTTTGGGTGTCCCAGAACCCAGGTGTATGCCAGCCCTGCCCCGGGGCCTCCCTACCTCTGTGGCTCACTCACACCCAGTATTCAGCAAGGGTCTTGCAAGGAAACCACAGAAGGCGCCGCTTTCTATTGGTGTCCAGTGTCTTGCCTCAAAAATACAGGTTTGGATGAATGACGTGGCAATCTGTGATTCCAGGATTCCATTAACAACCAGCTCACCCAGGCCCCGGCCAGTGTGGTTCTTTCCCGACAGGGAGAGGGGAGTGGAGAGGCTGGAGCTGACCCACGCCGAGGCTACGGCGTGCATCAGGAGGCACATCAGGCAGGAGGACCGACCCCCTGTTAGTCAACCGTTCCAAAGAAGGGAGAGAAGTAAGAAAGGGGTCACGCTCCAAGCTGGCTGGTGAGCAGGTCACCCCAGGGGTGTCCGGACTCCAATGCCAAGAGCGTTTGAGGAAGCAGTTAGGACAGCTTCCCCCTCCTGGGATGGGGAGGACAAAGCCCAGGGGGACTGGATCTCTGGTCCAAAGCCACACAGGAAATCAGTTCCAGGTCCAGAGTGAAGTCAGTTGGGAAACTCCCAACTCCGTGTTCTTCCCTCGGTTCCACACTGACCCTCTGTGTGGGGCGGTCAGGGTGGGCCCCAGGGGTGTTGAGGTTGAAAGTTCCCAGCCAGGTGGATGGTTTTTCCTTCCTCATCTGGCCGGTCCTGTCCAAGCAGCCCACCTGCTGTTTACCGATACCCAGACAGCAAAGGATTTGCTTGTAAAACAAATTTTTACAAAACAAATTTTTACAAAACAAAACAAAACAATTTTTACAAAACAAAAAAATTTGTTTTGTAAAAACAAATGGACTAAAAACCAACCAAACAAATAATCAAACAAAACAAACGAACTGTTAGCCCAAGGAGAATCAGATGCAGGACCCGGACAGGAATCCTCAGGTACTTGGGAGTTAAACTGTATTGAATGAGACATTGATTCTGTCATGGGGGACCCTGAGGCGGGCGACAGCTGGGCTTGGAGCTGTCTGGGGGTCCTGTTACTTCACTGTATACAACAAACCAGAATATTCTCCAGATCTTCTTAGCATAAGTAACGAGTGTTGGTAATTAAAAAAAGAAATAAAGAACGCTAACTGGGATGAGGTTAAAAAAAAAAAAGATACAATCGGAAAACATTTCCATTGTATTTTGAATTGAAACATACAAACCAGGAGCCAATCTTTTCGACCCAGAATGACGACCATCCTTGACTTTGGGTCCTCAGCACGGACTCTCTTGTCATTATCCTTATGACAGGAATAGCTCCCCAGTCACTATTTGCTGCCCTCCTTAAGGGTGGTTTGAGAGTACAGCAGCACCCGTGGGACGATTTCAATATAGAATCCTGGATCCTGGATCATTAGGGTATTTTTTCTAACCTTTCATAGCTATCCTGCTACAGAGATCTGGATCGTGAGTTATCCTTATAATGTATTTTGAAGTCCTCACTTAAAGATCGCTCTTTTTCTTTGTCCACCTAAGTTTAATGAGGTTACCTAATGAACAATTAAACTGTGTAATTTCCATAGCGAACTACAACTTCCACAATGCAAACAGGTTTAAGAACAAGCATCTGGACCCCTTGTGCATCCTCCAGTAGAAGCAAAAAATCCCTAAGCTGTAAATATGTCTGTGTCATGGACCATGTGGTCTCTGTTGGAAAAACTCAGCCCTGCTGTGGTAAGGTGAAGTCAGCCACAGACAACAGGTCAACAAAGGGCTTCTGATAAAACTTTATTTGCAAAAACAGCAGAGGGCTGCCGTTTGCTGACCAATGGTGGCTCCATCCCTGGGGTCTTTGGAACAGTAGACATTCAGGAGGAATCCAGGGAGCTCTATTATCAATATCCAAAGATCCCTAATGATGACTGAGTATTTGTCCTATGTGGACCCAAAAATATCTCCTTGGTTGCACGTTTGTAGGTTCTCTGGGATGGGAGGTGGTGGATGGTTTTGCTTTCCCCTGTTGTTATTTCGTGTTGGTCTAAGTGGCGCTGTGTCAAGGCAACCTCAGATATCATGGGTTGTCACGTTACAGAGACACAGGGTATACCAAATTGTTGTCGGGGCAAACACAGGACCTGAGCATTCCAGTTTCTAAAGTTAAAGGAAACCTTTCAACATGACTGTATCAAGTGCTACTGCTTTTGAGAAAACATTTTAACGAAGGAGTAGTCAGCCTCCAATGTGGTCTAATCCTCATCTGTTCCCAGGGTGATGAGAAAAGTTCTCATCTCTTCATGACGTGTGACTGTTATCTTCCATTTTCTTCAGGGTGGAAATAAAACTCAGTTGTGGAGTTTTTACTGAGTTTAAGTAACACTTCATAAAGGAAGTGTCCTTTGGGTCTCCCAATTGGACACTTTTGATGGGATGATATATAAGATCTGCATAAAGGTGAATTAAATGTCAAAGTAATTTTGCTTTTTGCTTTTTTTGCAAGAAGCTAACATCACAACCCTTATGAATATGTCACTTGGTGTGTGGCCTGTAGATGAGAATGTAAAACCTGATGCCAGCATTTTATCGCGGAAGGAACAGTGATGGGAGAGACTGTAAAGTTGTCAGGGCCTCTGATGGTGGTAGAGACACAGATGACGTCAGAATGTTCACGCAGATAGAAGTGATGGCTCTGATGACATCATCTGATTTAGTAGCCTTGGTTGGCAGTGATGTGCATCTTTGATGAATATAATGGAGAAAGAAGTATGAGTTAGTGCAATTGGGCAAACAGTCTTTGAAAACACAAGCTCTGTGTCCCGGGGGAAAGATATACTAAAAGCGACCTACCGGTGGTAAAAAGTTTGGGATCCTCCAGACAAGAGGACGGTAATAATAGACCGTCTGTTCAGGTACTGGTCACCTTTTCACTTGCTTTGGGTCCTGTGTGCACAACAGCCCCAGATGCTCTGGTCTTGAGCCACATGATGAGGACCCGAATTTCAGGCAGTGTAGGGACAGAGTATAGAGCTGGATCCAAGTCTTGTGGACCCCCAAACCCAAATATCTTCTCCCCCCAGACTTTTCCTACTTTAATTCCCCCCGAGTCTATGTCATACAGCCAAAATGAGCCCCTCTCTGCCCACCCACCCATGTGATTGTGCTCTGCCTGGGGCACCTCCCTGCAGGGGGTAGGAAGGGAGACATGCCTGGAAAGCCAAGAGGCAGAAGCACCCATTGCTTCCAACCAAAGACAGCCCATGAAGGCAATTCTGCATGAAATCACATACTTCCAGAAAAGCCGATCTGAGATTTAATGGTGTTTTTCTGTCTTGGATCTTTTAGGGGAAGGAAGGTCCTCCTGGCCCCCAAGGCCCGTCTGGATTACCCGGAATCCCAGTAAGTGGTATTACAAAACAAACAAACAAACAAACAAACAAACAAAAAATGCCTGGTTTCTCCACTACAAAAATGGGCAAACAAAAAATAGATTTTCCCACTGTTAGAACAATGCATGGTTCTTAGGGGAATTTCCAGTGCTCCAGAAAATGAGGATAATCCCTAACCAAAGCCAGGTATGGTTATGGTTAATGTTGCATGCATTGTCTCATGCAACAGGCATTGCTGACCTGTGTAGATAGCGTTTCCCTCTGTCCACACATGCACATACGTGTAGGTGCAGAGTTGAGCCAGCCCACGCACACGTGTGCCCAACTCTGACGATCCTCTTGGATGGTAGAAACAGCTTCTGCTCCCCACACTGGTGTTAAATGTTGATGAGCTCATCCGATTTTATGTACACTCTACCCCACAAATACACCGTAATATATGTGATCACTCCTCTGTTGCCACAGAAATCACACGGTTATTGGAAAAAGACTGTAATAAGCTAGTTTGCCTGCCTAGTGCTTTCCCGTTTTCTGTATGATGGTCCACAAAGGTGGGGTCTACCTCTCGGGTACAATATTGTATGAGGTTCTTGATACATAACCACCAAATTTCTTTCTATAAATACTGTTCTGGACTTTTATATCCAATATATCTCTCAGTGGGGTGGAGCTCTTCAGGGTGTTACTAATAAGACGGGTGCAGAGAGGCTATGTGCTACCGTCTCCATGGAGTATGAATCCCTGTGGGGCTTGTGGTCTGGCCTGGGCCGACTGCAGGGGCCTCTACTGGCCACAGCTCCCCACCCCTGCCCTGCATAACGATGTGTTTTATTGCAGACACACTGGCTTCCTTTGGTTCCTAAAATGCTCTGCAGCCTCTCCTCTCCCTACCACAGGACCTTTGCACATGCGTTTCTGTCTATCCAGAATGCCCCTTCTCCGTCATGTCTTCCACCAGTGGATGCCTTTGATTCTTCCCACTCATCCCGGGCATCAGCCCTAGGAAGTTTTCACTGCTCCTTAGCCCCAGGCTAGGGCGGGCTCTCCTAGTTTCTTTTTCTTGTTCCTGAGTACCTATCTCAGCTGTTGTCACATCTTTATTTGTGTAATGGTTTGATCAGTGACCACCTCCTCCATTATTCATTGATTGGTTTGCTCATTCAGCAAACTCTGTTTAGGAGCCTACTGTTGGCTAGACCTGGGGACATTACGGTGGAGTGCCTGCTCACCAGGGTGGTGCTCTAGGTCTTGGGTTCTGGAAGACCAGGTTTTTGCTTCCCACACATAATGAACACCCAGAAAATACTAATTACAGAAACAGATGGTTGAACAAACTGCTGTGGGAGAGCCCTTCCTCCTAGAGTATCTGACAAGGTCCCCCACCCAGCGAGGAGGCATTCCAGGGCACCATCGGTAGTGCTCCCTACAGCCGTGCGATCCTAAGGTTGAGTAACCTGCGCAGGGTGCTCAGACCTGAAAACACGGGCTGGGTTGTGAAGCCCCTTTAGTCTAAACTGCAGCCCAGTAGCCTAGCCTATTCTGGCAGCTGGGAAGAATTGACTGATTTCATTCTAGTGGTGGTAAAGCTGGGGAGAAAAAATCCGGGTTTGGCTTTTGTGCTGACCCCTTATAACTGAAGTCCTCGTGCGCAGGAGAAGAGAGACCTGACCTTTGCTGTGACTGTGTGTACCATGCTGACCCCATCCTGGGGCTCAGACCTGAGCCAAGCCTGGGGGTATGCCTCCCTGGTGCCCATGAACGGACCCTGCTTTCCTGTCTCTCACCCCATCCCCACTCCAGCTGCCCTGAACTGCTTTGCTCCTTCCACAGCATTTGTCTCAGAAACACTCCCTCCCCCTCTGCCTGGACAATAAGACTCATCAGAGCTTTCCTGTGCGTGGTGTTCACTGCCCCACAAGTCTCATGCAGAGAGCTCTCTGCACATTAATGCATCCATTCCATGCCTCGGGCCCCCTTAGTCACTCATCCCAAGGTCCGGCTGGACGTTATGTTCTCCAGGAGGCACCCCGAGCCTCCCCAGCGGCTTAGGTAGAACTCTGTGCTGTGTATCAGGATCCCTCAGCCCCTGTGCCATCACAGCCCTGAGGGCGTGCAGCCCCACTCACCTGGTCATTTCTGTCCACCTGTGCCACCCCCCACCAGCACAGCACCAAGTACCGACCCAGGCCAGCGTTCAAGGTACCAGACGGACCCAGCCCTCATCCTCGCTGGTGTGCAGCCTGGGGGTCTCATGGAGAAGCCAAAGAGAAAAGGAAGGAACTACTGACACAAAATGTGGTGTGCTTGTGACACAGGGGGACCCAGGGGGCCACAGAGCCCAGGGGAGGATACTCAAGCCAGATCCGGAGGGATAGTTGGGGAGCTGACACTCAAGGGGAGTGTTCAAGGTCAAGTAGTCTAGGCAAAGAAGGGTGAGAAGGGGCAGGAAGAAGGCATTTCAGTAAAAGGAGCAACTTATAAACGACACAGACATATTTCCGTACAGGAACTGGTTAGAGGAAATGCTGAATAAGAAGAAGTGGCTTCCAGGGCGGGTAAGGGCTGGGAGAGGCACCGTGTAACCTGTCGCTGGCCCTCACTGGGCGCCCACATGCGTCTCCCCAAGTAGAGCAACACACCCTATCTTCTCTTAAGCATCAGCTATGCACCATGCTCTGCACCAGAAGACCCTCCGTATTCCTCTGCTGCAGGATGTGGGGGCGTCCCTACAGTTCACTGAGGGTGCAGACACAGGCCCGGAGATGTTGAAGGAATCAGCAGCCTGTCGGCGCGGGGCAGCCCTACCCTCCCGCAGAGCCGCGTCTCCTTCTCAAGGGATTCGACTGGCCACCCTCCACCCACTGCGTTTTCCCCAGTGGCCCTTGTGCCGCTCCCGGGGACCGCGTGTCTGTGCCAGGAGGCCTGGGGTCTCCTGCTGGCCTCCAGCCAGAGTCTGCGAGACAAGGAGGCCCTTGTCTCCTCTCATGGCATCAACTTCGGCTTCCATGCACGGGCCGCTGTTCCATGCACGGGCCGCTGTTGCATGCACAGGAAGTGGTTTCGGGAACTGGACTCTTAACTTAGAAGAGGATCAGTGCAGGGGCACCTGGGGGAGCTCCGGCAGTTGAGCGTCTGACTCAAGGTTTTGGCTCAGGTCATGATCTCAGGGTCCTGGGGTTGAGCCCTGTGATAGGCTCTGCGCTGGGTGTGGATCCTGCTTGGAATTCTGTTTCTCCCTCTGCCCCTCCCCCAATCTCTCTGCTTCTCTGGGAACAAAGAATGCGGAAGAGGATCAGCGTAGCCTGACCCCCCAGCAGCCCTGCAGGTGTAGCTGGTCAGGGCGGCTACGGCAGAAGCAGCGCTCCTGAGGAGTTCCGGGAGCCACCGAGCATCGGCCAGCAGTAAACTTCGATGGCTGTCCCCAGTGGCTTTCCAGCAGTGCCAAAACCCTGACGCTGAAGGCACTGATGAGGAACCACGCTCGGTTTTACCAGTGCCTGCAGCAGCGGGAGCACCCCCGTGGCTGGCACTGTTTACCGCTGCCTGGTTTGCTCTGCAAGCAGAAGCTACCGTTCTCGGCTCCCTGGGTGACTCAGCAGAGCAGGACCGGCATTGCTTTTTAGGAAGAGGGCACTGGGGAGCCAAGAATACTAGTAACTTACCCAACATCTTATGCCTAGTAGTGCAGGCGGGGCTCGGACCTTGCCTGGTTTGACTCAGTTTCCCCTCTCTCCTGCTGCCTGTGGCTTTCTTTTCCCAGACCCCACCCAGGGCAGGTGGCCCAGGATCGGAATCCAAGTCTGTGTGCTGTCATAGCCCTTGCACAGGATTATGATTCCATTTGCAAAGACTCCTGAAGAATACTGGTCTCTTAGATTAACGTGAGGCTTATGAGACCTCCCTTGGAGCAGGAGGTTGGTTACAGGGAGGGGAAAACTCAGCTAGATTTCAGGGAAAGAAAGGCCAAGCGTCCACGGCCATTCTGTAACCCACGCAGAATCCTCGCTGTCATTCTCTGAGCCCCGTGTGTTCCCGGGTCTGTGCCCCGCGCTCTCCCGCGTCCGGCCCCCTCACCATCGGAAGCTGCGTCCTTACCCCTCATCACTGCGCTCGGTCCAGGAGGCCCAGCCATGAGGCGCTGTTGCCCAAACTTTGACTTCAGGAAGTGTCCAGTCCAGGGCTGCTTTAGATCAACGGCTCTAATAATGATGCCGTTGCAATTCAGTGCTTTTCCGCTCTGTGCCAGGCACTGTGGATCTGAGATCAGAGCTGACCTGCGGTGTTGGGAAGGAACCACGCAGTCAAGCCAGTCCGTCTGTGGACACACCCCGGAGCCCTGAAGTGTGGCTGTGACTGTGCACGAGGCACGCGCTTCCAGCAGAACCCCCTCGTTCCTCCCAGCACGTTCGGCTGGAGATGACCTTTAATTTGATTCTCTTGCAGGGGGAAGAAGGCAAAGAGGGCAGAGATGGAAAACCAGGTCCCCCTGGAGAGCCGGTAAGCGACGCTAAACTTCCTCCTGTTGTATGGGCGCACCTAGTCACCTCTCAGCAGCAGCTGTCCTGTGTCAACGAGCTGCTGGGACGCTGGGACGCGGGCCTAGTAAGAGTTACTTCACTCATTTGTCCTGGCAGCCCTGCAGTGTGAACACCGCTGTCCCCATTATACAGCCGAGAAAACCGAGGCTCAGGGAAGTGAAGTGACGGGCCCAAAGTCACAGGACGGGCTGGTGACAGAATCAGAACCTGATCCCAGGGCTTCTACCTGTCCTCTGCGTTTTCTCTTCCTGCCCCGTGCAACTTCTACCCCGTTCACACGGGAGGGGAGCTGGGGCAGGGGAGCCCCCGCTGCTGTGGGAACCTGGTGCCCGGAAGCCCGTTATCCCCATGGAAAGCCTGGGCATCTCCCCCACCTCCAGGTATGGGAGTTTGCCCTTTCTTCGGTTCTGGCCCAGAGCCCGAGGGATTGTTTTGTTTTGTCTTTTACCTTTTTCCTTATTCTTGAATGTCCCCTGTGTGGGGCACCCAGGGAGGCAGACCGCGTGCACGCGAGCGCATCTCTGCCTCGGCGGCTGTCGGCTGGAAGAGCGAGCGCTTTCTGCACACGCGGCTCTGTGGCCTCTTCGTGGTCCTGCCGCAGCTGGTCTCTGCTCTCTCTCCTGTGGGTCTTCATGGCCGGTGGTGACACATGTCTGTCTCCCCAGGTCCCTTCCACAGCCTCAGGCTCGAGGGGAAGCTGGAAGGTTGGTGTGTAGGGTTCGAGGCCTGGCTCCCCACAGGCCCCCCAGTAGGAGACCGGTTAGCGATGGGCCCCAGCCGTTTGCATTCTAAGCAGCCCCCGGGGAAGGAGGGGGATGTCCTCCAGGCACTGCCGTGAACCTCCTTGGAGATGCATCCATACGTAAAAGAGCAAAGGTGCAGAGCAGTCTGCCCAGCTGGCCCCATTTCATGCAAAAGCCTTCGTGTATTCTTCGAGTGTTTGCATGACGACGGCCGGGGGCTCTAACTGTCGCCACCACACACGGGAGGGTGATTCTGGGCAGAAGGGCCACAGGGACACAAAGGCAACTTTGGCTCCGTAGTGAGTCGTTGTACCGTGGAGCCGTTGGTAGGCGTTGCTTGCTGATATCGTGGAGTTAAAAATGAACTGGACTACTTTATGCCAAAACGAAAGCCACAGCCAGAGGACCCTGGCTCCAGATGCTGGCTCCGCTCCAGACCAGCATGGGGGCCCCGGGTGAGTCAGGCAGAGTTTCCCAGATGCTTTCTCGATAGAACGAGAGTCACAGTAGCCACCTGGCAGAGTTGCCGGAGAATCCAATGAGGTGAGAAACGGTAGAAGGCATCGGGCTCGTCTCGCCGTTAAGTTTTTCAGCGAATCCCTTTCTGACAGCACCCCTGGCCGTGACTCCCGGAGAGGTCAGAGCTGCAGCGCCCTTAGGGCCACGAGGTGGGACAACATAACAGGTTCTGCCGCGAGGTTTATGTCCCGTGTAATTTGTCTGGTCATCACCTGTTGCGACTCGTTCTGAGTCTTATGCAACTTGCCAGAAGCACCTTCTTGAACATTCTTCACCGCATGCCAGATGCCGGAACGGGGAGACGCTGCTGAGAGTGAAGAAAAGTGCTTGTGGCAGCGAGCAAAGTCTGAAGCACCTGCCAAGCCGCTAGAGGCTGAGTCCCAGCGGGACGGCCCGTGGCGGGCACATGGCAGTTAGAGGGATGTGGATGTGGAGGGGAGAGAGGACGGATGTTTCCGCCGGGTCCCCGCCTCGGGCTGGGGTACTGATGCTTGCTTCCATTTTCCACTGTTATCCCCGGAAAATCCCCATGAGGCCTGGTGTCATTATTGCCCCAGATGAGGAAATGCACAGAGAGGTTAAGTAGCTGGCCAAGGTTACACAGTGGGTAAATGAAGCTGCCAGGACTCATGCCCCGGAGGCTGACCCCAGAGGTCAGTACCGCAGAACTAGAAGTCAGCTTCTCTGCGGGCGTGTTATTCTGAGAGCTGACGTTTATGGTACGGGAGGACTGGGGCCCGTGGTCTTCATTCGGTCTGTTTATGGACCACCTCCTCCAGGCAGACCTCGGGCATAGAGCAGAAAGAGACCAGGTCTGTTCTTGGCACGCAAGGGGACATCAGTCCCTGAAGAGGCAGAGCTGGTCCTGCTGGAAGAGGCGGCTCAGCAGTTCCCACCTAGGGACGTTCCAGAGCCCTCCAGGCACCCATTCTGGAATCGCCGCCTGTGGCCAGTGTGAAGTCTTCTCTGTCCGAACTGCTTGGGAAGTTGGCATAGGGATGAGTGGCATCGGATCCCAAGGTAGCAGGATTTGTTGCAAGTGAGGGCTTTGGGAAGCAGCCCCAGGAAGCACCGGGGGCAGGAGGAAATGAGACAAAGAGAGAAAGAAAGCCATGGACCTCAGGCAAGTGAGTGAGCCACTCGGGCAGGCAGATGGGCCACAGTCATTGGAAACCCTCTTGGAAATTGTGAGGAGCGTACTTGCCATCCTGCTCCTACCCCGGCCAGGCTCTTCACCCGTCCAGAGACTTGAAGCCCTTTGGACATTGGGGATTGCTCCGGGAGGCAGTAACTCGCACATTAACTTGCATGCCTCAGTGTCACGTACCCCGAAGGCTGATCTACGCCCAGCCATCAGCCTGGGCGGGAACTGTTTAGCGCTGACAGGTGTCCTCCTCAGTGAGCCAAGGGGACCTGCCTGGGAAGAAGCATTTGCACCAGGAGTAGGTCCCTTGTCTTCATGTTGGTGTAGCCCTTCAGTTCCCACGTCTCAGGGACGTGGATGGCCAGACAGAGTCGTAGACAGGTCGGTAGGCGGATGATGGGTGGAGGACCGGATGTGGATAGGTAGATCTGTAGACACACGGGCAATTTTTTGAGTTGCCTGTTGTGTAATCTTTTTTAGGAGGTGTTTGAACCATGATTATGGTGTAGGATGATGTATGGAGACTTTGAAGCCAAAATACCTGCATTAGAATCCCAGCAGTGGGACCTTGAGCAGATCACTTAACCTCTCTATGCCTCAGTGTTTTGCCCGGCGGATAACAGCGATGCCTCCCTCAATGGGTTGTAGTAAGGACTCACCGACTTACTGTGCGAGACGCTCGTTTTGTGTCTAGAATGGGGAAATCCCTCAAGAGTTACTCACACTACCGTTTTCCTGCTGGTGACTTGGGCCAACGAGGGCCATGTCAGTTGACTGTGGAAGGTGGGGGAGGCCAGCTAGGTGGTGCACACCCAGTCACCAGGGAGTGACCGGCGAGGGCGACTGCTGATTGCCACGAGAACAGACCCAGGGAAGGGAAGGGACACCCAAGATCACACGGGGTCAAGTGCCACCCCATCTTCCATCAGTCAGACAGGCCTGGTCACCCCTCCCTTTCCGTCCACACCCCCACACTGACCAGCCTGGACCAGTACCCAGTTTCACACTGGCTTGTGGCTGAATCTGTCCAGGGCAGCACCAGGACACTGGTGGTGAGGACTTTGAATATCCCCAGTGTCCCCATAACTTCACAGAGTTAGGAGAAGCTGGGCTGGGGACAGGAGGGAGACAGCAGGCTTCCCTGTCCACGGCAGCTGCTGGGTGAGAAAGGCATCCTTTGGGCTGGTGAACGAAGCTGGGATTCAGGCCGGCTGTGCCGTTCATTAACTCCGCGAGGCCCTACCTTCTTCGAGCCTCAGTGGCCCCTGGCGTCCCATGCAGTCGTCGATGGCTGCCCTGAGGCTCTTCTGTGAATGGGTACAGAGTCACTCCTAACTGGGATGTCTGCATAATTGTGCATCCAGACCAGAACGCTTCTGAGAACGATCAGGGGCCACCAGGAGCCCTGGGTGCAGAGTCCACACCTGGGTGACCAGCAGAGTCCAAGGAGCACCATAGCTGGGTCCACGGCGGTGACTGGCGTGCCCCACGGTGGAGCAGAGTGCCCGCGGAGGGGTCGGCCGGGGTCAGAGACTGGCTGGCAGAAGTGCTAACGCCGTGCGTGACGCCCGGGTGGGGAGCGGAAGGAGCCTTATAACGGTCTCACCGAAGTCCTCTCTACTCTCAGGGCAAAACGGGAGAGCCGGGTCTGCCAGGACTGGAGGGAGCCCGAGGCCCACCTGTAAGTGCCAGCGTGTGTGTGTGTCTCTGTGTCTGTCTGTGCATGTGTGTATGTCTGTGCATGTGCATGTGTGTATGTCTGTGCATGTGTGTGTGTGTGTGTCTCTGTGTGTGCGTGCACAGGCACGTTGTCCATGTAGAACGCTGCCGCAAGCCCTGTGGCTCATGCACTGCACCCACCCAACCCCGGATTTCCAGAAGTCCCTCTCTTCCAAGGCATCAGTGCTCCTGCAGAGTAGTAAGTTCAGTTCTTCCAAGAGCATGGCCGTAAAACGTATTTTCAAACTTACAGCCGTTGTTGCCATGTTGTTATTCTAAGTTTTCTTTGTTCTTAACCTATTCGGTGTGATTTTGATGGGCTTTTTCTGGATGATAGGACCTAAAAATGAATCATAGTTCTGAACACTTTCCATGGCTAAATGCCCCCCGCCGATTGTAAAAGTAACCCATTCCCATTGTATACCAGTGACAAGTGGTAATAATACAAAAAGAATAAGAAAAATAATGTTACGGAGAATGAAAGAGTTACTTGTAACTCTGAACATGGAGGTAAAGCTCTGTGAACATTTCCATGTGTTCTTTCTAGATCCTAGGAATGTGTGTATGAAGTCTGTATGAATTCTCCTTCTATGTATGAATTCTGACATTTCTGTTTATATGTCAATCTATTTCCAGCTGCCAGGCTCGTCGTGTACATGTAAACATACGTGGATGATTGTTCTGTATCTTCTGTATTTGGGGGTTGGCTTTTGTTTTGTTTTGTTTTTACTAAATGCTTACTTTTTCATAATTGAAAAATTGTTTACATAATTTCATAAATTTTTTTTAGAAAACTTATATTCTTTGTTATGACGATCTTAAAACCCACGTATCTGGCAAGAAGTGGGAGATCAAAGTGCCCCTTCTATTTCCTTAATGTATTTTTCTGTGAAAATCAGTAACTCATCAGGCTAACCTTCGGTAAGGAGGAACTGAAACCCAGAAATCAATTTCCTGTTTCCTCAATCTCCTTGCCTGTCACCGGGTTGTACTAAGAGAGCGAATCTAAGAATGGAGGATACTACTTCCTGTGGTGGAATGAAAATACAGAATTAGTGATTATTTTTGTTGTTGTTGTTATTTATTTATTTATTTATTTATTAACGGTGGTTCCTGGCTTTTTGGAGGAGAGGGTCTTCCTTCTACCCAGGGGGATCCATTTTCTGGGTGCCATGCTGAGGCAAGACCCAGTTCTCAGTTGAGACTTGCAGTGAATCCTACCTCACGGCAGGGTTAGAGGTTAGACACCCACGGAGGTGAAGGAAGACCCACGTTTTCTGGCCGGCAGGGCGTAAGTCAGAGAGCCAAGCTTTGAAGAGCCACACACACTTTGAGATAGATAAATATGGGTTCAGCTTTCGCTTGGTCATTTACTAACTTTCCATCAGGGGACCATTCTGAACCTCTGTTTCTTCTTCTATGAAGTGGGGATTGGAATATGTCTTCCAGAATTCTGTTGGGCAGTCGTATGTGTTAAAGGAGACGATGGAACGTGCAGTTCTCAGCCAAGTGCTTGGCTTGCTTGGCTTCTGGCAGAAGCCCCAACGGAGCGAGCAGAACAGTGGAGAACGGGAGGGCCTCGGGTCTGAGCAGACCTGCTGGATCTGAGTCGGATTACTTTGCGGCTCTGGGCCTCTGAGCAGGTGTTTTTCTCTCTCGAACCTCAGCTTTCTGCTGTGTGAAATGGAGATTATTACACCGTCAGCTTGGTCCGGCTGTTAGAAATGATCGCATCAGCTCTGCTAACAGCTTCCACTCAGCTCCCAGGGCTGGGGGCTTAGGTAGTCTGTCTCCAGGCTGCTGTTCTGTGCAGGGAGGCCCAGCACCGTGGCCCAGGACAAGGGTGTTGGGTGGCATGGGCCACAGCCCTAGGAAGGAGGAAGGTACCCCGAGACCCGCCCTGGGAGTGAAGGCAGTGTTGTTATCTGCAAGGGAAGCATCTGCCCCAGGGGCCGGGCTGAGGGGGTGCAGGCCGATGGTGTGAGGTCAGGAAGATGAAGATCAGGAGACACGTAGGGTGACCCCTCGACTCTCTGGAGCATTTGTGGGACCAGCCCTTCTGCTCTGCTCCTGGCGCCCCGATCATCCTGTCAACCAGCATCCAGGGCCTGGCCTAGCCTGGGCTCTAGAACGGGAGGTGTCCGGTGAGCCGCGGTGAGAAGGGGCAGTGTTCAGCTGGACCGTCACACCATGTGCTACCCCTTCCCACCTCATCAGCCTGCTTTTTGGTGGAATAACTTCTCTTTCCTCTAGGGCTTCAAGGGACACACCGGCGACTCTGGCGCACCTGGTCCCCGGGTAAGTGGGCATCCGGCCGTGGAGGTCCACCCAGGCGGACTGAGCTGGTCCTTCCAGATGGAGGGCTCCTGGCCCCGCAGGCCGCCGCAGCACCTGGTCCCCTGATAGAAGACAGCAGAGCAGGCATCATGGGAAGCATCATCCCCAGTCATGGTCTGGTTTTTCTAAATGCTCTTTCTGGAGGCCAGACATTGAGGTGTGACCTATCGGACCCAATCAGCGGGAGTGGGGGTGCCCCTTTGTGACTGTGTTGTGCACATGCTGTGCAACAGGCCCAGGGCTATTGTGGAGGGAGCTTTGGTGCATCCCGGGGGGGGAGACCCAGGAGCCCACACTCTTACCCTTTGGCCTCTTCCCTGACCTTTCGATGCCCCAAATGGAAGGAACCTTGGGGGGCCACCGGTTTGACCCCTTGCTGTGCTCTGTGTCATGATGGGAAAGCTAAGATGTTTGATGGGTCAGCGGGCGAGGAGGCAGAACTCCAAGCCCATTCGCCTGCCCCTGCGGCTGGTGTTCACTGGGCAGCTCGGAGAGGCACGTTAGGGCCCCGCAGATGGCTGCTCCGGCCCCGATTCCGTGGGGCTCTTCCTGGTGGGCCGTGCTCCTGGCTCCTTCCCTGCCAGGTGTGCAGAGGCCCGGCAGGTGGCATTCCGTGTTCTCGTCCCTCACAGCGGGTGTTCTGTTTCTGCTTCGCCCTTTCAGGGAGAGCCTGGTGCCATGGGGCCCCCTGGCCGGGAAGGGTCACCAGGAAAAGATGTAAGTGCGGGGCTCCTGTGGGGTTGGCTGGGCCTGCGGAGGGGCGGGGAGAAAGAGGAAATTGTGCATCACTTAGAGGCCAGGAGAAACCCCCAGGGCGGCCAGGGGCGTGGCCTGAAGCGGAGTCTGAGCACTGGTCTGTGTTGTCCCACCTGCCGGCCCCTGGGGGCCTCCCTGGAATCTGGAGGGGGCCTGGGATCTGGGTATCCAGCCTGCGGTCGGTGCCCGAGGCACAAATGGCAGCGAAGAAGGCCTTGCTGACTTCATCGCGAGTAGCTTTTGGTGTCGGGTCTGGCCTCACGGAGGCGGCCTGTCGGGTCTGGCCTCACGGAGGCGGCCTGTCGGGTCTGGCCTCACATGAGCCGGAACCGCGGCGTCTCTCCCGGGTTGATTCCCGAGCTCCACCTGCTGCAGCCCCACGAGCCCATCACAGCCACCATAACCGCGAGCCCCGTGGCCCTTGGTGCTGCTCACCTGCTCCCCCTGACTTTTGGGGCAGGGATCAGGCACGATGTCTCTTACTAGAGTTGGACAGACAGAAACACCGAGACCCAGAGGGGTCCAGGACTTAGGGGCTGTTGGAGGTGGGAGGAGGTGGCCTGGGGCTGCAGCTGTCTGCTCCGCAGGGCCGGGGGCAGCAGATGTCATACGTGACATCCTCCAGGGCCTGTCTGACACGTGTGTACAACACCTGCCATCTTGGGGTGGATGTTCAATCAGGACCATGAGCACGGGGTCCCGGGATCCCAGTACCTCCTTCACGACCTGCCTTTGAACCTTGGTGGAGGACATGGTGCCCGTGGCTATTGATGCCCACGGACTTCTCAGCTGGCCTGGTACCCGAGACGGTAGAGCTAGAAGGGTCTAGAGGAAACACCTCCCAGATCCAGGTCTTTCCTCAGTAGTAGGGTCCGCTTGAGAAAAAAAGTCACACCCCGTGCGCAGCTAAAAACAGAGCTGTTGCGTTGACCCAGGCGGAGCCTGTCCCCAGCCCCAACCCCAAAGACACCCCGATCTCTCCAGGCCCAAGAGCAGCTTGAAAACCCATCCCCTCTCAATTCAGCTACAGCAGAGTGTATGGAAGGAGCTCCCCAGGCGGGAGTGTGGCTGAGCCCAGCTCCCCCCGCGGGTCAGGGAACAGCTGGGACAGGAGCCTGGGATGCCAGATCAGGGGACAAAGGCTTTCTCCCCACCTTCCTTGCTCTAGGTAGGGCTCTCTTCATTTGCAAAGCTCCATTCTTAGAGTGGTTGAGTGTTTGGGGTTTTCATTCATAACATGGGAGAGACTTAACATGCCGTGAGACCAATCGGAAAATAAGGTGGGTCTGAGTCGCCTCCGCTCGACACCCCGGCAGAGGCTGGGGGCATGGGTCGCCTTCTTCTCACTGCGGCAAACGGGGGTCGGGTCACTGTCCAGTGAGTTGGAAACAGAACTGCAAGGCGGCTTCTCTTCTCTGGCTGGCTTCCCTTAGTTCAAGATGGTGCTCCGGGAAATCACTGTGGGATCAGGTGCAAAGTGTCGAAGCGAGTAAATAAATAAAGTGTGTTCCCGCCTTTACTCCTCTGCGGGAGATGAGTCTGCGGGAGATGGTCTGCGGAACCCCTGGAGATTATCGAGGGAGCGTTTGGACAGCTAGTTGGTTCTCTCGGGGAAGTAGACGAAGTTTGGCCCACATTTGAAACTGTCTCTGTCCGTCCCCCCCAGGCAGCCACTCTGTGATAACCTGATGTCTCTCTGTTCCAGGGAGACGCTGGACCCCCAGGGCCACAGGGTCCCCAAGGACTGAGGGGCCACCCGGTGAGTGTTTCAGGCTGTTACCACGGTGACATTGGGTTGGTTCACCAACTCCATGTGTTGTTTACAAAGGGCAGAACGTCAGAGCAGCTGGAAAAGAACTGTGGCCCGAGCCCCACTCGTGCCTCCCACCCACAGCCCAGGCTGTTTTCTGGGACCACCTGCCTTCCTCGCAGACATGTGAAAGCAGCCACCTGGCATGGTGGGCGCCCTGGAGGACTTCCCTGTAGGTCATTCTCATGTCTAGTGTGTGATCTGTGTATTAGCTTCCTGGGGCTGCCGTAAGAGCCACACATTTAGTTGCTTCCACAACAAATGTATTGTCCCACACTTCTGGAGGCTGGATGTCCAAGAATTTTCCTGGAAGCCAGAAGTCCAGGATCAAGATGTGGGCAGGGCTGGCGGCTTCTGAGGGCTGTGAGAAAGGCGCTCACTTCCACACTTCTCACTTTGCTTCTGGTGGTTTCCTGACGATCTCTGATGTTCCTTGGCTTGTGCAAACATGGCCCTGACCTCTGCCTCCCTCTTGATCTGGCATTATCCCTGTGGGCCTGTCTTTATGTCCAAATATCCCCCTTGTATAAGAACACGGGTGGTATTGGATTGGGGCTCACCCTGCTCCAGAATGACCTCGTTAATCTAACTATATCCACAGTGACTTCATTTCCAAATGAGGTCCTATGCGGAGACAGCATGGTTCTGATCCATACTGAGGATAAAAGGAACCATGCAGAATTCAAATGAGAAGAAGACTCCCTTTCCAGCCCAGCCTCTGCACTGCAGAGGGAGCCGGTGCTGATAGCATCTTGTGTGTATTTTAAACTACTTCCGGCGCACTTATAAGCATACTGATAGAATATGTGTTCGTTACACAGGACTCTATCTAGGTGGCTGTCTTGTTTCGTGTGTGTGTGTGTGTGTGAGAGAGAGAGAGAGAGAGAGAGAGGAGTAAACCGGTGAGTAACTTAGATGTATACGGGCTTCCTGGGTCCAGGGTGCTCAGCTGGTAAGAGCTGTAGGCGGGATTTAAACCCAAGACTTTCTGACACCAAGTTCAGTGCTCTGCACCCGCCATGGTTATGTTCTTTGTCTCCAGGACCCTACAGGAGGTGCCCAGGGCAGGTCTTAGGCATTGGAATACTGCATCTTTTTGGATCTCACTCGAAGGAGCCACGTTCTCCCCTGATGGGGCCACAGTGACTCACATCCCACTCCCTACCCTAACTCAGCAACTTGTGGGGGGACAGGTGTCCAGACGCCTTCTACACCCTCAGCCCTGGGTCCCAGTGGGCTGAGGAAGGGCACGGAGGACAGCCTTCAGACTGGGATGCAGGCAGCCTTTCAGCTGGGGGGCAGGTGTCCCGTGTGGGTACTGATGTGCGCTGGGGTTTGGTTCCAGGGCAAAATCCATGCTCGAGGCAGGGTACTCCTGCTTTTTAGGTTCCAGCGCTGCCCTGGCTTCCTATGTCCCGCTCCGCAGCAGCAGCTCACTGACCGCACCCACCTTCTCTCTCTAGAATGTGGCATTTGTTCATCCGACAGCATGCTCAGGGTTGCACAGCTGAGTGGTGTGCCCTGTGTCCACTCTCCCACTGCGGGGTCCATCTGCTGATCATGATGTCAGGGACCCGGAGGCTATGCCCAGCTGAGGGTCTTCACCAATGACAGTCCCTGGGGGCTGGCCCCAAAGCTCTCTGGGTTATGCGTTCCCAGGGGGGCGGTGTCACCCCCAGGGGGCAAACACTGGTTCCTGGGATGCCAAAACCCCTTTCTTTTTATGTATCTCACACAGATATGCATGTCGACCAGAAACAGATATCCAGTAAAGCTGAGGTCTTAAGCTTCCATGTGGGATGAGGAGGGTAGGCAGGAGTGTAAGGACAGGAAGGTAGAGAAACCCAGGTCTCGAGCCTGCAGGCATAGAGTGGCGGCCACTGGGGTCCCTCCTGGCCCCTCATAGAGCTTCCTCCTCCAAGCTCTGTAGTTAAGCTCCTGTCCTCCTGTCCTGCGGTGTCCTACTTATTCGGGGGATGCAGGCCTCTTGCTGTCGCTATCCCCTGGGCCTGTTTCTATTCTGGAAAGTAAGGGGAAGTCACACACCCCAGCAGTTAAACTGGTGAAATGATGGAACAGCGCCCAGCCCTCAGAAAGGGCCCCCCCGGTACATGGCCGGTGGTCACCCTGGGGCTCCATGCTGAGCTCTGCTCTTGGAGGAAGGAGGGACTTGACTCTGAACCCCCTGCAGGGCCTCCTAGCACACAGTAGTGCTCTGTAAGTCCTTGATGAATGCTAGCGTGTTCAGGGGCACAGAAAAGGGAAGGAAAACCATGTGTGGGGGCGAGTGAGGGGTCCAGGATGGGTGAGGGGAGGAAGCCCAGGGCCTCACATGCCACACGCAGGAGGTGGGGAAAGCCCGAGGTCTCCAGAGGTGCTTTCATGTTTTTCTCATTTGCTCCCATCAGTTCTGAGTGACCACATAAGGACTTTGTAACCAACAGTAATGGCATGAGTTTGCCAAACCCATCCTTGAACACATCAGAGGAGGGTCTGGATTATCACTGATGACCTCTCTCTTGATCAGTTGGAGCCTCCCCAGTGCAGAGAAGGCTCCTAGCAAACTTCCACACCACCTTGAACCAGACGCTGAGTATAGGTCCCCAGCGCTAGGGACCACACGAACATTTACCTAATTCTCTCATGGAGTTCTCCAACCCTACGAGGCAGGCACTACTACGGTCCCTGTCCCCAGATGAGAAATGGAGGCACAGAGAGGTCAAGTAACTTGCCCTAGATCACACAGAAAGTAAGTGGCAGGGCCAGGGTTTGGCCTCACATCTAGGCAGTCTGATTCGAGTCTGCAGCTGAAGACCCACCTGGGCTGTGTGTGCCACGTTGCCTTCTCGGAAAGAAGGGATCTGGTAGAAGCAGGCCCAGGACAGGAGTTCGGAGCATAGAGCAATTGACGGGCGGGCTGTGGCTTCCATTCAGGACAAGTGGGGGTGAGGAGTCGCCCACAGCCCAGGAGGGAGCCAGGTCTCAGCCCCAGCTGGCCTCCCGCACCCTGACAGGTGACAGGTGGCCGCCCCGAGCTGCCCCACCGTGTCCTCCCCCTGTGTTGGCCAGCATGCTAACGTGTCTTGGCCCTTATCTTCCCTGCGATCCGGAGGGAGCAGGAGGAGAGAGATAATTACCATCAGGATGAGCCACAGCACATATTTTTAGAAGGACACAGATGGGTTGGTGGGTGGGCGGAGCGCGGTGCCGGGAGGAGCCACCGTACAACGCTCCCTGGAGGGGTGAGTGGGGGAAGTTACAGAGCCACGGGCTGCTCCAGCGGCGGCCCTCTGGGGCAGATGCCATGCTCTCTCTGTGCCTCGGCATCCTCATCTGTGATCCAGGGACAAGGACAGCCACACTTCACGCTTCCCGGCAGGAGGACGGGGGGTGGGTTGCATGAATCACCCGCAGTCACACACACACACTTGTTGGAAGACCTGAGCCCTGTTTAATCATGACCACCAGGAGCCATGTGCTTACTGAGGCGCAGGGGAGCACCGGCTGGGCTCCATGCTTCCTGGCTTCCAGTCTCAGCCCCTTCGCTTCTGTCTCCGGCAGGGGGTGAAGACATTCCTTGACTCCGTTTCCCTACTTATAAAACGGCAGTGTTTGTATCGGTCGTTTGTGGGGAGTTTGTGCGTGGGAAGCCCGAGATGGAGGGAGTCCTCAGGCAGCGTGAGCTTCTTGTTAGTGTAATGTGTCTCTGTTGGTGACTGTGTGCTTTATAGATCGTAGGATGTTAGCACCGTGTGGTTACAGGGCCAATGGAGCGTGGTTTCCTGGGATGTTCTCAGTTCCTTTATCCAGCAGATTGCCTCCTGTGTGTCTGGTGCTGTGCTAGATGCTGCCCCTAGAGAGAGAGGAGGGACACATAGGTTCTTTGGGCTCCTCCTAGCCAGGTAGAGCCAGGTGAAGCCGCAGCCATCTCGGGGGGGGAGGGCAGTGTCCCAAGAAGGAGAGTGGTGGGCAGGGTAGTGACCAAGCCAGTCTGCTAACGCCAAACTTTGAACTTCAGGCTTACTAGGAATTTGTCTGAACCTCAAAGGTATAGCTAGAGGAGTTCTTAAACTTTCTGAGTTTTATACTACCAAGGACCTTATTGGTGAAACGTGTTTATCAAAATCACGGGCATGCACAAAATACCGGAGTCAGAGAATGCTAACATCGTCGGGCCAGTGCTGGAGTCTGGAGGGAAGGGACCTTCAGGTTAGTAGCTGCAGGATTCTGCACGGCTGCTTTTCTTATCTGTGTCATCATCCCCAAGTCTTCAGGATAAAGGTGCCCCTAGTGGAGGAGTAAAATGAAATCAGCACAGGGATAAGCATCCTAAGCTGAGAACAGCATTGTCTGATGTGAACCCTTTTGTGTATCTCCTTAAGACACAATGTTAAGGAGTTGAAGGATGTCCATCTGAGTTGAAGGATAAAGGATGGATGGATGGATGGCTGGCTGGATGGGTGGATGAGGTCATAATTATTTCCTATGCCTGTGCCCTGGGCAGCACTCACCAGGCTTAGCACTTATCATGCACACAAACTCATTTATTTCCACAATGTTATGAGTTAAGTGTTACAAGTTCCTTTTATAAGTTGAGAAACATCTTCTGAGTAATGCCATGGCTTACTAAGAGACGTGCTGGCCTGAATGATGGCTGCAGGTATGACATTGGTCCTCTACACCTGACAGTCACTCTCTTCCACTGTCCTGCTCCTCGATGTCCCGGTGGAAAGTCCTGGCAGATGACTACTTGTGTTTCTTCCACCAGGGTAAGAATGGATCGCCGGGATCTCCAGGAGACCCTGGCCCCGCAGGAAGTCCTGTGAGTACCATCCCTGCTGTATGGTGGAATCAAGGCAGGCTTTGGAATGGGCATGCTGTCTTTTCATATCACAGATTGTGTGCTCCCTATGCTAGAAGCATCAAGGGGAGAATAAGGGGTTTGAAAGCTGGAAATAGCCTGGAGGCAAGAGGATAAGGATAAGGATGTCTTTGAAAGTCTGAAATGCATGCAATGGCACACCGGATCTCTGTTGTCTACTGCCATAGCCACCCAAAGGTACAAAACCCACCAAGGACTAAAAAAAATGTATAACAGGATTGCACAGTAGACATTGCATGTTTTTAGAGGATGGGCAGACAGGGTGACATCTCCAGCCATTCCCATCTCAGACGACAGGGTAAGTGTATGACATGGGGATGATATAGGACGGACTTGGCTGAAGAGGGTGTTCCTAGTGGTCAGGAGGTGGGGGGTGGGAAGAGCAGGAAGGAATGATAGGTAGGATCTGTGGGTAGTGGAGAGAGGGTGGCATGAGTAATCAGAATCCGGGTCCCTGGATTTGGGATTAGGTCTGGTAGAGGGGGGACATCCTGGGGAAGGTGGTTCTCTGATGGCTTCTGGGGTTGGGTGAGTCAGATCCTGTCCACAAGTTTCCTACCCTCCCAGGCTTCTTGTATGTTTATTTGCCAAAACTGGCAACTCTGTTCAGAAGACCACCTTTCCTCGGGGTGTGGTGAGTCGAGCAATGATTGCACGAGGCATTGGGCAGACCACTTGGCAAGTCAACTGGCATCATTGTGGAAATGAGGGTGATGGCCCCATCCTGGTTGGCCAAGGACCTTCCTGGCTTTAGCACAGAAAATCCTGCATCCTGGGAAACCCATCCTTCCCAGGAAAACCGGGCATGTGATCTACCCTAGTGGAGATGCCTCTTTCTGTTAGGCCAAGGATGACTACACCAGCAGAGCTGAGCTCCTTAGCCCATGTAATGATATTTCTCAGAAGCTGTGGCGTGGGCCTGGTCACTGCTGATAAGACTACACAGACGGGATGTGACAGGGCCATGAGCCTAGCTTCACACCCCGTGCAGAACTGACCCCAGAAGAGCTGAGTCACACATGCCCGGAAATGCTGGAATAGAAAGGGTCCCCAGAGCTGTTGCCAAAATTTCATCCTACCAAACCATGAGCCTTGCTGTGCTCTTGGGAATCAGTGTGCTACCTTGCTGGTGGGCTCCTTGGAGAGACCACACACAGTCGTGTTTCTGCTCAGGGTTTGTCCCATGTTGCTTCTGTTGCTTTGGCTGGAAAGAGATGCTTCTAGTCTTGCTGCCGGCCCCACGGTGCTGTCAGCACTCCCAGGAGCCACGCCTCTCCCCGACCCGCTGCCCTCCCAAACAGGAAAGGGGTGTTCTCGCCGTCCATGTCTCAGGTCTTCAGAGTACAGCAGGGTTACAAGGTTTCGGAGTCTCCTGGGGCTGGCCCTTGACCTTGCGGAATCAATGCCTGTTCTCCCTCTGCAGGGCCAGAAGGGCAACAAAGGAGACCATGGCAGCCCCGGGCTCCCTGGCTTCCTGGGTCCCCGGGGGCCTCAGGTAAGCCGAGAACTCCCTGGGGCCCAAGATCCCTTGCTCTGTGGGGAGGTTCAAGGGCAGTACGTTTCCCACCACCGGCCGTCCTTGGATCCCCCAGCTCAGGTGGCATCACAGGCTGTGTGGTCACACTGACAGGGTGGTTGGCAGGCAGAGCTGTGCACTGGCCAACACGGGAACTCAGGAGTCGGCTGCATGGGATTCTCCGCTCCACACTCTCTAAGTGTGGGACCTTGGGCGAGTCTCATAGCCTTTGTGCCTGAGCTTTGCCATTATTCAAATGGGGATGTTAGAGCACACTCCTCTGATCCTAGAACTTCAAGGACCCTTCAAAACCCCTGTAATTGTGACTGAATTTGGCTGCGGGGTGAGAACATGTGGGTGGGCTGCTGCTTGAGCCCGAGGCTCCTGCCTAGAACGTGGGACCAGAGATGCTGCTGGGGAATCTTTGCTTGGGTTCTGGGCAGAGGGACACTGAGGGACTCAGACACGTCCCCCTGAGTTCCAGGTGCATTCTTCATGCCACAGTCCACACCGTGGGCTCCTGATCCCGGGCTCAGGGTGGTACATCCCATGCAAGAGTAGGAAGCATACCCATGTTCCGTCTACCTCTTCCAGTTTAATTCGGACCCCTGAGGGGGCCCCCACCACCCAGCCAGCCCAGCCACTCTAGCTGGCCACCTCTCTGTGGCCCATTTCTACCATGTAGTCCAAGTGGGACAAGGCTCTGGCCACCGGCTTTTAGGTGAGCCCATTCTCCGTGGCCCATCTAGAGGCCCGAGCACCCTCTTCCAACCCCCACCTCCCTCGGCCAGACAGCAGCCAGCCGCCCACACTTCCAGACTCCCAGCTCCTGGCCTTTGGTCACAGCAACAGCAGACAAGGTTGTGGAAGGGACAGCTTCTGCTGTATTTTGCGGATGAAGAAACTTGAGGCACAGCGAGCTTGAGGCAGTTATAAGGAGGGTGTCCAGGGTCACAGAGCCAGTGGCTGCAGCGGGGTTTGACCCCGGACAGGCGAGCTCTGGGGCCCAGTGTCCCTGGCGTCTTATTTCACACTCATCCTGCTTCTCGGGAGGACCCCCTCACCACAACGAGACGCTCTTGAAAGCCAGGGTCCCGGAGACCCTCATGGTAGAGTCCCGCCGTCCCGTTGAAGAGGAGCCCAGAACCAGCGGCTCCCCCGCCCACTCTGGGGCTGTTTTTGGCCGCCTGCTGCCCAGGCTGACTAGGACATTTGCGATGTCCTGGGTTGGCCGGACCATCGATTGTCGTCTTTGCTGGAACATGACTTGAGTGGAAATGTCTTGGCGACGACGAGCTGGTACCTGATACTTGGTTCTGTCTCGTAGGGAGAGCCGGGAGAGAAGGGCATGCCAGGGAAGGAGGCAAGTATGGCTCCGTCTCTTCCCCTCGACCACCCTTCCTGTGGGGGATGCGGGAGTGGGGGTGACAGGCTTGGGCCCAGCCGGGTCCTGCCCTCGCTTCGGTGTGCTGCTGTCGCCATGAAGATCCTGCCTAGTTTCACACAGGGACCCGCAGATGAGACAGCCGGTCCCGGGCACCATCATGCTAGCCTGTCACTTGCCTGGCTGTGGGTCCAGTCCGTCAACAAGTCCTGTCAGTGGCCTGTCCAAAGTGTCTCCACTCTGGCTCTCTTCTGTGAGGACCCAGATCCAGGCTGCCATTGTCTGACTCCTGCACAATGGCTCTGACCACCCACAGGCCCCGGTGTCCAGCCTCTTCCTGTCCCCACCACGGTCCTTGCCTGCCTGCAGCTGCTTGCAGAGCACACACGGTCATGCTGCTTCCCAGGCCGGCCTCCCCTCCGCCCTCCGGTGCACCAGCAGGAGTCCAGATGCCCTGGCTGCCCACGCCAGCCTCCTACAGCCTCTGAGCTCCAGGCGCTCTGGCCCTTCTGTTCCCCGAACATGCCGAGGGTTCCAGGCGCTCTGGCCCTTCCGTCCGCTGAGCGTGCTGAGAGCTCTCCTACTCACCCGGGCGCTTTTCCAAAACCCCTCCCACCTCTCCCCACCCCTTCCTGTGCCTGACCCGACTCATCCTGAGGTCTGTGCCAATGCTGCCTCTGTCGACATTCCTTCACGACCTGAAACAAAGAGGTGCACCCCGCTCTGCTGGTCAGAGCCCCAGATCCCAGCACAGAGTAGGTGGCAGAAACAGTTGATGCGAAACAAAACACTGAATGGACACGGAGAAAACAATGCTCTAGTTAACCACCTTGTCCGCTCCCAAGCCCGCATGCCCCCTGCGTGAGGAAGACCCCTTCTCACTCTGCGCCTTCGGGTTACTTTCTCAACTCGGGGAGGGCGGCTGGTGACTCCATGAGAGCCGGATCCAACGGCCCTGCGTTTGCAAAGGGTTTGTCCCCAGCCCAGCCAGGGAGGTCGTGGGCTCACTCACCGGTACCTCCCTCCTCCCGCTCTCCGGATTGACGAGAGGGGAGATACCACCAGCTCCCCGCTGTCTAGGAGCAGACCCTGAGTTCTGCCCCGAGCTGACCCACAGTGTCCCCCGTGTGAGCTCCTGCCTCCTTCTGCCCCTTGCACACCCCGGCCCCTGGTCCTGTCTCTGCGCCTCCCAACACGCAGTATGCACTTTCTCCGGCGCCTTCCAAAACACCTTGTTGTGTTTCTATGAGAGACATAAAAGGGTCTGGCCTGTCTATGAGAATCAGCTGGGCCCACCTCTTGCCTGTGGGCTGTGGGCTGTGAACCCCGTGAAAATGGGCTATGAACGGCCCCTGCATGAGGGGGTGCAGTGAATGGGGTCAGGGCTCCCCGTGTCAAGCCCCACAGTTGTCTTCTTGAACTGAGTGCATGGTGGGGTTTGGGTGGACACAGTGGAGCCCAGGGGTGGATAAGCACAGGACCTGCCTTCCAGAGGCTTATTGTCCAAGGGGAAACACCCTGCCACCTCGTCCAGGGACAATGGGAGTTACAGGTCAGCTGGTGGCCCAGGGACCCGTGCAGAGGGCAGACGCTGGCCAGAGGGATTAACCAAAGCTCTGCAAAGAGCGCTGGCAGAGGCACTGGGGGGTGGAGGGAGGTTCAGCTGGGGAGGGTCACAGGAGGAAAGAGCGAGTACCTAGCAGTGGGAGCTACAGGGCCGTGTCCTCCAGCCCCAAAGTGACTGCCCTCCGGGAGGGGTGTGTAGTACCTAGTTCCTAGGTGCTGGTAGTCAGGGAGGGCTTCCTGGAGGGGAGGCTTGAAGGGCAGGTGGGACTGATCGCAGACAGAGTGATAGTGATTAGTTGGCTGCCACGCAATTACCCTGGACTGGGTGATGAGAAACAGACATTTCCCGTGGTTCCGGGGGCTGGGAAGTCCAAGGTCGAGGCGTCCACAGACGGTCTGCCATCCTTCCCTAATTAGGCTAACCGGTCCCTGGTCTTGATGCCTGTCTCCCTGTGTCCATCACGGGGCCCCCCTCAGGACCTTATCGACTCCTGAGTACCTCCTGAAGACCCCACCTGCTAATTTATAGTCACCCTGGGGGTTCTGGCTTCAACCTATACGTTTGGGAGGCAAAGACATTCCGTGCAGTTGGGAGGCAAAGACATTCCGTGCAGGACAGCGGGGAGTGCACTGCAGGCGGCGGGAAGGCGGGCAGCCGAGGCCAGGAGGGGCAGCAGTCACGGACGTCCTTCTGGTCAGTGGGAGACGAGGTAGCCCAGGCCACAGGGGCTGTCATGAGCCCCCGTCGAAGTCCACGCCCTGTGGGGGCTCCTGAGTGTGTTTGGCGAGAGGGTCTATCCTGGAAAAGGCAGAGGAGGAAACCTGAAGGGCTGGTGCTGTAAGTCCAGGCGCACAGTGAGGAAGGAAGTGAGGTCTGCCGTGTCTGGACAGACAGACAGACAGAGGGGAGCTCCGGGGGCAGGGGCGGCTGATTTCCTGGCACACAGGGCTGCAGAGAGAGGGCGCTGGTTCCGTGGCCATCCTCCTTTGGACTCTTTGCAGGGCGCGCCTGGGAAGCCCGGAGAGCCAGGACCCAAAGGAGACAGGGTAAGTGGGGAGGTCGTTACGGGACGTGACCTTTGCAGGGGGCTCTGTCGCTGGCGGTCAGCGAGCCACAGCCAAGCCCAGAGAACTTACGAGTCTGCCGCTCCCTGGAAAATCATTAGCCCACAAAGGGATGGTTGTAGTGAATGTTGTTATTTTCCTTTTTTTTTGGATGTTATTTTAAGGAGTAACATCATTGCAATTACAAATTCAAAGGCGAGTGTTCTGAGACTTGTGACAGATTTCCCTCTCTCCCTGTACAAGCGCCTGGGCATGACGTGCTCAGATCCCAAAATGCCAGCTTGCCAGGAGCCAGATTCGTCGCTGGAGGTGACAAGGGAACAGATTTTTCCCATAATGAATCGCCTTGGCGCCACACTCAGGAAGCCTTTCTTTACATTTCATTCCTCCAAAAAACAACAGGGGGAGTTTTTTTTTTTTTTTTTTTTTGGTTTGGGTTTTTTTTTTTCTCCCCCAGAAATGCCAGTGGGGGGAGGGAGTGTCCTCCAACACTTGTGACAGCTGCTGCTCCCTGTAGAGGAATTGAACATCTCCTTGGCCCACGCCTTGGCCCTTCCATTCGGTCAGCCGTCCCCCGTCTCACACTGTTGCACCCTGCGAATGTCACCGCCACCACCCCCTCCACCCCTGGCTTGTTTTCCATGGTCCTGCGGAGAATTTATCTCTGCTTTCTTTGCAAGTTGGACGAGGGAGGAGCTGGGTTTCTCTTGCAGACCGGAGGAGACTGAGCATTGGAAGCAGAGTGTCAGAGATTGTCACCCCTCTGGATCCTCCTTCCTTCTGAGTGACTTGATCCCTCTGCGCTCCGGCCCTTGGTTCCTGAGGGTAGACGTGGGGAAGGGAGGTGTGGCTGAGAAGGCGTTGAGGGTCCCCCAGAGCAGTGACATACAAGTGACCCTGGGAGCTCCGGCTGGCAGCCAGGGAGTTCAGACCACAAATAAGAATCTCTGCTCTAATACCTAATCAATAAGCAGAGAATCACCCTCTCCTTGTTAAGTGGTTTCATGGAACACTGCCAGGGAGCTGACGGCTCTTCATTCCTTTACGCTCCTGGGAACATTGAAGTCGGGGACGAGTCCTCCCCCTGCAAAGTGTTATTGAGACATTTAATGAATAGGAAATTCTGTCCCACAGCTATGATAGGGCCTTGGACTTAGGGAGCACAGAGCACCAGGACCATCACCGACCCCTGATCACTGAGATGACAAAGGTCCCGTGAAACGCATCACATCTGAGAAACTTAAGTCAGGACTGTCTCTCAGATCTGGCTAAATTCATTTTTAAAATTCACCGTCCTTTATTTATTGTTGAAAAAGCAGTACAGACCTGCAGTTAACCATCGCACTTTGCAAAAAGGCAGATGCACTGGAAAAGCAGGGGCTCCTCTACCTTGGTGCCCATCATGGCCGCCGTCCCCTTCCCAGAGTCCATCGCAGGACGCTTTCCTTCGTCCTCCAGGGTCTGTGCACGCAGAACTGTGCGGGTGCCCGTGTTAGAAATCTGCATTTGCCTTTGGTTAAAGCCCCGGGGCAATCAGACTTTGCCTGTCAGTTGTTTCTCCTTGATGAGTTGGTCATAGTTTCACACCTGCCGTCTTCCCTGTCCTTGGCTCTGGGTCACATCCCTGGCCATGCCCCATTTCCCGCTACCATCTTGCTTCCTCCTCTCGTTTCCCCCTACTGCTACCTGCTTACACCCTGAGCTCACCAGTGTGGCCACCTGTCTTGGACCCAGCCACAGCCAAGTCTTGCTGGTCACACCCACAGTAGCGCATCAGGCAGAGGACTGGATGGTCCGTTGGTCATCGTGGTGAACGAATCATTGATCCAGGTCTTCAGAGTCTGGGTCAGAGATGGGGACAAGAGAGTCCTGGTCAGTGTTATCCCATGTGAGCCCACAAAAGCTGAGAGTAGAGAGCAGGAGGTCACCTCTAAGTGGGGGAGCCTCTGTCGCAAGAGTAGCTGTGTCTGTCCAGCTGACAGAGCAAACTGGAGGAGGGGCCGCTTGACGGTCAGGCTCAGCGGCCAGCCTTCTCGAGGCGCACACATGAAGCCACACAAACTGGGATTGGAAATGAGACTTCTCATCTTGTCCTCTGCAGACTACCTTTGTGACGGTGGCAGGTGGTTTGTGTCCGGAGCCCGTGTCCTCACCTGTCTTGGCTCAGAGACACAGGCTTGCCAGGACCGAGGTCTCCCGTTCAGGGCTCCAGGGGAGGAGACCTGGGGGCCGGAGGATGTGCACAGCTGCAGCGGGCCTGTCTACACTGGGTGCTCCTGCCAGTGCCCTGCTCACTGACATGCTGCTTCTTCCCCTTCTTTAGGGAGATCCCGGGAACAGAGGTGACAAAGGACCTCCTGGTGGGAAAGGCCAGCCTGGGGACCCTGGAATCCCTGGTCACAAAGGCCACACGGGCCTGATGGGCCCCCAAGGACCACCTGGGGAGAATGGACTGGCCGGGCCCCCGGGGCCTCCGGGTCAGCCAGGATTTCCAGGACTGCGGGTAAGGATGCTGGTATTCCTCAGACTTGTGAGGAGGGCATGAAAGGACAGGCTCGTTTAGGGTTTTTTTTTTTCTCAAAGCATAGTTTATTCTAGTGACAGAACCCTTGTTTTCCACAAACCTGTAACATGAGCACACATTGGAGAAAAAAGCAGAGCCGCCTGGGGTAGAAGTGGTTGGGAGAATGGGTTCTGGGTCCGCGTGAGCTCCCCTTCCCCCCTCAGCAGCCCTGTGGTCCCCTGGGGGCTCTCCTGTCCTCAGAGCACAGGTCTGGGTGATCTCTAGTGTCCCTGGCAGCTCTGAGGCCCTGCGGTTCTGTCACTTTTGGGAATCTGGCTCCCAGCCAAGTCCAGGAGGGGTAACTGTGGGATGCAGGATGCTTCCATGGCGCCTGGGTCCTCACTAAGTTCTCCTAGTCCTACTGCTGTGGGTAGCGATGGAAGTTCTGGGATGAGCGTGGAAAATGGGCCAGAAAAGGGAAACAAAACAAAAACCAAACAAACAAACAAAGAAACAAAAAACAGAAGGACCGGGAATGCCTGTCCTTCTCTTGCTGGGCGCTGTCCTCGGTGCTGGGGCTGCAGACAGGAGCACCGGGAGACCCTCACCCTTGAGGGTGGGGACACTGCCCTGAAGGAGTCAGGCAAGAGGGAGGGGTCTGGCCAAGGTGGCGTGAGGGCCGCTCTCACAGATTCCTCTAAGAATCCCATGTCACCCTGTGAGCCCGGAGACCGCACACAGACTCACCAGCGTCTGTCATGTGACTCAGGCACCAGGAGGGTCAGGTACTTGGGTAAGGCCAAGGTGAAGGGAGCAAGGAAAACCAGACCCGCAGGACTGGGGTGGCCGAGCGGCTGGTCGGGGAAATCAAAGACGATTCCGTGGAGGAGGCTGTCCATGCGTGTGGCCCCGGAGGTGGATGGGGCTTTGGCAGGAAGAGCTGCAGGGCTAGACCTCTCTGGTCATCGCTGGGGAAATGGCTTCTGCAGGAGGCCGCTGCAGCTAAGCAGCAGGAAGGGCGTGGAGAGGGCGGCAGCGCAGGGCTCCGGTCACCGAGTCCAGTAGGAGGATGCCGCCTGCGTGACCACGGCAAAGGGAGGCGGTTCGGGTGTGATGGATGGGAACAGGACAATGTGCTACGTGTTCCCTGTGTCCCTCCTGGTTTCCGGAGCCATCAGGGAGGTAAGTAATTCCACCTTCCCTCCCTTGCAGGGGGAGTCCCCCTCCGTGGACACCCTGCGGCGGCTCATCCAAGAAGAACTCGAGAAACAGCTGGAAAGTGAGTAGCTGGTCTTGACCCCAGCCGGACGCATACAGGTGTCTTGAGAGCCTGGGAAGCAGTCCCTTCCGCACCCTTTAGTACCTCCCCAGCCCAGTATGGAAAAGGATCACGGAGGGCAGCTCACATGTAGAAACCATGCAGAACCATGATGAACACCGCATAGGCTCGAGACACACAGACCCCCCCCCCCCGAGTGTGTCTTGACCTCCGCCTGAATGCCTCCCATCCCCAGAACCAGCTCTGCAACCATTGGTCATTTATCCTGTGCCCTCAGGCCCGAGGGGAGCAGGGATAAATAGTGCTTTCATGGAGCTAGCTTCTTTTGAATCGAACTGTACTGGTTTATTGTTAAATCCCACAGTCTTGCATGAGCCTGGTACATAGCAGGTGCTTGGGGAGGGAGCGAGGTCGGAGGTGGTAGTAACGGCAGCATGAGGGCAGGCCGTAGGTCAGGTGGTTTCCTAAGTTCTCACAAGGGGGCTCGTGGAAGGCTCCCAAAGAGCAGGGGTCATGTCTGAGTGTTAGGAGAAGAGATGCCGTGTGATTTACCGGAAGGGGAAGATCAGATTGGTACCCGAGCAGGATCTGTGTGTAGGCAGCAACCCCTCCCCTCATCCACCGCCTACTCCTGAGGGGGAGCTGTCCCCACTTTCCTCTGTGCTAGAAGCTGTTAGGGGAGGACAGTCATGGACAGTCCATGACAGGGAAGGTCAGGCATCCAGAACTCTTCCAGGACCCAGATGGACAAAACAGGAGGAAGCCGTCACTCATCTGCTCCTGTCTCATGGAGTTCTTCGCACCCACTGTGGGTCAGACTGTGAGTTGGGTCTGGGGACACAGCATTGGACAAGAGTCCCCCAGCCCAGCCCTCTCAGACTGTCCAGGTCAGAATGGCCCCTCTCCACACACAGGAGGGCCCAAGATCATTACCTTCATGATCAAGATCAACCCTTCGGAGCGTGAGTTGAAGAAAGGAAAGCAACCATGCGCTGGATTGGCAGTTGTCACTGGGCAGGTGGTGTCCCAAGGTCTCCCCCATGGGCATCTCTGAGCTCTGCTTTCTGAGTCTCAAGTTTACCAGAGACAGAAGTAGCTTCTGCCCTTGGAGGATTTCCAACCCAAGAGCAGAGATAAGATGCATTTTGAAAAAAGTTCAGATGGAGCATCTGCTGGGCGGAGTCCTTTCTTCCAAACAGCGTTGCAAAGAGGAAGCATCCGTTCTACTTTAAGGATGCGGAAATCAGGGCTCAGCGAAGTGAACCCATTCACTCAGGTGTCAGTACCCACCTGCCGTCTCGTGCAGGAAGACAGGAGGATGGTGCCCATGGGAAGCCCATCCCCAGGGCGCTCAGAAGACCCTGACTCCTCTGTCTTGGTTTTACCACCAAAACCCCAGGGCCGTGGGCGAGCCCCCAGCCTCTCTGGGCTGAGTCAGCCACCTGCAGGAAGAAGAACTGGGCCTGACTTCGTGTGACAGTCTCTCGGGGGCCATCAGATGCGCACAGTGTCTCCAGTGCGGTGGGAAGTCATTGGACCTCTGGGTTTTTAGGCAGTTCTGTAGTCTTCCCCTTTTAGACATGTAAGGCTCCTCAATGACGTCATATCCAGCCCTGCGGTGTATAGATGAGAAAGGTGACTCTCCACGGCTCTGTAAGCCCCTGGGTCTCGGCCCCAGCCTTCCGTTCCCCAGCAGACAATTAGTGTAACTTCTCCTTCTGTTCCCGCCACCAGTCACGCTGTGGTTGGTGCCACCAGCGTCCACTGAGCACAGTCTTAGTGGCTCATCTCGCCTGCGTGTCCTCACGCCTGCCAGGTGATTCCACGGCCTCCACTCTGCAGACAAGGCCGTGAAGGCTCAGGGAGGTCGGCAGCTCGCCGGAGGCTGCCCTGGGACAGGCGAGCTGGCTGTGCTGTGGGGGGTGATCTTGCTGGTGTTCTTCACTGCTTACCGTCTCCTGAGTTCTGAGCTGCACAGTGAGTTCCGGCCCGTCTCCTGTCCATCACCCTCCTTCATGAGCATCTCTGTTTTCCCTCTTCTGCAGCCAGACTCGCCTACCTCCTGGCCCAGAGGCCGCCAGCACACGTGAAATCATCTCAAGGCAGACCCGGGCCCCCAGGGCCTCCTGGAAAAGATGGGCTTCCAGGCCGGGCGGGGCCCATGGGGGAGCCAGGACGGCCTGGGCAGGGGGGTCTGGAAGGACCTTCTGGACCGATGGGTCCCAAAGGTGAGTGGGGACCCAGAGGAGATGTGCTTGGCACGGAGGAGGGCTGGAAGGAACCACGCTCTGGCTGCACGTGCATAATTGGTCCTGCTTTCCTCCCCTCCAGCTTGGTAACACTCTGCGTTTGGCATCATGTAATGTTTTCAAATGTACAGGAGGATTTCATACTTGACATTTTTGTAGAAATATGCTTCTGCCAGGAGAGCGAACCAGCTCCCTCCCACTTCCCAGTTCTCTCCTAGAGCAGGGGCGACACAAAATGCCCTCTTTCCCCATCGGAGATTAGAGCTGGCTGAGGAGTGGAGTGTGCCGTCTCCGGGCACATGGGCCTTTGGACACCAGCTCGAGAATTGAAGTGGTTTGGGGCTGTGGCTAAAAGGGCTGCTACTGCTCCAGCTCTCACATAGCTGTCTCACCTGGACATGGGCATTCTGGGCCACAGCAGGGCCATCACTGGGGAGTCGTGACATGGATGTACCTTACATCCTCCTCTTTCTACCTGCCGCTTCCTTACTAGTTCTTCATTCATTCCTTCATTCCTTCATTCCTTCATTCCTTCATTCATTCCCTGTAATGTTTCTCCTACTAAAAATTCTTTTTCTTGTATTTGTGCTCAAGTCCCATCTCTTTTGGTTCATAAAACAAAATACGTGACCTAGATGTCAACAAGAAAGCATAAAGCGGAGGAAAGCTCAGACTCAGACAGAACTGACCGCATGTGGCAGTTACAGCAATAAGTGAGGATGGTCTGAAGTCCCCACGAACTAGCAAAATTCCCATTTAGTCACAGAAAAATATATGTTGCATAAAGGAGATTTCTGGAAACAACATGACCAAAAAAAATGAATGATGAAAAAAATGAGACAGTTTAATCCAATCTGTATGGTCCTAACTCAAATAGAGTCTTGAGTTTCCTCATAACTCACCCTTGTTGTGCTTTGAATAAGAATGCTCTTGGTGCCCTGTTCCATCTCTTCCCGGATATGAGGCTTCCTGCGGGTGTACATGCCCATAGGATCTGGAGTGTTGAGTCTGTTCACTGTTATCACCCAGTTCCTACAAGTTCCCATGAAATGCTGCGAGAACACGGGAAGTGTAAGCAAGCAGGAGTGGGTGTAGGTGCACGTGTGTGTCGGGGGGAGAGTGTGTGGCCACAGGGGCGCGCGTGAGTGTGCGTGGGAAAGAGTGTGTGGCTGTGCACATCTGTGTGCCTGTGTTTGAGCGTGTCTGTGTGTATGAGTGTGCATATGTATTTGCTAACATAGGTGTGAGTGTGCATTTCTGTGCATGTAATTGGGCCCTTATGGGCTTGCACCAATGTTGTGTCGCCAAGCATGCATTTAGAAGGTGATCACAGGTGTGTATCCGGATTGAGTGCGTGCCTGAGTGTGAGTGAATGTCAACGAGCAGGCGGGACTTCAGGTCCCAGCGTGCAGGATGTGTGAGCCAAGCTGGGCAGGTGGAAAGCTACGGAGCCCCTCACTGCCCCTGCCCCTGCTCCTGCTCCCTGGGCCCCCCCCTGCCTCTGCCCTCAGCCTGCGTCCCTCCCATCAGAGGTCACCTCTCTCTCACAGGTGAGCGAGGAGCCAAAGGGGACCCAGGTGCACCTGGAGTTGGCCTCCGAGGCGAGATGGGCCCGCCGGGCATCCCAGGTAGGGAGACTGTCCGGAGTCTGGGGGTGGGTGGCCCTCTGCCCTGGAGTGACACATCGCAGCACCCCGGGGACAGCTGGGAAGAAAGGCTGGGTTTATCTGAGAGGAGAGACGCTCACGGATTTGTTTTTGTCGAATCTTTCTGAAGCGCCGGCTTCTGGACGTACTCAGCAAACTGTCGTGTAGTCTGTGAGTTGTTGAGGGTTATTCTGTGCAGTGGTCCTGAGGAAAATGGACTTGGGGTTAAATAAGACTGGGGAACCGTGTGTCCCTGGACTCCTTCCCAGTGCTTGTGGATTCGCCTATGCTCTGCCTCATGGAACAAATGAGGCTTATTTTGTTTATGGCGACATTTTCTCAACTCACCTGAACGTGCAGTCTTCTTCCCACCACGCACGTGTTGATGCCCCGTTACCATTTCTCAGAATGTACGTTGGGGCTTGCCGGCCAGGTGGCAGGGGGTGGTGAGGGCTCCCTGGGACGTGGGGCTCGGCGGTTGACAACCCAGACAAGGTGGGTGTGTGGAAAGATCTCTGGGGCATGGCAATGTGATGGCCCAGGAAGGGGTGCGAGCAGAAAGTGGAGCAAATTATTACCAAATTCCACCACACTGAAGTTCCTCTTTTGATTTAATTCTAGTTTATATGATCACCTGAGGTTATTTCCAAATATGAAACCTAGAGGTCATTCTAATTTTAGTATGTATAACTTCTTGATTTTCCAAATTTCCTGCCCAAGATGAGTGTTGCTACTCTCATTAGAGAAGTCAACCAGAAATACACATTCAGTGTTTATTTTTAACAACTTGCCTACTTTCCAAAAGCTTCTAATATTAAGACTACTTTCCTTTCTTCTATTTTTTTTTATTTTTTAAAGATTTTATTTTTAAGTAATCTTTGCATCCAAAGTGGGGCTCAAAACTATAACCCCAAGATCAAGACTCCTGTGCTCCCCTGACTGGGCCAGCCAGGTGCCCCAAGAATATTTTTTAAATAAGGCAATTCCAAAAAAAAAAAGATTAAGAGGCAGGAGAGAAACCGTTTCAGAAGAGGAAATTGTCTGAGAATGAGGTTGGGAGAACGACTGCTCTTCAGTGACGCTCCCGGAAGGAGTTTGTGAACTGCCGGTCTTGGGCTTGATCGAGGCAAGACCGTAGAGTGAATAATGATTACCCAAGCATTCATGAATTTTAGAGTTCATGAAATGTCTAAAGATCTTTTTAAGGGGGAATATATACCTTTTGTTTGTTTCTTTTATAGGGAGACTCAGATTTTCTAACATGGAGACTTAAGAGGTAATAGGGTTAGCCATACACTTAGCAATGAGCTTCCCAGTGGCCAAAGCAAAAAGGGACATAGATTGATGATATGGGGTATCTTCTCTGAGGACGTTTGTAGTCCTGAGCTCACACCGGGTGGAAGCAATGAGACCAGGGCTTGCCTGCCCCAGAAAGATCTTAAACACCTTCTGTTCTTTTTGTTTTTTGTTTCTTCTTGGACCAGGTCAACCCGGGGAACCTGGCTATGCGAAAGATGGTCTCCCCGGGACTCCCGGCCCTCAAGGGGAGACAGGACCAGTGGGACACCCCGGTCTCCCGGGCCCACCAGGGCCCCCTGGCCAGTGTGACCCCTCCCAGTGTGCCTACTTCGCCAGCCTTGCTGCCCGGCCTGCTAACGTGAAGGGCCCCTAGAAGATTCCAGAATGCCAGGAGGCAGTGGTGGATTTCTGAAACTTGAACTCAGAGCCTGATAAGAAGCCAGAGGTCTTGAAACATTACAGCCATGTGTCTTTTTTCTTGATTTTATCATTTGTTTTTGTCTTATTTTCTTGAGAGACCTCAACATTATTAAAACCAACAGATGCTGCCGGTCGGTCAAATTATTATTAATATTATTATTATTGTTTATTATTATTATTGTTGTTGTTATTGTTATTATTATTATTATTTCATATAATAATGCTCCGCGAGTTTTCCCCTCTCCTCTGAAGCTGGGAGAACTTGATCATGGGGCACTGGGTTGTTTCTTGGTTCTTCTGCCGGTCCCCATGTGACACAGAGCTGCCCATTCTAAGGAAATTTATGGTGCTATGAAACCCTGACCAGACACTCGCCAGAATTACCTCTTTCCTCCAAAGGAAACAGAGAAACTGAGGCAGAGGGTTTTTATTCTTGGTCATGCCCAGAGGTCGCCACTTCCCAGGAGAGAGCCATGAAGCAGGAAGAGAAGCAACGTGCGGACGAAGAGAACGTCCTCGCTGCCCCGCGGGAAGGGCACAGGGGAGCCCAGAATCGGTCCTCGGGGAGCCGACTCAGCCACCGCCTCACTGCTTCAGGCTCTCGAAGGCAAAATCATGGCGCTCGAGTTGGCCAGGCTCCCTGGCATCCTGTGTCTCGCCAAAGACAGAGAAGTGGGTGTGGAGGAGGCATGTTCCTCTGGCTTTCTGAGCCACGGATGGGACTCCTTCAAGCTTCTCACTGTCAGTCTCCCTTCCGTTGTAAAATAAGGGGATCCAGTGACCACTGCCGTGCTTTCCTGAGGCTGGGTCTTTGGCCAAGATAGTGGCCAGAGCCGGGAGGTCTGTGCCTCCAGAGCCCACCCTGGAAATAAGGTGCATTGAGTGTTTGTGTGTACCTGACACGCCCCCAGGAACAGGTGCTCAATAAATCCAAGTTTCCTCCTCAGTTCGCAAGGTGATTCCTTTCTTTTTATCTCTTTCTGTTTTTCTTTAAAGACTTTATTTATTTATTTGAGAGAGAAAGCACGGGCTGGGGGAAGGGACAGAGGTGAGGGGGAAGCAGGCTGCCCACCGAGCAGGGATCCAGATGCGGGGCTCCATCCCAGGACTCGGGGATCATGACCTGAGCCGAAGGCAGACGCATAACCAACTGAGCCCCCCAGGCACCCCTGATGATTCCACTCTTACCTCCGGCATGAGCCCCTTAAAGTCTGGGATGAGTCAGTTTCCTCTGGTGAGCCTAGAGCCTCAAGTTCAGGCCCCACTGAGGCACACGAGGGTAGGTGAGCATTTTCCTGCCCTCCTCTGGGGCGGCTCTGTCTTCTACATTTTGGCAGAAGCCATTTCCATGTGCACCTCCATGCAGGGTCATGGTGGGGAGGGATTGTAGCAAGGGGAGGGTTGGCTACAGGGAGACTCGGGGCCTCACCCTGCTAAAGTATGTCCAGAGACCGGCTGATTCACCGCGGGCCTGGGGGCTACGCGTGGGTTCATGTCCCAACTAACCGACTGGTTAATTGATGGACCCATCCCTCCTCTGTCATTCACCCCGGCCCAGACTCACAAGGCATATGCTGACCTAGCCCTTCCTTTTTATCACCTCTGTGCCACATGCTTCTGATCTGGGGACTAAAGTGCTGGAAGGTTCCATGTACGGAGAAATATACTGCAATGATTTTGAAACACGGTCTGAAGCTGCTCTCCTTCCGACGTCGATGCTGATTCTGGGGTGAATGCGGGTCAGGGTCTGAGGACAGCTGTTCTGCAGGGCCTGTCCATGCAGAGGACCTCCTACTGGAGCCGGTCTCCTGCTCACCTGCTCGGTGTACCCTCACAACCGCATGAGACACAAGGACTTGAGGAAATGGTGTGAGCAACCTTAGAGATCCTCCCATCTGGGGACTTAGCAATGTCTTGCGACTCAGCATGTGCACATGTAAATACAGAACGGAAAACGCGTGGTGATCAGATATTTACCCTGGCCACACGCGTGGCCCCATGGTGTTTACTGTTCTGTTTCATTTTTTAAAAATGCTCATCACAGCCCACTGACTAGATATCATGACCCCCCAGTGGTTTTGAAAGATAGTCCGCTTGTCTAGAGGGAGACTGAGGCACAGAGAGAAACCTCGGGCCACAGAGCCTTGGGTAGAATCCAGTCCTCTGTGAGGCCTTGAACATTTTTTCTCTTCATGTTGCATTTGGCTCCTGAATTTTAAGTCATTCATCATGTATGCTAGGAGTGGATCAAGAAAAAGGGCTTACAACTCAGGAAGAATGACGTGGTAGGACCAAAGTCTGTTTTGATCAGTGAGGTTCTCAGACACTGGGGTGGTCCCGTGAGAAGGATCTGGGCATTCCTCTTCCAGGGGCCTTGGAGACATTCAGCTCCTGGTGTGGCTCGGGAGTGGCTGTGTCGGCAGACGGAGTGGGGAATGCATTGTCTGTTCTGACCCTTTTCCAGGCATAGGGCTTGATGCATTTCTGGAAATGCACAAAAGCATCAGCACGATTGAGTATTTCCATAGTTTCCAGTTTAGAATACATTAATATGGTAGAGTGTGTGTGTGTGGGGAGGTGGAGTTGGAGGGAGGCCTTAGAAGACAGGACTCGCTTAGAGGACTTCATCAGCCTCTCCAGGAACCCCCCTCAGAGACCAGAATCCAGGAGCACGACCCCCTGTGAGCAGACTCTGGGGGCGTGGGGGGCGGTGACGATGGACTTGTGCCCACAGTGCTCGCCGTGCCTGGACCAGGAGCTACAGAAAGTTGGAACTATGAGTGAAGAAATACAAGAAAAAATAAAAATAAAAATAAAAATAAAATAAAATACAAGATAAAACAAAATGAAATATTTTATTGGCTCACTCAAGGATCTGACACTTGATCTCAGCTCAGGTCTTGAACTCAGGGCTGTGGTTTCAAGCCCAGCGTTGGGCTCTGTGTTAGGCATGAAACCTGCTTAAAAAAATAAAACAACAACAAAAATATATATAAATACATAGACTATATAGAGTATGCATATTTAGTAAGTGAATGAAGAATAAAATATATGTATAAAGAAATGCGGCAGGGATGTTTCTAAACCAGGCTCTTCTAAACCAGCGGGAAGGACAGAGGGACAGATGGGGCGTCAGGGCCCCCAACCAGGGAAGTTCTCGCTGACTCTCTCGCTGCTTTGAAAAGCAGGTGTTCTCCACGTCTTGGCACTCCCAGGCCCTCATCGTCCCTGCTGTGCCTGGGCCCATCCCAGGAGTCCATCCTGTGCTCTCCGCGCTTTGGCCTTGTGGCTGTCCCAGTGTCCCAGAGGCCTTCCTGCCTAGAAACAGCTGGTTTCCGCTTAGGGCGACCCTCTGTCGTGGGGTGTGGGCACACAGGAGGAAGGCGTCCGCCTCCCTCGCCCTGGAAGACTCATTCTGAGGGACCACTGCATGGCTCTCAGACCGTCCCCAGGCCAAGGGGGCCCAAGCAGCCCGCAGCGGTGATCTGCCGCGTAACCCGCTGCTGCAGCGGTCTCCGCCTCCCTGCTTGTCTCTCCGACAAACCACCCTGCATCCTTGGATCAGGCTTTCTTTCAGGGAAATCGCTAAGGCCGGTGCCCACAGATGGTCCCTTGGGAATAGCTCTTCTACAGACCAGGACATCGGAGAATCTGAGCAGGAGGATCCTGGTCCCTGTCCTCGCAGCAAACATGCGGCAGGCGGGCAAGGATCCGCAGGACCCACGAGCTCTGTTCTGGAGCAGCCTGGTCGGCCATTTCTTGTCTCCTGGGACCATCCCCAGGACCACAGAGCAGGGGAGCCCTCACCTGCCATCACATTACGCTTAGCTTCCAGGAAGCTGCCCGCCTGCTTCCTCAAATAGCCTTTGACGTGGGTCTCCATTGAGGCGGTCTGTGCTCAGACCGGGGCCCCCCACCTAGGGCATTGTTGTCCCTCTGGCTCAGATGAAGCACTGCTCTGTGTAGAGAAGCGTCTGCTGTCCCTCCCCGTTCCCCGGGAACTGGCTATTTTCCTTGCTTCTAAAATCTCAATTGGCTTTAAATTCCATATGTTTATTTTTCTTCTCTTCTCCATGGCTTACTGGAAATTTTTCAGCACAAGGCAGCCAGCGGCTCTATCCTACCCTTCCCCCACCTCTTCAGGAGTGTTGATGTCTGAAAGCTACAGTAGGGAGGGAGCCCCCTCACCAGGGCGACCATGGCGGGGTGGGGGCGAGGGCTTTCCAGATTAACTCTATGTGTCACATGCATTTCTGGGATCCTTGGATGCTAAAGGCTTCCCGTGAGCTGCAGAAGAGCGTGGTATATCCAGGGAAGCCGAGTAGAAAGCTGTGAAGGGCCATAGCCAGGACCTTCACTTTCTCCCGGTAGTGTGGCCCTGAGAGGTCATGGGCGCTCCCTCGATCCACTGAGTGGACGAAGTCCCAGCATGTGAGTGAAGGACAGGGCCGGAGCCACCTGAGTTAGAGCCCTAAACTCAGATGATCAATAGAAATCCTCAGGTAGTAGGAGGGCGGGGTGGAAATTTCCAGATCATGGGATCACCAGTAGAGTCTGGGCCACTTGAACAGACCTTTCTTCCAACACCTGCTATGCACCCTTGGGTGGTCGGAGCCCTCAGGGAGCTATCATACGGTGATGGGGTTCGGCACCACAGCAGGAGGGCGAGCGGCCAGCTGGTGAATCTGGTCTCCACTGTGGGGTGGGCCAGAGGCCAACAGGATGTGGGAAGGGCTCCGTTCCCTGAGGAGGTGGAATTTAAGCTTGTCCAGGGCATGAAATGCAGAGAGGAGTGATTTGCACCACGATGGGCATTGCAAACAAGGACCAGGAACCGCTGTAGAGTCACTGCCGATCAGAGCCAGAAGGCAGCCCGGCGGTCACGGGCTCAGGGTCCCCACTGATGGTCTGGAGTGAGCGTTTGCTAGCCCACGCCCGGCGGGCAGAAAGCCACAGCCAGGAAAGAACATATAAAGGATGATCCTTTGCTCTGAGACTGCGATCTGGCTAACTTTTAGGCTTTGAATGTCTTATCCATGAGAGAAAGCGTGTGGGGAATAGATTTGCTTTTTTTTTTTTTTTTTTTTTTTTTTTTTTTTAAGATCTTTACTTGCCAAAATAAAGTTTGGGGTCTCAGATATTTTTTAAACCCCCAGTTCATAATTCTCACATCTGGGAACCCCTTGTGTAGCCCAATCTTTTTTTTTTTTTTTTAACAAATAAAAAAAAAAATGAGGATCAGAGAGAGAGAGAGATTTTCCTAGGCTTTGAGTACAAAGTCTCATTCTACTTCTCAATACAACCCTGATATGCCAGGGGACCCAAGGTTACAAGGAAACTTTGCTCCCGACATTATAAATTCTCAGATCTGCTCCAGAATCCAGATTTCTGGGGGATGGCATTCAGTCTTGTGTGCTGAGAGGTCTCCCCGGGAGATGCTGAGCCCTGTGGGGTCTACCTACCCACAAGCCTTCCCTAGTGCCTCCCTCTTTGCAGAAGTATCTTGGGTGCCTTACGCTGCCCACTTTTTAGAGTGACACTTATTTCAACCCAAGCTCAGGGCCTCCAGATTTAGGAACACCCAGAACTTGGTCAGAGTCCAGCACCCCAAAGCTTTCCAGAGCTACAAAGGGGAGGTTTTCATCCTTACCATCTGAGAACACTGCCGAGTTTTGCGAAGGGACACGCAAACCCTCTCTCTCCACCTGCCAACGACTGCAACCAGAGGATCTGTCCCTGCAAGTTTCTGTCCCCTCCTTGGCACACCCTGGGGAAGGATCAGGGAGAGTTGAGTCTGTCCCCTGGGCTCTCTGACCCAGACGCTCAGCAGACACAAAAGGATGCTCAGTGAAGGGTGACAGAGACTGGGGGCTTCCCAAAGACCACCGCGTGTGTTTGGGATCCAAGGGCTTCTCCTGTGCAGGACTGGTAAGAAAAGCTTGCTCCTCTTCCAGGGCCGGAAGCCTGAAATGTCCATCTTGGCTCAGGGATCGCTTGGTCATGCTGTCTGCGTGCTTGTTGAGGGTCGAGGCTGTCTGATCTACAGCCGCCGAGCTCTGGCTTCTGCCAGCCAGGACTTCTCCCCGACTGAGTTCAGCAGCTGTGACTGTGCCTTCCTCCGGTCCTTCAGGAGCTGTGCAGGCCAGGAGGCCCCCCACAGCCTTTCGCACCCCAGCCACATGCCCAGAACCTCTGCTGAGCAACAGAATAACTTCGTTTTTTTGTTTTGTTTTGTTTTGTTTTTGTTGTTGTTAACGAATTTCTTATGGTTCTGGAGGTTGGAAGTCCAAGAGCAGGAGCCATAGTGTTGGGGGCTCTCTTCCCAGGTTGCAGAGAGCTGCTCGCTCCTTATGTACTCATATGGCTGAAAGCACAGAGAACTCTTCGGGGTCTCTCTCTCTCTCTCCCTTTTTTTTTAAGGACCAAATAATTTGGCAATATTTCAGATTTATTTATTTATTTAAAAATAATTTAAAAACCCAACAATTTATTCCCGGCACAAATCTTTTTTTTTTTTATAATTTTTTTTAATTTTTTTCAGTGTTCCAAGTTTCATTGTTTATGCACCACACCCAGTGCTCCATGTAATCTGTGCCCTCCTGAATACCCACCACCAGGCTCACCCAACCCCCCACCCCCCGCCCTTCCGAAACCCTCAGTTTGTTTCTCAGGGTCCACAGTCTCTCATGGTTTGTCTCCCCCTCTGAGTTACCCCAATTCACTTCTCCTTTCCTTCTCCTAATGTCCTTCATGTTATTTCTTATGCTCCACAAATAAGTGAAACCATATAATTGACTCTCTCTGCTTGACTTATTTCACTCAGCATCATCTCTTCCAGTCTCATCCGTGTTGCTACAAAAGTTGGGTATTCATCCTTTCTGATGGAGGCATCATACTCCATAGTGTATATGGACCACATCTTCCTTATCCATTCGTCCGTTGAAGGGCATCTTGGCTTTTTCCAGTTCGGTGACTGTGGACCACAGAAGAAATAGAATTCTTTTTTTCTTTTTTCTTCATTTTTGTCTTTTTTCTTCATAGAATTCTTTCTATGAAGTCAGCATTACCCTGATCCCCAAACCAGGAAAGACCACATCAAAAAGGAGAAGTTCAGACCAATTTCCCTGATGAATATGAATACAAAGATTCTCAACAAGATCCTAACCAACAGGAACCAACAGCACATTAAAAATATTATCCACCATGAGCAGGTGGGATTCATCCCTGGGCTACAAGGGTGGTTCAACATTTGCAAATCAATCAGTGTGATGGAACGAATCAATAAGAGAAGAGAGAAGAACCACATAGTTCTCTCAATGGATGCAGAAAAAGCATTTGACAAAATCCAGCATCCATTCCTGATTAAAATGCTTCAAAGTATAAGGATACAGGAAACATTCTTCAACTTCTTAAATCTATCTATGAAAAACCCACAGCGAATCTCATTCTCAGTGGGGGAAAGCTGACAGCCTTCCCTTTGAGATCAGGGACAGGACAAGGGTGCCCACTTGCCACTCTTGTTCAACAGAGTCCTAGAAGTCCTAGCAACAGCCATCAGACAACAAAGAGAAGTAAACGGTTTTCAGATTGACAAAGAAGTCGTCTAACTCTGTCTCTTCGCAGATGTCCTCCTCTGTAATTGGAGCTACCGTGTCCTTCATGGGATCTGTGTGAGGGTTAGTTTACTGTCCGTCCAGCTTTATTGAGATATACTGGACACATTGCACGGTGGACTTAAGGTGCGTGAGACGCAGGCTGGGGTAAGGTCGGCGGACCCCAAATTCGGGCAAACCGATCTCCTGCAACATGGCGCCGTTGTTGTTCTTTAAAAACAACACTGTTGGTGGGAATGCAAGCTGGTGCAGCCACTCTGGAAAACAGCATGGAGGTTCCTCAAAATGTTGAAAATAGAACTGCCCTATGACCCAGCAATTGCACTATTGGGTATTTACCCTAAAGATACAAATGTAGTGATCCAAAGGGACACATGCACCCGAATGTTTATAGCAGCAATGTCCACAATAGCCAAACTATGGAAAGAACCTAGATGTCCATCAACAGATGAATGGATCAAGAAGATGTGGTATATATACACAATGGAATACTATGCAGCCATCAAAAGAAATGAAATCTTGCCATTTGCGACAACATGGATGGAACTAGAGCGTATCATGCTTAGTGAAATAAGTCAGCAGAGAAAGACAACTATCATATGATCTCCCTGATATGAGGAAGTGGTGATGCAACATGGAGGCTTAAGTGGGTAGGAGAAGAATCAATGAAACAAGATGGGATTGGGAGGGAGACAAACCATAAGTGACTCTTAATCTCACAAAACAAACTGAGGGTTGCCGGGGGGAGGGGGTTTGGGAGAAGGGGGTGGGATTATGGACATTGGGGAGGGTATTTGATTTGGTGAGTGCTGTGAAGTGTGTAAACCTGGTGATTCACAGACCTGTACCCCTGGGGATAAAAATATATGTTTATAAAAAATAAAAAATTTAAAAAATAAATAAATAAAAAATAAATTAGCCAATAAAAAAAAAAAAAAAAACAGAGTCAACTTTGTTCATTTGTTTACTTAAATCCTGGTGGGGAAGCCCTTCTTTTCAAACCAAATAGTGGTTTTCCATGTTTTTCAAAATGTGTTCCCTTAGATTTCATCCTGTGGTTCTCAAAACACAGCTGTGAGGGGCTGGGAGTGGCTTTTTACACCTAAGCAGTTAGGAACCTGTCTCTCTCTCTCTCACACACACACACACGCACACGCACACGCGCACACACACAGCTCCCCCTCTCCAGCTCCGAGGAGGGTCAGGTTGGAGCGTGCAGGGACCCCCTGGCTTCAACCCTGACCTGGATGGCCCCTGTCGGCTTCCCACCACCGGTTCTTTCTTAGATTGTGCGTGTGTTTTCCAGGCTGTCTGCCAAGAGCCGACGCCCCATGCACGTTTTCACACACATTCTCCTTGGGAAAGGAGGTGCCAGGTGGTAAAGTACTAAGCGGGAGGGGGTTCGCACTGCTGGCCTGGTTGAACATGATCGGGACGTGCTGTGTCAGGGCCATCATTTTGCTTCTCCTCCTTCCCTTCCCCCCTTCCCCTCCCCCCTCCCCGCTCCCTTTTTCCTTTCCCCTTCTCCTCCCCCATTTCCCCCTCCCTCCCCTCCCCTCCCTTCCCTTTCCATCTTCAGGTTCTTCTCACGATGCTATTTGGTGTGGACAGGGTGGCAAGTGTGGCATGTGGCTGGAGATGCTAAGTTATTAAAACCAGGGAACCGGGGCGCCTGGGTGGCTCAGTGGGTTAAAGCCTCTGCCTTCGGCTCAGGTCATGATCTCAGGGTCCTGGGATCGAGTCCCGCATCGGGCTCTCTGCTCAGTGGGGAGCCTGCTTCCTCCTCTCTCTCTGCCTGCCTGTCTGCCTACTTGTGATCTCTCTCTGTCAAATAAATAAGTAAAATCTTAAAAAAAAAAAAAAAAAAAAAAAAAAAAACAGGGAACCAACTGGGAGCCTCAGTTAAGACGGGAGAGAACACGGGGTCAAGGGAAGATTCTGTCCTCGAGGCATGTGAGACCTGAAAAGAAGCATAAAACAAGGCATGGCCAGACACAGCCGTTTCCAGACCCACTTCCCGTTTCTGCTGAAGAGTGGTGGCCAGTCGAGTCCCCCTTTTCCAGCCCCGGGGTTCGGGGAAGCCGGAGTGAGGACCAGGAGGCCAACCCTGTGCTGAGACGTGCCCTTCCAAGGAGACCTCACGCCGACAACTTGACCTCTGACTGCTTGATTAACCACCATCCTTTGTGTGTTTGCGGGACAAGCTGTTGCTATGGAGACGTTTGTGAGGTTTTCGGGCCCGGTCTCACCTTGGTTCCCTTCTGGAAGGTTCCACAGTGAGCCAAGAACAGAGAACTCGGCAGGAATTATAGAGCTGCCTGTGCTGGGAGCCGGTCTTACTCCCCAGGCGGGGGGAGTCGGTCCCAGGGACAAAGGACAGCCGGGAGACAGGGCTGGAAGTGTCTGTCCCCAGATGGAGGCTCGCTCGTGTTAGCGCCGCAGGCAGGGCCCCGGGCGCGGGGACAGCACGGTGAACAGGACGCCCCCCATTCTCAAGGAGGCCACCGTCGGGAGAGGCCTGGCTGCCGTTCATTCCAGAACACAACGTCTGGGCAACACATGGAGAACAGCACCTTACAATTTACTTTCCTGAGCGCTCGGAGAGACGCAATCTAGAGATGTTGTGGGGGACTCTACAGTAAAAATTGTTTAAGAATCGTCCTTCAGTGTTTGTGCCCACTGGGCGCCTGAGGCTCCTGGCCCGGGGGCAGGTGACCTTAGCCTCACCTCTGGAGCTGAAGGCTGCTCCTCAGGTCACAGGGCAGTGGGCCCGTGAGGCCTGAAGCACACGGGCTCTGCGGCGGCTGGAGTCTCCTCCTCCACGAGCGACCAGACCCAGGAGGGACAGACAGGAGCAGGGACTCGCTCTCTCATTCAGCAGCTCGACTGCGTCTTTCTCGCCAGAGGCCACACTGGAGAGCCCGTGCTTCCGTTTTTCTGCCAAGTTCTCCAGAAACAAGGGTCGTCTTGTTCTGAGAGGCGCGTGGGGAGATGAGCCCTCAGGAGACTCTGGAACACCCCCTCTTCAATGGGGTTCCTCTGTGCAGTGGGGGTCACCACTCACATGGGCTCAGTGCTGCATACCCTGGAACACATACCAGGACCTACACCATGACACAGGAAGAACCCGTGACCTGGAGGAGAGGGGCCGGGGACTGTCACTGGGGCAGCCACGGAAGCCCTTCAGGAGAGCCACAGACAGTGGGCCCCACACAGAGGGGCTCACTGACCCCTACCCAGACTCCACCCGCATGCAGGAGCAGCCCTGAGTTGGGGGCCAGAAGACCCTGCACTTGCGGGGTCAGCCCTTGGCCAACAGCAGCCTCCCAGGCCTGCCTGGCTTCCTGTGCTGGGCGTGGGCCCTCCTGCTCCCACAGCCACCAGATTGTAGCCCCCGGGACCCTTGGGAACCTGTAGGAGTGGGGACCCTCCCACTGTCTCCATCACCCTAGAGACCCAGCCAGGAGCTCTGTGCCCTGCAGATCCGGTCCAAGGCCTGCATTGACCCTGGAGATTCTAGACCGGGTTCGGTGCTGGCCAGGATCATGGGGGCCCCTCCCTGGGCATGTCTGTGGCTCAGGCACCCATCCCTGCTCTCTGCCGCTTCCTAGCCGGTCAGCCGGCTAGGAGGCCTGGGGCTTGCGACAGCCTGCTTTCTGGGGGAGGGAGGCTAAGCTGTGGACATGAGGTAATCACTCCTCCTCTGCCTTCCCCTCCATTCAGGGTGAAAAGGTGCAGCCAGCTGTAGAGCTTCCTGCATGGGAGCCTCCCTTTGCTTCACCCTCTCCAGACCTGAGCCAAGGGAGGCGTGCTTCCATCAGGGAACCGGGAGGCGCAGGGAGAGACGACAGGTGCAGCGTTGGGTGCCCCTCCATCGCCGCCAGCCCAGTGCCTCCTCTCCTGACTGCTGCTCCGCTGGTCCCCTTTGTGGTCCTCTTGGCCCCCGGGCTCGCTCCCTGCCGGCTCACTCCCTCCTCCCCTGCCCATGCCCCACCTCTCTGCCTCCTCATTTCTTCCTGAGTGAGCACCTGAGGTCTGCCTCTCCCCATCCCCTTCCTTCCCTCCCTCCCCAAACTGGACCTCGCTCCACGCGCTCCACCTGTCTCCCGCTGCCCCTTCTCCCTCCCCCTTCCGTGCTGGTTTACTCTCCCGTCTCTCCCCCTCTGTGTCTCTCCTTTATTTCTCTCTGTCCAGTTCCCCATCTCTGACACCCACCTCCCTCCCTCACCCCATTGTCTCTCTTTCTCCTTTTCTCTTTTCCTTCATCCACGGCCATCCTTGCATGGTCCACAGGACCACGTGGCCCTCCCTTGGCCTGATTCTCCTGCCTCTGACTCTCTCCCCTCCACCTCCCGCCCCTGTCCTTCCCTCACCCCAACTCCCACTCCAAGCCACCTCCTGTACCGCCGCTCTCCGAGGAGACCCTCTGGGCTGTCCAGTCCTGCTCTCTACAGGCTTGGAGCCCGGGGAGAGTCCGCCTCCCTTCTCCTTTGTCCGGGCCGAGGCGGCAGAAGCCCAGGGACTGATCGAGCATATGGAAGGACTCTCCCTGATGAACACAGAGGTCGTCTGGGGAGAGAAGCTCTGAGCGTCCCAGCAGCCCCGGTGTGGCCTGCGCTGCCAGAGGGTTCATTCACTGAACCCTGGGGTGGTCTAGAGCCCATCCCTCACTGGCCCAGGGCTACACAATGCACGCTCTCTCAGACTAAGCCCGGTTTGCTGCAGACTTAAGGGTTCTCTGCCATCCAGTAAAAAGCAGGGCTCTTGGCTTTGTTTGATTAAATACATGTTCGTCCATTTGTTCGAGCCTCTGCTTGGAAGGCTCGTAAAGCATGGTCATTAACAGCCACATTCTCTGTGTCTGGAATTTTAATGGACTTGACATGTTCTAATAGCTGCACATCTTGGGGCTGCGGGATGGAGATGGGCTTCCTCCACCCATGAGTTTCCTCCCCGTGTCTGCTGGGTCCCGGCCTCTGTTCTCTCTGATGTCCGGTGGGTCGGGGAGGGGGGCCGAGTCCCTCCGAGCTCTGTCCGGCAGAGACACCCAGGCTCCGTGTCCCCAGTTTTCAGAGCACGCCCTCTTCCAGACTCGGCAGCTGCAGCAGGGTGACGGGCAATCCCAGTCCTCCTCCCAGACGCTTCCACGTGTGCGGTCACCTGCTCTCCTCTGCGTGGCGTGGCAGCTGCCTCTTCGGCCCCAACTCCGAGCAATACAGCCTTCAGGTCCCTTCTCACTTAGACACCCCAGGACCTCAATCTTGCTGCTGTTGGTCGGCTGGTGTCCAGATGCCAACACTCCATCCTAGACCTCAACCCCACGGAGGTGGTCCTCACCACGTGACTTCGGCATCCGAGCCAGCTGTCCTCCCTCTGACCCCCTCCATGGACTCCCTCCTCGCCCCACTGGGCTCTGGCACCCACATGGCCTGTGCCCCTTTACTCTGCCTGGCATCTGAGCTCCTTTGTTTTCAAGACCAGTGGAGTGCTTACTCAAGAATCGGACCTAATGCCAAGCACCGCCCAGGAGTGCAGACAGACAGGGAACTCATTCTGCAAACCAGGCTGCCTGACCACCCACAGGGGCGTGGAGACCAACTCTGGGAGGCTGGGTGAAGATCTGCTTCCACTCTGTGTCCCCAGAGCCCTGCCCTCCCCCTCAGGGTCCCTTCCTTGAATTCCACTCCCATCTCTGAGGGTTATATCCAGGCCTGACAGCCTTGAGCTGCAGCTCCATGGACACGTGATGTGCTCTGTAACTTACCAGAGAGCAATTGTTAACAAGACACCATTTTAGGCACAAGGGATTCAATAAGTAAAGGATGATTATTCCTGTTCTAAGAAAGTTTTATTCTAGTGGAGCTACAGACAGTGTAATGCTTAAAAACACAGATGCACATACACAAAATAGATATTGAAAACAACTAGATAGAATGGGGTCATATGATAGACTACCTGTCTCAGGGAGATTAGCGGGAAAATCTCAGAGATCACATTTGAGCTGAAACTCAGACATTGGGAAGGAGACAGCCAAACAAAGTTCTGGCAGGGAAGAGAGGGAACCACCAGCTGCAGTGCAAATGTCCTGTGGCAGGAAGCAGCATGTCATACTGGAGGGACTCTGAATGGAGGGTCTTTGGGGAAATAGGAAGAGAGCTGGGATCAGAGAGAAAGAAAGCCCCAACACCTTCAGAGACTGAGTAGGGGGCTTAGGTTTTAATTCTAAGAGTTACAAAGGTCTATGAAAGGTCTTCGGGAATGATCCTCTGGAAGATCTGGGGGAGGGGATGGGAAGCCAGGGGACCGGGCAGGTGTTGCAGTAGCGCAGATAAGGAGGATGGGCTAGGACTAGACTGGCAGCTGGGGGTTGGGGGGTGGAATGGGCTGTTGGGGAAGTTTCGGAGGTCCCACCAGAGGACAGTACCACCATGAGGTGTGCACCATGAGGGGAGAGGAGGACTCTTACATTTGGCCCGAGTGTGGGCGTAGTTGGCAAGTGATTGGGGCAATCAATAGTGCTGCTTTGGAAAGATTTTCTGGGATGCCTGAAGACTCCTAAAAGAGATACCCAGTGGGGCTGGGCATGTGTCCCTGGAGGACAAAGAGGAGACCCAGGTGACAGAGAACATTTGAGAGCTTTTAGCAGAGATCTCTCTACAGCACGGCAGTGGCGGCCTCCTCTCCTTCATGCTCTGCTCTGGGAGGGGAGAGCCCAGCCCTGCACAGGGCGGCTCCTGCATTCCTAGACCAGGAGGCATACAGGGAAAGTTTGGGAAAGAAGTAACTAAGTAGGTAGGCATAAACCAGCCTGGTTGGTGTCAAGGTCTTCATGCAGAAGTGGGGTGGCCATGACTGCTGCTGGAGGGTCAGGCACGGTGAGCTGAGCACGGTGGGCTGAGCAGGTAGAAGCGACTCACGAGAGAGTTGGCCCTGTTTCCGGTTCACCAGGGGTGTGAGTGCCCCGTGGGATACATTGGAAGTGAGAGTTTGGGAGCCCAGGGTGGAGAACTTTGTAAGGGATTTTTCTGGAAGAAGATTGGGGAGGGATGTGGGGATGGACATAACTATGTCTGTAGGTCTGGTCCGTGTTCACGTCCATATCTACCCAGATCCACATCCGTCTATATCTGTGTGTCTACATCCATCCCGTGCCCACACCCACAGCATCTACACCTACAACCAGATAAACACATGCAGTGCAGAGAATATGCCAACGTACATACAGAAATCCAGGACTGGGAGCCCAAGGTCATGTCCTTCCATGTCCCCAGCCCTACTTTTGGCTTCCTCCCCAAGGGGTGGCCCCTGTCCCTCCATATGGCTCTCGGGAATGAGGGCTTCCTGTCTTGGTGGCACCTGTTACTCACGCCCCTTCGCAAAAGGAAGGGGAGGGGGTGGATGGCGCAGTGACTGGGTGTCCTGCAAAGTGAAGCTGCAAGAGGCTTTTCAGAAGCAAACGGAGGCCAATCAGGCAGCGTCTGGATGTGAGACTGACCTGAGGATTCTATTCTGTAGGCAATAAGAAGCAGCAAAATCTTTGATGCAAGCAAGTAACGTCACTGGGCTCGTGCTTCAGAAAACCGGTTTCTCGCTGTTAGGCAGGGCGCGTGCACTCCGGAGAAACGAGAGGGAGAGCTGGAGAGAGATTGTGGAAGGACATACTTAAGAGGAATGAAAGGCGAGCGGGCGCCTACGGGCAGGTCAACCTGAACGCAGCCCGCAGGCTGGAACGGCGGTGGTGGGGGGAGGCTGAGGACCCAACTAGAGGCTCTGTGGGGAGGATGAAGGAGCCCCAGGAGCAGGGCTCAGAACCAGGCTGTCTGCACAATGGGACCTGCGTGGCGAAAACCCAGGAGATACGAGCCGCCTTTCCCCGGGGGAGAGCGCGTGTCCCTGGCTTCGCACAGCCCACTGTCAAGGACGCACGCTCTCCTCTCCTGCTGGAGGGACTTCTGTCCCTGGACTTCTCCAGCCCTGCACAATCGGCTCCCTGTTGAGAGAGTTTCGTATGAAGACAAATAGTGTAATTACCTGCGTGTCAATCTGGGTGACGCCACCTCTCGCGGCGAACAGTAGCTTGACCTGCGGCTGCTAACACAAGATGAAAATCGAATCAGGATGTTCCAGGACCACTGGTCCTGGCTCCAGTCTGCAGCATGAATCATGGTTAATATTTCTTCCCCACCCCCTCCATGTGCTCATTCCCACCTGTGCCGTTGGCCTCAGACATGCATTCGACTGCTCCACTGGCCCCCGTTGGAAGGACCAAGCCATATTTCACATCCATGCGGGTGGAGGCGTTAAGTGCCTTTTTATAGTCCCTGTCGAGAAACCTGACCCAGAGTCGTCCTTGTCCAGCCGGAGGGACGTTCTCTAATGCAGGTGAGCAAGGAGAGCGTAGCTGGGAAAAATTCCCAGGCACCCAACCATCCAGAGCCGTGGGTTCAGAAACAAGAGGAGGACATCTGACCCAGGGCCAGGGCAGGGGAGTAAGCCAGGGGGCGGGCAGGTAGGATGCCAGAGCCCTGAAGGGGGGCAGCCAGAGATGCCCCACACTGAGAGACACGAGCCGTAGATCAGTCTGGAGATCAGAGCCTTGAAGTCTGGACTCTGAATGAACCCCACACCATAGAGAGACCCTTTGAAAAGATAAGGATCACATCATGACTCTTTGAAAAGATATGGATCACATCATGACTCCATTCCATTGAACCGGGTTCCCTCTCATTCTGCTTAAAGCAGGATTCCTGACCAGCTGCAGAGCCTGACCTCAGCGACGCGGTCCTCCCATTCCACCGTCACTCCTGGCCCCTGGCCACCACCCAGACTCACTCAGCCCTTTCTTCAAGCCACCCTCTCCGTCTCCACGCCGGGTCCTTGCTGGGCCTCAAACATCCAGAGCCTTTGCCCCTTTGGTGCAGCACCCCCTTGCCTGTAGCTCTGCCCAGGGATAGCCAGGTGGCTCTGTCACTTCTCTGCTCTCCACATATGTGTCGCCTGGGTCTGTGACTTTCCATTGAGAATCACATGCAAGTTGCTGGATTTTTGCCTCCCTACTAGTCACCCGCATCTGACACAGTGTTCATTATTTCTGGTCTCCTTCTAGAATGAAAACTCCGTGAGGGCAGGACTGTGTCTGTCCAGATTCCTGCTCCATCTCCAGGGCCCATATTCGGGATACAATTCCTGGAGCACATGTGTGCTCAGCAAATATTTATAGAATTTAGATCTAGCTTGGCAATTCCCCATATGCCGACTGACAAGCTCTTAATGAGTCAGGGGTTTGCAACAGAGTCAAGAATTCTTCATTGTCGAGCACAACTCACGAGTCATGGGCACAGCCACCGTTCCTGACAATTGCCGCTTGATGTGTTCCCTCTAACTTAATCTCACGCCAAACCTCTGAGTTAACTTATGCTATTGATGTGTCTTTTTAACTAACAGATTAAATTATAAAGGCACCAAAAAAAAAAAAATAGGAAGCCACTCACCTCAAATTCCGTAGCCCATGAATGGAGAAGTCTGATTTCAAAGTCTATATTCTCAGCCATGTGATGGTCCTAGGCGCTGCCCCTTGAGACTCCGAATCTTTCTTCTTTTTAATACAAGGTTTAATATTTTTCCTGCCAAATTCCTTTAAGTGATTCAATACCACCTGCTGGTCTTTGTTCAAAGAAATACAAACAGGATAACCCTGTGTCTCTCTCGGGGTAGCTCTGTCGGCAGGTAATGGTCTGTGAGGACAGTGCCCACCATGAGGGAACATATGGGAGCTGCACCTGGGACAGAGTGGACAGCTAGAGTCTTCGAGAGGCAGAAATACACTGACAGTGCTGTGCCTAGCTGAGTTCTAGCATGGGCCCCCCGAGACCCTGCTCCCTGGTATACACGCCTTCTCTCAGTGATTCAGTCGAGCAATAGTAGAAGTGATGCTATATGGAATTTTGAAGATGTGATTAAGGTCCCTAATCAGTCTGAGTTAATAGAAAGGGAGATTATACTGGGTGGGCCTGACCTAACCAGGTGAGTCCTTCAAGAGAAGACCTGAAGCATGAGAGGGATGTGGGGAGGAAGCCACGTGGCAAGGACTCTCGAGTATCTTCCAGTTGCTCAAAGTGGTCCTGGCTGACAGCTAGGAAGAGAATGTGGACCCTGGTCCTAAAACCACAAGGGGGTCAATTCTGCCAACTCCCTGAGGGGGCTTCGGTAGTCAGGACTCCAGATGAAGGCACAGTCTTCACAGACATGTCATTCAGTCTGTGGCCCCCTGAGGAGAGGACTCAGCCAGAACCTGTTGGATGCCTGACCCACAGAAACATTGGGTGCCAACGTGTATGGCTTTAAGTTTGTTACACAGCAATGGAAAACTGAGGTAGTTCTATCAGTCAGGTTAAGCTGCTGGACGTTTATTATTTGTGGTGGTGACCCTGCAGCACTATCCACACTTGACTGGTAAAATCACGATGAACACCTGCTTCCTGGGGGTCCTTCCTCCATTTGTCATTACCCAATAGTGAATCATTCATTTCCCTAACTGGATGATGGGCTCCCTTGACTTGAGGGAGATCTTTTAAGTCCTTGGTGTTGGTCGATGACTCTGCTACATGGTGGACATTCAGGGAATGTTGGTGGTACGAAGACAGGAAGGAGATAGAACATCACGCCCCATGGTGGCCCCATGGGAGGAGAAACTGACTCGGCCTGGACGAGGGAGACACACAGGGGGTTATTCATGAGGGTGAGGCCATGGAAGGAGGTCTACAAGGCAGGGAGGAATTCTAGGCACAGGTGACGCCATACAGATGGCCCCCAGGAGTCCTTGCCAGGGCTTCAGGGGGGCTGTGGGACGTGGGATTGGTGAGGTGGAAAATTAAAGCCTAACTGAGCGGATCGGTCTCTGCTCCCCGAGAACATCAGCGACTTTAAAATGTCTCACCTCATCTGTCCATGACCAACTCAGAATTCCAACCCAAGCAGTGAAAGCTGTCAGAAGGTAGCAAACAGTAACAGGAAAGTGTGAAATCACAGGGTTTCTTCTTTTTCTTCTTCTTCTTTTTTTTTTTTTTTTGTTTTCCTCAATAAAAATATACAACTAGAGCTTGGCAAATCGTTTTGGGACAAGATTAAAAACAAAACAACAAAAAAAGAACCCTGCATCTTAAAGCTGAAATCCTGATATGGATTATTTTGCTTTGACAATTGTCTATGATGGGAAGCTCAAATCATTCTGGCTGCCAGAACACAAAAATATATTCTTCAGCGGTAGGGTTGCTGCATCTTTGTATCTGTTCAAGGCTTCAGACTCAAAAATTGGAACCAGACTCAAAAATTGGAACCAGTCACGTGCTTCAAGACTGTACTGGGGACTGGAGGTTTAAAGAAGCAATACTTTGTATCGCTCCAGCTCCCACCAAGTGCCAGAAGCTGTGCACCGCAGGGGGTGAGGGGGTGAGGGGGTGAGGGGGTGGGGGGTGAGGGGGGCCCAGTACTGGATCCTGGTTTTCACTTGGGGAAATGAAGGAGCGAGAAGCAAGTGGAGTTTCCCAAAGCTGGTGAGGTAACATGTGGCCCAGTGAGGTGCAGGCTCAGAGAATTCAAAGTCCATGTCATTCTCATGATGGCAAGCTCTTCCCGAATTACTTCTACTTAAATGCTAATTTTGGATGGGGGCACCTGCTTGGCTCAGTCAGTTGAGCATCTGACTCTTAATTCAGCTGACGTCATGATCTCAGGGTCATAAGATGGAGCCCCACATCGTGCTGCACGCTCAGTGTGGAGTCTGCTGGAGAACCTCTCCTCCCTCTGCCCCTATCCAGTGCTTGTGCATGCACTCTCCCTCTAAAATCAATAAATGAATGAATAAATAAAATCTTTAAAAAATATAGTAACTTTGAATGGATGAAACATACCTATTCCCTTATCTGCTTTCCCTAAGCATTTTGTGAGGGGTTGAGCATTTGGAAGATGGAGAAATGGATGATGAGAGAAGTGAACTCTAGTCCCTCTCTCTCCCTCCCAAGGAGATGGTGAGGACAAGACTTGGTGATCTCGTTAGTGTCTTATATCCCAAGAGCCAAGGTCTTTTCCTGGATTTCCAGATTTGAACTCTAGACAAACCCTCACCACGTGGCTAATTCCCAGGGGAGTGGGGCAGACATCTCAGACCTGTCTTCCCACTGGCTGACCCAAGTTATAAGTCCAATGAAAGTTACCAAAGTGTGATTTTGCTAGTGGACAAAGTCCCAGACACTCCTCCATGAAATTGCGCATGTAGTTTTAAAGCTTAAAACTTTGCTCCCATACCTTGTAAGATGCATAGACCTCACTGAAACGCAGCTGCAACAGTGACTGAGCCAACCCAGCAGGAACCGCATTTCCGTCTGTGGGTTCACTGCGTCTTGATCCGAGGCTTCGGCGTTCCCACACAAGCAGAAATGCAGGACACGCACTGGAGGTGGTTTAGCCGCCTTGACCTCAATGATTCGTTTTACAATGACCTCTCAACCTGTAGCTTTTGACACACATTGGCTCTGCATACGAACTGGTAGGAATAGACTTCTCTTTCCTAGCTCGTTTTTGCTGAAACCCAAGGATCTGGAGATCCATCTTTCACTCCCCCTACCCCAGTTTGGCTTGAATCAGAGGCAGAAAAGCGTATCTGTATTACAAGAAAAGCATCCTTTCAAGGACAATGATAAATGTCAAGGGACAGCCTCCTAGTCGGTGGTACAATAGAAGGAGGGGTTGGTGGTGACACGCTGAGCTTATCGTCTACCAGAAGCGGATGGGTGGCAGGTAGGAACACCAGATTGCACACTTCATTTATTTGATTTTTATTTTTTATTTTTTTTAGGACAAGACTTTCATGTAGATGTTTCTGATCTCTGACCAAAAACTTTCTGACATGCCTGTAGGTCAAAGAAAAATATGGCTTATGAGTACCAGTGTCTGCCCTCAGATTTTAACCCTTGTTCTGTCTGTCTTCCTCTGGATGGAGGCCAAGAAGAGAGGGGCTTGACTCAGGTCTCATGGCAGTGAGTGGCAGAGCAGAGAATGAATCAAAAGCCCCCAGCCCTCTGCCCAGAGCTCCCCTATTATATCACACAGTTTCTCTACACACGGCAGCAGTTCCCAGGGAGATAGAAACTGTGATTGACAGAAACTGTCCAGACAGAAACTTCTGCTCATAGAGCTGGTCCTGTCTCCAATTGTTCTGAACCTCAAGGTCATCAAGCTCAGATTTGTCTTCAACTTCTTGGACGACAATTGTCACATCTTTGGACCTTGCTACTTATCCCTGTCAGAGGGAACCAGCTAAAAAAAATGGAAATAATCCCTGAACGATGGCGGAGATGATGATAACAGCTGTGATGGTCATGAAACAAGAGCTTGCATTCTTCTGGTGTTATCGGGGTACCGCACACCCTATTACACCCCTTCCGACGTCTCACTAAATCCTCACAAACAAAGATGTAATCCCTGCTATTTGCCCCCACTTCATATGGAAGGAAGCTGAGTCTCAAAGAACTTAAAGGTACTTGCTCAGAGTCAAAGAGCTGCTTGGCAGAAGGAATTCTGCTTCCCAGCCAACTTTTAGTCACTGCACATGGAGTTACTCAAACGGGGATTATAGGTTCAGGGTTCCATAGGTTCTCTACAAGATGTCTAAAATATTTTATTTATAATTTAACCTAAAATTAACATGAACATATTCTGGGCCACCTGGATAACTTCTTCACAGGAGACTTCCTGGGGCTGCATTTGTGTTTGTGTCTGTGTTTCCACTGAAGCCTAGATCATAGAAGTTAGCTGTTATGGTAGTATTTTCCCATTGAGGTCGGGGGGTATCTGGACTTTAGCAGGGATGTTTTGGACACTCTGAGAGATCTGACTTCGGAGATACTGTGCTAAGTTCTACTGTTTTGAAAGCTGGACCTCTTTTCCCCTTGGAAGGCGGAACTGGAATGTTAGGCACACTAATGCTCTGAAGGTTGGCATGGAGCTCCAGGCCCTGTGGCAGCTTGCTCCCATCCTCACAGATCTTCAGAGGCACAAGCCAGCCCCATAGCTCTCTCAGAACCCAGCAGACCACATCCTTCAGCTTCTCTGAGTCTTGGGTCAGGCATGAGCCCACTTCCTTGGCAAGGCACTCCTGAAAGTCCCATCGGATCATCAGACATGGACCAGCTGTCTCCACAGACTCAGTCTGTCCTTGAGATTCAGCCCATCTCTATTCTGCTCTACTGCCTGTCTAGCTTCACCTGGAGCTACTGGCCTGTTGAGACACCATTTTGTATTGGCTTCCCCACCAGCTCCTACAATGATGCAAAGCCTAATCTCTGTAACAAACCCTTATTATCTGTTACTTATCGGTGTTTGTCTTCCAGTCAGATCTTGAATGATGCAGGATCCCTGACTCAGAAACATTGAAAAACAGAACAAATTACCACTTTATAGCTCTAAGAACTGCAATTGACACTATGCCTAAATCCATGAGCTTACAGAAAAGTGATGTTGGCTGGATAATTAATACGCTTTATACGTACGTGCAGTTAGTTCTGCTGTGATGCAACATATACGTTCCCAGAAATCACTGTGCTGCTCACATGAGACAAAACCCACAGGGCTTACGGAAAAGTGGGGCTGAGGACACGGTGATCAAAGACCTCAGGAGTGACACAATTTCAAAGAAGAATCTTAAAACAGTGACATTGTTTTGTACCCCAGAAAGGGTTAAGATATATGTAACTATTAGAATAAATGCAGGTTCCCAGGGATGAAATGTTTAAGAAGCCACAGGGATAAGAGGTGCAGCATAGGGAACAAGGTCTGTGGTACTCTAATGATGTCGTATGCGATGGACACCAGCGACACTCCTCATGAGGACAGCATGACCTAGAGACTCGTCGGATCACTGCCTTGTACACCTGTAACGAATGTTAACAGTTGTGTTCACTATAGCTTGATTAAAAAAATGGTTCTTTGAAAAGACACACACACCCAAAAGAGATGGACATGGTGCTTTTCTTGAAAAAGACCTGACAGTTGATTATGACTCTGGGCCTGGAAAGGCTCACAGCGTGTGAGGTGTTGGAAGTGGTATGAGGAGCCTTCCCGGATGCAAGACGGAGCTTTGTCATCCCCCTGGGGTAGGTGTGGCTCCCGACATGTGGTGAGGCAGCACACCGGGGTTTTAGGGGTATGTGTTTTGGTGTTTGTATGTGGCCTGATTTCATTGTTTTCTATGTTCACTGAATGCTTCTCACAGACAAAATCATACATGAGCAAATACAAAATTCCATTACGTCCACATTGTTCCTCACGCAGGCATCTCAAGCGTACATAGAGACTGTTGTGGTTAGTATAACATTTATAGTCGGGTTATAAATGATTACAGAGTGGATGCATTCAAGAAAAGCTGATGTAATTAGCTAATCAACATATCCACGTTTACTCTACTGATTAACTGCCAGGCACAGGTTAAACCCACAGAAGATGTCGACTTATGTACTTTCTCAATCAGAGGATCCCTGAGGTATTCCAATAGTGCTTTGTTTTGGAAAGTGGGTCCTCATACTTGAAAAGTTAGGGAGCATTTGGTAGGACTCAGAGAGACTGGAGAGCTGGGAACGTTAAGTAACCATGCACACGGTTCTTCAGGGGACACAGGGCAGAACGGCATGGACTTCTTGCTTATCATGAGGACTGGAGATACAAGTTTATTTCTGTTCGCCCCAGAATCCCCGCTCATATAATGTAAATAAATAAACAAGAAAGAATACCACAAAGACACAGAAGGAAATAATTCCTTTAGTGTGAGCCATTTCTATTGGGAATATTTTGATTCCTTAGTTTTAAAGCAGCTGATTGAATGATTTCTTGTGGTCCTAGAGGCATAACATCTCTGTTTGGCTGTTTTGAGTAGATGGCTATTATCCATACAAATTACTTAGGTTCATATTGCTTATGTTCCACATGTTTCAATAAATTTTCTCTAAGAATTGTACGATCTGGGGACACAGGGATTAGGATTCTTGCTCTTGAAAAGCTTATAATCCAGAAAAGAGAGGCAAGATTCTGTAGAGTAACGTGAGTAAAAGGGAGAAGGATCTAAGGATCTGACATCCGTTCAAAAAACTCAAATGCAAGCTGGTGCGGTTACTGGGGAGAACAGTATGCAGTTGCCTCCCCAAAGTAAGAAATATAATTATGGTATGGTCCAGTAATTCCACTACTAGGCATTTACCCAAAGAATATGAGAACAATAATCTGAAAAGATAAATGCTTTCTTATGTTTATAGCAGTATTATTTACAAGAGCCAAATCATGGGAGCAGCCCAAGTGTCCATTGACAGATGAGTGGATAAAGAAGTGGGAGATATATATATATATGTGTAACTCAGCTGCAAAAAAGAATGAGATCTGTCATTTGCAATAACATGGATGGATCTAGAAAGTATTAAGCTAAGTGAGATAAGTCAGCCAGACAAAGATAAGTACCATATGATTTCAGCCCTTGTGGAATTTAAGAAATGGAACACATGAACAAAGAAGAAAAAGAGACAAACAAAAACCACAGAATCTTAACCATGAAGGACAAACTGGTGGTTGCCAGGTGGCAGGGATGTGGGGGAGGCTGGATGGAAAAGGGAACAGGTTAAGAGTACACTTACCATGATGAGCTCGGAGTAATTACAGAATTGTTGACTCACACCTGAAATTCATATAACTGTATGTTAATTTTACTAGAATTTCAAACAGAATCAAAAGGGGATGAATATGTCATAACATGTGAAAATATAAGAAATTCAGTATTTATAAATAATGTTTTATTGGAACACACATACACACATTCACACACACACACACACACACACAATGAAAGCACTGTCTTCATTTCTTTCATTTCTTTAAGAATCTTATTTTTAGGGACACCTGGGTGGCTCAGACTCCTGATTTCGGCTCAGGTCATGATCTCATTGTTGTGAAACTGAGCCCTGCCTCACGGGGTCTGCTTCAGGTTTTCTCCTCTCTCCCTCTGCCCCTCCCCTCTGCTGCCCCCCCCCCAAATGAATAAATCCTAAAAAAGAATCTTTAGTTGCATTCCCAAATAAAATTTAATGCTACTGGTGCATATTAATAGGATGTGATCATATATTAGCATAAAGGAAACATAATTTCCTGCTTATAGAATTACACAGGAAATGCATTAGATAGAAGGGAAATGATTTTCTAACTCATAAGCTTCCTTTTTAGACCTTGACCCTTCATCAGCCTTTAAGTGGAAGTGAGATGTGAGAGGACACTGGTGTGTGGAAGGAGCAACACTGTGCTCGGTTCACCATCATTTTCTTCTGCAGGCACGTTTCGTTACTTTCTTTTTTTTAAAAAACCCCGCGAGTTTACACAGCATGAACAGACATCAGCATCGGTGATGAGGTCTGTAATAAAAATCCTAAAGAAATGTTATTATAAATAAATTTTTATTTATTTATTTATTTTTATTTTATTTGACAGACAGAGATCACAAGTAGGCAGAGAGGCAGGCAGAGAGAGAGGAGGAAGCAGGCTCCGTGCTGAGCAGAGAGCCCGATGCGGGGCTCGATTCCAGGACCCTGAGATCATGACCTGAGCCGAAAGCAGAGGCTTTAACCCACCGAGCCACCCAGGCACCCCTACAAATAAATTTTTATGGGAAAAACAAACAAACAAAAAAAAATTGAGTACCTACGATGTGCCAAGTACTGTTTCAGGCATCGGGGAAGGAAGTATGTGGGTGAGAAAAAAATAAAGATTCCCTCATGATGCCCCACATGGAATAAAAACCAAACCAAAGAAGTACATTATGATGGTTAAAACTAAAAAAATAAAAATAAATAAAAAATTTAAAAATCTATTTTAAATTTTTTTTTTTTTATCTTATATCTACAAAACTTGGTTGTCAAAAACAGGGAGAGAGAGATATCTGAAAGTGCGCAGCATTGGAGAGTCAGGAAAATGGACTCCCAGCACTCGAACAAGAGTTTGCTTCTCTGGGCCTCAGTTGCACTGTCTGCAAATGGCCAGCTAAGTCCTATCTCAAAGGATCTGGGTGCGGACGAAAGAAACACGAGTCGAGTTAAAGCATCCAGCCCTGTGCTTGGCATATAGCACTCAATATATATTAATTGACTCTCGAACTGAATGAATACATTAGGTGCTAGTCAGGGAGTTTTATGTGGTTTCATGAGGGGAACATCTCAAAACAGGATTTAAAAATCTGTTCACTGTCGACCTTTTCCAAACGGCCATAGTTCATAATGGCTAATAACGCTGCCCCAGCATCCCCCAGAGCCACAGCCTTGCCAGGGTGAAAAAAATAATATTAAGCAAGATTGAACACCAGACCTTCCTGTATTTATTTTGCAAAGACTTCATGCTGCCTAGCAACCATTGAAATGTCTAGCCTTTTCGCTCTCCCTCAAATGTTACCCAGCCACAAAACCACACGCTCTGTCCCGCTTGAGGCAAAAGGAGTGTCCGGCAGTCCATGACCTGCGCCAGCATCCACCTTTCCACCTTCCTGCGGAAGCAAATCCTCCCCCAGCGACTGTTATTGACAAGCTGGTTGCTCTGCCTGGGTTGGTTTCATGTCTGTTGCCTGGGCTCTTCCTGCATGGATTATTCTGTTTTCTAGGGCCATCGTTGAAGGGCCCTGGGGGAAGAATGAGTAATGCATCAGGTGGGGAAGTAGAGGAGCCCCCTACTCTATAATGGCCCCTCCTTACTTTGGTTATCTCTGAGACTGTGGACATTCCTAGTTTGTCTATTTAACACACCCAAACTGCCCTGTGGGTAGAGGAGGGCGCACGCTGGATCCAGGGCCGGAATGGAGGTCAACATTCAGGACCTTTCTTCCAAGTTGGTCCCTATGACCTATGCTGCCCTTGTAATGTGCACAACATTTGGAGGGGCTCAGTCTTGGAGATGTTTGATCGTGAAAACCCAGTGTGCATAGAAGAGTCAGATAGGACCACAGTGTCCATTGTTCAAGGTCAGGAACTGTGTTTCGTTCATCTTTATGTAACCCAGATATTGGGGGAAGCAACTCCACAGCCTTCTAGGTGAAAGTGACTTGGCGTTCTGAATTCTATAGCCCGTGGTATTCCAAAAATCTCCAAATTTCCACAAATTTATGAAAGGTGATCATTTCTTTTAACTCATATTCCCCTTGGGTCTCCTGCCATGACGTTCTGGTTCTCCACCATATTGATTCAGGTATGACTCCAATCCCTTTACCTGTCTGTTCAGGGAAGCAAAAATGCCCAAAGCTCCAGGATAACAAACTTCATCAGAGGAACTGACTGCTGAAGTGTTGGGAGGTGAGTCACGAAGATGGATGGTTTGTGTCGTTCAGTTTACCATGAAAACACTCACTGTAAATACTTTCCTTCCAGAACATGATCCTCGAGCAGCATGCCTTAAAGTGGAAGTACAGAGGGAATTCCAAGGGCAAGCAAGAGCGACACAGTCGCTTAAAGAACAACACAGACTCTTAAAGCCTAGGCTCAGAAGAAACACACCATTACCAACTCCTTCTGTTGGCCAAAGCAGTTGCAAGGTTAGCCCCCTGTTCAAGAGGTGGAACAGTGGACACCAACACTTGATGGAAGGTGCTGGCTGTCATGTCTAATTTCAAAGGGTATTACCAGAGCATGGACCCCCTAGGTAGTTTCTTCATCACCTAAGCAAAGAGTAGAGGCCCCCAGAGTAACTAATAAAACTGAACAAATTGAGGTGTTCTGTTAGAGGGGAGACTATACTGTCCCCCAGTTGGATGTCCCTTATCTACAGGGCTTGCTGACCTGGCTGATCTTGGAGTAGGCCACAGAGTTTTGTGGAAGGTTGGCTTGGTAACAAGTTCAGGCAGGAAATAGAGGAGTTGACCATGTTCTTCATATCTCCCCTCACAAGAGTTCTAGAAATGGATACAACCCACACACTGGCCACAGAGCTTGGTCCCCAGTGGTATGAGATTGGGCGAGTTGAGAGCCCTCGCACATGGAGCTAAGAAATTTTTGCAGCAGGAGAACAGAGTGCATCATGAGGGTCTGCTTTAGAAGGTCAGCAAGAAGACACGATCTGGTTGGGAGAGAGCCCTTGCAAAGGGGTCACAATGAAGCAAAATCTACCGTCATCCAACTTACCAAAGGTGGTTACCGACGGAGCTCCCTTCTCTCTGCCCTTTTCCCCCAAATTAGAGGCTAAGACTGGTACAGACGTTGTGAGCAGAGCATACTGCATTCTCTATGTTTCTATGTCCTGACTAAGCACCAGTTAGTTTGCACAGGGAGCAGGGGTGCTAGAGTCAGGGTGCAGGGAGCCTTGAGTCAGATACAGAATCAAAACATTAAAATTACCAGGTGAGCCTTAGGGACTTAAGCAAGATGGCTTCAGTAGCTGAAAAGGACTTCCAAGATCATTGAGTCCGACGTAGATGGTAAAGAAGGCACTGCCCAGTGGGAAGGGAAATTTTAATTTCACCATTTCTTACCTAATTTAGTTATTCCACTGGTAATCATTACTGGAAAACTAAAACAATTTCATGTTTCTGCCTCCAGTATATTTATGCTTCTCTTTAAAATGAAGATTATAATGTTGATTAATATAGTAATGGTGTATTGGAAGGTTCTGTTGCATCATATCATCTCTTATTTATTTTTTTTTATTTTGAAAGTATCTCTAAGTTTAGCCTCTCTAAATGTCTGTAGTGTGTAGACTTCAGGGAATGGGTGAGGGCTTTTGGGGTGGATTTTACTCTTTTTCTTATATCTTTGTGCTGGTTTTATCGCAAAGTATTAGTCTTAAAATGTTCTTTCTTCTGCCTATTTACTCTGTCATTAAGGACAAGAGCCATCATTTTATTTCTGGAGAGAAAAGAAGGAGTGATATTAATTTTCCAGTAGAAGAAGAAATGGATGGGAAAAGTAGATGAATGTCCAGGAGAAGATTAGTTCTCCTGGAAACAAACAAACAAACAAACAAATCATTTGGAACGCAGACACAGATAAAAGGCAATGCAGGCCCTGAAACTTCCATCTCATTCTCAAAAAGGAATAAAACCAAAGGGGAGTGAACCAGTGAGGGAGTTCCTCATGAATTCATCCCTTTTTTTCATTAAAAATGTAAAATTGATAAATACCAGATAAAGCGATAAATGAAATTCATTATATATAATTAACTGATGGTTACATACTTGATGCAGAGGGAATCTAGCTGCTGCTGATTTTCTATAAATACCAAAATTTAGTGATTGTCCCTGAGCTATTCATTAAACTTCAAAAGTCAATGAATAATGAATAGGAAATCCATTTGTTCATTAACTTGAGAAATGAAAAATATCTCCCACCCCTGTTATGTCTCTGATTAATTTGGCTCTGAAACAAGCTAGCAGGTCTATAAACATTCCCCAAGGCTCTAACCAGCTCAAGAGCCAGAACTTTCCTCTGAAATGATGCGAGTCTGTCTACACTCAGGATGTTAGAACCCAGCCTGGTTAGAACTAGGACAAGGTGGGCTGCCTGGGGTTTCATTCCAGTGGGTTTGGCCCCAGGGAGGGCCTGGGACCCTTTTATGACAATATAGCAGAGCATGACCCTGGGCACCTTTGTCACCAATAATTGTAGCATGCAAGGCAGAGACTGATTTTGGAATGTGGATTTTGTTTAGCTGTATTTGATGAGCCATGGAAAAGGCATTTAATATTCTTGATTCTTGGTTTGCTCATCTGTTAAAAGTACATGATGAAACATAAAAGTACATTGTTTTCTATGGTTTCTATAGCACAGTATGCCAAATTTGAAAGGACACACACTTATTACCTTACACTTCTATAGGTTTGAATTCATACACAGGTCTCAATGGGCCAAAGTCAAGGTGTAAGCAGGCTGTGCTGTTTCTGGAAGCTCTAGAGGAACCCCCACTTCCCAGCCTTTTCCAGATTCTAGAGGCTACTGATCTCTTCCAACATCTTCAAATCCAGCAACTGCAGATGGAGTCCGATTTCCAACGTATCAGCCCAATCTCGCTTCCACGGTGCCATCTTTCTCTAACTCTTCCATTTTCTTAAGAGTTTATTTATTTATATTTGAGAGAGAGAGAGAGGAAGAGAGCATGAGCAAGGGAAGAAGCAGAGGGAGAGAGAGGAATCATAAGCAGACATCCCAATATATCCAGAGCCTGACGTGGGGCTTGATCTCATGACCCTCAGATCATGACCTGAGCCGAAGCCAAGAGTTGGACGCTTAATTAACTGAGCCACCCAGATGCCCCTCTCTGACTCTTCCATTTTTAAGAGCTCTCGTGCTGACGTTGGGCCCTTCTGGATAATCTCTTTACTTCATAGAAAAATAAATTGAAGTTCAGAGAAAGTGAGGAATCTTGCCCAAAGTCATTGCCTGGCCAGCAAACGGAGAGGTGGGCCCTTTGTTAGATGCCCCTCAATAAATCTTGCCTTAGGTTCTCAGGTAGGATCAGAGGAAAATTTGGAATGACAAGGCAGTTTCTGGCTTTTAAGAAAGGACGGCAAAGCCCCCAGTCGTGCCTCTCTGCTGGACTGCGCCAAAGCTCTAATGGAAGGCATTAGTCAAATTGGAAACAGGCTGTTCTCATTAACCACAGAGAAAACCCCATTTCACGCCCAGATGGAAAGCATCCCACTGTTCTTGTCAAAGCCTGCTCCCCTTACTTGGATTCTTTCCCCTAACCCCTACCTCTTGGGGGGTTCACGGCTCAGTCCAGGGAGGGCCTTGCCTTGTGAATTCGGGAGGCCCCCTGGGGCTCCCAGGGCAGTTCCGCAGCTGTCCCACAGGGCACCACCCGGTGGTGCCACCAGAATCCCGGAAATGTTTGCAGAGCTGGGGTTCCCCTCCCAGCTGGGCTATAGGAACTGGGTTCTGCAGACAAGAGGAGGAATGGGGCACCCTTGTTAGAATAGACACTGGGGAGGAGAAAATGAGACAAAGTCATTACATTTTCATTAAACATTTCTTGAACAGCATTTTGAGAGCTGAGCCCTGGGGACATGGAGATGTGAACACCACGTGTTGGCCCTTAATGAGCTCTGAGCCCTGCGGGGCCAACAGATACACACGTGGGGGGTGCTGCTGGCCCTGCAGGGAAGCCTGCGGACCAGCCATCGGTTCTTGTGTAGGTCAGGGGTGCGGAGGCAGGAAGGCAGGAAAGCACACTCGACCTATATCCGGGGCAATCCCTGTTAGTATCCTCTGGCCCAGACACATGACGCCATCGGAAGCTCCATCTCCTCATACCGAAAACGGTAAGAATAGCAAGTGCCCGCAAACACCAAGCAAATACGATGGTTGACGAGATACTGTCTCCAATCTCTAGACTCCGCTACCGCTCAGGAGAGCAGGATCTCCGTCCGTGCTGGATTCCTATTACAGAGAGCCATGGCAGGCATGTAGTGATGCTCAATCCATCATTCTCACATGATGGAGTAAAATGAACTAGTGTGGCAAACAGCAAAATGCTGATCAAATGCCAAAGATTTCCTGAAGTTTGAAAGAAAACTTCACATGCAAAAATGTTCCCTTCATTGTTACTGAGCAACAGAGAGTGGAAGCAAGCTAACGGTGATGAGTGAACCAGAGATAATCGGCAGCCAATAATGGTTGTGTTCACAGACCGAAACAAAGATGGAGAAAACATTTATCTTGTAAAGAAAAGTCGATGACATATAAAATGCTAACTCTTATATATGATATTTTCACTCCTAGGCCCCAAAAATAAATTCTACAAAGTTTCTTGTTAAAACCTATAAAGGGGTATTTCAAGGCATAAAGGGAAACATATGACATTGTTAACAAAGTATGTCTCTGGCTGGTAGGTGGATAATTTTATTTTCTTCTTCCTGCTTCGATATAATTTCCAAATCCTTTTAAATGAGTATGTATGACTTTTGGAATGGAACAAATAGTAAAACCATTAAAATCCCTGCAATGGTTCTTATTAGGAGGTGTACGGTAAATGTTTTCTTCATGGTCACTCACTTGATGTTCTTATGCTGACTCACTGAAGGCTGTTCCTCCTTTACCAGGAAAACAAATCTGCTTTATGTCACAGGCTCCCTGCTGCTCAGAAGTAGACTTGTAATCACTGCCATGTGTCTCCACGCAATAAATGCTTTGCCGATGATCTCATTCGAGTCACAGTCTCCCTGGGGGTTAGCCTTGCTTTCATACCATAGTAACTACCCTGTTTTGAGTCCCAGTCTCCTGTCCTGGACCCTGTGCCAAGCATAGTTCGTCAGGCTTCCCCAGATGCGTGTAAGAACCGTGTGTACAGAGAACCGCACCATCGCTCACACAAATTGGGGGACAGAGTCCCGAAGCTACCTGGAAGCTGCAGAACCACGATTTGAATTCAGGCTTTTGTCTTATTTCACTCACGTACTCGTCCTTCACTCATTTAGTCATCAGTCATTGTCTCCTCTAGAACAGATGCACTTCCCCCTGGTTTAAAGGGTAGGCTGCTTAGATGCCGACAGCTGTGGGAACTGTATGACGGACTCCAGGGCAACTGCTCAGGGAGTGTAGACCGCTACACTCCTGCTGATGTGGATACTCGTTCTTTCAGAGGGATGTGTGCCTCTGTGCTGGCGATGCGGGCCTCGAGGGATAGGCTGTGGGTGTTTGCCTTCTGTGGATGGGAGCACAGGGCTCTGCTGTCCGACCTACAGCACAGGGGCCCCCCTTTCCTCCCTCCCTTCCTTACTCCCCCCTCACTCCCCCCTCCCTCCCTCTTTTCCTTCCTTCCTTCCCCTCTTGGACAAATACTTACCGAATACCGTTAGCTCGTGCTGCTGTCGGCATTAGGGAATAATTATGAACACTATACAAAAGATCCACATCCTCATGCAGCTGCCTCCCAGAAGACTCAAGGGCAGACCCATTTCATCTCTCTGCCCCTCTTGGACTTGCCTTTATTTCGTTCATTCATTCAGTTATTCATTCATTCATGAATTTGACTTTATTTCCTCTTCCTTCTTTTCTCTTTCTTTCTGAAAAACAGGTTTTCTATTTCCCTTTTTGAAATGGCCTTGCCCTCTGACCCGGGTTCCTCTCTCCGTCACTGTGCTCTCCAAGGTCTGTCTCTTTATCCCTCTCGGCCACACTTTCCATGCCTGTGATCTTTACAGAAAATAAATCAATGTCACTCGCCTGCTTAAAATCATCCAAGGACCTCCCATCATACCAGGAATAAAATTCCCAAATCTCAGAGCATGGGCTGTAAAAGCCATGCAGTATTGGGCTGGCACAGGGTCAGGTACCTAATAGATATGCAAATGTCCTGGAGGCAGGGGCTGTTTGTTGCCCGTCTTGGCATCCCTACGGCGTAGCAGTGTTGATGTGGATGCCAAGATTCCCGTGCAAGGTCATGGAAGCTGAACAGCACCCGGCTCCAAGAGCACCACTCATTCTTACAGACCATGAGAAAGTATGCAGGTCACAACCTCTGGGGCTGCATGCAGCCTCCCTGAGTAGATGGTAGCTCTCCTTACCGTCCTACTGTTGTTACCGACGGCTGACACTGCCCTGGGCATTGTGGGTGGTGGAGCTGAGCTAGACTTTGAATTTGGATGGGCTGTCGATGTTGCTGACATCTCACACTATGACCTTGGCCAGTTTTGCCCTCCATTTGATTGGACCTGGGTTAAAGGGACCTTTTCCTGGCACCATCTCACAGAATATCTCCTGCCCACTTTAATGGCCTCTCCTGATCTCTGTTTCCAATCCTAACACCTTCTCTGACTCTGACTCTGACCATCCTGCACTCTTCCTACAGTGACCCTTATAATTACACAGGGCTGAGGCAGATTAGCCAGAATGGTCTCCCTAAACTTAATTTAACCTCATGTTCAATGGCCTCTCACCATATATGGCAACTGATACCTAGGTTCTGGTTGTGACCGTCTTAGGTCCGGGGAACACTGTTTTGTCTACCACCCTGCACCCCAAAGGAAACTCCCACTGGTTCTCTGACTCGAACCAGAGGGCTCCACTTCATGGTTCTCGTTTTCCATCACCAATTAGATCTGTTCGAGGAAACAGTTTTGCAAAAGGAACAAAAAAGCTTGTTTGAAATGTCAGTTGTCCAGGTTACCTACAGGTTCGAGAGGATGAAGGGTTCTTCTATTCATCCTTACAGACCATGAGCATCTTCTATTCAAGATGCTCCCTTCCATGAACTCTTCTGTGGACTGAGCATTCTCTTCCGCCCCAGGCTGCTACCCTGGAGAATCGGGGTTGAGGATCTGGGCTAGTTCATGCTCATTCACACTTCTAACTCATACTAACTGGACTCCTTAGCAGCAGAAGAGTTTGGAGGACTCCTCAGGCCACACTCCATAGCCACACCCTGCCTTCTCTGAACCCTTCGCTCCAGCTTGAGAGCCCCTGAAAGAAGAAAGGCAGGCATGTGGGGATGCATTTATGGGAGCCTGCTGGATTTGGGGCGCCGAGCTACATGCACACAATTTCATCTAATCCCCATGATAATTGGAGGGTTACCATCGTCCTCTCCACTTGACGGAGCAAGGGGAGGAGGCGCGACGATTGGTACCAGTGCCGAGGCTACGAAAGAGTGGGTCTCTTCCAACCAAGCCTCCTTCTGTTTCACTGCACAGACAATGTGGTAAAGATTTCACTGGAATCTCTCCCCGGGCGAACAGACACTGAACAGACTCACATGTCATGTACAATAAGATCTCTGACCACAGAGCCCACGGGAGAGAATCCGTGGAAGAAACCATTAGGAGGATGAGTATGTTTGATGAAGACGGCCCATGTGTGGGGTGTCTGCGGAAACAGGTCTTCCTTTCCACTCAATTATCATTTTCCTCTTAGCCCAAATTACGAGAATAATTGTGTCAATTTTCCACTTTACTCATTGTGTTTAAACACAGCCATGGCTCGCTGTTGCTCTCAAAGGAAAATTGGACAACAAGCAACCACGCGGAGATGGGGCCCATCATTATTCGGAGAAAAGAGGGGCTGGTAAATGATGCAGTTCCAGCCAAACCCTGGGCCCCGATTTCCATTCACGGAGGGAAGCAGCTTAATTGAAAAGCACTATTTGCAAGCGGATAAAGAGGGAGTAATAGGTAGGAACCTGATTAGAAATAATGGCAGGGGGTTGAGTTTCCTAACATGTACTCTCAATTTGCTTGTGTTTTCTTAGGAAATTAAGGGAACAAACCACAGAATAATATACCTTTGCAGCTAACAGTCGTAACCTTCTGGATGGATTTCAGAAGTCCTGGCGTGATACAACGCTGCCGGCTCGAGTTCATCCAAACCAAAAATATTAAGAAAATATTAAGAAAAATATTTTCTTATATAAACATTAAATAATTAAATATTTAAATAAATATTAAATAATATTAAAATATTAAGAAAATAATTTGGGGGGCACCTGGGTGTTTCAGATTCCAGATGGCACCGGGTTGAGCGTCCGACTCTCAGTTCCAGCTCAGCTCATGATCTCAGGGTCATGGGATCGAGCCCCACTTCGGCAGGCTCCATGCTCATCAGGAAGTCTGCTTGTCCCTCTCCATCTGTTCCTCCCCCCACAACAACACACTCTCTTTCTGTCAAATGAATAAAAAAATTTTTTTTAAAGATTTATTTATTTATTTGACAGAGAGAGAGATCACAAGTAGACAGAGAGACAGGCAGTGGCAGGGGGGTAGGCAGGCTCCCTGCAGAGCAGAGAGCCCGATGCAAGGCTTGATCCCAGGACCCTGAGATCACCACCTGAGCTGAAGGCAGAGGCTTTAAACCACTGAGCCACCCAGGTGCCCCTAAAAAAATTTTTTTTAAAAGAAAATAATTTTATATCACTTAGAAATAAACAAAGGACTGCATGCCCTTTTTATGTTATATTGGAACATTATCTAATAGGCAGACCCAAGGAGGAGTCTTTAATTCCCTGATTTACTACTCACTATTGATTAGGGTCCAGATTCTGAAGTTGACTGTTAATTTCTGAAGTTGCCCAGGAGAAATGTAAATGATTTCTTCCTCGTGAGGAACACAACTACAAAACTCAAGATTTTGTTGACTTACAGGGTTTTAACCCATTTTGTCTCCACTCGAGCTAATCTACTTTATGTGAATTAAATTTGTTAATGCACACAAACACCTACATATGAAATAAGGTCATTGGATTGTGTTTACATACATATGAGTTGTTTGTTGCTGTTGTTTTTCTGTTTCTTGAGTTCTCCTTTGAACTAGCCCTACTATCTTGCTGGTTTCCATATTAATGGGCTGAATTTGTCTTCAACACATATTCACTTCACATTTCCTAAGAGTCGTTTTTCAACTTCTTGAAATATTTCAACAGATAGAAGAGACCTGTTAACACATAGGGCCAGGCAAGCGGAAGAGTGCGGGAAACAGGGTAACGCAATGAAGACGGGGGTGGTGTCGGAATGATCGTGCAGAGGATATTTCCAGCCCAAAGCTCAACGACTTATCAATTTTAGCAGATAGTTGCCAAGGAGAATTTCTATCAAAGTATTAACATCTGATTTTCCAAGAGAAGACAAAAATATGAATTCTCATGTGAAATTTCCTTTGCAATCCCAAACGGCTATTAGGCTAAATTCTTCTGTGACTCGTCAGGTCATAACCTGTCCTCTAGTCCTAACATGTCTACACAATACTTTCCTTTTCTTCCTTGCCTCCTTGTGGATCCTCAGAATTCCATGCTCTCAAGTTGGCCCACCATATGGATCCAACCCACATTCTCACCTAAACCACTGCTCGGCTTCCTGACGGTATAACCATGGCCAATCTTGACCTCTTCCAGACCTTTTTCCATAATGGCCAAACTCTTGTCTTCAAGATCTAACTATGTTCCTCCCCAACTCAGTATTAAAACTGTCAGTGCCTTCCCATTCCTTGTCAGATAAAGAGCAAAACTCTTACCTTGGTCTTATGCTAAGGACCAGCCCTTCCCCAACCTATTTCACAATACCTTCTGGCTCATTTTGTCCTAGATCTGACCATATTTGAACTCCTCAAACTTGGCATGACCTATCCCACCACAAGACATCTATACCTGCTTCTATTGTCTGGAATTCCCTTCCCTGTTCCTCACTAACTCAGCTCCTACTAAATATAGCAATCAGTTCCTTGACAGGGACTACTTACTGAGCATGACAACAAATATGTAAGACCTCAACACCTTGTTTACAGTTCATTCTAAACTAGAAACCACAGTGTACACCAAGAATTCATGAAGAAATCTGAAAAGACGGAAATGTAAAGCACTCCTGAGACACTCTTGGTTTAGGAACAGGAGAGACAGTCATAGAATTTTGATCCCTGTCTTACCACCTTAAAATTGCGTTTCTGTTTGTGTTCTGATGGCACAAAGAACTTTCTACAATATTTCAAGATCCAGTTTTAAAATTATCTTCCAACCTCTTGAGTTGTAACTTCTAGACTATAAGAATTTACTTACAGGAACACAATTGTTGGAATTTTTACTGCAGAGAATTGTTTTGTTTATTCCATATGAGCTATATTTGTCAAAAGAGGATAAATTTGCCATCCTTGAAATGGTTATCTGCACCCTGCACTCACTGATCTTACGATGTTACTCAATATACATTGAATTGCTCCCTTTACATTAACTGAAGAGCATTATATGAAAGCATTCATTGTAGTATTAGAATGAGATAGTAAAAAGTAAATAAAGCCACAAACAAATTAGTACAACATCTTATTCTACACCGAATAAACTCCTCTATGGTTGCCTTTATTGTTCTTAGACTTATCTGCTGTAACATTATATTTGATTAGAAAATCATGCCCTAAACATGAAAATAAGGCTCAGAGAGTACAGTGTCATCACAGGGCCTTGTTTCATAAGTGTGTCTAAGAACTATTTAATTATCCAGGGGAATTTGCTTCCATTTCATTTTGAAACTTGACAGTTCTGTGTGGCATTTCCTCTGCACTTGTCAACTTTCTCTAGTAATGATGAAAGTAGTTTCTGTCCAGCAGTAAGAGATAACCTTTAGAGGTCATGGTTTTGGGACCTGGAGAACCCTGGTTTGGTTGTGATGACAGACAAGGTATTTCAGGCTGGGCTTCCTGAGGACCATTTTGCCCTGAGGACCATTTCCACTGTGGGTGGAAAGCTTCTTTGATGAATGGGGTCAAGAAGCAACAACCAGAACCAGACCAGAGTTAGGTTTTATAAGGGATTGGCCTGATCATGGGGCACCCCTATTATTTGAGCCAATATGTTCCAATTTACTCTTTTACGTTATAATTTTTAAATTTTTGTTCATTATATTGGGTTGGCCACCTCCTTGCATAATGACTTTTGACTATTACAGAGGACGCTAAGGATGGTAGAAATTTTTATTTATTTCTATTTTTTTAGATTAGAATATTATTATTGGCAACTGAATTTTCATGGATGCCCTGAAGGGTCAGATTTCTGAGGAACAATAGTCAGAAAAATTACCTTGAATCGGATCTTCATTGTTCTGGGAAGAATCACTTGAATGCTGTCTGTTAGTTACAAAAATGCAAATGGGTAAGTGTCCTTGGCTACAGGGGAAGGATATGCAAAGCTGATCACTAGAGAGGGAACAGAGGGGTCTGGTTACCTGCGGCAGGAGTACAGGTAAATCAAGGCCCCTATCAAGGGCAATGGAGGGAAGTAGAGTTCAAATTAAAGGACTGACCCATCTGGTCCCCGGCTCCCGAGACAGCGTCTTGTTGAGGAAATAGGTAAGAGGAAGAGCTTTTCTCTTACAAATGGATTATTTGGTTTTTCAGTACTTCACCTGACCTCGGAGAATTTAGCCCTTGGGTGTCAGACTGCCACGAGTTTGTTGGATACACAGGAACAGTGGGAAACGGGTGTAAAGAGGAGTCACTCCAAGCTGCTGCCTTAGGACCTCGTGCTTCCAGCCGCCTGGAGAATACGTTCACCCCACACGCTCACACATGCACACTTTTTGGTGCAGTAAAAGTAGTCACTGTGGGGACTGCATAAAGCTCTCCCACAATCCACACTCAGGGCAGTCGCCACAAGTGAGTCACATTACTGTCCTCAGAGCACCTTTCCAAACCACACTGAGGTTAAAACAATTCATCGAACCTATAATAACATATTACGGGTCTGTTCGTTGTTATTAAGTTAAATAAAATGGTTAACATATAGTTAATGGTTATATGACACCTGCAGTTCTAACTTTCAGTCAGTTAAGCTTCTTCCTCTTGATCTCAGCTCAGGTCTTGTCTCAGGTTCATGAGTTCAAGCCCCACACAGGGCTCCTTGCTGGGCTTGGAGCTTACTTAAAATAATAATAATAATAATAATAATATCATCCTGTAAAAATATCCTTTTACAGTTTGGGAAATCATACACTGAGATGCCCTGAGATGCCCTGTGAATTTACCTGACAAGTCTGGTAAGGAACCATGTTGCCAATAAAGAATATCGTCAGCACAGATGCATGTGTTCTTGCTTACAGAAGCAATTCCAAGGGGCAACAGAACTTTGCTGCGTCTGGCCATGTGGTGCTCTCTGCAGAGGAACTGATGGGTGAGAAATGACAGAGAATCTGGGGTTTTGTCTTCAGTTTGTGTGCTTCTGTGTCTTTTAGTCTACCTGGGCTCAGACCGAATTAAGTATTTTGTGCCCACTCAGAAGGAGAACTGCTCGTGAAATCTGGTTGTGTGAGTTCTTTGTTTCTGTGTGTCTTATTCTGCGGCTAAAACTGAGGCTCAAAGGTCTTCGTGTCTGTATGTCTGGAATCCAAAAAGACTTTGAATTGTCATTATGTGGGTGTTTTATGGTTTCTCATGTCCATATGGTATTAATAAACCAGATTATGAGGTTTCTCATTAAAACTGAAAGTACTCTGTTCCGACTGATTTATCAGGGTAAGAAAGTGTTTCTATAAATGAAAACATTGAATATTCCTAAAATTCCCAGAAAGTGAGACAGGTAAACTAAACTTCTAATAGCTTCAGTGCCCTAGAATTCAGGAAAAAAAAATCTTGCCAAAGCTAACTCAGAAATGGTTTAAGCATGCAAGGAAAAGACAGTTTATCATGAATTGCAAATCATCTACACTATGAACTTGGTTTGAATCTCCTTATGATTTTTCCATCATCTGGAGCTAATTGATTATCTGCAGGAATATCAACACTATGTTTGAGTAAGTAAATGAAAATTGATTTGTATCTCAAGTAACAAGGGTGTTTGCTTTTTTATTATTGTTCAATAACGGAAGAAGTTTCCACTTTCAAAAATCAAACTCAAATGGAAATGTCTTGCTTTAAAAACACTTGAGATGGGGGCATTTTGGTGGCTCAGTGGGTTAAGCATCTGCCTTCGACTCAGGTCATAATCTAGGGGTCCTGGGATGGAGCCCCACATCGGGCTCTCTGCTCAGCGGAAAGTCTGCTTGTCCCTCTCCCTCTGCCTCTCCTTCTCATTCATTGTCTCGCTCTCTCTCATAAAAATAAATAAGATATTTAAAAAACTTATCTTAATTCTAGGGAACAAACTGAGGGTTGCTGGAGGGGAGAGGGGGCTGGGGGCTGGGGTAACTTGGTGATTGGCATTAAGGAGGGAATTTGAAGGAATGTGCACTGGGTGTTATATAAGACTGATGAATCACTAAATTTTACCTTCGAAACTATTAATACACTATATGTTAATTAATTAAATTTAAATTTTAAAAGATCATTCAAAACAAAACAAAACAAAACAAAATCCACTTGAGAAGCAGATCCTAGTAGTTTTCTAACAACCTTTTGATGAAAGGATCACTTAAGTTTTAATAGAGATGAAATACCACTTTTCTCTTAAATATATCATTTTTTAAAAATTTATCAGGTGGTATTGGCAACTCTGAGTACTTGAGAAATTAATGTAAGGTTTCACCTCACACAGGAACCATCTAATTAATAGTGACAAAGCCCTGAACCAAAGTGTTTTCAGCCAAAAGTCACTTCTGTCAGGTCACCTAATGGGAAGTCCAGGGGCCGATCTTGCTCTGACATAGCTGTGCCACCACTCCGTCCTTGTTCTCAGAGGCGGTTGGCTCTGTGGGTGATGGCATACAAGTTTCAGGCTTGTATGATCCTGGAGATTCCAGATCTCTGGGACAAGAGAGCCTTTGCAGGTTGCTCCTGCGCTACAACCAGGGCAGCTCTCCTGGGCCAGTCCTGGGAACCTGAGGAGACCACATTGGCTACAGGGGATGACTAAGGATGGAAGGGTAGCTTTCCACAGGAAGGACTCTGGGCCGGTGGGACTCTGAAAAGCCCTGTGTCTGACCCATGTCGCTCCATCTTCAGGACATGGGTGAGTGCCCCCTTCCTTTAGGAGCTTGCGCTCTTGCTCTGGGCTCCTGAAACATCGCATCATGTGTTCACGGCTTCATGATTATGAGAGTACCGTCTCTCTCCATGAATAGAAAATGGCTGGAGTCCGAGAGAGGAAACTAGGTTTTGGTGAGCAGTGTTCTGTGCTTAACTCATTTATTTCATTTTATTGTTTTGGACGGGGGAGAGCGAGGGAAAAAAGAGGGGGTGGGACAGAGGAAGTGGGGAGAGAGTCTCAGACAAGCTCCACATTTAGCTCGGAGCCCAAGATGGGGCTCGATCTCACAGCCCTGAAATCATGACCTGAGCTGAAACCAAGAGTTGGGCTCTTAACCCACGGAGGCACCCCTCCCCTGTGCCCCACCCCACCACCGCTTACCTCATTTAAATGAATCCTTAAAACAACCTTGCTTGGGTGCATTATTACACCCATTTTCCAGATGGGGAAACTGAGACTCCGTGAAAGCTCTGACAGCGTGTAAGTGTCACAGACAGTTTTTGAAACCAGTGCAGGAGGCTGCCTTTTGGGCACCATGGCTTACGCATCTTTACAACTGCCCCTCGCTGTGTCTGGCCCACCCTAAGAAGTCAGTCAGTATCTACTGAATGGGAGGAAGGGAGGGGGTAATGGAATAAGTGGAAGTGGATTTTTCCCTTCCCAGGGTCCTGGGGTCTGTGCCCTTTCCTGGAGATGGCTCGAGTGATTACTCCGGGCTTGTGTCCCTTTACGGAATCCTGGGGTTGCCTGCTCTGGCCTCTTGTTTCTTCCTCACAGTGCGCGAAGGGCACTCAGATTCTGAGCCCTTATTGGTTGTGCGAGGTGAGGTTGCAGGTGCTCTGTTTTGGGGTCAGTATAGCACCCCCATGGCCCCCGATGGGGACTAAGCCAGCTGCAGGGGCTGTGGGCGGTGCTGACCCAGTGCCAAGAGCCGTTCTACAGGGAAATCCATGGGACTCTTAGAGTTTATGTCCTTCTGGATAGAATTAAGAGACGAATCACAGGATGCCCAGTTAAATGGGAATTTCATGTAACTTTCTATGAGAAGTGTTTCCTGGGCATGATCTGAGGCAGAGTCATGCTAAAAATTATTTGTAGTTTACCTGAAAATCAAATCTAACTGACATCTTTCCCTTTATTTGCTGAATCTGGAAACCTTACTCTACAGGAAGGTGGGTCCCGGGTCTCTTCAGAGCACCTTTGACCCCTTCCTTTTCTTTTTAATCTATTTCAATTTTTTATTTTAGAGAGAGAGACAGAATGAGTGTGGCGGGGAGGGGCAGAGGGAGAGAGAGAGAGACACTGAAGCAGACTCTGCACTGAGCACAGAGCCTGATGTGGGGCTCGACCTCATGACCCTGAGATCAGGACCTGAGCTGAAATCAAGAGTCTGATGCTTAATGGACTGAGCCACCATGTGCCCCAAATCCTTCTTTTTCTTTAACTGCCAACCCTGCCACCTTTAACTGCCACATCCAGCCTGTTATTTCTCCTGAGATAACCAAAACCGGCTCTTCTGGCCCTACTCGCAATCGAGCCCTCACCAGCTTTTGTGTCCTGGGTGACCCCGCGTGCCTAGGGGCCTCTCGCCTTCATGTCTGCTGAGCACCTCTCCCACAGAGTCAGCCTGGGCGTGTGCTCAGAGCACCTCACTGCCTCGTGGGGGGAGTTTCTCTCTGAAGATGGTAAACTCTGCAGCAGTCTCTCCTCGCAGACAGCAGGGGCTAAATAAGTAATAAAGGATCAGAATTTGGTATTTCCTTATACCCTCAGCCGAACAGCAGGCCCCTTGCTTTCTAAAAGCAGCGCTGGAACAACTGGTCACATGTTTTCCAATCTGTTCCACGCACTCCAGGGGAGATGCAACAATGTGTCAATTAAACGGTTGATTATGCAACGAATATATAATTTTCATATTCATAAAGCAATCGTCTATTATTAACATTTCTTCTCCATTTAAATGAAAAGGATCCTTTAGGTAGGATGCTAGTAAATTACTTTTACATCAGAAGAGATGGTATGCATTTTCCTTGAAAACATCAAAATCCTAACTGGAGCGTTCCCCGGTCCCAAAGATGCGTTTATGTGAAAATTGCTGTTTGAGGGATGGTTTGGGTTTCGGCAAAGTGAAATGGGCAAGCATGAAACTTGCCTGAATGATGACATCACAAGGCACACACATAGGGGTTGGAAGCTTAGAATGTGCTTCTGCATCTCTGAGTCCTTTTGTTGCTTGAGAGAACCGGGAAGGTAGACGATGCTGAGGTCCTTGTCCTCAATCACAGATGCTGTGACTGTGGTTGGGGTCGATCAAGTTCCTCTAGGTTGCAAAGCCAGTGAGGGGCACCCCAGGGTCAAAGGGGTCTCAGGTAGAGAGGTTTGGGTGGTAGTCCTTGGCTGGGTTCAGCCTCTCAGTGCTTTGGGGTGCCTGGTCACCCTGAGCTTCATGTCTCCCCTTAGTATAAGTGAGAGGATCGCCCAGGGCTGGTGAAGCGTGGGGTCTGTTACTTACAAAAGGCTTGACATGTGTTCGCGATCACTATTGCGACCAACCCCGACTTCTGAGAACCTCATCTAGCAGACTTCCCTTTGATACCAACTGTTTTCTGAATCTCAGCCCAGTCTGACTTAGAAGTCAGCTTTGCTCTGGTCGCGTGTGCCTCTGGCCGGCTGATTGCCCATCCTGCTTCTGGTCTGTGCTTGCCTGCCTCTGCCCAGCCTGCCTGGAACCCAAGAGAGCAGTCAGATCTTAACTAGAACAGAGCAAGCGGTTGGGGGGTGGGGTGGGGGGAGAGGCGCTCTCCATGGTCCTAGTTCCTCCTCCCTCCACGTCAGTAGATTTCCCTCTCTCCCTCTGCCTTTGGTTATACCCCAAGGACCCCAGGATTTGAGGCCAAAGCAGTGAGATAAATTCTCCTTCCCAGGATGGATGGATGGACAGATGGATGGATGGATATGTCAGGAGGAAAGATGGATGAATGACTGAGTATTAAAATACACAGAAGTCTAAAATTCAAAATTTCAGGTTGTTTGAATTGTCGGAGAGCAAGAATCTCCTATCCCCTCAAGGCCCTTCCCACAGGACTAGGAATACATGAGACAGATTAATAGAAGAAAATATGATTCCGTTCGTACATGTGAGGAATCCACACAGACAGGGAAATTGTGAAGACGGTCAGGCAAAATGAAATGTATATGTCATTCTGAACTAGCGAGAAGGGAGGAGGGGTCTAGGACTTCAAAGAGAAGGAACACAATTTACAGGAAGATGAAAAACAGTCAATGTTATGGACAAATGTGTGTTAGGGCCACTCGGAAACCGTGGGACACAGAGGACTCGGTCCACGGGCCTTGCTAGGCCTCCCTGTCTGCAGTCCTTAGTTCTTAGGAAACAGTGCAGTTGTCTTAGAGTAGAAACTCGTAGATAACAGTGTAGTTATCTGAGTGATTACTCTCTTCCTAGAACAGGTCCTTTTCCTAAATCCTTATTAGGCAGCAGACGGGGATGTAAAGTCTTTTTCTTGAATCTGGGTTTCGAAGGACTTCTAACTCAAAATCATCTTCATGGCAAAGTGGACTGTCTTAGGGCAGCCTGCCCTTGGCTGCTACTGAAAAAAGGTGATTTATTTATTTCTTTTTAAAGATTTTTTTTTTTTTTTAATTTACTTGACATAGAGATTGAGCATAAGCAGAGAAAGCGGCTGGGAGAGGGAGAAGCAGGCTCCCAGTGAGCAGGGAGCCCTACGTGGGGCTTGATCCCAGGACCCTGGAATCATGACCTGAGTCTAAGGCAGATGCTTAACTGACTGAGCCACCTAGGTGCCCCAGAATCAAGGTGATTAAAAAGAAAAAAAATGAACCACACTTATTTTTGCCTGATGGCATAAAGCATGATTTCCTGTAGCATATTTAGAAAGCGTGGCCCTAGTGGAATTAAAATCACCCACACATCCAACCCCCTGACCCCATCTTGGTTTTATATATTTTTAGGGTGTTCTTGTTTTTTCTATGAGTTTTTTACAAAAAAGGAATCACACCATAAAATTCTCATAAAATCTATTTTCCATTTAACAGAATGTGTTCCTATTTTTAAAAATGCATTTAAGGCCCCCATTGATAGCTAATTAATGGCTTGTCATCTTTCTTGGACTCAACCAGTCACCCCTATTCTGGACCTTGATGTGTTCTCCCCCAGCTAGAGTCACTGCAGGGAGGGCTCTGGAGGGGGTCGAGGTGCTCTGTTGCAGGGCAAAGCTTAGCTCTGAGTTCACTGCCCCAAGCTTCACTCTTGAGACTTTACGGATTGGATCGGGAGCAGACCCCTCCCTCTTTCATACCCACCGGGTTATCAGAATCAGGGAGCAGCTTAAGAAGGAGGCTAAGGGTGGCTTCATAAATGTGGACTTTCCTGGTTTATCTTGAGATCAAATGATGTGCCCAGGAGAGAACAGCGAGTGGTGCCTCATTAGGTGTGTGTGCACGTGTGTGCACATGTGTGTGTGTATGTGTGTGTGTGTGTGTGTGAGAGAGAGAGAGAGAGAGAGAGTGAGAGCGAGTGTGATATGGAAGTCTAGTTCTAACAAAGAAGCAGCTATTTGCCTAACAGCAAGCAGGAAGGGTGCAGAGGCACAGAGACATAACGAGGTAGGGATGGACTGAGCAATGGCAAGTTGCCCTGTGTGTCCGGAGCAAGGGCGGCCTCGCGGAGTGGCGTCCCGGGAGCCAGGGTTTCAGCTGCCCAGGCTGTCATGCTAAGCAGTTTGAACCTTATGGAGCCCGAGGGCACTCACTCTTCTAATACTAATTAGCATGTGTGCTGTGACTCGCAGTTCCTGGAGTGCACTCTTAACTCCCTTGCTTGTCCTCCTGGCCGTGCTGTGGGATGACTTGAGCCCTACTTCCGAAACCTCTTCAGCTGTCCCTGGGGGACGGAGCTGCTTCTGGTGAGCTTCCTGTAGTCTTCTGTGATCACTCCCAGACTGGTGGCCCCTGCAAGATGCTGAGTGCTCCACGTCCCTGGAGTCAACCACGACACAGGGACCAGAGCACTCTCTCTGTTTGCTGCAGGGGGAAAAAAAAAAACCGTGGCGTGGTATTTCCTCCTGTATCCTTCAGGCGGAAACACTCTTCCACCCACACACGGAAATCAGCCTGTCAAATCCGTCTCCATCCGTCGCTCCACGCCTCCCGTCCTTCAGTGGCCGAGATGCGAGCTGCCTTCTGTGGCTTTGGCTCTGCGGTAGATTGAGGGGAGAAGGCTCGGGCCGCGGTTCGTGTCCCCCGGATGGAGGCACTGTACAGTACACTACAGATCGTTAGAGCTGCGGAGGACCCACGTGTACGCTCTGTGCAATCCTCTTGTCCAGTGTCACAGGGTTGCTGGTCCAGGAAGGGGGCCAGAGAGGCTCTGGTCCAGTTCTCACTCTGACCGCATTACCTGAAGACCAAACGGGAGACGTGGAATCCTGTCCTTGCCCTTGACCTTATAGATAAGGAGGACACTCTGTGGGAAGGAAGCATGGTGGCCTTGGGAACTAGGGAATGGGGGAGACCGTGGGAGCTGGCGGAGGGGGTTAAGAAGACCCTGTCTAATGACTGTGCATTATAAACTCAGAGAAAATGCATAAAGAATGGTGTTTCGGAGCCTTTTTCTTTCCCCTTCACATGGAGAGGGCACAGAAATCAAACTCAAGTCCGGTTTGTTTGTCCCTTTCAGAGAAAGGCCTGCTTACGCCCCTGCCCTGGGCTCTCGCTTCTGCAGGACCCTGCGATGTTCCCTCCGTTGTTCCTTGCAGGTGCGGCGGTTGAGGACATGGGGACCTCCAGGGGATGCTGAGCTTAGCAGGGTCTTCAGGGAGCCCCTGAGCCCTACGGGTGCAACTCAGCAAGGTTAGCTTGACATTCCAGCCTGGGGACTGGCCCTTTGTCACTGGCTCTGGGGGATGCACCACGGTCCTCATGCAAAGACCATGGGAGAGCAGATCTGGGGTCAGGACTTAGTCCCATCTCCAGTGTTCACTGGTTGTGAGCCTTGAATCAAGGAGCCCTACTTCTCTGCCTTGTCTCCTCCAGGAGGCTTTGGGGAGAACAAAATCAAGAAAAGATCATGGCTACAAAATCATGCTGTAAATGATTTCTTTTTCCAAAAAGCTCTGCCATGGCAAGGGACGTTTGTACCTAGCCAGATCTCTTCATCACCATGCTCTCGTTTGGTTCGGTGTAAAACGGAGGTAATGGTATCTAATCCCAGGTGACAACGATAATCAAAAAAAGATTGATGGTGATATGTTCCACTCAGGCTTTGCCAGTAAGGAAACTAGATGCACCAAGAATGAGGAGCCTGCTTGTTGGAGGGAGGGAGAATCGGGACGAAGAAGGCAGATCCACACTGTGCACGCACAAATGTGCCCGACGAGACGACCTCCATGACCACAAGTGTCACTGTGGCTGCACAGTGTCCATGCAAACCCACAGAAACACCCATTTCCCAAGAATCCACCTTCCACTGACCCATGAGAAGACACAGCGCCACTTCTCACTCTGGCCCGTGCTGGCCCCGAGGCTCTCTCTCTCCATCCAGGGTCCTGCCGTGACGCTGGGAGGAATCCAGGTCCTGAGAAGGATCCACCCACTTCTTGGCCTCTCTAGCCGTGCTGGGTACTGGTGATGTGTCAAGACTTTGGCAGCAGAAAGACCTGGGTTCAAATCCCCTCTGAGGAATGTCCCGGCTGAGCCTGCGGCTCCACCTCACCAAGCATCAGCTTTTCATCTATAAAGTGGAAACTCTCCGGGGACCCAGGACCTTGTCCTGAGTCGAGGACAAAATTGCACAAAGTATGGGAATTCTCGAATCCCCTGCGGGGCAGAAGGTCAGAGCACACAGAGGAACACCTTCCTTGTAGCTGGGTATGGGCAGACCTGGCTCCACTCCTGTCACCTCTGGGTCACTTCCTGTCCCTGCCCATGATGTCATGAAGACTGAGCCTAAGCCTGACTCAGCCCCAGACACGCCCACAGCCCGGGGTCCATTCACACCTGTCTGTTCTGATCACCAGCCTCTCTTCAGCTCTCCCCTTCCTTCACCATGAGTATTTTTACTTCAGCTTCACACACCTCTCTGGTGCCAGGCTCTCTCGCTCCCTTCCAGTCTGTCACGACCCACCTCTTCAACCGCTCTCAGGTAATTGCCTTGACTTCTTAGACCCCGGAGCCCCTCCACTCTTGCTACCGCCCCCTGGAAGCCAAGCCCAGCCCAGTGACCTGCCTTCATCCCATCACATCAAGCCGACCTTATTCGCCTTCTCCTGAACGCTTCCACCTTTTCTGTTTCCCTCAAGCCCTAATTTCAAACCTTCCTCTCCAGGTGAGAGAGCCCACTTTCTTTTTCCCAAAGAAGAGAAAGCCCATCAGGCAAGACTTCCTTCTGCTTCAACTGCCTATTGTCTTTCAACAGACTCCATTGTCATGTATTTCCATCCTGTCTTTGAAGACCAGAGGTGATTCCACTGGTCCCTCTAGCTCCCTACCAGGCACTAGAATCACCTCCTCTTGTCCCAGCAGGGACCTCTCTCCTTCCCCCCTTTCTCCTTTTTATGGGTGTTTGCTCTCAGTCTGTAAAGAGGCTCAATCCTGAGAACAATCCCTCCTCCACCCTTGGGCTCCTGGTGATTCTACTCTTCCATCTACCAACTGAATCAGTAATTAAAACTCTTCCCATGAAGAAAATGTTAGACTCCCCCACCAATGATTTTACAGTTGAGTTAAAGGCTCAAGAAACAGATCACTGATAATATTATATAAAGTATTTCAAAGAAGAGAGGGAAAGGACACCACTTACTTTAGTTTTTCACGAAGTTCCTTATGCACTTATTTATTTTTGATTGTATTTTATTTCATCATGGTAAGTGTAGTCTTTAATCCCCAATGCCTACTTCCCTTCCCCCACCCCCTCCCCTCCTCTGCGACCACCAGTGTGTTCTCTATAGTTAAGAGTCCGTTTCTTGGCTAGTTCTTCTCTCTCTCTCTTTTTCTTTTTTCCCCTGGCTCATTTGTTTTGTTTCTCCAGTTCCACATCTGAGTGAGGCCATGTGGTCTTTGTCCTTCTCTGAATGGCTTACTCAACCAGCATTCTATTACCCAGCCCCATCCATATCATTGCAAATAGCAAGATTTCATTCTTTTTTATGATGGGATAATATCCCATGCCCCAACTTACTTTAAAAGGGTGGTATAACCTTGATTCTACAACCCAACAAGGTTGGTAGAATCAAGGAAAATTTTATTCACATCTTATTAATGAGCATAATGAAATAATTTAAGTAAAACATTGGCAGTCTGGAGAGCACAATGTATACAAAAAGATGGTACATTGTGACCTATTGGGGTTTATTCCAGGAATGCAATTTACATCAATATTATGGAACACATTTAGGTAACTTACTCTGTTAACAGAACAGAAGAGGAAAATCACTTCCCTATCATAACAGACATAGAAAAGAATATTTCTTAACATTTCCATAACCATTTGTTATTTCAAAAGTTTAATAATACAAGAGTAGAAGAAAACTCCAGTAAGCAGGTAATTAATGAGTACAGATAAAATAATGGAGGGATGTGTATACTATTGAATTGTTTAAAAGCAGTCTCTTTAAAATAGAGATTAAGGCAAGGCCACTCACTATCATATCTCTTTTTTGGTTCTGCAGGAGACCTTAATCAGGTGACAATGACATGAAAGAGGAATAATATGTGTAAAACGGGAAAAGGAACAATCACAACCATTATTCACTGATTACACAATTTTCTACATAAGAAACTAGAAGAATCTATAGACAAATTATTAGAATTAGTAAGAGATTATAGATACCTGGACAATAAAAAACAGTATTACAGTCAATTACATTTCTATCGGTTAGTAGTTAAAACATGGGATTTTCAAAGGGATACCTTTAAATTAGTAGCAGATATACAAATGGTACTTAGGTCTTAATCTAACAAAACGTGCAAGTGATTTAAGATAACTACAAAGTATTATGGCAATGGAAGACTGAAAGAAATGCGTAGTCATTCTCATAAATATGTCAGTTACTCCAAAGCGCTCTATGGATTTGATGGCCTAAATGGCCTTGTCATGAAGTTTTACAAAACCTAAAATTGATATGATGCTCTGTTTTGTGTGTGTTGAGTTTCAGGAGTTCTTTATAAAAAATGGGCAGAAGATATGAACAGACATTTCTCCAATGAAGACATACAAATGGCTATCAGACACATGAAAAACTGTTCATCATCACTAGCCATCAGGGAGATTCAAATTAAAACCACATTGAGATATCACCTTACACCATTTAGAATGGTCAAAATTAGCAAGACAGGAAACAACATGTGTTGGAGAGGATGTGGAGAAAGGGGAACCCTCTTCCACTGTTGGTGGGACTGCAAGTTGGTGCAGCCTCTTTGGAGAACACTGTGGAGATTCCTCAAGAAATTAAAAATAGAGCTTCCTTATGACCCTGCCATTGCACTGCTGGGTATTTACCCCAAGGATAAGATGGAGTGAAAAGAAGGGCCATCTGTACCCTGATGTTCATAGCAGCAATGGCCACGGTCGCCAAACTGTGGAAAGAACCAAGATGCCCTTCAACGGACGAATGGATAAGGAAGCTGTGGTCCATATACACTATGGAGTATTATGTCTCCATCAGAAAAGATGAATACCCAACTTTTGTATCAACATGGACGGGACTGGAGGAGATTATACTGAGTGAAATAAGTCAAGCAGAGAGAGTCAATTAATCATATGGCTTCACTTATTTGTGGAGCATAACAAATAGCATGGAGGACATGGTGAGTTAGAGAGAAGGGAGTTGGGGGAAATTGGAAGGGGAGGTGAACCATGAGAGACTATGGACTCTGAAAAACAATCTGAGGGTTTTGAAGGGGCAGGGGTGGGAGGTCGGGGAGCCAGGTGGTGGGTATTAGAGAGGGCACGGATTGCATGGAGCACTGGGTGTGGTGCAAAAATAATGAATACTGTTATGCTGAAAATAAATAAATAAATTAAAAAAAAAAACAAAACCTAAAATTGAAACAAAGAGAGAGATTTGGGTCTCATTCCTTTCACGCCTACAGTCCGAGTCAGGTGCGTGGTGTTATCCCGCAAGACGAGAAGGTTCAGTGCGCCGCTGCAGTGTCATAAAGGGCGGCATCGTCTTGTTAAGAGGGTAAAGAAAACGGGACCAGTGAGCACCGTGGATTGCCCCGAGCCAGTCCTCTCCATGGACACCAACCGCGTCCACGACAGAGTCGGTGTGGCAGATTCCTGGGTGGAAGGAGGGTGGACGATGAATGGTGCTGGCTAAGTGGATGGGACACTTTAAGATCAAAGCAAAGACACACAACTTCAGAAATAATTATATAAGGGCACTGGGTGGCTCTGCTGGTTGAGCGGCGGACTCCTGATTTCAGCTCAGGTCGTGATCGCAGGGTCGTGAGATACAGCTCTGTGTCAGGCTCCCCGCTCAGCCGGGACGCTGCTTGATGACTCTTTCTCCCTCTTCCTCTGCCACGCTCTCTGCTCTGTCTCTCCCCCTCTAAAATAAATACGTCTTTTAAACAAATTAATAATATAGCAGAGGGTCTCAATGGCCTCAAGATAGAAAAGTGTCCCTAGACAATGTCATAAAGACCAAAGATAAAGAAGGAAGGGTAAGCTTGGCATTAGCCACACCGTGGAGATGTGGAAAAACAAAAACCACAAGTCATGAGAACTGCTAGAGACAAATAAAGAATGCCTATAAACTTGTAAGAGAAAGGTAAGTGATCCAATAAAAAAAAAATAATAATTGGCAAAATAACAGGCATTTGAGATAAATGGCCAGTAAGCCTCTATAAAGATCCGAACAGCATTAGTCATCAGACATGTGCAAATTAAAACCAGTTCTGAATGAGATGCCATTTCCTAATCCATCAGATGGACAAAATCGCAGCCTGACCTCACCAGGTGTGGGGAAGTCGTGCCGCCGTGGGAACTCCCGTCTCCTGCCGAAGCCAGCGGAACCTAGCATGCCCGGTTCGGAAAATAATGGGCGCTACCCAGTGAACTGGAACTCTCTTAACTCTGCGATTGTCCTAAATAGAGAAAAAACCTGGTTTAACCTAAATATCGGGAAAACAAGGAGCTGCCTTCCTGGAGTGTTCACGATGGCGCCAGAGTATCTGAGTGTTTGTGACACCCTCACTGGAACAGTGCACACACACGCACGGTGACTCAAAGGTCCCTCAGGAGTACAATGTCCTCAGCTCTTAGTGGACACCTGCTGTATTCTTTTTAAAAAATTATTATTCTGTTTTAAAGAGAGAGCACCAATGGAGGGGCAGAGGCAGAGGGAGAGAGAGAACGTGTACACACTCCACGCTGCGTGTGCAGCCCCACGCGGGGCTTGAACTCACAACCCAGAGGTCACGACCCAAGCCCAGACCGAGATTGGATGCCTAATCAAAGGAGCCACCCAGGTGCCCTGAAAGCCTCTGTATTCTTAAAGAAATACTGTAACTTCATTCCTCTTACTAAAATAACTCCACAATGCCCTTTTAGAGGTAATATATGTGTTAACATGGACAGAAAGCGTGGGCATTAATACCAAAACTCAGAACAAGGTCATCTCCTGGGTGGCAGAGGCACAGGATCAGGACAGGGATCAGGACAGGACGAAAGGGGTCTCAGCCATGTTCTTTTCCTTACCTGGACTGGCTATATCCACTTTTAAACAAGTATTATTATTTTTTTAATGAACACACATGCTTATACTTTATGTGTGTATATAATATATGTCCATATATTTTTTATCTGCTTAAAAAGAGAAAAAGACTTAAAACAAAAGGAACAACATTCAAATAAGCAAGAAAACACTTGGATCAAATAAGCGTCCTATATTGAGCTGAGTTTCATGTCCAACTTGCCCATTTTCATGCAAGCCAAGAAAAGCGTGGAGGGGACGGAATGAAAGTCTGGGTCACCCAGGAGGCGTCCAAGTCAGAGGGGATCTCCGTGGTTCTCTCGGAAATCTTGTCCTTTACCGAGGGGAGGGCACGGAGGCTCAGTGAGTCAGAGTGATTTTTCCCAAGGTCACAGAGCTCTTGCAGATTCAGTGCCAGAGGCAAGGCTCATTTCTCCCCGACTCTTATTCATCTAAGGATGTTATCGGCTGGCCACTGAACCTCTTCCGTCCCCTTACAGGAATCTGAGAAGGAAGGTGAGCCAGCATGAGACTGCGGGAGTTGGGCAGAAAACGGGCCTACGATGTACAGAGTGCCGGCTAGGAGCCAGGCCTGGGCTGGGCACCTGGGCGCGCTGTCGTCAACCACTGGGAAGACCCCGCGAGGGGCAGCATTCACATCCTATTACACAGAGGACGAAATCGGTCTCGGAGAAAAGAGGATGGGACACGCTCACGATAAATTCTTCCCCATTACAATTCACCAAGGGAAGGCCTTGGAACAGGGCCTGGAGTTTCTGCAGACAGGAGCGATCCTGAAGTCCCAAACACTTCCATTAAGAGAATTGAGAACACCTTGGCCAACTCCCAAGGCCACGTCCTTTATAAAAGGAAGGATTTGTCCCCAAAGTACTACTGTACATTTAATTTAATGACTTGCCAACTTAAAATGATGGAGATTAATTTTATATACCTGGGTGTATCCCTTATTGCATTGAAGACCGGCAGCATGATTGCATAGCCCGGGAAGGGGTTGATTCGTTAATGTCGTTACACGCGCTCTCCACTCAGTGGGCCCCACTTTTAAGAGTTGCTGACGTTCTAAAACACAAATGATTTATTTGTTACCAACGAACTTCTTTTCTCGGTAGTGATTCTAGCTTTTCTCAGCAGTAAAGTAATGAGCATCATTAAGTGTGATAAGTAAACATAAATCTTGTGCCCAGAATTCCATCAGTCATTCATTACGGAAACTTCCTTACAAGTCCGCAGAATAGTCCTTCCCCCAACGAGGAAGTCATGGGGAGGCCATGGCCACAGGTTGACCTGAGAGCTGGCTGGCCCTGGGCAATCAGAGAGGCTTGTCCCCTCCTCTGTGCTTAGAATGTGCCCATCCGCCCTCCTCCCCCGCCCCCAATTCCCACAGTAGAGCCATTTTCAAGGTCTTGAGAAACAATGTGACATGTCCGCCCTTGGGTGATTACTGACTGATCCTTCTGAAACCTTCTCAATGAACCCCAAAGATCCTGGTGGCCAGAGACAGAGATCTCCCGGTCCTCTGACCAAGAGAAGTCTTGTAAGTAAGCCCTCCTATTATCTAACCTGACACTTACCCTTCCGGAGTGGCCTGCCCTTCCTTCCATATCTCCCTGTCCTCTGCATGGAAGCCAGTCCAGATGTCCTGGGAAGCTCCTCGAGGTTTTCAGCCAACAAGGAAATAGTCCCGTGGGCAGACCTGGGACCAGTTGCTCAGGGTCAAGCCCAGACTGGCATTTTGGAGATCTGCTAACTGGGCTTCAGTTCTCTCATCTGGGGAAAAAAAAAAAAAGGCAAGCAATAATCACGTCTATCTCCTGGTGTGGCCAGGTGAGCTGTGGCTGTGGTTTTGAGATGATTACCTTGTGGTTTGGAAATCTGTGTTCTTTCATTAGGGTTGGACAAAATTGGCTACTCAGGGCTGCGTCAACAGATGAACTCTGAAATCTCAGCCACATACATAAGAGCTGATTTTTTTTTTTGCCCCATCAGTCTTACGCATCCCAGACGATTACTATTAGGGGTCTCAGAGCTGTCTTCACGGTTCTGATCTACCTCCATTTTGAAATTGCCCCCTCTCCCATTTGGTTTTTGTTTTCCCTTGTGTAGACAGAAGAGAGATTACATGCACCTGTGTGCCTGTGTGTGTATCTCCTACCCGCACTCCCTATCTCCCCACACAGGACGTGACATATTACTTCTGCTCTGTGACTGCTGCTCTGCTGACGAAAGCAGTTTGGTGGTGGCAGCGGATCAGAAGGGATGGTATGGCTGCCCTGCTGAGTCCTGCCCAGGGACTCCTCTATGCGCTCTGTTTCACGTAGGCTCCTCTGTGCCCTTTCCTGTATGGACTTAATTCCCGTGTAAACCTACAGGCGAGAAAACAGATAGTCATGGGCCAGGCTGCAAGTCACACAGGGGGCACAGGGCGGAAGTGGGGTCCGACTCGGTCCGTTCGATTCTAATGCCTGTGTACCTTTCACAAGGACACTGCTGGTCTGATTGGGACTGGACAAATGCAGGATTATCCATGGGTTAGAATGTGCAGCCAGAACCTATTAAAATGTTCGTATAGACCGAACTCTGTCTTCAAAAAATGGCTAAGCTGCACTAACGTTTCATACGAGGATTGGCAAGGACACCCTAACTCCGGCCACATTATGCCAGCCCCTGCCCTGCCTGATGCTGAGGGTTGGTTTCAAGGATCACACGACGAATAAAATGTGACGTCAGTTCCCCCCAGTTCCCATGATGTCATGGGAAAATGTCTTCGACTCCTAGTGGAATTATGATTATGTGAGTATTTTAATAAAACTGATCCTTGCAAATTGGTCAGATGACTTAGAGAGACCTCTGTGACACACACACACACACACACACACACACACAGTGGCAGGAATTAAAGGCAAATGAGCATATGATGGAAACACAAGAGAGCAAGGAAGAATGGTTGAGCGACCGCTTTTGCCGGAAGAAAGTCTTCTCCAGGCTAGTCTCGACGTAAACCCAGCTGGCCCCATGGAACAAATACTGGCCTAGTAAAAAATGCCAATAATTTTATTTGGCTTTGATTTATAGTCATCATCCTTGGTTACAAAATCTGCCCTAAGTCTGTTTTTGGACCGTGGCTCTCAGGACCGGGCTATTGTGTCCCCCAGGGAGAGTCGTCCATGTCTGGAGGTCGTTTTGGTTGTCCCAGCAGAGGGCGGGATGGTGCAGGTGGTCTGTAGGGGTAGGGGTAGGGGTAGGGGTAGGGGTAGGGGTAGGAGGCTCAGGGACAGTCTACTAGTGCACGGGGAAGCCCTTGTGACAAAGACTCCTCGGTCTCAAGCATCAGGAGTGCCGAGGGGGAGCCCCGTCGTCTCAGAGGATGCCAGGGAGGTCCCTACAGCATTCGCAAACAGCTGCCACACAGGCGACCGCAGCAACGCTCCTGAGAGCCCGGAGGCCACACGTCGTCATGGCCGAGAGCAGGGACTGGCTGTTCGCATCCCGGCTGGGCCCTTCGAGCTGCGTCCTTTAGTCAAGGGCCGCTGTCTGGTCTCCGTTTCCTCCTCAGAGGCTGTCGGCAGGTGGATGGGCAGATGAAACGAGCTACCGAATGGCGCGCGGGCGAGTGGCCCGAGCCAGCCTCGTGTCCGCTGCTCTCCCCGTTGCCCGCGCTGCAGAGAAACCCGTGAGGGCCGAGGCTCATCAGACCGAACCGGGAAGGCCTGCGCTGCGGGGCTGGCGCGCCGCGGACGAGCTCCCTTCCAGACCCATCCCACGGCGTAATGAATGGCCTTGGCCGCCTCCTGGCACCCCTCCCCGCCCTGTGCCAACCAGACTGGCTCTCAGGTGAGTATCTCTTCCTCAGCCAGTCAAAGCGAACGCGGCAACCGAGCACCTGCCTTCAGCACAGACATGGCTCAAACGAACTTTTGATTTTTTTTTTTTTTGATTTTTTGGCCAGCAGGACAAGATAAATACGTGAGAGGAAAATCAAATCAAAATCTATTCATGTAACGTTCTGAAATGTTTTTGAGCGTTGTCTCGGTGTTCCAGACACTGTGCTATGGGATGGGTAAAATTCTTTTAAGAATTTCCTGCCAAGAGTCCTCAGTCTAGTGCGGGAAATACATTTTTACATAAGTGATTCCACTACGGAGCTCGGAGACCATCCTCCAAGCGTGTATCAGAGGCTCAGTGGAGGTGGCGTGGACGCAAAGGTAGATCTGAGCAGGTTCCGTGAAGGAAGGAATATAGAGACACAGGTTTTGTTTTTTATGTTTTTGGTTTTTTAAAGATTGTATTTATTTATTTATTTGACACAGAGAGAGAGAGAGATCACTAGTAGGCAGAGAGGCAGGCAGAGAGAGGAGGAAGCAAGCTCCCCGCTGAGCAGAGAGCCTGATGCCAGGCTTGATCCCAGAACTCTGGGATCATGACCTGAGCCAAAGGCAGAGGCTTAACCCACTGAGCCACCCAGGTGCCCCAAGACAGAGGTTTGAAGCAGGGGCAAGAATTTGTGGATGTGTTAGATAGCCTGGGGCTTTCTGGAGAGTACAGGAGGCTTAGTATTCTGGACCAAGCAGAGCAAGGGCGCTTGTGAGCGGGAATCCGACGTGAGCTGCACAAGACTGTTAAGCCACGAGGCTTGTAGCTTATTCTTCGAGTCTGGAGTCACTCCTGAAGCCTCTGGAGAGGCAGAGTGATTGAGAATTATATTTTTTAAGTTTATTTACATATTTAAGTAATCTCTACACCCAGTGCGGGGCTTGAACCCATGACCCCAAGATCAAGAGTGGCATGCTCTACCAACTGAGCCAGCCAGGCATCCCCAGAGGGACATTTTTAAAAGTTCCATAGGATGTGGATGGCAGAGGGTAACTGGGGATAGCATCGGGGTTAGGGAGATCCGTTAAGAAATTACTCTTGTATTTCAGATAAGAGATCGGGTGGGTCCTGGGCCAAGGTGGGGGCACAGGGTGTGGACAGAAAGTCTGGCAGATAACCTGGCATCTCAAGGACACCTTCTATCTCCTCAACTCAGTTTAACATTAAAAAAGAAAAAAGCTCATGTACATACAGAGCCACTACTTCGCATGAGATACTGTTCTAAACTTTTATCCATGTAAACTTGGCAGTAAATCTGGAAGTATATTTTGTTATCATCCCTGTTTTATAGAAGGGGACCTTGAGCTACAGTTAGGTCGCACTGCATCTTAAAGGACACGCAGTAAAGGAAGAGTGACGCCAGATTGGAAGGCCAGGCAAGTTGTCTCCGGTCTCAATTCTACTAGCAGGAAGTGGAGTTTCTCTCTCTTGGGGATTTCTCTTTTCCCAGGTTCTTATAAAAGAGCGGCAGGTTGGGGGGGTGCTTACCCAGCCCCAGCAGGAGGCTATTCCAACTTCCTCCCCATCCTGTGGAGACTGCTGCCTCTGATAAGAATTTCATGACAGTTGCTTCTCCTTGCCACAGGATGTCTCCCTAGAAAACCGGCCTTCTGGGACAGAGGGAGAAAACGCTGGTCCACTTTGCTCTGATGCCGTCCTCATCTTGAACGGGCACCAGCCCCTGCAGCCCTGTGATGGAGGGCACCCTCAACCCCTCCAGAACCCAACTTGGCCAAGAGTAGCTCCTGATGAGCTCTCTGTCTCAGTGTTCAGCTCTCTTCAGTGGGGTGTCATCTTCCAACTGCCCCAGAAGACTGCATCAGGCCCAGCATCTGTCCCAGAATCTGTGTCCCCCTGTCCTATCAGCAGATGCTCACCTCAGAACGTTCAGGCTAAGATTCTACCCCTTTCTCTAGACACCATGACTTGCAGACTCCTGTTGAAGAAGATTTAAAAACAAAAATCAAAAAATGAAACAAAACAAAACAAAAAAACCAACCACTGTCGTAGAGCCCAGCTCCTGTTATAGATGACTCTGAGAGCTATTCACGTGGTGGAACTGACAGAAGTTGGTATGTAACTAGGCGTGTGGGAGATGAGACGGGGAGAGAGAAGGAGGCAGAGACCCGGAAGCCTACGGGGACGTCGGGGTTTCTGACTCGTGTGCTGGGATGGATGGTGGGTCCTTCCCCGAGAGGGGGGATGTCAGCGGAGTTTGTTTTGCTTTTGGGTCAGTTCCACTTGGGCTCACCCCAGGAACTTCCCTTGCAGACCTCCTGTGGGCCCCTAGCTGCTCAGAGCCTCACCCCGTGGGTCTGAGAATGTACCAGTTTGGAGTGGGACATTACAGGGATCTCATCCATGAGGACGGCTGGGTCAGGGAATCTCTAAGCCCAGAGGACATCACTCCAGCCAGATGATCGATGGCTATCACATTGGCCACTATGGACCATAACCACCATGATCGCTATCGCGGGGAAGACCCCCGGGGAACTGACACGAAGATCACGTCCACACAGCTCCCTTGTGCTGGCACTGGTGACCTGGCCTCCTGGAGGCCTCCGTTTCTGTCTCTGTGTCCTCTCTCCTCACCTCCGGTCCATGGGCAGAGCAGGACTGAAGAGGAAGACTTAATAAATCATAGTACTACTGTGTCACATAGGGACCGAGGCAGTGGGAGGAGGAGGTCTTGGGATATGTCCATGCGGAACATGTTGCATGCAAATTTATCGCAAGGTTCATTAGGATTCTAGACACAGATGGTAACACATTATGCATGTGTGTAATTTATTTTTGGTTCAAAATAAAGTACCATTGAAAGACTCTATCTCCCCCAGACCTTGCCCCCCCAGTCCTGCACCCACCTCAGTCCCATTAGCTAACATCTACTTCGCAAGTGTTTTACACGATCTTCCAGCATATTTTTATGCCAATACAAGCCAATTCAAATATACATTTGTGTCTCCCCGCTTCTTCCCCAAGAGTTATCTTATTATAAACACTGTTCTGCACTTTGCTTTTTCACGTAACAATATATCCTGGAGCTCTCTTATCCGCCAATTGAAAACTATCAGGAAACAAGCAAACCCTGCGCTCTTGTGCTCCGTATCTGCGTTGTCGCTCCGTATCTGCGTTGTCGCGGACCATCTAAGACAGAGGAGAACACTGGGGACTTGGGCTGACTTTCAAAAATAAGGCTGCCTAAAAATGCAATGTTTAAGGCAAAATAAATGCCCCATGATTTTGATCACATTTTAAAGACAGAAAAATTATGAAAGAAAGGAATCCATTTTCTCTATGGAGAAATAAATATTCATTTATTGGCCACGCACCACACATTTACAGAGCACACGTGCGGTGCGAGGCTCCGCTGGACGCTGTAGCAAGGAGAGCAATGTAGACAGAAGGTGGCCTTCCGCCCTCCAGGGCAAGAAGGCGGCAACACGCAACACCGTCTGGACACCCCCTCTTGGAGCTTTAATGCCCACCTTAGCCCCACCACCCACACTTCGGCAGGGGTGACTGCCCACTTAGCCACCCAGCCTTTCTCCTGCTTAAGGTTCTTCAGTGGCTTCCTGTTGTCTTTAGGGTCGAATGCCGCCCTCCTCACTTGGCTCTCAAGGCCCTGGCAGACCCTGTTCCTTGAACCTCTGTGGTCCACTCTGCTCCCTTCTGCTGCATCACAAGCGCGGGTCAAACCAGCGCTGGCTGCCTGGCCTCCGGGCCTTTGCACATCGGGTCCTCTCCCTTTGGTTGGAACTTCCTTCCTCAGACTTCACCTCTGTGCCTTCTTCTTGTCCCCTCTTTCAGGTGTCCTGCCTTGATGACCTCCCTCCGCCCGGACTGGATTAGCCGGGGCCGGGGTCTCAGTGGCTGCAGTTTCTCGGTCACGCCCGCGGTTCTGGTTGGGATGTGAGTTGGTGCAGCCCCGTCCGTCTGCGGGGCTGCGCGCGGGTCTCCGGAGTCCCGCCCTGGCCCCCCGTCTGAGGCTGCTTCCTCATCTGTGAAGCCACATGTCCCCAGGCCTTCGCAGGCCTGTCCCTCGGTGCCATGCCCGCGAGGGATGCTCAGAGGACTCCAGCTGCTCCATCCGTCCTCAACCCTCGCCTCTCCCCGTGGGCCCCATCTCGCCGGTGTCCGAGCCGGTCGGCAGCGGGTGGCAGGTTGGATGGGGTCGCCGGGCGGTGGTCCTGCGCTCGCTCAGAGCTGGCCCGGGGCACCTGCCGGGCCGCTTTCGGGCCGCTCCGCCGAAGCGCACCGGCGACCCCGCGGGGGCTCCGGGAAGGGCCTCGCGCGCCGCCGCCGCCCAGCCCCGCCACGCGGGAGGGCGCCTCGGGGCCGCACACTGAGCATGCTCGGGCCGGCGGGCGGGGTGGGGGGACGGCGGCGGCGGCGGCGCGGAGAGGGCCGGGGCGGGGCGCGGGGTCGGGGGCGGGCGAGCGGGCGGGCGGCCGCGTCCCGGCGGGGGCGGGAGCGGAGCGCGGGCGCCGCGCAGAGCCGAGCGGGCAGGCCGAGCGCAGCCGCCCCGCGTCCTCCTCCGCAGTGGCCGCGGCCGGCGCCCGCCCCGCGCCCAGCCTCGCCGCCCGGCCCGGCTCGCGGGGCTGCCCGGAGGCCGCGGCCGGGCAGCTGTTGCGCCGAGAGGGGGCAGCTGCGGAGTTCCATAACCATAGCAACCGCATCAGCACCGCGGCGGCGGCGGGCGGCAGCTCTTACTCCTCCTCCAGGCAGCCTCGCCGCGGGCACCGGAGACCCAGCTCGCGGGCGCCCGGACCCCGCGGAGCGCCCACCGCCGCTGCGGAGAGCCGGGAGGGAGGCAGCCGGCGCGGCCCGGAGCCGAGGGGAGCCCTGCAGTGGGAGGCAGGTAGGTGAGAGCGCTGGGGTCGGCAGCTGCAAACTCTCTCCGCGGTGGCAGTGACGTTTCTGGAAGCGTGGTTGCTAGTTGGATGGCTTTCTGTTACTTAACAGGGATTCCGCCGCGAAATGTGGTTTATCTCCTTCGGTCTACACCCCCAACCCCCAGGCTCTCTGTCCTCTAGTCTCCAGGCGCGTCTGGGCAGGTCTGGGAGGGCAGGAGGGGAAATCTGGGGCGATAGTTGGGGGGACACGCTGGTGAAGGAGGTGGTCCCCGCAGAAGTCCCAGATGGAGGCTGAGGGAGCACGTCCAGACCTTGGTACAGGCAGCTCCTCTGAGCCCGTGAACCCCAGGCAGGTTCCGGAGACACCGGCGTCGGGGTGGAGGGGGCAGTGGTAAGGATTCTCTGCGATCCGGGCTGACCCAGAGACCTGTTCTCCCTGTGGTTTGGCTGGGGCCGGGGGTGGGGGCTGGGGGGGCACTGCAGCTCAGCTATGACATGGAAAAGGACCGGAGCGCACACCAGCTCTTGATCTGTAGAGTCGGCTTCAAACCCAGCACCCGGAGGGGGGAATTTGGATGGGGGAAGTAGTAACCATTACCGTTTGGGGACCCAGATGTATCCCTGGAGTTTATCATGTTACTGCCTTTGATTGTTGGTGGTGGAGTGCGAATTGATACAAAATTGTAAGCGAGCAACCAAAATGCCCCTTCCTTTTCTCCTCGCCTCATTTCTAGCCACCCCCCCCTACCCCATTGTCAGCAAAACAAGACTCCCTGGAGTATAATAACACTCGTTGTCCCCTTGGCCACCCAGGGCTCTAGCCATTGGCGGACTATCCCACTTGGAGACAGCTAGGGAATCTCGCTTCAATGCTCTCTTTGAACTAGAGAAGCATTGGTTTTTCATCAGGTTCTGAGGCTCCTGGTGTTGAGAGATGTGTGTGTCACAGCTGAGAGGCACCTATCCCCAGGGAGGGATGGGCTGCTGCTGCTGCTGCGTCTTCTGGCCAGAGAGAGGGGCAGAGGTTTGGGCAATGATTCTAGACACAGCTCCACGGGGGCTGGGGCGCCAGAAAAGCATAGAGAAGGGTGATAAAGTTCGGTGAATAGTTTGGGGTTAAAGCCTCTTGCATATGGGTAAGTGGGTCTCTGGGTAATTTCTGGAATGGGCAGCCACTGACTTCTACATTCTTGCCCCGGGGGACAGTGGTAAGTCCCAGTTAAAAGGCCATGTTCTTTAATTGGTCTTTTAATTTATGCTGTACTTATGTTGCCCGAGGGGATGTGATTTGACCAGCATTTCTTCTGGGATTCACGTCCTAATGAGAATGATATTATTGTATTCCGGGCAGATGGTAAAGTCGAGAGAAAAGAGGGCAGGACTGGGGAGTCAGGAGACATGGTTTCGAGCTCTCATCTCCCCATACACTTGCTCCACGACCTTGGATTGCTCTGCCTTGGTGAGACTCCGTTCTCTCGTCTGTAGAATGGGGACGTTCCTTGCACCCCGCCAGGCACTTGTGACAATCAAGTGTGGTGATGGAGAGGATGCGTGGAGAAAGGCTGTTCAAAACCCAACTTGCCACGCACATGAAAAGAATTATTCTTTGCCGAAGAAACTCCCTTCCTCAGATCCGCAAATCATTAAACAGACATCAGCTGTGAAGCGGGGGTAGAAATATTGGTCAGTGACTCACAGCTGAAACGCTGTCGTCTGGTCCAAGATACACTCAGGGAAATCTCAAGAGGCCTTCATCAGGGGAAACACGGCATGTCATCCTTGTCTACAAATGTTGAAGGTCAAGAGCTTTGGCATCAAATGCGGGACTCACGTTTGGGAGCACTGAGGTCTGCTCACCACAGAGTTAAACTAAGTGGTCTGTAGTGTAAGTGGGGATTTGCGCGTAGTAGGGACTCGTTTGGATGTTGGTTAGGTAGACACGCTGGGCACGTTGTGAGGCCCTCGTGGGTGGATTCACCCTCGTACAGCTCTGCCCTGTGATGGTCGATGCTTACCAAATGATGGCCCAGTTCGACAGAGTGCTTTCAGTTTGATGTCATTTCTGGAACGAGCCAGGACTGTCTTCTACTATTCTCTGCTCTTTTATACCCCGACTTTTGCTCGCACTGGCCTCTCTGCCTAGAATGACCCTTTCTCTCTCCCTTCTTCCCTTCACGACAATTCAGACGCCCCTTCTGATGGGAAGCCTTCCTGAGCTCTGTCCCTGTGCTCCCACGACACTTTGGGGCTGCTTTGTGTGACACCTGTGCTGGGTCATGTTGTCATTGCTCCAACATACGCCTGCCCTGGCTAGAGTTCATGCTCCCGGAGGGCAGGAACCTTGCCTTATTCTACCATGGTTGTGGCCCCAATGCCTGGCAGATGACCGCCTTATTCTACCATGGTTGTGGCCCCAACGCCTGGCAGATGACCGCCCTAGTGAGTGGCTGAGTCCGTGGAAAGGCCTTCCCTGCGGCACACCTACCTGCCCGAAGAGTCTTGCCCAAAGGCTGTCCTAGCCACCTCCCCCTGTCTCAGTAAGCGCAAGCCTGAAGGATGCTTGCTGGGTTGTTGGGCCTTATTTAGGGTCAGCCCACTGAAGCAGAGTGACGGAGAACAGAAACACATATTTTGCCTTAAAATGCTCTTTTTTTTTTTTTTTCAAGTGGGTACTTTAGAATAACTGTAATCTAGTGTTGAATGGCCTTCATAGCACGTTGGCTGAAAACATCTGATGGAATATTTTAAACTTAAAATGCATTTCTCTCCTGTCAGTTGCTTTCCTTGATTTCAGCTCTAGTAACACGGAAAGGGACATAGGTTGGAGCAAGAAAGCCTAGATTGGAATCTGGTTCTAAGGGGCCCCGGAACCAGGACACCTGCTGGCCGCGTCCCTCCGTTTCCTCACTTGTAGAACGTGGATGGTATCCCCCATCCAACAGCGCTGCCGAGTGCTTGGAGTGAATGGATAGCCATGCACTAAAAGCAGTTCATAAACTGTAAAATACTCTACTCAATACATTATTCATTTTCCTCAATTATTTTTTGTTGTTGTTGTTATGGAAAATGAGCAAAATCTCCCTGTGTAGTTACACAGCAGCCGATGAGACCTGCTGGAAGTCCTGGCTCCTCCACTTGTGAGCGTTGTGGACCTTCGGTCAGTCATTTTGTCCCCGTCAGCCCTCTGCCTTCTCTGCATGGCCCTGCAATGACAGATACTTTTCAGGACGTCTTGGGAAGATGCACACTAAGGCCAGTGCCATGCCTGACCTTAATATGTGGTATCTATCACTTCCCAATGATATATATGATCACCAATCACAGAAGGTTTCGAGTTTTTTGAAATGCCCCCAGTGCATTTCCTCCTTGTATTTTACCTCCCTTTCTTATGGGGATTGCGGGGTGCGGAGGGAGAAGAACACTAACACCCTCAGAGCTGAGTTTCTCATGCGAGATACCGCAAGGAAGGAGATAGAACAAGCTAAAGACTTAGACTTGTGCACTGACACGTCCCTCTGGCTCTGACACTAACTGCTCACAGGACTGCTGACCTGGGCCATCCCCTCACCTTTCTGGGCCTCGGTTTCCTCATCTGTAAATGGCCTGGATGATTCCCGGGGCTCCATCTAGCTCTGCTTTCTTGGTGTCTCCATACACTAGTCTCTGTTTCTCTTCACCAGAGCTACACCGGTGGCTCCTGCCTGGCCTTTCCATCGACACTCCTCACTTGTCCGAACCTTACACCTTAATTCACTGTAACTGCCATATTTTTCTTTCTTTCTTTCTTTCTTTTTTTTTTTTTTGAATTTTCCCTTCTAGAAGGCTAGTGTTCCCCAAGGCTATCCTGGGACTTGCAAAGTGTTGAAGACTGCATGCTCTCCATCCTTACCCAGCCCAAGTCTTATCCAACCCCAGCTAAGATGCTCTGCTGCTCTGTCCATGTTGGAAGTTCTCCTTGATTCAAAACAGAAGAAACTAGGGGGCACCTGGGTGGCTCAGTCGGTTAAGCGTTGGACTCCTGGTTCTCGGTCAAGTCATGATTTTAGGGTCCTGGGATCAAGTTCCATGTTGGGCTCCAAGCTCAGCAGGGAGTCTGCTTAGGATTCTCTTTCTCTTTCCGTCTGTGCCTACCCCCTTTTCAGAAAAAATGAATAAATAAAATCTTAAACAAAGCAAAAAAAAAAAACAAAAACAGAAGAAACTGTATGGTTGAAGTCCACTCTTACCTGAGAGAGCCAGAGGACATTTGCAGACATGTCTAATATTTGCTGAGCTTCCCAGACTCTGGGTGCTCCGCAGTGTCAAATGTTTCTGTTCAAACATGAATCATTTCCAGGCGGCTGCACACCAATCTCAGGAATGATTCCTCAGGGGGATTTTAGCACCACAGAGGAGACTGGTGCTATGGGCCATGACTCCTTCCAGTGGCCTTCCGCCTCTGGTGTGGATGGAGAGGCGCGTGGTGTGCCCAACAGGGAAATCTGAGTCCATGGTCTGCTCTGGGCCACTCATCCTGCCAGGCCCTGAGAGTCAACCATGAACAAGAAAGGGACCTGCCCCGGGTAGCCAGGGGATGTTGGCGGGAGACAGACAAGAGCAAACCAGCCAATGCAGGGTTCTGTGGGAAAAAAAGAGAAGGTATTTTTAACACATTTCCTGGCAAGGGCTGCCAAGGAAGGCTTCGGAGAAGAGAGAGATCCTACGCTGAGGACTGAGAATTTCTAAATGGAGACTGCAGGGAAGGGCCGTCGGAAGAGGAAGTGACACACAGCACCGTGGGAGCAAGAGGTAGCCGGGAAGTGAAATGGATAAGAGGTCTGGAACACAAGGAAGGGGACGGTGTTCCTCGAGGCTGGGGAGAGCGATAGGGGCCACATCTTTGAGAGTCTCGAGAACCATGCTAAGGACTTGTGCTCTAACCGGAAGGTCATGGGAGCCATGGAAAGATCTGGAGTTGTGCAGAACATTCACCCTAGCTGCAGAGCAGAGGTTGGGTTAGAGAAGATGGTTCAACCAAGAAATATGGTGGGCTCTTAGGAGACTTTGTGGATAAGAGATGATTGAATTTAGGCAGTGAGAGTTGGGATGACTCTTCCTGTCCTGTGCAATGGACAGGAACTGGTGAGAGGAGGAACGCTGAGGAGGGAGAGACGGAGAAGTGTCAGTTCAGTGAACATGCTGTGTCATTTATCTGAGAAATATCAATGGGACACTTGTGACCATTGGTGCAGGTCAAGGGGAGGGAGGGGTCAAGGGTGACGCTCAGGTCTTTCTTTCCATCCCTTTGATAATAATTCTGGTTCAAGCCCCTTCATCTCTCACTTGGATGAGTACACCAGGCTCTGGACTGTCCTTGCCTGCACCTCTGCCACCCCAGTCTGTTCCGCACACGACAGCCGCAGGGATCTTGGTCACACTAAAATCAGATGTGATGACAATGTTTAGCAGATTTCAAGGACACCACACAGTACTGCTACCTGCGGTCACCGTGCTATGCTTTGGCTCTCCAGAACTTACTCATCTTTCCTAACTGAAACTTTGCACCCCCTGACCATCCCGAGCCTCTGATAACCACACTTCTACTCTCTGCTTCTGAGTTTGACTGTTTCAGCTTCTGTATTTAAAGTGAGATCATGTAGTGTTTGTCTCTCTGTGCCTGGTGTATTTCACATGGCGCGATATCCTCCATGTCTGTTCATGTTGTCACAAATAGTAGGATTTCTTTATTTTTTTGGACTGAGTAATAGTCCATGCTATGTATAGATCACATTTCCTTTACTTACTTATCTACTGATGGACATTTAGTTTGTCTCCGTGTCTTGGCTACTATGAATAATGCGGTAGGGAACACGGGGACGCAGGTATCTCTCAGAGATCTGGATTGATATCTCTTTGGACATATACTGAGAAGTGGGATTGCTGAGTCATATGGTAATTCTACTTTTAATTTTTTGAGAAGACTTCATGCTGTTTTCCACAATGGCTATACCAATTTACTTTCCCCCCAACAGGGTACCTCCCCACCAGGCCTCACCTTAATATTTTTAAATTATAGCCTTTTTAACAGGTATGAAGTGATATCTCATTATAGTTTTGATTTGCGTTTCCCTGATGGTGAGCGATGTTGCACACTTGTTCATGTACCCACTGAAGACAGGTAAGAAGATGTACAGATGGGACTTTTTTGGAAGTATGTTGAGACAAGTCTATTTTGGGGGGGTAATTTGTTTCTATGCTATTGAGTTATATGTGGCCCTTACATATTTTGGATCTTAACCCCTTATCAGATACATGGGGTGCAAATGTATCCTCCCAACCTCTAGGTTGCCTTATGACTCTGTGGATTGTTTCCTTTGCTGTGCCAACACCTGTTAGTCTGATGTACTCCCACTTGCTTATTTTTTGCTTTTGTTGCTTGTGATTTTGGTGTCAATACCAAAAACTCATTGCCGGGCCAGTGTCCAGAAGCTTTCCCCCTATTTATTATTTTAGGAGTTTTTCAGTTCCAGGTGTATGTGTAGGTCTAATCCATTTTGGTTTGTGTGTATAGTGGAACCTAAAGATTCAGTTTTACTCTTTCAACATGTGAATATCGAGTTTTGTTGACACTTTTGATGGGAGAGACCGTTCGTTCCTCCTTGTGCATTCTTAACATCTTTGTCAAAGATGAGTTAAACATGTATGTGTGGGTTTGTTTCTGGGCTGTCTTTTCTGTTCCACTGGCATGTGTGTCTGTTTCTATGCTAGTATCATGCTGTTCTGATTACCAAAGCTTTGTAACATAATTTGAAATTGGAAAATGTGATGCCTCCAGCTTTGTTCAGCAGTGAAAGTGTTTTACAGTGGGAAGACAGAGACACACCAGCATTTTGGATTTGGGCTACAGGATACAGAGTGCTTTGGAGGTGGGTAAGATGAGAAACATAGAAGCTTGGTGGGAGGCTCTTTCAGGAAATCCAGGGTGTATACAGGTAATGAAGACTGTAGCCAAGGCCAAGGTAATAGAGATGAAGAAAGAACAACTTTCTAGAACAACGACTCTAGAGATATTAAGGCAGTAGCAGGGTGGGAAGTATTGGACGTGCCGCCCACAGTATCTAAAAGCAGACAGGCATCAAGGGCGATGCTTAATCTTCTGACCTGGTCTCAAGGACTGTCTTGGTGCTGTCTCCCAGCCTGGGGACACAGGCAGAAGAACAGAGTCTGAAGGGTAAAGTGATGAGTTCTGTTTTGAATAAGTAGATTTTTAGGTCTCTGAGGACATCTATGTACATTTTTAGGCAATTAAAGATCTCAGTCAAGCTCAGAATAGAACTCTTGGCTGAATATAGACTTGGGGAATCATCAGCACGGAGACGCTCACTGAGAGCACGGGAGTAGAACTGATCACCCAAGGGAAGGACAGAGAGTGAGCAGATACAGATGTTCTTACGGACTCACCGGGTCTCCACCACTGCCCTTTCAGAAATAAAATGCAAACGACGAATGCACACTCACTACCTTCCTCTCGCCTTCTGAGCTTCTTCCCGTGATTCCACGCGGCTGGCTAGGACACATCTCTGCTGACGTTTCTGTAGCTCCTTCTCTCCCTCGTCTAAGAGTTTTCTGTTAGAGACCTTCCCAGACCACCGGCCAAAGAGCTGCCTCTGGCCTCTGGCCGCGGAACTTGCTGTGTTTTTCTCCATGGCATCCATCCCTGTGTAAGCGCCGGCAGTGTTACCACAGATGTGTTTGTCTGCCTTTCCTATTGGCTCTCTTCTCTGTAAGGTGGAGAGCTCCGTGGTCGCAGGACTGGGGCGTGTTTACAGTGGCCCTGAGCACTCAGAGCATTTCTGGGCTCTCCGACAGCATGTGGCCAGTGTTTATCAAAGAACATGTGGAAGAAAACAACTGCAGGAATCTTCAATAACAGAATAACATAACAATGTTTTAATGAGAAAACGAGTAACTGTAGCCTTGTGTGAGTACCATTCAGAAATCCTGGTCAGATGCTCGGCTTCTAGCTCAGGAGAACTCTGTTGTCTCTTTTTTCCCGGGACTAACTGATCTTGTTGGAAAACTGAATGTCTTGCCTCCTGGGGACACACAGCCCTCCCCGCATGTCCCCCAGTTCCAGACAAAACAGACCAGTTGGTTTCCCTAATTCCGACATTTGTTAGCCAAGTGACCCCGGACGGGCACTTGGCCTCGGTGGAAAGCCGCACCTGTTCATTGTCTTAGGCCCTGAGATTGTAGACCTACAGCCTACATCTTGAACACAGAGCCTGAAGTATAGAGCTTGACTGAGGGGTGCCCTTAGCTGAAAGCTGGCAGGGAGGGAGGAACAAGGAACCAGACAAGGAAGAAAATGGGCATAAATATGTGAGCAGCCTTATCTAGTCTCCCTGCTCACGCAGAGAACTCTGGGGCATACGTGGCCCCATAACACTTTCTACCTTGAGGCAAGGTCATTCCTTGGGTGTGACTCCGGGAGACATAGACACCCAGGTATTCCCAGGCAAAGCAGCTTGGTCATCTGAGGATTCTCAGAACAGAGCAACAATGGGTTGTTATCAGCTAACACAGCAGCTGGGGGATGGGTGCACCAACCTGGGAGAGGGCGTCGGGGTGGGAGGGGATCCGTCATGTTGGTGACATTTTAACTGATATTTCCACTACAGCACCCCTTTTCTTTAAGACAAAATGCTGCTTTGGGCCTGATGACATTCAGTCACAAGACCCTGTGATCCTGAGTGCCTGTGCCCTACGGAAGTCACGAAAACATACTATAAAAAAATCTCCCTGAACTTTGTAATGCTTGGAACCCAAAGCGCCCTGCTGTGGGTTCCCTTCCTGATTTAGCCATGCCTTCTCCTGCTCACCTCTTGAAAGCATCATGGGTCAGGGCCAGTTGCAGCAGGGGGCCAGCTACCCTGGTACCTACCAGGCCATCCAGTCATGCACTGGCCCTTTGCTCACACCCTCTTCTCCAGACCCTGATCATTCTGGTACTTGGACCTTGGTTTTCCTCACTACCTCAAGTCCTGCTAGGATCTTGGACGCCTTCCAGGTCCAGCTCCCTGACTCCTGCAGCACCTTGCCCTTCACCTTCTCGGCTCGGAGAGCTTTTCCTGCCTTCCATGCGGGCATACCTTCACTCATACATCAGGATATATAGCCCGAATCATTTCTGGCACACAGCCTTCTCTCTCAGCTTGCTTACTAAATTCACCCATTAGTGCCATTTTTTATTTCCTGGCAATCTCTGGGCGATGATCTCTCCGGTTTTAGCTCATTCATCCTCCTGTTCTATACTCCCCTCCTTAACACCACGTGGGCGGGGGTCTATGGCATACAGTTTCCACAATACTTTTCCCGATACCTGATAATCATCTCAGCTTCTCTCTAGGATACTGTGTGCTACTTTATCTGTTCTGACCTCAGTTTCTTTCAAACCATGAGAATCGGCAATGCATAAGGGATTTTTAAGGAAGATTAAGTGAAAAAGTAAAAATAAACAAACCAAGTGAAATAAAAATCTGTTGACATCCTTGGTGCACAGTAGGTGTTTCAGTGTTTATTCTGATTCGAGGTTAATGTGTCTACTTTAATGTCCACTAAGTGGATGGTGAGATTGACCTTCTACTATGAATACTGAGAAGCCTGGATGAGACCCACCTCGAATGGAACATCTCCGCGGGGTGAACCAAGGGATATCCATTAGGAAGGACCTTGGGATCCTCAGTGCAGGAACTCTGGAAACTTTCACGTGGTTTGGGTCTTTGAGGGCATCGAGTACTAAGTGAGAAGCCGTCACTTATGTTCAGAAGTGTGACAGTGAGTCATCAGGAGAAACTAAATTATAGTCTGTAAACTCTGCTGAAATAAGGCAGGGGAGTATTCTTTCTAAAACGAGATACATCAGAAATTGCTAGAATTAAGTATCAAAGTATTTAGTATTGAAGGGGTTGGTATAAGTTTTCTGGAAAATTAATTTCTGGGCACATGTCATCATAGCTGAGGTATTAGTGTAAGAGCGGTTGGGGAACTGCATTGGTGGTTTTGGTGATAACTTGTGGGTTTTAAGTCAGAATATAAAAAGCATCAGAGAGTAAATTTTGAGGGATTTTTTTTTAAGTTTGTTTAAAGGAAATGTTTAAAGATAAGATTATCCTTGCAATCTTGTGCCCAAGGTAGAATTTATCAAGCTCAGTATTTGAACATGCTGACTTGTGTTGGCCTTCTGAGAGAATAAAATGAATATTAATATAATTGCTCCTGAATAATAGAATTAAACTTCCTTAGATTTCTTTCTTTCCCTTTCTTTCTGAGAGCATGGGGACGCTGGCAACAAAAAATGACCATAAATCATTTTTAAGTGACAGTCAAAGGACGTGCTGGTACAGATGGGAGGGGCCAGAAAGTTCTTTCTAAGACCTGCTGCCTGCCAGTGACTAGAGTAAGTGCTTTCCCTGGAGATACTTTATTTAAACTTCATGCAGGAGCTAGTACCAGCCTTCTTTAGAGCTGAGGAGACCCAGCACAAAGAGAGGATTTGCTCACAGTGCCACAGCTAGCTGGAGAAGAAGCCTGGACAGGTTCCCCCAAACCCATCTGATCCCAAAGCTTGTCCCTTTCAGCCACCATACAGATGTCCCCTAAGAGGGGCATTTGAAAGTTTCCTGTGGGTCATAAAAACAACACAAAACCCAAAACCCAGAACAAAACTCAAGAATGATACAGTCCAAGTATCTGGCTTTTAACCACTCAGCTGCGTGTGAATTTGGGAAAGCGGGTTAGCTTCTGTTTGACTTGGAAGACGAAAGGGGGTGATGAAGCAATTTGTTTGATGATCCTTAAGATCAGGTCTGCTTCTAGTGTCTTCTGATTCTGGAATATGCACGGAAACTTCAAGGATGCTTTATAGACTTAGGAGCCTGCTTGGGTTAAAAAAAAAAAAAAAAGTAGAAGGCGGCGAAGAGAATGAGGAAGAGGAAGCAGAAGAGGAGGAAGCAGAACAGGAGAAGAAGACTAAAAAGAAGCAGAAAGAGGAGGAGGAGCAGGAGGAGGAGGAGGAAAGAGAAGATGACGCAGTAGTGGCGGTGGTAGGAGTAACCCAGGGCGATCTGTGTTCTCCCTAGTTATTCAGGTAAATAGTCAGAATTCTAGGTTTTTACCTTTCCACGTTAGACTTTATTGACTATGTCAGACCAAAACGAAAGAAAATACATTTAATGAGATTACAGATGTTGCTCTTCCCTTTGTGTGGTTTAACTGAGTGTCCCTGGATATTTCCATTCAAACTTCAGTGACTAGTGTACGTGTCCAAACTTCTGGGGCGTTGGTGTAATATATTGTATGTACCTAAACTTAAAATCAGTATATTACTTTATTTTTTTAAAAATATTTTATTTATTTGACAGAGAGAATGAGAGAGAGAGAGACACCACGAGCAGGGGGAGTGACAGGCAGAGGGAGAGGGAGAAGCAGGCTCCCTGCAGAGCAAAGGGAGCCCGATGCGGGACTCGATCCCAGAACCCTGGGATCATGACCTGAGCTGAATGCAGCTGCTTACCCAACTGAGCCACTCAGACAGCCAAGAATCAGTATATTACTTTAATACACATCTCATTTTAGGTTAAAATGGAGGCTGGGTTAGCTATAGTGTGAGGCTTGTCTAGAGTTAACGGCAGGAATGAAGTGTGCATTAGGCTGGAAGCTTCCTTGGCAGGTAATCGTGGGGTCTGATCATGGCAGCTGGGCAGATGGAGAGGGAGGCGTCCCTGAACAGGGGTGGGTTGAGCCATTTACACTTGCAGCACAATGTGTTATTGCCCCTGACACACAAGTGTGCGCACTCTCACACATACATACACACAGCCCACACCCGCATCTGGGCAAGCTCTCCACTGCGTCAGCGTCCTCTCTCTTCGGTGAAGCTGTTCCCTGTTCCTCTGATGGCTGCACCCACCCTTTTCCTCTGGCCTTCCCCAGTGGCTGGGCTTGGCTCAATCCCGGAGTCAGCCCAAGAGCGTCTACGGGGCCTTCTGCTCCAAGCCCAGCTCCGCTCTCTTTCACCCAGCAGAGCCCCACTGCGAGCCCCGACACACCCAGCAGCCCTGCGCAGCCACATTCACCTGAAGGTTGCAAGGAGAGCATTTGCCTCCGGAAGGTCCCGGCCATGGTCCAGCTCTGCCACTCACTCGCCCTGATTTGGAGAAGTTAGTGAGCTCCTCCGAACCTGTCCCTTCATCTGTACGGCAGGGAAAATAGGCCACTTGTCTCATAGGTGGCCTGGACAATTAAATGCTATGCCTACTACTGCACGCAGAGCACTTAGCTCAATGCCTGAAACAGTGCCAAAGAGTGGAGAAGGAACGGCTCATTTGTTCCTACAGGACGTTTGGTCAAATACATATCATGTGCCTTGCCTCCTGCTGTAGGCTGGAGCGGCTCTTGAGAGCAAGACAGCCTCGCTCCCTCGCTCCTAGAGCTTGTGTTTTTCCAGTGGGTAGAGTAGGGAGAAGCCAGGAACAGCACACAGTCATTGCTTTCTTCTTTCTGTGCCGGACAGCGCTGTGAAACACTCATTCTTTCATTCATTCATTCAGCAAGGGTGCAAACACCTGCCCTGGGCCAGACACTTCACGTGGCTTCTCTCACGCGATCTCTGCAGCAGTTGTATGAGATAAAGGCATCCTACCTGTCCCGTGCCACTCAGGAAGATTCTGAAGTTCGGAGAGAGATCACGTGACTTGCCAGAAATCACACAGATCAGTCTCAAAGCCCAAATTCCAACTCAGGGCCATTGGATTCCAAAGCTCTATCCTGAGGCTGAGGGATCCAAGAGACGCACAGAGTGCTCCCAGATCAGTGTGCGCTGGGATGAGGGGCCCTGCTTCTCATAGGCTCTGTTCCCCATTTTTAAAATGAGAAGGGTTGAAGAGGTCATTCCTAGGGTCCTTTCTGCTGGGCTTCCTTCTGCTTGCAAATCATTTCTCTTTCCTTTGAAATTGTCCCCCACACCCTAGAAGCTGTTTCATTCTCACTTCCCCTCATCTATGCCCATGGCTTCCCCTCATGTGCCTATGATCTCCTTTTTCCCTAATAGACTGGGTGAAATTGGAGACAGAACCCATGTCGGGCCCTCTTCCTCTGCAGGAGTTTCCTACCACTGCTGTACACTAGACACTGATGTCATTTAATTGCTGAGGTAGGGTCTTATTGTACAACCTGAATGCACGAACCCACAGATATAGGGCAATCCCAGTACATCAGAGTGCAGTGTTTTGGAACCTGTGGATCAGAACCACTGAGGCATGCTAACAGCTACTCCGCTACTCCCCCTACTATGTCCCCCTGAGCGGACAATGGTTGCGATCGGTGCTTGCTTTGCTCCAGCCATCTTGTGTTCCAGAGGGTCCCTGAGGAAGCTGCATGAGCAGATCAAATCTTCAGGAGTGATCCGTCCTGAGCTCCACTCCCCAGGGCCCAGGGTCTGGGCATCCAGACCCAGCTAACAGCTGCATTATTTAGCTCGATTTATTATTAGCCAAGTTTGGCCTGTATAGTTGGTCCCCAGGAGAACCTCTCCAGAAGTTTCCTGCCCCAGGGTCTCACTTGCTCAGAAGCAGACATGGAGCCTGCCTAGTGGGGTAAGCTCCAGGGGATAAACATTAGGAGTTGACTTGGTGGGAAAATTAGGTACCCAGGGATACCGCTTGATTCTGTGCCCTTTTGGGCTGAGACTTCAGAGTGCTTTAAAATTTAAAACCAAAACCTGGATTTCGTGTCATTCATTCAACCAGGAAATGTTTCTGAGCATCTACCTTGGTCCGAATTCAGTGTTGAGGATACAAAGAAAGATACAGCCGTCATCTTCATTATCACCCCAATAGCTAATGTTATTGAACTTATTTAAGCAGGCATTTTGGTAAGACTCTGCATGTGTTGAAGGTTTTCATCTGTCAAGTACCCAGCTCCAGGGATACAATGCATTTTATTGTACACACACCTGAGGGTGAGGAGCTTGTCCCCTGCAGCGCACTGTCCCTCGGAGTTGTATTATCTGGTAGCCCTGGGGCTCTCCCTAATTTACAGATCAGTAATTTAGAGAAGATTAAGATCACAGCTCTAGTGGGTAGAGGTAGTAGATTCAGAAGTACCTTTAAACATATTTGGAGTGCCGATAAGGCTAGACCCCTGTTCTACAGGTTTCAAGTTATGGATGAGAAGGCAGATGATTAAGACGGATGATCTAAAAGTGATTCATTAATTGCGGGAGCACAAGCAGCCATGGGGTGCCGTGGAAGTTCAGGGAAGGGAGGAACTGCAGAATCAAGGAAGGCTCCGTGGAGGAGGTGATGGGTACCTTGGTCCCGATAGGCCAGTTGTACGTCTATAGGCTGGGGCTGGTGGGGAAGAGCCATCGTGAGGCAGAAGACTAACCGGTGCAAAGACAGGGACCTGCTGAAAGATGGGGTTTCCCGGGGACTTGTTACTAGACCAGCTGGAGTGCTGGGTCTCTGAGAACATGTGGTGATGAGGAGGTGGCAGGAGGTAGGAGTGACAAGGTTTGCGGGCAACGGCGTGGGAAGAGGTGTCATGGGAATGGGTTGATATTGTAGCTTGTGGTGGGAGAAGAAACTGTGTCGTTGTGCATCAGTAGGAACTGGCTTTAGCTGTAGCCACAGAGATCCAGGGGCAGTGGCATATCTAAATAGTTGTGTTTTTCTTGTGCAGCCGTAGGTCTGGCTTGTATAGTTTCTCGTGGGAAATCAAGGACCCAGGCTCTCAACTTCCTCCTCTGCCATCTTTAGTGCAGAGCTTTCTTTTTCAGATCCGTGCTTGGGAGAACTCTTCTCTGCCATTGGGCGTGTGTCCATATTCCAGATGTGTAGGGAGCAGGAAGAGGGGAGAGGAATTGGTGTGTGTCAGCCAAGTGTCTCTCTTTTTTCCCCTTTATTATTTTTTACATTTTTATTGTGGTATGTTAGTCACATAAAATACATCATTAGTTTTTGATGCAGTGTTCCAAGATTCATCGTTTATGTACAACACCCAGTGCTCCATGTAAGTTTATCTCTTTTGATCAAGAAAACCAACATCCAAAAAGCTTTCTCATAATCCCATCTGAGAGACTTTCACTAACGTTTCCTTGGTCTGAACTAGATCTCATGGCCACCCCGACCAAAAGAGCATTGCAAGAGATCCTTCTTTGGGTATGTGGTTGCATCAGAAAACAAAACAAAACAAAACAGCGTCCTCTTTAATGAGGGTGGGTATTGGATAAGAACATGGCAGTGCCCACCGCTGTGACTGACATGATCTGCTCACATTTACAAAAATGGGTTTGGCAAAACCACCAAGAGGCAGATCTTAAAACCATCACGGGTGGGGGAGGGTCACAGTGAACAAACAGGTAAATAAGCAAACAGATGATGATAATTTAGGGCAAGGAAATCAGTGCTGAGTAGGAGCCAAAAGAAGGAGTGCTTCACTCACTGTGGGGCGTGGTCTGGATAGGAGTTCCCTAAGGAGGTAGCCATGACGCTGATGCTTAGACATTCAGATTGATGGGCCAACTGAAGACCACAGCTGGTATCTGCCCTCTCAGGAGCTGTAGGTGCACCTGTCCCCTTAGGAGCCATAGTTCCTCTTTAGCGGAGCCTTTGCACCAACTGCACTGTAGACAGCTCAGGTGCTGAGAGGAATGGCCTGCATTGGGGTCTGCTCTGGCTTAAAGGGACTCATGCTTTTCAGGAGCCATGTGTCTCTTGTAGAAATTCCAGAGGCATCACTTCTAGAGGCCCTGAGTCAGATGTATATCTACATTTTGGGAATCCTGAGTAAGGCACCCCATAAAATATCCATAGTTCTCCTAGTCCAGATGCAGTCAGCCCGATGGGTCATTTCACAGCGAGCTCTGTTGTTAATGATATAGTGGACACAAACTCTCATTCTCTGTTTCCAGGGAAACAGACTAGAAAGTTTATCCAGTGGTTTGGTTCTTTAGGCAATAGTTAACCCTTTCTCCAGAGCCCTTTAATTTGTAGGCTCCTGAAAAGCATGGAGGTGTTTTTGGTGTCAGGGCACCCTGATCAGGATTTTTATTTAGAAATCATTCTTAGGTGGTCGATTATTAGATAGGTCTATGATGGGCCCACAGACCTGGATGGGAGCCCATTTTGTTTCTTGTTTAAGAGACTTCACTTTTTATAGAAGCTTTAGGCCCACAGCAATGCTGAGCAGAAAGTACAGAGTTCCCAGGTGTCCCCTGCCCCACGCCCATATACAGAACACCCCCCACTATCCACAACTTCTACCCAAGTGATGACATGTCTTAGAGTTCGTAAGCCCACACTGGCAACATCATTAACACTGAAAGTCCACAATCTACATTACGGATTTCTCTTAGTGGTATATATTCTGTGGCTTAGGACAAATTTATAATGATCTGTATCCATCATCTTGGAATCATGCAGAATATTTTCCCCACCCTACAAATTCTTCATGCTCTTACTTCTCATCTATTCCTCCTTCAATGCTAGCAATCATGAATCCTTTTAGTGTTTTCATAGCTTTGCCTTTTTGAGAATGTCATAATTAGAGTCCTACAGTGGGTGGCCTTCTCAGATTGGTTTCTTTCACTTGGTAATGTGTGTTTCAGTTGCCTCCATGTGTTTTCTGACTTGACAGCTCATCTCTTTTTCGTGCTGAATAGTATTTCATTATCCAGATGTACCAGTTTTTCTGTTCATCTACTGAAGGAGTCATGGTGGGTTCCCAAGATTTGGCAATTATGAATTGAGTTGCTGTAAACATCGTGTGCAGGTTTTCACATGGTCATGTTTTTAGCTCATTAGGTAAATACCAAGGAGCGTGGTTACTGGATCATAGGGTAAGAAAATGTTTAGTTTTGTAAGGAACTGCCTGTCTTCCACAGATTCTATGCCATTTTGCATTCCCATCAGCAACTAATGGGAGAATGTTCCATATCTTCTCCAGATTGTGTGCTGTATTTTGTTTTCCAGGTAAGATATCGTGGGGCCTAGAGATGGAGGAAGCAAGTTCTAGAATTCTTGCAGATTTTAGACTGAAAAATCTTAGTGATGGATTGACTTTGGATGTTAAGGAGGTATGATGAATCTGGGTGACTCTGGGATTCCTTTGAGGGAGACAAGATGGAAATAATGCTACTCACAAACACAGAGGAATGAAGGAGAAAGGGCTAAGCTTTTATAGCTACAATCTGGTGTCTCCTTGGGAGCCACCTGCAGAGTCCACGGCTGTTGGGAGAGGTCTGTGCTGAGGTCAGAAATACAGGTGGTATTGGCATGAAGACTGTAGTTCTATGTATGAGATTTGAAATGATTCCCCAGTTAGAACATTTGAATTCTTTCCTGCAGAAAGATAAGAGAAGCAGGAAGAGGAAGACAGAAATAAATCTCACACAGGAAGAGGAAGTTAAGACTGAGTCTCCTCTAGACCCCTAGATACTGGCTTCTGTACTTAGCACTGGGCCTTTCCTCCTTTGTCCCTATAGCTGTGTGAGATGGGTAGGTTTATTATTCTCATTCTGCAAAAGAGGAACTGAAACTCAGAGAATAAACTATTTGCCCAAGGTCACGCAATTACGGGATAATAGAACTGGCATGGTATTTGGAGCCTGTCTGGCTTCACAGTGCCCACTCTGCCCAGCCATCTCCGTCAACCTCTACAAATGGCGCTGCAACACTGTCCACTGGATTCCACTGGGCATGTTTCAGCTCTCCACGCTGGAAAGAAGGAACCAGGGCTGTGTTTACTTCCCGTTGTCTGGCTGACTCCATACAAGGATTTGGCAACCCTCACCTAGAATCACTGAATCTATTTAAACTTTTCCCCAAGACAAGTTGATGAATTCAAATAAAACATGAAGTACTGAACTTTATGCAATGTGCATAACAAATCCATCCCAAGGTGCTCTTTGTAGCACTGTGATCCCCAGGGTGGCTTGTGTTTATAGTTTATGCACAATTTACATAATGCTTGGACTGAGTTAAAACAATAAAATTACAACTGAGTAGACAATCACAGGCTCTTGGGCTCACTCGCTTTCTCTCTCACTCTCTCTCTCTCTCAAAGGTAGGTTAAAAAAAAAAAAATCCAAAAATAATTACCAGTTGGTCAAGGGCAATTTTGTTCTTGTTTGTTTTTCTATTGTTTCTTAATCGCTCTGATGATGACTGATCTCTGGGTTGTATGCTGGTGAATTACTAGTGCATTATTCTCTTTGGCAGCAAATAGCTGCTTTTAGTACCCAGAGAGCCTTTACGAAATTGCTTTAAAAGACATTAGGAAGAAGCTGCTTGGAGCAATGGCTTTGATTCCTTATTGTTCCTATTTCAGAAGTGACCATCTCTTAGCAGTTAGAAAGGAAATGGTTACAAGAGCTTGGAGTTCCCTGAGGCCTATTCTCCAATAGAATATAAGCTCTGGTGGGAAGGAGCAGGACAAACCTGAAGAAATACAGTGATTTTATCCCAGAGAATTGTGTCAGGCAGACCAAGGAGGCTGTGCTTTCTCCTGTTGGCGCCTTGGCATCTTATAAGACCTTTAAGCAAAGGAAGGGCATGAAAAGATTTTAGATTTTTTTTTTTTAATTTTTTACAGATTGTTCTGTCGCTGTCGGGGTGTGGCTACAGGTTGGGTCAGGCTGGATATGGGTCAGTACTTCTTATTCTTAACACATAGTTTCAGATTCTCCTACTGGATCACCCATTCATTTTCCTTAGCAGGAGCAGAAGTCACTCTTCTTATATATACCTCTGTTAACCTTAAAACTAAAACCCTCAGTTATTCCATAAGCAAATGGGTTTATTCAAAAGTAGCAGAGAATTGCAGTTAGGGGCACACAAGCCATAGAACAAAGGAAAGGAATGCTCTTTAAAGAGAGAAGGGGTGCAATTGCAGAGTCATAGGGAAGCTCTATTTTTAATTTCCTGAGGAATCTCCACGCTATTCTCCAAAGAGGCTGCACCAACTTGCATTCCCACTAACAGTGTAAGAGGGTTCCCCTTTTTCCACATCCTCTCCAACACATGTTGTTTCCTGTTTTGTTAATTTTGGCCATTCTAACTGGTGTAAGGTGATATCTCAATGTGGTTTTAATTTGAATCTCCCTGAGGGCTAGTGATGATGAACATTTTTTCATGTGTCTGCTAGCCAGTTGTATGGCTTGATTGGAGAAGTGTCTGTTCATATCTTCTGCCCATTTTTTGATATGACTGTCTGTTTCATGTGTGTTGAGTTTGCACTCCTGGGTATTTACCCCAAAGATACAGATGTCGTGAAAAGAAGGGCCATCTGTACCCCAATGTTTATAGCAGCAATGACCATGGTCGCCAAACTATGGAAAGAACCAAGATGCCCTTCAATGGATTAATGGATAAGGAAAATGTGGTCCATATACACTATGGAGTATTATGTCTCCATCAGAAAGGACGAATACCCAACTTTTGTAGCAACATGGACGGGACTGGAAGCGATTATGCTGAGTGAAATAAGTCAAGCAGAGAGAGTCAATGATCATATGGTTTCACTTATTTGTGGAGCATAACAAATAGCATGGAGGACAAGGGGTGTTAGAGAGGAGAAGGGAGTTGGGGTAAATTGGAAGGGGAGGTGAATCATGAGAGACTATGGACTCTGAAAAACAACTGAGGGGTTTGAAGTGGGGGGGTGTTGGGGTACCAGGTGGTGGGTATTATAGAGGGCAGGGATTGCATGGAGCACTGGGTGTGGTGAAAAAAATAATGAATACTGTTTTTTCTGAAAATAAATAAATTAATTTTAAAAAGACTGAGAAAAAAAAAATAAAGAGAGAAGGGGGAGTTGGGAGGGCTGTTGTAAACTCAAAGTCCATCGGAGTAGCAGGGAGAGTGAAGTGTCGTAGCTTTTCATTGGCTGAGCCTTGACAGTCTCCCATTGGCTGGGCTGTTGCTGGGGGCGGAGAGAGACAGTCTGTCCTCTTTCTGCGGTAGTGAACTAGCCTGGGCTTGACTTGCTAGGTAGGACCTGCAAAGTGCATCTTTTCTGGTTGGGTCTGCAGTTGACTAGTGGTGAAGCCCGAGACGGCCCTCCACTTTAGTGAGGTTTCCCTTGATTAATTTTCACACCTTTCACCACCCCCTCCCCAGGCCATCTCTACCTTCTAAATCTTCTATCTCCATCTTTTCCATCATGACCCTGGGGAGGCTCAGCTCAGTTATAGGGATGGTCTCCAGACTCCAGATTCCTCCATACATGCCAGCCACACCCTCTTCCCAGTCCCGGGTCCATCGGAATCTCTCAACATGCAGATGTGTCCCTGCGCCTCCCACACCTCGCGAGGAAGCCCTTGGAGATGGTCAGGTGCCATCAAGGTCATGTGCTTCAGTTGCATTTATAACAATCTCTGTCGCTCAGCCCCACATTCCCCTACTCTCTACTCCTTTGTTTCCCAAAGCAGTGGTTTCTGGAGTGAGAGGCACATATTCCAGGGATTGCTTAAGAGAGTTCATTGGAGGGTGTCTGGGTGGTTCCCAGATGGTTAAGTGTTTGCCTTCAGCTCAGGTCATGATCCCAGGGTCCTGGGATAGAGCCTCGCATTGTGCTCCCTGCTTGTTGGGGAGCCTGCCTCTCCCTCTCCTTCTGTTATTCCCCCTGCTTCTGCTCTGTCCTCTGTCAAATAAATAAACAAAACATCTTAAAAAAAAAAAAGTTTACTGGAACCCAGATAGGAAATATTAGAAATTTTATGTATATAAGTTTAGTAATTTTAAAGTAAGAAATTGGGCTTGTTAATATTTAACATTTTGCACGATATTGTTGCCCTCACCTGTCAACCTGTCAGGTGGGCATGTGCAGTGTGACAAATGCCCTGGCAGGGGAGGGCACTCCTACTAAGGCCAGGTAGAGTGGTGTCCTTACTTGTCCATTCAAATTCACTTTGTGTGGCACTAGCTCATTTACAGGGCCCCATTATGTACATTTGTGGGTTATCACATTTAGTTCTAATTAAACATCCTTCACCAAATGAACTTTAAAACATTCCTGCAAGGACACCACAGATTGAAAACAATGTTGATAATTAAAATACGAATGAAATCAAATAGAAGCCTTTTCCAGCCACATTACAAGTCAGAAAACAAAGTTGATCTAATTAAATAATGTAATAAATTAAAAATGTTATCAAGAAGACCATTTGAAGTAGAGATTTACAGTTACTCACATCCAAAGTGAGCTCTGGCTTCTAAATCTACTGAGACTGGAACCATTATTTAATGTGGAAATATAACATGAACACAAAATGCAGAACTGCATATATGTGTGTGTGTGTGTGTGTGTGTGTGTGGTTTTTATGATGTGCTTGTGATGCGTATTCCAGAACATTTAGAAAACATTGTACTAAAGCTACAGGTTTTCTCCTGTCTTAGGGCTGCCTCTGCCTGAGAGACAACTAGTTTCTTTCCATTTATGTCTTTCAGATTTTAGCTCAGCTATTACGTATCATTCATAGCAGTGATCCTTACCTTTTTTTTAAAGATTTTATTTATTCGTTTGAGAGAGAGAGAGCACACTTGCAAGTAATCATGAATATCGGGGAGGGACAGGAGGAGAAACAAGCTCCTCTCTGAGCAGGGAGCCTGATAATAGGGCTGGATCCCAGGACCTTGGGATCACGATCTGAGCAGAAGGCAGTCACTTAACCAGCTGAGCCACCCAGATGTCCCAACAGGGACATCTTTCAATGTCTCTCAATTTACAATGATTTCTGTAGTTACTTTGTTCCTTTCCTCATTAGCTTGCATGCTCCATGTGGAAGAGAGTGTGCCTACTTTTGCTGACCTATGGAATGGCAGCCCCAAGCCTGCTGGCCAGCCCCTCCCAGGTGCTGACTTTGTAACTAGTGAGTACGTGGACCGGTGAATTCTTGTCAGGTCTTGTGCTGGTTGCTTTGCAGCTATTGTCAGGTTTTCCCAATTAATGCTGCTTCTTGTAGAAGATACTTGAAGCTGTATGTTAGGTACTGTCACCCAAGACTGTTAAAAAACCAGTGGATGACATTCCACTCCCACTTCCCTCAGTGATATTACGTAACGTTAGCATGTACATTCGATAGAGAGATTAGATCGCTTGTTCTAACCCCGTGTCTGTATTGCCATGCCACCTTGCTTCAAGGCGAATGAGGTTCCATGATTAATCAAGGACTCTTGGACAAGTTCTAGGTGAAGGGTTTTTATGTCCATCTCTTGGTATCAAGATAAGTCCATTGGCTGTAGTGGGTGGGCTTAATGCTTTCTTGTTTTCCTTACCCTTCCATCCATGCTTGCTTTCCGTAGTCCTACAACGTGAAGGATCTGTGCACCGTATAAATGCACGTTGCCTTCTCAGGCTCCCCTATCAGCACCCAGGTTTTGTGTTAAATTAGCTGCCCCCTAAGCTACTTGGGACTCTTCAGAGATGTGCTTGGTCACTGGCTGCCCTAGATAAAGTCCTGCCTTCCCTTTCCTAGGTTGGACCACGTCCACTCCTTTTTTTTTTTAATTTTTAATTTTTTATAAACATATATTTTTATCCCCAGGGGTACTGGTCTGTGAATCACCAGGTTTACACACTTCACAGCACTCACCAAAGCACATACCCTCCCCAATGTCCATAATCCCACCCCCTTCTCCCAAACCCCCTCCCCCCAGCAACCTTCAGTTTGTTTTGTGAGATTAAGAGTCACTTATGGTTTGTCTCCCTCCCAATTCCATCTTGTTTCATTTATTCTTCTCCTACCCACTTAAGCCCCCATGTTGCATCACCACTTCCTCATATCAGGGAGATCATATGATAGTTGTCTTTCTCTGTTTGACTTATTTCGCTAAGCATGATACGCTCTAGTTCCATCCATGTTGTCGCAAATGGCAAGATTTCATTTCTTTTGATGGCTGCATAGTATTCCATTGTGTATATATACCACATCTTCTTGATCCATTCATCTGTTGATGGACATCTAGGTTCTTTCCATAGTTTGGCTGTTGTGGACATTGCTGCTATAAACATTCAGGTGCACGTGCCCCTTTGGATCACTACATTTGTATCTTTAGAGTAAATACCCAATAGTGCAATTGCTGGGTCATAGGGCAGTTCTATTTTCAACATTTTGAGGAACCTCCATGCTGTTTTCCAGAGTGGCTGCACCAGCTTGCATTCCCACCAACAGTGTAGGAGGGTTTCCCTTTTTCCGCATCCTCGCCAGCATCTGTCATTTCCTGACTTGTTGATTTTAGCCATTCTGACTGGTGTGAGGTGGTATCTCATTGTGGTTTTGATTTGTATTTCCCTGATGCCCAGTGATATGGAGCACTTTTTCATGTGTCTGTTGGCCATCTGGATGTCTTCTTTGCAGAAATGTCTGTTCATGTCCTCTGCCCATTTCTTGATTGGATGATTTGTTCTTTGAGTGTCGAGTTTGCTAAGTTCTTTATAGATTCTGGACACTAGTCCTTTATCTGATATGTCGTTTGCAAATATCTTCTCCCATTCTGTCAGTTGTCTTTTGATTTTGTTAACTGTTTCCTTTGCTGTGCAAAAGCTTTTGATCTTGATGGAATCCCAAACGTCCACTCCTTTTAAACCCTTTGTCGTGGAATTCATTCACTCCAGGAGCTTGATGACTCTGTTTTCCTCTGCTCTTCCTGACCCAGGAAAGTTATTCTAATTTTCAATTAAAATATTTGTTTTCATTTTTAATTTAAAGGTTTGGAGTTTAAGGGGAGGCTTTCTTATTTGAGCTGGCTACAATGAAAAGTGAGTTTTAGTAGGTGCAGGAGGAAGGAGGTGCCTGTGACGGTGATTAAGGGGCCCACTCCCGTTGCGTGTAGATTTCAGCAGCACCCTTTCAAATAGAAGAAGGAAGACTAGAGAAAGGAGAATAAAGGAAGCCATTGAAGTGGGATCATAATAGAATGGGTTCCCTGGAGCCAGGGGAAGTATATGAAAACTTCATGTTAGTGGAATGTGCAGCCTTTCTTCTGTCCATGGATAACGAATCATGAAAAGCAAAAAGCTGATGAGTCAGAAGGAACAATAAAGTTATTCTTCTCGTTGGATCTCCTTGACACATGTAAATAAACTAGTGTTAGAGGAGTGGAAATGTTCCATTACTAGGTAAGAAAAGCAAAAAGGACTTTCAAATACAAACTGCCTTAGAGTTTTGACACATGTCAGCTTCTGTAAATTCCTTAGGGAGGTGGTTTCACGAACATTTTATTATAAAAATTTTCAATCACACAGAAAAGTTGAAGAACGGAGCAGTGGGTACCCACATTTCCTATACCTAGATTTAACAGTCGTTAACATTTTGGAGTATTTGTTTTACCTGCATATGAATATATGTGTGTTTTCCTAGATCATCTGAAAATAATTTGCAGATTCCATGATAACACAACCCAAATACTTGAGTGTACATTACCTGGGAAAAGATATTCTTCAGTCTGACTCCAGTGACAGCATCACACTGAAGAAAATTGACAATTCCATAATCCCATTCACTGTGAATTTCTCATTCATATTTCCCCAATTGTTCTAGAAAGTTGCATGTAGCTATGTTTTTATGCAGAATCCAATAAAAGTGTAATGTATTTCTTTTTTAGAAAATGTTTTTAACAGACTGTTTTTTGGAGCAGTTTTAGGTTCACAGCAAAATTAAGAGAAGATGCAGAAATTTCTCATATACCTCCTACCCCCGACATGCTTAGGCTCCTGAATTATCAGTATTCTCCCTCCAGACTGGTACATTTGTTGTAACTGATGGACCTACATTAACACATCATTATCACCTGGAGTCCATAGTTTCTATAAGGTTCACGCTTGGTGTCAACATGCTATGGGTCTGCACAAATTTGTAATGACATAAATCCACCACTGTGGAATCGTACAGAATATTCTTGCTGCTCTGAAATTCCTCTGTACTCCTACTATTCATCCCTTTCTTTCGCCTAACCCCTGGCAACCACTGATCTTTTTACTCTTTTCAGTGTTGCCTTTTCCAGAATGTCATATAGTTGAAATCATACAGTGCAATTGACTTACTTCACTTAGTAATACGTATTTAAGGTTTTTCCATGTCATTTCATGGATTGATAGCTCGTTTCTCTTTGGCACTGACTAATATTACCTTGGCTGTATCACATTTTGTTCATCTATTAACCTACTGAGGGACATCTTGGTCGCCTGCAACTTTTGGAAATGATGAACAAAGCTGCTGTAAACATCCATGTGCAGGTATTTATGTGACCATAAGTTTTTAGCTTCTTTTTTTTTTAAGATTTTATTTATTTATTTGACAGACAGAGATCACAAGTAAGCAGAGAGGCAGGCAGAGAGAGAGAGAGGAGGAAACAGGCTTCCCACCAAGCAGAGAGCCCGATGTGGGGCTCGATCCCAGGACCCTGGGATCATGACCTGAGCTGAAGGCAGCGGCTTTCACCTACTAAGCCACCCAGGCACCCCAGTTTTTAGCTTCTTATGGTAAATGCCAAGGAGTATGATTGCTGGATCATATGGTAAGAGCATGTTTAGTTTTGTGAGAAACTATTTTGTATCTCACCGGCTGTGAGTGAGTGTTCCTGTTGCTCCACATCCTCACCAGCATTTGGTGTTGTCAGTGCTCTGCTGTCATAGGTGTGCAGTGGTAATGCATAGTTGTTTTAATATTTCCCTGCCGACATGTGATGTGGTCTCATATGTTAATTTGCCACCAGTATATTTTCTTTGGTGAGGTATCTATTAGGTTATTTGACCCATTTTTTAAAATTGGGTTGTCTGTCTTCTTATTGTTGTGCTTTAGACTCGAGATCTTTATATGATGGCACTCTTTTATCAGATATATCCTTTGCAAATATTTTTCCTGTCTGTGGCTATCTTTTCATTCTGTTGACAGTGTCTTTTGCAGAGCAAAATATGTTAATTTTAACGAAGTCCTACTTATCATTTCTTTCTTTCATGGATTGTGTCTTTAAAGTTGTATCTAAAAATGCATCACCAAACCCACAACCATTTATATTTTCTCCTGTGTTATCTTAGGGGTTTTATAATGTTCATTTCTTGAGTTTTTATTAGGCATAGTGTTAGATTTTGTAGATACAAAAAAATTTTGCATCTACATATATATTCTATAAAATTTTGTGTGTGTGTGTCTACAGATATATTCACATGGCTTTTCTTCTTTAACCAGTGATACGATGGATTCCATTAATTGATTTTTGAATGTTGAACCAACCTTACATACTTAGAATAAATCCCAGCTGGCTGTAGTGCATAATTCTTTATATACATTGTTGGGTTCACTTTGGTAAAGTCTTGTTGAGGATTTTTACATCTGTATTTATCAAAGACAGTGGTCTCTAGTTTCTTGTAAGGTCTTTGTCTGGTTTTAGGGTAATGCTTCATAGAATCAATTTGGAAGTATTCCCTCTGTTTCTACCTTCTGAAAGCTACTCTAGGAAATTGGTATAGTTTCTTCCTTACACGTTTGTCAGAATTCACCAGTGAACCCATCTAGGTCTGGTCCTTCTTATTTTGGAAGGTAATTAATTATTGATTAAATTTATTTAATAGATACAGGCCTATGCAAATTATTTGTTTCATTTTGTGTAAGTTTTGGCTGATTGTGCCTTTCAAGGAATTGGCCCATTTCATCTAGATTATCAAATTTATGGGCATGGAGATATGCATAGGATTCTTATGTTATCCTTTTAATGCCCATGGGACTTATAGTGATGCCCTTTCTTTCATTTCTTATATTGGAAATTTGTGTCCTTTTTTTATTTTTTCCATAGTCTGGCTAGATGCTTATTGCTTATTGCTTCTTTTTTTTTTTTTAAGATTTTATTTATTTGACAGACAGAGATCACAAGCAGACAGAGAGGCAGCCAAAGAGAGAGGGAAGCAGGCTCCCTACCAAGCAGAGAGCCCGATGCGGGGCTTGATCCCAGGACCCTGGGATCATGACCTGAGCAGAAAGCAGAGGCTTTAACCCACTGCGCCACCCGGACACCCCCTGCTTACTGCTTTTAACGATCTTTTCAAAGAATGAGTTTTTAAAATTCATTGATTTCTGATACATTTACTGTATACCTTTACATTTACTTGTATACAAATTAGTTTTTTAAGGTTGACAGGAGGAAGACTAGGTCTTTTTCAATTTTTTTTCCTTTCTTTTTTTTGACGATTTTGTTTATTTGAGAGAGCAAGAAAGAGAGGGAGAGCACAGAGGGAGAATCAGGGGGAGAAGCAGACTCCCTGCTGAACAGGGTGCCACACATGGGGTTCCATCCCAGGACCCGGGGATCATGACCTGAGCCAAAGGCAGATGCTTAATCAACTGAGCCACCCAGATGCCCTGCAGGTTTTTAAATTTTCTTAACTAAGAATCTGGAGAAAACCACCCATGAGATGATGTATAAGCTAACGAAATTTTCTAAAGGATCAATAGGACATTTTAGTGACTCTGAATCTATAACTTTTTTTTTAAGATTTTATTTATTTATTTGACATAGATAGAGAGATCACAAGTAGGCAGAGCAACAGGCAGAGGGAGAGGGGAAAGCAGGCTCCCGCTGAGCAGAGAGATCGGTGTGGGGCTTGATCTCAGGACCCCGAGATCATGAACTGAGTGGAAGGCAGATGCTTAACCCCCTGAGCCCCACCCAGGCACCCCTGAATCTATAACCTTCTAAAATATCTCCATTTCCTCTATTTTAACTCTACCTTTTGGTTATATAGTCTTCAGCAATAAATTATCAGTGTTTCATAGATTTTTTTTTTTTTAATTTTTTTATTTTTATAAACATATATTTTTATCCCCAGGGGTACAGGTCTGTGAATCACCAGTCGTGGTATATATACACAATGTTTCATAGATTTTTAAGTTATTTTCTTTTCTCTCAAAATCAACTAGCTTACTTCCAATACCACACTGAAGAGGTTTGGTTTACTTTGCTGTTTCCATGTTTGTTTGTTTTTTTAATTGTATTATAGCTATTAGTATCATATTTATTTTCTCCATTTTTCCTTTATTTTAAACAATGCAGGAAAATGGAATAAAGCACTCAAATTGATCTCTAAACAAAAACCATTATAAAACAGAGATGGTTGTTTTATGGAGAGTGAACAAGTTGGTAGGCATAGATGAATGGTAATGCTTTATATTTACTTGCTGGGTAGAAGACTAATTTTGAAGTAAGAAAAGTGGTTTAAGTGTAGCAGAATGAAAGTTGAGGTCCCCTGAGATGACAGATGTGTGCTAGAAATAATCTGCCTGGCTGTTTTAGTTAAAGAATAAGTCTTTAGTAGCCTGGCTGTTGAAAAAAGGCAAATATACACATTTGCACATATACCAGTTAGTGGAAGGATTTAGTCTGAGCTCACAGTACCACAGCTCTGAATTCTGGCTATTGGTAAGCTACACCCCATTGTTCGATTCTGAATCTTGTGGTCCTTCAACTTCCTCTTCCCAGTCCTTGACTCATAACATTGACTACTGGAGAGTGTACACTAGTTGGGTTCCAAAGTTTCCCACATGATGGAGTTGTCTGATTGTTCCCACCCCCCCGTTGTTTTTAAAGACTTTATTTATTCATTTGACAGGGAGAGTAAGAGAGCACAATCAGGGGTTAGCAACAGAGGGAGAGGAAGTAGCAGGCTCTTCCGAATAGGGAGCCTGATGTGGGGCTTGATCCCAGGACCCTGAGATCATGACCTGAGCCAAAGGCAGATGCTTAACCCACTCAGCCACCGAGACACCTCCCTTTTAAAGATGATTTTTTTTTTTCTTATAGTGTCATTTACCTTGGTATCTGTCCCTTTTATTTATGACAGGTTAAAACTTAGGTCTAAGGCACTACTGTCCAATAGAACATTCTGGGATGATGAAGATGTTCTAGATTCCAGTAGAACTTTCTGGGATTATGAAGATGTTCTAGATTCTGGTAGAACTTTCTGGCATGATGACGATGTTCTGGATATATTATCCAACATGGTAACCATTTACCACATGCGATGGTTGAGACTTGAAATGTGGCTCGTACAACCAAGTGGATGGGTTTTTTAAATTTTACTTAATGTGAATTTAAGAAATCACATGTGTCTAGTGGGTACTCTACTGAGTAGCACAGATCTAGAGGCTGGAGTACATTCAGGTTCAATATCGCAGCAATAAGCAACCCAAGGATGTTTTTAATTTGTTTTGCATTTCCAGAGAAAAGTTTTATTTCTGTTCACCCTCAAGTGTACACTAGGGCTGAACTAGTCAACCACGAGTGTGAGGTAGCATGTGGTGAATCACAGACTGTGGTTTTCAGGTCCTCTTGTGGGTTTATAGCCCAAGCCACAATCTTCTGGTCAGTATTTGGGGAAGACAAAAATCCCTTAGAACTTTAGTGACCAAGGGACTTACTTGGGGTTTGCCTTTTGAGTGAAGAGCTGTGGATCTAGAGAACAACCGAGAAGCATAGGTTTTCACCGTCTTTGGTTCTGGGATTTGCTTCCCTTCTTCCCTCTTTGTCACGCCCCCTTAATACACATTTCCGTGGGATAATAGGCAGCATTTCACTAATGACACGACTGCCTGATTCTGAATCATCAAAGTGAGGCTTCTATAAATTTGCCACACCATACTTATTAAGGGAAGAAAAACACTCTCACAACAGAGATTGATGCAAAAGTGACGTTCTTGCATCTCCCGAAATAGACAAAGTAAATGAAACAGCCCATCCCAGTGCTCCCTGCAGTTAACTGGGAGCTTGGAAAGCAGAATGGCTCCTTCTATCCGCCTCTAGTTGCACTGGCCTAGACGAGTTTATCTCCCAGCACCTCTCCTCCCAGAAGAGACATCATCCATTCTTCAGTGTTTTGAATTCACTTGTTCCATCATCAGTTCCTCAAGGAAACTACAGTGAATGACTCCTGGTGCCAGAGACCAGCTCTTCCACAGACGCATGGTCCAGTGGGCTTCCTGGTGCCTCCCCCCACAACCCCGCTCCTTGATTCTTTTATTTTTTTTTAATAAATTAATTCATTTATTTTCAGTAAAACGGTATTCATTATTTTTTCACCACACCCAGTGCTCCATGCAATCCGTGCCCTCCATAATACCCACCACCTGGTTCCCCAACCTCTCAGCCCCCCGCCCCTTCAAACCCCTCAGATTGTTTTTCGGAGTCCATAGTCTCTCATGGTTCACCTCCTCTTCCAATTTCTCCGCTCCTTGATTCTTCTGCAAACTCTAGATGTCCCTGCCCACCTGCTGTCTTGTCCGTGCTTAGGCGCTGGTTCGGGGTCTCACCTCCTCACAAAGCTTTTCCGGTCTGATGTGCGGACTTTGGTCCCTCCTCAGCCTGACGCTGACCTACTTCCTGCCCGAAATTCTGACCCACTCTCTTTAACTGGGTCACAGTGCAGCTGTCCTGCTTGCTTTGACCTGCCATTAGTTGCATTGCTAGAAAGAAGGTGTCAAGAGCAGATGCTGGTCTTGCCCTCGACTCGTAGGGACCTTCCTCTCCACTACCCAGGAGAACACGAGGGCGGGGCAGGAGGCTGGGTGCCAGGCCGGTGGACAGGCCAGGAGCGAGGCGTTGGCTGTTTGCAGTTCCTTGAGCTTGCCCTGGCTGCCTGTGGCTTTATGAAGTGAGGTGTGGCCTGGACAGAGAGAGGGGGTTGAGTGACAGTCCCGCGATGAGCCTAAGAATGGAGACTGTATGTGCCGGCAGTGAGAGCGGACCCCCAAGCATGAAAGAAGACTCCAGAGAGGAAGCTCAGCAGGGAGGGTGTAAGAACAAAGTCTCAGAGCGAAGAGAACGAAGTATCTGGACGTGGACAGCCCCGACTGCCTCTTGTAGCCCGGCCCCTTACTCACCTTGGGATCTTAAGGCAAAATCATTGGCCTCAAGTAGCCTCCAGCATGGCGTCTGTGAACTGGGGAGTTGACTGTCCCCTCCTAGGAAGGTGGAGGGGAGTTGACATGATGTGTCTGAAGGAGCCTTGTATGGGACCCGGCACAGAGACGGTGTTTCCTTTGCACCTGCTGCGCAAGGATCAGGAAGGGTCACGGACACATGCTGTTTGGGGCACAGGCGGTGTCAGTCTCAGTAAGTGCTGCTCCTTCCTTTCCCGCACTCGGGACCCCCTACCTGGCACCCCAGCATTTACTTGGAAGCCAGGAGAGCCCAGCCCAGCTCAGTTTGTGTATCGTTTTCTCTTTCTGCTTTTGGCTTGACACTGTGTCTCCTGAAGATGCAGCCTTTAATTTTCTTAATTGCTAAATTGCCCTCGAGCTGATGATTCCAGCAGACTGCTGTTTCCTTATTAATTGTTCTTTAAACAATGAGCACAGCTGATCATTTGTCCTGACCTCCGAAGGCATTCTTCTGCCCTCACTGAAGTGTCTCTGGGGAAGCAGGCAGGTTCTCAGCACCAGGGGACAGAAGGACATCATGGTTCCCGTCACTGCGGCTGCCCCACTCCAGGGCCCAGGGCGGGCTCTGTGCCCGTCTCACCACCTGATGCAGCGTTCCAGAATGTGCGCGGATGCCTTTTCCACAAGAATAGGCCCTGGCTTGTTTTTCTAGCGAACCGGGCAGCGGGCCCACTGCTTTCCAGCCCCAAGGATCTCTGTTGGGATGATGGCAGAGAATCCTGAAACCCTTCCATCCTGGTTTTTTCCATCTCGAATCACACTGCAGCTCCAGCAAACCTCCTGGCTACCTTTCCTCCCTTCTCAGAACGTTCTCCTCATCCTGAATTCTGAGGCTAACTCTTCACGTGTTTAGAAGTCTCTGAAGGGGACCCCTGCCTGTGGGTTTTCCTGAGACTGGAGGACGCGGAGGGCACACGGAGCTCTTGCTCCAAGGGGGAAGTGTGTGGTCTCTGTGGGCATCTGAACCCTGAGGGCAGAACCTGGAGAAGCTGTGCTCTGGACCGAGGTCTGGATCTGAGAGGGGGGCTCTTTGTGGACTCCCTCACTGGGAGCTGAGCAAGCAGACCAAGCCCATGCCCAGCTCCGGAGGGAGTGAAGAACCCTTCCTGATGCACATCATGTCCACCCCCGGATCGGCTCGGTTGATCTGTGCTCAGTGACATCTCAGCCATTTCTTCTCCTTCATGGGATCCGGCAGCCTTCTTGAAGTCAGGGGTGGCGCCCACCTTCCTCATTTTATTATGTGGCGGGGGCTGGACCACGGTTTTGACAGTCAGTTGATATCTGGTGTGGAATGAATGCATCCAGCTCCCTCTGTGTCTGGCTCCATGCCTGTAAAAGTTGTGGGAAGTACTTCCCTCATATAGTTGCAGAACAAATTAAATGAGATAATACACTTTATGGGTGTGGCATAAAACTTACTTTTAAAAGTGCCCAGTCGATGCCGGTTCTTGTTGCTGGTGTTACTGTTACCTGTGGCTACCGTCAGAGTCACAACGACGGTCTCTGCCAATGGCACTCCTCATCCAGCTGTTGTCTGCCTTCACCTCTCTGATGCCTGCGTCTTGACCCGCCTGCTTCTTTGTATCTCTGGCTGGTCCTTGCTAGATGGATAACTCCCCAGCATTTCCTTTTCCATACTTCTGAAAAGGCCCCAACTCCCCGTTATTCAAGTGAAATTGCACAGAAACTGTCTATATTGAGGTTAGACAGAGAGGAGCACCACTCGGATTGAATCAAGGTTGGGGCATCCAGAGCCTCCCTCCTTGCCTTGGCTTTCACCCTGTCTACCTCTGGCCTGTGCCCTGGGGCACCATTCTAGGCCCAGGCCCTCGGGAGGAAGGTTAGAGACCTACAGCTCTACACTTCTCTCCTGACACCTTGCAGATATGTGCTCAGCAGTAAGACGGCCTCTCCTGGAGATGACTTAGTTGACGGTGGAACACTGGGGCCTTAATCCCCACCCTCTGGAATCCTTGAAAGAACTTGGATGTGACTGGCTCTACCAGACAGGAAAGCGTTCTGCGGAGCGACAAGAACAAAACTACATGCAACGAGCAAAAGAACCAGCTGTGCTGTCCCCAGACGACCTCCAGCGTGTGCTGGAGGAAGTCATTGGTGGGAGAGGAGGATGGAGGTGCGTGTATGTGTGGTCCTGGGGGTATGGGCACTGGATGGCTGCAGGGCTCTACTAATCCCAAGTGGTGTATGTACCTATCGGGCCAACCGCGATGTTGACCAGGTCTCCACAGTGATGACCCCGGTCTCCATAGTGGTGTCTGTGTCTTTTAAGCAGGGTGGCAGCCACGCGGGTCGTGCTGCTCCAGGTCCGTGGCTCTTAGCGACTCTTTCCCACCCTGCTGGCTCGAATGCGGTGCAGGGAAGAGCGTCGTTTTTGACTATGTGCTGGTTTCGAGAAGAATCAGGGGCCGGGGTGCCCATGGCCCACAGACGGTGTTTAGATCACTGTTACAGTTGGCGGTGAGGGCCTGGGTTGTCTTAGACTTTTGAAGTCTGAGCTTTATCTTTCGTTCGGTAGAGTAGTCCCATCAGTTTCATACGGTTGTCATGAGGAAGAAAGGAGACATATGCTGGAAACCTTGCAAGGGCCCCCCAAATGGTAGCCCCATAGAAAGGGGATATTTGTTGAAACTTCAGTTGCATACTTTAACATGAATTCAGAAACCAAGAGCGATTCAAATATGTGAATCCCAAGGCTAAAGTCAATCTTTAACTGCCCTTCTGGGTGATTTCTTATATGCATACTCTGCCTTTATCATGTTAAACTACTGCTCCAGGGGCGCCTGGGTGGCTCAGTGGGTTAAAGCTTCTGCCTTCAGCTCAGGTCATGATCTCAGAGTCCTGGGTTCCAGCCCCGCATCAGCCTCTCTGCTCAGCAGGGAGCCTGCTTCCTCCTCTCTCTCTGCCTGCCTCTCTGCCTACTTGTGATTTCTGTCAAATAAATAAATAAAATCTTAAAAAAAATATAAACTACTGCTCAAGTCCTTTTCCATAGTTCCTCCTTATAAAAGGGAGTGAGATTTCCAGACTGAAACAGACTTGTCTGACATCTAGTTTTATTTCCTTTTTTGCAAATGAGAATTGATATCGCAAAGGGTGAGCTGTCCTTGGGGAGCAAGGACTTGTGCCCTGCTCCGGTCCACTTCCTGGTTCATGGCAAGTATTTGTCTCTCGGAGTGCCAGCCAAGATTACTGTCAGCTCTAAGTGACAGAAGATTTGACTCATGGTGGCTTCAACTGTTATTTCTTTAACAAGCCTGGAAGTGATCAATTCCTGACCTTCTCCCCCAATACTTAGGATAAAGGGTCTACTTTGTTTTCCTAATGAAGTTCTTCTTTACAGTCCTTAGCCATGGGTTTGTTGCCTCTTGGTTCCAATGGGGTGACCATAGCTCCGCACATCACATCTGTGTTCAGGGAAGAAGGAAAGGGGAATGCAGCCCCAGGCATTCTCCTCCCTCATCTGTCCCTCTTTAAAATAACAAAAAAATCTTCCCAGAAGCCTCTCAGAATAGTTCATCTTTTATTTCATTAGCCAAAGCTCCAGATTGCTTGGCCATTTTAACTAGTTGGAATGCTGAGGGGGTTGGGTCTCTGTCTTCTATTGCCTACCATTAGAGCCTGAGGCCAGCACAACAGGAGGAGACCAGGAATGAATAGCTCTTGGGTTAAGCAGCCCAGAGCATCTGCCAAGCTTGGGTTAATACCCTTTTTTGGGATCATCCCCAGGACTTTGCTCTCCTCCACTTCCAAGTGGATCTCCTTTACCTTCCAGACTTGTGTCTCAGGCTTGGAAGGAAGGATTCGGCTCCTGGGACTGTGGGTGTCTCATTCATATACCGAGACGGCACTGCGTTGTCAAACTGGGCTTCAAAACCAGACAGTCTGTGGAATCTCTCATGCCCACTCCTCTGATTCCTAGCTGTGTGTCTCTGAACATGTTATGCCCCTCTCTGCGCATCAGGGTCCTCGCCTGAGCAACGTAGGTGACGTCTCTGCCTCGGAGAGGGCTGTGATAATAAAAAACAGTGCTTAGCTCAGTGTCCCACTCGCACCATTTCACCAGCAGGTGAAGCAGTGAGGCAACAGCTACGACTTCCTGATAGGGCGCCTGCTGTGAGCCCAGCTCTTGCAAAGTGTTTTTGTATCTATTAAATCAGGTAATCCTCATAACAAACTCAGGAGGGAGGTACTGTGATTATATTCATTTACAGCTGAGAACCAGAACAGGGATATGAAGTCACCCCCTCGGGTCACCCAGGATTTAAATCAAGGCGCCTTGGACCCGTGCCTGTATCCCATCACGATGCTCACGTGACTCTTAGGAATGGCTATTATTTCTCCAGTTCCCTGTGCACTAGTTTGAAAAGAAGACAGGGAGACCTGAGCTTTCTGCATATGAGAGCTTTGGTTGTAGGATGCTGGGAACCCCTCTCCAGGACCTGGGCCCTACTCAGTCGGGATTTGAATCGGAGTCTGTGCAGAGCTAGGGTTCAAGGTGGAGCTGTCCTTGAAGAAGATGGGCTTGGGTAAGACTGACCATGCATCCCTGTTTCCCATATTTGAATATCATATCAACACAGTCTGTGTGTCTCAGGATCGACCTGTTCCTTAAGGAGATTGTTGATAAGACATTACAGGTCTCCATGGTTGTTGATAATCTGAAGGCAGCCCTCTCTGGCTGTAGACTGGGCAAGAAGTTGGAGGAATTTTTTGAAGTGCTGGCTGTAGACTGGGCAAGAAGTTGGAGGAATTTTTTGAAGTGCCTTTTCAACTTTCTGATTTCCTGATCCTGCTGTCCTGGAGCTTTACAGCCGTCCCCGATACCCAGCCTTCTGCCTGTCTTCCTGCCAGCTTCCCACTGCTGTTTCTGCCTTGTTTATCTGGCTTTTTCCCCTTATAGCTTTTTGGCAATTGTGAGACGTGGCTCTGGAACAAAATCATCAGATCTCCTAAATGCCCCCAAACTGGTGATTTTGGAGCCTGGCTCAGGTTAATGGCAAAGAGCTCGAGTGCAGTAATGTCTCTCCTTCTCTGATGGTCCCATCAGTTACTATTTCTGCTGAGTGTCTGCCATTCATCATCACAGAATTTCACAACCATAGTGGTCATAGCTGTCCCCAGGTCCTTTTGCTCTCAGCAGATTTGGCGGGGGTGGGGTGTGTGATTGTGTGGATTCAGAAGCCAAGACTTTGTTGTATTTGCCTGGGCTTGTCTATGTAAGGAATTTCCGCACTCATGTGCCCTGTGGCCACCAGCACATGCTGGCAGGTTTGTAAGTCAAAAATCCCACATTTCACTTTTCCTCTGCTTAAATTAGCCTTGTGCTGGCAGGAAAGTCATTCGCTCCTCTCTCTGAAGTCAGTGTAATTCCTAAAACAGCAGAGAATTAAAAGAGCCCCAAAGTCAGGGGTCAGCAAACATTTTCTGTAACTGGCTGGGTAGAGAGTAAATATCGTAGGTTCCCCAGGCCATATGGTCTCTGTCACAACTACTCAACTCTGCTCTTGTAGTGAGAAAGCAGTCACAGACAATACATACATGAATGGCTGCAATCATGTTCCAATAAAACTTTATTTGCACAGACAGGAAGTGGGCCAGATTTGTGCTAGGTTTGGTGCCAGGAAGGAAGCATGGAATCCTCTGGGCATGTCTACTCCCTCCCCCGTCCAGGAAGTATTTTCCAGAGGCTTTTCATTCTGTTCCTTTTTTCCCTTTGTGACCTTGACCATTATAGTTCAGGCCATAATCCCCTCATCTGGATTAACTAAGATTCTGCTATCTTGACTCAGATCCCTGTCCTCTAATCTGTCATTCCGACTCCTGTCCGCATGCATTCACTTGTGCATCCCCTTCCGGTATTCATGAGGTCAATGTCGAGTTCCTCCATTTGACAGGCTGCCATTGTAGGTGGACAGGAAAAGGCACCATCTCCACGTTCACAAAGCTTACAGTTTTGTGTGGAAACCTATGTCAAGAGAGAAACCTATGTCAAACTTACATCAAGAGACACATAAAATGCTCATGAGAATGTATAATTTATATATAAAATTGGTCATTGTTGTACATATAAAGAACAGCAGATAGCAAAGATCTTTATAAAAGGAAAAACTAACATCAGATTTCTGCTTAACACTCTCTGATGGCTCCCCAGTGGTTGGTAGAAGGTCCCCGAGTTTGTGTGAATGAGAATCACCTGCGCTGTGGGTAGCACCTGAGCTGGTCGTTTGCCTTCCGCCATGTCGGTTGGTTAAGCCTCATGTATTAGTTTGCTAGAGCTGCTATAACAAAATGCCACACCGGTGGTTTGAATAACAGACATTTATTTTCTCACCTGGAAGATAAAGTCCAAGTTCAGTTGTCAGCTGTGTTGGTGTTTCCCAAGACCTCTTTCCTTGACGTGCAGGCAGTCGTCTTTTTCCTGGGTCCCCATGTGGTCTTTGCTCTATGCACTGCATTCCTTGTATTTGTTTGTGCATCCACCTTTCTTCTTTTAACAAGGACACCTATCGGGTTGGATTAAGGCACACCCTAATGGAATGATTTTTTTCTTACCTACCTCGTTGAAGGTCCTCTCTCCAAATACAGTCACACTCTGAAGTACTGGAGGTTAAGGCTTTGACATGGATTTGGGGGAAGTCTCAGTCAGATGGGCTGCTATAACAAAATACCATGGACTGAGGCTCATCAGCAAGAGAAATTTGCTTTTCACGATTCTAGTGGCTGGAAGTCCAAGATCAGGATCAGACTGGTGAGAGTCCTTTTCTGAGTTGCAGATGGCTGACTTCTCATTGTACCCTCCTTGGAGAGAGAGAGAGTGAGTGAGAGATAGAATGCTCTGGGTTTTGCATCCTATTAAGAGGGCACTAATTCCACCATGGGGGCTCCATCCCCATGACCCATCCAAACCAAGGCCCTCCCTCAGGCCCCACCTACAAATACCATCATCACACTGGGATTAAGCATCAACCTATGTATGCATTTTGGAGTTCATGAACATTCAGTCCATAACAGGGGGACAGTGTTCAGCCCATAACACGTTAGAGAGGGCTTGGGATCTGAATTTTCAATGATTGCCTCTGGGTGATGTTAGGGCAGTTGGTTTGTGCATCACACTCAGAGAACCTCTGGCATGGATGATGGTAGGCTAAGAACCTGGTGTGGCACACAGTGCTGACCATGGTCTGCCCAGATGCTGTAGAATTCTGATCCCATGGCTCTTTTTTGTGCCGTGATGGACAAGCCTCCAGCTTTTCACTGTTCCCCGCATCTCCAAGCCCCTTCCTCCCTCCAATTTGCACAAATATACTCTGTGCCTTTTCTCTCTTATCTGGCTCCTGGTCATCTTCCAAGATCTACTGCAACCCTTGGTTGCAATCCCCTCTCTTTTCCAGAGACATTTAGGCTGCACTTCTATTACTCTGTATTTTACATTTTACATTAAAGTTTTCTTAGTATTCCTTTTATTTTTCTCCTTACATCTTCTTTGTGTCCCAGTTTCATTCTCCCCAAAGTTCCCTGGAATGAGTGTCCTGGCCATTCCTTTGTTTCATCTTTCCGTGTAGGCTATAAGAGAAATATGGGATGATTTGAGGAAGGGAGAGTGGCTGGTCTACACCACTCAGCTTCCCTTCATCTTACTAAGTACTGATCTATGTGGGGCATAACCTGGGTCCTTGCTTTCACTCTTACAACATGAGCATCCTTTTCATCTTCCTTTGATGGAGAAGAATGTGCTTCTAAAGAGCTTCAAGGGAATATGGGGAAACCAACTTTTGGTGTATAATCTAGTGAAGATGAAGGCTATGAAGACTTTAAAATGATCTGCTTTTTTCTGACTGGATGCCTAATTTGTACCTAGTGGGACTGCTCATAGGAGACCCAGATAAACTCACCCTTGAAAATCCCATGACCTTGAGGGCCAGCTTCTCTTGGAAGCTTGGTCTAAAGCCTTCTCCATAGGCTGGGTGCAGGGGTTAAATTAAGGAACAAACACCTGTTCCAACCTTATTGTCTGAGTGAAAATACTTTCGCCCAGCTCCCCTCACCCACTTTAGAAATGCACTTGGTTTTGGTAAAGTGTAAATCTACAGTTTAAAGACATGAAAGATGAGGAAGATGACCTGGCTTGGTGTTAGTGCGTTCTTGAAAAAGTGAATGTGAACACAGCCAAAGCATTTCAACGACAGGCCCGGCGATATGTATGAGGGTTTAAAATATAAATCTGGAGATTTTCACGGTGTTTTAACATTTGGGGGATTTTGTAGCTCAAACCATAACATAAGGGAGACCCACAGAACCCTGGCTTCCATTCAGCTCCCTTTCATGTGTGGGATGCCATTATGTTGCTGACTCATCCACTTATCCTTGCCCTATGCCTTTACAGAGCACCTGTAGTGTGCCGGCATAATCTCTGATCCTCATATGCTCTTCTGGGTAGATCAGTCACTTCCCCCATTTCATAGATATAGGAATTGAGGCTCAGAGAAGTCACACCAAGGGCAAACGGCTTGTGAGTTGTAGAGCCTGCCTGTGGATGGGCGTATCTGAATTCATCACCACCATTCTTGGCCTCCGCAGCAATTCCAGCATGACTCAGCCCACACAACAGTTCTCCACACTGTGAATGATGGATCAACTTGGATACCATAGCAGTGACACTGTCTTAGTTGTTTCCTGTCCCTTTCCAATCTTTCATTTACCCATCCACCTACCCATCGATCCACCCATCCACCTCTCCATCCATCCATCCATCCACACGTCCATCCATCCATCCATCCATCCATCCATCCATCCATCCATCATCCATCCATCATCCATCCATCATCCATCCATCCATCCATCCACCTACCCACCACCTACCCATCCACCCATCTCTCCACCCACCCATCCATCCATCCATCCACCCACCTACCTGTTCATTTGCAGGGAGAATTATGCCAGACAAGGGAAGCAGAGTCAGAATTCAGAAGCTTTTCATATGTTGGCCTTAAAGACGTCTGTCTCTCTCAGTTATTTCATCTATAAAATGGGGATTATTATAGCAATGACAACAACCTATCTCATAGTTTTGTTGTGAGGATTAAATAAGCTGTTACACTTAAAGCTCTTAGAAACTATAAAGCTCTGTCACTTCTAATTATTACCATGTTGTTATCCATATTTTGATTATTTATTATTATTATTAATTTTAACTATATGCTATACTTAATTCCACAGAGCTAGCTGAAACTTTAGGAAACATAGATCAACTACTGGTATTTATAGTATATGAGAACCTGGTTACTCTGGACATCAGTGGGTTTGAAATCTGTGATAGTTATGTACACTGAGGCCCATGGCTGTTTATGCTTCTGCCATCCATGGTCAAAGAATTTGCTGAGCAGGGGTGTCTGGGTGGCTCAGTCCATTGAACATCTGACTCTTGGTTTTGGCTCAGGTCATGATCTCAGGGTCCTGAGATCAAGCTTCCTGTCAGTGCTCAGCAGGGAGTCTATGATTCTCTCTCTCCTCTCCCCGTGTTCCTTCTCCTGCTTGTGTCCTCTAAACAGACAAAAAACCAACCAACCAAATAAATAAATAAAATCCTTAAAAAAAAGAGAATTTGCTCAGCAAACAGGCAGAGCCCACATTACTGCTTGGGGACGTATTTAACCTCCATAGCCCTTCAAGTGGACCTATGTACCAACAAATGTGTTTGTTGGATTCGAAGCAATCTCACTTCTACATTACAGTAGAGACCTCAAGACTTCCTCTTTTTGAAGGTCACATACTTCTAGTTCCTACATTTGCACCCTGAATGGATTGAGCAAGTCATTCAGTGAAGCTGAGACTCTGTTCTCTCATTTATGTACCTCAGTGTTCATCTGGTTCCTTAGATTTAGGTGAGATCATTCCTTTCCTTAGGATGTTGACTGAATGACTACTATGTGCCAAGCCCTGGGTTGAGTGAGAATGGGTGGACAGAATTCTTGTTTGCATGGAGACTACAGTCTTGTGGTAAATACAAGCTGTATCCTGGACATCCATCAGGGTACCTGGCATGCTGTAGGCACAACAATGAGGTGTTCCTATTCCTGCTGATTCCAAGTCCGGTGGTACATTTTGCGAAAACCCAATAGCATCAAAGTGAGCTTCAATGAAATCTATGGCTACGAGAACCCACTTTTATGCCCTCCCTTTTATTGTTCTGTGTTGTGTGGCAGAAGAAGAAAGCATGCTCACTTAGACCCTAGTATTTGTCTTGGTTCTACACTCTTTGCTTTGTAATATCAAGATAGTTGTATCCAGTACCTGGGTGGCTCTGTCAGTTAAGCGTCTGCCTTCAGCTCAGGTCGTGATCCTGGGGTCCTAGGATCGAGTCCCACATTGGGCTCTCTGCTCAGTGGGGAGTCTGCTTCTCCCTCTTCCACTCCCCCCTGTTCATGATTTCTATCTCTTTCATGTTCTCTCTTTCCCTCTCTCTCAAATAAATAAATAAAGGCTTAAAAAAATGGAGAGCATTTTATCATATGTTTGACCTGAGTTTCTTCCTCTGTTTAATGAGATGGTTCAGATGGATAAACCCCTTGGTCCCTTTTAGGGGAAGATGTTGGAATTTGACCACCATTTTATTTATTTTTTTTAAATTAAATTAATTTATTTATTTTCAGAAAAACAGTATTTATTATTTTTTCACCACACCCAGTACTCCATGCAATCCGTGCCCTCTATAATACCCACCACCTGGTACCCTAACCTCCCACCTCCCCGCCACTTCAAACCCCTCAGTTGTTTTTCAGAGTCCATAGTCTCTCATGGTTCACCTCCCCTTCCAATTTCCCTCAATCCCTTCTCCTCTCTAAGACCCCTTGTCCTCCATGATATTTGTTATGCTCCACAAATAACTGAAACCATGTGATAGTTGACTCTCTCTGCTTGACTTATTTCACTTAGCATATTCTCTTCCAGTCCCGTCCACGATGCTACAAAAGTTGGGTATTCATCCTTTCTGATGGAGGCATAATACTCCATAGTGTATATGGATCACATCTTCCTTATCCATTTGTCCGTTGAACCCGTCAGTGGCACTAAGCCTGTAAATCCTGAAACAGCTGCCATTCCAGGGAGACACTGAGAGCAGTGATTTTCCATGTGAGGATGAAGGGGCAAGTGGGGTATGCCATGGCTGTCTTCCAGTGATCCACTTCGCCCGAACTCAGCCCATTTCTTGGCTGAGAGAATTAGCCTTTGAAGAGAACCTTGCCCAACTTGATGACTGAAACACTTAGGCCACTTGTCACAAAGGCATTCTCAGAAGTATTCTTTTCCATTTTAAAAACTGTGGACTTGGAAGGAGCTCTCCTGCAATCACCTTCCTTCCTTCTCCTGCCTGAGTGGATTTGTTCTTCTCCTCTGCTACCTGTTTGGAGAGCTCGGCACCCACCCCAGGCCGTGGAGTTGCGACACAGGATTTCCAGCCATCGCCCTGCTATCTGCATCACCTTGGGAAAACCACTCACCCTACGGAGAATCAGATCCTTCTGTAGTGAAATGAGCATATAAGGTTGTCGATCCTCACGCTTGATGTGGATGTAAAGGAGTTCTGTCTGGAAGACAAGGGCTAGTGCTACCTGCTGTTTTTTTAGCCATTTCCTCCTTCTTTATCCATTCATTTGTCCCTGAACATCTTGGCTCTTTCCACAGTTTGACTATTGTGGATGTTGCTGCTATAAAGCTTGGGAGTACAGGTGCCCCTTTGGATCACTACATCTGTATCTTTGAGGTAAGTACCTAGTAGTACAATTGCTAGGTGGTAGGGTAGCTCTGTTTAACTTCTTGAGGAATCTCCATACTGTTTTCCAGAGTGGCTGCACCTGCTTACATTCCCACCAACAGTGTAGGAGGGTTCCCCTTTCTCCACATCTTACCAACACTTGTTGTTCCCTGTCTTGTTAATTTTAGACATTCTGACTGATGTGAGGTGGTATCTCATTGTGGTTTTGATTTGTATTTCCCTGATGCCAAGTGATGTAGAGCACTTTTTCATGTGTCTGGTGGCCATCTGTAGGTCTGCTTGGAGAAATGTCTGTTTGTGTCTTCTGCCCATTTCCCAACTGGATTGCTTCTTGGGTGTTGAGTTTATTGAGTTTTTTTATAAATCTTAGATACTAGTCCTTTATCTGATATGTCATTAGCAGATATCTTCTCCCATTCCATAGTTTTAGTTTTGTTGACTGTTTCCTTTCCCATACAGGTTTTTATCTTGATGAAGTCCCAATAGTTCATTTTTGCTTTGTTTCCCTCGTCTATAGATATGTCTAGCAAGAAGTTGTTGTGGCTAAGTTTGAAAAGGTTGCTGCCTGTGTTCTCCCCTAGGATTTTGATATATTCCTGTCTCACATTTAGGTCTTTCATCTATTTTGAGTTTATTTTTGTGTATGGTGAAAGGAAGTGGTCCAGTTTCATTCTTCTGCATGTGGCCGTCCAATTTTCCCAGCACCATTTATTAAAGAGACTCTATTTTTCCCATTGGTTATTCTTTTCTGCTTTGTGGAAGATTAGTTGACCATAGTGTTGAGGGTCCATATCTGGACTCTCTATTATGTTCCATTGATCTATGTGTCTGTTTTTGTGTCAGTACCATGCTGTCTTGATGATGTAGCTTTGTAATAGAATTTAAAGTCCAGCATTGTGATGCCACCAATTTTGTTTTCTTTTTCAACATTGCTCTGACTAGCTCGGGTCTTTTCTGGTTCCATACAAGTTTTGGGTTATTTGTTCCAGCTCTGTGAAAATGGCAGGGCTGTCCACTCTGACCATTATTGTTCAATATAGTACTAGAAGTCTTAGTCTCAGCAATCAGACAACAAATGGAAATAAAAGGAATTCACACTAGCTAAGAAGAAGTCAAACTCTTTCCCTTCATAGATGGCATCTTCCTTTATGTGGAAAACCCAAAACACTCCACCCCAAAGTTGGTAGAACTCATATAGGGATTCAACAGTGTGGCAGGATATAAAATAAATGCACAGAAATCAGTTGCATTTGTATATACTATCAGTGAGATGAAAGAAAGAGAAATTAAGGAGTCGATCCCATTTACAATTGCACCAAAAGCCATAAGATACCTAGGAATAATCCTAACCGAGGAGGTAAAGGATCTATACTCAGAAAACTCCAGATCTCTTATGAAAGAAATTGAGGAAGACCCAAAGAAATGGAAAAACATTCAGTGCTCATGGAATGGAAGAACAAATATTGTGAAAGTGTCTATGCTACCCAGAGCCGTCTACACTTTCAGTGCAATCCCTATCAAAATACCATTGTCATTTTTCACAGACTGGTAATAAATAATCGTGGAACCACTGCTTTTTGTTCTGTAGCTTCCCTGCTTCTGACTTTACCCTCAGATTAGCTCTGCCCTGAATCAGCTCAATAAACTGGGTCCTAGGGGGAGAGGTCCCCAGCAGACAGGTGTAGGACTTGGGGATGGAGACCCAGGGAACACCCTTACTTACAATACAGAGTGCTTGAGATTGTGGGCACCCAGCACAATGTGTCCCCTTACTCTGTGTCTTCACGTCACCTGGATATCTCCTGACAGGTGGCGCATGTCCTTCCTGTTGGTTGCTGTTGTTGCCTGTTCCTCAAGAGAGGGTTTCTGTTCTCTGTGCCTCCAGCACTGCTTCTCCCAACTCAGTGCTTCGTAAATACTTATCAACTGAATGGATTTGATGAATGGTAGTTTTGAAAATGAAGATGTCTTGGATTGACTAATTATCAGCTTTCTTTGTTTGAGTTCTGCCTTCCAGGTTTGATGTAAGATTTTAGAAGAAAACACAATGTCTCTTTGTTTGCTTTTTATTTCCTATTTTTCTTCCTTGCTATGGAGGCTCAGATACTTCATTGTGCCCATGCAGCTGACTTAATGAGATGGGCTTGTGTTTCTTGGATCCTTTGGGAGAACTTCTTTGGAACCAGTACGACCTAGTTAAAAAACAAAACGAAAGTTTACTAGAGTCAGATAGACTAGATTTCAAATTCTGCCTGAATCACTAGCTTGGGAACGTTCGTCTCCTGTTCCGTTATTTGGGCTTGGAGATCTGCTTCACCCAGATGCCATGAGAAACGAGGCTTTTGCTGCCTGCGTTACGGTAGATCGTGGCCTCTGCGTCTCCACATCACACACCTCCAGCGTTCCGTCTGGGGATAGGACCCCGTGGGCTTGTCACATTGCCTTCCTGCAAGCGCCAGAAGCTGCCGGCCCCTGCAACCCACCAACTTAATTCAAGGTGAACCATCCTCCAGGTAAACCATCAGGTGATGCAGGCATGCTCTCCCGAGAACAATTGTCTGGTCCTTTCTGATCTGTCAGTGGCATTGCATTAAAATCGATCCATTTCCCAAACTCCATTGCTGTTCTTTTCTTATCGAATGAATTACAGACCCAGGCACAGCACTTCCGCCCCTCCCACCGAGCCCGGGGACTCCCCGGCACAGCAAGGCTCTTTGACACAATATGGTTTGCTTGGAATTCATTACTCTGGGGACTTGGTGAATTGAAGATCTATTACTTTTTTACATTCTGCTTTCTGTGGAATGCCTGGCGTGATGTCCTGGCTGCCCTCCAGATCGTTTTGATCGCTTCTCTCCTCCTCTCCCTTGGTGTGTCCTTTAGCTTTGTTTTATTTTGCTGCGTGTTTTGTGGTGGAGGCTATTTGGAGATAATATAGTGAAAAAATATATCAGTTTTAGGTCTGAAAGGTAGAACTCAAGTCCCAGGTACATACAGTCATTTGATATTTTAAAACCTGTTGAAAGGAGACAGTAGACCCGTATGTCTGAGGGATGTCGTACGCGTCTGGCACACGTAAGTGTGCTCCGCAAAATATGTGTTCTGCAAGTGAAATGGAGAACACAGAAACACACGGACGGAGACTAGAGAAGCTCTGCTGTCAACCATCATCATGATTCCTGTTTTCTTTCTGTTACACTTGATTACTTTTAAAGCAGAGACTAGACTCAGACCAGTTGAATTCTATTCTTGCTCCTGTGACACACCTTGGACAAATCAGGTAATACTTTGGGACCTCTACCTTCTCATCTGTAAAATGGTTCTGAGCAGATGGCTAAGCAATAGTTTATAGCATTTGCCCACTGCATAATGACTTACGTACCTATCCAACCTGGTACGTTAAGTCTTCAGCCATCTCCAGCCTCTATCTGAGGGTATAAACTTGGGTAATTTTTCAGCACTCTCCATTTCTATCCTCTCAACTCCCTCCTACCTCCCAAACCTCTTTTCTCTCTCTCCCTAGTTCAATAACCACTTATACAGTGTCTGCTATGTGAAGGCATTGTTTTGGGTAACGCATAAAGCAACAAACAAACAAAAATCCCTTGGTTTCATGCAGTTTGTTTGCTAGTGGGGAAAAGAATACAAAAGCAATCAGCAACCAGTGTGTTGAGCTGTGTTAAGTGTAGTGTGTCATGTTCATTACATGATAACATTAATGATGGTTAATGAATGAAGATTCCCAGTTTGGTCCAAACCCAACCAAGGGCCCCATTCAAAGTGTTGCTGTCCCAGTCCTTCCCAGTTAGTGGCCTGAAGTTCCCCTAAGAGCCTTGGTGGGTGTGTGACTTCAGGCTCACTTGTATTTAGGCAACTAGCGTAAAGTAGGTGTGGTTTTGATATGTGACCTTGTGTGCCCTGTGGCCACAAGAAGCAAGGGCTTCTGTTAAGTTGTCACCAAGACGGTCTTGTTCTCTGATCAGAGCGGAGGTAATATGGCAGCCTGAAGCCTGGATCTTGCTTCCTTCTTGACTCTCTGGTGCAGCGAGAAGTACCTATCCCACCCACCCAATGTCCTTAAACTCCATAGCCAAGTTCAGCAGCTACGGGGTCCCCAAAACCATTGGCAGAGCATGCACTTCCTCCCAGGAATGCACAGGCAATACTGAATTCATCGTCATCCACTTCTTGCCCTGGGTTATTACTATTATCCCATTTTTCACTGACATGGAGCTCAGCACTGTATTCCGCTCCACAGGCATAAGCAAACCTGTCGTCATAGGTGTGTTTTCTGGGACTACGTCTGGTTCCAAGGAATGTAGTTCTCAAAGCCTCGTTTGGAAACACAGAATCGTCAGTGGTTTTTCCCAAACAGAGGGGTTTGGTATAGGGGATGCGTTATGTTAGTGTCGGAAGGTTGGCAGAGCAAGAAGAGTGAAATGGCTCAATGATTAATCACGGATAATCATGATTATTAATGACTTACTGCTGGATGCTAGCGCGAAAAGAAGCAATAATGGCTACGGTCAGGGAACCAAAAGGAGGAACTGGAGACCAGGATTTGAGAGCTGAGACGTCCAGGGAAAGCTGCAAGCAGCCAGTGCTGGACTTCTAAGGAGGGCCCTGGAGAAAGCGGTGGCTCCGTCCTCTGGGGCGGGCTCTCGGCAGGTGATGCCCTGAGAGACCGGGAAGCATAATTCGTCTTGTGGGTGGTAGCTCTGCAGGGAAGAGACGAGGGGCACCGAAGGAAACCAAAGCCTGGGCTGGATCTGTGCTCTGTCGCTAGGACCGCCCAGCCCAGAATGGAAAAGATGAAAGATGGTCATTTCTCCATTCTGCCTCTGGTACCTCCCATTAGCAGCCTCTAATAGGAAGTCAGCCTGCTGGTGAGTCAGAGTAACGTGGCGTGCAGATTCCCCGCTCCAGACTCAGAGAACATAAAGAAGTGGGCTTGGAGCTCTGAGAGAAAAGGTCAGTAACCCCCAACGGAGCCGGGAAAGGCAACCGTGAACCATGAACCGGGAACCGGGAACCCCGCCGTTGCAAGGTGTCTGCCACGTGCTGCCACTGGACAGACCTGTTCTGTGGCCATGACGGTCCTGATGGGAGTCAGGGATGCTCCTGGCGGCTCCGTGGGGGTCCTGATGTGCAGGTGCTTCGCAGCCCGGGCTCGTGCACACCTGTTGCGCCTGTGATTTCCTCTCCTTCGTGCTCCACCTCCAGCGAGCCTTATCAAGGCTAGTTTTTACCTCCCGCGTCCTTTGACGGCCCATTCCTTGTTCCCTCAAGCACAGCTGTTGCAGGCTGTACCGCTTGTCCTTTCGTTCCTGCAGGAATCACCCAACCTCCTTCCTCCCGGACCCTCCTCTCGTCCCTCCTTCATACCGCCGGCAGGTCATCCTTCTTCTAAAAGAAAACGTGTCATTCCTCCGGCTACACCATTGCAGCGGCTCACCGTGGCAGCGGGGAGGAAGCCAGGCCTCCCCGACGCGGGCTCCCGCGGCCACTGACGAGCTGGCTCTGCCGCTGCTTGTCTCCCTGCTGCTGCTCACGCGCCCCCTCTGCCTGCGGCTCCCGCGGCCCCTGGGCTGTCTGCACCGTCTGTGCCCATCAAGGCTTTCTTCCCTGTCCCCTCTTCTCTGAAGCCTTTACTATTGCAATCTTGGTTTGCAAGCTAGCGTGTGTGTGTTTCATCACAAAGCTGTTGGTTTCTCCACTGCACTTATTTTACTATCACTGAATTCTAGACAGAAGCAGAAGGAAAAGAGCATAGTCTTTGGAGCTGGACAGTCTTTTTTTTTAATTAATTAATTAATTAATTATATTTATTTTTATTTTTTTAATTTTTAAATTTCTTTTTCAGTGTACCAGAATTCATTGTTTATGCACCACACCCCATGCTCCATGCAATCCGTGCCCTCCACAATGCCCAACACCAGGCTCACCCAACTTCCTACCCCTCTCTCCTCCAAAATCCTCAGTCTGTTTTCCAGAGTCCACAGTCTCTCATGGTTTATCTCCCCCTCCGATTTCCCCCAACTCCCTTCTCCTCTCCATCTCCCCATGTCCTCCGTGTTATTTCTTATGCTCCACAAATGAGCGAAATCGTTTGATAAATTGACTCTCTCTGCTTGACTTATTTCACTCAGCATAATCTCTTCCAGTCCTGTCCACATTGCTACAAAAGTTGGGTATTCATCCTTTCTGATGGAGGCATCATACTCCATAGTGTATATGCACCACATCTTCCTTATCCATTCGTCCGTTGAAGGGCATCTTGGCTCTTTCCAGTTTGGTGACTGTGGCCATTGCTGCTCTGAACAATGGGGTACAGAGGGCCCTTCTTCTCACTCCATCTGTATCTTTGGAGTAAATACCCTGCAATCATAGGGTCATGGGGAAGGAGCTAGGCAGCCTTGAAGCTGAACCGAAGGTCTGACACTTCAGTGCCGGGTGAATTTGTCCAGGTGACTTAGACTTCCTTGAGTCTCAACTGCCGCATCTGAAAAGTGGGCTCTGAGGCCAACCTCATAGAGCTAGGAGATGAATTAATGAAATCACATCATTAATTTTCTACCATGATGCTTCACACCCAGTAGACTTTTTAAACAAGGGTCGGTTCCTTTATTTGATCGGAGTGTGGCTGGTCAACCCCTAGTACTCTCTCAGCGGCAGGAAGTCAGGAGTGAGTTCCTAGTCCTCATTATATCTCTGCAGATCCTGGACCAGTGCTGGGGACCTAGGAGACTGTGCTGCCTGCCCGGCTTCTGGAGTGGTCCTGTTTGCCCTACAGCTGGAGTGCCTGGTGGTCCGTCCATGCCAGTCCTTGGGAGGCATTGCAGGGAGAGCGCAAGGATGCTCATCAGGGGTTGGTGTGGGATCAGAGACTGCCGTGCGGCCCCTGGAGGGGCTCTGCACCTGGGCAGCCTGAGCACGAGGCCGGTTCTAACCCGTGGTGCTAATAAGCAGCACTCGACTCACGGCTTCTGAAGGACCCCTTGGTGACATGCCATCAGAGGGAAGCCCAGAGTATTCCTTCTCCCCACAGCGTGTCCTCCTCCCATGGCATCTGGCTTTGTGGCAAACATTTCTTTCAGGTTGAAGATGAGACCATTGCTTGTGAGCAGCGAGGACAGTTGAGGCCACACGGTGTGGAAGAATGAGCTTAGGCGTTGGGATCTGGGAGGCTCGGGCTCACCCCGATGGCACCATGCGTAATCAGTCACTTAACCCCCAGCTCATGTATCGCTCTGGGTGCTGTAGATTTCCCTCCTACCGACCACCCAAGACTGTTATGAAATGACAATCATTCATGTGGCAGGACTTTGAGACCTGGAGGATTACCATTTCTGTGCTGGCCGTCAAAGATTTCCACAGATACGTGCTCTGGACACTTTGCCTGGTAAAGCTCCCCGCGGATAAATGAAAGCCTTCAAGTGGGCAGGAAGTAATTTCATTTCCATGCAGGTTAATCAAGACCTGTGTTTTCTGAAGGCTAATGGTCTGATGAGCGATGTCCGGAGTCAAGCTAATGTGATGACCTAATTGTAATTTTTCAGGTTCCCATTATCACACACAAGTCCCATCTGTCACGGTGTACCTGTTTGCACAGTGGCCTCTCCCATCCTGCTCACCGAGTCTCCGTGGCTGTTAGAGGGGAAGAAGGCCAAGACCATGGCCTCAAAGGACACGAAACGCTCCCCCAGGCAGTTTGGTTTTAGTTATTGTCGCATTCCACAAAGCAGCCAGACCAGTGTTCACTTAGGGCTACTCTGGGCCGGGCACAGGCTAGACACAGGCTCAAGGAAAAGAAGCCATGGCCCCCTGCTCAGTAGGCTTTCCTTTTGATTGGGCTTGAGAAGAAGATTGGAAGGGAAGTGAGAATGTGAATGCACATGGTAAGATCATTCTCGATTCTATAGAAAATATGCTCGAGGTGAGGCCGGCCCGTCACTCAGGGCTGTTCACGCTACTTCAGTGTTATTAACAAAGTCTATGAGCCCAAGAGCATGTACAGATCCCATGTTATAAAATCACAGGAGACAAGAAAGTCAACTACCCCTTACCCCAGGCTTGCTTTCTTCTATTTTATTTATTATCTGCATAGTGCTTATCACAATTCAAAATTATATTATTTTTTCTCTCTGCACACACCCGCATGGCACACACACAAACTGCCACAGGCACACACGTGCACACGTGCACACACGGTGCACATGGAGGGGCAGCCTCTCGGTCAACAAATGAGGGCCCTGCGGGATGGTGAGGACAGAACACAGGAAGTAAGGTTTAAGAGACCAGATAAAATAGTTTCAGTTGTTAGTCTTAGGATGTAAACGAATTATCTCACCCAGAACAATGATGATCTTTATTTGGCTTCATTTTATTTTATCTAAATTCCATTAATGAATCTACAGTGTATTTTTAGTTCCAGAGGTAGAGTTCAGGGACTCACCAGTTGCCGACGCCCCGCAGCGCTCACTGCATCCCGTGCCCTCCTCCATGCCCATCCCCCGGTGGCCCCATCCCCCCCACCCCTTCCCCTCCAGCAGCCCTCAGTTTGTTTCCTAGAGTTAAGAGTCTCTCACTGTTTGCCTCCCTCTCTGATTTTGTCTTGTTTCATTTTTCCCTCTTCCCCTATGATCCTCTGTTTTGTTTCTTAAATCCCACATATGCATGAAATCGCGTGATAACTGTCTTACTCTGAGTCATTTTGCTCAGCATAATGCCTTCTAGTTCCATCCATGTTATTGCAGAGGGCAAGCGCTCATCCTTCGGGATGGTTGAGTGATAATCCATCATGTATCTCACACCCTCTTTCTCCATTCCGCAGTCAGTGGACATCTGGGCTCTTTCCATAGTTTGGCTATTGTGGACATTGCTGCTCTAAATATTGGGATATTCAGATCACCTTGTTTGTATTCTTTGGGGGTAAATACCCAGCAATGCCATCGCTGGGTCATAGGGTAGCTCTATTTTCAACTTGTTGAGGACCCTCCATGCTATTTTCCAGAGTGGCTGCACCATCTTGCATTCCCACCAACAGTGTAGGAGGGTTCCCCTTTCTCCAGATCCTCGCCAACATCTGGCGTTTCCTGAGCTGTTAATTTCAGCCATTCTGACCAGTGGGAGGTGGGATCTCACTGTGGTTTTGATTTGTATTTCCCTGATGCCGAGTGATATGGAGCATTTATTCCTGTGTTGGCCATTTCTAAAACCTCCAAGAACATGGAACAGAAGTTTCAAGAACCTGGCAATCTTGTTAAAGCCAGTTCTACAAGTGTGCCTGGAACCTGTGTGTATGCAGTGATTATCTGTTGAGTTAATTAATGGATTAATTAATTATTATACTGAGTTCCCCGTCTCCTGTAGCTGGTCTGTTCAAATACTTCGTACCCAAATACTTCAAAAGCTAGTCTCCTTGTGAGATAAAAACTGTCCAATCTTATAGGATTCTTCACTGTTTTTTTTTTTTTTTTTCCATTTGAAGTAGGGGACAAACCAGCCTCATTTCCATGTATAGCTAATTTTTCATTGATTGTAAACTTGTTTTCCATTATGCCATTGAATATAGTTATGTTTGCTATTTGCAGCACCTGTCATCTGGAAGTAAGTCTCTATTCATTGTCTTTTTTTTTTTTTTTTTAAGATTTTATTTATTTGACAGAGATCACAAGCAGGTAGAGAGGCAGGCGGAGAGAGAGAGGGCGAACCAGGCTCCCCACTGAGCAGAGAGCCCGATGCTCTGAGATCATGACCTGAGCCTAAGGCAGGGGCTTTAACCCACTGAGCCACCCAGGCGCACCCCCCCCACCCGCCTTTTAAATTTTTTTAGGAATGGGTCACATTTTCCCACTTCCTGTCCCATTAAACTTGTTTTGGACTCCCTCCTGGGTATCGTGAATGTTGCATTGTGGAAACTCCAGATTCTATAATACTCTTCTGATGAGTGTTTTGTGGTTGATGTTCCTGTTGTCATTTTTTGGTGTCTTTGTTGATGTGAGCACTTAACTTTGTTCAACTCAGATTGAAGTCTCTGCCTCTTGGGCAGTGGTTCAAATCTCCGCTCGTTATTTTATCTTTGGCCTGGCTGCTCGGTGTCTGCTCCACGCATGCGTGGTTTGGGGGTCAGCCAGCCGGGGAGTTGGACAGATTGTACATGCAGACTGGGTGGTTCCCTTCTCTGATTCTTTCCTCGGTAGGTTTCCACCTGCCTTTACAGACGTTGCAATTTTCCTGACCTCTGGTCTTTGGGGCCCAAAAGACTGTAGTTTTTTATAGGGTTGGTCCCCACGCTCATGTTCGAAGCCATGTGAATAGCAAATAGTGATGCACTGATAGGAGTGCAGACTGAGTCTGATTTGTAGATTTAGGAGGAAGGTAACTGGTATTTCTCTTTGCTGTCTCCTGCTCTATCCTCCAACTCTACTCCATGTTCCTGCAGAGCAAGCAGAGGGAGTCGGTCTGCAGTATCCTGGACTCCACTAGACAGAGCCCTGCTATCTCCTCGACAAGACGTGGAGGAATCTAGGAGCTCCTTTTACTTGAGAGCCCCCTTGAGTAACAGTTGTGAAGAGATGTTATAATAAAACTTTGCATTTAAATTGCCTCTTATTCTTAGGATGTCAAAGTGCTTAACAAACACGAATTGCTAGAAACCTTTTAGATTAATTAAAATGAACAGATTTCCCAGACAAAGGAGGTGACTGTTCATACTTTCAGATTTTTTTTTCCTTCCCCAGGTGAGTGAGTGGAAGCACAAATAAGTTCTCTCTTCAGACTGAGATGTTCTGAGAACAGGTGAATTCAGCGTGAGCACTGCAGCCTTGCTGCCCAATTTCATCGCTCTTCAGAATAATAATGATGATACTGTCAGGGCTTCATGAACGCTGTGCTTGGGGGGGAGGATGTGTGCGACCCCTTGCTGAATGGCTGCGATGAACCTGGCGTGCTGCCCAGCACGCGGTTTTCCGTCCTGCATTGTTTTCCTCCTGGGGCCTCTGGGAGGTGGCTCCTACTCTCACTTCGGGCTGCAGGGTGGGCTGGGGTGGGAGGGGGGCTTATCTTCATTTCACAGCCCAGGAAACAGAGGCCTTATTAAGCTGCTGGCTGTGCTTCTCCAGCTAAGGAAGCTTGGGATTCTGACTCAAGTCTGCTGATTCTCACCTTCTTCCAATAGTCTTCTCTGGATTTTCTGTATTTCTGTAGAGAGCCCCATACTCTCTACCAACATCATTACCAAATACGATGCCCCGCCCCCACCCCCACCCCATTTCTAAACTCCCGAGGAACATAACGCAGTCTCTTCAGAAACTGACCCGGGACGGGGGCTTCTGCGCTGGCAGGGAGAGGACACGAGGGCGGAGGGTTTGCCAAGCTCAGATCGGAGGCGCGTGGACTTTCTTCTGCTCTCCGGGTTATCCCATCCGCCAGAGCTGGCGGTCCAAAGGCAAACGGAGGGAGACTCCCATTCCCTGGAGGACAGCGAGCAGATCCGGTAGCAAACAGGTTGCAAAACGGTCTCCTCCAGAAGTCCCCGCGAGTAGCTTCTCGCCTCTGTTTTACAGAGCACGCAACTGAGATTGGAAAGATTAAAGGCTTTTTCCAAGGTTGCATCACCTCTAAAAATGTCTAGAGCCTGCTTAACTTCGAGACCGTTCCCTGCCCTTCTCACACTGTTGAGATAGTCACATTCTAAGCAGATCTGACGGCGCGATCCGTCTGCGTCCCGCGTGCCCACGGACTGGACACGCCCTGTGAGGATGTTCTGTCCAGGGTGGGCACCTGTTTGCCAAGTTCCCATTTGGAGACTGTTGTGATTTTCGCATCCCGGTCATTCCAGCAAAACACAAGAGCGCCTTTCCCACCGTACCCCCGCCAGCGCTGGTGGCGTGTGCTTCCGTGTGCTCCCGTGGGCCGACGACCTTGCCCAGGGGTAAGCCCGGCAGGGGGCCTTTGTTCTTCTCACTTCCGTTTTGTTCATAGGATTGTGCAGGAAGCTCAGAGCAGGTCTTTGATGCAGGTTCGTGTGCTGGGAGCACAGACCAGACATCTGTGCATATCACAGAAGCCCCGACTCAGGGCCTGGTGCCCACCGGCAAGCCCAGCAGGCACTTTAATCCCTGCTGTCCAGCGCCGCTGAAGACATTTGGACAAGAGTTTCTGTTGAGACAGCCACTTCTTCACAATGCGCCGCCATCGCTCCCCTGACTTCTCACTCATGACACGTCACAGGAGAGACAGTGCGGGGGTTTTCCAGGTAAAGGGAAAACGCGCCTGGAGAAGTGGGATCTTTCTAGCACTCCTGATGTTTTCCTGCCACGTTGTGCCTGGCAAACTTCTCTTCTTGTGAATCCATCCAAGGTTTTCCTGTCCTCTGCTCACCAGGGCACTTCTTAGGTCCATGCGGACCCTCTCCAGGACACAGTGGCCACATGGAAGAGAAGCCTGGAAGGAATGTCCCCCACCCATCATGTTGCATGAAGAGGGAGGACTCTGGCTGCCCCTTTTAGTGGCACGGTGGTCACAAAGTGAGGTTGTGCCAGCACCCCTGGGCCGAGGGCAAACAGCTTGTCACAGATGCTGTGGTCCCACGGCCAGGAAAGGTGGGTGGTTGGGGGACCACAGTAGCTCGGGGTGACAGCAGCACTAACAAGATGACTTTGGAATATCTGCTGAATCCAGACCCCCAGCCTGCAGCTGCTGACTGGCGTGGCTTCGTTCAGCTCCCCCGGGGATCAGATCGGAAGTCTCCCTTTGTCTTTAAACAGGGGAGCAAGAGGACCGAAACTGTAATTTAGAAAGATCGTGTTGAGAGCAGACTGGAGGGCAGGTGGCAGCCTTCAAATAGGCGTTTGGATACACGTGTGAGATTTGTTTATTAATTACCAGAGAACAGGGAAGTAATGTAGTTGAGAGTCCATGGAAAGTTCCAGAACTGTAAACCCGAACTGTTTTTGGATGTTGTTACTCTCTGTGGTACAAACTAGTCATACAGTAATGTCATTGCATCTCAATAAGTAATATAATAGTATGCTTATGCTACTTGAATGCAGTGGCGAGGCAGCAGAGTAAAACAGGCCACCTGTGAAAAGCAGGGTAGTCCTCTCCGCTTGCCATGTGGGTAGGAGGCTTCAGTGGGACGCCAAACGTGGAGCCTGGCACAGGGCTTCTGCCAGACTTGGAGGAGCAGACGCTCCAGGGGGACGAGCTGGAGGACGCTCCAGGGCCCTCGTGGGCAGGGGCTGGCTGTGCATCGCTTAGGGCTTGTCCCGGAGATCAGAGGGCCCAGTGTGACCAGGAGTCACATGACACGGGCGTGGAGCCCCACTTAACGGAACCAGGCGTATTAGCTTTGAGAGCCAGGTTTGATCCGTGTCCCCAGTTCATAGCCAGTCAACAGGTTTGGAGATAATTAGCTTCCTAACTGCTAATACAGTGTCCAAAGGTGATGGTGGACAGCAAGTGTCGTAACCACGTCGGGGAGAGCTTCGAATGCTACTTCCAGAAGAAGCCATAGCGTGGAGTCAGTGTGATAACCACGTTTCCTGTTGTAACCAAGTGAGACGGGCCAGGAGTGTCAGACGCATGGGATTTCGTGTCTAATTCACTTTAATTGGAATCCTAAGGTTCTCCTTCCTACTAGGGAAAATAAATGGCTTATGTATGCTTTGCGTTCCTCTTACATCTACCCCAACTTTGAAAAGCATAGAGCCAGAGTCACGGACAGGACAGACCCTCAGTAAGTCACACTCCCCTTTTTTTTTAAAGCTTTCCTGATTATTTTTACTCCCAAAGAAAAGGAAGGCTCAGAATTGAATAAATCCAAGAGCTTCAGAAACAACATTAGATTCATATTTAGATAGCAATTAATTTTTTCCTTGGGTAAGAAAAATTATGCATTTGCTTCTAAAATATGAAGAGTGGTGATTATGATTCATGCACACATGATTCACAGCGCGAGCTGGAGCTAAAACACAGCTAAACTAATAATATTTCGTCCTTGTGACTAAAGCTTGTCTAAGCTTAGAATGTGTGCCCGCCGTTAAGAGCAGAGAGGCCCAAGGGCAGCTTTGCTGAGGCTTCAGTTTGGTGATGGAGCATACGGAGGGAAGGTGTTCTCACTGCCGCAAGGTGGGGGTGCCTCCTGTGTTCTCTTCACCTGCTTCCTGCTCTGCAGCTGCTTCGTGTCCAGGTACGACTCATGTCTGGTAACAATGTCCAGAGCCAAGCTTCATCCACTCTGCTGTGGTTTAGTGCCCCAGCTCCTCAATGGGTGTCCCATCCTGTCATATCTCTGTCTTTCTAGCAAACCTGTTCTCCCTCTTCTTACCGAGGTGAATTCTTCCAGTGTGGGTCGCCTGTGAGGCTGAGAAGAAACGTGACTCTGCATTTCCCATTTCCTCACCTGGGACCCTCAGCCGCCAACACATCCCCGAGCAGGGAGTTCCTGGTCTATGAACGAGAGATTGCCATGACTTAATAGTCTCTTTTAGAATGATTAAATGTATACAAAGTAGCCTACACAGTTCCCGAAATAAAATAGGTAGACAGCACGCTGTGTTTGCTCCACAGGGGCTCTTCATCACTGGAAAGATCGGACCTAATTTTATTATGGTGTTCTATGTGCGCCTACGGAGATGCCTCCCCCACAAGCATTCCTCCCCCTTTCACTGTCTGTCTCCAGCACAGTTTCCTGTCTCGCGCATCCCTGCTCTGACTTTGTACTTCTCTCCATCAGAATCTCCCAGGACCTCATGCTTGGATGGATATACTTCATTGCTTTTCTTTCCCATGTGCCTTCTCACCTGGTACCTGGACTGTTCCAAGAAAACTGGGGTCCCCTGGTGCCCCTCTATCCCCAGCAGACTGGAGCTCACAGCATCCCAGATCTTCATCTTCTGAGCATGATTCAGGGACGTTCCTCAAGGACGGACTGTGCGCTCTGGCTGTGTACTCTGGGTCTGAGTCGGGTGTGGTCACTGGCCTTAAGGATTCACACTCTAATAGGAGAAGGCAGAAAGGAATCTACACCTAAGTGTCCACCAAGGGGAATGAGAGAAGTACCAGGACGGGCTGGGGAGGAAGGTTTGCATAGGACACTCCGGTTTCCAGGGCGTGATCAAAGGTTTGAGGAAGACCGTGATAGGCGAGCCTGTAGTGGAAGAATGAAGCAGTGTCTACCAAAAGCTCGGAGCAGTGGAGACCACGCAGGCTTTGGCTTGGAAAGAGGGATTTGAATACTGGCAGTTCCCTGTGGAAAGCCCTTCTACCCAATCTTTCCCAGCCCTGCCCTTTGTCGTGCTCAGGGCTGTTTTCTGAGGTCGCGTCTTGTGAGTCTTTCTAAAGTTACCTGTGACTGTCACACCGACTGCAGTCACTCTTTGTATCAGACACCATTAGTGCCTAATATCCTCTCCCCCTGGACCCCAGTGTCTTAGGTCTTTACCCCTCCAAAGCATGATTAGGGGAGAGGGATCCCAGCCCCAGCCACAGGAATTGCTCTGATTGACGTGAGTCCAGTATTGTGGTCCCCTTCCCTTTCCAGTGCCTGGTTCGGGGAAGACAGAAGGACTCAGTTCTGGGTGGAGAGGCACAGAGGGACCTTGTGGGGACCTCAGCGAAGGATTGGTTTGCTTCCTCCCAAGAGAGGCATTCTTAGGACTGGTCTCTTCTCTTTCCAATGTTGTGCACGTTAGCCACCCTGCAAACCTAGAGGGATCCCATCTTGGATGAAACTGTCACTTAAAAGCCAGAGGATGGAAAAGCGGGAGGAGCCCCAAAGCATCATGATGAAAGTAACCAGGACATACGATGCCGCTTTCCTCTGACTCTCCAGTGACTGCGGGGCGAAGCGGGGTGGTAATACCATTTCCCACACGTCTGTCTTGCTTAACACAGAAATGGGGAAACCTTTTTCTGTAAAGGGCTAGATAGGAAATACTTTATGTTTTGTAGGATTTATGTTATGTGACCACTTATGATGGCACCTGATGCTTAAAAGCAGCCGTAAAGAAATGGGCGTGACTGCATCCCAATCAAACTTCTTTACCAGGACAGGCACCCGCCCAGACCCATGGGTCCCTGTCTATGCACCACTAGTTGCAGCCACTGAGTAAGGATTGTTTCTTTCAGGGGGAGCGGTGTCCGCTCGAGCATCTTCTACCCCTTTACCTCGATGTATCTGATGAAGAGCCATATTACAGGAAACTCACTGTCTCCCTCTAGGATGATTTAGTTTCTCTGACGGCAGGGGTGCGTTTTCTCTTACCGTGCGCCTGGAACAGAGGAGCTCCGCGGATGTGCGAGGGAGTGTGGGAATGAACGTGGGTGAGCTCACGAATCTCATCGAATTTCAGTTTGATTTTGTCTAATTCCAAAGGTTCCTGATAAGTTAGCTGGAGATGACTGTAGATCCCGTGTGTGCCTGTTGTATTCACATCACAACATGAAGCAGCCCCTCCCTGAATCGGATGATGAGTTATGTGGTCACTGTGAAACTAGCAGCTGTTCATAGACACTTGTTGTGTGGGGAGCATGGTGTAAAGCTTGTCTTGTGCATTATTTTATTTCCTCCCTTATGAAAGCTTATGAGATTGGCGGCTATTCCCATTTCAGAGGTGAGGAACGGGAGGCTCAGAGAGGTGGGATAACCTGTCTGTGGACACACAGCTGATGGCAGAGCAGAGATGTCTGACTCCAGAAAGCATGGTCCTTACCATGAACGCTCCGGTGGATGTATTTCCAGAGGTGCCCTTAAAGACACCTCCTGCTGTCTGCCCTTTTGAACTGTGTCTCTCCCACCTGGCATGGAGAGGCAGAATCTCTTCTCTCCTCCTTTGGAATCCAGGCCAGCTCCATTCCCAAGCCTGACAAACAGGATATGGCAAAGTGCTCCCCTTTACCTCCTAAGCCTGGACCTGAAGAAACCTGCAGCAGCTTCCAACCTCACTTTCAGGAATGTTCTCTTTTGGAGACCCGACACCAACTTGAACCCTGACTGCCCAGCGGCAGAGAAGCAGCCATGTCCAGAGAGGTCAAGCACCAATTTGCACCGTCCAGCCCTAACTGACCACTCCCAGACTGGGTGTGGAGTCACCACTGAGCTCTGATCCATGGAATGGGGTAGAGACAAAACTGCCATCGCTTTTAGTCAGTGAGTTCTGGGGTGATTTCGTTATGCATCAGTAGGTATCCAAAGCACATGGCAAACGTGCTTGCAGAGCGCCTCTGAGCTGAGAGGTGGTGGGCGTCCGGTGTCTGAGTTTGCGTGGCTTGTAGGTGATCAGTAAGTAGGGGCTGCTCTTGCTTCCCGTGTGGATGGAGGTGGAAACCCTAGGAACCAAATGAGGTCCATAGGGACCAGTGGCACTTGGTGAAGGGTGTGTGGCTAAGGCTCTGAAGAGATGAGTGCAGTTGTGGAAATGGTACGGTGAACTTCCAATCCGTGCAAGCCTTCCTCTCTAGGAAGTGCTGCCTCCTCTGGGATCCCGTGTAAAAGGAATGCGTTCTAGAGGTCTGTTGCCCAGCGTCGCACCTGTAGTTAACAGTATGTATTGAACACTTAGAAATTTGTTAAGAGGCTGGATCGCACATTCAGTGCTCTTACCACAACTTCAAAAAAATGTACTAAGTGCATCCATAAAGTACTGGGGAAAAAATAATGCAAGAACTGAGCATATTGGGAGGACTCTTGCATATAAAACCTGCAAACTGGGGCCCGAGACCCAGTGTGGTCTCTCTCTCTTTTTTTTTTTTTTTAATTTTTTATTTTTTCAGCATAACAGTATTCATTATTTTTGCACGACACCCAGTGCTCCATGCAATCCGTGCCCGCTCTAATACCCACCACCTGGTTCCCCCAACCTCCCACCTCCGCCCCTTCAAACCCCTCAGATTGTTTTTCAGAGTCCATAGTCTCTCATGGTTCACCTCCCCTTCCAGTTTCCCCCAATTCCCTTCTCCTCTCCATCTCCCCATGTCCTCCATGCTATTTGTTATGCTCCACAAATAAGTGAAACCATATGATAATTGACTCTCTCTGCTTGACTTATTTCACTCAGCATCATCTCTTCCAGTCCCGTCCATGTTGCTACAAAAGTTGGGTATTCGTCCTTTCTGATGGAGACATAATACTCCATAGTGTATATGGACCACAGCTTCCTTATCCATTCGTCCGTTGAAGGGCATCTTGGTTCTTTCCACAGTCTGGCGACCGTGGCCATTGCTGCTATAAACATTGGGGTACAGATGGCCCTTCTTTTCACTCCATCTGTATCTTTGGGGTAAATACCCAGTAGTGCAATGGCAGGGTCATTGATCTCTGTCCTGGAATCAATCTTTCCAGACCTCAGTCAGTTTCTTTGTCCGTGCTGCTTGGAGAGGCTTTCTGAAAGGGGCCTTCCAGATGTAGAAAATTCAGCTCTGATTTTTGAAGTACCTGTGAGCAGATTTCCTCTGGTGCTGAGACCGTGTCTTTGATCCCTGCCCTGGGATGGACAACACCCCCGTGTCTGCACCCACCACGTAAGCTGGAGTTTTAACCAGACTTGATGCAAAATACAGTCGTGGCTCGGGAGAGGTGAGGAGTCTCTCACAGAAAGCAGAGCTGTGACAAAGTTGTGACAGGGGCTGGGGAGGAGACACAGAGAGCAAATTCACCTTTCAGAAAGGAAGTCGGAGCTAGTTAGCTTTCTTATTCCTCTGATTTCCACAAAGTGCTCTTTCCTTCCTGAGGTGCCAAGAAGGTGCCCATAGGTAGGCGTCACCACTCAGAACTTATGCTCATCAGATATTCCCCACACTATTCTTCAGTGAAGGTGGCGGTGCTGAGAATGACATCCCTTGGCCACTCACAGTGGGCCACCCATGGCTTCTAAGACATGGAATCGAGGCATGAATAAGACATGGTCCTGCATTACTCATAGACTATTGTGGAAACATAAAGAGGGCCATAGGCTACGGTGCAGTGTATAGTCCAGGCTGCACTACAGTGACTAACTCTGCCCGAGCAAGTCGCGCCTGATCTCCAAGCCCCACTCTCCTGTTGGAAAGCTCCCTGTGCTCTTCACTTATGGGGATTACCGTGGCTGGAAACTGCACTGGAGAGTGATGCTTGGGAGCCCTCTCTCAATAATATAAGCTCTGGGTGAACAAGGAGATGGTCTTTGTTCACTGTTGAAGCCTTCCTACCTTGGCTACTGACACCTATATCGTAGGCCTTTGGGGGCAGTTTTTTGAAGGAAATCAGGGAGTAAAAGATCTGAGAAGACTTCTGAGAGAATGAGATATCTGATTGAGGTTTTGAAGGTTGAGTGGAAGCTTGCATCCAAAACAGCAGGAACAAAAGTAAACCTAAAAATATTGACCATCTAAAAGAAAGATGTGACCCCATTAGCCCTTTGTTACAGAATTAGCAGAGATCCCTGCTAAGACTCATTGACATCTGAATCTTTAGGGAGGTGGGTTTGTGCAGGAGAGAGTCTGGCATAAAATCATTAAGGTTGATGGTTCTCAGCCCAGGTCCCTCCGTTGCCTAGTCACTATGAGCTCCAGTTTCCACGTCTTCAAACGAGAATAGTCTCTGTCTCCTTAGGGTCAAATAAAGTAACACAGGTTGATTCTTTGGCTGCTACAGATGACACATGTGACTCCTATGTTATGATTCCTCTGTTGCATAGGATACAGTGACCTAGGCACTGAAATAGACTTCTGCCTTAGTTTCCCTGAATGTAAACAGACAGATCACAGTTCTGTTACTGCGAGAGACAGCCTTATGCCTGGATACACTGTACTGAAAATCTGTCAGTCAGTCAACAGGCTGAGGTAGTTTGGGATAGAACATTCGGCATGGCAGCCTACCAGACCTGGTTTGAACCCCAGCTCCTCTTGTTCCCAATTTTGTAAGAAAGCTGTATTACTTAGTCACCTTGAGACTCAGCGTCTTCATTTAAAAACTGGGACAGTAATGCCTAATATCTTTGGTCCTTGTCAATTCGTTTCATAATCTGTTAATTTTAAAGTTACTCAACAATGTATCTGTATCCATGTTGTTTCAGGGATAGATTAGATTATAAATTAATGTACATAAAGCACGTATCCCAGAGCTTGACACAAGGTTGAAACCCAATAATCGGGAGCTGAGTATGATAGTGGTGTTGTTATTGTTCTTAGTAAACAAGATAGACAAAGTATGGTAGTTAGACAGTGGAAGGGGACTTTGGGGAGGCTATATGTGGAGCACATGGATGTTGAGAAAAATAGGAATGCTCTGGATGAGTTGGTGGGATGGGAATTCCAAGAAAACGGAACAATGAAGTCAAGATAGGGTGTAGAAACAAAATGGGTTGAGTTTGGGCTGAGTAGGGAGTTTATTATAGTAAAAATGAAAGGTGCATCAAGGGGTAAAAATAGAAATATGGAAATTATCAGGGAATGCTATAAAATATGATCAGACACTCTACATTGTACAACTAGATTGTCATAGCTGTGTTACAGGATATCTGTAAGTCCAGTTTTAAGAGATATTGCTGCATAGTCTTCTAGACTATGGAGCACATTGAAGTAATAGTATTGCTAGGACTCACTCACTGCATACATTTGCTATGCCAGTAAGTTGTTGGTACAGATTTTCTCATTTAATTCTCATATCCATACATTTGTGAAGGTAAATGTTATAATTCCTGTGTTATAGGTCAAGGCTCAGAAAGTTTGACTTGTGTCTTTGAAATACAGTTTTTGCTTCTCAATGAAACATGTGAATTTTGGAAAAAATCAAGGTCCAAAGACATATATCAACACCAGTGTCATGGAAGAAACTAAAAATTAAAAAAATAAAAAAATAAAAAAAAATTGAAATATACACTTGTATAATCTCAACAGATGTCAAACTCAAAAGTCTAGTTTAACTGGTACAAAAATCAAGAAGTGACACCATCTGTGTTCCTATAAATCCCCTTCATGCTTTTCTCCAATTACTACCCTCTACCACGGCCAAGTGGAAATACTACCTTGACTTCTGGCATCATGTTGCTCTTAGTTTTGACTGTTTTTGAACTTTATAGGGGTGAGCCCATATAGTATGTATTATTCTGTACTTGGTTTCCGTTGCTCAACATGATTATGAAAATTCATCCATCTCACTGTATCTAGTAGTATCTCATTCTTATTGCCATGTAGTGTCCAAACTATAAATATATCACAATCCATTCACTCATTCTCCTAAGATATGTGTAATCTTGGGGTACCTGGGTGCCTGAGGGGGTTAAGCCTCTGCCTTTGGATCAGGTCATGATCTCAGGGTCCTGGGATCAAGCTCCGCCTCAGGCTCTCTGCTCAGCAGGGACACTGCTTTCTCCTCCACCTCTGCCTGCTTCTCTGCCTACTTATGATCTCTCTCTGTCAAATAAAATTTTAAAAATCTTTTTAAAAAAAGATGTGTAATCTTCATTGATGGATTATTTTAAAAATGGTACAAACATTCTTATACCGGTGTTTTAATTCATACACATTTGCATTTCTGTTGGGTACATTATGGAGAATGCACAGCTGGGTTACAGAGTATGTACATATTCAGTTTTAGTAGATGCTGCTATACAGTTTCCCAAAGTGGTCATCGCAGACCACAATACCTGATGGTGTCAGGGTCTGCACCTGCTCACACACTTGCCGTTCCCTGCCTTTTTCCTTTTGGCCTCTCTGGTCAGTGTGAAGTGGTAGCATCACATTATATCAATTTGCATTTATAAGACTGTAAATGAAATTGAGTATCTCTTCATATGATTATTGGTCTTTTGGCACAGTCTTTTGGTATATGATTTAAGAATTAAGTTCCTTTCTTGCTTAACTAACTGTACTGTACTTAAATTATCTCGTTCATGCCATCTTGATGGCATCTGCTGAGCCTCAAGCCTCTGTGTGGTTTCAGCACCAGGGACAGTGTCTCAAAAAAGTGCTAGGGCCAAAGGTCCAGTGAAAGGACAGGGTCCACCGTGAGTAAGACGTGAAGCAGGGAGTGAAAGCCAAGCCTGGCAGTTGCTAATCCTGTGTTCTCACCACTCTAAAGAGGCTGAATACGGCATGGTTCACCTTCCTGATGTTGCCCACAGCAGTTCCAAATGGAATGCTCAATTAATCCAATGAGTAGAGTAGAGAACAATGGACATTCTAATATGGCCATGGTACAGAGCACCCCTGAAGAGATAGCGATTGCATTCTCTCTGAATGGCTTTATGAATTCAAGAATGGTCTCTAACCTAACTCTCTCCACAACCACAACTCTTTGATGAGGCCTTGTTCAGAGCAATATTTGTCTTCTCAACAACTACACTTGATGTTTCCAAGTAAGTACGTGTAGCTGAAATATAGTGCCTAAAACTATGTGCTTTGGGATCTAGTTCTGCTTCCATTTACTCTACTTGAGCTTTAATTAAATTATTTGTTCTCTCTGAGCCTTTTTCAAACCTAATACTGGGGTAATATTGCCCACTTCAAAGGTCATTATAAGGATCAAATTATCTGCGAGTGTAATCTACTCAGGAGAGCTCTTGGCCACTACTGATCACTCACTAAATGCTAGATCTTATTATTAATGCTAATATTGGAGAATTTAAAAAGATAATGAGGACTGTGTGGTTGGCCCAGCATGGCTTTGGGATGCAGATTTGTTTGTGACAGACCTGTTTTAAAGCGAGAGGGAAATCAGTGGAGCAGATGATGGCTAATTGAGCATTGCAAGGGTTCCATGGTAGCAATACATAGAGAGCATACTTTGAAAAACAACCTGAGAAATAATATTTATAAAATGCAATGTGATATATGGCTCAGAAAATGTTATGGCCAAGGGAAGGAAGAAGAGGTTCCCCAGAAGACTAGGAGGCTCCCTAGAAGAGGAGGCTCCCTAGAAGACTAGAAGAGGAGGTTCCCTAGAAGAAGACTGGGAGGTTCCCTAGAAGACAGATATGAGACTAAGAAAGTACACTGAAGCCACAACAGAGGCCTTCGAATGCTATGCCAGGGAAGGGAACTTCAGTTTCCAGACATCTCAGAGCCACTGGAGGCACTTGATAGAGAAGTAAGCAGATGAAGCCATTTTTCAGGAGATGGACCTAAGGGGAGCTGAAGGGTTAGAATAAGTTAAGTTACTGTGTCACTGTCATTAATTCTTGACTCTGGAGAGCAGTAGGATTGCCCCGGGGCCATATTCCCTTAATTAGCTCTTTACGGTAATTAACTGCCTCTTGTCCTGTCTTCAGCCACTTAGATCATTTATGATCTCCTGCAAAGTCTTCTTTAGCTCTGCTCTTCAGGAAGCTCCATGAGAAATGTAAGGAGGTTGGAATGAATTTGAGAGACCTGGGTCTCAGCCCTGTTTTTGCTTCTACCTTGCTGTGTCCTGGTCTCCCTGAGATTCGGTTCCCAAACTCTAGATTAAGAGAGCGGGCCTGGAAATTAACCCACTGGGCAAAGATTCTATGATTAAATCCTTTGTCATTGTCACTATAGATAGCTAAACTGGGAGCCGTGGAGCGTTTCAGGGAGGTCAGGGAGGGAACGGCTACTCACTGGACACTTGCTCTGGGCCAGAGACTGTGTGAGGTCCTTCAGTCATGGTGACATAGTTCATGAAATCAGATTTATAAAAACGGTAGCTGTGTTTCTTTAGTTGAACCTTGTGTCTCTTTTAACTTCTAGGTCATAGAGAACAGCAGAGTCCAGAATCTATCTTCATTCTTTGGTGAGGTTGAAGCTGGGTTATTAGACTTGCAGAAAGTCAATGTTAGAGATGGGCGTTGAGGATGGTAGATTGGGTGCTTAGCCTTTGATCATCATCTACCCTCGCCAGCATCCTTGGAGTTTAGGTATTCCCGGTGGTTCCTCAGTCATCAGCCTCTTGTCCTTTACCCTAGAGCTTCCACTCCTGGCTCCCTGAGCTTTAAAGTCCTTCCAGTAGGATACCAGTTGGTGCCCGAGGAACTCTGTGGACATGCTCTGTCCCTAGACTCAACCCAGGGATGAGGACACAGACACTTTCTGCACAGGTATTCTTCCAGGTCATGTGGGTATTCTCATTCTCTCTTTAGAAGAAGAGCACTCAGCAGGGTTTGAGGTTGGGGGAGGCACTTGGGGTCTCAGCAGAGAATGAATCAGGTGTACAGTTATTCTGCTTCCACTTCAACTCGCCCTCAAATTGCTCTCGTCCAATCAGACCTTATCTAGTTTCTAGGTTGGGGATGGGGAAAGAGTGATTTCATTCTAGACTTCTAACCTTCTAATTCCCAGACTTTGGAAACTCTAAAATCTTTGCTATAACATGACAGTCTTTCCCATTAAATTCAAAAGCCTGCTTCAAAAACTTACAATCAAGGACCGACTGTTCTCTTTGTCTATCTGCAGTTGTGATGTGCTGGTCCTTCCAGAGGTGGGGGTGCAGGTGTCACGTTATCCCGAGTGGAAGGTGGTGCAGGGACAGAAATCAGTACTGGAAGGAGCCATTGGTTTAGAGTCAGCTGATTTCCTGTAATGGTCACTGCTGTCCATCGTGGGAGGCTGTGCAGGGCCGTTGTGGTTTTGGTTTTTTAGATGAGGGAACTGAAGCTCCATGGCCAGGCGACTTGTCCCAGTTCACATATCCTAGGAGAAGACATGTCGAACATGCTCTCTATTCATTACCTAGCTGGACACTGAAAGAGCTGTCTCAGGTGTGTGTGTGTGTGTGTGTGTGTGTAGAGGATTTTAAGCAGATTCAATTAATAAATTATCTCAGCAGTTCCAAAGTTTTGAAAGTCCTCAGTCCACAAAGGCATTTCTTATGGTCATAGAGCTTCAGGTGCTCTTACATTCTTGCTCTTGAAAACAAAGCCCTAGTTGGAGGTGGGGTGATGGGAGGCGTGGGTGGCTGGCCTAGCCAGGGAAAAGAGGGATGTGAAAAATGCTTAACACCCTCTCCCCAGACCCTCTCTGCATGTTTACCTGGTGATTCCACAAGATCTTAAATGCACCAGGTGGAGGGCTGGATCATTGGCTTTGCTGAACTGAGCCGGTGGCTCATTAAACTGTCGGCTGAATGTAGAAATGGTCGAAGAATATGTGTTTTAATTCTAATTCCTCTCTTCCAATGGAGGAGTGAACAGCTTTTGGATTTATGTCGAACTTGTCAGCAATGTGTTCAAGGGAAAATTAGTTTTTGCCATTCTTCTTCCATTATTCAATGCATCCATTCATTCAATGAAAAGTAACGAAGCGTTCAGGTTGCCAGATGAGAAAGCGTTCATCCCTGTCACAGCTAAGTTTGCTGTGTTTTTTGAGAAAAATGAATAATTTAAGCAGACGTAGCCTCGGGATACCTCTAACATCTCGGACAAGGGATGTGCATACCCAATTGGGGGCGGTCTTTGGGGGAGATGGCCTAGATTACTGGATAGGATGACCCTTAAAATGCATAATGAAGAATACGTAAGAATTAACTGGAAGATGGGAGGCTCTTCAAAGCAGAAGGAAGGGATGAGCAGAGACTTAGAAGTCTGAAACCGATGGTGAGGTGGAAGGCACATAAGCTGGAGAGTGTCTACAAGGCACACAGGATAGGGAGGGAGAGAGGGAGCTGGGAAGGAGCAGGTCAGAGCCTACACACCGCACACGGCTTGTGTCCTCCGTTTTGCTCTGTGCTCTGCTTAAGGTGAGACAATGTGATGACATTTGGAATTGTGAAGCTTTTCAAACTAAAAGGGACACAGTTGGGGTCCTCCAACCATGGAGAGAGAAGGTTTGACCATTTCCATGGACTGGGCATCCCTGTTGTAGTAGACACTGTTCATCCTAACCTAGCCAACCCAGAAAGCAGAGCTGGAGACAAGGGTTGTGTGCACACAGTGCTAGGAAGTATGATCCTAGGGTCCGGGAAGCAAAGAACAAAAGGAGAGCCAGTGTGGGTGCTGGCCAGGTGGCCATGTCCATGGTTCTGGGTTTGTACACTCGTCGGTGCCAAGGGCAGTGCCTGGTGAGCACTAATGCATCTGAGCATGTCCATCCTGGCTGTCAGGAAAGAGGAAATCGTGTATTTGTTGTTCCTCTGCCCTTGGACCAAAATTTGTTCCAAGGCTAGTTAGTAGCAGATGCAAGAGAGAGGTGCAAAAGACTGTGCAGTGTAAGGCTCAGACAAGGTGGGAGCAGACCCCACTCCCAGGAAGGTGACTGGAGCCCCAGCAGAACCGGTCATCCCTGAGATGATTTGGATTAGAGTCAGGTGAGGTCCAGAAGATGGGAGGTAGAACAGATAAGAAGTACTGTGTGAGTTATCTCTGATGTCAAAGGTCATCAGCTTAAAACCACAGCATGCATTGTGTCGCAGTGTCAGGAATCCGAGTGTGTTTTGCTGGGCGGTCTGGCCCAGGACTTGCCACGGTGAAGTTAAGCTGTTGCCTGGGGTTGTAGTCCTCCTAAGGATGACCCCTTTCAAGTTCGCTAAAATGGTGGTGTGCAGGATTTGATCCCCAGAGGCTGTTGGCTGGGGAATGCCTTAGACCCTTGCCATATGGCCCTCTCCCCGGGGCAGCAGGCTCTTATCAGAGAGTCAGGGAGGTAAAGCAGATCAGGAGTCAGAATTGTTACGGTCCTCGGGGAGGAATACGCAAGGGCATAGATCCCAGGAGATAAGGTCTTTGGGGTCCTTTAGAGGCTTCCTGCTACGTGAATGTGTGGCATGGAACATTCACTGAAGTCCCCGGGACCATGACCTTCTTATATCACGAGGAAATCAACTCAGAGGTTTGTCATCCTCTCTTCCTGGAGTGGAGCCCTTCCTGAGAATGTCACCCTTAACAGATGGGGGATCTGCTTTCTCTAGGCTTCCAGTTCCTTCCTCTTTGATGCAATAGGAGTATTGCCAGACTCATTGTCTCTTCTGAAGGTGGCTTAATTGAATGCATGAAAAGCACTCAGAATGGTGCAGGACTTTTCTTGGCATTTAATGTTCTTTGTGTTCTGTGTGCCTAAGGTTCTCAACCTCCACAGGATCGCTGTGGGAGGGACTGTCCTCTGCACAGCAGGACCCACATCCCTGGACTTTCCCCATTGAATGTCAGTGGCCCTCTCCAGTTATGAAAACCAAAAATGCCTCAAGGTCTTGCCAGCAGAATTGTTCCCTCTTGAGAACCTCTTCCCCATACCAATCAAAAACTCCAGAAAGTTTTTTGAATGCTTGACTGTGGTAGGATGCTGAGGGGATTGGGTCTTTATGATGAAGAGAACAAAAGCAAGAGAAGTGTAGCTCAAATTAAATCTTAGAGCTTGCGGCTCACTGAAGAAACCAGTCCCCGAGACATGCAGAGCACGACATTCCTCAAGGAAGTTATGGTTACCTTATGTTCACATCTTGCTAGAGACTAAATGCAGCCTTGTCTCGACTAGAACTGGACCTTCTAGGATCCTGTAACTCTTCCTTAACATGTAAAAGTCCCTTTAGGGACCTAACACTGTATCGATCTCTCCCCCCTCCCAAACTTAAAAGTATATCATCAGTCCATCTGCACAGTCCCTCTGTGGCTCCTTTTGCCCGTGGGTCCTGTCTCCATGCTATCATAAAAACAGGTTTTTGCATCATAAATGTCTCAAGAATTCTTTCTTGGCTGTTGCGATACATGGTCCTGTGTCATTTGGAGAGGGGAATGGGCAGAGGGAGTGCTGGAGGCAGGGCGGGGGTATGTAGAAGGTGCAGGAGGGGCCGAGCTTTAAGGTCACTGTGCCCTGAGCACAAGGTCATGGTCTGGCCTGCCCTCCGTGGGCACTGAGAGCCACTTGAAATCTACGGCCTTGTTTTCTCACCCGTAGAACAGAGATAAAAATCCCAACCTTCTGGACTATTCTAAGAACGAGATCAAATAACATCTGTGCAACAGTGTGAGACAGTTTACCTTTCACAGCACCAGACTCCCTTTTGCGGGCGGAGCTCTATGTTGTTGGGTTAACAGTGTGATGAGTTGCCTGCATCTGCTCTCCTGGGAAACTGACCTGCAGACCATGATTCCTGGGTCACTAGCCAAGGTCATTGTCATGGTGGTTCTGCCAGGGGAGGTTTGTGAGTGGAGGGTGAGGTCCTCGCCTCGACCTTGGGAAACCGAGTGGGAGAAGGGGTCGAAGAGACTTGCATCTGGAGAGGAGCATGTTGAGGAGCTGTGTCCTGGGACCATCACTGAGTTTTGCTGTGCAGTGAATGGGAGCCGTCTTCTCTCATCTCTCTGCAAACTTCGGTTTAATCTCCATTATCCACCTTGGCACTGGGAGCAGAAACTCATAGCCATGCAGCTTAGTGACTGAGAGCGCCCTCTGGAGGTAGACAGGAGTCCTGGGGTCCAGCACTGTCCTGCCTGACTATTGGACCTTGGACAGCTGACCTGCCCTCCTGTGCCTTTGTTTCCCCTTTGGTGGAAAGCACCCACCTTCTTGGGCAGAATTGAGCCTACCCAGAGGATCCATGGGCACAATATCTGGCCCAGGGTGGGTGCTTTGTGCCTGCGACAGCAGTGGGTCCTACTTGAGGGGGGCATGGCAGAAAAGCAGCTGTCCTTTCACACTGGGGGTGAGAATGTCCAGAGCCGAACAGAATTGCACAGGAGAGTTCTTCTCTATTTATTCAGGTGTGTGCCTTCGTGTATGTGTGTGTTAGCTTTCTTACTTATTTACTTATCTGGGAGCACTGTCCCTGCTGAGGGTTTTTTTTTTTTTTTAAACCATTTTATTTATTATTTCTTTTTTAAAGATTTATTTATTTATATATTCATCAGATAGAGAGAGAGAGAGAGAGAGAGAGAAAGTGTGCACACAAGCAAGGGAGGGAGCAGCAGAGGCAGAGGGAGAAGCAGGCTCCCTGCTAAGCAAGGAGCCCAATGCGGGACTCAATCCCAGGACCCCGGGATTATGACGTGAGCCAAACGCAAAAGCTTAACTGACTGAGCCACTAAACCATTTTACTGCAGTATGATCAACATGTGAAAATCCATAATACTTAATATATGCAATTGCAGGAGTTTGGGGGTCAGTACACTCCTGGGAAACCGTCGCCAGCATCAAGGCCACACACGCCCATCATCTAGTACAGCTTCCTCCTGGCCTCTTTCTTATTCCTTGATTGATTGATGATTGATTGATTAGTAAGAGCATTGAATGTAAAATCTACCCTCTCCACCAGTTTCAAATTTATGACATAGCATTGCCAGCCATAGGTACGGGGCTCTCTGGCGGCTCTCCTGAACCCACTTGTCTGACGTAACTCAGACCTTGTCCCTGTTGACAGGGCATCTCCGGGTTTCCCTCTCCTCCTCACCCCTGGTAACTGCTGCTCTACTCGGCTTGGAGTCAAGCTCATAGAAGCAGAGACGCTCTCCACTTCTATGAGCTTGACTTTTCACAGTTGTACACATAGGAGAGGTCATGCAGTAATTGTCTTGCTGTTTCTGGCTTATTTTTCTTAGCCTCACGCCCCCCAGGTCCCTCCATGTTGTTGCAAACGGAAGGATCTTTCTTTTATAAGATCCGGAAGAAAAGCTGTGGATAGACCACATGTCCTATATCCATTCGTCCATCACTGGACTCTTAAGTCATTTCGATATCCTGGCTGTTATGATTAATGCTGCAGGAACGCTGGAGTTTAGGTACCTCATTAAGACCCTAGACTATAACTCTTTGGATAAATACCCAGAATTGGGGCTGTTGCATACGAAGTTATTTCTGTGGCTCATTATCTGAGGAACCTCCACACTCCTTTCTGTAAAGGCTAAGCCAGTTCGCACCCTTCACTCTGTTTCTCGAATGTGCATTCTGTTTCCCAAGTAAAATAGGAAATCCCTTACCTGGCTTTGGAGGACCTAGTCCAGTGCAGACATGCCCTGTGAGAGGGCTTGATGCTGCCTGGGAGGAAGTGTTCCAACCACTCCCTAGTCCATGGGTTTCCAAGACCCCAGAGAATTAGGAGTTTAGATCTAGCTGCCTTTTCTTCCTGTTTGATCTGCATGGGAGCCTTGTTCCTGGGGTGAATCAGTGCAGCTATCTGTGGAAGTCAGGACTCACCTGGGGAAACTGTGCCTATGTTCCCAGGACGCTGGTACTTTCTGTGAAGATCCACTTAAGCAAATGGTGTAGCGAAAGGATCAGGTCTCGTAGCTTTACCCTAAGATGTATTATCCCGGATGGTGGTCCTGACCCATTAGTCACATTCGTCACCCGGCTCTTGAGAAAGGAAATGCAATTGGTTGTTATTACTACAGGAAAAGACTACATTAGGTAGAAAGACACTCGGCCTTCCCGGGTCCCACCGCTCTGTCAGCTGGGGTTAAAAGGCCATTTTTCTTTCTTTTTGCTGAAGATTGGGAAAATAGATGTGAAATGTCCCTGAGACCAACATTTGGCTCAGAGCCCAGGCAGGTAAGCAGAAGGGTTCCTTCCAAGCCTGCGGCTGCCACTCAGGAAAGAAAGCCAGCATGAGCACTGTGTGTCTCCCATGGGCTTACTTACGGTTTTCCATTATCCCACTCCTGGGTCTGCAGGGTGGGGACTGCAGAAGAGGCAACTGAAGTTCACAACGTTTCAGTGGCTTGTTCAGGTTTACAGAGCTGGTAGATGGGGAGGGTCCTTGTCTTTAATAGGATGATATTTGATTAGATTAGGTTTTCTATAGGGGATGTACCATTGTCTGTCAGTTCAGGTGATAACCTACAAAATTAGAATTCCATATCAGGGAAGGTGAAGAGAGAGTCTGTACTTTTTGGAAAGGCATAAAGGGGATAATCTTATCAAAGGCTCTGAGAAGTCCTGCAGGCTTGACATCTGTATCAACCCAGTTTCTTCCAAGTTTGGTTGAGCATGATGGAACACCAACTCATGTTTCATGTAAGAGTGTCCGGGTTCATTATCTGGGAAGTAAACCCATCATTACAAGATCTCTAAGGGCTCTCTCTTTGGACCCCAAAGTTTCCTGAATTTCCTAGTTGCTGGTTAAATATACTGCACTGTCAAGTCCAATCAGAGGTATTGAATGGTCGATGGTTTAGTTTGTTCCAAGTCACCAAACTTTGGACAATAAACCACAAATAGTTTACTGGCATTTCAACTCTTCATCTAAGATGGTATTTCTTATATCAGTTCCATGGCCAGGGCATATTAGAATCTGGAATTTGGAATGGTCACTTCCCAAAGGTATGGAGTGAAGCTGTGGGCGGCCCAATGGAAGAAAAAAGGTCTTGGCAGCAGTGGAAGGTAGTAAGTGCTGAATGGGTTTAACCACCGGCTGAGCCACCATGTGCTAAGGAATTAGGGGGATGGCTCAGGTTGCCTCAGGCGGCTCCTTCCACATTTGGAATTCTGCTGGAGAGTAGGCGTCTGACCTACTTTTCCTGACTCATCTTTCCCAGTCCTATTTCTCCTTCTCTCATTCCTTCCTTCTTCCCACTTCTCTCTAAACGTGGTGGGTGGGGGAGGCTAAGACGGGGAGGATCTAGGGAGATGCTGGGACCTCAGCCTTACGGGATGACCAGGTCTTTGGTTTACCACCAGGCTCTGCCCACTGGCCCTGCTTCCCGCTCCCAAGCCATTCCAGAACTGACAGTGAGCATGCTGCCATTCTGTTCCAGGCCCTGGGTGAGGGGCACAATGATCTGCCTCATGTCTCCTGGTCTGGGACATTCGCATTCTCCTACCCCGTCTGAGCTGGCCTCTCCGAGGAGTCCCTCTGGCTCCAGCATTAGTCCACCTTCCATTTGACCTTGAGCAGAATCCCAGCCAAGCACTGCCATGATTCCAGAGCTCCAGGAGCCCAGGTTCCAAAGAGACCCAACCCCTGGGATTCCTTGACCTCAAACATCCATTCAGCCATCTGATATTTACTCAGTCTTTACCCAGGGCCAAGTATACTCACAGGAACTCTGGGGAATAGATACAAGCAAAACCTGAATCCTGGGGCTCGGAGAAGGAAGGGAAAAACAAGTGAATGGGAAATTGTCTAGGCACTGCTTAAACATCATGGATACACAGGTGCCAGGGAGCTCAGAGAGTGTGTGTGCTAATTAAAGTCCAGCTTTAAGGAGAAAATTAAAAGTATGTGGTTTGCTCGGTAATGTCAAGAGGTGCTGCTATGTATTCGTGGCTTCTCTTTACAACCTTGCCAAGGATATACTTTTTACCTCCAACGCCAAATGAGCTCCAGGATTCCTTCCGTAATTAGGACTTTCCATGTTACGGCTTATGAAGTTGGGGGGATCATTCTGACATGAGTATTTTGGTAGTGAATTTTGCCATGATAGAATTGGTCACTAGAAGGTCTGTGAAACTCAATTCAAATGAGCTGTCAGCCTAGGAAGTCATTAGGTAATGACTAGAGTTCCTTCTATCATTTATTCAAGAAGTTTTACTGGGACCCCGTGGACCTGGCATTGTTCTAGGTACTGGTGATACAGAACTAAAGAAATCATTTTGTTCATTTTTAAAAATATTAGGCTTTTTATTCCCCCAAGGAACTTTATGGAAACCTTCCTTCTCCATCTGTAAAACAGATAAGAGGGGTTTGGTCTGCCCATGGTGGGGGAGGTAGGACCCCTGAGCCCCTCTCCCTGCCACTCCTGGTTTTCCTGAGTTCCCTGGTGGACCCTAAGGAATGTTGCTCCCTACCCTGGGGCTAAAGGGCATTACCTGAAAACCACCCCTTCAGAGAGGAAATGTTGGGGAGACATTAGCACTCAGCCCCTACTATAGACAGACTCAGTCTGAGTCCTGGTCTGCACTCAGCTGAAATAGCTCGTCTGCCTGAGCTCCCGTCGCCTCCTGTGTAAGGAGGCAGAAATAATAAGGCCTGCCTCGGAGCATTGCTGTGGGGGGCAGTGGGATCATATGAGGTCCTGGTCACGCCTGACACTTCTGAACACAAATGGGGACGCTGTCATCATCGTACCGTGGGACACTAGATATTAGTGTACTAATGGGGCAATCCCGGCAAAATGACTCTTGCGTTAATTAAGATGATGCAACGGAATGACATCCTGATATTGGGGTTTTAAAGATTTTTTTTTTTTATCATGACTCCTGTTATTCTTTTACTAGTGATGAAACAGACAGTAAATATCCGTAACAAGGTGTTGTGGTGCATGAGCTCTGGTTCCAGAGTCATGGAGAGCTGAGTTCAATCCCCAGAAGAGGTGTTTATTATTTTTCTCAACAAACTTCCTGCAAGAGTCTGTCAGAGTTTCCCATGCTCAGTATTAAGGGAACTTGGGGCTGGAGGCAGGACCAGGTCTGGGTGGGGATGGAGCAGCCATGAATACAAGGCATTTTTACTCCTTTCTCTGGAAGTCTGACCCTGACCTCTCAAGGGCATCATTTCCGTGGCTGCCTCACACATCATCCAGTGTAGGCACAAAACCATCACATCGACGGGCTGCCTTGAATTCCTGGAAGATTTCCACTTTGGGACGATGTCCTCCACCCATTCCCTGCTCCCTGGGCCTCGTCTCCCAACCCACCCACAGGTGCCCTGACTGCCTTGGTTATCCCCAGAGCAAGTCTCTCCTGGGCCTGGAGCTGGATCTGCAGGTAGCTGGGCTCCTTTCTCCCCGGGCTCTAAACTTGGCTGATTTTTCTTAAAACCCATGGCTCACACTTGCATGTGCTCTGAGCATCTGTTTTAGATTACCTGGGCCTAGCAGGGGTGGGGAAGAGAGGTAGCAAGGTTTTGACATGGGAACTGGGCTCACCCTCCTAGCCTTGAAGAGCCAGTCATTGTCTCTTGGCTTCCCTGGGCCTTTCCACCTGCTTAGACCCCAGGAACACCCGACCCCTGGGAGTGACTGTGTCATGCCTGCTCTCGGCCCCCATGGGCATTGTCCCCATTTTACAGAAGCTGCAGAGTGGGGCCCCCCAGCCTCACAGGGTGCTGGAAGAGCTGGCTGCTGAGCCGTGGCCCCTCTCTGAGTCTGCCTGGTTTGGGAACCAAGGGAGGAGGCTTACATGCAGGGGATCCCCACACGCAAGCCCATGACGTGTATAGGCACCAGAGGCCAGGGTGCACTCGCTCAGGTTGGGACAAGAGATGCTGTGCCCCCCGGAAGGAGGGGGCCGCCTTAGCTTGGCAGGTGGCGAGCCTCCTGCAGGAATGCCGGGGCCGTGACGGGCCCGGGGTACAGCAGTGCTGCTTCTGCTCTGAGGCTGAAAGACCCCAGGGGGTGTGTTCTTTGGAGGAAAGCGTTCTGGGGTCCTAAACCCTGAGGTCAGACTCCTGGAACTCTGTCCTGTGAGAGATGGTGACCCAGTCTGGGAAATCAGAACCGAGAAGCGGGCGGGCAGCCTTGAAGTCAGAGAAGAGACGTAACAGAATCATGATTTTTCAGAGGGAAAGAATTTCTTATTGCTGAGCAATAGGCTATGAGAGTCACGTGATAGGAACTTACTGGAGATTATATGTTTTTGTCCAAATGAAGCTGATAAAACACAAAACGTAGGATTTGAAGTGCCTATTCAGCACCTTCAAGGGGCCGCGTGTCTAGTTCCCGAACATCCTCATCCTCTGCAAAAGGAGATGCCGGATCCGTTGGCAGCCCTCGCTCCTGCTTCTCGCCACACCTTCAGAAGCCACCCGGTGCCCTTGTTACGCACGTACCTGCTCTGGGCGTTTTGTAGGGGTACATGTGTATGACACATGACCTTCAGTGCCTGACACCTTTCACGCAGCGCAGCTCAAGGCCCCCCCCCCCATGTTGTGGGGGTGGGCTTCCCATGCCGGCCGTTTGTCCTGCGTTCTTGGGGACACACGGCCGGGCCCTGCACAGGATCTCATACGCGTGGGGCATCCAGTGGCCCTGAAGCCGCGCGTTGATCTTGGGCAGCTCAGAACAGGGCTGGTCACCCACTGAGGAGGTTCACGGCTCTGCTCTCCTGTGGGGGGACGGCACCCCCCAGCTTGCCTACATGATCATGGGGGTCTCAGGCATGTTGGTCAAGGAAACCTCTTTTCTCATACATTTAGTTTGTCTCCTGGGTTCCTCTGGCTGTGTGACGGAGGAAGCCACATGTACCCTGTGGGTCAGCGCGAGGGCCAGGGATGTGCTTTCAAAGGAATCAGGTGCCGCCTTGGAGAAGCTCCGGGGAGAGGGCAGCCAGGGGCTCCCTCTGCACGGCGGCAGGTGGGGACAGAGGGCCACCCCGGTCAGTGGTTCTGTTCTCCAGATGAGGTTTCTCTGAGCCTGGCAAGGCTGACAGAGGGGAAGCTTGTGGGGGAGGTGCGCACCCTGCCATGGGCCTCAGTATCCCCACCGCGAATAATGGTTATACACAGAATGCCATGAGGGTCAAGTAAATAAATGAATGCATCCACACATTAATATTCACTGAGCTTTCACGGACAGTGTAGGGGCTTGTGTTGGATGCTGGGGAGACAGGACAAGTGACCCTGCTCCTGGCCTAGTCTCCTCCTCCTCCTCCCCACCGCATCCCAGTGTCCTGGGCACTCAGTAGAGTACACGGCACCTGAACACAGTCAAGAATGAGTTTACTTTGGGGCTCCCGGCTGGCTCAGTTTGTAGAGCGTGTGACTTGATCGAGGGGTTGGGTGTAGAGATCACGTGATAAAAAAAGAAAAAGGAAAAAAAGAATTCATTTATGCGATTTTATGTGGCATGCATAGCACAGCTGCCAGCCTCGCCCCTCTGTCCCTTCCCTTCCTTATTCATACTCAGTGACAACGGAACAGCACATACTGGCCACTGTGCTTCCCTGATAGATGACGCATGGTCAAGGGCATGCTCGAGGCTCACCGTCGTTTGGGGAGACACCAGCAAAAGGAGCCCTCAGAGGTTCTGTAGTTCACTCCCCCAGTAAGGGGCAGGACTGGCCTCTGGTGCAAGTCTGGCCCCAAAGCCCATGGTCTTTTCAGTAAGCAGAGCTGCCCTTTCCTTACACAGGTGGGCAAAGTCAGGTCCACAAATGGGAAAATAAATGACGTGAATGTATAGCAGGGAAGCTGGTAATGCCGTCCTGACGCCCTGAGTCCTGTGTGCAGGAAGTCGGCAGAATAACTACATCGCTTCGTGGATCACGGGCTGTGACCCAGGAACCGTGGTCGGGGTTTTGCATGCATTATTTTAATCATCACGGACATGGGAAGAGACAACTACTATTCTTATTTTGTAGATATTGAAAATGAGGTGCCACAGAGTAAAATAATCAGCCTGATGTCATCTCTTTGTTAAGTGACAGTCTTTAAAATCAAGGTATTTAGGAATCCAGAATGTCTTTGCTCTCTGTCCCCAAAGCACAGCTATCAGTGGTTCTCTGTCATATGCAAATGCCCAGTGCCAAGCATATTAATTGGTTCATAATAGGTCCATAAATGTTTGCCTTGTAAATGAGACCTGTTTCCAAGGAGACCCTCGGGAGGACCTAGAAAGATGAGATCCCGCCTCATCCAAACCCTAGGATCTGGTGGGGCCGGATCTCGAGGAGGTAAGGGAGAGCACCAAGGCCACCCAGCTGGGAAGGGCAGAGCGGGCATGCACACTCAGATGTGCCTGGCCCCCAGGTGTTCCTCTTACCCTAGAGCTCCTCTGGTTTTCCTGGTGCTGGGTCTTGCTCAGAGCAGAGCCCATCTGCAAAGCAAAGTAGGAGCAAACCTCCCACGAAGGAGAGAGGGGGCGTCTCTCCACCAGGCTCCTAGATTGGGGCTGGTGGTTCTGTGGGGAACTCCTCTGAGGACCGGAGACCACGAGGGAGGCTTGGGAGCAGAGGTAGTGGTAGGGCTGTGCAGGCAAATTTATGTACAAGTGGAGACATTTAAATATAATTAATGTAACCGCAGTCTTATTAGATCAACAGCACTTGGGGTTGGGGCACGTTTCCCTCGCAGGTGCAGGTGGAGTGGAGAACGTGAAGGTATGAGTTCTCCCAGCAGGAGCAGCCTGCTGGGTCAGCGGGGGGTTGAAGTTGGGGGCGTGGAGGAGGAGGGCCGAGAAACAGAGGCTAGAATGAACGCCTGGAGAGGGGACCCAGTGACCCAACTCTACCCATACCCATTCAATGACTGGGTTACTGTGTCCCTTCTCCAGGACGTTCATTCTAGCCTCTGTTTCTCTTCTCTTCTCCACTTGGCCCCCACCCACTTCAGCCACCCGCACTGTGTGTCCCTGTCTCTCAGGAAACTGGGTGAAGCGGTAGCTTCCCTGGGTGTTCCCAAGGGCAGACTCCCCGCAGCCCTGCTCTTTCCCAGACCTGAGTTAGGATCTGTCTCCTCCAGTCACTGGTACTGGGACCTGGGCCATGGTGGCCCATTTGAACCTCTGAGCTCCTCAGTCAGACAGGCATGTTGACCATCACGGGGCTGCTGTGGGGTTCTGGGAGAGCCCCAGCCGAGGACAGTGTCCATGGCAGGGCCTCTCAGGTCTCCTCTTCCAACGCCATTCTCTGATCATGGAGAAGTTACTTGGCCTTCCCGAGCCTCTACTCCCTCATCTGTAAAGTGGGGATGATCGTAGCTGTGCCCAGGGTTGATGGGAGGTGGAGAGAGCCAGCGCGGTAAGGCGCACAGCCCCATCCCTCATGTGGCTCCTCATTATTGTGTCCACAGCTCCTGAGTTGCTCGCCCTGGGACACGCACGCTCTACAGATGGGTTTTGCGCGGACTGCAGAGAGTTTCAGAATCACTGAATTGTTTCCAAGAGTTGATAGCAGGAGATCTCACGTAGTGCATTCGACGTCTGTCTTCTTTTGGAAAATAGAGCAACCCCAGGCCGGCTCTGTTGAAGGGCCACAGCCTGTGGGGCTCAGGGGCCCTGTTCTCTGGCCTGCCATCTGTCCCAGAGCCTCCATATATGTAAGAATGTCACCTGCTGGTCCCAGTCTGGCCCAAGTCCCCATGTCATAAAGGAAGACACTGAGCCCCATCAGGTGCGTGGCTGGATCACAGGGCTATGGTGGGCCTGTGGGAGATCTGGCTTCCAAACACAGGGTTAGACATCCTTGGACAGCACTTTGGCTCTCTGTCCATCTGTCTGTCCATCCCTTGGTCCCTCCATCCATCCATACAACAGGATTACGTGGATACGTATTCTGTGGCACATGCTGCTCTGGTCCCCTAGAGTCTCCAGAGACACGCAAAGATAATGCAAAGAAGCAAAATGTGAGGGCGGGGGAGGGGAGTGCCAGGCATGTGCTCTGTGGGTCCTGGAAAGTAAACTGCCTAAGGGTTCAGCCTGGGGATACCCACTGAGGTTCTACTCCATGCAGAGGACCCCAAGCTGAAATCAAAATAATCCTTTCAGGTAAAAGGACAATTTTCTTCTAGTGCATCTGTCCCTCCAGATCGTAAGCTAAGTTTCAGAAAGTAAATTCATTGTTTATAGATAACCCTGTTCATGGCACATAACATGTGGCATGGCAGTCTTAAAAAAATGGTGTTTTTTTTTTTTGGACTAAATCAGTGTCATAGAGAGTACTCCCACCTTGGAGAGTGACTAAATACTGGTGTATTATATGCTGCTTAGAGTCTCTGAGAAGTCCTGCAGACCAAGGGTTAACCTCATTTAGTCTGGTGAGTCCCAAATTTATTTGACCCCGAGACTCTTTTGGGAAGAAACACTTAATAAGGAATACATTCAGAGCACAGTCTAATTCCTTCCTAGAGGCTTGGAGGGTGGAAGAGGGGGGCGGGGAGAGAGGTTGGTGCGAGGAGGCGCCCGGGGCTCGTCCCCTGCTCGTACCAGGACTGTGTTGGGCTAATGCCCCCAAACTCCCCTTACAGATGGGGGCCTAGACGTTCAGAAGGGGTAAAGGACTTGCCCAAGGTCACAGAGCTGGAAAGTGGAGGGATTCAGCTCAGGTCTAATCCAAGAACGCTGTTCTTTTCCCATTTGGGCTTAGAAAAATCCCAGGCTGGTGGCATCAGCTCTGTGACTTTGAGAAGGTGCGAGAGGCGGGCAGGCTGACGGGGAGTGTTGCTACTGAGAGGTGAGGCCCGTGCAAGCAGCGCTCGGTCTGTGTGGCTTCTGTCTTAAAACGCATTCCCCTCCCTGCTCCCCTCTGCCTGTTGGCTTCATTCACACCTTAGTGAGAATTACTCTAATTAGCTAATGTTTTCACACGCAGCAAAGTGCTACTTAGTCTTCTGGCCTAGGGAGCTCTGTGAAGAGGGCTCTAGGTACACACAAGGTAGGAGCAGAAGCTGGGTTTGGTGGGAGGGGCTCCTCAGCCAGAGGCCAGATGAAAGAGTAGTTTGCAAAGACAGTTGCCAAGTCAGGAAAGGCAACATTTATTTAAATGAGATGGTTACGTTCCAACCTATTTGAATGTGTGACATTTGATATGCAAGTTGTTTTCCCTACATTAGGCAGTTTCATTCAGTTAATTCCATTCGAGTACCCTGGGCCCCTGTGGTCCCTCCTTGGCTAGGACTGGTGACAGGTGCGCCTCCTCCTCCCACCCCCGACTTCCCACAGCCTTGTGCAGTGCATATAGGAGGCACAGGCATGGCAGTGCAATGGGGGGAAGCTGGGACCCCAGCCGGGCCCCCTTGGTTATCCTGTGGGGTTTGCTACTTATTTAGCTGTGTGACCCTCAGGCAAATTGCTTACTCTGTCTGTGCCTCCTGTGCAAAAGGAGGATGATCATAGTACTGCTTAAGTGCATGAGTTTGTTGGGAAGATTACATTAATCGTATAAAAATCTTAGAATGGGCCCTGATACACAGGGCGAGCTCAGGAATTACTACCTAATGCGATCATTACCGTCCAGCCATAATGGCCGAGAAGCGATCTGGCTGAAGCAGGGTAGGGATTGGGGCCTGTCAGCTAGCCGGCTTGGCTTCAGAAGGCAGCTGGCAGGTGAGTCCTTCTGGAGGGGAAGTGGAGGTTGCAGGGTTGGAGAGGAGAGATCAAGGCAGGGGTTAGTCTGCACAAGGCTAGGCTGGAGGAAACTATGAAACAGCTTGAATATTCTGGAAACCAGTAGGATCTCCATGATGCTGGCAGGTAGAGAGGTTGATGGGGCAGGGGCGCAGAAGGGGGCTGGTGCTGGAGGTGGGGGGTGGGAGAGGCCGGTCTTTGGGAGGGAGGGATTCGGAGCTCTAGATCCTCCGCCATAAAATGAGAATTACGACACGCACCAGTCGGGAGACCTTCTCTGGAAGGGATCGAGACAACCCGCCTCTCCTCAAACCCTGCGGCTTCAAGACCAGACAGAAGGAGGTCAGCTAGTCCAGAACAGCCTGCAGGGGGTGGGAGGGAGGGGAAGCAGGTGGGTCTTTGGTTTCGGAGTTGTCTTCTGCTGCCTCTTACTGTCTGACTCACCCCATCTTCTCAAATCCTGCTGGAGGGTCCAGATCCCGGGAGGGTGACACTTCCTCTCTGCTTCCCTGCATGGCATTCCCAGGGTCATCACGGCTGCTCCCCAGTCTTCCCCTTCCAATTGTGAATTTCTAAAGAGTGGTTCCACGTTACTTCCTTGGTATCCCCTCTGCTTCTCCGGCTTCTGCTCCACCGTAGTGCCGGGGAGGGGGGGGGACAGGAAGGCAGGGAGAAGGCAGATCTAGATGTGGCCGCCATGCCATCTTCCTCTTCGTATTTTGCCTTCTCTGCCCACTAGAGTATTAACAGTGATCGGGGCACACACACACTTGTGCGTGAACACACACACATCCACATGCCACACATACGCACTCACACTCATGGGCCCGGTGACTGAATTCCTCATCTGTGAGCACAGTGAATATCGGGCTAGGGATTGTGTCTTCATTCTGTTTTTCATAAATATTTATTCTGTACCTACTCTGTGCTCTGGGGGTACACCCGTGTGATAAGGCTCCCAGATAAAGCACAGGAAGCCCCATTAAATCTGATTTTCAGGTAAACAAAGAAATAGTTATTTTTTTTTTTTTTTAAGTGAAAGTAGATGTCCCATTTCACATTACTCGTTGTCTTTTTTTAATTGCTGAGTCTGGCATCCTAAGTGCTGGACCGGGTGGAGAAAGGCCATGCCAGTGGACACATGCATGTATTAAGGAGACAACTACCTATGAAGGTAGAGATGTAGTGGGAAGTATAATGTGGATCCTTGGAATAGGGTGTCCTTGACCTGGCTGGCTCCTTGCTGGGGCCCCTTCATGGCCTTGGGGCTAAATTGTTCAGGGAGGGAAGTTTCAGAAGAGGATGAAGTAAAGGGACTGGGTTTTCTTCCCCTTTTTACGGTAAAATACACATAGCATAAAATTCACCATTTTTTTTTTTTTCCATTTCGAAATAGAATTCAGTGGCATTCAGCACATCCGAGGTACGGTGTGAAGGCCACTACTGTCTTGTCCCTGAGCATTTCGTCACCTGAAAGGGAAATCCTACACCTGTTGGTGCTATTCTCCATCCCCTCCTCCTAGTTCTTGGAAATCAGTGATGTGCTCCCTGTTTCTATGACTTTCCTCTTCTGGATGTTTCTTATTAATGAAATGATATAATGTGGACCTTTTGTGTTGGCTCTTTTCACTTAGCATAATGGGAAAGGATTGTGTGTGTGGCCCTACTTTGTTCTTTTTTCACGGCTGAGTAATATTCCACTGCAGGGAACGCCCACACTTGTTTATCCATTCGTCAGTTGAGGCAAATTTAATTCATTTCTCCCTTTGGATTGTTGTGAATAATTCTGCTGTGAACATTCAGGGACAGAGTTTTGTTGGAACACTTGTTTCAGTTTTGGGGGATCCATCCTGAGGATGTTTTTTCTGTGTTTTTTCGTGGAGGAACTGTCAAACTGTTTCCCCCAGTGACCGTGTCATTTTATGCTCCCATCACGATGTACAAGGGCTCTGATTCTTCAAGTTATCACCAATGTTTGTTTTGAGTTATTTGCTTGTGCTTTATAGCCAACCTGGTGGGTGTGAGCTCTTTGTATAGAGCTTCTCAGTGCGATTTTGGTTTGCATTTCCCTAAGGACAAATGATGTTGATCCTCTTTTCCTGTGCTTTTGGGTGTTTGTACCTCTTTAGAGGGACTTGATTTTACTTAAAGAAGGAAGGGAAACTGATGGGATTATGGGAGTGGATTTTCATATGAACAGACCGTCTGGTTTTGGGTGTGAATGGCGGAAGCAGACCAGTCACCTGGGGAGGTACTTGAGGAGTGTCGGGCAAGATGATGGAGGCTTGAGTGATGGTGGGTCCCTCGGTCACTTACTGTCTGACACCGGGAAAGTCACGCCGCCCCGACCCTCATTTACCCGTGAGTGGAATGGGAATGGGGCAGGAGCTCTGAGAAGCAGGAACACGGTCCCCGGCAGCAGCTTGACGGCGTGTCCTGGCTGGAGTCTGATGCGGACCCAGAGGAGCCGGTCCTTCCGTTTCCTCTGCCCTGCCGCTGCCAGGCTGGAGTCGGGGCAGAGCAGGGAAAGGGGGAGGGAGAGGCAGGTGGGGTCAAGAGTAGATACATCACAGACTGCATTTGCTTCTCTCTGTCTGTCTGTCCATCTCTCTCTCCAAAGCTCTATTGTGGACAGACTCCTTGGTCCCTGACACACAGAGCATGAGGAAGTCAGAGGCTCCTGGGGTCTGTGCAGTGCCGGTGGTGGGGGCCGTGGGAGGCGGGCGGGGAGGAACTGAGGTCCAGATCCTGCGAGGCCTGGGCCGCGGCTCACCTGCGAAGTCTGCTGCTGCTTGCTGTCGCCTCTGCGCTCCCCACTCAGCCTGCCCCATAGTGCTTGGCTTGTCTCTGCAACTCTAGGTCATGTTTATGTGACCTGTTTACCACGCATATTTAATTCCCGAATGTCAAATAACACTTTGTATGTGGCTAAATATGTCAAGGTAAGTGGGGGAGAAGTGTAACTTGACAAGTGCGTTTTGTACTTGCTCAGCTCTGCTGGGGCCCGGGGCCTCCAAGGCTGTCTCCAGCTCCCTGACTTGTCACAGGGGAGCAGGAGCCGTTCCCGCCCCCGGCCAGGGCCCTGTGGCAGGCTCCTTGCTTAGTGACCTTAGAGTACTTACTGCTGCATATCCTAATTACTTGGCGTCTCATATCCCTTTCTTGAACTCCTGTTTTATGCACTCACACTTCCCTGATACCCGGTGTGGTTGCTGACGCACTCGTGGCCTCTAGTTAATATTAACATTTGCTGAATGACCGAGTGAACCAGGGATCTCGTCACGATGAGGGAGGTGGTCTGAGCAGCCTTTGCGGAGACGTGTATAAAGGGTAGATTGTTTTTAAAATTTAAAAAGCATCAGTTCATGATTAATTCATGTCCCCAAACAGGTAGTTCATTATCATTTTATAAAGATTAATATCCAAGCCAGCCCGCAGGTGTCTACTCCAGGCGTGTTCTGCATCACGCTTGAAGGTAGCTGGCAAAATCCTGGACACTCCTGGGTCTCCCACCATCCTGAACACCCCCTCCCCGCCCAGGCCTTGCCTTGCAGCCTTGCTCCCCCCTCTCTGAATGCCTCACAGGACCCTGGGTGTTTGCCACGATGCCCATTATACTTCCTCGAGGCCCAGGGCCCACAGCCCAGCCTGGACTGCTGTTGTGGGGCTTCTCTTAGCTTCTGTTTCCTCCCACAAAAACAAGGGCATTCTTACAATGATCTATTAGGCTGGGTTTTGAAAACGAAGTGGAATAAAATGACAAGTATCCAGTATTACAGCTGTTCCAAAAGTTCCGTGCCCCTTCCCACTCTGCCCCGGACGGCCCCTCTCCCCTCTGCTTTAAGTAATTCATGCCTTTCCCAGCCCTCAGCTCCTAAATCGTCTGCTTTCTTCAGGACTCTGCTCGATCCTGACCGTGGGCTCATCCCGTAGAGACGTGCGGAGTGTGATCTCTGGGTCAGGCCCTTTCCTGCCATGGGGGCCACGGCCGGCTGGGAGTGGATGAGAACCTGTCCTTCCGGAGGGAGGGAAGGTTCCCAGAGGGGGGGTTGCTTGCTCTGGAAGAAGTGAAGTGAAAGGAAATGACATTTGAACACCCAGGAGGAAAGGTGAGAGCCAGTGCCGGGGCAGGATTCGCAGAGACTGCTCAGGACTTGCCTTATGCAGACCAATCCCTGAGGCTTGGAGGGACAGGAAGTCGCCCGTGTACAGGGACATCGTAAGGGAAGCAAATTACCCAAGGTAGAGTGGAAGAAAGGGCACGTGGGTGTGCTGGCCACGGCTCTGATAAGGAGCTGTAGGGATCTGGGTGACGTGATGGGCTGACTTCTTAGGAAGACCCCTGTGCCTCGTGCTGCTGAGTGGAGAAGGAGCACTGGGCGTGAAGGCTTGTGTCCACCAGCTGCGTGTCCAGGGAGGCCGTGGTGGGGGAGGTGACAGGGGTCGGCCTCTGTATAGAGCAGGTCTTCTGGAATAAACGTTGGGGCATCCTGGACCGAACTGTGGTGGTCTTACTGCCTTTCTTTCCCACTTGGCTCTGACAGACCCAGGCTCAGGCTTTTGTAAGGAATAGAATCTGCATTAACTGGGAAAATGGAACAGAGCATTCGCAGGACCCCAGCGACCTGCCCGTCAACTAACTTGAACACTTCCTGTATTGCACATTGCACTTCCGTCCATTAACGTCCACTCCCCTCCTAGGAGACAAGTGTGCTTCCTGTAGGTGAAGAAAACTGGAACCCAGCCACATGCAGCCACTGGCCTCGAGTGTACAGAGGAATACGCACCGACTAGGATTTTGAATTGAAGCCAGTCTGGCTTTGGAGGCCCTGAGGAGAAAGTAACGGAATGGACTCAGGGTACCTGTGGGTTTGCGGGCTCCTGGATCTGAATCCTCTTCTGGCACTGAAAGAGAGCCTCTGCCCCAGGGGGCATTTCTGTGGCTGGGAGGAAAGGGGACACTCTCTGTGGTCATTCAAGTTCATGAGCTTCGCCGGTCCTGGGATCCCATCTGGCCCTCGACAGCGGACGCGTCCCGATCAGACTGACGTCTGCCCGTGCCCGTGCCCACGCTCTCCATCCACGAGCTGTCCTTCGGAGTCCTCCCCACCATCCCGGGACAGCTTCTGGCGAGATCCTGCCGGGCAGGTTTTCAGGGAAATGTTAAATAGGAAATGGAACCGTTCTTTATTTTAAGAGAGGCCATTTTGGACCTTGAGTGGAAGCTTTATCGTTTCTCTGAATGACTCTCCATCCCGTGCTTTTCGCTGTGAAAATGGTGTTTGTGACAGTAGCTGCGACTTGGCGCGTTTTCTGTACGCCGCATGCCGCGGCGGCAAGTCCTTACTTCCGCACGCTAACCCCGCGAGCAAGGCCTTTATTGGCCCTATTCACAGATGAGAGAACCACAGAACCCAAGGTGTCGGCCCCAGGAACTAATCCACGGCAGGCTTTGTGGGTGACGGTTTGGATCCAGGCTTGGTGGCTTCTTCTGCGCGGAGCTGCCTCTCCGGACCCCGCACGGCCTCCGTTCCCTCTTCTGCAGAACGGACTGACCCGTGAGGCCCCTCCAGCCCTGTGGGTCTGCGGGCTGACAGCGGACGCCTCCAGGGGCCCTCGCCAGTGGGGTCCGTGCCCCTCGAGGTGCCCGCAGCCCCACAGGAGGAGGAGCCCGCGGGGTGGTCGACCTCGGTGAGCGCGGGACGGACGGGCTCTGCCCTTCCTCTTGGCGCCCAGCGAGCTCCAGGAGAAGCTGCTGCTGGCTCTGAAGGCCCGCCCTCTCCTGTCCCTGCCTGGCTTTCTATTTTGGCGGGGAGGGTGGCTGGACGAGGGCGCCCACGCGTGTGTGAGCAAGTGGAGAAGGCTCGCAGCTGCTGTGGGTGGTCAGTGCGAACACAGACGCGCTGAGTCACCGCGGCGCTTGGGAAGCTCAGGACAGGCGCCGGCGACGCCGGAGGCCCGAACGCGGCAGCTGGGCAGGAACAGCACGTCTGAAATGCCAGCCTTGACTCACTCGCTGGGGGCCCGGCGGCTTGCGTTCACCTCCTCTCCTGTTTATGCTGAGGCGTCGGGCAGGGTAAATAGAGCGGTCCTCTGCAGAGGGGCACCCTCGGGGCTGCCTCCCCGCCCCTGCCAGCTCCTCTGTGGGGATCCCCCCGCCCCCCCCCGCACGACGATGCGTGGCACTGCCTCCCCCGCCCATCCGTGGACACACACAGAGCACAGAAGGAGCTCAGCTCTGCACTCACACTAAGAGGGTACAGTTAGCATCTCAGCCCCAAGCAGCGGCTGCTTCCAAGCCTCAGGGATGTGTGTTGGATCAGGAAGGAGCGTAATCAGCGTGCATTCACTCGCGTGTGCCTTCCTCTGGTATTTGGCGATTCTCGTGTTCCTCCTTCCTTCACCGCACACACGCGGCCGTGGACTGTTCTCCTTCCTGTTGTATTGCTAGAAAGTGGTGGCTCGGAGCCCTTTAAAGGGCTCCGAGTCTAACCTGCAGGAGAGGTATGCTTCTAGAACATACGCGGTCACAGCTCTTTCTGTCTGCACGCGGCCAGCTGGGGCTTGTGTGGGGCGAGGAGAGGGGGCTGGCTGCTCAGGAGGGGCTTCCTGGAGCTGCTGCTTGGACCTGTGAGCCCAGGAGCTTGTCTGGGGAGGTAGGAGGTGGGCGGTCCAGGGGAGTAGAGCGTAAGCAGGGGAGGCCGTGTTCTGAGGAGGCGGAGCACTCCAGAGGGGCCTGGAGGAGAGTTCTGGGGGGATGCGCTGACATGGAGAGGATGGGCTGCAGGGCAGGAGGGCCCAGAGTCTGAAGCACCTGGCGTTCCTGCCCAGAGCGTGTGCCGTGCTGAGGGCGAAGTCTGGCATGTCAGGGTGGGCTGCCTCTGCTGGAACCCTACAGAGCATCCCATCCGAAGGGCTTGGATACCTGCGGTCCAGGCCTGGCTTTTCCCCCAGATGCCTCTGACCCTGGGACAGATCCTCAACCACCTAGATGTCCCACTGCCTTGGCCCCAGTGTGAAGGGACAGAGTTGTGTGAACATGACAGTTTGTACTTACTAGACATTTATCATAGGCCAGGCTCCAAAGCAGTTTCCAGCTGGGAAACTGAGGCACAGTGAGATGAAGGTCTTGCCTGAGGTTGTACAGCTGCCGAGGGCCAAGGCCTGGATCCCTTGGTCTTGTGAGGCCCACGTGGGTCGTACACTTCTCTGTGCACCCTCCCATGATGGCACCTGCCCTGTGGGCCACACTTGTGACCTGGCTCTCTCTTTTCCGACCCGTGTCTTCAGAGGGCCCAAGGGCCATGGCTCAGTTGTCTCTGTGTCCGTGGTGCTCGGAGCAGTTCTGTGTGTTTGGTCCCAGTGTGCTGAAGGGATGCCCATGTCCAGGAGATGCTCCGATTTTGGTCCTAAGCAGCTGCTCTGATAGGATGGTGTTGGCCCATATTCCGGACGTGAACACAGACCGAGAGACGGTACATGACTTGTCCAAGTTCCTGGATAGAGGTAAGGCCCCAAGATGGGGCTCAAATACCAACGAGAGGCTCTCGTGCTCGCTTCGGCAGCACGTATACCAGTGAGAGGCTCTCACGGCAGGACAGAAGCCTGCTTCTCGGGGGACCCTCCCTCCTCAATGAAGAAATGCTGATTTTCATGCCTAACGAGGTCGTTTTCGTTGAACATGTAGCAGATTCTCCCTGCGGAGATCATGCCACGAGTTAGTCCTGCGGGGGAATGTCTGCCTGGAGTCCATCGCCTTGGGGGATGGGCTCCACCGATGTGGCTGCGGGTGTTTGAGGAAGTGTCCTCTGGCCGCTGTTCTTCTCAGACCCCCCGGGGAAGGCAGCACATTCCCACGGAGGCTCCGGGTTCCCGCGTGGCTCTCCCAAGAACATTCTGGGTCGTGCCCTTCTGGTGTCCCTTCACTGCCTCACTGTTCTGCTCTGTGGCAGGAGAGAGGCCCTTCCCGAGCCCGTCCCCACGTACCCTGTCGTCACTCTTTGACTGATCGACTTCCGAGCGCGCTAGCTTTGCGTGCCCTTTTCATAAAGTAAATGCTGATGCGTGTTAAGACCAACACACTTCTTTTTCATTTAATCTTTCAAAGGCCAAGCACTTTGAAGATGGATGTTTTAAAAGAAAAGATACATATTAAAGGGAGATGTGTTTGTACAAGGATTTGTTTCTACACGGCATCTGGTGAGGTGTTGAAATCACGGTGTTCCTCCAGAATACAGCTGTCTCCGCCCTTATCCGTGGCCGACATGTTCCAGGACCCCAGGGGATGCCTGGATCCCCGTGGTAGTTCAAACCCTTTGTCAACTGTGTTTTTCCCTGTATGTCCATACCCGTGACAAGGTTTCATGGATCAATTAGGCACAGCGAGAGTCACAGCAATAACTAACAACACCGTAAAACAGTCACAGCAATGCTGGAATACAGCTTACGGGAACATGGTTGGCGTACCGTGTGTGCCATCTTCTTGTGATGGTGAGATCTGGCAAAGAGCCCACGTGACGAGAGGGAGTGTGAGGACGGCGCGGACGCTGTGATGGAGCATTAGGCCGCCCTGACCTTCTGACGGTGTGTCTGCAGGAGGACCTCTGCCTCCAGACCACAGCTGGCCACGGGCAGCGGAAGCCACAGAAAGGAAAGCCACGGGTAATGGGGGACCACGGTGGGCTGAGTAGTTTTAGCAAGTGTCCTCAGAGGCCACTGAGAACGGTATAAAACATATGGGAAACATGCAAATAACTGATGAGACATTTTGGGAATACCGTAAGAAAAGCCCAGTTACTCAGCGTTAGTGGAGTTAGTGGACGTGGAGACCAGGTCTCCGGGGACCCAGCGCTTTGGAAAAGAAAGGAGAGAGGACCTAAGGCTGTGCGCCTGGGTGCCATGAGCGGCCTTTGGAACTGCTGCCAGTAGGGTTGAAGGCAGAAGTAAGATACTGACCGCTGGCTGCTGAGTGATCGTCCACCGCCAGGGACTGGCCGAAGATCAGTGTCTGGCCCTAGCACCTGACGCTCTGGCTCGCTCCCCGCATCTGTGGGGTCCTCAGACGATTCGGTCTCAGCTATGACCCGGGAGGGGGGAGCGGGGGACCTCCCAGGTGACAGGGAGAGGACAAGGATGACCACAGGGTGGCGGCTTTGGGGACGGAGAGGAGGGATTGGATGTGAGATGCTAGCGGTGGCCAGGACGGGTTGTCTTTGGGGGGGGGGTCTCTGTCCATCCCTGCAGGCCAGAGCAGAATACCCGTCTGGGGGTCTTACACATCACAGAAATGTGTTTCTGATGGCTCAGGAGGCGGGGAGTCCAAGGTCAGGAGTCAGCGCGGTCTGACGAGGGCCCTGGTCTGTTGCCGATGTCTTGTGTCCTCACCTGGCAGAGGGGGAAGGGAGCCCTCTGGGGTCTCTTTTGTAAGGACACTAATCCCATTCACAATGGCTCTACCCTCATGACCTCCCAGAGGCCTCACCTTCCAAAAAGTTCACTTGGGGGGCTAGGTGTCGTCATGTGGATGCTGGGGGACTCAGTTACACCACAGCAGACGGGGAGAGGACAGGAGGACTCCAGGCCCATGTCTGGTCCACACCAGACAGCTGGGTGGGTGGCGGCCCCTCCCCCAGCTTGGGTGCCAGTCCTTGGGCCTCCAGTTCAGGGACTGGGGAGTCTTCTATCTCCTGGTCCCATGACCGGGGCTGCGGCTCTCTGGAAGAGGCTACGAGATTTCTCTCTCTCCCACACCATGAGTTTTGCGTGTCTTTGACGGTCCCGTTCTGGATCAGAGTGGCTTACGACCGGAGGGCAGCAAACACCCAGAAAGGAAAAGCTCAGTGAACTCTGATGATGAAAGCAAAAGCAAATTCAAAAGGAAGAATTCCTACAAGGAACTGAATGCATTCACAGTTCTTCTCGGTGACTTTAGCCTTCTGTGTCCCTGGAGGGCTGGGACTGACACCTGTGGTGTGTTACCCCCCCGGGGTAAGGAGTTCTCTCTGAATCGCAGAGGCGGCCACGGAAGCTTGCAGAGTTTGGTGACGTGCAGTTAACTGTAGAACAGAGATTTGGCTCCTGGCTTGTTTGTCCCAGACCCAGTGATCTTACCCATGCACACGCGCGCGCGCACACACACACACACACACACACACGTGTGCCCTGCCCTGAAGGCCCAGGTCCAGATGCCTCTCAGAATTACCGTTTTCTACATGGCGACTGCTACATCCAGACCACTTTATGAAGCCCTGTAAGAAAAGGAGCTTCAGGGGTGCCTCGGTGGCTGAGTGGGTTAAAGCCTCTGCCTTCGGCTCAGGTCATGGTCCCGGGGTCCTGGGATCAAGCCCCGCGTCGGGCTTTCTGATTGGTGGGGACCCTGCTTCCTCTTCTCTCTCTCTCTGCCTGCCTCTCTGCCTACTTGTCCGTCAAATAAATAAATAAAATGTTAAAAAAGAAAAAAAGAAAGAAAAGTGGCTTCATTTCTGAAGGAGGAGCCTCCAGTATTTGTTCCTTGCCCTCCGTAGGTCACTCAAATAGACAGCAGATAGCATTTCTCTGGTCTCTGGTTCAGGACTTGGCGATGTGCGTGGTTTTCCCATCCAAGCTGGCATGAGAAGCAGGTGCACCAGGGTTCCCCTTTAGCACAAGTGTTTCTCCATCCCTTTCCGAGTCTCAGTAGGAGGTCTGGGTGTAGGACCCAATAATGTGTTTTTGTGTGTTTCCTGGGGTTCTGTGGGGGAAGGTCCTTGTCCCCAATGCTGAGGAAGGCTGGGCTCCCCACAGTGTGGTCCTTGCCGTGCGGTGATGGAGAGATTGGGATGACGTCCTTCCCCAGCCCTGCACGCGTTCTTGCCAGACACCTCAGGCTGTGCGTGTCATGACTCGTGGTCAGAGCCCGGTGCCAGTCCTCAGGGCTGGACCTGTCTGGAAGGGCTCACCGGGCCGGCCTCGTCAGTATCTGTGATCGCAACGAAGGCGCTCTTTCCCACGTGATCCACACCTGTGCTCACACCCCTCCGCGGTGCGGCGTGTGTGTCGTGTTGCTGTTTTCCCTCGGGGAGATGGGTCTCCCTTCCACGCTCACACTCCGGGTGCCAGCATCGCCCGTGTTCATTAATTCCACATGTATCTGTGAATGTCTACAGTGTCTCAGCCGCCGTGGGGGGCGTGGAGTGCTCAGAAAGCCATGGAGAGACACGACCTCCTGTTTTCAAGGACATTAAACATCTCCACCCTCGAGGAAGGATAAATAATGTGCTCATGTTTCCAACATAGTTTCTGTTCCTTACTTCAATAAGACCCTATTTGACACTGAAAACAGTTTCCTGATTTTTAAAAAAATCCCTTTCATTAGTCATCTTCACAAATCATTCTCTTCGTTGGTTTTCCCTCGACATACAGATGTGGAAATCTGGGCTCAGAGAGGCCATGCAAAGCCTGTAGTGGTTTTCCACTCCGTCTCCTCTGCTTTCTTCCGAACCCATTGTCTTGTTCCTTGTTGATCTGGGCTAAACATGTTCTGCCTGGGGCTGATGGGGTCTTACGACATTGAGGCTGAGAGGGAATTTCATTGTCACTGAAACACAATTCGGAGGTCTGGATCCCTGAAGCAGGGCCCCTCCTGTGCCTGGACCGCTCCCAGTGGTGGGAAGTTCATTGCTTCAGGAGATGGGCCCATCTCTTGTCGGGGACAGAGGTGCTGGGAGAAGTCTCCTAGAAAGGGCGAGCCTGTGTGAGGGGGGGTGTCCGATCAGGATTGCTCGGTACGAATGGGAAGCCAGGGGGGCGGCCACTCCAGCGCGCACTGTTCCCGCTCTGCCTCCCGGAATAAAATTAATGTTGGCCAGCTTTTGTCGGGGTCCATTCTATGCCAGGTTCTAAATGCCTGACGTGTATTAACATCTTTCATTTAACACCGCCATGAAGAAAGTGTGATGATGACTCCCATTTTACAGAGGAGGAAGATGAGGCCCGGGGAAGGCAGCAGCAGGTTTGAGGGCACCCGGTGTGAGTGGGACCCGGCCAGCTGGTGCGGAGCATGTGTGTGTGCGGTGCCCTAGAGACCCACGTTGCTCTCTCCCCGACCCACAAGGAAGGCCTCTCTGAAGCTCGTGTCCCGCCATCCCTGCCAGACGCATCAGGGGTCCTTCCCGTACCCTCGCCTGTGTCTGTGGGGGCACGTCCCTACACCAGGCTCGCCAGGTGCAAGCTGGCCCCACCCAGGTGCAGGCCGGTGGTGCCGCTGCCTGGAGAAGGGGTCTTAGTCCGTGTGGGGGAAACAGCAGGGCCGGTGGGCCGTTGCTGAGGCCCTGAGGACCTGCCGGGGAGCTCTCCTTAGTTTTTGTTTTTAACGTTTTTATTTAAATCCCCGTTGGTGAATGTACAGGGTAATATTAGTTTCCAGGGCTCGTCCCAGCCGGTGCCCTCCTGGATCCCCGGCCCCGATTTCCCCCACCCTCCCGGCCCCTCCCCTCCCCTCTGGTGACAGCCAGTTTGTCCTCCAGGCTTCAGAGTCTGTTTCTGGTTTCTCTCTCTCTCTCTCTCTCTCTCTCTTTTCTTTCCCCTTGGGCTTATTCACTTTGTTTCGTGAATTTCATGTAGGAGTGACATCATCGTTGTCTTCCTCTGACCGATGGCGCTTCGCGTGGTACACTCTCCCTCCGTCCACACCGTGGTACACTCTCCCTCCGTCCACACCGTGGTACACTCTCCCTCCGTCCACACCGTGGTACACTCTCCCTCCGTCCACACCGTGGTACACTCTCCCTCCGTCCACACCGTGGTACACTCTCCCTCCGTCCACACCGTGGCGAATGGCGAGATGTCGTCCTTGCTGATGGCTTGGAATATCCCGTTGTGCAGGAGCCACATCTTCTTTATCCGTTCGCCTACTGAGGGACATCTGGGCTCTTTCCACAGTCGGGCTATCGTAGATAACGCTGCCGTAAACATCGAGATGCACGGATCCCTTCTCGCTTTTTAAGCGGAGGAGGGTTTTCATGGGTGACCCTGGACTGGGCATGGCCTCAACACTCACAAGTCTGCCTTCCCAGGGCTCTCCCTCCCCGAGCATCCAGGGCTCTCCCTCCCCAAGCCTCCAGGGCTCTCCCTCCCCAAGCCTCCAGGGCTCTCCCTCCCCGAGCATCCAGGGCTCTCCCTCCCCGAGCATCCAGGGCTCTCCCTCCCCGTCCTCCTCCCTCTCCTTTCCACTGGCCCTCGATCGCCCCGTCCCAGCCCTGAGCTCACAGGGGCAGCGCCTGGGCGTGCAGGAGCCTTTCAGGAAATGCATGCAGGGAGCTGAGCCTCTCAGGGCTACAGATGTGGTCGGATGATCGCAGCCTCCAGCTTGGGAGCGGTTGCTGGTTGTAGCAGGAAGTTAGTGCAGAGACGTCTCTGGTGCACGTGGGGTGGGTGTGCTGCCTGTGTGTATCATGGGTCGGGTGTGTTGCCTGTTGCGTGTGATGGGGTTATATATGCCATGTGGTCTCATGTGTTGGCGTGTGTGTGTTATGTGTGTACACCTGGTGTGTGTGTGCTGGTGTCTGAGTGTGCCCTGGGTGTATGAGTGTAATGTGAGTGGGGAGCGTACGAGCGTGTGTCACCTGTCGGCCCTGTGCCCGTGGGAGGCTTGGGTTATTTCTTACTCGGCCGTGGATCCATAATGCGCCCCTTAGTCGTCCACACCCTGTGTATTTTGAGGAGCCGGTGGATTCTACCATGGGGGCGATGGGGATACCGCCGCGCCCGCTCTTTGAGCCATTTGTCTATTTACAGACGCTGTCATGGGGCACTTCCTCCCACAGAGCTGGCATCTTCCTGCCCAGTAGGACATTTTTTAAATTAAATCTGGCCTGTATTTTTAAAAATGCCTGTCTTGTGTGTGTGTGCTCTAACCCGTATCGGCCATTCCCTGTGCTTGATCTCTGGTGATCATGGGAACCACCGGACGGCGCAGGCAGTCCTTTACACACGGAGGGGCCGAGGGACAGAGATCCAGCGAAGCAGGGGCCCAAGGCGAGGCAGCCCCCGGGCAGCTGGTGATCTCGGGTCTGGGAAACTGCAGCCCCTCGACTGTGCACCCGCGGTTCTGAGAGGGTGTTGGCATCAGCGTTCCCTGGAGGGCGCGGACTCCTTTCCCGAGCCTCGTCCCTACAGTTTCTGGCTTAGCGGACCTGAGGGGGACACCCAAGACTTTGCTTTCAGAACAAGTGATGCTGAGGTTGCTGACCTGGGGCCCCACGTGTAGCCCCTCCTCTGACCATGTTCTCTCTGTTGCTCAGATAGAAAGGGCAGAGGAGATGGCTGGGCCCCAAGCTGATAATTTGGGATTCCTACAGATTCCTGCGATCTCTGCCAATTGGACCATGTACAATTACTGGCAAAATCAATATGGAGAGTTTTTCTTTTTTAAGATTGTATATATTTATTTGAGAGGGAGAGACAGACAAAGTGGGAGAGAGAATCTGAAGCAGATTTTGTGCTGGAAGCAGAGCCCAGTGTGGGGCTTGATCCCAGGACCCCAAGATCATGACCTGAGCCAAAGGCAGAGGCTCAACCCACTGAGCCACTCAGGTGCCCCAAAACTGGTATTTTAAATGTGAACTCATCTTCCTCATGGACTAACTTGGTATTGGGGTTTTAATAAATCACATGACCTTAAAACGAACAGGTAGCTTTCCTCTCAGAAGCTGTGTTTGCATTTACGTGTCCCAGCTAATGTGTCCTGAGCAGTAGGTCATGAGGGCACGAGGGCACATCTTCCCAGGAGAAAACCATGTTCTGCATGGTATTCTCCATGCACTAAGTATTTTTTCTTCTAAAGACTAATTTTCCAGAAAAAGACTGTCCCGGCCATTCTGCCGGCAAGGGCCAGAGATGGGAAAGTCGTGTCTGTAGCTCCTGGGTCGGTGCTGTTCTTCTGTACGGTGTGGCTGCCTCCTGGGGGACGGGCGCCGGGACTGCCCGCTGCAGACGTGTTTCATGGTGGGCGTGAAATACATACGTACCCGCCGCCCCCAAGCAGTGTCTGGTGTGCAGTAGGCTGGAGGGCTAGTGTGTGCTCTTCTGGCTTTCCCTCCGTTCCTTACTCTGTCACATCCTCCCCAAGTCGGGGATCTGGGAGGGTCAGGAATTACTGATCCTGCCACCGCGAGCAGGGGTCAGACGGCTTGCTGGCTCTGCGGTATTTTAAGGAGGGAGACTGAGCACGGGAGACGGAAGTAGGGAAGAGGCAGCTGTCCCCATGTTTCACGTGATAATGAAATTAGGTGCAGAGTGGCTTTATTTGCTGGCCCCCTGTCCAGCTCTTACTGGAAGTGCCTCGACATTGAAATTGGGGCCTGGGAGGTGGGTGCATGGTTCTGACCTTGACCGGCTCCGGTGTGCACCTCCAGGGCTCTCCCATTACGGAGATTGGTTTTCAGTGCATTCTGGGAGCCAGACTTCTCCGGGTGTGCCAGCTTGTAATTCCGCTTATAGGATTTACAGAGGCTGTGTTCTGGGATCTGCTGCATTTTAATTTGGCCAGCGGAATTCTGCATCTTCAGAAATGCTTCCCTGTGCGGCACCCGTGTCAGAGCCAAGGCGCGCAGTCAAGGCCACGTTAATCTCTTGCGTTTTTATTCTTGGGAGCTGGCCTGGCATGACCCCACTGGCTACAGTGACGTCGTCCTTTGAACCCCAGTGTTGGTGTTCTGTTCTTTGAGGCATCAGGGGAGTAGAGGGAAGAGAGGCTTTCAAAGGAGACCTAGGTGCCAGGTAGGAGAGACTGGATCTCCTCTTGGCTTCCCTCCTCCCTCTGTCTCATTATCCCCTTTCCCAACCTCATGCCAGTCACTGTCCGGGGAGAACCTGCTGGTTCCCCAAGAACCTGCTCATTGCAAGTAATTACCTCCTATTCTAGGGGAACTCATCCTACATAGCTTGTATCGTCCCATTACACATGGCGGCCAACTGAGGCTTGGAAGGAGTGCAGACACCTTCCACAGTACACACCACTAGAGCATTCTAGAAGAGGAAAGTGGCTTTAGATTAGAGCCTCTCTGATCCTTTTCCTCATCTACATTATGGGGCAAGAAACTTTATCACAAACTTCTTCTTGGTCAAAATTAGGCAACTTACAGAAAATACTTCATGTAGCCCTAAGAGTATATAGTAGCTGCTCCATAAAAGTCAGTTTCTTTCCCTTCCTCCTTATCGTTGGTGTCTAGACAACCTCATACCCTCAGAAAATTCAGCCTACTTTGAGTCTTTCTTCCCCTTGGTTCATTTCTCTTCCTAGACCTGCACTGTTTTAATTTTGTCCCCTGCCTCTTCCCCATCCAGCCCTCTTGTTATTGGCCCTCAGGTTTTTTTGCTGGGAAAATGAGCATCCTCGAGCTGGGCTCAACATCTGCTGGGCAGTGGCACCCAGTCCTGCTTCCCATGCTCAGTGGAGAGCACATCTGGCTTTGCCACTCCAGGCCCCTTAGCCCTTACAAGATGGCATTTATGCTAACTGTGATAAAGTCACCCTCAATTACTGATATTAATCATTGTGCATGTCAGGAACTGTGCAAAGCGCTCTGTGTGGTAGACCCATTTAATCCGTCCACCCTTTATCTGTTCTGTGCTATTACCAGGAGTCATGTTATAGAGAAGACGCTAAGTGATTTGCTCAGAGTCACACAGGTTGAAAGTGGGAGAGCCGGGACTCTCTCCATTGGCCATTGGCCTTGTGCCCATGGCTGGGCTGCTTTTGCCTCCATGACACTGACAGGTAAGGAGGGGCTGTGGGCTAGCCCCACTTTAGGATTAGGACAACTGGGTCCAAGTCTGGTCCTTTGAGGAGTGAGCTGAGTGACAGTTAAGTGTGTCTTCTGTCTCTGTGTCTTTTCCTGTAAAGGGAACCTCTCAATGATGACATCCAATGGACGCACCATGCTCCCATTGGTCAAGTACATTGGGTTTCCCCTGTGGAAGCCCAGGTTTTCTGTGTTTGGCTGATGAGATCTCAAGCTCTTAATTTCTCTCTTTTTTTTCAGGTAATGAACCAAAAAGATCATGTCTGAAGTACAAGGAACGGTTGAGTTTTCTGTAGAGCTACATAAATTTTATAATGTGGATCTCTTTCAGAGAGGGTAAGTATGCATCTCTGTATCTATTGGTGTGTACATACATACATGGTTGACCCTTTAACGACACGGGTGTGAGCTGTGTGGTCCAGTAGACATGGATTTCTAAATGCAGCATAGCACTATGGATGTTATTTCTCTTCCTTACGATTTGCTTAATAACATTTTCCTTCCTCTAGCTTCCTTTAGGTTAAGAATACAGTGTGTAATACATACAACATACAAAATATGTGTATTTGACTGTCTATATGATCAGTAAGTCTTCTGGTCAATAGTAGGCTAGTAGTAGTTAAGTTTTGGGAGAGTCCAAAGTCCTACATGATTTTTGACTATGGGTGGGTGCCTCGAACCCCATTGTTGTTCAAGGGTCCTCTGTGTATGTGTGTGTTTCTCCTGGCAGGAAATAGAGGTTAAGAACAGGAGGTAGGACATTTTGGATTAACAAGAAAAGGATTTTCATTATTTTTCCTGCCAAGTGGAACATCCAAACGTTTAGTGAGGTTGAAAATCACCCCCACACTGGCAGGCCTGAGCATGTGAATTTCTCCCTCCCTCCTGCTCTCCCGTCCACCTTTGCTCTTCTGGGTTCCTCTTCCCGTGATGTATGTTGGTTAGTTTTACTGGGAAGTGAATTTATTGGAAATGAAGCTTGCTTGTATAGCTCTGACAATAAGAGGTCTTTGTGATCAATATTTGTAGGCCCATTTCCCCAAAACTGTGTATCATACCTAGTACCTGTGCCTAGATCTCTCAAGGACTGAAAATTTATGATGTCCTCTTTAAGTAAAGAATTAAAATGTAGTTGCTTGTAGTCTTTAAGGATGCGCTGAATTTGGTGCTGATCACATATCAATAGGTCTTCAGGACAGACCTTCCTCTCAAGGTCTATAATAACCACGTGGATGGTACATGTGAAGCATACATGATAATACACGAAGCATACAAGATAATAACCATGTGGATGGTGTATGTGAAGCATCTAGTCCCACCGGAGGGCTCTGGGCTCTCCCGGGGCAGCCACTGCTTTCCCTGGGTTACAGACAAGGAAACCTAAGTTCATAGAGACTGCATTGGTGATGTGTTCAAGTTAACAGTGCAAAATAGGAGGTATCTGTGTTGTGGAAAACTGACCTCCATGCTTCAGAGCCAGAATACAACCCGAGACAGGGTTAGGGATAAAGAGGAACACTAGTTTTACTGCTGTGCGGGGCCGAAGGAGGCAGCCGGCAGCCCACAGCCTTCAAAATTGAAATCCATAAGAGGAAGGGGCTGGGCTGTTTCACTGGGAAATACAGGATCTAACTGGTTTCGACAGGAATTGCGGATGAGCTGCCAGTGGCCTCCTCGGTCCGGAAACGCAAGTCTGAGAAGGGAGGAGGGGGAGGTCCCCGGGAGAGAGGAGGAAGGTTACTTGGAAATCAAGCTTTTGATTTTAAAAGCCTGAAGCTTTTTGATCTTTGTTCAACTTGATGCTTTTAAGTGGTTCCATCTATTGGTGTGTTTTTGCCACGGAACAGAGTACCCTGAACCTTAACCGTAGTGCCTTCAAACTGCAGCTTTCCATTCCGCTGTGGATTCCGAGGGGCAGGCAGGGTGAGCTGGATTACGGGCCTGGCCGCCCCTGCCGTGGTTTGCTCCAGGTCTGGGCCCTCGGCTGGGAGGCGGCAGATGAGCCCTACGGGCAGGAGTGGAAGCACACACGACATCCTGCCAGGGAGCCGCAAACTCACAGAGGGGCTTCCCGGGCCTTCTGGTGGCCAAGGCCAAGTCCAAGGACAGTCTAGACTCAGGGCGGAGAAGTAGAGACCATCTCACACTTTCACCCTCTGCCGCCTGGGTCCGTCTCCAGGTTCAGAAGGATCGTTGGAGTCTTTGCTTCCAGTGTGCCTTGTGGGTTGGCTCCTTGTTCTGTGAGGAGATTCAGTGGCCAGGACATGTTGGTGGGTGACCTGAAGCAGGCAGTGCGGGGAACGGGCAATGATCCTGGGACCAGCTATGTCCCAGGCACGGGGGCCCTCATTTCTGGTTGGGGTTCTGGAGCTGAATTTTCAGGAAGCAAAGATCTGGGCATCCGCCAGAAGCTTGTCAGCATCCGTCGGACCATCCTCACCTGATCAGAAGTTGCGGTGTAGTGAGAAGACTCTGGGCTTAGGGCCCGGCTTCTGGAGTCCTGGCTTGGTTACTGCTTCCTGGAGCCCATTTGGTACCTATCCCCATTCTCCTGTTCACGTTGGAGAGTGTCATGTGTCTATGATGTGTTAGACACTTCTACTGATGAGTTCCTAAATCCTCATCACCAACCGTAGCCTGAGTGGTATTGTCTTTACTTTGCCCCATGGGTAACTTGGGATCAGGGGGATGGAAAAATCTGAAGCTCTAACATAATAGAGGGGGATTCTGGGGCTGAGTTGCTTGTTTTCTATGATGTAAGCTTGGTCTCCAGGGTGGGCTTCCTCCCCCCTCCCCAGGGCTACACGAAGCATCCATCAAGATGTGGGAAGAAAATTTTACAACTTCCATTTATAATTCTTTTCATCAAAAATGAGAGGGAAGAGATGCCTGGGTGGCTCAGTCAGTTGGGCCGCTGCCTTTGGCTCAGGTCATGATCCCAGCGTCCTGGGATCGAGTCCCACATGGAGTTTCTTGCTCAGCAGGGAGCCTGCTTCTCCTGCTGCCTGTTCTGCCTGCACCCACCCCTTGCTTGTGTGTGCTCTCTCTCTCTCTCTGACAAATAAATGAATAAAATCTTTTTAAAAAATCAAAGGGAAATCAAGCTCTATTAATAATTAGAATCCAGAATGACCCTGGAGAAATTTGTGTCCATATGGCACTTAGTCATGACTCTGGCATCAAATGAAAGGGCCTCCCACAGTACAGACGAGTTGATGACATCACCCTCACATTGCCAGATACTACAGTTTGGGACTGGACAGGTATACACATCCGTAAACTGTTTTCTTCCTTTAATTACACTAACCCTCATAAAATAGCAAGTGGCTTAAAAATAAGTACTGTAAAGCCATCATGAATCAAAGGTAATATTGCTAATGAAAGTATGGTGAACAGCAGGAAAAGACAGCACCGCCCTGGTCTTCTCCTGCTCAGCGTGTTCACACATGCACCCCGGGATGGAATAGCAAGCTGATCAGATTCAAAAATAAGTAGGCTTAGAAATCTGAACTTATGTAAAGAACTATTTGATATGTGGAGTTGTAACTGTAATTCTTCATGATACACCTAATCCTAATGGTATTCTGGGGCTTCAGGTGTTGACTAAGTGTTGTATGAAACTGTTACCAGAAGCAGGACATTTCAACACACTCAAAACTGGAAGAAGGCCCTGCGCAGTTGGTTAAGGAGTTTACCAGAGGAGTGAGGAAACTGTGACTCGCTCTGCCTGCCTAAGATCCTCTAGGTCTGTGTGTTTTGAAGAGTTATCTTGTGTAGCCATGCTCAGCACTGAAGTCTAATATTTAATTAGACTAAATTAAAACCAGAATTTTGAATCACTGTTATATGCATATTTTTAGTAAGAGCAAAAAGGTTATATGTTCCTTTAATAGAAAAAGTAATTAATTTTTAAAACAAGTATTATTGAATTCCTTATCTCACTTTTAAAAGATCCTTCTTTATGCTTGCAATGAATATTGTGTAGGATTATGCAATCATATGGGTATGGGATTGTAAATAAATATACGTATATTGGAGTTGCATGCTTGAAGATGTTGTTACTGTAAGTATGAATTCATCGGCAGTTGGTGACCACAGGTCTAGTGGAACAAAGGCTCTCAGAAATTTCTTCCTGCTCTCTATGCCAACCCTTCACGGTGTTGTAACTTTGATGTGGATGAGGGCATCATCTTAGGATGGAGCATACTTATGGTGGGCTTCCTAGCAGCCTTGGCCATGAGGCTGGGACATCATTTGGATGAAGGCAGGCAGAGCTCTAACGAGAACAGAGTGGGTTCTAAGATCTCTAGAGTCCTGCCAGCAGTAAGATCTTGAAGGCAAGAGTTCCCAGTCCCCTGGGTCAAGGCTGCAGAGAGCCGTGGACAGGCTAGGTACAGCATCAGCCAGGATTCTGCATCCTTCGGAGGGGCGCCCAGCAGCTGTGGTCCATACAGCTCTATCACCAAGGGTTTTCCTGCTCCAAATCCCACAGGAACCATGCTCATGGTGAGATGAAGTTCCTTTACCCAGCGACACTCCATGAGGAAGTGATGACAGATCTAAGCCTAGCGGGCGGGGTGCACCCCCCATGAAAGAAAACTGGGGATTTCCATGTGTCATTGAAGAAAAGGAAGGCAGCTTTGGGGAGGCTGGCCTATTTTTGGGTCTGAGGATGTGCTCCAAAGGTCCTTGGGAGGTAAAAATTAGAGTTAGGGATTGCAGAGGAAGGGAAAATGTCCTTCCTCACACCGAATCTGACTGTGGGTATCATATCCACATTTCAGCAGTTTCTCGGATCACGAGACTTGCCCCTTGTACCTCCATCCGATGTTCCAGATCATCACTGTCTCTTCTGGTCAGGTAGACGTTGTGAGATGTGTCAAAGGCATGTGGATGCAGAACTGAGAATATTGCACGAGATTCGGCCCCATTCGGAGATTACTTGCTTCTCGTACGTTTACGTTTGTGGATGGTTTTTCTAGTCCCAGAATGCATATTGCCTTTTGGTGGAGTTTGCTTTGAGCAAACAGTCAAGTTGCATTTCTCCAGAGTCTATATTGACTGAAGTAAATTCTCCAAGGGAAAATATCTCCTGAAACCAGCCAACATGCACTGTGAATTGTCAGCCCATGCCTGGCAGCAGGCCTCATCCTGATAGAAAGGGCAGGGGCAGGGAGGCACTGGGGAACCTGGCTTGGGGGTCAGACCTGAATGTGAAGCCACACTCTGCCCCCTTGTAGGCTCTGAGAGGGTGAAAATGTCCTTTTAAAACACTCTGAGCCACCATTTTGTCACTTGTAAAATGGCGATGACACAGTCTCACAGGGTAATCAGAAGACGTCTTATGGTATGAATTGCATGAAGTAATATATGGCGAACAGCTAGCCTGGTGCCTGGTGCCTCGTAAATACCATCTAAGCTGTCGTCACTATAATAGTGGGACCACCTGCTTTCCTGTTTACAACCCTCCAGCTTGCTCATGCTCTCACCCAGCTCAGTGTTCAAAGCCTAAATGGCTTGACCTTAAATTTCTACACTTTTATTGTCTGTGCTCAGATCATTCTTGAATGTCCTTCTTGTAATATCTGCCTTGAAAATTCTATCCTGTTAAGTTCTAGCTTGAATATAATCTCATGTCAGACTATTTGTTGACTGATCTTTATCTATTGTATCCAGCCCAGTTTGTAGGAATCCCTCATTCCCATAATTTTAAAAGCCTGCCTCTCCTAGTTTTATTCCACCGTCCACTCACATCGCCATTCCTATAAACACTAGTAAGCGTATGCTGTTGTAAAAGGCTCTAGAAACATGAAGATGAGAGACTCGGCCCGCAGAGCATTTGCCAGCTAATCCGGGGGGCAGATACACACACAGGGAATGACCACGAGTTAGGGGAAGTTCTGTGACAAAGATGGACTTCGGATACTATGAAGAGAAACAGCAGGGGAAGCCACTCTGTGCATAGAGTCAGAGAAGGTGTCCTAGGAGGAGATCACCCAAAGCTGTCATTTGAAAAGTGGGTCGGAGCCAGCCATGCAGAGGACCCGGGAGGACCAGACCACAGAATGGCTCGATAGTGTCAGAAAGCAGAGCCCACCTGGAAGGCCACGGGGACGCCAAGAGTGCGAAGGTGGGTCTGGGGGATCACAGAACTTACCGCAGGTGGTCTCTTGTTAGACTGGTGACTGTCAGGATGCTAATGTCAGTGCCACTGATGTTCTGAGACATCAATGGTGGGGGACAGGACCAGGCTGCAGAAGGGAATAGTGGTGATGTCCTGTCTGGCTTTGTCTTCTTGTCAAGTGGCTTGAGGTTCCTTAAGGGACCCGATCTTACCTGACTTTATATGGCCTGTGCCTGACCTGGCAGAGCCTGGCATCTCCTTAGAGATCCATGAGAGCTTATATTTGCCCTGATAGAACTTTCTGCTTCTTTGAGAACTTCTTGCAACTAGGGGGATCCCCATGGTGAGAAAACACGTCCTGATTTCTAACGTACCATCTACATCATGCATGTCAGAGTGTGGTGCATGGGTGGGAATATCACCATTATACTTCCATTAGAGGTGCAGACCCTTGGCCCTGTCCCAGACCTACCAAGTCAGAATCGCTGGTCATGAGGCTCAGAAAACCACGTCTTTGCGTGTTCTCCATCTGAGTCTGGGGTAACAGCACAGAAAGTTTCCATGACAGTGTCAACCTAGGCTGTGTGCTGCAATCATCTGCAATCATCCACCCTCCAGGCTAATTAAATAAACAACTTCTAGGGTGGGACCCCAGACACCAGCACTGGTAAAGTTTCACAGGTGGTTCCTAGGTGGAAAATGACTGGGTTAGAACCCAAGGAAGGAGTCCACACACTGAGCAAACTTGGCCTTGCTTGAAAACCTCTTCTTCCAAACAGAATAGGCCCAGGTCCCTTCCTTTGTAGCAGGACTGTGGCATCTCCCCTTCCCCAGGAGGAAACAGGACTTTACCTCCTTTTGCACATGGATGCCTCTTGCTCAAGAGCCCATGGAGATTCCGTGTAAATTTTCCAGTATGGATTCTGGAAGCCAGAATGCAGAAGGGAAAGTCTTACTTCATTTACAACAGTCTTCTCATAAAGAAGTACTTGAGCAAACAAGTATAAAGTATACATGTATAAACCCCCCACTATGTAAACATTTTTAGTCATCAATTTATTAAGATCTCATTTGTGCTTATCATGCGATATGCCCAATATTGTTCGCTAAAAGGGAGCCAACATTTGTCCTTGAAAATGTATTCAGATTCCATTTTAAGTCTTAATTCAGATAAAGCTCAATATCAAACTGGCTTTCTTTCTGAGTGAAGGTTTTCCCTGATGCTGAGATTCATCTCTTGGCCTCAATCAGTATTATCAGATCTGATGTTTAAGGTCAGACACTCACAGAATTATTAGGATTGAGATCCCCTTTGAACAAACTCACTTGCCTTTTCTCTACCAGAATGAAAATGGTTGAGTCATAAGTCAAGGGTTTCCTGAAGGAAAATGCCATCTTGTGTTTATGCCTCGATGTCCCCATCATCACCTAATGGCCGGCGACAGCCAGTTCCCTGTGAAATGAGTTAACCAGCCCCGATGTGCCTTAATGGACTCAGAAATACAATTATCTTTGCTTGCCAGAGATCAATTAATTGATTTGTCTGGTTCTGTCAGAAACAATCCTTTTCCTCACTTCTCTTATTAAAATAAGTTGCTGTCCTTTTCATTCATTCCCTCACCTTTGAATGGGAGTGGGATTATGTGGTTGAGAAGCCCCCTGGATGTCCAGCACTGCTGGGTAAAGAGAGGCCAGGATGACTCTGGGAGGGCAGGGCATGTGGGACCCACCGGTGAGTATCTCCAGGGCCTTGACCGTGGTCCATTTGCTGTGAAGACGGACTGTGTGCCCTGATGAATGGCCAGTGGGCACGATATTCATGGCACAGAAATCAGAGATCTAATGTACCAGTTCAGGCCCATGACTTTCCACGTGTGCAGACAGACAGATTCCCTTTACTTTTTTACAAGTCAGCGTGATTCAGGATTTTTATCGGTCTGAGTCAAGGGTTCCTTCTAGCTCAGGGCATGTAGGTTGACTCCATGGTCTCTAAGAATAAAATTCCATAATTGTTGTAATTAAAAAAATTTAATCTCCTCCTCCCTGTCAAAAGGCCTTGTTAGAATTATTCCTAGGACCGTTACTCAAGTATTTCTGCATTTGGGAGATGCAGGATTATTTTTCTAGCAAATCCACATTCCTGTCAACAATTGTCCTGTCCCATTTTTTCTTCTTTTGCCTTTGAATCTGTGACTTCTGAGCTTGATGCTTTAAGCCTTTTATCCTCTTAACCTCTGGCTGAGGACAGGCTCAGCAGGTCTATGAAGAAGAACCCCTCCCAGGGGGCTCAGATTAACATGCTTCTGGAGAGCTCAGAGCCGCCCACAGGGGGAATCAGAGGCCAGGCAGAAACCCCTGGGCAGAGTGGCCCTTTCTCGTTTTGAGCTCAAAGTGGTTCTTGTGAAGCCCTCTCAGGGGAGTGAAAGGCCTCTGGTCCTGAAGGTGGTAGAAGGAGCACAGACCCAGATCTTGGTTTGGATTCGGTTTTCTCTGCTATTAGCCAGGTGCCCATGGGCAAGTTGCTAACCTCTGGTCTCTGTTTCTTCACTGGCTTTGCAGGATCATGTTTGAAGCCAGTGGTATTTGTAAGGCTCCTAGTTAAAATGAGGTCCAGACCTTGTGGGGTTTGTCGAGAGGGCCTGAAACAGACCACTGAACTGGCTGGAGCCTGAGTTGGATAGTTCCTTTCTGTGTTTTAATAGTCACCACAACTCATCCCCCAGGAAGAGATAAAGCCTTCTTGGTCTTAAAATGTTTTAGGAGCGCCTGTGTAGTTCAGTCAGTCAAGTGTCTGACTTCGGCTTGGGTCATGGTCTCAGGGTCCTGAGATGGAGCCCTGTGTCAAGCCACACATCCAGCCCAGCATCACTGGGCTCCCTGCTCAGCAGGGGGCTTGCCTCTCTCTCTCTCTCTCCCTCTGTCCCTCCCCCTGCTCCTGCACACGCTCTCTTTCTTTCAAATGAATAAGATCCTTACAAAAATGTAGCGGACGCCATATTGGTTCAGATTGGCCTCCCTGGGGGAAGTCCTGCTTCCTGGTCTTTACCTCATACACGGGATCTACAAAGTGAGAATGTCACCTTTCTTTTGGTCCAGCTTTACTGAGATATCACTGACCCGTAATGTCACGTAAGTCTAAGGTGTGCGTGTGCTGGTTCAGCCTCGTTTATCTTGTGAGGGATCACAATAAGGTTAGTTAACACATCTGTCACCTCCCTTAGTTGCTGCTTTGTGTGTGTGTGTGTGTGTGTGTGTGCGTGTGTGCGTGTGTGTGCATGTGTGTGTGTTTGGTGAGCACATGTAAGTCTACTTGTTTATTTATTAACTTCAATGCGCAACACATTTCTAAAGAAATAATTCCCTTGGGGACTCTTGAGAAACGTAGTCTATAGAGATATACTAAATCAGAGGTTTCTTTTCTAGAAGGTTCTTTGAATGGCTCTGGGGTAAGGGATTGACTGAGGTCCTTAAAGGCTCTTGTTGTCCAATATTTCTCAAAAGCAATTTTTAATTGCATTTCCTCAGATTTCCTCATTGTAAACATCTAATTACACCCATAGACATAAATCAGATAATTCTGCCTCGTGAAGGAATCATGGTGACATGGCGACATTTTTCACACTCACCTGTTACGTTTATCGTCAAAATGCCTTCCCACCTTCCCTCTCCCTCCCTCCCCCTCCCCCCTGGCCCCTCCCCCCTCTCCTCCTCCACCCTCTGGTCCCCTTCCCTCTCTCCCCCTCCTTCCTCCCCCTCCCTCCCCCCTCCCCCCGGCCCCTCCCCCCTCTCCCCTTCCTTGTCCCTTCCTCGCTGCCCTGTCCCTCTCCTCCCCCTCTTTCTCCCTCTCTTTCTCTCCTTCCTCCCTTTTCTTCCACTGAGCAAACACGATTTGATACGCACACGTGTTTTCCTTTACAAAGCTCTGGTAGACCACTTTGGTCTCTCTTTTTTCTCTTTCCCTTTTGGGAGCACTTCCTGTAACCCCGCACATTCCTTTATGTGTAGTAGCTGCCAGGTTCCCTTACAGAGGATCAATCATAATCATAAATTGCTTCACCAGTGCTCTCTTCTTGGACATTGTTGTTTTTTTTTTAATATTAGAATGCATTTTATTATTTAGAATTTGTCATGGCTTTTTTTTTTTTTTTAATAATCAGGAAATGTTTCATGCTTGATAAGAAAAACCGGTTACCCTGAAAATGGTCATTTTTCTGCTTCTCGTGCTTCTAAGTCCCTGGTAATGTTGAGGGAGGTTAGCACCATGGTTGCCCATCCAACACGGGGAGGAAGGACATGACTTTCCGCCGAGCGGCCTCACTCCCAGACCTCCATTCCGCCTCCTCCTGAGCTCCTGTGGAAGGTGCGCTCTGGGGCTCCAGGGAATTCAGAACTGACTCGGGGCTCTGGGGCGTCGGGCAGTAGCTCTCCACTCCTTCAGGGTGAGGAGCTCTTAGGAGCCACACAAGTCTGCACATGTCCCCTCCAGCCCATGCTCGGGTCTCCACGGCTCCACCTGCCCCACGTGCAGACCTTTTAGTCTCTGAAGTTACTGTCTGGGGACTTCCGGGAAAAGGGGAGTCGCCAGTAGAAGGCTGGCCCTTCCCTGCTCTTCCTAAAAATAGCAGATCTTTGTACTCACCAACCTGCTCTGGGTTCCCCCAAAAGGTGACATTCTCAGCTTTCTTTGAAAAACTCTCTTTCCTTTCATATGATGAAGCCACCTCTTGAATTCTGTCTCAGCCCACTGGAGTCAACCAGAATTTCACTGGAGAAGAAAATTTAAAAATTCTGGATCGCTACAAACAACCTCTCACAACCCCATAAATCAGCAGGGAGTAGTGTCCCTGCACTGCAGAGGCGGCAGGGGTTCTGTAGGCTCAGCGGGTGCACAGGGTCACACGCTTGGCCAGTGGCCAGAGGGAGGGGTTCCCTTGGGGGTGCCTGGACCCCAGAGTCTGGACATTCTGTCTCCAGCCCACCAGGCACTTTTGTTTCCCTGGGGCCCAGTTGGGTGTTCAGATGGCATGAGGTCTGTGTCCCCCTTCAGTCAATACTCTGTTTCTGCGAACAGCAGAATGGCAGGGTACCACAGTCAAGGGGGAATCAGACTCAGACTGGCTTTCCTTGCCGCCCGCCACCGGCCTGCGTTCTTCCGTTCGTAGTGAGAGGATGACGTATGGGGAGTTCTGTCCTCCTGGCTAATGGCGGGCGGCAGGCAGCGACAGAATTTTTTCCCCTAAATAGAACCTCACAGATGAGCATTTGCTCCCCCTCTTTCCTACCCACTAGAGCTTTCCCCGATGTCATCTTCCTCAAGAGGGAATGTGTGGCTTCCCCTCCTTGGAGCTCCCACACACACACACACACACACACACACACAGACCCAATGGGAAGCAGATTCCTGTCATCTCCCATTCCTCTGTTTGTGCATTCGTAAACTTGTTAGCTTACTTGTCCAGGGGACACTGGGTCCTGCTTGACTCAGCGCTGCCCTAGGAGCTCTGGTAGAACCAGGAGAAAGACAGAGACATGAACTCAAGTTGTTCAGAGAGGACTATGGGAGTTAGAGATGCAAGTCAAGAGAGTGGCATCCCCGAACGAGAAAGCAAGAGCACAAGCAAGAACGCCCTTCCCCTCCCCCGGGACGTTACCTGCAGGAGAGGGCTCCCTAGTCACATAAAGACTGATAGGGCATCCATAGGCCAAGGCTTGGAGATGAAAAAGTGTGGCATCTCCCGGAAAGTGCCATGGTGTCTGGGAAGGCTGTGTAGAGGTGGTCTTTCTGTAGACTGGGAGGGGGTGTTAGTCCTGATCATCATGACGGGCAGGTTTGCTGTGCCTTAGAGCCAGGATGACACCTTGCAGCTAAGGGATGATTACGGGACGGTTGAAGGAAGGGGACGCGGGCTGCGGAGACCGTAGAAATGACTCTTGGGAAGGGAAGAGGAGGACGCTTGGGGTGAGGGAATCGATGATCATGGTGAAGGCGGTTCAGAGGGAGAGCGTGTGGGCAATGCCAAAGCAGTGGGGTTGGAAGAATCGGGGCTTTTATGTCATGTGGAGGGGGAGAGAGGGGTTGCAGTGGAAACCAGCTGTCCCCTGGGGTGAATTAGTAGAGGAAGCGGAGGGGCAGGTGTTCCAGTCCGTCAGGGTAGATGATGGGAGTCCACAGGTCTGGAGGCAACCAGGGAGCTGAGTCCGAGGCCAGGCAGGAACCTGGGCTCTGATTCATCAGCTCATGGGTGTTCAGTGGCTTGCGACACTTCGTGAGCTCAGACCGTGTGTCAGGAGCTTTAGGACATCAGTTCACCCGGTGCTACTGGCAGCTCTGTGAGTTAGGGGTTATTACTTCCATCTTCCAGATGGGTAAACTGAGGCTTGCAGAGATACCTGGCTATCCTACAGCACAGCCAAGGTTTGAACTCTTGGCCGTCTGTCTGCCAAGCCAGGACGATCGACACTGTTCTGCGCTCTGTCGGCAAGGCGGGACTCCAAGAGAAAAACCACCATTTCATTCCATCTGAAGGTGAAGAAACACACAAAGTGTCTGAGCTAAAGCTGTTGAAGAGGTGTCAGAAGCACCAGCAGAGCAGAGAAATCGCAGAAGGGAAGGGATGCGGGCGCCTGGGGGAGGGAGCTCCCCAGGGTCACCCGCAGCAGACGGATCCCCGGGTATGGGGACCCAGAGTGTCTTGAATCTGGCCTCCGATGGTCCAGGTTCATCGTTGTCAGAGAGTTTGTTTTTATGAGGAGAGCATGGAGCCTGAGAACCTGGTATGCAGGGAGATGGGAGCTGACCCTGCAGGGAGAATCTCCCCCCAGGACTGGGGAGAGCGGACCCCTGAGCCGGGCTTTGCTAGTCAGTGTGATCAAGCCAAGTAGAGCCAATGGCCGTGGCCATTCGCCACCCACTGCCCTCTTTGAGCTGAAGCTGCTGGGGTCGGAGAGGGCCCCTGGGGGAGGCAGAGGTGCATACCAAGGAGCTAGAACTTTTCCTTGTGGGGTTGGTGCAGGGGGGTGAGTATGGGATGTTGTGAGCAGGTGAGTGATCTGATTTGGATCAGAGCGTCCTTTGGTGGAAGGGTAGGGCAGAGACTGTAGCAGGGGGAGCAGGTCCGCTTGGAAGAGGACGGACAGGCATGTATTTGAATTCGTAATTACTGGGTGAGGTATGTGAACGGGGCAGTGATGATGCAGGAGACATTTACGGAGCCGTGTGACAAAGAGGTATCTTACCGCCCTGCAAATCGTATCGATTAGCAATTTCTAAGCTTTGTGTAAAGCACAAATCCCACCACTGATCTCTCTCTTCCCATGACTTAGCGAGCGGTAGAACCAGAAGAAGCAGTCAGGAAACGGAACTGGTGTGCTTTATTTATAGCTGGGAGGCTTCCAAAGACTCTCCCAGCGCGGGGTATTGAGAAAACAGATCAGGCAGTGAGGATTAGGCATAGGCGTGGAGGCCGAGGTGGGATTTCTTCCTGTCTCTCTCCTCTCCAATGGAGATAAATCTTTAGACTCCGGTGTTTAGAGGCAGCAGGGAGGGAGATGAGGAGGAGAGAAGATGAAGGGATGTCTGGGTCCCAAGAGGGGCCCAGGGTCCACCGGCTGAGCTGTAGTTACCGCTTACAGGGAGTAAAGCGCAGGTAGACAGGACTCGTATGGTTCTTGATATTTAAGGCAAAGCTGCCCGCCCCTTGTTAAAATGCGTCCCATTTGGGATCACAGGCTTTAGCCCATCCCGCTGTCACTGCTCCTCTGCGGACACTCACTGCCGAGGTATCCAGTCCCCTGGGTTTAAATGCTATCCATGTGTCATTGGCTTCCTGGCTGATGCCATCTGCCTCTTCCCTCTTCCAGACTTCAGACTTGCCCAGCACGAGCTGGGCTCATTGTCGTCTTCCTGTCCCGAGGACCCCCAGGCCAAACACCGAATCTCCCACCTTCCCTCCCAAACCTCTTCCATCAGTCACCCTACTTCCATTAATGGCAACTCTGTCCCCCAGTTGTGGAGATCAGCATCGGAGAGCAACTTTTGACTTCTCTCTGTCTCCCGCCTCGTGTCACCGCAGCCAGAGCTCCTGTTGGCTCTCCCTTCACAATGCCTCCAGAAGAGGACATTTCTCACCCCTACTGCTAATGCGCTGGTCAAGCCAGCGTCTGTCCCGTCTGGATTTGTACGATTGTCTTCCCTGTCTGTTCTCCCTGATGTCACCCCTGGCCGTGTCTGGTCCCTCACAACGTAGAGGTCTGATGGTCCTTCTAAAGCGACACTCCAGTGCTCCAGTTCTCCAAGAGCTCTTCAGTTTGTTGGGAACAGAGCCAGAGTAACTTCAATGGACACTTACTCTCCGCTCCTTCATGTCTCGCCTGCCAGAGAGGTGTCTCTGTAGCTCCTTGATTGTGCCGGACGTGGCCCTGCGGTAGAGCCTTTGTGTTGGCTGTTCTTAGTGTCTGGGCTGTCCTCCCCTTCACTCTTTCAAAGCACTGCTGGAAGTCGCCTCCCATAGCGGATGCTGTGACCTGCTGTGCAGGGGTCTCTGGGTTTATGGCTGGGCACCTGCCGCTGGGTCCCTCCTCAGAGAGGTTACCTCCAGAGGAATCTCTGCCCTGCCCAATGTTGCATGTACGTTCTCCTCCTGCTCTGGGGCTGTTGACATCCAGTGACTGGTTGAGGAGCGCTGCAAAGGCCTGTCCCCCTCGCCCTGGTCAGGGTCGCCTGTGACGGATTGGCCCTGTTGCAGTTACAGCTCTGTCCATCTCTCCTGTGCCCGGTCCTGTCTTCCTCACTCTCCCACGGGGATGTTCCTGAGGTCACACCTCAACATGCGGATCTCCAGTGAGGATACTCTTTACCAGGACATCCAAATTGAAACGCCTTCCCTGACCCTCTCTCCAAACTGGAGTCCCCCCAGCGCCTCTCCCAGCTCTGTGAATGCTGTTACCTTGCTCTACTGATGTGTTTCTGGTGGTGTCTGCCTTCCCTTCTCCCCCACTGTAGGCCATAAGCTCCTGGAAGGAGGAACACCTGGTGTGTCCCCTGATGTTGCTCGAGAGATTGTAACTGGGCCGGGCTCATTGTAGGAGCTCCTCTAGTGTTAACTGAATGAAAGGAATAGAGAAGCAGAGGCTGTGGTTGACAAGGACAGGGGAGGCGACGGCGTATTCCCTGCCTCAGCATGGTGGGCACCTAGAGTGTCACGTCAAGGAGTCCAGGGTCCCTTCCAGGACCTGCAGGAAAGAACACCCCGTTAATCAGAGGTAACTCTTGCAACCAAGCAGGACTTGGGGCTGTCTTGGCTTCCCTGGGCTTCCCAGAAGAGTTCCAAACATGGGGTAACTTGCACAAGAGGATGGCTTTGTCTCATAGGCCTGGAGTCCACACAGCAGAGTCAGTTTCTCTTGAGTCTGTTCCAGGCCTCCCTCCTGGCTTTGCTGGCCATCTGGTGGTGTCAGGATTGCAGAGGCTTCCCTGTGGTCTCTGCCTCCATCCTCACACGGTGTCCCAGGTTTCCAAACCTCACCTTCCCTTGTGCGTGTCTGTGTTGTGTCCAAATTTCCCCTTTCCAGAGGTGTCCGGGGGGCTCCATCAGTTGAGCGTCTGACTCTTGATTTCAGCTCAGGTCAGGATCTCAGGGCTGTGGGATAGACCCCTGCATCAGGCTCCGCACTCAGTGGGGAGTCTGCTGGAGATCCTCCGACTCCCTATCCCTCGGCCCCTCCCCCCATCTGCATTTTCTCTCTCTCTCTAAAACAAAAGAAAACAGAAACAAACAAATAAACAAAAAAACCCAAAACAAGAAAGAAACTGACCTTGTCAGTACTCAGTGGGTGGTGAAGAACCCTCCCAGCTCTCCCATTTCCTAACTGTTAATCCAGGCCTTTGCTCTCTGAAATATCCCAAGGTGTGGTCAGGGGGGCCTTGGTCCCACACAGGCAGCCTGCCGTATCCTTCTTTAGGGATTTGCTCTGCAGCTGTATCTCTCTGCTTACCGTATCACGTTGTGCGCACACATGTGCTCATAGACACGTGTCCTTGCTCACAGAGCAGGCTGTGTGATTCCAGTGCTCCAAAGCGCATCCCTTGGGGAATGGCTCCTTCCCCCAAGCTCCTTGTTCTCTTTGATGAAAAGGGTGCATCTGCAAACTTGTTCTGAGTTGGATTCAAACAGTGACTGGGAACAGGGACCTGCCTTGTGTTCTGGTTGTCCAGTAGTCTTCTTTAGTATGAGGGGGACGTCGGTGAAAGAAGGGGTATGACAGCATGTATCTCTGTCAATTTATCCTCACTCAGTCCGCCCTGGAGGATGGCTTGTTTCCATCTTTGAAACATCATGGGAATAGGGCTACTTCTCAGATGAGGACCCAAGAGACTCAGAGATTATTTCAGCAGCCCGACCTGGGCTTCGATGTCAGAATGATCAGTTTCTTTGGTGACCCCAAGTTCTCAGGGCAGGATCCCCATGGACACATCTGAAAAATATAGATAATGAGAGTGCCTACCTCCTAGGGCTTTTGTGAACAAAAATTATGTATGTGTGTGCGCTGTTCCCAGTACATTTTCGCTGTGTGCATATTACGAATCATCATCATCATTGTGGTTGTTACGCAGTCTGCCTAGGGGATCATGACTACTGGTTGGCGGTAGAGCCAGGGTGGACACCTGCCTCTCGCTCCCTGCAATGCTTATATGTTCTTGTACAGTTGACCCTGAACAACACAGAGAGCCACTGATGAACGGATTTTTACAGGACAGTGCTGTAAATGTATTTTCTCTTCCTTCTTTTTAAAATATCTCGTATTTATTTAATCAGAGAGAGAGTGAGAGAGAACACGAGCTGGGGCCAGTGGCAGAGGCAGAGGGAGAAGCAGACTCCCTGCCAAGCAAGGAGCCCGATGCGGAACTCAGTCCTAGGACCCTGGGATCATGACCTGAGCCCAAGGTAGAGGCTTAACCGACTGAGCCACCCAGGTGCCCCATGTTCTTAATGATATTCTTAATCAGGAATGTTGTCTTTTCTTTAGCTTGCTTTATTTTAAGAATGCCGTATATAATACGCAGAACATATAGCATGTGTGTTCATCGACTGTGTTATCAGGAAGAATTTCTGTCAACACTGGGCTTCTAGCAGTTAATTTTACCTGAAGTAGAAAGTGATAGGTGTATTTTCAACTACATGGGGGGGGGGTCCGAGCCCCCCAGCCCCCATGTTGTTCCAATTTCAGGTTTGCATGCTTTGCCTTGCTCCCTACACTTTGTATATCTTTGACTTCAGAGAGGTTGCTTCTGTGGGGCCACAGAAACAGCTCTGCTGAGTTTATCTATCCGTCTGTCCGCATAGTCATTCATTTGTTCCTTGGCTCTCTCTCTCATCATGCATGTATCAAATAGGTAATAGGAAAAAAACAAATGAACCAGCTTGTGCTTAGCCCCTGCTGTATCCTAGGGATGGAGCTGGCATTTATCTACATTGTTTCATTTAATTATCCTGGAGCAGCAGATATTATCTTTCCTATTTTACACATGAGCAAACAGCATTCAACAAAGAACAAAGCAGAATATCTTACTTGAAAGCATGCAGGCTACTACCTCTCCTAGCTTTGCACCTGCCCCTGCTGGGAGCATCCTTCCCACCTGTGGTGCTCTCCCTGCTAACCCCTGCTCGGGTCTTCTCATGTCTTCTCAGAGGCCACCTGTCTCTGAAGACTGTCCGACGGCTCAGCCTGGGTCAGGAGCCTGCTTCCTGCTTCCCTTTGTTCTATCACTTATTCTCATCATCTCCCTCTTGTACTGTAAGGGCCTGGCATCTGGGTCCCATCAATTCCTGCTTCTCAGGCTTGCCCCCAGGGCTCTGTTAAAGCTTGGTGATGAGCGGATGATTGGGGTTGAAATATTTTGACCAACCTTGTTGAGTTTTGGAACACTGAAGTGGTATTTATTGAGAGTCTACTGTGTAGTTGAGACAGGTGTAGTCATTTCCTGGTCATGACACCAGTAGCACACTCCCTGTTCTCACGGATACGTCGGTCCAGTGCGAGAGAGGGCCGTTCAGCCTCGGCTCTCTCTGCTTGGTGGATGCTGTGGTTTGAAAGGCACGCTATGACCTAGACTGCGGGTGGTTACAGAAGTAGGACAGGAGACCCCTCGTTTAGACTGAGCGCTCGGGAGAGGCTCCTAGAGGAAGTAGCATTTAAGAGGAGACCTGAAGATTAATTAAAAAATAGCTAAACATAAGTGAGAGGAATGAGGCCAAAAGGAGGGGCAGGCAGAAGGGATGAGGCCCCGGCAGGAAAAGCTTTGTCTGGAAAACACACTAAGGCCGCTGTGGCTGCTGGGAGGTGGGCTGGCGCCCAGTTTCTCTGCTCCCGCGAGGACCTCCCGCTGCCCACATGGGGCGGCCTGCCTTTGAGAATTGCAGGCAACCGCACGGGACTGAACCTCAGAGTCACTCTTGACCCGTCTTCGTTGGAGACTCTCCGTACCCTCCCTACCCCTCAGGCCAGGCCTGTGACGGACACGTCCCCGCGCCCCAGACCCGCTGCTCCCCTGCCGTCCTCGCCGCTCACGTGTCCCTGTCACAGAGCCTGCCCTGCCCCCGCCTGCTCTCTTTGGTCCTCCCCGTCCCCGCTCTCCCTGTGCTGTCAACACAGCATCCAGAGGGTCCTTCTAGAAGCTGAGCCGGGGAACGTCCCTTCTCCGCACCAAACTTCCCAAGGACTCGACTCCCGGCTTCCGTCAGAACAGACACCCGGGTCTTGGTGGTGTTCCACGAGGCCGTTCCTGACCCTCTGGCCACTCCAGCCATTGTCCTGTTCCTCCCACGTGGCCCCCTCAGGCCTGTGAGACACCCTCTATCTGGAACATTCTTCCCGGTGTGTGTGCACAGCACAGTTCCTCACCTCCCATGAAGTCTTTGTGCAGATGACGTTCTCTGGTTACCCTTCACGCCTGCAGCCTCCTGCCTCTGCTCCCCAAGGAGCCCAGGAAGTAGCTCCCACGTGACATCGGTATTCTTTTTATCCTCCCTGGAAAGGGGAGCTGCCCCGGGACAGGGGCTTCATCTCTTCTCCTCACTGATGGATCTCAGGCCTGATACCACTGGCCAGGCCGTGGGCACACAACTATGTGCTTCATGCATAGACAGGATAACGGGGAGACACACTTGGTGTATCCATCCACCCATTGGTGGAGGGAGGCTTGGATCGCTTCCACCTTTTGGCAACTGAGGCTGACCTCACCATGTTGCAGGGTGCCCGTGTCTGTGTGAGGCCCTGCTCGCACTTTCCCTGGGCAGACACACGGTACCCAGCACCTCCACAGGACTTTGTGGGAGGGTCTCTCCCTGGTGCTGGGGAAAAGGGAGAAATTAGACCGTGAGACCCTGTCCCTGTCCAGCGCCAGCGCTCAGTCTTGTGGGACTGTGGGGCCCAGGGGGATAGGGCTGATGCAGAGACCAAGAGATCCTAACAGGGGGCCGTGGTCACTTATGGTCATCAGGAAGTGAGGCTTGAACCAGCCCTGCTGGGGTGAGTGGATGTAAATTCGCACAGTGACCTCTGGGCAGAGCCAGCCTCACTGGCCCGGGACTGGAACATTCCGGATGCGGGAGGTATGGTGTGCAGGAGGGGAGGAAGGAATGTTTGCAGAAGGACCCCTCACAAGCAGCCCTGCGTACCAGGCGACGGGACGTGGGCGCCGCGCTGTCGGGAGGGTCTCTGAAAGCAGAGCGGTATCACAGATGGGTGCCCAGTCATGGGTACGGATGGTGAGCAGGGGCGGGGATCCTGGAGTCCAGCTCCCTTGGGTTTGCTCCCCGGGAGTGTGACCAGAGCGTGGTCTCCACCCTGGCGCTGTGCCCCATCCTGTTTGCGGGTGACTGTATGGATCGTAGTGTGGATGCAGTGATGGGGATACGTGGAGACTGTAGTGACCACACGGACAGGGCTCCTCAGGATGCAGGCGTCACCACGAGGCTCAGCCAGAGCTGGAGGCTAGGCAAGGGCTGGTGCCCGTCCCTGGTCTGTCATCTTTCCCTCTGTTCTCACGGCATTATTATTTCAGAAGAGGCTCTCAGGCCACGGGGGTGTGGAGGGAGGACCGGGTGCTGCTGCCTCCCCCCGGGGGGCAGAGACTCGCTGCGTGTGAGCGCCGACTGCCCTCGCTGTCCCAGAGCCCCGTGGTCTGCTCTCCGTGGCCCCCTGGTCAAGGTCGCACACGAGGGCTGCAAGTGGGAGCAAAGGTGTCCTCAGTGCTTCCTGCCCGTCCCCGAGTGAGGAGCTGGGTCCGGCTCCCAGAGGTCACAGGTGAATTGTGAGATCAAATCGAGGGGCCATGCCCAATGCGGGCCGGGCAGGACGGCATGGGAACACAGCTCAGCCTCCACCCGCCCCTCCCCTGCACCCGCCCACCTCACGTGCTGCTGGGCTAGAAGCCAGGGGCCCCTCTGCTTGGAGGCCAGCCCTGCCAGGGGCACCAGAGGGCTACCTGAGGGACATGGGAGGGAGGGGTGAGCGGGCAAGGCTCTCCTGTAGGAGGAGCCGGGCTGGCCAGCCTTCCCATGTTCCCAGTTCTAACTGTGATGCTGCAGCCCTCAGCCGGTGGAGCCCTCCCGTCGCGGCTTCCGTGCCGCCCTGGGGCCCCGTGTGGTCAAAGCGCACTGTACTCGTCTGGACTCCCCACCCCTTCCCCTGCTTCCTGATGCCCTGGAGGCACGGTCCTGTTAGGTGTCACCATGACTCCAACCTGTCCCTGGCCGCCTGGCTTCAGGGCAGCAAAGCGGTGAGCAGAGGTGGTGACCAGGATGGCTGGGGGAAGCAGGAAGCAGCAGGAAGATAGCGGTTTGCGTTGTTTATGCGAACAACGTGTGTTTAGTGCATTGAGTCAACACGACGCACTTGTCTCATCAAATCTGAACTACGGACACATAGCTACTAACATTCTTATGGATTGTTGGGGTCTTAAAAATACCCACAGCACATTGCACAAACAGGAGGACGTGGAAGGCGGGCGGTGGGCGAGACATTGTTTGCTGTTCTGCACGTGGCTCCAGTGTAACGGCCTCTGCTGAGCTCCGGGGGCCCCTGGGCGGTCGTCACCGGGCGCCGGGGCTCTGTGCTGGGCGGCTGGCATGGGGGCCCTTCTGGCTTCATGGACTCCTAACCATGACTCTGGGATGGGGGGTTTCACTGCAAGGACCAGTTTGGACCAGTTTATAAACTGGGGCTCAGAAGACCACCTGGGACTTTTAAGTCCTGGCTAGTGCTTTGTGGGGAGCCTCCCAAGGTCTACGTTACATGTATCTTGCTGTACAAAAATGCATATTCATTGATGCATTTATGCATATTCATGTATGTAAATTATAAAATGCAGAGAAACACAATGCCTATTCCTCAAAAGTTTACTGGGCTTTCAGAAAACTTACAGAGCTCTCTGCTCGAATATAGATCCGTGCGCACACCGCCAGCAGTTTCAACAGAAGTGAGATTCTGTTGTGTACCTCGAACCCCGATTTTCTTCTCCTTGCTTACTGAACTTTGAGTGACTGAATATTTTCTAAGGAGATCTACAGCCGTTTGCTGGGTGATGCAAAAACACAGAAGTATTGTCAGGATACTTCTGGAGGTCAGGATCGGTAGTCAGTGGCCCGCAGAGTGACTCAGGGTTAAGCCATTCACTCATCCCCCCATAAACAGCTTGAGGAAACAGTGCTTAGAAATCAATAAGGCTAAGGCTCGGGTTCTTCCGGGGAGGAGCTCACAGTGAGCCAGGGGTTTGGGTTGAATAGATAAAATGTGTGTGTTAATCCTTCTCTAATCCCTGGCAAGGGACCAGGATGGCTGGGGGAAGCAGGAAGCAGCAGGAAGATAGGATTCTAATGGGGACAGACTGCCCAGGAGGCAGAGTCCTCACCGCAAGGACACAGAGAGAGCAGAGGGGCCCACTCCGCAGGTGGCGAGTCTTTGAGCTGAGTCCTGACATGTGAGGGCAATACCCCGGATGTTTGAGGCTGGCAGCCCAAAGAGGGGCGGTGGCGTGTGTGCAAAGTTGTGGCGGTGTGCAAGAACAGGAGGCGTGTGCAAAACCATGCACGTTAGAGCAGGAGCAGAGGCGGCACCCCGCCCCCGCCACACTCGCTGCTTCCCTGAAGCCCCCCCCATGGGTGTGACTGCAGCTCCTGAAACAAGTCATCTCACCGGCCAGGCTCTGCTGCCCGCACGCTTTTGGTGATCATCTTACCAGGGGTGAGAGGAAAATCACTCTTTTTGGTCACAAGTGTGTCTCTTGCTGAGCTCCTACTTCCTTTAAAAATGCAGTTTCCATGTCCTTGATGTCTTGCAAGGAGCCAGGTTAAAGGAATGGGTGGTAGCACGAGCAGTCTTTCTCGTTCCGACCAGAGAGAAGTGCCCATATGAGCTCCTGAGAGTGGCCGCATCACTGGAAAGCTCTGGGCCATAGGCATTGGCTCACAGAAGTATCCTTTCCTTGTGGACCAGAGGGGTCAATCTCAGGCTAGTGGAGGGGGTCACCTGGATTTCAGGGGATGTGGTGCCCGAGCCTCAGACTATGAACCAGGTCGTCCAAGTTCAAATCCAAGCTTGGCCACCTCCCCACCGAGAACATCATTAATCAGAAGACCAGTGGACAGTCTCTTATTTGCACCTGTCCTTTTCACTTTCTCTTGCAAATAAGCATGGAAACATAGCTCTCAGGCTCCTCGGGCACTGGAAGATTGGTTTCAAGCACTGCAGAAGTCTCCTTGGTCAGCTTGGAATAGGAATTAAGTCTGGGCTTCCGAACTTGGTGGCCCAATCTCCTTATTTTGAACATCCAGACAGAGAAGCCTGGAGACATTGGGTAACTTGCCAGAGGCTACAGGTGAGGTGGGTGAGGGCATGCTTCTAGGACTTTTGACTTTTCCTCTTCTAGAGGAATCCCCATGGCAACATACCAGGGACTGTGACTGTCTCGGGAGTTCCATGGGGCCCTGCCCAAATTCTGCTAGTTTTCTTCTATCACAGCTTCAGCGCAGCCTGTTGTGAGAGAGGTGGAAACACAACCAACCAGAAAATGACGGGTCCCTGGAAAGTAAAGACTTTTTTCAGATAGCCACCAATTTGTCATGACAGAGGTTAGTTAGGATTGACTGTGTTTTCTTATCTTTAGAAGAGCTTTAGGGAGTTCAAGGAGTGATAAGTCTTGGTTCAAAATCCCAGCTCCCCTGTATCTTTGCTGTGTGACCTTGGGGAAGTGAGTCGGTGTCTCTGATTCTCTTTTCTCATATGTATTCTGGAACAATGCCTGCTTTCAGACCTGCTTTTAAAAAAGAAATGACACTATTCTCTGTCATCCTAAAGACAGTGGATGTCTGTTATTTCATTTCTTCACAAGTGAACCATAACAAACAATTTGGGGTTTGTGCATTATGCCCTAAAGACCCTCAATCAGTGCCTTGTAAGCCTGAGCCAGATGGCAAAATGCATGCCAGAGGAGGCAGCGTATTTCTTTCTTCAAATAATGCACGTATGATCGAAATCTTCATTACTCAGCACTTTATGCTTTTGGGTCCCTGTGTTAAGTCAGAAAACATGTCTTGCGCTGACTATGCATGGCACGGTAAGGACACAGGAATGAAAATGACAGATTTATTGAGAGAGGCCGACAGCTCACGGTGGAGATGATTGATTTCCTGAAACTCCCAGAATAGAAGTCCTGCTAAGAACACGTGGGGTGGGGAGGCAAGGGTAGAGCACGGGCTTTGAGGACTTTGAGGACAGACAGAACTGCTCTGAACACACACTCTGGTAATTATTAGCAGCAGAGCCTTGGGAAAGCCACTTAACCTCTGTGAACCTGTTTCTTTCATTCATAAAATGAAATAAATAGATAAATAAGATGGCCGTACTTCAGGGGTTCACTGAAGCCAGCAGAAGAGGTGTCCTCCTGGACTGAGCAGCAGTGGCCTGTGGTACGACTCAGTGCTTGGGGGTTAGTGATTGTTCTAGTCTTATTTGTAAAGGTCAGTGCCCTTGAGCAGGACATGTTGAGGAGATTGTGGTGGGCAGTGAGTGCTCTCTGTGCACCTGCTGTGGGCCTGAGCCTGGGAGGGGCCTCTGCCTGCCCATGTTTTGGTCTTGCAGGGCGAGTGTGGACCGCTGTCCGCCAGAGGGACACTGCCCTGTACCACATACCCCAGCAGCTGGGGCTTTGAACTGCTAGCCCCTGATTACAGAGAAGGGAGAGCCCTAAAAAGAGGACACGGAGAGTAAAAATGAGCAGCGGATGCCTGGATGCAACAGAGAAGAGTGTGTGTGTGTGTGTGTATGTGCGCGCACATGCGTGTGTGTCAGAGAGAGCAAGAAAGAGAGACATAGAGGAAGACGGACAGACAGACAGATAGTGAGCTTGGAGAGACTGACCGGTCCTGGGGGAAAAGGCCCATCCGAGGGCAGGCTGTGCCCCAGATTCACGGCAGCTTTCCTGGGTTCCGTCCCACATGGCTTGGTGAAGCTGTCCCTAATTCTTCTCTTTGGCGTTGGGGATTTTTCCCTTCCTTCCTTCCGGGCAAGTCACTGAACGTTTAGTTCAGGGCCATGTATCCAGCTTCCTGACCCGGGCCTGCTTAGTGCTGACCTGGGCTTTTTCAGGCACGATGCTGCTGTTCACAGCTGGGCCCAGAGTGCAGCCCTGCGGCCGGAGGGGCCGAGTCCTGTTCTACCACGTGCCCAGAGGCTTGCAGCCCCGCTGGGAGGCAGGCCTGCCGCTCCCCCAAGTCCGGCCAAGCCCTGGGAGCACCCCCCCAATGCATCTGCTGGCCAGCAGCGTGCAGCAGCCGGATGCCTCCCTCCCTCAGGGGCCTCTTGGTGCCCACGCCGTCCGTGGAAATTACGGATCCCATGTGTTTGTTAGATGGAGCCGAGGGACCTCTTTGTTGTTCTGTCTGAACAGTTTTGCAGAAATAAAGATTAGATTGAGGAGGAAATGGGGACTTTTTATGCAGATGAGGAAATCCCTTGAAATCTGCAGGCTCCCTTCCAGTCCCAGCAGTTTCCATACCCAACGGCAGCGAAGAGACGCGGCTGAGGGAGGAGGACGCACCGGGGTTGGGACGGTTTCTCAGAAGAGACACGTTCTGGTGGAAGGGGCTGGAAATCAGCCAGGGATTCTTCCTCGCAGAGGACCGTTGGCAGGGGTGTCTGCGTGTCTGTCAGCCCTCTATCTAGCTGTTCTCATGCAAGCTTCAGCGGCCTGCTTCACCTGGCCTCATGGCCCAGACGAGAAACATGGCTCACGCTCGATGGTCTGAGAGAGGAGGCGAGCTAGACAGAAGGCGGCCTCATGCACAGGGAGCCTCAGAGCCTCTTGCACTTCCCGAGTCCTGGTGTGTGCGGGCACCTTGCAAACGCTGCCTCAGGGACTCCTCACCGCAGACTTACCTGAGGGCTTCGCTATCCCTCTTTGACAAGTAAAGAAACTGAGGCTCAGAAAGCTGGAATGATTTTCCTCATGTTGCACACCTGGAAGGTGGCAGAGACAGGATCAAACCCAGGTTTCACTCTGAAGACTGTACTTCCCCAGGGTAGCATGATGTCTTCCATGAAGCCTTTCTTTATTAGAATAACAATGGTAATATGGATATTAATCAGTTAATGATTATTGGAGACAGCACAGGCTCTGTGCTGCACTGAACTGTTTTTATGTTGCCCTCACTCAGTCCTGTGCATTGGGTCTAATCGCTTATCTGTTTGTTTACAAAGGAGAAAATGGTAGCTCAGAGAGGTTAAGTAACTTTCTTAAGGTCACATAGCTGGAAGGGGAAGAGTCTCTTAACATAAAAGTTCTGTTTGATTTCACACTCGGTGCCTTTAACCACTACATTTAATCCTGCATGGCCTGTAATGTAGGCCATCTGTTTACACGGTAGCAGATTCTAGATACTAGATACTAGGTGATACTAGATTCCCCGTCCTGTACTCCAGCTCCCCACTACCCCTGCACACATCTCTGGACACCACCCCTCTGCATTTTTCCAAGCTTTCTTTCGCCTCAGATGTCATTATGGCCTATAACTACCCCTTCCTCAAGGGTGAGCCCAGAGAGCATGTGAGCTTCCTCGATACTAACTTACATCTGTAAAATGGGTCAGCCTCTGGATAAGTCAGGTCAGCTCAGGCATAGCAATGTGTAACACGGACAGAATTGCATTACAGAGCACCTGTGTCTGCCAGGATCTCCATCGTGCTCTGGGTCAAAGCCTGCCACCTAACACTAAGGAAGGGCCCTGTGGTTCTCGGCGGGGTCTGGATCCACGGGAGAGCGTCCCAGGCTCGATCCCAGGACCCTGAGATCATGACCAGAGCTGAAGTCGGGTGCTTAACTGACTGAGCCACCCACGTACGCCCAGGTGTGACTTTTTAAGTCTTGAACTCTTCCTGCTGTTATGGCTATCCCTGTAGTTTGAAGAATACTTTTGTATCTTTGAGGTTTCCTGGGCATGAGCTTTCATAACACTTGTGTTGATGCTAAGTCTGTGAGTGAGGTCTGTTTCTTTGGAGTTCCAGATTCCATACAGGAAGAGTGGAGGCGATAATGACCCTCCTTTCTGAATACTGTCCAGGTAGAATCTGGCATCACACGGACAACACCTGGTGCCCTGCCCACCTGGGGGTTGGTTTGCAAGGACGTCTGGGTGTCCTCACTCTTGCTCTGATATTATGGTTGTTGTTGTAAATATTGATGGGGTCTCCACAAACAACAGTGAGGAAATTGTATCCACCTACTTGTAGAGTATCTTTTCTTATCACTTAGGGTCAGTATATACCCTAGAATTCGATTATGTCCAAGTGTATGGGTATCCTAGATTAGGTGATGGGCCAAACTTAGCAGTCGTGTTCTTTGGTGGACCCTGTGAACTAGCTGGGTGGCCATGGGGGTCCTTTCCTCCGTTCTGGCTCTACTTTCCATTAGCAACATCTGGTCCCAATGATGAGAGTAGTTCAGCCACATTTTAGAAGGAATTGGTGCTTACAGGGTCTCATGTACTGTGCCAGGCACTCAACCTGCAGCGTCGCATTGGTCCCTCACAAGCCTTCATTTTTAAGGTGAGAAAACCAGTGCTTGGGGAGGTATGATGCATGGCCGAAGGTCACACACCACTAGTCAGTGGAGAATCCAATATCTAATACCCAGTATGTCGGAGGTGAGAGCCGGGGCCTTGGGCTCCCCGGTGCGTGTTCATGCTTTTGATCCCTCTCTATGAAAGACTTGTCCTCTCCCTCCGACTGCTTGGAACTGGCTGTGGGATCTGGGCTTGCCAATTAGAAAAATTCTCTTTGCAGAGACCCCTGTCACAGTGTGATTTTGCACGGCAGATTTTCTGGTCTGAGGTTTTAAATTACCCGTGTCATTTCAAGCTGTGCAAGATGCTTAAAAGCCTGCTTCTACCTAACCTCATTTAATCAAGCAACACAAACGCAAAGAAAATCCAGTCTTACTTCCCATCACAAGAGAAGAGCACCGGCCCCTGTTGAGGAGGCACGATGCCCCGGGGAGCTCGTCACGGAATCCCATCCCGTACAGGATGTCAAGGAGTCTTCGTTTTACCTGCAAATGGTTCTTTTCTGCTGACCTGGAAGCTGACACCAGCAACTTTTCAGAGAGCCACGCTGACACATGGCCACTCCTGTAAATTAGAAACCCCATCTGGGTTGACTCATTAGCTAGGAACAACAGGTTCACCAGGGAGTGTGAATCCCAATGGCCGAGGGAGATCCAGGGATGGTGCAGCACTTTGCCCTGTTTTGGGAACCCTGCAACCTCAGTTTTTATACATGGCATCTCGGACTAGACTACTTGTGTTGCTGATTTGAGCTCCTTGAGCTGCGTGCTCTGGCGAATACCGGTGATCGTTCACCAACAAATCAGGCTGCTATGTAAAAACAATACCACAGGGGCACCTGGGTGGCTCAGTGGATTAAAGCCTCTGCCTTCGGCCCAGGTCATGATCCCAGGGTCCTGGGATCGAGCCCCACATCTGGCTCTCTGATCAGCGGGGAGCCTGCTTCCCTTCCTCTCTCTCTGCCTGCCTCTCTGCCTACTTGTGACCTCTGTCTGTCAAATAAATAAAGAAAATCTTTAAAAAAAAAAAAAAAAAACCAATACCACCATTTACTGCCTCCCAGTGTCGCTCTGCACACTGACTCTGATTTCTGTCTCGGTCAGCTCCAGAAGGTAACTGACCAACCCCATTTGCAAGTGAACACATGAAAAGGCAGAGAATTTAAATTGTCCTCAGTTGGACAAAAAGCATCTTCATTGCCATTATTGTTACTATAGGATTCCCTGTTTTAACCTGAACAGGAAGAGGAGAATATGGGAGAACAAAGAGCGACTTTGTTCAGACTTTGAAATCTATACTCACATGCCATGCCTCTTGCAAAGGTCATCTTCCCTCCTGCTCACAGGAGAATTATCCTACGAGCTTACTGAGTATAATTTTTTTCCATGAGGCATCTCAGAGCAATGAAATAGATTTTCCACGACTGCTCAGCAGTTGGAAGCCAACCTAACAGTGGCTTTCTTAGAACTGTTCCAAATTGCCCCCTTATTTAATCTGTGTGGGCTCCATATTTCCTTTGGGCTAAAAGGTTGGAGTGGTGGTCACGAGGCATACTGTTTAAAAAGTGGCTCAAAAAAAGTACATTGTGACATTTGTTGAGGTCCATGGCGTAAATTCTCCCACCCTGGCCGGTTTCAAGATACCCACTTGAGGTAAATAACCATGGAGTTATACACTGTTGCCACACCACGGCTTGGTGGGGGAAACACCATGAGGAATGCAGTAACTGTGTATGGACTTTTATAGACATTTGATTTAAAAATGATTTGATTGAACAGATATTTATTAAGTGCCTGCACTGTTCTGTTATTGAGAGAGAGAGAGAGAGAGAGCAAGAGTGAGCAAGCAAGCTTGCTGTAGGTCTGTGCAGATGAATCCCCTGGGATCTCTAGCTGAGTCCTGATCTGTATATCTGTATGAGGCAACTACCCAAGACTGAGGGGATTTTAGAAAGTCTTATTTCTGGACCTGTAAGTGGGAATGTAATATATCATTCAAAGAGCTCTCATGGAAAGTCAATGTGGCATCTGTTGGTGTGCACATCAAAGAATGCCAGACATGAAGGATTGACATAATGGCAGAGGGGTGCCTTGGTCACAGTTGGAAAGGACGCAGGGGTTGAGTTTCAACCTTTGACCACCAATGTCCCTGAAGTTTTCGGGACATCCCCATAGATTCATAACATACCCAGAGAGTTAAACGAAAGGCATTTTATTGTTATCTGGGCTTTAGAACCAAACCCTGTTGGTGACTGCATCGCAATGATTTCAGTTGAACTTTACAGAGAGGATCCTTTCCCCCTATGAAGCAGCTTTCAACACCAGTAGACAAAAATATCTGCATTGTTTCTACCCAAAAGTCGAACCTGGATTCTTAGAGTTTAATGGCTCTATTGCAAGGAAATACTCAGCTTTCTACCATCAAGAGGAAAGACAGTAAGAGAAATCCAGTTGCCAATTTTGCTTCTTCTGAGTTTCCCCCCATAGAAAATGTGGCCCCAATAAGGTCTGGAATCAGATTCTACCCGTCAGGATTGTGTTTGGGTTCAAATGATCAGACAGATGACTAATCCTGGCTTAAAAATTGTAAGATATCACAAGGAATCTAGAAGTAGACCGTACCATCATGTCACCAAGGACACGAAGGACTCAGACTTCTGTCTTTCTGCTCTGCCACTGTTTTCACATGGCTCTTATCTTCATGGCCAAAACATGGCTGTTTTAATGCCCAAAAGACCCATTTTCTTTCTGTATAAAGTCAGGGGACAAAGTCAGAGAAGGGACAGACAGCCCATGGGTCATGAAACCCAAGACTGCTTTAAGAGTGTTCCTCTTTGCTCCATCAGACAATGAATGGCTTTCTCTCATTAACCAAGAGATGATCACACAATCTCTCCTAGCTGCAAGGGAGTCAGGAGGGGTGAGTATCTTTAGCTACGTGTGTTTCTTTCTCTGGCCCCTCCAGATGAGTGAGGAGTTGGGAATGAGGGATTGAGAAAAGTCATCCCAGTAAACATCAGTGGCATCTGACTGAACTATTATAATCCTTATGTTTTGATCATACTGATGCATCCAGACAAGTTTTGCTGAAATATTAGAGTGGACCTTTCTTGAAAATGTCTCATTAGCTGCTGTTGAGACCAATCAGATCCAACAGAGTGGTTTGTAGTCCTGTTACGGTGGGTGGACACGGTCAGAAGCGATGAGTCAGCTCATGAGTGTACAGTAAAAATATATTGGTCATTTCCTGGGTCTTTTTTTAGTTGATATTTTAGAAACCAAGGTCTCTCTTATTGACATAACTACCCTGTCTTCCCCATTAGGGCAGAGAGATTTACCCTGGGACCAGTGGGTCTTCCATTGTCAAGTTAAGTCACACAGCCAGTCAGTGTAGAGTTCCAGAGTTCACACTCATAACCACGTGCTTTATTGCCTCAGAAGCCTCTAAGAAAGAGGGTTATTTCTTAGCCAGGTGGGCACAGCCATGTCAGAGCAAAGCATTACTCTTGTGTCCGCCATTTTGTATTACCAAGTACTACGTGCCACAGGCATCTCTGAACCTTGTCCCACCCAAGCAATCACCGTTCCCCCAGCTTCACCTCACCTACGAGGGTGGATAGATTGGGATCCCAGCTGGGGCATGGTGTCTGTTCCATACGTCTTAGTTAATAGTAACAATATTTTCTCTTTACTGAAATACTAAAGGTTGAGTGTCGTACTAAGGGCTGTACCTGCACGCCCCATTGGCAGCATGTGACAGTTCTGTGAGGCTAGTACAGATATCATCACCTGTGAGGAAGGAGGCTCAGAGAAGGAAAGTTACTATTTGAAGTTCATCTATTTGGCTGGGGGATCTAGGTGTTCTGACTCCAGAGTCTCAGTTTTGACCCAAACACAGCGATTTGTACTTTAAGGTTGGGTCACCTGTCTCTGGGTCAGAGCAGTTGTTGCATATCATGCCTAATATGAAAGTGATTGTAACAAAATGTCATAGATCTCTGTATTCCCATTATAGAATATCATTTCTAGCTTTGTTAGTTTCATAAAAATTGCATGTGGATTCTTAGTCACTCACAGAATTGTAGATGTTGGGAATGGATTATATAACCCAATGGTTTTTGAAGGAGTCTCTGTTACTGGAATCAATCAGTCTTTCTTTCTTTATCTCTCTTTCTTTCTTTCATTCCTCTGACACTGATTGAATGCCAACTGTGCGCGAGCACCATGTTAATTGCTGGAAATACAGAGATGAATAGGACCTGGTTCTCCTCCTCCAGCAGCTGGTGGCAGTGGATATTTCTATAGTCAAACAAGAACAAATGTTTATTCGATGCTTTTCTCTCCTTACACAGTGCTAAGATCTCTAAAGAGTATAAAAGAAGCACGAGATAGCATTCCTTTTCTAAAGGTGCTTTTGAGAAAACAAAGGGAAATGCATTAGTGATCACAGGGAGAATGGGATTGGACTCCTGGTGATAATAGTGGTGGGAGCTGAGAGGAGCCTAATGAAGTTTAAAACACCTGCATTCGCCTCCCCAGATAAGAGCCTGGTTTACTCAAACCACCCTGCATTTTAATCCCTAGAGTTTCCAATAACTAGCCATGTGACTGCAGGAAAATTACCTAACCTCTCGGAGTCAGTTTGTCTGTTGTTAACATGGGATAGTCACTCCAGCATTAGCTTTGTCACGAGGAAGAAATCTGAAAGCCTGTATGTACTAGTTTACTATAATAAATTGCCAGAAACTAAGTGGTCAAAACAACACAGATTTATAATCTATAACAACTCTGGAGGTCAGAAGTCTGAAATGGAACTCCCTAGGCTAAAACGTGGTTGTTACAAGGACTGTATTCCATTGCGGAGGTTCTAGGGAAGACTTTGTCTCCTTATCTTTTCCGGGGCACGTAGGCCACCTGCATTTTCGGGCTGATGGCATCCGTCATCTTTGAAGGCCGCAGGGGCAGGGAGGGACCTTCTTGTATCATGTTACCCTCTCACTCTCTCTCCTACCCCCTTCTTCCATTTGGAAGAACCCTTGTGGTTACCTTGGATGTACCTAGGAAATGCAGAATAATCCCATTTCAAAGCCAGGGGGTCGGCATCCTTAATTCCACTTACAACCTTAATTCTCTGTTGTGGGTTCTGGAGTAGAGGACACAACTGTCTTTGGAAGGGGCATTATTCTGCCTACCACGTTATGTAAAGGGCATAGTTTATGCCATTCTCACAGATGGAAGCCCGTAAGATTAAACATGAGTAAATATATTTTTATCCCAAAAAGAGTCACTTGCAAATCCAGACGACCATGCTGGCACAGTGCCCGAAGGGTCCCCCCTCCCGGGCTCCACTTCCTCCTTCCGCCCTTACTGCAACTCCCTCCCCCACCCCTTGCTCACCTCCCAAGGACTGGAGCCAGCTGCTCCCTTCTTCATAGCATCTTCGTGAATGACCCCGGCTGGAAGAAGGAGGATTGAAGGTGGTTAAAGGAAATCCATGTGGGAAGTAGTAGGGCCATGCCTGGAGATGTGCTAACACTATTTACTGAATGTGTCGAACGTGGACAAATCCCTTCATCCCCGGGGTGGGAGGGGGTTCATCTTGAAGATGGAAATGATAGTAAGGAGATCAAAGGTTTCCTGCAGGGATCAACCGATACCATGTATGCCAGGTAGGACATGTGGTTTATGGATTCATGACCTGGCAGACATTCATGTCAGATACAAGAGAATTAACTAAAGGGGTTTAAGCATTCTGTTTAATCAGGCCAGAGCCCAATCGGGCCGGCCTAATTGACACATTTCTTTTAAACCTGTGCCTCTAACGCGTCTGAAGTTCAAAATGATGACTGGTTCCTTGAAGTGAGATTCGGGAACGTCAAGGGGTTTTAAGGAATAGGAACTCGGGCAGTGTTTTGGAATTGGTTATAAAAGGATTTAATCTATGCAATAAAACGTGATTCCCATCAGGTGTTGCAGCCAAAAATTAAAAAACAAAACAAAACAAAACAAAACAAAACAAAACAAAAACACTTATCTCTGGATTAGAATGTTGACTGCCCTTTGCTACTGGATAAGTGGTTCCATATTTCCAGCGTCTTCTCCGGGCAGCCCCTGAGATGACGCTTTCTCCCACAGAGGATTTACAGAGGCTGCAACAGGATTGCCTCCGTGACATTCTCCGTCCAGGCTCTGGCAGGTGGTGCTGGGTAAGCCTTGAGCGCAACTCCAGCTGCTCCAAGCACCGCCTGGTAGAAAAGTGACAGATCGCCTCGGGGAAGGGGTGACCCATTTTGTGTTCAGAGAAGAAGCAGTTAGAATATTAAAACCGGCGGTGGTGGCGGTGGGATGAGACTGTTGAACTGCATGGGTCTTTTCATTAAGGAAGCACCAGAAGCGACCTCCTGTGTTTGTGTCCATCAGCCTTTGCTGGTGATGGGCGCGTGGGGAGTCCGCGGGTCCATGCGTTCCGTTCTGTCAACAACGGAGCAGTTATGCCTCTTGTCATTGTCATTAATTGGGGAACAGCACATTTCAAAGATGTTTTATTAAAGATCCAAATTTCTGTCTTCCCTTGAAAATCCCAAAAGGTCTAGCAACACACAGTCAGCCTTTCTGCACAGTGGTGATTAGCGACAGCCAAGGAGCAGCGTCTCCTGTGGACGGGCGGGAAGCGTCCATCCTGCCTCAGTCTCCCTCACACAGATTTGTGAGCTGGTTTGTGATTGTGCTTCCCCCATGGATTTCTCGATGGTCGTCAAGTGCCTCCATGTAATGAGCTGTTGCTCCCCGAGGAAAGAGAGTGAGGGGCTGGGAGCCCTTGGTCACGGTGTGTTTTATCAGCTGATCAAGACGTAACTTGATTGAAGTGTGTTTCTGTATTAGGCAGCACTATCTGTCTGTCTATCTCTGCATCATCCATCATCTATATATTTCTCTATCCTCTATCTATCATCTACCATGAATCCATCATCTTTGTCTTTATCACTCTATTGTCTGTCTATCTATCTATCTATCTATCTATCTATCTATCTATCTATCTTTGATCTACTAGCATTGAACTCATGGCCCGGGGCATGGTCCGAGCGCAGCTCATCTAATGTACTGTCTTTGCCGGTGTCCTCCACTTAGGGACATGGGACAGCACTTCTGCTCTACACGAGGGGCATTTTCAGTAGCAGAGTAACCCACAAAAAGCCCAGAAATGCAAAGAAAAAGAAGTGGCACTAAATAGACTGCAGAGGACATGTGTTTCCAGCATGGGAACTGAAAACAGAGGTAGTGTGGTCCTGCTTGAGCTCAGGTGAAACAGGTGCACGGGGGTGTCAGCACTCACACATTTGGAGGCACATCTGGAGGCACATCTGAGTGGCTGCAGAGCCCCCGAGTCCCGGGTGTGGGGATGTAGATAAGTGTTACCACATAGGTCAGTCCACACTTACGGAATCTGTAAGTAACGAGGGTCACCTGCCTGTGTCTGGTCCATATTTTCTCTCACCATGTGGCTCGTCTGACACGCCTCTCAATGGTACACACAGCAGAACACAGGTGTTTAGGTCTTGGTGAAGTCCAGTTTTTCAGTTTTTTGTGTGGATCACGCTTTCGGTGTGGATTAAGAACTCATTACTTATCCCTAGATCTTAAAACTTTCTTTTACTTTTCTTCCCGAAGGTTTAGTTGTTTTACATTTTGCATGCAAGTTTCTGATCCCCTTTGAATTAATTTTTGTAGAAGGTGAGCTTTTTGTTTGGTTCTGGTTTGACTTGGTTTTTCCCTATGGATAGATAACTAATCGCTTCAGGACCGTTGATTGGGAAGGGTACCTTTCCTCCATTGAATGGCTCTTGAACCTTGGTCAGAAATCATTTGAGCAAACGTGTGCCCTCATCACTGCAGGGTGGGGGTAGAAACTCAGGCCCCCACATAGTCTGTACTTAGAAAAGGTGGGGTTCTCATCACTGTCTGTTAGTAGTGAGAATCCGGCTCCCTCCTCAAAGATCTTACCTTTGCCAGGTGAGGAAGCTGCCTCGTTCAAGGTTGGCAGTGGTGGACATCAAAGCTCTTTTGTGGATTTTGCTCGTATGGATGGAGATGAGGCCACAGTTTTTCTGCGTACTATGGCTGAAGTACAACCACTATTGTCTAAAAATTTTCTGTCTTGCGAGGTTGCCTCTTTTCTGGCACTTTGTCTAGAAAAAAATGGGCATTTTTGTTAGAGTTTTTTTGTTTATTTGTTTTCATCTGCAGCCATTAGAATTTCTGGGTGGTTAGTTTCTCTCTGGGATTTACAAGGCAGAAATGCAGAGAACTCACCCTCTGGACCTTGGGTTCTTAGACTGTTGGCTTTCTTTTCATCTGTAAAAATCTTTTGTTTATTTTATATACACCGTCTAGAAGTTTCAGTTGTATGTAGTGGGGAGGGGGTGGGGAAAAGTGTGTCTACTCCATCTTTCCTGGAAGCAGATGTCATAGCTCTTTCTTTCCTTTCTTTCTTTCTTTCTTTCTTTCTTTCTTTCTTTCTTTCTTTCTCTTTCCTTCTTTCTTTCATAGTCCTAATTTTACAGATACAGAAACATGCTCAGAGAAGTTGTATGGTGTATACAAAAGCACACAGCTCCCAAATGATGTCACCCGAACTCCAGCTGTGAATCCAGCACTGGTGCCTTGCTCCGTATCTCCTCGGCTTCTCTCACACATGCACACACACACACACACACACACACACAAACACACACACACATGACAAACACAAGCCTGTCAACAGAGCCTTCTATGAGTATATTCACCGTACAGTGTCTCCCAAGCCATAAGCTCGATGAACCAGCAGAGTTCCATGAGTTCATGGTTCATTTTGCTTCTATTTCACATTGTTTTAATTCACATCCCCTCTCACAGTGGGCTTGACATTGGTGGGAGGGGAGAACAGTATGGCGCCAGGACTGTTCCTGAGTGCTTGCGAGCACAAGAGCCATTACCTGCCCAGGCAGGGACCTGGGGCAAGTGCTTCTGCATCTGTGGCAGAAGGGGAGCAGCTAGGAGGGTTACTGATAGTCTGGGAACCTGCACGATGTCCTGAAATGATGGAGTTTGGAAATGGGAGTAGCGTCTTACAAATAAGGGCCCAGAAATGTGCTGGAAAAGTGGTTGGTAAGACCCCCAGGAATGACAGCCCAGCTGCTGTGTTTCTAAAGGAAGAGTTTGTGTTACAACCTGACAGCAACTCAGTTTATGTATGGATTTCGCAGTGTGCATTAAAGCTTTATTTTCCCATAGAAGGACTTTCCTGACTAAACAGAAGCCATGCCCCTTAATGCACCTGTGCTCTATGGCCATCCCATCTCTCCCTCTCCGCGATACCACCAACCTGGCATATGTCTCCAATGATCTCACTTCAACGCAACTTCCTGTCTCTATCCTGGCTCCGTCTTACCCCTCTCCCACGGTCCCTCCTTGACGCCAAGCGACCGTGCACACTGCTAGACACTTCCCTGGTTCCCTTTGGCCTTTAAGATGAAGTCTAGGCACTTTTAGAAGAAGCCAACAGTAAGGAGTCTGGTCTTCATCTGCCTGTTCTCTGTTCTTTCCTTAGGTATTACCAGATCCGAGTGACCTTGAAGGTGTCCTCAAGGATCCCCCACAGACTGAGCGCCTCCATCGTCGGGCAGACAGGTGAGCAGGAAGAGGGCAGCGGGGCCCTTGTTTTCCACGGGTGGACCATCAGCTGTGACTCCATGCCCGTGCAGAGCAGAGTGCAGCGTTCAGAGCGACATTCAGTAAATCGTGTTGGATGTTGGATGAGTTTGGAAAGGGAGGCCCACTCGTGGTGTAGCCATGTGTGTATGTTGTTGCAAGGGGAACCTGGCTGAAGGAAAACACACTCTCCCAGGGAAAAACCTGGCTGTGAAGGGTTGGCTGGAGTCCAGTCGGGGAGGAAGACGATGGCAACTGACATCCTGTTGTCAATCCCGATAAGCAGCTAGTCACAGGGACTGAGTAAGTTAGCAGGTGTGGTAGTGCTTCCCAGGCTCAAGGAGGAGTCAGAATCAACACTCCCAGCTTGGGGAGAAGGATGGCCAAGGACAGCCCAGGTTCTGACTTGGAGGAGGCTGCGTTATTAGTGGGATCCAGGACTCCCAGCAGCAGGTGCTTCGTGTAACGGAGTGTTGAGTCCAAAATAAAGAGCTTGTTACGTAAGAGGTAAGGATAGGCACCAAGAGGAAATACTTACATTAGTGTATTTAGGTAAATGTGTAGATCAGTCACATCCTCACAAGGAGAAGTGACGGAAGGGGCTCCTGGGGGGCTCAGTGAGTTAGGTGTCTGCCTTTGGCTCCGGTCGTGATCTCGGGGTCCTGAGATTGGGCCCTGTGGTGGGCTTCCTGACCAGTGGGCAGTCGGCTTCTCTCTCTCTCTCTCCCTCTCACCCTTCCTGTAGCTTGCTTGTTCTCTCTCTTTCTCCCTCTCTCTCAAATCAATAAAATCTTTAAAAACAAAACCAAAAAACCTGTATGGATGGAAGAGAAAGTAAGGAGATAAAAAGAACTATGGAAAATCTGCTTAACTTTAAAGATACAAATAGCTGTAGTGAAGATTGGTATAGACAAAAAAAAAAAAAAAAAAAAAAAAAAAAAAAAAAACAAAAGAAAACAAAACTGGTAGAGTCGAAAGCTCTGGTCGTAGCTACCCTTCAAAGAATTTCCTTTGGAATTTCCCTGGCAATTGGGTCACTTTGTTATGGGCAGTGATACTATGGTGAATGGAATTACAGGCACTGAAATCCCCCCAGGCTGGGGATGGAGCCGCCAGAGTCTGCTTAGTTCCCCCTGCAGGGGTGTGGACGGTGTGGGAACGAGCAGCCTACCCAGACCACACAGGACGACATCAAGGACTGATGGTGGTCCGTGGGCAGCAGGTTGATCAGAGCCTGTGGTCTAGATATAGAAGACGCTGGAGACCACCTGCTCCTCCTCGGACTCTAGGCAGAGTTCAGCGTCGAGTCCTAGGCTAGTCACCCCATTCCCAGGGTGTGCTTGTCTTCCGCGCTGCTCCTCTCTCCAGGGAAGGAATCAGGTGACTGAGAACGGTGGGCACCTGGTCCCCCGTGTCCTGTGTGCCCTCAGGAAGCCTGCGGTTCCCTGCTCACCCCTGCCTGGGTAGCGCCCCATCCTCATCCACTTCTTGCCAGAAGGAGATTGGTTTGATTGGCAGAGGGGGTAGGAATCCTGCCATCGCCACATGTTCCTGTGTGATCCAAGGCACTGGCAACTGGAAATTGAATTTCCTTACTTGAAAAGTGAGGATACAGAGCCCGTCCTCTGCAGTGTTCTTGTCTTGGAGATTATAATGGAGAAGGACATTTTACATCCACAGAGATTACACATGTCAGTTTCCAGGAGAGTAACCGGCCCAGTGTCGGTGTCCATCAGTCTGACCTGTGAGTGGCCACACAGTCAGGGCTGCAGGGCTGGGTTCGTCCTCAGGGATGAAGCTAGGACCTGGAATCCGGGCAGGATCCATGCCCCAGCCCACCTGCTCACAGCCATCCCCAGGTTCCTGACAAGGGCTCCGTTCCTTCCCTATGACTCTAGAGCCCGAGATCCATTCCCTCATCTGTGGAGCCTTCTCTTAGAGCTGGCGGTCCCCACCCACCACCATGAGGACCAGAGAGCGGCCTGACATCCAGCTGCTGGTAGAGCCCAGGAGGGGCTTGGGGAGAGGAGCACTTTGCCACACAGAAACAAAGACAAATGAATTGCAGTTTAGGGGGAGGAAAAACAAAACAAAACCAAACAAAAACAAAAGAAACCTTTTTTTTCTTCTTTGGTCTGGTTTGACACGGGGTACTTGGGGCACACTTGCTATGCCCGCGGAATATAGAGGAACGTACTGTTCAAAGTGGAAGGCTAACGTGGAGGCCAGCAACCACCACCATAAGGGTTACCCCATGAGTGAGCAAGGGAGTGGTGGTGATTTCTTCCTCGAGGAGAATTTCCGGTTGCATTATTTTCAGATAGATGTCCCCACACTGCCATGCACGCCGACACTTAGTGGTTTAAAACCGCGATTTATTCTCGATGTTTTGAGCCGGCTGGGCTCAGCCCAGGTCGTTCACGTGCTGCTTTCTGCGAGATTTCTGCAGACAGGATGGATTGTCGGAGATCATGACATCAGACGTGTCTGATCCTCGGTTGGCGTGGCCGGACTCTCGAGGGAGCTGCTGGGTTTCCTTCTCCAGTTGGGTGGGCCAACCTCTAACACCGTGGCTCAGTTCACGGAAAGAGAGGGGCGGTGGGGCTGGGGGAGAAGGGAGACCCTCGGACTCTTGACAGGCTGGCTGGGAACTGGCACAGGGTCCCTTCCCCACATCCCCACATGGCAACGGTCAAGGCCGGGTGCAAGGCTGTCCACCTTCAAGGGGAGGGACATGTACTCCACTCCGGGTGAGGTGCCGTCTGCAGGTGTGGTGATGGAGGCAGTGCGTAAGGTCATGTCTGCACACAGTTAACCAGACAGGATTTCCTTCACCCGCTCATAGTTCTAAGGAAGCAGAAAGAAAGGAAAATAGATGTTTAGACCATGAAGTATGATATACTGAGAAACAACCCAAAGGAGTCAAAGCGTGTGGGACTTAATGTTGTCTTTGACACTCTTGTGTCGTGCAGGGACACAATGGAGTGGTCTTGAAGGCACAAATGGTTTCATTTGGCTGTTTTGTCCTGTTTATCTCTAAAGCAGAAAAGAAAAAGCTTACCTTGTCTAGAGATGCAGAATTCAGTAGTGGTGAGAACCGGGCTCTGGGCTTTCCTGGCCCCAGCCCTGCTTCCAACACTTGCCCATCAACACTAGAAAGGTTTTTTCAGTTTGATGGATTGATGGATTGATTTGGGGCTCCTCACCCATATAGTGGGGCTTGTAAGAGGTACCTACCTCCAGGTTTGTGCTAAGGATCAAATGAATTATGCAAGGAAATGCCTGGAACAGTGCCTGGTACTGAGTAAGCTCACGGTACCTGTTGGCTGGGGTCCGTGTCTCCATTGTGCACACAGTGGTGGTTCACTTAGCAGCACTCTGCCCCATGCAGGTCCCTGGGTAACAGCGCTGGGGATGGGAGGCTGCCACCTTGCTGCTTTGGAGGAGCTCACAGTCCTCCGAGGGAGGTGGAGAAGTGTCCCACAAGTCCAGCAGAGGTAGACATTGAGATGGGGGGTCCCAAGTATGATCTGGAATTGGGAGCAGAGGTTGGCTCAGCCTACAGAAGGTAGGGAAGGGTGATATGGGCAGATGTAGCAAAAAGACTGGGGCCTGCGTGGCGCAGGGGTGAGCACAGGGTGGGAGAGATGAAGGGGCAGCCAAAGGGGGAGAGAAACGGTGGGGCCAGGGGCCAGGGTGTCAAGTCGCGCCGACCAAGCATGCAGGCTTCCTTGCCGTGGGTTGGCTCAATGAAATGAGAACATTCCAGAGACACAAACCCTACTTTGTTCAAATGTGAGATGTTGTCTCATAAGTGAAGTGGCAGCATTAGACATTTTTGCTGTCTTCTTCAACGTAGCTGTCCCCTGGTAGCCACAGTTTTAGTGAAGCAGACGATTTATTAGATACTCATTCTTGATGCGAAACAAATGTTCGTCGAATTTTCCGGGCTTGACGTTTATGGTTGGATTCTGTAAATAAGAGAAAACTAATAATGCCCCATGTGAAATGCAGCATTCCCTGCCCACCATTGTGTTTTCTTTTTTCAGTATGTTTTGAAAAGATAACTTGGGGAAGGTTTCTTCTTGTCTAGTGAGCTGCGTATCTCATAGAATAGACTGTGATGGCTCTGAACTCAGAAGGGATCGTCCCCCAGGCATTCTGGAAAGATCCCAGCATTCCAGAACAGACACACATGCAGTCAGCTGACTTCACAGCCACAGTGACCGGTGTCCCATCTGCTCCTGGAACTGGGGGCAGGGCAGAAAGGGGGCTTCCATTCTATAGATAATGGCGGCAGTGGGGGGTGTTTGGCCTGGCATCCAGTGAGAATCCGAAGTCCACAGCACCTTGGTCACCACCAGAAATAGCAAAATGTAAATTACAGGCGGTCCCGTAAGCCCGCCGAGGCCAGGACATCTCTGTGCTGTCCCCAAACCATTCAGGTGCCTCCAACAAAGCAACGTACCTGGGACCCAAGAGACACAGGGATGAATTTTGGTCACTTAATATGCGAGGCTTCAGGTGTGACAGGAAAAGAAACCAGAAGTGAGAAATTTTAAAACGTGATTCTCTTGCCTCGGAGCCTTGCTTACCTTTCATGGGTCTACCAGATGGTCATCTCTTGTCTCCTGAGGTCAAGGCTGTGCCTATGGATAAGTATTATACTTGCTTAATCATGACGATTTCCTTCCACTACGATGGTGCTATGTCATAGCTTTTGCTGTCTCTTCCTCCCTGAAGGTGTTAGAAAATATTCCCATGGCGTGGGGAGGGATGACCACTGAAGTCATGGAGGACAACTTCAGGCTGTTGAGCAGGGCACAACGAAGCCCGAGAGAAGATAGCATGGAAATTGTGGAAATGTATAAAAATTACCATGATTAGTTTTAGTGCTGTTTTGAGAGGTGATTTCCATTAAGTAGAAGCATTTAAGAGTTTCATCATGGAGGGGGCGGGGGGCATTTATTCCTTAAATGAATGAATCTAATTTCTTTTCAGCATCCATTAAAGTGCACCTATCAGATATGCCTGTTTTCATGGGGAATACGAAGCAGGTCCAACAGTCACACTCCCAGGCTCTGAGTAGTCCCTGGGTCCGGAGGAGAGGGCTGCTCAGGGCCACCAGAAGGATGTTTCTGGTGAAGCCAGGATTATGCTCCCACCCGCTCAGCCTCTGAGAGCAGCGGTCACCTCAGAACCGCTAAGGCCCAGGTCCCTCTGTTTTGACCCTGGGCAGGACAGGAGTCTGCTCTGCCAGCTGGCCCTGTGACCCCGCTGTCCCTGGGCCAAGCCTGGTGTCGCTTCTCCTTTGTCCTTGAGATGTCATCTTTAAGCCTGCTTGCCCTACAAGGCCGTCCTCTGGAAGCCCTCCCCAGGCAGCTCTGTCTCTGCCTCTGCTCTCACTGTTCCTTCCACTCTGAATGCCTGTCCCTCCTTCCCTCCGCTCGGGTCCAGGAGATGGGCAGAAAGAGCCGATGCAGCTCCCGGGAAGGTGTTGTCCCACCGCATCGAAATGACCAGCTCCCCATCTGAGCGCCCTTCTCACAACTGCGTACACACGCGTACCTTCCCCGTTGCCATGCTTCTCCCGCACCCTTGCGGTGTGCTCTCCCTCCGTGGCACCTGTCACTTGGCTTTGCAGGGCCACCACTGGCTGCTGCAAGCACTTTGTTTAAGATTGGAACTTGCCCGAGCCTTTGAATCCCACTGTCCGTCGCAGTTGTCCCCACTGCTGTCCGCACCTGGGATTCTTATACAGGGACAGGGAAGCCTGTGCCAGGAGGGGACAAGCTGAGATGTAACTCATGTCCCAGAGTCCCCCGCAGGAGTAGGCTAGCCCCCTTCTTGGGGGACCTTTGTTGAAATGCACCCGTGTCTGCTTCCTCCCGATCCCCGCCTTTCCCTGCCCTGTGTTCCCCGTGCCTCTCTTAGTGGAGCACATCCATGAGTCACCAGTACACGGGCCTTGGTCTCTGGGTCTGCTGCTTTTTCAGCTGTTTCCAGAAACCACTAGAAGTTGTATACCATTAGTTGTACTATAGGAAGTCGAGCGTGAAGTTAACTGAACCTGAGTTCACCTGAGTTCTTTGTGACCCTGGGCCAGGAGCCTCTGTGTGTAGCCCCCTCTATAAACGGAGTATTGGAGATAGAAACAACCCCGTATGGCTATCTTGGGGCTCCGGCTGGGCATGGATACACTGGGCGCCCCCGCGCACGCCCGTTCGTGGCCTCCCTGCTTCGATGCCCGTCACATTTGGCAGGAATAATCTAACCCACCAGAGCCCATGCGCATTCAGTGGGAACACTCAGTGTCAGACCTCAGCTTCTGAAAGTTGGCCGTGTGAGAGGCCCTGCACGCAGAGCTTGCTGGTAGACCCCGGTCTCTCCGAGCTGAGACGCGGCGGTGCGGGACCTGAGTGACAATGACTGAAGACAGTGATGAGGGCCCTGGAGGAGAGAGGCCTGGCTGCTCAGGGCTTGGGGAGCCTCTCTGGAGGGTGAGGGTGCTCAGTGCTCTCTTCCCAGGTCTGACTCCATCAGACACACTCGGACTCCAGAGGTCTTGACTTCTGGCCTGGGGTCGTCAAGGCAAATCTTCTTGCATTCAGAGAGCAAGGAGAGCTCAGGGCCTCAGGGCCTCAGCCCACCCCACCTGACATCGGCCCACCTGCCCTGCTGTTTCCCCCACACGGACTAAGACCCCTTCTCCAGGCAGCGGCACCACCGGCCTGCACCTGGGTGGGGCCAGCTTGCACCTGGCGAGCCTGGTGTAGGGACGTGCCCCCACAGACACAGGCGAGGGTACGGGAAGGACCCCTGATGCATCTGGCAGGGATGGCGGGACACGAGCTTCAGAGAGGCCTTCCTTGTGGGTCGGGGAGAGAACAACGTGGGTCTCTAGGGCACCACACACACACATGCTCCGCACCAGCTGGCCGGGTCCCACTCACACCGGGTGCCCTCGAACCTGCTGCTGCCTTCCCCGGGCCTCATCTTCCTCCTCTGTAAAATGGGAGCCATCCTCCTCACCCCTTCTTCGTGGAGTCGTGAGAATTGAAAATGTGGATGTTATGAAAGGGAGGTCGACCTCCCAAGCCCTCAGTACACTCTGGCTATTTTAGTTTTATCGAAGAAGCCAGAAATCAGCAGACACGGGTGAAATTTGTATGGACTGAAACAGTAGCCCTGATGGGTTTTTGCCTATCCTGTATCCTGAGACACGCTCCTTGCGTGTCTCCTGCGTGCCCCACACAGGTGCTGGAGTCTCTGAATTCCCAGAGCTCCCCCTCTGCCGCACAAACGCTGTCTTCCCTGGTGAACGCCTGTCACTGGAGGTTCCGAGCTGGGGTTTCCAGCATGGTTTGAGTCCCTGGCAATGGAGAGGATATTGTAAGAGGTGGACTCCTAGTCTTTCCAGTCTTACGGAAATGACGCTGCTTTTTATCGTGAGTATTTTTGCGTGTGTGTGTGGCTAGTTAGGGACGTACCCAGATCGTCCGTGTGGAAGATGACGCTTACAACCCTGGCACCACGTGGTCTAACTCTGTTCTGGCTTCCTGGTGCCTGTCCCAGCGCCTGGAACTTGGCCGCTGTCCCTGTATATTTACTGAACTGCTGACTGAGAGACCGGGCAGTGGAGCTTGGACCCAAGAAAGAGAGAAAAGAAGCTGAATTCCATGTAGTTAAAAACACAGTTTGCTCTCAAAGACTTCGCGTTAACAGGGAGGAAGTATCTCAAAGGGAAAGTTGCTGGTTTTGGTTCTCAATGAATAGTCATTAAGCTGTTCTTAAAAAAAAAAAAGTAAAAAGAAATAATTATTTGGAGAATAGTCAAGTGGCCAAGAGGCCAGACAACCACCCTGGGATTTGGCCAAATGGTCTCTGAGGGTCTGAGAATGAACCAAGGTGTGTGGAGTTGGGAGTGTCCGTGTGGGAGACATCTGGGAAGAGAGGGACCCCCCCGCCCCCCCCCTCAGGCCTCCGCGCTTGGGGACCGCATCCTATGGGATCCCTGAAGGATCCAGTTTCTAGATGCCCCCTCCCTTGCCTCCCAAGTCAGCTCTAAGAGGGAGACGGGATAGGAAGCCGAGAAAGTCCTGAAGAGGAAACCGATGTGGGGACGCCCGAGATGAACTTGGTGCTCCCTGAGAACCGTGAAACTGTCACGGTAGCTAGTACGTTAGTCCTGAGTGGCAGAGGCTTGGATGGTTTCATCTTCTCTGCTCCGTGACGTACAGCTACGGGAAGAGATTCGGAAGTCTCACCGCCATAACATAAAAGACCGTTTCCCAGACGGTGGACCTGCCTGGCAGAGGATCCTCGTTCTGGAGCTGCCCAGGGTGCATTTTCACCTGGTGCCGATGGAAGACGTGGAATTGTGCAAAGAAGTATTTGTTTCTGAGCCAGCCGAGGGGGTTGAGCCCACGAAATAGTAACTGCCAGAAGCAGCAGGGAGCCGTCTGTGTGGGGTCCTGACTCTCTGGGACAAGTGCCCTGTCTGGGCCCAGGGCAGCTTGTACTTGCCACCATAAGCAGCGGTCAAGTCTGTCCTGTTCAGTATTTCACAGTGAAAATGAGGGAATGTGTGCCCCCATGACACGTGTGTGTGTGTGTGTGTGTGTGTGTGTGTTTTAATCCAAGGGATCAGGGATGAGTATATCTGAACCCCTGGGATGAGGGTGGGGGAGCATTCTCGAGGCCAAATTCCTGCTGAGGGAGATGCTGAAACCCCCACACTGGGTCCCAGGGCTACTCCAGAGTCTCCATCCGTCTGGCCCCAGACCCTCACTTCTGGTGACCCCACTCCACTTCTTAGGAAACACTGAAATGTACCCATTTCCCATTGAATACACATTTTTTTTCTGTAAAATGTTTTTTTTTTTTTTTTTTATTTAGAGAAAGAGAGAGAGCACACACCTGTGTGTGCACAGGCAGGGTTGGGGAGACAAGCTGAGAGGGGGAGAGAGAGAGAGAATCCCAAGCAGACTCTACACTCGGTGCGGAACCTGACATGGGGCTCGATCCCATGACCCTGAGACCATGACCTGGGCCGAAATCAAGGGTTGGACATTTAACTTCCTGAGCCACCCAGGCGCCCCTAAAATTTGTTTTTAAAATTAATTAGCTCCAGATAACTATTTGTGAGTAGTTGTGATGTTTCTGTCTACTCAGGAAAGGTCGCAAAGCAAGGCGGTCTACCTACGAGGTCTTTGCAAATGCAGCGTAACATTTATAAAGACAAGATAGGACCGATGTGTCATTTTGAGGAAATATAATGAAGTATTTATTCATTTGACCTTGCAGCATTTTGCTTATGACTCAGATCCCATTCTTTTGCTTTAATCTCCACCTTTAAGGCCCTTGAGCAGGTTGTAGGTTCCAGGCATCCTGACAATCGCGGCCAAGTCATAAAGCCTCCCGTGTTGATGGGCCGGTGCCCTATATACGGGGCGCAGTCCAGAATTACTGGACAAGTTGAATCAGTAGCCATTTCAATAATAAAAAACTGGAATTTTCTGTTTCCACGTTTATTTTGAGAACTAAGTTTCACCCACGTCAATAGGACCAACTAGGCCTTGGGCCAGAGACAGAATAGTCAGGTTCTAAGGGGCTTTGAAGGCAGAGAAAGCTGGTCTCACATCTCGGCTCAGGCTCTTACAGGCTTTGTGCCTTCGGGCAAGTCACTTGATCTTCCTGAATTTCAGGTCTTTCATCTGTAGGATGGGGATCATAATTTGTACCTCACAGCACGCTTAAAGGCTGACATCGGCACTTCGCAGGGTGTAGTGTTAACACCGATATTGCTTAGTAATTGTATGGGGTTATGAGTGATGCGTACAGGACATATCAGGGCTGAAGCCAGATAAAAGATGATTTTTCACTCACATTAAACTCCAGATGCAGGCAGACCACACTGGTACGGTGTCATCATGCGGCCATCAGACCCCAGCTCCGGTTGTCTTTCTGCTTCTGCATCCTGACAAGAGCTCTCCGAGACCCTCTTAGGGTCCAGGCTGACTCCTGGAGCTGTGGCCGTGGCATGCAAGCCACGGGCTGGGGGAGAGGAGCAGCAGAGTGAGGGTGGGCATCCTTTCCTTCTCCTGGGGGGAGCGGGGAGGGAGTGACGTTCCTACTTCTCATTTCCTAGAATTTATTTAGCCACACCTGAGAAGCAGACACTGAGAAGAGTAGCCCTTGAAGTGGGTGCAATCCTAGGTGTGTCTCCAGGAAAGAAGAGACTGACTGAGCCTCGGCCACTGTCAGCCTTCGTCCTGAGACTGCTGGGAATAATCAAGATGAGTTTAGCAGACCTGGGAGATAACGCTCCTGAATAGTAGTTTCTATGGAAAACTTTCTTCATTTTCAATTTTCTTTCAAGACTGTATTTAATGCAAGAAAAATAATGTGTTTTAGGATAATAAACCTTTGCTAATTTTTTTTTTTTTTTTTTAAGAAAGGAGAGAAGGGGTAGGGTCACCTCCATTACCTGTATCTGGCTAGACTTTAAAGACACTCATTTGTTTTCCCAAATAAGGAAAGACACATTACAGTGCACCACAGTGTGTTCATTTGGGGTCTTAGAGATTGCAATCCGGGAGATAGAGACAGCCGAAATCGGGCGTGCTCTGAGGTGCGGGCAGGAGGCACGGTTTTGAAGGTGAAAGGCAACAAGCTTCCGTAAAGTGTTTGAAAGACTCATGAGTGGTGCTGGCTACATCTAAACTGAGCATCTGATACTAGACTGGCTGTTCAGTTAACAGTGTTGCATTATCTCTGTTTCAGTTCAAAGTGGGAGAGGGTTTCTAGGCTGGTTACCCTCATGGCTCAGCCCAGAGCACCAGAATGTGTTGGAGCTAAGCTGTGGTTGTCCAAAGTCAAAAGCCCATTTTCCATCTTGTGTGGACGTGCATGGCTTCTGTCCACATGCCACTGTAAACAGAGTCCCTGAGCTATACTTATTCCATTGTGAATCACCCCGTTGTGACTCTTACGTTCTACCAGTCTCTCCAGCCTGTGGAGAGCAACAGTGGCTTTGTTTTATTGAAGACAATGATGCTGGTTCCCATTATTTAAGTTAAATTTTGAAGCAGAACAAATTATTGCAAGCAAGTATAAAGTGATGCCGGTAGAGGTAGTCTGGGGATATAGTAAAAATCATCCACGTTTTATAGAAATAACTGAAGTTAGGTAATTGGTCACACTAAATCCATTGGTAGCCATAAAGCTCTCAGTTCAATGTCTGAACAGTCACACTGTACTGGGAGCCATTTTTATTTCTTGAAAGAGCACGATTCAAAGGTACTCTTCGTTTTATAGAGAGCCTCTGATTCTTTGCCCTATTTATGTGTGCCCAGTAAAAAAATTAGGAAAATGTTACCAGGGACAATGGTTCAGAGCAAAATTCTCCCACAGAGGCCAGCAGCTGGAACAAGAAACATTTTAAACCAGAACAGGGTTGTCCTGGAGAGTGGGCTTACTAGATCAGGAATTCCCATGGATTAGTTTTCAGTGTGTCTGTCCAGTATGTCCCTCCTTTCCAAAGACAGCCAGAGATAAGCGGATGGGATTATGTTAAAAATGTTCTCATGTGGGAAAATTAACAGAAAATGCTCTTCTTATGTTTTTCACATCTGTATTGTATTTGGCTGTTGCAGAAACCGCATTTCCCATGCTGTCTTCTTAGCTAACCGGGGCTATCTCAAAGGAGAAGCCAGGAGGAATGCACTGCCTCTCAAGTCTTTTACACGGAATGTGCTTGAAGGCAGAGTGCAAGAGTTGTGTTTGTCGATGTTGCCTTTTTTTTTTCCCCTTCCCTTTTTGGCAATAGTACTTCTACTTCAGTCAGGCAGTAGGTTGTAAAGACTTGACTTAGCTTGATCCAGCACGTACATATTCTCGTGAAATATGTATGAAATCTCCACACACCGAACCATTAGCCACTGCTTCCGTCTCCGTGCGATGCCGTGGTCTCTCTCCAGCACTCCCGCGGGTCACTTCACCGCTGCCCTAGGCCAACCTTTATAACCTGCTCACAGGAGCCAGAGGACTACTTTTTACTCGTGGGTCATCCAGATGGTGTTGCTTCCCAGCTCAGAATCCGCAGATGATGACGATGAGCGTGGTGGGGACCGTGGGCATCGGCAGGGGCAGCGAAGGCTTACGGATGCCTGATGGGCACCGGGAGCTGTTCCTACTCTTTGCAAATATTTACTTCTTCACAACGACTCTAGAGGGGGAGGTACTGACATCATCCCCATTTCCCAGTTGAAGATACTGACAGAACCCCCCGGGAAGAGGTGGGGTCAGGATCCCATGAGTCTGGCTCTTACCTACAACATGGCATGGCTTCTTGTGTACCTTGGCAAGCAATGCAAACTCACTGACAGGTGCCGGTTGGCGTTGTGCGATCTGGTCTGGGACTTGCCCCTCCCCCTCCCCTTCTGCCCCTCTGTCCCCGACCCTCTTACTTCTCCTTGGATGTGCCATGCCCATTCCCAGCCCAGAGCTCCTGGACTTGGGGGTCCCTCCACCTAGGGCCAGATTCACTATCCCAGGGGTCAGCTCAATGGCATCTCTTCAGAGAGACCTCTTGCCTCAAGTTCCTAAATAGACTTCCTGTTGTCACTCAGCTCCCTACTCTGCTTGAGTTTTCTTCGGACAACCTCAGCTGATGGTATGATATCCTCATTTATCGTCTGTGTCTCCTCTAAGATGTAATAATAACACCCCCTTGGGTAAGTCATTACCAAGGGCCTTCTATGTGCCAGGAAAGAGCATATTTTAAATATTTTATATATGGGAATGTGCTTAACTCATTACACGTCTTATAGGTGATCGATCCCTTCTTGCAGAAGAGGAAATTTAGGCGGGTAGAAGCTCACGGACTTTCTCACGGTCCCCCAGACACTAAGTCGTGGAGCCAGGATCCGAACCCAGTGAGTGCGGCAGGTCTGTGAGGGCCTCCTCCACCCACACTGCTGAGAACAGACCTGCAACAAGCAGCAGCTGAAGGAAAACATCAGCTCCGTTGAAAAACGACCCTGCCACCCTGCAGGTCCAGCAAGAGGGACGTGCCCTTCACCTCAGATCCCTCCCTAGCCCTCACCTTCACACTGAGCAAACTTCAAGTCCCATCAGATGGGACTTTCTCCTCCTCGGCTCTCTGGGGGTCCCTCCACGCCCCCGACAAAGTACGGCTCAGGCTCCCATTCTTCTCCCCTGGGCTCCGCTGCCTCACCCGCCCTGCTCCTTAAAGGCCCCGCTGGCCACCAGTCATGCACAAAGTTGTGAGAAACCAGGCCTGCGAGGGCTGCCCGGCCCGTGGGCCATGGACGGGCTTAAAGAGCATTGCATACGCCATCCCGGTTGAAATTTAAATATTTTAACCTTTTATGAAAGAGGCAGCGAATGAAATGTTTGTATTATTATCTCAGTCTATTCCTGTCTATCTGGGTTTGAATCCTGGTTCAACCTCTTTAAAACAGTGAAGCAAGTGCCTGCTGCCTCAGGTTCTCCATACGGAAATGAGAGCAAAGCAGAGCCTCCCTCACAGGGTCACGTCGAAGATTCAGTTGGGTCACGAGAGTCCACAAGGAGGAGTGCTCAGAATGTCAGCTGCTGTCCTCCTCCGCGTCACTGTCGTCAACCCGTGCTGGACTTGCCTTTCTCTCTGGCCATCTTAGAGCCATGTGTCATTGTGGGAGAGACACAGCAGGTGCACAGGTCTAATCACGTGACCTGGTGTTGGCAAGCGCCCCTCTCTGTGGCTCCCGCGGGTTGGGGGCACGGATGCCAGGTCTGGATGCCGCAGCTGCTCTGCACAGATTGGTTCCACGATGTGATAACAGACGGAAGCTCAGGTCATGATACTGCACCGTGTGCAACATCAGCACTGACTCTAAGCTCCCCTTCCTTCATATTTGACTTTAATATTCATGAAGAAGAGTGTGAGCATTGGTTAGATATAATTAGAGATGGAATGTTCCAACAAAAATCGATGACAAAACGTTGTTTTCCAATCACTTTCAGGGCTCTTGCAATATCGAGGCAGATAGAAATCTTGGGAATTAAAATGAAAAGCAGAACCAAAACCAGTGGCGGGGGTGGGGATAGGAGCAATCAGGCATTTATCACACCGACTCCTATAAACAGTAATTACTATGAATGTTAAATATACCGTATCTTAGGCAATCAGGGGAAAAGCAAAGCTTACCTGTGCCCCCTTAGCTGTTGATTTCAAGCTTACGTGTCAAACAGAACAGCTCTTTGGTTTCATTTCCTTGTGCAGATGTAATACAGTTGCTATATATGAACTAAATGACGTTAATAAAACCATGCTTCTGCATTTTACGATTCAACTTCCATATAAGATTGAGCTGGGAGGGAGGAGAAGGGATTCCATCGCCTAAAAATAATTCAGCATGGCAGCGTGCACAAATGCCCGGGTGCGGGGAAGTCAGCGCCAGCTCCCGGGAAGATCTGAGCTGCGGTTAAGTCAGGCGGATCCACCAGCAAACAGCCAGAGGTTAAAGCCAGTGGAGCAGAGCTACACGTGGAGGTTTCTGGAGCTGGTTGAACGTTCGGGGGTGGGCACGTGAAAAGAGGCTCATGAAGAGCTCAAGGAGGAACTGAGAGAAAAGGACCAGAGAGGGACTGTATCTCAAAGAGGCGGTTTCCCTCTCAGGGCCAAGGTTAGAGAGAGGTTTCTGATAGGGAACGGGAAGCATCTGTTAGGAGTAAATTTCTAAATTTTGGGTTCAAGGTCTTTGAAATCAAACTTCCTGAATCATCCCCTGACTTGGGGATGCCCTGGCTTGGCCTGGACCCCTTCCTGCTCTTTCTGCAACCCCCACCCCAGGTGCTGACCCCCCTTCCATGCTTCCCTGGTGGAGTCCTACTGGATCATCCAACTCCCCAGCTCAGTTTCCTCCTCCTACTTCCACGGAGCCTTTTATCCTCCAGGCAGGCGTAACCTCACCACTTATAATCTTTTTTAATGTTTTGTCTGAACGTCCTGTAGGATTCTTAATGTTTCTGACCATGTAGCCTGTGGATTAACACTCCTTCCAATGTGCTGGGACTAGAGTACAGGACACTTGCATGTATCTCCCTCTGTTTCCCCTACCCTTTGCCCCTTCACTCCCACTTGCCTTCACAACTTTGCCCTCAGGCCACTTGCTTCCCAGCAGTCCCCCCTGGCCTGGCTGAGTGCCCGGTCCCTCTGCTCCCTGGCATCCATCACCATGTCATGTGTTAGTGTGAAAACACTCCGCTCTTGTCTTGGTTCCTGCAGCTTCAAGCTCAGTGAAGGCAGGAACCATGTGCTCCTGTGTATTTTCCACACATGACCATCACCCACTGGTTTCTATTGGGGTCAGCTGCCTTGTTCGTAGATAAGAGGACTTGTCTCCTCTGTAATGTAGTAGCTCCCAAGAGTCAATGTCAAAGCCACAATAGGAACACACACGCCGGGTCTCAGCCTGGTACCCTTCTCTCTCTCTCTCTCTCTCTCTCTCTCTCTCTCTCTCTTGACTCATACCCTTCTTAACAGGCTACACTGTCCCTCTCACCTAAAAACGCTGTCTGAGAAGCCCATCCTTTGGGAACCTTTACCTCAGTGGGTGCTAATCCTTCATGGGCTTCTGCATGTGGGGGACTAAAGCCAAGGGACCAAAGCCAAAGGAATAAAGCAGCAAAGGTGGGATTTTAGAGTTGAGTCAGGAGTGTGAGGACCTGTCATGCTCCAACTCTTCTTTCTGGTCAGTTTACGTTCATTGAGAAAAGATTCTGAAGATCATCACCTAGAAGTCTTTGAAGTAGGAATGAGAAGAAATTGGAAATGGGAATCAAATGGGAAATTCAACACCACTTTCGGGCCAAAAAGGACTTTAAAAATGTAGAGGAAACCCTGCAGACCCAGAGTCCTTAAGTGGATTGGTCAAGGTCCCTGGTCAGTGGAGAAGCTAGTATTTGAAATTCAGGAACTTGAGATCTAATGGCTATTTTCTCCTTTCACAAAATGTTTGTCCCATTATGAGGAAGGCCCTCCATTCACCGTTTGAATAGTAAGGAGTTCATTTAAGGCTTCTGAGTTTTAATTTCCCCTGGTGAAAAAGAGGCCTCATTTTGTTGTTCAACCAAACGGATGAAGCACCATGACATTGCCAGCATAGGGCATAGCATTGTCATGGCAGTTGATTCCTTGGATTCTCTATCCCCCTTTCTCTGCCCACAGAACCCTACTTTTCCTAGGGAAATACCCGCCTCCCATCTTCTCTGCCATGTGGCTTATTGATTTAATTCCCAGCTGCAGGATTGGCTCTGATGAGCTTTCACCAATCAACAACCCTTGGTCGTGGTCTAGGGAGGAACCTGTCTTCTGTCTCTGTTCTGGATGTTGGGGTACAGAGATAGTGAATTTTGATACTGTTGTGTCCATTTTTCTATGCTAGAATCTAGGGCTGTCCACACAATGATAGGAGGGAGCTAGAGAAAGACAAAGCCCAAAGACCATCGGGGTTTTGGGTTTCATCCCTGAGCCAATGAATTAAGCCATCCTTGAAGCTAGAACTGCCGTTGGTTACAATTTGAGTTTTCTTTCTTGTTGAAGTTGGTATGAGTTGAACTTTCTGCTTTCTCATGAGTACAGATATTTAGTAAAGGAGAATTTTCTCAATGTCCCCTTAATTTTAAAATATGTGTCTCTGAAGACGGCAGAGGAGGCTGCCTGGCGTTTCGGGGTCCACAGTACTTTAAGAACGCTGATCGAAGTGTTAGAAGGACCAAGCTAAATTTGGTTAAGAGGACTCTGAAGTTCCAAGTGTCACCTTAGCACTATTTACCCAGCCAGCCTCTCGACCTCCCCAGAGGCTGGGCCACAGCCACGTGGATAAAATCCTCTTCCAGTGCTGCGAGCATGTGGGGCTTTCCACACCTCTGCTCCCCCTTCTCTCATTAGGCAGGTGGGTCCTTTGAGTGGGTTTCTCCTACTTGCAAAACACACGCATGCTCACCGAGACTCTATTTAAAACCAAAAGTGCAGGAACACGAAGAACCCCATTGTGCCCCCATCTAGGCATCACATAAGCAAAGCGTTGAGGAGATTATCTGTTCAAATTGTTTTCTTTCCCTCTCTTTTTTCCTATCACCTCTTCCCCCTTCTCTCTCTGCTCTTCCCATGTTTCCTTCTAAACTCCTCTCGTAACAATCTCTGTCTATATGTAGCCAAAGTTGAGAGGATTCCATAGCTTGTCTCTTTTATTTCTGTATATTACAGAAGTTGGCATTTCATTAATCAGGCCAGGAGCTCCATCTTTTTACTTCCTTCCTAATTTTCCACGTACTGGGTCTCGGGTGACTTATTTAACCTCTCCATGAGGTTGCACGGTCTGATTTCAGTGCTGTTTCTTGTAGAGGACAACGTGAAGAACATTCTGTGCCCAAGTTCTGCCAGTGTCTTTGTGGGCTGAGAAATGTCTTACAAGAACCAAGCGCCTAGTAACGTTAATGAGCTTGCCCATAAGTGACCTTTTGAGGTCCCAACCTTTTCCGGGAGCCTTGTTGGTCTCCTGGTCTAAATATAGCTGCCTGGATCCAGCCACTTGTCAGCCCACTTGCTTGTTCAGATTCAGGCTAATATCAGCTGGCTCTGCATGGGGCATTTTAGGGAAAGTCTGTGTAACAAACAGCAGATATTTGAAACATTTTGCAGATCACAAGAGAGCACAGCAGGTACGGAGCTGCAGAGAGGCGCCGCCACCTGTCATAGGCAACAGCGTATAATGAGGATGAAGGCAGCCGAGGCAGTTTGCATCTTGGCCCAACCCCGGGGTGGTGCACATTTGCTCCTCCTGCCTTGATTTTGGACTCCATGAGGACAAAGGCTGGCGGGGTCCTTCTGTCAGTCTCGAGTCTCCCCTCCGTAAAATGGGAGCGCGAACAAGCAGTGTCCGTGGTATTGCAGAGTTCAGGGAGGGATGGGAACAATGGGATGGGGAGCATCAGCCTGACGAGTGCCTCGGGTCCTTCCACAATAAACTGCACTCCCTGCTTCCTTGCCTGGATCTGGCCGTCAGATGTTTTGATCAGTCATTCCTTAGCTCCGAGGGAAGCAGAGCTATTGCCCAAGAGGTGGGGAGGGAGCCATGCAGAGGGCGGGCTGACGCCTGAGCAGACACCGCCCCGCCTTTCCCTATCAGGAGCTCGTGTGACCGGTCCACCGTGGCCAGAGATTCGGGACAGATGAGAATAACAGAAAGCACAGTTTTGTAGTTTTGAATTTTGCAGCTGGAGGAAGCGCGCCAGCCTTGCGGGTGCTGTTTCTGCGGGAGGGCAAAGATGGGGACTGGTACCCAGGACTGCGCTCTGCTTCCACCGTGCGCCCCGCCACCTTATCAGGCCAGGAGACTGTCCCCGTCTCACCTGATGCTTCCATGCGATGGCGCTCGTGAGCACACTTCCCAGGGCTGTGAGGACCGGCTGAGATCGCAAACAACCGGAAAGTGCCTGGTGCCCAGTATGTGTTCGTTAGTGCGCAGTCTCAGAGCAGGGTGGACAGAGCAGAAAGGGTCTAAGCAAAGACCCGGCGGGAGGGGGTGGGCGGCAGGCAGTTGCTGGGACCGGCTGTGTCCCTGACCACGTTCTCTAATACTCCATGTACTTAGAAAGTGGAGAGAGCCAAGAGATGGCACCTTGCTCCACAGCTCGGGCCCTTTGACCGAGAAATGCATCTTTGCCTCCTCACCCTCTCTGAGCCTGGATCATGATTGGAGCAGATGCACGGTTGGACCCCAGGACAGGGGGAGGCAAACCAATGTAGGGAAGGGATGTCTAAGCTCCTCAGAGAACATACATTGTAGCAAAGTTACTGCATTAAATTAAAACAACCAGTCTTGTGTAGAAGGGTAGATGTTCCATAAGCGCCTTCTGGTACCATACAAGAAGACCATGGGTGGACCATGGCAAACTTCTATGTAGAATGTATCGCCTAGACCAAAAAAAGTAAGAACCCTCTCCCCAACCAAAGAGAAGGATTGGAAGGGAGATGTGGGCAGGAGAGACACCAGCGGCATAAAAACAGTCACAAGCGGGTGCATCTCTGAGGGCAAATGCTGGTGTCAGTTCAGACCAGGAGCCTCCGGTGTGGGTCTCCCTGTTCAGCCCCGGGAACATCAGCAGAGAAAAAGAAGGGTAGAAAAGTCCCAGCGAGGGCCACCCCCAGACACGCATTAGGCACTGATGTGAAGCTGCTCTGCAGCAGACCATTGTCCATTCCTGTCCTCAGGATAGTCCAGATCCTGTTCCACTAAATACAAACACTCGGAAAAAATTCCAGACGCACACATGCACCTTGTACTCTGGCCTGCATCCCTGTGTTTCCCTCATGTGATCTCCTATGTCTCCGGAACCACGTAGGCCCGTGGGGTTCCCGTGAGCTTTGGTCCACTGGAAGCTACTGGTGGAAAACTGGAAGTCAGGAAGGAGGGAGACCGCTGCCTCCTTTTCCCCAGCATCTCTGGTGGGGCCCCTGGCAGCAGGAGCAGGGCCGGGCAGAGCAGGTCCCAGAAGCCTCAGCAATGTTTGCTCAGCACGCCTGCTTCCCGCTGTGCATCAGGAGTGAGTTCCCAGCAGCTCTGGTCACGCTGGAAGTGTTTCCGGCAAGTTCAAGCTCCAGGGACACCGACCGGTAGCTCCCGAATCGAGGTGAACACCGACACCCCCTCCTTCTGGCCTTTCCAGCCCCTCCAGTACCTCGGTGTCCAAACCCCTGCACTGGGCCCCTTTCTGCTCAAACATTGGAGTCCTTTCTGCTCTCCTGGGAGGACACAGCTCCAGCGGGGGAATGAGCTACCGGAAACGAACATCAACACAGACCACTGACGACAGGGCTCACTGGAATCTGCCAAACCACGTTTGAGTTTCTTAAGTGGGGCCTTTCCCCTTGAAATTAGGAGAAAAACTAAGGTTTAAAGAAAAAAACAAAAACAAAAACAAAAACCCTGGGCTGCCTGGGTGGCTCAGTGGGTTAAAGCCTCCGCCTTCAGCTCAGGTCATGATCCCAGGGTCCTGAGATCAAGCCCCACATCAGGCTCTCTGCTCGGCAGGGAGCCTGCTTCCTCCTCTCTCTCTCTCTCTCTGCCTGCCTCTCTGCCTGCTTGTGATCTGTCAAATAAATAAATACAAAAAATCTTAAAAAAAAAAAACCCACAAGTTAGAGATAAGTGTGTTGGGTATGTTGAGTGTGTTGAGTATTTTGCAAAGGAAACAAAATGCAGGCGTTTACTGTCCTTCGGACACCGATGGCATCCAGGGTAAGGCGCCACACGCACCTTTCCTGGGTTATTTGCTGCAGATTTAAATCTCGCTCATACCCCCTCCCCCCATGTGATTGCGCATTTCCCCATTCAGAGTAACACTTGTCACTGCCCTAACAGACGTCTTTGATGGTACCTTTACTTTCTCGCCTGCATGTCCCCGACCAGGGCAGGATGGATTCTGAGTCCAGCACACCCCCGTGACTCCCAAGGAGTTCAGCAATGCTACCTGACGAGGACTCTGCAGTAGGGTTCTGGGGTACCCTGTGGGTGCCTCCCTCCTGAGAAGCAGTGCAGCCTCTTTAAACTCATTTCAAGGCTCCAGACACTGTGTAATTTCTTTATCAAGTGCCCAGGCTACACTTCTGGCCTGACGTGTGTGACCTCGGACCATCTCAGCTCCCTGCGTGTGCCCCCCCTACCCCCGCACCGGATGCTACAGCCGATGTCTCATGTCACCAGCTGACTGCCGGGGCTAGTGGTGCCCTGCCACTTGAGTTAATTGGATGTTTCATGATCATTAAATTAAGCGGAGAGAAAAACATTGGCTGACCCTTAGAGGAGCTCCCAAGATGCTTGAGATGAAACCCGGATTCCAAAAGCAGGTGTGTGAACAGAGCTGTTGGGCTGACAGCTGCAGGTGAGCCCGGTACCGAGGGGGGTCAGTTAAAGTGTACTGGGGATGACTCTGGAGAACGAGGTGCTCCGGTACCTGCCCTGAGAAGACAAGACAGAGGTCGGACAGTGCTGGGGAGGGTCCAGAGCCCAGGGTGCAAACCTGAGCAGAGCTTAGGAACTTTTTCTTGAATGAGTGAAGGTATGGTTGACTCATCGCTTGATAGCCCCATCCATCCGCAGGTACATTCTTCAGGGGCTCTGAGGGGAAAGTGCGAAGTAGAAAATGAGAAGAAAACGCTCCATCATCCAAGGCCTGTGATTCCCCTTAGGTGGGGGTTTCATGGTTGTTGCGAACTGATCTCTCCTGATTGTGGAGGCTTGGAGAACAGTGTGCAAGGATCGCCTCCTTTGAGATGTGACGCGCTCAGAGTTGATTGACAGCTGAAAAGGCTCTAATGTCACTGGCTGAGCCGGGAGTGTATTTAAAGGAGGGTGGGGGGGAGGAAGGAAGAAAGAAAGGTTTTCATTCACAAAGAAACTGGACATGCGCCCAAGGAGATGAGGATTCAAGCTGCCGGTGGCTAATGAGAGGCTTAGCGGGGAGGTGCTGGGATGACCCGCGAGCAGGTGCACGGGGGACTTTTCAGAAAGCATCAGTGGGTCAGGAGGGCCGCTGTTTCAGGTAGACTTCCAGCCTGCAGGGCCACGTGCCACACCAGGAAGGAAACCTGTCTCGTGCCACACCAGGAAGGAAACCTGTCTCTGCCGCAGACCCACAGTGGGACGGTCCCTCTTCTGGACTCTGCAGGGTGAAGAATCTTGGGCACATCCTAGAAAAGGTTTCTGGGAGACTTGGCCATCTGGAGATTTATCTTCGAAAAATTTCATGTTTTTGTTTGCTTCTGTCACAAAAGTATTTTGATTACCCACGTGGCCCTGGCCTCGTGGTTTCCCAGTACCGGCCCTTCTGGGCCCTCCTGCCTGCCTGGTATCAGCCGCCCACAGCCTGTTTGCCTGCCAAGTTCCAGCCGCAGTGGGTTCTTGCACTGCCCCACGGGCCCTGCTCTCCCTCCTCTGCGTGCTTTAACTTGATCTTTCCCCTCCCTGTGGCTTCTCTCTCGCCCATCCCTTTGCTTCCTCCACCTTCCTTTACGCTAGACCCTTTTGGTGTTGTACCAACCTGCAGACTTGCCCACCCACCCCGGAACCCCAACATCGCCAGTGTCACACCTGCAATGACCTCTTTTCTCCCTCTTCCACCCCTGTGCAGTGCAAATTACGCCCCGATTATGAGCTCTCCCAGGCTGGGGAGTTTGATGGACAACTTGCTCTGGCCGTGTTCTTCTGCACTACAAAGTAGGCGCTCAGTAACAATGTATTTAATGCTTGCATGAGGGGACTTGATTTGTTTCCCTCAGAGTGCAGAGCCATGGTTGGAGGGAGATTAAAGGAGGAATCTGCATCGATTGGTGATCAATGGAATAAAGCGATTCCATTCATTTGCTGCAGAAGAAATACAACTATGTTACTCCAGTGTTTACATTGTTAATTTTGTTACATCAGCGACCTCCTTGAGCATATTACAAAGAAGGCTAAAGATACCTTTGACTACTATCTAATGGCAAGACCCCACTCCTTCCCGAAGAAAGCGTTGCTGGTTTGTTGGTATATATTCTCCACTTTTTCTTTTCTTTTCTTTCTTTCTTTCTTTCTTTCTTTTTTTTTTTTTTTTTTTTTTTTTTTTGCATGCTCTACTCACTGCCAGGTAACACGTAGGTGTTGGGTTTCCTTACCTTTACAAAATCTGTTTGCAAACACTGTGGGGGCCGTGGTGTGCTGCATTTGGCTTGCACGAGCTCCCAGAGCTGGCTGTGCTCCTCTCTTCCCAGCTTTAGACACTTCTAGGGAGCTTAAAACTGGCCATGGGTGAGACTTGTTGCAGCAGGAAATCCACAAACACCATGAGCCTGGTGCTTTTGGAAAGCCGCCTGTTAACCTATGTGCCCGCATGCCACTATTTGGGGGGCTTTTGTAAAAGAAGATGACTTCACAAACATTTGTGTGCATGCCTGCTTATGCAAAAGTGGGGAGAGCTTCTCTAGGGGAGATGATGGGAAGCCCCAATGCTAAATCAGTCTCAGGGTGAGCGGGTTTAATTTTTTTTTTTTTTTTTAACAAGGACAACCGAAACTGCATCTAACCATGCCGGCTCCCATCCACAGTGCATGAGACTGGGTGTCCCCATGCACCTAGAGGGGCGGCACCGAGTATCACGTTTTCGCTTGCATTGCCCTGAGGCTGACCCAACTGTTCATGTGGGTATGTGTCCTTTTGATTTCCCCTTCACGTGAATTTCCCATTTATGAGTTTTCTTTCTCTTTCTTTGGGCCATTTGCTCCTTCGTGATGCAGTTTTGCTCCCGGCCTCCAGCCAAACACATCTTTGAGAATGACCCTTGGATCGATCAGCTGGAAAATCTCTTCTCCTGGGCTGTAGCTTGTCCTAGAACTTTGTTTGTAGGTAAATTTTGTCATCAAGAAAGTCCAGCCTTTGAAGTCTAATGTACCGAAGTTCTACCTTCTGGCCTGTTCCAGACGAGCTCTCCTAATACACGTTTATGATTTATTCTTCTTAACAGTCCGGGGCTGTAAGGACACTCCCATTTACAGAAGGGGAAACTGAGGCTTGGGGGAGTAGAGGGTGAGATAGGATCTGTGCCTGGGTCTGTTTGGCCTCCTTATCACTTTGCCTTTGAGCCAAGGCTCCATGCTGCTCGTGTGGTTGGCCCCTCGGAGCCCCTGCCAGCCACTATGGAGTATGATGCCTCCATCAGAAAGGACGAATACCCAACTTTTGTAGCAACATGGACGGGACTGGAAGAGATGATGCTGAGTGAAATAAATCAAGCAGAGAGAGTCAATTAACGCCTCCTTTCTTTCCAACAAATTCCAGATGCTTAAGCTTATCCTAATACGTTAGCATCCATTCTGTTGACCTGCAGAGGCGTGAAATGTGCCCCGGCCCTCTGGTTCGTTCCCAGACCATGGGGATCTGTACCAGGCTCCCTGAGTAGGTGTGCCCTGTCTGGATGAAAGGAGCTGACATGTCTTTTCTCTCCTCCACTGAAGGAGGCACAGATAGAGACTGACTTCCCGGCAAGGACTCTTGGCAGACCTCTGCACACGCTCTCGCCAGTACCCTTGCTTCCTTCTCCATCTGCCACCACGTGACTCCTCTAACCTATCCGAGGCTCAAGAGCCGTGGTTCTCACCCTTTCCCTTGCTTGGAGTCTGGCCGACTCGATGTTTGTTTGAAGATCAGTTATGGCCCCTGTCAAACTTCACTTCTTTTTTTTTTTTTTAATATGTTCAAATCCTGTTTATTTATTTATTTATTTATTAAAGATTTTTATTTATTTGATACACATACACACAGATCACAAGTAGGCAGAGAGGCAGGCAGAGAGAGAGGAGGAAGCAGGCCCCCTGCTAAGCAGAGAGCCCGATGCGGGGCTCAATCCGAGGACCCTGAGATCATGACCTGAGCTGAAGGCAGAGGCTTTAACAAATTGAGCCATCCAGGCGCCCCAAACTTTACTTTTAATAACCCATCAAAATGGTAGTTTCTGTATGTTAACCAACTAGAATTTAAATAAAACCTGTATTTTTATTTATTTATCTTTAAAGATTTTATTTATTTACTTGTCAGAGAGAGGGAGAGGGCCAGAGTGTGAGCACAAGGGGGGGAACAGCAGGCAGAGGGCGAAGCAGGCTCCGCACTGAGCAAGGACCCTGATGCAGGACCCGATCCCAGGACCCCGGGATCATGACCTGGGCCGAAGGCAGACACTTAACGACTGAGCCACCCAGTGCCCCTTAAATAAAAACTTAAAAGAATGCAAATAAATAAATAAATAAATCCAAATCTTTTAAAAAAAAAGAAAAATGTAAATTTAAATCATTTTACAATTAATGATGTAAAAATGAAGTCCTTTGTTTCATATGTGTTAATTGAATGTCATAATCAAAGATTCATAGTCAAGTATACGAAGAGTTTGCATTAACAAATCTTGTTGCTGTTAGGAAAAATGGTTGTTTTCATCTTCAGACCATGAGCGTCCCCCCTCCAAATTAAGTGTCCTGTATTTCCTTCCGTCTTGATTTATGCAGCGTTTAGGACATATAACTGAAGGATTACTTGGGTTTTGGGGGTTTTTCCCTTAGTATAGTATAAATCCCAGGAGGACAGAAGCCTGTCTTCCTTGCTGCTGTGGCTAGAGAGTCAGGGACACGTCTCCTTGCCTCCGAGCTTCATGCTGAGTCGGGGGATGGACAGTGGACGGAGGGCTGAGAGTGAATGATGAGCTCTGATGTCACCCCAGACCTCAGGGAGAGAGCCTTCCTTCTCATCCCTGTGTCTTTGGGCGCCTCACCTGGTCCCCAGTATTGATTGCTGTGGTTGAAAGCAGTTCTGATCGATATGTTAAAGTTTACAGCACAGTACAAGTCTTGACTCCTGAAAATGAATGTTCTTGTTTATCTTCCGTGAAGTAAATGTACTTTACCTCAGTTTTCTGAAATATGCACCGACCGCTGACCACATTTTTATAGACTGGTACCAATGACACTAATACATTTCTGTTCATTGTGCAACTGAATATACCAGGCATTGTGCTTGGTATTTTGTAAATATTATAAATCCTGCGAACAATGGAGGAAAGGACCTCTGTTCCTATTTGCACAGGAGGAGTCAGGATCTCAGCGAGTGTGTAAGTGGGTAGAGTCAAGGTCTTGGGTGTTTCTGAGTCATTGTTGTAGCTGGGTTTTGTTTCCTCTAGTGGGTAACCAGACTTCTCTCTCTTTTTGTCATTTTTTTGTAATGGTCAGGTGAGAAAGAAATTATTATTATTATTTTTAAAAAGGTCAGTGAGTTAATAGCTTTATACTTTTGTCAAAACTAATAAAACATATTTTTTAGTTCCACATTCAACAATTGTCTATCAAGCAGCTACTGAACCTGCTTTGCAGGCTTTTAGGAGTGTGTGAGCAGTAAGAATGTAGACTTAGTCTAACGCGGGAGGCGGCCATTTTTATGGCCGCTGACAGAGAGGTGCACAGTGTAGTGAGAGCCTGTAATCACGGATTTGATCCCACGAGGGAGATTAGAGAACATTCCTATGGAAAGAGATGACTGAACTGAGGGCAGGAGGGTGAGCAGAAGTCAGCTGGGTCCTCAGGGAAGGGAAGTCCCACTGTGGGTGGAGGGAGCGGCATGGGCGCCGCTGATGTGATGACAAGGAGGGACCGGCTGGTCCGTGTGGCTGCAGAGCACCGGGCAGAGCAGCCGGGGGAGAGCCAGGGACAGAGAGAGAGGTGGGGAAGGCTTTGAGGACTCTGTGAGAAGTTGCTTCCCTTTACCCTAAGAGGTATGGGAAGATTCTGAAGGCTTTTGATCAGGGGAACAGCTTGGTCCTATCTGCATGTTGGAAACATTCTTCTCTGGAGACGTGGTGGGGAGTCAGTCCTCCTGAGGGGCGGGTGGAGTAGAAGGAAGTCCCTTGGTGGTCCCGGTGAGGGGCAGGCAGGACCTTGGCAAATCCAACGGGGGCTGTGACGGAGCGAAGCGGGAGCATTTGCTGGGGGATTACGCTTGGGAAGGGAAAGAGAATGTATAGGCATGGCTCTCAGATTTCTGCTCCCACAGACCAGATCATAGAACACCTTACTAAAATAAGGAATCTTGGAAGAAAAACCAGCTTTTTCCCTTTTTTTTTTCTTTTTTGTTCTAGTGGTAATATGGAAAAGTTATATTTTTTTAAAAAGATTTTATTTTTAAGTAATGTCTACACCCATTGTGGGGCTCAAACTCACGATCCCGAGATCAAGAGTCACGTGCTCCAACCGAGCCAACCAGGCACCCTGGCAATTTTAAACAGGCTTAATGTGTGGTGCCTCTAAAAATCCAAGCAGACAGTTTCAGGTAGTCAACTAAAGGTACAGGTCCTGAACTTAAAAGTCTGGGTTAGGGACATAAATTTCTTTGAGTGTCCATGTGTCACATTCCATTTTATGTACTGGACTTAGAATGCAAACAGGCAAACTTACTGCTCTCCTAGGGTTTCCCTTCTGGTTGGAGGGAAAGACCGTTGATAAGCCTCCAGTGGTGTTGCCTTTTGGAGCAAAATAACCCCCTGAAAGGGAGGTAGGAAGCGCCGAGGGGAGTGTAGGCATCTCTGACTTTCAGAGACGTGACTCTGACACAGAGACAGAGAGGAGCTACCAGACTCAAGAATGAAACTAGTGGAGCTTTATTCCCAGAGGCCAAGGGAAGAGCGTATTTCCGGGAGGAGGAGTTGACCAACATGGCAGGAGCCTGCTGGGGACTGAGCCTGACGCAAGCTCATACTTTCCATAAAACTTGAGCCGCGTGTAGGGTGCTCCCTTCATGGGGATAAGGGGCCAGAATGCAGGTGGGTTTTTATTTGTTTGTTTTTTGTTTTATTTTATTTTGTTTTAATTTAATTTAATTTAACTTTTTGGTCTTCCAAGAGTCATTGTTCATGCACAACACCCTGTGCTCCATGCAATATGCGCCCTCCTTAATCCCCACCACCAGGTTCACCTAACCGCCCCCCTCCATAACTCTCAGATTGTTTCTCAGAGTCCACAGTCTCTCATGCTTCATCTCCCCTCCAATTTCCCTCAACTCACGTTTCCTTTCCTTCTCCTCATGTGCTCCGTGTTATTCCTTATGCTCCACAAATAAGTGAAACCATATGATAATTGACTCTCTCTGCTTGACTTATTTCACTCAGCATCATCTCTTCCAGTCCCGTCCATGTTGTTACAAAAGTTGGGTATTCATCCTTTCTGATGGAGACATAATACTCCATTGTGTATATGGACCATATCTTCTTTACCTATTTGTCCGTTGAAGGGCATCTTGGCTCTTTCCACAGTTTGGCAATTGTGGCCATTGCTGCTATGAACATTGGGGTACAGGGGACCCTTCTTTTCAGTAAATCTGTATCCTTGGGGTAAATACCCAGTAGTGTAATTGCAGGGTCATAGGGTAGCTCTATTTTTAATTTCTTAAGGAATCTCCATACTGTTTCCCAAAGAGGCTGCACCAACTTGCATTCCCACCAACAGTGTAAGAGGGTTCCCCTTGCTCCACATCCTCGCCAACACTTCTGTTTTTGTGGGGAGGAGGCAGGTTGGAAGTGTGAGTGGGGTAATGAAGAGCAATGGGCACCAGCAGACATCTGTGGGCTGAGCTCATTGCCCCAGGAAGGAGGGAGATAGGGCAGCTGCTGGAGGGGCTTGGAGTTTTGACTTCTGAATGTATCTTGTTTCTAATGAGAAAAAATTGACTGTACTTTGAAGCCATTGAGAAGGAACTAGTTTAGAGAAGCTGAATATGTAAATTAAGAAAAGATAATTGAAACGGTCATTAAAAGTTTACTTTTTCTCTGAACCTATGTCAGACGCCATGGCTGCGGAGATGAGCCACAGCATTGCTGAGCCCCAAGAAACTCCCCCAGACGTGCAGACCAGCAATGCCAAGACGCTGGGTTGTCCTGAGGAGTGTGGAGCTGGGTGCATGGTAGCCCAGCATTGGGTGGGGCTGACTGCCCAGGGCGTCCAGCTGTCCCCCTGTCCCCAGACCCCGACAACTTAGACTCGACCACGGGTAGTGACCATGGTGCATAAGCAGCAAGTTTGCAGGATTGCCTCCATGCCAAGGTAGAGATGTGAAGACAAATGAACGTGACTTAGCAGGCCATCTGGTGATTGAATCTAAAGCTGCACTAATTGATTCTGAGGACGTAGGCCTGGGCGTGCACTGATATTGAAGCTGATACTGGAGCCAACTGGCTAAGCGTTGGCTGACACCCAGGCAGGTGCTGCTGTGACTTTCAGGTGCTGGTTATAGAAATTTCTCAGACACAAAGGCATTGAGAGATCCTTGGCGAGGGTCCTTCAGTGCCCCAGCGAGCATCGGGGTAGGGCAGGGAGGGGCAGAAGGAAGGGCCCTGGACTGGGATGCTGGATTCTGGGTTCCAATGCTGGTTCTGCCCCTGGTCTGGATTCTCCATCTTCCTAAGACTCCTGGTTCCTGTCTGGGAAATGGGTTTATTGAACTATGCGATTTTTCTTTTAGCTATCAGCCCCCATATTGAATGAGTGGATTCTCACACTTAGAATAGCAGCTCATAGATGAAAAGGGAAAAACTACCTTCCGTAGCAAGGACCGGGGTAATCACAGTCCCCAGGATAAACTTACCCTTATTATGCTAGACTCTTACTGTGCATTTAGTTTATTCAAATACTCACCTGGTCACTGGGTCACTGGGTCACTGAGAATAGACGCAATAGACCCAAATGACGGGTCTATTGCCTATGCCTTCACATAGCTTATAGAGGGTGGGAAGCTGGCGGTATGTGGGTGGGCTAAGGTGATTCCAAGATGAGTAAGCAGAAGGTGGACTATACGGGGCACAACAGTGGTGTGAGGACAAAGTGCTTCTTACTACTACACCAGTCCTTGTCTTATCTATCAGAATGGCCCTTTGGAAGAAGAGGGCCTCATGATTAATTTAGATATGAAGAACATTAGGCTTAAGAGGGCACGTAATTTACAAGTGAATGGAGCGTCTGAACTTGAATACAGATCAGATTTGGGAACCTGCCTTCTTGTAACTACACTAAATGGGAACATCTCCAGAAAGAGGGGACATTTGAGAGGTCATTGAGACACAGGCAGGATTTTGAGATGAAAATGAGGCTTTCGATTCGTGAAAGAATATTGTGTGCCGTTTATGGCAAGCGCCTTGCTAGACGCCAAGAGCACAGCGGTGAGCAGTGCACTGTGCAGGCGTGGAGAAACCTTCAGTCTCGTTACAGAACACCGAGAGCTGTGCCTCTGCACCACGGGCGTCCTCCACAAGCTGGTGCAAAATGTGCCGGGGACAGGGCAGGGGGCAGCCATCCCTGCTGGGCTTCCGAGGGGAGAACTTCCGAAGAAGGGACAAAAATAATAAGCCTTGATGGGTGAAAAGTAGAAAGCTAAGTGGGGGAAAATGTCCGAGGGAGAAGAGTATTCAAAAAATACTTCTGGGGTGCCTGGGTGGCTCAGCGTGCTAAGCGTCCAACTCTCAATTTAGACTCAGGTTGGACTCAGGGTTGTGAGATCGAGCCCTGTGTCAGGGTCTTTGCTTAACATAGAGTCTGGTTGAGATTCTTTCTCTCCCTTTCCCTCTGCCCCTCACCCTGCTCACACGCTCTGTCTCAATACAACAATAAAACCTTTAAATATATATAAAAATATAATATATATTATTGTACTATAAATACGTTATTATTATATAATATATAAATACATGGTAATATAATAAACAATATTATATGTAAGTATATAAATATATTATATGTTTTTATATGTACACATATATTTATAGATTACCCACTCGGGGCAAGCACTGTGCGAAGCAGGTCTGATCAGGAACAACTCGTATTTGGCACGGGGGAAGTCCCCATGAGCTGACAGCTCCTGACCAAAAAACCAGAATTAAGAACGTGATTGGAGCACTGAACCATGATGCTCGCTGTGCCCTCCGCCATGGCCCAGCAGCCTAAAGAATCTCTCGAGTGTTCCTCACACCTTCTCAACAGAACTGTGTGATTGGCTGACATACTGTATTGATCATCTATGATAGGTTCGAAGTGCAGGATCCCACAGGTGAGTCCAGGAGAAATCATAACCTTTAGTCAAGGAAACAATGATGATGGTCTTTGTTAAGAAGAGAGGCTGTCTGGAGTCTAGTCCTGCACGGGCCCTGGATTCTCAATACGTTTGATGAGCGGGGTGTGTGTGTGTGTGTGTGTGTGTGTGTGCGCGCGTGTGTGCGTGTGCATGTGCGTGCGCACGGGGAGAAGTGGCTTGAAGGACAGCACCTTCTGAATGCTAAGCGGGCTTGAAGAGTACATGTTTGGGGTCCAGAGGTGAGGACACTCACTCTAAGCCGTGGCCATCAGAGGAGGCTTGCTCACAGCGAGAGCGTCTGAAATCGGTCACAGGGATGGAAGGGGCTCAGCTCTGGCCTCCGGCCCTTGGGCTCCTAATTCCCTGAAGTGTCGGTGCCAGCTAAACCGGAGGCTGCTGTCTACACTCCCACTGTGCCCGACACTGGTCCGGCTGTGGGCGGGAGCTGGTGGGGCAAGTGCAGGTGAAGGAGCCCGGGGCCTGGTCAGGGCATGTCGCGGGAGCCCTTCTGTCCAGCACCAGCTGCGTATGGGGTTGAAGGTCCAGTCCCGGGCTCGGCGGGGGCCAGGTCTGGGTCGGGATGACCCTTCGTGATCCAGATCACCAGGTGGGCTGGGGCTTGGCGGGGGCCAGGTCTGGGTCGGGATGACCCCTCGTGATCCAGATCACCAGTTGGGCTGGGGCTCTAAGGCAGGCAGGCCAGCAGGAGAGCCTGGGGTCCTCGAGAGATGGAGTAGGGCTGAGTTGGAGAGGGAGCACTGGCCCTGGAGTCATGCCCAAGTTCGCACACGGACAGACTGCATTTCTGTGGCATTTGGCACCGATATCCAGCAGCAGGAGAAGGAGCTCCGGGAGGGAAGGGGCATATGCAGGAGCGTCTGTGTCCCGGAGGACCAGCTCAGACCACTCTGGGCCAGCCCGGGGTCTGGGGGAGGAGGTGAGGGAAGAAGGCACAGGTCTCCGTGAGAATGGCTGGGCTGGTCTGCACATGCTGCACATGATGCGAAGGTGACTGGTTCGTTGGAATCAGGAGTGGCCTTCTTCCAGGGCTTCTGTTGTGCACAGCCGTCACTGTAGCCCCGGCCTTAAACTTTCTGGGCACCCCACCCCCTTGGCTCCTTGATCTGGCCCCTCCCTCAGGTCCTCACATTCCCTCCAGTCCTTAAATCAAGAGGGTACACGCTACGCAGCAGAGGGCCGGCAGGATCCCGTGCATCACTCCTCTTGGCATGGATTCCGATGAGCGGGCACCTGCGCTCACGGACTCAGAATATCCGGTTCCCTCACCCAGTCACAGGCACGGCCCAGGCGTGTGCCCTAATGAGCAGGATGGAGGAGTCCAGTGGGGCAAAGTGAGTTAGCGGAGGGCAGGGTCCAGGCGAGAATGTCCTGTGAGGGGAAAGGCTGATTCATGGCTCAGGCTGGGGCAGGGTTGGGGCAGCCCTTGGAGGCAGGAGGGGGCTGAGGCTGCTGATCTTACTGGACTGGTCAGTCGTAGCTCAGCCCCGGGCAGCCGAGCTGGCTCTCCCTCTGGAGGGACCCTCCATCCCTATGGAAGGAGAGGGCAGAGTGGCCACCTGCTCTCAGCGACTCAGCGCTGACCCTGGGAGGTGGGGTCCCTGCTCTTGTGGCAAGTCATACCTGCCTCCTGCGTGCTGTGGCTTCCCATTAAGGCCAAGGTCACTGTGGACTGGGCAGTGGTTCTGTCCTCCTGGGAACAGGGGCCCATCACTGGACCTGGGCATGGTCACGGCAGCTCCCACAAATATCCCGATTAGCTCCAATTGTGGCCGTTCTTCATTCTCCTTGGGAAGCATATGGATGGGGCAGATGGCTCAGAAAAGCCTGAATCACATAAACAGGGCTCTTTGTCTCCCATTTGCTGTCTTCTGATGACTTACGAACAGAATGGGTTTCAGGATTCCAAGACGGGCCCTTACACCCTTCTCAGAAAACCCCACATTTCAGGCTAACTTAGCGTCTGCTGCTCGCAGGGGACGTGAATCGGTGGGGGGGGGGGGGCGGTCGGGCCATCGTGAGGTGTAGCAGGAAACAGCCAGCCTCGGGAACGAGCTGCTCGAGCTGAGGTTCAGCCCGCTTCCACAAATGTTTATGAAATGCCGCTGCCAAAGTCTTAAGGATTGGGTCACTGGGAGCTTTGGGCAGCCATGCATTCTATAAATATTTGCGGGGCCGGGACACCTCACGCAGAGCTGGCTCTGTGCTCAGACCTCACCTTGACGCAGCATCTGCACCGATCACGGAGGACGCGGGTTTTATTCTGAGTGCCACGAGGGGTGATGGTGCCCGGCTTGTATTTTATATTAACAGACCCAAGCGTGGTAATAGTAGGAGCGTGTTCAATATTGAGAGAAAATCCTAAAACAACAGAGAAAGGATTAGATTCATCAGAACCACATTTTGAATGTGAATTTGCAGGATTCCAGATGACTGGCTAAGGGGTGAGGGGGACGAATCGAAGGTGACCAGGAAGCGTGGTTCTGCTGTGGGTAACTGCAGGGGGAGAGGCACATCCAGGAAACAAAAGCAGAGGTTCTGTCTTGGGCGTGTAAGTTTAGTTTAGGGTGTGTATCCGACATCGAAGGAGTAATGTCTCGGGGCCGAGGGACCGTGCACGGCCATGCAGGAGAGAGATGGGGCTGGTGTCACCCAGTGGAGGGCTCTCAGCGTGTGAGTGGTGCATACAGTGCTGGGGTGGCTAGGGCCCCTTGGGGAGAGAGAAGAGCCTGTAAAGGAGGAAAGGCATGGGTTCAAGACCCTGACGGGGGTCTGCAGTGCAGAGATGGGGGAGGTGCAGGAGGAGACACGCCATGGGATCGAGGCGGAAGCAAGGTGGCCAGCAGTAAAAACCCATAGTTATTGTTATTTTTCCCTCAGAACTGAGGCTGGGGGCGTTAAGAGTCACCCCAAATCTCTCAGTGAGAAAAAGGAGATTCTCCGTATGCCTCCATTCTTGCAAGCCATGCCCCTGCCCTGGTCCAAGCCTGCTCTCTCCCCAGAGCTGGGGGCACTTGAAGATCCCCCTTGAACTTCCCATGAGAGTTTTACTAGCAACTGGTCGAATTCTGTTGTGAGTCCTTCCTACAGTCACCTCTGCGACACACCGCTGTCCACGTAGCCACACCTGCAAGATGTTACCCCTCCCCGGCCCCTCCCCTCCCCCAGGCTGGCTGCCCTCACGGGTCCTCTTGTTCAATCCCTGCAGCCCTGGATCAGGAGCTCTCTCATCCCCAGTTCACAGGGTAGGAAACTGAGGCTCACACACAAGGAAGTTCCTTGTTTGTAGGAACACAGTTGGCAGATAGCAGAGCCCAGGGCAAACACATGGCGTTTCACTCAAATCCGTTTCTTGTCCTTGCAGAGGCAGGAGGCTGTGTACTGGGCTCGGCCATAGTTGGCTGGTGGTTAGGACAGATCTGTGGGAAGCCAGCTGGGTCCCTGGAGTCTGTTAGAGGTGACGTGCTGGCTTTTTACCTTTGAGATTACATAGCCCTGCCTGTGATTGGCTGACAGAGTGTTACCAAGTGCTGGTCTTACCGGGCTCCCTCTAATAGGTAGGTCGCCATGTTTATAATTAAGTAATTAAGCCTGCTTCGAGTGGATGGGAGAAAGCTCACTGCTGAATTGCAGTGGCAGCCCTTGTTCATTTCCAGCAGGTTAAATGATGGTTTTTGTTTGTTTGTTTGTTTTTGCCTTCTTTGGTTTAGTTTCTGTAAACATGGATTTCTGCCAGGCCTTGGTGTCTGCTACATAACTTGATTCTTTGTGCGGAGTCGGCTAGGAGTCCCATATCCTGGGTGCAGGAACTATTGCTGGCATCAGAAACTTCTGATCGAACCCCCCTTCCCCCTGCCCCTGCACTCATTAGTAATGACATCACGGATGGCTTCTGTGCGTATCTGAGTGACTATAGTATGCACAGCCCAACCCTCCGTCATTCTAGGGCATCACTTCTGCAAAACACAAGGGATGGAGTGATGTGAGTCCAGTGAGGATAGAACAAAGTTGGGAAATATTGGACTAAATGTTGGAGAACATTCTTTGCCATTGCTGTAGCATCACCAGGGACTGGTGTTATGTCCACCATACGGACATATGGCCCATGAGTGATAAACAAACTTAGGAATGAAAGGATGCGGCAAAAGCTCAAGATTCAGAGTCCCTGATGTACCGTTTACTGTATTTGATGCTGAAGATGCAACTTAACCTGTGATCATCAGCTTTCTCTGGAGCCAAATGAAGCCTCTCACACCCAAGGTCAAGTGAGATGAGGGATAGAAGGTAGCCAGAGCTCAAGCCAATCCCAGGCTAGTGTCTCTGGAGCAATTTGCAATGCGTGAGCAATTCTGTATTTATTATAGTTTATGGAGAAGTGATGCTTCCAAGCCATGGAGTTAATAAATAACAAGGTCTGGCTTAAACCCAGTTTGTTGTACGTAACTTGGAGCTCAGTTCAGATCGGTTGAGTAGGCCATCTAAGATGTTGTAAGTAATGCAGTGTGTCTGGAGAGATGAGAAATGCATTCAGACAGGAGAGGTCCAAGGAAGTGAACAAAGGGGTTGCCCATGTCCTGCCCTGTCCATGCCCATCCAAGGACAGATGCGCGAGTTGGATGCACCCCAAAAGGGACTCTGATTGTCCATTTCTGAATTCCACTGTCTTGCATAGCACCTGACACATAGCTGATGATTAATAAGAATTTAATGGCTACGTGAACATGTTTTAAGCAAAAGTCACAAAAAAACTTAATCTGGGATTATGGGTAAGGCATAAACTCGTATCCTTGTTTATTAAAGCAAATTATTCAATATTCCATGGGCATCCCACATTTTAAGTAGAAAGTCAGGGAAACCTTTTTATCTTTTCAAACAGCAACACAAATGCCAGCTGCAACATAGCCTTTTATTGAGGTTGGCAATATGATGTGCTTCAAACACTGACGGTACACGTACGTCCGCGTCTCTCCAGATATCCCACAGCAGTGCTTTTGTATGTAAGCGCCTTGTTAGCCGAAATGCTAACCCACTAACCCGCTTCCCCCGTCTCACACTGGCTGAGGAGCTGCGGGTTACTCGGTGACTTGCGATCCTGACTGGCTGAGGAGCTGCAGGTTACTCAGTGACACGCAATCCTGTTTTGAAAGCCAGGCTGGGAAGGACCTGGGGCCGATCCGTCTCTTGCTACTGGGGCTTCACATGGGATACGGGTGCTCTGTGGAAGGGTCCTTTCGAGTTCCAGGAATTCTGTAGCCTCAGCGGTGAGCCCCTTGCTGGTCCGGTCATCTGCAGAAGGCTTGGGGGCCCTGCCTCAGGACTTCCAATGGTCACTTTTTAGGTGACATTTACACGCTCAGCCATTGCTATTCAAAGCACAACCTTTGTGCTGAATCAGATGGATGCACAGAACTTTCTAGCTCACAATGGAACCAGACCAGCCCTTCTACTCATGAACCCTTGGGCCACTGTGAACAGCCGGAGTTGCCATCCTTGAGCCCAGCTTTCCTCAAGCCACCGTTAGTCCCCGGAAACGGTAGTGCCTTATCCATACGGTACGTTAACACGTCTTTGGTTGGGTGACGTCTGCGCATCCAGTGGGGCTCCCCACTTGCAAATTCCCGAGTCATCAGGGCCTTGGCTGTTGGCTCCCAGGGGTGATGCCTTCCCTGTGTGGATTGTTTCACTTGTACTCTTGTCACAAGCATTTCCAAGGGGTGTAGCAGCTTGGATGGAATCAAAGAAGGACATGCCATCCCTCTCTAGCTTCGCAGTAAGTGTGCCCTGGTCCTACCAGCCAGAAAACACTGGAGGGACGCAGTAAGTCACTCTGGCCATTCTCTCGAGAAACGGTGCACATCTGCTTCAAGGTGTTTTTCTTTTCTGCTTATTCTTTGAAACGATTAGGAAAAAAAAAAAAAAAAAGTGTGGCTTCAAGGTGACTTTCTGTGCTGCCTAGAAATAGCCCGAGAACCACCTGGCATCAAGAATGATGATCACCTTCGTCTTATTAGGAAATCTGCTCCGGTTGGGAGGATTTGACAGTTAAACCTCCTCTACTCATCTGAGGCTCCGATTCATTGTGGAATTTAGGCAGGGCAGGACCCTTGCCTTCTGCAAGCTCAAATTTAACGGGTGGCCCGAGGCCATATAGTGAGAAAGTATGGGTTGGGGGGCAAATTGAGAAAGGAAGTTTGCCGTACTGCAGGAGGGCCGGTTTTATTTATTTATTTGACATAGGGAGAGTGGGAGAGAGCACACCAGCAGGGCGGAAAGGAGAGGGAAAATCAGGCCCCCTGCTGAGCAGAGAGCTGGACTTGGGGCTCCATCCCAGGAGCTCATGACCTGAGCCGAAGGCAGACGCTTAACTAACTGAGCCACCCAGGCGCCCCCGCCCCCCACTAAAGATTTTATTTATTAGAGAGCGAGCGAGCAAGAGAGAAAGGAGGTCCTGGCCTTGAGTGGCTCTTAGTCTAACTTGGCTTTTCCACTCCTGTGAGCTTTGATGTACTGGCGGGCCCTCACACTGGAATACAGCCTCAGTCTGAAGAAATTCAGTGATAGCTTCTCAGCATCTTCTTCGGTCAACAGTCCACATCTCACCCAGCTGCTTCCAGGCCTGGAGGGTTGGAAGGAGTCTCCCCAGAGGTTTCAGTGTTGAGCACAAACCTGATTCTCCAGGGAGCCCCTCTGTGCCGTCAGAGCCATGGCCATGATCTTGGAATCGGAGTGGAGTCAATGCCCACAGGAGTGCTGCTGGCTCGCACTCCAGCGCAGGGCGTCCATCGCAGGCGAACAGCACCTACACTGTGTAGTCTGCACTCACAGAGGCCTCTGGGGCTGGGGTGGGGGCGTGGCGACCGGCAGCGGGAAGGTCCTCCTCCGGGTTGTAGACATTTAGAGATAATGTAGATATGCAGATTGTTGGTACCACTCATTATGTGGTGTGTGTGTGTGTGTGTGTGTGAGAGAGAGAGGGAACTCAGCAGAACCTAAAAGTCTTTTTACTCTTGCCTTCTGGCCTGGAATTCCTGTTAAGCAGCTTGCAACTCATTCGTGGATTGGTGGGAGCTGTAGAAGAATCCCCTGCCTCTGTCCTAGTATCTTCCTCCTACCCCCTCCTCTCTTCCTCTCCATTCCTTTTTCTTCCGTCCCCCAACTTCTTGCCACTACTTCATTTGCCCTTAAATTTCCAGCTGTCCTTTCACATACTTACGCATGGTACCAACCCTGAGACACACAGAAGCAGATATTTGGGGAGACTCGACTCTATGCTTTCTGATTGGGCCCCATGAGTGGAACCCCAGTTCCCAAATAAGTAAAAGCATTCTAAAGAGACCTGTGGCTCCTGACCCCACAACAAAGAAAGGGCAGCATCCTGGGTGTCCCCAAGGTCTCCTAGGGTGGTGAGAACATGCACGTTCCTCGTCTCTGGGTGTCCAGCGCCTGACCCATACAAGGACGGTGATCCAGAATAAGTGCCCTAAGGAGAGCTCCATGAAATGAGCTGAAGAGCCGGTCCTAGAAATTCCAGGAAGGGGACTTGCCAAGGAGAAGAAAGCCCCATTTCCTTCCGAATGTCAGGAAGAGGGAGCCAAGATAATGGGTGAGGTATCAGCGTGCGCCTTGCCACGGTTGAGGGAAGATTGCCCGTGGGGATGAAGGAGGCAGGCGTTGTCTCTGTGATGCCCACAGTTCTGGGGGGTGTCCGTGATCAGCGAGCCTGCCCTTGTAAGAAGACCACTGCTTTATGCCCTACTTACTAGTCAGAAGAAAATGACACAGGAAGTCCCATAGGGCATGAGAAATGCCTCATGCGGGACCTCACAGGGGCACTTTGGGATTTGGCGATCTGTGAAATCGTGGAGTCCTGTGGTCTAGTTTGTCAGTCTGCTCAAAGTCAGAGAAGTCTAATCTGCCATAGAAATACAGCCAGCGAGCGGCGCCTGGGTGGCTCATCGGTTGGGCGTCCGATTCGATGTTGGCTCAGGTCGTGATCTCGGGGTCATGAGATCGAACCCCACGTCAGGCTCTGTGGTCAGTGGCGAATCTGCATGAGATTCTCTCTCTTTCTTTGCTCCTTCTCCTGCTCCCGTGTGTGCGGGCTCTCTCTCTCTCTCTCATCTAAAATAAATTTTTAAAATATTAAAAAAGAAAATGTAGCCAGTGGACCTGTATTTAGCAGAAACTGCTCAGACCTTTTCCTAAGCACAGAGTCATCCCACTACATATTGTACACTCAGTATGTGCCTGGTCTTAGGAGCTTGATTTATTTTATGCTTTTTATGTCAGTACGGATCCCAGGAGGTCGGGGTGGATATGCCCATTTTTCACGCTGAAAGCTGTGGTTACAAGGGGTGATGTCACTTGCCCAAAAAGGCCGGTGATTGAACTGTTTTGCTGGCTGTCCCTCCTGGTACTAGACGGCTCCGTGCTGCTCTGACCTTCAGAGTAGTTACCCCATCCGTCCTCGGCCACGTGTCCGGCTGGCTGATAGATCCACTAGGCCTTGACAGTGATAGAGAAAGGGCTGGTGCAGCAAAGAAAGGCATTTGCACACAGGGATCACTTCTACTTAAAAGCCACATCAATTTGAATCCAGCAGGTCTAAATAGGTCTGCATTAGCCTGGCGATTCTCTTTCCTTCTTGACGAAGTGCAAATTAGAGCAGACACATCTGAGCAGCCTTGGTAACGACCTGGGGCTTCACTTGCTTTTCTTCCCTCTGCTGAAGCTACAAGGCAGGTGTTAGCTTGGTGTCACTCTGCACTGGGGGCTGAGAGCGACCCTTTGTTCCTGTCTCCCCAGGATTCTTCGAGGCATCTGAGGACAATGCACAAGGCACTTGAGCTGTTTTTCTTTGCTGTGCAACCACACTGATTTTTCCTGTTATTTTCTGGGCTTTCTTTGCAAACATGCCATTTCTTTCTGTAGTGATTTATAGAGGATCAACCTTTTTGCTAGGAGATGGGTACATTTTGTTCCTTTACCTGGGATTTCTTGGTTGTTAAATAGACGTGAGGATAAATTCTCACGATGCCTCATCACATACAAATACCAAGACTCCTGCCTCTTTTCTATTGAGCCGTGGTTCTCTTCATCTGTAGTAAAATCTTCCCTAGCAATTTCCTGGAAGGATTAATAAAATGTAACGTGCATGAACTCATGTTGGAAGCTGCAAAGTACCTCACAGTGGGCCATTTTATGAATAGGTAACCGTTGCCTTATATTATAGAAACATTAGCATTATTTATGTGAGAATGTTTCTTTTTATAATTTCCCTAGCGTGCGGTTTAGGTGTGAAGTGGTTCTGAGAAATTCACCTGTTTGCTTTCCATAACTCTGGTCAGCAGATGCAGACAAGTCTCTCGTCCTCATGAGACAGACGCGTCTCTCTGAAGTTGAACTCAACGTGCAGACAGGGTTTAGGGATTAGGGTATACTTGGAATGCTTTGGAAGACAGAAGAGTTGAACAAGGTCCTTTAAAGACTTGATGTCTAGTACCATTAGAATTCACTTAACCTGAAACTCAAGACACAGTGTTCTCCCCATCATACATGTTATGTGAACAACATTTTCAGGAAAGAGATTCTGAGGGCACAGGAGGTCCTTGGAGAAGGAAAAGAAGTTTTTGTCTTTATTTCTCTGTTCTTCGCTTCCTCCCTGATTACAGGAGAGGAGGATTGTGGAAAGCCTCACGGAGGAGGGGACATGTGAGCAGGTGAGAGACTGAGTGGGCACTGATTTCCAAACAAGGAGCACTGCACGACAAGATCAGATCATGTGGTCTGTAAGGGATCAATAAGGTACTTCTGAGATGACAGGCTAGTTCCCGCAACAGCAGTCTTTATAGGGTGCGATGCTGTTCTTCTGTGGTTTTCATGTTTGGACACCACGATGTGTTTGGGAGCCGTTGCCGTCTTTGAGCTGGACTGACATTGGAGGAGGCCGCAGGCACAGGACGGACCTGGAGCTCACCGGCTCTTCCTCCTTCTTGTCTTGCAGACAGCAGCAGCCTGCGCTCAGCCTACGCCCATGAGAACGCCGTGCACAGCAGGGTCTTTCAGATCTTGTACAGGAACGAAGAGGTCTCCATAAATGACGCCGTCCTCTTCCGGGCTCATTTGCTCTTAGATGGAGAAAGGGTAAGTCACGCGATCTGCTGCCAGCCACGAGGGCTTTTGTCTCCATTGCTGGGAAAACGGGAAGTGAAGGAGAAGCCATAGATTGGCTCTAAAGTCCGACAGGATTCATGACTTTAGAGAACCCACGCACTTACTCGTTTATGCTTTTTGTACTTTTTCTTTTATCCATATGCTTCCTCCTGCCATGTTCCGAGCAGTTTCCATCAGCTTCCTGACTGACGCTTTTGTTCATTCTTCATGTGCCCGTTTGTTTGTTGGTTCTGGGGCTCCGGCGAGGAGTCAGTCAGCAGACACCCACTGGGTCTCTGCATTGTGTGGGGCCCTTGGCTGGGGGACAAAGCGGCAGGAAAGGTGGCAAGAACTCTACCCTCGAGGGGTTGGACACAGGGATAGAGAGCAGTGCCCTGGTGGGTGACGTGCACAACGCTGGCTGAGTGTTCAAACAAACAAAGGGCCCCCAGGATGGAGAGAGGAGCCCTGTGGGGGGCACCGATGGTCCCGGCAAGGAGCTGGCTTCGAGACGCACAAACTCAGAGTCCCTCGGATGGAGGGAAGCAGAAAGGGCACCCCATGCAGAGGGGGTGGGCAGCATGAGAAAAAGCCCATAGACCTCGGGGATCTCATCCTGCTGGTAGGAAACTTGATCAAAAATTCTGTATTCCTCAGATTAACGTATTTTGAAGAAATATCTGATGTCTGAGCCATTGCACCCGCTTGCCCAGTTCCACCTCCACTCCCCTTCCCCACAGCCCGGCTACTCACTTTTTGCTAGAAGACCTTGAAGGACGTGGAGGTCCTTCCCATTTTAGGAAAGTCGGATTAGAGGCATGTCCCCCACTTACATTCCCTCAGTGTGTGCAGCGGGCCCTGCTGGCCAGGTGACATCTTCCTCCTGCCCGTGGTTTTCTGTCCACGTCTTTCATGGTCTAGGTGGTGACCAGGTCCTGTTATGTGGCCGGAGATGAAAACCTGTCCCTCATTCTTCATTCATGTATCATCTATCTGTCCCTCAGAGATGGACTCAGTACTGACTAGCACCTGTTAGGGACTAAAGCTAGAATAAGAAAATATCCCTGGTGTCTTGGGGCTTGTATTTTACTGTTCGATGAGCACGTTACAGTGAAGTGAAGTAAACCGTGTGTCACCCTGTCCCTGAGCCTCGCAGTGCCCGCCGCTCGGCTTCCTCGTCTGTAAGGAGCACCCACAAGGGCCTGAGATTGGGAGTTGGCACCCCCATTGGAGGGCCTGTGGGGCTACCGCTGGACCAGCGCAGAAGAGAGTGCTTGGCAGGGCGACTCTGCAAGGCTCCTGCTTCCTGATCACCTGGAGCTCCTGCTCCGACACTACAACCTTCACACGAGATGACGCTTATTCCCTGGAGGACAAGGGACAGGCAGGAGGCGTCAGCCTTGAGTGAGATCCCAGTGCCGAGGAGCTGGGCAGGCTAGGTGCTCGGGGAGACGGCATCCCTGGGGGGGGGGGGGGCGCATAGCAAGGACAAAGGCCGTGAGGTGGGAATGAGGTTGATGTGTCCCAGCAAAAGCAGTAAAGCCAAGGTGACTTGCACCATGAGTGGAGGGAAGGAGCAGGAGGTGAAGCTGGAGAGGTGGTTGGGGCCAGACCTAGTGCTGCCGGCGCGTGGGAGGGAAGAGGGGGCTTATCCCTGCTGGTGGGGAGCCACGGATTTGGTCTGAGAGGTGGAAGGGCACGATGTTTCTCTTAGACTCTGCCCCTCACCCCCTCCCAGTCGGTGAGCTTCTCAGGGCTGCGGTCTCCTCTCTGTCTCTGCAACACCGGGGCCTGCCATCGGACTCGGTCGGAGACAGCCAGCAGGCGTGAGCAGATGACTTGGTGAATGAACAGATTCAATTTGGAATTCCTCTTTTTAGGGCCTTTGGAACCCCCTTCTCTCCAAGCAGAAGCCGGCATGTCCAGGGCCTGTTAGCCTTCAGTTACGCTGAGCCTCGTCTCCCTTGTGCCCTCACAGTGACCTTGAACGCTTTGTCTGTAACTGACATCCCGGAGACCCAAAGCAGCTCCCGTGAGCTGGGCCCACTGTCCCCTGACGGCTGGTGCCCTGCCCGCACCTTCCCCGCCCGCTTTGGACCCCGGAGCCGACTGCATGCATTGCCCCGGAGAATCCTTACCTTCGGGTCTGTTTGGGCTCAGCTTGTGAGAGGCCTGGCGGTGACTGGAGGGAAGGTGGGAGAGTGGGCTCCTTCCGTGCTGGGTCCGAGAGGGCTGCTCGTCCTGTGTGCGGGAGCCCGGCCTGTGACAGCCAGGGGTACACGTCTCTTTCCACCTCCGCATTCAGCGACGTCCCGTTCAGCTGGAAATCGGTTGTGGTGGAAATATTTGTACCAGAGAAATCGACAGTGCTGCCAATCAGGGTTTTTAACTTTCCTTCTGAGACCCGGTTGTTAAACGTTTAACCAAGGCCTCAGCTCAGGACAGGGGGCTCACTCCACGTAGCTTTCTCCCCAGTTCCGACAACCACTCCCTCTGAATGTGTCTGCTGGCCTGGGGCGGTCCGGATGTCCTGCAGTGACCAGCCCTGACGCCCCGGCCCTCGTCTCTGGCTCCCATACACCCTCCCCACCCCCTTGTGAGTCAGCACTTTCCTGAACTGCACATAGTCTTCATCTTGAGAGCGTCCTCTGCTTCCTTCCTGCCCAGTTTAGGAAGAGAGCGCCGAGGTTATTTTGAGCGTCAAGGTCTCCAGACGAGTCTGTGCGTCCACACGTGTCTTCCCCAAATTCTCCCAAGAGAACACCGGTTTACCTCTCGTGGACCATCGTCATTCACCATGTTGACCTCCGAGCCCTTCTGGGCAGCAGCTACGTTGGGAGGCTGGGTTTGGACATTGCTTGGGTGTGTTTGTCGTCTGTCATCTGAATTTAAGACGTGCTGCCACCCCGGCAGTTTGTAGCCTTTCTCCACGTCCAAGTTCAGCTCATGTGAGGTGGTAACAAGCCTCGGTTTTGAGGTTGAATGGGGAGTCCTTGTGACGATGCACATTGCTTCCTTCCTCTATCGAGTCACGCATCTCTATAAGCCAGTAATTTGTTGCAGCCTTGGGGTACTCCAGACAGCGGCAAACAATGCCACCCAAGTCAGGGACAGTTAAAGTTAGGAAGAGAGGTCCATAAACGCTGTGTATCGAGCATAGAGGCATTAGCTCTTTTTCAGTGACTACCTGTGTTTGACAACCAAAACACTGCCTGTAGCCACTTGGCCAGAGCTCGTGTTCCCGCATGCACACAGCCCGTCACTGTGGACAGCGGACACTCATCTGATGGCTACACGTCAAGCATACAGTTGCCCATGCTATGGAAAATGTAGACACGAAGATTGTGTCTGCACTGTGAGGGCACGGGTCAGTGCCAGACGCGGCCATGGGCAGAAGCCATCCCAGCTTAAGGCTTAGGATAGACTGTTTCCATGACAGTTGCAAAGCGTGAGTGTGAAAGTAGGATGACGGTTTTACTTGCATACCCTCTGTGTAATCACTCCGGGAACTCGCGAAGGCTGACAAAAGCACAGAATAGTAAGTGGGAGAACACCACCAACAACAGAGTTAGCCAGAGTAGAGGAAAAACATGATAAGGGGGCGGAAAAGCCTGGAAGCCTGGGATGAATGTCATAGACCAAAGTACAACAACAAGGTGTTGGGCATTGCTAACGGCAGCTGCAGGCAGCGCTGAGCTTCCCAGCAGCCCAGGCAAGGAAGGCTGTTCTCAACAGCAAGATGCTTGGTGCCCTGAGAAGGAGGAGGAGCAGATTACACCAAAAAGTCTTTCTCGATAAGCTTGCATGTTTATAGAGTTAAAAAGGAAAGCATCTCTCGAAGTGTGACCCCTTCTTTTAACCACACCACAGAAACCTGGCGTGCTTGTTCACAATGCAGATTCTTGAGCCTGTCCCAGACCTAGTGAGCCAGGCAGAGGGAGTTGATTCAGACTTGTGAATCTTTAAGGGATGTGTGGAATTTCCACAGGAGGCCATGAAGGGCTTTTGAGACCACAGGTAGCATATCGAGGGCAGGGAGAAACAGTGAGGTGGACGGCAGACCTGGGGAAGAAACATCATTTCTGGTGGGGTAGGAGGCAGCACAGGTGCGAGGCTGGACAGGAGCATTAAAGACTCAACACATAGCACGGGCCTCGCTGACCACCATAGATAACCTGTTCTGAGGCTCCCTCAGGAGTCAGGAGGAGGAGAGCTAGGATTGGAAATATAGAAAGTGGGTCCAGTGCTCCAGAGCATGGGGGCAGAGCTCTGGTCCTTGCATGCTGGAAGGCACCACAGCAAAGGCAGCCACGATGGGGATGGGTGGAGAGAGGAAGCTGTGTTTCAGCCGAGCGCAGCCCATAGACCTGGGCTCAGGTTAAGCATAAGCGACATGGCACATCCTGTAGTCAAGGAAGGTCGATGGGCGTTGACTGTATTTTGGCCAGAAAATGGGCTTGGGGTCCATGGAAAGTCCAGGGTAGTTAGAAGAAGACCCGTTTCGTTTTGGGGAGTGGTAGGAATTCAGGTTGAGTCATGATAACACCCCAGGATATTAACATAAATACCGCCTTGCATTTCTAAGATGTGTGTTGTGTGATGTTATGCTGAGTGTTTTGCTTGGGAGAGCTCACCGAATCATCACTACAGTCCTGTGATGTGTCTTACAGATGAGGATACAGAGATGTAGAGAGAGTTAGTAGCTGGAGCGAAGTCATGCCGCTCGGAAGTGGTAGAGGTGGGGTTTGAACCCAGGCAGCCTGACCAGGACATCTGTGTTTACGAGCATTATGCAGGCCTTGTTGTGGAGTTGGTGGTGGTGGTGGGGTGGTCCTAGGAGGGTGGGGTCAGTCCCCTAGGAATTCAGAAATAACAATAACTAGTATTTGTTGAGCATGGTCTTTGTTCATACACTGAGTTCAGTCCTCTTTGTTCATTTTCTTAGTCACACGACAGCAGTGCTGTCTAAGAATAAAGGTCATACTTACCGTCATCTTCCAGATCAGAAAACCAAGTTAGAGAGGTTCATTGGCCCAGGGCAGAGCCAAGAATGGCACCCAGGTAGACTGACTTCCACTCTTACCTACCTTCCCACCGGGCTGTGCTGTGGCTCAGGAGAGACACTGACAATGGAGGAGAAGATGCGAGAGTCACATTACGAGGAGCGTCAAAACCAGCCGGGGAGAGAGCGCATAACCCAGCAACTCAGATGGCACCGTGCAAAAAGGCCAAAGAAGCAGATGAGCCCTTGACCGAATCTGGTCCATGGGCCTCACTCACCAGTTGGCCTTGGGAGAGCCGAATCGGGAGCTCGCTACTATACTGACCCTCAAGGTCCTCATTTGGGAATGAAGACAGTATTTCTGAATTCACGATTTTGTCCACGTTGAATAAGATACAATGGACAGTGGAGCTCCCAGGAGCTCCTCTGCAAATACTAGCTTCTGTGACTATGTCCAGAGCTACACCACATGGCTTGCTGGTGCTAGACATTGACTCGAAAGGGAGGTGATATCTTTAACCACGTCGGGCAGAGCAATGGAAGGGCACACACACAAGTGTTGGTGCATGTGTGCATGTGCAAATGTGTGCGTGTGTGTAACCTTCTCCATGTGCCCATGCATGAGTGTGTGTGTTTGGAGGGAGGGGAGGGCAGCCAACAGCCAAGGGCGAATTCGGTGGTCAGCTTCATTCTGGAGCCTCCTGGAATTAAATTATTGAGACATCAGTAAAGTCGTAACCAGGCTCAATCTAGCCACAGCTCATCCTGGCCCGGGATTCCTCTCCTGGTTCCAGAGGATTTGCAGCAAGTTTAAAACTGGAGCTCACAGTGAATCGTTGCTAGCTGGCGTGCTCAGGAGGTGGTTAGGCGGCCTTCCTTTGCCAATCTCACTTCCTAGGAACGGGTGGCAAGAGGCTCCGTTGCTTGGGTTGTGTGTACGAAGCAGGGTTTGCGATTATGCAAAACAAAGCTAGAAGCGGAAGTTATTCATAGCACTTGGATCCAGCAAAATGTTAACTTTTAAAAGCTTTTTTTTTTTTTGAACAAATTTTAAAACCCTGGGGACCTAAAGATAAATTCCATCCATATGTCTCTGCTGAGCTATGCTTAACCAGGAACGTGTTTCCAGAGATGCCTTTGGGTAAGAGACTTCCACCCCTGTGGGATGAGGACATTTGCAAAGAAACAAAACCCAAAAGGAGTGGGGGTGGAGAAGAGCTTTATTTATTCCTCAGGATACATGAATACTTTCTATGTGGCAGGCTCTGTTCCAGGAGCTGGGGATCGAGAATGAATTAAGACTACTCTCTCTCTTAATGGTAACTGATTAACAGGACACGAGGCAAGGAAATGGCCAGGGGGGTTTGGCCACAGGCCAGTTGGGGACTCTCCGTGAATGCGGGGAGCCTGATCCAAACCGGGCTTCTAGATGGCAGCCCTGTGCTGCCAGATCCAGGGATTTTTTTGTTTTTTGTTTTTTAATAGAAGCTGGAGACTTGTGATAGAAATGTGAAGTTGCCTGATTTTTGAATGTTTGCAATTTGTGAGTTGCAACTTGCAGCTTTGTGCAGACTGAACAAAATGTGTCTGTGGATACAATCTGGCTCACTGGCTTCCAGGTTAGAAACCTGAAGCAATTGTCATAGGCAGCATCAAATGCTGAGAGAGAAATTAGAAACCAGCATTTTGCGGGTTTCAGGGACGAAGAGCTCCGGCCAGTCGGGCATGGGGAGGAGCCGGAGTTCTGGTCCAGGAGCACAGTGCTTACCTGGGTTTCTCCACGGAGCAGGAGGAGCAGGGGGATCTGGTTTTTGGCAAGCAGTCTTCCTGGAGGTGGCGGGAGGGTGTTCAGTTTGGGAAAAGAAGAATGAGGGGTGCCAGCTTTTAGGTGTCTGTGGGAAGCTGGCAGGTAGAACCAATACATCCCTTTGCGGATTGATGAAAACAGGAAAAGGTACAAAGGAAAGCAGCTGTGGAAATGCCAAACTGTCCCAAAGTGTCAACGGTTGAGTGTAACAGACCTCAAGACAAAAACAAAAGCTCTGCTTTCTCAGGAAGCTGAGCCACCTTGGGGAGTGACTTCACTGTCCTGAACGTCAACAGCCTTCTCTGGACACCTGGACAGTGGTGCCCAGCAGGCGGGCGTGCCTAAAGGCAGAGACACTGTCACCTGCACCAGCGTCCCATCACTAGCCAAATAGGGTTTCCTGTGGGCAAGTTCACAGCTATGCCCACTTCGCAGAGCAGATGTCACGGAACACTTCCCTCCTGCCTGAAAGGATACCAGATCAGATCCGTTGGGGAAATAAAGTTCTCTAAAGTCCTGTGATAGAGCAGACTTAAAGCGAACTTATTTAACTTTTTTTTTTTGCACATTGACTGACCCCCTACCTTTGACTACGTAAGTCTCTTCCTTCTGTTTTCCTGGGAATACACACAGATCTCCCCTCATCTGGGATTCCACGGAATGTGCATGGGAATTCCGCTTTACAAATGGAGTGAAATTAACCTTGTGGAGAGAGGCTTGTCTTAAACTGTGAGAAACCGACCAGCCACATTTTTGATCTGGACCAGATCTGACCCTTAACTCCTCTGTGCTTTCTCTTGCAGGTGGAGGAGGCGCTAAGTGAGGTCGATTTTCAGCTCAAGGTGGATCTGCACTTTACGGACAGTGAGCAGCAGTGAGTGTCCCTGACGTCCTGAACGGTGGGCCTGCGGTTTCCTCCCTCTGGCCCTTCCCTGTCCCTGGGGCACCTCCTGGCCCTGAGTCTTAGAACATGGCTCAGAAACTTGGTTCCTGACAGCTAGAGTGGCCTCCACTGCCACAGCCCACTGAGTCACGGGGCTGGGGTGTCCGTGCATTTTAAGCCGGTCGCTCGCGTGCTGCGTGCACAGAAAACAGCCGGCCCGCTTGCCTTCATTATCTGGCGCCATCTCGTCGCTGACACCTCCATTCGTCTTCAGTGCAATATTATTTTCATTAGGTCTTTAAATGAATGACCATACTCTGAAGCAGCAAGTCTCAAGGCTCCCTCTGAATCCAGGGAGATTCGGCCGGGATTCTGCCTCTTTGTACTAAATGTCCGCTATTATGTTTCAACTCTCTGAAAATTGAAAATCCATTTATGGGTAACCTGCTGAGTAAACAAGCAGGAGACAGCGGCTTTTCTTCCGGGAACTGCTTCCTTCTCGGCCTGTGCTGGGGCCTCCTCTCCTGCTCGGGCGAGCTGTCAGCCGTAGGTTCTGTGAGGTCAGAAGGGGATGGTCCCTGTTTCTGGGATCATAAGTCCAGTCAAGGGTATTAGCAAAACTGCAACCTCTCATCCGGTTTCTGACCTCTTCTTTGCCCTCGTCCCCGCCTGTACCCCACCACTCCCAGCCCCAGGCCAGCTCAGGTCAGGAAGCTCCTGGTGCAGAGGAGGGACAGCGGGCGGCTTCCTACTTGTTTCTGCCTCCTTCCCAGCTGGGGTGTGTGGACCTTGCAGGGTCAAGTGCGGTAAGGAGGAAGGAGATGGCGCGGATGGGGGGGTGGGCAGGGGTCATGAAAGGCAGATTTAGTTGCTCTTGGGGTATCCCTATACATTCCTTGGGGATCTTGAGACGTCGGTGATCCGATGTTTCCACACCTTGACAATGGACATCTGCTGATGTGTAGATGGTCACATCTGGTGTCCTGGGCGTCAGGAGTATCTGTCCATGGTCCTGCCATGGGGTCTGGGCTTAATAGCACAGATGCTCCTTCTTGTCTGGACCCAGCCCTTCTGGCCGTGCATTTCCCTCATACCTGCTTCTTATTCCTTCGTGGGATGGTGGATGCTTGGGAGATCTTATTCTCCTCACAGCATCCCCATGGTTTATTATTCTACAGCCATACTGAACTCAGAGCCCCTGTAGGAGACTGGCTTTCTTCCTAACCTAGAGACTCAGAAGTGAAGCTCTTGGTTCTGGTCTCCTCTGTCCCCTCGGACATCTGTGATTTCTGTCTTTCATGCACCTCATTCGTCCACTGGTATTCTCTTCCCATGCCTGCTTCCTTCAGAAACACCCATCTGTCACTCCGTGGTAGACATTTCTAAGTCGTCAGAGAATCCTACCCCTCAGCCTAGAAGTCCTGCATCCCACCAGGCCGCCTGAATGATAGCCATGGTAGACCCAGGAATTGAGACCATCTTGCCATCAAAAGAGTGGTTAACAGAAAGGGACACAAAGCACATGAAATTCAACATCTCACACTCTGTGCTCATCAACCACGAGATGCTAGTCAAGTCTCAGAACGTTCCTACATCTCAGCAGCCTCATTTATGAAATGGACATTATTATACCATTGGTTCCTCATGAGTCTGTTATGAAGATTAACAGAGACAACATCTCAAGTGTGTGGCCGGCCTAATCCATGTCTTCTTCCTCCTTGTGGCTTCCTAGATGCACACGGGTCGAGGGTTCCCTATGTCCCTTCCTCTCAGCAACACAGAGCACTTAATCACAATCAGAACAGGGGAGCTTCATGGACTATAAGATTAGCTAAGAGGAACAGGAAGCAAGAGGCTGGCGAAATTTCTAATGCCATATTTTTTCATTTTCATAAATTGGATTTAAGGATGAGACAATGTCTGTAGCACATCCTGGGGACACATATTAGACTTTGAAACATGACCCAGGCAGAGGCGTCTTTAGAACCATGTAGACCATAGTGGAGACCAGTTGGAGAAGCACCGTGTACAATGTCAGGGATTTCGAAGGTCTCATGACCCCCATCTCCTCCAGTGGTTCACTGTGGGCAGGACGATTCTGTCCCCAGGGACATTTGGGCAACATTTGGAGACATTTTTGGTTGTTACACACAGGGTGCTGCTATTTGAACGTGATGGATAGAGTCCCTGGATGCCAATGAAGATCCTACAGGGCGCAGGACAGCACCCCAACCCCCCGACAGACGGTTATCCCATCAGCCTGCTCTCGTCTTCCCTCGGGCTCGCACCTGCTCCACTGTGAAGGTTCACGAGCATACGCCTGCGAAGGGACAGGGAACTCACTCCTGCCCATCAGATCCCATTCTGTCCCTGGGCAATTCTGCCTATGAGGAGATTCTTCTTTATTTAAGCAACAAGTCCTTTTTGTGTGCCTTCCCTTCGTTCCCCTGGATTTTAATCCATGCAACCACTTAGAGAAATTCTCAGTCATCTTGACCCTTTAAGATCAGGTAAACAAGACTTTTTGATAAAGTCATCTCTTCATCTCTAATTAAATATCAGGGCTCTTTCTCTATGTTTTGGGCTTTTTATTTTATTTTTTTGAAGTTCCTTTATATAAATGCAGACACTGTCCGCTCCGTGCTCTCCAGTTTACCTCCGTCCTTTCTACACTGAAACCACTATGGACTGATTTTTATCTCCATTGATTGGTTCTAGCCACATTTTAGAGCACAAAACAGCTATCACCTCTTTTATTCTGAGGTCTTTGCTCCGATTAATGTGACTTAAATTCTTTTTTCATGTGTTTGACACCTTTACTACCCTGACATGTACTTCCCCTCTATTGTTCTAGCCTAAGAATATCTCTGGGATTCCCACAAGCCTGTGTATGAATGGATTCCAATACAGTCCGGTAGTACAGAACGGACTGTGTGGTCAGATGAATGTGGGTCTGGCATTCTGGTTCTGCCTTAGGACCTGGCAGCAGGCGGTTCACTCATGCTGGCTTTACTTCCTTGTCTGTAGACGGAATGATGCTGGGAAAGACCTCACATGATCATCATGTGGGTTAAGGGAAAAGCAATGGATTCCGTTCATGGTAAAGCCACAGTACATTGTTCTCAGAATCAAAGTGACTATAAACGTTAATGACTTTCAGAGGCTCAGGAGGGATCCTCCTGGCCCCTTCCAAACCATGCTTCTCCTGGGGAAGAGAGGAGGCCCTGTTTGTGGTCTATTCATGGAGTCACACAGGGCTGCTGTGATTTGGGTGTTTGGCTTTCTTTTGCACACAAGGCATAAGCAGCAAAGATTCCAGGAAGCAGCGTTGGGGCAGGTCCTGGAAGTTTGCTGCCCTTGCTCTCTCTGTGTCTCATTTCCCCATCTGTGGAGGAAGCAGAAGTTTTTCTCTGAGCTTCTGCTCTACTCATGTCCATCCAGGCTTCCCAAGTGCTCTGGCTCAGAGAAACTTGGAGAACCTGAGGGATTAGTTACCAGAGCTTGAGATTAGCACTGGAGGAATTTTATTTAGAGAAGAAGCAACCCTATTTTTGTCACCAGAGGCTCTGTTGGACCTTGCCTACCAGCCAGTTCGTCTCTTGGGAATCAGACAGGCACCAAGGACAAAATGCTAGAGCAAAGGTTGAGGAATCCATGATAAAAGTGGTCAGACTATTTAATCGGTATGCTTTTGGACTCATACACTCTTTTGGCCAGACAGTTATTCTCTTCAGTAAGCAAACACTGGGCCAGCTTCTATAGTGTGCAGGATAAGATGCTAGGTGTTGGGGATAGAAAGGCTGATTAGTCACATTTCCTGGCCTTAGGAGCTAGAGATCTAGTAGAGAGCACAAACTTAGAAAGGAAGTGCTTTCCTGCATGTGGGGGGAGGGGGAGGAGCAGTGGGGGAGGGAGAGGAGCAGTGGGAGAGGGAGGGGAATAGTGGGGTAGGGACACCATGGACGGCTTCTGTGTTGAGATGAGCCCTGGGAAGGGTCTGAGTGTGTCTCCATCACTGGCCTGGTAGGGGGCTTGGTGTCCACGCCTTGGAGCCCCTGGGCTGCCGAGAGAGAAATAGCTGTGTGATGCCTCCTGACTTCTTTTTCTTCTTGGACACGGGGTTTCTTCATCTGCCAATCACAGGAGAAATGATTTCTACTAGACAGGGTGATTGTAGGGATTGACTAAGATGATGTGCGCGTGATGGTGGGCCCGGGGAGAGGCTGTCGTGCAGACCTGTGTGAGTGACAGCCGGGCCGGCCCGCCGTCACTCAAGTGCACGCACTCGCTTGCCTTCCAGGCTGAGGGACGTGGCGGGGGCCCCCCTGATCAGCAGCCGCACACTCGGCCTACACTTCCACGCCTGGAGGGGTCTGCACCACCAGGTCCCCGTCATGTTCGACTACTTCCACCTGTCAGTCATCTCGGTGACCATCCACGCCGCCCTCGTGGCCCTGCAGCAGCCCTTGATCAGGTAGGAAGCGATGACCATGATCCCGGAGGTGCAGGGGCACCCCTCTGCCTTTCTTGTTACGCTCCATCCCCGGGGCAGCTGGGGGGCTCTGGCCTGGCTGGGGTTGGCCGGGCCGACCACAGGAGCTTCTCCCAGGCTGACTGTCAAGGCTCTGGGCCTCCCTCAGGAGTTGGGGTGAGGTGAGCGGGGTGGGGGAAGGCATTGGGACTCAGGGGTGCACGGGCAGGGAGCCAGGGGCTGAAAACCTGCCAGCAGTGGATCATACCTGGACCCCGTGCCGGGCTTTGCTTATTCTAATGTTGCCTTGGCTGAGAAGTCCCCGCATGTCCCTGAGACACACTGTTTTTTTCACTAAGCCAGGAGCCCTCATACGGCCCAAGCGCAGAAGAGGATGCGGCCAAGCCCGGGGCAGGGGCTCTCTCTCTGCTGGCCCCTCCCGGGCTTGCTGTTTGTTCCAAAGCAGGACCCTGAGGTTTCAGAAATGCCACAAGTGGAAGAACAGAGCTGGTACCTTGTTGGGTGCCTGGCATGGCCAGACATACGCCAGGTTCCTTCGAAACCTTGCCCCTGCTCACGGGCATGAGTTGCTTGGGTGTTCAAAGGGATATTCACAGAGAGAATCTTGTAGACTGGAGTCCTGGGAAAGAGCTAACCTTCCAGGGTCCCTTCTCAGGACAGCTTCTCCGCACTGGGAGTTAAAATGCCTGTGGGGCACACTGCAGTCCCCAGTGATTACTGTTGGGTGAGGCCCAGGTTGGGGTCAGTGAATAGGGAAGGAGGAACCTGGATCCTGGCCAGGTGCCATGGCCAGGAGATGCTGCCCATGGAGACCTTCACTCAGTCCCTGGGCCTCTTGGCCGAGCTCTTTCCTGGGCTGTGTTTGCTGATGGGTTTAATTCAGACACTGACCTTGAATGGTAGACGGGGTGCCTATGTATCAAGTCAACAATAATTCCCAAGTCAAGAAATGTTGGCCAGAGAGAGAAAAGCTCAGTGGACTAAAAAGCTTAGTTTCTGAGAGCAAAGGGGGCCCTGCACAGGGTAGGCCTTGAGCAGCCTTGGGTTTTGAACTGGGGAGAGTCTTTGGGGGGTGGTTTTTAGCTTAGGGCCCGTGAATGGAGCCAAGGACACTGGAGGTGGAGAGAGCTGACGTCGTGGGCTGTGTGTGCGCAGTGTCTGGCCCCTTGGCCCTGCTGGCAAGCGTGAACAAGTGTGACCTTCTCCTGCCCACCACGGATTGAGCTCCTTCATGGAAACTAGCCCTCCGGAAGGGAGCCCATGGGACTAACTATCGTTCCTTCTCAGCACCTATACTGGAGGCCTGCTGTGCCCCAGGAGTGGTGTTAGGACCCACCCAGTAGACCAAGGAGTCCTTGCTAAAGACGCTTCCCTCCGAGAATGCAGAATCAAATGGAGGGGGCCCCTCGGCTTGGATGGCATTATCCTACGGCAGACGTTGAGCAGAGTTTGACAGAAAACATAGCGGAAGCAAACGGAAGCAGACCCAAATTTGGGAAATCGCAGGAGACAGAGTCCAGAAAGCAGCAGAGGAGACGGTATGAAGGCCCTGCAAGGCTGTCCACCGCCAGCTGTGCGCTCTCTCTGCGGCTCGGCAGAGAGTGGCCTTGGTGCAGACACGAGGTCACAGTCCGTCTGCTGTCAGGGATGCAGGGCGGATGGCCAGGGGTGCTGTGCGAGTCGCCAGCCCCGAAGGTCCACCCCTGAAGGTGAGCCGAGAGCCCGGCTGGGAAAGCAGAGCACCCTGCAGGCTGTTCCGGGTCCCAGAGACGGAACTCCTGATGTCTGGGACCTCCAGGTACTTTCTGGGGGTCCCCAGAGAGGTATCTAACCTCTAAGAGTTTCAACATCAAAATAGGAACGGGAGAATCGGAGGAAGGAAGGAAGGAGCGAACTGAAGAAATGAGTAGGGTTCTGAACCCAACAGAAACGAAGCGGGTACCACAAGACGAAGCTCACATCATGTGCCACACCTGGTGAACGCGGGCTCAGTCACGGTGGGCGCCCTAAGCTTTAGTCGTTTCTGGAAAGGCCGGGCCAAGAAGTTCTGGGATGAACAGATTGCATCCGGGACCCTGAAAGTCCTGGAGCCTGGCGAGGCAGAGATATCTTAAGTACCTCAATCCAGTTCACTGTGTAACCCATGTTGGGAGCACGGTGCACGACGGCGTTCGAAGTCGGCTCTGCGGCAGGAGGGTCCCAGGTTCTGTCCTGAGCCTCCTGCTGATGAAGCCTGTCAGCTCCAGCAAATGACTTCTGTTCACCGAGCTTCTGCCTCAGCGCATGCCAGGAGGGTCTCAGGAGGATTAAATGAGATCGTACACGGAGAACCCTGGGCCATGCCTTTAGCGGATTCGTATCCCGGCAGTGTCTACCATGTTGCAGGCCCTGATCTCGGCCCCCTGGCCAACACCTCATAAGCACATACTGAGCCGAGCAAACTGTAAGCGTGGGGAAGAAGTAGTTCTGCTCTGGGGAAACCAGGACCAGCAACCAGCCTTTGAGCTGGACCCAGGGGATCAGAGATTGTGACATCGAGAAATAAACTGGGGAGGGTAAAGGTGACATTTAGCGGTGTAGCTAATGACATGGTACAGAACTGAGAATCTGTTTACTGTCTAAGAGGCAGGGAAGGTTTTGAGCAAGAGCCTCCCTTGATAGAGACTGTTTCGTGAAGATCCCTCCAGTGGCCAGAGTGGGCTGGGCTGGGAGTGACATCAGGGTAGAGGCAGGAGGACACGCTAGGGTCCTGCTAGGAGATTGAGTGCTCACAGTGAAAAGCAGGGGTTCCTCCTCTTGCTGCTGGGAGCACTGATCCTATATAACGAGGACCTGGGATCTGGAAACTCCTTGTAGAAAATGTAACCTCCTGACAGAACGAGCTCCTTGCAAATCAGACGCGGCCGAGAGGAGCACACAGAGCCACCCCGCGCCAGAGCCTGGCTCCTCCCGGGATGGGGGTAAAAATAGAACTGTCTTCTGTTCTCTGGATTTTACAGGAAGGATTTCTATTAGTTACTCACAGTGGCTGGGAACAGAGGGAACCCTTTAAAACGAAGGGAAATACCTGTCAAGTAGGGAGAACTAGAGTTTTTTTTTTTTTTTTTTTCCAGAAAAGTGAGTTTCACAGCATCAGTGAAATCCAGTCAGGAAGAAGCAGGTGTGCAATTAAAATTTAACCTCAAAAGACCTTCCGCCTTTCCTGAAATACCCCAAAGAGAACCTGATTTTTGCACCTTACATGAGGAGAGCTGGATCTCATGGGAGGGATTCAATCCGTTGGAAAAGCTGATTAAGCCCACCGTTAAGTGAAATAACCAGTCCTTCCCGTTACGCATTGGCCGTCTGTCCCCAAAGGTGTCGTGAGCGTCACAGCTCACGCACACATTGTCTGTTTTTTGGCAATGTTCCCTTTATCCGTTTGTAGTCTGTGCATTTGCTTTAAACGGCAGTTCCAAACAAATCAGGGTAATGATTACGTTACATGCATTAATATTTGTGGTGTTTCCACAAAAGCCATGTAGACAGTCACCATGGTGTGAGAGTTTATTGCATTTGTGGTACTATGGACAGCAGCTGGAGCATTTATGGAATCGTGACTTTTTGCCTGATGCTGTCCTTGAAGCTACTTTGGGCTACGCTCAGGAACCCTTAGAGCCCTTGGGGAAAGTGCTGGGACCCACCTTTCCCACCTTCAGAAACACCCAGAGGCTAAAAACGTATCCATGTCATTTAGCTTCTGGGAGCTCTGCTGGGCTTGGAGCCTGGGGACACCAGCCTCACTGGCGGCCTCTAACCTCCGGGCCCTTCTCCGGGCGGATCACCTCCAGCTCGTCGTCGTCCGCCCAGCTGGCTTTATGAGTGCTCTCTGTGCTCACTGCGCCGAGCCCCCTTCATCCTGTCCCCTCCGCGCCCCTCCTAGACCGAAACATCTCTGCGGAGAGGCCACGGCTGCGCCCTCCGGCCCCCCTGCCGTCTAACGTTCTGCCCGCTGCGGGGCGTGCGCCTGGTACATATTTGCATAAATGAATTAAACGGAAATATAATGGGAGCTTTCGTTCCCTGTCAGGAGGGTAAGCAGGAAGGCAGATCGTCGGGTAGACTAAATCCTTCCAGGATTATTTCTTGAGCACCTGCGCCGGAGGGGGGTGTCGTCGCCCCTTCCTCTACGGGAGGACAGACGGAGGCTCAGGGAGGGGCAGGGCTGGAGGAGCTCACCCCGGACTGTGCCCCGAAGTAGAAGCAGGACCCAGACTGGAGCAGATGGAACCCCCGTCCTTCTGGCCTGGAGCCCACCCGCCTGCCCCTCCAGTCCCGTGGCCTGGGAGCTCTCAGCAGGCATGTGGTTGGCCATCAGGGGTATCCCTTCGTCCACAGAGCAGGACGTGTGCCATGTTACCTCCCAGGATCTCACGGCAATTGTGCTGCCTTTTCGGGTCGGCATCCTGGGGGCGAGGGGGCCACCTACTTCTAAATGGCTAATGTCACAACGCCCCACTAATGGCCCCAGGGGGCTGAGCTCATAGCCCCACGCCTTTCTTCACACTGTCTTTCTCCTCTTCCACCCCCTGTCTTTCAGCTTTACCCGTCCGGGAAGAGGCTCCTGGCTTGGTAAAGGCGGGCCAGACACGGGACCAGAGCCGTCCAGCCTCTCTCTGGAAAACCTGGTCTTCGGAGCGGGATACTGCAAGCCGACTTCTTCGGAGGTAAGGTCCACACGGGATGTGGCCTCAAGGCCACCCTCAGTTCTGCAGGCGTGGTGTGTGTCCCTAACGCTCTCCTGTCCATCCATGCCTGCCTTTTTGTAAAACATATCGCCAATGCCAGGCTCTGGGGCAGACGCCGGCCCCAGGGTCCCCACACACATCTCTTCTGGGTGGTCCCCCGTGAGGGCGTGTTGTGAGGGCTTTCCCTTGGCCCGTGTGGGAACCTGGAAAGTCCCTTGGCCTTGAACCGCTTTCACACCCCAGTTCCGTCTCTGTCTTGCTCACTTTTCTGGGCCTCCGTTTGCCCCCCCGCCGGGTGAGGTCACGGAAACGTAATTATCTTCCGGGGTGGCGTGTGTAGCTGTTGCTATCATGAAGGTAAAATTCCTAGCCCAGAGCTTATACTCAGTAGGGGCTCAGCAAATATGCACACCCAGACCTTCCCATCAACACCCATCATTACGCTCTGTGAGGTGCACGTCTTTGGCCACACGCAGCATGGCTGCCTGTATCTCTCCTGAGCCGACACAGGATTATTTTTATCAGGGACCTGTTCAGAAAGGACCAGCCCGTGTGAGTCTGGCTTCCCTGGAGAGACGGAACCAACAAGAGATAGAGAGATGGAAAAATGGATTATAGTATTTCCAATGACATTGACATATTTATGTATATACGACGTGAGACTATAAAGAGATCTGTTGAGAAGTATTGGCTCACATGATGTTGGAGACCTGTCCCCTGCCAGCTGGGGACCCGGCAGAGCTGAGCCGGTGGTGGGCTGAGGTCCAGTGTGCAGCCTGAGGTCCAGTGTACAGCCTGAGGTCCAGTGTGCAGACAGGAGAACACTGGTGTCCCAGCCAGAAGGCAGGAAGACATTCTCCCACTCAGATTCCTCGCGGGTTGGGTGACGCGCATCCACGTCAGGAGGGCCACTCCGTACTCAGCCTGCCCACCTCCTGCTGCCAAAGGGGGTCCACACTGTCCTGTGCAGCCCTGCCCCCTGCTCCTGGTGCCCAGCCTAGCGGGGCCTGGACTTGGCTGGCTCTCCTGTGAGGTCAGCTCTCCCAGCCTGAGCCCCAGCCAGGAGGCCTGGCTGCAGAAGCGTGTCCTGGCCTGGCCGGCAGTCATGCGTCCATCTGGGCCAAGCCTCTGTGTCACAGGAGAAGCTGAGGAGTGGGCTGCCAACCCTCCTGCGTGACAGGGGACCCAGACCAGGACAGGGTTCTGTGCCCAGAAGGAGCAGACCTTAAAGCCAAATAGAACTTTCCGTCTTTCTTTCCTTCCTTCCTTTCTTTTTTCTTTCTTTTTTTTTTTTGGAAGATTATCTCCATTTATTTTATGTTTCTTATAATTTTTTTTGTATTATGTTATCTTAGCCAGCATACAGAACATCATTAGCTTTTGATGCAGTGTTCCGTGATTCATTGTTTGCATAAAACACCCAGGGCTCCATGCGATAGAACTTTCTGGAAGATGGTCTCCAGTGACCTGTAGATGTAGGACCTCAGGCAGCTGCTCAGACTCTAGGAACCACATCCTCATCTTTGACGGTGGACCCAGCAAATAGTAAGAAGGTAGCGGAAGGCAGGGGCCAGGCAGCCTGGGGTTGGGGAGTGGTGTGTCTGCATTATATCCTGCACACCATGACTTCAAGGGCTCCCGCATGGGATTGGGAAGGAGTGGAAGTCAGGGACTTCCTGCTCCCTCTCTGCGTCCCCACGGCCACACACGGACGCCTTGTCATGAGTGGACGCTTCGTGCCTCCCTGGACCAGCCCTGACCCCCTGCTGAGAGCCAGGCCCGGCTCCAGACTCCCCTTGGGTGGACAGAAACCTTGGTTGTGACCACCTCACACCTCCACTGCCCCCTCAACTGGGTCCTCCTCCTCCTCAGTCCCCGCAAGTGTGTCTCCAGAGCGTCCCCGGCAGATCTACCTGAATATCTCCAGCTCGGACCATTGTCTGACATTTTCTATAATGTGCCATAGGACATGAGGGAATATCAGAGTTTCCACATCAATTCAAAGCATTTCTTTTCTTTTCTTTTTTTTTTTTTAAGATTTTATTTGTTTATTTGACAGACAGAGATTACAAGTAGACAGAGAGGCAGGCAGAGAGAGAGAGAGGGAAGCAGGCTCCCTGCTGAGCAGAGAGCCCGATGCGGGACTCGATCCCAGGACCCTGGGATCATGACCTGAGCCGAAGGCAGCGGCTTAACCCACTGAGCCACCCAGGCGCCCAAAGCATTTCTAACACATATTCCAAGACACGGCCTTTGCTAGGTCCACAGGAGACTATGAGGGCAATTGTGATACAGTGTCCCATAAGGAACTCTAACGCACATCCTCTGATGCCTCGTTCAGGTGCCACCATCTGAGGAGCTCTCTCGGATTTCCTAGTCTTTATTTTCTCTCCCAGATGTTTCTTTCACGCTCAACTCTAGACATCTCTGTCCCTCCTCCCCGCGGGTCCGAGTGGCTGGGGATAGAGGCCAGCTTACTCAGCGTCACATGCCCAGGTCCAGCACCTTGCGGAGCTGCCCTTGGAGACTGTGCAGAGCCCTAGAGCTGGGGCAGGCAGGGGCAGGCTGGGGCAGGGTGCACTGACTATGGCATCCGAGAGACTGAGTGTGACCCAGCTGGATCCCTGCCCTGGAGACGGTGTGACTCGGGAGAGAGAAGATTAAGGTGTCGGACACCTGCTGTGCTCCTTGGAGCCCTGGGACCGGGCAGGGCTTCACTCACCCTTGGAAATGCAAGTTCTCAACCTGAGAATGGGATAATACCTGCCTTTAGAGAGGATCTCAGGAGGTAATATGTCTAAAGGCAGTACAAAAATAAACCCCTAGCAGGCGCATGATACAGTATAGTTTTTCCCCCTTCTATTTCTTTTCTTGGCTATTTTTGGGGATGTGTGTCAAAGAAGACATCCCTGTCTTTTACAAGAGTCAGATAAAATAGCTTATTTGTGGGTGCTCAGCAGTGAACTTGCTCATGCAGCTTTGAGCTCAATGGGTTATTTTCGGGACCTGATTCTCTTCCTGTGTATTTTCCATTTGGGTCCCATCCAATTATGTGGGCTCAGTGCTGTGCACCCACCCCGTGCCTTCCCACCAGGCAAGGGCTGCCAGGCAGAGAACAAAATCCACTCCCCCGTCCTCCCCTAGGAGCCGTACATCCAAATCCCCAAGAAGCCCAGTGCATTAGCAAATAGCCTGGGGGTCCACGCACACTGCTGCATCAGCTGGAAGAGTTAGACACCAGGTGTTCCCTTCCGAATAAGCCTTTCTGGGCAAAGACGTTTGCAGAAACCAGAGTTCCAGAGCGAAAGGAGCTGACCGCATGAAAAACCGCGGGAGGCCCAGGTCCCCTTCCCCGCCGGCTGGGGTCCGGCCCCCTCCTGCTGCAGCCACACTCTTTCCCGATGACCCTGGGAGCTGGGGCCTCGGCTTTGCAGCGGCAGCTCAGAGCCCCTCCCCATCGCAAGCCAGCGGCTTTGCCCCGCAGGAATTACTTTCCCTCTCTGATTTGCAGCTTATCTGTCAAAAAGGGACACTAATGCCCGCCTTGCCTTGCCGGGTTGCTGAGAAGATTAAATGAAATAAGCATATTAAAGCCTGAAGCGTAGAGCCAGGCACAAAGTGCTCAGTAAAACCCTCTGTTGGATTATTTTTCTTTCTGTTTACTCACATGATTAAATTGGACGTTACTCCAAGAGCCTCCACGCGGTCTGTGACGAGGACACTGAAGGGAGGGCTCGAGGTGTGGTTTTGTTCTTGGCTTTCAGCACTAACCTGCTGTGTGACCTGGAGTCAGACACTCACCCTCTCTGGGTCTCAGTTTCCCCAGAGGATTGGATGACATCGTGCTGCCCCCCCCCCGCCCAGTGCTTTCTCTGCTGTTTTCCCTGCGATACCCCCGTCACTGTATGGTGCCGCTGGGGCCATGATTGATTTCTTCGTCCAGATTCTCCAGAGAAACAGAACCAGGAGGACGTGTGTGTGTACACACACTCACACACACCGACACACACAGATTGATTCCTAGGGGTTATTTCCTGTGACTATGGAACAGGTCAGCAACCACAGAATCCGAGAACATCTGAAAGCAAGAGAACCAAACCCCTTGAGGTAGACTGTGGGCATGTCCCCTTCCAGCACGTGGGTTCTAGCCGGCACTTGGAGCCCCCCGGCCCTGCCTCACCCGTGGAAACCGCAGGAGCCGTGCCGCGCAGGTGAATGTGCCTGAGGCGAAGGTATTGGCCATCAGAGTGAAGCCCTTCCATCCTCAGCGTGACTTAGAATGTGCTTTCCAGACCCAGGGGCACATCATTGGGAGAATATTCTAGATCGTGGCTCTGGGGCCATCTCCCTTCTAAAATGGGTTGCAGAGAATTGTACAACAGCCTCATCCTGGAAGGCAGTAACACTTCCACGGCACAGGGACACGGAGTGCGGAGCTTTACAAAAGCCTTACCCGCTCGTGTGGCTCCTGTGGCGACAGCCTCTTGCCAAAGGCAGGTCCGTGTCAGGTGGGGCTGGGTGGGAGGCTGAGACACAGCCGACACCCAGGCGGATGTCTCCCACGTCCTGGGCGTGCTCCTCTGTTCACCCCTTTGCCTCCATTTTTATTTGGTTCTTTGTACTTCGCCCTTGCTGTAAGTTTACCCTTGCTCGCCATCGTAAACATCCTTGAATTCCTACCACGAGGACCTGGAGTCCCGTAGAGAAGGGCCAGACAGTCATTATCTGGGAACACATCATTACTTTATCTCTGGCGTGTCTCTGTGAGCAGAGATGCTGCCATTGGTCCGTTCACTCGTCAGATATCCATCAAGTGCCTACGATGTCTCGGGGACAGGGCAAGGAGTTGGTGACACAGCACGTATGGGAATGGCGGCCTCAGCCCCCCACCCCTGGAGGGCCTCTTCATTTCTGTAGCCCTCAGTGCCCGGTCGAGTTTCTGGCAAACTGTGGTGCTCACTTGATGTTGGAGGTGCGGATGAAGGAGATGGTGCAACTTTAGGTTCTCGATCCTGTATGGGGGTGACTGCTGCCGACTTAGCCCTCAGACATAGCCGACCCAGGACCCAGCGATCACAACACTTTGGGGACCGGCGGAATGTTCTATTGTCTTATAAAATCAAAATGAAGTGTGTGTGGACAGCTAGCTAGCTAGCCAGCTAGATGATAGGGAATTTTATCAAGGCAGTCCTGAAAATAGAATTTTAAATGTATATTCTAACAGATGAAAAGTGCTTGGGGCCCACAAAAGGCATAATTCGACTCTGGGAACGATGACGATTAGTCCCCATTTTTACTTCCCGATGACAGACATGAGGAAGCAGAGCCCAGTACACGCAGACAACTCCCCCCGAGGGGGGCAGGTGCACACCTAGAACCCGGCTCCCTGTTTGACCCAGTCCTTTAGTGCGGCTCCTTTCCCCAGAGGGACGCCTGCCCGGGGAGTGAGCTCTTCATGCTTCCGCACGGGGGGACAGTTGGGTGCAGAGGAACGATTGTTCAAAATCGGTGAGCGACATGTTCTAAAGTTAATTACCTGGGGAAGAATCAGAGGTCACCAGGAAAACACAATGGTCATTTAAAGAAAAACCTGTTTTATGGTTTTTAAAAATGCGTTTAATGATGTCTGCTGTTTCAGGAATTAAGAGCTCAAGCACTATTGTACTTACTCTCTCCACCAGAATTAAATAGTTTAAAGCTTTCTCATTTAAACGGTTATCTGATTTACTAAAATCTTGCAAAGCAAATAGCAAGTCGCTCTCCAGCGAACAGCGATGACAGGCTTGGGCTCTCCAGCCGGCTGCTTTCATGTGCGTGTGAATCCAGTGACATTCCGTGGGTCATTTCCGCACAAAACTATAAAGCTCTGAAAATGGACTTTTCATGCAAAAGTTGACAGTATTGTTTATTTATGCACCGTTCTGCTCACGGGCATGAAAAAAGCCTGTATTCCACATCTCCTGCCTTCGGAGGCCTTGTTCTGCTCTGGAGTTTCTAGACACAAGGAGATGTCAGGTGGCCAGGACAGGGGAAAGCACCTCTTCCCAGACTGTCCCGTGTTTCCCTGTCCTCAGTGAGCAGCAGACACCCAGCTGAACACAGACAGTGGTTGCCAGGTGAGGGGCAGCAAGGTGCCCAGGCAAGTACAGAAACCTGGTGGGGCTAAGGTCAGTTCTTCTGTGGATAACGTGGGAGAGCTTGGCAAGTCATGCGACCACTCTGAGCCTCTGTTTCTTCTTTTTTTCTTTTCTTTTTTTTTTTTAAAGATTTTATTTATTTATTTGAGAGAGAGACAGTGAGAGAGAGCATGAGCGAGGAGAAGGTCAGAGGGAGAAGCAGACTCCCCATGGAGCTGGGAGCCCGATGCGGGACTCGATCCCGGGACTCCGGGATCATGACCTGAGCCGAAGGCAGTCGTCCAACCAACTGAGCCACCCAGGCGTCCCTCTTCTCTTTTTCTTAAAGGGGGGAATGAAACGTGTTCACCCTGTAAGGTTTGCCTGGGACTCAGGAGGGAACAAGTATTTCCCCCTTTGAGCATCCTTTCTCCCCACTCTGTCTCCCCTCTTGTGTCCCCCCCACCCAGGGACAGTGTGATGACATCACCACACATCCCATTCACCATTTAACATAATTATATCAGCGAAATGTGTTGAGCCCTTACATGCCTTGGGCTCTGTGCTGGCTGTTTTTTACTGGGCTTCCTCATGGCTCCTGGAATAGATTCACATCACAGAGGTCCTCTAGTAATTCATAAGTTGCCGGGAGTTGGGCAGCTGGTCCCCCTGGAGCCGGGATGCATGCGCAGGTCCTGGTGCATCCGGCATTCGCCTTGTGTCCCCTTGGAATGGCTCTCACCTGGAACCCTCCCATGGGCGCCGTGCGTGGCATGTTCTCTGCCGAGCAGGTGGGTGGCAGCAGGTGTGTGTTGGCGTCGGTTCTTCTTTGAGGTTGAGGGACCAGAGTCTAAGCACCACTTTGTGCTCTCACTAAGACAGCGGGAGCATTTAACCGTCAAGCGGAGCGACCGTCAACAAGTCAGCCCCAGACCTACCCTCATGGAGTCTGTGGGTTAGCCAGAACAAGGAAAGAGATTGAAAAAGTGGTTTTTCGTTGCAGGAGAGCCACGTTAGGACAGCATTTGTCTCCAGTGCTGTCATTGGCTGGAGCACAGAAGAGAGGGGGTCACCACCTGGGGTGACTGACGGAGAGCTTCCTGCGGGGAGGGACATTATGCAGGGAACTGGATGTAGGACTCTGAATCTGTACCTGTCTCCTGCCCTGGACCCGTGGTTTCCTAAGTCCCTTGTTTTCTAAAGCCAGTCATTGGTAGGGGCCTTCCAAATCCTTTGGCATTTTTTGTTTGTTTTTGCTTTTGCTTTCAGAGGGAAAGAAGCGAGAATGCAGAGGGAGAGAGGGAATCTAAGCAGGCTCCATGCCCTGCATGGAGCTCAAGACGGGGCTCAGTCCCCAAACCCTGAGATTATGACCTGACCCGAAATCAGGGCTCTGATGCTTAACCAACTGAGCTACCCTGAGATTATGACCTGACCCGAAATCAGGGCTCTGATGCTTAACCAACTGAGCTACTCAGGCACTCCTAGACCAACGTCTTTTTTTGTTTTGTTTTGGTTTGGTTTTTTGTTTTGTTTTTCATTTATTTATTTTCAGCATAACAGTACCATTGTTTTTTCACCACACCCGGTGCTCCATGCAATTCGTGCCCTCTACAATACCCACCACCTGGTACCCCGACCTCCCACACCACTGCTTCAAACCCCTCAGATTGTTTTTCAGAGTCCATAGTCTCTCATGGTTCATCTCCCCTTCCAATTTCCCCCAACTCCCTTCTCCTCTCTAACTCCCCATGTCCTCCATGCTATTTGTTATGCTCCACAAATAAGTGAAACCATATGATAATTGACTCTCTCTGCTTGACTTATTTCACTCAGCATAATCTCTTCCAGTCCCGTCCATGTTGCTACAAAAGTTGGGTATTCGTCCTTTCTGATGGAGGCATCATACTCCATGGTGTATATGGACCACAGCTTCCTTATCCATTGGTCTGTTGAATCAAGACATACAAATGGCTAGCAGACACATGAAAAAATGTTCATCATCACTAGCCATCAGGGAGATTCAAATTAAAACCACACTGAGATACCACCTTACACCAGTTAGAATGGCCAAAATTAGCAAGACAGGAAACAACGTGTGTTGGAGGGGATGTGGAGAAAGGGGAACCCTCTTACACTATTGGTGGGAATGCAAGCTGGTGCAGCCTCTTTGGAGAACAATGTGGAGATTCCTCAAAAACTTAAAAATAGAACTTCCCTATGATCCTGCCATTGCACTCCTGGATATTTACCCCAAAGATACAGATGTCGTGAAAAGAAGGGCCATCTGTAGCCCAACGTTTTTTAAAGAGAGAATGTCCTTTCCTTGAAGTGTCCATAATTGCTTTACTTAACATGTTTTTACAGAGGACTTAATCTGATTGCCTCTGTGCTGGAGTGGACAAGGGCAGCCTAGAGACACATGCAGGCTCCTGGAAGGAACTAGCGCCGCAGGAATCAGCCCTTTGCTGGTGGTGCCGGAGGTCTGCTAGTGAAACAGAGAGGAGGGCTGGGTTCCCAAGACTGCGAGGCAGTCCAGAAACACTTCCCAGATGGAAAGATCTTGGATCTGAGCCCAAAGGAATGAATTATCCGTTGTGGGGGGGCAGTGAGGAAGCAGCATCAGAGCAGAGGGCCGTGAGTGAAAGGCTGTGCCACATTGGAGCGCTCCAGGGAGTCTATGTGGATGGACACAGAGCTGGGAAAGTCTCCCAGAGCCCGATCCTGGGAATGCTATAACCTGCTTGGCCACCGCAATGTCGCATGCTGGGGATCGGTGTGAGAGGGTGTGTCCTTCCTGCTGCTCTGTCTGGGATGAATTGGCGGAGGTAGAACTGGGACAGAGAAGGGGGCTGCAGGCTGGTGCAGTGGTCCACTAGCAAGTGGAGGAGAGGCCTGGGCAAAGCGGAGGTGAGGCAGGCAGGGGAGAGAGAGTGGATGTCCTGGCTATGACTGAAGTAGAAGGGAAGGAGCTTGAACAACAAGCACACGTGGTGGGCGTGAGTCATGGGGCATCAGGGTGAGCTAGCTTCTAATAAGGAGAATTGGCAAGTGTGATTCACGCTAAAGTGTGAATGGTTGAGATCATCCATTTTGGGTGACCCTACTTTAGCCATTTACACTTTTTAAATGAGCATTTAAGTCAAGGAAGAGGACATTGGCTCTTCTCGCTGCCCAGAATATCCTTCTTTGATCCTCTTTCATCACTCTTTCCTTTGGAAGAACTCCTATTTATCCTTCAAAACCCACTCCAGTGATAATGGGTGCTGTGAAGCCTTCCTTTACCACTCAGTTGCCCTAATCCACTATTTTGTCTCTCCTACATGTGCACTTTGCACAGACCTCTGCTGTCTTGTCTGAATGTAATAATTGCTTCATGAATTACTTTGCTCCCCTTAAAAGCATTCCACGAGGGCACAGTCATTCATCTCAAGGCTTCCAATTAAATGGCTCCAAGGACATTTTACCCTTCTTTCCCGGGATGAATCACAGTTGTCACCTTGAGGAAGTGGACAGATGACAGACAGGCTTGCTCAGGAACCAGAGTTTTAAGCAGGAATGGGATTGGGGACCCTTGGAGTGGGCTGCCAGTATCCAGAGCTCTTTGCCATTTTCTTGCCTGTGCCCTCCTTAGGGATGTCACGTCATGTCACATGGAAGTCTAAATCGGGAGGATTAGGAGCTGAGAGGTCAGGGCTCCACATGCCACCCGGGCACCAGAGAGAGTTGGCCTCTTGGGCAGATGCTGTCACTGTTCGATGCTGTCTAGCGTGCCAGCAGCCTGTCAGATACTTGTATGACAATCGCCTCCATTGCACACTCTCTCAAGAGCTGGCAACTGAGTACCATTCCTGTGAGGAGGAGGTCACGGGAGAAAACGTGGAAGCTGGAGAGCCAGACGCTTATGTTGAGGCTGATGTGTGTCCTGTATCTGTATTTGGTCCTTCATTTGGTAAGCATCATATTGCGTGTCTAACCTGTAGTGCATGCTAGACTCTGGGAGTTTAGCTAAGCGCAAGGTACACATTTAAGAAAACACACCAATATTTACTTAATAATATTGTCATGAACGTCAAGGAGCTGCTATTATGCGGAACCTGGCCTGGCTTTTGGTACAGAGGTGCTTCCCTGAGTAAGGGAAATTGAGGCTGTGATGTGAAGGATGAGCCACAGCCAGAGGTGAGAGGGGGTCTTAGGGCTGCCCTGTACAGTTGTGTCTGTTTCACACTACACAAAGACACCTGGTGGAGCAGGTGAGTTGAGGCTGAAATGCTGCCCACTCTCCACATGCCAAGCTGTGCATCCATGGGGCTGTGTCCATCCAGATGAAGGACTTTCCCCCTCTCCCGTTTATCCACTGAGGAAAGAAACTCGGGTTAGCACAAAGGCAACCTATAGACTAACAGTGGCCCTGGAAGAGGGAGAATGTTTGAGCTAAGTGTACTGTGGCAGAGGCCCTGGGGTGGGAACTAAGGGATGTGATGAAGGCTACAGCCCTGGCCTGGGACGTAGTGACTACAAGAGGGACAGGTATGAGTGAGCTTCCTGAGGTCGGGGCCGGTGGGGGGGGGCGAAGGGTAGAGGTCCCCTGCAGGGACCTGCAGACTGTGTGCTAAGTGTAGGAGGCTCAGCTCCCAGGAAGACTGACGAGCAAGCAGGGCATGGATGGGAAGCCCCCAGATGGTGCCTGGTGGGGCGTTTGGGGCTCCACACACCACAGCGGTGGGAGCTGCTCTCCAGAACACCATCAGCTTCACCCGCAGCACCCACTCCCCCTGGGCTCCCTGGACCAGGCAGCACCCTGCATGTAGCCGTGCTAGCAAGATGGTGGTTAAGAGGGGAAGCAGAGTTCGAGTCTCCAAGGCCCTTGGGAGGTGTTAGATCTGTGTCCAGCGTTGTGTGAGTTTGAAAAACCGTGTCTGAACATGAGATGTTTCACTCCGAATGCTGAGTTCAAAACCTCTGAACCGCGTCTTGTTGAACTCCACCGAGAATACTGATCATTCATTTGGTTCTTTTGGCCGTCCGGCTGGGCGGATGTCAGCCAGTGCATGCAGAGAGGCCTTTCCTATTTAATGTGGTCTCAGCAGGAAGGACAACGTCGTGGGAGCCGGGATTTTGAGCCTCTAGAACCGGGTACCCCCAGTGCTGGGACCCCCCCCCCGCCCCGCAGAGAGAGCCCAGGCAGAGGGACCAACTCCAGAGATGCAGAACCTTGGGGTGTGTGGGGTGTGTGGGGAGGGATCGGGGAGTGGCTGCCACATTCCCCGCATTCTCCTGGCCACACCCGAGGACCACGTTTCCCAGCCACGCCGGCAGTTCGCTTGAGACTGTGAGACTAGGCTCCCGTCAATGCAATAGGGACAGAAGGGATGCAAGCCTCTGTCCTCCTCACTCTCCCAACACCTTGCTTGATCTTCTGGGCTGCTTTTCTTTGATGGTGCTCTCAGGAGTCACGTGTTTGGGACCGCAGTGGCACATAACCAAAGAACCCAGGTGAGGAGAGCCCACAGGAGAACCACACACGAGATCCACGGACCGGTATCCGACTTTGGGAAAACACAAAAAAAATAAAATTATGTAAAGTACCTGAGGTTTATGAATGGGTCATCACAGCAGTTAGTGCTACTTTAAGAAAAACCCTGTTGTCTTCTATGGTCTGGCCTTACCAGAATCCTAGAAGCTTGGCATGGGCCTAAGGGATCGGGAATCCAGAAGTGGAGACTCCGCGGTCGGAAGGCAGAACGTGAATGTTGCCTGTAGCTGTGTTTGGTGAGGGGTGGCAGAGACCGTGAGCTCGGGAAAGAACTAGCTGTCTTTCACGCAGATGAAAGAGAGGACAGAGAAAACCCATGTGGACATGCGGGGACCCGCAGAGGTGGAAAAGCCTCTTTCTTTTTGAATAAACACATTGAGGTTATTTGAAAAACAAATAAACAAAAACAAAAACTCTGACAGACTCCTGAGAACACTTCTCAGTTGAATGAAGCGACAGTGGCTTGAGGCAAAAACCAGATTCCTGTCTCTGCTCTCCTACACTGAGACCCAGAAAGCTTGAAGGCAGCAGCTTCTTCATCTCTATAGAGACCTGGGAGCCAAAACCCCCCAAAACAAACAAACAAAAAAGACAAAGAAATGCAGACTTAAGAGCCCAAGGAAGACTGGAAAATAGATTGACAACCTACCAAATTTTCAAGAGAATTGTGTTCTCGAAGAAACCGGAAGCTTGGACTGCAAGACTGTTTGGCTATTCAGGCCTAATTGGAACCCCTGGGCCTCTGTCCCCGCATGTGTCCCCCAGAGACCATGCTCCGCCTGCCACCCCAGCCTCTCAGAGGGCAGACCCAGGGGCCAGGGGTTGCGTGGATCCAGGGCGATGGACCGGAGAGTTCCACCGTGGAATCTGTGTCTCCCTAGAAGCCTACAGACCTCCGTCTGTCAGACATCGCCTACTCTTCTCCATCCCTCATGGGAGTGTCCCTGTCAGTTATGGCTCCATTTCCACCAGTGCCCACTGCGAAGGCCAGTTAACTAATACTTTTAGGTCTCTGGTCATTGGAGTACTAAGAGCCCTATCAGACCTCGTGTCATTAGTACCTTCCACCACCCAGAAATCCTACAGCTGAAACACAAGGCAGGGAGCACCTGTGACCAGGGCCGCCCCGCTTGCCTTGAGGGTGTTGTAGGTGTGGGGAGAAGAGTGAAGCAGAGGTGGTGATTAGGAGCCAGAGGTGGCCAACTGGCTGTGTCCTCACCAACCCTGTTTCCCTTCGTGTGTGCAAGTGAGGGTGTTTTGCCAAACCTCCACTGCAGTTAGCTGAGGGCCATCTGCCTGGGTCCAAGCCCATGGAATACCTGATTATTGTTCCTTAACGATATTCTGCATGATGGCCCAGGCTGTCCACTTATTCTGCGGCGCCTTTGCAAAGGGCGTGTCAGAGGTGGGAGTGTCCCAAGATGGGACTCCCTTGGATCCCCGAGTCCTTGCTTATGGGAAAACTGCCCCCAACACGGCCACCCCATGGTCGCCTTCATATGGGTGATGACTCAGCTTCTGCAGTGCTGTGCACGGAGAACTCAGGGCTAATTTTTACTGTAGTGCTGTCAGACCTTCCCTGCCTCTGCCTAGGGGTTTCTGGAGAAAAGCATCCATGCAGATCAAAGACCAGAAGTCTGAGGCAGAAAACCTCTTTAGAGACTGCAGTAGTGTGGTCTTAAGATCCGGGGTGCATGGCGGGGTTTAGTGGAAGAGGGGTCAGATCGCAGAAGGTCTCTGATGCTTTCGGTCCGGGCGTCCTTCGTGGTGATTCCTTTAGACTCCTCCTCGCAGGCTCCGTGCTGAGGGTTCAAAGGAGGGACACCCTGCAGGTGGAACGCGGAGAGAGAGCTCACAGGATATGAACTCACTGACCCTCTTAAGTGACTTCCTCCAGGAATGAAAACCCCCAGCAACAGACTGGCTGTTGGGGGACGGTGGTGTGGGCGTCTGTGTGAGTGTGGTGTGCACACGCGTGTACATGTGAGTGCTTACACGGGCACGTGCACTTATGTTTGCAGGAGAAATGAAGCAGTTTCCATACAAGTAGTCATGTTTGGTTTTGAACCCAGTGAGCAGAGGAGCAGGACTGTGCACACCTATTTCCCCGAGGGAGGCCTATGCTTCTCTCTCCGTGGTCTAAGATGTTACGTAGCCCAGGCAGGGCCCATGCTACAGGTTGGCTGCTGCAGAGAGTCCCGGGAACCAGGGGTCATCAGGGCCCCTCCCTCTGCCTGCCTGCCTCCATTTCCAGTTCTTGCCCTGGACTAAAGACCAGCATCCGGTTTTGAAAGGAAAAGGGAGATTGAGGTAGGTAGTCTCAAGGCAGGCCTGTGTGCTACACACCCCAGTAAGATGGCTCAGGGCGTCTGTTTCCAGCTCAGCCTGTCAAAGCCAGGTCTATCCACTGCCAACATGTGCCCGTCAAGCTTCCCGGCTTCCCTGCTGTCGGCGTATGTGTTAACATAGGTACAGACATCAGCAGTCCGACACAGTCCTACCTCTCCGGAGCTCGGTGCTGGTAAACAACCTTGAACATGGCATTAGGCCAACGGCAGAGAGAGCCTCTCCCTGGGGTTGCCCCTGCAGCTGGGAAGTGAGCAGTGGTTATAAACCAGGTGTGCACAGCAGAATCTCCTGGGGAGCCTTTTTAGAATATTATACCAATCTGAGCTCTACTCCCAGGGATTTTGAGTCAGCACCACTAGGCGGGGGTGTAGCCCACCGCATTTAAAAAGCCTCCCCAGGCGATTCTGATGCATCCTCCGTTGAGGTCCCCTGGAATGGACCAACAGGTACAGACTTTGGAGTTGGACACACTTGGGTTCCAACCCAGGATCTGTCACTCTAGTCTGTGAGCCCCTCACCTGTCAGCTAGCGATAATGCCCACGTAGAGTGCTGAGATCACAGTTCCAGAACAGCCCTGGCTGGACGGGGGATTTGCCTAGTGTCTGTCAAGAAGGCAGTGGAAAGTCCACCGTGTAAACGTGCGCATATTCTCTTAGGGATCTGTTCCTCCAGAAGCCTCACAGTTCCTCCCCTCTCCTCCACCCAGGAGGCCTTGCTCTGGGCCCCAGGTCATTTCTTGCTTACTCTTACCATTGCAAACTTTGTATTTCCTTGGCCTTGGAAACACGACGGAGCCAAGCCCTCCCGACTTTGAGCTGCGAGACCACAGGTGTTGGGAGCAGTAACTGACCTCCAGAACAGCAGCTGCCCCACAGAGGGACCCCTAGTGAGGAGCCGTTGTCACAGGGCCATGGTGCTCTCGCCGCACTTCATCCTGTTTAACGCCCGTGGTAACCCTCTCAGCGAAACCTCATCACCTGCGGTTTGTTCACAAGGAAACTGAGGCTCAGAGAGAGGATCTTACGGGCCTCCAGTCACACAAATAGAAAGGGGCAGAGGAGAAGCCTGTGTGGCAGACTCTGTGGGACACCCCTGTGCTGTGGGCTTAGCCTTAAAATCTGTATATGGGAGGACCTAGTCCACAGCCTAAGGAACCTTCTCTCTCTCTCTCTCTCTCTCTCTTTTTAAGATTTTATTTATTTGAGAGAGAGAGAAAGAGAACATGAACCAGGGTGGGGTGTCAGAGGGGGAAGGAGAAGCAGACTCACCACTAAGCAGGGAGCCCAACAACGTGGGGCTCAGTCCCAGGACCACAGGACCATGACCTGAGCTCAAGAAAGTCACTTAATGATTGCCCCCCCTCCCCCGCCAGGTGCTTCAAGAACCTTCTGTCTTTAACAGCAGCCTCCCCACTGCCATGCACTGTTCCTCAGTGGCCTTTCCCTCACCTGCAGCTTGTACAGAACATTCCTTTCTCCTAAATATAGCAGAAATGCTCCCTGAGCCTGTTTGCGCTCATAACTGTTCCATCTGAGAAAATACAAATTATAATTTGAGCATAACTATGCACTGAAGAGTTGAAGACTTGGCATGAGTTACCAAAGAGAATAATTTTATTTTCTGGCTCGAAGAAGTCCCTGGCCTGGGAGCAAAGAGATCCATATTTAAATTAGACTCTGCCATGACTAGCTTTTGTCCTTGAGTAATTCAGCAAAACTTCAAGACTCCGTCTCCCTTGGTCTGTAAAGTAGTAGTGATACTTGTCCCCGTTCTTCTTTAACATACTCAGCAACCTGGCCACCTCAGGATATTCTGGGACTGTGTTAACACTGCAGTGAGTAAGACACATGCTGTCCTAGCCTCACGGACAAGCAGGGCACTGGCGTGGCCCCTCTGCGGGATATATTAAGTACCTGATAATATCAGTAAGTCGTAAGTTATCACTGTGATCAGAGTGCTAAAGAAGTAGAGCCAACAATGCTCTTCTGTCCTTTCTGTCTTCACATGTATGTCCTTTCTTGGCACTTCCTAGTCCTCCCCCTAACCCTGTCCTGCCTTCTTGTTTGGCATCCCACCCCTCCCTCTGCTCTCATCTCTCCCCTGCGGAGTTGGCTTCCTCCTCTGACCCTCTTCTCTCTGCTTCTGCCTCCTTCCCAGCTCCCTCCCTCTTCCCCACATCTCCACCTCCCATCTCTACCTCCCCTCCTTTTCCTTACTGTCACTCCCTTTGCTGAGAGCATCTCTGTCATCTCTGTCATTTTTGCTTTTGTTTCTACCATTTGACTTTTCTCCTCATTATGTTTTGTATTTTCCTGGCTCTTTGTGTGCCTGGTAATTTTTGATTCAATGTCAGGCATTGTATTTACCTTTTCATGTTCATTATATAAATGATATAAAAATATAAACATATATTTATAATAACATATATAAATAGCATGTACGTATCCATATATATACAGAGAGAGAGAGAGAGAGAGCTTTGAAGTGGGATGCATTTAAGTTATTTGGAATCAGTATGATCCTTCTAAGGTTTCCAGTTAAGGTTTGCTGTGAGGGACCAGACAAGTCTTTCCTCTAGGGATTATTTTATACAGCTGCTGAGATAGTGTCCCTCTGAGCTCTGACCATGGTCCCATGAATTTTGAGGTCTCCCACTCTGGTCTGTGGCTGTACCCATCATTCCCAGCTGTGTACAAGCTCTGGTAATTGTTGTCTCTTCTCTCATTTCTAGAATTCTGTCTCATGATTGCTGGGCCTTTCATCTCCTGAATTCTCAGCCCCATCTCCTTGACTCTGGGGAGGGGGTGAGGGGCTTCCAGGATTTGCATAAGTTCCATCACCATCTTAGATCATGTCCTGGGAAATTCCTGCAGGCAGTATGTTAGGACTGCAGTAGAACTCGCTTCAGTTGTAATCTATGCAGCCTGATGACCAGTGTCAGAAAACCCTTACATCGTGCTTTTATGTAGATTTTTAGTTTTACAAATGACAGTGTAACTTTGGTCTCTGTTACTCATTTTTTTTTTTTTTTTTTGCCTCAGTCACCCCTCCTTCCAGCCCCATTTTGGTAGAACCTTTAAATATGGTTGTAGGTACAGATGCTGTTTCTGCTCTTATTGTATTTCCTGTTTCCATGTAAACCAGGAGCTGAAATCTACATGAACTATTTGAATAGAGGGCTTGAAGATTAATTTTCTAGGAAGTCTTTGGGGGGTAGCGGTCTAGACACACGGCTTCCTCTTATCTTCACCGCCACCGCCATTGTGGTCATCCATGTGCTCAATACACTTCTAAGCTCTTTACATTGATTTACTCATGTAATTATAATGACAGCCTCTGAGCCAGATTATTATTCATGTCAGTTTTAAGACGAGGAAAGGAAAGTGCAGAATGCTCACAGAACCAGCTAGCGGGCAGCGTCTAGAATATGAACCCAAGCTTCAGAGAGTCCAGGCTCCACTGTGAGGGTGTTTGCTTCTCACTAGCAGCTGAACACCGCAAGGCCTTTCCAGGCTGCCCCACAGGGGGGAACGGTGCTGCAGCTGCTGACCAGAGTCACGTTTGAGCTGCATTTAGAAGGAACCCAGGTCTGGAGGACACAGCGAGTTGTGTCTAGAGTCCAGGCTAGAGTGATGACCCAACTATGAGCCAGGAGGTTCTTGTCATCTGTGGGTAACCCAAACATTTATAACCCAACTTACAGACCTGCTGGAGCACCTGCGGTGTCCACCGTGGACGCTGGGGCCACGTTGCTATGTTCTATTCTGGACTCCGCTGCTCCTTGTGCATCAGCAGGGGTGGGAGGGTGTGTGTGATTCTAGGCAAGTTGCATATTCTTTTATATCTGAGGCAAACTCATCTTTAAGATACAAATATTACTGTGGAAAACTCACAGGTTTGGGGTGAGAAGTAAATGAGTTAATGTATTAAAACCTGTAAGATAGTGTGAGGCACAGGACAGCCTCCCATGAGCTGTTACACCATCCATTTTCTGGTAACTGCTGATCCCCAGCACAAGGGTACCTGCATCTTTCATCCAGACTAGCTCCTAGAGGAAGGAGGCAGAACAGGCAGGAGGCCCTTATGGCAATCCAGGCCGAAACCCAACCCAACCGAGGGAATGAAAGCACGAAGTGGGGGAGTCATTTTTACAGGAGAATAAATAGGTCTACATGAAGGAAAAGTCCAAGGGTGACTCCTTCTTTTTCTGATGAATTAGGGAATACATGGCCTTTCTCAAGTTACCTTAAATGGCTCTGTTGATATTTTCTTAGTCTTCATCTCAAATATTTAACCAGATTTGATGTACTTTACTACATGATTGCTGAGGGCTCTCCCTGAGTTGCCTAGGGCTCTGAGCATGACTCTGGTCCCTGGCAGGCTTTTGTAAAATGACTGAAGGCAGGAAGTCCGTCTTCTGGGATGAAATCTTCCAGAGGTCATCTCTGGGCTTGGCAATTGAAGGAATCACAGGAGGACTGGATATTGTGATCCCTTCTCCACAATATCAGCCTGTTCTCCCCATCAATGTCCTCTTTCCTCCCAGAAAAATGAGCAGGACCGAAGGAATATTCCAGACCCCACACTTTGTATCTCCCGTGTTATGCATAATTCAATGTGTTTGATAGTTTCTATCATCTTGAAAAATCACTTTTCAAATACTGAAATAATAAAAGATCCATCAAAGAACAGTGGTGTAATATTACCTTCTGTTCCCATAGAGACCAAGTCGCTGGTGTTCGGCTGGGTGATTATTAATGGCATTTACCCGTGTACTGTGTGTTGGCTCCGCCCGGGAAGTAAGCCATGATTCTTAATCACCTGCAATGTGTTCAACCCATTTCAACTTATGTTTATTGTTGGGATCTTAGAAATGGTTTTATTTGTTACTTTAGTTCAATTTCATTTTCTTGAAGGGTGTATTGCCAATGCCAGGTAAGCTGTTGCTGTGTTGCTGAGGCTAACCATATATGGGATGTGTGTGTGTGTGTTCAAGAGAGAGAGATCATTGAACAGGGTCTCTCGAGTGCAGGCCCAGTGACCGTAGCACACACCAGGAGGCTCTACGTGATACAGTGCTCAGTTTCTGCAAACATCATGTCTATGGAGTCTCCCATGATCTGCCAGCATTTCTCAGTGTGAGGCCTGTGTTGCAGGTAGAGAAACTAAGGGTCTGAGAGGCTAGGCGTCTTTCCTGAGGACAGGTATTTGCCCACCTCCATGTAATTCCAAAGTCATGCTCTGTGCCTTTGGTGTGTTGCACTGACTTACGTGGTGGTTAGCAACAGAACACAATGCTAGCCCCATGCACTGTTCTCATGGTTAATGTCTTTGCACTGACCAGCACGTGGTGAATATTGAGTAAGTGGGAGTGCTTGTCTCCTGTTTTCCTTCTCTGTTCTTCCCCCCGCCCTCCGTTTTTAGCACAGCTACAATTAGAAGTCATAGAGGTAGAATTATTACCGGTTTTGCTCATGGGCACAAAAGGTTTTTGGTTAACTCAAAAGCTACATTTGGATAGATTTGATTTTTATTTTCTGCCAGAGTCTCATTGCTCACATCTTTGGAATTAATCTGTTACCCAGCTTCCATAAACACGAAATTTACATCCATCAGAGTCTCTCGATTATCCTTGGCATGAAAGGGTGTAGGTTAGGTGTACCTTCCACAGATAGTCCCGCTGTCACTTAGAAGAGAGACATCGTTTTGGTTACAGGAATGAGAATTCTCTCGACTTAACACCCTGCCCAGAAGAAACACTCACATTTTCTCTCTTCTTCCCATGGCTCTTTCATAGTAACATCCTATATCTTATCTTGTCCCCAGTCTGTCCCCGTCACTGCCAAAGCATCAAGAAAGGGACCGTGTCTTTCTTGAACACTGCATAGGTAGTGCCTTGGACACGGGGGTGTGCTTTCTCCTTCTTCCTGGGCAAAACCGCGATGAGGGAACAGAGGAGTAGCCAGGTGATGAAGGGACATGCAAGGCTGATTTTTCCGCATCTTATGGAGGAGGTCATTGAGATTCCCAAATCATTCTCCCAACACTGAAGCTAAAAGCTCTTTCCACTGTACCGTGTTGTTGTCTGGATAGGAGTCTCCAGAGATACATGGGTAATTCTAGCCAGAAAGCACGTTTTCCACGTAGCTACCACTTGTTTAAATGTAGATTGCAACTTACCAGGTGCCGAAGGGTGGTGGCGCTTCTGAAGACGACGTTCATGACAGCCAGTGCTTGCGTCGATGGTCCCACAAACCCTCACAACAAGGACGAGGCTACCGCGGTTGTAACTGTGGTGTCATCGGGAGACAGGCACTGAGACGTGGTGTTATTTGTCCCAATTCACACCGCTAGTAAGTGAAGAAGTTTGCTAGACTCCATAGCCGAGGGCCGGAGTCAACTCTGGAACCCACTAGTTATGGGGTCTCTGGCCTCAGTTACCCCCTACAAAACCCTGAGCCATGGGGCTCTCTTCCAAAGACACGGTTCATGCTCCGTGAACGTGCTTCTTGTGGCGCCTGCCAGGACACAGGCTGCTGTGGGTAAATCAGACCGTGGGGAGCTGATTCTCCCTCTCCAGCATCTCCTCCATCACTAGCTGTCCAGCTCGGTACAGAATCCGTGAACAGCTTCCAGGCACCACCTTGCTCACGAGCGAGAACAGTGGAATGACCACATCTCTTCCTCCAGTGCGTGAGAAAGGCACAACATGAGACATTCTTTTTTTTTTTTTTTTTTCCTTCCTGTTTTCCCCTGGTCCATCTTTCAGGATCCAGAATGAATATTCCTTTCCCCAGAAGGCTCAGCCTGACTGCCCAGACTGGCTCACTGCTCTCACGCTGCCCGCGTGGTGCCCAGCCCACTCCACTGGAGACCGTCGTCTGTCTTCGCTGTTAGACCAAAGGCCCTGGGGCAGACCGTTGGCTTCCTTACAGGGTGGCGGTACTGGAGTGGGCAAGCAGCTGCTCTTGGCAAATGCCAGATGCTTGAGTGCTTTAAAGTCTGATCAAAGTCGGATCCCTGAGTGCGGCAGAGACCCCCCCCCCCTTGCCCTGAACTCACTCCCTCGTGTTGATGGTAGATCGTGTTGATGATGGCTTCATAGCTGGTTTTGCTGGAGTCACTTACAGCTGTTGGGGCGAGCAACCCCCTACCAGCCCTCGTGCGGATCTCCTCTTCCTCAGGTAGACCCAGCAGCGCAGCCCTCTGGAATCTTGTCTTCCGGCCACGGTGGGGGGGCAGACGGGCTGTGTGTCTGCAGGCCCTGGGCCGTGCTGGCTGTCCCTTTCACTGTGGCCGCCGTCTGCTCCGGGATGAGCTACTGGAGACAATCTCATTCCTCGGTGACTCTCGCCACTCTCTCTGCTTCACTGGCTGCTTTCTCTGTGTAGCGAAGAATCGATCTCATTCACTTTCCCAGGAGAACTTTCAGCAAAACTGATGCTCCCCACAGCCAGAAAGTCTGCTTGCGGCGTCAGGGACTCCTCTAACCCTTGCTCAGCCTTGCCTCTGGGCTGGGGGCCTTCGGGGCGGAGGTGAGGGAGGCAGCACGCACGGCTCACGCCTCCCTCCCAGGACACCCGACCTGCCCTTTCTGAGAGTCAGCACTGCTGTGACCAGCTGTGGGGCCATGATCCCTGAGCTTCACTGTGCTCTCTGTCCCAAAGGCCTTTGGCCCTGGTATTACGCCGAGTCTCATCACAGCCCCAGGATGGGTTAACCCTTCTCATAGAAGGGGAGCCTGGGCCCCGAGGGCAGGTGCAACCTGCTGAGGCTTGTCCCTGGGTAATCTTCAGACGCTGGATGGAAGCCTCCCAGTCCCAGTGTTTGGTGCGCTACCCGCCGGCTGCCTCCAGCCATCCCAGCAGGGACTTTGCGGAGACGGTGCAGGGCTGTGGTTCCACGGCTCATACTCGGGCCGCACTGTGAGCTCGCAGTGAAATGACGGAACAATATTAGCTAAACTTGGCAGAGTTCTTACTCTTTTCCGGCCCGTCGTAAGGCTGCGCACACATTCTCAGATTTACTCTTCCCTCGCCCCCTGTGAAGAAGGTAGTAGTTGTTCCCCCGTTTTACAGATAAGGAAACTGAGGCCTGTAGAGATCTGTTGGCCCCAATCAGGAAGGTTGTGAGTGACGGCGCGGAGGCTCTGGAGAGTTCATCTCAGACGCTGCATCTCCTCCCCTGTTCCTGGGACCTGGAACTGGGTTCGGGGCTGCTGATTCGAGTGAGTCTCCAGGAACCTCGGAATCATCCTGGGCCCCTTCCTCTCTGACGCGCCGATGCCGGAGATGGGCTCCCGCGGACTCTGTCTGTAACGGATCTTCCTATCTCCGTTTTCACACTTCTCGTCCCTCTTCCGCTGCCTGTGCGGACGCTTCCCGGGGTACAACACATAGCTTCCAGACTTAGCTGCTTTCTTTGGATTCTCTTCCCTCCGTGCTGTCTTCCTGTGGCTCCCACGAGCTGGTGAACCTGAAAATCACTCTCGTGACAAAGAAGAGAGGCCCGGATGCTGCCTTGGGCCTCAAAACCTAGCCCCATTTTCATAGGTTGTCCCCGAAAGCACACTGCCGACATCATCTTGATTTTGCTTTTCCTTCGGCCCGAGGTTGGTCTCACCTATGGCATCTTCCGCCTCCAACTTTCACCTGCTGATTTCTTTTAAATAATAAGATGGCGTTTCCCTGACCGGCTCCGGAGGGATGCAGCTGCCTTACTGGGCGCCGCGTGGCCTTGTGTGTACACTTGATCCTAGTGCCTACCGAGCTGGACCCAAACCGACCGTCTCTGCACACACACCGGACCTCATGGGCCTTGGATCCAGAAATCACAGGCCAATAGTCCTCTTTATTCCCTGGCCTTACCTGAAAACAACAGCCACTTAAAGACTCTTGAGCGAACGCGGGCATGAGTGACTTGGGCACGACATTAGCATTTCCTGCACTCTCTGTAGTTCGAGAATATCACCGTTTGTAGTGACACTCCCCACGACCAGGCTCAGAAACATCCCCAACTCTTCCTGGCAGAGATTTCTGTGCCTGAGAGTAGAAGGATTAGTAGCAGCGGCATTTGAGTGGAGGAAATGACGGAGCAGCTCCTTAAAGGGAGGGGGTCTCCTTGACTGGGAGCAACAGTGTGGGGCTCTAGCCGGCCGTCTGGGCCACGGGCCCAGGGAGGTGAAGGCGCCGAGCTTGGGGGCAGACAGCCTGGGTGCAAGGCCGGGCTCGGGGTCCCAGCAGGCTGGTGTTGGGCAGTGAAGGCCCGGTCAGGTGCAGCCGCAGGGCCTGGTGCTTTGGTGTCTGGAGTGGAGGCTTCTGGAAGGGAGTGGGAGCCACTAGCAGAGTCTCTGGGTTGGGTTGGAGGCTGACTTCCGGCTGCAGGGTCCAGGGCTTATGGGGCGCTCACATCCATCAGCCCCTCCTGTTCTAAGCGGGCCCAGCCCCGTGGGGCTTGCTGCCTTCTCTCTGCTCTCTGCGAGCCCACGGCCCTTGCGGTCTGGACAGCCTGCCACTGCACCCCATTTCCTTTCAGTTCTTATCCCCTGCCCTTCTCTTGCGTCAGTCCCCAAGCGGCAGCTTGCCAGGGAGATAAACCCCCCCGATACTGGATCCTCCACAAGCTAAAGTCCTATCCCCAAAAGATGTTTCTGCCAGATCGGAAAGCCGAGTCTCAAAGAGTTGAAGGCATCCCTTAAAACAAAGGCAAATTATAGGACATTGAAAACAGTGGACAGAACGTAACCGCCCTCTCCCGTTGCTCCCTCTGCCCGCCTCCCGTGACTCGTGAGAGTGACCTGCCGACGAGGAAAGAAAGCCGAGATGACACTCTGTGACACCAGAATGGGATTAGTGAAAGTAATGAATGAACCACCATGATAATATTATTTTATTGTTGCATCTATTTATGAAGTAACCAAATGCATTAACCTCTTCCAGCCATTTGATTTGTTACAGAACCAACCCTGTCAACAAGCGTATGTTACAGATGGTATCGCATTCCGAAATTGTGTTTAATAGAGAGACTTGGCGTGTCTACGGGGCAGCTCTGGCGACGTTACGGTTTGCAGAGCTAGTGTCTCAGTTTGGTTTAATCCTGATGATGGACCAGACGCTCGATCCACACGACACGCCATCTCCCGTTTTTCAAACATCACACGTAGTGACTGCTGATTTTCAAGAGATGTGAACACAGCTGATCAAGCTGGAGAAGAGTATCTTTTTTTTTTCTCTTTTCCTTCAAATCAGAGCCTTCCTCCAGCTAGACTGGAAAACTGCGTTCATCAGAAAGGTGTTTGGGGTTTTGTGATGATCTGACAGCTAAATGGCTTGTTTGGTGTGAGCTGTGTAATGTTCTCAATGAGGTTAAATATTAAGAATCCAATTTGTCAACTGCTAGCAGAATTGCTGAACATTGCGCACCGTTCGGGGAATTGCTCTGAAGAACAAATGAAAATAAAATACCAGAAACTGGGAGTGCCAGCGCTGGAAACGTTTCGGTAGATGGACCCGGCTCCTTCTACCGCAGCGTGCTCGGTGTTTCCGTGCTGGCGCGATGTTATCGCCTGCGGTCACCTCCCTTAAGGAATGTCGGGTCTGCAGCGTCCTTGTTAGTAAACACAGAGGTGAAGGGATCTCTTCACACTGCTTGGAGGCTCTGTGTGCGATCCTGGAAGGAGAAGGGCCGGAGGGTCACCTGTGCTGGGAAGACTGTCGGGAAGGAGGTTGTGGCCCCTCTGACTTCCTCTTTCTGTGCCTCGACCTCCTCTGGTCAGAGAGGAGCCGGGCAGCGTGCACACAGGTTGGGCGCTGGTGTGGTGGCCGGCATCCTCACTCTGCCTCGTCCTCCCTATGCTTCAGGACTCGGTCATCTCTCCTGACACCCCTGCAGCCTGGAGGGCCCACACCTCTTGGCTGTCCCCCGATGCGACGGTCTGTCCTTTGCCGAGTGCCCATTCTTTGGCAGGTGCCCTTCTAAGCACCTTGCTTCTGTGACCCGTCTTCGTTGCTCCTCACCACAGCGCTTGGAAACAATTGCCTTTGTTATAGGAGAGCCATGAAAGGATCACAGATACACGGTGGACTGTCTACCCCATAAAGGTGCTCACTATATCTGACAGAGCACTACCGTGTAATAAGCCATGAGTAGAGGCAGACCAGCATGGACAACAAGTTAGATGCCCCAGCCCAGGTCCAGAAATGTCGCAATGCAATGTCAACACAACCGTCTTCATGGCCATACATTCAACAGCTTTCTCTTGATCCTGAGGCAAATCAAGTAATAAGTCTTACACAGATTTTCTTGTTTGGTTTCTACCATGGTCATGATCATCCCGGTGACAGCCCTACTTGCCTTGAGCTGGTTTCCTATAGAAGTAAACATTCTAATGTAGTAATATGGATGCAGTGGCCTCCCATTTGCCTTAATAATCTCTTGGAACAGACTTACCTGTTTCAGCAGGGGACCCAAGTTCACTGACCATCTTCTACAGGGAGGCAGACATTGGCAGTGAGAAGGAGTGTGGGCTCGGGAATCATGCTCTCCTCACTCAAGCAATAGCCATGCCCTGCCCGTACTGACCGTCTGACCTTGAGATAGGCTGTCACCACCTCACTCTTGGACATGAGTCTGGGTGCTCTGTGCATCTCAGATAAGGAGGCTTATGAGGAGACACATGGCTGCTTATACATTTGCTACCAGAACAAAGAATCCATGTTAAGTGCTGGTCTGTCTGGTCTACCTTCCATGTTCCCTACAGAGCGAGCCACGTAGAAAGAGACCACCAGATGTGCCAGGAGGAGAGCCAAGGACCAAATCCACATAAGCGGCCTCATAGCCCCCAGTTGGAGAGTAATTACAGATGCTGAGTTTGTATCTGCCCTGGTGCTAATTGAAGGGATTTGATGCCATTCATAATTAAAATCACAGAAGCATAGAATTTGATGCCTTGAAGAGACCATAGTGAACCACTCCAGCTTCCACAATAGAATCGGTTACAATGGTCATGAAGTCCCACTGTGGTGGACCACTCGCTCATACTGCAGATACGTTGGCATTTATGGTCTAGGAACTGGCTCGTGGGGATGGGAGTAGTGACCGCCTGACCCTTCCTACAATGGACAATGAATCCAGCATTTCTGAGGACCATTATCCATGTTCTCACTGTCTTGCCCTCAGTTAGGAAGACTTGGATTCTGGTGAATTTGTAATCGTGCCCTGTAGGATGGAAGAACATAGCTGTGCTATTTTGGATCCCTGGACTTGTCTCTTAGTAATTATGGGATCAAGGGCCATTTACTTAATCTCCCCGGGATCATTTCACTTTTGTAAGTTTACATGATGATTTCAGCTTCCCTGAGGTTTGGAGGATGAGATGCAGCATCTAGTGAGAAGCCAGCATCCTAGAACAGAGCCTCAACGTAGGCCTTCCCCTCTCCCCTTGACAAAAGTACTGGCACACATTTGGCACCCTTCTTACGCATCTCTGAGTTCCTGAGAATTGAGTTTCGATGAACGTGGTATACGTGACCCTCCATGACCAGATCCCATCTGTCCACCTCCCACCATGTCCTGCTTTTCTCTCCTGGACTCATGTGCCTTAGCAACATAGCATAGACTGTGGTTCCCTGACCTTTACTTATTTGTTCACTCTGTGTCTTTGTTTGTGGTGGTTTCTTGCTTGACATGCCCTCTCTTATCCCTTCTTTGCCTACCTAACTATCCATTCAAGATTCAGTTGCAGCGTCATTTTTTCTAGGAAGCCTTCTCTGCTTACCCCCTTCCACACACTCAGCATCATATGGTTTCTCCTGGTTTGACACCCACCTGCCATTGTGCACCTGTGTCCTTGGTTCTTCCAACTGGAGGATATGTTCCTCCAGGTGGGGCAGTGCAAGCTAATCTCTGCAGCTCAAGTTTTTGTTTTTTTTTTAAATTTCTTTCTATTTATTTTATATTTTATTTTATTTTTATTACTTTATTTTATTTTATTTTTTCAGTGTTCCAGAATTCATTGTTTATGCATCACACCCAATGCTCCATGCAATACATGCCCTCTTTCATACCCACCACCAGGCTCACCCAACCTCCCACACTCCCCTCCCCCACTCCAAAACCCTCAGTTTGTTTCTCAGAGTCCACAGTCTCTCATGCTTCAACCCCCCCCCTCCAATTTCCCCCAATTCACTCCTTTCCTTTCCTTCTCCTAATGTCCTCCATGTTATTCCTTATGCTCCACAAGTAAGTGAGACCATACAATAATTGACTGTCTCTGTTTGACTTATTTCACTCAGTATAATCTCTAGTCCCATCCATGTTGATACAAAAGTTGGGTGTCCATCCTTTCTGATGGAGGTGTAATACTCCATTGTATATATGAACCATATCTTCTTTATCCATTCATTCATTGAAGGGCATCTTGGTTCTTTCCATGGTTTGGCGATTGTGGCCATTGATACTATGAACATTGGGGTACATATGGCCCTTCTTTTCTCTATGTCTGTATTTGCACTATCCAGTAGTGCAATTGCAGGGTCATAGTGCAGGTCTATTTTTAATTTCTTATGGAATATCCACACTGTTTTCCAAAGTGGCTGAGCAAACTTGCATTCCCACCAGCAGTGTAAGAAGGTTCCCCTTTCTCCACATCCTCTCCAGTACACGTTGTTTACTGTCTTGTTAATTTTGGCCATTCTAATTGGTGTAATGTGGTATTTCAATGTGGTTTTGATTTGAATTTCCCCGATTTCTAGTGATGATGAACATTTTTTCATGTGTCTGTTAGCCATTTGTATGTCTTCTTTGGAGAAGTGTCTGTTCATGTCTTCTGTCCATTTCTTGATATGATTATCTGTTTTGTGTGTGTTGAGTTTGAGGAGTTCTTTACAGATCTTGGATATCAGCTCTTTGTATTGCCATTTACAAATATCTTCTCCCATTCCATTGGTTGCCTCTTTGTTTTGTTGACCGTTTCCTTTGCTGTACAGAAGATTTGATCTTGATAAAGTCCCAAAAGTTCATTTTCATTTTTGTTTCCTTTGCTTTTGGAGGTGTGTCTTGAAAGAGGTTGCTGTGGCCCATGTCAAAGAGGTTACTGCCTATGTTCTCCTCTAGGATTCTGATGGATTCCTGCCTCATGTTGAGGTCTTTTATACATTTTGGGTTTATCTTTGTGTATGGTGTAAGAGGATGGTCAAGTTTCATTCTTCTATACATAGGTGTCCAATTTTCCCAGCACCATTTATTGAAGAGACTGTCTTTTTTCCACTGTGTATTTTTTCTTGCTTTGTCAAAGATTAGTTGACCATAGAGTTGCGGGTCCATATCTGGACTCTACTCTGGTCCAGTGGTGTATGTGTCTGGTTTTTTGTGCCAGCACCATGCTGTCTTGGTGATCACAGCTTTGTAGTAAAGCTTGAAATCAGACAATGTGATTCCCCAGTTTTGTTTTCAAAAAATTTTATGTATTTATTTAATGGAGACAGAGAGTAAGCTGAAGCAAGGGGTGGGGCAGAGAGAGAGAGGAAGAAGCAGACTCCCGGCTGAGGAGGCAGTCTGACGCAGGGCTTGATCCCAGGACTCCAGGATCATGACCCATGCTGAAGGTTGATGCCTAAACCACTGAGGCATGCAGGCACCCTTGGAGCTCAAGTGTTTATAGCATAGGGATTGACACTCAGGAGGCAGCAGAAACAGAGTAACTGGGATCATGATGATAGCCTGGAGCTGGGCTGACCCCGCTGACTTGGTGAAGAATATAAAGAAACTCAGTGGGGCTCTAAATCATAATCATAAATCATGTGAAAATGTAGTTCTCTAAAACCAAGTAGATCTATTTTAGCAGTGTATATGCATTTGCCAGAAACATCACAGGTGTTAAGGTAGCCTACAAGATGGTATGAATTATTCAGGGCCAATACATCAATTTATTTAATTACTAATGAATTATTACCTTTTAAAGTTCTAAACAGGTCCAAAATCTCTTGGTAATACAGGAATTGGCTAGTTTACTAACTGAAATGCCATGAGTTGTGTTAGCGGCTCTTCATCATGAGTCTTACGGAGTTCTTACCTGTAACGGTTGTGAGACTAAGGCTGCTCGTCTGTTGTGCTCTGAGGTAGAGAACTACCCCCCATCACCCTCACTCTTCCCCATGAGGACAGCTATGTCCCTGTCCAAGGTGTTAGAGCTGAGAAGTAGCAAAGGTCAGACGTGACCCCCAGACCCTCGGGTCATTCCTGTAATTCCAAGTCCACCGGACTGGAACTCTGTATGGGACTCTGTTGCTTTGCCCCACAAAATATAAGTTAAAGAAAATGCACATCACAGTGATGTTGAAGCAAGATGAATGAAAATGGTGTCTTCTAAAAATTGCTGTTTGAAACAGGTTTATGCACAAGAAAGAAAATAATATTTAGGAATCAGTAATGAAAACAATGGCCACTGGTCTTCTGAAGCCCTCTGCCCAACACCAAGCAGCTGTCCTTGTGGGCTCCCTCCGGTCCTGAGGACCAGGCAGTACCGCATCCACAGTGGGACAGCATGAGCAACGGGGCTGCATCCTCAGAGATCAGATCTGCTGTCGGGTGTGAGGGGGACTGGAACGTAAGAACATCTCCTCTCCACCCAAGTCTTGAACCAATCCGAAAGGAAGATGATAGACAAACTGGAGATTAAACTAAGAGAAGACCTCATTACGTCTTTGATCAGGGGGCTCCTGGATCTTGAACTCCAGAATGAACTACACTGGACAGAGGCAGGCCTTCCCAGCAGAGCACCTCCTCCCCCAGGCCTCCGCCAGGGCCAAGGGGGACAGAGAGAAGCGCTTTCCAGGGTCGGGGAGGGGTGCGGCTATCAAAAAGAAAGACAGGGAAGAACCCAGCTTTTTATCCCCGACTCACCGTGTCCGACAAATGGGCAGAGAGGAGCCAGATGTCATGCCGATGAGCACCCGTGTGCATGGAAAACATAGCTGGAGTGGAGAAGCAGGGTTCCACACCCACATGTGCCTCTAGACCCCCTCGCTGGGACCCTCTGTGACCGCTTCCCACGATGGCCCTTTAGAGGGCTCTGGCGACTCCTCAGTGTCACAATGGGGCAGTGGCTCTCTTCAAGCTGTTGCTTCAGTCAGCCTCATGGACGTGTTGTCCCCTGTGTGAAGGCAGCTGGGAGTATGTGAATTCTCTCCTGTTCCCGATTCCCAGGAGGGGAGCTGCAGGGACAGTGGTCATACCGAGGGAGAGAATCACCGAGCCACATTCACTTCTTTCGTGGCCAGAGCCACACAGAACTGTCTGGTCACTCGTCGGTCACTTGTGTGACCCTTCAGTGCTGGGGGGACATGCAGGGAAGGCAGGCAGCAGGCACGGGATACCGAATGGAGACGTGCCTGGACGGGAATGTAACCAAGACCAGGGCCTGTCCACTCCCTCACCGACCCCCAGGCCCTACCTGCTCCCCTCTCTCCTGCTCCCGGAACCACGTAGGCTGCTGGGAAGAGGACAGTCAGGGCAGCTTAGATCAAGTCACACTGATGTGAAATCATCTGTGATCTCTGTATTTCAGCTGTTTGGGGGAAGAGGTGTTTGGTGGTCAACCCGCAGCTAATCGCCGCAGCCTATGTGTGGGGGCAGAGAATCGGGCACTGCTCCCCAGGAGGGCAGCGGGCTGGGGCCGACCAGAGGAAAGAATGGAAAAATGAAACTATTTTCTGGGATCCCAGCTAGTGGGTTGCAAAGTAAATGCTAGACCAAACGGGTTTCGATTCTCTTTGGAATGTATAGAGTGGGGTTCCTTTGAAAACCCAGGCCCTAACAGGGATCAGAGGCTTCACCCTTCTGCAAACTGGACATGGAAACACAGGCTAATACTACATAAACCTCCTCCGACCCAGTTCCCTGTGTAAGCTCAGGGCTGTGAGGCTTCCTGCCCAGCCTGGGTCTGAACTGTTGACCCAACACGTGCCCTCAGACCTACAGATGAGTTACTGCTCTTGGGTTCAGTCTCCCAGGCTACAAAACGGGGTGGGGAGAAGACATAATTGTACTTGTTTTATCGGGTTGGCATAAGAATGAAATGATCAATACATGTAGAGCACTTAGACAATGCCTGGCATGGACAAGGTCAAGTAATAAGCATCAGCTCTTATTAATGTTCTCGTCATTTCCTCATTGATTAAATATATGATAATAATGAAAAAAAAAAAAAAAGAACCCTGAATTATCAAGAGGAGGGATCCAGGGACCAAAACATAATACCAGGCACACAGCAGGCATCTACTGACTAGTGGCTACTATTAATAGAATTCTAGATGGTGAGGTCTGATAGAGCCCGCATTCCTATTTCAAATAAATATACAGAATATTAAAACCCAATTCCATTTATGTGTTCTCCCACAATCGGAACACAGAAGATGTACTGATAGTTCGGTACCAAAATGTGTCTTAACTTCCTCGGGCATGTTTGTATTAAATGAAAAGTTATCAGTGCTTACCACGGGCCAGATAAATATCGGGTTGTGTACGTATCTCGTATAAAGCATAAATAAGTGTGTTTATATAAAGGACACAGAGCTCCAGAACATGATTTTTTGTGGCAAGGTAGCAAATCCCTAATTGTGGGAAAACCCACGGTTCTCGGAAGGAGGCGGTGACGGTGACCTGGACTTTCCCTCCAGGCCCGTGTCTCTTGTGTTCTTCAGGACCAGCCTCCGTCCCCCGCCAGAGGAGGCAGCAGCTCCGTTGTCCATTTTTTCTTTCTTTTCTCATCAAAATCGTATGTGCTGTTTCAGGTCTAAAGACAAATGATGAACTGCTTCTGCCTTCAGGGTGTTGAGGGAGGTTGGAGACATCACGGTGGTCCTAGGAGTTGTGCGCAGGACCCGGGACGAGGGAGAGAGGAAGAAGCTTCACAGAGGAGAGGACGTTTGACCCGAACCTTGGTGGCGAGTTTCAGCCACCCGGAGGACAGACCCTTAAAAGGAGAAAAGCAACTAGAGCTCTGTTGTGGGGCAAGATGCGGCAGAGGAGCTGGACATGTCGGGGGAGGGGGGCTCCCGGCTTCGAGGGTGATGCCAAGGAACTCGAGCTCTGTCTTGCAGAGAACGGGCAATGCCGTAAAGCAACTTGCACGTGCTGGGGTTTCGGAAGGAAGGTCAGCCCAGCGCGGTGGGATGCTTGAATCATTCAAGTGAACAGTAAAGACTCAAACGAGGGCAGAAGCAAGACTCGGTAGAGGCAGAGCCTCCAAGACTTCCTTACGGAGTCTGAGGCGAGAAAGAAATTTGGAGTCTGGGAGAATGTCACAGCTGTCGTACATGTTGGGCCAAATGGGGCCACTAAGGAGACCAGAGGAAGAGAAGGATTGGGTCAGGGCGATAGCAGTTAGCTCCTTGTGAGCTGCCCCTGACGACAGGCAAGCTGCCCAGCCTGCACCCTGGAACAGAGATCGAGAGCCCCGGGCAGGAATTAGGTCTGGAGATGCAATGCGACCTGATGGGACCTTCTTCTAGAGGAAGGTCAGCATTGATGGCAAGCCTGCGTTCTCTGTTGTGTAGTGAAGCAAACCTTCCGAACACCGGTAAGTACTGAGTGTGACCCAGGCACTCTCGGGAGCACTTTGGCTGTCCTGCGCTCCCCACTTTCCACTGGAAACGGACACTTCAAAGGACCAGGGCCACCCCGGTCACACCGTTCGTGAGTGGCTCACCCATGAGCACAGCCCAGGCCTGCAGGCCTCCAGATCCTCTGTTCTAATCAAACCATGTCCCAGCAGAGCTCCCAGAGAGCTTCCTTTGAGTGAAAATCCATTTTGCGTAGGTTTCTAAGTGGATCATTGTTGACGTTCAAGCCGTGTAATCTGTAGACACGTTCCTGGAGGCCATCAATGGGGGCCTCTTGTCCCACCCACTGACATGACCCTGGGACGTTGCCCAAGTCTGCGTTCTACCAGAACGGTCCTGCTTGATCCTCAGGAGACACCGTAAGAAGCCGTGTCATGGCCATGCCCTCCTTATCCGCCGCTGCGTGCCTGCTCTTTGCGGGCTGGGCCCTGGCCTGGAGCTTCCCATCGTGAGTTCAAGCCCAGCCTAGTGTTCTGCCGGTCTGGTATGACGCCTGCGTGTCATTGAGGGTTTCCTTTCCAGACGGGGACCGGGCGACGGAAGGCAAGGGGAGGGCGGTGCTCGACGCTCCTTTCGTGGTGTGGGGAGATTGTGCTTTTCGGGCCGCCCCGAGCAAGGCCCATGGGAGCGTGTGGGCTGTTCCCTGCTGGTCCACGCTGGCTGCGCAAGCCCCCAGAGGTCTTGCACACTTTCTGCAGCAGCTCGCTCACTTTCAGAAAGTTGTGCTGTCGACTCTTATATGAAACAAGCTTTGTTGTGTTGATAATAATCTCAAGCCATACGTGTCTTTCAGGATTTCTCCTGAGGTTACTGTCTTGACTTCGTATTACCTCAATAACCACATTGAACCAATGCTATGGAAATTCCCCAAAGATTACCTTATGTGTCTCTTGAGAAAAATCCGTATGATGTTGGTATCTAGTTTTATTTGTCATTGTCTTATTTAGATTCAGTTGGCCAAATGTGGAGTACAGCATCAGTTTCAGATGGAACGTTCAGTCATTTGTTGGTCAATATGACACCCAGTCACATCTAGTTTTAAAAGTCAGAGTTAATATCAGACTTCCAAGACCCCTTGCTCTCACTGGGTCGGGAAGCTTTTCCACTGGAGGCATCGGTGACAAGGAGATTCCGTTGTGAGCAGGACCAGGAAGCAGGAGGTCCAGGGCCGCTTGAAGCAGTCAGGTTGGCAGCTCCCAGCTCCTCCATCTGATGCTTTTGTTAACCCCATCTGCTTTCTCTTCTGCCTGCTTAAAGCTACTGGAGGCCCTGCAGGACTTAAATTTATGTCTCAGTCAAAGCGGACAGGCCTGGTGGCACATCTGTCCTCCACCAGGCCTGGTATCCAGGGCTCCTGTGCACTCTGGGTTGGGACTGTCTCCGTTTAGCACCTGAACTGGAGAATCACTTCTTCTGCAGGCAAAGCAGCATGACCTTGTACAAGTCATTTGATTCTTTGACCCAGAGTCTTTTGATCTATGAAACAGAAATTGGAGTTCTTACCACTTATTTGAACTAATCAGAAAGAGCTTTGGGGGCATGATAAGGGACAAAAGCAAGGTACAGAGCCATCCAGAGCATTTTCCAACTCGTGCATGTCTCTGTGTGTGTTTCCAGGACACACATTCATATATTAAGTGCACATAAAATATCGATGCCCATACACATATGGGAGTATTCTAGAAAGATCCACAAGACATTAATGGACTGTGGGGATGAGGCAATTTATGTTGTGTTTCCTTTGGTAATATTGAGCTTTTTGCCATATGCATATTCTCTTTGAAAGTCAGAAGGAGAGCATCTGCTCTGTATGCTGTTTGTTGAACACCAGACGAGGTCAAGGTAACGGGAGTACGTAGACGCTTCGTGGACAGTGGCGTAGGACTGGGGAGTCCCACACACACACCCTGTCGTGCACAGCTCTGCTCGTCCTTCCACAACTGCATTGACTTCTGTTCCTAACATACTAGGAAGGAGGAGGTTTCAGGGGAGTCCCCGGGGAGCGGAGGGTCCACTGAGGGTCTCTCAGTGGCTGTGGTGGTGAACTGCCCCTCCCCTCCTCGGACCTGAGACATTCATTCCCTCACATGCTGAGGTTGTTGGTAGCCAGTGGCAATCGACCAAGCCTCTTCCTGGAGATTGCTCTGTCGGACAGCGCTGCTGACCAAGGCCACACCTCCTCCTAGGGTAACCCACACTCAGTAATGGTCAGTGCATAGGTGCAGAGGCCCAGCCCCTCCTCCAAGGCCTCCGGTCCCTGCAGCTCCTGAGCTCCCCATGGGATAGACCGAGGTCTCTGCTGTGTAGCATGGCAGTGTCTTCTTCTTAGGGACCTGACTTAGGACCATCTCAGACCTAGGTGACCCCTGCATCACGGTTTCCTGATGTGGAGCACCCTGTGTGACCCTGCGTGACCTTCCCATCATGACGCCGTGATTAGCACGAGTACGACACACCCACGATCGTCCACACTCGTGGCACCATGGGGACTTCAGATGACATACAGATGGCCATTGACTTCTAATAGACCTGTCCTTCCCCTATGGACCAACTCAGTCCTCTCTGATGGCAGCAAGCAAGGAGACCAGATGAGGCAGGAGGTGGCCACATCACCAGCCCAGGAGAACGCGGAGGGGGGGATTGTCCCAGCTCCCCATGTGGAGTTCCCTGTGGCAGGACGAGCAGGGCTTCAGGGGATCATGAAGAGCCATTGGCTTCCTTCACTCGTGGCTGCATGAGCTGTGGATGGACGGGCAGGGCCCACACCCTTGGAATTCTCCAGCCCAGGACCGGCACCCTCTTCCTCTGCTGCCTAGGCCCCTCCCTGAGGGCTTCCCTTCTCTGCTCCCCAAACCAATCCGTTCTGAAATTCACCCCAAGACGTCATATCTTCTCCTCGGCCGAGTCTGGGTCTCCAGGTGCACTGTGGACGTGGCCACCTTTCCCTCATCGCACAAACCACATGGGGGTCCAACATCTGCAAGCAGATGCCCCTGACACCGCACCCTCACATCAGTCTCCCAGTGCCTGCGCTGTGGTCACCGCGTAGCTAACGTCCCCTTTCACAGCTGCACGTGCTCCTTCCTCTCGGCATTACCTGCCGCTCGCCTACCCCCCGGGAGGGTCTCTACAAAGTCCTCCTCTCCCTGCGAGAGGAGACCCTCAGGCCCGTCCCCATCTTCTGGGGAACGAGAGCTTGTCCCAGAGGACAAGTGGGTCCCCGAGGCTGTCCCAGACCTTCCAGGTCGGTGCCAACCTCCTCCTCCTCATTGGTATTTTTACTCTGAATATTGCTCTTGTTATTATTTTAACATAAACACATAAAACAGAGGCTCAGCTGATGGCAGGATTTTCCCCACACGGAGAGGTGGGGGAGGGACTCGAGTTCTCTCTCCCCTGGGATTGCGAAGCCCCGACCGCTGTTCTCAGGGACGCCCGCGGGGCGGCCCTCGCATCGGTGTCCGTCCCACCCACAGGGGAGCTTCTACGTGCCGTCCGAGAACTGCATGCAGCACGCCCACCGGTGGCACCGGCAGCTGTGCCGCCTGCTCCTGCGCGCCTACGGGGGACTCCGCGCCTACTTCCTGGCCATCATGCGGGACATCCCGGAGCTGCCGCACATGGAGCTGGGTAAGGGGCTGCGGCCAGGGCACGCCTCAAGCTGGCGGCCCACCTGCCCACGTTGGGGCCAGACTTGAGAAAGCCTGTGATTCTGTCAGCATCGCAGTGACGGGTGCCATCCCAGGTGTGTTTTCTGTGTGTTACCTCGTTCTCGCAGGAGGGAGTTTTGGGCGCGTGTGCGTGTGCGGGAAGAAAAGGCAGGCGCACCCTGAGGCCCGTGCCCTCATGCATTCATTCCCCCAGCAGGCATTTACTGAACCACTCTGCCCGTCTGCCACTCTTGTGCACAACCTCAAGTTGCTTGGGAAGGGAAGATTGCAACTGACAAGAGTGGAAAACCCTAAAGAATATACACATATTCTATTCTATTCTATTCATATTCTTCATATATTCACAAATACATGCTTGTATATATCTCTTATATATATTATATATACACACACACATATATATATGTTTAATCTGCATGATTATAGAAACCTTTTAGCAGCCATCATCTGTGCGTGCACATACCTGCAAAATCCCAAAAGAATATGGGTCCCATTTGAGCCACACAAAGTGCTGTGTGAACATAGGGGTCTTCTGTTCCTCAGAAAAGCATCTATGAGATGATACTGACCATTATTTTCTAGTGTGGGGTCATGTGGCCCCAGATCAGGCTTACCCTTCTTGTAAATATGACCCCTTTCGGAAGTTAGATAGAAAGGAGGCGGGTCCTCAGGAGCTGTGTTTCTTTCTGTGACTTTAAGGCCAACTTGAACGTATGCTTCTTTATTGCAATTAGCAACCACAGCATTTCAGCAAGTGCCCATTTTATCATGCTTCTTCTTTTCTTCCTAGAGTCCCTTGCTGTGGAGGAAACGCTCTCTCAGCTGTGCTCAGAGCTACAGGTAATTAAAAAAAAAAAATTCACCCTGGGGGAGGGCAGGGCGGGTGTGAGGCAGGACCAGTGTAGGTCCCAGCTTGATGTAGGAAACAGAGATGAAAGCACAGGGCGTGTCCGCTCACGCCAGACCTGAAACTGAGGAGACACTCTGCTGCTCTGTGTTATTCTTTATTATTAAGTATCCACTAGACCCCTCTTGTATGTCTAGCTCTCTGCTAGATGTTCTGGAAAAAATAACCAGGTTCACAGGTCTCTGTCTCTGGAGCTGACACTACATTTATCTATTACTCATCCGTTTAACAAAAATGTATTGACGACCAACCCTGTGCGTCCCCTGGAGGGCGATGGAGACCTTGCACCTGTGCCTGGACGGCCTCAGCCATGGCAGGAGACTAGCCGTGCCATGAGGCCGATGAAAGAAACAGTAGCGTGCGTCTGCTAGAAATTCATGGAGCCTCTATGAAGAATACGTGCTTAACTAGATGCTTGGCAAATGCGTGCTGCTCTTATTTGCGGTCTCTGATACATTTTCCCATCCTGCTGCATCGATGCTCTGGGTGGGTTGTGTACAACCTCCGCATACAGCGAGAGGCAAATGAAGATGGAAACCAGCGTGACAGTCAGGCTTGGTGACACCCTCGTCAGGGCCAGCTGCTGGGCTCAGAAGACTGTCTCACTGCAAAGTGGCATCGTCGTCTCACTCCAGGGGTTTCCACCCTTGCTGCACAGTGGCAGCACATTCGGGACTTCTAAGTGCCCCAAATGTACTTCAGCCTGGGTCCCATCTACTCCAGGTGAGGCAGCACATTGGGGGATGGAGCTCAGGCATTTGCACTCAGTGAATCTGCCCCACTGGATGGAAACCACAGCGAGATACCAGCTCGCACCTGTTAGAGTGGCTGTTACCAAAAAAAAACGAGAGGCGTCCAGTGCTGGTGAGGATGTGGGGAGAGGGAATGCTCACGCGCCGTTGCCGGGAGTGGAACCTGGAGCCACCATCGTGGAAGATGGTATGGAGGCTCTTGCGACATTTAAAAAGACAACCACCCGATGGTCTAGCAGTTTCGCTACTTGAGTACCTATCTGAGGAAACGAGATCACTATCTGAAGAGATGTCTTCCTCCCCGTGTTCGCTGCGGCGTCATTCACGAGAGCCAAGGCGCGGGAACAACCTGGGCGTGGATAAAAGCCCAGGATAATGGATAAAGAAAATGTGGCGCATCTGGACAGGGGACCACGGCTCGGCCATAAGGGGAAGGAAATCCAGCCGTTGGCAACAACATGATGGATCCCGAAGGCCTCGTGCTAAGGGTAGTAAAGTCAGACGAAGACAGGTAACCCATGACCTCCCTTACATGTGGAATAGAAGACACAAACGTAACTCATAGGAGCAGAGGACCGATCAGGGCTCGCCAGAGCGTGGGGAAGTGAGTGAAGGTGGTCAAAAGGTACAAGCTTCCAGCTAGAAGAGGAAAGAGTTCTCGGAGCAGGACACGCAGTGTGGGGACTAAAGTTAGCAAGACCGCGCTGTGTGATTAAAAGTGACTAAGAGTATAGATCTTAAAAGTTCTCATCACAGAAAAACATTTTAAGTCTGGGACATGGTGGGTATGTTAGTGAACCCTACTGTGGTGATCACTTCACAATAGATGCATTTATCAGGTCATGATGTCGTGCCCCTTAAAGATTCATAATGCTATATGACTAATGTTATATCTCAGTCAAAGTGGAAGAAAAAAATGTAGAAAGAAGCTCCCCAGACCAGTACACTGTGCAGCCAGGGCTGAGAACCCCCGCATTAGAGCATGCTATAGTCAGGGAAACTCTGGGTTGCCGTGGACAGACGGCGGCCCAGTGGGAAGGCAGGGGCAGAGCAGGAGCCTGGTGCCCGGATCAGGGAGGGTCTAGGGCGGAGGGGCCCTCTGAAGTGAGCCCTGAAGGAAGGGCGGGGTCCTCGAGGAGTCACATGACAGGCAGTGCTCCTGATGAAGGTGGGGACATGTGAGGGGCACGAGAAGCCATCTGGAGAGTGTGGAAGGGGAACATACGGCCGGCCCAGGACTTGGATGCCTGCGTGGAGTCTCCGCTCTCTAAACCTGCAGGCGGTGGAGGCCGTGCACTGCATCCGGCTTAGCTGACCACAGGGCTGGATACTTCAGGAGCCGCAGCTCCACCTTGTTCCCCGGAGGGCACCCAGGGCAGCGTTCCCTTGGAAATGCCCACAGGCCTTGCCGGTTCAAGTCCAGCCTCTGCCCCTTCTGCACATCAGCTGCGGGATCCCAGATGTGCGATTTAGGATCTCGGGGGCCTTGGAGTTCTCATCTGTGTGTCACGGCTGTTGTGAGGAGACCAGGAGCGCGCACACGAGAGGACCCTGTGAACTCATGGCCCAGTCCCTCCCAGCCTGGTTGCAGCTCAGCGTCCCAAGAAGAAGCTGTTGGCTCCATAAGCCATCGACAACTGAGGTTTTGCAGTTGGAAGGAAAAACACTGTTAGGGGCTGTTACTCACCCCACCCACTGTTTACCTGGCGCTCCCAGCGTGAGGAGCAGGCAGACATGGGGTGGCCTGTGGTTCTCTCCTGGTTGCTGTGCCTCTCTCACTCAGGTTCCCAGAACCTTCTCTCTGAAGCCCAGGAAGACAGGTGGGCCCGCGGTGCTCTCACCAGAGCCTCCCCACCTCCAGGAGCAAGGACAGCCAGCACGGACCCAGTGCATGGTCTGGGCCAGGCGCAGGTTAAATGCTTGTCCTGCTGTCTCTCCTCTGGCCTCTCCATATCCATGGAGATTTTGCCTTTATGGAAGCGCTTGTCCCGGGCACCCAGGGAGTGGGGAGGGAAGCAGGGCGCACACCTCCAGACTGCACAGTGCCCAGGCCACTGCCTCAATTTCCCGCTGTGTGTACTCCTTAGGGCAGGCGGGGGGCCGCTTCCTGCTTCTTAGACCCCCCTCAGTGGTGACTGGGTTGGGGGTCTGTGCAAGGGATGGGGCGTCCTGACATGTTGCAAAAGTGGTCACGTGAGAGCCAGAGACATGGGGCTTGAACTTCTTACCTACCCACCATGTGACTTTGCACAAGTTGCTTAAGCTTTGTAGACCTTGATGTTCGTATCTATAAAATGGGGATAAAATGCCTTGGTTTTTATTAAGCTCCTTTTCTCCGGCGACCGACTGGCTGCTGGTTTTATGGGCGTGGCGTGCGTTTCCCCCATGGAATGGAGAGTGCGGTTCTGTGGAGGGAGGATCCCGTTGTCCTCAGGCCAGGAAGAATCAGGGCTCAGCTCGCAAAGGGTTGCGGAACAGGGCCAGGCCTTGGTGGCCATGAAGCCGGAGCCCACCGGGGTGCCCCACCGGGATGCCCTCTGGGGAAGCAGCATCACAAAGCCTCCTCATGCAGCCGGGCAGAGCAGCGAATGGAGAAAACGCACTTGGTACAATTCTCACTGCCCTCTGGCTTGTCACTTCCCTGGACTTGCCCCACGGGGAATGTGGTTAAGAGACCGCATTGCTCTTGTCTTCACGACCACATAGGGTCAGTGTTTCGGTGGGAATTACCGTAGAGAGTTGATTCATTCCCGCAAACATTTTGTGAGTCCCCACGCCTCACTGGGCCCTGGGTTAGGCCTCTGCAGAGACCCCCTCCTTTGGGGGCACACAGCCGAGGGGGTGACTCTTTCACTCTCAAACTTCCAGCACCTAGAAGGGTTCCTTCTGGGAGCGGATGAATGCACTAATGAGTCACAGAATGCTACATGTCACCAAAGGTGAGGAAGCTGGTGACCCCGCAGCGGCTGTCGTCGCTCCAAGGCTGTTGGTTCGTGTGCAGAAGGGGGCGGGAGTCGGCGCGCTCATTCGCCGACCTGACCAGGCCCCGAGCCTTGCCGGCCCATCGCGCCCCAAGGAGGAGAAGTGGCCAGAGTCCAGGTGGGCCCCACAGAGCAGTCCTGAGGGTAGGCGCTGGCTGTCCACATTGGACTGGTCATGTCCTCTCTGGGTGCCTGGTTTCCCGCGTGCAGAGGGCCACTCCGAGAGGAAGCGAGCGCCCACACGGACACAGTCCCACTGTGTTGTTGACCCTGTCCCAGCGCACCTCGCTGGCCGGGGCAGGGGCGGCTGCAGATGCGGACACAGACACGTGCATGGCTATGGGGACCCAGGAGGACGTGTCACTGGCTCGCTCTGGGGAGGGCAGATGCTAGTGGACCCCAGAGGGCAGGCTGCTTGGGAGAGAAAGTCTCACGGCTGCCAATAAGAGGCAGTGGAAGCAATGGTGGAGGCCAGGCTGGGGGAGCCCCAGCGGCGAGGCGTGCGTGTGCACCAGTGAGCAGGGCTCTTGGGGAGGCAGGGGGACACTGGGACTCTGAGGGGGGCCTGCGTGCCCTGCATGGTGCACAGCTTGGACTCACCCCCAGGTCACAGGGATCTAGGCGGGACAGTGACAAGCTTTCTGGGAGTTGTGTGGAGGAGGAGTGTGTGTCTTGAGGCAGGAAAGGGTGGCTAATTCCATTTATAGCCCAAATAATGACAATGCAACTTCCACCCGCTGGATTCTGGCTCCCTCCTTCCGGCCTCCCAGCAGCCCTGAGAATATGGGGGGCACACAGATGTGTCCGCATTCATTTTACCACAGTGGACTCTGAAGGGCGGCTTCCTTAAAGCCTCTGAACCACTAAGGGCTGGGCTTGGGGGCTACTGCTGTTTTGATGATCCGGTCCCTATAGGGGCTCCAGTGAGAACTCAGGCCGGCAATGACTCTGTCTGAGATAGCTCGTGAAAAGCCAATGAACGGTTTTCTTCCTCCTCTGGTGCCGTCCCCCAAGCTACTGGGATCCTGCCCTGGTTTTGAGTGATCGTGTAGCTACAGGCCTAATTTTGTACAGTGCGATCAAATTAGCCCACTGTGGCAGGGATACTGATGGGGGCTGGGGAGGGAACCAGAGAGTGGGACTGAGCTTCTGCCCACTCTATTGTCCTGTAAAGACCTGCCCTGATGCTCATAGGGAAGGAACAGAGCCCCCTCCCCAGCACCCCCAAAGGGCATGCAAACCCCACCAAACTGTTGGAGGCAGGACATTGCCACCTAGTGGCCGGCCACACCCGGTAGGGAAACTGCCATCAAAGGAGTTAGATGATGGGGGCTGGCTGAGTGGGGGTCTGCGTGGACATGTTTGCGTGATTTACAAGAAGTTGAAAACGTAGAATTTTGTAGTCATGGAGCAATTTTCATGTATCGTTGTTCCAAGTGAATCCTGTAGACACTTATTAACCACCTACTGTATGTCAGCCACTCTGCTCACTGCTGGGAATACAATGGAGACACGCTTCCCAGGACTAGGGGCCCCAGGAGGAAGAGGCTTGCTCAGAAGCTGCCAGTAGAGTCAGGGCTCGACCGGCGGTTGTAAGAGGAGAGGTGCCCGGCTCTCCGGGAGGCTAACCTAGAAGGGCACAGAGTGTGCCAGGTGGCAGGGAAGGAGTGAACCAGGGAACACGGTTAGAGGCGGATGAGAAGCGTGGCAGGGGTGGTGGAGCTGCGTGGCGGAGCGTTCCTCAGACAGCCCCCTTGAAAGAGCACTGGGTCCAGTTGTGTCCTCGTTCGCGTGAAGGGCTTCTCCTCGGTCCTGGGTGAGAAGCCCCTCCGTGCCCATCATCTGCAATTACAAAGATGCCCAGGCATCTGTGAAAGGCGACGAGTCCTCTTGTGGCCTAATTAGAAGCTTCTTTAACCTTATCTGGAGCCATTTCTGTAATCAATGAGGGGAAAACATCATTCTCCCAAAGACACATTCCATGAGCAGCTTTGTTTTCTCCCCTTTCACTGGGGCGGCTGAGCTCAGAATTCACGCTGGGCTTGCTGGGTCCACCGCGGTGATGCTGGAGGAGCTGTGCGGGCCGGAGCGAGCAGCCCAGCGAGGGGCGTCAGTTACTGAGGCCTGGGGTGCCTCTCTTCGATGCAGGGTCACCAGATTTCTCCATAAAGAGTTACCCACTCCCTACAACTCGTCCACCATCGTGTGGTTACTGAGAAAATGGAGACGCTCAGAATGCAGGCAGGGGAGGGTTGTAGGAACGGTGTCTGGCCAGTGGTGCGTTGAGAGTGGTGCGTGGAGGGTTAGATCGACTTCAAGGACAGGGAGGTTAGACTTACCCTTGGAGCAAAGTAGACATTTCTAAAGAATCTTCGGAGACCAGGGGGCCTACACTGGCTCCTTAAACCGTCCCCCGGTGGGGAGCAGACATGCCCAGGGTGGTGAAGAGAGGGAGAAGAGAGGCCGGAAGATGGAGGGAGAAGGACTTCCGAGGGGGACGCGCAGTCCGGTCGGAGCCCGGTACTTGGAAGGAGCTGGGTGCATGCAGGCCACCGTGAGCACGTTGTGTGTCTAGGGCAGGTTGTGCCACAGGTAAGGCAGCCCAGGGCGTCAGGGGTGAAACGGATCCAAGCACAGACAGGTGTGGGGTGCTCCTTAGCGAGGGTAACTGGTAAAGAGGGGCCAGTTCTGGTCCACCCAGGAACCTTGCATTCGAGCCCAGAGGTTTTCCAGGGGCTGACCATGTGCCCCACTCTCTCCAGCATATTACTCAGTTTTCTGCCTCTGAACACCTTTGGCCACAGACCGTAAGGCTGAACCAAGAGTGGGTAGTCCCAGTTTGACCCCTGCCTCCCAACAGAGCTGGTGCAGGAAGTGAGCCTTCCGTCAAAGGAAGCAGGGCCGTTCTCCCACTTTGGGGCTGGTGTCTCATCAAAGACTGACCTTTCCTCTTGGAAGAAGCAGCTCGGAGATGCCCCGCTTGGTGGATGCCCTATACCCGGCAGCCAGTCCTGAATCAATAAATACCAATCTCCAAGAACTAAAGAATCTTACCGCGTGCCACGTTGCTCCTTCCCTCTTTTTCTTCCTCTTAGATCGATGCCTCGCTCTAGCCCCCTGCCTTCCTCTAGCATCAGCCCTTAGTCCGAGAATAGCAGAAGGAATTCTACTGTTGTAAGCAAGACTTCAAACTTACTTTTCCTGTTATTACATCCAGTAAGGGGCCATTTGCTTTGCAAACCTGTCTTACTGATGAAGAAACTGAGACACGGAGCAGGGAAGGAGAGCAGAGATGGCCTTGAGATGGCTGGGGTTGCCTGTCCCCGGTATGTCTCCCATGACAGAGAAACCCCCAGGACTCCCCACTGTAGACTCACCTTCCTATTGCCCTGCCCATGGAGGCTCCCGCCGGCAGAGACCCTCCTTGACTCATCTTTGTGTCCGCATTTATTCAAAGCATGTGCCTGGGACATGGAAGGGCTTGTTACTAAATGGTGGGCTGACCACTCAGTGTCCGGCTTTGACACCTGGCTCCCTGCCTCTCTGAGACTTGTTCTCCCCTCCAGAAGCAAAGTCTGCCCCATTCCCAGCAGGTGGCCTCCCGGTTCTAAACCGAAGCTATCCAAAGCTTCCCCCCAGAGGCTCTCGGCCCTCTCTAGGCTGGCATCTTCAAGTTGTAGTTCAGGCAACCCAAGATCCCCCCAGAAGCTATTTGGAGTGATGGAGGGAAGATGGCAGGAACACTGTTGAGCACCACCGTCCCACTGCCCTCGTGCAAATCACCTAACCATTTGATGCTCAGGTTATAAACACGTTAGCATCCCACAAGAAGGATTGTCAACACCTACAATGGAAAGGCAGTGTGGTGCTGTGGGTCTTTGGTTAGACAGCCAGACACCTGAACCCCAGCTCTGTGTGGCCTTGGCAGGGCTGCTGAATCCCTCTGATTCTCATTTTTTTTTTTTTTTTCTGTGAAGTAATGTCCAGTAACTCTACTAAAGGGTAGCAGTGGGCATGAAATGCGGGAGAGGGAGTTTACACACACAATGCTTAGCGTTCTACCTGCCATATAAGAGCCCCGAAGGCGTAGATACTGTCCTGATTGTAGAGGACTGAGCCCAGAGTGTAATGTGATGCAGAGTCCGGAGGAAGGAGAGACTCACTGACAGCAAAGTCGGCAAAGGCTTCAGGAGGAAGCCTGCAGTAGCCTCACAGGGACGAGGTCCTTCACTACTGCCATTTTGCCTCTCCAGATGTTGAACAATCCCGAGAAGATAGCTGAGCAGATAAGTAAGGATCTCGCCTGGCTCACTTCCCACCTGATGGCTCTGTGGACCCAGTTCCTCGACACGGTGACCCTACATTCCCAGGTGACCTCTTATCTCACCCAGGAACATCACACCTTGAGGGTAAGGGTCAAGTGGTGTAAATCCTCTAGTCGCGTGCCAGTGGCCCCTTGATGGAGCTTTGCAACAATTAGTTCGGGGGGCAGACCAGGAATTGGGGTTAACTTTCATAGCTGTGAGCACCAGTCCTGGCTCCATCGAGAGCTCATGGTGAGACTTTATGAGCTGGCTCAGCCTCTGAAGCCTTGACCCCCTCCATTCATAAAATACCTGCCTTGGCTACCGGATGGCAGCATGAGGGGTGCTGCAAGTACTCTGGAAGTGTTTTTGAGAAGTGTTTTCAAATGCAAGATGTTGTTCTTGGTGTATTTGCCACGGGTTAGGAGCATCTGAATGGTACTGATGCTTCATAGATGTCGGTCTCCTCACTTGCAGCAGGAAGACCAGATGTCCGGGTCTGCCCAGGACGAGGTAGCTGTGCTTACGTGGCTGGCTTTGCAAATTCCGTTTCCTTTGCATTCACTTACGGTCACGGTTTTCAAGTGTCTTCTTCTAGTACAAGACACCTTCTAGTAGAAGACCCACCTAAACAAATTATAGAAAACTCTGGAAGAATGGGTTCGTAAATATGCATTAAACTTTGTCCGTAAGCCAGCTTTGGCCAAGAGAGGACACCTGTGGAAAGACTTGTTTCAGACTCTCTGGGTGGTGGACTCAGCTGTCCTTTGTCATTTATCCTTTGAAAAATCCTTTGTCTGTTTCCCTTTGGGTGGAAAATACCCACCCCGTGAATTAAGCTGTTCATGTGATCTTATTCCTCAGGTCCGAAGGTTTTCTGAGGCCTTCTTTTATATGGAGCACCAAAAGCTGGCCGTCCTGACCTTTCAGGAGAATCTGTAAGTAGACGATGCTATGCCCACGTCACGCTGTCAAAGTGGCCACCCAAGACATTCTCTTTCAAAGGCCCCTCTTCCCTCCGTCTCTGACTGCGAAGGAGAGAAGCCTTTCCACTCGCGCACATTCTAGCTGCGTCTTCTCTGCAGGCAGGAGTCAGACGAATTGCGGAGGCGGGAGCTAGCAGGCGACAGAGAAGGTCAATAGCCAAAGTTTTCTTTTGTTGAATGTTATTATGGTTCCATAGACAGAATCAGGACTTCCTAGGTCCCTGAAGACATCTGTGCTGAGTCTTCTTTGTGAAATGAATTAGAAGCAGGTGGTGTGGCCACAAGCTATGTCAGAAAAAAACACAGAACTCGCTGGAGACTCTGCAGTATCTTTGAAACACATTTAGCATAAGAATGAGGACGGAACTACCTAATTAGGCGGACCGATGAATTTCTTAGTCCGCCTTCCTCCAAAATTTAAGAAACAATGAAAACATGCTAAAAAAGTCAGAGGGTTAACAAAAAAATGAGGTCATTCTCTTATAGATCTCCCCCGTGGCAGGAACAGATGCGTCCCTCCAAGACGGTCTGGCCTTTGCTACCCGAGTTCAAGGGGTTCTTTTTGTTTCTGAACTATATGTTCACCTCAAAGAATAAATGTGGATGGAGTGATGATTGAGACCACCTGGTAGTTCCTGTAGGAGAAGCATTTCAGGGTCCTCTGTCACATAAGACAGACCAGAAGACCTTTTCACCCTCTGCTTTACAACCTCCTCTTCCTTCTCTCCACACTTCATCTGGTTGGAAAACCAGGAGACAATTGCAGTTTGCTTCACGGAATCTGACACTGGAGAGTGGGAAGGCTCCAAGCACAACACGTCTTTGGTGAAAATAGCTCGTCTGGAACCGGGTGGTCCTTCGTCTTCATCCATCCCACCCAGCAACTAAAAGCAAAAGGGTTAGCCTGACAAGTTTGAGCAGAACTGTGAGGGCCGCTGAGCAACACACTCCAGGACGCTCGCGGGAACCTGCTTCCTGGGCTTCCCCAGGAGGCGAACCCTCGATTGCTGGGCGTGCTGTGTTCCTCAGGAGCGTGGGCACACAGGGAGGGGACAGACACAGAGGCAGCTCCTCTTCCAGAAGGTTTTCGTTGAGATGCTGACCACTCAAGTTCAGAGGATATGTTGCTTGGCCGACTTGGGTTCAAGATCCTACTCCTCCATTGGGCTACAGCAGGTCCTTGAGAAAGTGCTGTTCTGTTGATGGGTTTTTTTTTTTTTTCTGTTTGTTTTTTTCCTTCTCCTCCTCTAGTCTTAGTTTCCTTAAAATGGGCAGGGTAAGAGCTGTAGGGCCAAATGAGAACATCCATGCCCATGGAACACGCTGTTCAAGCCACAGACTCTGCTCAGCAAATGTTAGGTGATGACTCATATGTTACACGATTGTTGATTGTGCATGTAAACACTGTGACACCACAGGGAACACATTAAAGATGCTGTCCTTGCGGGTCTCTCATTCTAGGGCAGAAACAGGCAAGACGTAAATCAAATTATCTCGGGTAGTGACAAGTAGGGAAAACCAAATCAAAGTGAGGACGCAGAACATGACAGAAAGGGATATGACCAGGGTCCTCATGAACGTTGAAGGACGAGCTCTCCGAGAAACCAACATCTTGGGTTTGTAGCGTTTGCTGATTTCCGCTGCGTGAAAGCTCCCACTGCGGCCACTGTCGTGCTGCCAAGATGCCATCTCTGCACGGGGCTGGAAGGAGATGTGTGCAGTCGGCTCTTGCAAGCCGATGGAGCACCTCCCATGACACTGGGCGTGGGATGAGGTCTGTTGCAGCCAAAGTGCTGGGAGAGATTCTCTCTGAGGTTGGGACATTTGAGTAGAGACTGGGGTTATATCAACCAGACCTTGATAGGAAAGAAGACCAGTCAGAGAAAAGCTGGTGTCGAGGCTGCTCTACAGGGATACAGAGTGTTTGGGGAGCAGCAGGAAGACAAGTGTAGCTATAATGGAGTGAGCAGGAAGGGGAGGGGAGGGAGGCAGGACCGGGGAGGTGGGTACGGACCAGCCGCTGTGGGACCTTATGGACCAGGACACTTATGGACAAGATTCAGGACAGAATGTCCTTATGGACAGAATTCATGTCCTTGTGGACAGACTTTGCACCATGACGGTTATGATTAAGGCCTTTTTAAAAAGCCAACAAATAGTATGGTGGAAAGACCTGATCTCAAACTTACACACGTGGTTTGAAATCTCAGTCCTGGAACTTACAAGGTTTGTGACATCGACCAGTTACTGCTCCTCCTTCGGTGGCTGCTCACACATAACACAGAGAGCCCTTCTTTCAACAGTTGTCCACTCGGTGCTGACTACGGGCCCGACACTCTTCCAGGCATTAGGTAACCAGCAGTGACTAAGATAGGCAAATCCGATACCTCGTGGGGCTTATATTTTAAGAGCAGAAGGCACATAAATAAGTAACTATGATACACACACACAGTAAGTGGCAATGAGAAATATGTCAGTGTGGTATGAATGGAGAATGCATTTCCTTTGAGCTGTCACAGGAGGGTCCCTGAGAAGATGACATGTGGCCAGAGGTCTGAAGCAGGTACGAACTGAGCCCTGCAAATTCCCAGGAGACCAGAACACCTGTCTCATAGAGCAGCTGTAGAGAAACTGAGTAGTGCCCACCAGTGGATATTAACCTGTAAGGTCAGGCATACACAAGGTTAGAAGCAATATTATTCAGGAGGAAGTAAACTTTTACTTAGGTCATTAAGAGTAAGAGGTATAGAACTGAAAGGGGCATTTTATGTCAGACTGAGAAAGTTACAGGAGGGAAGGGACAGAATGCTATGAACGGGGTTTCATCTAGATTGAGGCAGCGAGCCGGTGTGAGGCCGGCTAGCAAGTGTGCACTGGCCTGGGTGTACCCACTGGGGGTCGGAGCTGGAGGTGTGTGTAGGAGACAGAGCCACCCCCCAAATCAGGATGGACAAGTGGACATACAAGGTGGCCCCAGTGACATTCATCTGTCAAGACCATCAAGTTCAAGACCCATCTCCTTCAAGCTCAAAGCAGATTATATTTCTCGAACAGTGGGGCACAGTGATTTAGTACCCTGTGACATCCATGCCGGGGGATTGAGACAGCACTTCTACATGAAATAGGGTAGGTTGGGACAGGATGGCGTAGGGAGTAGATTCGGACGTGTTTCGGAAACACTTGCTTCGGTGTGTGTTTCTGGGAGCCTGTGGTGGTACTGGGTGGCCGTGTAGCATGGAGGCTGTTTCTTGCCGTGGATCGCAGCATTTTCAATGCAGTGTCGCAGTGTTTGGTAATAGTTTAGAACTGGCTCATAGCAAGTGTGTGTTTGATCGTCTCTCTCTTCTGCTTTCCCCGGGTCTAGCCTGTGCTCTTCACACAGAAAGGAGGGGCTCAGTTGAGAGCTTCTCGAATGACTGCATGCAGAAGTGTTCATGTGACGGAAGACCCATCCTGGGGATCTAACCCCTGTAACCATGACACTTGATTGATCACTCTGCCTTTTAGGTTCTTCTGTTCTAATAAGTATAATGCTAATTTTTAAAAAATCACTTACTCTACAAGACACTATGTCTATAGTGTTGAACACACGAGGCACCCTCCCTGCCTTCCTGGTGCTGTGTCTGTGGAGATGCCTCGGGTAAGAAGTCCAGCTAAGTTCTCTCCTGTGTTGGCTCACTGAATGCCCTTGCTAACTCTGTGAGCTAGAAACTGTATCCGTACTTCCCTGAAGAAGAGACTGGGAAAACCTCGGCTCAGAGAGGTTAGGTAACTTATCTTAGACCACACAGCAAGCATGTGGTGCGCACACAGATTTGCTAGGTCCAAATCCCTTATGGACCAGGACACTTATGGACAGAATTCAGGACAGAATGTCCTTATGGACAGAATTCATGTCCTTGTGGACAGACTTTGTACTATGACGGTTATGATTAAGGCCTTTTTAAAAAGCCAACAAATAGTATGGTGGATCATAGCGTCCTTATAGTGTATCATATATAGCTGCGATTCCTCTGTATAGTGGTGAACCGTCACCCTAAGAAGCTGAATCTGGACTTCTCAACCTCCAAAATGGAAGTGCTGCATGTTGCTGGCTGTACTCCAAGAGTCAGGGACATGAATAGGTGATGTCCTGGGCCCTGGAAGCTCCAGGTAGCAGGTCTCTAGCACTTGTCTTCCTCCCCTGAAATGTTATGCCTGTTGCCTAGCATCTCCCCAGTTCCCCACGCAGCCCCTGGCCACCACTCTTTTATTTTTTTTACTCTGAATTTGACTATTTTCGATTCCTTCTGTAAATGGATTCACACAGTATTTGTCCTCGTAAGGCCGACTTCTTTGGCTTTGCATCATGCTCTCAAGGTTTGTCCACATTGTCACTGAGGACAAGGTTTCTTCTTTTTTTAAGGCTGAATGATAATATCCCATCATTCTGCATTTTCTTTTTCCTTTTTCTCTTCACGGACACTTAGTATGTCTCCATAGCCAAGCTGTTGTGACTAGAGCTCCTGTGCACGTGGGAGGGCACGGATCTCTTAGAGACCCTAATTTCCATGCTTTTGGATAAATACCCAGAAGCAGGATTTCCAGATCGTATGGTGCTTCTATTTTTAGATTTCTGCAGGACTTCCATACTGTTTTCCGCAGCAGCTGTGAAGCTTTGTGTCCTCACCAGCAGTGTCCAAGAGCTCCAATGTTTCTACATCCTCACCAATGCTTGCTTTTCCTTGGTTTTAAGAATAGCCATCCTAGGTGTGAGGTGACCAAATTGTGTACGTGCTCTAGAATTTTTAGTCATTTGTTTAAATACATCCTCACCATTGTTTTAGGTACTCAGTCACATTCACAAAGTCCCAAAGTCAAGAAGCCACCTTCTGGCAGGAGGTCATTGGTTGCATAAGGAAACCCGCACCAGACTCTCCAGCACCTCTCCTGCTGGGCGATGGTTCCTTGATTAATCACCTGATTTATCCATGACTGTGAGGTCTGTAGGTCCAGAACCAAGTTTCCATCCAGGAGGTATCTTCCCTTGCCTGGGGCCGGGTCCTCCACCTACGGGCGTCCAGTCAGCGAGCATACTAGTATAATAAGCTAAAAACTGGACCACAAGTTCCAGGTTCAGATGATAGCTAGGAAGTGTAGGATTGATTGCAACAAAGCTCCATTTAATTATTGAGGGGAAGGTTCACAATATTAGGAAGCTGCTACAGGCATCATGGCCTTGAGGAAGAGCATAAACACATTGCTCACCCTTTTCCTTTTTTTTTTAGAGACAGGCAGGGCGGAGAGCAAGGGGGAGGGGCACGCAAGTTGTGCGTTTGCCCTCACAACTCCGAGATCACAATCTAAGCCAAAACCAAGGGTCAGCCGCTTAACTGACTGAGCTGCCCAGACGTCTCACATCGCTTGTCCTTTTCGATCATAGGTTAGAATGCAGTTGAAAAGTAAGAAATGAAATAGTCGTATTTCATATGTATATTCAAAATACGCATACAAAGTATCCTATGTGCCTTCCATACCTTTGTTCCCGGGAGTGCAGAATGAGAATTGTCCCTAGGCTCGTGTGCAGTTCTGCCACTATGAGCGGTTCTGTGGGAGCAGGTGACCTGCATGGCTGAGGAGTGATGTGGGGACGTCCAGAGGTCAGGCTGCTCTAAAAGCAGTGACAGACAGACAGACACACAGAAGCTAGCGACGTATGTGCAGTTCTTCTCCCAGACTCCCCAGCCCGCTAAGGCTTCTCCTCTGGTCTAAGAGTGACGGAGGTGGAACGGGGAATGACGGCGCGAGAACATTCCTCCTTCGTGGCAGGACGTTAACTCCTTCCGCAGGGACTTGAGAGGGGAGTAAAAGTTTCCCACCATCCCGTCTTTGGAACGACGATTACTGATGATTTCAAGCTCCGCAGTCCAATTCCTGCTGCTGGAAGGGGGTTTGACGTAGGAAGGAAGAATATGGGGCGTTTTTAAATCCCGCATGGAGGAATCAAAACTCACGCTTCCTGAGCGAGGGGCGCTTACATGCTAATGCAGGATGCTGGTGACCACACAGTAAGCAATGATGCAAGAAAAACAAAAACAAAACAAAACAAAATCTTAAATGGTCCTTAATACAAATGCCACAACATAGGATTCGGACCCTAAGTGTTATAAGAGATTAGAAAAGCAAGAATAGAGGATACAGAGCTTGAAGTTTTTCCTCCTAAGTACTAATTTAAGATTCCTAGCCATTTAGAAGCTCAGCTCCTGTTGCCCTGGAAAGGTATTTACTGCAGATCACTGAAACAGAAACGTGATATGGGTCCCTGATCCTGCGATCTAAGAGCTCTGGGCTGGGTAGCCCCCGCCACCGGGGCTGGGTAGGTGTCTGGGAGAAAGGAAGAGAGGACAGACAGACAGGGCTTGGATGGTCAGAGCCTGCTGTGTGCTTTCTGGATGTGTTTTTGGGATCAGGCGATGGGGCAACGATTCTTTCCACATTTAAAACTTGCTCCAATGCTCACCCGCTGCGTGTGTCCCCAGGATACAGACCCACAGCCAGCTGTCTCTGGACATCCGAAACTCCGAGTACCTCACCACCATGCCCCCGCTGCCCGCGGAGTGCCTGGACATCGACGGCGACTGGAACACCTTGCCGGTTATCTTTGAGGACAGATATGTGGACTGCCCTGCCACAGGTTGGTCTTTGTGCTAGAAAGACTCAAGACTAAGGCTTCTCGCTGGGTCCCAGTCAGTGGCCCTCCTTATGTTCCAACAGCAGGGGAGCCAAATCAAGGAAGGGATTAGTTCATGGAGGAGACGCGAACCCTCAGACTACACTAGTTTTCTGAGATGACCTTATGTCGGTGCCATTGACAAATCAACACAACAGAAGGGTCGTCGTGGTAGAGACCCCCTTCCTGACTCCCCCAGGGTCGAATCCTAGCAAGTGGCTCAATGTTCTCCCCTGGGAAATTCCCATATCCCCTCACCCAGGGCAAAGGTTGGCCATCCTTTTGTACCTCAGTGACACAACTCAAATATAAAGTCGTTACTTATTGAACTTTGGGGACATCCAGGTCAGACTCCTACAGAGCGCTTGCTTCATGTCTCGAGAAAGCAGGCTGCATCCGCGATTGGATGTGTGGATGAGCCGCTCTGCTGGGAGGGAAAGACAGCGTGTTGGTGTGTTGGTCTCCCCACCGTGGTCTGTCTCGTTGGGCTGTGCAGCATGTTTGGGCACTGACAGGTCAGTGGGAGACCAGCCTGGTACCCACGAGGCATCCCATGGGTGTTCATCTTGTCTGCTCCCACAGCCCGGCTGCTGGAAACCCAAAGCTATCACAGCTGAAGTAGACCCATGATCCCTTAAAGAGCCAGAAAACAGCTAGATGGAAGTTTTACGTGTTTCCTCTTTTGAATCCTATTAGAAACAAAATGAAACAAACAAACAAAACCCGTAAGCCCTATTTTACAGACAGAAGCTGAAGCACGATGAATACAGGTATGTAGTAAAGACGCAGCTTATAAAAGCCGACTTTCAAAGCAAGTCCTTCCAGCTCCAAGGTCCAGGGTCTGCCCTGCTCTCTCTTTGAGAGGCGTTTCAAACTGTGATGCTGGGATGCCCATCATTTAAATTAGGCACCACTTAAATTTCAGAGTTTCTGCAGGCAGAGATTTGTAGGATCTTTTTCAAAAGTCAAGGCGACTTCCAAGGACAGTCCAACTTTGTGATGGAGAGATCGTACTGAATTCTCAGTTGTGCCCTGACATCTAGCGTCAACACTGGGTATGACAGCGAGAAGGGAACGCATGCTAGAGATGGCCACCTACCCAGGTGCTCACAAAACACTACTTTGCACCAAGGCTGTGTGTGTGTGTGTGTGCACGCGCTCTTATCTTCATTATAGTTATATACTATAGCTACAGAACACTGAATAGGTGGAGAAGAAATTTACAGTAAGTCCCTGTGATCGGACCCTCAGATGTCACTGCTAGGCTTCCTTGCAGAAGATCATGAGTCTATTTTCCTTTTCAGGTGAATAGATACTCTAATGGGTGCAAATTTCAGTCCTGCAACTCACACATACAATTACACTGCACATCTGTATTTTTTTTTTATAAAACTTTGCATCTCCTGAGCCCATCGGTTCTGCCACACCTGCTGGGAATGCGGCCTTGGCTTTTGTGGGTGTCCCTGCTAGGTCTTCTCTGCCTCCCTGCTCTAGACTTGGACGTGGCTTGGGGTCATCTTTCTGGGGCCTTCTGCCCGTGCAGGGTCCTCCAAGTCTCCTATTGTCTGTCTCTGTGTTTTAAAGGAAGCATCTCTTGCAGCTCCTGGAAGGTATTGGGGACAGGGAACTTGAATGAGTCTACGGCTCCAGCACTAAGGATCCCGTCTTCCCAGAAGGACCCCGGGACAGTGGCTCTCAGAGGGCTGGCTGTTCCCCGAGACTTCTCTTTACAGACCTCTCTCCTGTCCCTTCCCTTTTCCCAAGAGTACTTCCCCACTCAAAACGTTTCTTGACCTTCTTTCTTCCTTCACAATGTGTTCTGACAATTCTTTAATCTCCGAGCAAAAGCGTTAGCAAATAAAGAACTGTTTCCCTTTTCCTCCAGGGGTTGGTGACCTTAATGTGATTTGCAATGAGGTCATCCAATTTGCACTGCATCATTTCAGCATGATGAAGAAAGGGAAACAAAAGAGTCCCATTTCCAAATTAAGAACAGTAATATGGATTCACGGTCTGCTACAGCACATGGGTAGATACCTACTGTGTTCCAGACCCTTGTAAATTCGGTCCTTCGTGTCTGCAATTCTTTCTCCCCAGTACCCCTGACTCCTCTGTCCCAAAGCAGTTGAACCTTCTACCCAAGGGCCTTAACAGTCGCCGGCCCACCTCCGCTGGGATCTTTGCTCCAGCTGTTAGTGACGGTGAAACTGGGCACAAGGAATTGTAATTTCTATCTCAGAGGCCTCCTGTGAGCCGCGGGTAGTGCATCCACAGACCACTTAGGAGCGACCTGCACAAAGGGAGTCACGGTTGTGTGTCGGCAGATAAGGGTCCTGGGCTAATGACTAAAAGCATTCTCTCGGAAGTCGATCCTCTGCTGTGCTCATTTTCCCGCAGCTGGGGTCGTGAAGCCAGTGCTGTTATTTTGACCGTCTTCCTCCTCGCTGGTCTTTCTGTGTCCTGTCTGCAACTGTCAGTGTAGATCACAGGCATCTTTCATTTGTGGTCCGAGAACCGGCGCATTCCCCCTGCCTGTGATGTAAAGACCTGACTCCTCACTCAGACGGGGTGCTCGGGCCGTCCAGGCTGTGGCTTCCCTCCTCCCGCTGACTCCATGCCCATCTCACGCCCACACCCCTGACCCCTGCTCCGTCCATATGGGACCTAACGGATACCTGGCCAGAATGTGCACGCCAGGCTTCTGGGGCTTGGCCCTTGCTGTTCTGTCTGCCTCGTGTGGCTCATTAACTCCCTCTCTGAAGAACCCAGTCCATGTTCTCCAGGATACAGCCCACATGCGTCCAGCAGGAGAGCCAACTGTACCACACGTCATATGCTTCCCAGTATTTTGAAATCCCTTAGAGATGGAGACCAGTTCATTTGTATAACTGATCCCTACTTTCCCGCTCTGTAACCCATGGCCTAATATAAGGCTCTCGCATAGAGTCAGCCCATGCATTATTCATGGATTAAATAACATTGATGTTGTGGGTTTTTTCAAACCAATATAAGTAGTTTGTGAGAGTAATTGCCTTTGTTCTGTTGCATTCCCGTTCTATTCTCAATTCATTTTACGGACACAGTTCCTTGTGTGGCGGCCGCGCTGTTAGCTGTGGGCACGCCAGTGCTCCTACTTCGTAACCCTTCTCTCCCGTGGGGACAGGAAATGCACAGGTGGACTGTGCGGTGGTGGCAGAAGAGTATCTGTATGGAGGGGACATGGGGACTTTGCTCAGAGAACCTCTAACCCCCTGTTGGTTAGGGGAAAGGCCCCAGAGAAAGAGAAATTTGCTCAGTCCCAAGATCTGAAGAACATACGCACATAAAGAAGAGACCCGTTATTTCCAGATCTTTGTTCTGATCTTTGACCTAGTCGTAAATGCCACCCCAAGGTGTGAGCCGGTGATGTGGTTTGTAAGTGTCTCAGTGGTTCACCTCATAACATCCGATAGTGGTTATAGGCCTTCAACTTCTGTGAAAACCATCCAAAGAATTTAAAAGTTTTAAAGAAAATAAAAGCCCAGTCCCCTCTTTTTTTGTCTGGGGTATGTGGACATGGAGTGACATATCAGATGGCTTTTCTAAGAGATCTGTGGGAGACTCTTGTTTTCTTCTCTTTATGCTTTATTAGAGAGACAGGCAGGAGAGATAGGGTAAGAGAGACAATAGTTTACCCTATAGAAAAACGCGAGAAAGAAGGTCCCGCGTGGACCCCGCCATCCTACCGGGAGGATCAGATTGATGTGGGAGCCTCTGTGATCTGAACGCCATGCAGGATAACTGCCCTGGTGACAGAGCTCAGATGCGGAGGGTTTCTGTCCAGAAGCAGGAATCTGTCCTCCCCATGTGACAGCTCCCATCATCACTGTCCTGTGAGCCATGTCTCTGAGGCCTGCTGGTCGCTGTGAATCTGCCTACCGAGAGGTGAGCAAAGTGAGCTCGAAGGGGAAAAACAACTTATTTAAGTCCTGTCATTGCTCAAGGCCTCACAGCTGGCGGCTGCCCATGTCCGGACCGGAGCGCAGGTCTTCCTGGGTCCAAAGCTCTTTCTACAATGTAAATACTATACAGGATACAGAGAAATGTTTTAATAGGTGTAAATAGTAATTGTTAAAACTAGTTTGATAAGTAAAAGGCAAATCATGAATTATAGTATTTGACAGTTTTACGTTAGTACAGGGTGATTCAGACACCAATTACCTGGTGTTATGTCAAAGAGGTTAGGGCACAGCCTCTGATAAGATGCCCTCATGTCAGACAAAAGCTTGGGGGTTCCTAGGCCACCTGCCCTCCTGGCCAATTGGCTACTAATTCAGGGGGTCCCACTACTCCCTCTGGTTCAGTGATTTGTTAGAACAATTCACAGAACTCAAGAAAGTGCTCTGCCTAGGATTACCATTTTAATATAAAGGAAATAAATAAAGACCAGCCAAAAAAAGACCCCAGTAGAGCAAGGTCTGGAAGGGTTCCAAACATAAAGATCCCAAGACCCCAGGACTGGTCTTCCTGGCAAATCAATGTGTATTGCTCCCTTGGGAAGCTTCCTGAAGCCCCAGGGTCCACAGGTTTTATTGGGGTATCATGATCTAGGCATGGCTGGTTGAATCATTGGCTGCATGATTGAACCACTCCCCCCAGAGCTCATACTGGTACTACGGGGCTCAAAGTTCTGACCAAATAGTTAGTCTTTCTGGCACAGCCAGCCCCCATTCTGACTCATCTCCTTAGCATAAACTACTAAAGACTAAAGGACTGGTCATAAGTCACCTGGTTAGTATAAGCTTTCCAGGGCCACCACCAATAACAGAGACTCTTTCATCACTTGGGAAATTTCATGAATACAGTGGTTGTCCCCCAAGAACCAGGAACAAAGTTCAGCCAAATGTTTTATTATATAGTCAGGCTTTTGGATAGTTTGTGGACATAGGTTCTTAATCTATAATACATTCTTCTTTGTTTGTTTGTTTGTTTCTTTCTTTCTTCTTCTTTTTGTAGGGCACAATTTGAGTATTTACCCTAATTTTGACGTCCCGACAAGTCCTGCAATAATGAATCTAAACAATAGAGAAGAGAACCCTACTGTAAATAGAAAATCACCTTTCAGGGAAGACCTTGTCTTGCCCACCGTGAAACCACCCCAGGTGGACTCTGATAGAGAAGTTATTGGGTGTCCAGAGCCAGAGGACAAAGTAATCACACCACAATGTACGGACACGTGCTCCGAATCTCAGGTGTATCTGACAATTGGTGAATGTCAGAACAAAGCAGGTTTGCCTGAAGAGGAATGCTGGACTGGCCAGAGATCTGATCTTGGAACACATTCACTGGCAGATGAGGACCCACCCAGAAGGAGTCCAGGTCCAGAGGATGGCCAGGTCCCAGCACTCACCTACATTGATGTGAAATCTAGCAATAAGAGGCCTTGTAGTATGGAGCCCACAGTGGTCATTAGTGCTCAGCAGGAGAGTGGGCACTCTCCAGATAGCTGTGAATCGGACAGAGCTGTACCAGGCCAAGAGGTAGCTGGGGTTGGTCACCAAAATGCCATCCTTTCAGAGAAAACAACACCGCATGAGTTAAGTACTCTGGGACAGGTTGCAGACCAGGAGGGCAAGATGGCACTGCTGAGTCTGAAACTCATCCCCTCCGAGCCCTGTGATCCACTAAACTCAACTTTGAGGGATCCCTTGGATGTTAGGGCTTCCCCAAAAGACCCTCACTCAGAGGAGCAGGAAGAAGTGTCAGTAATTTCTGGGGTCATCAAGAGATCTTCTTCCATCATCTCCGATTCAGGCATTGAGAGCGAGCCAAGCTCTGTTGCCTGGTCCGAGGCGCGAAGCAGGGCCCTGGAGTTACCCAGTGACCGGGAAGTCTTGCACCATCTGGTTCGAAGGCATGCTCTGCACAGGAACTCCTTAGAGGGTGGACACACAGAGAGCAATACGAGTTTGCCGAGTGGGATCCAGGCATCTCTCACCTCCATTAGCTCTTTGCCCTTTGAGGATGAAGAACGGGAGTTGGCGCTCACCAAGTTGACCAAGTCTGTGTCTGCGCCCCAAATCAGTAGCCCAGAGGAGTCTGCTGAAGACACGGACACCATGCAGCAAGGTGGAGATCTTGCTGAAAGTCCAGCCATACCCATGGAGAGTGTAGACTCCCCGGCATCCAAAATCCCGGATGCTGGCGCAGACCATTCCCTTGTGCAGGTGGTTTCAGGTGCTGATGGCCAGCTGGTCCCTGGTTACATAGACATCCCCAAAGGTACAGAGAGTCAGTCTGATCCTCAAGAACCTTCTTGTCTTGATGGGAGGACTGAGAACCTTGTAGGTGTTGAAACCAAAGGTCTTAATGTAAAAATACCACGTATCATTGCACTTGAAAACCCTAGGCATGGATCTTATCCTAGAGTACTAAAGGAGACCCCAGAGGGCAAGCCTGAAGACTTGAATGTGGAGAATAATGCTCCTTCCAACAGTAGCATCTCAGATGATGAGACAATCGCCCACCATAAGGTGCCTGAGTGGAACTCTAGGACAGCTGCTGATGTCAGCGACCTGGAGTCCACAGACGAGCAGAACAGCTCACCAGGCATCGTCGATGATGCAGCTTTTAGCGAAGGAACTCAAGCTCATCTGGAGGCTGGACGTGAAGCAGGCACTGTGGGTTCCACTGTGACTCCCTCCACTCACTCCCAGGTTTTAGGAAACCAAGAGCCAAAGACAGGCACTTCCGTCATGGCGTCTCACCTGGGTTCAGTGGAGACCTTCACTCTGGACAGCCTGAAAGCCGTGGAGGTCGTCAACCTGTCTGTGTCTTGCACTGCCACATGCCTCCCTTTCTCATCTGTGCCCAAGGAGACCCCTGCCCGGGCTGGATTCTCTGCCAAGCAGACCCCATTGCCCATCACTCATCAACCTTTGGGTTCCTTTGGAGTTGTCTCCACCCATTCGAGCAAGTTGGAGGAAGAAGTCAGTGAGAGGATGTACAGGTAAGCTGACCGCTGACTTACCTACCCAGCAGGGCTCTGGATTCCCCACACATTGCTCAGGTCCATGCATACTATTTCAATGCTGAGATAGGAGTTACTTTCTGATTTAGATAAAGTATTATATTTATGTCCTACAAGTCAGAGAGAGAGAATAGTGGAGGTGGAATCTACCAGCAAGCCTATCTCTCAAATACAGTCACTGTGTAAGTTCTTCTGCCCTTTTTCTGTGTGCCTGTCTCTAATATTCTTCTTATGCAAAAATAGAGTAATTCTGCACAGACTGCAAGGTTTTTTCAACTTACTATATTGGGAACATTTCTATATGTACCGTGATTTATGAACAAACTCCTTTAGAGAGGGACCCTTGATATTTTTTTTTAGTTGTTATTATGATAAACAACTCCATTATGAATGTCACCATACCTCTGTCTTTGCATATTTTGACAGGGCCGTTCTTTAAGGGCCTCTGGGGGAGTCTTATTCAGATTTTCTTCCTCAGCCCCTGAGGGTGTCCTTATGCAGGTCATTCCTTTAGCAAAGCCAGACCCTATCCCTTCACCCTCACATTAGGGTTGTATCCATGTTGCTCCCTCATCTATAATCTCTACATTTGATTAAGTATCTATAGCAGCCTTTTATCACTCTTCTGCATAATGCTGAAGAGTTACGTATTACCGATAGCCACGAACAAGGTTACACAGGCAGGTGAACTTGGATTCCTTGCTTTATAAAGAACGCTAAGTACCTGTTATGCTCATGGCATAAATTTAATACGTAGATAGCAAGCACTGCCCAGTGCCTGGCTTGTAAGGTCACTTACCGTCCTTACAGACTAATAGGGAGGTGGAAAGATGAGAGACGTGAACAAGGGTTAGTTGGGTAAACAGGAGGGTTCCTGTGTGTGTGTGTGCACAGCTGAGTCAGAAGGACCCCATCTGGCTGAGGGCAGCAAGCATGCATAGAGACACGGGGGTCAGGGGAATCCTTTTAGAGGTGACCACAGAGCAAATACAAGAGACACAGTGGGGATGGAGATGATGGGGATGATGATGATAAGGCTGGTAATAGATCATTTTTTTTTTAACTATTTAGTTTTGAGTACTGTTCTAAGCATTTTGCATACACTGTGTCACTTAACATGCAGAATAGCTTTATGAATTAGATAATGGTGTATTCCCCATTTACAATTGAGGACACCCAGTGCAGAGAGGTTAAATGGTTGACTCACAGCTAATAAGTGTCAAAGCTGAGATTCTGACCTTAGCAGTCCCACTTCTGAGTCCAGGTTCTTAATCATCACCTTGTCCGATAATCAGGCAAAGATCGTGATAACCAGGTGGGAAACACATTTCAGACAGACCTGAAGGCACCAAGGCATGGAAGTAAGCAAACTTCTTAGTAAGGGAATCCTGAGAAATGTGTTCTCTCTGGAGGCTGGGAGATGCTGCTGAGAAGCAGGTGGAGGCCAAGCCATGGTAGCCTGTGGGCCACCTGGAGAAGCTTTCACTCTGGGGAGATCTTTTCCAGGATTGCATGGATCCTTGGAGCTGAATGGAATCTTAGACGTCCTGTTCCATGCAGGAAGCACATAGAAATCAGTAGAACCCAAACCCAGAAAACTTTCCGTGGGATACTCTCTTGCCTCCTGGTTGAGAAAAAGCGTCCATCATCAGCATCTCCTGAGGCCTCATATTCTGCCTTTGCTGCTTGCAGATAATTCCTTGTAGATGTTCATCACTCCCACGGCCCAGCCAGCTCAATTCATCTTCTGCTCAACATGGCATATGCAGTGTGGCTTCTGATTAATTAGTGTATTCTCCAGTTTTTATCAGGCCAAAGAAAAATTTAAAAAAGAACTGAAGATTGATGGATTTCTGTACAGTGACTTATCTGTACTAGCTTCTGATATACCGTATTTCCCACCAGAGGAAGAGGAAGAAAATTTGGAAGATGGAATTCACCTGGTAGTCTGTGTCCATGGCCTAGATGGTGAGTCCCCAGAAAGGTTTCCTCCTCAAAATTCTCTACTGTAGAAAATTTATAAGATTTATGAATGAATTTAAGTCAGGTATGTTTTCAACAGTGTTGTTAGTAACCATGGGAGGGCAGCATGCTGGGTCTAGGGAAATGACCTGGCCTTGTTCCAAAGGAAGAGATTTCTTTTCCACAAAAATCTGTTGAGTAAATGAAATTCATAAGTGAATGCAATAATGCAATGAAGGAATAAATGGAATAAATAAATAATGGAATGAATGAAGAAATGGGATGAATAATTAATGAAACTAATGAACAAAAATTAAAAAAAGGAAAGGAGCAAGTATATGGATGGATGGGTGGATGGATTATTGAAATGAAAATGTCAAGGGAAATGTGAATAGTTAGAATGTATAGGTTAATGGGTCCCATGAGCCCACAGAACAGCAAAGAAATGGAGAGCAATGAATGTGTGGATACATTTGGGACAGGCTCGGTCTACTGTCCCAAACTGTTTTGTTGTCTATTTTTATTCATTTCTTACTTATGGGGCAATTTTTGCATATCAGATGCTGTACCAAGTTCTGGGGTTGCAGAGACCCAACATGGTTCCTCACCTTAAAAAGTTTTTAATTTCATGAGATCAGCAAATATAGACTGAGAACTAAATGCTATTGAAGAACTATCTCCCACTGATATAGAAGTCCAAGGAAAGAGAATGGGGAGTAGGAAGGGCTCCTTCTCTCCACCCCACCTCCCAAACGACCTAGGACCCTGTGTTAGCTTTCTTTGGTTTCTTTGGTCCATTCAAAGGCTCTGTAAGATACAGAACTTAACTGCTCTGCTGGAAGATCTTGAGGTCCCAGTTCAGTCTGGACCAAAGGCAAGCACGTGGTCCTGATTGCCTTTGTGAATTTCAGCTTCTCCCTAATTGGCTGAAGGAAGCAGTCAGATCAGCGGGAGGTACAGGGTATTTGAGTTCTCCTCAAGCTCAAGTTGACATCCTAATTGATACGAGAACTGGAATGTGGAACATGATTTCTGGAAGAATCTTGAAGTTTACTTTATATGGACTCCAATGCATAACTAATGTGAGAGAAGGGAAGGGGCTCATCTAGGGCTTCATGGGTGATGAGAGGAAAACTTGTGCTCCCCATCTTCTGGGGGGTCATGTAGTAAGGACTGGTGGTGTACTATGCTCCCAGGACACACTGTTCTTTTTTTTTTTTTAATTGATATAATGTATCATTAGCCCCAGGGGTACAGACCTGTGAATTGCTAGGTTTACACACTTCACAGCATTCACCATAGCACATACCTTCCCCAGTGTCCATAACCAACCATCATTTCCCTACCCCCCACCCCTAAGCAAGCCTCAGTTTGTTCCGTGAGATTAAGAGTCTCTTACGGTTTGTCTTCCTCCCAATCTCATCTTGTTTCATTTTTTCCTTCCCTATCCCCCAAACCCCCATTTTGCCTCTCAACTCCCTCATATCAGGGAGAACATATGATAATTGCCTTCCTCTGATTGACTTATTCCACTCAGCATAATACCCTCTAGTTCCATCCATGGGTGTACAAATGGCAAGATTTTGTTTCTTTTGATGGCTGCATAGTATTCCATTGTATATATACACAACATCTTCTTTATCCATTCATCTGTTCATGGATATCTAGGTTCTTTCCATAGTTTGGCTATTGTGGCCATTGCTACTATGAACATTTGGGTGCACGTGCCCCCTTTGGATCATTATATTCCTATCTTAAGGGTAAATACCCAGTAGTGCGATTGCTGGGTTGTAGGGTAGCTCTATTTTCAACTTGTTGAGGAACCTCCATGATGTTTTCCAGAGTGGCTTCACCAGCTCGCATTCCCACCAACAGTGTAGGAGGGTTCCCCTTTCTCTGTATCCTCGCCAGCATCTGTCATTTCCTGACTTGTTAATTTTAGCCATTCTGAGTGGTGTGAGGTGGTATCTCATTGTGGTTTTGATTTTTATTTCCCTGACGCTGAGTGATATGGAGCACTTTTTCACGTATCTGTTAGCCATCCGGATGTCTTCTTTGCAGAAATGTCTGTTCATGTCCTCTGCCCATTTTTTAAAATTAATTAATTTATTTTCAGCGTAACAGTATTCATTATTTTTTCACCACACCCAGTGCTCCATGCAATCCGTGCCCACTCTAATACCCACCACCTGGTACCCCAACCTCCCCCCACCCCCCCACCACTTCCAACCCCTCAGATTGTTTTTCAGAGTCCATAGTCTCTCATGGTTCACCTCCCCTTCCAATTTACCCCAACTTCTTGATTGGATTATTTGTTCTTTCTGATAGAATGGGAGAAGATATTTGCAAACGACATATCAGATAAAGGGCTAGTGTCCAAAAATCTGTAAAGAACTTATCAAACACACTGTTCTTTATATCCTTAATTCCCAATCCTGGGGCTAATGCATTTCACTGGCTGGCTATATGCTGTGGATACTGGGATGCTTGGTCAACAGGTGTACTTGGCAAAGTGTCAGATAATCCAGTGGTAAATGATACATTGTGGGTGAGGAGGAAGGGGAGGAAGAAGAGAAGGAGCAACAGCCTTGGTGTATCACTCATCAGAGGCCAGTCACCCTTCTCGATGCTGAACGTTCATTACCGTCATCAATCCTCACAACATCCATGTAGAACAGGTGGTATTGTTGTTCAAACTGGAAAACTGTGAAAGAGGCCAGCTAAGGAATTGGGTTAAGTCCCCATAGCTAATGTGGTTGAGCCAAGATTAAAACCCAGCTATCAGCCTCCAGAGCCCTTGGTTTCATTCTGCCTTATGCCAGCGTATTCATCATGTCCTCTCTCCAAAGCACCACCCCCATCGCTGTTGGGTCATCTTTTAAGAAATCTTACCAGATCTGGTCGTGCCAGTCCATTACCAAAAATCTTTCTTTAGAGCTCTCAGAAAATAGAATAAACTTCTGTCTTAGAAAGCTCCTGTGTTCTGAGCCTCCCCACTATCATCTCCCAGCCTTTCCCTCCTGGGATTACATCAGCTCCACACCTTTCCCAGGGATTCACACCAACCTACATCACTGCAACTGGTCACCCCAGGTCCCCTGGTGGGCTTCCCTGCTCAAAATGGGTGCATGGGAGAAGAGGGGGACTTAAATCCCTTGTGTCCTTTCTGATATGAGTAACTACAGGTCTGGGGTGGGGTGATCTGTCGTTTTTAGGGAACAGTGCCGACCTCCGCCTGGTAAAGACTTTCATCGAACTGGGGCTTCCTGGAGGAAAGCTGGACTTCCTAATGTCCGAAAAGAACCAGGTATGACAAAAACAAACAAATAGACACTTCAGGACTGAGAGGATCGCTGAGTCATGTCTAGAAGAGCCTCCTAAAATCCCCGCCGATGATCTGCGGACACTCCCGTAGAAGGGCACCCTGCCGAGGAGCACTGGGTGGTCCGGGAAGATCATCATTTCCTTTGGGAGGGGAAAGAACGAGTAAAAAGTGGGGTCATGTGGGTCAGGTGGCCAGGGTGCTAGGGCAGATGACAGCTGGGATCATACATGATTGAGGTGTCTGTGGGTCTCTACTGGGTGAAGGGGACGGTCACAGGCTAACCTAGCCCCTGTGATGCAGCTCTGGTGGCAGAGGGATTCCAGTGGGGTTCCATAGGGACTAGAGGACCAGGTCCAGACAGAAGGAGTGAGATGGTGGCCAGGAAGGGGGGGGAGCTGGTCACTCAGGAAGGATTATGTCCCATGACATGTCATTACTGCCTAAAAGTTGTAAACCTCATAGACGTGTGGATTTCCATGACATCCTTTTAAAATCACCCTGGCTGGGCAGTTCCTGGCACCATTTTTAAGCCTACTATGTCTTCCAGAATATTGCACATCAAGGTCAACTCAGGCCTTATAATTACTATTGTTGATTCAATGATTCATGCGCAATTCACTGGATCTAGCTGAGGACACGGGGCCTGAGAGGCTGGGGCGTCACGAACACTGCAGCGTGTTGTAAACAGTTTAAACCTGACGCTGGTGTGGAGTGGGCTGAAGGACTCGGAGGAGACAGGCTCACACTGGGAAGAGCAGCCCCAGGCACAGGTCCTGTGAGCAGGAAAGCTAGCCTGCCGGCTGGCGAGCATGGCACTCTCTTACTCCATAGACACTGGAAAAGTGACCAGAATGCTCCATTCCTGCGGTGCCTCTAGGGCCATGGAGTGGCAGGTGACAACGCACCACAGGCTCCCTCGCCATTTGCCTGACAAATACTCACGAAACCCCTCGTCCAACTTTGTGGCTTGGCGCTCAGCACAGTTCCACGTAGCCCGCGACACTGAAGGACGACGACTCCAATGATGACAAAGTGTGTTTTGTGTGGGCCTCAAGTCTCTCTTCCTGTGGTTCCCATCAGTTTCCAAAAGTTTGGCCACCAATCTAGTGTGTGTGCCTCATTCCAGGTTTTCAAAGTCATGTGCGCCGTTTCTCCTCTTCCTTTTCTGCGCGTAACCTCTGGCCGGAGTCACTTTGGAGGGCTTTGGACCCTGCTCTAGACGTGGCCTGGTAGCGCAGTCTCAAGGCTATGCTGGGAAGAAAGCAGGGTTCCAGGGGCAGGTGGGTTTGGGCGTGAGTCCTGGGGGCACAGGCTCACCCTTAGAGCCTGGTTCCTCCTGGTACCATGAGGCCAGCGGGCAGCAGACAGATGCAGCCCCTGGAGACTGATGATGTGTCTGTCGGTGCCGTGTGCCTGCGGCTGTCCGCCAGCTTCTCCCATCTGTTTCCAGCCAGCCTCCTGACTGAGGGTCCCCTGGCATCCTGAGTCTCTTCCTGAGAGCCCCGATCTAGGGACTCCTGTCCTCGGTGCTGAACCCCCACCTGTTACCCCGACGTCAGGCTTAGGCGCGCTCCCAGAATGCGGCACCATGGAAGAAGGTGGCCTCCCGCAGAGCCTGGCCTTGCTGTGACCCCACCCAACACCCGGCCCCTCTCTCTTCTTCCAGATGGACACGTTTGCAGATTTTGATACCATGACAGATCGGTTGTTGGATGAAATCATTCAGCACATCCAGTTGTACAACCTCTCCATATCCCGAATTAGGTAAAAGGAAACCACAGGTAGTTAATGCTGGGGGAACAGGGGAGGCCTTTCTGGGTGTTGGCCGTAGACAAGTGGGGCGTGCTGCCTCTGTCTACCTTCTTCCTAAGCTAACTTGTGACTCACTGAAGTAGACAACTTTCAGAGCAGAAGGGAGGGGGGGGCAGAGACATTTCCCAGCTCAGCAGAAAGGGAACTGGACTACGACACAATTCTAGGTTTGAACGGCTGTTCTAACACTCACATGTCTGAGGCCTGACTCTACCGTGCCACCTGTCTCTGGCTTTCTAAACCTCTGAGCCTCCATCTCCCTGCCTGCTAGGCAGGGCGAGCACTGGCATCGGGTGTGGAATAGCGGGCTGCATTGCCTGCCCCAGGAGAGGCCTCCAGTCCACACTCATTCGGTCCTTCCACTCCAAAATGAGCTTGGCTGAAATGTTTCCTGGCTAAGACGAGGGCCCATAGCTTGTGTTTTCTCTGGGCACTTACAGTCTGTGGACACAGTGGTGGGTCCACGCGCATCAGTCCTTTGAGGCCCCAGAGATAAAATATCCGTTCTTTATTTCACAAATGAGAAGACAGAGGCTTGTAGAGATGGGGCGGAAATCGGGTAAAGCCATCTCATGGACGAACGTTCCTTTCCTTTCTTGCCTGTTCTGGGCTCACTGTGAGCAGAGCCACGGACCTCTCATGGGGTAGGGTTTCTGTAAACAGGTATTCAGTTTGAAAATGATGCCATGTTGGGTCCTCAGATGTGTGAGTCGCAGTGTGACTGGAGCTGGGGTGCAGGAGGGGTGAACCGGGGCGCGGGCCGGCAGCGGGCGACTCCGTACACTTGGAATGATGACGTGTGATGCATCAAATCGCAGAGCGAGTCAGAAGTCAGGTCCCCAGCAGCCTTATCAGCTAGGCCAGGGAAGTGGGGTTTCATCCTGTGAAGGCCAGGACCCCCTGGTGGCCGGAGACAAGACACAGGGCATGGACAGGACTCATTTCCTAATGGAGCCCGGCCACACGCCCGCACTTCTCTTCGGACCACACTGGGCAGCAGAGACGTCGTGCCCGAGGTCCCCGTCCCAAGCTCACTGTGGCCAGAGGCTGGAAGCCCAGGGAGGGTGGGTTGGCAGCGCCCATTCTCTTGGCCAGAGCCCCCGAGTCGGGGAGGGGGATGGCGGGCTCCCTCACACCCCAGCACAGCAGCTGGCCCACCGCGGCCACACTCATGTGCGGGTCTGTCCCACAGCTTCATCGGCCACTCCCTGGGCAACATCATCATCCGGTCGGTCCTCACGCGGCCGCGCTTCCGGTATTACCTCAACAAACTCCACACGTTCCTGTCGCTGTCTGGGCCTCACCTGGGGACCCTGTACAACAACAGCACGCTGGTTAGTACAGGTGAGCAGGTGAGACTCCGCCGAGCCCGTCCCTCCTCACCGTCCACTCGGGGCAGGGGGAAGATGAAAGCCCAGGGGAGGCTCTTCGGGACGGAATCTGGTGGCTCCAAGATCTCGTCTGCAAACAGAAAGGTGATGCCCTGGGCTCCTGGCTGGACAGGATCGAGCGGGCATGGGAGTGGGGAGTGGGGAGCAGGGGTGTCTCAGTCTGCTCGGGCTGCTGTAACGAATCACCACGGACTGCATGACTTACAGACCACAGCCTGGAGGCCGGAGGTGCGGGCCCCAGGGCCCGGCAGATTCAGTGTCCGGGGAGGCCCTCCACTTCCTGCTTCCGGGGGGCTCCTCCGCTCAGCCTGTAGCAAAGGGCTCGGAACCACGTCGCTGCCGCTGCAAGCCTGTGGCTGAGTTCTGACCTAGACACTTGGGGACGATTTTGGCCAAGACATTTTCATCTCTCTGTGACTTAGTTTCCTTAGTTTTTTTAAGTTTTTTTTCTTTCCCCAAGGATTTTATTTATTTATATGACAGAGAGAAACACAGGAGAGAGGGAACACAAGAAGGGGGACTGCGAGAAAGAGAAGTAGTCTTTCCACCGCGCAGGGAGCCCGATGCAGGGCTTGATCCCAGGACCCGGGTTCATGACCTGAGCCAAAGGCAGGTGCTTAGCAACTGAGCCACAAATGAGTCCCTTAGTTTCTTTATTTTTAAAATAGAGCTAATGTGTGTCTGTATGTCTGCTTGTGTATATGTATGGATACATTTCTGATCTCTATGTATACGTGTGCATATGCATGTCTAAAATATGGATATTGGGTGTGTGTGTGTGTGTGTGTCAGGATTGTTGAGGATGAAGCAGGAGAAGGAAGGAAGTTGACTAAAACATACGAGAGGCCAACCATAGCCAGAATCTACACTTCTTGCCGGAATGGAACGACACGGCCCGCAGCCTTGAGGCTCTCCAAGTTTCCTCTAGCAGGTTAGGGACACCGTGGAGAGTAAAGGAGCAAGGCTCAATGCATCTTGGACAATGAGCAGAATCTCCAAGGCAATGAACGGTGGGACAAGCTTTTTGTGCAGCAGAAAATAGTGTGTATGATAACATGGAAGCAGGCGACAGGTGGCTCTTCGTGGCAGGAATACAGGCTGAGCTAGAGGGACAGGAGGTGACCATGAAACTCTCAGCCAAAGCCTGATGATGGAGGGTCTCCCGTGACGTGCTAGTGTCTGTGGGAGCCCCATGGCTGGCAGATAGCAGCCCAAGGAGGGTGTCGGGTCTTGTGTAATCACAACTAGTCTCTTAAATCATACTCCTAACATACTCCTTCCACGGTCCCCGATTGCCCACAACCCATTAGGTGGCCTCTGGGCCACCCCAGTACGCTCCCACTCCCCGCCCGTCTCCCAGCCTCCTGCACTGCTGGGGGACACTGAGGGACACTGGGCTGCTTGCCTTCCCCACGGAGCGGGTCAGGTCTGTTCATCGGCCTTGATCTTATTTGAAGGACGTTAACTGAGGCGTTAACCGCAGCGCGTGGAAGGGCGTCCCTGTGCCTTCTCTCTGCCTCACGAACCAGGGACGCCACCGTCGGACAGACGCGTGACTGAAACCACATCTAACCTTTTCGTATTTATAATCATGTCTGCGTGTAAACACACGCAACACGACGAAAAGAACCGCATCATATTCACTTCCTTGCACTTTTGTCACACTCATTTTGTCGTGGGAGTGCAACGCCCGGCAGCATCGGTGCTGGCTTCACCAGGGTCAGGGACGGACTGTGAAGTGGAAGGTGCTTCGGGTTCTGTGTGCTACGAGCACCTGCAAGGGGCACTCATCGTACGGCTGTTTGGGCGGCTTCTTCAGATGTGTGGGAGGGGGTCAAAGGGGTCGAAGGGCACGAAGTGTCATCCTCAGGACCCCCGTCGCTTATCATTTAGCAGGATGATTTTATATCCCTGCCACAAACACGTTAGAGTTTTCCTCGGACTTCCCCAAAGTTTGCCCAAGCCCCTACTACTCTCTTATTTTAAAATTGGCTAAAAATCACAGTTCCACGTTGATCTCCCCCCAGTTATTTGATTGATTGATTGATTGATTGTTTTTCAGCATAACAGTATTCAATATTTTTGCACCACACCCACTGCTCCATGCAATCTCCCCAGTCATTTTTACTCTCTTTAGGTTTCATTATTGATTTTTGTTCTGTTTCATTTTGGTCCTTCTAGGCCTGTGGCTCATGCAGAAATTAAAGAAATCCGGGTCCCTTCTGCAGCTGACCTTCAGGGATAACGCTGATCTGCGCAAATGTTTCCTCTACCAACTAAGCCAGAAAACAGGTGCGTGCCTTCCTCCAGGGCATGCTGCTGCGGTCACGGTGTAAGCTGGAGGTCCAGCCCGGAGACCCAAACACTCCCCTCTTGCTCCGATGCACACAGGGAAGGGTAGAGTCAGGAGGTACTGCGTGCACAGAATCTTTAGCAAACAAAGGAGGCCTCCACCTACTCACGAACTCAGCCGCTCCCAAGAAGGGCGTCTCAGATGCCCCAAGGTGGGCATCGAGGTCATCTCCACACACGCACTGTGGCCTCTGCTTTCCGATAAGATTTCGATGCCCTCATCACACTTCCCAGGTCTATGTGCCTACTCACGGCTCCTCCCCAGATACAGACCCACCCACATAAAGAGCAGCTGAGCCCTGGCCACTTAAGTTAACAGTATGGGGGGAGGCAGGGGTCCTTCCTGGGCAGGGATGAAGTCACACCTTCACCCCACTGTGATGGGAAGTGCACACAGGTGTTGGAGACCCTGCCTGTGTCGTGGGGACGAGCAGAGCACAGCGGTGGTCTGAGTGTCAAGCCTCTGTCCCACGTCACCCCCTCCATCACCTGGTGAACACCACCCCCTGACATCTCAGCCCCTCTCTGAATGTGAGACCTCGGGCAAGTCCTTACCCAGTGTGTCTCTGGGCAAAGTTGAGCTTTCAGGATCCCCCCACAAGGAGAAGTGGAAGCTGGAGAGCAGTGTGGTCACCACAGAGATCTTGGGAGCTGGGGTGACCCCGCAGAATAGGGCGAGGGGCTGGTCTTCATGGCCCTGTCTCAGAGGCAGGCTGGACCCCCGCAGGTGGTCTTGGGAGGCTGGAGGTCCCACCGCGGTGCAGGGGCACAGGCTGAGGGCCCTGCAGGGAGAGGGCCTGGGGAGCCCTCTGCAGGTTCTGTCTGCAGGACTGGGCTGGGTCTGAGGACGCAGGAACACGCCGTGCCGTACAGCCCCTCTGTCTCCAGCTGCAGGCCGCGGTCGTCCAGCGGGGACAGGAGGTGTCCTGCAGTCAGGAGCTGTCCCCATTGTGGAGAAGGAGGAGCAGAGTCCTCTTTTCATTCCTTATGGGCTTCTTAGAGCTGCTCCCCCAGAAAGCCCCCTTTGTCCCCTGGGTGCTGCTCCCTACCTCTGTAGAGAAGCGCTTGCCCGTGTCTCTTCAGCTTCCATGGCCAAGGAGAACACAGCAGCCCCTGCTCTCTGAGACCAGACGCTGCAGGGCTGGGCCCATAGTGTCTCGGCCGGGGGGTCTTCCCGCCTTCCCCCTCTCTGTGCTCCGTGTGTGCACAGCGTGGGGGGTCTTGGGGGGACCCGGCAACAGGCACGCTCTTGGCTCCTTGCAGGTCTGCAGTATTTCAAAAACGTTGTGCTGGTGGCTTCTCCCCAAGATCGCTACGTGCCGTTTCATTCAGCCAGGATTGAAATGTGTAAAACTGCCCTCAAAGACAGACACACAGGTAAGACATAATAATAATAATATTTATTATTATAATATTATATATAATATAATATATTATTAATATAATAATTATTATATATTATAATTATTAATATAATAATTATTGTGTTATATTAATTATATATAATATAATATTATATATTAATAGTATTAATATTATGTTATATAATATATTATATAATAATTATAATATAACAATAATAATAATTATTATTATTGTTTTTCCCGAGTTTCTGATTTATAAAAACACACTCTGTGAGCTGGCCAGTGCCTACAAGGGCACACGGGACTGTCCGTGCCGCACACCCCGGGCTCTCCTGGTTTCCTTGGGGTCCCGCGGCCCCCTTCTGCCCCAGGTCACCTGCTCCTCCCTCCCCCAGGGCCGGTGTACGCGGAGATGATCGACAACCTTCTGCGTCCCCTGGTGGACGCCAAGGACTGCACCCTAGTCCGGCACAACGTGTTCCACGCTCTGCCCAACACTGCCAACGCTCTGATCGGCCGGGCCGCCCACATCGCCGTGCTGGACTCCGAGCTCTTCCTGGAGAAGTTCTTCCTGGTGGCGGGGCTCAGCTACTTCAAGTAGTGGCTGGGGCCGCCCGCGGAGGCTTTGTGACCCCTGAACGCTCTAGCTGAGACGTCCCTCGCAGCCCTTGGCCACTGCAGGGTCCCGAGGCCAGGAGGGTGGGGTGGGGACCGGCCGTTCCAGGTGCTTCCATCTTGGAGATTTGGGAAAGCTGAACCCGTCCACGGTAGTGTCACCTGACAAGAGGTTGTCCGAAGCTGTCCGGCTTCCTGGAGGGTCTTTCAAGATGCTTTCTAGGAGAAATATGACGAAATAAAGAAACAGAATCCTCGGAGTTGGTGAGCCCACCTTTTTCTCCCTCCGCTGGCTCACCGAGTCCGCTCCAGTCTCCCTAGATGTGCCCGGTATGTTCCTAGCTCATAGCTTTATCATTCTGATTCAATCCTGTGCATACAAGCATTTCAGAACTCAGGTGAACCTCCATGCGGAAGTGGGGCGTATATTCCTGTAGATACAACCCGTAATCGATTCCAACGTGCCACTTGTTCAAGACAGCGTGATGTCCACACGGTCATTCTCCCATGTTCCACCACCAGGGGCAAAGGAATGCTTTATGGACTTGAGTCCTAGTTCATGTATAGCAGTGGGAGGGGTGACGTAAGGTACAGGGGCAGAAAGGCGATGTTCTTGGAAAATGCAGGTCTGTGATGAAGAAAAGCAGCTAGAGGGAAGGCGGTGAGCTCCGCTGCCTCACCTGCCCCTCCAGACTGTCTCTGCAGAGCCCTGGCCCACAGATTATTTTTGTGAATGCTTCCATCTCTCTCTGTAATTGGGGAAAACAGACTCAGATTAAGGGTAACAGAGGGAGGCACTGAGACAGATGGACAGACAGGCGTGAAGCTCCTGCTGATATTCTTCCAAAGAAATGCTATATTAGCATTTGATGCAATTACAAAAAAAAAAAAATACAGATACAAACGCAACCATTAACATGGCCAGCGGCTTCTCCTCTTTGTGGAAGGACAGACATCTAAATGGAGGAGTGCTGGATGAAACCTCAGGGGAGCTCGAAGAAGGTGCTGGATATCTTTTACTAGAAATGTCTTCTTGCCTTAGGAAAATAAAGGGCTAGGAGAGGTCACCATTGATTAAGAAAAGAATAACAACAATAAATAGCAGGACAACAATGCAGTTAGAGAGGAGGACGTCAGCCCGATTGAGGACGCAGCTTAAACTGTTACTGGTAAGTCACTTAAGGGACGTTTTGAAAATGGCCAGGATATTTGATGGGGTCCCAAAGACTGAGTCCACTCTTGGCCTAAAGGAAGCCTGGAGAATCACCTGGTCACACGAAGGAAGGCGCGGACCAGGACAGGAGGGATGGCTAACACAGGAGACCCATCTTCCAGAAGCAGAAGCTCCTGTTTCTGCAAAACCACCTTCTCATGTGTTTCAGAAAGTCCTCTGAGACCAGATTCCTGGTCCCGGCGCCTGGACCGTGACCTTCAGTCACTAGTGCTATGGTCCTAAAACCCCGTAAATCTTGGCTTATCTGAGAATTGTAGTTCTCCCATGTTGACAGCATGACTTTGCCAAACACACGCAGACCACAAGAAACCAGTCCCGGAAGGCAGCTTCGTAGGACAGAGACCTGTGGGTTTCTCATGAAAGAAGGTGGGGGTAGATTTGAATGAGCCACGAAGGCAGACTCGCAGACAGTGGAGCAAGGGTTCCCCTGGGGGTCTCCTGTGAACTCTCGTTACGTCCTAGGCTTCACCCATATGGGATCAGTAAGTTCTGTGTGTATTTTTCCAAGTTCCCACCGGACAGAGACTGGGATAACCACAGGATAACAGAAGCGGAATCAGTTCCTGCACTAGAAGCCCACGTAGCTGTGTTTCCTGGTCTAGACGCGTGGTCAGGCTCCATGCTGGACCATATGTTTGTAGCGGGTTTTCCTTTAGGGCCCGTGAGGAGCCCTGCCCCTCCAATGAGAGCATTTCGTTTTGTGTTTCCGATACCCATCAGCAAAGTGTGTCATTCCCTGGTCACTCGCAAGACCGTGTAACGTGGTTCCAGAGCCAGGGTGAATCCAATGACCATCGTCTTTCCCACTACCCAGATGCCATTTTTAACTTCAATATGCTGTCTGGACATTGCGAGAACTCATGGCAATAAACGTCCGGCTGCATGGTGCACCCCTTTTTTTACAGGGGTGATCTGCTGTCTTTGTAAACCCTCTCTGGCCTCCGAGCATCTATTCTCTTGTGTAGAAAGTACGTATCTATACTGTAAATAAGAGTGTCCAGTGTTGCGTGTCATGCCTCATTTGAAAAGGCTTTTTTATGTCTCTTTCTAATGAAGTATATAGATATCTAATATATATATATATATATACATACATAAATATATATAATGTAAAACAGGGACATTATATTATTTATTATAAAAATTATAAACAAAATGCCTGCCAAGATAATGGTCTAGTATGTTTTCATTCTTAGCATCATTTTTGTTTTTTGTCTTTATGGATGTTCAGTTTCTCAGAAGTAGTTAGAGTAAAGTGGTCCTCCTAAGATACACTGGAATCTGTTGTTCACAAGCCGAATACAGCCAAGAAGTAGCTGGGAACCAAATGTCCCCTGGGCGGTCAAACTCATACCTCGATGGCAGGTTGAAGGCGCTGGAGCGCTCTGAGCCCGGGCGGCGGCTGGAGAGAGGGGAGGCTCCTGCTGGTGCCCGTGGTCCGCCGGTGTTTGCCAAGCAACTTCCCGTCATGCTGGGCGGGAGCTCAGGGATCCAAGGCACACGCCTGCCCTCCAGGAGCCCAAAGGAGAGGCAGCCTTGTGCTGAAGGAGGGTTTTGGTGAGGAAGTTCATTCATTCATTCATTCATTCATTCACTCAGCCAATCTGTATGGAGGGCCTGCTGTGCCAGGGATGTACAGGTCAGACTGAGCAGCTCGCAGTCTGGTCAAACCGGAGGGTGAAGGAGGTTGGCACCACCCAGGGGTAGGGATCAGAGTGTGCTCAGGGGAGGGACACCCAGCCTGCTCTGCAGATGCGTGGGGTCGGGAGAGGCCTCTGCAAGACAGGATGTCTATGCCCAGGGCCAAGTCAGGGTTGACCTGGTGAAGGTGGGTGACTGGGAACCCCAGACAGGGAACAGAATGACTATAAGAGGCTTGAGGAGGGAGAGCCAGACCTCCGGCACACTGGACAGACGGATGGAGACCGTGCTGGGGTCCAGAGCGACAGGGAAGAGGTGTGAGGGGTCAGCTGTCATGCGGGACTCTCTTCTCTTTCAGGAGGGGAGTCCCATCCTTCACACCAGTAGGGGAGTGTCCTTTCAGAAGCAGTGGTCTGGCAACCCCCTGCGACCACATCCTTCTCCCAGGGTAGCTTGTAGGACAGACCCGACCCTCCATCTGGTGGGAAGCCCAGGGCCACACGTGCCCACCCTCACTCACTTCCAATGACACCATACACGTGTTCTTCTGGCTTCTCACAGAGAAAAGCCGGAGCAAACAGCATCATATACACAGCCATAAAGAGGGAAGGACCCTTTGGTTAAAATCATTGCAGTTAGCTTGATTGTTACGATTTATTTTTCTTTCTGTGCATGGAAGCCATTGGGTGAGATGTCTACAGGGGTGCCTTGGGGTGACCGCATTACCTTCTCTTGATTTTGTGTATGTGGGCGAGAAACTGGTCCTCCGCTGAGAGCTGGGTGGTCTGCAACCCTCACACGTTGAAGTATCATGCTCAGAGCTACAGTCCCCCATGCAGACACGGATATTCTCACACAGCCGGCCATGAGCCGGGGCTCAGTCCCAGAGCCAGAGCCAGCAGGCAGACAGAAACACAGAAACCCACCCTGATGGAGAATGCATGAGAGCAGAAGGGAGCACGAAAGTCACAGGCATGGTGAGATGGCAAAGGTCAGGTTCGGAAGGAACCACAGAGGAGAGCTTGGGGTTTAGGGGTTCCAGCACAGTGTGCAAATGGGAAGGAACAAAACAAAATAGACATGGTAGCCTGTGACCCAGGTTGTCCTGTGATGAATAAAAGCATGTAAAAGTGCTAGGACAGGACAGAGTAGTCAGTGAGCCCTCATTTGTGTGAGATGGTAGCTCCTCTCCAAGACATGTCTATTGAGTTGAAAGTCTGCTCTTAGGTATTTGCAAGCCCCTCAACGCAATCATCAGTTCTCTTTTGCCTTGTGACATGTTTGGGTTTCATAGAATATCCTTCTGAGCATCAGCAATAACCAGGGAGGCTGTGCACAGCTGTACAGGTTGTGTAAAAAGCATGGCGATAACACATAGAGGAAGATTTGTGCTTGCTCACATTGTTCTGACAAGGTATCCGTCCCAGCACCCTTAGGGAGGACGTGTGTCAGTCTTTAATGGATAGAGCCAAGCACCATATGCCAAGATCTGAACCACTCTCATGTCTTTGTTTCCTTTTATTTTTATTTATTTATTTATTTCATTTGGTTATTCTTCCCACGCTTTATTGAGCACCTATTTTGTGCTTGGTCCTGGGCTAAAGAGTTCGTAACATAAATCACATAATCCTAAACACTGAAAGGATCTGGAAGGATAATACCATTTAATGTGTTATTTTTAACTGTTAGTTGTGAAACGAAATCCATGGGACCTCAGCTTCGTCAGAGGAACAACACCTGTTTAATCCAGACTCTGTCTGACGATGGGCGCTTTGAGCTTTGCTCTCCCAGCCTCTGCTAGAGGTTCCGATCTTGTGTCCCAAAACAGGAATGCGCTGCAGGGACCTGACAGGTCTTTCTGTGTCCCTTCCTCCATTCCTTGTACTTTACTTATTTATATATATTTTAGTTCTGTTACTTTTTCTTTACCTTTTCTGGCTTTGTCCATGGTACCTCAGCATTACCCATGACGCTACAGCTGTCTCAGTAGAAAACCATCAGAGACCTTCTCAAGGAAAGCTGATCCCTGCCACGTCTTTTCATGTGGAATGTTAGAAATACACTGTCCTTTCCGGGGGCTCCGCTCTGTACCCCAATTTTAATTTTAGAGGCTGGGGCCTCAGGACCTTCTGCCCCATGGAGGAATGTCCCCAGTATGTAGAACTGGAGTTCTGGACCAAATGGGAATGTGTGGATGCTGCTGGGTTCTGCTTTGTTTATCTCCAAACCAGGTTGCTCCCCGCTCTTTGCAAAGTACAGAATGTGTTTGTGTTTCCATTTCATGGAAGTGGTTATGATTATTTGGCTTTGAAACGGTCCTCAGACTCAAGCCTTCATGGTTCATCATGGATTCAGAGCTTGTGGAGACAAACCTCAGCTCTCATTTGCTTCTTTTTTAACCAGAGGAGGAGCAATGGTATAGAAACAGCACGCAGTTCTCGGCTTTGTTTGGCGAGGTCTTGGGCGTGGAAGATTTTCATTTCATCTTTAGAAGCTGCACAACAGGGGCGCCTGGGTGGCTCAGTAGGTTAGGAGTCAGACTCTCAACGGTGGCTCAGGTCGAGATCTCAGGGTGGTGAGATCGAGTCCCGCATCAGGCTGCTGGCTCACAGAGTCTGGTTGCGATTCTCTCTCTCCCTCTGCCCCTCCCCCCACTCACAGAGACCTGCTCTCTTTCCCCCCCACCTTCAAATAGATAAATACATCTTAAAAAAAAAAAAAAAGCCACACAGCGTACAAACGATGGGGGTACAAGGCAAGTAACTTGATGAAGGTCACACAGGTCCACAAAGGAGGAGTCAAGGTTTGACCCCAAGCCTCCATTTTCTCTGTTGGGCTATGATTCCTCCAACCTAGAGAAGCTCGTAAGTCATGAAAGTCACACGTCTTGTTCAAATCCATGCCAGCCTGTCTTCATCATCCAACCACAATCTCGTGAGCTTTCTGGTATAACACATTGCTAAGGAGCGACACCTTCGTAATCAGCAACCAGATGGCAGATGACCTAATTCCATGACAAAGGTGGTTTTAGAAACATGGTCAGGAAGCACGGTCTGGCCGCTGGCTGGCCGTCTACAAGCCCCAGTCACTGTGTCTCAATGCTCTCTGAGTCCTGCTAGCCCGACACCATTTCCACCAACCACGATGCCTCCCCTTGCACACTGCTCTAGAGGGTGTCCTCGTACACCTCCTGCCTCTTTCCGCTGCTCCCACATTGGAACATCCATCCAGGAATCAGTCCCTTGTGCCGTGGGCTTCGAGCACGTACTAAATGTTTTGTGGACCATACATTGTGGCTCAGGATGAGTCTGGCTCCCTGTCCTGCCACCAGAGACAAGTCTTCGTAGGGTTCCAGGAACCAGGCCTTTCTCACTGTAAGAAAGTTGTAAGTGTCCTCTAGGTCTCCCACATGCTCGTGTGTAGTTTCTGGAGAGCAGAAACCATGTGTACGTGATCCGTGTGCCCTGCTGCTCTCCCCAATGCCTGGGACAGAGTTGGGGAACAGTGAGTATTTTCTGGGACGGTCAGTTCCTTTTTGAAAGCTCACATGTTCTTCTCCAGGGTAGCTGATTGTGATGCAGGAAGGGTTTGACCTTGGTCCATGTTTCCCCTCTAACCTTCTGAGTCTGCCAGAGGGAAGTAGTTTCCTGAGATCAGAGATCATACTGGTAGGTGTTTAAGTGGGAAGAACCATGACATCTCCAGGGCGTGTTCTGAAACCAATGGGGATAGTGACAAGTTTCCTCAACTGTGAAATTGACTTGAATGTACTTTGAGAGGTAGTTGGGGGATGTAGAGATGAAAAAGGGAAAAAGACAGTGTCTGGAACAGTGCCTGTGTAGAGCAGGTGCTTGAAAACTTAGGGGGTGGTAACCTAGGAGTACTTTATGGCAAAAACTTGAGTATAGGGAATTTTCTTTGTAATAAACTGAGAAATGGTCTACACGGCTTCGAAGGGATTCGTACATGAGGACTTACGGGGGGATCACCTTGTACGAAGCTTCAGGCTTAAGCTTCCAGCATTCCGAATGTTCCACTGTGATTCCAGGAGCCACGGAACTGGAGTTTTTCAGGCTCGGTTTAGTGTATATTTGGATGATGTATGGAGTAAAGCTGTTTCCTTGCTTAAGGTATAGTCATTGAGAGTTAAGAAAAGGCAGGGACTTGACACCCAGCCAAGAACAATATTATATCCCCTTTAAGACGTATGGAAGTTTGAATTCTGTAAATGTCATTCAGAATCTTTTTATTGCATGGAACTGAAAAGATATCTTGAAATGTCTTTTAGCCCAAGGTTAAACTTATTGCATATGGAAAAATACCCTGCTTCATGCTTATCATTTGAGAAAGTTAAATAACCACCCAGGTACATCCAATAACCTATGCATATGTGTATGTCTTTGCTTGTTTTTTATTGTTATTATTTTTCTTCAAAAGAGAGCACCTCACTTTTTCTACCTACTGTCTTGTCTGTATGTATCTTAATATGAAAGTCTGTGATTTTAGCTTCCTTCCCCAATTTCTGTAACTTACTCTTGAATGCATTCCTTTTTCAAAGGTGTTTTTAGTCTCTGCCTGGTTCTATGCGAAGCATGAGTGGCCATAGAAATTTATCACACAAGACCCTGCCTTCAAGGATTTATAATCTAGTTGGGGGCTTGGATACACACACAAGTAGAAGGATATTCACATACATAAAATAATGAATCAAGAGAATAGGTGGGAAACACTGAGAATATCATCATCCCAGTACCACTGAAACCAATCACCCTGGCATCGGGTGTGGACATCCCTTCAGGGTCTGGAAGCAAAACCAGCCCAGGGGAGAGCCCACAGTGATGTCAGCCATACCTCTCAGGCAGGATCTCAAATCATTTTTGGGGCTACGCTTTCCAGATCAGAGTCAAGTTAGGAAAGTTCCAAAAGGAGGAGCTGAATGTGGCCAATTACAGAGCAGTCTCAAAAAAAAAAAAAAAAAAAAAAAAAAACCCACCACACACCTGAGAGATGTGTGTCCTCCACAGTCATTGGCTGCCCCATGACTAGTCTCACTTACTTCTTTTCAAATTGACAGACCCACGTAGAGGATCAAATAAATAAAAGGCACGGCGGTAGGTGCCTGCCAGCATTGCACACTCAGATCTGACCCCGAGAGCCAGCCTGTGGCTTGAGTCCATTATCAGACAGCACGGGGTTCCAGAATTTATTTTATTTTATCCCCGTCTTCTTTGATTTTCAAACATGACCTCCTACATTGTAGACGATGGAGAGAGGCAGGGTCTTTCGCATGGTCCCTTTCTCAGAAAAAGAACTTGAATGTACAGCTTGATGCCACTGTGAATTCCCAATGTATCTCTCTTCTGGTGACAACATCTGTGTACGAAGATCACCACCTCCGGCACAGCTTGCGCACTGTCTGCAGAACAATGATAGGAATAACCAGTCGATAGTGCCGATACGATTCTACTATTTTTCTACATCTGCTCTTTGGTTGGCATTTTGTGTAGCTTGTGATGTGCATAAATGATCAACAGCAACAGTAATAAACTCCTTTGACTTTCTTTCGCCAGGAACTTGTGTTTATGGGATGCTCAGTGGCCACTCACTGGGGATTGTACTTAGGGCTGAAGGGATTCTTTCTCCGTGTGACGAGAGGACATCAGGGCCATGGCGGTTATTGCTGGGATCCGCCCTGTAGGGAAGCCTTCGGATATCCCGGGGTGGCCGAACAGAGCAGGGAGGGAACTCCAAGTGGACCCCTGGGAGGATGGGGTCTGGGAATGGGCAGGGACCCAGTGGGGTCTGGGAGTGGGAGGGGTCATTCAGGGAATGGGCCCCTGGGGTCTTCATCCCTATATTCAAGGCTCCCCAATCACCTGGACTTTCTAACAATCAGAGCTGCTCATTCACGATGTCTCTGGGGTGACGTATTCTCAGTCTCTGCACAGAGCTTGGTTGAGCCATCTAGAGGACGCTGTCAGAGGGAGGGTCCATTGTTTCCTGTGGTCCTGAAGGGTTGGCCATGACGAGTCCGCACCCAGGACCCGATTCTAGTAGGGACCGCCCCTGACTACAGCTCCTGCCAGAAGGGAGGCCTCTGGGCAGTTCTGTGGTTGGTGTGGCCCGGGGTCCATATCACCTGACCCTACGCCACCGGCCACAACTCATGGGGCTGGGGATGGATGAAGGAGCAAGGAAAGAGCTTCCTTAGACCGGCAGACAGCCGGAACAGGTGTGGAGAAAACGAGCCTGACCCATAAAGGTATCTCTGGAGCCTCAACTGGAGAATGGAGTGAGCATCAGGCCTTTGCAGTAGGAGAGGAAACCACCTGCTGAGGCTGCATTACCATGAACGGGGCACTAACGGGAGGTTGCTGTACACGGAGAGTACCCCAAGGTGACCAGCCCCTGCACCTGCAGTGGGTCCCTAACTCCAGTCTCTATGGGGTTGGGAGAAGAAACCAGGGTCCTGGGATTCCCAGGCAGCACCAAGGATTCTGCAACCAAACGAAGGTCGGGACCTCTGGAGGAGGAACGTTCAAACACATGTGACTGAGATCAAAAACACACTCTTCCCAAGTTTATGTTCTGTGTGTTTTTACATGTTCTTTACATCCGTGGTTCCAGTCAAACCCGTGCAATACAGAGAGCAGATAAGATTGGCCCCCAATTAAGCAGAAAGACACCAAGACTCCGGGAGGCTTATGAAATTCACCCTCTGTGTCCATGATCATCAGTGATGAGGGCAAGACTTCCATCCCGCTCTGATTTTATGCAAACATTTAAAAAGTTCCTGGAACCTGAATGTGTTGGGAGAGGGTGATTACAGACTTCATGGGGCTAACTCTCTCCTAGGGGACCTTCACCAGGCTCCGGAAAGCAGGACTAGAGGGTTGCAGATTCTCAGGTACAGAGTTCGAGTGTTTGACCAGAATTATGTCACTAACAAATACAACACACAACATCCCTTCCCTAGTCCCCGCTCCCGGGTCTGCTTGTACATTCCATCACATTTCAGGGGCGATGTAGCTGAAGACACTGTTGCGGGGAGGGCTGCTGTCTGGGAAATGCACCTAGTGGAGAGGAGGAAAGCAGTGAATCTTGAGGGAGAGAGAGGAGGGTACCCAGATGCGGGATTAATAGGACACAGAAGTGGGAGACAGTTTGAACCAATTTCTCCACATGCCTCAGGTTTCAATTTCAGAGCTCCTTGGTCACTGTACAAATGTGACTGTGGGGTAATGTGCATGGGTAGCCAGGGACAAGAGCGTCCACCAGACACCCCCGGGGTTTCAGACAGCAGACCAGGCACTTTCTTAACCCTCAGAGCCCGTGTTACTGTCCATGTGTCACGGCTGGGGAGACCGGCTAAGCAACACACTTGGGTTCACACTGGGACTTGGAAGGGGTCTCTCCAGGGCTTCGTCTCCACCTCATAGTAGCCCATGAGACCTTGCTACATCTGGCCCCTTGCAATTCTGCTGCCTATCTGCTTCCCACCCCTGCGCACCTCCTCCTTCGAGGCGTATTCCCTCCTGTCTAGGCTCACGGGCTGCTTTGCTGTTGCTTCCAGCTGACACACTGTCCCAGGCCATGCCCCGGCCGCTCACTCCTTCTGAGTCCCGCTCCTTCCCTTCCTTCTGGCTTTTACTGCAATGTCGCCCTGTTAGTGATGCTTTCCCTGTCCACCTGCTCTGCCTCCAGACCCTGCACAGTCCACGTCCTGCCCCACATTTTCTCCTGGGCACTTATGCACCATCAAAGGTGCTACCTGTCTTCTGTATTTATCTTATTTATTGTCTTTCCTCACTGAAATGTCAGCTCCGTGAAGGAGGGATTCCTTTTTTGCTTTCTGCCCGGCTTCCAACTTCTGATTCCCACTACCTGGGCACATGGTGCAGCTTTAATAAAAAGTGTGATGAGTGAATGAAGGAAGGAATAAATGAGCATTTGAACACCTAACCTTGGGCTAACCAAGGCCCATGCTGCGGCCCTTTGGGTGACGGCCTCTCTGGGTGCCTTTCACCAACTGTGTCCCCCCAGCACCTGGGTCCTCTCCAGCATTCTCCTATTATCTCCCTCTCTTCCATGGGGGAAATAGCCCAGCTAGGGCTGGGGGAAGACCCTCCCCCCAGCTCACCTCACACACTGGCCGGAGGCTGGCCAGAGGCAGAGACAGATCTACACAGTCTGCAGAGGGCACCCAGAGACCAGCAAATGGGGAGCCCGTTGAGACTTGGAGGTTCCGCTCCTGGTTGCACAAGCTGCCCTAGAATCTGAGCAAGAAGGAAGAATGGAATTTATTTTGGGGAACAAGAAAGGAACATAGAAGTCAGGAAGCTAGCATCAGGGAAGGCAGTATGACTTTTTAGGATTTGGGGCTAGGATTAACCCAATGAATTTATCGCAGTTCAATTCACACAGGATTGAGGCATGCCGGGCTTAGACACGGAGCCAGGAAAAGACATCCATGTAAAAGACAGGCGGCTCTCCTAACTGAGCCAACCAACTGTTTGGTGATGAGCTAGAAAGTTGCCTTCTCCAACAGAGGTGCCCCAATTCCCCCCTGAAAGATGGCATTTGCTACTTTCATTTCAGAGGAAACTTCTGCCTCTTGCAGGGCAAAAGAAATCCTTGGGGGAATGAATGACAGGGACCAGTCATGCTCTGGTTTCACTAATTTTTATTGAAATAAACAACGTTCCAGGCTCTGTTTCAAGCCCCTGAGAGAATCATGTGCCAAAGCCGGCAAGATGCCTGCCTTCGTGTCGCCTCCTACAGAGGAAGCCGACAATGAGAGTTAACGTAATAGATGAGGAAACATGGTATTCATATTACCGCCTTCTTCAGAAACTTCCCCAAGGCTCGGAAATGGAATTATTTTTCCTCTTCTTTCCTTGTTTTTTTTTTTTTTTTTGCCTCTCTCTGAGGGCACATCTTGTCATATAATAACATTACTGATTATTTATAACTGTTATTGCTAAAATAATTAATAATACTATTAATGCCTGCTTATATTATTGAGAGTTTGGCTCCCCTCCTGCAGATTGGAAACTTCTAGAAGGAATGGCCGCTGGACATGTCAAAGAGAAGTGAAGCATGGATCGGCCTTTCTAGGTTTCTAGTTCCTCGTCCGTCGGACAGCAGCAGTAACCTGCATATTCCACATAGTTCCGAAGACTGCAGGGGAACCATGACCTTGGCCCCATGACGTTCTCCTTGTTCTTCAGTTGTCTCTCTGGGGCCCCTGCTGATCTGACCCCCATGAGAGCAGATGAGGAGCCAAGTCTTCTCAATCTAGCTGCTCCCAAGATGCCAGAGCATGGGTGGGACAGAGGGGGCTCAGCCTGGCTCAGGGGACAAACATCCTACCTAAAGCAGCTCCCTCCTCTCTCCTTCCTGGACCTCAGCTCCTACAGACAATTTGTACCATTCTCTTTTCCACTGAAACAAATGTTTAAATTAAGGAAAATTCATCCCCCTAAATCTAACTCCCTCACACCTCTATTTTCTCCCCCATAAAAAGACACCAAACCAAACTAAACTAAATTAAATGTCATTTAAATATCAAAGACAGCTTCAGGGTAACCCAGCTGCACAAGAGCTGAATAAGATCTCTTGGCTCAACATTCTATTAGAGCCATGGCAGGAAAAGCACCAGCTCTGTGGTCCTACAGTGCTGTAAAAGAAAGACATAAGGTCATCCCTTCCCTGACTCATCCCCCTGTGTTCCACCCTACGTAAACCAGGCTCCATCTGCAGGGATAGGACTGCTCTGCTTTGCAAGGACACTTTCTAAACTCCCGCCATGGCCATCCCCTACTCATGCTCATTTCTAGAATCTTTGCTCGTGTTAAGTATTGCTGACATTCTTGCCTCTTGAGGGAGTCTGTAAATATTAGGGCTTCCTTCTTACTGTCCCATTATTCACATAGAGGGATAAACTTAGATCCAAGGATAATCTAACGTGATACGATGCGCAACATGCTCTAGGGACACAGAGGCATAAAAGATCAATGACGCCAAGGGCAGCTGAGGGTGCGGGAGTTCACAGTGAGGATGAGGTATGTCTGGGGCAAGAATGAAGATGCAGAGGTTTTCAGATGGAGGATGGAGGGGGTGGGTGCAGTCACAGCAAATGGTTTGTGCAAAGCCTCAGGTGTGGGGGTCCATGTCCAGGCACTGAAGACGGCCGCCGTGCAACAAGAAATGGGAAGGGCTTGGGGCCAGTGCTGGTTGAAGGTGAGACCTGAAGAGCCTCAGGATACAGTGTTCTGAATAGGGATGTGGGAGCACATGCATACAGTGCACAACAGAGGAACCACGCTTGTGCAAAAAAAAAAAAAAAGAAAGAAAGAAATGCTTGCTATTTGGACTCCTATGTGACTCAGTCAGTGAAGCATCTGCCTTCAGCCAAGGTCATGGTTCCAGAGTCCCAGGATCAAGCCCCACAATGGGCTCACTGCTCAGGGAGTCTGTTTCTCCCCTTTACTCCCCCACCCAACTTGTGTTCTCTTTCTCTCTCTCTAATGCTCTCTCTCTCTCTCAAATAAATAAATAAATAAATAAATAAAATATTTAAACAAATCCTTGGCATTGAATTATTCTAAGTAGCACCGCAAAGCGAAGCCAGAAGTTGAACACAAGCTGCACCGTCTAGACCAGTGCTCACCATTGAGGGCACGTCCATCAAGGTGACGTGTGCTGGGTCAGTGCTGGCGGCCCCTGGAGCAGGTGGATTTCCAGGAAACTTGGCATATCTCTGAGAACATCCATAACCTAGTTTGTGATATTTTTCTTGCATGTGTATTTTTAAGTGATATTAATTGTGCTAATGAATATCATTATGTGCAGAGAATTTTGCCAAATACCTTGCATGTGATGCAGTGTGATTCCCTGAACGTCTGGCTGGCTGGCAATGGCCTTAGGCTGACTGACCTGGCAAAGGCAGTGGGATGCCATAGTCCCAGGAGGGAAGCTTCTTGCATGCAATTGCTGGGGGAGAGCCTCCCCAGCCAGCCGGCCCACATACTTTTTTTTTAAAAATTAAATTAATTTACTTATTTTCAGAAAAACAGTATTCATTATTTTTTCACCACACCCAGTGCTCCATGCAATCCGTGCCCTCTATAATAGCCACCACCTGGTATCCCAACCTCCCACCCCCCGCCCCTTCAAACCCCTCAGATTGTTTTTCAGAGTCCATAGTCTCTCATGATTCACCTCTCCTTCCAATTTCCCCCAACTCCCTTCTCCTCTCTAACTCCCCATGTCCTCCATGCTATTTGTTATGCTCCACAAATAAGTGAAACCATATGATAATTGACTCTCTCTACTTGACTTATTTCACTCAGCATAATCTCCTCCAATACCCGTCCACGTTGCTACAAAAGTTGGGTATTCATCCTTTCTGATGGAGCCATAATACTCCATAGTGTATATGGACCACATCTTCCTTATCCATTTGTCCATTGAAGGGCATCTTGGTTCTTTCCATAGTTTGGTGACCGTGGCCATTGCTGCTATAAACATTGGGGCACAGATGGCCCTTCTTTCCACGACATCTATATCTTTGGGGTAAATACCCAGTAGTGCAATTGCAGGGTCATAGGGAAGTTCTATTTTTAATTTCTTGAGGAATCTCCACACTGCTCTCCAAAGAGACTGCACCAACTTGCATTCCCACATACTGTTTTAAAGGTTGAGACTCAGGTACTTTCAGTGCAAAGACATTTAGCTTGCCTAAAGTGGACACAGATAGTGTGTGAGCTCATTGGTTTGAGAGGGCATACTCCACTTTTCCTCCACTTACCCTCATATAACAGAACTTTGCTTCTGTGCTGGCAGGCCCCCTTGGGCAGTAGAGTTTTCTATGGCACCTGCTTATTGCTCTCCTGGTTTTGTTTTTGTTTCTGTTTCTGTTTTCCAACTAGACACAGGCATTATGCCATTTAAACTCAAAACTCCATGAAATATGAATGGATATTATTCCCATTTTATTGATGATGAGATGGAAACTCAGAGTTCAACTTGCCAGCAACACACAGCTGGTTGGGGAGCGAGGGTGCCAGGAATCCACCACAGGGCATCTGGGAGCAAAGTCTATGCTCTTAAAAACCACACTGCTGGAATCACTTCAACTTCTCTTTTTCTTGTCCCTATTCTATGGTAAGTAAAGGTTCTGACATCTGTCAGATGGTGGATTGGGAGACCAGTGGAATAACCATGGACCGAGGCACCTGCTGACTAGTGTTTCTAAAAGTGCCAAGAATCAGCTAAGGTGATCCCAGGCTCCAGCGGTCTTGGCCACATGGAACCCAGTTCCTCTTTCCTTATGATACAGAGGCATCAGTACCTTCAGAACCAAGAGATTCTCTTAAAAGCAACTGTTCAATTACCTTACTTCACAATCAAGAAAATTGAGATGATGGAAGAGCACCTCATTTGCTCCAGGCTACACAGTGTGACCCCCTGGCCGGGGTGCCAGCAACCAGGAGGCCTGTCCCAGGCCCGTGCTGGCCCCATGGCCACCTGAGTTTCTGAGTGTCTGTGGGAGGTGCGCCCTGACCCTACCAAGCCTAAAGGCACACTCACTCAGTTGCTTCTCCGTCGGTGGGCGATGCCATGGTAGGGCAGGGGTTGCCATTGTGAGCTCCCTGTCCCAAATGTCCTTGCCTCTCTCCTGCCCCTTAAAAAAATGTTCATACGGTTGAAAATGAAAGAGTGGTTTTCTCTCATATTTCAACTATGAGGGTGCTCTGAGCCCTTTTACTGTGAGACTGGTTGTTGGATGAATTCTCATTAAGCCCTGGGCTTATAGGTTGAATACCAATATTTGCTTTCTGGTTTCATATTATCTTGAATCCTTCCAATATTATATTTTTCAATAAATTAATTGGACCTTTCCAATAAATTAAATGGAAAAGGCTTTGGGCCATGTTCTCTTCTTCATGCCTTTTTCCAGTCATCTGTGGCGACAGGGCCCATAGTGGCCTGTCCTCTTGGATGGAGGGACGATAATTAGAAATGAATCAGAGTAATTGAAAATGGATATTGGGCTCAGAGCACCATAGGGGGAAAAAAAAAAATCTGCCCTTGCATTTGTAAAAAGCTCATTTCACAGATTCATCTTTTAAAAACACAAACGTGGTGTGTCTAACACCCTTCAGTGGTTCCCCACTGTTCTTAGGGCAAAAGCGAAATTTCTTACAAGACCTGGCCTGATCCAGTCTGCTCTGAACCCTGCCTCTTTTGCTCATCATTAAATCTCCAGAACCCGGTTCAGGGCCTGGATGGTGGAGCTTCCGAACTGCTCCCTATCCTTCGCTCCCCCACCACGTGCCGAGAACCTACTTTGGGTGGACACCAAGGATGGTGGGGGGCACTAGCTCCCCTGGGCTTGCCTCAGTCTCGTGTACAGCTGCTGGAGAAGAATCTGGGACTTCCAGAAGGGAGCTCAGTGGACACTCTTCCCAGCACAACACGGTCACTGGTAAAAATCAGACAGAAAACAATCATTCAAAGTGTCCAAGCAAAAACTGTCCTGGGTTAAGTTAAACAGGGAAGTTAGCCTTCCGTCCACGCTACTGCAAAAGGGACAGACCAGAGATCAGTGGAGCTGACGCTGGGACAGAGGACATTGGGCCGTCTGTGCTTGCTGACTGGTTTTGTCCAAAAGAAAGTAAGGTTTCCCCTAGGTGAGGACAGGAGGTAGTGTGAGAGCGTGGGGTGAGGTGTCCCCACAGTTAGGCTCCTAAACTCTGGTCACTATCTTCTCTGATGATTACGTTGCAAAGGGGAGTTTCCAGGTCCCGAGAAAGACGTTCCTGGGCTATGAAACTGGCAAAAAGACTTTTAAGAAGATGTGCATCTCAAAGGCGCAGAGACAGGATTTACGACTGCATGTTTTTCAAGGGAAAAAAAAAAAACAAAAAAACAAAAACAAATAGATCTAAGGAAAGGGAGTTCAGGAGCCCAGAGATGGGAAGTCTGTCCCAAGTTCAGTCCAACTGAAGGGAATGGAAAGGCCTTCTTGTCGAAAGTTTCTGAAAACTGTCCTCAGGGCATACAGAAATGGAGAACTGCTGCTTCAAGAAAACGCATCACGTCTCAGTAAGAACAGCGGACGTCTGTAGCATTTGAGACACGGTCTGGTTTGCGGTCTCCTCCCCCGTTCCATGTGACAGAAGCTCTCTCCTGAGGACATGCTTCCAGGAATGGGGGGGGGGGCGCTCCCTCTCCCCAGCTCCCAGTCTGGGGCTAAGCCCAGAAGGGCAGGCTGCTGACCTTTCTTGTCTCTATCCCATCAGTTCTATGATCAGAAACTCTATTCTAGGCAGGCAAAGCTGGGGATGGGGTCTCTGTTCTCCCATCCAGCTCCCACTTCTGTGTAGAAGTCCTACTCCAGGCGTAGAGACCCATGGCTACCGGTGCCAGTTTGCTTCTATCCCAGCTCGCTTATGGGAAGGCGGCATGCGAGAAAGGGTGAGCCAAGACCAGGAGCTGCCATGATACCCCCCGCCCCCCAACATCCTGCCCCCTCATACAGTACGATTGTCACTCCAGGAAACCACACGTCCTCGTCCCCACTCCTGGTGCTCTGGTGCAGGGGATCTTCCTGGGAGGAAAGAAGTCAGAAGGAAAAAGAGCTCTCTAGCTCTGCCTGCCCGAAGGACTGGCTGTATTTGGATCTCAGAGTGGAGCTCTCTGCGTCCAAGAGTGTTGTTGAGAATGGTCAGCGAGAGCTCTCTCCCATAAACACCTGCCAGCCATATGTCTAGGTAAAGAGCCAACCCTCTCCCCTCCTTTGTTTTCCAGACCTTAGTCATCTTTTGTCCCCTGTATTTATTTTCTGCCAACACTGACAATCATATGGTTTTTTTTTGCCAGCTTCATGGAAGTGTAATTAACAAAACTGTAATGTATTTAAAATGTACAACATGACTATTTACTAAATTTACAAATTAACAAAATGGTAAGGTATTTAAAACGTACAGCATGACCATTTGATAGGCAGAACATCCTCCTCCAATTTAATGCCCGCATCCGTCACTCCACATACTTACGTGTTTTGGGGAGTGAAAATCTGTAAGTTCTACTATCCTACCAATTTCGATGATGTAACGCGGTGTTATCAACTATAGTCACAATGTTATACATTAGGTCCTTAGGACTTACTCACCTTATACCTGCAAGTCTATATCCTTTTACCGGTCTCCTTATCTCCCCCAACCCCTAGATCCTGGTAACCACCGTCCTGGCCTATGTATCTAGGAGGTTTTTGTTTTTGTTTTTTAAGATTCCACATATAAGGGATACCGTGTAGTATCTGTCTTTCTCTGTCTGACTTATTTCACTTAGCATAATGCCCTCTAGTTCTATCTATGTTTTGCAAATGGCAGGATTTCCTTCTTTTTTAAGGCGGGATACTATTCCACTGCATGCCTAGACTCCACATTTTCTTCATCCATTCCTCCATGACGGACACTGAGGTTGTCTCTGTACCTTGGCCACTGTGACTACGGCTGCCGTGAACACCTTTGAAAAAGAGATTTTGTTTCCTTCGGATATATACCCGGCCGTGGGATTGCTGATCATGTGCTAGTTCCAATTTTAATTTCTTGGGGAACCTCCACAGTGTTTTCCACAGTGACTATAACAGTTCGTCCCCCCCCCGACAGAGCAGGAGTTCTGTTACTCCACGTCGTCGCCAACCCTTGTTACCACGTGTGGTTTTGACGCTAGCCGTCCTAACCCGTGTGAGCTGATGCCCCACTGCGGTTTGATTGGCATCTTTCTGATGGTGAGTCATGTGGAGCACCGCTTCAGGTGCCTTCTGACCATCTGTATGTCTCCTTTGGAAAAAATGCCCACTTATATCCTTTGCTCCTTTTTAATATGGATTTAAAAACATTTTTTTGTTCACTGTCTCTCTCCTCCAAGTAGAATATAAATTTCATGAAAACCAGGGTCTTGTCTGTTTTGTTCTACTCTATGCAAGGCATTTAGGATAGGACACAGCACCGATAAGCCCCACAGTGAGCCCTCCAAGATGCCTTGAGGTGAGACTAAGCCCCTAGCTCACTTTCTCATCAGAGGGGGCAGCTCGGAACAAGACTCATTTCCGAGATCAGTTTTGTGTGAGTCTCTGCAAGTAAACTTTTCTCCACTAGAGGGCAGAGTTCACTGCCTTTTAAAGATTTGTCCTTCAACAAAAGAACCTGCTTTCCTGTCCCCTAAGGGTCTCAGTTTTAGGTCTGTAAGCAATAATACATAAAGGGCGCTCAATATCCACAGAGCCAACTGTTTAATATAATTTGGTGTCTTGCCTGCCAAAGTTGGAAATCAAAGCGATTGAGAACAAAAATCAAAATGAGAACTCATATTTCCTATTAAATGATTTTTCTTCTTACCAAGCGCTATCACAGCAATAACATGTTCAAATCCAATAAACACATGGTTATGCTCATGTTTTGCATAATTGCCAATCAGTCACTCCAAGCCCCTACTAAAGAAATGTTGAACAAATATCTAGAGACCGTCAGTTGGAAGGGCAGGGCGTTACTGGCTTCTTTGGGGCATCTCTTCTACTCCAGCCTGCTGACTCCCTCCTGCCTGTTGTAGGTAGGGCCCTGGGGTCTTCCCTCCCCACCGCAGAAGTCGGTCCACTGCCCTGCCCAGGCCTTATCCTAATGCTAGGGCAGGAGACCCCTCACCAGCTGCTTCCCCTTTACTGCAGTGGTGTCCTAGCCTGTTGGGGGGGGGTGGGAACCACCAGCCATGATCATTACAGACACACATTCTTGCCCTTCGTAGACATCCAGCGTGAACTCAGAGCTTTAATCCCCTCATCAAGCAGTTAGAGCCAATGAGGAATGCCCTTCTCCCTAAATAAGTGGTTCTTCAGGTGAGTGTCCATTCATATCATTGGGGAACTTTGAAAAATCCTAATGCCCGCTCCTCCCATGAGTTCAGTCAGAGTCTCGGGGGCTGAGCCTGGGGATGGATGTTTCTAAACATCTACAGTCCTGCGAGTGGGCAGCCTGGATTGAGAAGTACCATGTCTGACCCTGACGTGATGCTTGGTAACGGGGTGTTTTGTACGTTCCTCCACTCAGGTCCTGATTCATCCACTCAAGCAATCAATTAACCGTTCATCTACAGCACAGTTTTGTTTTGTTTTTGAGAGAGAGAGAGAGCATGTGAGCAGGGCAGGAGGCGCAGAGGGAGAGGGAGAGAGAGAGAGAATCTTCAGCAGGCTCTACACTCAGCACGGAGCCCAACATGGGGGGTGCAAAATCAAGATTCAGATGCTTAACCGACTGAGCCACCCAGGCGCCCATAAAGTGCTTTGGTTTTTGAAAGCCAGCAGTGAGAACTTGGAAAGTGATCTAAGCTCTTGAACATCGGGTGTCTCCTGGGTGCTCTGATTGTTGTGAAGCTTAACTGAGATAATATATGAGAAGCCGTCAGCAAATAATAGGTGTCCAATAAATTGTGGGTGTTAGATTATTCATTTATTCTATAAAATATATATTGTCAGGCACTGGGCTAAGTTCTGAGGTGATGGTCGACCTGACATTCACAGGGAAAATGTCCCACGGCGTGCCCAAATTTGCTGATGTCAAGACAGCACACCGTGTCCCCCAGAAGATGTCATCAAGTAAAACTAAGAAAGAGTGACCAATTCAAACCCTCCAAGGATCCTATTAATTGAGGGTTATTGGTGTCTGGAGATCCCTCCTGAATGGGTTGGAGGTGCTGTGGGCTCTGTGAGTGGGGACCGGGTGGGGCTTGATGGGACCAAGGGGCCATTGCAAGGGAGTGAGCCAGGGAAGCCGGACTCAAGCCAAGTATGAGGCCTCCCCAAGTCATCCACTAGAAATGGTAATAAAGCCGTGAGGTCAGTCAGAGGCCTCAAGACTCCCAAAGAAAGGTCCACTATGGCAAGCAGGATGGAAACTGCCAACTGTTGTTGTGAGAAAGAGAAAATCCAATGTAGCTGCGTTTTCAGATTCTCTATTGAAGAATGGGAAACTATAGATTTCTATGTGTATTTTAAAATACAGATTTTTTAAAAATTAAATATACTAGAGCAAAAATACTTTGGGTCAGTGTCTCACCATTCCGTAAACTCTTTGGTCTGTGGGACTGGTAAATCCTGAGACGGGTTCTGCACTAGTTTAGAAAATCAGAGTAAATGTAGTTGCTAAATTAGCCAAAACACAACATTGCATCCTTATAGAAATGGCCACCCCTGTTTGGTCTGGCTCCTAACTCCCTCCCTGATGAGCAACCCGGACTCACAGGAAGGGTCTCCGCCCCGTGTGGACAGGGTCCTGGTGTTGGAGGAGAACACCGCTTCTCGTTTGGTCCACGGAAACGTCCTGACTCCCTCACCAATCTCTTCCCGGGGAGGGTGAAGAGCCCTCTGGGTTCAGTGGTGCCACCACTCAGATTAAACACTTTGGATTTCGTCAGTTAAGAAACCTTCTTTCCTTTGTCTGAAAGCTTTACCTGAAGGTTTTCACCAGTGGTACTTGTGGATTTATTCCACAGTGGGGACACAGAATGCTGCCAGATTTGTTTTGCTCTTAGTGATCAGTTTCCTGTAACGACCTCCCCGGACCCCGGACCTCCCCAATCTCTAGACACACGCCGAGGCTGACAGGCAGAGGGCTGCTCTGCTGGCCTCCCCCGAGGAGTCTGGCTCGGGGCAGAGGCTTAGCCCAGCTCTGCTCCCACCGGGCTCAAGACCAGGAGCCTTTCCCTGTGCTCACATGTGCCTGCCAGGGGCTAACTCCCCACCCTTGCTTCTCCCTCCTCTTTCCACGGCCCCTCCCAGCCCCCCGGTCTAGCTGGGCCTGCGGGGTCTCAGCCTTCCTTGGCCCCAAGGGCATGGCAGGATAACTCCTGCCTCCTCCCTGAGCCTCAAGTTCTAAAACACCAATTCCTCTCTTGTCTCTCTCCTGACTTCCCTACGAAACGTGAGGAAATGGCCTAAAAAGTCCAACTCACACCTCGTTTCGTCCTCATCCTGCCCTGCTTCTCTTAGCCTTAGGCACCCACACAGTAGCCCATCTCTGTTCCCACAAACCCCAGCTCCCGTCTACAACAGCTCCAAGGACGCAGCGGGTGCACCCCACACGGTGCACGCCCCAGGGCTGAGGAGGGCGCCGAGGGCCAGCAGTGCCCACGAAGGAGCAGGAGTGACTGTCCCCCACGTCGGGGCTTCCTGCGGCCCATGACCCCCCCCCCCCCGCCCCCAGAAACGATAGACTCGTTTCCTCTTCGTTCATTTGTTCAAAACATCTTTCCGAAGACCCTCTTCAGTGCTGGGCCTGGCAGACACGCTGGGGAGCCTCAAACAGGGAAGCCACAGGCCTGCCTTGGAGACAGGTGGGGTCCTGGCGAGAGGACACGCGTGGGGACGGGTGGATTCCAGCGTGGTGTGACAGAAACAAAGCCGAGGAGGATCAAAGGCAGCAGGGGGCACCGTGGAGGAGCGAGGACCCGGGCCCGTCCTGCACGCCTCGGGGGCCCGCACTGTGCTCTGTTCTCTCCCTCCGTCATTCCGCCGTGACTCCCGGAGCACCCGCAGGTACAGCAGAAACGAACACCCCGTCCTGACGGGGTTCCCACGCCTCTTGTTGCAGACATTATGGACAGATGGAGAGCCCTGAACAACACCTGAGCGGACCAGGGGGGAACGAGCAGAGCCTCTCAAAGACCAGACGGCAGAACGGGCTGAAGGACAAGCTTCGTCAGATGCAGCACCACTGAGCTACGGGCCCAGGGAAGCTTGGTCGTGAGACCCGTCCCAGTGCTCAGCAGCATCCCAGGGCCTCTGCCCCCTGGTGACATCCTCGCCTTCAGTCGTGACAACCAGAAACATTTCTGGACATGGCTACATGTCATCTGGGGAACGGCATTGCTCCCGGGTGGGAATAGTCGCTGTGGGATACATCAGTGAGAGGTTCTAATATTGAAGGAACAACCCTGTGCTTACACACGTGGGCTTAGTGCTTCTGTGCATTTATTTGGAAACAAATGAGTGAGTGACATGGAGACTTCAAACCTTCTGTGTACACCTTTGAGCAGGCTAACATTCACGCTGGGAGTCCCACATTCACGACAGCAAAAATGCCACTCTCTCACAGGCAAACGTCTTCAGGCCCAGGACTTGCTTTTCCTTTGAAAGTCATACCATTTGTTGGGACAGGACCAAGTCCCACATCCTCTGACCCAAGGAAGGGCGAAAAAGATACGAGTTTAGGATCCCGTGCCAGAGGCCAGTGGTCCTCACTGCCCGTCCACAGGGTGAAGCAGAAAATTTAAGAGAAAAATAAAAAGCAGAGACACTTTGCAGACTCATTCGCAGGATTTCAAAGCCTCAACTCCATCATGATGCTTTTAAAGGTCCATAAAAGCTACAGAGATCACTCATCACAGGGCTTTCTCTTTACAAAAAGGCCAAACCTAACATCAGTCTGAAAGGCTAGAAGGTTGGTGTTTAAAGTGGTTCAAAATGACCCCTGGCTTTCAAGTTCATCTGATGATAGGACCAGTGATGGGTGAGACGTTCCTCAGCTGCTCTCTTTCTAGGATGTCAGTGAATGCCGATCAGCCCAACTGTTGCACTGAACACCCCGTAACACTTCATTGGTACCGTCTCCTTAATAAACTGGGCAGATGAATTGGTTGGAAAATGGGCCACTGGAGCTCACCCAAGCCTGCTATTTCCACCCAAATTTTAGTTATGCCCGCTTAAAGGCCCTTCCCTCCTTGGGAACGCACTAGTCACAGTAGAGAAGGATTCACAGGAAGCTGCTCTGGGAGAGGGGCAGAGTGGGGGCCAAACACAGTCTCGGATTAAATCTCAGCCAAGAGATTCAGGTGGGGTTCCTTGCCTCAGCACAACTGACATTTTGCACTAGGTCATTCTTTCTCTGTGGGCCTGCCCTACATGCTACAGGATGTCAGCACATGCCTGTCCTTTACCCACGAGCTAATATGTCCCAGTAGTTGCAACCAAACATGTCTCCAGACCTTGCTAAACGGCCCTGGAGCAGGATGGGGAGTCATCCCAGCTGGAGAAACCCAGAGCTCAGACGAGGTTAATTCTAACTGGGGTCAGGAGCTTGCCCTAGAACAATGGGCACATCTGGAAGTAAAGAGCCCATGGGGTCTGTGGAGGGGGTTCATTTGTCAAGCAAAGACCTGGGGATAAACGCTGGAGAGTTTATTTGGGGAAGTATCTTGGAGTCTGGTGTGGCTGGATGGGGGCGATGCTCTGGTGGAGGAAATCCCACGGGTCCAAACGTTGAAGAAGTCGAAAGGCAGAGTTGATGGTGGACTCTAGGTTTCATCCAGCCCTCAAAGCTGGCCAGATGACAGTTTTTTATTTTCCCGTTTTCAGGACAGCTAACCGAGGTAAGTAGAGTGGCTATCCCAAGGCCATGAAGGCAGTTGTGGGATTCCTTTATGTTTTTTCCACCCAGGAACAACGTGGTCACGTTAACTGGAGCATTTGTGGTCTTGGACCAGCCAGATGTCTGGTCAGGTGTCAAGAAAGCGAGGAGACCCCATAAGAGCTAAATAATTTAGGGCATGACAAAATGGAAAACACCTCTTGTGGTTTTTGCTCACACATCAGTTGGGGGAGAGCAATGCTGTGGGATGGTGCAGGTGTGGGATGGCTCTGCCACACAAGGGTGCTCTAAGCCCTCTTAGGTGTCCCCAGTATCTGCAGAACAGATACTTGCTGAGTGGAAAAGGTTGGGAAGAAGAAGGAGGACCCTTTCCACAAAGCTTATTTTCCACATGTCTCTGCAGGATGCATATGTGTCTAATGAGGCACAGATTGAAAATGGCTGAAGACTCCTGTAGGGAAACCGGGGTGATGGCTCCCAGAGGCACAGTGAGGAAGTTCCTCTAATTGCAACTTTTAGTTATTACCAACATGGTCCCCATACTTCAGGGATAAGTGCCAGAGAGCTGTTCTCACTTCTACACCATCTCCAGGAGAACCAGGAGAACTGGTACAGCTTCAGGACCAAGGAGAAGCCAGCCTGCTTGCCTTCGGAGTGTTAGTGTCACTCTTGAATATTCAGATAGAAACGCTTTAGAGAGTCCATGATACATGACGGACATTGGGCTAAAATGACGGCTATGTTAGTTTTGTGAAAACCGTTAATGTCACGATGGCTGATGCCAGATGCTGTCGTAACTAGCTAATAGGCTTGGGCAATCCCACCAAACATTGTAGGGGTATATTTGGGGTTAGGCACTGTGTTAATACTATGCACATTAAATATAGTCCTTAATTTCACCCTGGTAATGATTCTATGATATGAATATTATTTGCGACACCCTCTGTGAAGATGAGATTCGGGTTCGGAGACTAACTGACTAGTCTAAAGCCTCAACAATAAAGACAAAGGGTGAAATATTCAGAGTCTGGCCCTTTTGACTTCCAGCTTGATGCTTTAGAAAACTACCCAAGGATGACGATGTTTTGAAGTAGTTTTAGACCAAGTTAAACGTGCAAAAAGGAGCACAAGTGTTGAGTGAACGGTTCAGTAAATCTTACAATTTAGTGTTGTATTTTTTTAATAATCTTTACTCCCAATAGACTAATCACAGATCTTTAAATACAAAAAAAACTCCTCTTCTTTCTCTTTGTAACAATATACTCCCAGGTCCACTGCTGTCCCAAAGCCTGCCTCCCATGAATGAATGAGCTTTGCTTGATATTATACTTTACATAAATGGAGTCAGACCTTATTACCTCCTTGGGTCTGGCTTCCTTCACTCAGCATTATGTATGTGAATTCCCTTTTTATGGTATTTTTTGGAACACAGTCATTGTCACTCTACCCCCCCTATATTATATGGCAATCTTAGTTAGCCATTTACTTTTAGATTAACCTTGAGATTTTTCCATTTCTCATCATTAAAAATATTATTGAATATGAATAATATCATATTTTGAGTATTAAGGCGATACACTTGCCTGTGTGTCTCGGTGCTCATATGTGCAGATTTCTGTAGGTACATGCGAGGGGTGCAGTGGCTGGGGAAAGGTAGGCATCTTGTATGTTCTGCAAATACTGCTGACAGGTTTCCACAGTGGTTGTGTGATTTTCACTCTTTCTAATAATGTATAGATATGTATATATATACACACATACACATATACATAGTGTATATATGTGTATCTATATTCATATTTACATATATACGTATGTACACTATACATAGTGTGTGTGTGTGTATACATACGGAGTCCAATCACTCCATCAAATCACCAATGCTTGATATTGTCATTATTTCACACTTTTAGACATTAGGTGACTGGGTAATGGAATCTCATTACGGTTTGAGTTTTAATTTCTCTGATGGCTGATAGCGTTGCGCATCCTTTCACGCACGTACAGATTACTGGCAATGATCCGAGTGCTTGGGTATTCTCACTAGTATTTTCTGCCTTTACTATTTGTGTTAACACATTTTGCTCATTGATTTCATGGAGCATGCTATCTGCTGTGTCTACTCTTGGTAGGGTATTTCATATCTATCCCGAGGTTTGTCTTTTCATTCTCTTAGCTATGTCTTCTGATGAAGGATGCTTTGCGAGGCTTCTGCTTTACGGCTTTAGCTTTTTATGTCCTATTTGAGAATTCTTTTTCTTGTTCCAGCATCATGAAGATACTGCACTGTTTTCTTCCAGCCGCACGACTGCTTTCACTTTCACAGAGAACTTTTTAATTTGTCTTAAATTGATTTATGCCAGTCATGAGGTGGAAGTCAAAATTCAATTTTTTTTCCCCATTTGGGTATCCATCGACAGTGCAATTTAATGAAAAATCCATCCTTTCCCCAAGGTCCAGAGAATGTTCTCTTTTTCATGAATTAAGAAATCATACATTTGTGGATTGGGGGGACTGGGTGGCTCAGTGGGTTAAGCCTCTGCCTTCGGCTCAGGTCATGATCTCAGGGTCCTGGGATCGAGCCCCGCATCGGGCTCTCTGCTCAGCAGAGAGCCTGCTTCCCCCTCTCTCTCTGCCTGCCTCTCTGCCTGCTTGTGATCTCTGTCTGTCAAATAAATAAATAAAATCTTTTTAAAAAAATGACAAACTCCCATCTCCTGTGATGATCACATGATGGCTTCTCCTTTATTCTTTTAATATTTTAAAATTGTAATACAATTATGAAACCATCTTCACGTGTTTAAGATAGCTTGAGTGAGAAGTATTTTGTGTGCATTTCATTTTATATCTATTAGCTGTCCATTATATATTAATATTTTAAGATTTTTGCATTTGTGCCTCTGAGAAAGATTGGTCAGTACTTTTCCCATTTTGTAACTTCCTTCTCAAATTTCCATATCGAAGTCGTTGTGCCTTCATCAAACAAGCCAGAGAATTTTCTTTATTTTCCCATTTTCTGAGGAGGAAAAAAAGAATCATGATAATAGTGTCATTTCTTCTTTCAAATGCTTGGAAGGGGGCTTATTGGTCTGGACATCTGTTCCGAAGATATTTTCATGTACATATTTGTTGTTTTTAATATGTATGATCATTCAGAGTCTGTCTCACTTTGTTTCTGTTTTTGAGATGTACTTTTATAAGAATTTTTCCATTTTATCTCTATTTTCAAATGCAGATGTTAATTATTTGGTATATAGTTTTAATATCTATAGGACTTAGAATGCTGTCTTGTTTGATCATTCTTGTCATTTCCTTGTAATCACCCTGTCTCTTTCTCTCTCTCTCTCTCTCTCTCTTTTTTTTTTTTTTTACTTTGACAGATGGAGATCACAAGTAGGCAGAGAGGCAGGCAGAGAGAAGGGGAAGCAGATCCCCGCTGAGCAGAGTCCTATGAGGGACTTGATCCTAGGACCCTGAGACCACAACCCGAGCTGAGGGCAGAGGCTTTAACCCACTGAGCCACCCAGGAGCCCCTCACCCTGTCTCTTAAGTCATTCTTACTAGGGGGTTTGCAATCTTGTTGTTTTATTCACAGAACCAAGTGGGTTTGTTGATTTTTATCTGAGGAAGTTTGTTTTCTGTTTCATTAAATTGTATTCTTATGTTGATCATTTCCTTTTGCTCATTCCCTTTGGGTTTAATCTGCTATTTTTTTTCCTAAATTCTGCAAACATATATTCAGATTATTGATTTTGATTATTTCCTTATTTTGTACAGTCACCTTTAACTATAAATTCAATTATTTTATAATTGAGCTATTCAGTAAGGTGTTTCTTTCTTTTTTTTTTTTTTTAAGGATTTTATTTATTTATTTGACAGACAGAGATCGTAAGTAGGCAGAGAGGCAGGAAGAGAGAGGGGGAAGCAGGCTCCCTGCCGAGCAGAGAACCTGATGCAGGGCTGGATCCCAGGACTCTGAGATCATGACCTGAGCTGAAGGCAGAGGCTTTAACCTACTGAGCCACCCAGGTGCCCCCACATGTTTCTTTTTGGTGACCATTTGTAGTTTATGTCTTCTAAGGAATTTGTCTATTTCTTTTTTTTTTTTTTAAGATTTTATTTATTTATGAGAGAGAGAGTGAATGAGAGAGGGAGCTCATGAACGGGGGGAGGGGCAGAGGGAGAGGGAGAAGCAGCAAAGCCCAAAGACAGGGGTCTCCATCTCAGGACCCTGGGATCCTGACCTGAGTTGAAGACAGATGCTTAACCAACTGAGCCACCCAGGTGCCCCAGGAACTTGTCTATTTCACGTAGATTTGTGAACATACGATATAACTTTGCTCTTATTTTTTATTACCCCTTCAGTGTCTAAAGAATCTGTAGAGCTGGGTTCCCTTTCATTCCTGATCTTGGCAACTTGTGTCTTCTCTCCTTCCTCCGTATTCAGGCTGCAACGGTTTATCATTTTTATTGATCTTCTCAAAGAACCATTGTTTCCCATTGATTTTCTATTTTCTTCTCTTTACAATCTCATTGATTTCTGCTCTTTAATTTTTCCTTTCTTTTGCTTGATGTGGTTTCTTTCTTTTTTTTTTTTTTTTTTTTTTGCTTCCTTAATGTGCAAGCTTAGATCACTGATGTGAGGGCTTTGTTCTTTCCTAATAGAAACATTTAATGCTATAAATGTGTCTTGAAGCCCTGCTTAGCTGTATCCACATGTTAGACCATGTCATATTTTCATTTCCATTCAATTTAAAGTGTTTTTAAATTATTTATAAGTGTGTTGTTCAATTTCCAAAATATTTGAGGGTTTTACTCCCCGGTACCTCTCTGTCAGTTTCCTGTTTAAATCCATGTGGCCAGAGAATATACAATTTATCCCTCACAATCCCACCCTCGTGTCCCCCCAGAATATGGCCTATCTGGCTGAATAGTTCCACTGCACTAGGAAAAATCTCTGTTTGTTGCTGGATGTGCTATGAATCTTAAACCGATCCAGTGGGTTGGCGATGTGTTACATCCTCTCTAGCCTTATTGAATGTCTCTGTTTTGTTCTCCTGATCATCAAGAGAAGAGTATTGAAATCGTGAACGATAATTGTGAATTTGTCTGTTTTTTTTCAAGGCTATTGGTTTTGCTTCATGTATTTTGAAGCTGTATTGCTAGATGGATATAAAATTAAGTTTGTTATGACTTCTTGGAAAAATAACTCCTCTATTATTTTATAGGGCCCCTCTTTATTTTCTGTAACATTCCTTGTTCTCAAGTCTTCTATGGATAACATTAATGCTGCTGCAACAGCTTGCTTTAATGAGCGTTTGCAATGCACATCGTCTCTCATGCTTTCCTGGTGATCTATGTATATTTATGTTTATTGTTTGTTGTTGTGTATATGTGTGTGGTTTTTCAAAAAAAAAAAAAAAAGAAAGGTATCCTATGGTTTGGCCTTTCTTTATGTTCTCCTTATAAAAATATAAAAATATCTGCCCTGTCTTTAAAAAAATTATATATATACATCAAAATACATATATATATAGTATATATATTTGATATATATAAAATATATATTTATATATTATATATATATTTGAGATAGAAAGAGAGAGAACATGCGGGGAGGGGGATCAGAAGGAGAGGGAGAAGCAGACTCCCTGCTGAGCAGGGAGCCTGACCTGGGCTCTATCACAGGAACCCCAGGTGTCCCAAGGACATCAGCCTTTAAACTGTTGTGTTTGGAGTATTTATAGTTAATATAATTAGTTATATCTTCGGGCTTAAATATATCATCTTGTTAGTTGTTTTCCATTTGTTCTATGTGTTCTTGGTTCTCTTTTTGTCTTTTCTGCCTGCTATTGGATTAACTAGACACATTTCTGATCTCATTTTATTTCTACCATTGGCATGTTCTGTATCTCTTTTTAAGTTTTTAATGGTTACCTTAGGATTTCAACACATATCTTTAATTCATCACAGCCTACCTCTGAACAGTGAGATGCCACTTCATGTAAAGTGTTATGAGCTCATAGCCTTGCAACAATATCAATTCAATTTACTGGTTTGTTTTATTTGGGGCCTGCAATTTTTTAATTTGCATATGTTCTAAAGCCACAGTACATTGCTACTATTTTTGCTTTAGAACATTCTCTTTTAGCATCTCTTTTTAAAAAGAAATGCATATATATTCATATTTGTCTTTATTCCAGATCCTTTAAATTTCTTTCTGCAAATTCAATTTCTGTATCATATTATTTTTTTACTTGGGAAAAAAAAACTTGCATTAGTTACGGCAAAGAAGTCGAGCCAAAGAAATGGAATCCAATGTTTCAATGGTTTAACATAATATTGTTCCTCATGTAACAGTTGTGGACAAGGGTTTATACTGGTAAGGCAGGTCCTCCTGTACTTGGCATTCAGCACGTGGGATAATGGCCTCTTTCCCACCTTCAGTGCCTGACTTCTAACATTGCCCTATGTATCGATAACAGGCAACCATGAGGACAAGAGCATGGAGGGTGTGGACAGTTATTCTGTGTGAGAAAGGCTAGAAGTAACATCCTGGCTTTGGCCAGCCATCCAACAGCTAGAATTCAGACTCATAGCGTTACTGAACCCAAATTAAATACAGCTTTATGTCCAGGAAAAAAAGGAAATGTTTTTTGATGAGAGCTAGTAGTCTTCTGAAAGAGATGTGGCCTGCGCACATGTTAAATGTTACCATGCTTTCTCCTCCAACAACCCTGCAAGAAATGTTATCATGCAGATGGAGATAAATTTTCAGAATTCAGATAAGCCAAATGGTCACCGGTTTTATAGATAAATATGTCCTAGGAACTGGGGACTTAAAAAAAAAAAAAATCAGGAACCAGGCAGATCTAGAAGATCTAGAGAAAGGGCATGAAGAACAGAATAAAACAGGCCTGACTGGAAAGGGCTTGGACAGGGATGAAATTCTTCCTACTGGAGGAGGATTGAGAGGAATGTGATGATGTGGATTAGGAAAATTTACAGAATCTGCTTTCAGGAAAAGACTATACATGGAACATATCCAGAGAGGAGAAAAGTGGAGACATTTCTAGATATGCTATGACTTAGGAAACTCCTAAAGAAATTGTAAAAGTTTTAGAAAAAGAAAAATAATTTCTATTTTTATTTTATTTTATTTTTTTAAGTAGGCTCCACACCCAGCATGGAGTCCAACAAGGGGCCTGAACTCATGACCCTGAGATCAAGACACGAGCCGAGATCAGGAGTCAGGTGCTCACCTGATGGAGCCACCCAGGTGTCTGAAGAAAGATACAATTTTTAAAGATTTTTATTTATTTGTTTGAGAGAGAGAGAGAGAGAGACCAAGAGAGCATGAGCTGGGGGAGGGGCAGAGGGAGAATCAGGCTTCCAGCTGAGCGGGAGCCCCATGTGGGGCTTGATTCCAGGACCCTGAGATCATGACCTGAGCCAAAGGGAGACACTTAAATGACTGAGCCACCCAGGCCCCCCAAGAAAGAGAATTTTTTTTAAATTTATTTTTTATTTATTTTCAGCATAACAGTATTCATTATTTTGCACCACACCCAGTGCTCCATGCAATCTGTGCCCTCTATCTCTGAAGAAAGAGAATTTTTAATGGTGAAATAGACCATCTCTAATTTTTTCAACAGTTCTCATGTGCAAGAATGTTCTGGTTTGATATCATTGAAAAAACACCCAAAAGGAATTTCTCCTAACTCATGTTATTCTCTTTGCTGGAAGAAAGACTGCAGCATGGAGCCTAATAGATGCCCCTGAGCCTTCTCTGCATCTTCTTTGGCAGCTGTGTCTGGCACTTGTTCCTGTTTCTTTTTGTCACATCACCTCTAGAAGCCACATCCTCTCCCTGGGAGGAAAGGTGCTGTGGTCTCAGTGTTTGTATCCACCCCCATCAAATACATGTGTCAGAAGACTAAAGCTTGTAGTGATGGTATTTTGAGTTGGGGCCTTTATGGGGTGATAAAATCATGAGGCTGGAGCCTGCACAGATGGGATTAGTGTCCTGATAAAAGAGGCCCTTGGGACCTCCCTCACCCAGTCAGCACAGGGGAAGAACATCCATATGCCAGAGGTCTGCAATCTGGAAGAGGTTCCCCATCCATGTATGCTGCCCCCAATCTCAGACTTCAGGAGAATCAGAATCAGATTCTCAGAATCAGGAGAAATAGGTTTCTGTTGTTCATAAGCCCCCCAGTGCATGGTGTTTTGTTGCAGCCGTCAGAATGGACTTAGACAAGTGGATGGAGACCCCAACGAGTCAGCAGTAGGCTTGGAGAGAGCCTGCGGTTCCTTCCAGTTATATCTGCATGTCCTCCAAGTCTTATCCTTTGTTACCATATTTATAATAAAACTTTATCCTTTTGTTGCTATATTTATGTATTTATAATTTCCATCATAGGTATTATTTTTTAATGATTGTATTTATTTCTCTGACAGAGAGAGAGATCACAAGTAGGCAGAGAGGCAGGCAGAGAGAGAGGGGGGAAGCAGGCTCCCCACTGAGCAGAGAGCCTGATGCGGGGCTCGATCCCAGGACCCTGGGATCATGACCTGAGCTGAAGGCAGACGCTTAACCCACTGAGACACCCAGGCGCCCCTACAGATTTGTTTTTGGCAGATCTCTTGGTCTCTTTCAGCCTTTACCATATTGTCTAAAGTGAGATGTTAATCATGTACTACCTGTCTCTTGGGGCTGTGAGGTCAGAACAAGATGCTGAATATCAATGCACTTGGAAGACAGCAGATATCTGCAAGATACTGTAATCAATACAGACATTAGGGTGGCCAAAACATGGAGATTATTTTCTGGCAAAATGAGAACTTATATGCTGCCTCATAAGTGTTAATAGTAAGGGAGTAGTGAAGAACTCATTTATCATCTATTGTGCACTTGGATTTTTCACAGATAACTTCAACATGTCTTATAATTAATTGCAAATCACACTGATGATGGAAATTAGAGACAAACACTTTCTCCATCAAGATTATTTGGTTTTGTTGAATGCTGTAGCCAGATGGGGGCAGTCAGAAGGCAGTCGCCAATGCTCTTCAAAAGAACTGGGCCTTCTATTTATTAAAAGTACTTGAAATTTTATGTTGTGTGGGAAAAAAGACCAAATAATGGATTTCAAAGTGGAAAAAGACAAGTATGGTTCTCGATTCCTGAAGGATCTTGTTCAGATGCTCTCTGCTGTTTTGATACATGAAAGGAAGTCCACATTGTGTATGAAATACGGAATTCAAGGAGAGAAACAGCTTGGGGCCATCAAATACTGTAACACTGTGGCAAGGAAAGATAAATAGATACAGAAAGATAATTTGTAATATAAACCCCCAAATGAATTGTTTAGATAAGAATCAAAGTTTGCCAATTAAAATTTTTAAAAGGAGAAGAATTCTTTATCCAGATCTATCCCTTTTCCCCTCCCAATATGTGAACAAGAATAAGGAAAAATGGAATTGGCCCAACACAAATTGCCTTGGATCCTCAGTCCTAACTCAGCTCACTTTCTCTCTTTCTTTCTTTCTTTCTTTCTTTCTTTCTTTCTTTCTTTCTTTCTTTCTTTCTTCCTTTTTAACTGGTTGTTTTAGAAGGATGGGGTAACCACATGGGCAGTGGCTGTTTTTATACTAATCTGGACTTTGACTTACCATTGTCACTTACTAGCTTGAGTTGTGACAAATTTATTAGACTTTTAGGGCCCCAGTTTCCTTTCTGTTTAAAATATGGATCATAATTCCAATGTCAGGGGATTTGGGAAAACTGAATGAGACAGTAAATATGAAGCATTCAGCACAATGCTTGAAGTACAGCGAGCGTTCATAAGTGGACTTTCTCCCACACTCACCCCTTCCCCTATGACACAGAGCCGTCCAAAATCCAGAATGTCGTCTCCAAAAATGTGGCTGGTAATTGCATGGTTGGGATGTTGGGATGTATGGCACAGAAATTACTTCCTTTCACAGCCAGGTAGGTGAAGGGTGATGTTGGTGTAGGTCCCCAGCGATGACCAGAATGGCAGGCACAATGTCTAGATGTGACGACATCAGAGATCAGGTGACATCCAGAGAAAGAAGCAAGGTAGATCCTGCACACATACCCTGTTAACTCTCTGAGTGGTTGTTCGGATGGGATTCTGAGACTTCCCTTTCAAGACAGGAAGAATTGGAGGCAGGGATGGGGTGGGTATGGATAGAGGCTGACAGGTAGAGGCAGGGCACTTATCATAAAGCTTTAATCCAGGGGTGAGATTCCAGAGGCTAAGCAAGAGAGGACATGTGGAAAGAGGTCTAGAGAGATGTATTTGTTAGACAGACCATCCAGATGGATATTTTTACACCGGGGACGAGAGAATAATCTCAAGACTGTGACTGGGGTCAGGGAAGGGAAATCTGAGATAAGGAGTTCACTTAGAATTGGAGCACAAGCTCAGGCCTGGGCCGACAGCCACGGGGACAGGAGACTGAATCCTAGAAAAAACTGAGGAGAGCTCTCCTTGGGCACGTTTGGCAGATCCAAGTAGGGTGGGGGCCGTGAGCTTGCCTTTGGGTTTGACACCAGAAGCCTCTGTTAACTCAATAAAAATAAAAGGCAGGTGGGTGTTGAGTCAAGGGCACCCTATTTTTATGGAATGCCTCAGGTAGTTCTCAGCTGACTTCAAATTATTTTGGCATTAAAGACATCAAGCATATATTCACGGTCCCTCTATGTTTAAGCAAGTCATTCAACTTGTCAAACATTCTATGCGACTCTGAATTTATAGGGTTGGGGGCATCCAGTGTTAAACGTCTCTGAAAAGCTGGGCCCATCATTATCTTCTTGTTCTCAGACCACACTCTTCAATACAGCAGCAACACCACCGTCCAGTGCCTGAAATGTGGCTTGCTCTGAAGTGCTCTGCATGCGGGTTTCAAAAACATGGTACAAAAAAAATGTAGAATATCTCATTTATAGTTTTTATTTGATTACATATTGAAAATGGTGAAAATTGTGACCTATTAAGTCATATATATTACTGAAATTAATTTTGCTTTCTTCTTTCTACCTTTTTCATGAGACTACTACAACATTTTAAGTTACCTGTGTGATTCACACTGTATCTCTTCTGGGCATGCTGCTTCGAAATCGCTATTCTCCTTCTTCAAGTAGTATCATGGATTGACCCCGACCCCAGAGGGTGGAACACCGCATTACTCAGGAGCGAGCCTTAGTTTAATCTAACCTACAAGGTGGGGTACAATGACCACGGCAAAATGTAGAATCCAATTTGTACAATCCTACTTTATCTAAACTTCTAGAAGTCGTAAGGCAGATCCTGAGAATGAAACCAACCAGAGGAAGCAGAGCCAAGAGCTAGACCGAGATGATCACTCAAGGGAGATCACTTCTGCAGCCGGAGAGCTGTGCCTTAGGCTGTTCGGTTCCATGAGCCCAAACACCGTCTTGTTTAAATCATATTAATCCTTCTTCATTTCTGATGTAAAGAATGTCAGCTCTTCCTAAGCACTTTCAAGTCTAGGGAGCTGTCCACATACACATGGCTTGTTCTGCTGTTTGTGCTGGGGACGATGAAACCCAAGAAGGTTCAGTGACTTGCTCAAAGCCACAGGGTAAATTCATACAGGTTCTGAGGCTGCCTCACCCAGTGTAGGGGTGAGGATGACAGGTGACCCAGGACAGCACCATGTCTGTTTGTCTGTCCCTCCTGCCCTCTGCAGCCCTGCTCAGTATATGGCTGGCCAGCACCCAATCCTGAGCCAGTCCTGGTGAGGGTTCGGAGTGCATTAGAACCTTTCAGACTGCCAGCAGGACTGTCTTGAAATAGTCCTATTGCCCTAAACCTAGAACTACTTGTCTGTTGAACGAGGCCAGGACACCTGCTTAACGACTGGGCGCAGCCTTCTCTCAAACCTTAAGTTGTGGCGTATGGGGTACATTTTTCTTTGCCCTAGTCGTTGGCGTCACCAACGACTGGCACCAAAGTTGCCTGTTGTCAGTGATTCTAGGAGAGTGAGTAGGGGATCAGAGGAGGGCCTTATGCTGAAACATGCCCCATGGAATCCTGAGCAGGGGTACAGGTTTCTCTGCTAACAGGAAGATTGTAGGAGAAGAAATAACCCTCCTGCTCAGGAGCACATTTCTTCTGATGACCTCACAGCTGCCAGTCGAGCTGATGGTGGGACTTCAACATCACGTTCACAATTCCCTCCTTTGCTGGCCGTAGTCTTCTCTAAATTAGTCCCAAGAACAACATAGTGGTTGTTTTTTTCTTTACGTTTTTCCATACCCTTGAGTTTTCTTGATCTCCCTGAATTAGGATACCTTGGAGGTATCCAGAGAAATCCAGACCTTCCTTGTGTGGGAGCCACTTAGTGGCTCAGGCATAGTGGAGGGTGACGGTGCCCATGAAGAGCCACTGTCTTATCTACGGGAGAGAGAAGCCACTGAATGCTAGATGCTGCTGGAACATTTCTCAAAAACTAATCACTCTAGGAGATACTGGAGAAGTCTAGGATTGAGTCAGCCCTTTCTCGAGTTAATTAGCAACCACTCCACAAGGAACCTGAGGAACCCAACGCGAGAGCTCCAAACGCCGGAGACCACCTGTTTCCAACATCAGCCCCCCCCACTTTCTTCTCAGCTGGCGTCTGGCCTGGCATCTTGTGTGTGCAAAACCACATGGGGGTCCACAGCAGAGGAGCAGCCTCTGGGTTCTCTCCCCCAGAACCCCACTGTCTTACTGCACACGCGCCCCATAAAACGCTGTTGTCCTTTTCCCGAGTTAACATACGTATGTCCCTTGACAGAGAGATGAGTTTCTCATTTCTTTATTATGCATGCGTTATTACACGTTTTCTGTGCTGAATAATGAAAATTTAAAAGAGGAGAAAGAGAGAAAAGTTAATAATAGATTCTCAAGTTTTTTTTTCCCCCATTCTTTTAATCAGAGAGCGTTTGAGGCAAATACAGAAGCTGCCTATCATGGGTCTTGTGGCCGGGTCAGGAGATACGCGCTCCCACTTGGGCACAGCCCTGTCCTACCAAGGTCAGAAACCCGAGTGTTTGTCATTTCCACATCTTTGCTTGTTTCTAGATTCCAGGTGTGATTTGGGGCATCTCAGTGACACGCCTCTGCTTGGGCTCAGGACAGAGCTCAGGTGGGAAGCATCTACCTGGCTGATGTTCATCACGGCCTGGTTCTGGATCCCATGATCCAATAGGCAGGCTTCTTCTTTCCAAGCCTTCCATCCTGAGAGGCCCGGTGTCACCTGAAGTGAGTTCTGGGGCTCCTTCCTGGGAGCCAGGCTGGTCCTCTGCTTCTCCCCGACGATCCTATTACCTCCTTAATACTCTCTAATCAGTCCCCTGAAACTAGCTAGACGAACTTCTGTTCTCTGCCAGTGAGCCCTGATTAACATAGCATTCAATTTATATGCTTAAAAATAGAAAAAGCACCTTCAAAACAGAACACAGGAGTCCAGGGAGGGGAAGATTGACATTATCAGTCTCTGTCTAGACATTATGCGCCAGTAAATATTGCCAGAGCCTAGTGTGCGTGTGTGGCCACACAACACCGAGGACTCATGCTGCAACTAGGACAAGAGAAAGCCCCGGAAATGCCCAAAGCACTGGTTTGTCCCCAGTACCTCCTCCTAAGATTCTTGGCTACTGCCAACGCCTTGGCAAGAGCTGCCCGTCATCTGCTTTAAGGAGAGCCAGGAGGGGAGTGGGGAAAGGCTCTCTGGATTATTTAACAAATCAGAGATAGAGCAACGCCTTCTCTTCAGAGAGAGGAGAGAGGGCAGGATGAGTATGACAGAGCCACACAGAGCCATGTGTCGTGATGTCGAGTGACCACCTCACTCAATGACACCTGCTCCAGAGACCCCCCTGTCAGCCGGGCGACCCTATAACAATCCCCTGCGCCCAGCTGCTTAGAAGGAAAACAGCTTTGAGCAGCAGATGCCCCGTTGAGAACCACATGGGTCGTCTGTGGGTAGAAAACCGCAGGACTGAGAACGCTTGGCTCATTTCCTTAAAGACTCATGAGCTTCAGAGGCAAAAAGTTTGGGTTCAATCTGGTGCTGTTTTGTTGTCATTTTAACTTTTAATATGTACCCAGATGTCCAGTCAACATGCCCACAGGCATGGGGCTGCCTCCAAGGCATAGTACACATGGCTGCCTTGGGATCCCACACCCGTCTGTCACTGCGCATTTATGCAACTCCCCTCCGCCCACGAATGGACCTTGTGGGCAGGAGCTGGATGCGTCAAGATGGGGAAAGCAGGGGTTTTAAAACCAGACCAAAGCAGATTGAAATCCCTCCTGAACCAAGGTTTAACACTACTTTATCCAGGGGTTTTAAATTCTCTGTCATGGTTGTCTCGTTAATAAAATGGGCATAATAATGCCTCATGACACAGGCAGCCAGAAGGAGATCCTGGGCAGGGTGCTTCACAGAGCATCTGGTTCCTGGAAAGCCGTCCAGAACATCAGCCCATGTGCCTTTCTATTTTCAGGACACAGTCCTGGAGTGCCCGGTGAATGCTAAGAAGTAATTCGCGTTAATCACACATAAGCACAAGCAGGAAGGAACCTCCCATCAGAAGAACTAAGTTCAGTTCGGAGGGTTACCAAGCACTGGCTCCTGCCTTGGACACCATGACCTCACCGGACCACAGCCTCCTTCCCTACCTGGAACCCACAATGACAGCTTCTTCACAGGGCTACGACGGCAGCAAAGGGGGCGAGCAGGTGCAAGTTCTTTGTGAGCCTGTAGAAGGGGACTCCACAAATGTCATGAAGAATGAGTCCTTGTCACACCCACATTCTCCTAGGCGTCTCTCCATCCCAGGAACTCTTCCAAAGGCCAGTGCCTTTGTCCTGTATCCTGTCTGTGGGCCGTCCACGCAGGTGGGAAAGCAAACAGGAGGGGCCTCCAGGACCCAGTGAAGTGGTCCCTACAGGCTGTGAGGCAGGGGGAGGGTCTCCTGCTGGGGGAGGGCAGGGACAGGAGCATCTGCTCCGAGACTCCCAGCCTGGGAAAGGGCTTCTGTAGGCTTCCATGTGCTCCCTGGGGACTGTCCTTCCTAGTGACGCTGCTTTGGGGCTGCGGGTGATGTATGCCTCATACAGAGGCAACCCCGCACACCTCGGGTCTCAGTCACACCCTCACCTGTTTGAACTGGTGTCCCTTGGGCTGGTCCTAGGTGGCCCAGGGAGAGGAGATGCTCACTGTAGGGCTAAACTGTCTTCCAGCAACATGTTATTTGAAGTTCCTAGTAGACATTGTAGTAGAAATAATGTAACAAAAATGAGCCTGCTCTGGGCTAGCCCACCAATGCCATTTTAATTCATGGTACAGTCTAAGTCTGTTCACAGATCTGAGTCCTCGGGTCCTTGAAGAAGGAGAAATGAAGAGAATTCGTGTAAAATCAGTTCTTACACACTTTGTGGGTATAAGTGCCACTTGAGCAAACTCTAAAAAGTGGTAAAACTTGCCTTTGGGATCTAAGCACCCAAGAGACAAGATGTTGACTTGGAAACAGTAGGTATGATGGATGGCAGAATCTTTAAATTTATTTATTTTTAAATTTTCATTGTTTTAAAGATTTATTGATTTATATGACAGAGAGAGGGATAGAGAGAGAGGGCAGATGGGGAGGGGTAGGGGGAGTGGGAGAGAGTCTCCAGCAGACTCCCCACTGAGCAGGGAACCTGACACCGGCTCGATCCCAGGACCCTGAGATCATGACCTGAGCCCAAAACCGAGAGTCAAATGTTCAACCAAATGAGCCCCCCAGATGCCCCAGACTCTTTAAATGTAACTGATGCCACCCAATTCCTATCTCCCCCCGCCAGAGGTAGGTATGACTTTATCATAAATATCAAGATATTGTGTCTTGGTTTGGGTCATCCATTCGATTAATATGAACACTGTCATTTGACTAGAGATCTGTTGAGCAGCATAGTCCATTTGACTTCCAGTCATACAAATCTTTCTTTCTTGATTCAGCAGGTGCTTTCCCCTGTGCCTGGTTTGTCCCTGAAGGACAGCTTGCAGGTAGGACAGAACACATCTCTTTCTTCCTGCCATTTTTCCTCTACCAAAATGTGCACCTTCTCTACTAAGGGCACAGAGAAAAGACATGTGGTTGTGTACGTCTCCTTTTAATCACCTGTGGGTGTGTATATAACCTTAAAGAGTAAGCCTCTTATAACAAACCAGGCTCTTATGTAGGAAACACAGTTTCTGTCTTCAAGCATCTTAGGGCTACCGCATGGAAAAAAGGAAGAAGGAACAGGTGCATTTTGCATGTCCTCATGGGACAGAGTTTGCGTGGACGAACAGAGTGATGTGTCTGTTTTCTCAGCTTCTCATGCAGAGAGCAATGCCTAGGTAGCCAGCGCTCCGGGATGAGGGCTAGTGGGGGCCGACAGCAAGAGCCTGCCGCAGGAGGGAGAGGATGTGTACCTTCGGTGTCTGCCAGCTGGGGGCTGTTCTGCACTTTCTGCAATCCTCCTGAACCTTTTTCAGTGGAGTGAGAGATGACCCCGGGGCCATGGAAAGAGTCACTTCCCAGGGGAAAAAGAGTTTCAAAGAACAGCTGAGATTCTGCATTTGATTAGCTCAGATGAACAGGTCCAAGTCGCAGGAAGGACAGGTTTCAGACTGGGAGCCATCCAGACAGATCACTTAGACATACCGGCCTTGTAAAGTGAGTCTTCCTGCTCTGCCAGCTTGTCTTCCTGCTCTGCCGCTTTCTTACACCTGCTCGGACACCCAAGTCCCCAGGTTTCACCTCCCTGTGTCCTCCGTTCCTGCTTCAGGGAGACATGGAGGTGCCCAGCAGGACTACCTCCTCATCTCTGCTTGCAGTGGGCTTGGGGCAGGTGATCTATGGCTCACTTAATCGAGAGAGAGATAGGAGACAGCAAACGGACATGGGCGTCCGTTTCATCAGGGACAAGCCATCTGGGGATCCGTGAATCCGAGGGCTCAGGAACCCTTGGCCTCCATACCCCCACTGCTCTTCCCCATCCCTGTTGTTGGGAAAGGTCCTGTGGAGGCAGTGACCTCAGGCTGACCCTCAATCCGACCCCCAGCAAGCAAGGGGAGGGTCCTTGGAACATGCTCTCTGATCCCGCGGGCATGTGGGAGACTCCTGGTCCTGCGGCCAACACAAGACTAAGTAAGTCCCCCTGCTCCTCCAACCTGCTGCCGGTCCTGGAGCGCCTGCCCCTTCCTTTCTCGCTCCCAGTCCTCTCTGCACAGCACCAGCTGGCTGGCATTTCCCAGGAAGCTACCAAGGATGCTGGGGACAACAATGGGGCCATCAGCATGGGCCCTGGGACCAGACCATCCTGAAGACCCTTGGCTTGGTTGCTAGCTCAGTGCATGGAGTGGTGGCTAGTGCGTCTGTACGGGAGACACACCACGGAGGCCCTGGGCCTACCAGGCTGCAGAGCTGGTGTGTAGGTGGAGACAGTGTAGATGCTGCTTGCATGGAAGACACCTAGGCCCCCAGTGCCCTAGCAGAGTCTGGGCCTGGAAAATGGTGGCCACTTGCAGGAAGAGCCATGCTGGCTCTGGGACAGACCAGGCAGGAGAATAGGACAAGCAGGTAGGGACCTTGGCTGCCCTTGGGCAAAGCCAGGAGGGTGCAGGCTGCTGGCCACACTGGGACAGTCTGATGGGGGTACTAAGGGCTGGAATCCCTTAGAAATAGAGGGAGGAGGAAGGTACAGTGGTGATGGAGAGAGAAGGGGAGGAAGCCCCATGCCCTTGCCCCCTGATACAAGGCCATGCTTTAAATCTTAATTATTCTGAACTTCTGATAACAGACAAATGTACCACAAAACCCTAGGAGAAAACATGCCCTCTTTCTCATTCCTTTGAAGATGTGCATCTTGCCTTGTCTTTGAAATGTAAACACCAGTAGATAAGCAAACACTGCCTTGATCACCTGAGAATGAAGAAGCAGGGAGAGGGGTGGCTTTTCCAAATCAGACTCCCATAAAAGCTTCTGGCCCAAATCCAGTCCACAGTGGCTGCCTTCAGACCTGAAGCATGAGGAGTCTCCTTTGTGGGGCACATGTCACCGGCAGTCCCAGAACAGTGTCTCTAGGAAGGACAGTCCCCAGGGAGCACATGGAAGCCTACAGAAGCCCTTTCCCAGGCTGGGAGTCTCGGAGCAGATGCTCCTGTCCCTGCCCTCCCCCAGCAGGAGACCCTCCCCCTGCCCCACAGCCTGTAGGGACCACTTCACTGGGTCCTGGAGGCCCCTCCTGTTTGCTTTCCCACCTGCGTGGACGGCGCAATGACAGGACACAGGACAAAGGCACTGGTCTTTGGAAGAGTTCCTGGGATGGAGAGATGCCTAGGAGAATGTGGGTGTGACAAGGACTCATTCTTCATGACATTTGTGGAGTCCCCTTCTACAGGCTCACAAAGAACTTGCACCTGCTCGCCCCCTTTGCTGCCGTCGTAGCCCTGTGAAGAAGCTGCCATTGTGGGTTCCAGGTAGGGAAGGAGGCTGTGGTCCGGTGAGGTCATGGTGTCCAAGGCAGGGAGCCAGTGCTTGGTAAACCACTGAACTGGACTTAGTTCTGATGGGAGGTTCCTTCCTGCTTGTGCTTATGTGTGATTAACGCGAATTACTTCTTAGCATTCACCGGGCACCCCAGGACCGTGTCCTGAAAATAGAAAGGCACATGGGCTGATGTTCTGGACGGCTTTCCAGGAACCAGATGCTCTGTGAAGCACCCTGCCCAGGATTTCCTTCTGGCTGCCTGTGTCATGAGGCATTATTATGCCCATTTTATTAACGAGGCAACCATCACAGAGATAATTTAAAACCCCTAGATCAAGTAGCATTAAACCTTGATTCAGGAGGGATTTGGTATAATTTCTTCCTTGAATGTTTGGTTGAATTCACCAGTGAAGCATCTGACCCTGCTATCTTTATTAAATGCGTGCCTGGGCAGATTGTCTGTCCCTTCTTGTGTGAGTTTCAGCAGCTTTTGCCCTTCAAGGAGTTGGTTCACTTCTTCTAGGTTATCAGATTTCTGGGCATAGAGTGGTTCATAGACCCATTCATTTATTCCTTTAATGTCCAGGAGCTACACAGTGCTGTCCCCTCTGTCATTCTGATCCTAGTAATTTGTGACCACATTCTCTCTCTCTCTCTCTCTCACACACACACACACACACACACACACACACACACATTTTAATTAGCCTGGTTAGGACTCATTAGTTTTGTTGATCTTTCAATGAACCAGCTCTTGGGTTCATTGATTTTCTCTATTGATTTTTTTGCGTTAAATTTCATTGATTTCTGCTCTCACTTTATTTCTTTTCTGTTGCTTATCTTGGATTTGATTTGCTCATCTTTTTTAGCTTCCTAAGATAGAAACTTAAAGGATGGATTGTATTTTTCTTGTTTTGTAATATGTACATTCGGTGCTATGAATTTCCCTCTAAGCACTGCTCTCACTGCGTCCCACAGATTTGGATAAATTATGTCTTTGTTTTCATTGAGTTGACAATATTTTCAAATGTTCTCTTGGGATTTCTTCTTTAACACACGTGGTGGTTTGAAGTGTACTGTTTCATCTCTAGGTATTAGGGTTTTCTTTTTCCAGTGATCTTTCTGATATTAATTTCTAGTGTAACTCCATAGCAGTCTGATAGCTGACGTTGTATGATTTCTAATCTTTTCAATTTGTTACAGTGTGATGATGGCCCAGAACATGGCTATTTTGGTGTGCGTTCCATGTGAGCTCAAGAAGGACATGTATTCTGCTGTTGTTACATGGTCCTTGGATGTCTGTTATGTCCAGCTGGTCAGCTTCCGTGCACTAACATGCCCATCAGAGGCATTCTTCATTTCTGTTGCAGTGGCTTTGATTCCTAGAATCTTTTTTCTGGGCTCTTTCTTCAAATTTTTATCTCTGCTTACATTGCTCATGTCCTCTTGCATCTTGTCTGGTTCACGCACCAGAGAGGCAGCTAGCATTATCGTCAAGCCTTGGATATGGACCACCTCATGAAAGACCAGGGTTTCCCAAGGGTGAGCACAGTTAGCTCCAGTAGTGCCCATGAAGAAATGGCCTTTCTCATGAATTCACATGGGGAAGGACTCGCCGTCCTTGTTTGCAGTGAAAATACTGTAGTTATTAGCTTCATTTTAATGAAATGCAGTCGCTGTGCAGACAACCTCACACTTGCTTGGTCGCTGGTGTCCTTGGCCCCTCCGTGTACACCTCCTTATGGAGACTTCCTCCTGTGGTTCTGGAATGGTCCACTGCTCTGGCTTCTCCTTCTGCCACATCAGTCATGACACTGCTCTGTTTTCCCCACCGGGAGATTGCTTTTTTGTTTAATGTTTTTCCTATTTATTATATAAAGATTGGGCATCTGGAAACTCAGGTGGTAGATTGTTGTGAATGAAACATGGATGATGGCAAATAGGGCCCTGAGAGTAGAGGCTGTGCAGATGGAGAGATGTGACTTCATCTACTGTCCCTGCTTCCTGTCCCCAGAGAGGGCTGGATTTTCCCCTCATGAAATGGGGATAATCTGCAGATTCTCCTTATGGGTTTTCTCAAAGATGCTTGAGAGTCTGTTACCACCACAGTGATGACTTTACAGGAAGCCGAGCCTCACAGGGTAAGCGGTTCTTCTATCTTGTGTCTTCTGTCTTCTCCTGTCCTTTCCCAGATAGAATTCAGGCTTTCCTTCCCCTTTCTCAACTCCCTGAACTTCTGCTTGTTGTCACTGCACATCTCCCTCAGGCTTCTTCAGTTTGCTTTCTCTCTCTCTCACCCCTCTCTCCTTCCCTCTCTCCCTCCTTCCTTCTTTCCTTCTCCTCTTCTTCTTCCTTCCTCCTCCAGCGTCTCTCCCTTTCCTCTTACTTCTCCAACTCCTCCCACTGCCCAGCCTCTAATGCCTTTAAATGTTTATTTAACATGTTGATAAGCTGAGACAGAACAGAAGTCTCAGCATGGACTGACTTACTTCTAGTTGCCTTTTTTTTTTTTTTTGGTTTGTTTTGTTTTGAGGTAGAGATTGGTGATCTAAACTATCTCTCAGGAAATCAAGAAGGTACATCAGCCATCTTCTTCCAGATTTATTTTCATCACTTTCTTAAGGCCATCAAAAACTGATTGCTATGACTGTCCTTAGCAAGAGTTTGTGATTCACTGGGTGATGACAGACAGAAATGTGTGGTGTGAGTTGACGCAGACAGATGGAGCTGGCTAAAGCTGTGGTCACTCCGGATAAAGTCCTATGTTGGATCCCCTACAAACATTCAACCTGTACTTCTGTCTGAAGTGGACGTTGAGGACAGGGCAGGAGTTGAGAAGGAGGACCTCTGGTGGCAGAGGGCTGTTTCATGGAGGGTGGGTGGGGGGAGCAAAACAAAACTTTTATTTGAGAAAATGCTATATTAAATCATCCAAATGATCATATTTATCATTTTATTTTTCAGCACTTATTTACTGAATGCCCACTGTCTCCCAGGTAAACTGATAGGCACAGAGGTTGTGGCTGGTAGTAAAATTAAAATCCTTGCCCTTATGGAACTCCATATTCCAATTGGGGAGACACAGCAAATAGAAAATGTACTGATGAACAAGAAGTCATAATATAGGGTTGTGATAAGTCCCAAGAGGGAAGAAGAAGTCAGGGGAAGGGCATGAAGGGTAACCAAAGATGCAACCCTGGGCAGGATGGGAGGGAAAATGCGTGTCCGGGTGAGCAATGGGATAATGTAGGGAGGGAAACACAAAAGCAGGGGGGAAAACAGCATTCCAGGCATAGAACAGAGCAGATGCAAACTCCCTGGGCCAGAGCAGGGAACCTGTCATCTTTCAGAAAGAGAAAGGAGGGATAACTGAGGCGGAAAATGGTGGGAAATTAAGGAGAAATTAAGTGGCTAGGGTCCAGATGATATGGGTCATTGAGGTCCATGGTAAGGATTTTGAATTTTATTCCAAACAGAAAAAGAAACCAATGGAAGATTTTGATCAGAGAAGGAGGGGGAGGGGCTGACCTACTACGCTTTTGAAGGATCCTCTCCGAGTCCCAAGTACAGCACAGACAGATGGGTATGAAGACTCAGAAAGGGGGGGGTATTTACAAGTTCCTATAATGCTGGCTGGTAATGATGGTGATTTGTACCAGTTCATTTTGGGATTTTTTTTTTTTGAATATATGAATTAGCAGGAGTTGATGGTTGCTTTAGTTTTACAGCTCAGAAGTCAAAGATAAAACTAAAGGTTTTGGCCTGGGTTCCTGAAAAATGGTGTTGCCAGTCAAGAGTAATTCAAGGAAGGGATCAAAAGTCAGGGAAGTAAGGCTCAAAGTTGTGTTTTGTCCATGTTGGCATTGAGATGCTAATGAAATATTCAGACAGATTTCAGGTTCGATGTAGTCTCAAGAATTTAGGGAAGAAATCATACTTATACATTTATATGTTGTTTATTAAAAGCTATAAGATGTCCTTCAGTAAAACAAACCACTTCATCGATTTTCAGCCCAGCATTTTCCAAAGCAATTTGATTAAGAAAGCTTTTTTTTTTTTTCCCCTTGCGAAGCGTGCAAGTGTTCTGGGGGAATGAGTGTCCCACAGAACACATTTTGGGGTATGTTGGCAGATAAAGCATAGACCAGAGACCTCGTAATCATATGTCTTGAAAGTTCACTGATGAATTAAAAGACGAAGAAGAGAATTGCCTTTGTTTCTGCATTGACATAGCTTTGTAGAATCACTGTGTGTGCAGTATGTCTCTTGGCGATCATCCCACTGAAGTTAGTGGACAACCTTTGCTGGAGGGAAAATATGCTTAGATCCATTGGAGGCTAGGTAACAGTTTTCTTCCGCCACCTTACAAGTATGTCAAAACTCTCAAGGTTTGAAGCAATTTATCCTGAAAGTGGGAGGGAACAGCAGGACCGCACTGGGCAGGTCGTTTCCAATCTGTCACACTGATGAAGGTTCATAAAGCATGTGGGCATCACAGCCTGCACAAATTTTCAAACTATGAATAAAAACTTGATAGTGTTTGGTATACAGTGAAATGTATATAGGTCCGAAACACTGTTTTTAACTTGACAGAATGCTCTGACATGGAAAGAAATGGAATGGGATGGATGCAGATATGAGTAAGCAATATCAGAGCACATCCCAGTTAGAAGGTGAAACGCGGTTTCCTGTATCTTTGTTTCAAATCTGTGCTCTGTGTGTTTGTGTGTGTGTGTGTGCACATGTGTGTAAACTCCCACATTGTGGACCAGATTGTGCTGATGTACAATACATTTTTACAGAGGGCTGTGATCGATCGTTTGGAAGGCTAAGGCGAGAGATGAATGACTCCATCCACGACTTAAAATATAGAGAAGAAGATGAAAGAAAGTCTAATTCGAAAATCTGTCTGTGGTGTTTGCCTCCAGAGCCCACACTGGATGACCAGTCAACTTCCACTTGCCCTCCACTTGAGTGTCTTTAGAATTGTGTCCCTTATCTGTTGCCCTGCTGCCTCCCCTAGTCCCCGTCACCTCCTGTTCTGAGTCTCACACTTGCTTAAAAGGAACCATCATTGTATTGCCTGGTTGGCTTTCCACTCTCGCATCCTCCATTTCATTCTCCAATGAACTTTAAAAACATACATACAACAAGGTCTGTCTTGCATCCCTTGGCTGTATCTGATCATCACCTTTAGAAGAAAGTTCAAGATGTATAACTTAACATGAAGATTTCTGGCTTCCATTTCTTATTTGGGTTCATTTATGTTCAGTGTCAACTTTTTCAATCCCACATGTCTCACAATCCATCTGTGAGATGCCTCTAATTAAGCTTTATTCTTATAATTCTGTCAATCCATGCCTTTCAATGTATGTATGGAGATCTTTTTAAAAAAGATTTATTTATTAGAGGAGAGAGAGAGAGAGAGAGAGAGAGAGCGCATGAGTGGGAGGGGCAGAGAGAGAGGGAGAGATTCTCAAGCAGACTTTGCACTGGGAGGGGAGCCCAGCACGGGGCTCAGTCTCATAACCCTGAGATCATGACCTTAACTGAAACCAAGAGTTGGGGGCTTAATGGGCTGCAAGCCCAGATGCCCCTGTATCAAGATCTTTTCATTTTAAGTTGACTATTGACATGGAGGGTTTGCATCTGCCCTTGCATTATTTGTTTCGGTCCTCTGCCCGAGCTTCTCATCCCTCCCTTGTCCTTTCTTGCTGTCTGTGGGTTATACAAACAACTCTTTACATCTTGACTTATTTATAGTAGTTTTGGATGGATCACTTTGTATAGTTTCCTTAGTGTGTTTTCTCATTACTAAGACAGACATAGTTATCCGTGTACTGATTTGTTGGAGTTTTACCACTTTGGGTGTAGATCCTACTTTCATTTGGGACATTTATACCCCCAACCCTTATGGAGACATGTGAGGTACCTCCTCTCTATGTGTCAAGCACCAGATTGGATGGCGGTGTAATTTTAGCTTCAGACATCAAATACGACTTGAGAAACTCATGAGGGCAAGGGTGGTCATTTCTATTTCTATGCATTTTTAGGCATTCCAATGTTCTTTCTTTAGTTCCAGCATTCTTCTCTTAAAATGATTTTTTTGTTTAGGGAACTTGTCCTCAAATTAGAAGCTACTGATGGGTGCACAGTGTTGTGTGTCTACTAAAAACCACTGGTTCGACTCTTTAAATTGGAGAACTTCATGGCTCATGGACTGTGTTCAGTAACAGCGTTGGAGACCAGTATGTGTGCCTTTGCTATGGAGAGGCTCTACTTTGAGTCATCTTGGATGTAGGTTTGGTTCAGTCCTTCTTTCTTGATCTTTGCCAGTTTTCTGCCTCCTACATTTTTGATTACTCAAATGAGAGAGATTAAATCTCCAACTGTGATTTTATAGTTTTCTTTTTTTAAAAAAAATTTTATCCATTTATTTATATGAGAAAGAAAGTGCGTGTGAGTGAGTGCAAGGGGAGAGGCAGAGGGGGAGGGAGAGAGAGAACCTTAAGCAGACTCCCCACTGCACACTGAACCAGACACAGGGCTTGGTCTCACAACCCCGAGATCACGACCTGAGCCGAACCCAAGAGTTGGACACTTATCTGACTAAGCCACCAGGTACCTCTGTAATTTTATATTTTTCTGTTTCCCTTTTGATATGTGTGATTTGTTTCACACACCTGAAGCTCTGTCCTTATGCATATCGATTGCCATGTCTTCACTGTGTCTTGCCTGTGGAATCATTAGGGGATGTGCCCTAACAGTCTGATTTGCTCTGAAGTCTACTCTATGTGAGATTAATAGAGCCACTTCAGACTTTTTTTTGGACTAGTATCTACGTGGCGTTATCTTTTCCCATATTTTAGATTGTAGCCTATTATTACATAATGGTAAATTTCTTGAAGAAATGAGCTTTTTAACAATTATTATTCACATTGCCAACCTTTAACTTCAGTCGGTCTGTTTAACATAAGTAGCGGTGTGTAGGATTTAAATTAGGTTTTCTCTTGCTTTCTCTTTCTGTCCTCTTTCTCTTTATCTGCTGTTTGTTTTTAAATGTTTCCTCTCTCCTGCCATTCTTTAGGGCACTTTGTAAAAAATATTCTGTTTTGGTTTAAAATGTTTTTGAGTGTATCTCTGTATTTGAATCCATCTTTTAAAAAAAGGATTTGACTTACTTGTCAGAGAAAGAGAGAGATAGAGAGCACACAAGCAGGGGGAGTGGCAGGCAGAGGGAGAAGCAGGCTCCCCAATGAGCAAGGAAGCCAATGTGGGGCTCCATCCCAGCACCCTGGGATCGTGACCTGAGCCGAAGGCAGAAACTTATCTGACTGAGCCCCCCAGGAGTCCCTTTGTATATCTGTGTATCAGTTGCTTTTCTAGGGATTACATATACATATAAAATTTAGCACAGTCTGCTTGTACCAACATTTTACCACATCGAGCGGGGGAGGGGGTAGAGAAGTTACCACAACTGCAGTTCCTTTATCTGCCCATCCAGGTAATCTATTACCTGAGATATTACCTCTGTTGTCCTGATGTAGGATTGGCGAGGTGCTTATTGTTGTCAGCTGGTACTAAATGTTTAACTTGAATATTTTTATATCCACTCAGGAAATAGTTATTAATATTACTGTGTCATTTTTACTCATGATTAGTAGTAGTTTTTTCAACCTCATTATAGATGCAGAAACTCAGATTTAGAGATGTTAAGCATTTTACCTAATGTTACTCCTTTGAGTGGTTGAATCAAGATGTCGCTCAAGTTCTATGTGGGTATAGAATCTTAATTCTGCATCATCGCACCTTTCCATACGAAGCTACTTACAGACGTTCCCAAGCTGGGAAGGAGGGTGAAGAAGAAATGGTGCGGGGCCAGGACGTCTGGCTGGTCCCTGCCAGAAACAGCTCCGAATTTGGACAGGTCTTTGAACCAGCCCGGAGCTCGTTCCTCACCTGTAAAAGGGAATGTTTACATTTGACAGTCTCCGGCATCTCTGCGTCTGGGGTCCTCTGAGCTAGACGTCGGCCAGCACATTTGGTTATGATGACTTTGGTTTTAACATCCTGTGGAGACACTTGCATCCCTGACAAAACCTAGCCTTTCACCTTAGTTCAGGTGTGAGTCTCACCAGTACATTCTGGAAAATATTCACCCCAAAAGATGTCGTACATAGGATCGGAGGTCCTGAGGTGGTGCGGTTGGGTGGGCCACACCCTTCATCGCCCTTTGGAGATTCAGAATGTGACTTCACTCACGGCATTCTGGAGCTCTGATCCACTCTAACTTCTATTAATCCAGCATTTTCCCGGCTGGAGTCCATATCACGGCACACCCTGTTAATAGACTTCGCAAAAACTTAGATTGGATTTCTCTGGCTTGAGTGCCGTGGCTGAGATAGATGACCTCTCAAACCATCCATCTTATAGGAGTCTGTGAAGGTAGACCTGAAAGGAACAGCTGTTGGCTGGCTGTTTTATTTTTTGTCTTACTCGCTTGACAAGAGTAGAAAGGGTGTGATGTGTATAATAGAAGATCGTCAATTTAAGGGCTCTTTCTGACTCTTCTTCCAAACAGCTATCATTGCATTTGGTCTAATGAGAAAGTGCTCTGCACACCTACTGTGTGCAGGGCAATGTTAATAAGAGAGGGAGAACACAGTGAACATGTGAATTCATCAAATCATTGCAGCCAGCCTGCCTTCCTTCCCACACTCGGAACCCTGAGCGTTTGTCAGGCAGGTTCCAGGGACTAATTAGGAGCCTGCGCGTTCACCGTAGGCTGTAGTCATTCAAACTAATGGCTGTGGCCTGTAGCCCCGAGTCGCTGACGGGATTCCTGAGGACACAGACACCCAGGCCCATACGCGTCCCTGCAAGTTCTTGCTCGTTTGTGAAAGATAATGTCTCATTTCCAGCGACCTCAGCTTCACACGCTAAAATACTCAGAAATGACATATAAAGGATAGGGATACAGTTTTAAGAATTTCTTCAATTTTCTGTCAACAGGGCTGTGTGTAGGCTAGGAGGCTGAGACAGAACGGCTCATCATTATGTCCGCGGTGGTGACAGCATGACTCTTGGTGTCTTTGAACTTGCTGCTCCGAGACAACATGTGAAGCGTTTTGCCGCCGGGGGAAAGGCCCGCGGTGGAGAACTCACTCAGCCTCTGCTGTGTTCCCTTCCTGCCTCTGTGCGAGCCACACTGCTGGCCTGAGGCTCCTTCTTCCCACGGACACATACTCAAGCCCTGTGCATAGCTCCAAACGGTGCTCAGCTACCTTCTCTTCTCTTCTCCGGGGCCCCCCAGGGGATGTGACTCATCTTCCTCATCCTTCTGAGAGCACAGGATATGGGCCTCATGTATGTCTGTGTCACTTTCTTTTTGCATCTCATCCTACTGCTCCTAGGCTCCAAGGCCGGCGGGACCTGGTCTTGCAGAGAAGACCCAAGATGCTCCTCATCGTGAGCTGGCTTGCAGTGGGCAGTGAGAGAGCTGGGCACACCGAGGCTGCTGGTGCCTCAGGCAGAAGTGACATCCCCTAGGGAGACACCGTTGATCCCCAGTCGTGGCTGGGCATGTCTTTGATGGCAAAGACATGGGTGGGAGACAGACAGTGGTGCACGGAGGACCTCTTGGGAAAGTCAGGGTGTGCAATCGGATGGCGAAGGACAGGTGACGACCAATGAAGGCGGAGGGCTGGGAAGAAGCCAAACCACCCAGAACTGTCCTATAGCCCGTGGCCAAGTGCATGACAAATATTTATAAAGCGGTTAGTAGGAGGCCTACAGCACTCCAGACTTTGTGGACATTCTGGGAAGCGAACCATCCCAGAGTACCATCTTGGTGGTAAGACGGGCAATTCAACAAGGCAAAGGCATTTTCAGAAGTGAGTGCTATCAAGGATGCAGCAGCGGAGTGCGATACAGAGAGAAGGGAGGGAGGGGAGAGCTGCGGTGGGCTACCGGGGACACAGCCTTCCAGAACGGGAATCAGAACACCGAGCCGTTCTGAGCAGAGGCGAAAGCTGAGGCAAAAGGCTTGGCCGGCGAGCCAATCACTCCAGGGTGACTGCAGCCGGTGGAGGTCAGGGAGGGACGGAGGAGGGCAGGGGCACAGGCAGGAAGCTGCTGGAAGGGTTTTAAGTAGGGGAGGGCACTTCTGCGCTGGCAAGTTCTCCTCAGCTCTGGAAGGAGGATGGATCTAGACAGGGGAGGTACAAGGTTGAAGGACACGTTAGAGAGGACGGTCATGGCTTGCAAACGGTGATGATGGACGTGGGGAGATTGAACTTGATCACTCCTGACCACCTTGGGCCACAGAAGTCCCAGGCCCCACTGTTTTGCAGCAAGATAGCTGACTCAGCCATTTCTCCGCCCCCTGCCTCATTTCTCCGCCATCGCTCACCATATCAGACCCCGGGGAGCTGCCTTTTCATCAGCATAGCACACATACAGAAAGACCACATGCGATAAGCTCATGGCCTGAGGAATCTTACAAACTGGATGTTCCTAATGCCTGGCCATCCTCAAGCTGCCCCTGCCGCCCACAGTCACCGTCTTCTCTCAGGCCTCTCCACCACCATCCCAGCAACGGACAAGCGTGTTGCCCATCTTCCCACTCAGTGTGAGTGGGACACGGTGCGTGTTCTTCTGTGTCCGTGCCGTTCCTCTGCCCCAGCCTCCGGTGGTTTTCTGTCTCACTCAGAATCAAACACTTACGCGAGCGTGCAAGCCTCTCCCTGTTGGAGCTCTGCCTCTCCTCGCCTCTTTTCCGCACCCCTGCTGCTGTTCCCGCCACCCACCACGTCAGGAAACCATTGTCCGAGGTTGGCATCACGATGCTCAGTTTACAAGGGTGACTTACCGTAGGTCACACAACTCAGAAAATGAGCCAACAGGCAACCTTGAATGCTCTCCTCAGTGTCCAAGGCTCTCTCCTCCCTGATGGCCTGACACATGCCTCCTGCAAATGCCCATATTCTGGAATGCACGGCAGAAGTAAAGGGCTGTTACTTCTGCTGTGCATTCCAGAATATGGGCATTTGCTCTGCCCTCGTACTCTTTTTTCTCCCTGGAGTGTTCGCTCACGCTGAGGCCAGCCCCACCTCCTCACCCGCCCACTGCTGAAACATGGTTTTTAACAATCCGGTCCATTGGTCATGACTTAGTTGAACAAAAGATGTTTTCCTTTTGTATTTTGTAAAGATTTATTTATTTATTTTAGAGCAAGAAAGAGAGAGAGCAGGTGGAGGGGCGGACGGGGAGGGAGAGAGAATCTTAAGCAGACTCTGCACCGACCGTGGAGCCCATTGTGGGGCTCAGTCTCACAGCCCTGAGATCATGACCTGCTTGGAAATCGAGAGTTGGACACTCAACGGACAGAGTCACCAGATGAAGGGCATTTTTTTTGACACAGAAGCAGGGACTCTGGGGTTAGGGGACGTTAACTTCCGCCCATCTCAGCCACTGACTGTTTCTCACTCGGACTGCAGGTGACTAGTAGCCAGTAGTAACCAGTTAAGAAGTTGAATTGGGGAGCCAGACTTCCTGGGTGTGGAGACTAGCTTTCCCTCTGTGCTCACAGAGTTTGCAAAGGTTAAATAAGTCGGTGCACATAAAGCATTGAGAATGATACCTGGCCTGAGCATGTTCAGTCCCTGTCACCTGGATTCTTGTCATCCACTTCCTCCCCTAGGAGCCCTCTTCAGGCACTCCCGGGGCTCCTTTGCCCCAGCCCACTGGAAACCCATTCTAGAAGCTTTCCTGGTGGCAGACATGGGCCTCTCCTTTCCCTCTCTCAGTTGTGGGCACGCGCATCACTTCAAATAGGCATTTTGCCTCTAGAGTCAGGAAGGGTGTTTGGTTCTCTGTATGCTCTGACAGAGAGAGAGGTGTTGGATTTTCTAGTTGGAAAAAGGAAAGGAAAGCCCACAGACGTCCACTAGATGGCACTGTGAGTCCACAAGCGCAACGAAGGGATCCAGGCAAGGAGCAGATTCTAAGTCCCCATACACAGGGGCATGAAGCTCATCCCTCGGGGGCCAGGGCGGCTCTGATCCTCCGAATCCACACAGCACACATACAAGCCGCTTCTCAGACAACATGTATTTCATCAAGATTCCTTTTCTGATGTTAGGGGAAAATTCATAGAAAGCCGGGTGAGAAACTTGATTGAACCCTGGCTGTATGGCATTCTGTGCATATGTGTAAGTTCATTACATAGTTTATGGAACGAAAAAATCCTTGCCATCACTTTGCAAAGCAGGCACTGTTACCCCTGTTTTATAATGAGCAAACTGAGGATTCTGAAGGTCGGGCTCCTGGCCAAAGCTTGTTTCCAACACTCTCCTGCATTGCCAGGTCAAGATCCAAATACTGCTCCTTCCAAGTGTCAAGCCTCTGTTGTTTTCAGTCCCGGGGCCCTAGCTTTTAAGGGAATAATGGCGTGAATGTGGGTGAGTGACTCATCCGTACGTGGACATAGTTTTCTTCTCCACAGAGAGAGTGTGTTTCCACAGGGAATGGGGGATAGAGCGGCCATCCACGAATTTGTCTAAAACTTCTGCAAATGGTCATTGCATACAACTTCTCCCACACAGGTTGTGGTGTTGAAATCACTAGTTTATGCTCTAAGCAATCTGGACGATGGGTCTCCCTTCTGCCTCTTCAACAAAGTTTCCAGTGTTTAGGGGGGGCTGGTATCATGCGGATCGGAGAGGGTCAAGGATTGTGTCCCTGGTCTCTTTCTCTCTTATTTACTAGGTGACCCCAGGGAATTCACGCACCTTTTCAGAGTTCCAGTGTGTTGACATCTGAAACCAGTTAGGCTAGCGAGAAACCTCTCTTCTTCTGGACATCATGTGACAAAGATCTGTCTAAGAGTTTTGCACTCCTCGTATTATAGGTTACCTGGAGTGTCCAAATAGCTTTTCTTCATGGAGGAACATTTCACTATGCCTGTTGGCACGGAGCAAGGCAGAGGAGGCAGGGAGATGGGTGAGTCCCCTGCCCTGTGCTCCTGAATCACATGCCCCACCCCAAATTCAACCTTCGGGCTGAAGAGGGGCCTCTGGACACAGTGTCAGAGTTCTTTGCCCAAGCCTGGTGGTCAGAGACAGATAATGCCCAGGAGCCTGTCCTCAGCTTAACAGCCCAGAAACTGCACACTCAGACAGGCTACCCCATCCCTCTAGCTCTAAGGGCTTCCTTGACTCCTTTTATGATTCTCCTGTCTCAGTTTTCTATTTTTTTCTGCCATAACAAATGACCATAAACTTAGTATGGTAAGTTTATTATCCAACAGCTGTCTAGAAGTCTGGCACAAGTCTTGTTGGTACGGCGGCAGGAGGGCTGTAGTCTTTACCTAGTGCTCTAGGGGCGGATGCTTTTCTTTGCCCGTCAGGGTCTATAGAGGTCACCTGTATTCCTTCATCCATGTCTCCTCTCTCCATCCTCAAAGCCAGCAGCATTTTGCAGCCCTCTGATCATGACTTTGTGGTCACATCTCTCTCTGACTCTATCCAGGAAAGGTTACCCACTTTTAAGGAGGATGGTGAGGACATCAGGCCCATCTGGGGAATCCGGAATCACCTCTCCATCTCAAATCCTTTAGTCACATCTACAGGGTCTCCTTTGTGATGTAAAATAATGTACCCATGGGTGCCACAGACTAGGACCAGGACATCTTTGGGATGTCACAATTCTGTAGCACACCTTCCGAAGGTGGGGATTGTGGGCTCATGGAGAAATCCTTCTTCTACTTACCTTTGCCTTCTTTGGAATCAAAGAGCAAATTTCATCCCAAACTATATAAAGATAAGTACGTCAAATTAAAAAAAAAAAAAAAAGAGCAATACTCTCTTTTTTTGTTGTTGTTCAGATATACAGATGTATTATGGGAAAGATCCTTGAGAAGTTGGTCGGCTCTGGTTAAGAATAGTAATCTTTATTAATATTCTGTCTCCCCATGAGAAGGATGAGAAAAAAAAATCACATGACAGGAGCTTAGGCCTTGGGGTCCATTTGGAGAAAAGTTAACAAAATGGTTATTTTCTCAGGTGGCTTCTGATTTCCAAATAGTATCTCTCTGTTCTCAGGTCCTCAGGCAAACTGTGTCTAGGTAATAATAACAGTCCTGGTTAAATATAAGGTTATAACTACAGAGGTTTGGACAGTCCCTGGGATGTACAGGCTTTCATGTACTCTTCTATGTGGGGATTTAGGTAGGAAATTTGAGTCTTCTGTTAAGAAAGAGAGTGAGAGGATGAAAGCCTTATTTATGATTTCTGCATTCATGCAGCGAGTGGTCATTGAATGTCCTCGTGAGATAGTGTCCCAGGAGTGAAGGATACATAGGAGGAAAACACATACACTTTCTGTTCTTGGAGAGGATTGAGTTCCAGCATGGAAGAAACAAAATTGGGGGGGGTAACCCACATGCTAAAAGAGGTTCAGCAAGGTCACTGAGAAGGAAAGGCAGGAGTTCAGGGAGAGACGTGGTGGTGGGAGCATGAGGAGGCAGGTGGTGCTGTGGGAAGGGTGCTGCAGGGCACGGCAGGCTGCGATCCCGCTCAGAATCCACCACTAGTGCACCGAGCCAATCACCCTAAATAACTTCAGTTCAAACTGACCTTAGAGGGTCCTCTCCCCATCCTGGGGCACCTCCTCTATTCACAAGGGCGTTAGACAATATGGTTCTGAAGTCCTCTAGCCTCAGATGTGGGGGGGTTCTTGAGTATGGGGAGAAGAAGCCTCTGAGATGTGGCTTGGTGGCCTTGGTGGTCCCAGTGGACGTAGTTCTCTCTTTTGAGACAGATGCCTTTTCAGCCAGGGGTGGCCAACTCTGCTTCAATGTCCACATGTTGGAAATGATGAAGTCCATTCCTGTGTAAAATACATGATTCATTTTCTCATCTGTACCTCACAGAATCCTAACATAATTCATTCTGAGTTTTATGGCTAAAGAAAAAAAAAAAGAAAAGAAAGAGAGAAAGTGATGCTGTCTCCCTTCCTCACTCACTATCCTTAACCTGGAAATGGAGCCTCTCAAGCAGAAGAAAAAAATAAATTTGGGGGGAAATAGGCTTCGGTAGACAAGGTACTCTTAAAATAGTCATTGACAATATATTTAGTCTAGGGGAAAAAAATACCATTCTTTCCATGAAAACTTATAATAATAACCGGAACATCAGTATCCGAGAACATTCACCAGGAGGGATTGAGACCATGTGACAAAGATTGTTCCAGAAGGTAGGGATGGGTGAGGCCTGGCCTCTGCCCTTACAGAGCTTATAGTCTGGCCAGAAGAGTAGAAGGGCATGTGGAAAATGCGCATAATTGCCATGATGTGAAAATTGTCATTTGCACAAAACAGGCAGTGTGGGCCTCGCTGCCGGCATGAGGGCAGGTTTCGCAGACGTTGGAAATGACTTGTGGAGGACAAGTGGGGAGATTGTGTGGAGTGGAAGGAGAAGGGTGGCCTCACTGAGAGACCAGAGGAGCACCAGGCAGCCAGGCGTGCTGGGGTTCCAGCAGCGGCGTGCCCCATGGGGCCAGATTCTAGAAGTAGGTGGGGTTCGGGACAGTGTGTTGTTGCCTTCAGGGCACAGGGGAGCGCAAAGCACTGTCCGGGTCTGAAAAGCTTGAGATCTAGCTGGGGAGGAGGGACTTGAGAGACCAAGCCATGTGACTGCTGATACAGAGAGGTATTTCAGACAGGAATGCTGAAGTTGCACATGACTGCTCTTATGTCTTTAGCCGCAGACTATTGGGGTGCCGCCATTAGCACGATAGCCCCATTCTAGGAGCTAGGGATACGTGGGCCAACGGTGGAGAGAACATCTCTGATGTGACAGAGCTTCCATTCAAGGGAGACAGAAAAATACTAAATAAGCTACAATAAATAAACACAAGAGATGTGAATTAATGAGCACTGGGCAAAAAATTAAAGTAGGGTAATGAGATAGGAACTAATTGGTGGCTCTGTTAGATAAGAGGTCTGGGAGATGTCTCAGCTTGGTTCTGATTAACGAGTAGGAACTGGGCACACAACGATCAGAGATGGACATGCTCCTGGAAGGGGGAATGGCTAGTACAAATCATAGCACATGCTGAGGGAGGGTTTGCAGAGCTCACCTAGAACCTCTGATGTGACTGGGCCATGGGCGAGGGGGTGGAGTGGGAGGAGGTCCAGGATGTCTCACTGGGGAGCTCGGCCAGTTAGGACTGGTACCCACAGTGCAAAGAGCAGAAGGGCTGTGAGTCCGGAGATGGACTAAACGCACGTGCTTTTTAACATGAGTCTGGCTGCTCCACGGAGATTGGATCCTCCATGCAGAGTGGAGACAGTGAGGTGCTGTCACGGTAGTCCCTAGAAGAGGAGGATGGCTTGGACGAGGCTGTGCAAGGGACAGCAAAGGGAAGCCAGCAGGTGCAGGATGAGCTTTGTGTGAGAAGGGAAGCATCGTGGTGTTGCTGGTAGAACTAATACGAAGACAAGCAGAGTCAGCCAGGATGGGAAGCCTACAGAGGAACACGTCTCCAAGAAGAAAGGAAGAGCTTTGTTCAGTCCATGTTTTGTGTGTGTGTGGGGGGGGTGGGGCACATGCGATGTTTGTGAGGACATGCATGCAAAATCTATAATTCTGGATGTTTCCAGCTGAAGATATAAAACTAGGAGTCGGGGGGTGCCTGGGTGGCTCAGTGGGTTAAAGCCTTTGCCTTTGGCTCAGGTCATGATCCCGGTGTCCTGGGATCGAGCCCCGCATCGGGCTCTCTGCTCAGCGGGGAGCCTGCTTCCTCCTCTCTCTCTCTGCCTGCCTCTCTGCCGACTGGTGATCTCTGTCTGTCAAATAAATAAAATCTTAAAAAAAAAAAAAAGAAAGACCTGGGAGTCGGTACCGACTACAAACAGTGACTGGCTATAAATACAACAGTGCAATTAAGAAACAAAAAGGAGGCTTGTTTGCATACAGTGGAAACACCGAAAAGTAGGGAGTGTTGAGCTGGTTCAGGTCTCAGTGTCATCAGGGACGCAAACTTCTCCTTCTCCACAAATGTTATTGAGCCATTCAGCTGGCTTCCTGTTCAGAAATGCTTTCATGAGCTCCAGCCGTCTTACCTGTGTCCCAGACAGGAGGTGCACTGGAGAAGAAGGGCACCAGGGGTAAGAGGCGTTTTCCAGAAGCGCATGCCCATCGGCAGGAGAGGCTCAGAAGTGGGTTAAAATTCGAGGAGACTGCCAATCTGAGTAAAATCAGGATTCTGTTGGCAATAAAAGGATGGGTTCGTTTTGCAGTAGAATAACCAGCCGTTTTAACCCCCCAGATGTTGGCAAATAGATGACACCTCAAGTCAAGGGAATCGACAGGATCATCTCCAGAGAGTGGGTGAGCAGAGAGGACAGGAGGACGGAGGCTGAGCCTTGTGCCACCCCCGTGTGATGCAGAAAGCAGCGGGGGAAGCAACAGGGAATGCTGAACTTGACGAGGCGGTGGCCACAAGGGGCTTACCACCGGAATGTGGAGAAATGAACAATGCACGATGCAGCAAATGCACCGATGGCCAGCACCCCCACAGGGAAGGGTGGGTTCAGGAGAGCATCTGAGGCTTTGGAGGAATTCTAGCAGCTTCGCTGTAGACTTCTGTGCCAGGAGTAGTGTCTGCAGGCAAACACACAGCCACAGAAAACAGAAATTAATGATGCTTGATTAACCGTGCATGGTTTTTAAGGAAAAGAATGTAGACATTTAATAAATATCTATTTGGGGTCCAACAATTTTGAATGCATGATTTCATGTAGTATTTCTGACAGTGACATCATCTCCATTGTTTCTCATACAGAAACCGAGGCTCTCGGAGGAGGAATCGCATCCAGTTCACGCAGCCACTGAGTGGGAGGCAAGAGGTCTAATTCAGGGATGCCTTGCCGCAAAGTTGGCATTGGTTCAGTTGTCTGGTTTGTGCTGGAGAACGTCTCTCAGCCCCTGCCCGGTGGACATTTGGGCCCGTGAGTCTGTGTTGGACAATGTGGGAATTTTTACATCATCCTTGGCTTCTTCCTACTTGATGTTCCTAGGACTCCATTCAAATAAGACATCCCTGGACATTGCCTGATGTCCCCTGAGGGGCAGAACTGCTGCTTGCTGAGAGCTGAGAACACTGCTCTAGAGGGGATGTCAATCAGTCTCTCTCTCTGAATACATGTGCATGAGCACACACGTGTACACACACACACACACACACACACACACACACACACGCTTTCCACCTCCCTGCAGAGCAAAAGCTTTCAGTCTATGAGTTCCCTGAGCACGCCTGCTCTTCCTCCCCTACACGGCGTCCTCATGTGTGATAGATTTCACAAGATACCGTTGTTCATCCATCACCCGCACAGAAACGTGAGAGTCATTCCAGACTGCTACTTTATTTTCTCTCCACAAGATAGGTCTTCTGCTTCTGGAACATCTCTCAGATTGGTCTTCTCTGAAGTCTTATTGTCACCTCCCTACTCCAGGCTTATTCACATCTTCCCTGGACCCCAGCAATGGCTCAGCCTGTCATAGGTCTCACTGTCCCATTCTCTCTTCCCTCCATGCTGCCAACAATGAACTTTCTAAACTTCAAATAAAAAGCCAGGAACTTGGCCCTTGTATCCAGATCCCTGAATGACTTATTTCTTACTGGTCACCCCAGCAGAGTTCCCTGAACCACATCCCACCAAGCTCTGATTGCATTGTTCATCTTTATTCCTATTAATAATATTAAAGCCTTTGGAGGACAGAGGCATTACCTTCTTCATTTTTCATCCTCAATATTCATTCTAGCACGCTGCAAATAGAAAACAGCCATCAGATGTGAGCTGAGTGAATTCGAGTGTACAGTGATTTGGACAAAAAGGGAAGAACTCACCACTTTTAAAGGCTTATTTAATAGAAAGCATGATGATATGTTTGATATTCTTGATGAGATGTCTTGAGGGTAAACCTATGCTCTGACATGGCAACTCATTCCAGACCAATGAATCAGTTAAGATAGATTTGAGTCGGTGTATGACCCTGTCACTCTAAATAAAAGGTGCCAAGATGCCTTTCTGATACTCTGTTTCCAATATTCTATAACCTACGTTAGGGTGTGTTGGTAGCTGTAATGAATCAGGTTGACTCTGAGGATAAAGATGAAACAGGATCTAGAGCTTCCCTGTCCAAGACGGCAACCACTAGCTGTGTGGCTTCAGTTTAACTGGTTAAAACACAGTTTGATTTCTCAGTCTCATCAGTCTTGTTTCAAGGGCTCAGCAGTCCTGCAGAGCTGGCGGTTTCTACACTGGGCTGCACCAGGAGACGTTTACACCATCACAAACTTCTGCTGGACAGGGCTAGTCTAGGGGACGGGGCATGAAACGTGGTGTGCGTGCTTCTTGGCTTCTATGGCTTCATAAGAAATGGGAATCAGAACAGGAGAGAAAAAAGGAGAATATTTGGCTCCTTCCAACTCTGCTTCGTGAACTTTTATTGATTCTTTAACTGTCTGCTTCCATGGGGAAGCCTTATCTGACCCATGCTAGCCTATATTGACTCTTTCATTGTACTTTATGTTAAGACAGTATTTCTTTAACAACTGTGTGTGTGTGTGTGTGTGTGTGTGTGTGTCTGTGTGGTATAATTATTTAATTATTATCCCTCTCTTCCAGTAAGCTGAAAGCCCAATGAGGTCATGACCTAGGTCTGAATTTCCTCAATATTTCACGTTTCCTGGCTCAAAGAATACACTTACACTTACTGGTTGGGTAATTTAATAGAATTTTAAACATCTTTAAACATAAGACACTGTGGTGGATACCTTATTAACGTTATTTTCTGTTTTCACTACTGTATTCTGAGTGACATTTGTGAGTTTATTTTGGAGAGGAGGAAGCTGGAGTTCTGCAAGGCTCGGTGGCTTGTCCTCCCTGGTAGACTCGTGACAGAGATTGAGATTAGGAGAACACTGACTCTAAGTGAGGCGTAGAGGAGCCAAACAACAGACACTGATGGACTGAGAGCTGAAGAGAATAGATAAGAATGAACCAAAAATGCTTTCAGAAGCTTGCTATAGACTGAGGTGAAAAGAAAAGCAATGAATGTTCTGCCCAGTGAAGTGTCAAGCAATCCCATCTGCATAGTGACAGAGGGTTAGTGGAATGCCTTTTTTCGCCTGGGAAATGTAAGACAGGCATCTTCCCTGAGGAAACTCTTCTGTTGTTGTGAAAGACGAGCAGAGATTGGGCAGGTAGATAATCACTGGGCCACATCCCCTTCAAGGATATCAGCATAGACAAATTGTACAAGGGACCTGCAGCCCTGTAGGAGTGTCCTGTCATTGTGTGTCATGTGTGAGTAAGCAACAGGATGAAGGTGACACTGAGAAGGTTGGCTGACCCCTACTTAGGGGAGAATCTGTAAGTCATGATACTGATCATCTCATTGACACTAAGAAGCCACTGATCTGGTTTTTAGTGATGGGATTTGAGTAGGGAAGGAGGGAGCAGAATGGGTGAGGAGTAGAGCAGCTGATAGTGACTATCGGGCAAGGGTGAAACAATGAAGGATAAACAGAAGGGATCTGTGAGTCCAGATGTCAGGTGAAGCCTTGAACATACTGAGAATGATGTGGCCCTAGTGCATCCACATGGAGATGTCCAGATCTCAGCGGTATCCAAGCTTTAATGCAATCAAGTGAACAGAGACAGCAAACTGAGAACCCAACTGATCTAGGGCTCTGCATTTGGAGGACAGCTCTTCTGTTACAGATCCCTCCACCTGCACTGAGCTGGTAAAGCTATTCAGTTGCTGAACTCACAGTGGGTAAGATTCACCCTTCTCAACCTGCCCTTGAGTCTCTGGAAATATGCCCCCAAGTTCACCATGTGGACACTGTGTTTTTAATTCTGAAATCACACTTGGAGAGCAGCTGTCCTTCAATTTAATTTGACTCAATCAATATTTACCAAAGGTCATCCAACCAGGTTAAAGCAGTCAAGATAACAGTTTCTTCGGAGAGGAATACTGAAGTGGCTGAGGCTTCTGGCTTCCAATAGTTCATCATCTAGTTGGAGCCAAAAAAAAAAAAAAAAAGAGACCAGGCAGAGAATATACCTATTACTAGAATGTGTTGACAGTCAATGAAACATATTTAAAATAATACCATGTTTTAGTTTATGATTTTTTAAAATATTCCAGCAAATTTCTAGCAAGTGGATCATGGTTTACTATGGATTTCCATTATAAAATGACAGACATGTGCTTTTGGGGAGAGGTTCCTGTTGGACTGAGTCAGAAAGTTCTAGGAAGATGGAAATTGGGATGTTCTTGTTTGTTTGTCCTCCTGGGGGCAGGCATCTTTTCCAGCAGTTTGTCCTCAGGCTTCCTCCAGGGAAGCTCTCGAACTCTGGTGGGTTTCACCATGTACGATGCTCCTCTCTGGACTGCAGAAGTTTGCGATGTAGTCACAGAGAATGGGGCATGAGCCGAGTTTTGAAGAATAGATGTTTAATGGACATGAGGTCAAACTACGGATGCTTTCTCTTGGCCAGCCGGAGCTTTCATGTTAAAGCCAACTGATTTACATGTCCAAGGTCCTAAGATAATTTCTCTGTTTATGTTTTCCCTGGGGAGATAAGGATTTCTGATTTTTCCATCTGAGGAATGTGCCTTTTCATCTAGTACACCCAAAGTCAATATGTGAATGCCAGGGGAGTTGAGCAGACCCTGGGTTAGGGATTACTAGTACCTGAATCGGAGAGGGGCATAGTGGAGATTTCAGGGGCAGGAGCAAGGAAGACCCTGTCCCAAAGGTCCTTCTTCTGCTGTTGAAAGATAGTCTTCCATAGCAAGAAAAGTGTGGGGTCATTCTAATTATTGTCACTGTGAGACATTCTGCAATTTGGCACAGCAGTGAGAGGAAGGTGGTTCACCATCCACATCCAAATAAGGAAGGTAGAACTGTGAAGGGCAGCACAGCCTCCCTGCAGAGGGCAGAACGCCTTCACAATGAATGTCAGAACTACTTGTTTCTGGTGATGACCTGTGCTGGTTCACAGAGACCACAAATAGGGTCGTTCTCTGGATTGACCACGAGGACTGCGTCATTTATTTTGCCAATTGTGAATATATCTGACTTCTTTGAATTGAGAAAACACCCATTGAGTCCTTGGGCCTGGGGAGGAGACCTGCAGAGAACATGTTCCTTCTAACCATCTGTGGGATTGAAACTCAGATCTTTTTTAAAAATAAAAATTAAAGAAAACAAAACATTATTGTAGCTGCACCAAAAGCTTCTTAAGATAACTAAAGTAGTCACACTTACAATTTTGCTTTGATCAAACCATGTTGAAGGGGTACCATCCACTGATCCTGAGAATAGAATGAAGGTATCTCTATCCTAGGGTCAGCATAGCAGGAGGGCTGCAGGTTACTGGCTCAACAATAAGGACCACGGACAGCGACAGACACCCTGCGCCTTCTTACTTTTTTCTCAGAAGGGACTTCACTCCCTGCTTTTGTTCTTCTTGATTGGTTTAACATAGCCAGGACGCTATCTGGCATTGCCTGCAAAGCAAAGCACACCTTAGGAAGGATGAAGTATCTGAAATAGCACACCTAACCCCTCCTTGTCTCTCTAACCTTGCCTTAGAAACTCAGAGCTACATTGTATTTGGAAAATTCAGATGGAACTTTTCAGTGAGATCAGATGCTGGTGGTGCTCAGTAGAAGGCTAGACTGAAAAGGATGTGTCAACCACCACTATGTGTTTGGGGAAGAAAACTCTCAGGTCTAGAAAAGTAGATATTCACTCCTCCTCCCCGAGTGTGATCAACTAGGAATGGAATCAGAGCCAAAATTCATCACGATGCTATGTGAATTGTTCTTTTAACAATGGTATTAAATCCCAAGCATTTGAGAATCTTTTAAAAGTGTTTCTAATGGAAAATATATCTTTTATTGGTAACACAGTAAAATATTTGGCATTTGCAAACACATTTGTTTGAATTCACCTAGATATACAGGTCTGATTGTAATGGGGGATCTCTGTGTACCCTTTTTTGGAGCCCACATTTCTATTTCTTGATTTTTCTGACTGAATCAAAATTACATTAAGGCTTTGTCTTATTTATTTTTTTTTTAAATTGAAGGAAGTAATTTTGGAGGCAGGGAGTGACATGAAAAGCAGAGAAGTAAAACCATCCATGAACAGTGGTGTTAGCTGCATCCTTGGTGTTCCATTGGTGAGGGAGGGATTCCCATCTCAGAGATATGGGGATGGCCAAACGCATAACACCTGTCACTGGATAGATGAAATCAAGAGCAGTTTATTACTCACGGTACTGGGGGGAGAACGTTCTACGCATGCAGGCTATATCACATACCACAGAGTTGGCATTCGAGGAGGGAGGGAAAAACAGGGGCTATGCAAGGCAGGTTTTGTAGAATCAAGAGGATGAGGTGTCCCCTGGATCCCGTGGGAGGAAGTGATTGGCTTGTTTGAATCCTTTGGAGCTGAAACCTCCTACTGAGGACAGGAGCTGTGTCTGGGGCCCTTTTAGAGGGAGGATTATCCAGGGGAGTGGGGTGGGGAGCAGCCTTTGCAGTCAGATTACGCGAGGCTTTCTTGGTTTCACCAGGTGTCAATGCAGTCCGTAATACCAAGTCTTCACTTTGGATCATGCACAATACAGATTCTGCGTATCCACACCTTCTCTATTGTTGAAGTTTTTCTCCCATCACAAACGACAGCTACTTTTTCAAAGCATCCAAGGCTGTTTCCTTCCCCATTTCTGACCCAGATTTGATTTCTTATAGGACCTTCTACATTAGCAGTTTTCATGAAATACTTTTAAGGATCCGATGCCTTATCTTTTATAAAATCACATGAGCCTAGATCCAGAGTCCCCTGTCTGCTTCTAGGCAAGTACATACAGGTTCAACTGCAGATGGAAGGGTAGCCCCATCTATCTTCTTCAGAAAGTTCTCAAATCCCGCTCATGGGCTGGTGACATAGGTAACGGCATTTTTTACATCTGTGTCTAACCCTATAATGAAAAGAGAATATTCTACCAGTCTACCAGGTGATGAAGGGGAATCCCAAAGAGGTTAATTAACTTGTCCAAGGTCACCTTACTGGGGAGAGTTGGATGCTGGACATGTCCCATGATACTCACAACTGAAAATGCAGGCTGTGTTGTATTAGTTGTTCACACCCTTGTCTCCTTCACTTGAGACATGTTTCCTGGTTACAGGGACCATATCACATTCCTCTTGGTATTTATTGCAGTATCTCATGGTGAGGCAAAATACATGTCTGGCCAAAATAAATTATTTTTTATTGTAGGAAGACTGGGGAGGGTTGCTTTTTAAGGAAAACTAGAGAAATAATGACTTAATAAATTATGAAATAGTGATGCTAGGGGGACTATGAGGATCTGTGTGGGTCCCTTTGGGCTGGCTAATGTCTTACCATTTCCTACCACCTATGTACAACCTGTAGGTTTGATGATGTTCAATGATTCAATCTCCTTCCATCCCGTGAGTCTTAACTGGTTGCACACTGACTCAAGGAGTCAGATAAAAACAGAAGGAGAGTTATATATATTCATGAGATAAATGCAATAAGTTATATTTGTTAATGATAAGGCTGTATTAGACTTTGAAAGGAGACCTCCTAGGACCTTCAGTGAGCTTAGACTTTGGAGAGACTTGGGTCAGTCATCAGAAGCTCAGCCACAGCAGGGCAGACTGCCACCTGCTTCACAATTCACACTATAAGAATTGAGAGAAATAGAAGCAAAATCCAGGGTTGCAAAGTCTTTCCAACAGAAGGAAACTGTGGAGTCAGGGAGAGTGACTCTAAGTGCATGAAAGAAATGATCCCACTAAGTCCTCTAGACAGCTCTAGGAGGAAATGACTCTTTTTACCTTCAGTTTATTTTCTACTGGTCACATGTGAATTTGGTGACCAAACTAAGGACGGGGGTTGGAGCCCTTGTCTTACTGAAAAACCTTTCATAAGGAGCCTCTGAGAACCAGAGGGATGCACACTGGCATTTTCTGAGATGAGATGAAGCAGGCGTATTTGGTTGAAAATGCTCTTCTTGAGACTGTGGATTCCTGTACGGAGGCTGAGGATCCTTTCTTACCTTCCCTTATTTCTGCTCCCCAAGTCCGTGAGCACGTGGAGATGCCAGATACAAGGTTGTCAAAGGATCATCCACCAGAAGACATTTGTCAGGTACATCTCTCCCACTGACAATTTAATTGGGGCAAATTTGGGGAATTTCAGAAAAAAATATTGGAGAAGTTTTAAATGTCTTGCAAAGGAGCCCATAATAGCTTTCCCAAATGGCAGGGAAATGAGCAAGTAAGGTGGTCTTTCCACAGATGATATATTCCGAGCTCCTCCCTCCCGCAGGTACCAGAAATGTCAGACTTCAGCTTCAAAGTGAGGCATTAAAACACAGCCTTCTCTAGAGATGATGAGTCCCGATCTCTCTCACTGGCAGAAACTTTCCATTCTGATTTTTAACTGCTTATATTGTTTCATGTTTGAGGCTCACAGTTTATTTCATTGTTGAAAGTTGCATTAGGTTTTCCCCCAAATTAATGTCCCCTCTCTTGGAGGTTGAATCATGCTCTGATTCTTTTAGTTAGGACGAGATGGAAATTTCAGAACTTCCAGGGACCAAAACTGGTCAAATGGTTTATTTCCCAGAAAACAGAAGTGTTCCTCAGAGAGGATAACCTACCTACACCTCTCTTCCACCTCACTCACATGCACCCTGGCTGGCAGCTTTCTTTCTCCCAGAGCTTGGACTTTTCAGTTGCACCCAGAGCCCTGTGGTCGAGGCACAGTGCTTTCTCAGAGACTGGTGGGAGAATGAGGGACAGTGGCACCCCAAACTTCAGGTCGGGCTTCTCTGAGTGATAGCAGGTGTATGTTTCAGCAATCCTGGGTAGCTTGGACTCCTTTGATTCCTTTCGTGGAACAAAAACTGTGGTCTCTGCCGATGTCCACTCAGAGCCCTCCTGTGTCATGTTTGTGATCTATGTTTCTAATATATCCACGGGACACACATGCCTAAAAATATAAGCAGGTAAAATTTCATTATTTTTTTTTAAAATTGATCCCTGGTTGTTGGGGTGGGAAGACTGATGGTTTTAAAGGGCATTTGGAGGTGATGTGAGCTCTCCCTTTACACAAGGGACACGGGGGCTATGCCCACCTAACTGAGGCATAGTGGGTTGGGTCCCTATGTCCTATCTACTCCCCCCAAAAAGGAAAGTGCCATTAGTTGGCTATACCAGGTTGCACTTGGGGACTTTCTAGTAGTGCTCATAATAAGAAGGGATGGTTTTTAAAATGAATATTTTCACATGATGACTTAAATTGTTTGCCTCTCTTCTGAGAGGCCATTCTCATCTGTTTGACGCTTGGCTGGGGGCCAGCACGAGGACCAGGGGAAATTCAGTTCCTCTGCTGGAGCAACAACTCTGACAGTTGGTATCCTCACTTATCGGTTTCTGTTTTGAAAGATGCTTGGGAACCTCCGAGGACACCTATATATTAAAAAGCTATTTTAAAAAAGTCCTCAGTTCTTGTTCCCATTTTAAGCACAAAGTTGGGATTGATTTGTTCATCCAGGATGCAGGCAGGGTCAGGCCACAAAACCGTGATGGTGGTTGGGGGGGGGGGTGGCTGCCAAGGGAGCCCAGCGGCTGCTGAAAGGAATGAAATATTCTCTCAAATACGGATTCTTGTCAGTTTGAGCATCTGGTTCTTTAGTCTCATTTTTTCCAGCCTAGAACTTAAAATTATGAATTTGTAGGCTCTTGAGAGTCGCTGGAAAAAGAAGAGCTAAGCTAGTACCAGGCTCCCTCTCTCCAGTATAGAGCAGAGACTCAATGGAGGAGTCCTGGTTCCTTAAGAAATTTGCTCAGCGGATTCTCAGTTGCAGGGACAGTCCAACTTCTAGCTTAGATAGCGGAGAAAGGGTTATCCTCTCCTAGAGACCAGAGACGGGGCTACAGAGGAGCTCCTACTGACCCAGCTGGGAAGTCATCCCGCCCAGGAACCCTCAGGTGAGTTTATGCTCCCATTGTTGTTGAATCACTAAGCAGTTGTTGAACGAGGAAGCTACACTCCTTTCTCCCGGGAGGTGTCCCTAGACACCCGAGGCGGAGTTAGGGAGCTCTGCTCCTAGGGCAGAGGGCAGTGTCCCCAGACAACTCTGTGCTTCATGGTGGGAGCTTATGTTACGGAATTCTGTCCTCCTCGCTGGCCAGTATGTTTTGGGAAGGAAGGGCTGGTGTCTGTATTTAGGGCTTTTCCATCCTCAGTGACAGGCACCATGCCTGACCTATAGTAAGTGCTCCATACATTCGTTAAGTGGATATCATGCTTCCCATTTTATTGGTGAAGAAACTGAGGCCCAGGAAAGGTGGCCCTCTTGACCACAAGCTTGTGGCTGGTGATGGAAAGAGTCAGGTTAGAAGCCCTTTGATACCCAAGTAATGAAGCCTGTGCTCTCTGTGGCTCATCAAACTGTTCTGTTTCTGTTAAATGCACGCTTTTTTTTTTTTTTTTTAAACAGGGAGCAAACCGTTTGACAGATACATGTACACAAGTGAGGGTAATGACTACGTGATCATATGCATATGTGTTAAAGGATTATAGGGTTCCTGTCTCAAGGAGTCGGAGAATGAATCCCACGGAAACCATCGGGGGAAGTGAGGTGAAAATTTGTTAAGTGAGGGGAGAGCAGAAAGAAAAGAAAAAAAAAAAACTCTCTAGAGTGAGAGGGGTCCCAAATGGGTTCCCACTGTGGGTTTCTAGTGGTAGCCTTTTATTGAGAGCTGACCAGGAAGCTTGTGGCCTTGAGGTTCTGGTGCCATCTTGGTTTGAGCACAGACTATTGGTAACAACTTTAATGGCTTACTTCTTTGAGGTCTCATCATTTTCTGTGATTACAGTGGAGCTGCCAAAAAACGATAGTCCTAACATCCAGGGCCAGGTGGTCTGGTTTGTTCCCTCATCTCTGGTTTTGTTTGCCTCAGTATTTCTCTACATGTAGGATTTCTGGGAGCCCAGTTCCGTAGCCCCCTGCGCTAGCCTAGTGAGGGGATTCGGGGGCCTCCTCTCTCTTCCTGCCTAACCCTCACCCTTTCCTTACTCTTGTGGACATTCCCATGAAAAAACAAGGGTTTCAGAGGTGTGGATGTCTAGTTATGACCCCGCCAAGTGGGAGGTTGCAAAGTAGCCCACAGACGACTGTGTTCCCGCAGAGGCTCTGTTTCAGCTCTGGGGTTTGGTGATCAGGGAGCTGCAAAACCAGGCCATCCCATCAGTGAGGGCTAACACGGCAGGCAGTTTTCTGTGATTTTGCGTACGGACGAAGTACAGCACTTAGAGGAGAAGGGCATTGCTTATTAGCCCCTCTCTGGGGTGATGCAGAGACACAAACAGCATCAGTTGTCCTAAAAGGCAGAAACATATATAACTAGATAGGAAAAAATTTACTTTTCACTCTATCCATCTTGAGATTCAGTTTTCTTGTATTTTTAATATCTGCTATAAATGAATAATATATATAAATACTTAATTCACGTAAGTTGTCTTGAGAAACATTGGCAGATGTACATGAAGGTGGCCCGTGGCACATGGGAAGTGCTCAGAATCTGTTTGCAGCCTTAAGTGGCGACTGGGTCCCCCATGTAGAAGGTCTGCCTGCACACTTGGAGATGGAGACTCAATGGGGGAGCCTGTCTGTGGGCTTTTGTTACTATGGCATTTTACACAGTCCTCTGGCCATAGTGATGCCATTTTTGGTAGTCGCACTTAGATATATTCCCCTACACTCCAGGTGGCTGGTGTAGACCTCCTCTGTGTAAATTATCTGTTGCCTTAGAAATGTCGTATAACAAACAACTGGAGATCCTCAAGGTGTACAACTATCCGTATTCTTTGCTCTTGTGTTTGGGTCAGCTGGGTGTGGCCAGGAGGTGCTGTTGATTTTGACTGGGTCGCGGCATGTGCACGATCGGCTGGCTGTGTTCTGAATTTGGCTGCCCTTGACTGAGCCAACTGGTCCGACCCAATCTGCCCTTCTTATCACTTATTGTCCATCAGGGCTACTCCCAACAGGTCCTCATGGCAATGACCATGACCACCAAATGGCCAAGCCCGCTTGTTCCAGCACCTTTCATGTCTCTGCTTGTATCACATTTACTGAAACCCCTTTGGCCAAAGCTAATCACATGGTCAATCCCATGGGCTCAGGAATTCTACTCTGCCAAGATTTGCCTAGCTGTCAGATATCAGAAAGGGTTCACCAGACTGCACAGAGCATACTCACAGGAGGCTTTTATTTGAAGGCAAAGAATCTGATGCAGCCAGAGAAAGAGAATATGTTCAAGCAGAGCATGGGAGGCAGAGCCAACCCCCCTGCATTTTCAGTGGGTCTGGGGTAGGGACGACCTTTTCTGCAAGTTTTCAGGATATACCCCTGCTGGCCATACAGGAAGCTACGGGCTGCAGTCTAACGGTTGGGTCACTGAACTAAGAATTTCAGTTGCAAAGGTACCTGAGGCACGGATGAGAGCCCAAAGCTAGGGCAGAGTGAGAAAACCATTAAGATCACTAATGCCTGGTTACTCTAAGGATAGCGATGTTTCTTCCCTCTCTGGCAACGCAGGCTTCTTCTTCTTCTTTGTTAAATTTTAATGTTTTAAAATTAACAAGTATTATTTGCTTCCGGGGGCATAGGTCTGTGATTCATCAGACTTACACAATTCACAGCGCTCCCCATAGCATATAACCTCCCCAATGTCCCTCACCCAGCCACCCCACTGGAATGCAGGGTTCTTTAAGAAATTTTTGAAATCTTTGAACTTCTTTCCCCCATAGAAATGTGTGTATTCATGCAAGCACAGGATTTTGAAAACAACCCTTAAATTTTCTGTTGTTTTGCTGACACTCCACAGACCCCCTGTAGAACCCATGCATCTCAGATTCTGGAATGGGACTGAAGGTTAGAGAACCGACAGGAGAGCCACTGACCTGGATGGGAAGTCAATTTGAGGCTATTTTCTTTAGGTTATTATCAAGACACAGGCCTGTCTTCCTTCTCCAGATACAGCAAACCCTACTGGAAGACCCCGGAAACATCATTTATAGTGTTGGCAGGTTCCAACTATAGGTTTATTTATTTTTTCCTCACCCAGGAGTTAGAATCTCTTCCATTCATGCGCAAATTTACTCCTGCTGTTCTTTCCTTCTACCTCTTACAGGAGGAAGAATAAGTTTGGTTTTCACTTTATACCTGATTTGTAAGGAAAAAAAAAAAATCCCTTTATCACCTCCCAGTGTGAGCTCCAAATTGGTTATGATTACTAGCCCAACCCTTGAGCATCTATGCTGAATTATACAAGGCCCCCGTGGTAGCAGCCTTGTGCGTCTCCTGCCACATTCCCCATTCCCATCTTACTAAAACCACTCAGCTTCTTTTTGTTCATCCTACTCGCTGTCACACAGTGGGTTCCGTCCTTGGTGGTCTGCCACAGTCCACAGGAATAGAACAAAAAACACTGTGTGGTTAAGGCAGGAAGGGTTTCTCTTGTCCCTTATCATGACTGATCAGACAGTGCCTGTTTTCAGGAAAGATGGCGAATTTAAGGGGGCAAGGCCAGGAAATTAGTTGAATTGCTCGAAGAGTGGGTTTTGCTCTATAATGTCTGAGGATAAGGCTATGGTTTCATTTGCCTTGTAATTTCTTAACCCTCTGGGATGGCAGTAAGGCACCCCTGATATTCTGCCTGCAAGCCAGCATGGTAATGCTCTTGGTCTTTTATTCACTAAAGCAGTTAGCACCCTAGGATGTTCTGGAAACCCCGGGGGTCCTTGTCCTTATGTCTGCTCTTTTAAGCCTTTTTGGTTTCTGACTTTTGGTTTTTTTGTCCTACTCATGGCCCTGTTCGTGCTTTTTAGGTTTTACCATTCACACACATACTTCCCTGCTTGGCCACTGGTTTCTTCCTTGAGGAATTAGGTAAAATTGAGCCAGACTGAGCTCAGATGCACTTAATGGATGGGAAGTCACACCCAGGCCATGCTGAATTTTGTTAACTTCCCAAAGATAATGGGCATTTGATAATCCCAGATAAAGGTTGAATCTTAACTCAGCCAGGTTTACATCTGTATATGAATAAATCGCTCAGCCTCTCCAAACTCAGTTTTCTTGTTTGAAAAGTTGCTAACTCTCTGATCTTGAGATACTCGTTCAACTCCGGTAACCTTCGGGTTTCTTCATGTGTGAAATGGGAATACTAACCATTCTGATTGTTTTTTCCTGATTCTTATTTCCTAGATTTGATGTGAAGATTAAACTAATTAACACATGCAAAGCATTTAGCAGTCTGACTAGAGCAGTGGTTAACTCCTAATAGCTACAATCACCATGAAGTACAGACCTGAGGTTATTTCATTCACTCCTCCAACATGGCTGGAGATCAGACTGCCATGAGCATTTAAACGCTGCTTTAAGGAATGGCTCAGGGATTTTTTAAAAAGGTGGGGAATGTGTGTAAAGTGTTCCAAGTGTTCCAAGTGTCCCTGCTGAGGGCAGTTTGATCTGTGATCCAGTGGCCAATTTGGGCTTATAAGTTCTAGGGAGCAGAGGCCCCTGGGTGTGTCCACCCTTCCTAGTGCTCATCCCCCTTCTGTGTCATCCTCATAACCCACGAGTAGGAAGAGCTGCAGTCTAGATCCCCAGAAATCTAGGTCTGAGAAGGGAGATCCAGAATTCATTTGCTGGATTTAATAATTGGATTAAATTATTAATTGATTGGATTTGGGGTATAGAAAATGGAGAGGATTCCAGAAGGGTCTGTCGGATTCCAGTTTGAGCTAATTGGACTTCTGGTGTTTCCAATTAGTGGGATGAACCTATCAGAGGAATAGATGTGATGGGTAGACTGGTCCCTGGGCCCCGGAGAGGGGCTGCCCATGGATGGTAGGGGGTAACATTTCCATCTCAAAAGATACAGGAACCAGGAACGGATCTGATTCAGATTGGCTTTTGGGATTTTTGTCTGCATCTTGTGCAGATAAAGGTGAGGGGATATGTTTACAGCGGAGAGTGTGTTGAGGGTGGGGGGGAGAAGGATGAGGACATGCAGAAAGAAAGAGCTCCACCCAGCTGCGGAAACTTCCAAGAGGAAGGGAGAGTCAGGGCCAGTGGGTCAGAGGGAGAGCCCCCGTGGAGGGCATGTCACTATCTCAAAGAAGAAATGTTTGGGGAAGGGGTGCCTGCTAGGTAGAACCCTACCCACCCACCAGTTCCTGGTGATGTGGCTTGAAGTAGGGTGGTTTGAAGGGGAGCCAATGACCAAGAAAGAATTCGTGAGACGTTTTTGTTACAAAAAGTGTTTTTATGACAGCATAGGGAAAGGACTCGTGAGCAGAAAGTGCTATATTGGAGTTGTGAGGAATGACCTGATAATTTAAGATTTTCTGTCCTATGGGGAGGAGGGGGGAAGTTAGGGCTCAAAAGAAGTAGGGGACAGAACTTCAGAGCAGTTGCTTTAGCAGGGTTTGGGTTCTGGGGACCCGAGGCAAGGGTTAGTGACCTGAACATTGGAGGGGCTTTGCAGAAGAGAAAAGACTGGCACCAAAGGAAAGACTCACTCTCCCCAGAGAGGGCGGCAGGGAGGCAGGAGAGGCAGTTCTGAAGGGATCGGGGTTCACATCCTGGCGTCGTAACCTGGGGATGAAAAGAGCACCAGCTCACGGCTGGCTTTGAGCTGCAGTCCCTCTTAATCCAGGCTGCTTCCAGGGTCCCCTTAGCTGTGAAGTCCCTCCTTTTGGAGCGTGTGTTCTGATGAGTAGAATATCGACTTTGGAATCTGAGTTCACATTTCACAATCATCATAACTTTGAGATTTCCGGCAAGCACCTCAACATCTCTAGGTGTTGCTTCATCTGTACAATAGGAGTAATTAGAATTTCACATTTATTCTGGTGGTTAAATGAGTGGGGAGATATGGAAGTCGTGGTAGATTGGCTGAGAGGAGAGAAAGTTAAGAATTGGCAAATGTACGCACTGTGGCTGAGTCCCTCCCATGCAAAAGATATGGAAACATCAGTGTCTAGAAGTTTCCATAAGCAAATGAGCTATAGCCAAATGATGATAGATACCTAAAGCCTCCAGTTGCTACAACTGACCTGAAGGGACAATAGTAAAGACAAAAAAAGTTGGATACTATGGACATTTTTCAGGTCCCTCCTGAAAATCAGGAATCCCAGTTGCCAAATCCTTTCCCTCCTGCTGGCCTTGAATATTTGTTTTTTCTTTTCTTTTCTTTTCTTTTCTTCTTTCTTTCTTTTTTAAAGATTTATCCATTTGGTTGAGAGAGTGAGAGAAAGAGAGCAAACATGAGCAGGAGAGGCAGAAGCAGAAGGAGAGAGACATCAAGCAGAGTTGGCACTGAGTACAGAGTTTAGTGGGGGGTGTGATCGCATGACCTGAGATCAGGGCTTGAGCCAAAACCAAGAGGCGGATGCTTAATGACTGCACAACCCAGATGCCCCTAGTCATGAATACTTGTAAAAGTTCCTTAATGTTTTGGTTCCTCAGGTAACCCATTTGGGATATAGAAATAATATCTAAGTCAGAAGGATATCCATAATCAATAAACATTCTAATTGAGTAATTGGCCACACCCCTTGCTTTGGCTTCCTCTTTGTTCCTTCTCTTTCGGGTAAATAATCACAGTGGTAACTGTAAAAATAATTGTTGCTTGCTTTAGTAATTAAGCAGGTGTTGGCCAAGAGTTACTAACTACTCATTCAAAAAACTTGGAAAAAATTTATTCGAAGCTCACCTGGGCTGTAGCACCCTGAACCCGTTTGCCTAGGAAGGAATGCGGAAAAAGGATGGAGCCCCAAGGCCAATTCCTGAGCTAGAGAGCCGGTAGGCTCTGGGATCCGAGCTAAGATATTCTGAATATGATCTCTGGAAAGCCAGAACACACCGCCACCATAGAGTCCCATACTGGACCAGCTGCCTTAGACAACTAGTGGAAACAATTGCAAAACCAAACAAACCCAAAAATAACAGGGAAAGAAGATACAAACGGATGGAGGGAGAGAAGGAGGAAAGATAAAGAAAACTGAATAAACAACAACAACAACAACAACAAAACTTCAGTTCAAAACAAGCTTGCAAAACAGGATTTCAAGACAGAAAAATCCATTCAGTCTGATAAGTCAGACTGAAATAATCAACCCCCAGACTACAAATGTAATTCTAGTCTGACAAAGTGTGTTTAAGATGTTCAGAAATAAATAAGGCATAACTTCCACTAAAAAGAGGGAAAGGCACAAAAATGAAATACGAGAGCATAGACGGAAATACACACATTTCTAGACTAAAAAGAAATGAAATAAAACACGTTATATGCAGATAAACTGTAGACTTCTGAGATAAAGTCAAAAAGTAGTCAACTGATAGCACCGATAAAGTAATTTAGAACCCAGCAGAGAGACAATAAGATAGAAATTCAAAGTACCAGTTAAATGAATAGAAAGATACTTACAGAGATTAGAACAGGCATCCAATATTTTCAGAGACAAACGGTTGAGACATGACAGGTGAAGAGATAATGGCTGAGACACGTCCAGACTCGAACACAGACTGGAAGTTGCTGGACATGAAAAGCGAGGCCCACGGATGTTGATTAATGGTCAGTATCGCAATAAGGGCATAGTCACATACAAGCTTGCATCCAAACAGCATATATCCCAGCAATGCGAGAATAGGTCCACACTGGAAAAAAGACATTATTGTAGCCCTCCACACCAAAATCAAAATTACGTTTCCATATGTAAGCCATATGTAATATCATCTCAACAGATACAGAGACGTAATCTGAGAAAAGTCCATTCCCATCCATGGCTTAAATAATCGATGTTAAAAGTTTAAGACAATTGTATTTGCAGTGAGGAACATGAATGACCATTTGTGCACAACGGTGTTGAGAAGTGCAAGCAATGAAATGAGAAATTAAAATTGTTTAAGAAATTGGAAAGGAAGAGATGGAAAATTATCTTTAATGATGAACGGTTGTTTCTAGAAAAATTTTTTAAAAACCTTGAAATAATTACAATAATTAATAGAATTTAATAAGCTTTCTGAATGCATAATTTACCAAAAAGCCAACATGTTTGTGAAAATTAGTCAGAAAATGCAAAGAGGCGACAGGAAGAGCTCCTGCCTATGATTATTGCCAAGAACTACAGGATTGAAAGAAGCCTAAGGAGAGATGCCAAGGGTGGGGGAGGAGAAGAGGGGGAGTAACTGCTTAAATAGGGTAATGGCTGTTTTTGAAGTAAATGGTTTAGAACTTGATAGGGGTGGTGGTTGCACAGTATTGTGCGTTTACTAAATGTGGCTGAACTGTACACTTTAATTTTATGTCACATGAATTTCATCTCCATTATATTTGCTGATCTTAAAGATACAAATGTCAGTTATTGTACCTCCCAAAATGGGCTTATTTGGGAAGAGCAGAGAATTGTAAGGTCTGGGCCCTCCAGCGCTGGCAAACCACGGCCAGTCTGCAGAGCAAAGGGAAGGACGCGCTTTTATAGAGGGGGAGAGTTGGGAGGGCTTTGTAAACTCAAAGTCCATTGGAGTAAGCAGGGAGAATGAAGTGTAGTGGCTTCTCATTGGCTGAGAACATCTTTCCTCCAGGGAAGCGGAATACAGGCCTCTTCCCATTGGTAATGCAACTGAGGGTGAGCTATAGGTCACGAGAGCTCCCCCTGCTGGCCTCCTGGCTCCACTGTACTGAGGTTTCCATACACACATGCATAGGGCCCTGGGAAGGAGACCAAACAAGTGTTGACACAGGCAGTCAAGGAGGACCTCTTGGAGGAGGTGGCATTTCAGCCAGAGATGGGAATAATTAGAAGCATTATATTCCTTGAAGATCTGGGGAAAGAACTGTCTAAGCAGAGGAAGTTGTCAGTGCATAGTCGTTAGGGAGGAAAAGCGAGAAACCCAGCTTGGCTGAAGACAACTTGGTCTGGTTATCAAAGGCCCTCAGAGGAGTCCTTTGCTATCTCTAGGAAGGAGCTAGTTAACCCTGGGAAGGGCAGTCCCTCCAGGATCAAGGCCCCAGTGCCAGAGCATTTTCTTATTTTCTGCATCTTGGTGCTCTGGCACATGGGGGCCTTGACTGTATATGGTAAGGGGTGAGTGGCTGGGTATCTTACAAGGAACTAGGAGACTTGGGCTTTGCACAGACCAAGACCTCAATCCCACTTTTACTTGTTTTCATGAGACTTGAAACACTGAATGGTGCTTGTGCATGGCCATTCATATCTGGAATCCCTGCCCTCCAAAATAGCCCTATATGGAGAGAGGGTCTTTAAGGAGGTAAACTGGAGTTAAGAGGGGCCATGAAGGTGGGGCCCTGATGTGATAGGCCTGATGACCTTGCTCAGAAGTAAAAGACCCAGTGGAGAGAGTGTGCTATCTGTCCGTCTGTCCACACACACAGAGAAAAGTCCAGTTGAGGATGTAGCAAGAAGGTGTCTGTCTTCAAGCCAAGGAGAGATGTTTTACCAGCAACCAGCACTGTTGGCAACTTGGTCTCAGATGACCAGCCTGCACATCTATGGGAAAATAATGCTACTTGTTTAATGCCTTTGGTCCGGTATTTTGGTGTGGAAGCCCGAGTCGACCCATAACACATCTATGACCCTATTTCCTACCTCACATATGAGAAAAGCCAGAGTCACTCAAAGATTCCTTGGGAGACCCCTTGAAAGGCCAGGGAGCACTCAATTCATGGTCTTTCAGTCAATAGCTATATTATCACTTCTGCTAAATCAATGTGATATTTTCAGTACCCTTTCATTCTGTGTCTAAACCAAGAGAAAAATAAATTTACTGAAACCTACACCAGACATGGTTCTTTTATGTTTTTCATTTGATTCTTACTCTAACCACGAACGTTAGGTAAAAAATTATTTCCATTTTGCAAGTTTGGCAAATGAGGCTGAGAGAAGTTAAATCACTTGCCCAAAGGTCCCTGACTCCCAGTCCAGACAGCAACCTGCCCCATGGCTTCTGGCCCTACCTCCTCCTGGGACCTGGGATCATAGTGTTTGTCTTTCAGGGACATAATAGGGACAAGCAGGGGCTTGTCCTACTTCTCAGCCCTGGGTACTGGACAGTATTCTTCATTTCCACCCCTCCCTGGCCTACTTTTGTTCTCCAAAAATTAATGATCTGCTCATGGAAAATTTCAGGTAACATTAAATTCTGAACACTGAACTTCTGAAATATTAAAAAAAATTTCTCATTATAAATCTCATTGTAAATATCCGTGAGCTAGGTACCCCTGGATAGATGCCTAGATACAGCTCTGTTAAGAACTACTCTACTCCATTGTAGAATAAGAATAATAAAGACTGTATGGATCCCTCCTTACACAATGATTAAGTCCGTGATACTTAATTGTCAATAATTATAGGTATAGATCATCTATATACATAAATATCACAGGGCACTGGTACAGCACAAGTTAAAAGTAATGATGATCTGGATATTCAGAGTTTAATCCTGACTCTGCTACTGAATACATAAATTCACTGATTTGTCTTCATATTTCTGAGTCTAATATAATGCCTGAAATATAGTTCACTGTTGCTGAAGTCCGTTCAGAACTCAATTTTTTAATCTGCACAATGGGAATGTGGGAGCTGCAACATCTTGAAGGGCTTGACATTCAGAAAATATATGTAACATATAAACTACTTCAACTCTACGGGATGTTTATTATTGCTCCCCTTAAATAGGTTATGTGATTAAAACTAAATAGGGAGAAGTAAAAATCTCATGGAAGGTTTTCTGTACCTAGTCTTGGAATACAGGGCACCAGAACTCAAAGTCATTGCTGCTTAAGAAACAAGAGCCATTGTAAAGGGAACCTCAATCACTTTGCTTGACTGGTTCACAGGCACTAAAATTAGGCGCTTTACAACCCATTCGCATTTAGGATTCATGGTTTCCTTTTTGGGGGTGAACTTTGCAGATGCCTTTTGGGGCTGCTGCCAGTTGGTTTCTAGGTGGACTGTGGGAAAGCAGGTGGTGAGGCGGGTTGAGGCCAGGCAGTGGGAGACTTGGGGGGCTGTGTTAAGGAGCTTGGAGTGATGCTGTCTGTAAAGGGGGCCTAATGGGACCTTTTGAGCAGGGATGTGAGAGCGTGTTTTGTCTAAAAGGGAGGAGATGGTTTCTCTTTAGTATGTAAATGTGCATATTTCAGACTCCATTCCAAAAAATGCAGACAGTAGAAGGAGAAATGTAAACATGTAAGATGTTCTGATGAGAAGCTGGAGCTTCTGAGGGTCCCAGTGGCCTGGAGCAGGGAGAGTGGGCTCCAGATGGAGGAGGTACTGGGAAGAGGGCAGGTAGATGCTCTCTTCAGGAGGTAGCATCCTAAGAAGACATGTCAGCACAATCTGTACTCCCTTGATGGGATGGTGACCATGGGTCTTCTGAAGATGTTAGAAGTCCTTGAGTCATCTTCGGGTCAGTGCTTCTGTGGGCTGTTTAGAATCAAGTCAGGAGTGACTAGACAATTGTGAAGTCTCCTTCAACATGCAGGAGACACTTCCTTACCTTTGAGGCAGTGTGGGCTGTTGCACACAATTTCTGAGGCACTGTGAGCTGTTTGCATGTGAGTGTCTGCAAACATTTTACTTCACAGTCACTCTCCAGATCCATCTATCTTGCAGGATCCCAGGTGGCCCTGGGAAGTAGGGTGGGCACGCCCAGCAGTACAGAGCTGGGTTGAATGATGGGGTTAATGTGATGTGACAGGGTATGGAGAACCAACGGGATACGTCCAGATGGAGAGCAGGAGCTGCTCCACCTTTGCCCCTGGAACGGGTACACTGTTAAGCTACAAATGAACCAGGGGTACCCAGCTCACTGAGATGGTCCCTTTCAACCATTAAAGGACACCAGACAGAGGAGCTCTTTCCTCTTGTCCAGATGAGCACCTCTGGCCATATGTGGGCACTGAGTTCTTCACAAATAATTGACTGGATTAAAAGAATGTTTCACAACATGGCAGAATGGTCACCTGTAGTGTGAAAAACGTAGTAGCCATATCTTTCTGTTAATATAAAGCATTTTGATGTCCATCTCTTTGAAAATGAGCCGGTGCTCTATAAAAGGGCTCTACCAAACTGTTCAGTCTTTTAAACGCAAGACAGCACTGTCTCTGAACCGATGAGTTGAGGTGAGTTGTGTGTAGTCTACCCGTTCTGGCCTATGGTTTCTGAGCACATAGGATAACATTCTTCTCATTTTTGTGTCATAATATTTTCATCATAGTTAAGACCTCAATTCATTGATAACCAGCATCTTGCCAAACATTGTCTCCTGTGTCTTATCTGTATTTCCTTGTTCAGTGGAGGATGAACCCTGTACCTGCTACCTGATCTGGGCTGGGAGCAGAAGTTCTCCCATATCATTCTTGTTCCTTTTAGTTGCAAGGATGTGCTATGCCTTCTGTAGTGCCCTCACCACCCGCCTTCTTGAGATTAATAAAATAGTGTTATTCCTGGTATTTCTTCTTTTTAAAAATACTGTATTTCACCTTTTATTTGAACAAGAGAGAGAGCAAAAGAGAGAGAACACTCAAGTGGGGGGAGCAACAGTGGGAAAGGGAGAAGCAGACTCTCCGCTGAGCCGGGAGCCCGATGTGGGGCTCGATCCCAGGACTCTGGGATCATGACCTAAGCCTAGAGCAGACGCTTAACTAACGGAGCCCCCCAGGAACCCCCTATTCCGGTATTCCCTTCTCTTTGCTTTGTTTCTAACTTCCCTCTTAAGTCAAAGCCTTACGTCAGCATTTAGAGACTCGGGGACTTTGCTCTTGGAGGGTGGTGAGGACCCCGCCTGTCCCAGACTACAGCTCCTGTCCTCCCCCACCTGTCCCAGACTACAGCTCCGGTCCCCTCCCACAAATGCTTATTTCTACCTATTGTCTCAGTTTATTGTTACCTCCCAAGGTCTCTTCAGGGCACTCCCCGGGGGGCTTCTGAGGAAAAAATCACCTCTCTCTTTGTTAAAGTTGCTAATGGGCTTTTTATTATTAAATCCAAACAGCACTTCCTCATTTCCCTCTTTTTTAACCTGTCTCAGTGGCTTCCACTTCTGTGGAGAACTTCCTGCCCTTGGCTTTCGCGACTCGGTCCTCTCACAGTTCTTTTCCTGCCGCTGTTCATTCCAGTGTCTGTCACCCTTTCGTTCTCCTGAAGTCCAGCCGAGGCTCACTGACTCTTTTCAACTCTCTGCTGAGGGAGTCCATTGCTCCCTCTCTCTGCGGCATCCGCTTCTCTGTCCAGTGGAGATCTCTTCTCACTTAGAACCTTACGTGCACCTGCCTTCTGGCATCTCCACCGAGGTGTTGCAGAGACACCTGAGACTAACCATAGGGAATTAGCCACACCCAGCTCTCCTACACCACCCTCGTCTGCTTTCAGGACTTCTTGGAAGGGCATCGAAGACCTATTTCATTAGCGACCACCTGACCAAGTCTACCAGGGCACGTTTCGTTTAACTGTGAACTTGACAAGCCATCCTTTCCGGTGGGCTGATGGTCGAATGGTAAGACTTCTGCAGATTTTACTTTGACAGATTTTGGCTTTTTTCTTTATAGCAGTATTTTAAAGATAGACAAGGACAAAGAGCTTTTTATGGTATAGAGATAAAGCAGAAGTTTGATAAAAGTATTCATAGTACATACATTTCAACCAGGCAACTAAAGGAAATAGGAAGGTGCTTTTGTGTGTGTGTGTGTGTTGCTTTCTGTTTTTTTGCCATTACTAGCTGTCATTTTTTTTTTCTTCTTCTGAATAATTGGGGCAGTTGTCTGTAGCTCCAACTGTGCTGATACTGGATAAAGCTAGCTTTTTCATTATCTGCTTCTCTTTTCCTCACAAAGGCACTGTACAGAAAAGGTAAGGTACATATTAAGTGGATTTAAAGTGAGAACACCAATTTCTAGGGGCTCCTGAGGATTTAGGACAACTTGAGCTTTTACCACAATAATTTAGCAATCGAAAGTCCAATTTGTCTCTTAAAGATCCTAAAGGGACCATGAAAATTTTGAAATAATATTTTCATATTGCATTCAAATTCAACAGCATTAGAATGTATTAATCGTGGTTAAAAATATACTCTCATAAACAACCCTAAGAGAGCTAACCTGAATCTGATGTATGATCACCATCTATAGTTCCCCAGGGCTTCTGTAACAAATTACCACAAACTCAGGAGGCTTAAAACAGCAGAAATTTCTTCTCTCAGGGTTTGGAGGCTAGCAGGCTGAAATCAGCTTTACTGGGCAAAAACCAAACTGTTTAGTACTACAAGTACTTACATTTTGGAAAAAAATAGAAACTCATCTTTGAAAGTATCCCAAGAAATCAGAAGTATTTAAACATTTTGTGATGGATGAAATGCTTACATTTGGTTCTAACAAGGACATCAATATAGGACAATTGGGTAGGTGATTACAGAACAAATTATACATGTAAGGGAAAACCATTCAAAGGGATAGGAAGGCAGCGAGCACGCCCGGGAGGGGTTACTGCAATGGACCATGTGGTTACTAAACTGATTTTTACATACATTAGTCATAATAAGCATTTTCAAGAGTTCAAAAATAAGTTTAAGTAAAATTCATAGAAGTACAAAAACAGGATATTTGATATGAACAATAAGGTAGCACAGCAACCATATTATGTGTTAAAATGTAGACCATAATTGCCCAACACAATTTAATGTTGGTAATGTTCTTTCAGGAAACAAAGAATCTGCAATGTTACATTGCTGATAAAAAATAGAAAGTAGTATAACATAGGACTACAACGATCAATATAAATGAAATGAATTCCGTGTTAAAAATAGACAAACTGATTGCTGATTAAATTTTTGAATAATAAATATATTTATAAACAGACCAAGCCACTCATTGATCTTAGGTTTTGGTGAAGAGGATGTTCCTAGTAAGTGCCATGAAGACACAATGAAAAGTGCTTGGGGGCTCAGTTGGTGCAGATTCCAACTCTTGATGTTGACTCAGGTCATAGTTGGGCCCTGAGTCAGCCTATGTGCTGGGTCGGAGCCTGCTTGATTTTCTCACCCTCTCCCTCTGCCGCTCACTCCTCTGCTCTCTCTCTCAAATACATATACATATACATATACATATACATATACATATACATATACACACATTCACACACATGTGTGTGTGTGCACACACACACACACACACACACACCCCAGACGACTCTTGGGGATGTGACTCTTGATCTCAGGTTTGGAAGCTGAAGTGCCACATGACACACCAGTCAGACATAGCAATTGCTTAAAAAATCTTAAAAATTTTTTCCCAAAACTATTGAAACCATCCATTCAATACAATATTCTGTGAAATCAAGAAGGCTACTGAAAACAAACAAACAAACAAACACAAAACAACAACCAACACAAGTATCTGAGAATTTAGCACCTTTGGCCAATCAAGCCACTTCCCTCTTGTAGGATTTCTTATTTCAGGAAAGGACAACACCCAGAACTCATGATGTTCAGGTCACTTTCCTGCCCCATGGCCCCAGAATCCATCACCATGCCCAGCGTGCTTTCCCTGCTGCACAGAGCTCTTGCATTCCCATACTCGTCTTACCCCAGGCACAACCCATCTGCATCACCGCCTTCTCTTGCCTCCTGGACAGACTGGTGTGTACATGCCTGCTATTTCTCAACACATTTTCCACCTTGCGGGGAGACATTAGGTAAGGGGGTAAGGGTGTGCAGAGGTAGCAAATTAAAGATATTATCAGTTATATCAGTCCTTCTTCTTGAGTGAACTTTCCTCTGGTTTCACGTGGTCTTAGGTTAAGCAGAGACGTACCACAAGACTGTAGAAACTCTGTGGCCTGGACCGGGTCTGTTCTCCTTGGTCTCCTCAAGCTTCTCTTCTTGCTACTTAGTGGACTTCTACATATCTTTTCAGATCTCGCCTGAGAAATGGGAGACACCTTCCTTTTTTTGGCTTTATAGAAGGGTAAAAAGTAATGGATCTGCTTTAAACTTTGTTTTTCTTCCTTTATTCTCCAGCATGCATCCGAGGATGACTTTACTTCTAATACAGCGTTGGTCCCATCTCCCAGGGTTGGGAGATACACGGTGTTCCTCGGTCATCTCTCATGGTTTAGGACTGGTTTGGATTTCATCTTCATCCCAAGTTATACGAGCAGGCCTAAATGTGTCTGTGGATACATATATGTTCTGAGCATTAATTTATGATCTTATTGCTCTGTGGCCACTTACATATCTATCCTAATTACTTTCTAAATGGCTTTTGCCAATTTCCATGCTGCAGGAGCACATGACAGCGGGACCCATTAGTGGGCAGGTCAAATGGGGAGTAAAGTGATGTCTTTATTTATAAGCGGATATACCAATCAGTATATTTTTTATTTTTTCTTATGAATATATTTTTAAGCTTCCACTTTTAAGGCCTTAAAAACCATTTTTCAGTATATGAGGTATATTCATTTCGCTATTATTAAAGTTGACTATTTAAAATGTTGGATAAAAATGTATCTTCCACTTTTATAACTTTGCTATTCACGTTCTTGTCCGTTTGTCTACTTGGTGTCATTTGTATATTAGTACTTGAGTTTTTGCATAATAAAGTTCATAACCCTTGGGAAATTATTTTCTGAAAATAAAAAGACACATATGCCTTTTTAATTTAGGTTACTTTTCTACAGAAAACATTTTAAATTTTACATATTCAGATCTGTTAATTTTTTCTTTGTGATTTTTTTCTCTTCTAGAAATTAGATAGCCAACCTTTTTCCCAGAGGTTTGGTAATATTAAAGTTTTATTTTCTTTGTTTTACTGTGAGTACCATTTAAAGTTTTACCTCTCTTTGCTGACGGATTTATCCTGTTGCATATGGGAAGGTGAGGTCCCAGAGTAATTTTATCGTCTCTAAATAGCTAATTATTTTTTTTCCAATACCTTCTTTGGAATCATCTCTTCCTTTGTCTAATATTAAATTCTTCTCCATAGTAGAGTTCTTGCCTAGTTTATTTTGTAATTCTACCTCTTACCTTAATGGGATTACCTTCTCTTTTACAATTCCATTTTTTAAAAAAAAAAAAGATCTCAGAACTTACCAGAAAATGCCTATCTGTGATCCGTGTCCAGGGAAACCCTCCACAGTTTACTGTTCATAAAATGCCCTCCCGTAAGATGTCTAATCAGGCTATAATTAGTAAGCTTTAACACTGATTCCTAGATCACCTATGCATGATCTGTCCCTGTACACAGAAAGCAATTTTACAATCAATACAAAATATCACAGTGTTTCAAGGGGCTTAGAGAGAAGTCTGGAGTGAACCAGACTTGCCTCCCGATGTGATCTCTGATCTTTCACTTGCTGCTGTGTCACTTGGACAGATGGCTTTAACTTCTCTGGGCTTCAGTTCCCCCATCTGTAAAATGAGGATGGTAAGAAATAACTACCATCATAGGATAAGGCTCAGGGTTAAATGAGTTGAAAAATTAAACAACCACTCTGGAGAGCAGTACGGAGTTTCCTCTAAAAGTTAGAAATAGAGCTACCCTACAACCCACCAACTACACTACCATATTTACTCAAGGGAGGCAAAAATACAGATTTGAAGGGATACAGGCACCTTGATGTTTATAGCAATATTATCTATAATAGCCAAATTATGGAGAGAGCCCAAGTGCCCATCAACTGATGAATGGGGGGTGGAGGAGTAGTACTCAGACATCCCAAAGAATTAAATCTTGCTATTTGCAACAATCTGAGTAGAACTAGAGTGTATTAGGCTAAATGAAATAAATCAGAGAAAAACAAATACCATATGATTTCACTCATATGTGGAATTTAAGAAAAATCAATGAACACAGGGGAAAAGAGAGGTAAACCATAAACAGACTCTAACTATAGAAAACAAACTGAGGGTTCCTGGAGGGAGGTGGCTGGGGATGGGCTAGGTGGGTGACTGACGGGGATTAAGGAGGGCACTTGTGGGGATGAGCACGCGGTGTTGTCTGTAAGTGATGAATCACTACATTCTATACCTGCCGCTAATGCTACACTATATGTTAACTACCTGAAGTTTAAGTAAAAGCTTTGAAAAATAAAAGCAAACAAACAAAAAAGTCGAACCAAATGTTACAGCCCCAGGTGGTCTGATGAAATCGGATTGGTTGCCTCCAAGTCAGAGGGAGATGATTTAAGACAATAATTTGGTCCAAAGGAGAAAGGATCAAGTATTCTCAACCACTGTCTACCAATGTGGGTGATTCTGGTGGGCCACAGTGAGGGTTGAAACCCTTGGTGGACACTGATGTGTCTGCTAATGATTTAGACCCGGCCACCCTCACCCTTTCTGGGAATATCTCTGCAGCATTTTCTAGTTGTTCAGATTTCACTACCCAAGTTTGAGTGAACTACCCACCTTTCCCCCACACTAGCCAGAGTTATGTTTTGAAGGTAGGTGAAATTCTGAGTACCCAAGGCTTTGGGGAAGGGGTGGGGGTCAGGCATCTACTGGAGGGTGACCACCCAGGCATCCCAGCCCAATTTTTGACTCAGGATTCTCACCTATGAATAGACTTGCTCAAGTTCACATGCTATCAGGTCCTTGGGCTGGAATTTGAACCCATGCATTTCTGTACTTGACATACCACCTGTTGCTACGTGTTCCTGCCTCTGGTAGGTCTGGAGCCTCTACGCCACACCCAGAACTGGGGCTTTCCATGATCACTGCACGTTGTGTTCCTTTGTATATTCCCCTTTCAGTTTTCAGGCAATGTTTGTTACTTAAAGAAAAATCCAGTTTCTCTCTGCGGTCCCAAGGGGAACAAAAGGAAGGAAATTTGAGTTCAGCCAAAGCAAGGAGGTGTTCTCTTGCAAATGCAAAATCCTGTAACTCTGTTTTGGGTATGAAGCAAAGGTTAATACTAATGTTGTGGAATGTGTGTGGGAAAACCTGCTCTCTGCCAGAAACAGGAAAGGACTTTTGTCTTTTATAGTAGCACTGCCAGAAAGCCAGAGCTCCTGAAGACACGTTTTAGCTGTCAGAGACTGTGCAAGTCAAGGAAAGTGCCCAGAGAGCTTATGAGGGAAGGAATTAAGTACTTTCCAGAGGCTGAGAAAGTACAAACATAAGCATTTCATGCAGGGTGTGCAAAGATGAGTAGGGATTTCAGGACAGGGATGGGGAAAGATGCATGAAGTCCAGAAAAGAATGAGTACAAAAGTGTGAATGAGAATGGATGTGGAGTATTTATTGAGTATTCAGAAATCCTGTGTGATCGTAGCTCATGATCGTAGCCTGGGGTTTGTCTACCAGGTTAATGGAAAATTAACCATGGCTTTTATATTGGACCCTAGAGTCAGTTACATCTATTAAATGTTTCATTCGCATGCAGGCACTATTTCAAGCAATTTACACATATTGACTAATTCTAATTCTCAAGACAGTCACAGGGGATTGATGCCACTATTATCAGGGTGTCTTTACAGAAACTAATGCACAGAGCAAGTAGATAATCTGCCTCGTCTTACGTTTCACAGCATGAAGTGGCTAAAACAGGATTTGGACCCTCACAGGCGGGTCGCAGAGCCATTCTGCGACACAGTCACAAATGTGACTCCCTCCCTGCTGGCGTCACTGACCGTCTGGCTTTACCTGATCTGGGGGAACTGGAGTGTGTGTGTGAGGGAGGAAGCATGAAGGGCCATGCTGTAGCAGCCACGGTGGGGCTGGACTGGTCCCAGCTGCAGTGAGGGAGAATACGGTCTTCGACCCCTTGGGCTCCAGAGCACATCGGCCAGGCAGCCCAGGATGGATGCAGCTGGCCAACAGCTAATTCCTTCCAGAGAGTTATTCCTTCCTCGCCTTTCCTATCAGTCCTCCTGTTGTGCTTTGGAGAAATCCCTCATGTGGTGGTAAATAGCCCTGGTCTACGAGAGCTTGGCCATGTCCTTTCTGTCATCTCAGATTGCTGTCACACCTTGTGTTACAGTGACCCATAAAGACAGACTGAATTTGGCCATTTTATGGAAAATTGCCAGACAGAGAGGCTCTGGAAGGGCTGTGGAGAGTAATGCATTGTTGTACCCAAGCAAGAACATCTGCTTTGTAGATTAAGAGTTGGTGACATTCTTATGGTTTCCCTTCTGTGTCTAGATCAGCACATTATAGTCTCCATATTCTAATATTCTACTTCCTCCACAGTTGTCCTAGGCTCTGGAACTTGCAAAAAACTTCTAGCATATCTTTCCAAAATGGTATCCATATTTTCTATCTCAAGTTAGATGTTGTGCATGTGGCTTGTTATCTGTGGGGTTTCGTGTTTTATAAAGGCAGAGCTTGAGCCAAAACCAAGAAATGGCCAAGCACACCCTTTAGGAAAATCCTCGTGGCTGCTCTAGCCCACCAGATAAGAATGGCTTTCACACTTTGAAATGATTGGGAAAAGGTCAAAAGCATGCAATTTTAGGACATGTGAAAATTATGAAATATATACATTTCATGTCAAAAAATAAAGTTTTATGGGGCAGCCACCTGCTTTCTTGTGTATATTGTTTTTGGCTGCTTTCCTGCAGCACTGCTGGAGTTGAGAAGCTGTGACAGACCATACAGCTCATGATGCCTCAGATATCCACTAGCTGTATTTACAGGGAAAAGATGTCAACCCTTGACCCAAATTGCTATTTCGCCTCTTAAGACACTGGGTTCCATATGGCAGACGAAAGTGTAGTGCTCTAAGTCCCTTTTTGTTGAACCTTTGTTTGTTGGCTTATCTGGTCCTTCTCCACTCCCAGCCCCACACAACTTACCCTTATGCCTTACAGAATAGCCCCTGGCTCACCGTCCCTAACAGATAGTGGAGTTCCTATCCATGTAGACTGCCCCTCCTGCCCTGTGGCTTGGGCACTTGTCATCTCTGGTCATTCACCTCTCACCAGCTCCCATTCCCACCATCCATCTTCACAGAGACCCAAAGGAAGGCCATGAAAGGGGGGCATGCCACTTCCTGTCTGCTTTTGTTGCCCACCCCTGTGACAGAAACCATGGTGCTTTGTTCATCTGGGCAGTGGTGGTTCCAAACTGCATGTACAGATCCGGCTGTCTCTTCAGAGACACCAGTTGTCTGGTGAAACCACTGTCATATCTTTGGAAGCCCAGAACCCAGCTCTGTGGAGCCCCTGCTCTGCATATGGGGATACCGCACCCGTAGGGTCCCCTCCTGGAATGCCTGAGCTTCAGTGGTGTGTCTCCTCCAACAAACATCTACTTGGGTCAGTGCACTCTCTTGGGGCTGGTGGCAGCTTCCTGATGTTCTGACCTCCCAGATACCTTAGGTCTTTCCCTTTTTCAGTTCCCAAATGTCTCATTAATGACTGCTTTATATCAGATTTTCCCTGTTTAAATAATTGGGGGCTGTTGGTCTCATTCCTGGATCCTGAGTGATGTCAGCATTGGCCTATATAGTTAGTCTTTGTACCTCCAAAGCCTTCAGTTTGGTATCCAAGGCACCACAGGGCCACTCCATTATCTGTTTTATCCTAGTCTTCTTGCTTACTGGCTTCTCCTTGTCCTCTCAACCTCTAAGCTTGGTGCCTTCCAGAGCTCATGTCTCTATTTATTTCTCTTTTCCATCTCCCTGGTCTATTGGTGACTTCCTCTGATGTCATGGCTTTCAATACCAGCATGAAGCTGTTAGCTCTGACTCTGCTGTCTCACATAGGACTTCACCCCCAAGTTCCAGATTTGCATCCAGCTGCCTACATAGATGTGGAGATGTTTGATAGAAATGTCAACCTTGACATGCCCAACCAGTCTCCTGAGATTTCCTGAAACCTGTCCCTCCTGTGTGCCCCCTCCCCCCACCATCAGTAAATGGCTGCAATATTCTCCTTTTGATAGCTTTGTGGGATAACATCCACTTGGTAGAGGACATGGACATCCTGGGAGACTTCTTTATTGTAGGGTACACTTGAGGCCATATCCTTCTTATCTTCCCTTTGCCGTCCTCATTCTGTGCCTCTTTTTGGGTGGTCAGGACTTAGAAGGGATGTTATTTGAGTGAGGACCATGGGGACAGAGGTCAAGCAGATTACCCTATGTAAGCCAGATACTCTGGGGGTCCTGCATAGTAGAAAGGAACACAGTGGTGACCTGAGTGATTTCCATTTCCCCCAGTCCTAGACAGGGCAGCTCATTTGTAGAGTTATGGCCACTGCTTATTTCAGGATTTCCCTTTACTTGTCTGGTCTTTTAAAAATTTTATTTATTTATTTTATTTTTTAAAAGATTTATTTATATATTTATATATTTATTTAGTTAGTTTAGAGAGCAGGTGGAGAGGGACAGAGAGAAAGGGAGAGAGAATCTTCAAGCAGACTCACTGTTAGAGCACAGATGCTGAGTGAGGTGGGGCTTGATCCCACAACCCCAAGATCATGACCTGAACAGAAATCAAGAGTTGGTTGCCTAACTGACTGAGTGCCCAAATTTTATTTATTTTTCATTTTATTTATTCATTTAAAGTAGGCTCCATACCCCATATGGGGCTTGAACTCATGACCCAAGACCAAGAGTCAGAAGCTCTAGCAACTGAGCTGGCCAGGCATCCGCTTAATGTTTATTTAACAATTTACTGATATATAATTATTTCTACTAAAATTTTGCATTTGTAAAATGTGATCTTGGTTTGTTTGCCAGGATGTTGATGATTGAGTTAGGTGTAGGACTCAGGTCTTCTGATCCAATTGTTTGAAAGTGTTCTTCCTGTGTCTGTGTGTTCCACCTGCTACGGTGAAATTTCCCTGAAAGGCAGACACCAAATTTACATTCCTCTCCCATGTCTCATAGCATTGCTCAAGTACTAGTTGATATCACATAAAGAAAACATGACATGGCTCAGAAAATGTATCACATTAATTAACTGCTCTCCCCAAGTACTAGCCTTCTGGGTGTGAGTTCAGGTATGTGTGTCCTGTGTGTTTTGTGTATGTGTGTGTGGTGTGTATGTACATGTGTGTGCTGGGTGTGTGTGTTTTGTGCATATGGCGTGTGTGTGTGTTGTATGTATATGTGAGGTGTGCACACCTGTGTATGTGGTGTGTGTGTTGTATGTATATGTGATGTGTGCGCACCTGTGTGTGTGTGGTATGTGTATGTGGTATGTATGTGGTACAGGCATGCTGTACATGTGTCATGTGTTGTGTGTAGATGTGATGTGTGTGCCTGTGTAGGTGATGTGTGTATGTGCTGTATGTTTTGAATATGCAGTGTGTGTTTTATGTATGTCTGTAATGTATGTGCTGTGTGTATTATATGTATATGTGATGTGTGTGTGGTTTGTGTGTGTAGTATGTTTATGTAGTATATGTATGTGGTATGTGTGTGTTGTATGTATATGTGATGTGTATGCATGTGTGTGATGTGTGTGTTATGTGTGTATGCGCTGTGTGTTGTGTGCAGTAAATGTATGTGGTTTGTGTGTGTGTATATAATGCACATGTGTGGTGTGTGTTTGTATGATGTGTGACTATACCTGCACCAAGGAATGCATGACAAAGTAGAGGACTGAAGCCACTTTAGTTTGGCCCTGAAATTTCTGTTTTCATGATTCATTCCCACTCCTCAAGGTTTGCAGTAAAATACTGACTAAAATGGGTGGTAGGAATGGAGATCATCTTTCTAAATGCATAATTGAAGTGAAGCATATTGTTTACTGAGACTAATGGGATACTGAGGTGGCTCGGAACGGGGTGCGACTGTGGTGCGTGCAGGGGGAGGTAAGCCGACAAGGAGGAAATGAAGGAGAGCGGGGTTGGTGGCAGGTGCAGCCGATGTAGGGTGAATAATGAAACAACAGACCATGTAATTGGATGATGTGCTCTCCTTGCTGCTGGGGAATATTGCTGCAGACCCAACAGTGCACTGGGCCGAACCTGCCTGCTGAGTAAGGAAAACAGGCAGCTGGCAACATGGTGGAATTTTAGGGATGCTGAAAAGACCTTTCCCTTCTCCCAAAATGTATCTGATGCCATCTTATTGCTGTTGTTTATAATATTTTTCTCATAATCTTTCTATTTTACATTTTAAAAAAGATTATAAACTGGAGAGGTATTCTTCATTTGAAAGAACGCTAAGAGGCAAATGAATACTTTGGTTAAAACTTTTATTTTGTAGCACAAAACACAACATGAACCAATTAGAGCCAAAAAGAGTCATTTGAAAAGTAGTCAGGGTCTGTGTAGGACCCTGAGTGGAAATGCAGAATCCAGAATCCTCTGGGGCTGAGGACTCGAGCCTATGCAGATGCTTGCTTTCCTTGCATATTCTTTGTTGTCTCTCCTCTGACCAGTTTCCTCCAAGTTTTAAATCAATTTTGGATGATCATGGCCATAAATGGTACCGAGGTTCTACATGTAACATGTTCAGGCACCAGTTAATGAATTCTGGTCAGGTTCAGTTTTAGCTTCAGAATTACGAAGAAAGCAGAAAGAGAGGACCCTGTTGCATCATGTATACACCCTTGGGTAAACCAGGAGTGGCCAGATTGGGTCATGTTGAACCAACAGTAGCGTAAACAGCAACTATGGGACTCGTGGGATGGGGTAGTTTCAAGGAAGGTCCTAGGAAATCAGACATTAGCTGTCCACTGACATAACAGAACCTTTTTCTACATTATGCTGTGAATGGCCATTTGGAAAATGCATCAGGGGGTTGCTCTGTTAGTTGGTGGTAAATAATTCACTCACTCGTCAGTTGTGGACCATCTTCCCCATGCTGATGTTGCTGGCTGCAGAGGGTATGAAGACTTACAAGGTGGAAGTTCTCCTTCCAGGAAGTTTGTGATTGGGTGACTGGGCCAAGCCAGACAGTATTAAACAAGACTGTCCATTGTAAGTCTGAGTTGTCTCATTCATCACATCTGTGTGGTTATAATGCCATCCCCTGCCTATCTCACAGAGCCTTTGCTTTTTAAACTCTTAATATGCCTGCTTTCATTTTATTTTTAAATTTAAAAAAAAATTCTATTTATTGATTTGACAGAGAGAGAGGAAGGGAGAGAGGAGACTCCCCACTGAGCAAGGAACCTGATGTAGGCTCAATCCCAGGACCTAGAGATCATGACCTGAATTGAAAGCAGATGCTTAATCAAACTGAACCACCCATGTGCCCCAATATGCTTGCTTTTAAACTATAACTTATCCAAAATCAATAAGCTACATAAGACATATACTCTCTCTGTGCATGATTTATATTTCACATCTATACTTAGAACATATCTGTGCCTGTGCATACAAGTCTTGAAGAGGGTGCTGGATTCTGGAAGAGCCTCCAAATTTGGAGCTACTAGATCTGTGCGTGTTGTGACAGGCATTGCTAGGACTGTAGCAGTAGAGCTGATGCAGTCAAACCTGGGGCAGGGGACTGATCACATAAGGGCATTTCTGAGAATATAAATGAAGTACAAATTGAAATTAGAGAGAAGGGTTTCAGGGCTCTGAACCCAGGGTCCGGGGACAGGTATCAGGTAAGAAAGAGTATCAGGCAGGAAAGAATAAATCATGGCTCATGGCCATGCAGAAATGTGCACCAGCGAGACAGTGTGGAATCAGCAGAGAGTGGAGAGGAAGAGAAGCAAGAGAGCGTGCAAATACAAGGGCCCTGAAGATTATCTGCAGGGAAGTCATGTGTTTCTTCAACTGTGGTTTATCTCTGCCTATTTCATGTTTGAATAACTCCCAAGTTTTCTGGCCTGAGGCAAAATCCTCTGTTTGGGGACTTGTCCATGCAGAGGTGTTTTAAAGAAGAGGTCTAAAGAAATAAAGAAATGAGTCACTGGCATGGGATGTGACTGTGGTGTGTTATTCATTCCCAAGCCAACACTTATAGAACATGGAGGGAAAATATCTCATAAAGAAGGAAGTAAGTCCATGGTCTCTGGCTTACACCAAGGACTGAGCATACTCACATACTCTCCCCATTCAGGAATGAATTCATTCACTTGAGACATAATGTTGTACACCTAGCATAGTTCCTTCCTTGCTACGTTCTGTGGATATACTCGCAGACTGGACAGACATGAACTCTGCCCAGTGATGACTTGTGGATTACAAGGCAGGCATTGAATAAAGGATCTCAAATCCTTGAAAGACTGGAATGCAGCCAATACCAGGTTCAGGAAGGCTGTAATGAGGGGAAACAAAGGTGTTTGTTTGGGTTAGAGATTTATTAAAGCAATTGTATGCCGAACAGGTATTGGAGGGACCCTCATGATTCTGTTTCCTGATACTCATGCCTTAGCTGAATCCCTCACATGAAGTGAGTCTTGTGACTTGCTTTGAACACATAGAATGTGCAAAGATGACAAGGCACTGTTCACATGATTATGGCATGTTATGTAAGACTCTGACTTAGTACAGTCTCTGGAATCTTATTTTCCTTGAGGGGGAGCAGAAGACAGCTGTCAGGATTCCAACAGCTACCAACAACCTGTACGAGAATGGGGGCATGTCCCTCCACAGTTGAGCTTCTGATGAGCACGCAGCCCTAGATGATACTTAGGGCGACCCAGAGCCAAGGACCCAGCTAGCCCTGCCTGGATCCCTGACCCACAAAAAACAAACAAACAAACAATGGGAGTTATTTAAAGCTGCAAAGTGTATAATAATCTATAATGAAACTATAGAAAACAGACACATAAGTCTGTCTAACTCTGTACAAGGCACTGGTACCAGAATTCAAGAACCCCTACCCATTCTGCCTGGTCCTGCTCCCTGCATGCCATCACAGCCGCAAGGGGTAGAGGGGGTGGGTGGGGGGACATTTGCCCATAATGCAATGGAAAACCATGGGAGAAGCAACTATTGTTTTCCAGTAACTCACAAAAGGGAGCTCCAAACCTCCTTTGGGGGTTTTATAGGCTTGTACCATAAAACACGTGAGCCGAAACTTCCAGGGTGAGATGTTGAGCCCCCTCTAGGGGCTCGGGCAGAAGGCACAGCACTTGAAAAGCTTGTCTCGCCTATAAAACATTACACCTGGGACCTTCCATACCACACGGACTTCATCACCCTTTTCAAGGAGAAGAAACCCTAGCCATCTCAGAGAAGAAAGAAAATGCACAGCCTCTCTTGACGGAATGGCTGTGTGTATTAAAAACAAATAGAACTACTTGATTATTCTCCACTCCAGTCTCTCCCCTCCCTGAGTTACACACCTTTTGCCAATTTATGACGGTGTCGACAGAATTATTATCTAGCTAAAATTACCACCACCCACAATGGGAATTTCTGCTGTTATAAAACAAAAGCAAATGCCAAAAGGGGGAAAAGGAGCTTTCGAGAGGGAAGGACTTTTGCATCTCTTTTTTGGCAATGTTCTTTTTATGCTAATATCTCATAGTTTCCTACCTTAATGGCCCCATTAACTGCCATGAGAGTATTTGCAAGAGAAAAGTGGTACCTGGAGATGAAGATATAAAGTTACTAAGTGCATTTTGAGGAACAGAGACGATTTCTCAGTAAAGGAGTTAATGTTCCAAAGAAAGCTTTGTTTATCCGACAGACTTTATGACTGTGCGGTTTTCTTCACTCAGCACCTTAATTCTCCACCACCATAAGGCTGTCCAGATGTTTAAAATAAAAAGCCCATTTGGGTATTATCAGAGATTACTGGGAAGAGATAGGCAGACATGATGTTTAGCTATGCAACATAAATTCCCCTAGCACGTGCCATCTACCGCACTCCATATCCTCGCCCCCCTGAAAGACTGAACTGGTAAATCATAAAAACGAGACACTGGGCCCAAGCACAATTTACCTGCAGCCAGCTGCCGTCGCTCGAAGGAAGGGGTGGAGGTGGAGATGAGGAGCCTGAGCGGCACCGCGGCACCCCTCCCCTCCCTGAAGGCCTGGTGCGCAGGCTTCCTGCTCCCAGGATCTCATTCCTAGACCTGACCTTCCTTCCATCATCACATCAGCCTCCTTGGGTGCATATTCTGTTCCAATCATCCTTGTCAGTTTGTCAATACCTTGCCAGCAGTCTTTTCTTCTTCTTAGGCTTTGATTTATTTCATTCTTGTTGCCTGCTGGGCCTGTCCAGTTCACCTCTGCCAGCTAACAAGCTACTCACCCTTTAGAGTCCTACTCCAGACCCCCGACCCCTTCAAAGCACTCCCATGTTAGAGCAGCCCCCTGACTCTCGCTATGAATTCTCATGCTCTGTCGTCTGGGTCACCTGCCAGGAACAGACATGCTGCTCCTCTGGCTATGGTCATTACTAACTCCTCTGCAAGACTGAATGTCTTGAGAACAAGGCACTTGGGTTTTACGTTGTGTAGTCCCCAAAAAGGATACCAGCCTTCCATGGGCCCAGCACAGTGTTTGCCTTGGAGTCCGGACAAATGTTTGCCATGTCAGTGATTTTATAGATCATCTGTGATACTGTAATCATGAGGGGAGTCCTGTTGGTTTTGCTTTCTGGTTAAGGGCACTGAAACCAGTGCATGTAAGTGTTTCTCCAGGGTCACATAGGGGACAGCAGAGTGAGATGTGAGTCCAAGGCACGGCTCCATAAACATTGCCTGGTGGGACCTTCTCAGACCTAGCACAGAGCCTGTTGCACGGTGAGTGAAAATGTTCATGAAAACTTTATTTTCTCCCCTCTGGGGTGGTACAGCAAGCCATCAGTGGTTTTTATCCCTGCCTGGTCTCCTTGTTCTTGTTGGCAAGTGAGTTTCCCCCACTTGGGAAACAAAGAAGTTTCCCTTCTTTGGGTTCTGGCTCTAATATTGCTGGGGGCAAGTCACTTGGACACTTTTGGGTCTCCATTATATCAATCAGTAAAATAGGGGGACCCACCTTCTTATGTGATGGTGAATGCACATTGACGCCAATGGGGACCCACCTTCTTATGTGATGGTGAATGCACATTGACGCCAATGGGGACCCATCTTCTTATGTGATGGTGAATGCATATTGACGCCAATGACGTTGTTATGTGTATAATATGGAACATGCTAGAAAAATGTCCACAAGGGAAAGTAAGAGAGAGGGAGACATGTTGAATGTTGAACATCTTGATGTTCATTGAAGAGACACATTGTTTCTTGTCAGAGCGGAACGGCAGGGCCCATCAGCTCTAAGATGCTGCTCTCTGGAAAGACTTGGCGAGGAGTCCCTTCTCCTTCATCCTTGGTTGACTTGTTCATGGAACGGGCAGCTCACCATCCTGTCATTACAGAACATGCCTGGTGGACAGAGATCTGTGTGGATACTGGGAAAGAACGGTTCTAAAAGAAAACACACATTTCAAATAAGTTGGCTTATTTATATTCATTTTTATATTTATAAGTTGGCTTATAAATTGGGGTTCCAGCCCAGGTCTCCTTCCGGCTAGCTCTGTGATTTCTTAATCTCCGAGCTGCGTCTCTTTAAGCAGTGAGGAGTGGTCCTTCTAGCACTAATATTCCACGTGTGGGGGACCTCACAGCAAGCAGTCCTGGGGACTCTTTCTTTGCTACTTTTTCACAAACAGATGGCCAATAATGAGACTGCTCCCGTCCCTTACCTGCAATTCCTAATTATACAGCATAAATACAAATTTAGCTTTAATTCAATTAAGTGGTAATGAGGTGAGGAAATAATACTTAAACATATTACTATAGTTCGGGTTGGTAAGCAATGGATAATATTTGTGTTCCATTAGATTCTATGTGGTGTTTTCAAAATCTTTAAAAATGCCCTCAAAACACTTTGGCTGTAATAGCCTATTAGAAGCAGAGAAAAGTGCTCAGAGAACAACAAATATATACATTTTAGAGGGACCTAAATTTAAGTCACTTTAACAATTTTTTTAGACTCTACCAGAAGCAAGGTACCGAAGAGTATTTTATATATTTTTATATTGCATAACTATGAGATATATATCATATATATGTTATATAAAATATATGTATAATTCAAGGTCTTCACATCACATGCTTCCTGTGTATATATTTATTTTAAGATAATTATTTACAATTTTAAGCATAATAATATAAAATGTTAAATTATACTGTATATTAAAATGTAAAATATTAAAAATATTTAACACACACACACCCATATGCAATCAGTTAAATGGGGCATCACCCATGGTTATGGGGCTCAGGGGTGTTACATCTATTTCCTACTCTTCTGAGGCTTGTTTTCTTCAGTTATAAAGTAAATACATTAAAATCTACCTTTTAGAATATTCACCTCCTTTGTGTTATGAACAGGTATCTAACTCCAGTTTTCTGTGAAAGTCTCTGAAGCCCATAGAAAACCCCAGGACAAACCTTTGACTGACCCAGTATTGGATGAGTGTCGACCTTTGGTCCAGGGACTGAGGTCTGGAGGAGCCATGAGGCAAGGAAGATGCCCCTTCCAGGGTGTATAGAAACAAAAGCAGGTATCTAAAATATGATGCATTTATATATTAATTTATCCAAGAAATCATCCCCGAGCACCTACAGATAAAGCGCTAAGTGAGGAAGCCCCCACGGAACGGTGTAGATCGTAGATACAAGAGTCAGGCTTGTGACTGGTCCTCCCACTGGCCTTCCAGAAGCCCCACCCTAGACTGAATGTGATCCTTTAAATCCGTATCTCATGGGCGTCCGTGCCCATGTGGCCCAGGCAGCTCACATCTTCCCTCTGATACTCTCTACCTGAATCTCCTTTTGTCTTTTCTTCCTCTATTCCTTCTATACTGTTTATTTCTTTACCTGTTTTATTTCCTAACCTAGGAGAGTGTAAACTTCTGAAATAATAGGCAAAATGTGTTTCTCATCACTCTTATATTCCCTTTGTATAGGACAATGCCTGGAACATGGTAGAATTTTGGTGCACCTTACTGAATGTGCAAGAGAATAAGAGAGAAGGAGGAAGTAAGCATCTGTCCTGTAGATGAAGATGCTTGGGGACAGACTTACTTCCAGGATGGACAGCATGGTTTGCTGGTGTTTTGTGCCTATAGAGTACCTTGGACATTTGAGACAGGAAATCTCAAGAACACTTATCTTGGCGTATTAGCTCAGGTCAGAGGATGGGAGCATCTCTACTTGATGCCAGATTATTTTCACAGAATCTTCCTCTTGCCCAGGACCCCTCCAGGCCATGGCGCATAACGAGGTGGGGGTCACACCTGGGTCTCCCAGCGTGGCTCCTGCCCAGTTCCACATTTCTCTGCATACCAGGCATGTTGTCTCAGAATCTCTGCTCTTCGACAATTTTTCTTGTGAATGGTCTTGCTTCTGTTCTGCCACCACCTTTCCTCGTGGGAATTATCAAAGTGTGGACTCTTTTGTTTTTCTATTTTTTGCCAACCCAAGGCAACACCATGATGAAAGCCCAGGGTGGAGATGTTCATACACTTAGCACATAACCCCAGCCGTGTCCTAGATGCTGGGATATGAAGTGGTTGAGACGACGGGATCTCCAACCTCATGCTGCTCCCTGTTTCTTCTTCTTCTCTCAGGTGGAGTGCCTCTTTTTGCATAACATTGGGCTTTAAAAAATGAATCTAAGTAGGCAGTTCACTGCCTTATGAAGTTAACTCCATTAGCTATTAGTCTCGCCATATGTCAAGACAGAAGGATTGTTTGTACAGGATTGCTATTGAGTTTGCTGTCACTGGAATAAATCACTATTGACCTTTCCACTTTTAAGAATTTAATGAACTTAGGAATGGAAATTACCTACAGAAGTAACAACTGTAACCTTGGTTTCTATAATTAAATCTCACTGTCATTAATGCTCACTCTTTGACATGGCAGGGGTCACCGCTATTAATACTAATGAATCAGACCAAGGTAGAAAAACTGGTAGAAGAAAGTCTAAATGGACCCAATTTGACATCAAACAACAAATTCTAAATGAAAATTCCTTGTAGATAGGAAATACAGGGAGACAGAATGGCATGGAATTGTATCAGACTTGAGGGTAGTGAACTGACATTTATTATTCAACTGTAGTTTCTTTTAGGCACCATATACACTGTATAAAATCTTCCTTGATCATTATTATATACCTGTAAGTAAACAGTCAATATCTCTACATAAAACTGAGGAGACTTGGAGGAGATATTTGCAAATGTCTAATCAGATAAAGGGCAAGTATCCAAAATCTATAAAGAACTTGTCAAACTCAACACCCACAAACCAAAAATCCAGTCAAGAAATGGGAAGAAGACATGAGCAGACATTTCTCCAAAGAAAACATATAAACAGCCAATGAAATGGCCAAATGAAAGAATTATCAACATCACTCGCCATCAGGGAAATGCAAACCAAAACCACAGTGAGATACCACCTCACCCCAGTCAGAATGGCTAAAATTAACAAGTCAGGAATCAACAGATGTTAGTGAGGATGCAGAGAAAGGGGAACCCTCTTCCACTGCTGGTGGGAATGCAAAGTAGAGCAGCCACTTTGGAAAACAGCATGGACGTTTCTCAAAAAGTTAAAAATAGAGCTACTCCATGACCTAGCAATTGCACTACTAGGTATTTCTCCAAAGGATACAGACATAATGATCTGAAGGGCACCTGAACCCCAAAGTTTATTCCGGCAATGTACACAATAGTCAAAATATGGAAAAAGTCCAGATGTCTATTGATAGATGAATGGATAAAAAAGCTGTGTATGTATGCACAGTGGAATATTACTCAGCCATCAGAAAGAGTGAAATCTTTCCATTTTCAGTGATGTAGATAGAACTAGAGGATACTATTTAAGTGAGATAAGTCACTCAGAGGAAGACATGTATGATTTCACTAATATGTGGAATTTGAGAAACAAAACAAATGAACGTAAGGGAAGGGAAGGAAAAATAAAATAAGATGAAAACAGAGAGGGGGCCAGCCATAAGAGACTCTTAACTATAGGAAGCAAACTGTTGTTGTTGGAGGGGAAGGGGGATCAGGGGATGGGGTAACTGATCAGGGGGATGGGCATGCAGGAGGGCACGTGATGAAATGAGCACTGGGTGTTCTATGCAACTGATGAATCACTAAATTCTACCCCTGAAACTAATAATACCCTACATGTTAAAAAAAAGAGACGAGGAGACTGGAGCTCAGAAGGAAAAATTAATATGCCAAAATCATTTATTCAGGCAACAGTACTTCTCTTGTACTGAAGACCCACAATATTCTATCAGAAAAAGTTACAGTGATACCTAAGGCAGATTTCCTGCTTTGTTATTTATTTCATTTGATTTTTTAAAAATATTTATTTATTTACTTATTTATTTGAAAGAGAGAGAGAGAGAGAGAGGGCGAGCATGAGTGGGGAGAAGGTCAGAGGGAGAAGCAGACTTCCCATGGAGCTGGGACCCCAATGCGGGACTCAATCCCGGGACTCCAGAACCATGACCTGAGGCAAAGGCAGTTGTTTAACCAACTGAATCACCAGGCACCCTCCTGCTTCATTATTTTAGAGAAAGAACACATACCTGTTGGTGTGAAGCTTAGACTTTGCTCAATTTGCTCAAAGCAAATTGAGCAAAAGATAAAGGCTTTATCCTTAAGATTGGAAAGCTGGAGTTTCCATATTCTGCCACTTTAGTATCTGTTACTGTGAAAAGGAGTGTGGTTCCTCTGGAGGTGCTGATGGAAGGAGCATTAGTATGGATAAAAGTGGACTCTTTCAGTTTCAAATGACAGTGAAGTGGCCTTAGACTGACTAGAACTACCCTATGACCCAGTAAGTGCAGTCCTAGGTATTTACACAAAGAATACAGAAATACTGATTTGAAGGGACATGTGAACCCTCATGTTCATAGCAGCCTTATCAACAACAGACAAATTATGGAAACAGCACAAATGCTTCTTCAGTGACGAATGGATAAAAATGATGTGGTATACACACACGTAGTGAAATATTACTTAGCCGTCAAAAATAATGAGATCTTGCCATTTGCAATGACAGGGATGGAGTTAGAATGTCTTGTGCTAAGCAAAATAAATCAGAGAAAGGCAAATAGTATTAGGATTTCACTCATATGTGGAATTTAGGAAACATAATATATTAGTATGAGGGGATACATTAGAGAGAGGTAAACCATAAATCAGGTTCTTAATGGTAGAGAATGAAGGGAAGGTTGCTGGAGGGGTGGTGGGTGAGGGATGGGCTGGATGGGTGACGGGGATTAAGGAGGGCACTTGTGATGCACTGGGTGTTGTAAGTCAGTGACAAATCACTAAATTCTACACCTGAAACTAATATTACACTGCATGTGAACTAACTGGAATTTAAATAAAAACTTGAATCTACAAAAACAGAAACAGAAACAAACCAACCAGGTTAGGTAGACTGGAGAGTCACTATAGGTTTGAACAAGTCATGAAATAATACAATAAGCTAAAATAACAAAAGTGAACGGTGGGCTATATGTGTTCAGTATATGGACATTTTTCTGTTTCTTGCTGGGGAACACTGAGGTCCCAGCTGCTACCTTTGTGGTCCCAGAGGGCTGTTAAAACCTTTCACCTCCCCAACAGAAATCCCAAGAGCAACTCTCAATGGATCAATTAGGTCACCTTAAGTCAGTGTCTGTTCCCAAGGTGGATGAACTTACTCTTTGGCTAACATATGTCATATGCTCTGCCCCTGGAACCAGAGATAGTTACTTTACTCAGAAGCATACGGATCCCAAAATGGAAGTTAGTGGATCCCAAAATGGAAGTTCGGGGTTGAAGAAGTCATTCTGAAGAGACAACTAAGTCATGTCTATGCAAATATGATTCTTTGTAATCTACATGTGTTAGCAATATTGTCCATTTCTGGTTTTATTTTTACTGTTACCTCTGGGGCTGTTATGAATGTGATTCAGTTAAAATTTTCATCTTACAAGTTACGGAATAGATGCCCAGGGAAGTTCAGTGATTTGTTTCTGTTCACATCACTGTTTTGTTTTTTTTAATATTTCTTAACATTTTCCCCAATATAATATGAAAAACTTTGGGTGCATTAACCACATGCCAGGGTTGGGCTAGGCATTGATGTCACAGCTAGTTGGATTCATTCTTATTTCTTTTTGAAATAAAAACTACCAATAGTATTGTTTACTTTAAAATTTGAAAGGAAGGGCTGGGTCTGGTTTCACAAGTTCCCGTGCCCAGGCTGCAAGGGCAATTACTAGATATTGTACAGTTTTTCCTCAAAGTAAAACGCAAGGGGAGAAATGGAAACATTTAATTTGTAAGACTGTGACAGACTGTATTTTTCTAAAAATGGTTTCATTATCTCCCATCTTGCCTACTCTTTTGGATCATGGCCTTGCCATCTCCCTCAAAAGTGGGGGTCTCTGCATCCACCACTTGGAATCAAGCCCTGGCCAGTAGAATATTATGGAAGGGATGCTGCATCAGTTCTGGGGCTACTTCTTGCCTAGCCCTGGCACATTCTGCTTCTCACTTCCTGGGAGCCAGGCATGGTGGTGCTGATGTAATATTTTATGGGTTTGTGTGACTGAATAATGACACGTATGTACCCTGTCCCTACCCTAAAGTCCTCTGTGTTTATTGCAGTCCTCCCTTCTTACTGAAAGACCTGCGGATCCCCTTACCCAAGAATTCAACACTGCCACAGGATGCAAACAGTAAGAGGTTCTTTATTGTTACGCAGGCGCCTGCGGGTGGTCAGCAGCTCCTGCTAGCTGAGCACACCGGGCTGGGGTGGTGCAGGATTTTTATAGACAGGTACAAACAAGTCCTGGATGGGACGGGGCCGATTGGCTGAGAATTTGAACATTTGAAAAAAGGCATACTTGGTGTTAGCAGATTAGCTTTGGAAGACCCCCTCGCGCGAAGAGAGCGGCGGGAAGGGGAAACAAAGAGGGGAAGTTTGACCTGATTACTCAGCAGAAAGACATCCTGCCTACCTGACTATGCAGCCCCCTGTCTACGTGACCTACGAGACCATGCAGCCCCCTTGCCTGCGTGACCATGCCTCGGCTATTAGGAGAAGGTATCTTGTTCAAACAGGAGACAAGAGTCATGCCCTAAAAGCCAAGCAGTTACAGAAAGGCAAAAGAGCAGTTACATTGAATTCAACCCTGGGGGAAGGGTCTTATCACTGCAAGGGGAGGAGGGGTACTCTTACACAACAAAAGAGCAGTTAATTCGACGTGGGGGGGGTGTCTATCATTACCTGTAACCCATGGCAACCCCTGGTTGTTTTACTCCACAGTTTAGCTTTCTCCTGAATGCCATGTAGTTGGGATGGTAGCGTTTTGAGACTGGCTGCTTTCCCTCAGTCATATGCATTTAAGGATAGGCCATGTCTTTTTAATACATTGATAGCTCCTTCTTTTCTAGAGGTGAATACTATTCCATTGTCTGGGCACACCACAATTAGTCTATCCACTCACCTACAGAAGGACATCTTGACTCCGTCCAAGTTTTGGCAATGATGAATAAAGCTGCTATCAACATCTGTGCACAGGTTTTTGTGTGGATCTAAGTGTTCAGCTCCTTTAGGTAAATATCAAGGAGCCCAATTTCTGGATCATATGGTAAAAGGATATTTTTTAAATTTTTTGTTTAAATTCAATTAATCCACCTATAGTCCATCATGAGTTTCAGACATGGTGTTCAATAATTCATCAGTTGTGTGTAACACCCAGTGCTCATCACATCACGTGCCTCCCTGACACCTGTCACCAACTACCCCGCCCTTCCACCCACCGGCAGTATGTCCAGGTTTGTAATCAACTGCCGTTCTCTCTTCCAAAGTGGCCGCACATTCTGCGTTCCCACCAGCTCTGAATGAGAGTTCCTGCTGTTCCACGTCCTCACCAGCCTTTAGTGCTGTTGGTGTTTTGGATTATCGCATTCTAATCGGTGTGTACTGGTATCTCTTTGGTATTTTAAAAGTCCCCCATTCTTAAACCAGAGATAATAATAATTCGTATCTTAAAGTTTTGAGAGGGGAATTAAACCAGACGAACCCCACTTATCACTTAGAAGGGTTTCTGGCATTTAGTAACTGTTTCATGAATGTTGGTATAGACGATGTATTATTATATGGAAACTTTGTAACTCTGTTGGTACCCAGAAGTCCAAATCTCTCACCATGTGACTCTGTCCCCTCTCAGCTTCACCTTCTGGCAATGTTTGTACCTTTTACTGCTGTTGCCCGCTCCTGCCTTTGCTGAAGCTCCCCCCTCTGCCTGGAATACCTCTTCTGTTTGCTTCGTTAACTGTGACGCTTCTTTATGTCCCCACAAGATGCCTGCTCCTCACAGAAGTGTCCACTGACTCCTGCTCCCTGGGCTGTGGTAGCAGCCTGCCTTTGCTCTCCCAGGCTGCCTCCTGACTTTGCTCTGAAACTGCACCGCAGATGCCTGCCTGGCTCCCTGTCCTCGTGTTCCCTTTACAGCATGGGGACATCAAGGGAGGACAAGAACTCTTCTTGTGTACCTTCCCATCTGCAGCATTTGCTAAAGCTTCTGGTATGCTATAGGTGCCAAGAAACATTTGAATATTCAGGCATGTGTTCAGGAAGAATGAGGGGAAAGAAGGAGCAAAGGAAGGGAGAATAATAAATAAGTCAATCAGAGAAAGACAGTTATAGGATCTCACTGATAGGAGGAATTTTAGACAGAGGGTCATAGGGGAAGGGAGGAAAAAATAAAACAAGACGAAACCAGAGAGGGAGAAAAACCCTAAGAGACGCTTAATCTCAGGAAACAAACTGAGGGTTGCTGGAGGTGGGGCCGTGGGGGGTGGGGAGGCTGTGAGATGGACATTGGGGAGGGTATGTGCTATGGTGAGCATTGTCAATCGTGTAGGACTGATGAATCACAGTCCTGTACCCTGGAAACAAACAATACATTATGTGTTAATTAAAAAAAGAATAAAGGAGAAAAAGAACATAAACAAAAGAAATTCACAAATAAAGAAGTGAGAAGACACAAAGAAGAAAAAACATCTCTGGAGGAGGAATGGGAATTGTCTTACCCCCGCAGAGAGACGCGGTGGAATGTCATGGTCAGAGTATATTAAATGACGAAAAGAAACAAGGGGCAGTTTGCTGCCTGCCTACTGAGTGTGAGGTGTTGGGGGAGATCTGGAAGTCATGGAGAGGACTTCTACCCCTTTCCAAGAGCCCACAGACTCTATGGGCATGGCTTGACAAAGGCATGGCTTTCGCTTCGTTCGGTTCAGGTTGCTATAACAGAGAATCATAGACTAGGAGGCTGATAAACAATATATTTTTTTTCCCCGTCTGAGAGCTAAGAAGTTCAAGACCAGAGCATGGACAGATTCAGTGTCTGGGGAGGGTCCACTGTCTCATTGGCTATTGGCACTGTGGTCTCACATGGCAAGAGGCAAGGGATCTCTCTGGGGTCTCTTAATAGAGGTCCTAATTCCATTCATGAAGACTACGCCCCTGACCTAATCACCTCCCAAGGACCCCCACCTCCAAATCCCATCACAACGGGGTTACTTTTCAACATATGCATCTGGGGGGACATAGACAGTCTATGGCAGCTTTGATGGAACATTACATGCAATATGGCAAAATTTCAGCATGATAGAAGTGTGGAGGACGAAGCACAAAAGGGAGGTACATTTATATCTTTGGGATAAATGCCTAATAGTGCAATTTCTGGGTCATCGTTTCTTTTAAACAACACACACACACACACACACACACATTCTAAAATAAATGTCTCCTGAATATGGCTACTATGTTGAGAATGCAGTGAGTCCTCTTACAAAGCCCCTCATCTATAATATCTCACATAAAGCATCTCAGATAAGAAGGACAAGGTTCACAGTGATGATGCCCAGCAGGGAGGGCTGAGTACTGCAGATCTCATGAACCATATGTTGACTAACACAGTGCTTTAGGGCATGGGCTCTAGAATCAGACGTACCAGGCTCCTCATGCTTCTATCTCCCAAAAGCACAGCTTCAAGAAAAATCCTTAACTTCATTTGTGACAGTTTTGTAACCATAGACTGAAGATGACAATATTGTCTACCTCATAGCCCTCTTGTGAGGACTAAGCAATTTACCATATGTAAGGCATTTAGCATAATGTCTGGCAGATGGTAAATATTCCATAAATGTTAGCTATTTTTATAATAAATGGGGTAATTAATGAATTAATAATTCTGGCAAGAGCTGGGAACACATTGCAAAGTGTCCATGTTATGGACTATTTTGAGATAAATTTGAAGAGTTGAGGTGATTGGAATGAGGTAGGTTTGCATGTCCCTTGGGGTAAGTTGCCCAGAATGGATGCAGAGTATCTGAGCGGCGATTGTTCCAGGGGGTCTCCGTGATGTTAGAAATGAACCTTAGCCCATATCCACATCGGGAGGGTGGCTCCCTTCTAAATGCAGAGGGGCAAATCACCGTTTTTTGGAGCTGAGACACTGAAGGTAACTTGCTGTACGTTTTGTGGATTTCGGGGAGATTCTTGTATCATATATGAAGAAGCAGGCTGTGGGTGTTCAGTAAGCTGAATAAGGAGACACTCACAGTATGTTCTCTAGGAAGAGTTTGGCTCAAGGTCTGGAGCTTGGAGCAGTGGACCTGGGGAACCTCAGCATTACATCATGGCAAACACCTGTATCCCACTCTGGTAATGAACAGGGGCGAATTCTCCAGAGAATGTTTGCTGGCATTCTGGCAGCAAACTACTGCTGGAAAAGTCTGGCTTTTTTCAGCACATATTTCTGAGCATTTCCTATGGAATAGGCAGGGTGCCAGGTGTTAGGCTACAACTTAAATGAGTTATGTAATTTCTGCTCTTTAGAAACTCATAAGCTACACGTGGGACACCAAATTCAGCTAACTTTAATGCGTGGGAGAAGCTCCAGATAGAAGTGTAAATACACACTAGGGAAGAAGAAAGGAAGAAGTCTGCTGTCCATCTGACAAAAAATGTTTACAAGTTTTTAAAACTCTGTTGCTGAGGGTCTGGCTCTGATCCATCTCATGTGCTGCTGGTGGGACTAGAGATGGGGAGACTTCAGAGAGCACTTCGGTAACACGGATCCTAAGGTTCAAATGTCCAGGCACTTTGACCCTGGTAGTTCTTCTAGGTGCTGCTACAATATGTACGCAGGTGCACACACACACACACACACACACATACACACACATATGTTTGTCTTCTAGAGGCAAATAATCCAAAATGCTGAAAATGTTCTTTAGGAGAGAAGGAAAGAGATCAGGGAAGAAACAAAATGGTGGTCATCCTTCACTTCCCTTTTTTTTTTTTTTTTTTAACATTTCATTTATTTATTTGCCAGAGACAGAGGAAGAGTGAGAGAGAGACAGACAGAGAGAGAGAGAGACAGCACAAGCAAAGGGAGTGGCAGGCAGAGGGAGAAGCAGACTCTCCACTGAGCAGGGAGCCCAATGCTGGACTCCATCCCAGGACTCTGGGATCATGACCTGAGCCGAAGGCAGATGCTTAATGACTGAAGCACCCAGGTGCCCCTTCACTTGGGTTTTGAAGGGTAGGCAGAAGCAAATAAGCAAAAGTATTGGCAACGAGTGGAACAAATGTCCCTGATTTTTAACACCACAACCCAAATTATTTAACTACATTAGGGTGATGGGTTGAGAATCAGGCAAATTAAGTCTGAGTCCTGGCTGTGGTCTCTCATTGCTGTGTCATTGGGCAAATCATTTAAGTTGGACATGTGGTATTTATTTTATATACTTGGTGTGGGGAGTAGATGTGAGAGGTTATATCTTTATATCATCTCACGATTTATATCTTTATAACCTCACACCATTCCTGCATAGTAGCTGGCGAATGAGCCCTAATAGTTCCTACCATAGGGCAGTGGGTAGGAGTACAGACCAGGGCCTGAATGCCTGGTTCAGTTCCTGACCTCTTTTTTTTTTTTTTTTTAAGAGTTTACTTATTTATTGGACAGAGAGAGATCACAAGTAGGCAGAGAGGCAGGCAGAAACAGAGAGGGAGAAGCAGGTTCTCCGCTGAGCAGAGAGTCCGATGCAGGACTTGTTCCCAGGACCCTGAGATCATGACCTGAGCTGAAGGCAGAGGCTTTAACCCACTGAGCCACCCACGCGCCCCAGTTCCTGACTCTTCTATCTGTTAAGTGTGACCTTTGGTCAGTCACCTAACCTCCGTTTCTTTGTCTGTGAAATGGGGATAACAAACAATAAAATCCACCTCATTTAGTTGTTCAAGGGTAGAGTAAGATGATGTCTGTAAATACCCAGAGCCTTGCATTAATAAAAGCTTCATCAGTGTTAGATATGGTTGTTGTTCTCACAAGTTTCTCTTCACTGTTCCCTGACAAATACACTGATAAGTGATTTCACTGGGACTACAAGACAGCAGAATTAGGAAAGCACTGGACCTCGGATATGGGAAAGCTGCAGGAGAATGCATCATCCCATGGGCTACACTCTGTTTCTTCTTGGGCAGGCTTCTCTCCACTCATCAACAACATTCGTTCAGCAAACATTCAGTAAGAACCTGCTTATGACTGTTGGTACAGTGCTGGGTGTCCTTAGGATGCTTCATGTTTCCCAGGGGCTCACAGCTTCCTGGAGAAAAACCCATAATGTTAAACTCACAACAGGGATACTTGCAAATTCTTGGGAGCGTGATGAAGGGAGATTTCTTGTACCTGGAGAACTGGGGATGGTTAATTCAGGTTAATTCAGCCCATGAGCAGTCGTCATCAGGGACTGCGGGCTCTGAGATTATTGGAATGGCTTGCATGAGGGCTGCCGGGTCCTCTATTCAACCTCTGTCCCAGGCACCGATGCCTCTGGCAGGATTCCTGACAAAGCTTTCTTCCAGGATGGGATGAGTCCCCAGTAACATGGAATTCATTCCTTAGTGGATTTCTTGCTTTAACAGACCATTCTGACTTTCAGAAGGTTTTCTTTAGTGTGAGCCCAAAGATGCATCCCAATAACTAATTAGCTCTGTTTTATTTCTCTAACATTTATCCGAACAAGACTGATCCCTTCTCTACATAATCACCCTTCAAGTGCCCAGTCCCTCCAGCCACGCTCCCAGCAGCGAAACAGTTTTCCTTTAAGCTAAAATTATGCATGTGCTTTTATTCTGTGGAGTACTTGTTTCTGGAGCCCAGAAGAAGCTGGAGGTGAAGAGAATGGTCTCCAGAGCTGCACTGCCTTTCTCCCATTTGGGTCTGGTCGTTCTGACTGGCACTTATTCCCCATCTGTAATGTGGGGATCCTAGCATTACCCACTTTAGAGGGAGAGGTGGGGGGAATCTATTAAGCGATCTGCTGGAAGCCCCTGGAGTAGCTCACAGCACGTGGGTCTGAATGCACGTAGCTGCCCTTCGACTGTGCACCTACCTCTGTTGGATGGGGACCATATCCAGGCAAGCAAGACTCGGTTTCTGCGTTCAAGCACTCATAGTTCCATGAAACAGAAGGCAAATAAGGAGACTTTTGTGGAAAGCAAAATTCCAGATGAACACAGAGGCCGTGTGTTTCAGACGATGGGACAGCCCACCAGAATGGACAGGAGGAGGCTCATGTCCCCCGGACCAATTACTCAGGATGGGGCTTTTTCATGATTGCCTGGGCACTTTTTTCAAAACATGTGTCATGCTGGAACTGGTAATTTCTCCTACCAAATTTCCCCTCTCATGCCACACACTTCAAATTAAACAAGATAGTGAGGATAAAAGGGAGAAAAGTGGGTTAGTGGCAGATAATGATGATAAATAAGATGATTGTACATATACACGGGGAAATGTTCAGAACAGCACATTGTTATTTAGCATTTGCAAAAAAACCTTTCATTTCCAAGGAAACAGATGTAAGATCACAGTGGCTGGATGGTTGGGAGAGGAGGGAGGACAACAGTGTCTCATTTTGTGCCTTGGGTCCCTGTGTTCCTTTCAAACTAGGGTGATAAGGGGCAGTGATGTCTGGCTTTGAGTTGCCCTTCAATGGGACAAGACAGGGGTCATGCTAATGAGGTGTTAGTACTGCAACCAGGTGTCCACTGGCAGGCTCAGCAGCTTCTTGTGGAACTTTGGGTGACGTCCAGCTGAAAGAGAACATGCTTGCCAGAAGGCCAGTGGGTTAGGTGGTCTCCAGGCAGTGTGAAGAGATGTTTTCTACTCCCGAGCCCTCACTCAGATCCTGTACAGTCCATGGGGAAGTGATAGAGAGCAGTCCTTTCCGGATGGTGTTGGGCAAAGGGGCTGACACAGAGTATCTCTCGATGTGGCCACACTCCCCAGCCCTCTCATCTCTTCTTCCAGCCTCCAGGATGGCTTGGTGCTGCCTGAAGGCACTGCACACCCAGACCTTCATGCCCTTCTCCAGGGTGTGTGCCCTGTGGCCTGTGAGTTGTGGCCTGTAAGCTCTTTCTCTGCCAGATGAGAGGTACCTTTGTTCTGGTCACCTGTTTTCCCTTTCAACTTTCTTAATGGAAGATACTCTTCCCCTGTCCTACATGGAAACTTGGGAGGGACCGATGGCTTTTCTGTGACATCCTATGTTGTCGTTTTACAGATATTTTAGACCATTAACACAGTTTTAATTCAGTGATGACAGTGACATGGCTAAAACCACTAACTTGATGGGGCCTGCAGTTCCTTGTCCTTCAGATCCTAGCGGTCCCGCCCACCCCACCCAACAACCCCATTGGGTCATCTGCCAGAGCCTTGGCCTCCAGATTCATCAGGCAGGGCTGAAACCCTTTTCACACTCAGCTTTAGACTTCCTAGGAAGGAGGCAACCACTGCTCATCTCTGCACCCAAGTGCAGCAGTCATGCTCTGAAGATTCTGAGTTTTTTCCTACAGGCACGGGCCTTTCTCTTGTTGGGGCATGGGATCAGGAGACAGTGCCATTTTAGGGGAAGGGACAAGGTCAATCACTAGTACAGAGACTGACCCTGTCATGGATTGAATGGTGTCTTCCAAAGTTTGTATGTTCAAGTCTTAGCCCCTGGTCCCTCACAATGTAATTGTGTTTGAAGACAGGTCTTCACAGAGGTGATCTAGTTAAAACGAAGTCATCATAGTGGACACTGATCTGGTTGCCTGATGTCCTTCTGGAAAGGGGAAATTTAGAAACAGACATACAGGGAGCACGTGAACACACAGACAGCCATCTATAAGCCCCGGGGAGTAGCCTGGAGCGCATCTCCTCTCATAGCCCCCAAAAGGAGCCAGCCCTGCTGATGCCTTGATTCTGGACTTCCAGGCTCTATGACTGTGAGACAATATAGAACATTCTGCTGGTTAAATGCCCCCAGTCTGCGTTACCTCATTGCAGCATGCCTAGGAGACGAATGCAGGCCCTGATTTCCTGACCAAATCACCTCCACTTTCACTTCCCATTTTACATTCTCCAAATGACCACGTGGATTTAAGAATCATGAAACATAACCACTTTCTTTCAGTGTGTTCTTACTCAGAATTTCTCACACTCAAAACCCAAGTCGGGTAATTGCTTGTTAGAGTCCCATTCTAACCCCCGATACATAAACTTACCAAGCATCCATTCTGTTCGAACCAAAAGCCTATGACACTATTTAATTATGACCTATAGGACTAGAAAATGAGTATGAAAATTGAAAGTGTTAATGCTCTCATGAAAAATTAGATGAATGCTTTGGAAAGATTTAATTAAATAAATCACACACACACGCGCATGCATACACACACACACACACACACACACACACACACTAATTTTATTGGAATACATGTGGTTATCAAATATTGAAGGAAAATGATCAAAATCTAAAAAGGATTCCATCTTAAAGTTAATGCCCAGTGTCTTCAGTTCCTACTTCCCCTTCAGTGAAAGTGGATGTGTCAATTAAGATGGTTCGCTATGTGCTCTGTGTATATGGGAAGAAGACTCTGAGGGTGATCGGCAAAGTCATTGTCAGAGAAAAGGCCTTGCCACTTTGTGAGAGATTAACAAACTTGCACTTCTATTTTTTATGTTGAAATAAAATAAAAATACATGATTTTCTCCTTCCTTCCTTCCTTCTATTTTTTATGTTGAAATAAAATAAAAATACATGATTTTCTCTTTCCTCCCTTCCTTCCTTTTTTATTAACTGATGATCAATTACAGGTTTCTATGGAGTTAGTGAAGAGGGCTGGTACTGGATACTCAGCTCTCCCAGAGACACTCATGGGGTCTGTAGAATGGATTCCCAGAACAAGATCTCTGGGTCGCGCAGAGTGTAGGCTTTTTCATCTGGTCATATATGGCTACAGATCATTGTTTAAATACCATGCTCACCAGACAGAACTCTTCCAGGAAAATGACTCCCTTCTCCCCACTCTGGGAACCTGGACAGGTGCCTTAGTAAGAGTAATCAGTGAACCGAGGAACGGAGGCTGTGGAAGGGACTTAACAAAGTAACTCTCTCCTACGGCTAAGAGCCCAGGTGCCCTGCAACCATCCATGGCATTGCCTTCTACATACAGTAGCACCGTCTCCTTGTTGCAGCTTAGAGAACCCCACAGATATTCCCTGTCAAATGACTACAAACTTGAAATGATGGCGGAGAGGTTGTCTGGCCCACGGATGTCCGTATGTGCTAGCACCATTGCTATCACGTCTTCTGCTCTGAGCTGTGCCTTCCCTGCCGTGGCAAGGGCAAGCCTTTTCATCTTGGCCGTTATTCGTCCTAAATTCTACTTATAAGTAGAACAGATCATTGCAAATGTCAGGAACTCAACTCCACCTGTTGTCTGAAATACGATCGTAAGGAAGTCTTATTGACTTATTCAGAGGTACTTATGTAGGGTCTTACACGGGGCTTCATCCACAGCTGGAAACAGGACTCCTGCCATGCACAGCTCACAGCTCTGCCCCCAGAAGGAGACTGAATGTACTGTGTCAGCTGCATGTAAAAGCTTCTGGGGAAGGACCTTGAGTGACCTGCTTTGATTTATATGTGCTTCTTACTCTGCATCTCCCATTTTCCCTCCCTTGCTGCTTTCCTGGGCCCGTCACTTGAGCTCTGAGTGGGGGAACTCCTGAAGGACCCTGAAAGGAAGCTCTAACCAGACTATTTGGTTTGAGTGAGAAGCAGCATTACTTGCTTCTAAGAGGAATGCTGATCAAAGAGTATGGGAGTGGGGCAGAGCTGACAATCTGCGAAGCATCTGCAGCAGCATTTCTTCCCTTATTAACTATCTGAAGATGTATTCCAGCATCAACAACCTGCCTTCTTTCAAACCTGGGTGAGGGAAAGAGATGTGGTTGCAGATTCCAGCTTCATCATCTGTATGTGACTTAGGGCAAGAGATATAATGTCTTTGGGCTCTACTTTCCTCATCTATAACATGACGAGAGAAAAGGCGTCATAATAACTTTATTGTGGCAACTCTGCTGGGCAGTGCATGTCAACAATGAGCTTGGGTCAGGTACAGAATAAGATGCTCGGTGCGTGTTGGTTTCCTTTTCTCTTTCTCGCTTTCCCCCCACCCAAATGAATGATCATTTACTTATTACAACCACCCCATGAGTTAGGGAAAGTGTTATCATCACCATTTAGTGGATTAATGGCATGCCTGCCTGCAAAAGCGCTCATTGATAGATTCATTCAGCCCTTGACGTTTTCATGAGATATTAATTGAATGTTGCTGGACACAAAACGGATCAATAAGACAGGGTTCTTCCCACTAAGGAATTAGTAAAAGCAAAGTCTGAACTTGAAGATAAGATGACCACTCTGCCTCCCCATCCTGCTCTTTCTGTGCTCCCACTTGCCTTCCTAGATGCTAGAGTTGGCAGAATTACCCAAGTGCTTCGTTCCCTCTTGGAGGTGGGGCAAACAGCCCAAAGAAGTAAGTGAGAGTAATCTGAAAATTATAACAATAAATACAACATTTAAACGTTTTCAGAACAAGCACAGAATTGTATCTCCCTAAAATCTATCATTTAGCATTATAGGACTTATTGATGCAGCGTGAAAATTAACATAATTAAAGAATATCAAAGACTGAAGTTTACTGCACAGAGTTCATAGTGATTTAATGTCTGTGTACCTTGTTTCTGTGGACATCATGGTCTAACTCTACTTTCATTTGCACAAGAAGTCATACCCTTAGCTCAAAGCTGGCTTAACCCCATTCATTCCCTTAGAATATGCAAGAAGACATCTATGCCTCAGATTCTGAGAAAGACCTGAAAACTCTCTCTCTCTCCCTCTCTTCACATCTGCTTCCTTCCGGTAGATTATCCTCCTGGTGCTCAGACCAGTGCTCTCAGGGAACCAGCTGGTATTCTGGAGGAGTTCAGCCCTGTAGCATGTTTCTGCAGACAGAAGCTTCCTGTAGGACTGGAGAACCCACCCGATTGATGAGGCCCATTCTCTGATTCTGGGGGACTGAGGACACAAAGAGCATTTAGCATGGGCCCCACAATGGAGCCTGGACTAGAGACTAGTCCATGACTAGAGACATGAACTGTGCAACACGGGGACTACGGAGGGGCGTGGGGCTACCACCTTTGGAGGTCCAAGACTCATTTCACCTGGGAACCTCAATTAGGCCTCACTACAGACTTGTGGGTGGTTGAAAGCATTACCACATCTCTTTAACCAGTGACCATGGAGCAGTTCTCTAAAGGCTGCTGGAGTTAGCACAGATAATGCTTCATGACAAGCTGGAAAGAGTCAGTCATCTGGACCCTACAGAGAGCGACCCTCTCCTGTTGTTCATTCATTCTCTTTAACTACTGTCTCTGAGGGGACAGTGAAGACCTGGACAGAGGTGGCAGCTCTGGTCTCCCGGTCTCTCTTGCATCAGCATCTTGCAAAATCTCTCCTTGTCCAGCTTTGCAGGTGTGTTTCCTGAAACCTGTTTTCTTCTCGATCAGTGGAGATTAGTTAAAGTCTTCGTTTCTCTGCAAGGTGCCCTAGTTGGGAGAATTCAAGGGCCTGGACACCTGGGTTCTCATCAGGCTCTGATGCTAACATTCCAGTCCTGAGGGAGGCAGGTGTTTTGCCTCTCTGGACTTCCTGTTCACTGAACACAGGACCTGACACTGAGTTTTAGAATGTTATGATTATTTCCACCTCTGAGTAATGTCTATAGTCTCTTTAAGCATTCCCATGCTTTGATTCTAGCTTTCCTAGCTTTTTGTCAGCAAGAGCAATGACACATAAGTTTGGTGAGATGAGGCCAAAACACTTACATTGCTTACCACATACCAGCCCTTTGGAGCATGTCTCTTCCTGTGACTACCCTAGACAGCTAGACAAAGAGAATACATTCATTCAGTAAATAATCATTCAATTTTAATTTCCACTGAACGAATGCACTCTCTGGCAGCCCTCCGCTGGGCTTTTTACAGGCATTATCTTTGCCCTGAGAATGGTATTAATGCTCCTTTTGTACCAGATGTGGCTCAGAGTGTCTCAGCTCTGACACTTAATTGTCTTAATTAAGGCAGTACTTGGAATAGGTAGCAGAGCTCGGGTTCAGGTTCTGCACAGTTTCCCAAGTATCTCCATATGCCCACGTCCATACGTTTTGTCACTTATACAGATTCTCTCAAGATCTAATTTTATATATCTAATTTTATATATAAAATATATGTATATGTATTATTCTTTCTTCACCTTTCCTTATATTGCACTTTGACATGCATGGACCTTAATAGATCTACAAAACTTAATAAATTCTATTCAAAGTTCTTACTACAAAAATAAAGAGCAAAGGGACACAAGGAAACTTTTGGAAGTAATCGGATTCTATTACCTTAGTTGTGGCGATGGTTTCACAGGTGCCCACATATGTCCAAACTCATCCAGTTGGCCGTTTTTTTGTATATAGGATATACCTTGCCAAACAACAAAACTAAAACAATTTGGCAATGAGCTTGATGTCCTCAGCTCAAGGGAAAACAATCTGTGGATTGGGGGAGCATGGTGCCTAAGAACAGGGGACCATTGTTCCCAAGGGATTTAGGGCAAGAGTGAATTTGACAGATATTGGAGAGACATCTTGGAAAGCAGAGCATGATTGGCTGGGGGTCAGGGATTTCCTTATAAGACTGGCAGCTGCTATCTCTACGGTAAGACAAGCTCACCAGGGCTGAATTGGAGGATTGTGATGGGTGTATGTTAGTTTTCCTTGAGAGGTGTCTCCTGTAAGTATAGACTGATTTAGGTTTAGATGATCGATGTGGCCACGCTACTGGGGCAGACCCATTTTGTAGGTCCTAGAAAACAAATTAACTTTATCAACCACAATAAAACTGTTTCTTTCTCCTTCCTCCCTCCCTCCATTACTCCCTTCTTTCTTTCCTTCCTTGATTGTGTGTGTATTTTCCCAGGCAGTGAAAGGATTTGTACTTTTTATCAGTTTTTGAAGGGCTCTGAGATCCAAAACGACAAACTGCCAATGCTTCTCCATTCCAAGGGAGGGCAATACAGTTATTTACAAAGGGATGTGTGGGATCAAGCCACACTGCCTCTTGGGAACAGATTCTTCGACTCCTGGCTTCTCTGAGCTTTCAGTGGCTCCTGAGCACTCCGGCCGCACATCAGAATGCACGTTCATTCAGCAGTTGGGATTTTTCAGGTCTTCTTCAGAAACTATTCTCAAGCGCTTTCATAATAGATCCATGACAACAAAGATGGCGTAAGCCTAAGTGAGGGCAACGTAGCAGGTGAGAGGTAAATCCTGTTCCCTTTCCTCGGGCCACAGTCTTTGTTTTTCAGGTGATTTGTAAGCTGGGGTTTTTGCTTCCACCTTCTTTAGAGAGTCCTCACCAGAGAACAAGCTGGCTGATGAAGGGACAGTGGGACGCTCAGCTAACCCCTACACTGAATGACTCTTGGATCCACTTTTAATGACTCTTGGGGAATCCGACGCTTACTTATAAAACTCAAAATTTCTGGTGTTACTTAGAGCATCAAGTGCCCATTGCACCATTTATGCAAGATTAGGTTGTAGAGATCCCAATAAATCAATACTGTTTTGAGTAATTCATTTTAGACACAGAATGTCTTTGGCAGCACCTGTCTTTTCTTCACACTCTTTCAATTTTTTAGAATGTGTATGGAAAAAAAAAAAAGATGTTGGCTGCTGATATTTTCAAGACCCTGTACCTATTAATTCATTTCCCTCCCTTATTCATTCATTCAATATTTATTGGATTCCATATGAGGTGTTCCGTCTCAAATCTGTTGTAAGGAGGCTGAGATCTGACCCTGGGCATCAGCAGACATGAGCAAACACAGGTGATGGAGTGAGAGTAGAGGCTGGTGCACATCAGAGGGCAGAAGCCACGGTGGGCAGTGGGGCCATGCAGTGCACATTCACAGGTGAAATCACAACCCTTGGGATTTCTTAATGCCTCCTCCATATGAAGAAGGAACATAGCTGTTATACGTTCATGGTGATTTTGATTCATAATGAATGAGAAATCACATTTACAATCACATCACTTTCCTTTCTGCAACTTGACTACCTGTCTTCTCTTTAAAGATTTTGGACCTCATTTTGAGGAAAAGGAAGAAATCCAGGTGGATTTCTACCCAATGGATTGATAACATGAGTTTTTTCTATACAATTTCCACTTATTTTGGTTGGTTATATATATTCTGGTTGGTTATCTATGTATCTGGTTGGTTATCTATGTATTTGGTTGGTTGAACTCACCCAAGAAGCTAGAAACCCTAAGAAATAACAAGTGGGTACACTGACCCATTCTCTGCTATCATCCAGGAGCAACTCCCCCGTTGAAGATGAAAAATACATCTTTAGGCAAGAAAGGTTTTTCTTTTCTTCTCTAGAAATCATACCAATGCATGTTCATCATGGGTCTATGAAAATAAAGAGGGTGTGAGCTTGGTGAGAACAGAGGCCTTCTCTGTTTTGTTCAACACTGAATTAATGGTGCCTCCAGAGCTGCCTGGCACACAGTAGGTGTTCAGTATTTGTTTATGGACCGGCCAATCTACGGAGTCATTTTCCTCCCCCGCTATGATGTTGTTCTATGCTCCCTGTTCTGTTCCACATATTTCACAGCTTTGTTTTCACCGCGAGCTCATTCTGCATCCTGAACCATCGGGTAAGCTCCCCACTGGTCCCAGCTGAGCCAAATGCAATTTACCCAGGCTCGACTTCCCTCACTAACTCCCAGCTCTACCACTTTGGTTATCAAGTAACCTCTTCAGTATTCAGATTCCTCATCTATCAGGTACATTACTCTAAATACCAGAGGAATAATACATCAGTATTTGGGTTGGTACAAACCCAAACTGGATATAGGAAATATTGAACTGAAGAGGATGTAAGTCTTATCCTTCAGAGTCTGGTTGACCATTGTCCTTATGAGAAAACAAAATGCTGTCTCACCGAGATTGTGTTTTTAAAAGACTTCAGACCATAAGTTCTATGTATCTCCAGTACTCCTGGTTAAATTTCAAAGGATGAATCATAACCAAGTTCCAAGAAACAGCAGGGCTGGTTGCCATAAACAACTTCATGTGTGAAACAAGGAATGGATATTCCCTGGTACTTTTCAAATGTCGAGGTGAGAAAGGGAAAAGGCAGCGATGAATGTGGGGGTGATTCTGAGAAATGGAAGATGGAAATGATGAGTAAAACCAAAACACCTTTCCTTCCCAAGATAGAACAGACTTTGTGGCTGAGTTTTGCAGCAATACAAAGTAATAATAATGAAGAAATTGAGAGCCTTTTCTTGTCAAATTTTCCTTGTCCAAGCCACAAATGGGTAATATAGAATTTTCCCCAATTTTTTGGAATTTAAACTTTGTAATAATTGCCACTATTTTGAGTGCCTACACTCTGTATGCATATATGTCCATGTCTGCTATTTAAGGACATTTTCCTTGTTTAATAATCATCATTTAAATAAGGAATCTGAAGCTCGAAGACTCAACATTGAAAACTATTGTCTTTCCTTAATTTAACATGTCTTATAATCTCTGAGCTGATTTGAATAATGCATTGGAAGAGTTGCCCAAGAGCCCAGCCTAGAAAATAAACGTGAGCTCTGTCGAGGGAGGAAATGAGAGCCACGACAGATGCCACTGTCATGAATCTGCAGGTTTGGGGTGTGGGGAGGCTGGGGAATATGAGAGGGATACCAGCTCTAGAATAAAATTATCGTCTATGGTTATCGTAAGTCCATTTTTTGTGCACTAGACAGTTTCCTGGAGTAGATCAGAAGGCAAAATTGATGTCCTTTCCCACTTCTCTCTTCATCGCTCCATTAAGAATGTAAGCTCCTTGAGAGCAAGGGGTGTAAAGATTCCATCCAAGGATTGAAGAGAAACTGGAAACAAGAAGATGAAATGCAATACTGCGCCCAGGCTCCTCCTCGTGGGACCTGCCTCTCTGCTGGACTCTTGGCTTGCCCTGTGAATTGGCTGAGGTTCCCCTCATGCTCAAGCTGTTACTTATTACCCTGAATGGCTCCTGCTGAGCCCTCTTCCTGGAAAGTTTTTTGCACCATTTTCATCTCATTACAACCTAATCACCCTTTCGGACTCAGACAGGGTCAGGCCACCTTCTTCACCACTGTGGGTATGCCACAGAGTTTTCACATTGCCTTGTAATTATCACTAATGTCTCTGTCTCCCCCCATAAGACTGCAATTCCATGGAGGCAATGATTTTGTCCTATTCATCTCTTTAACCCCAGCATCTGTCATAGAGCAAAGAGTTGTCTCAATGAATATTAAATACCCATTTTTTCCCGATGTTTTGATTCCTTTAATGCCGTCTCTGCTGATGGTTCTCCCACCCTTAAGAGATATTGCACACTGATGGAGACCTTGCACTTGGCAGTAGCTGTCGACCCATCCTTCCCCTTTGCTATGGGTTACTTTCTCTCTCTGTCCCTGGCAGCCTAAGGAGGTATGGCTTGCTTGTAAGGAGTGCAGAGGACCTCATATGAGAACGTCAAAAGTCCCATTCTGTGGACCTTCAGGATAATTCTCTGGGCTTGGGTATGGCTGATCTTTAGTGCTATGGTATTAAAATCACACGATCTATTTGCCAGTGTTCTGGTGAAGAACAAGTAAGAAAAGAGATTTGCAAGAGCTACCTAGTAAAGTTATTTAATGGTTTTAACTGTGTTACTCATAATACAGATTTTGTTCCGTGGAGTCAGGTAGGATGAAAAAGTACCATCCTGGGTTGATCCATGTCTTTCCTTTGAAACCTCTTCAATATTTTTGTTAGAAGTGGAGTGCACAGTAGATGCTCACGTTACATTTTGACTTATGAGTTGGAAACCTAATGTTGTATGATTGCCCAACAGCATAATACTTCTAAGATATAATGAAACTTGCTTGTGTCTCAATAGCAAACATAATGAGTGCTAGCATCTGTGAGGGTCTGGTCAGCATACAAGAGTACTTCTGAATGAATTATGGAAACAGCTACCATTTTTTGCACACTTCTGAGTTTCATGCACTGCACTGGGCTAGTGTGTACAGTTCCGTGTCTTCACAGCTGTTCTGTGAAGTGTTCCCTTCTTCTCCTCTTATGCATAAAGAGGGCCAAAGAAGTCTGGTGCTAGACACAAACTTTGCAGGAAGTTGGTGGCAGAAGTAGAGTTCGAAGCCTGTGTCTGGGTGCACTGCCTTTGTGATCCAGGACACTAGTACCCACAATTAACATCATTTGATCTAATTCTGACAACAACTCTTCACATGAGGCTTTATCAAGGCTCTCATATACAGGAAACTGAGAGCCAGCAAGGCTAAGAAACTTGTTTAAGAGCCCAGGGATAAGCAGATAAAGAAGTTTTAAAAAATTGATAGTCTCTGTTCTCAAACAACCTCAGCTGAAGCTGTTGGGGGGTTCAAAATTCATCTGGAAAGATAACTGTGGGGAGATATTCTTTCTCTGTGATAAGACCACAGACCAGGGCTGGTCTTATAATCATGGTATATAAGGTGACTCCTTTAATTCCTCATTAGTTTAAACTATAAAACCCCACAGGCTCTTGCCAAGGACCATAGGACAAAAGCAGCTGCATGCTCTTCAAATACTCCTCGTGCCCTGCTCCCCTCTCTGATGCCCCAGTCATGCTTGATTTTCAAAAGCACATCACACCAGGGCCCTGGGATTTTTGTATGACAAAAATCAACTCTTCTGAAATGCTTTTTCAAATAGTAGATGATTTGATGTCCCCTTGGGCAATGGTGTCAATCAGAGACCTACAGGACAATTTGCCAGGTGCGATGGGTCAGACTTATCTGAATTTCAAGTCCAGTATCTTTGCTTAACAGCCAGTAACCCTTTAAACCCCAGGCCTGGTGAGGTAAAAATGTCCATTTTATGAGGCACTGAAGCCACTGAGAGATATGCATTACAGTACCCAATAACCCCATAACAAATGTGAGTCTTCCTTTCCTTTGGTTTGACGCCGACTTATGTTACAGAACGTTGTTTGCTTGCTTATTAATGTTTTTAAGAGATCCTTGGAGGCTTTGAATTTATTACGTATTTGTCGATCGTTATTTCTGGTCTGGCTGTCTGAAGGGTGAAGGTCACCAATGAGAACCCATGGGAGAAAGGTCAAGCCCTTGAGTAGTGTTTACCCACTCTCTTGATCCAGCCTGGCCCTCCCAGTCTCTAAGACAGACATGGTCCTCAACAAACCCACTCCCACCTCTGTGCTGGGCTGTGACCGCAGGTGTCAGATGAAGGAAATAAGGCATCAGGATTAACACTCAGGTTTCTGACTCAGCTCTGGCAGTGTAATTCTCTAAGTTAGAAACATAGAGGAGAAACATTTGGGGGAAAAGATTTGGGGGCCTAAGACATACCTGCCATTGTTAACTGGGACTGACCCTTCAAGGCTCAGCCCTCCAAGAAGGTTCTCCTATTCCTTGCCCACCCTCCCCTCCTGCCCTTAGTCTATGTGATGAGCCCTGTGTTCTGTCTCTGTGTCATTCTGACCCACCTACACTGTTATGCTTCCCATGATACATTTGGGCACATCATGGTTTCCCAAGAGACTCTGAATTTTTATTCACACCATGGACCAAGTCATGTTAATTCAGACATCCCCAGCGCCTGCCACCATGACTGGCACAGAGTGGGTGCTCAATAAAGGGGTGTGGGATGCATAAGATAACTCATGGAAATGAATCCATTGCTTATGGCTTCATGGCCATTGAACTTTTAATTGTACCACCATCTCTAGATGTGCTCTGACTTTCTGCCAGACTCCACCTACCATGATTAATTCTGTAGCCAAAAATCCTTTGCTCCTTCACAGAGATGTACATGTTTGGTAAATCAGAGAAAAGGGCACTAGCTCAGCTATGGGCTTTTCTCACACCCTACGTTAGCAATAGCCCCCATTCATCATCTTTTCCTCCATCACCAACACCTCCCATATTCTCAAGATGGTCCAGACATCCAGCATTCTTTTCCACTTCATCTTTAAAGCCAAATTGACAGCCTGAGAATCCCCGAGCTCTTGGCTGTATTTTTCCAGTTGTGTTATTCTGTCTCTATCTTCATTTTATGATTTCTCACCTTGAGGGAAAAACAGAAAAAGCTATTTTTTCCCCTCTGCCCTGCAGGGGGTAGAGCAGATTCTGAACAGTATGAAATGATCTTGCCAGGGGCTGAAGTCATTCTCAGGCTCCAACTGTCTGTGTACTCAGAGGAGTGGAGGGGTTAAGCATTTCTTTTCCCATCAACGATGTCTTATTTAGGTTCAGTGGGAGAAGCAAAAACAAAACAAACAAACAAACAAAAAAAAAAAACAAAAAGTCAGAAATGGGGAAGATTTATGTCCCTGGATCACTTCTGAATCCACTCAAAACCCTGACACGTACTTTCTTGACCTGACACGTATGTGGTTGAAGAAGAATCCTCTTGACCTCAATGGAGTGTTTCTCTCCAACAGCCCCTTACATTTGCATAATCACCACCATTTTGAACAGTGCTGCTGCATCCATTATCTCATTTTATCCTTAGAGAATCAGTGGGATTTGCAGGATAGAAATTATTTCTGAAGTTAACGCATGAGGAAACGGGATCTAAGAGATGGTGCCCATTCAAGGATCAGCCAGGGGCCCCAGGGCACCGTGATCTTCCTGGTGCCCAAAGCCTCTCCTCTGCCCCTTCTCCTCATAACACAGGATCTTCTGAAATGTACCAACACCATAAATTTTATATAGTGAGTCCTTTATTTGGCCATAATTCTTAGAAAAAAATTAAATAGCCAAGTCATACTTTTGTTTCCTGATTTTAACATTTATTGTTTTTTAAATATTTAAGTTTGCTTCCCTAAAGGATCGTAATGTGGGATGTTTCATTCCTGATGATGGGTAGGCTGAGGATTAATCCTTCAAGATTAAGATCTTTGAATTCTCCCTCATTATCTCCAGTACACATGCAAATTGCTGTCTCTGAAGCTTGATTTTTGCTGAGTGCTTTCTCACTACTCAAGTTCAGCCATAGCTTTACAATACATTTATATAGCACACCTACCATATGTTCAGTTTACATGTATAAGGCTGTGTGAAAATGATGCCTTATTTTGATGTTAGAGATAGTGTTAACCCTTGGCATTTCCTGTATGTGATGTGAGATATATATCTATATATCTATCTATATATATATCTTAACCCTTGGCATTTCCTGTATATGATGTGAAATCTACATATATATTTCACATCACATACATATATATATATATATATATATGTGTGTGTGTGTGTGTGTGTGTGTGTGTGTGTGTATAGTAGTGTAATAATTATCCTATGAAGCAGGGACTGTTCTTACTCCTATTTGCAGATGGGCAATCAGAGGCATAGAGAAGTAAGATGACTTGCCCAATGACTTGCAAGAAGTGGCAGAACTAGCTTCATATCCCAGTGACTTGCCCAACGACTCGCAGGAAGTGGCAGAACTAGCTTCACATCCCAGTGGTCTCCATTGAAACCTATCCTTATGCCCTAAAAATATCACCTCTCACAGAATGTTATGAAAATGCTAGATGTAACATAGACTTGAAGGCATAGGAAAAGTGGGTTTCTTGCAGTTAGGAAATACCCAAGTCCTAAAGGTTGAGTAGACATGATGGAGACAAACATGAGATGGGGCATTGAGAGCAGAGTGGCATTCAGGGTGAGAGTGCAGGAGTGTAACCTAGTCAGGGAATGCAACCCCATCATTGCAAGTGTACACAGAGCACTGGACAGGGGTTGTAGGGGACAAGAGCCCAGAAACGGTGTCAGGGCCATAACACAAAGGCTTAAATATCATGCTAAGGATTTGAGACTTTTCCTGAAAGCACTAGACAGGGAAAGATTTTAATGAAGAAGAGAGAGGATTTTTTTTTTTTCTTGGTTGGATTAAGGAGTCCACCTCAAGGCTGAGAAACTTGTTATAATTCAATACTAGACATCCCAGTAAGCATAATGAACACCTGCACCAGATCAATGGGCTGTGGGTGGGGGGGTGAGGGGTGCACTTTAGGAGAAGCTGAGAAAGTCTGTGGATTTGGTAGTAGACAAATTTTCTCTTTTGCTTTGTTCGGAAAAATATTGTTCAGAGAGGAAACTAGATTAGTGTGAGGTGGTAGTTATGGTAATCCAGAGGAACAATGTTTAGATGAATAAGCTAGTCTAGGGGATTGAAGGGGCATAAATAACTTCAGGAATAATGAAATAAGATGGTCAAGGTGTGTATCTAGTTGTGTGTAGACGTTCACTTCTAGCCCTGCTCCCTGACTTCTAGCCTGTGGGCAGCTAAGTGGATGGTGAGGTCATTTGTGTAAACTCTTTCTCCCAGGAAGAACGGTGTTGGGAAGAGAAGACTGTGGTGAGGTAGAGATGGGACAAGAGCCTGGGGTGAGGTAGAGGTGGGACAATAGACTGGAGTGAGGTAGAGATAGGGTGAGAAGACTATGGTGAAGTAGACATAGGACCAGCATGATCTTGTACAGTCACATTGACGTGGGGCTTTTTTGTGGTGTGGTGGGTGCTGTTGGATTCCTGAACAATGTGGATTTCAGGGTGAATGAGATTTATAAGTCACAGGAAAGCACTCAAGCCCACTACCATGTCATGATATATCTCAGTGTTTTGAGAGCTGAGTAGCAAGTCTGGTACTTCTTGGGAGAGAGTAGGTAGGTTAAAGAATGGTGGCAGTCAACAAAAACAATGAGAAAAAGATTCTTTTTTCTTTATTTTTAATGCATCTCAAAGGAGAGGTTATGAGGTTGTTGGATGAAGAGGTGGGTAGTATTTAATAAATGTTCTGAGGTGGGACTGACATCAGTCACCCTGTTCCCATCCTGTCATCTTTATGAGGCCTCCTCCAATGTTCTCCACATTCCTCTCACCTGTCCTTTCTCTAAATTTCCAAAGCAGTAATTTCTGCCATAATCACATCCCAGAACACAAGGCAAGGTTCTAGGGATAAGAAGACAGCAGGGAATAAAATGGAAAATATCTGTTCTCTTGGGGCTATGGTTGCACTGCAGAAGGGTAATCAAATATATAAGCATGAGATACAGTATGCAGTTGTTGATGGTTGCCAAGAAGAGCAGATAGAGCAAGACAAGGAGGAAGAAGGAATGCAGGGGTCAGTGTGGTGTTGCCTCACTGCCCAAAGACCCTCCTGGAGATCAGAGTCCAGTGAGTAACCGTTGGCACAATGAGTCCCAGGATCTCTGCGGGAACCTAGGTGGTAAAGGGCCTTCACCTGAAGTTCAACTTGCTGGTCTCCTGGCAGATGGTGGTAGTAAGCCTCTGGATGTGGGTGATGGGAAGGAGAAAAGGAGTTTTGCCAGGTACATGGGGTGCCTGCAATCACAGTGGACCCCTGCTAAGGTAAGTATGAGAAGTTGTGTTAACTGGGATACAGGGAGCTGTATCAAATATATCTCTGAACTGTTGGAGAGTATGAATTACAGTTCATACTAGCATCACACTCAACATCCCCATCACTCTTATTAGCACTGTTAATGAAAAATGCACAATGCACCTGGCCCAGTCACTTCATGTTTCAGAATTCTTTCTTGAGAAATAAAATTGGGAGTGTAACAAGACTGGTACATTCTGATGCTCATTGTTGAGATTTTGGAAAAGTAAAAATCCTCTGACTGAAGAATGTCTTTCAAAATCAGAGTTAAAATAAGCTATAGGAAACTCATATTATAAAGGTAATTTTAATCAAGAAAGCTGCTGCTTAATTAAAGACATTTTGTGTGTGTGTGTGTGTGTGTGTGTGTGTGTGTGTGTTCGCGCATGCATGCGCATAGAGGAAATGTATGAGGGAGAGAAGGATGCTCACAGATTTGTAAGAAATGGGGAAAAGCCCAAGGAAAAGAAAAGAGTCGGGGTGGCCTCAGCACCATGCAAGGGCTTGGTGGTCTGCCAGGTAATCTGGACAATATTCTGGCCCCATGACGATCACTCCTGAAATGGTCAAACTTACTCTGCTTGCTCTGAACCCCTGCTCCTCACCAAGCAACCTAATGTAAGAATATAGTTTCTTGTTTAGACTACTTGACAGGGACAGTGCACCTATCAGCCTCCATGAGCATTCCAGTGGGCCAGCTGCCATTTGTCTTTTTCAGTTTAACCACTAAATGTGCACCTAATTCCCCCATCTGCCCCATAAAAATTTGGTCACTGTGAATCCCTCCCTTTGAGAATGGTCACCTTGGCAATCAATATTCTTAGAATTGACGTTCAATACCCAAAGAACCCAAGGGAAAACTACAGAATCATCAGGATCTAGGTGAAGTGGTTTTGAAGAGAGCCTTCTCAGGAGACACTTGCAAGTGTCTGTGACAATTTTGGGTTGTGAGGATGGTCATTGGGGCAGGGGCAGGTTCAGGTGTGCTATTGGCATCTAGTGGATAGAGGCCAGGAATGATATGAAACATCCCACAATGCACAGGAAAATCTCCACCAAAGAATCATCTGGTCTTAAATGTCAATAGTGCCAAGGTTGAGAAATTCTGAGCTAAGACAGTGTCATGTTTGTGTGGTGGTATGAACCATTTTCTCTGAATTCACGTTAAAACTGTAATAGAAGCAAGGTATCCAGATTGGCAATGAAGAAGTCAAACTCTCTCTCTTTGCAGATGACATGATTCTTTATACGGAAAACCCAAAAGACTCCACCCCCAAACTACTAGAACTCATACAGCAATTCAGTGACGTGGCAGGATACAAAGTCACTGTACAGAAATCAGTGGCTTTCTTATACACTAACAATGAAAATACAGAAAGGGAAATTAGAGAATCAGTTCCATTTACTATAACACCAAGAACCATAAGATACCTGGGAATAAACCTAACCAAAGAGGTAAAGTATCTGTACTCGAGGAACTATAGAACACTCATGAAAGAAATTGAAGAAGACACAAAAAGGTGGAAGACCATTCCACACTCTTGGATCAGAAGAACAAACATTGTTAAGATGTCTATACTGCCTAGAGCAATCTGTACTTTTAATGCCATTCCAATCAAAATTCCACTGGTATTTTTCAGAGTTGGAGCAAATAATCCAGAAATTTGTATGGAACCAGAAGAGACCCCCAATTGCTAAGGAAATGTTGAAAAACAAAAATAAAACTGGGGGCATCACATTACCTGATTTCAAGCTTTACTACAAAGCTGTGGTCACCAAGACAGCATGGTACTGGTATAAAAACAGACACATAGACCAGTGGAACAGAGTAGAGAGCCCAGATATGGACCCTCAACTCTATGGTCAAATAATCTTCAACAAAACAGGAAAAAATATACAGTGGAAAAAAGACAGTCTCTTCAATAAATGGTGCTGGGAAAACTGGACAGCTACATGTAGAAGAATGAAACTTGACCATTCTCTTACACCGTACACAAAGATAAACTCAAAATGGATAAAAGACCTCAACGTGAGATAGGAATCCATCAGAATCCTAGAGGAGAACCTAGGCAGTAACATCTTCAATATCAGCAACAGCAACTTCTTTCAAGATATGTCTACAAAGGCAAAGGAAACAAAAGTGAAAATAAACTTTTGGGGCTTCATCAAAATCAAAAGCTTCTGCACAGCAAAGGAAACAGTCAAGAAAACAAAGAGGCAACCCTCGGAATAGGAGAAGATATTTGCAAATGACAGTACAGACAAAAGGTTGATATACAGGATCTATAAAGATCTCCTCAAACTCAACACACACAAAACAGATAATCATATCAAAAAATGGGCAGAAGATATGAACAGACACTTCTCCATTGAAGACATACAAATGGCTATCAGACACATGAAAAAATGTTCATCTTCACTAGCCATCAGGGAGATTCAAGTTAAAACCACATTGAGATATCACCTTACACCAGTTAGAATGGCCAAAATTAGCAAGACAGGAAACAACATGTGTTGGAGGGGATGTGGAGAAAGGGGAAACCACTTCCATTGTTGATGGGAATGCAAGTTGGTACAGCCTCTTTGGAGAACAGTGTGGAGATTCCTCAAGAAATTAAAAATAGAGCTTCCCTATGACCCTGCCATTGCACTCCTGGGTATTTACCCCAAAGATACAGATGTCGTGAAAAGAAGGGCCATCTGTACCCCAATGTTTATAGCAGCAATGGCCACGGTCGCCAAACTGTGGAAAGAACCAAGATGCCCTTCAATGGATGAATGGATAAGGAAGATGTGATCCATATACACTATGGAATATTATGCCTCCATCAAAATGGATGAATACCCAACTTTTATAGCAACATGGACGGGACTGGAAGAGATTATGCTGAGTGAAATAAGTCAAGCAGAGAGAGTCAATTATCATATGGTTTTACTTACTTGTAGAGCATAAGAAATAACATGGAAGACAATGGGAGTTAGAGAGGAGAAGGGAGTTGGGGGAAATTGGAAGGGGAGGTGAACCATGAGAGACTATGGACTCTGAAAAACAATCTGAGGGATTTGAAGGGGTGGGGGGTGGGAGGTTGGGGTACCAGGAGGTGGGTATTATAGAGGACACGGATTGCATGGAGCACTGGGTGTGGTGCAAAAACAGGGAATACTGTTATGCTAAAAAATAAAATAAAATAAAATAAAATAAAATAAAATAAAATAAAATAAAAATATTTTACAAAGAAAAAAGAAGTAAGAGGTCTTATGCATTCCCATTCATCAACTTATTTCATTCTTACTGGTGTTTGTGTATAGGAAAAGCTTGCCAGCTCCATTTCTCAGGTGTATCAACCATGGAAGGGACACCGTGGTACTTTTTAAGACTCATACAAATTAATAATTGCACTGTGGATTAGAACCCAATTCTTGTCTTCCTTAATTTTTTTTTTGTTGTTGTTTGTTTGTTTTGTTTTGTTATTTTGTCCTCTAGTCTGTACCTTCAGACACTAATCCTTGGTATTTTGCTCTAGAGTTGTATTTAAATGAGTTCTTTGACTTTGGTGACTGAACAGATTCTTATTTGTAAAATATGTCAAATGTTTACTGTCAATACCATACATTGCATGGGATAACAACAAAGGAAGGAAACAATTCACTTTATGTCTGAGAATCTACTGTGCCTTATGTGCTCTGAAGTCCCATTTGCATATAATGTGGTACTTATCTTGTGGTGCAAAAATGTTAGTCTCCTGAATCAGCAATGATACAGCTGAGAAATCGGAGCCATCTGCCGAAAAATTCCCTTCTTTTCTTCTTTTACCTCTGATTTATTTAATGGGAAAGAGGAAATGCTGCCATTTGGATGGAGGGTGAGGGAACACCACTGGAAATGTCAGATATACAAATCCCAGGCGAAGTGTGGAATGCTCTTCTCTAATGTGAATTGCAGATAGCTTATCAGCCTGTGCGGCAGAGGTGGGATTTCTAGTCTCTGCAGCAATTCTTCATGAATGTTGACCGTTCATAGAGTTGAACTTTTAGAATCAGTTCTACTACTCACAGTTGTCAGAGTCAGGGATAAAACAGGAATTCTGTCTACTGGATTCATAGAGCTACAGAGCATTAGAGATGGGACCATCTTTAAGAACTGTCTGAGCTAGGGAAGCACCTGTGCACATGATCCGATTTTTTATTTATTTTTTTTTTTTTGAATGAATGAATGGGCATATAGTAAAAGATATGTGCATCAGTTGATGCAGGAAGGAATTATAATCCTGAAGTAAGTCTCAGAGCAGGAAACAGAATAAAAAGTCACCACTGAGAGAGAGGGTCTCAGAGCTTTTGTGAGGAGGTCCTGGGCTTTGGTGAGGCAGGAGGAGAGGAGCCCCAAGGGTCAAGGTCTAGGTAGGGAGAGTTTTATGTGATAAATATAAAGAATATAGAAAGCGTGTAAAGAAGCAAATATTTCAGATTCCTGGAAACCAGGGGGGTTGAGATGGGCTGAAGCCTTGAATAATAGTGCGTATTCTCTGTGGCACCTGGATGAGTACCAGTTCTGAAGACAGGGAGGGAGTCAGAACTGTCGTTCCGAAGATCTGTTACGGGCCAAACAGGTGGGAGAATCTGCGACTTAATTATTTTGTGTAGGCTTCAAATCCTTGACAGAGGCAATAAGAACACATATTTAATTTTTTATAGTTTTTGCCTTTTGGGGAGATGGCAATCAAAGGGTCTTCTCTGTATGATTTTAGTGATGGGATGGAAATGCGCACATTGGTGTGAAGAAGAGATTTGATTTTTAAGAATGCATCCATTTCTTCCAGATTGTCAAATTTATTGGCGTAGAGTTGCTCATAGTATGTTCTTATAGTAGTTTGTATTTCTTTGGTGTTAGTTGTGATCTCTCCTCTTTCATTCATGATTTTATTTATTTGGGTCCTTTCTCTTTTCTTTTTGATAAGTCGGGCCAGGAGTTTATCAATTTTATTAATTCTTTCAAAGAACCAGCTCCTAGTTTCGTTGATTTGTTCTATTGTTTTTTTGGTTTCTATTTCATTGATTTCTGCTCTGATCTTTATGATTTCTCTTCTCCTGCTGGGCTTAGGGTTTCTTTCTTGTTCTTTCTCCAGCTCATTTAGGTGTAGGGTTAGGTTGTGTACCTGATACCTTTCTTGTTTCTTGAAAAAGGCTTGTACCACTATATATTTTCCTCTCAGGACTGCCTTTGTTGTGTCCCACAGATTTTTTTTTTTAATTATCTTTTTATTTTATTTTTTATAAACATATATTTTTATCCCACAGATTTTGAACCGTTGTATTTTCATTATCATTTGTTTCCATGATTTTTTTCAATTCTTCTTTAATTTCTCGGTTGACCCATTCATTCTTTAGAAGGATGCTGTTTAGTCTCCATGTATTTGGGTTCTTTCCAAACTTCCCTTTGTGGTTGAGTTCTAGCTTTAAGAGAATTATTCGATGTTATCAGAAAATTTGCCATGGCCCCAGGTCCTCTGTTGGCACACTGTTCCTGTGAATGTCTCTAACCTCATTGCCAGACTGTGTCCACGTGTGTCTCCCCACCACACTCCTCCCACATCCCGTTGAATCTCTTCTGCCTGAATGTGGGGATTAAACTTAAATATAGTCTTTCTTGATAAAAACTTAGGTGTCTCATTATAGTGCAGGTCATGCTGTCCTTGACAAAACCTCAGTATCTCCTTCCTGGAAAGTACAATATGCCGACTGATTTATTTCATTTTTAGAGCTCATTGTGTTTTTAGAGAGGTCTTCTTTCTGTTAACTGCCATGAAACTCACTCAAGTTCAGTGGGGGGGAGTTCATTGAATTCATTTTCCAAACCGGCAAGTGAGGTCACAGCACAGTGTGGTGGCTCAGATAGGACTTGAACACAGGTTTCCTGAATGTTAATTCTGTTTGGAAAGGCAACAAAGTGTAGCCCAGTGGTCCTCATCTACCATCTCTACCACCTCATCTACTCATCCTGGAGTGTGGATCAGAATCACCTGGATAGCTTGTTATCACTCAGGTGTCTGGATCTCCCCTTCAGAGCTTCTGATTTTGTAAGTCTGAGTTTGGGCTTGAGAATTAGCTTTTGTAATAATTTCTCAAGTGACACTGAGAACCCACTTTGACTGGTGATGGTCTAGCATATATAAATGCCTGGTTTCCAGAGGTAGACCATCCAGGTGGAAAGCCAAGCACTGCCAATCAGAAGTGTGACTTTGCAAAGTTTCCTCACAAATCTTGGCTTCAATGTACTCATCTGTAAAATTGAGATGATAATATCGTTGTTAGCGATAAATGAGGATCTTTATAGAATGTCTAGAACTGTGGCAGGCCCCTAGTAAGCACTATATGTATTTTTATTAAGTACAAAGCTACTGAAATGTTCTAAGACATATAAAGCATATGCTATTCTTGTCATGAAACATACTGTGCTCATGGGTCTGAGTGACTCCAGGTAATATGACGGCATAGCTGCCGTCTTTGTCTGTGTCTTCACCTGATCTTACCCTTTGAATGTCTGTGTCTTCTCCTTTCCTCTATGAGGACACTCATCATTGAACTTAGACCTTACCCTCATACAGCATAATCTTGTCTTGAGAGCCTTAATTATGTCATCAAAGATCTTTATTCCAGATAGGTCATGTTCTAAGGTTCTGGGTGCGTATGCTTTTGGGGCACCAAAGCTCATCTCACTATCACATTCTAAGTGTGTAAAGTATAAACAAAGTTTGAAAACAACAACAATAACCAGAAATCCAACCTGGAAATTCTTAGGTGGTCTGTCTAAATGTATCTAGGGACCAGGAACCAGGATCCCAACTGGGATCCAGGGACAGGACTGAACTTTTTATGATAGATTTCAGAAAGGCATATCTGTCTGGGCCACAGTCTTAGGTTAGGTACTAGGATTCAAGTACAAATAGTTGATGGGACATGTGACGCTACAAATTACCTACAAGTGAGTGGGAAGTAAGGCAGAGAAAGGAAATCAATACAGGGTGAGATATTGGATTTCTCACCTTTTGCGTAGTTAGAGCTTAACTCCAACAGGCAAAATTTGGATCCACTGTATGGAACATGCCTCGGGGGTAGTGGAGGTGAGAGAGATGGCGTATTAATACACCACCTTCTATCAGTTATTGGATGAGACCTGCTGGTGGAGAAGGCAGTGCATCAGTTTGGTGGCATCACTGGCTTGTCACTCAGCTGAACAAACTAGGCTCTGACAACTCAAGAAATCCTTTAGGCAAATCGACACAGAAGCTGTCAGTTGGGTCACGGTGCAACATCAGGTGGTAATGTCAAGAGCATATGAGCAGGCCAGCAGTGGCAGCTGCCATGCTGTTCCATGAAACATTTTCAGTAAAAATTAGTTATTATCTGTTGTTAATAAGTACAACGGATGCAGTTAGGCAGAAAGTATAAAGAAGAAAATACATTTGCAAATTCCATTAAACTTGGTAGGAGCCCAGAAAATGTTTGTTTTTACCCTTGCATTGCTGCCCTTTACAATTTACATTATAATTATTTGCATCCGTGCCATTTTTCCCAATGACTGATTCCAGAGGAATTCTTGGGGGATGGCATGGGGAAGTCCCCAGAACCCATCCATTACTAGCATATGCCGCATATACTTAGTATCTTTCCTTCCACCCTTTATCCCTGTTTAAAGCAAAATGACAAGTGCAAAATGGGTGCCAAAGAAGACCAGGGAATTAAGAGTATGGTGATGGTAATCGAATGGCTTTCTTGTTAAATGTTCATTATTCAAGCCCATGGGCATCTTCTTGGGAGGCTTTGGATACAGTTTAATTTCTGTTTGAGACTGTCCTAGATGAAGGCTCCCAGAGTGAAGTCCAGCCAGCAACTGCCTCATTAACATATCTAGCACCACATGCAAGTGTCTATAGTCTCAGTGTGTTGGACTCCAAAGGGAATTTTTATTACTGGGAAGAACCATGTTGGGGGCGACAATCTTTTTAGTGTCATTAGGGTAAATGAGGTGGTAATGGAAGTGCAGATTATAGCAACTTCAATAATTTATTTCACACTCCCCCATCAGGGTAGCTTTTGCAAGCAGCCAGCGTCCTTAATTGAAATGTAAATGAATGGTAAATTATGAAATATGTATTATGAAAAGTAAAACATGGCCCAAATGAAAAGATCAGAAATGAAAGGTTTTACGAAGTTGAGAAAATGAGTCTGAAATGTTAATTGCTTGGCAGGGAGTAGCTCACACCACCAAGTCATGGGGTAGGAGTGATGGGAAGAAGGTCGTTTTCCCCACAATCTGTGGGATTGTCTCCTCTGGAGGAAGTGGCGTGTGCGGACAGAGCCCTGCCCACGTGCCCTCCTGGAGACAGAATTCATGGGAAAGAAAAGCAGGGATAATTGAAGCGCTGTGTTGGAGGAGATGGCAAGGCTGGGTGAAGGTCTTGGAAATTTTCCTGACCCATGTTGTTCCCTGCTTTGTAGAAATTAGGCATCTTTGTCCAAACTTGAGATAGAGGGAGATGGATGCATGATATTTAAAGGATGAGCTATCACAGCAGTGCTCCCCCCAGCCCCTACACCAGTCCAGCCCATTCCTCCATAACTTGAGGGTTCATGTAAGGGATGGAGCTGGGTTGGGTTCCGTGTTGCATATGGAGATGCTATCTTTTCTTTGGAATCCCATGATTGACAGCTCTACCATTAGGGACAGCAGGAGGCTTTGAAGAGGGAGTGGATTAATTTCTCATCGCTGCTACAATGAGTTACTACAGACTCAGTGGCTGGAAACAGCAAAGATGCATTATCCTAAACTTCTGGAAGTCATCCATCCAAAATCAGGCCAAGTGGGCGAAAGTCAAGCCGTGGACAGGGCTGGTTCCTTGGGAGGCTCTGGGGGAGAATCTGTATCCTGGTTTTGGTCACCTCCATCGGGCTCCCTGCTGTGTGGTCACAGCAGTGAGTATCCAGTCTGTGTCCATCCACAGACCTCCTGCTCTCTGACTGGTTCTCTCTTGTCAGAGACGAACCCCCTATTCCTTCTCTCTTGTAAGGACCCTTCTGACTCGCTGGTTGCCAGGATCATCCAGGCTCATCTCTGATCTCAGGATCCTTAATTTAATGACATCTGCAAAGACCCTTTTACCATATAAACTAATATATTCACAGTTTTCAGGGTGAGGGCATGAGCGTCATTAGACACCTTTATTGTTCTACCACAGGACAATATTTAGATATGGTTCATCGGCAGGACTGATCCCAGGGTGAGGCCAAGGTGTCTACGCTTGTCTCAGCCACTGGCTAGGGCTGAGTGAAGGGAAACAGAATTCCACTGGGCAAATGCATAGCCATTACTGACTCCTTTACCTTGGGGGAGTTTCCACTGTGACTCTGGATAAGGGGTGGATTCCCAAATATTTGCTTGTCTGAGTCACTTATCCTCTGTGGTAGACATCCACAAAGTTCTTGAGAATGCACACTAAGAAATACAAAGCTGAGTCAGAATGACCCCCTACCTTCACGGACGGAGTTCCAGGTGAAGTGAGAGATGAAACCCGTGTCGTCTTTGCTGAGAGAAAGATCTGCGGGGAGGAGCGTGGGGCCAGGAAAAGGCTGGTGAACTTGGCCTTCCAATGGGGGCTGAGGGGAGGCAGGGCAGGATACATAGAGATGGGTGTTTCATTCTAAAGGAACGGTAACAGGTTTCCAGCCAGATATATAGGGCAAGAACATCAAAAACTCTATATTGTCTGCTTTGCAAACGGCTTTGTAAACATTCCAAAGGATGCGCCTTGTTTCAGTCTCAGTCGCACATTCCATCTGAGTAAGAAACTGTTGATATTCATGAAACGGTGTTCAAGGCGGTAGTCACAGTCTCAGTTCTATGGAGAGTATGTCACTTGTCATGCCACAGTGTCTGCACAGAGATGCCCACTCTTGCCTCCTGGCTCTCTCCTGTTAACCGCAGCGAGCAAAGCTTACGTTCTAATAGTCATGGTTAAAGCCTGACCACTTGATTTCTCTGGGAGTTGTTGCCAGGAGACGGGATTCCCTGAGATAATAAAAAATATGATGAGTTGGGAGCCAGATGACTTTTCTTTTAACGATTTTATTTATTTATTTGAGAGAGAGAGAGAGAGCGAGCATGAGCAGGGGGAGCTGCAGGGAGAGGACGAGCTGACTCCCCACTGAACAGGGACCCTGATGCGGGGTTCAATCCCAGGACTCTGGGATCATGACCTGAGCTGAAGCAGATGCTTAACCGACTGAGCCCCCCAGGCACCCCGGAGCCAAATGACTTCTGTCTGAGTGGATTTTGTTACTTACTGAGCACAGGATCTAGTACAAATCACCTCGGTGCGTGTGTGATTTCCCAGTTGTGAAATGGAATTATTTTGAGGAGAACATAATCCTGTCAGCAGAAACACTGATTTTCACAGACAGTAAACTGCAAGGCTCTCAGCTCCTGTTGGTTTATTGTTGTCGTGGTTGTAACAGGAAGTATGTGCCTCCGGGAACACTGAAACGCACATACAGCAGCGAACGTGAGCGAAACCAGAGGCCACAGACCTCTGCCAGGACTGGGGTCCAGCCTCTCTACTGGGGAGCCTGCAGACTTCAGTTCCTGCACAGGTGGAGGCAAGGCAGAGGACCGGTGGCCAAAATCAAATGGTGATTTTAGAGCTTGTGGGCCTTCTGGGCACTTGAAAGTCCTAAGAAGGAGAATTATTCTTGCATGAATGGACTGTGGTTGTGGTGTGTGTGTACATGGGCACATGTGTCTATGTCTATGTGCATGTTCACATGCATGCGTGCGTGTGTGTGTGTGTGCGCGTGGAGGGCAGAGGGGGAAGTGGTTTAGGCGTTAGGTCCTTATTCCTGGAAAACATGGGAAGGACTTTGGACCTCTGGGCCGGAGCTAGCTTAGCATGAGCCAATCTGCAGGCCACTGGACCATTGACCATTGGCCATATACACCGAGAATCTTAAAGGTAATTCTCTGCAAATGGGCAAAGATAGGGATGGATCAAAATCCAAGGGGACCACACGACCATGGAAGTGGAAGACCGCACTGTGGAAGGGACAGGGGGAACGTGCTCTTTCTCCAAGATTGTCCATCCCGACAGGCTGGGGTCATGGCGGCAGGAGAGGAACGGGTTGGAGGGAAGGTCAGGTGCCTTTCTGGCCAAGGTTCATTGTCACAGACCCGCTCTCCAGCGGCCAGCTGGGAGCACCCATCCTATGCCTGCTTCTACATTTTTAGTTTTCGAGGTGCTTTTCCTCATTTGGGCTGGCCGCAGAAGTCACAGCTGCCATGAGGTCAGACCACAGGCGTCTTCCCCACACCTGCTGCATTTTCAATACAGTCTATTTCCAGTCGCAGGCAATCTACAGACCCGAAGTCCCTGGCGTCCCCTGACCCCTGTGAGAAACCTGAGCCCCCTGCATGACTTGCATTAGGATTATGTCACTTTCCAAAGCCCTCTTTGATCTGCTTTACCTTGGATTTTTACATGCACATTATTTATTTCCCAAACTCAATCCCTAAGCATTCACAGTATAAGCCCATGGCTCCTGGCCATCTACACCGTGCCAGGGACTGTGCTCAGGGCTGGGACTGTCGAGACGAAGGAAACAGTGTCTTTCACCCATTTCTGTCTTATCAGTGAGTAGTATCGCCAGCAAAAAAAGAGAGCGATTCCCTCCCAAGAACGACATGGACACAGCCACAGATCATCATTCATCATTGTTCAGTGTCTGTTGCTCCCAGGGAAGGTGCAGCATCCCATGTTTCTCCCACAGCTAACCCACAGTGCAGAGTTTCCTTAAGAAGCAGAGAGGAAATGGGCCTGTGTCAGACTGGTCTGGGGATGTCCCTCCCATCTCACTGGCTTACTGAGTTTCTGAGACGTGGATGGAGGAAGCCTGCCGTCCTTGTCGGGACAGAGTTGCTTACTGGGCTGGGTTGATGCTGAAGAAATACCTCTTTATCCAACAGGTCACTTGATGTTCATAAGAGGACCTCCAGCTAGAAAGAAAGGAGAGTGGATCTTGTTTCCACTTCTCTAGCTGAGACCGTGGAAAGAGTGTCTTACCTAAGGCACCTGCCGTTTCTGGTCTGGGCAGGACAGTGATAGCAGCCTCTGGGCTTCATCTTTGCAGGCATCTGCCTGGAATCAAGTTGTACGTGAATGCCAACTAGTCCATCAGCTTTGGTCAGGTCAGTCACATGGTGTGACCAATCAGGAGTTTATTTTCCCCCAGAAGATTTTATTTTGTTTATTTGACAGAGAAAGATCACAAGTAGGCAGAGAGACAGGCAGAGGGAGACAGGGAAGCAGGCTCCCTTCTGAGCAGAGAGCCTGATGCAGGGCTCAATCCCAGGACCCTGAGATCATGACCTGAGCTGAAGGCAGATGCTTAACCCACTGAGCCACCCAGGCGCCTGAACCAATCAGGATTTTTTTAAAAGGAAAAGCGATTTGGGAGAAATAGCGGGAGGGGGGGGGGACTGTGGACTCTGAGAAACAAACTGAAGGTTTTGGAGGGGAAGGGGTGGGGGGTTGGGTGAGCCTGGTGGTAGGTATTAAGGAGGGCACGTATTGCATGCTGCACTGGGTGTGATGCATAAACAATAAATCTTGGAACACTGAAAAAATTAAATTAAATTAAAAAATAGACAAGTTGACTCACTTGTTTGAATTTCCCAGTCAACAGTGGGTCCATTAAGTCAGTCTGTACCCTGTAGATGAGAAGGAGGGAAAATACCCTTCCTGGGTAACTATTAAGTGAGATTGGAAAGATTTCTCCAGCCACATTTTTTGAGGTGTTTTTCCTTGTTTGGGCTGGCTGCAAGACTCCCTTTGTCATTTTTAGCTCATGGAGCTTTTCCATTCCCCACGTCTCAGCATATGCTCTTTGCTTTATCTTTCATTTTGGTGGATCAGAAAAAGGAGGTACTCATGATTTGCCAGACAAGTCTCACGGAAAACAAATAAAGAGAAAAATTAATGGAGAATCAAACGTACTCTTGCAAGTCTTGGAAGAATTATGATGGTTGCTTATTGTTGCTGTTTGAAAGACCTCTTTTCACCTGGAGTTTCAGAAAACTGGACCCGGCTCCTTCGCATGGCATACACGAAGATTTATAATCTGCTGCCAGTGGCTTTCCTTTTTATTTTATGTGCAATTCTTCACTACGTGCAACCTGCGGCCCAGATATGCTGATCCAGCCAGGCTATGTCTGGATGGTCCATAAAGACTTTGCCTGGGAAATTTCTGCTCATTCTTTGGACTATGAAGGAAAACCCATGGAAGCCACTTAAAAATATATTGTGTTTATTGAGATTTAAATCACACACCATAAAATTCAATACTTTAAAGTACACAATTCAGTGGGTTTTAGTGTAGTTTCAGAGATGTGCAACCATCAGTTCCAGAACATTTTTATCATCCCTTACGCATTAGCAGTCACTCTCGTGCTCCTGCCTCCTAAGCTGTGGCAGTTACTAATGTACTTTCTCTCTCTGCAGATTTCTGTATTCCGTATATTTCTTAGAAACAGTACCCTATGAATATGGCCTTTTGTGTCTGGCTGTTTTCACATAACAAAATATTTTCAGGGGTCAGTTCTGTGGCAGCATGCTTTAGTACTTTATTCTTATTTATATGAATTATATTCATATAATATTCATATTATATTCCATTGTGTGAGTAAACTATAGTTTATTATTTATTTTATTAATTGATGGATATTTGGGTTGTTTCCAATTTTTGACTCCTATGAATATCGTTGCTGTGAATATTCATGCATAACTTTTGTGTGGACATAGGTCTTAAATTATCTTGGGTATATAGCTAGAAGCAGAATTTCTGGGTAATATGGTAATTTTATATTTAACATTTTGTGAGTGGCTACTTGAGGTCAGCAAGGCTTATGAATCAGGCCAATTAAAGTGTCTATGGAGGCTTCCATTTGAGGCTCTGGAATCTCAATATAACTCATCAATATAGAATTTGTCTCCGGTTCTTTTTGGTGCCATTATCCCCGGCCACAGGGATAAGATTCTTTGGATGTATTCATAGTAATTAGGACAGCAAATCAGAGGGAATAATTACTGTTGTCTTTCCCACAGATGACATGTAGAACAGTGTTCTACAATGGTAGGTCATGAAACTTTCGGTCATGAAACCCTTGGAGTTCTTAGAAATATCCTTATGGATCCCTAGATTTTAAATGTCTAATTCTAATTGATCAAAGATACTCTGGACGATCCATATAACCATTTTTGATCCAAGGACTACCTTGTGATTGCAGAATCCATTGTGTTTATGAGAATGATGTAACTCAGAATTGTCTTAACCGACATTGGGTAATGAGATAACATACAGAGGCAGTTCTGTGATATTATGACATAATGTAAGAGCACAGGTCTTGAAAAGGCTGGGAAACTCCTTCTCCCTGTAGAATATAGGCAAGACAGACTCAAAAGAGCTTCTGTCTCAAACATCTAGACTAGATTCATGAGTGAAGAATAGCTTTCTTCAACAAATCATCATCTACCATATTGTTTTTGTGTTGTTTCTTTGAGTTGTATTAGTTCACATTTTTGTTCAAATACAATTAGGCAGTTTGCTTTGACTGTAGGACTGCAAAATAGCTAGCAATATAAAGAATATGCTTAAAAATTTTGTTTGAAAACAATTAACATTTAAACATTGTCCATGCAGGAGGCCATGATATTTTTCCCTTTAAAAGACTCAATTTTTTTGTTTGAGAAATAATTATGAGGATTGTTACTGACATACAGTATCTGTTTCCATGAAAACCAATAAATTATTTTAGGGACAAAAAGAAGTTGAGATTGCTATTTTCGTAGTCACCAATTGTTATAGAGGAATAAGTTTCCATGGTCTGGAAGATGATCCCTTCTCTACTGAATATATCAGGGATTTCCAATGTCTGTCCTGAACAGAATGAGTAGGTAATATATGTGAATAAAGTGAGGTGGATATACTTCTTTGGTGTTAAAAAGCAACAGTGTAAGTTGATGGTACATTTACCTGCTGTCTACTCTCAGTGGTACAGAGACAGTGACGGGTGGAAGGTGCTGTGGTGAGAAGGGCATTGGATCCCATCAGAAGGAGGCAGCTGATGAGGGACTGCTACCCAACATTTTCAATAGGAATGTTGGTTCAGTGTTCCCAAGCTTTGTGCAATGTTTTGAATGGAAGCCAGACAAGTTGAGATTCTTTTCTGTGAAATATTTTTATTTTTAAAGCATTTTGGTTCAAGAAAATATATATGTATATTATATATATGAAATATATTTTATATATATATATATATATATATATATATATATATTAACATGGAGGGTTCCTCTGTGGGTCACTTGCAGAAAAGTCTCGCCTACAGCAGCAATTCTCAACTGAGTATTCATGATCTCATGGAACTGGGTCTGTCCACAACATCAGTGTCACCATTGGAATGTACCAACACTGATTTGTTAAAACACACGGCGGTGGGGAGGTTCAGACAATTCTGAACCTTGCCTATATTCTACAGGGAGAAGGAGTTTCCCACCATTTTCAAGACCTGTGCTCTTACATTGTGTCATAATATCACGGAACTGCCTCTGTATCTTATCTCATTACCCAATGTCAGTTAAGACAATTCTGAGCATTTCCAAATGCTTCGTAAATCTCTTCTCTGGCTTCAGCACTTTTTAGTACAATATTTGGGGTATTGAGTTTCTTTACATGGGGTTGACTGATACTTTAAGTGTAGGATTGTTCAAAACTAGTAAATGTGGCAATGTGTTCAAAGGGATCAGTCCAGTACATACCATTGCATGGCATATTTTAGATGTGCAGTCTACCAATTAGCTATTACTGATTAACAGTCTGTCCCCAAAGTTAGTAGGTTTCAACAACTGTTTTCTCTGCACATGACTGTGTGGGTCAGCAATTTGGGATGTAATCTGCTGGATGGAACCTCTGCTCAGTATCCTAAGGTCGTTCCTCTGGCTGCAGTCCCCTGGTGGCTCAACGGTGTAGTTTAAAATGGTCCCATTCATACCTCTGGGCATTGGTGCTGGGTGTTCATGAACACTTCTCAGATCATTGAGTTGACCAGCCCATGCTAAATGATTGAATTAGGAAAGCAAGAGTGTGTGAATGAAATCTGGAAGGCCTAGGCTTAGGAAATCCTGGAATACCACTTCCTCCACTTTGGCCAAAAGACCTGTTTCATATTGTCTGGAGAAGCCAGTGGAAATGTTCCCAGGAAGTGATACTGGAATTGACGTGCATAGATGAAAAAGAAATTAAAAGTGGTTAATTTGGATTAAGCGCTTAATATATACCAGACCCAATGATTTTAAGATGTAGGTGTATCATCTCAGTCTATTATTAGAATAACCCTGAGAAGTAGGTATTATAATTCACTGTAATTAAAGAGATGAGGAAACTGAGACCCAAGGAAATTAAAATGTGTCTCCCAAAATCACATGACCTATAAGTGAAAAAGCTAGGGTTTATCCCAAGTCATCTGACTGGAGTCATTTCTGAATCATTTTATAAGGATTCAGTAGATGGTTGGGGAGGCCGCAAAAGGCCAGCTGTTCTAGTAAGTGGGGACAGCCTGTGTAGACAGCCTGTTGGGGACAGTAAGTGGGGACAGCCTGTGTAGACAGCAGGACATGGAGAGGGGCACTTAAGGAAGTTGGAGATAACAGGGAATGGAAGGAAAGAGGTCTGGAAATAGAGATCCTGGTTAGAACTGGAAGCTCTATAGACACTGTGGACTATAGATGCTATAGAGGACTTTGACTTTCATCAAGAAATTTTTTTTTAAGGAGAGAAAGGGGAAGGTTCATGCTTGCCCATAGTGGTGATTTCTCAGGCTCTGAGTGTTTGCCATTTGTCTTGTGGTCTGGACACTGTGGTCATAGCATTTTTGGCGTTAGAGGTTGCTTGTCCCAGGTGATGTTATACCCCACTACTCTTACTTCTATGCCTTTGAGCGCTCCCTGGGTTCCACACTGATCAAGTAAGATTACTTAACTTGCATTTTTGTAGCAGTAAAAATTTTCTGATTGAAAGACTGTTCATGCCTTGTTTGGTTTATCTCATTCACATATGGCTTGTTGTGAGTAAATTTTTTAAATCAGAAATTTAACACTCAGGAACTTTCAACATTTAGAAAAATGTCATGGGTTATGAGTTGGAAATAGTATTTAAACAGCCATTAGGAATCTAAGCCCACTTTTTTCTCAGAAGTCAAGAAACAACCCCCAAACTGGTGATAGCCGAACAGGTAGGAGCCCAGCCAAGATCTCATCTATTTTAAGCATTTGTAAGTCAACAGAAAATGAGCTCCCTTAAGCAAAAGTATTCAAATTCCCAGGGAGAAGAAAAAAAAAAAATAAGGGTAAAAAGTACTCATCAAGTATTTATTAGTGTAAGACTGTTCTACTTTGAAAATATCTAATGCTGATGTCATTTTAAATACATTTATAGTCACCTTTTTTTTTTTAAACATTTATTTATTTATTTGACAGAAAGAGAAATCACAAGTAGAGAGAGAGGCAGGCAGAGAAAGATGAAAGGCCGGGAAGGAGACTCCCTGCTGAGCACAGAGCCTCATGCCCGCCTGGATCCCAGGACCCTGAGACCATGACCTGAGCTGAAGGCAGAGGGTAAGCCATTGAGCCACCCAGGCACCCTAGTCATGCTTTTTTTTTGACCAGTAGCTTGTTGTTGGAAAGTCCCTTCCTCTGGAATCCCCAAGCTATTGGAACCCTGCTTCAATTTCTTTTCTAACATGTGGCTAAATTCAAAGATGAATATGTAAAGAATTAGAGGAAGTCCCATACCCAGACTAGTAAAAGTTGCCCTGCACGGTGACGCTGGCCCCGGTCAGAACAACTGTTTTGGACAAATTTTAGAGGTTATCCAAAATTCTCCTTTGAGTAAGAAATCTATGGAACTTTGAGTAAGAAAGTTACGGAACAACAGCTGTCCTTGGCAAAGGATAAACAGGGGGCAGAGGAAGAAAGGGGCAGCCTGCACTGAGCCCATGGGCCAGTCACCAACCCAGCAGACAGGGTGCATTGCTAGGGAAGCCTCAAGCTCTGGAGCCAGCTGAGGTCTAGAAAAGAAAGCTCTCTCCTGCCACTTGCCTATGTGATCAGGACATGCTGTCAAGTTTATACTCAGTGGCTGGGGCGGGTTCTGCTGCATCTGCTCAGCGCCAGGTGGGAGGCATAGCCAAGCACTGGATCATGAGGCGAGGGAGGGTGATGCTGGTGGTTGAGCAATGGGAGTGACTGGCATCTGCAAGCCAGAATCGGTGCTGGAGGAAGGGCGGAGGGGACATGGGCCAGCTGGGCTGGGACTGTATTTTGTGGGCTCTGACCACCATGAAGTCTTCAGCTCCAAAAATCTTCTAGCCATTGTCCTTCTGAATAAATTTCCCACATCTTTCCCACATCTTCACTATTCCACCCTCTGTATCATGTCATGTGCGTTAGACGTGTATTGAAACTCACACTGTTCTCCTCGGGTTTTTACTTGGCCTTTGTACTTTCTATCTTGTTTACCTCTATGTATCTCTATCATATGTATAGACACATTTATATAGAGTCTATCATGTATTTACAGGTATATCTATGCAGATCTTTCTCATATATGCTGTATATGTACAATATTATATATGCTAATACTCTAGCAATGTACTAGTAACAATGCTAATACTATATAGACTAATGTATATGAAATACTATAATAGTATATCTGGCATATATAGTATTTTGTATATATTATATATATTCTAGTCTATATAATATATATAAAATATGTAATAAATACATAGGTATGTATATGGTATTTTGTATATTTTTATATGGTCTATTATATAATAAACATAAAATTATATAGTATTTTGTGTGTATTTCACATGTAGCCTATTATATATAATGAATATATATGAATTATATATAGAAAGAGTATGTGGGGGATTTTTCCAATTTTAAATTCCAATTCACTAATTCTCTCTTAAACTAAGCCTCAAGTCTAATATGGTATTTATGCTTACTATGAGTGTTATTTTACTTAACTTATTTTAGTGGTTTTACCTTTCAATTCCAACATTTTCATTTGGATTTATTTATCTATCTATATTTTTGCCACATTTTAATTTTACTTAACATTGTCTTTGCAAAGACATTTACATAACATCATCTTTGCAACATTTTCTTTGCAAAATGGCTCTTCCCTCCTATTTCAGAATTCCAAGTGCACTTATCTTTTTTTTTTTTAAGGTTTTTTTCTTTTTTTTCCTTTTAGATAGAGAGATCTCAAGTAGGCAGAGAGACAAGCAGAGAAAGAGGGGGAGGCAGGCTCCTTGCCGAGCGGAGAGCCTGATGTGGAGCTCGATCCCAGGACCCTGGGATCATGACCTGAGCTGAAGGCAGAGGCTTAACCCACTGAGCCACCCAGGTGCCCCCCAAGTGCACTTATCTTAAAGTCATTTTACATTTGCTTCACAAGTTCTACTGCAAGCATCTGAGTTGTTTCTGTGTGTGTCTTTGTGGCAGTTCAGGTACACTGATTTTTTTCTGTGGCAGCTCCACTGGGAGAGCCTTTCTCCCTTTGCTTTCTGTCCTTCTGGTGATTCTGAGGTTGCCCAGCAGGATCTGTTATATTACTTAATCCTGCATTTCCTGTTGGAGGGTTTGTGTCTTTGGTGAGCCTTGCAGATTGCCATTCTGTTCAGGTACCATTCAGATGAAGTTCTTCTTTATAGGGCTGCTTGTCTTTGCTCCCTAAGACCCAAGAAAGTGGCACTCAAACTATTGGGTAAAGTTATTTCAGATCTAGTTCAGTAGTGTGAGAACAGTTCAAGACCCTCCCTACAGGCAGAGTTAATCCAGGCTTCTTTCCCACTCGGGTCTGTTTGGCTTCATTTCTTTCTTGGACACGTAAGGCTTGGTCCAGCTAGTGACTCCTGTCTCGGCTCCAAGGCTGCCAGCTCCTCTGTCCACCTCGACCAGCACTGGCCTCTTGGGGTTGCTCCCTACTGCTCATCTACACTGATTTCTTTCTGGTCCTGAGAAGAGCTCCATGTCTTTAATTGATTGCGGGAAATATGGCACAATTTTCCACTGACACACAGAGAAGAGGGTTACGAATTCTGTCCATCTTCTTGACCAGAGTCTTTGTTCCACTTTTATGATTCCACCCTGAGATCTCTCACCTCCACCAGACCTCTCCAGTTTGGCTTCTCTCTGGATTTCAAGGTTTAATGCAGCAAGTTTTCTCCTCCCCAGCTTTGTGGCCGTCTGCAAGCTACTTTATCTCTGGGATTCTCTGCTTGTGCTTTTGGAAACCAGGGACTAATAACATTTTGCACTGGTGTCAGGATTTGAAAAAAAAAAAAAATATATATATATATATATATATATATATAATGCTAAGTGTTGAATAGATGCTGTTTATCATCATGATATAAATGTTTACTGTTTGTACAAAGGAGTTACATGAGATCCATTGTTCATGACTGTGGATATACTATAAGACAATTCTGTAATATACAGTTCTGTAAGAAAGAGCTTTGTAAGCTGGAAAATCCCATTCCCATGCCAGGGAAGTTTTGTTGGTTGAACTATATCTTCCAGAAAGATATACTGAAGTCCTAATAATCCCCGGTATCTCAGAATGCAACCTTATTTGGGAACAGGATCTGCACATAGATCAGTAAAATGAAGTCAGGAAGGTAGACCCTAATCCAATACACTGGTAACCTTATGAACCTTATGGTATTTTTTCTCCCCCGCTCTACAGTTTATTGGGTTTATAACTGGACAAAGGCAGACGTGGACAAAATGAAGCTCATGTTATTCCAAAGCAGAGTAGGGAGTGAGGCCTGGGGGAGCTCAGAGGTGAGAAGCAGCCACCCCACCACTCCAGAGAGATGTGGCCACGAGGGAGGGGAGGAGGAGGAGGGGGATCCCATTTGGCTTTGGTCACAGAACACAGAGCCTGGCATTGGGCCAGGGCAGACATATGGATGGACAGTGCAGTAGGAGCCCCAGAAACCACCCTGCCCAGGCTCCAGACCTAGACTCAGGGGCTGGTGCAAAGGGAAGACAGCAGAACAGGAGGGAAGAGACACTGAAGTGTGGTGACCCAGGGCACCCAGATCCATAGAAAAGGGCAGGTGTGGAGGCAGGCTAACTGCTACTAGGCAGCTATCAGCGGGTCTCATAGAGGGAACTTCAGTCACAGGGACAGACATGCATAGAGGGAGGACGATGTGTGAAGAGGCGTGAGGAGAAGACAGCCATGCGACAGCAGAGACAGGATGGGGTGATTTATCCACAATGCCCAGAATGCCCGAAGCTACTGACGTGTGGACAGAGGCAGGGCCAGATCCATCTCTGGCACTTTAGGGGGAACCCAGCTCTTCCAACACTTTGATTTTAGATTTCTAAAACTGTGAAATAATAAATAAAAGATGTCTGTTGTTCCAAGTCACCCAGTGTGTGGCACTTTGTGATGGCAACCCTAGGAGACTAACACAGAAGGTTATGATGATATTTGTCGCTGTTACAACTGGAGAGCCCCCGCCATGTTTGTGCCATATTCCCACATCAGTCACGACACACTCCCAGGAGGCTTGCGCAGGCTCCCTTCCCACGTCCTCCAACGCCCTCCTCCCCTCTCTGCCGCTGACCTATCTTTTACGCTCGGTGGGATATTCCCCACTGATTCCATAATGTCCTTCCTGGACCAAGTCTCTTCTCACAGATGAGGTTAGTCGCTTTCCCCCATACTCCGTTCTGTAGCTCTGGCCACACCACACTCTGGATTTTGACCTTTGGGATCTCTCTGATGTGTTGTACCGTGAGCTCATTGAAGGTAGGGCTGTCCTGTCGGTCTGTTTTCCCAAATGGGTGAGTAAGAAGGAGGCACGAGTCAAGGTTTCTTTGAACTAATGTTACAACTTCCATCCCCACGACATGCCGAGTGAAAGTTTGCTATTCTCAGAATCGGAACACAGAGTAATTAGTTCATGCATTAAATGCCTTAACTCACCCAGAGCCAAGGAAAAAGAAGCCTTGGGACACTTTATTTATTTATTTGTTTTTGAGGAAATAAATATTTGGACTGTAGGCTGATACGCACGGCAACTATCCAGACGGTGCTCATCGGCACCCCACTTGTTGTTAAAGTTTGGAAATACTTACGTATTGTTTGGGAAGTGGTCACTGTCTCCAGACCCTCCAAGTGGTTCCAAGCCCATGGCCATTTGCTGGGCCTTCCTGACTCCTCTCAGGAACCATCAACCAAGGACTAACCCAGCCCACGTGAGGGTCTTCTGCTGGTCTAAGGCCAGCATCTCCGGTGATTGGTGTGAGCTCATGCTTAACCATTGATGAATTCTGTTCAATATAAGCTCTGTCTTTATGTTCCTTATTTTGGTTTCCCTGATACCCTCAAGGAGTATCACTCTCCATCTTCTGGAGGGAGAGGAGAGGACTTGCTGTCATTTTCTGTGATGGCAATAGCTCAATGCGGTGGATGGACATTCTGTGATGGCAGTAGCTCAATGCGGTGGATGGGCATTCTGTGATGGCAGTAGCTCAGTGTGGTGGATGGACATTCTGTGATGGCAGTAGCTCAGTGCGGTGGATGGGCATTCTGTGATGGCAGTAGCTCAATGCAGTGGATGGGCATGTCTGACATTGTCTATAGAGTCATCACACGTCAGGCAAGACTTGCTGAGAGGCGGAAGCTCATTTCATAGTAACTTGCCCCATGTCACGTCCTCACTGCCTTCCCAGGTTCCCTTTGCCTCTGAGCAGGGTGTCTCTCCTGACAGACAGACAGATGGACAGACAGACAGGGGCAGCTGTTTGTGTAGGAGAGCTTTATCAGCCTTGCCGTCAGACTAGTAATTCCATCAATATGATCTCTGCTGTGTTCTCTCCCTGCCTCCCCCTGCTCATGACCCAAAGCCTTGCCTTTCAAACACAGGGATCCTGGAGCCCAGAGCCCTAGTTTCAGCCGGGGTGAGTGCCTTGGAAAAGGCCGTGCCAGCATTCAGCAGCTGTGATCACGAGGGTGAACCTAATTAGGCTCATGCTTTTTTTTCAATTCTCTAAACAGAAAAGTCAATAGAGGTTCTGTGGCTCCTTTAATAGAGATTAAATGACTGCAAACAGCTTTTACCTTATTCAGAGGCTGACACTGTTGTTGGTGTCTGCTGCGCAAGCCACACCTGCACACACTCATGGTTTAGGTGTCCTGGCTCCGTTTCAAGGGACTGGTGCAGGGTCAGATCCGCCGTTGTTCCTCAGTAAGGACACGGTGTCCCCCTGTCCCCAAATCCTCTCCTTCTGATGATTTTGTCCATGCATCGGACACTTCTCCCCCACGTACTGCTCAGGCCTGTGTGTAGATGCGCTCCTGTCTCATGCCAAGTTTGTCCTCACCTCGTGGCCCCGAACATGCTGTCCTTCTGGCCAGACAGCTCTTCAGTTGGCTCCTGCGCTCCCTCTCTGCTCAAAGGTTACCATGGTTGAAAAGCTTTTCATCATTATTCTAGTAGCTCCTCCCTGGGGCTCACTACTGTGCTTCCCCTTAGTTGGCTTCCTCTCTGCCTCCCCAGCTTCCCACTCACGGATGTTCCCCCAGCACCGGGAAGACCCTGGAATGTAGTGGGATCTCAGAGGTGTTTACTACATGAACGGTGTTGGTCTCTTAGAAAGAGGGACTCTTGCCAGCATCGAGAGCTAACATCATTAGGCTTGAGAAGAGGGTCGGTGGGGAGAAGCTGGAATCTGATGCCAGGATTCCTAGGGCTTGGGAAGGCAAGAGTGATCACCGCCAGGATGGAGCGCATTTTCCCCATCAGGGTCTCCAGCGGAGCGTCCATAAGTGACGGGCAGAGAGGCGACCCCGCGTCACCCACAGTGAGAGAGAGCCGTGTTAAAACCTGCCAGACCCAGGCATTGGGAAGCCAGCTGATGGTGGTGCCTGTTGGGCAAGCAATGTCCCACTCTCCTGGCTTCTCCTCCTGGTCTCTGCTCTGACCCACGGAGGGCTTTGGAAACAGCTGGAGGAGGTGGAAGGGCTGGTGAGCACGAGAGAGAGAGAGGATTCCAACTGTACCCTCAGTCCCGAGAGGGCAGAGAGTGTCCCTGGTGCAGGTGCTGACAGGAGGAGGGAACCACCAAGCCTGCTTCCTTAATTATCCAGCTGCAGGGATAGAAACTCTGCACAAACACAAGTGGTTTCTTTTTCCTGTAACCAAGGGTTTTGCCTAATGTTTCCCACGTGCCCTCCTAAAGAATATGTGGCTCTGTTAAAAGTGCTTGACATAATCTTTTCTGTATTACCATCCCAGATGCCAGGAATAGTGATTTAGTCCTAGACACGAGAACTCATGACATCTGCTCACAGGATCAGTGTCAGGGCCAGTGCAGGTTACAAGGGGAAGAAATCTTGCTACCGTCCGTTTCCTTGCATCCGTCAGAGCACTAGTGATGTCTGACTCTTCCCGAATGCTTGCCACCGACCCGATGGCAGGACGGGTGCCTCACACGTGGTGAGCTGCGTAAAAGGTGCGTACATACAGAGTGGTAGCATCGAAAGAACCTACTGGCCTTATTATTTGTATCCAAGTGAGGATGGATAAGTAATTGGCTAAGCTATACTAACAGCACCTGGTACGGAGTGGGTCTAACATAATCAGTTTCAATGTAAGCTATTATTATTTTTAACTGATCTAAGTTAGCAAGCTAGCAAATGGCAGAGATCTAATTCAAATAGAGCTACTTTGATTCTAGAGCCCATTTAAAAAAAAAAAAAATCCTGATTCCTTATTGCCTCTTATATCAATGCGCGTTCAAAACAACTCTGAAAAAGTTGGTAGTGTAATTCCCAGGCAACAGGTGGCAGGTGTTGCCCCCAGTCCCATCGCTAGAAAGTGCCTGGTGATCCATGAGTTTCTCCCCAGATATTTCTGCCTCCAAAGCCTGTACTCTTTCCATTGTTCGGAGGAGAGCCGGGGTCAGTCTGTCACAGAGGGATGCAGGCTGCAAAGAGCAGAGGAGATGGAAACTAACTCTGGCCCCTTCCTGCTCGTCCTTTAGGTGATGCTTCCAGGGGACTCAGCTAAAGCAATGGAACTTCCTATCTTCCTTTTCACACAGACAACCGTCCGTCTCTGCATCGATCTGCCTTCTTGCATGAATATCATTTATCTTTGTCATTTTCTCTTGAGAAATTATTATGATTTGTCTTCCTGAAAAAAAGCTATTAATGTCAGTCTGTAGCAAAAAAAAAAAAAAAATTAAATAGAAACATTTCAAGAAATGTCACAACTGATTATAGTTCTAATTGTGCTTGTTCCCAAGTTTAGCACGACAGCGCACAGGACTGGGTAGAAACAAACCGTAAATTATTGTATTTACGACATGCATTACAGCACAGAATTGCATACCAAATTCTTATGACAGGCATAAGAGAATTATTCAGAAATACCGCTCTGTTTGGTGCCAAATTTAGTGATAATTTATAGCAGTCTGAATATCCACACCTGCTGACAACTGGCTCAGGTCCTCGACTTTTACTGCTTCCCAGTGGTGGAATTGGAAGAGCATCATTTACCTGTGGGGACACTGTGACTCCTTCATTGCACCCTCTCTTACAGGGACCCAGAAATGCAAACAGCCCTTGCCAGGACTTGACTGTTTCCTACGAGAACATGCCACATTAGCCCGTGTCCTGGAAGGTGGCTGAGACGCCTGGCGTGATGCCCAGCTCCCTCCGTGTATTATGGTAAGGGGCAGTTCAAGGAACAACCATGTGCAGGAGAAAATAGGGGTCCCATCTGTGCTCAGTTGACTTATAACCAATATTCTAATAATCATGGATTTAGTTAAACAATAATGAAGCCAGAAATCATGATAGTAAAGCCCTTCTTCTGCGACTTCAGTGATTTGGACATTTGCTTCCTCATTTAAAATAGGACAATAATGGTGTTGATAAAAATTCGTGTTTTCTATACTTCACTAAGCATCTACTGTATTACAACTTGTTTTTCTTCTACGACATCAAATCTCCTCATTGCGTTTCTGCAAAGCTGATAGCATGGATTGCATTTTCAGGAGGGGAAACTAAGGCTCAGAAAGAACATGAAGCTTTTCCAAGGGCTCACTGTGTGGCCGATCAGAAAAGTTTAGAGGGATTAATGGTGGATGAGGTGTCAGGTCTGCTTTGAGCACCCATGGTTTTTAGGCTCCTCTTACAGACCTCTATGGCAATTACTATGGTCCCCCCATTTTATGAACGAGAATTCTGGGGCATAGGAGAGTGGCGTGATGTCTCGTGAATCTCACAGCCATGAATCCCCATCCTCGAGAGCTTTATATTATTTCTTAGTATCGTTGCATAATTTGGGTGATGCAGATTTTGGGAACACCACTGTGGGACGCCCAGCCTTCAGGTCCACTGGGCTTGATGCCAGCACTGGTGGTGCTTTGAGAAGCTGCCTCTGTCACCTTGCCACGTGCTACCAGTAGGGCAGCCTGTCAAGGTGTCCCTTCCTGCCGGGCCAGGGGACAGGATCATGGTCCATACTGGGACCTGCATACCATCCTTGGCCGAGGATGATTATGATGAATACATTGTAATGTTGATGCGAATAACATTGATGTTGTTGATGTGAATAAAAGTGTCATAACCTCTGTTGTGCCGAGTCCCAGAGCTGTCCTGGTTCTGGTCTTCTCTCTTGCTCTCTTGCCTCCCCTTACAACACGGTCCTTACTGTATGCCAGGTGCTATTTCCAGTGCCTCCCCAATGACAGCTCACTGAGTTCTGACATCATGTCTTCCTTTTCGAGTCCTACCTTCATTTCTGAACTGACTCTTGTCTTCCCTGTAATCTCCACAGAACTTTTCCTTTACCTTTGCCAGAGCAGGTTTCTATTGCTGGCACCTAATGAATCCTGCTTCAGAGCTAAATAAAACAGCTAATCAATGTTGGTGCTCCTTGTCCTATCCCTGCCACTTAAGCAATCACGAGACAGAAGCAGAATGGAAAGGAAGCGAGGTCTCCGAACAGGACTCATACATCTATGGGGCTGGCCGAGGATGTAATGACCACCTGAGCACACTCCCCTTTTATCCTGGGGTCCAGGGAAGGGAAGTGAGCTCCCCGTGGCCGCTGCCCTATTCCAGTGGACACAGTGGAAGGCATGAGGTGTGGGATGTCGACAAGAATTTGTTACAGTTGCTGCTTCATCAGCTCGGTTAGGGTTGGATTGGGTTCGTTGATTCTGCTTTACTGAGGCTGGGGAAAGGGGGGCAGCTCCACAAAAGAAATGAATGAAATGAAATTCTCATGTAAAGTCTCACTTTATGGCGGGGAGAAGGTTGGGCTGGATTGGAGTCTTGGCTCTGCCCCCTGGGGATCGGCGTACAGTCGGTTTTAGGTAACTCACTTCCTGCACTTCATTCCTTCAACCGCAAAATGAAAGCGTTTGGTGCGACCACCTCAAAGGTGTCCCTTCTGGTCTGCAAGATCATGATTTCATGATTTTAATTTCAGGAAATAGCAGGTGCATTAGAGAAGCAGGGATCAGTGTGATTTACTACAGGTCTGGCAATCTTCAGCATCTTGCATTTTATAAATCCCTCCTACGTAAACCTCATTATCAGTTCCATGTCACCCCTGTGAGATTTATCCTTTCCCTTTTAAAGGGATTTGGCGTGAGTGTAGGAAGAGCCCACCATGTGCTGCGTGCTACGCTATTCAATCAGTGGGGCTGTGAGTCAGACACACTTAGGTTCGCATGGCAGCTGGACCGGTGAACAGCCTCACTAGCGCTTCCCTCTGAGAGCTGCCGCAAGAAGGGCCATCATAGCCATGTCAAGGAGCTCCGAGGGACACGCAGCGTACGGGGGCCCATCTAGCCCACAAGATGGCTCATCTGTTCACGCTGCCAATAATATGTATTATCCTCCTCCCTCAATGACTGAACCACGTGATTGCAGTCTGGGAAATAACTGAAACGTGTAAATCTTTAGGGTATGTATGTGTCCTTTTAAATATGCAGCGTTGGAGTGAAAAGAGAGCAGGAGGTCTGGGAAAGGAGTGTGGGGGAGGGGCCGTGTGAGTGTGTGTCTCTTTCTGGTTCACATCGATGCTCACTAGGGAGCATCTGCCAGAGAGGAGCTGCTGAAGCATGTAGTGGGTAAGACGTGTTGGCCATGTTTGCCCTTAGCTGCCCCGTAGTATGTAGGGGGTCACACACAGAGTGGCCATGGTATCAGGAACAAATGCTAGGCAGGGGCCCTCCAGCAGGAGTGTTCCAGGCTCCAGCTCTTGCTAGATTCTTAATCCGTCAGGACAGGAAACCGATACCGAGCCCAAGATACGGTACGATTACTAGAGCAGCCCAATGAGCTGCTCCATAGGATGCTGACTATATCCATCCACTGGACCACTGTCGAGATTTACTTTACACTGGGTGAGTTAGGAAGACTCTGCAGGGTTTGAGCAGAGAAATCTAATCATCTGACATACATTTTACAAGGAGGACTTGTTGATTTGTTGAGTAAAGATTATAGGAAATAAGTTTGAATAAAGGAAGACAGTCAAGAGGCTATTGAAAGAGTTTTGATAGAGATTGGGACTAGGATAGTAGCAGAGCAAAGATGAAGAATGGCTCACATTTTGGCTATGTTTTTAAGGCAGAGGAAAGAGGGTTTGTTGATGGGTTGGTTCTGTGATTTGAGAGTAAGAGATAAATTCGGGTGATGTGGCATTTTTTGGTTTGATGGCATAGAAAAGCAGAATTTCTATTAACTCAGGTAGGAGCTTTCAGAAGAAGAAGTTTTTTGAGAGATTTATTTATTTATTCCAGAAAGAGAGAGAGCATGTGTGGGGGAAAGGGGAGAGGGAGAAGCAGGCTCCCTGCTGAGCAGAGAGTCAGATACGGGGCTCCATCCAAAGACCCTAGGATCATGACTGGAGCTGAAGGCAGATGCTTAACTGATGAGCCACCCAGGAGTCCCTATAAAGGCAGCTTTGGGGAATAAATATAGGGGTTCGATTTTGTGTCTGTTAAGTGTGTTGCTGGGCATTATTGGAGATGGTGAGTGATCTGTTGGATATGCAGTCAGCTCTTTAGGCCAAGCAAGGTCCAAGCTGAGGATATAGTCTTGGGACATCAGCATATAGAAGACACACGAATCCATGATATTGAGTGATGTCATTGAGAGTGATAATGTAATTTTCAAAATAAAAGGAATAAGACCAGATGCCGAGATCCATGGTAGTCCCATATTTTAAGGTTATGAAATAAGAGAAAACCAAGATAGGAGAAATAGACTGGCCAGTGAGGCGGAAGGTAAACTATGTGAACCTGATGTTGGGGAAGCGAAAAAAAAAAAAAGAAAAGAAAAGAAAAAGTGTTTAAGAGAGGAAAAGTCAGCTCTTTCAGATGTTACTGACAGGTCCAGTAGCACAAGGAGAGAAGCATCAACCACTTGGGTTTGGGAAAGTGACAGGCTGGGGATATTGATGAGAGGCTGGAAGAGAGAAGGAACACCTGATGAGTGGGTGTAAGAAAGAACGGGCAGCTTGATATAAGGAGCTTGATATAAGGAGGGGCAGAGATGGGGATTTAGTCGAAGGACTTGAGAGTTTTTACCTTAAGATAGGGGAGATTAGGCCACACTTCGAGGTGACAGAAGTGATCTGTGTGAAATGGAAAATAAGGGTGGCAGAACACAAGTGCTTGAGCAAAGCCCTGGAGGAAGGGAAATCATGCAGAACTTTCATGTTTCTTTTTTTATGTATAAAATCTGAGAACAGTGCCTCTATGGCATATTAAATTTCCCAAGGTCGGCCACAAAATTATCTCCCCGCCAACACGCTTTTCTACAATGCAATCCTGTAGTAACCAAACATGAGATAAAGCCCATCCCTGTGGGCTCAGCAGGAGTGACCTTGTGCAAGGTGCAGGCAGAGCCCTTAACGGGACTGCTCACATCCAGGTCCTGCCTCTTGGAGCCATTGTTCTTGGGACGCTCCTGCTCAGAACCCAGACCCCATGCCACAAGAAGCTCAAGCATGCCCAGGTGCACTGTTCAGCAGCCCTAGTTGAACTGCCAGACCACAGCCAGCGTCACCTGCCGGTGTGGAAGCAAGTCACCTTAGAGCTCCAGCCCCCGAGCGTTCAGGAGTCGCCCACCGCAGTCTGAGTGAAGCAGCATGGGGACTCCCAGTGAACAGCACTCACTAGAGCCCCAACAGCTCACAGGCTCCCAAGAAGAACAACAAACAAATTATGATTTTAAGCCACAAGGTTTTATGCTGTTTCGTCATACAACAGTGGACGGCCAGGACAGAAACGGCACCAGACCGAGGATGCATATTGCTGCAACAAAATCCAAAACCACGTGTCACTGGCTCCAAGGTAAGACAGAAGAACCTGAAGAGACTACAGTGAAATCCAGATGGACAATAAGCAAATCATCACAGGGGGCTGCAGAACATGATACAGGCTCACAGAAAACAGAAAACAACTGACATTAGCAGTAATGTGAAAAATACCATGTACAAATGGAAATCTGATGCGTTTGCCTGAAACGATCGGTGGGCATCACGGTGGCACTATCAGATTTTTCTTTCAGTCACATATGATACATAGAAGGAGATAAGCTCTTACATATTTTATTAAAGATTTTATTTATTTTTAAATTTGAAGATTTATTTTATTTATTTATTTGAGAGAGAGCCAGAGAGAGAGCGTGCAAGAAGTGGGGAGGGGCAGGGGGAGAAGCAGACTCTCCCCTGAGCAGGGAGCCAGAGGCAGGACTTGATCCCAGGACCCTGGGATCATAACCTGACCAAAGGCAGTAGCTTACCTGACTGAGCCACCCAGGTGCCCCTAGAGGAGATGAAAAAAAAAAAAAGGGGGGGGGGAGAAAGAGATGTCCACAGGGTAGAGATCAAGATCAAGATCTAGAGATCAAGATTCGAGAAGGAGAAATACAGAAACTGTTCATAGTCCCCCCTCAGCTTTACAAAAAAGGCTTCTTAAGGAACTGAAGGATATTCCTCCATAGTTCTGTGATTTTGAGCTCAAGCCAGAGGGATATCTCAAAAAGAGTTGCTTGTGACTTTTTCTAATAAATCAAATCTCAGGAAAGCCACTTATAAGCCCACACTGTTTATAAGAGAGTGATTTAGTGAGTTGCTATTGTTATTATTTTATTATATCATCAGAAACACTATCTGCTTTGACAAGCCTAAACAGAAATAGTCCAAAATGGAAACAGTCTTCTTAAAAATGGATGTTCGACAACCTATGGGCAGGGAGCAGGCTGATGACCACACTCGGTTTCAAACACAGGCTTCTTGTAGAAAAGGGGTGAGTGACCCAGGGCATCCGAGAAGACTGAGCACCTCCAGGGAGAGAGCAGGACCGGTCTCAAATCAGAACGCTAGTCCCAGGTGTCCAGCTGGATTTCGGAATCACTATGGACTAGTAATTACTATTACTAAAACCTCTTGGTTTTTGTCCCTTCGGCAGGACTATCTATTGAAGGAATTCCTGCCCCTGTTGTTTATTTGATGAGAGCACAGTAGATGCTTTCTACCTTTAGTCCAGGGTTCCTCAGATGGAGGTAAATTGTACTCGAGATGTTGACTCAAGGAATTGCCCAGAGGAGGATTCCCATATCTGGGTCTGCTTTTGCTCAACCCCCCTGCTTTGAGCTGATGCTGTAACGGAATGAGCCAAGATCCTGACATCCTCGGGGGAGTGGCAAGCACAATTAGCACAATTTACATGGGGGAGATCTGCGAATCACAGAAGATTGCATTTTCTCCACATGACCCAGCAGTATCTCTCATCCCCATACTTCTCTGCCAATCCCCTTTCAAGAGGTGGGATATATTTCTTCACTCTCTTGAATCTGGACCAGCTGCATGTCTGCTTTGGCTAATAGAATTCAGCAGAAATGAGACTTTCTGGGTTTTAAGCAGTGTCCTCAATTGGCCCAGGATCTCCTATTTTCTTTCTCATGGAATGCTTCCTCTTGGGACTCCTTCTCTCCAAATCCAGACATCATGCTGTAAGAAGAGGCCATGCATGGGCATTCTGCTGGCAGGCTCCACAATTCCCAGCACGAGTCACCAGTCAGGTGAGGAAGCTATCTTGAACATCAGTCTATTTTCCACTTTCAGAGGACTCCATCTGCAGCTACGGCCTCACTGCCACCCCATGACAGAGTCCAAGTGAGAATCACCAGCTGAGCCCAGTCAACTCATGAAAATTGTGATGAGAAAAGACGAATTCTTTAAGCCATTAAGATTTGAGATGGCTGTCACACAACAAGAGATAAATGAGCAGCCTTTGCCAATCCCTCACAGTAACTAATGGTTAATGAGCTCAGGGATGCAAAATGCCTATCTTAACACTTGATTCAAGGCCGCCCACTAATACATTCTCTTCCTCTCCTTTTTGGTTCAAATAAAGTTGGAATGAAACTGAGAAATATTGGGAGAACCCCAAATCATTCACATTTCTGAGTATCTAGCTGCTACTCGTGGTTGAGTGTAGGAAATTCTATTCCAGATACAAAACCAAAGATGAGAATCTACTTCCCCAACTCTCCTTCCAAGTGAAACACCCCATGATTCTGTGATTCAGCCGTGGGATCACCATCGCCGGAGAGAGTTTCCTTAATGAGGTTTTCGGAAAGCGTGCTCTCAGGCACTTTCAGAATCCATGGCAAATGTCATATTCAAGGGCAAAAGACACACCGAGACAAACAGATGCCCTTTATAACACAAAGGAAACGTTCAGTCCTGTGATCTATTGAAATCCATTTAGAAGTTTGGATTGAGTTTTCATCTTCTGGCTGTAAGTAGGGTGTATTTATAGAATGTAAAGGACTTCTTCACCCTGAGTGACAATTCAACATGAATTTCAAATGGGACCTTCTGTCTTCATGTGGACGGTCCCATCTGCTCATTAACATAGCAACAACACATTTTTTTGAGATCATAACACTCAGTACCTAATCAGCTTACCATCCATAAAATGACCAGAAGAGCAAAATTCAGGTTCTGAAAAACATTATTCCGAAGAAGAAGATACTTTTCAGGTCGTTGATCTTTCTCAGGCAAGCTCAGAAAAATGTACCCTCATTTTTGGTATGTTCTGCATGCTTAAAACAGAAGCTTATTTGGATCAGGTTCTCTGCAGGAGACTCCCCAACGTTCCCCCAGCCAAAATCCGTGCCCCCCTTCCCCTGCAGTGACGTCTGCCCTGACTCTGCTCCTACAATCTGGGGGAAAGGACAGAAGGATCCTGTTTGGGGTCCGTGAGTGGTCCCGGGGCTGGAGCACCGATGTGGGAGTGTTTGCACGCTCGCGGGGAGGCTGAGCCACAAGGGGGCAGCAGAGGGCCACGCTCTGGAACCAGGGCCGCCTCTCTCAGCAGGTCTGAGTCTCCATCCGAGCCTTTCTGGGCTACTCTAGAAGTCCAGCTGGAGGAGTTACTGACTGGTCAGATCCAGTCTGGAAAGCCTGGAAGTCCTCGTTCCTGTGTTTAGCTTTGTCCACTTTGCACAGGACTTATGCACTTTTACTTGATCTTCATTCATTTATGGCTGGCATGTTCCAGGCACAGTTCTGGGCACCGAGTCTACCACACACATGGGATGCAGTCCTTCCATCCAGTCCCTGCCAGTCTGCTGTGGGAGGCAGAGTGACCTAGGGGAGAGACACATGCAGAGGACCAAGACCACCTGGATCCAGCCTTGCCTCACAGCGCTATTAGCTGCAGGACCTTGAACAACCACCCTGTCTGTTCGAGCTCCTGGACCCATCTGGTTCCTTGCACCTCCTGGCCAGCCCACCTGCGTTTCCTCTGGTCCACGGCGGTAAGGATGGCCACTACCAAGTTTCTGAGAGCTGCGTGAAGACGGGTAGTTGGAGGGCTTCGCATGCCCCTTCCCTCAGGGCAGGAGCTCGATGCACGCCTCTAGCCAGCAGACGCTTACTGCACACCTCCTCTGGTGACTCAGGTCCTGGCAAGGCAGCGATGGCTGCGGAGACAGAGGACCTGCCCTGATGGAAATTACATTCTAGATTGAAGGGGGAGCAACAAGCAGGAATGAGTAAATGTGCAATTTGTAGGGTGGTGATACAGGTTTACTCCAGTCTTCGAAAGTATGGCGTTCCCATAAAACTTGAAATGATATAAAATGAAGAAGAATTACCATTATTTTATTATTTTATTTTTTTTAAAGATTTTACTTATTTGAGAGAGAGAGATAGAGACAGAGAGAAAGAGAGAGAGAGAGAACATGACAGAAGAGAGGTCAGAGGGAGAAGCAGACTCCCCGCCGAACGGGAAGCTGGATGCGGGACTCGATCCTCTTACTCCAGGATCATGACCTGAGCCAAAGGCAGTCGCCCAACCACCTGAGCCACCCAGGCACCCACCATTCATTTACGTGGAACTACTTTTGAGCATTTCCACACCCAAAGATACCTTTCAGTTACCTCAGGCCACACCATGCTAATGCGTGTGAAAAACAAATGAAGACAAGCACGGATTCTCACAAACACAGGTCCGAGCTCAGGTGCGCTGATGCCCGACCCTGAGTGTCATTCCCGGAGAAGGCGCTGGGGTGCGCCAAGCTCCCAGCTCTGCAGCTGCCTTTGCAACAGCAGGCTGCAAATCAGTACTGCACGCTTCCCTTTTTTGCTCTTTTGTGTGAAAGCAAAAATCCTCCTATGTTCCTTTTCGTTAGTGGGAGCAGGGACGGATGCAGCTATTCTGTAAAGGTGAATCAGCCTCACACAAATTTTTGGAAAGGGGGGGGATCCCTGTCTGTGCCACGGAAGAAAGAGAAGCTGAGCCAGTTAGAGGGGAGGGGGGTCATGACTGTTATTGTTATCACCATGACCATGACTTCAGGAAGTTGTCCACGTCATCAACCATAATCAATAGAACGGATATAGCAATGCATGTGCGCTTCCCTGCTAAACACACAGTCAAAGTAGACATGGGATTCTCTGCAAACAGGAGGGCATCCTGCCGGTGGGTGGGTGACACAGACGGAATGCGAGCTCCCAGTGGAAACACGAGTGGGAATTAGCGATGCTGGAGATGAGGTGGCTTGACAATGAGGGATGATAGGGGTGTGGAGAAGTGTGTGTGGTAGGGCTGTGAGCCGTGGCTGGGACCAGGTGAGGAGGGGTGGCCGCTGAGCTGGGAGAGGAGCAGAGGCATGTCCCACAGTCACTGGTCCCCAGCACCTACAGACACTGTGCTCGGGGACTTACCTGCATGACCGCCTTGAGGGCTCATGCTGGTCCGAGGAACTAAGTCATCAATTTTAGGCAGGTTGGCCTTCAGCTTGCACATAAGAAATGTGAACATGTAGCATCTATGCACAATGCCTCCTTAACAGGAAAATATATTTGTGTGCTCAGATAGATCTGCAGGTGTCCCCAGTCTGTCCAAGCAACTCACAGTGTCCGGCTAATGGTCCCCCAAGTGACCTGATTGAAATCACTAGCTGCTGGCAGTCCGGGGTGGATGGTCTTAGATCAGGTTAGTGCATTTTTTACTAACTCCCCTCCATGCCCGCTTGGTGCCACAGCAGACTCCCCTCTGACGCCCCTCAGCTCACCCCCACCTTGTTGTGCCTGATCTTCAAAGCGGCCTCTGATGCCCTGACTGCAAAGAGAATTTTAAGTAAGGAACACAGTCTCGTTCAGAGGCTGAGGAGGATGCTCCTATGGGAGCGACAGGAAGCCCATGGGAGGAGAGGTGAGCAAGGAGAGCATCCCGCAGCCTGGCTGGGAACAGGGAATGGTGTGGGAGAAGTCGCAATTGTCTATTGATTCTTGATCCATTTGTTGACTTGTTCATTTGTGTGCTCATCTATTAGTGTCATTTCTCATCGACCCCAGGGACGCTGAGATAAACGGACACACTTTCTGTCCGCAGGAGCTCAGAGTCTACCAGCAGAAACAGATGGGGGGACAAATTGTGATGTCTGTTGATGAGAGTCTTGCAGAAGTTAACCTTCCTGCAAAGTGTAATTAGTAAATTGACTCAACAGCTTAGTGCCTCAGTTTGCGTAAGTGTAAAGTGGGGAGAAATAATAGTGGGGTATCTCAGAGGTCTGTGGCGACTGTAAGCAAGAGGATTCAGAGGAAGAGATGATCCTGGGCCGACTTTGTGACATAGAAGTGCTAATATCTTAAGAATATTAGTTACCAGAATTGCTATTAATAATATTTGTTGACACAAAACTTTATAGGGCAACGTGTAGGATCATAGCAGAGGTTAAAAATAGTAGCTTCATCGTATAACCTCTTTCTCCAAGGGCAGGGCAAGGAAACTGGACTTGAGGAAGATTACGAAGTAAGAGGTTATTCGTAATTTTTATTTATAAAAATTTTGGAAGCATAGGAGATAAAATGTCCACATCCACTAATTTGACTTGGTATGCATATGGGTATTTATTATATTACTATATCTTTACTCTTTTGTAGGTTTACTTCTTTATTCAAAGTTGAAAAAATTCACAAGACAATGAGAATGGGAAATTTTAAGTTGGGTGATAGGTAACTAAGATGGGATGGATAAAATGTAGCTAAAACCCAGGGCTTGGGTTTCTGGGGTTGGAGGCAGGGCTACGCTGGAGGAGGCTTCCAGGACATGCACAGAAATAGGCGATGTTGGATCTGGAAGAGGAATGGAATAGAGACCACCTTTGGAGCACTGACTCCATCCCAAGTGCTGTGTGGATTATTTTTTGTTTGTTTGTTTGTTTGTTTGGACTGACTTTAATGGGAAACATAGCAACATGCAGAAACATGCATAGTGTGAATGTATACCTAACCAATTTTTGGACAGTGAAATTTTGGACATCACAGGAAAGTAGTGGTTCTCAACCACAGTCGTTGTGCACCTTAGGGGACATTTGGCGAAGTCTGTAGACATTTTTCATTGTCATAACTTGGGGAGCACATATTACTGTCACCTAATGGGTAGAGGCCACGGATGCTAGCCAACACCTTCCAATATGAGGGACAACCACCGCGACAAGGAATTATCCAACCAAGAGAAAATAGTGTGGTGATGGAGAACGCCCAGGTAAGCACCAGCCAATCAAGAAATAGGATCTCCTGAACTCTGTGCGGACCCTCATTCCTCTTCTCAGCCATGTCCTTCCCTTCCCATCCTGTGACTATCCTGACCTCTAACATAGCCACACTCCCAGTTTTCCTCAAGGTACCCCCAAGTACGCGTCCATAGGTCTTTGTACTTAATCCAGGTTTTTCTGCTAACATGCTGTGGGACCTTGAGGAATTTCCTTCAGCTCTCTGTGCCTTGGGGCTGCATCTGTAAAGTGGGACCCTGACACTCTCCAGTGACAGACTGTGTCACAGCAGCTGGTGTATGGCTCGCCACTGGAACTGTGCCAAGCACAATGGAGGAGTCCTGTGTGCTCATTGTTTTATTTTCTCTGGTGTGTTGACCTCAACAGCAGATGACTGAAGTCTTCTGGGGGCGGGGGTGGGTGGTTGTCATTATAATGTAAGTGCTGGGCTTTCAGAAACCCAGTGGGCACCCTCAGAGCATGAAGGGGACCAGGCCTCTGCAGGGCATGTTGCCCAGCACTCTCCCTAGGCCTGCCTGTTCTCTGGGGACCACTTGGTCCCCCGACCAGCCTCATCCCCTTCTCCAGTGCTGTAACAGACGGGGTCATTTTGACTCATCGGGATTTTTGGCAGGAAAAGAGCAGATAACAAGTTGGGTTCTACATGGAAAAGGCTCCCCATTGTGTGAACGACACTCTCGTCCCTGTCCTTGTGTTACTGCTTCCTGCACCGCCCCCAACTCCTGACCAGAACACACGCCCTTTCTCTCAAGCCGTCCAGGCCACCAAATCCACCTGAACCAAACACATACTTGATTAAAAGGGAATGTGGGTGACAGGGGTCATGGCACACGGAACGAGTCCCCATTGTGAAGCTCAGGGTGGATGAATTCGGTGACCTGCCTTCTCACCTGTGTGTTCCTCTACCTGAGATGCTTAACTTCGTCTGCCCCCATCTGCCACCCCCTCACCCAACTAACACTCACTGATTATCCAGGTTTTGTTGATCTTTTGAGTCGGTGGAGGTTGCCTGGGTCCACATTCAGTTCTGCCACTGATTCTCTGCAAGGCCCTCGACTTCCCGGTGCCTCCCTCTCTGCATTTGACACCTGGAGATGCTAACACCTTGAATGCCAGGTTATAGGAATGTGAAATGAGATAGAAGTGAAGAGGCTGGGACATGATCAGCACTAGGGAAGCGTTCCCTCTTATGGGTGTTGCTGTGATGGTGCAAAGTGAGCTCGTGAGGCATAGGGCATTGCATGAAGACAGGCTGTGGCTATAGGCTCTGCTTGCCAAGGAGCTTCTCTTTCTTCATGTTGCCAGGCTGCCTCCATGGTGCATCTGAGGTAAGAATAGGGCTCTGAGAATAGAGTTGTTATGGTGACAGTTCATAGAGCTGTTTCTGCTAGGATGAAAAAAAAAAAAAAAGACTTAGCTAATTGCCTAACCAATACTAAGTCCTCTGTGATACTGGTTACAATTAGGAAAGGAGTAAAAACCACCACACAGGGGTGGTGTGATGGCATGCCACGGGATTCTCAAGTGTTGGGCAGGCACGTTGTCCAAAAGTTTTTAAGTTGCTTCGATGAGATCCAAGCCCAGGCAGATCCTCAGCCGTTGCATGAGTGATGTTGTAATGCCGACTTCTGGGAATGGTCCTCCCGCTTCCTCCCGCACCTGCTCCCGTGGCTCCAGCCGGTGGGGTTTCCGGATCCTGCTGGTATGTCTCTGCAGCCCACAGCACCAGCCTTCCGACTCCTCATGTTCTCTGGGTTCTCCCCAGGGAGGCAGGGCTCTGTCTGGTTGGCTGTCGGATCCCCAGTTCCCGGTCCAGCGCCTGGCCCAGAATAAACATTCCACCGAATTTGTGACTTACTGTAAATTCAATGGCATTACATTTTATCACCCAAAGATAAGCTGAATTCATGTTCTTTGTGTATTTGGGACTCTTGAGAGGCCCCATTGTGAGTGTGTCAGTTATGGCACTGGCCCTACCCACGTTATTAGTTATCAAGACTTCTCACACAGCTGTTAAGAGTCTGGGATCACGGCCAAGCCCCTCCCCCGAACTGGCACCTTTCACAGAAGTTTGTCCTTTGAACTCGGGAGACAGACTTTCTCTAGTACTCCATCCAAGGGTTTCCATAGTAACCACCATCACTTCAAAGGTGCCAGAAAGTCTCCCTCCTACATCTGACTTCCTCCCTCCCTGTGTGCCGTTCAGGTGACACCAGGCAGTTGGAATGAGCCTCGGGTCACCTTACCAAATGCTTCACAGCTGGCAGGAGCAGGTGCACCTATTACATAAATTACTCAAGCTACCTAGACCCTGGTGCGTCATCTTCCTTTGACTCCAGAGAGAGACCTGCTTTCATCAGTTCTACTGTCCACGAGGCGTCCCTGAGCTGAATCGAGGCTCATTGTCCTCGGGTATTGTACGTGAGTGGTTCTCCATAAGTATGGGCTGATGGAGTGAAAATACACACATACTCATATATAATGCATACATGCATATATATGTATGATTCTTATTTCCTTACTAGTTGCTTACTTATCCCCTTATACTCTATGCCTGATTCAGTGGTTGTCATTTATTTATTTATTTATTTGTCAGAGAGAGAGAGAGAGAGCGCGCACAAACAGGGTAGTGGCAGGCAGAGGGAGAAGCAAGCTCTCCACTGAGGAGGGAGCCTGATGCAGGGCTTGACTCCAGGACCCTGGGATCATGACCAGAGCCAAAGCCAGATGCTTAACCAACTGAGCCACTCTGGTATCCCTCAATGGGTGTATTTTATTTTATTTTATTATTTTTTAATATTTTATTTATTCATTTGACAGACAGAGATCACAAGTAGGCAGTGAGGCAGGCAGAGGTGGGGGGATGCAGGCTCCCTGCTGAGCAGAGAGCTCAATGCGGGACTCGATCCCAGCACCCTGGGATCATGACCTGAGCCGAAGGCAGAGGCTTTAACCCACTGAGCCACCCAGGTGCCCCCAATGGGTGCATTTTAAATGTGAAGTATAACAACATGGAATTTCACTTTCCTGTATTCAAAAGATGGGATTGTAAGGTAAAATTCCTCTCATAACCATCTGGAATTGGAGAGATGATTTACTAATTCCTATTCTAAATCCATTTCCCCTGAAATTCCATATCTAGGAATATGATACCCCTACACCATAAGAGAAAGCACTGACAATCCCCAAACCTAAATGGTTTAACTACAAAACAGTTTATTATGGGTTATGTATGCTCCTGTGAGCTCCAGGACAGTGCATCTGGTGTTGGCTGGCCTCACTCATGAACCGGTGCCTTCTGTGGGTTGTACATACACCTTTGCTCATCTTGACTGGGCAATATCTTATAGTCGGACATGGGCTGCGTAATGGCCAGGGTCTAAAGGAGAAGGGAGTGGATATGTGCAAACACCTTCTCAGGCTTCTGCTTGTTTCAGTCATGCCTCAGGTCACATGCCCAAGTTCAGAGTCACGTGAGAGGCCGTATCCAAGGGCATGAGTGCAAAGAGGTCTGAGAGTTAGTTTGGGGCTCTTGCTGTAATCATTCTGCCACCAACATTACTGCACCATGTTGGAGAACTTCCTATGATACCAGCTACTTGAAACTGCTCAAATCTTGTTTTATGGTCCAGAATGTGGTGATCATTTTTTAAAAAATTTCCAATTTCATGCATACTTGAGAATAATTTGTGATCTCAGACAGTTGGGGCAGTGTTCTATGTGTCCTTTAAATCAAGTTTCTTCAGTCTATGACTCAAATCTTACCGTTGTCATTAATGGTTTGTATGCTCGACACAGTAAATAATTGAGAGGTTATGTTGAATTTTCCTAGTATGTTGGGGATCTCTTAATTTTGCCAATTTCTGTTCTCTATATCACACATACACACACACGCAGATTTTTGGGAGAAAGAAAATGAGAGAGGAGGGGTGGAGGGAGAGAGAGACTCTGAAGCGGACTCTGAGCTGAGTGCAGAACCCGATGTGGGACTTAATCTTAGGACCCTGAGCCGACATCAGGAGTCTGATGTTTGGGGCACCTGGATGGCTCAGTTGGTTGAGCATCTGCCTTCGTCTCAAGTCATGATCCCAGGGTGCTTGGATTGAGCCTCACGTCAGGCTTTAATGTACCCCTTCTGGCTTTACTGAGGTATAAGTGACATAAAAATGATAAGTTATTTAAAGTGTACATTGCGGTGATTTGATGATATATGTATACATTGAGATGAAATGCTCCCCCCATCTAGTTAATTAAAACATTTGTCTGTACTTTGAGACTACTTTATTAGGAATGTATCGCAATAGAACTATATTCAATAATCTGTAGTCATTAAAATTCTTTTGCTCTTTAAGTCTATTGTGTATATTACACAATATTTTAAGACTAACCCAGCCTTATTTTGGTTATTTCTGTGGGATATCTTTTTCTGTTTTTTTTTTTACATTCAGTGTGTCTGAGTTGTATCTCTTATAAATGGGACACAATTGTGATTCTTCTTTAATCCTATATTAAAATTTTTAATGATTTACTTATTTATTTGGGGGGGGAAGGGCAGAGGAAGAGAGAGAGAATCTACAGCAGACTCCTCGCTGAGGGTGAAGCCTGAGTGGGGTGTGAACCCACAATCCCAAGATCATGACCTGAGCCTGAACCAAGAGTGGGATGCCTAACTGACTCAGGCACCCAGGGGCCCCTATCCTATAGTAAGGTATTTTAAATAAAGAGTTTGGTTTATTTGTAGTATTTAGAGCATATGAAATTACTTTTTCATTTTCAATTTATTTATAATTTTTTATGAAACTTCTTTTGCCTCCTCACCTTTTCTGGTCTTCTTTTCAACTAATGACTTTTAGCTTTTTTTTTTTTTTTTTTTAAATCTTATTAGCCAACATATAGTACATCATTAGTTTTTGATGTAGTGTTCAATGACTCATGAGTTGTATATAACACCCAATTCTCATCACATCATGTGCCCTTCTTAATGCCTATCTCCCAGTTACCCCATCCCCCCACCAACCCCCTTTCTACAACCTTGTTTGTTTCCTGGGAGTCAAGAGTCTCTCATGGTTTGTCTCCCTCTCAAGCCAATATTCTTATCACTACTTTCTAGAAATACATACTAACAATGTGTTCTAAGGAAACTAGAGCAGCAAAATGAAACCTATTGTAGCCCATTTGAAAATTTTGATTTAAAACTGAACTTGATTGATCTTTTTCACTGTCAAATAATCAATTATTGCTGAGGATGTGAAAAACCAAATGAAAAAGAATCTGCCAAGAAAGACTCAAACCAAACATATTTTCCCCCCTTTTAAATTCTCTTGTTTCTTTACTAGTTTCAGACTTAGGCATTTCATGAAATGCTGGGTTAATGCCAAGGATGGAACTCAATATATTGTGCCTGACTTGAAAAACGAAATGCTTGAAATTACAGAAAAATTACTTTTTAGGTCTATTCCTTCAATCTCAAGGATGTAAAAGCATATTAAAAATAAGTACGCATGTATTATTGTCACAATTACTTTTCATCAATCAAATCTGAATTTTCATTCTTTATTAATTAAAGAGAAAAAATTCTGGCTTTTTGTGTGTGTTTATGTATAAATAAATGTCTGTTAAATGATTAAAGTAGAGATGATGGTCTCTTCCACATGTTCATATCAAGTGAATTTTAAGACACTTATAAAGCCATTAAAGTTTACATTCTATTTCTTTTTTTTAATTAAATTTATTTATTTTCAGCATAACAGTATTCATTATTTTTTCACCATACCCAGTGCTCCATGCAATCCGTGCCCTCTATAATACCCACCACCTGGCTCCCCAACCTCCCACCCCCCACCCGCCACTTCAAACCCCTCAGATTGTTTAAAAAAAAAAAAAAAGACTTTTAGCTTATTTGTTTTGTCATTTCATTTATTTTATTTTATTCTATTTCTTTTTATTCTACTGTTTTTTGAGTTAAACCCTCTGTTTATGTTCTTCCAAATGTTGCCATTGGATTTTTGCATAATTAGTCTTACTTTTCTAAACAAAAGCAAGAGATTTTGTTATTCACATCATGATTGACACTTGACAACTGTTCAGAGTTCTGGTTTGACCGATTTAATATTTCATAGTTTCAGCAATACACCATTATCTTTATCATTCAGACAGTGTTTACATTTGCTTATATTTGCAAATACTTTGCTACTATGTATCGGTTCTTCTTGCTTCTAAGAAATACCTTAGCTACACTGGATGAAGGGCAGACTCTGATTTTTGTTTGCTTCCTCGAAATGTCTTTATTCTGGAGGTAGAGTTTTATTGAATAACCCATTCCAAGTTGATAATTAATTTCTCTTAGTTCTTAGAAGGTATGATTCTCATGTTTTCTGCTTTCCTTTTTGTTGAGAAGTTGCTATAAGATTGATTCTCATTTTTTAATAACTGATCTGACTTTCTGGCTGCTTTTAAGATTGTTGTTTTGTTTGTGGTGTTCTATTCCATGACACTGTGTCAGATGTTGGATTTCTTTTTTTATTTATCCTATTTGGCATGCCTCGCATTTCTCATATTTGTGGACTCACATTTTTCAAAGGTCTAAAGAATGATCAGGAATTGAAATTCCATTTATTTATTTATTTATTTATTTATTGCATTTTGGATATATATTTATTTATATATATATATATATAAATATATATATATATTTATTTGTATATATAAATTATACATATGTATTTACATGCATGTGTGTGTGTATGTAAATCTGACTTGGAAAAATATTGGAGTAGATCATGGGGAATTTTACTGATTCGTCATTTATTTATTTATTTTAAGGAGTTAAAACTTTAAATATGGCTTATTTTCTGTTTTCCCTGTTGTGAGCATCTAGAATGCTCACATTAGATGTGAACTTATGTTAGACATTCTCAGTCTCAGTCTCCCCTCAGTGTCTCTGACTCTCTTTTCCACCTCCTCAGATTGTTATTACACATTCTTGAAATGTCTGTAAGCCCCTTCTGACACCAATTCTGGCTTCTGCTGTGTTCAGACTGCTCCTGAGCCTCCCTCGGCTGGGGTCTCATTGTTGGCTCATACACCCTACAGGCTAATCACCTTCTGGCTGAAAACCCCAAATAATAAAAGACTGTATTTTCGAGGTTCAGCTGAAGGTAGAGCCCTGTGTGTTTCTGTGTGATCTATGAAAAGGGGACATGAAGCATGGCCCTGGTTGTTGCTGCTAGCTAGCCGGATCATGGAACAGAGGGTACCTATGATAGTTTCTGTCCTTTCCCCGTGTCCTGGATGCTCACAGCCAGTGGCAATGGTGGTGAGAGCAGAAGCCACTTCTTGGCCAGCCTTGGATAGGAGTTTGCTTATCTGTCATCAGGAAGTTTGCTTCCCAAGGGTAAGCCAACTCCGTGGGGGTGACAGTGAGTGTGGTCTTGCTCCTGGAATTGCTATCTGGCCATGTTGGTGGATCATTTCTGATGGTTTGGGGAGTCATTCCAGAACCAGATTATTTGGGAAAAAACTGATGCCCTGGATTCAATCCTTTCTGTGAATAGCTATAATGATTTAATTTCTCTTTCACATGCACAACGTGGGCTGATACACTATTAGCTGTGCTTTTAATTTGGACAATTTTATTCCTGTTTCTAAAAGTTCTATTCATTATTTTAAAATAAATTCCTCGTTGCTTTAGAGTGTATTAGTTTGCTAGGGCTGCTTATATCAAAGTACCACAAATGAGGTGGCTTAAACAATAGAAATTTATCGTCTCACAGATCTGGAGGCTGGAAGTCTAAAATCAAGATATGAGCAGAGTCATTGCCTCTGGGATCTGTGAAAACGAATCTATTCCAAACCTCTTTCTCTGGCTTCTAGGGGCTTGTGGGCAATCTTTGATGTTCCTGGCCTTGGAGATTTACCACCCCAGTCTCTGCCTTCATGTCCGCATGCAGTCTTCTGTGTGTGTGTGTGTGTGTGTGTGTCTGTGTGTGTAGCAATTTATCCTTTTTTGTAAGGACACAAGTCATATTGGATTAGGGACCCGCACTGCTCCCAGAGGAACTCAACTTTCCTTACTGCATCTGAAGTGACCTTGTATCCAAATAAGGCCACATTCTGAGGGATAGGGTGTTAGAACCCAACATATGAACTTTGTGGGTGACACAATTCAACCCATAACAGATGGGAACTTGTCCCTTACTAGTTTTTTTATATCATATTTTATATCTTTTAACATCTCATAGCAAGTTACTTTATAATGTGTACCTATCATGTGTGATACACAAAATCACAGGTTGGGTAGGGGTTCTTAAGTTGTTTTTATTTTGGTTGACATGTTGCTCACATATTTGGTTATTTTTGTTTCAGAATTCATGCGTTGTTCAACTATGGGAATCTGAAGTTTCATATGTGGCATATTTTCCTCCAGAGAGGATTTACACTTGCCTCTGCTTGGAACTGCTCCTGAAACCTTCCTAGGACCTCATTAATGTCTCTCAGGGGTCCCTCTGCAATGCCAGTCAGGTGATATCATTTCCCCTCTCTCCTGGCAGACCCCAGGCAGAATTCCTCCCAAGCTTGTCTTGGTCCCAGAGACTGGGTTAGAGGCCTTGGTGAAGTACTGTTTGCTTTCTCTCCTGGGCTTGATCTTTCTTTAAAGCTGCAAAAATGATGCTTCACATTAGCGTTTTCTTTGCTTTCTTTCCCAGGACCCACATTTACCTTCTGATGTTTTGCATCCTTGTTTTGGAAACTAAATTAGGGGTAAGGTAACAAAAATAACTTCTTTTGAGGGAACTGGCCTTCAGATGAAGTCTCTCTCTCTCTCTTCTTTTTTTTTTTTTTTTTCCTGGTCCAGGAAACCTCTTTTCCAGGAAACATTTTTTCCCCCAGGAAACCTTATTCCAGGAAGCCTCCAACTCTCACTTTTCAGAGAATAGGATGTGAGTTGTGCTCTGAGTCCTCTCACAGACGAGTGGATCTCACTTCGGTAAGGCAGTCTCCTGCTTACTTGCTCATCACTTGATTCAGCAAATATTGGTTGAGTCACATGTTGACCCAAATCCTCTTTCAAAGTGAAGCAGATTGTATTTATGTGAGAATCATGCTTGACTTTTAAAGCTTATAATTTGACACTTATATTATGATGCCTGATACTTTCTTATCTAGTTTTGTTTCCTTTTTATTTCACTGAGTTAGAGAGGGTGTGGTTGGAAACACGATTGTGCTGTGCTTCTAATATGCTAATGGAAAGCTGACAACTGCTGAAATCACCCCAGAGAGAAGCTCATATTGCCAGGGGAATAATACCAGGGAGATAGACATGAGGAGGACCAGAACACCCAGTGGGTACAGAGGAAGGTTTGCTGATCCTTCACAGAAGGATAAACAGAAAAATGCGACTGTTTCACAAAATGCGTTTGAATGAATTGGGGGGAACAGACATGTATACATAAAAAGTCCATTTATACTTGATATTTGCTAGATTCAGAATATTCACTATAATGTCAAAGTGCATAGAGCTAATAAATATAATATATCATGTTTACGTCACCTTAGAAGTTCAGCATTCCCAGGTCAGAATTGATTACTTGATACTGACTCTTGATACAATTCTACAAATGAAGTCATTGATGCCAATAGTGTCAAGACCATGGTGCCTGGTTTTGAGGAGCCAGGAGTCCCATACTGGTGGCCAGCTGGGTTAAAGACAGCATCATGTGTCATATTCTCATAGGTGGCTTCCATTAAAATAGAAATACTTATTAAGATAATAATGTATCTCATTTTTTTACAGACCCTAATTTCAACCCAGATAGTATATATACTGTAGAAAAAGAGTCAAAAACATAAATGCCTAGATTCTTCTCTCATTAAAAATTCTGAGTCACCACATAATCAAACTCCAGTTTCCTCTAAGTTAATTCCATCCAGAATGTTTTAACTGGAGGTAGAATGTTCCAGCCCATGAAGCTTTATAAATCAGGGCTTAAGAAATTAGACCTGCTTTGCCAGACTGCTTCTTATGTGTTAAGGACAAGTCTTGATCTAGAAAATAAAGCTGTGTGCCCCAGGATCAACTGGATAGAAGGCTGATTTCTCTTCCTGGCAATAATCTCATTTCTTCCAGTGGAAATGTGGTAGAAGGGTTTCTGAGTTGGATACTGAGAGCTTGGGTACAAAACAGCTCTGTTTTATTTGACAACCTTCCAAGACTTTGCCACAAATCTATGTCTCCCCACTTCTCTTTCCAGTCCATATAGACCATTATAGTTTCTCTATTCACATAATTTTCATTTGTTAGAACAAGGTACAGCTGTTTCGGGAGAAAATGTTTTGAGAAAGTAGTTTGCCTATAAATCCATTTGCTTCACAATAATTAATTTGAACAAACTCCAAAAATATGCTTTAATAACTTCTCAGATCCCAATTAGGGCCAAATAAATGGCTTTCATTTATGGCAGAACCAATCTGATTAGGTTTCTTGTTTGGTGCACTACAAGCATGCGAAATATCTACCCTGAGGGACGTCAAGCGAAATCCACATCTTCAGATTTATTTAACCACAAATGCATATTTATAAATTGCAACAGACTTTTCTAATTAATTTTGCATCATGCTAATGATTTTTCTTTGTGACAACTGATTATATCAGGAGGGATCACAGCCAGCTCTAGAGCCATTTGCAGTCACTGTTAGTTTGGAGAGAAATGAAAGGAAACAACACAGAAAACAATTTTCAGGGACGTGGCCTCTGGGAAGTGATTAGTGACTTCACCAAATGGCTACCAAAGCAATCCAATCAATAACTTTCATTTAGTAAGATCCATTATATGGTCCATTTTACAACTAGGTGTACTTGCAACCGAGATATACTGAAGAAAATGATTGTGGTGAGGTCTGTGCAGAGGCTAACATCAAAAGGCCTGAAACGGCCCCCGATTTTGAGAAGGAAATGTTATGAGGACAGAAGATCAGGCAAATAGAAGGGGTCATGGATAGGGTGCTGGCGACCTGAGTCTTCTTACTTCTGCTTCTCAGTAAGAGGAATTCCAAATAGGGCCACTAGAGGCTTTGAAAGAAGTCCAGAAAAGGTAGAGTGGGCTGGTTTGAGGGAATAGGAGAATAGGATGCGTTGGATGGGGGAAGTGATGTGCTTCAGCAGAATGGGAGCTGTGTCGTGAAAGAAAGTTGAGCATAATATCATGGTATTAAACTGATTTCCTGCTGGATGGGGTGGGGATGGTGGGGGCAGTTCACAGGGTCCTATTAGAGTCAGCGGAAACAGTCATACTTTTGTGTTAGAAAAGGGGCTTTAAGAAACTCCTGGAAAGCCTGCAGGTTATTTTTTTAATTGAGTTATGGAGGTAAACAAGAGGTACTCAAAGCATTTCTGGCTTCAATATTGCACATCTTCAGGTGTCCGTAACTAAGACAAAGTAAGAGTCAGGAACTCCCAGAGAGGAAGTTCTGTTAAGCCTCAGACTGTTAAGTCCTCACAGTTGTTCCATCAGTGTTAGATGTATTAGTGTTAGACGTTTTATTAGCAACCCTTTTGTAGTTCTGTTCTTCTACAGAAAGATATAGGATAGATCTCCAAATAGAACAACATCTTGGCTGATCAGGGAAAATTAAACATTTTAGGCTCAAATTATATTTTCAAAAGCTCTTCTAACCAAATGAGAAGCAGCTGGGAAATGAGAAAGTTCATGACTGTTTCTGGAGAGGGTATTGCAGAGCAGAATATGACTAAGATTTTAGATTCAATAAATCAGGCTGGAAAATGGATAGATGTGGGATATATTCCCCAAACCATCTGTTTTTCTAGACACAGTCTGATCAAGAGGGCTTCAAACTGAGGCTGAATGGGAAACAGAGAACAGGAAAAGACATACAGAAGTTGAGTTGGTTGGCTACTTGGGTACATGCTTTAGTAATTTACTTAGGTTTGTTTAAGAAAAGAAGTGGATGACTTCCATGGTTACGGGGAGTACCTCACAGTACAAAGGCAGGCTGCAGGTAGAGGATTCTGTGCATTTTAGGTCTTTAGGAGTCTTTCTCTTTCAGACTGGCACATCCTAGGCTCCTATTTTCCATTCAAAATGGCAGAAAGAAGCTGCTGGTTGGTCATCGACTGTTGCATTCACTCAACAGAGCAGCCTGGTTGGCCCAAGTCTTTTGGTCCCCATTTCTGGTTGGCTCTATTAGGAGTCCAACACTGGGTAATCAACTGTGGGGTGTGGAGAGGCAGCTGGGCCATGATATGTTTTTCCAGGGGCCAGTGCAAGCAGGTGGACCAAGGTCATGTGAGAGAGTGAGCATTGACAGAGGAGGCCAGGAGTATTCCACGGTTATAAGGGGAGTTTGCAATACATTGAGTCTACAACACTGGAAGAGGGGCTTAGTAAACACAAAAATAGGCAGCCAGACACAGCCATAACTGATACTGTTGGAGAGATAAGCCATCCCACACATAAACTTGAGCCCCCTGCGGGGTGCCTGGGTGGCTCAGTTGGTTAAGTGGCCAACTCTTTGTCTCAGCTCAGGTCATGGACTCAGGGTTGTGAAACTGAGATGAGCTTCAGGCTCTCTATTCAGCATGGAGTCTGTTGGGGATTCTCCCCCTCTCACTCTCCCTCTGCTCCTCCCATTCACGATCTCTCTTTCTCTCTAAAATAAATTAAAACATAAATAAATGCTAAGACAAAACAAAAACCTTGAGCCCCTACAGTGGTGGACAGTGGGCTCTGAGACTTAACATCTGGGTGTTGCTGCCTCTTTAGCATTGAACAAAGTCCCAGTTGGGATTCTGAGCTGAAAATATTCAGAATGAATACATGAATGATTAGAAAGTGTAAATACCTTGGGATTACTTTTAAAAGGAAGAATTTTACAAAGGAGGGTGGTTAGATGATTTCTGAAGAAATGTTTCACTGGCGCTGAACTTGGAGCCACCATTACTAACACTTTTTACCTTGACTGGACATGAAGTGGGCCACTTGCTGTATTGAAGCATCAAAAGATGCCTAAACCTTGAATCAGCTCCCCAGCCCACTCCAGATGAAGAACTTGGATCTTTAATTTTCAAATTTACAGACCCATGTGATAACGTGGTTCATGTCCTCTTCTGACATGCATCCTCAGTATTAAATTATTTCTTTAGCTAAACATTGTTCCCCCGAACCCCCTTTTTCTTGATCAGATCAGTGTATATCATGTAACATCCATTGTTTGCATTCAGCATTTGGTGATTCTGCGGGTAAACTTTCTTGATTTATTTATTTAAATTTACCTTGGTGAGCATTCATGGGTATGGTGTCCTTAGAAGGATTATAGGTTGTAACCAGGCACCATTTAGATTGTGCAACATACCACCAGATATCAAGGGAACAGGACTAGGGGAAGGAAGACAGGGATAAGGTAGTTTATGGGAGATTCCATTTTTCCCACTCACAGCTATTCCTTGATACATGGCACAGATGACATTTCTTTCTTGCAAGCCATTTTAAATTCTAGTTTACATTTTCAAACATTTAATAAGAGTCTCTTTTGCACACCTAGTAGATACTGGCCACCATCTATTATCATGTGATATTCACCACAGAGGGTTGGGAGGGATTATAAATAGTATTATCATCTCTAGGTAGATGAGCACGTGAAGACTCAGAGAGATTAAGCAATCTATTCAAGACCACCAAGCTAATATAAGAAAGTGGTGTTTTCTTAGTGACTATGAGTTATGGACTGTTGCTTGAACTGACTATGTACCTTTTACCAGGCAAATCCCAGAATGGGTCTCATTCCAGAACTTTCTCTTTGCTGAATGGCCTCTTTCCTTTCTTCTGCGACTATAAATTGGCTCTCCTCAAAGTTGACTTCTCTGGTGTGGCCATGTCCATGTGACTTTTCTTTCTCCCTAAACAAAACAGAACCAATCAAACCATCAACAATCAAAAGACACTCTTTAGAACAGGTAATATTGATATTTGTCTCAATTACTCAATTTATTGGTGTGAGTTAGGTGCTTACTGGGGATTACCACAGCATTAGCTATTATGAGTAGTAGTAGAATAATTATCTACTATATATCTTAAAAGTAACGTAGCCTATAAATCTGGTCATATCAAAAGAGCCATGATCCTTTTTGGAAAATAAACAAAGCAGTTGCTTAAATGTGCATTGTACATTTGGAGTAATTCCTATTCAGGCAAGCTGGTTTTCTATTCATGACAAGCATTTCCAATTTTAATATGTTTGCTTACATGAGATGCAGATTGTAATTTAATGGCAGACTGTTTAATTATGCCTTCATTTGTATAAATTGTAATGTTGCTCCTGAATAAATGAAATAAAAATCTCTTTAATTTCCTTCTCAATATTTAATTTAAATCAACGATAAACAGTGCCCGTCTCTTTGAAACAATGTTAATTAATATTCAGAAGACTAAATTTGTTTTTGGATGTATGGTATGTGTGGCATGTTGGTTTCATAATTGAACTGGAAATAAGATTGATAGAGTTAAATAACCTTTAAAGAGGGAAAAAATACTGTACAATTCTATTTAAAGTATCTCTGCCAGTAGGAAAATGCACAATATGGGCTTTACATTTCAGACTGCTCATATAATTGTCATTCCATATGTAACTCAGAGTATAGCTTTGGAAATATTTTTTAAATACACCACATAATTATTCAGATTGTAGAAACATTATTTTTTTCTGTCAACTTGATCTGGCCTATCTGTAAATCCTATTAAAGAATTAATAACGTGAGGAGGAGAGTGAGGACAATAGTTTTGGTCAGGCTTTATATCCCAGATGCTACATCCTCGTACTAGATGACTAAAACAAGATGGTGGCCTTCAAGGAATTTGCCACTTAATGCAAAGACAAGGTCCAGAGAAATGGACAGTTTTAATACTTACAAAATGGTGAGTGCCTTCATAGAGAGCAATGTGGTATTCATGTTGGTGGGGGGAATGTGGGGTGCGGTCAGCATTGCCAAAGTTAGCATCATCACCTCCATTAGTGAAAATCATGGAGTGCTGAGTCTCTTCTGTGCCAGGGTTCTAGGTGATTTCTGTTAGCTCATTTCATGCTTGTAATGCTCCTGCATGAAAACTTGGGCCCAAAGATAGTAAACAGCAGACACAGGAACTGGACCTAGGGTCGTCTTGCCTTAAGGTTCATATGATTAACTTCCCTATTATATGGCAAACCTCATGGAATATGCACATAGGAATGTTCAGAGAGCCAGGATAGGTTAAGCCGATGGGCTTAGAATGGGCATAGATTATAGGACCCTCTCATTGAGGTTCATGCTGGTAAAGGCAACCCGACAGGTTAAAATATAATCCAAAGGCAGAAACTATCAGCATAGTTTAGAAATTATCCCTGCTGTGAAATTTCATTCCATGGGTAACTGAAGCAGTAAGGGAATTGAGGAAAGAGTCCACTATGAAGTCATAAAATTGGAAGACACCAAGGGTCATGAAGGCTCTAGAAGAATCTGACTCTTAAGAAAAACCGTCACCGGTCCATGAAGAGCAGAAATACTGGAGACCCACACAATGGGGGAGGGGCACACTGCAGTTCCTGAAAGGGTCTGAGTCAGCAGGGGTGTTGTAAGGGGATTGTGTCAGGCCCCAGTGCCGGGTCGTGGTGAATCCAGCAAAAGCGGCAGACTGGGATAGGGCAGCAGGTGATAGAGGTGTTAGAAGTGAATTCACACATCACCCCCGTGCATGAGTCAGGACCGGCCAGCCAAGGAGACCCAGACCTGCTGCTTTCTCACTGCTTTTGCTTTGTCTCATCTTCTCAGCATCAGAGAACGCGACTATGAGCTTAGGTCTGAGAATTTTCCATCCAGACTCTCTCAGAAGAGAGGGCAGCTCTTGTCTGTTACTGAATGCCAGGCCACGCTTCTCCGGTGAGTGACCCCAGTGCCAGAGAATGGCACTCCAGGGCAATGGTCCTGCCATGACCCCCTGGCAGCCTTGCACACAGACACATAGGACAATGAAGGTGAGGGCTTGACCTGCAGCTAATCTGAGTCTTGGGAAAACACCTTGAAGTTCTCTGGGGACAGAAGGGTTTGAGGGACTTGGAAGGGGCTCCTACCAAGCCATCTTCTACTCAGCCTTGGGAAGCTGTCATGAGACAATTCTTATTACCTCCTGGGTTCTCCTGGAGCATGGGGCTTTTTGCCTTATGTTCTCAAAATAGAGTTTCAGATGTAAAAGTGCTCAGCTGCCTGGAAGTAGCTTCTTAGAAATGGGGTGCATTATTTAATTGGGCTCTGCAACAAATTGCTGAAACATGGAGGTTTGAGACAACAGGATGTGATTCATGGCTTTTGAGGGCAGAAGTTTGAAATGAAGATGTTGGCATGGCCTCACCCCTTTCAAAGGCCCTTAAGGAGGATCCTTCCACGCTTCTTCCAGCTCCTGGTGACCCTTGCCTGGTGACCCTTGGCTTGTGGCTGATTGGTCTAGTATCTGCCTCTGCTCCCCCATGGCCTTTCCTCCTCTGTCTCTGTCCTGTCCTCTCTGGTAGGGATACTGGCCATCGAAATTCGGGCTCACATCAAATCCATGAAGATATCTTCTTGAGATGGTTAACTAATTACATCAGCAAAGACTATTTCCAAATAAGCTCACATTCTCAAGTTCTGGACAAACATGCATTTTGGGGACACTATCCAGCATGGTCCCAGGTTCCACCAGCTCATGTTGCACTAATCTACCCTCTTTTGTTGTAATGTTGTCCTTTCTGGTGTATGAAGCAAGGACCACAGGGGGCTGGTGCCTTTGGCTGATGTTCCCTTCACTATTCAAGTTGTAAACTGTCTGAATCTAAAAGTGGTTGGTGTGTTTCACTGGTGAGTCCAGTTGGGTGTTGGGCTTGGCTCTGCATTGTCTTGTGTGTGTAGTTGACAGTCACCCATCCAGAAACTGAAGCCCAAAGTCAAAGCCAACCAATGATCTTCTGCCTTCCTCCAGCGCCCTGGTTCCTGGCAGTTCTGTGGCTTCTCCCCTGACTGGAGTCCTGATCCCTGCTCTTTCTTGGTCCCCCATTGTTTCTTGCCTGGATTACTATTACTGCTTTCTCATTGCTTTTTCTCCCTCTTGTCTTACCCCATCTCACTACACCCAGCACACCACTACTAGATTGATCACCTGGAATGTTTAAGAAGTACCACCACACTCCTGGGTTTAAACCCTCTAAGGAATTCCCTTTGCCTGCAGATTAAGACCAGATCTCTTATGGCCCAATTCACAGACCCCGCATGTGCTGGCATCTGCTGCCATGTGAGCCGTCGTGTGGCATGTGGCAGCCTCTCCCTCTGCCCACACCACAGGCCCTCGTCTGAGGGTCACCCAACCCACAGCAACAGCCATTGGGTCTATGGAATCAGCCTCCGTAGCCCTTTATTTTGTGGCAATCGTATCCTCTTGCACATTTTCATATCTCCATAGAGTGCTGACAGTTACATCCCTTGCAAGATTTTCTGAGGATTAAGTGCGGTAAAGCACTTGGTGCACAGAAGGCTCTCAACACATTCCGTTTTCTTTCTCATGGTTGTAGCTGACCCAGCCGTGTATCTTGCCCATAGCTGATGTTCATTATGTTTGTAGATCGGTTGTTGAAACAATCAAGACCTCCATATCCTTTTGGAAGCAATCACCATAAATTAGCTTTATAATTCTCAAAATAGCTAAATGTCAACAGCAAGTTTATGCTATTTTTTCCTCCTCTAATTGCCCCTTAACTTCCTCCTATTTTGAGAGCACCCTTCCTCCAATTTTTTCTTCTCCTTGGCATACGAGATAGACTGCTGCATTTCTCAAAGCTTCCCCCTTGTTCTCCTGTCCTATCCCCTTCTTATTTTCCCACTCGAAGAGTGAGTCATTTATGGTCTTGTCGGCTCTCAGATACCTCTTTGCATCCAGAGCAAGAGTCGCTTCTCTGAGGCACAATGCTGCATTCTTTTGCCCGTGCCATTGTTTCATTTTACAAACACTTGTACAGAGCTCAGGGGGCCAAGCCCTGGGCTGAGTGCTCTGCACAAAAAGATGAATACTAGTGTTTTCCAAACCTATATGGTCTGGTCCCAGTCTGGACTGTTCCTTCTGCCATTTACTCCTTCATGCTTGCTTTTGTGGACTACCTTAATAATTCTGGATTCTTTCCGTTTCTCCTTGAAGAAGGAGTTAAGCCCGGAGCACCGAGTTAAGTGTCCACTCTTGGTTTCGGCTCAGATCAGGATCTCAGGGTCATGGGATCAAGCCCCGAGTCCGGCTCTGTGCTCAGAGTGGTATCAGCTTAATATTCTCTTCTCCCTGTGTGCCTCCCCCACAACGTGCGTATGTGCTCTCAAATAAATAAATAAAATCTTAAACAGAAAAAAAAAAAGAACAAGTTAATCTTCTAAAATCCAACTGAAAATGTCAGCTGCACCTGAAGCCACCCCAGTGGAATAATTCCCCCATGTGGGTTGGACACGCCTGTTTTATAGAAAACCCGCCAAGCTGTAGTCATGCTCGCCGTGTCTTCCCACGCCTAGTGGCCTGTGAGCTCCTAATGACACATGCTCCACTTTCAGGGATGATCTGTGGTTTTCTTCTCTCATCAGAGCAGCTCACAGAGTGTAACCTTCGACGCTGAGGGGCCCTTCATTCATCTCTCTGCTGGCCTGACAGTGGAAATGAACGGGAACTGCCAAAGGGGCTGCAAAAGCCTTAGGAACTTCACACATGAAAGACATCTGCCCCTGAAGGGGAACCTCTGTCTGCTCTGGAGCATATCACTCAGTCCTTAGCCTTGTAATAAAATGCTGTGATCTGTTCTACAGGCATGGTGTGATGTCGTGTCAAGGAGGAGAAACTTGACTTTTCTGGCACATGGGCTCTCTGGAGGGACAAAGAACAGCACCCCTCATGCAGACTTTCAGAGGGCACACTGGGGAGTCTCTGATTTTAGCTCGTGTTGTTTTGGTGTTTATTTCGGTATGCTCTGCCCTGGGTAAATCCAACAAAATGATGTGAAAATGGTAAGTGTATTCTTGTCTTCTTGGGTGGGTGAGAACGGCAGCCATCTCTGGGTAACTTCTGTGCTCATATTCATGGTCAAGAAATTAGTGATGCTATGGTTCAAGGAGTATCCGTTCGTTTCAGATAGAACCCCTGCCAAAAAGTGGGAGAACAGAGAAGAGAGTCCAAATCCTGGAGGAAGTGAAGGCAGGATCCCAGTAGGTTAGGACTGCCTGGCTTCCTAATGCTAATCAGAATTGCATGGCAGGACACAGGTCTGATAACCGGGTTGAAGGTGAGGCTGCTTCTGCGAGAGTCACAGATTCCTAGGGCTGCCCACCTGCCTGAGTATGAGACTCAGGAGAGAAGAATCCCATGTCCAAGATTCTGGGCAGAACAGAGTTCATAATACACAGCTGCTGGCTGAGACCTCCTCTCTCTGTGTTTTGCATTTTGTTGTAGAAAGAGCTTAGAATCAAACCCCTGTTCATCCTCTGTTGCCTCTGGGAGGAGTGACTTTCTGGATAGTTGAGCTCCAGTAGATGTGTTCAGCCACATCCATTCTCCTCCACGAAGCTCCCTCCTTGCAGGAGCACATGTTCTCCCAAGCTCTGCACAGTGAGTTGTTCAGTAACAGAACCCACGGGGAGGTGTAGGGATCTCCAGAGCTCTGGAGAGAGCACAGGTAAACTTAGTTCCTGGGGGCACTATTAACATGTCCTCTTAGCTATAGCCCTAAGCCACCGCCTCTGATAATGCTTTAAAAGTGATGAAGGTGATTTCTGGTCTCTTCCAGTTTGGTGTTTGTCATCTTTAAGTTGTTTCTGAGAAATGAGAGCATCACCTTTTAGGTTCCTAAAATCATACACCTAACACAGTTCATCCATGGAGTTACCAATGTCAACAGTGTTGTTACTTCGACTGACTGATTGATTTTGAAATTCTGCTCCTTAAGAAACAGAGTTGTCTCAGAACAAATAGTGCTTAGGAGTTAGAAAGCCTCTGGAGATAAAGTATCAATTTGTTATTAACTGAATAAGAATATGAAAGTGATGGTCTCTCTGAGCCTCAATTTTGTAATATGTTAATGGAGGACAATAACTTCCTTATAGATGGCTGTGAGGTTTGATGTAGAAGTTGGAGTCTAGCACAGAGCCTGGCAGATGGTAGACACATAGAGAATGTGAAATTTCTTTCCTCTTTCATTTTTTCTTCTACTCCTTGTCATAGCTATGTCCGAAATAAGTATGGGTGTTAAGCAATGTAAACCCAAGGACTGACACCAATGTGATTCTAAAGAAGGGGTTGGAAAATTTTTTTTTTTTTTTTAAGGCCATATAGTAATAACTTAGGCTTGAGGGCCACTCAGCCCCATCACAACTACTCAACTTTGCTGCTTGGCACACAAGCAACAGTGGACAATATGCAAATGAATATAGATGGTTGTGTTCCAATAAAACTTAATTTATGAAAACAAATGGCAGGTAATAGTGTGCTGACTCCCATTCTAAAGCACTGTTGAGATGTTATTGACTGATAATTCAAAACCCATGTCTGCCATGGTTCTTGATGTTGCCATTACAGGGTGGAAGGCTAAGAATCAAGGAAGGATCAAGGGCATAAGTAAGTGTCCAAATAAAATTGACCTGTCCCTCATTGGGGCTCCCATAAAGCAACACTTTTTCTCCTTTCTCTGTAGTGTCTTGAGCTTCTTGCCATCATAGCACTTATGATGGAGCTCTTTGTAGGAAAGTATTGCGTGATTGATTTTATAACTCTAGAGTACCCAGTACCTGGAACATAGCAAACATACCACAAATGCTCTTGAGGGAAATAACATAATGAAAGTTTGAGAGCATACTTTTCACTGATGGAAGGTTAGTTTTTCCATTCAATTACCATTAGTGAGTGCGATTCCTAGCCAACATCAGTTACTGCAGAATGGTTGTAATTCCTGGCATCTTTTCTCTGCTGATGGCTAGTATCACATACTTTTCTCCCCAATCCCCCTTTTTAAAGATTCTCAAATGCTGATTTCTTTTTTTTTTTAAAGATTTTTTATTATTTATTTGACAGAGAGAGATCACAAGTAGGCAGAGAAGCAAGAAGAGAGAGATAGAGGAGGAAGCAGGCTCCCTGGCAAGCAGAGAGCCCGATGCAGGACTTGATCCCAGAACCCTGAGATTATGACCTGAGCTGAAGGCAGAGGCTTAACCCACTGAGCCAGCCAGGCATCCCTCAAATGCTAATTTCTTAGCCTACCTCCAATTCTAGGCATCATTTTCTCATGGCTCTCTGTTCAGGGTCATATTCTCTGAAAACACATTGACACGATGAGGCTCCGTCTTAGAAAACTAATGCCCCCCATGACTGTTGTTTTTGTCATGATTGCTGGCCCCTGGAGAATGCAAGCTAACTTGTGACTTACTTATCTTCATATTCCCAGAGTCTACTAAGGGTCCTGGAAGATAGCAGACTCTGGGTAAATGTTTATTGCAATGACCTTCAGCTAAATGTGAATGAATGTAGTCCTGGACCCTGACTTCCTGGAGATCATAGTTCAGTAGGGGAGAAGTTGTGGCCATAAATCTCTGTGATGCTTGGTAAAAAGCAGTGCTGTAGTAAAATGTAGCCGAGTCCCTCAAATGACAAGATGGTAGTTTAGACACTCACTCTGATGAGCAAGTGCGGGAAGGACATGTGGAACTGGAGACATACGAGTTGGGTCTCAGTGGATGGGATTTGGATTAATGGAGCTGGTGTTTTCTAAGCAGCAGAAACACAAACAGCAGAACTGTGCCTGGAAGGACAGAGGCATTAGGGATGTGGGGTGGCTGTATCACTTACTGAGATCCTTTGACATGCCAGGGGTTTTAAGCTCATTCATTTTCTCATTTAACATCTACAGTAAATTTCCAAAAATTAAGTGTATACAGCTGATAAAACCAATGCTTGAAAGAGATTCAGTGACTTGCCCAAGTTCACACAACACACTGTGGTCTGTCGGACTCCAGAATCCAAGCAATATGGACTCCAGCTGGAGGAACCAGTCTTCTCAGTTAAGAGGTAGACTTATTTTGGGAAATTCCTTATGGGGTTTTTAATACCTATTGACTTAGTCTGAGATTCTAAGTACCAGAGTCTTCTCTTGCCTAAACAGCAGCCTTGGGATAGAGAAATATTCTCTACATACTTCCAGCTCCTCTTTCTTTCCAGTAACCTGAGAGCCCGCGGTACAAGGCCATGGCCCAGGGCCGACATGCACACACAGAAACCCAGCATATTTTCTGAATCTCTTCCTTTGTTCTCATCAAAGTCAGCCATTGTCTAGGATACCTGCTCTAGGAAGCCCTTCTTTATCTTCCCAAACTAATGTGTTTCCTTTTACTGAAACCATTTGGTACCTTTTCTAATCCTGGTGTACTTTCTCATTTGGTTTCCACAGGAGTTCTCATAGCACTCTTTGTCAAAAACTTGACCATCCTCCAGGGTATCCAGGCTCCTGACTCCCCCAGTGCAAGTCCATTTCTCTAGACCAGGCCCTGAATTTCCCTCACTGCCATTCTTTTTGCTGTTCTATACTTCCTCTCTCAGTAGCTTGGACCACCGGACTTAACTCCCCAAGTTTCTGCTGGTGAGCTGTTTACACAGATCTGTTCCCAGGGGCAGCATGTGTTTCTCACAGAAGGAGCCACATCATTGATCCCCACACCTAGCCATTGTCTTTGCCCAGGAAAGCTTTGTTCCTCTGAATAAGGATGAATAATTTATTTTGTATTTGTACCTTATCCACATCCAAAACGGTATTAGATATAACCTAAACTCAAAAATATATACCAGATCCTTACAACAAGAATATAAAATCTAAAGCAATATCAAGAGACTGGGAATAAATAAGCCAAGTCTGCTGGTTATGTACTTTTATATAGTTTCTGTCTTTCAAAGCTTTAAACTTAATTCTGAATTTTCTAAAAGCCAGGGCAGAAAAGCGGAAATGGAATTTTATGTAACTCACACTGCTGGGGCTTATTGTGCTCCTGTCTTCTCTTCCCTCCACTTCTATTTCCCACTTACATTAGATCATCAGGCTATGATTGTGACCATCACAGACCTGGTTCTTCCTTGTGGCCCCTAAGGGTCCAGACTATGTCTGTCCTTGTTTGTTCATTTGAGGGTTGCAGACATGGTTTGCCATCTTAGAGTCAATCCTGACTACTTTTGCATTATATGTGAGCAAAGTCAACCCAAACCAGCCACATCCTGCAAAATTCCTCTTGATACTTGGAAACTTAACTAATAACCTCAAAACCAGTTATAATTCCACAGAAGTAATTTCTATAGTCACCCCACTTTAGCTTTTTGGTTGTAAATCACAAAAATCCAATTAGCTGACAGAAACAGACAAGAACTTTATGGAAGTATATCTTTTTTTTTTTTTGAGGACATGTTTTTGTAATTTTTAATTTTATTTATGTTTTACTATTTTGTAATGTTATTTTATTTTTTTTTTCAGTGTTCCAAAATTCATTGTTTATTTACCACACCCAGTACTCCATGCAATACGTGCCCTCTTTAATGACCCGCCACCAGGCTCACCCAACCCCCCACACTTCTTCCCTTCAAAACCCTCAGTTTTTTTCTCAGAGTCACAGTCTGTCTTGGTTCATCTCCTCCTCCCATTTCCCCCAACTCATTTCTCTCCATCTCTCCATGTCCTCCATGTTATTCCTTATGCTACTCAAGTAAAAGAAACCATATGATAATTGACTCTCTCTGCTTGACTTATTTCACTCAAATAATCACCTTCAGTCCCATCCATGCTAATACAAAAGTTAGGTATTCATCCTTTCTGATGGAGGCATAATATTCCATGGTGTATATGGACCTATATCTTCTATATCCATTCATCCATTGAAGGGCATCTTGGTTCTTTCCACAGTTTGGTGACTGGGGCCATTGTTGGTATGAACATTGGGGTACAGATGAACCTTCTTTTAAGTACATCTGTATCTTTGGGGTAAATATCCAGTAGTGCAACTGCAGGGCATAGGGTAGCTCTATATTTAATTTCTTAAGGAATTTCCACACTGTTTTCCATAATGGCTGCACCAACTTGCATTCCCACCAACAGTGTAAGAGGGTTTCCCTTTCTCCACATCCTCTCCAACACTTGTTTACTGTCTTGTTAATTTTGGCCATTCTAACTGGTGTAAGGTGGTATCTCAATGTGGTTTAGATTTGAATCTCCTTGATAGCTAATGATGATGAACATTTTTCATATGTCTGTTAGCCATTTGTATGTCTTCATTGGAGAAGTGTCTGTTCATGTATTCTGCCCATTTTTTGACATGATTATCTGTTTTTTGAGTGTTGAGGAGTTCTTTAGATCTTGGATATCAGCCCTTTGTCTATAGTGTCATTTGCAAATATCTTCTCCCATTCTGTGAGTTGCCTCTGTTTTGGTGACTGTTTCCTTTGTAGTGCAGAAGCCTTTGATCTTGATGAAGTCCCAAAAGCTCATTTTCAATTTTGTTTCCTTTGCCTTTGGAGACATATCTTAAAAGAAGTTGCTGTGACCAATGATAAAGAGGTTACTACCTATGTTCTCCTCTAGGATTTTGATAGATCCCTGCCTCACATTGAGGTCTTTTATTCATTTCAAGTTTATCTTTGTGTATGGTGTAAGAGAATGGTCGAGTTTCATTCTTACATACATAGCTGTCCAATTTTCCCAGCACCATTTATTGAAGAGACTGTCTTTTTTCCACTGTATATTTTTTCTGAAAGTATATCTTAAAGAAGCAATGACAAGGCTAGAGACCAGAGTTGGTACAATGGATCAAAATATTAAGAATGGAAGAAACTGAGAACATAAGCAAGGGATAGGGTCAAACTCTCTGATTAGAATATCAGTCACTGGACTTTGCCTTTCTGCTGTGAGTGATCTCCCATCTCTGTTCCATTTGTCTAATTTTTTTTTTCCCCCAAATTAAACATGGAGGGTGAAAGCCATTTACTGATGACCCTTAGCTTCCTCCAGACAGGGAAAAGGAAGATGTGGGCATCCCTGATTGGATCCCTGCTACCCACTAGAACCCAAACCCTTAAATATAAGGGAGTTTCCATGCTGGGCAGTGAATACCCAGCAGGTGGTGCACCACCTTTGCTTCCAGCCTAAACTTGGAGGATGCAACAAGCTTCTCAACATATTTTAATGGGTCGGTACACACTCTCACTTCAGACATGAAGGATTGACAGTTTCAGGGAAATTAGGCTTATTTTTTGTGGCCCCAAGTGATTGCACTAAAATATGGTATCTACATGATTGGGAAACTATTCTCAGTGAAACAGAGCACTGACAAATAGCAGGAGAGTCCCAAAGATAGAATGCCAGCCGGGAATTGAGTCAGGTTAAGGCCACGTGATGACTCAGCAGGGAATATCTAGAGCTTCACTATCCGATGTGGGAGCTGAGATCTAAGTTTGAATTAACCCAAATTCCAAAATTGAATTCTTCAGTTGCACTAGCCACATTTTAGTGGCTTAGTAGCCACATATGGTCACATATGCCATATTTGACAGCACAGAGAGGTAATTGTCCCATCAACACAAGAAATTCTGTTGGACAGGACTATTATAGAGGGTTTCAAAGCATCAGTCATGGTTAGACCCACTGGAATTAAAGCCTTTCAGTCCCGACAGTGGAATTGAAATTGTATACCACTGGGCAGACATTACTGGCACTTTTCATGTTCAAGAGAAACAAAGCAAGCCTTCACACAGGAGATGACAATGAGACTATACCCCAAAATAAATGTACCCCCAAATAAACTAAAGGAACAGATAGCACCTCTTCTAAACTTTGTTATCCATCTGATCTGTGTTCTGACTATTCAGTCCTGCTGTTGAAATGCAAAAGTGGTCATAGGCAAGACAAAAATAAATGAGTGTTGCTATGTTCTGATATGACTTTGTTTATAGTGAAATTTGAATTTCAAATAATTTTCATGTAGCCCAAAATATTTCCTTTTGATATTTTCCCTTCAACCATGCATAAATGTGATCAACTTCGTTTGCCAGCCCCTTCCCTAAAAGATCTCTCAGATTGGGAAAGACAAGGAGGAAAAGGTCATCTGACCAACCCTCTCCCGTTTCTGCCATTGCCAGAACATCCAGGCTAAAGCAGTAGCGTTTTGCAGTGATGTGATGTAACGTGATGACTGTGCAATGTCCTGCTCCGTTGTTCCACCCTTGACTGGCCTGAAAATCAATAGAGCTAAGGACTTATGAGAACAAAGTAAGGAATTAAATGGACCCACTTACAAACATGTGCTTCACTACTTCCTTACTCTGCAAGTCTGAACAATTTACTGACTCATTTTATCCTTCTGTTTTGTTGTTGTTGGTACTGCTATTTTGAATTATAAAATATGACAAGTCCATGTAATCCTTTTGTGGCCTGTTTGAGGATGAAATGAATTACAGTAAGTAAGGCCCTTTGGAAATTATCTGTCAACTCAGTATTGTAAATGGAAGCCATCGTTACTCACACTCAGAGAAGACAATAGTTGGGTGGCAGAATGGTTGAATTGGCGTCAAAGTTTGCAAATGTTATGATGTAAGATTGGGAGAAGCTTGGCAGAAGACATGTTCTATTGAAGCCAGTTAGAATTGTGTTCATAATGTAAGGAACTCTTCTCAAAAGGAAGGATTCTGAGGACGATGCTGACTGCTAAATGTCATGTAACATCAGGAATCCTGACTCAGAAGGGAAGGGGGATTATGTATTTGATTAGAAATGCATTTCCTCCAATTTTCAGGAAACTATGATTAGTTTCCTGCAAATGAAGCTTTAATTGGACCCATCTTGAACTGATGAGCAGATCATGGAAATGTGTCCTACGTCTTGCAGGTGGATTTGGTCACACTTGAGTATCGAGTGCAGGTTAGTTTAAGCCTGGCTGTACCCAGACATCTTCCTTACTGAAGTCTGTTGCAGAGCAGAGGGCAGGAGGGAAGGGTGTTTGATGTTTCCTCATTTAAGGGGAGAACCCCCTCAAACCATCCAGATTATATAAGGCATGTCATTAGTCGTTCCTCCTTTATTCATCCCTGTAAGCATAATATGGACCAAAAGTGTCATTTCCTGCTTTCTATATGTTCTCTCAAACACACAAATAATAAGACTGAGTCACACTATAGAATTCATCAGAATAACATCACGTGACACTAACAAGAAACCTGTAATTCTGAAGAAAACTGTTCAGCTCAACAAACATTAAATGAACCTAAATGCCAGTCATTGTGATTTACAGCGGATTCTTGAACAATATGAATGTGAACCACACAGGCTCACTTATATGTGGATTTTTCCAGTAATGACAGCAGAGTGTTATAGATGGATTATCTCTTCTTTATGATTTTCTTAAGATCATTTTCTTTGCTCTAGCTGACTTTATTGTAAGACTACAGTACGTAGTACAGATAATGTACAAAATATTTGCTAGTAGATTGTGCTATTGTTACTTTGTTTCAACAGCAGGCTGTGCATAGTCAGGTTTTTAGGGAGCCAGAAGTTATACACAGATTTGTGACTGTGTAGGGGTCATGAGAGACACTCCTCATGCTGATGTTGTTCATGGGTCAACTGTACATACATGATCCTGAGAACAAATATGATAGCCCTTATTCTTAAGAAGTTTATAATCTGTGGTGCTTGGGTGGCTCAGTGGGCTAAAGCTCCTGCCTCCAGCTCAGGTCTCAGGGTCCTGGTATTGAGCCCCGCTTCGGGCTCTCTGCTCAGCAGGTAGCCTGCTTCCTTCCCTCTCTCTGCCTGCCTCTCTGCCTACTTGTGATCTCTCTCTCTGTCAAATAAACAAACAAAAAATCTTTAAAAAAAAGAAGTTCATAATCTACTATAAAATAATTAAATGAACAAAATGTCTTTTTTTTTTTTACGGAAAACTCAGTTTATTTTAATTTTTCCTATAATTAACCTACAGTGTTATATTGATGTCATGTACAATATAATGATGCAACAATTCTCTACGTGACCCAGTGCTCATCAAGGTAAGTGTCCTCTTAATCCCCACCACCTGTTTCACCACCCTCCCACCCACTCCCCTCTGACAACCACCAGTTCTCCGTAGTTAAGAGTCTTTTGTTTTGTTTCTCTCTCTCTCTCTCTCTCTCTCTCTCTCTCTCTTTTTGAACAAAAGAATTTTTTTAAGAGTAGGGAGAGTGTGGAACCAAGTGAAAAGCCTCAGTAGTGTCCGGGAAATGTCCGGCCACTCAGAACCATGTCCTGGTTGTCTCCTGCTTAAGGGTTCCCAGAACGTGGGCAACTGTAGGGTTCCATCCTGTCCCAGCTATAGAGGTCAAGCCATGGGTCCTGGCACCAGTTCCAGTTACATCTGGCAGGAAGGAGGGGCACACCTTTCTTTCTTTCTTTTCTTTTCTTTTCTTTTTTTTTTTTAAAGAGTTTATTTATTTATTTGACAGACAGAGATCACAAGTAGGCAGAGAGGCAGGCAGAGGGAGAGGACGAAGCAGGCTCCCTGCTGAGCAGAGAGCCCGATGCGAGGCTCGATCCCAGGACCGTGGGATCATGACCTGAGCCGAAGGCAGAGGCTTAACCCACTGAGCCACCCAGGTGCCCCTCTTTCTTTTCTTTTCTTTTCTTTTTTTTTTTTTAAGGTATTTTTAAATTCATTTCAGAGAGAGAGAGCACACAAGTGTGCAATCGTGAGTGGGGGCAGGGGCAGAGGGAGAAACAAGCTTCCTACTCAGGGAGCCTGATCTGGGGCTCAATCCCGGGACTGTGGGATCATGACCTGAGCTGAAATCAGACACTTAACTGACTGAGCCTCCAGGAGCCCCAGGGGAACATCTTCCTATTTTCACAAAGGCTCAGTGTATTTATCCGGGCTTTATCTCACTGTGGAGAAAAGAAGGAAAGAGGAGCAGGCAGAGGGAGAGAGGAGGAAGGCAAAGAAAGAGGAAAACCCTCCGTGGGTTGTTGGTAGAAGAGAGGGTTGTAAAGGCAGGAAGAAAGAAAGAAGAGAGGTAGATTTCTCTCCTAAGTCAGGCCTGGAGGGACATTGCTCAGTCCATGGTCGGCAGATTTTTTCTGGAAAGGGCCAGATAGTAAATATTTTTTTTTTTTTTTATTTTAAGGGCCCCCTGGTCTCTAAAACAACCCTCAAATGCTGTCATTGCAAGGGACATTACCTAAACAGAAGGATATACCTCAATACCAATTAAACACTACTGACAAAAGCCGGCAGCTGGTGCATAGGCTGTCGTTTGCTGACCCCCGAGTTTTCACCCACAGTTACCAGCCACACAGCTGAGCATCTCGGCACCTCATCAGCCAAGTTCTTGGTGATTTCACGTGCATCAACTCATTGAGTTCCCCCAACCAGTCCTGTGATGGAGGCCCTGTTTTCCTCATTTTACCTGTTTTCTCACTTTCTTATTTCTCATTTTACCAATGAAATTGAGATTCAGACACGTGCTTGACTAGTTTTTCTGTGAGGGTGCCTGGGTCTTTGGGTTGTGTTTTTACATTTTTAACCCCCGTAATGATTCTCCGCTCTGGCGTATGTCACAGGTGCCCAATTCTGCATGTAGGGAGTGGGAGTCTCAGGGAAGGTGAATGACGTACTCAGGAGCTGTCAGCAGATGGTGCGGGTGGAGAACAGAACGCGCTTGTCCTGAACCCTATCCCCACTCTCTGTCCTGGCTTATTGAATCTGGCTGGTCCCAGAATTATTTCAAATATTTTTTTTTAAACTAAGAAAAACATATTTTCTCTGAGCTATTGAAATGAAATGATTACCTTGAATATTGTGAGAAACTGGCTGAATGCCGGAGAGAACAATGTCATTCTAATTCGGTAGGTTTTCAAGTCTTCTTGTATAGATCACTGGGAGTGGGGGCTGTATTTTTCTTTTCAACCACGTGCGGCATATTTGCAACCTGAGATGACGGCTTTAGAAATCTGAGGTGAGTCTATCTTCAAGTAAACCTAGTTTTCAGTAGCATCCAGCGGTCCTAATCCATTCGTTGTGACCATTAAAACCAATGCCTAGAACAGTGAGCTTCACAGCTCAGGGATAAATGGAACCTTCCTTATGATCGAAATGGGGGCTCTATCCCACAGCTGGTTTCCTTCCTTCCCTTTGTGAGGGTCTGTGAGCACAGCAGGGGTCAGACGGTAGACAAGGAGGGGACACAGGACTCCCAGGTCAAGCTGAGAAGCAGAGAGGTCAAGCTGAGAAGCAGAGAGGTCTTCAGAAACCTTCTTTTCCTCCCCATTTCATCCCATCCAGTCCCGCTTCATCCCCTCAGTTAAGTTCAGCCTTGTTCTGGGGTAGACACTGTGGGGAGAAGGAGCGATCACAGCAGGAAACACCTGCTTTGGCGTCAAGCCTGGATCGAGGTCTCAAGGTGTGCAACCATAAGGTCTTTATTTAATCCCACTGAACGTGAATATTTTCATCTGTTAAGTGGGAGAAGTGACCCTTGGAGTCCTGAAGTAGAATTCAGAGCAGGTGAGGTGCGTATAACATGGCCGACTCACGGCCCATGTTAGGAAATATTACTTCACTCTTCCCTTTGCTCTCAAAGAAATACACTATGGGTGAGACACCATCACCGATTTAAGAGACTAGATTAGTGCTCAAGTCAAGGAAAGCTGTGGGAGCAGCTCTCACACAGAAAATAGCATCTTACCTGGGAAAAGCAAGGCAGGGGTATGACCTGGACGGTCAAGGAAAATGGAGGGGACATTTGAGGAGACAGAAGATTCCAAGGCAGTGACTGCAGCAGCATAAGAGGAATTTGCTCTTTATTATTATCTTTTAAATATTTATTTAAATTCTGGTTGATTAACATACAGTGCCATATTGGTTTCAGGAGTAGAATTCAGTGGTTCATCACTTACATACAACACCCAGTGCTTGTTAAAATCCATCCAGTGTCTATGAACCGGATCCTGTGCACTGGTCTGGGTGCTAGTGGTGAGCAAGACTGACAAGGCTCCTCCTTCATGGAGTTGAAATCTCGCCAGGGCAGTAGACACTAAGCAGATGAACTGATAAAGGGAATATCTCAGTAAACAATAAATGTCATCAGATAATGGGTAGCATGGGCATGAATGAAATCGGAATGGACTGCTTATTTAGATCGGGGAGACAGGGGATTCTTACGGAAAGGAATGTTTTGAGCTGAGAGCCACATGGTATGAAGGAAGCATATGGGGAGCTGGGGGCGGAGAGCTCCTGGTAAAGTGAGAGCCGTTAAGGCTCAGGTAGGCTGTGAGTGATAGAAGGAAAGAAATACATCCCATGTGCTTGGAAGGCGGGGGAATGGGACCCGAGACAGAATGATGGGTACGATCTGGGTCTCGTGGGGCCATTTAGGGCCACAGCAAGGGGTTTGAATTTCACTGTTAGCATAATGGAGACTTTTTAAGGAGGCAAGTGGCATGATCTAAGATCTAGGAGAAATGGGCTCTCGAGGGGCAGAAGTGAAAACGGGCAGTGTGTCATCAAGGTTGTGAGTTTTCCAGCTGTAGGTGATGGTGGTTGGGCTAGATGGTTAGCCGTGACCATGGAAGGGCATAAACCTCACATTTTTAAACAGAGCTCACATGGTTTGCTGATGTAATGAAGGATGGTTCAGACTAGGAGTAGAAAAGAGGAAGTGAGGATTGCATTAAAAAAGAGTGACAAAGGTGTAGGGGACCCAGGATGTGATGCTGCCTGTATATATAAGATAACTGAGAAGATCATAAATTTACTGACATGATGTGATTTATCAAATGCATTCCCCAGTGTCTTTACAATACATAAAGCACTCCCATGTTCATTTGCTTTTTTTTTCTTTTTATTTAAATCCAATTCAGTTAACATACTATAACATATATTTTTAGTTTCAGGGGTATAATCCTGTGATTCATCAGTTGCATACAACACGCCGTGCTCTATTCCATCAAGTGCCCTCCTTAATGTCCCCAACCCAGTGACTCTAAACCACCCCCCCACCTCCACTCCAGGAACCCTCAGTGTGATTCCTAAACTGAGGGTTTACTCACAGATGGTTGTCAGACCTATGTAAGAAAATGAGAGACAACCCTCTGTGAGTAGAGATTATGGGCACCCATTTTATGTATAAGGAAACTGAGTCCCAAAAAGGACAAAAGCCTTGCCCAGGTTCATTCGTGCAAGTGCAAGGGCTCAGGGCTTAAGGCAAGTCTCCTGATATTGGATCCTCTGCACATCTTGTTACAATACAGTGCTGATTAATTTACAAAACCTAGAAACTGAAGTCCATTCCCTACAATGTATCCATTCAAAAAATAGAGTAGGGTAATGCAAAGAACCAGGACTGTTAGTGAAACCTGCGTTCACAGCCTCAATCTATCAAATACTGATCCTGTAATCTTAAGCAAAATTTTAGCCTCTACCTCAATTTTATGTGTAAACTACAGTTCTTGTACTCAAAGCAGAAGGTTGCTGTGATTCAGTGGTTTATATAAACTACCTAGTGTAGTGTCTGATACTTATATCGCTTACCCTTAATTTTCTAGGAACCAATAAAACAAGAAAATTTGTAGCTCAATAGTATTATGCCTTTATGTGTCTGGTGTCAGCACAGTTAAACTTCTTACCTCTATCAATATGACTAATGACCTACTCTAACAGCAATAATGATCCCATTAATGATAGTGTTGATAAAAATTACAATAAAAAGCTTTAATCAAAGAAGGCATATTTCCCTATGGAATTACAAATATTTCTATTGGCTATGATTCAACACGCCTTTGCAAGTCAATCTGTGGAAAATACTATAATAATAGTCATAGCTAGTAGTTATTAAGTTTGTTGATATGCCTGGTATTGTGTTAAATTCCACATATATTCATTTCTCCCTCACAACAAAACTCTGAGTATCGGATTCTGTTATTTCCCTCATTTTATAGATGATGGGACGGAACACAGAGAAGGTGCATAGCTCGTCCAAAGTTACATACTTCAGTTGTCAAAATTAGTGTGTGACATGTGTAGTTGTAGACTCTGTTCTTGGGTGTCCACAGTGTTTCGTAACAAGAAGGAAGGGTTAGCGCTTGTCTTGTGCTGTGTATGCTGTCCGTCTTCAGTTAGATGTTATTAGCTGCCCAAATGCCACCTTCCCTCTTAAAGAGCTCCTGCCTGTGTGCGCATCCTTGGTTCACAACGCCCAGATACTAAGCAGTGCTGGAAAGAACATGCTTTGTCAATAGAGAATTCTGACCTGGTATCTTCTCTTCTGTGCAAACCCCCAAATTCTTAAATTTGTCCCAGGACAATAGGTCATTTATGTGTTAAATGTGTCTCTAATCACCAAACCTTAGTAATTCATAATACCTAACATTTCTGGATTTTCTTTTTCTCTTAAATGAAAGTTATCTGAGGATTTAAAAAGGACATAGTTCAATGGTCCACAGGAAGATAAAGCTCAGAGTTCTTATTGCAATATAACTATTATTTAATTTATTTAATGGATGTTTTATATGCATGTAGGAAATGCAGAGTGTAGGGGCCAACTGCACAACCAGTTCTGAGCACCTTCTATTTGTCAAAGCCAGTTGGGTATGAATGGTGTTGAGATTGTATTCAAACTTTCAGTGATTTGTAGATGGGATGTTTACAAAGACTTAAATATTTTCCACTGTGATTTTTGCCGTGAACTTCACCCAGATCCAAACACCAGAGTTCATTACCTACTGGATGTCTCTATTTTTTTTTTTTTTTAAGATTTTGCTTATTTATTTGAAAGACAGAGATCACAAGCAGGCAAAAAGGCAGGTGGAGAAAGAGGAAGGGAAGCAGGCTCCCTGCTGACCCCGACGCTGGGCTCGATCCCAGGACTCTGGGATCATGAGCCAAGCGGAAGGCAGAGGCTTTAACCCACTGAGCCACCCAGGCATCCCTGGATGTCTCTATTTATTATAAATTTGTTTCCTCTTTGTCCAAATGCTGGCATTGTCTTGGATCCAATGAACCCAAACATTGTGTTTTGTATGATGGAGTTGTCCAACATGGGCCTTTTTCATGCCACCGCTTATATTTCCCTTTTCCCAAATGGCTATACTCTCATCTAAGAATGTTACTCTTTTGGGTTCCTGCACCCAATTCCTCTGTGTGTGTGTATGTGTGTGTGTGTGTGTGTGTAGACTTCCCCCACCAACAACCCATTCTCAGATATTAGCAGGGTGTCCAAAAATTCAGTTCAGTTCTGACACTCTCTGCCTGGAGATACCATCAGGTCCCACAGATGAAGGATTCTGTCCTGTGGGTCTGCCCTCCACCCTCTGCCGACACACACACTTCAGATGCTAGTTGCCAGTCCAGAGATTGCTACTTGTGCTTCTGACCCACTTGCTATAAGCCAGAGGTTTCCATGACCTGTCCAAGGGTTTAATTAATTTGCTAGAGTGCCTCATAGAACTTGGAGAAGGTTTCTAATGACTAGATCACCAGTTTACTATAAAAGGATGGAACTCAGGAACAGCCAGATGGGAGAGATGACCAGGGCAAGGTGTGGGGAAGGGGTGTGGGGCTTCCAAGTCCTTTCTAGTCGTGCTCTACCAGCACCTCTAAGAGTTCACTGGCCAAGGGAGCTCTCACAACGCTGTCCTTTTGGGGTTTTGTGGAGGACTCACTATTGGGGTAGGCATGATTATTAAATTAAATTAAATTAAATTAAATGATTATTAAATTATTGGCCATTAGGTATCGATTCCACCTCCAGGTCAAGGGGGTAGGACTGAAAGTTTCAACCCTCTAATCATGTGGTTTGTTCTCCTGGTAACCAGCCCCCATCCTTAAGAGAGCCCAAAAGGCACCTCATTAGCATAACAAAAGACAACTTTATCTCTCACACATTTCAAGAGTTTTATTTTTTTAAAAAAGAGTGAACATAATAGTGCTGATCATTTTGTGTTGATCTTGTTTAATCTTTGAAGCTATGCTTTAGGTCATCTTATTGTCTTAAAAGATCAGTGCACCAACCAATAAGCATATGAGGCCCTCAAATATAAGAGAACATTCCAACGGCCACAAGTCTTGAAGGCTCACAGCTGAGTTCTGGGAACCCACTTGGACCTGACTTCTTACCAGCAAGCTAGTCTGTGGTGCTTTTGGTACAAAATGTCTTAGAATGCATGTCCTCAGTATAGATAATAATAGTGCTTGTATTTTTTATAGATTTTAATTTTGATTTTCACATTAAAGAATGTATTGTCACTTAGCTGTCTGTCTTCTCTAAAGCTGACCGAGTGGGGAGTTCTTGGGCTTCAGAGTCAGGGAAACCTGTGTAGGAAATCTCACTCCATTTTTTAGGTGTATGATCCTAGGCAAGGTTCTTCGCTTTTTAGACTCAGTTTTTAATCTGTAAAACAAGGTTAGTAGTGTCTGTTTGGGGGACTTTAAAGGAAGGCATAAACTAACCTATGTCAAGGTCTCAGCCAGATGTCAGGAACAAGGTCATTCTCAGTCAGTTCCATGGACCTGGCTGTTCAAGGGCCAATTCACTGCAGAAAGAGTCTCCAATGGGAATGAGTTTTGGTTCTCTTTCTGTCATCTCTCTTACCCTGTCTTTTGGTTTGTACTGTTTCTTGGCAAGATATCTCAACTTATGTTGAATTTAACTGTTCACGCAGAGAGGATTGAAACAACCCAGGCTAGAAGATTCCCGAGGCTGACCACGAGATGTCCAGCTAAGTGCTGGTTTTGGGGGATGTTTGTTATGCAGTGAAAGCTCGGCAATGAAGCAGAATGTTACATGTTGGTAAGAACAGCATGATTATTATGGCCTTGTAGGGTGCCTTCAAGGACCAAAAACTCTTCAAGGAGAAGCTACCTGTGGAAGGGTATTTAAACAGAGAATTCCATGCTCACATTTTCTCTTTTAAGTAAGATCACTCCTTTGCCCATAAGAATACCAGACTGCAAGGGGGAAGTTCCTTATCAGGGAGAACAGCCCCAGCAGAGGTCCTGGGGAAGCATGAGAATTTAAGGCAGCTTAGTGCAGTGGGGAGAGGGAAGACATGCGTCTGAGCTTCTGGTATATGCCTCCTGTTTTCCCCCACTTCAAGTTCAAACTGTTTCCTCTAATATTTCTAGGGAACTTTGTTCTCTTACAACAGGAGCTCCTGCTATCTCTGTGCTGGCCTGCCCCCCTGGCCCCACACAACCCCGACACAGCAAGAGCTGTATCTCCTCCTGGATCCTGACATTCCTCACTCAGTTGTTCTGCTAGGGGCTTTATAAACATCATACAAATAAGTCAAAATGACCTTAAAGTGAGTTATGCTGTCCTCAATTCGTTTGTCATCTTTTGTCTCTTCTAGGAAATAAAGCATCTCCTTGCAACATCTCAGAGTTTGGGCGCTCCCCGCAGGGTCTCTGATTTGGCTGACTAAACACCTCATTGTTCTGGGGACTAGGTACCACATAGCTCTCCCCCTACCTGTTTTTCTTCTCATCTTCAAGTTCAACTGTCAGTGTCTGTGGTGTTTCAAGTCATGCCACTCGGCGTCTGAAAGCAGCCGGCTCTAATATATTTGGTCAGGGAGACATGGGTACTTTCCATCCCGAGACTCACCGCTCCAGAAAATTAGACGTGAATTCCATACACAGAATATCTCTGCAAAGAAAATGGTTCTATTACTTCATCTCTGGATGGAGTGGAGCCTCCAACCCCCGTGAAGGGTTTCTGTCTCTGTTTTTCCCTTGACAGATCGAATCATTGCCAAGACGGCTGCCGTGGTCATCTCTCAATTCTCTAAAACTGCCGTTTTCAGTCAGGGGTGAGAGCTAGCCATGAAATCAAGAAATGCTAAGGAGGGCCACGAGCTGGAGGGATGAAGGGGGCGATTTCAGAATTAACCGGCTGCGGCGAACTCGGTTGAGGCTAACTGCGTCTTGGAATATTTGCCTAAACATAGGCCACGTAGTTTTCTTCTGGGTTTTATGAGGCGCATCTGTAGACTGTGTGTCTGTGTGTCTGTGGCAGCAGGCAGATGATGAGGAAGAGAAGAGGCAAGGAGAGAAGGAAAGGAGAAAGAACATGGAATGGGGTGTGGGGAGACGTGTATTCCTTTTAGGTAAAGGAGCTTTTCCTTCCATTGTGAAGTCTTCCACCTCATGGCATTTCCCAGCTGGGTGACCACAGGCCAAGCTGACCTTTCTGGTTCTCGGTGAGATGTTCGCCAAGTGGGATGATTTCTGCAAGTTCTCTTTGGCCTACTGGGTGATTGATGCCTTTACTCCAAGTGGAATCACCGGTACCCTCTCTGTTTATGTCAGGGGTATTTCAGGTTCTTGATGCATTTTTGTTGAATGAATGATCAAATAAGTGTGGAACTCAAAGGCATTGAGCTAGGTTGAAAATCTTTGACTTTTGTTAAAATCACATGCACGGATATTTAAGTTTTTTGTTTTGTTTTTTGTTGTTGTTGTTTTGTTTTTTCAATTTTTTGTGCTGTGAAGGGTCTGGTGGGGCACTGGGCTGTGACTACACTGAAATGTAAACACACCATTAGTATGCCCAGGCAAGGCAGACGCTACTTTCCAGAAATATGTTACAGATGGTTACCCTGCATAGCCTGTGTAATGTTCTGCCAAGAAAGCAGGTGACAATCAACAGCTACTCAAGCACTGTTTATTTTAAGAAATCATGCTACATTGTATTCAATATATTGCATGCAAGACTATTTCATATATGTTATTTTTAAAATAAGTGGACATTTCTGCTGTTTAGTTACTCTATACATAGCATACATTTGATTTTGTGGTACAAAGAACTTCCAAGTCACAGTTGAAAAGTTCACTATATGGATAAAGTCAATCCTATTTTTTAAGCTTTTTTTTCATTAAAATGTACTTTTCACTACAGTCTATACCTGAAACTAATATAATATTGTATGTTAACTAACTGAAATTAAAATAAAAACTCAAAAATTTATTTTTTAAGTAGGCAATATATTTATCTAGTTTAAAATATTTTTAAAAATCTGCAAAGATATGAACACAGAAGTCTAGTTTCCATAATGGATCACCAACACCTGGCCTATCCCATTTTTATAAGCTTTGTTGAGGTATATTGATATATACTAGGATGGCCCATATTTAATGTATACATTTTGATGAATTTGGACCTATGCAAACACCCATGATACCATCACCATAATCAAAATACTAAGAATATCCATCATCTCCCCAAATTCCCCTTTGTTCTTTCACATGTGTGTATTTGTGTGTGTGCTTTTGGTAAGAACGTTAACCATGGGATCTATCCACTTAACATATATGGTTTTTAAGATTTTATTTAAAAAAAAAATGTCTACACCTGAACCTGGGGCTTAAATTCACAACCTTGAGATCAAGAATCCCATGTTCCACTGGCTGAGCCAGCCAGATGCCCCACTACTTAACGTATTTTAAAGTGGATGACCTTTTATTATTAAGGGTAGATACTGTGTTGTCCGGCAGATCTCTGGATCTCTACACTGTTTTCATTTTGTTGAACTGAAACTTTACGCCTGCTGGTTTGTAACTCCCCATTTCTGCCTCCTTGTAGCCCCTGGCAACCACCACTCTATTCTCTGCTTCTGTGAGTTTGGCTAATTTCGATTCCTCCTGTAAATGGAATTGTGTAATGTTTGTCTTCTGCGACTGACTTATTTCATAGCATAATGTCCTCTGGGATCATCCAAACATTAAAATTTGGGTTGTTCTGAACTTGGCTATTGTGAACCATGCTGCAGTGAACACGGAGGGGGGTGGGCAAGTGTCTCAGAGAAAGTCATTGTCTTTGGGCTTCTTGTAGTCTTTCTTCAAGGTGTGCCAGGACAGGGGGCTAAGAATGCTTTTACTCAGACCATTTCTCAGTGTGGGTTTTTTTTTTTTTTTTAAAGATTTTATTTATTTATTTGACAGAGAGAAATCACAAGCAGACGGAGAGGCAGGCAGAGAGAGAGGAGGAAGCAGGCTCCCTGCTGAGCAGAGAGCCCAATGCGGGACTCGATCCCAGGACCCTGAGACCATGACCTGAGCCGAAGGCAGCGGCTTAACCCACTGAGCCACCCAGGCGCCCCTCTCCGTGTTGTTTTTGTAGCTGGTGACCTTGAGAGATGAGGTAACATTTCCTCCCTGACCTAGTTTATTTACATCCTGCTTCAGAAGTAACAGAATTCCCGGGTCCTTCTCTTTCTCTGTCTGCTTCTCTGCCTACGTATGATCTGTCAAATAAAATCTTAAAAAAAAAAAAAAAAAGTAACAGAATTCCCAACCCAGGTATTCCTTAGATTTAAAACAAACCCACTGTGTGTGTAACCATAATCTGGGCCATATTATGCTCGCCTCCCCATGGGATTGGGGGGGGAGGTGGTGAGGGGGTTGGGGGGGGCAAGAGAAACAAAGCTAATGTGATGATGATAATGCCACTTGCTTTCCCATGGGTGGTGAAGTCCTTCACCTCCAACTCGGGCATCTTCTGTCTTCTGCCAACATTCATGCAATAGTTACAAGCTAACTCTGTAAGGAGGGGAAAATGCAATCTCGAAACCAATACCCTGTTGGTATGAAGCGATACAGGGTAATTCTGCAAACTTCTTCTTCCTCTTCCATCTCCTCCTCCTTTCTCTTCTTCTTTGCAGGGTATAGTTCACCTTGCCAAGAGCTTGGAACCAACCAGGACAAAATCAGCATACAAACTGGCAGATACGGCTCAGCTAAAATGCCCTCCACACCATTGTGAAGTGTTGATGGGAGTACTTGAGACTAACTGAAGTCAGGTGGCTAGTCATTCTTGCCATCTAGACCACGCTCTTTAAATATTTTTATGCCTTTATTCTAATTTATTCTATCATTGTCCACCAAAGAGAGCGACTGTAGGAACTATGTAAACCTTGTAATTTCCTCAAGCTCATTTTATTTTGTTAACTGCTTTCCCAGCGGGAACAGCAGTTAAATCTTTACCATGCAGAATTTTGGATATTTGGATATTTTGGGAGGGGACCTATGAAATATCTGGAGAAAGAAGGAAGGATATCAATAGGGACAATATTCTACCTCATATTCTTATTTGGGGAGATTGATTTGACCTCAGGGCAGTTTTCAGATTAGCGCCCCTCCTCCCCCCCCCCAACCTGGACAGACTCACTGGACACAGTAGTTGTCTGGAGTGAGGGCTTTAGCTTTCTCTCTTCTCAAATTTTCTCTGCAGGACACACATTTTTTTTTTTTTTTTTTTAATGGTTAAAAGAAGTTAGGGGATCTAGTGACAGGAATCTTGATCTTTTTTTTTTAAAGATTTTATTTATTTATTTGACAGAGAGATCACAAGTAGATGGAGAGGCAGGCAGAGAGAGAAGGGGAGGGGGAAACAGGCTCCCCGCTGAGCAGAGAGCCCGACGCAGGACTCGATCCCAGGACCCTGAGACCACGACCCGAGCTGAAGGCAGCGGCCCTAACCCACCGAGCCACCCAGGCACAATCTTGATCTTGACTTGACCTCATCATTTCTAGGTCTTGATTCTACAAAAGCCACCTCACCCCTCTAAGACTCAATTTTCTTACCTATAAATGAGGGAAACTATGCTCAGCCACAGGGAGGTTAGGAAGTTTCAAGATGATGCATGAGAAATCCTAATGCTGACATGCTCGCAGAGATGGGAGAGTTGTCTGACTTCTTTCCTGAATGTACTTTGTCCCAGATGCGATCCCTGTCCTGTTCCTCTATCCCACGTCCTACCATGCCAGGTGCCCTCACGGACTTCTAAATATCAGTAACTGAATTTCATGGTTGGGGGACTTCTCCAGAGCTGGGTGGTGGGGGCGGCAAGCCATATGCATGACGGACCCCTAGCTGCCGCAAGCAAGGACGGAGAAGAGTCGGTGTATAAAACATCCAGTTGCTTGGCTCTCAAGATGTATCACTCCCAGGCATTTCCCAGGCACACCCCCTGGGATTTCCCTGTGTCCAGTCACCCATAGTGACAGGAGAACTCATTCTTTACTACTTGACTCTTCATGTTCTCACTGCCCTGGTTTGCTGCATCTTCCAAATGAACTACTTGCCCTTGAGTCCTTGCCTTAAGGAGGACAGTTCCTTGGTCCCCAGGCCTGGGTCCTTCCCATTCACCACTCCTTTTCCTATGCGAGCATTTGTAGGAAAGTAGGTATGCTCCTCGTCCTAAACAAACTTACCCCATCTGCTGCTGCTGCCTAAAACAAAACAAAACTCACCCTGCCCCCTCCACACACATACACACAAAGAAGAAAATCCTGTGTTGGAGCACAGAGTGGTTTTTGTCACACTGAACCTGAGTCGTATAATGCATTTACGGGCTGGTGGCAGGCATAAGAACACTGAATAAATGATTCTCATACCAAATTCTGCAAGCTTTCTGTTGGGGAGGAAGGTTGGAAAGCTTAAAAGTCTGACACTGGAAAACAGAGAAAACCCTGGGAGAAGCAAAAGACAGAACATAGGAGTTCAAGATAGCCCACTGCCCTGTCTAGAGATTGTGAGACGCAGGCTGGTTCATTTTTAATCATGGCTGCTTTCATGTAGAGAGGGGTTAAGAGTTTACATAAAACATCAAAGCACTTTATATTTCATTTATTAAGTTGTTTACTGCCTCGGGTACCTGGGTGGTTTGGTTGGTTGAGTATTTAACTCAAGTTTTGACTCAGGTCACGATCTCAGAGTTGTGAGATTGAGCCCCGCCTGTAAGATGCTCTCTCTCATTCTCCTCTACCCTCCCCCCACGACTTGCATGTGCATGTGTTCTCTTTCTCTCTAAAAAGATAAAAATGCTTACAACCTCTATCTACGCTAACAAATATTTTTCAAGGCCATACTATGCAGAATACAGTATGAATAGCGGGGGACAAAAACAAAAATGCAAAAAATACAAACAAACACAAAGGGAGGTGTCTGGAGACAGGAGAGCTCATGCCTTACTAGTTGACTCTTCGTGTTCTCACTGCCCTGGTTTGCTGCATCTTCCAAATGATCTACTTGCCCTTGAGTCCTTGCCTTCAGGAGGACTCTTCAGAGAGTCATGCTCTAGTTTAGGGAGGAGAGAACATAAATAATTGTATACTATATTGTCACAGAGTAACCTTATGTAACATTGTAATTTTGTAATTGTGTACTGTGTTGTCCTAAGGGCAGTGAGGTGGAGGGGGTACGCAGAGAGAGACATGCAGCAGGAACATCGCAGTTTTAAGGGCTGGGCAGATGGCCATCTAATGGGATGGCCAGAAAAGCTTTCTCCTAAAGTGACATTTGAGCAGAGACCTGAAGGGACGGAGAGAATAATCCGCACATATGTCCGAGTGTAAGGGGAGGTGGGGACCATGGAGAGGAATACAGATGAGAACCCTGTGGCCAGAACCCAAACCGAAGGGGGCCCACGCTTCTGGGTGGCCAGGGAACACAGGAGATGTGAGGAGAGGCGAGGGGTGGTGGGGAGCTGAGAGGGAGGCTGGCATACTGGAGAAATGCAGTGTGTCTGAAGCCTTTGTGACAGGAAGGTCCCCAGCAGAGGTCAGATACAGAAGGAGGAGGCTAAAGGTGCCGGGGCAGACAAAAATCAGTTCAGATGAGACCGTGAAAGGATAGTGCGCAGCACAGAGGCCTGACAGGTAGGCTGCGCAGGTGTCAGGAGAGTTGGTCAGGAGGCAATGGGGAGCTCTGTGCAGTGGAGCAGACAGAGGCCAGATCTGGCTGTGGAGCGGAGTTTATCTGGGACAAAGCTTTTGAAGCCCATCAGAATACTTCTTCTACCCACAAGCATGCGGGGTGGTTGATGTTAGCCTTTGTCTACCTCCCTAGGGATTGGCAGAAATTGAGAGGGTCAGGGGACCTTTGTTGTCATGGGCTCCAAGTCTCCAAACCAGAACTAATGGCCTTAATAAGATGCAGAACAAGTAGTATCTGGGGATTCAGTCCCAGTCCCTCCTCTTAGATGGGAACTTCAAAATTCCAGTTGTATTTCTTGCAGCTTTCTGATTTTTTTGTCTGACTTGAATTACAAGGTTGGAAACAGCCATTCCCCACCCCCACCCCCCATTTGAAGGATACGGTGCAGGATCTATTTCAGTCCTACACCCAGGTAGAGCGTTGGGACTATTTTGTTGCTTTTAGTTATTTCATGTTGTTCTTTTGAGCAAGAGGAAGGGAAAGGGACACTGACAAAGACTGAAAACTTAAATCTAGGTGGAAGCAGACTGTCACCGAGATGAGGAGGGCACTGGCTCTGGCTTGGACTCTGGCATGCCGTGTGGTCTTGGGCATACCCTCAAGTCCTTGCTGGATCCAAATTTCTGGAACATGAAATGTGGTTCTGGAACAGATGCTCTCCGATCTCCTTTCTGGCTCTGATATTCAGGATTCGAAGTAGAAATGCCCAGATGCTATTGAAAAATGTGAACATATGGATGAATTTCTGACCTGCTGGCACAGGAGCTGCCTCCTCAGTTACCAGGCAGAATGAGCTCGTTACCCAGGATTGCACAGATGTCTCAGGTCTTCAGTAGGCAAAATGTTTGGATCACAATTTCTTAACACCTTTTCAAAATATTTTGCTTTGTCTGTCCTTTGGTTCCCATGCCCTTCAATTTTCTGTGGTGGAAGAGTAAAATGGAGGGGTGGGGAAGAAAGAAAATTACTGTCACTTCTTAAGGAAACAACACTGTCTTCTGTAGTGTTCTCCAGAAAGTCTTGCAAACGCTTTAACTTCACATAAAGAAGCATTTAGAGTGGTCTGTTAAGTGTTCAGCTCCATGCCAGGAGCCGGGGTGACAAAGGTTAATAACACATGAGTTCCATCAGGCAAGAGCTTGTGATTTCCTATAGAGGAGGGACCCCGACAGATTGTAGCCTGCTAACTGTTACAAGAACGGAAAGCAAAATTCTGTGGGAACTCCAAATGGCCCTTAACCTGGTTTGAGGGTTAAAATGTCTGCTCCAAGCACCTCCCTTGTTTGCTTTGTGGACGTGATAAGGTCATACGCAGAGAAGTACGATGAAAATGTGTGATGAGGAACAAGTCTTAATTGTTACAATACAAATTTTCCAAATTTTCTCAAAACATGAACCATGTGAACACCTTGCTAAGGCTCTTCTGAAGTCTTGCAGGAAATTTAAGCTTTATTAACGCCCCCAAAACTTACCCAGGAATGGCTGCATAATTTACAAGATCCAGTGCAAAATGAAAATGTGGGGTCCTGTGTTCTAAAATCATAAAGTGCTATCAAAATGCTCAATGAGTATACTCAGACTGTAAGCATCAGAAAAATACTCCCTAAAGACATTGAGCCTATGCTTATAGGTGATGACAGACAAACATGTCATGAGCTCAGGTGTGGACAGTCTTATCTTTTTTACTGGCTGTCAGTTATGATATTTCCAGAGAAGATCACCAGGAAGGATCCACAAGCTCGAAAACCAACTCTTGTGCAGGAATGAGAAAGCATTTATGGTTGGACATCCTCTGAACTAATTACCCATTTTTCTCTGACACCTGACTTTGGACCTCCATCCGCATCCTCTGTCTTTGTTTCTCCCAGTTACTAGGGAGCCATATTGTATCAGACACTAATCTAGATTAGTAAAGTGCTTCGGGAAAATGGGGACCTGCTGGGACACAGAGCATGCTGGGACCCGCCCCAGTGACAAAGACCAGGAGACTGTACTGATCCTTAGTTAACACTGGGAAATCTAGGAGGAATCCAAGGCCAACAAAATGGAGAGTGTGACATGCAGCAGCAAAGTGTGCAACGTCACCGGGGTCTCATTCCTTACACTCATCATTTGGCCTGTTGAGTATCAGAGATTAATTTTAAGATTGACACCTCTGAAATACCTTCTGAATCTCTCCTGATTGGATTAGAAACTTGGCCAGATAGACAGATGTCAGATCCATAGATGGACGTCAGTTAATCCAATTTTAGAGAGCTGAAAAAGGCAGAACCTGGAGCAATGCAGGAGCTCTAAGGATCAGGTCAGACATCACGTGTGTCCCCCATCCCTGTGGATGGGCAAGGAGTTCTCCTGATGGGCTCTTCCTCTTGAGAGGCATGTGGCAACACAGTTCTTGATTTGAATGCAGGTTCAATGAATTTTGTGCTGTGAAGTATTTGCTACATATTATTGGTAGAAGCTTCATATTCTGTATCTGCAAATCTAAGACAACTACATTAGCTTAGCCTGGGTTTCCCAGAAATAGAACCTGAAACAAAGGTTGAAGTATATTTATTTTGAGAGCAGGGTAAGTATAGGAGCCAAGCTCTGAAATAGGAAAAGCCAAAGTAAGGACGCATTATGGAGTTGAAAGACTGGTCCCTTGTAAACATGTTAAGAGCCTTAAGAAAAGGACCTCAGGACCTCCATTCAAAAGAAGTTGGAAAATATTTATCTATTAATTACTGCATTAGTCTACTCTGGCTGCTATAACAAAATTCTATGACTTAAGCAGCAAACATTTATTTCTGAGTTCTGGAGGCTGGGAATTCAAGATCAAGCTTTGGGGGTTGTCAAGGGCTCTCTTCCTGGTTTGCAGATGACCTTCTTGACAAGTTCTCACATGGCAGAGAGTGAGAGAGAGAGAGCTGGCTAGTTCTCTTGCTTCTTTTTTTAAGGGCACTAATCATATCAGAAGGACCTCACCCTCATGAGCTCATCCAAATTTAATACCCTCCAAAAGCCTGACTCTGAAAAATGATCACTTTGGGGGTTAGGGCTTCAATAAATGAATTTTGAAGGATAGAAACATTCCGTTCATAACAGCTCCCACTCATCTTTACTCAGTTTCACTCCTTGGGGTTTTAACTATTCTGCACTTCTAATCTGCATGTAATAGTCTCCCTGTGGATTCTTGCGATGCTTCTTGCAGTAATGTCAACAGAGAAGCCCCAGGGGATAAGTAAGACTGACAAGGATCTGAGGTGAGGTGTTGGTGGAGGACACCTTGTAGTACAGGTCCCTGCAGCCGTGGTAGGAATAAGGGACAGACAATGCTGGGGAGGATATTAAATTTAAAGGTGCAGTTATTGCAAGCAACAAGCAACTCTTTGCAGGTATATTCTGAGTATTAATGTTCAGAAACAAAGGCACAGAGAATCGCCCAGGATTGTATATGTTAGCTTCCTTCTCCTCTCTTTTCTCTGCAGACATTCCTTATTTCTTGTAAGTAAGGTCCAACACCGTTCGCAGAGCAGCACTTAGAATCAATCTTGAACTATTTACAGATTAGGGAGCCAAAGAGTTCAATGTAATGACAAGATCTATGCAGTTCCTCTTTCTATAAATTGTGTTCTTAATAATTGAAACATTTGTTGAGTCTTAATAATTTCCCAATAACTGTCACCCTAGGAGCCTATATTCAAGCCATATCACAGTGGGCTCATCCCCATGAATGCTCTATATCTCAGTGAGAATGCTTTCAATCTAATTAGTCTGTGCAATTTAATTTGTTCAAGGCAAATCACTGGGGATTAATTGAATTCAATTAGACACAAATCAATAGAAATCAATTCCAAATGACTAGCCTCCACATTCATCAATACAGTTAAATTTAAATGAATCTAGAGAAGATTTACCTAAATGGCTGACATGTTTCTAAAATTTACTGCAAATAGCTATGGTATCTGGTTGTTGGTGGAGGTTGGGAGGTTATGTACTGACTCCTAATGGGTTGATGCCATTATTGGGGTTGGGAGAGTACATATGGAAAAATAAATATAGGATATTCTCTGTAGTTTTTGAGAAGTTCATAAATAGGTGGTTCATCTTCCCAACACCCAGAAGAAGTAGTTCAGACTAAGTTTATCTTCAAAGGTAAAGCTGTTATGTTGGGCGTGACCTTCCTATAGATCACCAGAATGCTAGGATGTAAATGTCTATCTGATGACGTATGAATGTCTCTACTTCCTGTGAGCTCTCCTCTCCCACCTGCAGCAATGGAAAATGTGCCGTCTCTCTGCTTCCTCTTTTGCTCCGCAACTATCTGTTCATCATAGAATGTCCAGAGTGAGCTTTTCTACAACATAATTACAATAGCCAATATTATGAATTGTACAGTGTGCCAGTGTGATTCAGATGGCCATTCGATCCCATGTCATGAAATTCTGCTTTGGACCAATGTCCTACCCACAGTGGGCATCCCCCCTACTTCATTGTTGTTGGAGTCTGGTAACTCAGCTTCTTCCAGTGATGTCGGGTTCCCTATGTTTTGCCTTTGACATTTCCAATCTTACGTTTTGGATCATCGACTCCGGGTGAACTCTAAAATTCTACAACATGTACTTTTAGTCAAGTATCCCACCAACTTGCAGATGAAAGCATTCCTAACCGATTTATTTCTGAGATCCATTGGGCATATAAATAAGGTTTTAGAACTTTTTCAAAAATTTGTTTATTTATGTATTTTTGAGAGACACACCGAGAGAGTGTGTGAACACAAGGTGGGGGGGGGGAGGGGCAGAGGGAGAACCAGACTCCCCACTGAGAGGGGAGCCTGATTCAGGGGTGGATCCTAGGACCCCAGGATCATGCCCTGAGCTGAAAGCAGATGCTTAAGTGACTGAGCCACCCAGGCGTCCCATATGGGTGTTTAAAATAGAAAATGGGCTTCAGAAGTACAGAGCAATGGATGAATACCTATGTCATGAAAAATGTGCTTCATGTAAAGGCTTAAGAGTTAGGCTTTTGGGATCATGCCTCTAAAGCAGTCAGTTTTCAAGGTGGAAAGTTGTGACTTCTGAATACCTTCATTAATTCACATGTTCTTTCATCAGAAGGACTCAGGATACAATGTAATATTAGACTTGACTTAGACAAAGTAGAGGGGTCTGAAGTTAGTTTCCCTCTAACATGAATCTGCTATCCTAACTTAGCTTCTGGAACTACACAAAATACATAGAAATTTCCAAAAATTGTTCAAACACTTAAAGGTAAATGCCATTCCCTCTTATAGATAAAATATCTGTAGATATTGTCTTAATCCTCATATGACAGTTTCTGTACCCTCAACAAATTGCTACTCTCCTCAGATTTGCACTTAGTAAGTGGTGCCAGACTAAACCCCAAACTCAAGTAGCACATTAGAAAAGGGGGATAGCAGTCCTTTGCTTGGGACACTGATTACATTAAGCAGATTACCTCCAAATACTAACCAAGGGATTTTCGTGTGGAATAGAGAAGGCAGTTGGGTTGCTGTCTATTTTTAAATATTGGCAGGTCTGCCATAGTGGAGTAGAGAAAATATATAACTAGAAGCTTGGAAAAAAATGTATTCAAGTAATAACTTTGTCTTTATTCTAAAATGTGGCCTTGGGAAAGCCACAAAATCATCTTGGTCTCTGTAATTGGAGATACAAAAAACAATATATGATCCCCAGGTTCAGGTGAGGATTGAGATAGATATTTTATGTTTTGTAAAGTGAAATGTGCTGGATTCATGTGAACTGTTTTTAAAAAATTATTGTTTTCTTCTTTTTGAGGCTCCAGCGTACTACAAAGGAAGATATTATTAAGGAGTAGCTGTGAGGTCAACATAACATTGAACTTTCTATCATTTGTCTCTGCCTACTAACTGGCTAGACTATCTTAATGTGAAGTAAATCTCTCACCATAGTAAATGTAGATAGAAATAGAGCCAAGAAAAATTGGTCCAGAATCACATATTGTAGTTGTCATTTTATATTGGTCTCAATTTTACGACATATATTGTCAAGTTGGTTTCACACTATGTGATGCACTCAAAAAATTAAGTAGTTAAGAAGTTAAGTTAGAGAACTGGTTTTTCAAAACATCTTAAGTTCAATATCTTGGGGAGGTAAGACAGGGATTTTTAAAAGTATGTCAAACTCAAAAAGTTGATATCAGTAAAATGGTGGTTTCTGGTCAAGGGCTCCTTAACATGGTTGATATTCTGTATTCAAAGGGAAGTTGGGGAATGCTGGGCAGGAGAGGCAAGGGTGGCTTTAGTTCAGAGAGATGGACCACTGGGCTGATGAGAATGGGTCAACAGCAGCTAGGATATGCCAGAAATTATCTGCACATCAATAGCAAACATATACAGGTCCAAGCTCTTACTCTCCATTCCCAGACATAATGTAGATGGACATGTTATGGGTATAGACAATATGATGGGTAAATGGATATTACAAAATGTGTTTGCTGGAGCTCCTGGGTTGCTCAGTGGGTTAAGCCTCTGCCTTCAGCTCAGGTCATGATCCCAGGGTCCTGGGATCGAGCCCCACATCAGGCTCTCTACTCAGTGGGGAGCCTGCTTCCTCCTCTCTCTGCCTGCCTCTCTGCCTACTTGTGATCTCTGTCTGTCAAATAAATAAGTAAAGTTATTTATTTATTTTAAAAGATTTTATTTATTTATTTGACAGAGAACACAAGTAGCAGAGAGGCAGGAAGGGAGAGAGAGAGAGAGAGAAGCAGGCTCTGCACTGAGCAGAGAGCCTGATGCGGGGCTTGATCCCAGGGTCCTGGGATCATGACCTGGGCTGAAGGCAGAGGCTTTAACCCGCTGAGCCACCCAGGCGCCCCAAATAAGTAAAGTCTTTTAAAAAAATGTGTTTACTTCTGTGGTTACAGGGGTGCACTGGTTGAAGGAGTGGTTAGTCAGCAAAGAATGCAGGGGGTGGTTTATGGGATCTATGCACAATATACGGAAACTCAGAATTTTGGACATCCTGCATTGTACATCAAGGTCAAGGCAACTGTAGGAGATCTAGTACACCTAGCTTGAAAGAGGAAGGATGTTCTAATTCATTGCAGTTGACTTTCCAAGTTAACCCTTGTTAATATTCTGCTGGGTGAGACCATGATGTGTGGTGTCCAAGGGCATGGATTTTTCTTCAGGCACTAGTCTTATCAGATGCTCATTACAGTGGGAAAGTTAACTTGAGTATTTGAAAACTTCAGTATCCTCATTGAGAAAATTAGTATTCCATCATCACTCACTTGACAAAGATCTGATGTGGTTTAAAGAGTTTAAAAAGTGTTTCACTCAGTGTTTGGCACATGGAAACACTCAAAGATGTTAGCTACATAAATTACAACAATAATATAAACAACAAAAACACAAACACTAATAAACCTGGATCATAGGCAGTATAATCACCCTCTGGGTTCTATCAGAACAAACATGTTTCTCCCCTATTTCTGTAAATCTGTGCAACAGCAAACAATTATCACACACAGTTGGTTTTAGAATCCGTAGAGATTTGTATACAGTTTACTTATAATAGCAACTGTGCTGAATGCTACTAATTCCCTCACTTTAGAAAGGAATAACTAAGACTGAGAGAAAGGAAATGACTTGTTCAAGGACATGCAGATAACAGGTGCGAGTAAACTAAGACTTCTCATTTGATATGCGATTTTCCTGAATCAGTGAGGATATTGACATATATGATAGACATGGAATATAGATCCAGGTCTACAAATAAGGATAGATATAGCTAGAGATACAGATATTAGCTATCCTTATTTTCCAATTTGAATATCTTTCCACATTCAGATGTCCCATGCCCACGTGATTTCTCCCTGGATTTCAACCTGAACCTGAATGATTTCAATCATAGTGCATGGAGCGTGAATTCTGCAATGGATTCTAAATAAGATTTAGTATAGTCTATTTAAAAGTATTAAAACAAAACAAAACAAAACAAAACAAAACTTCCTCCAGGTCATTTATAAAATACTGACTTCATTTTTTTTTAATCTTTTTGGATTTTTAAAAAATCCTTTTGGATTTTTTTTAAGAGTTTTATTTATTTATTTGACAGACAGAGATCATAAGTAGGCAGAGAGGCAGGCAGAGAGAGAGAGTGAGGAGGAAGCAGGGTCCCTGCTGAGCAGAGAGCCCAATTCGGGACTTGATCCCAGGACTCTGGGATCATGAACTGAGCCGAACGAAGGCAGAGGCTTAACCCACTGAGCCACCCAGGTGTCCCCTGACTTCATTTTTAAGAGGCAACTGTTTTAACTCATATTTTTGTTACTATCATATGCTTCTTCCATCAGAGTTGATGTGTCCTGATTTTAACTCTATCCTTTCCCAGCTCTTAAAGAGTAACCTAAATTTAGAAGCAATATATATTTCTGTGTGCCCAATAATCAAGTGTTGACATCACAATGGTACCCCTGTAACTGAGCCACCCTAATATCTAGAATTGAATTCATAAATATTAACCACTGTAATGCCATCTCCTATCTATGTTCATACGCTAATGGGAACAGAAGGCAGTTTGAAGCTAGATGAGCTTAATATTTTATTTGCTCTCCTGTTTGTTTGTGTATTCATTTTATAAACATTTATTGAGTGCCTATTCTGTACTCAGGGTCATTCTTGGCAATGTGAATACAGCAGTAAACAAGTCAGACAGGATTGCTATTCTCATCCATCTTACAGGTAGGAAGAGGAGACATTAAATAAATGATAATTTCAAAGCACACCAAATTTTGAGAGGGAAATAGATGTGCATGTGTGTGTGTGTTGTGACTTTTTTTTAAATATATTTTTTTATTTTCAGCATAACAGTATTCATTATTTTTGCACCACACCCAGTGCTCCATGCAATCCGTGCCCTCTCTAATACCCACCACCTGGTACCCCGACCTCCCACCCCCCACCCCTTCAAATCCCTCAGATTGTTTTTCAGAGTCCATAGTCTCTCATGGTTCACCTCCCCTTCCAATTTCCCCCAACTCCCTTCTCCTCTCTAACTCCCCATGTCCTCCATGCTATTTGTTATGCTCCACAAATAAGTGAAACCATATGATAATTGACTCTCTCTGCTTGACTTATTTCACTCAGCATAATCTCTTCCAGTCCCGTCCATGTTGCTACAAAAGTTGGGTATTCATCCTTTCTGATGGAGGCATAATACTCCATAGTGTATATGGGCCACATCTTCCTTATCCATTCGTCCGTTGAAGGGCATCTTGGTTCTTTCCACAGTTTGGCGACGGTGGCCATTGCTGCTATGAACACTGGGGTACAGATGGCCCTTCTTTTCACAACATCTGTATCTTTGGGGTAAATACCGAGGAGTGCAATTGCAGGGTCATAGGGAGGCTCTATTTTTAATTTCTTGAGGAATCTCCACACTGCTCTCCAAAGAGGCTGCACCAACTTGCATTCCCACCAACAGTGGAAGAGGGTTCCCCTTTCTTCACATCCTCTCCAACACATGTTGTTTCCTGTCTTGCTAATTTTGGCCATTCTAACTGGTGTAAGGTGATATCTCAATGTAGTTTTAATTTGAATCTCCCTGAGGGCTAGTGATGATGAACATTTTTTCATGTGTCTGATAGCCATTTGTATGTCTTCATTGGAGAATTGTCTGTCCATATCTTCTGCCCATTTTTTGATATGCTTGTCTGTTTTGTGTGTGTTCAGTTTGAGGAGTTCTTTATAGATCCTGGATATCAACCTTTTGTCTGTACTGTCATTTGCAAATATCTTCTCCCATTCCGTGGATTGCCTTTGTCTTTTTTGACTGTTTCCTTTGCTGTGCAGAAGCTTTTGATCTTGATGAAGTCCCAAAAGTTCATCTTCCTTTTTGTTTCCTTTGCCTTTGGAGACGTATCTTGAAAGAAGTTGCTGTGGCTGATATCGAAGAGGTTACTGCCTATGTTCTCCTCTAGGATTCTGATGGATTCCTGTCTCACATTGAGGTCTTTTATCCATTTTGAGTTTATCTTTGTGTACGGTGTAAGAGAATGGTCGAGTTTCATTCTTCTACATACAGCTGCCCAGTTTTCCCAGCACCATTTATTGAAGAGACTTTTTTTCCACTGTATATTTTTTCCTGTTTTGTCAAAGATTATTTGACCATAGAGTTGAGGGTTCATATCTGGGCTCTCTACTCTGTTCCACTGGTCTATGTGTCTGTTTTTATGCCAGTGTGTGTGACTTTACACAAAGGAAGAATCTGTCTCAGGGTGAAATTTAGATTGATATTAGAAAACTGTGGAAGATCGCCATTTGAGGAGCCAGGACAAAAGAACGTAGGGAACCATCATCACGGTGTCTCCAATATAGGAACTACATTGCTGTGTTCAAGTAGCAGAAAGGAAGCGAGGGTGTTGGGATCATTGTGGGAAATGGGAGAATACTTAGAGCTGAGGTTAAGACCTTACTTGGGGCTAGATCATGTGGAGTTTTGCAGGCAGGGCAAAGGGTTTGGGTTTTACTGTAAGCATGAAGGCCATGGAAGAATTTTAAACAAAAAAACAAAAAGTACTGAGATATAAAGTTTGTTTATGGAAGATCATTCTAGGGGATAAGGAATTGTGGGTGTTAGGATGGGGAGAGGAAAGATTGGTTAGGAGATCACTGTGTCTTCCGTGTGGAGATGATGATCATTTTGACCAGAGTAATAGTGGTGGTAGAAGGAGAGAACACAATCGATGTGTAGTTAGATCCTAAATGTGGAATGGATATTGGGGGAGAGGGAATGTTAGGGGTAGAAGGTGAGTCTTTTGTTTTCCTATTTAAGCAACTGGCAGGTAAATGGAGCCATTTATTATGATACGAAATATGTGTTGGTAGAGCAGGTAGCAGGAGTAGGGTGGATAAAGGGCCAAGAGGGAGTCCTAATGGAGCAGAGGAAGTTACAGCAGAGTGGCTGCATTCAGCATGGGTAAGTAGGATCCCATAAATGGTCTTCTAACACATTTTGCGATGTTACTGATAAAATCCTAGTGTAACTTACAAACTGATAGAGCTCGAGAAACGATGACCACGTAAGAGAAGCTCTTGAGTAGGTAAATCGGGATAGAACACTAGGTGCTCAAATACAAGTTGGTTGAGTAGCCTTGATAAAACCTGATACATTTTTCATTTTCCATTTTGATAGAGGAGAACACAGAGCATCTGGTCCAGACGCAAAGAAAAAAAAAATTGTTGATTTATTTATCAGAGGGAGAATGAGTGAGTGCTTTTCAGTGAGTTTTCTTTTTTTAATGATGAGTTGGGGAAAGTTATTGGCTGGCTAGATTGGAAGACAGAATGAGATTTGAGTACAGATTGCAATATATATAACGTCTTCAGAGAGGCTGAAAAATAAATTTCCAGGAAATATTTAGTAGATGATATTAAATAAGAACTGGAGTTATGGACATCAGTTTAAAGTACAACCAGTCAATCCCAGAGTCCTGGGATTGGGCCCCATGTCAGGCTCCCTGCTCAGCGGAGAGACTGCTTCCTCCTCTCACACTCCCCCTGCTTGTGTTCCCTTTCTCGTTGTCTCTCTGTCTCAGATAAATAAATAAAATCTTAAAAAAAAATAGAGTACAACCAGTCAACACAGTTCTGAGCACTCCAACAGAGTCCACAGACACAAGGCAAAGGGTTGGTCCTGAGCTTCAGAGTTAGGGGAGGACAAGGGAACTGAGCATTTGGGGAAGGGTTGCTAGAGATAATGGATTTTGATATCTGTAGATAGAAGAAATACAGACAGTACAAGATGAGACACAGTGAAAAAGTGATGGTTTTGACAAATGGAGAGTCTCAGAAGATACAAATATTGTTGTCTTAGGTTTCCAGGATATACTCTTCTCAAGGAGAGGGAGATAGTGGTCAGAAAATAGGATACTAAAAAGAAGATTGTCTAGGAGATGTTGATGGTGTGATGGTGTGATACAGGGTTAGCTCACAAAGTCAACTAAGTAGGGTGGAATGCAGGGTCTTTGCAATGGAGGGTGTCTAGGAATGAAGAAGTCAGTTCCTGGGAACAGATCTATTAAGGGGATAAGGGCATTTCCCATTCTCTTTTTCCTCTCTTTCTGGGATTCTAAATTCATGTATTCTAGGATTTTGAATCTATCTAAATATCCATCCGTCTGTCCATCCATCCATTCATCCATCCATCCATCCATCTAAGTGAATTTTGGTTATTGTATTTATTATTTACATTAATTAGCTTCTTTTTAATAATTTCCATATGTTTTGAGATTTTTTCTTGTTTATTCATCATAACTATATTTAACTTTATGTCTTTAAATATGTTTCTCATCAAGGTTTTAACGTCCTTGTCTGATCATCCCAATAGCTCTAGGTTTTAATTAACCAATACTCAGAATACCTGAATAGTTTCCACATTAATAGGGAAAACAACTTAGTAAAGTAATTATAAATGAGAAGAATGAATATATATTTTAGGAATGAATAATTTATAGGAGAATAAATGGCAGACACTTGACATAATGAAAAATGCACTAGAAACCAAGGGTATACAAATTAAAAAACTATCAGATACAATTTTACATTAGATAGGGGATTTAAAAATACATGAAAAAATTAAAATGATCACCTTTTAGTGGAGTAGTGTGCTCACTAATGCATGAAGATAAGAATACAGACGTGCTAAGATAAGAATACAGATTTCGGACGTGCTTTGGGAAAACACCACCATCATTTTCTGAATTCAAAATATGCTTCCCTTTTGATCTATCAATTACTTCTCATGACAGGTGCACTTCTCAAACATGCAGACGTTGGTCTCTTATCCTCCACTTTCTCTGCCCTTATTCTGATTGGGAGTCGAAGAGAGTAAGAAAAAAAATAGGCTCAAAATTGTTGCTAGTTTTCTTTGAAGGAAAAAGCAAAGAATCCTTGTGAAAATTACTATCACAAAGCCCAAATTGTAATCTACACTCAGAATGAAAGGGCATGAATCGAGATCTCTCCCAGCCTTTTGTGTTTATTTCCATTTGTCTTAGGTACGCTGAATAACCAGTAATAGATGGTGCCAGTTGTCCCCCTAAAGAATTTTATGTGGCCCACCGCCTTCCTCCGATCTGTCGCTGGCATGCATAATGCTACCTATTAAACTCATTAGTTGTGCTCCTTTGGTATAATTAATAAGCAATAACCATACTGTTGTTTGAGGATGCTAAAATTTTAATGTCCTCTTGTTATCTGCCTCACTTGGATGCTGAGGAACATAATGGCTCCACAGAGTCATAAAGTAGCCAAGACCCTCTTTAGCTTTATTGTTATTGCCAACTCTAGCCTGTTTTTGACTGTGGTATTAAGCCATTCCAGATAATTGAGATAGTTACAGAGACCGGGTAAGAAATAGTTATGACATGAATGTGAATACAAGGTAATTACATTTATTGCTTGTGTCTTCACAATTAGAATGGGAAATTTAGAGCAAGGAATTCTTCTTAGTCCAAACTTTTCTGGCTGTTGAAAGCTAATTCACTACCCAGAAGCCTCCTAAAGTTTTGTTTTTGTATTTCTCAGTCAACAGATTTCGGGCACCTGCGTGATACCTAGTCCCCTGGGGTCTGAGAAGGAACAGCTCTAATTCACTTATTCAGTCTGTAAGTTTTGAGGATCCAATGGGTGCTGGGCCTTCACAGGGAGACATAGTCTCTACCTTCTTGTGGCTTTCAGACAGAGTCAGAGCTTCTCAGGTTGGAGCTAATATTGAATGTGTCTATTTCGAGCCATCATGTGATGCTTGTTTACCAGGGCTGAGAACCTCATTTAACGGCCATTCAGCCTGGGGTGGGACAGCTCCACTGAAGAACTCATTACTGCTATTTTCAGTCCATATTTCAGCTATGTCATGCATTGCACAACTTGGATCATTAGAAAGTATTTTATGAATTATGTCATGATTTACTTCAGCACAAAATTCTCTTTGGGGCATTACGGGAAGTCTGCCTGGTCTTTCACATGGAAATGTTCAGTCATGCCCACGTGATTTTCCACTTGCCTGTCCCTTCTTCTCTTGCTGATACAATATGATTTGGACTCACTTCAAGACTCTTACTATTTAAGTCTGTGTGTTCTCCTGTGGGTCTATCTGAATTCTAGTGTCCAGTGATTAACATGGAATTCAGTTTCCCTGGCAGGACCTTATCAATAAAGAGAGGAACAAGTGCGTCTCTTAGACTGTGTGTGTGTGTGTGTGTGTGTGTGTGTGTGTGTGTATGAATGTTAACCAAGTTCACATTAGGACTAAAAGTAAAACAATAGATACACACATGTCATAGAAGCTAGCCTTGCACGGGAACCACCTCAAGTGTGCATGAGGAGACTCCCATATGGAACCACTGATGCTGAACCTGAAGAGGGAGCTTCCTGCAAGTATCAGGAATGGCTTCCTTGAAGAAGCAGGTTTTCCTAGGCCTTGACAACAGCGGTAGATGGATTGTAAAGAGATAATGTAGTGAGTAGGGAACTTTTGAACATGTCTGGTACTAAAGATAGTAGTGGAAACACCGCTTTGAATTATCCAAAAAAGTCAAGGAATCAAAACCAGAATATAATGATCCACTGGGGATATTGTTGGTTCAAAACTGGGCCCCCATACATGGAGGGTAGCGGGAGGTGGGAGAAGGAGGCAGGCCACTTCCGATGGGGAGGTGGAAGCTTGAAGAGCAAGGGAACATATAAATGAGGCTTGACTTGGGTGCTAGGTGGGGAGATCTCTGCACCTCTCACCAGCATCTTAAATGTCTATAGAGAGACCTAGACGGGGTTCCATTACATATACCATCCAGACAGTCTCAGCAACACATTTCTCTCTCAGGACTGTGTCTTTGGAAGTGGCTCTCGCTGTGGGAATCAGGGTGGAGACAGAATGAATGCTCCAAGGACAGGAGGGAGGTGATGATCCTCTTACTGTCCATGTCCAACTCGAGGGTCAACCAGCAGCCATGCCTTCTCGATGAGCTCCTCCAACAGATACACAAACCCCACTTGTCTGCCAGTAAAGTTGTATCCTATTGGGATGAAGATCTGTAGATATCTATTTGAAACAAGGAACTGGAACAGGTCATTATCAGTCAATGCACTTTTGGGAACACAGAGTTAAGAATAAGTAACTCTCTCTATTGAGAATAGGGAATGGCTTCCCAGAAAAGGAAAACTGTCAATAAAAACAAACAAACAAAAAACAAAAACAGATAAAATATATGGTACACTTATATTTTGCTAGCACTGTGCTAAGAGCAGAGTGCTATGTCTTTTTTAATTTATTTTATTTTTTTATTTTCAGCATAACAGTATTCATTATTTTTTCACCACACCCAGTGCTCCATGCAATCCTTGCTCTCTATAATACCCACCACCTGGTACCCCAACTTCCCACCCCCCCACCACTTCAAACCCCTCAGATTGTTTTTCAGAGTCCATGGTCTCCCATGGTTCACCTCCCCTATTCCCTGCCCAGAGTTGTCTAGTGGAGAGGTGTCTTTCCCATGCTTACCTCACAGATAAGGAGATCAGAGGTTCAGTGGGGCCACATAGCTTGTCAGGGTCCTGTAACCAGCAAATGGCACAGGAGAGCCTCCATCAATACAGTGCAACACCAATCCTGTGTTATGCATGGGCAATCGATAACCAGTGGTTTATGTGATCACCATTACCATTCAATTGATCTGAAATTGGTTTTGACACCGAATTATGGCTCCAGGCTTACCGGGAGGTTTCTGTCAACAGACAGGAAAATTCCTCTGGAGGCTGATAAAGCGTTTTTTTGTTGACTATCTGGATTCAGATGTGTTATAGAACCCTGCCTCTCAGTGTGGTTTATGTATCAGAATTGTCAGACAGACAGAGGAGGCCTGGACCACCCCAGATACACTGAATCAGAATTTGCACTCCAACAAAGTCCCCACGTATTGTGTCTGTACATGACATTGAAGAAGAACTGCTCTAACGCACATGTGGGAGTCTTTACTGATGCCGGGATGCGAAGGGGACGGGAGCTCCGAATACCTCAGCCTGAGGCGCATGCCTTGAGTAATAAGTCAACATTGCTTTTTATTCCAACAGGCACGGACTTGGAGAGAGCAGAGCTGAGTTTAGTTTACAAAAAAATGTACAGAGTTTATTTGTGATACTATCACTGAAACTAGTGTTAACACAACCACGGTTAGTTTTATTGTCTGAGTCTTAGGCATGAGCCCCACACAGTGCACTAGGGCTCTCTGTCATCTGAGTGCTGACAGTGGGAGTGGCATCACATACAACTGTAACTTTCTTTTTTTTCTTCCCAAAGATACAGAATGCATGTGATGGAGCATACAGCACCCAGTTCTAGCCATGGGCACCAGGGATGGTTTCATAAAGGTGTCGATTAAACTTGATATTGAAGGAGCAATCATCTCTGATGGTTCTTCTGTGTGCTGTGATTTCATAGCCCTCGCTGACATCATGAACTTGTCCCTTTTCTTTTCCCTCCATTCCCTCCTTCTCTCTCTCTCTACTCCTTCCTTCCTTTCTGGCTCTGTCTTCCTTCTGCAAATTTTATTAAGACATACAGCGTGCATTCAGCGATGATTTAGGCAAGATACTCATATCTAGAGCAATATCAAACCATATCATCTTTGCTTTTAAGCCTCCAGTCCGGTAAAGATGGCAGCTAATAAAATACAAACAAAGCAATGAATAGGTAATACTACACTTCTGTCAGTGGTAGGAAGAAAGCAAATAGTGTTCTTAATAGACAGCAACGTAGGGCACCTGTTTCAACCATGGTGGGAATGGGTGATATTTAAAATAAGAAAAGAATATGAAAGAGGCCAGACTCATACATAATAGGGGAAAGAGAACCTGAAGCAGAGAAAGTTAATTGCCAACACATCTTGTGGGAAGAGCACCTCAAATGGAAATAAAGCCCGGGAGTCTGGGACTGGGTAAGAGAGGGAGAGCTTCGGAAGTCAGGCAGGGAGTGTCAGACTATGAATTATCTCCCAGAGTCTAAAACTTGAAAGTGCTTTGTGTTCTACTCTATTTGCCAGAAGAAGCCACTGAAGAACTATAAGAAACAAACAAGGGAGGCGTTCAATTGTTTTATGTTTTAAAGCCATTCCAGAGATTGCGATGGGTTGGATGGATCAAAGTGAGTCAGAAAGGACATCTGAATAAATTCAGGACGGAGGCTGTTAGGTCTAACTTTTCTCCCCCACCAACAACCTGCCCACTTGCTGTCAAGTAACCATTGTCCTTCCTAGCTCTGTACTTGTACTTAGAAACCATCGCTATCCCCTTGGGATCTTTTTAAAAAGACTTATTTTATTTAAATTTAACTAGTTAATATAGAGCAGATCATTAGTTTCTAATGTAAGTTCAGTTAGTCATCCATTGTCCCCTGTCGTCTTGACACATGAACTCAACGGCAAGTTTCCATGAATCAGGAGGCAGGATCTGGCTTCCCATCTCCAGCACGGAAGGAGTCTTCCTGTGTACCCACTGATAGACCTGAGGAGAGAGCCAAGCTAGCCCAATCCCTGGCTGCACACACTGTGTCAAATGTTCCACTGATGCACTGCACCCACCTGCAGGAACATTGTGGGAAAGAAAAATCATTTTGCCCATGGGAAAGCCTTCCATCCTAGGGCAACTGCTTCCTTATAGGGCTGACTCCCAGAAGGTGTATGCAAAATCTTTCTTACGGGCCTACTATGTGCCAGATTCTGTGAACCTGAGGGATACTGCACACAACATATCAGACAAGTCTCCTATGTTTAGAAAACATCTGTGTTTATTATAGGCAGAGACAGGACAACATGAGGTAGAGTTCTGGAAGGTGTGTTCACCCGTACTGTGACTGCAGTCACAGTATATGCTATGTAATGTCAGGAATTTCTGCTGTGACAAGGAGTCTGGAACCTGGGGATGAGGCAATGGAGTCAAAGTATACTTATTTGAATTCCAAGACAATATTTGTTCTAATTTTGCATTACTAACCTGAGGCTTTATGATGTAATAAAATTATAAGGTTCTGTAAGCCACTCTACGATCTGTGAATGATTAAACAAAGCAAAAAAATCATTCAAATGATGTTTTTCAACTACTTCCTCTGCTAAAACTTTTCTCAGACATCAACTCAGATGTAGTTCCTGTCACCCCGGGACGCACATATGGTCGGTCTGACTGTACCCATTAGACTGATGAGGTCACTGATGCCAGGGACATTGTGGAGGGTGGGAAGTTGTAATTAACTGCCTGCTATTGGGATGATGGATAAGTAAGTCTGAGGCTGCCACATGCCCCCACATCACCTCTCCTCCCCATGACCCTGGCAGACATTACCAATTCATCAAGGCTTTTCTCTGCGGAGCCCAGATGGCAGCTTCCAAATCTTGCACAGAACCTTTCAGGCAATGCCGTGACCAGAGAACAAATGGAGTTAGGCATACAATTCAACGTATCTGCTGTCGAATCTTGGGCCCTGGTTGATATCGTGCTGGCTGCTGTATACGTACCGTGCTATTTAAGTATGTTAATAGTCACATAAGTGGCAAACCCAGCATTCATGACTATCGCTCCCCGAATCTAATGTTCTTTCCTGAGGAATAGCAAGGATGAGGCCAGAGCACAGGTGTCTGCTCCCCCAGAAACTTGTGTTGTCAACTCTCTGATGGGCTACACACTTCAGCTCTTGAGAAAAGGCCAACTCACTCTTAATTTATAATTCTCACTTGGAATTTGAAAAAAAAAAACACAAGAAGAAAATAAACATATTAAGTATCAGCTTTCTGATACTTTCTGATACTAAGCCTCATTCCTGCTTAACTTAATATTCTTTCTTATTAGAGTGATTCTTAGTAACTGCATAGGACACTATAGATGGGACTTAAGTTCTCCCGATTTGGGGCATGACGATTCTCCAAGCCGAGGTCCAGCAGGTTGTCGGTGGTGATGATGAATCCATGATTATGTTGTACAGCCCAGTGGGACGTGCTGTCCTGGACTCTTCAGATGTGTCGTCAAGGGACACATGAGTCTGGCTTCTCAGAGGCATACTAGGGACATGGTAGTTGACATCTGCCTGCAGTTGTAGAACACAGGCTGCAGAGAGAAGAAAGGCTACACCTGTCTCAGTCTCTAGGGCTGTGGAGAGCAAGGGCCAAAGCTAACACGTATTGAGCACTGACTATATGCTGGCCACTGGGCCACTATTTCGGTGCAAATAACAGTTGAGTTTCACTCCATCTATTGGAGACAAAGGACAGACTGATTCAACAGAATACATAGGTAAAAACTCATAAATCACATATTTCTTAGGCTTGAGTCTGCACCCCCGTGCACGGTGTCCCGCAGTGAATTACCAAGAAGAACAGCAGAGATACTCTAAGTGATCATCATTGCTCACACAGGGTTTCCTTATTGCTTTTCAGGAAAGAGAGGTTTTTGTTTCTTCTTTGTTTCCATTTTTGTGTGTGTCAGGCAGGTGGAATGGGCGGTCGTATCTTTTCTTTTTACGCGGTGTCAGAAAAACCACTCCTAACTTTTACTGTCTTCATTGCGTCTGTCCGTGTAAGGAAAACGGGCTCACCTCTAGTGGTCCAAAAATCTCCGGTCTCTTTTAATGCCTTTGTCAGAGCCCTCATGTTCCTTTTTCGGCTCACTCATTCCCTTTGCCTGTGCCGTAGAGCTCACAGCAGTCATGGTCATGTCAGAAAATTCTCCCCCAATTTCTTCACAAAAATAGCCCATTATGCCTTCTGGTGACATCATGCACACATGCTTATTAACATTCACAACTAATACAGCTTTCCATTTATTTTTATGATTATTGATTATCTTATTACTCTCTGCCTTCTCTGCTACTATATAACTTTCATGAGAGCGGGGGATATTTATTTTCATTTATCTTTTTTTTTTCTCCTAAGTATCTAGTAATCTTGGTTTTGAGAACAAATAATTGACAAAAACAATGTACCATTTTATAGTGAAGGAAATAGGTATGATACCATTATAGAACATGTTAGCAGTCACAGAATTCACAAATGGCAGAGAATGATTTAAACTCCCTGGTTTGAATGACTCCAAAAGCCCGTGCTTTTACTTCCTTCCTTTATATAATTGTGTGTTCCCTCATTGTTTTTTTTTTATTATTTTTGAAAATTGTTTTTATTCATTTGAGAGTGAGTGAAGGAGAGAGAACACAAGCAAGGGGGAGAGGCAGAGGCAGAGGGAGAAGCAGGCTCCCCCTGAGCAGGGCGCCCAGTGCGGGGTTGCTACCAGGACAGAACCTGAGCTGAAGGCTGAAGCTTAACCAGCTAAGCCCCCCAGGTGCCCCTGTTCCCTCATTGTTAAGAGAACACAACCTCCATCAGAACCTGTGTGCTGGATTAGGAAAGAAAAAGACACACATGATGTTTCTAATGATACAGACACTGGGGTCCTTTTTTTTTTTTTTTTTTTTTTTTTGTCATTTGCAGAGAATGTGTTTTTCTTGCAGTGACACTGGGTCCCTGATGCTGAGTTGCATTCAGTGAAACGGAGGCGAACATAATGTCCTCCTCTTTCAGGCCAGGTCCTTGCAGTATCCTTGCTAAGCTCACACTCTCTCTCCCCTGTCTGTGGTGTTGCAAACACATCGCCCTTAAGACGGCAGCATTATTGGATGGTAGGAGATCAGATTCCTTTGTCAGCAGCCAGAGACCAGCTTCCTCAGAGACCCCCTGCGTGCAAGAGCACATGAGGACTGGACAGTTAAATTAGTGCACTTAGCGGGCGCCTGGGTGGCTCAATGGGTTAAGCACCTGCCTTCGGTTCATGTCATGATCTCAGGGTCCTGGGATGGCATTGGGATCCCTGCTCAGAAGGGAGCTGCCTCTCCTTCTCCCTCTGCCCCTCCCTTCCTCCCTCATGCACACACACACACACACACTCTCTCTCTCTCTCTCTCTCAGTCAAATAAATAAATACATAAATGAATAAAATCTCAAAAAAACGTAAATTAGTGCACCTGGTGTGGCCTGTGACAGAAGAAGAACCTACTACTCATTAGTAAACATTACCAAAGCCTTTGCCAGGTCTTAGGTTCCTTACTTACAAACTGGAGATGCACAGAACTACCTCACCCAGCTGTGATGTTAAGTATAAGAAGGAGTAAATCTGGTGACTGTCATCAACCAGTGAGCCGCAGACTGGTGGCTACTACCTGGATCTTCTCGCAGAGCACGTAACGGACCCTGATGTCCAGGCACAGCTTTCCCTTTCTCCTATGATGCTTTTGTTGTGAATACTTAAGCAATTAAGTGAATTTCCCTGGAGGTGCTGGGGATGGTTTGAAGTTCACGGCCGGCATGACTTTTCAAATATCTGACATTGGAAGGAGCGCAGCACCTGGTAGATGTGAGAGGTGGCAGGTGTGAAAATATCACCAGTGAGCTCTCCGTGTTCTGTTGGTTATTTCCCAGAGGATGTAGGAGCGAGCAGGCTGGATCTGGTGTTCGCTTTTTAGCAACTTTCATGCTTGATCTTCACTCCTTTTTCCAGGAGTTAGTGATTTGATAAAATGCTAATTAAGTACTTAACATTTCTGGCCATAAAGATGAAAGCAGGAATCACATTTTTAAAGGTTCTTTGAGTGTCTCAAGGAGCTCTAATAACATTTATTAAAGCCCCTCATCATTCTATCAGAAGCCTTCAGTGGTCTCTAGGAAGGGAATATAATTAAGTATTTCTCATTGACACTGAAACACCTAAAAAAAAATGTCTGCAAGCAACCAACCACGTCTTCTCAGATTTCCTCAGCTCACCTATGGCAAGCTTGTTTTACATTTGCTCTTCTCTCCGCAGTCCAACCCGACAAATACTAATGAAGTACTCTCCACTTAACAGCTTGTGGTGGGAACAGGATATGGTTTGAGACCCGAAAGACTTGCCATCAAACCCTCCTGTGACCCTCTGACTCCGTGACCCCTGGTAATCTGACTCTATGATCCTCCGTGATCTGGCTCTGGGCCTCCCTGGGGGACCATGTTCAAAGCCCATGACATGTGAAGGACTCCGAAGACAGGATCCAACTGAGAATTTGAAGACAGAGGGTTCCCGATGTGATAGGAAGGCTCAGGGAACGGACGGAGCAAAGAAAGGAGAACATCTGGGTTTCAGGCACAAGAAGCTTGCCAAATTGCAGTCCCCTCTCCGGAGCTAAGAAACATGGAACAGATAAGCATTTGGAGAGAAGCAGGTGGGTTTTATTGCGTGGGGTTCGCAGTATCGAGGTAATGAAGCCTCTGCGTGAAGAGGGCAGTCCCACAGAACTGCAGCTCACGGGAAAGTTTTTAATCTTAAGGGATGAAAATCTGGGCTGAAAAACTGAGAAAAGAAGGGGCCCTCCCACTAATGATCCAGGGTGGATGCTCTCAGGGCTCCTGGTTTTCTCTGCACGCGGGGATGACTGCCTTCCTCATCCCCTTTCCTTAAGGCAGCTTCCATGTCGACTGCTGTTAGTTCCTGGCAAGTGCTCGTGCACGGGAAGTGGTGTGTGCCCCTTCCAGGCTGGTGCCCGAGGCTCTGTGCTCTTTTCTTTTATTGCAGCAATTCGACTAGGATGGTGGGGACAGAAGAGCTACAGATGGGAAGCCTCCCTTCTCACGAAGCCACCTCCAGCAGGAACCTTAACTGAACCTGAAACAGACATGTCCTCCAGCCCAAGAAATCAGTTTTGGTTGCATGAGGCTATGAGGGGTTGGGACTGTGTGTTACTGTCTAGCAGCCTAGCCTCTCCGGACTGCAGGTTCTCCTTTGCAACAACCGGTATTGGCCCTACGGACACTAGGGACCTCGGAAATAAGCACAAACCCACTGTGCCCTGCTAAGGGGAGGCAGGAGCCTCGTATCAGTGCTGTTTGTAGTAGAAACCAGTGGAATAATAGGCTTCGGATGTGAGCAGGAGGGAAGAATGCATGCTCCTGGTTGAAGGTGACCAAAATACACTGAGCACAGAGAAACACCCCTGGCGGATTTCCGGAGAGTGTCTGCTTTCCACAGAAGGGGCTTCTGTCAAGCAGAGACTGTTCTTATGCAACCAAATATTTGATACGGCAGGATCCTCGAGGAGCTGAATCTGTTCCCCAGCAGGAAGGAAGAGTGACTTCAGAATAAGGGAACGCCTTCGGAGGAAAGGGAGCTCTTGGGAGAACACCTGAGGTAGATAATTGGTATGTGGTTATATAGAGATTGAATACTGTTAATTAAATTATGTTTTTAGAGCACATTTTAGCATTTTTGAAGTCTCTTTTTAAAGTCTCTTCTGCCTCGAATGTACCTGCATCATCACACAATACCCTGGTGATTTTGCCCTGAATTTCCCTTTATATTCCTAAATCTATGAACTCATTTATGCAGAAACTATGATGAACTTTGAAGCCTTTCTTTTAAAGGCTAAGAAAAGCTGAGCTTTAAGCAAATGGTTTGGCCTTTTTTTCCCCCATACTCTATTCTATTCTTACAGGAGCACAATATTTGTGGCTGGACTTCGGTCTGTCAGGGAATTTTGTTTGCGGCATTCCCAGGTAAATTACACCAGGATTGCAAAGGCAGCACAGAATCATTTCAGCCAAATATCTACATTATATTCTGGGGATTAAGACTTCTTTAAAGTCCATGTTTCTTTTCCAGCAGCTGAGGCTATATAAAGAATTTAAATGGGTCCATTAGCCAGTGATCTAGGAGCTTGGATAAAAACCAGCCTTTGGGGACGCCTGGGTGGCTCAGTTGGTTAAGCAGCTGCCTTCGGCTCAGGTCATGATCCTGGCGTCCTGGGATCGAGTCCCACATCGGGCTCCTTGCTCAGCAGGGAGCCTGCTCCTCCCTCTGCCTCTGCCTGCCATTCTGTCTGCCTGTGCTCGCTCCCCCCCCCCTGATAAATAAATAAAATCTTAAAAAAAAAAACACAAAAACAAAAAACAGCCTTTGGAGATCCTCCCCCCCGGAACACATTTTCAGCTCTAGATGCCTTCCTAGTCCAGATCGTTCCAGCGAAAATGTTGCCCGTGAAGTGTTCCTTCCTTTCTCTTTTCTTCTTTCTCTCCCTCCTTCCTTCCACAATATTTTTCGGAGCGGCTGTCACGTGCCTGTCACTAAATGCACATGAGAAGCTTGGCGGTGAGGAAATTGGATTAATTGCCATCAGAGTTCATATATTCTAGTGAGGGAACCTGAGATAAGCCCTTGAAGACATTAAAGCAAAGAAAAGTCCATTGGTCGTGGAAGGTTACTTGAGAGGAGGTGACATCAAGGCAGAACTTGGATGTTGATGTGGTCAGGCTCACAGAAATCCCCCAAAATGCAGAGGTGTAAGAAAACCAGAGATAAGGGAACACACCAGACTACCCTTCCCTAGGTGTCCGATGGGGGAGTCCTGTCTATAGACAGTCTCCTGTGGTCAACAGAAAATAACCAGACTCTAAAAAGAGGTAAGCCACTAAAGATGTTATCACTAGTCCTATACACACCAAGGTGCTGTCAGTAGAGAAGTCAAAAAGATTTAAGCTCCTCGGTTAGCCTTCAATAAAAGGGCAGCCTAAAAGCCCTCAGTGGCAAACCCGTCGGGATCTTTCTCACTCCTGACAGCTTCTCCTGTATCCTTGCTTAGTAACACTCTATTGCTTTACCCACTCCCCTTTGCCCATCAGATTCATTCCTCGACTCTGTGAGACAAGAACCTCTCCCAACCACAGCAAAGTGGAAGGAAGAACACGTTGCCGATTCATTTTTGTCTTCTGGAAATGGTTTCACCTCCTCTAACCAATACCTGGTTTAGAAGCAAAGGGACAAGGAAAGATGGAGTACAAAAATAAGGCTGTGTCCTTGACGAGGCAGAAGGTCTACTTCTGAGGTCGTCCCAGCAAAGGAAGATGCTGAATGGGAAGCCAGTCATCCCCAGCCATCACTCGTCGATGGGAAGGCACCCAAGGATGGAGCCACATGCTTACCCAGGGGCAGTGGAGCTAATTTTAATTGTAGTGTTTATCTGCAAAATTAGCTCACATGGGCAAGACCTGGTTAATTTGATATGGTTTCGGTGATGACTAATGTAATTTCCCCCCAAATTTATTAAGTAAAATAATAATCTTTAGAGAAGTGTAAAATTGGCTATTTAGTATTCTCTCCATTCTGCTTTAGTCAATTTTCAAATTTTTTCTCTTTATGGAAAGTGTTTCAGAGTGGCAGGCATTCATTTACATAACATATGCAAAAAAAAAAAAAAAAGGCTTGGCAAAGGACCACAAGGAAACACCTTAACAGAAATTCAATGAGGTTAAAATGTCCTTACTGAAATGTGAAGTAGAAGTTGTAAAAATACCTTTGACCAGAAAGGAACAAATGGGTACAGGAAAACGATACATTGATTCACTGGGGAAACTTAGGAGTATTTTATGGAGAACTTTGGATACAGGCAAGTTAGGCACAAATGAGACATAATCAAAGGAAAGACTTTTTTTTATTTTTTAATCCAGTTTTGGGAATATGCCATAGAGTTAAGAATGACAGATTCTTATTAGAGTAATGATAACAATAATAATAGTGGGTGACTCATAGTCTCGGGGGTGAATTCACATTTTAATACAATTCAAAAAATATTTGTTAGGTGAGTACTAAGTTCTAGAGTTCTTTTTCCCCTTCATCCACCATCATATATATACACACACATATATATGCAAATATATATACTATACATACTATGTATAAATATATTTATAATTATTATATTTATATATAGATATTAATTTATAATTGATTACCAACAATTGATCAATAAAATTAATAAATAGAATAAATAATATATTTAATATATATATTTAACATATATATTTAATTTATAACTCATCAAATCTTAACAATGATCCGAAAAGGCTAACCCATTATCACCGCCATTTAAAGATGAGGTAACTGAGTTAGAGGGCAGTTAATTGATTAAAAAGAAATTAGCCTGATCCTGACAGCAAGGGTCAATAACTGAAAGACTTGCACTGAAAGGCAAGTCTCCTGTGTGAGCATTACCAGACGGAAATATAAGATTACATGCATAATGTGTGTGGTCCTGAGAGTCCAAAGAAATGGGACCCTCACTGTGGTCGAGGAAATTCAGAGGAACATCTTGGAAGAGATGAAAGGCAGGACTGATCTCCAAGGTTAGGGTGAGATTCCTAAGATGGAGGGGGTGGGGGGGCTGTTGCCACTGCAATACTCACAGGGTTGGGGCTTCCAGAACACTCTGAGGCATGGTGTAATGCGGGCACAACGGATGGCGTAGCTGCAGTGAGACGAGGCGTGCGAGGTCACTGAAGTCTGTTGGCCACACAGGGCTCAAGCAAGCAAGAATTGGGGGTTTGAATATTTTGAGTATTTTGGGGGTTGGGGGTCAACATCATGGCCATCATGCTGAGTACATACTGTGTGTCTTTGCATATAACTGTGCATATATAATATATACCTTTATATCTTATATATAATTATATATACACCCTTTGTAATATGCATACACACATATGCATATGCCTACACACGTATACGTTATTCTGTAATGTGTTAACATATACTTATGCATAAGTGTGTATGCATATGTATATATTAACATATTACAGAATAAAACAGAGGCAAAAACATACATGATACATGATTTAAGTATACTTTTTGCATGGACCCATGCACACTAAAGTTACGTGTGTGTGTGTGTGCGTGCGTGTGTATTTCACTCTATGTTGGTTTAGGTATAGTCTGAGGGTTTCATTCACCCCGATGTAACCAAGGGAAGGGGATTTGCAGGAGAAGAAAGAATTTTGGAGAGAAAGATAAGCTTCCCCGAAACTTATTATTTGGGGAGATTCTCACTCGACACACAAGAGCTGTGTCTGCTTCTTGAGTAAGTGATGATTTTGTTTAATTTTCGTTTATTTGAATTTTCTCTCTTTCTACAGGGGAAGGCATTATGGGCAAATCTTAGGGAAATCTGTCTCTGTAAGCGGTTTGTCACACAACGCCGCACGGCTCCCGAGGCGTGGCAGCTCGCAGGTGTGTCCGTCACAGGTATGACACTCAGGCCATTTGTCTGAGCTCCGGTGGCCACACACATGTCAGCCTAAAAGGGCCACCAACCCAGGCCTGCAGAGGAGCCTGGCACAGCCCCTTTGGTTCCTTCACAGTGAAGAGGGGATCCTCGCTGCAGGCTGGCCGACCCTGGGAGCCAGGGTGCGTTTTTCCTCCCCCCACCCCACCCTGGGGGATGCCACAGCTGGCCTCGCTGTGACAATCTGATAACCTCCTTTCTCTTCAAGTGCAGAGGAGCGGGGACGTGCAGGATCAGATAGCACAAAATGGATTCTGACGAGGCATTTTCAGATTTTCAAAAGGCAGGTCTTCATTCTGGCCTGATGTTCCATCTGGATTTATAATCTTCCCATTATGAGAAAATCAAAAGAGGTCATTTGGTGAGGTTTTATCTTCGTCTTCTTGTGAGTAGCCCTCATGAAACATTTATGAGTTTTCTGACAATATCAAACCAGGCTTTCTCTGCAATGCTTCCTTCTCCAGCTGTGCCCTTCAGAGGCGCGGGCCCTGCTGTCTCTGGGGCTTAGCTCCTTAATGGTGACGGCCTGTCCTTCTGCAAATCTCCCAACAACTACTAGTCCCAGTCTTCTGAGACAACTTGTGCTAACTTGGTCGAATGGGGTGGCTCAGTCTGGGCTGGTAATTCTCTGCCAGTTGCTGTTTTAAAATTACCTCTGAATCTGCAACAGCAACCACAGGTGATGAGCTAAACGGAGTTAAATTCTCTGTCTTCCTGGTGGCCCGCTCTAGAGCAGGGGTCAGCTTTGCTGTTCTCAGGTTCTTTATTTGTACACTCCAAGTGAAATGATCACCCCCCGACTTGTGCTGCCATACAGAAACAAAACGTTAGCAAGGATTTTATCCATACTTAATAGCTGATGAAATATGAAGAAAAGTTATTGATAGGACTAAGCTAATTTTCCAAACATCAATTATTTGTCGCACGTCAGACCCCCTGCAGTTACAGTGCTCTGACTACAAAGATGGAGAGGGTCACGAACGGCTAAGATCTCAGATGGGAAATAGAGAATCACGAGTTAGATATGAACATGAGTCCAAGGAATCCATGTCAAGAAGAAACTATCCACAAATTAGTGAAACCAGGAAGAAAAATAATTCAAAAAACTAACTGAGCATCTACTATGTGCCATGAAATGAAAACATCAGTTCATTCATTTCAGACAATCTCTCGATCCTGTAGATCTTGTTTTTCCTTTCAACAGGTGAAAAAGAGCTCATGCTTAGAAAGCTTGAACAAACGTCCTGAAATGTCACAACTCACAGGAGAAGGAAAAGAGAATTTGAATAAGGTCCATCCAACTTCAAGCCCATTCCTTTCCCACAACACCGCACTTCTGGTACTTACTGTCCTCTCTTTATTGGAATACACTCTCGTGCTCTATTTGCCCATCAAGCTCTGTCGCTCAGCTGAAGGTCCCATCTGCACACAGAGCCTGTACATCCCAGCAGTTCAAGGAAAATTTCCATCTCCCCTTGCACAGTCTACCTCCTGAAAATGCCCCTGTTCCTCCAGCGTGACCCAGCTTCTCCCCATGCGTTTTCTCCATCACTCTTACACGTCTCCTCTGATGCTGGTTGTCTAGGTCTGTTTTCCTCCACAAATTATAAGCTTTCTGGTAAAAAGAGAGAGATGGCTTTTTTTTATTTCCCTTTTCATCTCATCTTCCTATCATAGAGAAGGCACACAATAAGTGTGTGCCAAGACCAAATCAAAGGATACCTTTAACAATGTTTTTCCATACTTATTCAAAGGGTAAAAGATGTTTACATTTGTCCAACATTTCATGAAAAAATCTGGAGTTTGTATAATTCTGAGAGAGTTTTTACTTTCACAAAATTCACTCAGCAAACCATTGTCTTCAGCCGGTTATGTACAAGGCTGGTGCTGTATGTCAAATGGGCTGTAATTCAGGTGTGAGAAATAATGGAGACTCGCCCTTCAAGGACACAAAACTTATAGAGGAAAATACATTTGTCAAATAACATACTGATGCTTAGCCTTTAATTAATGTCAAGAAAAAATAGAAGTAACACACACATTCACACACATGTATTTTAATCCTGACAAAAACCATATGAGGTGATACTGTTGTTTTAGTATTTGACTGACAAGGAAACAGAGTCCCAGTGTCATGGATAGCTAATAACCTGAAGATTTTAATAGTAGAACCCACACCATCTGCAGACTGGACCAGGAAGAGGACATTAGGGAAAACTAAGGAAATCCTGGTAAAACACGGACTTTAGTTAATAATAGTGTGCTGATATGGGCTCATTAGTTTGACAAATGTACCCTGTAAAAATTTAAAGGCAGGGGAAATTGGATCTGGAGTGTATGGGGACTCTCTGTTATCTTTGAAACATTTTCTGTAAATCTGCAACTCTTGTCAAATTAGAAGGGGGAATAGAACAATGAGAATAATTCACATAATATAATTTATGTGGTAAATGCTATTTGTATCTATAATGTATATATTACAAATCCATAGGAAACAGCCCAGAAATATACACACCTAACAGTTTAACAATGTATACACAAAATATACACACCTAAGAGAGTTTAATTCTTAAAGAGGAGAATGTATATATTTCCATAGCATTTACATTTTTTATAGTGAAACTATTTTCTTGCATGTCACTTATTTTTTTAGCTAATGCAAGAAAATAATAAAAAAGGCCATATTCAGAGATGTGCAGGGAGGAGTAAGACAACATTTCAGACAGCAAGAACACTGTAAGCAAAAGGTCGAAGCTTAAATGTGACTTCTCTCATTTCTCCTCTAGGGAAGCAGTGAGTTACAATGGAAAATACATAAACGTACAAATTACTCATATTCTCCCTGTGAATTCCCGCCCAGCTTCTACTCCCATCGACCTTTACCATCAATCCAAGTTGCCTCACATGCCGTCTACTTAAATCAGTGTTGCACCTGCTCTGCTGAAACGGTGGTGGGTGGTGGGGGGGGGGGTAAAATGGAGAAGCATCCGTTGCTTTGGCCAATGGCAAGCAGTCTTGGGTGTAGAGCAAATGGAAGAGCCTGTTCCGACACTTGCTTTTTCCAGAGTCTTCAATTATACCTGAGATGCTGCTGTAAAAACTGGCATTTGAGCAATAACAAGTCATTGCAATTCTCTCTTCGGGATTGGTGATTCATGAATTATGCATATCAATGCAGATTTTTCACCTGTGACAGGTGTAGTATGGGCAATTTCCCTAACATATTAAGAAAACCAGCCATAATACCAGTAATGGATATAAATGAGATGTTCTCATCAGTTTATTTAACTATTTCACATCACCCTGTGGCAGGAGAATGCGCATGTTGTTGGTGGGACTCTTATAGGCAGCGGTCCTTCGTGCTGGGTTCTTGCTGAAAAGATGGACAGGTTGTGTCTTGTTTGCTGCTGCCTTTTTGTGTGTGTGTGTGTGTGTGTGTGTGTGCTGAACTGTACCACCTGAGTCGTGGCACCTCCCATCTGAAAAACCACCTGGCAAGCTCGGCGGAACATTTCCCTGAGAGAAGAGACAGATGTCAAAAAGGGGAGGAAAAATTATGTGTAAATACCACCCCCTCTGGATGCAGCTGTAAGGTGTTATAGTTTGAAATGCTTTGGCTTTTAGGCATCTGGGTCTCATAATTCTCTGTTCTGAGGACCCTCATTCTCTGTAATCACTTTGACCTGGCAATGTCCCGAGTACATTATAACTAAGGAAATCACAGACTGCTTTTGGTACCTGAGGGGAACGAAGCCTGCTGATGACTGAGAAAACACTTTGTGGTGAATTATCTTTAGGTCACTGTGAGCTTTAGACTGTGGGACTCCGGGTCTTGCCGTGAACCTGGAGTTGACCAGCAGTTCTCATTCTCAGGAAGCAGCTTGACTTCTCTGGTCCTTCTTGTCTTATCTAAGTGTAAAGCAATAGGACTTCATGATTCCAAGTTACATTCCAGTCATTGATGCCCTACCCTGGTTCTTTCCTTTGACTGTCTGTCTACCCTGGAAATGTAGGCTTCCCGGGGACGTATGTGCTTACATGAGAGTGTGTAGGAATTTGAAATGGAGCATGTTTATTATTTTATTTTATTTGGAGAGTGAAAGAGAGAGAGGGGGAAGGGGTCAGGGGAGAGGAAGAGACAGACTGTTAAGCAGACTGCACGCCCAGCACGGAGTCAGTCAAGGGGCTCGCTCTCACAACCTTGAGATCATGACCTGAGCCAAAAACAAGAGTTGGACGCTGAACCCACTGAGTCACCCAGGCGCCCATGTAATGAGTGTGTCGACACGTTGGGCACATCCCACGTGGGGGCCGCGCTTCCTTTCAAACAGCAGTGCTCCGCAGTCTCCCCGGGCACTGACCGCGCTTCACTGGTGAAGTCCGTATTGTTTCTGCCGGCGCAGGATTGATCTACGGCCTCCCAGCTTTCGCTGTGCAAAGCTGGGGGAGCCACAGGGTCCTCGACATTTTCCAAACATCCGCATGCAAGAGGCACCACATCACCTGCTGCCGCTTCTCACTCACACTGTCTCCTCCTCTCTCCTCACTCTCCTTCGTTGTGAACGTCCTTCACGGTCGCCAAACCCGAAGGGTGAGCCCTCTGACCTCCCAGCTGCACCCCGCGTGGTAGGTGCCTCCCGCCCTGGCTCACATGGCACCTCCTGGGGGGGGGAGAAGCCTTCTGCCTTCCGGGCTCTCACGATGGTGTCGCAAACAGCAGCAAGAACGCCAGCAGCAGCAGAGGTCTCGGTCTTGGTACAGCAGGGTTGATCAGGTAAGGATGGCCAGCTCTTTCCTTTGCTTACATTAAAAAGCAGTGAGTCTGAGTGAGTGAGAGTGAATTTTAAACAAATCACAACCTGATAGTTACCGGAATTGCTTTCAGTATTCGGGATAGTAAACAAAACAAAACAAAACATTTTTCCCCCATTCCTTTGTTCCTTCCTTTCTCCTTCTCTTCCTCTCTCTCTTCCTTCCTTCCTTCCTATTTGTTTAAAGATTTATTTAATTATTTGAGAGAAAAGAGCACAACCAGGAGGGGCAGAGGGAGAGAGACTCCTAAGCAAACTCCTGGCTGTTAGGGCCAATTTAATGTTCAAACCTATACAATTATTAGGGCCTGCTGAGCCAGAGCGACTCCATATTGCCTAGGTAGCCATGTTGTTGTTTACATCCACGGACTCCATTCCGGGAATAAACACCCCGGTAGTTCCTGGTATGGTTCCGGGATCGATTCCGGGAGGAATTCTATTGCTAAGGTGCTCAACACCTTAGTAATAGAAGCCATGTACCTCATGTCTGTGGTTATGCCCTATAAAACCAGCCTGTGAGATCGGGAGGGGGTTGCTCTCTTCGGAGGTGGCCCTGGCTGGTCAGTCTGACTTCTAGTGCTTGGTAATAGAATAAGACTCTGCATAACTTTCACTTCGTCTCAGTCTTGTTCCTTTGATAATGGACCCCAACACTTGCTGAGCTCAGAGCCCGACCATGGGCTCAATTGCACAATTTTGTGAGCAAGACCTGAGCTAAAACCAAGACTTAGTCCCTCAACCAACAGAGTCATCGAGGCACCCAAACCCTTATTTTTTCTTGAAACAGTCATGAAGAGGAACTGTAGATCATGGTCATAGTTGAGTTAAACCTTTGAGGGAAAAACAGCAAGGTTCTTAGCTACATATCAGTGCACATTTTACACAGATTTTTAATTGTTAAATTTTCTGTCAGAATCTCCAACTAGTTTTTGTACTTCTTAAGGGCAGGGATCATGTAAATGTATGCCAAAATGTGTTTGTTTGATGAGTGAAAATCTTTGCATGAGATCCATCCTATTTTTTTCTTCCACAGGTTTTACTGGTAATCAGATCCCCAAAAGCCTTTGGGAGGGGTAGCAGCACCTCCCTGTCATAGTTGGGGAAACTAATATTTAGAGGGATTCGGTGACTCTCCCCGTGTCCTGCAGCTGACACATGGCTGACATATATTTCACAGTCACCAGCTAGACCACAAAGGCTTCCTTCATGGACACGCATCCCCAGGCCACTTGGTTGTGGTTTCCCGTGCAGGACTCTGGGACAACTACTCACCAACGTGGCTGTAGGCAAGGATTCAGATGGAGAATTGACACACAGCATTCGGCAACTGCAACGTGGCTATGCACCATGCCAGAGCTGGTATTCAGTAAGACACAGACCAGCCATCCTGCCTGAGGTAAGTTGTAGTTTATCTAAATGCCCTGAGACAGCATATTCAGGAGCTCCAGGAGACTGCCCTGCACAAGTAAAAGGATACCAGAGTTTTTCCAGAGGAGCCTACAGAAGTCCGGGTGTGGCTCCAAGCTAATCCTATTACCTGCGCAAGTTATAGGACCTCTCCCACAACAAGCTCCTCCCCTCTTTAAGGAAAGAGGTAACTAGCATTTGATGAGAGTTGAGGTGCGGAGAAGATGAGCTTACGGGTTGGCGTCTGAGGAGATAATGAAATAAAAAATATATATATATATATATATATATATATATGGTGTTTTTTGTATCAGGTGCCATTCCAAGTGCTTTATGTATTTGAACACACATAATCCTCTTAACTCCATAAACGTATACAGAATCCCCATCTTACTCCCAAGGAACTTCGAGAATCAGTGAGAAGGGATTGACTCCAGGTTAAAAGGTTAGTAGTAAGCGGCAAAGCCAGGATCTGATCTGAGAGCAGATAGAGCTGACTTCAAAACAAACAGAAAGACGTCCTGAGGCTTTGAACTGTCTTCCTACTCTCTGAGACTGGATAAAAGGAACAGGCCGGGTCTGAGTATTTTGCTGGATTCTGCTACATTCCATATGATAGCTCCTTCGGATGGAGCTCAATCTCTAGGTACTCTGTTGTGTATGATGGGGAGACAGTGAGCCAGGGCATGCCTCCTCACAGCTCAGTGTCTTTCACGGAGGAATTACATTAAGTTGTTCTTTTCCCGGGACAGCACGCCCCACACTTGGTAGACACTCATGCTGGGAGACAGTGTGCACGGCAGCTAAGGACACAGACTCATCCACGTCCTCTCTCTAAGTGTACGAACAATTAACTTCCCTCCAGCTCTGCTTACTCATCTTCAAATGGTAGTGATAATGGGCCAACCTGTTTAAATCATTATATAGATTAAATAATTTATAAAAAATAAATATATACACACACATATATATACACATGTGCACACATATATGTATATATTTGTATTTGAGTACATATATACAGTCCTACAGACAACTGTGTATAGCTCCTGTGTCTCCCCTATGCCTTCTCTTCTCCAAGTTAAACATCCCAGGTCCTGGAACTGCCTCTAGATTGTTCAGCATGCTGGTTGATCCCTTCTGGACATGGCCCAGATGGACAACAGCCCTCTTCAAGTTGAGCAACCACAGCTGAACAATTCTTAAGCAAAACTCTGGGCACCCCCTGTCTCTGCTAGCTGCCCTGTGTGGTAGAGTGATAACCGAGACTCAATTAATGTCTTTACAAGTCAGAGTAAGGTTTTGATGACTTTGAATGTGGCTTTTCATGAGACTTCACTTCTGCCTCTGAGAAAGAACACTGATTCCTTTTCTCTCCTTCAATTCCTTATTTCCATGATTAAAAAGTAGAAATCCTGGAGCACCTGGGTGGCTCAGTGTGTTAAGCATCTGCCTTCAACCCAGCTCATATCTCAGGGTTCTGGGATTGAGCCTGCATGGAGCCCAGCATGAGGCTCCACGCCCAGCGGGGAGTCGACTCCTCCCTCCCCCTCTGGCCTCCCCGCCTCCTCATGCTCTCTCTCTCTCTCTCTCCACTCTTACAAATAAATAACAATAAAAAATAAATCAAAAGAAAAAAAAAACAAAAATGAAAGTAGAAGTTCTGTACACCATCAAAATGAAGAACTTGGATTCTCACTTAGTCCACACTCGGGTTTTCAAGAGTGAGAAGAAGTACCTGAAAGTGACTTTCCCATAGGGCTCTCTTTCATGGTCATCTTCTCTTGTGAATAAATGCTGTATTTTCTCAGATTGTAGGATCTGCAGATGGACCTGGATTCTCTGGCTTGAAAGGAAGCAACGATGGATTATTCCTTAAAGCATCAAGCAGAAAAGTAGGGTGGGTCTATAAAAAGGAGACTTGAAAAATGGGATTCTAGACTTTATACTCACTAGACCAGCTAAAGGGTGATCTAGTCTGTCTCAGGGGCTGGGAGTGCTTCTTGAAGGTGGGGCCAAAACCTGAGTGAGTTCATCAGTGGATTGTGCTAAGTTTACCTTCTGTATACAAAATCCTGGACCCTGAGCTCCGTGAACAGTGGGTATGGAAGATGGCTTCCTTACATGGGATCCTAGACCAAACAGGACAGATGACCTCAGTTTCAGACTGGGAAACTGAGGTCATGGTGAAAAAAAAAAAAAAAAGACAGGTCTAAAGAAGCAGAAAGACTATTTTGACTGATAAGAAAGAATTTTTGCGACAGTGGAGTCTAAGGTTTCTAATATTCATCCCAGTTAGGACTCTCAGTTAAAATACAGGACACCCCGTAAAATCTGAATTTGAGGTGACCATATATTTGATGAATATATTTGGATAAGTATTTCCCAAATATTGAATGGGAAATACTTATAACAAAAAAAAAATCATTGTTTACATGAAATTCAAATTTAACAGAGCAGTATATATTTTTATTTGCCATACCTGACAACCCTAATTTCAGGGGAAGAACAGAAATGTAGTAGATATTGTGGATCTGAACTCTCAAGAAGGGTCAGCCTCAAATAATTGTCTTTTCTATAAAATTTAGAATTAAAGGGATGGACTCAGATGGACATAATGGGGATACTATACTTTAAGGCATGTTAACATGTATAGCTTTAGCCACTTTACAGGTAATCCAGAAAGGAGATGGTGGACAGACAGACAGGAGCTGGGTTTTCTGTGTTTGTCTGAATTCTCAAAAGGAACTCCTGGGGCAAAGAATTGAGACAAGTGATTTATTTGGAAGGTGAGCCTGGAAACATCTGTAGGAGAAAGATGATAGCAGGTAGAGGAGAAAGCCAGGGCAGGTGCTAATGAGCAGGTGTCTGTGTGGGCTGCAGAGTCAGTCCTGATGGAACCTGTATGAGGCAGCATGAAAGATGCCTCAAACCCAAAAGTTCATCTGTAAATGAGTGGATAAGGAAGATGTGGTGCACACACACACACACACACACACACACACACACACACGCACACACAGGGGTATTACTCAGTCGTAAAAAAGAATGAAATCTTGTCATTTGCAACAGCATAGATGGATTTAGAGGGTATCTATCGTGCAGATAAATACTATGATTTCACTCATTTGTGGATTTTAAGGAACAAAACAAACAAAAACCAGGCAAACAGATAAACAAACAAACAAACAAAATCACTTTTAACTACAGAGAACAAACTGGTGGTTGCCAGTTTGGGAAATGGGAGGAGAAGAAGGGATTAAGACTCCAGTCACTGGGATGCACCCCGAGAAACGCATGCAAGTGTCAAATTATTCTATTGTAGACCTGAAACTAATGTAACACTGCGTGTTAATTATAATTCATTAAAAAAAAAAAAGTTAAAGCTTCAAAGTCATCCCAGCTTGTTAGGACTGGCTTAAGGCCGTCTGGCAATTGTCCCCTCTGGCAATACCAGGTCACTGGTACCTGTGAGAGAAAGCCCCATGTGGAAAGTGATAGGTGCTTCCTAGGATGCCTGCAGAGGTCCGGGATGATATTTGCTGAAGAGACATCTGTTGAGCATTCACAGAAGCTGCCACAATGTGTCTATCAATCAGTATATAGAACAAGAGATCCAACCTACCGTGAATCTTACGTTATGTTTAGATACGTATTCAGACCATATCTGAACAGGTTCCAGGTGTTTATAATGTTGGTTCATCTTTATGCTATTTTGTCTGACCTCACTGACCCTGTGGGAAGCCCCACACCTGTACATCTCCTTATGTGCCCTGTGGGCTCATGTTCTCTAAATTCTCTCCATGATGAGTCCCGGGACCAGCAGCCACCACGCATGGCCTTGCTCTACTGCATCTCTGCCCACCCAGGCCAGCTCATTCTTTCTCCCGTCTTCGCATTTCTGTGCTACTGTTGTGTATCTCATTGAATACCCAGGAGTCCGGCTTCAGTCCATTTGTTGTTAATGGGTCTTACCCCGATAACTTTACTGTAAGGAAGTCACACTTGGGAAAAAGTGGCGAATATGAGATTACGGGGACTATTTTTAAATTCCAATAAGAAGTCCAAAAAAATAGAAATACTAGTGATCCATCAAGAAATGGATATAATGTAAAGCCCTTGGGTTAATTTCTGCCACCACACATTTTGTGAGTTTTGTAACTGCATCCCTATAATTCAGCTCTCGGAGAAAGTCTGTAATAGACTATTTATGAAAAGGGCCAAGTCATACCCCAAAGGCAGCCATGAAACCCCACAGTGTCTGTGAAGAATTACCTCTCACAGATGTATGTGGGGCTCCAATGAGTCACAATCTCTATCATTAGAGCTACCAAGATGGTTTTATAGAGGTGGTATTTTTAATTTGAAAGGGAAACATTTACTCCCTGTAAGAAAAAACTAACTGTACCATGCCAAATAAAACGGACCCCTTCCTTCAAACCTCTCAGCCTTCGATTCCTTGGACACTACCCATGAGGAGGGATTTGGTGCTGTTTTCTGGGTGGGAAGGGCTTTGGCGAAGTGCAGTAACTGCTGGTGAAGCGACATGGTCACAGGGCAGAGTGTGAAGAGGGAGAATACTGGGCTTCCGAGCGTGTCTGAGACCTACCACTGGGATGCACTTGCCGGCGCCTGTGAGGCCACCAATGCTTGCTGGGTCTTGGTGCTAAGAGCCTTGGGGGGCTCTGTGTGCTGCTACCGTGTCTGACTTTTCTAACCTGAAGAGGGTGTGTCTAAGGACAGGGTCCCGCTCTCCTCCTCTTCTGGTCCAGCTGAGGGTCAGCGGGTCCAGCCAGTCTAACACAGGACACCTGCACAGCTGGACTTTCAGGTGAACATGGCCGCCACACGCCCGTTTACATAACATAGCACACACAGTATGCACGTGTGTCGTATGCACAGCACACACGTGTGCACACCCGCATGGCGTTCTTGTTCGCCCGTGTGTTAGTGCAAGGGCGCGCCGTGAAACACTAGGGACGCTGAAAAAGAAAATCACTGTTTATCTGGAATTCAGGTTTTCCTGTTGTGTTATATTTCGTTTCACACTGGTGCTCTTGGCCCTGCTCGCCGGGTGCCCTCATCACGGTCTTGGCCTGAACGCGCCGCCAGGTGAACACAGAACACCGATTTGTGGTTATGCTAAGTTGTCACTGTTTGGGATATTCACGGGGTCAGGGCCCTGGTCTCACCACCGTGTTGACCTCCTTCCAGAACATTCTGCAACGTTAGAAGACCCTGAGGAACAGACTGCTCCACCAGGCCTCAGGGAGCCCTCACCATGCCCTCGGCTGCACTCAGAGAGCACAGAGGGTTCGGTCCCTTCCCCTCTGGGTACATTTTCCCAAATTCCCTTACTAGCAAAAATGTCTCCCACAACATAGTATTAGTTCCTTTTTTTTTTTTTAAAGATTTTATTTATTTATTTGACAAACAGAGATCACAAGTAGGCAGAGAGACAGGGAGAGAGAGAGGAGGAAGCAGGCTCCCCGCTGAGCAGAGAGCCCGATGCGGGACTCGATCCCAGGACCCTGAGATCATGACCTGAGCTGAAGGCAGCGGCCCAACCCACGGAGCCACGCAGGCGCCCCTGGTTCCATTTCTTTTACTCCGTCTCCGGGTCCTCCTTTATGCCTGTCCCACAGCTTTTCAGGTGAGGACCTACCGAGCTCCGCACATGAGCGCTGTCATTAGCTTCCTTTGTTTCGCGTCCTATTATTCTTACGGGCTCCGAATGTGAAGGGGCGTCTTAATCATGGTCATGGCGCTCAGAGTCCTTGCCCTTGCCAGAAAGAATACAGAAGAATCACTCGTCCACTGCCCCTTTAGATGTCAAGATATTTTACTATGGGATCTTATCTCAAATTATTACTAGAAATCTCTGCATGTAGGGAACTTTGCACTCTCACCCTTACATAACTGACAGTAAGTTACCCCGATCAGAGTTGGGAACGTGTGAATGGTGGGATTCTCCTCATTCACTATGTGTTTTGTAGGACAACATGTAAAATGTAAATATAAATTTTGTTTTTCTGTTACCCAGGTGCTAGGATACGTGGATGCCTTGCCCTTCACCCCCTTTCTAAATTTATGTATTTGCTTAATTAATAAGTATTTTTAAAAATATGGAATACTTCATGAATTTACTTTTCATCCTTACACAGGAGCTATGCTAATCTTTTCTGTATTGTTCTAACTTTAATATCTGTGCTGCCCAAGTGAGCGCTCACCCTTTTTTAAATATTTAAATTTTTAAAATATTTATTTATGTATTTATTATTATTTGTTTTCTTGTTTGTTTATTTAAGGAGTTTCCATGCCCAGTGTGGAGCCCAATGCAGGGTTTGAACTCACCACCCTGAGATTAAGAACTGATTGATGAGCACCTGGGTAGCTCAGTGGGTTAAGCCTCTGCCTTCAGCTCAGGTCATGATCTCAGGGTTCTGGAATTGAGCCCCACCTTGGGATCTGTGTTCAGCGGGGAGCCTGCTTCCCTTTCTCTCTCTCTCTCTGCCTGCCTCTCTGCCTACTTGTGATCTCTCTGTCAAATAAATAAATAAGTAAAAGCTTAAAAAGAAAACGACAAAAAAAAAAAAAAAGAACTGATTGAGATCGGGAGTCAGACACTTAACTATCTGAGCCACCCAAGTGCCCCCACTCCCCTTTCTTTAAAAAATGAATGATTGGAAATTTCTAATTGATTCCCTGACAATTTCACTGCACATTATGAAATCATATGGTATTGATAAAGTGTAGCTTGGAAATGGCAGCAACATTCGAGGTGTAACACAGGGCTTCACACATCTGACAGTAAGATTCTTCATCAGAGATGGGCCGATTGACCCCCAAGGCATTTCCCTACATCCTAGGCACAGGGTTTGACTACATTTCGCAGCATCCCTTGTAAGTAGGCAAGAACACATGATAGTCATGTGATAAGAGTGTTCAGAGGAATGTGGGCAGTAGGTCCACCCCATAAGGCCCTCCTACCCTGACCTCTGCTGTCTTTCCCCATCCACAGCTGCATGGATAGGACTCTGGGAATCTTGAGGTTGGAGCAACCACAAGAAAAAAGACTGAGTCTCTGCTAAAGGAGTCTCCCAGGGTAGTATCTTGACCTGGAATACTCCCATCGAATTATGTTACAAGCATGAAATAAACTTTTACTGAATAAAGGCTTTAATTTTTTAAGAGCAGCACCTTTCAAAACTAATGGGAGACATTTATTCTTTCGTTCAGTAAGTAGTTCCTGAAATATATGCTGAGTGCCGCCCATGCGGCAGAGACTCTGTCAGTCATATACTTTGATAAATGAAACACACACACTTATTTCCATGATGGAGCTCATGGTTTACCAAGGAGAAGGGACAAGAAGGAAAAATTCAGGAAGCATATACTTTGCGATAAAGGATATGAAGGCAACAAGTGGGGGACATTATTCCTCTGCTCAATATCTGCCTATATGCGGTGGTTGTGGCTGAATTCTTGGAGGAAGTGATGTGAGGACGAGATAGGATGGATGAGAAGGTCTAGCCGTACAGAGAGTCAGCAAGGAGGGGATCAGGAGTCTGGAACAACGCCATGCCCTGAATTTGTAAAGACATCAGAGGGGAAGGAAGCTCTTTTCCTGACTCAAGAGTGAGAAAGCCAGAGAACAGGTGATTGGAAAAGTTGGCAACATATGGGGTATGTGGGCCATATGTGTCACGTAAGGATCTGGAATTTAAGTGCAAACAGGTTTGCTTATACCCTAAAGGAATTTAAGCAGAGGGTTGGAATAAAAGGAATGATATTTCAAAATATCGTTTAGGTGGCTGTGCATAGAATTGATACTACGAAGTGAAAGCAGGGGTGCAGAGGAAAAGGAGTGAGGTATTTCAGTACTAATGGAGAGATGGTGGTCGTGGCTTAGGCTGAGTGAGGCGGCAGGAAAGGCAGAGCTAAGTGGGCAAGTCCAAGACACGTCTGGAAGGTAGAATCAGCACACTGAAGTAGAGATTGTACATGGGGGTACAGAGTGGTGTCAAAAAAGTTCTCTGTTTTTATAGTTTGATCACATGGGCCAACACAGATATAAGACAGGAAGAACAGAGTTCGAGTGAAGACAAGGTTTGAAGACAGGATCGTCTTAAGAAATCAGTTTTGGACTTGTTAAGTATAAGATGGGAGATTGATGGAAATAACATCAATACCCAACAAAGAAGGAATTCACAAAGAAAATGTGGTGTATCCATACAATGGCATACTGATCCACCCTACAGAAGAAAAACTTCTGGTCATTTGTGACAACATGGATGAACCTGGAAGACATTCCACTAAGTCAAATTAGCCACACACAGAAGGACAATGTTACATGATATTGCTTATATGAGGAATTTTAAAAAGTAGAATTCATAGAAGCAGAGAGTAGAATGATAGTGGCCAGGGGCTGCGGGGGTGGGTAGGGGAAATAAGAAGTTATTAGTCAAAGGGTGCAAAGTTTTAGTCACATGAGATGAAGAAGGGCCTGAGATCTGTTATACAGCACTTTGCCTGTAATTAATAACATCCTATGGTATATTCGGAAATGTACTAAGAGGGTAGATCTCAGAGTAAGTGACCTTCTCACACATACAAAATAGTGATAATCAATAAAGAAGGGAGGACACTTCTGGAGGGGATGGCTATGTTCATGGTATCGACTGTGGGGGTGGCTTCGTGGAGTCCTGTATTAAATACATGCAGTTTTCTTGTGTGTCAATCACACCTTGATAAAATCATTTTAAAATTAATGAAAATATATCTTTATACATCCTGAAAAACAAATGAACCCAAGAGGTCCCGTCACCTCTAGCGCTGTACATTGCTCTCTTCCGTCCTCCAGCTTTAGTCCATTAAACATGTTGGTAACATTCCGGGGAATACACTTTCTGGGCACTAATTGTGCTGTTAAGGGAAACGTGAATAGATCTGCTTTAAGGTTGAATTATTGGAATTCAAGAATTCATTAACATCTCTCCATAAGCCCTTTTGGGAGACCAAGCACACTCTCTTTGCAGTTAGCTCTGTTCAAATCATTCGCTGGAGAGGTAGAGGAGCATTACCTATTTTATGATTCCTGTGGTAAACATCACCCTTGAGTGAACTAAATGGTCTCTTTCGCTCCTCTCCACTCCCTCCTTTTTTTCCCTGAACGTATCTCTATTTATCTGTCTTTCCCTCTTTAGAGGCTAGCAACAAACCGTCATTTATTTCCTTTGTGGTTAACCTACTAGTACGCTCCCTACCAAGCTGGGAAAACCACAGGTTTGTTTATTTAACACATTACTCTGTCCTACCTTACTTGATGTGTCCCAGTAGGAGATACCTGGAAGCCGCTGTCCGGTCACCCAGGGAGAGAACCCACCTCAAAGCAGGGCTGTGAGTGAGAATGCCGCTTCAGTGGGGAGAGGGTTGAGGAAGGAACTCGATGGAGCTCAGGCACTTTGCTTGAGTGTCTGAGTAAATAACGCTGTTGTGGGAGTGGGAAACCTGAGGACAGACATGAGACATGAGGACATGAGGTCTTTGCCAGGTTGGGGCATACCGAATTTTGAGTTTGCTGAGAAACCGTGAGATGAATGTGTCTGTTAGACGGTTGTGTGCTTGGGTCCAGAGTTGGGTGGAGATACAGTCTTCTGCTGGGGATAGCCAGTTAGCAGCCCTGAGGTGACATCTTTTGTCCACCATTACTGAGGCACAAAAGAGGAAGATGGAGCACAGAGGCTCTAATGGTGCTAAGTGATGAACGCTGTATCACATCTTGCGGTAACCTTCCCAGAGCTTACGACGTGTATGCTATGACCGTTATTCAACAGAGCTTCCCAGACTGTTCCCCTCATCGAGTGGCTTTTGCTAACCTTGGGTTAAATGATCAACCTCGAGTATTCTCCCCTACTCATTTAAGATCTAATTCCTTCTTTTGTTATGATTATGTTAGTCACCATAGGAGACATCAGTAGTTTTTGATGCAGTGTTCTGAGATTCATTGTTTATGTCCTATTCCACTTTCTGTCCCAGGTTTGTGACTTCCCAACACTCAGAGCTTCCCAGACTGAAGCAACCTTCAAAAAAAAAAAAAAATCACATCACTCCATACTGATGCACCTGAAAAGAAAACACAGTAATCTTTTTTTCTATATTCAAGTTAACCGGAGTGTTGGTATGGGTATGGGTGTGGGAGAGGATATTGATGGAGGCTTAGAGACAGACAGAGATAGGAATACAGATTCATGCATAAACATTACACCTTCAATAGTCACAGGTATTGTCAGGTAGTGCTGGGAAGGGAGGGAACCTGGAAGAGGAAGGACTCAGCCCACACACCGAAGCACCAGAGATGCTCTCTGGGAAAGCATCTCTAAAGTGCTTTTGAATATAACAACAACAACAAATGACATACTTAGGGGAACTTCAAATATTTGCTCTAGTGTGTGTGTCTGTGTGTGCTTGAGAATTCTGTGGGTCCTGAATCTGTTGTAATCAATGGAAAGAAAAAAGGATGAATTATTAGTGTCTGAATCTTAATGGATTTAGGTAAGATCCTAAGGTGATTAGGTTCTGAAGGAACAAATAAATTAAGGAATTTTAATACCTGGGACATATCCTGTGACCTCGTTGGAAAGGAAATGTTTCGTTTGGGCTAGTTATATCAATCTAGGTTTCAATCCATGATTCTCAGTTACTAGTCATGTGACTTTGGATATTTTATTTAATCCATCAGTCTCTATAAACTAAAATAAAAATGACAGTCTGCTTGAGGACTCATAATATAATGTACACAAACTTTCTGGAATGTACTGTGTTCTTGATGCATTTCGATTTTGTGTTCAGCACAATATTTTAGCCACTATGATGGTTGATTTTAGGTGTCAACTTGACTTGGGCACAGGGTGTGATCAGACTTTATTTTGATCAGACTTTATTCTGGGTGTGTCTCTGAGGGTGTTTTGAGGTGAGGTTAACATTTGAATGAAGACACAGGGCTAAGCAGAAGGTCCTTCCTAATGTGGTGGGCCTCATCTAATCAGCTGGAGACCTGACTAGGAGGAAGGGGCTGCAAGAGGAAGGGGCTGCACTCTCTTTGAGTGAGGGGCATCAACCCTCTCCTCCTCTGGGCTCAGATTCAGAAGGGAAGTTACACCATGGCCTTCCTGCTTCTATAGTGTGGCCCCTTCTGGGTCTCCACTTGTGGACTGCAGATACTTGGAACTTCTCAGCCTCCATAATCACATCAGCCAATTCCTTATTATATGTCTCCTGATAGATAAAAAGGGAAACAGAGAGAGAGAAGGAGGATAGAGGTAACACTCTGAGAAAGGATTTTCTTATTTAAATATGTCATGAAATAAAATAGTGAGGAGACTATAGGATTTCTCTGGCATTCGTGGAAAACAGAGCAGATACAGCAGATTCCTTGGAGATCCAGCTGTTGCCTGAGCTGGAGCTCTAAATTGTAGCAGGGGACGTGTAGCCCTGCGAGTAAATTAGAAATTAAACTAAACCTTGAATAGGACAGTATCTATAGATACAAAGATATAGATATATATATATATATATATATATATATGTATGAAAACTCATATATATGGATATTTATCTCTATGTATCTAATCTGTATCTATATCTATATTTATCTATGTATCTATATGAATCTATCCATAGATATATAATGTGCATCTGTATCTCTGTATGTATGTATCTCTCTTTCTATTGATCTCTATCTCTTTTCTATGTTTCATCTATCTATTGTCTGTCTGTCTGTCTATCTATCTTGTATTGATTCTGTTTCTCTGGAGAACCTCGACTAATACATCACTAATTGCACATAAAATAGCCCGTGTCTTAGCTTCTCCTGGAACAGAGTGTATGCAAACACACGCACACGGGTAGTTTAGTTTAGAAAGTAATTCCATGGAATCAAGGTGGGTGATTTGGAAAGAATGAAACAAGATCATGAGAAAAGCCAAGCTAGGGGTGAGGCATTGAGCTCGTTACTAGTAAAGGTCCCTCATACTAAAATTTTCTTGGACTCTATATGAAGTTGCTTAGAACACGCCTCCAAAGGACCCGTGTGAGGAGAGGTGGAAGGGGTGTTGGATCCCAGGCCCCATTGGTCAGTGAGTCACCAGGGTTGACAGCCCCATTGGTCAGTGAGTCACCAGGGTTGACAGCCCCATTTCCTCACGCTGCACGTGGCTGAGCAGTCAGAGCGAGATCAGCATGGCGTACTCGGCACTGGGATGGTTGGAATACACTTAGGTAATTCTGGTGGATGCCTTGGTGGATGGGTAGGAAGGAATGCCATCAGAAGGAGACAGATCAGGAAAGGTTTCTACCATACCCCATTAGGATGACACAATTTCTGTCCAAAGCAATGTCATGTAATGGAATAAGCGCCATGACTCAAAAGGCTTACAAAAGGATTCCAATTTGTGGAAATAGAGAAAGCATGAAAAATGGGAAGTTTTTTTTTTTTTTTAAATTAACAGAGCCACAACAATTTAATCTGCTATTGATTTCTAGCCATAGGTTTTGTTGTAATTTCCCCTTTCTGCTGGAGGATCCTGTACTTTTCCTTTTATCTTTAGTAAAGAGGGCGGCTCTCCTGTCACCATGTGCAGTTGTCCGTGTGTGAGAGCCTGTGTGGGGTCCCTGCACCAGGGAGAAGCATCAAGACTCAGGACACAGAGTTAGGTTCACTCTGCTCTTTGCCAGCTCCGTGATCTTGGTCTACCCTTGTCCCCTCTCAGCCACTTTTGTGAAAGGGAAGACTCTGATGGACTCAGTCCTCTGGAGTAAAAACTAAGTCTTACACTGCGATCACAGAAGTGAAGAGAAACTGTCTGACCCGCACATACCCCCATTTATGCTGGACGTGAAATTCTATCATCTTTTCCAGACCCTAATTCACTGCACAAATGAGTCTGGCAAAACGTCTCCTAACTCCTTAATGCAGACCTTTTCAAGAGGAAAAACATGTTCACACATTAAAACAGGAAACACAAATGAGTCATTCTCTCCCTGATGACCAGACTTTTTATTCAGTAAACATTTTCTCCCTCGAAGCCCTTTTCAGAGCCCCCACTGCATGCTGTCATTCACATCTTATTACACGAAGTCTGTGCAGACATGACTTGGGACTAATGGGGTTGCAGCCAATCTATTCTGAGGACGGGTTCATTAGATGCTAATTGCACTGAGTGTCCAAGTTAATTCCCACCTCTTCCATTTGTATATTCCTGGACCCTAGACAGTAATAGCTAAAACCCATCTATCTCCATGGTAACAGAGGAAGCCATAAAGAACCAATAGAGCTTGACCATGCAAGGGGGAGAGAATCTGTAGGTAGGAAATAATTGCATTTTAAACAGGGTGAGTGCCAGCTTTCAGAATAGGGTGCTGTGCTCAGACGAGGAGAGAATCTGCAAGGGCACTGACATTCACCCCAGGATTTGGTAGCCACTTAAAGGAGCCCCAGGTAGAGGGTTCGGCAGAGAATAGGCCAGGCAGGAAAAGCAAATGATAGTCAGAAACAGTTGCTGAAATGCAGGGGATTCTAGAAAAGGGAGTAAGAACTGATTGGGGTAGCATGCACGCCTTGAGTCAAGATACCCTGTACGTTGCCTCTTGCTCACCAAATAGAACCGTCCACAGGCTGCCGATGAAGTCACCAGAAAGGCCGGCAGACACACAGGGCTCCCGTTCTCAGGAAGCGTACACTCTCAGAGCATAAAAGCCAGGACCAAGTTGTCAAGAAAATACACAAAATAATTATAAACCCCAGGAAGTGTTGACAAGCAGAGGAACAAGGTTGGACATGAAATGGAAAAGAGCAGGAAGGCATCTGGATTTGAACAGTCAGAGAACACCCCTGTGACAGAGGACAGACAAGGGATGAAGGGCTAAGAGCCACGATGCAGCCAGCCATGAGGGAAGTTGCAGTCAGAGGAGGGCATGGGTGATAGCTCATGCGGCATGTCCTCAGCAACTCCTGGATTTATGTCTGCCTCTGCCATGTTTTCCTTCATCAGATGATGCATATCACTGAGCTTGAGGGCAAATCAAATCATCTCCAAATTGAAAATGATTTTTGTTCACTGCACCTCGATAGTGGAGGTCAGGAAATTTGTTTTCATGATGTTTATTGGCAGGAGAGGGCGATACCCCATCACATAGTCTCCTCAAAGGATCAGTCATGAGAAAGTTCTGCTCACTCAGATTTCCCTGCCTATAGCATGGTTGGGGGGGTTGTAGAATGCCTGAGAATCTCTTTGGGAAGTAACAGCTGCTGTAGACATCATGGTGTCAGTGGTGTTTGGCCCAGGCCACTGCTGTCCCTGCCTCTGCCAGCTGAGATGCCAGCACTGTCTTCTGATGGGGGAACCCTGGTTTTTCACCCCAGGGAGGGGTTTAGCTATTCTATCCCCATTGCTTCCAGGGGCAGCAGGCCCGACGCGTCAGGTTGGGATGAACTGATCAGCTCAGCTACCCTCCTTGTGGCCGGGGGCCGTGGGGAGGAAGAGCAGAAGGAAGAAGGATCTCACCAAAGTAGCAGAAGTCACATAAAACTGACTGGTGAGCTAGGAAGGGGATGGCAGGGAACAGTAGGTCAAACAGGCTAGTGGAAGAAAACGTCTGGAAAATTCCTGAGGCATGGGCTGGTGTCCTTATGGATTCTAAGGACTTTCTACAGAATGTTGTATGTGAGAACTAGGTTTGTTTTCAGGACTATCAAATTCCTAATGGTGGCCACCAGAAATCCTGACATCCAATTTCTTTCTTCCTGCAGGCTCATTTCTCTCGAGCCCGAAAGCTTTGCTGTAATGTACTAAACAACTAATTAGGCGGGTAAGACAAATGAGTAGTTCTAGAAGAAGAAAAAAAAAGACAAAAGATGTCTTTGGTTTCCCCTGCCTGACAAGCAAATAGAAATCTTTAAAAAATAAACAAACAAACTTTCATCACTGGGAGATTGGGGAAATGACCTCACATAAAATGGAACATCCAGAAATAGCACAGATTCATCCAGGAAGGAAAGAAAGGAGAGAAAGAGGTACAAAGCCTGAACCATAATTTTCCTTATAAGGAATATACTGAAATTGGTAGAAAGTAAAGGGAAACTTTGACAAATTCTAGAAATATTTCCTAATCTTTGGGTTGCTTCCATTTGGGATGCTTCCATTTGGGATGCTGTCACTCTGGAATCCTGAGTTTTCAGGTCAGGAAAGAATGAAGGTATCCCAGGAAATACCATGCCGGGAGCCTGCTGCAGGAGTGGGACAGAGATCCTGTCCACTGTGGGGCACCATCTCCCCAGATAAGAAACCTCTTTGTCTGAGGTGTCGGTGGTCAGAAATCAGGACATGCTACCCGGGTAGCCTTCCTCACTCCAGCCACAAGAAGTCTTCCTGTCTTCTTCAAAAATAAAACAAAGCAAAACAAAACCCAGCGTTTGTCGACGTCTGCGGCTGGGAAAGTTTTCGATGGGCCTCCTCCTCTTCCTCCTCCTCTTCCTCCAAATCCAAAACTAAAACAAATGAAGCAAACAGGCAAGGAAACAGAAGGCATATGGGTAGAAGTTCTTTTTTAAATTGTTTTTTAAGTTCCCTTTCACTAGTGGGTGGGTATTTTATAATAGTGGGAGAAAAAGACAGGGGGAGAGAAGGAGAGGGAAGCCAAGAGAGCCAAAGAGACAGGAAGAGAGGAAGAGTGATTCTTTTTAAAGAAGCATCAGTAGGGGAGCTGAGAAATGAGACCGGGAGGGGGAGGAAGGTAATTAAAGATGTGTTACTGAGCACGATGCTACTCCTCTCAAAGGCCCAGAATCTCAGGAAGACAGATGCACACTGGATCCACGCTTCTTCTTCTGCTTCTTCTTTTTTAAATAAAGGTTTTATTTATTTATTTATTTATTTATTTATTTAGACGTAGAGAGAGAGAGAGAGATCACAAGTAGGCAGAGAGGCAGGCAGAGAGAGAGGGGGAAGCAGGCTCCCCACTGAGCAGAGAGCCCGACGCGGGGCTCGATCTCAGGACCCTGGGATCATGACCTGAGCCGAAGGCAGAGGCTTTAACCCACTGAGCCACCCAGGCCCTAGGTCCACGCTTCTTAAGGACACCTTTACTCACCACCGACTGTGAGTGACCAGGTGACAGCAGCAAGCCCCAATAACCTGCCCCACCCTCCAGAAGTGGGCAGCAAATCTGTGATTTCCCATTAAGTATTTGTTGTTTGAGGCCACTAAGTGTTACAGCAGAAACCTGATTAACTCATACAGCAGACAGTGCATCCGTTTGGTGCACCAGACTTCAGAAACAAAGCTTGTTGGCTTAGATAGACCAGACTTTGGACTAATTAAGTGAAGATTATTACCTTGATAAAATAGTGGCTTACAAAGTAATGTGATTGTCTTTCCAAGAATTTTGTCATTTCTATTTTAGATGTTCATTTCTTTTGACTTTAGTGTCTTTTTAGTTTTTTTTTTTTTAAAGGTATTTTTCTTCAAATCAATTTCTAATTAGAACTGTGCCTGTTGGATGATTTTAAATATATCTATAGTCCATTTCTTTGATGAAAGAGTGGTTGAGCTGCCAAATATTCACTTAAAAGGCAGGAGCTTGCAAGTGTAAGGAGAACATTGAGAAAGTAGGAGAAATCCTGAGAACCTTTGAATGATAGGAAAGACAATAGATAGTCTCTGTACAACAATCTGAGAAACCTATCTTCCTGTCTTGGATTTTTCACCAATTAGGTCTGAGATATTGAGGAATTCATATCATTTTCTGGTTTTAATATTTTCCAGTTGTGTCACTGAATGCGTAGATCGGAATGTCGGATTCACCTGTGGTTCATTGGTGACTCGGGCGCAGCCAGTTCAAGCGATGGGGAAGAGGATGGAGAGACACAAGTTCTGAAACCCTCGCGCTTGAGTCAGCCAGACCCAAATCTGGTTTTAATTATTTTTTTCTGTTGAGGCTATCGATAATTTGTTGATGAGTTCTCCATAGCCAAAAAACATATATTTTTAAAATATTTTATTTATTTATTTGACAGACAGAGATCACAAGTAGTCAGAGAGGCAGGCAGAGAGAGAGGGGGAAGCAGGCTCCCTGTTAACCAAAAACATATAAAAGTCCATCAGCATAGGGGCACCTGGGTGGATCAGTGGGTTAAGCCTCCACCTTCAGCTAAGGTCATGATTTTAGGGTCTTGGGATCGAGCCCCACAGGGAGCCTGCTTCCCCCTCTCTCTCTGCCTGCTGCTCTGCCTACTTGTGATCTCTCCCTCACTCTGTCAAATAAATAAATAAATAAAATCTTTAAAAAAAAAATCCATTAGCCTAAACATTTTAAAACATTCTTTCTACACTAATATATTTACAGACCCAAAAAAAGAGATATGGTGAAGATGATGAGTTTGAAGGTAAAAATTACTAGTTTAGTCCTTCATTTTAATTTCAGTTTAAATTTCATTTTGACTAAAGGAGAGCTCTCCAAACTTACAGCGGCCTTTCTCTTTCATTCCATTTTTTTTTTTTAGGTTTGTGAAGACCCTTCTTCTGGTTGTTATGTCAATGACATGCTCTGGATATGTTGTAGATGGATTATTGTTTTTAAAAAGTATGTAAACAATAACAAGCTACAATTTATGTCATACCTTAAATGGTAGTAACAAGGATTCATTTTAGAAATGGCTGTTATAACTGAACCATTAAAATTCTATAACAAACTACTTAAATGGAAACAGTGCATGTTTTTAAGATTTTTTTTTTTTAAATAATGAGAATTGTTCCATTAGCTCTTTGCTTCGTTGAAAGAACATTTGGTCTCTTGGTGACAGGTTCCAACAGAGACCAGTTTCTCTCAAGCTGTAGCTTAATCAAACATATGTTCATGAAAATTAATGACAGGGATATTAACTTTCTTAATTCTAAAATTCTCACTGAAGACCTGAAAGAGATGCAAAAATACATGCTATTGTTTAAAATAAATTGCCAATAGATGATTAAGCCAAGAAGTTTAATCAACTAATGCAAGGAAGAGTCCAGACTTGCCGACAGAAACAGAAATTACATGTGCATGGAGGAAATGCAGCCCAGATCTGTTTCCCTTACATTAATGATTTTCTGTTTAACCTTGGAGGAACTCTTAATTATTCCGGGTCCTAGGTCTCTTATCGTATACTGAACTGGCTATTCTACATGCTCTATGAGATATTTCCATATCTAAAAGCATAGGTATGTAATGATCGTCATGACACCAATTAAACAATGGTATTTACCTCAATCTTAACAGTGAATCAAATCTTATCCTGTCCATGTTATATCAAAAATCCCTAAAGTGTCTCCTTACTTGACATGTATAGCTTCCCTTACTGCTGAAGGGACTTAGGAAAAGGGCTCTTTGTGTTTGGATTCAGATCTTTTTAAAAGCCATGAGTCCAATAAATAGGCCACTTATATTCTGTAATCTTCAGTTCTGTCCTCTGACTAGTGGCAAAAATCATGGCCTGTTTGAAGACTCTTTGTGAGGAATAAAAGAGATGATGTAACATAACTTTTATGGTTTAGGTACATAACTAAGTTATGCATGTGTAGGTGTAGCAGATGTTTATTGTATAAATACAAAGTTAATTGTATAAGAAACTTTATTTCATAATTTAAAAATAGTAGAGAGATTTCACATGTAATAATCATTATTGTTATTGAAGTTACTTAATGGTTTAGTAATGTTATTTAACAAGGCACATTGTCTGAAGTTGATCAAAAATGAAACTCAAATGTCTTAGATATGAGAAGTTTGTTCACTGTTGTAATGGTGAAGGGCAAAACACAGTAAGAGACAATTTCATCAACGGGCTCACTACCACTGGTGATAATTAATCCACATCTTAACTTTGCTCCATACCTTCCACTGGCTTTCTCTTCTCCTACTGCTTTTGCCACTTGGAAGGGACTTGGCCATTTCTAGTTTCCAGGCTGAGGTCTTTAAGGTTTATAGCTAGAAAGAAAGAAGTGAATCTTTCTTTAAAAATAAAATAATTTATTTATTTGAGAGAGAGAGAGAGAGAGAGAACAAGTGGGGGGAAGGATAGAGGGAGAGAATGTTCAAGCTTATTCCCTGCTGAGCCCAGAGCCCACAACAGGGCTCGATTCCATGAACCATGAAATCATGACCTGAGCTTAAACCAAGAGTTGGACACTTAACTGACTGAGCCCATCAGGTGCCCCAGAAATGAAGTATCTTCTGCCTAGGTATAATTGGAATCATTCTGGAGAAAAACACAGATTAGCCGTCCTTGGGTCATATATCCATCACGGTCTTTGTGACCGAAAGGTAGAAATACTGACTAACCACACAGGAGCCACCTGCCCATTTGCCTTCTTCGACCGAATGCCGTAGCCAGAGAAGCAGGGAATCTCTTATATCTTAGGGATTGAGGATGCTGGTTTATATTTTTATCTGAGCAATCTATGTCAAACTGAGCAATCTATGTCAAAGTAGGTCCAAACTGCTCCTCCCAGGTGCTTTTTGGCTGCATCATCCCCGTCCCTAAGACCCACTGTGACTCAGCCTCAGCAAGACTAGATCAGCGTTTCCTTTAGCCTTTTGCAGATAGCACTGATGGGTTGGAAATAGAGGCTGAGCATCTAAGTGGGGGAGCTTGGAATCCTGAGTGCAATGAAGGCAGTCCTAGACCGGCTCCTGCTTCATCTCAGGACCTCGGGACCATTTCATCTTTCTGAGTGTTAGTTTACATATCTATGGAAAGAGAAGTCTCTAATATAGGGTCTCTCTAAATGTACTTATATATTCAATGTCAGAATCAGACATGCATATGAGCATTTTTCATTAGCATGCATTTTTCCTACATCATCCTTTCTCTCATTGAGATAACTATTTTCTTTCTCTTTAAGAAAACAAGTGCATTTCCTCTTCAAAAAATGAACCCATATCTGAGCTACTATGAAGCCACAATCAACTACTATTATTTCCTGGGAAAAGCTTTCAATTTTCTGTCTAAACTCCTGGATCTTATATGGGATAAATTCACATACTTCTTTTTTTCAGATTTTACTAATTCACTGTGTCCTTGCTTCTTTTCTTCTTCTTGTCCTACCATCTCTTAAAATGGTCTTTAAAATGTTCAGTTTTCAAGTAATTGTTCTGATTTTCACTAAGCTGTTAGAATTCAGAATTCACAAACCCATGTACATAGGATTATTGGATACCTTGTGTTTTCACTCTAGCTGGATACCTAGAAATTTAAGCCTAGAAGGTATATTCCTATAATATATATCTATGCTTTTGTAAGAAACTTTTTTGGTTAGAGATATCTGTTTAAAGTATTAGAAGTTGGATCATATTCCTTTTCACAGATACTGATTCTACATTTGCGCCCAGAGAAAACCATTTATGAAATGAGAAAGAGAGACAGAGAGGGAGGTAGAAATTGTAATACAAGGACAGTGATTTTCTGTTTATTTTTCTTAACTTCCACCAAATTATAAGCTTCCTAGAAACAGAGACTGTGCCTAATTTATTTATGATTATTTCTCCAGAGCTAAACAGATCCAGGCACATAGGAGATACTCAACAAATAAATATCAGAAGAGAGAAAACATAGTATCACTCTTTTGTACACGTTGAGGTACAAATATAGTGCTTTCCTATAGTCTAATATTTAGCTACCACTTATTGTTTGTTTGTTTGTTTTTCAATACCCCCCATCACTGTGAAGACAAGAGAAGATACCCTTGATTTCTAGGAGCTTAAAGATCCACTAGAGAGATTAGAGGTTTTAGTCATCACGCTCTGTAGTTTATTTTATTCTGTGACAAGCTGGCACAGAGCAAACCTGCCCCATGCTGGCTTCCCTGTTCCATCTTCCCTGCCTGCTTCGTGGCTGGAGGGCTAAGAACTGTCCTGCAATATTGTAGCGAACCGTCCCAGTGGAGTGGCCAGATGACCTGTCTGCAATCGGAAGCCATCGGTTTTACTGCTCTCCTGCACCCCTCCTCCTCGTGGTTACAATGACAGCGATAATGATGGCTGATATTTTTCAGATATTTATTTTGTGCCAGGTTCTGATGGAATACGTTTATTTCATGTCACACACCCCTTTAAGGTACTTACTATCATGTCCCACATGATAAAAACACATTGAACAGCATCAAGAGAGACGAAATACCTTGCTTAAGGTCATGTGGTCAAAAGAGAACCCAGCTGAGAAGCCATGCACCTGGACTTTAGAACGGTCTGCCACGCTGTTCCTGAAGAGTTACAAGGACGCTTACCAGTCAGTGGACATTCACTATACGCCAAACCCCGCTCTGCCTGTTGTCTTATTTAATCCTGGTAAGAACCTCCACGAGACAAGTGCTTTTGTAACCATTTGCAAACAACCAAGCAGAGGCCCATGGAAGAGGGTGAACGGCACTCCCACGCCCACACAGCGGACCAGTGGAAGAAGGGCTGGGTGACCCTGGAGGGGGTGACTCTTACAGACGCTGCTCTCCAGCTTTCGGATCCAAACAAATCATGTTGTTGAACAGCAGAGACTCTCTCCTCTATGTGAGTTGTTCTTAAAAATTCCTAAGAGCCCTATGTCGCAAGCGCTACTAGCCCTGTTCTACACATAAGCGGTGGCATAGAAATAAGAAGCTCACACAAGGTTGCAGAAATAAGTGGCAGAGCTTAGATTTGAACCCAAACAGCCTGACTCTCAGCTAGGAGCTACTGTGCTGACTCATCTCTTCGATCCCGGACTGGGGACTGGAAGGACACATATCGCTACTCGGGAAGGGACGATGGCTGCACTACTGTGATAAACACCCCTGTGAGGCGGCCAGTCGGGGTCACATGATGGGTTATGGTGCTTGGCCAGAGTCACCATCTAACACAGCATGTGCACTCAAATAGTTCCCGTGCAGAGTGTCCCTCAGGGCTGCTCCAGGACAGCCCCCACTCCAATAACCAGACTGCTGGTTCCAGCCCTTGCTGTGTTTGATCCTTCCCCCACGAATTCCTACTTAGACTTTGGTTCTTTCCTGAAGACTTGTCTGACCCCAACAGGACCCCTTATGTGTTATCTCCTATAGTGACCCATAAGAAGGAACCTGTCAATAAGCAACATCCAGATTTATAATGTTTTTTTCTTTCCTTCCTTCCTTCCTCTCCCTCTTTCGCTCTCCTTCTTTCTTTCTCTTAATTGTTCAGGAAGAAAAAGAAGGTCTTCTTAGAAATAGAAATGAGTAGATGGTGATACCCCTCCTACAGTTTTTGTCCCTTTCAGTGAAAGACCCTGTCTTAACAATTGCAGAAAGCTGCTTTTGAGCATCAAAGACTACACACACAGCACACACACAGGCACACACACACACAGAGACTGAGCTTTTATTTAGTAATATGTAAAGTATTTATATTGTATTAAATTATTTCTCTCTTCCTCAAAGCCTTGTGAGACATGAAAAAAGCAAACATGGTATCTTCCTTCCATTCCTGGAATCTGAGATTCAGGGTAATTAACGGTAACTCTCTGAGAGATGTAGATGGCAGGTGGCTCATTTGAGATCAGCAGCTGGAATGCCCTTTGCCAGGTCCAGTGTCCTTCATGCTGCACCTAGTCAGCTTGGGAACCATTTCAGGACAACACAAGGACAGGAGGAATACACTCTGTTTCCAGGGTCCATACAGCCCCTGCCCCCAAAATTTATCATATCTATAATTATTTACATCTGTGATATCAGGATGATTTTAATCAAAGTCTAGGAAGTTGCTTTATTTCTCATTCTGGAAACTGCTTCTGTGTTTAAAACCTACCAAATTCAAATTGTAACATTTTTTTTTCTTTTTGTATTTCAGTCAAAATGATTTAGAATAATAGGCACAAATGTATTCAAATCATACTATTTCTATTCTCCTTATAAAGTTGGGAAATAGTTTAATAAGGCATGAAGGATAAACCGAACCATAACAGAGTGAAGAATTAATTTGCTAGTAACCATGTCAATTTTACTAACATGCATATTTGAATGAGGATAGGAAATGCCTTTCAGAGAGGCACATGAGTACTATAAAGAAAACCTCTCGCTGAATTACAGTTAACACTATAAAATGTGGCAGGCTGAAAAGTTTAGAATAATAAAAAATCATAGCAGGACCAACTTCCTTGATATCACAGAGTGTGAAGGAGCCAGAGAGAGAGAAAGGAAATCCTATTTTATGGGCACTTCTCAAAGTGTACCTGTCTTAACTGTATCTTCTATCACATGAGCCAGTCCTGTTTTTAGATCACCTGCTGAGATGCTGTTTTGAGTGTCTCTTAAAATGGAAATTTTCAAGGTATAGTAGAAAAAGGGACACTAACATAAAAAAAAATCAAGAATAAAATGTAGTGCCTCAGATAAATCTCAAGTTTTAACTGCTTATGTGAATGACTTCTGTACTTTTCTAAAGTGACCAGGATTTGCACCGGGCAAGAATAAGGTGCTTGGTGGGAGTAACTCTTGAAAGAGGTAGTATTTTTGATTCTGACAAACATCTCTATTCATCAAAAAATACATATTGTTTATAAATAATTCATGGTAAGTGATGGATATAAGCCTTACTAGGAACATGCATTCCTTCCTATGTGTATGTATTGTTTTCTTTTCTTCCTCCAAGATCATGTTAACTAAATTAAATGTGTTCAAGCCTACTTGATTCCATGCCACCTGAACGTCTTGACTTGGGACATGGAGTGTCCTGACTTTTCTCAAAGAGAATTGGGTACTTTATGGAGATCTACAAATACCATTGGGTGCATGTGGATGGATGCACATAAGACGTGTGCCATAATTGCGTGCTCGTGCTGGGCTGAATCCCGTCATCTGCCTTATTAACACCTCTTCCTCGTGGCCATGATCAGAACGATTATTTGACTTGTTTTATGGTGTGAGAGCTGTTTGTTGGTTGGACAGAAGTTTCATCCCTGAGGTGGAAGCACAGCCGTACCATTGATAATAAACAATTTCTCAAAAGGCTGATGAATCTTCTCTGCTTGCAATGAGGTGAGTCTCTTAATATATCATGGGCCAGTTCATTTTCTTAGGTGTGTAGGACAGTAAATCCTCTGGTGGGACTGCATACCTGTGTGGACTGTTGGACCATTACCTAGAAGAGGAAGTGGTATGGGCACAGACAGAGGTGGACCCCGGATGCTGTATTGTATTAGGGTGCATTTTCTCCTGTGCCTCCAATATTAACATGCATGCTTCTGTCATTCTTTCTCCTCCATTCAATAGTGGCTGTCCTTTCACTATTGAATTTGGAATAGTTTTTAATTAAAAGTGATGAAAAAAATATAAATTTGTAACTTAAATAAAATCATTCTTTTGGGGCACAATATTTATCTATCATCTATTGCATGTCCATTTCAATATATTTTAGGTAGTTTATTAAGTGAGTCGATGTTGCTTGTTGCTTTTGGTTTTACAATTTCAAAAGGACATAATGCAAAGTTAAATTTTACAGAGGCGTTGGCACTTCTCTAAATGTCCCAGCTTTTAGCCTTACTGTCCGCCTCTCTGGCTTTATCATGCTTGAAATAGATATAATTGAAAAGGTGTATTGCTATTTGCTTTTGCCAAAATATGCCATTCCCTGAATTGATTCTGTGTCTCTCTCCCTCTTCCTCTCCCTCTCCTCTGCCCCCCAACAGCCTCCATAGCACAATAAGCATCAGTGAAGAAGAGTTTTAGGCCTTTCTTGTGTCTTTTATTTTGATTCTGATATGGATCTCGAAGGCATCTACTCTCTGGCTTTGTAAAATGAATGATAATCTTGACTCTACTTTCTAATGCCCAAGCATAAAGAACTTGCTTCTAGTTAGAGCAGCCAATTTAATCTTTGGACAGCTCTGAAAATACATGTTTAAATGTATCCTATGATTTTGACCCATCTCAGATCCTAGAATAAAGAAGAGATACGGGTACAGATTTGCTCCATAATTGATAGAAATGATAAATGCTAGAAAAGCAATAGTATGTAATTAGTTGATGAATTTTTAATCTTTCCGATTGAAAACCAAGGAGTCTAACATTTCTTCTTTTACATGTAAGCATTTTTCTTTCCTTAATGGTTAAATAAGTACCAGATTCCATTATTCCGATCAATTACCCAATCTGTTATTTCTTTTGTCCTGCTTATGAAGTAAAGGCAAGCACGATTGTTTCAAATTTGGCTTCTCTTTGCATGTTTTCTTGACAGCTATGAAAATCTATCTTTTGAAGTGTAGTGCTAGCTGAGTAGGAATGCATAATTTAGGTTGCCTACTTTGATAATAAAAATAAAAACTCCATTTGCTGATGAATAGTCATTGTTACTGTGATCCATTCTCCAGCAATGACTGGAAGCTTTGGGGCTAAATGATCCACACGTGCTTTTCTGTTATGTAAATCCAGCAAAGAAAATGCCTTTTACAATTTCTAAAGTAGAGGCAGCTGGGTGGCTCTGTTGGTTAAGCTTCTGACTCTTGATTTCAGCTCAGGTCATGATCCTGGAGTCCTGGGATCCAGCCCCACATCCGGCTCCCTGCTCAGTGGGGAGTCTGTTTCTCCCACTCCCTCTGCACCCCTACTACCCACTCATGCTCTTTCGCTCAAATAAATAAATAAAATCTTTAAAAAAAGTAAAATTTCTGAAGTACTCAGCATAGTCTTTCAGGGTTCCATATTCTCAGTGCTAAGAGAATTTACTAGCAGAATAAATACTATACTAGCAGAATAAATTGTACAATTTGATGTAGCTTATACTGAACTATGCAAGCTTTCCCCTTTGTACTGAGCAGAAAGTGGACGTATCTTCCTGCAATGCTGCCTGCTGCCTTCGCAAACCCGATTTCACTGCCCTCACTGTGGCGATTCACTCACCAGATTCAGCCTTGCCCAGCTCCAGAGTTAACCTCAGTGAAGTCTCATAGAGTATAGGAATACTCGGAGGCGTCTGCACAGTGATGGCTCCAGGATTCCTACAGGAATGGGGTTAAAAGCAGCACTTTCGTGTGTGTGACAGAGTTGGCATTAAGGGTATGGGAAGACATGTGCTAAAGTTATGTTTGTATCAGCCTGGTGTCTTTACTAGTATTGCCAGTTAGAGATATAAAAGCACGAAGTAGTCTAATGAAAATTTTATATTATTTTTATGTAAACATGAGAACATACTGATTCTGAGTAGGAGCACTAGGGTTGCAGTGTCAGCCGGTGGAGAGTGTGATATAAAGAATCACGAGCCACCATTTGCTGCTGTGGCTCACAGTACCTGGTCTAGAATGGACTCTGCTCTGTCACCAGGGACACTGGGCACCTGTCCATCATGTTAATCATAGTGCTTCCTCTGTCGTCACATGGCTTTGTCTGTCATGGAAGCAGGCTGCTTAGATCTGTATTTAAGGACAAACTTGCAATTTCTTCTTCCATCCAAGATGAAATAAAAAGAAATAGGTCTACTAGCCTGCCAAAACAAAACAAAAACAAAATAAAACACCACAGAGAAAGTGAAAAAAAATATGTAAACCTGTGCCTTTTAAAATATTGGACATCTGTTAATGGAAGGCAGCAATCCTTTAAGAATGAGAAACGAATGAAGTAAGACCTATGGTTGTCCCCACTTATCGACTGGAGTGTTTCCAGATCACAAAACAGGCAGGTGAACGCAGAAGGAACTTGGTGGTCTTCATGTTTGAGGGGCTAGGGCAGAGCATCAGGGAGGAGAGGGCTAAACAGAGATGAGGGAGTTCTAGATACTGGGGGGAGATCTCTTTGGAACCTTCACCTAAGCACAGGTAACACATGTGCATGAGTAATCTATCAGAGGGCAGTGAAGAAACCATTGAAGGGATTAGAGGGGAGAAATCTTAGGCTCAAACAGTCTTGGATAGAGTTACTCTTCCCACCACAGATTGGAACAACCCATAATTCATGAGATATCAGTTAGAGGATTTTGAAGATCTTTGTCTCAGTAATGGCCCCAAATTAGCCTTAGATTCAATGATATTCTCCCTAAGGAAGCTTAAAAGCAAGTGCCAAAAATATTTCCAATAAATTAGCTAAGATCTAGAACAAAGTTCAAGAATATTTATTAGGATACAAAAATAACCAACATACAACAAGGTAAAACTCACCACGTCTGGCATCCAAGAAAAAAAATCATTTATCATTTATCATTTATGCAAAGAAGCAGGAAACTATAAGGCTCAGTGAATGGAAACATCAGCCAGTCGAAGCCAAACCAGAAATGACACAGATGGCAGAATTAGCAGACCAGGACGCTGAGACTATCCGTGTAATGTGTGGAACATGATCTGGTGTGTTCAGCTCAAAACTATGCATGCAAAGTAGAGACATGACAAATATATGAAATGCCGAAATCAGACCTACTAGAGATGAAAACACAGTATCTAAGTTGAAAATGACACTGGATGGGATTAATACATTAGACATTATAGATACTACAGGAGGAAATCGTATCTAGCAACCATGCTCCTACATATTTGCCCAAATGAGTTGAAAGGATGTACCCACACAGAAATCTGCACACAAAATTTGTAACAGCTTTATTCATAACTGCCAACAACACAGAGGCAACTAAGGTGCCCCTCGGTAGGTAAATGAATAAATAAACTGGACAGCATTCATATAGTGGGATACTTATTCTTAATTAGAGAGAAATGTGTTATCAAACCACTAAAAATTATGGAGGAACGTAAAACACGCAGTATTAACTGAAAGAAGCCAGTCTCAAAAGGCTAGATATTGTTTGATTCCAACTCATTAATAATTTTTTTGGAAAAGGCAAAACTATGGAGAGAGTATAAATCTCAGTGGTTCTTGGAGTCAAAGGGAATAGTGGGGTGAATGGATGGAACCATGGTATTTCCAGATTAGTGAAACCCTTCTATGATGCTCTAATAGTTGATACATGACATTAGCATTTGGAAAACCCATAGGTCTGTACAACACAGTGCTCTAATGTAAACTATGGATAATAACGTATTAATTGTTAATTAATTATAACAAATGCATTACATCACGACAAGTTATTAATAAAAGGGAAAATTGCAGGGACAGAGGAGCAGGAGTATAATGGGAACTTTCTGGGCTTCCTGTTCAGTTGTTCTGTAACCCTGAAACTGCTCTAAGGAATACAGTCTATTAATTTTTTTAACAATCATCAGAAATTTAAAAATAGTATTGATCACTGTTTTTTCAAATGCCTCTCATAGGAACTGAGTCTTGATAAAGACGATGATTTGTCGTTCATGTACAATTCATCAGAAAATTAATAGAAACAGGAAGGGGGAAGCTATAAGGACAGGACAACTATCCTGTCTTCCGCTGCCCTGACTTGTTTCAGCAGGAAGTTCACGCTCTGGACAGCTTGAATAATGGATAACTCTCAGAAATAATAATCCACAACCATTGTTTCTGCCATGTGAGCTTCTGGAACTGTGGGATGGCACACCATAAAGATTTTACCCATTAGTAAGAATATTGCTGCATAGTTACTTAGTGTGGTTGACTAAACACACCACACCTGTGCCTTAACAGATATTTGAGTTAAGGAACTTGTTAATGTGTGCTTGTGGAATTAGAGAACTCTATGAAAGGTTGGCTTGGGAAGCAGGAACCAAGAACAGCTCAACGCATATAGACTTGAGCTGAAAGCATATCTAAAGGCAGAGTCAAAGTTGAAAATGATTTTGACTACTCCCTCACACACATGATTTATTCTCTTTTACAGATGGAGAAACTGTGGGTCAAGTAGTTGTCATGAACTTTCCCTGCACTCACACAATGGTAAGTAAGTAGTGCTGCCATAAACTAAGGTGGTTGAGCCCCCAAGCCTTGATTTCCACTGGGCCACTCCTCCTCCTTTCTTGCTGCCATTACTTGGCAGAGCTCGGTGGAAAATGTACATTCTCTGATTCTCAGCTAAGAGTTTGTTTTGTTTTCCATGCCCCCACGCATTTGGTGGGATTTTAATCTACTGATCTCCAGCTTTCTGCCAGACAGTGGAAGCCCATTCTTCGCACAGGCTCTGGGGCTTAGATTGTTGAATTGCCACCATTTTGGACTTTTTTTCTTCCTAAACCCAAAGAAAGAATGCAGCAGGGATAGTTATGGAGATGATGATTCCCAAGAGCTAACTGTCTTTTAAAAGTGATTTCTTACGATCTCCTGCTCTCCTTTACTCAGGATAATGATCAGAGTAGCGGCGCCGTGAACTGATGACGTGCTCTTGTGAGCTCTTCCTTCCACAAGGTTAAGGGGTTGCTGGGCTTTTGTGCTGGGTTACGTCTTCTGATAGAACACCAGTACCTTGAGCTTTGTCTAAATTGGAAGGCAAATAATATTCATATCTGTATTTTTATGATGTAAACATTTCTTTGAGAATACAAAGCAAGTTTTTCTCTAAATACTGACTTTTCTACCATATCAAGATGTTATTTCCTATTATATTGAGTTTGTTATAGTCTCAAAAGATGGACCTGAATGTTTGATTAGTTTGAAATATGAATTTCTTTTTTTTTTTATATTTTATTTATTTATTTGACAGAGATCACAAGCAGGCAGAGAGGCAGGCAGAGAGAGAGGGAGGGAAGCAGGCTCCCTGCTGAGCAGAGAGCCCAATTCGGGGCTCGATCCCAGGACCCTGAGATTATGACCCGAGCCGAAGGCAGATGCTTAACCCACTGAGCCAACCAGGTGCCCTGAAATATGAATTTCAAACTACGAAAGTGACAATCTGAGCTAACTAGCCAAAACAGTTAAAGAAAAAAAAAAAAAAAGGTGGCTCTGATGGCTAGAAAACTTAGGACTTCTTGATATTTTGGATGAGACCGATTAAGGCCAATAACCATTAAAAACAACAACTGATGTTGAAAGAAAATTTCAACTATCAATTTAGCTTTGAGGTCACTGACGTGCACTTTCCCATTAAATATGTTGTAACAGACTCAGAGAGGTCAGGAAATTTGCCCCCCTTATCATAGCCATGAAAGTGAGTATTCGAGCTTAAAATTCACTCTATATTTTAAGCACAGGGAAACAGGAAACAGAAGTAAAGTCAACCTGATGAAGAAAAATAATCTTCTCAATAAGTGATGCTAGGACAGTTAGATGTCCAAATCTTAGAAATGAACTTGGATTCTTACCTCACACTATATTAAAATTTATTCCAAAATAGATTATAGACCCAAATGTAGTTTCCAAAATTATAAATCTCCTGGAAGGGTTTTTGGAGAAAATATTTGTGACCTTGTCTTAGGCAAAGATTTCTTAGATATGCTCCCAACCGCATGATTCATAAAATTTTAAAAAATGAACCCAATCAAAATATAAAATTTCTGTTTTTCAAAACCACCATTACAATGAAATGAAAAGACACATACTGGGAGAAAGTATTACAAAGCATATATCTGATAATGGACTTGGGTGCAGAGTTTATAATGGATATTAAAGTTCAATAACAAGAAACAATCCAATAAAAATTTTGAGCAGAGGGATGTCTGGGGGGCTCAGCTGGTTAAGCAGCTGCCTTCAGCTCAGGACACTATCCCAGGGTCCTGGGATCAAGGCCTGCATCGGGCTCTGCTCAGCGGGAAGTCTGCTTCTCCCTCTCCCTCTGCCTATTGCTCCTCTTGCTTGTGCTTTCTCTCTCTTTCTCTGGCAAGTGAATCAATAAAGTCTTAAAAAGATTTTTTTGAACAGACAATTGCTGAAGAGGCACTATATCACTGAAGATATAGTGATATCAAATAAACACATGAAAATTGCTTAATAGCATTAGTCATTGGGGAAATGTAAATTAAATCCACAATCAATACCACTGCATACTAATTAGACAAAGTAAAATTAAAAAGACTAATGTACCAAGTGTTGACATGGAGCATTGGGAACTCTCATTTTCAGCTGTTAGAGATTTTAAATGTTACAACCGTTTTGGAAAAATTAGTTTCTTAAAATGTTAACATCCACCTACTCTATAAGCCATATTCAACTCTTAGGTATTTATCCAAGATAAAGTTTGTATACTTTAAAAAGGGGATCTGTACACAAAGATTTGTAACATCTTTATTTCTAGTATTCTCCATTTGGATATAACCCAAACAGGTGAATGCACAAATTATAGTGTGTCCACACAATGGAATACAGCTTCCACAGTGTAGCAATGAGGTCATATCCCAAAATAAAGGTGCCAAGGAAAAGAAACCAGGCAAAAATTTATAACTATTTTTATGATTTCATTTATATAAATGTCTAGATAATGCAAACTCATCTATAGAAATAGGGAGCTGATTGCTGGTTGCCTGCCAGTGGGGGTGACAAGAGGGCCGGTGGAGGGGTTACAATGGGCCCCAAAGAAGATTTTGGGTGTGGTAGAATTATTCACTGTTTTGTTAGGTGATTGATTTGTGAGTATATACGCATGTTGAAACTTCTTATTGTATATTTTAAACGCTTACAATTTATTGTGTACAACATGTATCTATATCAATCTGTTAATAATCTAAAGAAATTATGCATGAAACAGAAATACCATTTATGGCACATAGATAAGTAGTATTAAGGAAATGATGCATTCTAATTAATTAATTAATTAATTTTAAAATTTATTTTATTTATTTGAGTGAGAGAGAGACTGAGTGAGAGCAGGGGGAGGGGCAGAGGCAGAGAGGAGAGAGAATCTCAAATAGACTCTTCACTAAGCCTGGATCCCAAGGCAGTGGGCTCAATCTCACAATACTGAGATCATGACCTGAACTGAAATCAGGAGTTGGATGTTCAACGGACTCAGGTGCCCTGAAAGGATGCATCTTAAAAATGTGGATTGCTGCTAAACTGAACATTTGAGGGAAATGTTTTATAGCATTAAATGCGTATAGTAGCAAAAGGAAAAACTTATGAATAAGTAGCCATTCAAATTTTAAAAATTAAGAAAGAAATAATTCAAAATAAAACACAAAACAGAATGAAATAATAGAGTTAACAACAGAAATTGGGGACATATAAACCCAAATTGTAAAAGAGAAGAGAACAAAATAAAAAGTTGCATTTCTAAAAAGATGAAAGAAATAGATCTCTGTTAAGACTGATCAAGGAAAAAATGAACAGAGAACAAATAAACATAAAATGGAATATAAAACCTGGCATTGGAGCAGATCAGCAGAAATGGAAAAGGTAAAGAAATTTGTGATCAATGCTCAGCCAAGAAATATGAAAATTTCATTGAACTTGACAATAAGAAGTTGTAGCTAATATAGTGGTGTCCCAATCTTCTAAGAAAAGGGACAACATATAAATCATGCTACCAGAAAGTACCTGGTGGTTCTAGATGAATTGCTCACTTACATGAAATATGCAACAAAAGTCTTAGCATGACTGATGAGTTTACAGGTGATTTTTGTTAAACAGTCTATGACATAAAAATTACTTGAGAAAAGAAAAAAAAATAAGGAGACATTCTTTATTTGTATGATGAGGGCTAGTCTTACCTTCATGCCAAAAATGGAGAGTTATTTTTCTTAAATCTCATTAACATCTGTCTTCTCATGATCTTTCACTCTGCTTGATCTACTTTCTGGAACCAGGGAGAATATGTCAAATTCTTTCTTCAAGTTTAGTCTTTAAACATGTGAATGACATACTTTATCTGCCCCAATTTGTCCTTCTCAGAGCTAAACAAGACTCTTTAAAATGACTTATGTCAAACCAGAAATATTAATTGTAATCTGCACATAGAAATAAGCAAGTATTCTTCTCATCTAAAAGAATATTCCTCTTAAAAAAAAACTTTAAGTAGTCAAGAATTGCAGAGATCAAACTGTGCAGTAGAGAATTCTAGCTCAAAACAAATATAAGGGAAATGACTCCTCTCTCTGTCTTTCTTCTCCAACAAATTCTTCCCCTAATGTCTTCTTCTCTACCTCTCTGCCCGTCAGGTTTGGCTCTCAGGATATTTTGCCTCAACTTACTACAGTCATCATCACATCCAATGATAATGGATCTCATGAGAGTGTTCATACCCTGTGAAAGAAAAGACAGCATCGAAGAAGTCATTTCTTCTCATGGGATATTGAGCTAATCCATTATCTTAACCCATCATCTTGGAAACACAGTGTCAGGTATTCTTTATATCAGTATGCTGTATGTGGTCATTGGGTGTCAATCTCTCTTTAATTTTGTCCGGTGTCTAGATTTCCCAGAGTACATGAAGTCCTGCATGTACTCCTCTCCAGTATCCCAGGTAGGGAGATGGAGATATCCATGCAAATGAGCACTGGTCTACTCCATATATGAAATAAAGCACAACCTACCTTTCAGGAGGTTCAAGTTTCTCTTCTTTACTACAGTTGAAAGAAGAAACAGAATGCATATATGTCAACAATAATTAAGGTTATTTTTGTGGTTTTTTTCCCAATGCACCAATAAAAGTTGTCAAAATTACACGTTTCTTAAGATTATTACATGTCCATATGTCTCATATTCTCACTTTAGCTCTCTGTATACTTGTAAACCCCAGAATCCCATAATTAGCTGGATTAGATATGTGTGAGAAATCCAGTCATGACTGTAGAAGATGTATGTGTTCATAGTAATGAGCATCTATAAATGACTACATTTCTGTTATCCCTGGGTACTATATGCCGAAGAGATTTATCTCCTATTCCAATCCCGTTAGAATTGTCATTTCAACAAACAATTCTGTTCGTCAGAGAGTATTTTTCCTGGTTGAATTCCCTCTAGTCAACTCTCTCATCATCAATAGCTTTGTTATCCAACAGATGTAAGAGGTGGTTAATGACTCCCTTGTGTGTGGCATCATGTAGGTCTCATTTATTGCAACGTCGATCCAAGAATTTCTTATTCCTGCTAGTCCCAAGAGTCTGGAACATCTGCCTCTTGCCATCTCCTGACTTTTAATTTCTTTTCATTCAATTTATTTCTCTGAGTAGCCTGGTTCCCTGGGAAAGGTAAGTGCATGTATATACATATACATCAGTTAATTAAAATGTATTTATCAACCCTAGTGGGTGGTAAGATGCAGTCTCCACCTAAAAGACAGAATGTCAATTAAACATTTGCTTTGAGTAAAAATCGATCCCATTCTATTTTTCATTCTTTCATTTATGTGTTCAGATTATTTTAATGATGCATCTACCCCAGGGTCTGTGCTAGCTCTGTAAGCTGACAATACTCAGCCCTGTCCTCATGGAACTCAGCATCTTGAGTTAAGTGTGGGTAATTATCTGTCCCTACAATTGGCACTTTTAGTCCATAGGCTTCATGAAAAATTCCATTTCCTAGCAAGCTTGCAAATAATGTTTTTAAACATTGCCTGTTGCACTTTATTTATGGGGATTGTTATTATGGAAACCTGTTCCGTATCCCCATTTTACAGCCAATTATCTGCTGCCTGTCTTTTTCAAGTGTCTTAAAGCAGACCTTGAGACAAGGACTTGGAAGCAAGCAGTTTCTTCAGGAGATGGAAGTGCAAGAGAAGGAGCCGGAAAGTGAAGTAAGGGAAGAGAAAAACCACTGATGTGTTTACCACTCTGCATGACTGGAACTCAAACCACAGAGATTTCTCTGGATAACTTCACCATTTTCCTATCAAGATCTGGAGAGGCTGAGATCACTTATCACTGACTTCTGTCCCACAGTTGTTAAACATTGATCTTGGCAGAATCAAGCCTCTCTGTGCTTTCGGGTCTGGCTTGCAGAGCAGAGGAAGCTTGGGCGGCCAGAGCACGGCCTCAAACAAAGAAGTCAGGAGAGGGACACAGTCATCTTGCTGCTAATTACCCACCAGAGCTCAACAGTGGTCAAGACAGTATGGATTGGAACAGACATTCCTATTCTATGATCTATATATTCTTAAATTACAGGACAATCTGGTTATCTCTGCAGGTAGAAGGTACTGATTGTAAAAGGAAGGAGGTGGTGATGCCATTTTTACCAGCTGACACGGTAACTTGTGGGCAATCAAAGACTAGAAATGATTTTGGTCTAAGCTGGTGGTGGGTATTCAGGAGGGTATGTATTGCATGGAGCACTGGGTGTGGTGCATAAACAATGAATCTTGGAACACTGAAGAAAAATAAAATAAAATAAAATAAAAACCCAAAACCTCTTTCTATGCGATAGTGATTCTTTTGTTTCGTTACAAATGCTACTGCTCCTCCTTCTCCCATTATGATATAAACAGCTACTATCTACACGATTACACTAAGCTTATTTTCCCTTCTGCCGATAATATCCATATTGCAATCTGAGCTCAAATATGGGAGCTAGAGCCTGGCAGTGTTTATAAACCAGGTGGTAATGGGGGAGAATTGGGGAAATAGAAGTGGGAGTTCAAGAAAGAGCATGATAGAATTGACTCCACTCTGAAAAGAAGAAGAAGAAAAAAAACCCTCCAAAATATTAGTGAAGCTCCTCCATCCATCTCAGATGCTAACGGACATTCCTCTCAAATGCACACATATTATCCCAAAATTCCCGCTAGACATATGGACCCACAAAGTCTCTAAATGTCCGTCTGAGAAACCAACTCTCTCTGCACCCACATTAGATCAATGATCCGGAAAGGCAAAGGTCTCTGGTTTTGACATTTGATTGATAAGAATAATATGCTCGGTATTTCCAACTGTGCTGATATGTTGATATTTAACTTTCTCAAGAAAAAAAAATACAAAAGGATTTTTCTTTTCTTAAAGGGAAAACCAACCAGCTGTTCTCTGATCTGTTGAAAGAAATTACAGTATTTCCCATTACCACTGGATGCTTTATGGGTCTGGGTTATTTACTGACCCATGAAATCTCAGTTTGGATGCAGCATCTGGCCGCTCAACAAAGTCTTATATTTTACACAATTTTCCACCTGGACTCACCAGAAAATACAAACCTAAACTTGATATAAATGCCAACTACTCCTTTATGTCATGTTAATTTATTTCCAAACTTTTCTGAAACTGTTTGGCTACCGAGATCCTCTTGGTTGGGGTCCCACCAGGCCCCCAGCCCTACCATACCCTCAGACTGATAAAGTTCCCAGAACAGACTTGCAATTCTAAATGAGGACAAAGGTGAGCGGCAGGAGAGAGTGTTGGGCAGTAAAGGCCCTGACACCACCTCCCCACATCCTGCTAGATGTCCTCTAGTTCTCACTGTTGATGTCACTCACACCCACCTGTGTGTGCAATGCTACCCGGATCCTTCCAGATTCTCCTTTGTTGCTGGGAGCTCTACAGGGACCATTGGTAGTCTGACTATTGGTTCAGAACCTGCTTAATTGCCTGAGGTACAACGAACACACATGATCCACTTGATTAACATTTAAATCTGTAAAATGCATATTTTTTCATGAATAGATTTTAATTGCATAAAGGACATATGGTATTTTAGAAAATTCATGTGGCCTCTATGTGCCAGGTGATTTTTACTGATATCTTCTTCCTTGTATGTAAGCCTCATAGTAGTCCTGACTGCTGTTTGTCTTTTTATTCCCTTTTTGCAGGTGAAGAAACGGAGGGTCACAGGGTTGACACCATTCCCCTATAATGCGCAAGTGGAAGAACTAGAATTTTAATCCATTTTTTTACAATATTTTCAAAGCCAGCCCATCAAAAAATATTCTACCAAGATTCCTTTGCAGTAATTACCCTATTTCCCTATCTTGGGAAAAAGTTAAAAAAAATAGGACAAATTATTTGGGCACCATTTTTAATTAAACTTTGTAAATTATAAATTCCTGTACAACTGTAGAAACTAATGCAGAGATTCGACATATATTTTATCCAGTTGTACCCAATGCCAACATCTTGCAAAACCATGGTAGGTGTCACAGCCAGGATATTGACATGGGTACAGTCTGGATACAGAACATTTCCATCTCCGCAGAGGGATTCTTTTCCTAGCTCTATCCCCTTCCATCACACCCCCGCCCTATCCTCAACCCTCAGGAAGCACTAACTTCCTCCCTATTTCTATAATTTAATCATTTCGGCAATGTCATATGAATGGAATTGTACAGTTGGTAACATTTGGAACTTTTTGTTACTCCCATTTGTCTGGAGATTTGGAGATACAGCAAACTGTTACTGTATCAGCATTTTCTTTTTGTTACTGAGTAGTATCCCGCAGTGCAGAGGTACCAGTTTGTGTCTCCTGACCCACCTGAAGGACATCTGGGTCATCCCAAGTTGACACTCTTACAAAGAAATCTACTGGGAACAGTTATGTGCAGGTTTCTTGCATAAACATAGTTTCATTTCTTTCTGATAAATGCACAGGAATGAAATTGCTGAGTTATTTGGCAAATGCATGTCTCTCTGGTGTAAGAAACTCTCAAACTGCTTTTCTGAAGATCTGTGCCATTTTATCTCCCACCAAGGATGATATTAGTGATCCAACATCTCCACATCCTTATGATCATTTTGTGCAGTCACCATTTCTATTTTACCCATTCTGATGGGTTTATAGTAATATCTCATTGTGTTCTTTTTTTTAATTTTAATTTTTTTATTTTTTATAAACATATAATATATATTTTATCCCCAGGGGTATAGGTCTCTGAATCGCCAGGTTCTCATTGTATTCTTAATTTGCATTTCCCCAATGTCTAATGATGCTGAACACGTTTGCATGTGTTTACTGCCATCTGTAAATCCTCTTTGGTGATATCTTATTTTATGTATTCTATTTTCCAATCAGATTGTTTGTTTCTTCAGAGTGCTTTATTTATGCTAAATACTAGTAGGATATGTAGTTTGCAAATATTTTCTCCTGACTTGCAAGTTATCATCTCATCTACATAACTGTTTTGCAGAGTGGTAAGTTTTACTTATGATCAGGCCCTATACATCAATATTTTATATTAGGGATCATGATTGTTGGTGCAAAATCTAAGAACTTTTTGTCTACTCCTAGATTTTTTTTTAAAGATTTTATTTATTTATTTGACAGAGAGAAATCACAAGTAGATGGAGAGGCAGGCAGAGAGAGAGGGAAGCAGGCTCTCTGCCGAGCAGAGAGCCCGATGAGGGACTCGATCCCAGGACTCTGAGATCATGACCCGGGCCGAAGGCAGCGGCTTAACCCACTGAGCCACCCAGGCGCCCCTACTCCTAAATTTTTAAGATTTTCTATTTTTTTCCCCCTTAAAGTTCCCTAGCTTTATACTTCACGTTGAAGTCTGTGATGTATTCTGAGTGGATGCTTAAGCTATGAGGTTTAGGGCAAGGCCATCCCCCCCCACCCCAGTTGCTTCAGTGCCATTTGGTAAACAAGTTATTCTTTCTCCTGTAAATTACTTTTACACTTTTGAAAAAAAAAATCAGTTATACTTTTGTGTATGAGTCTGTTTCTGGCTTCTCTCCTCTGCACCATTGATCTGTGTGTCTATCCTCCTGCTAAAACCACACTACTTTGATTATTAGCTACATAGTAAGTCTTGAAACCTGGTAGACTGCTTTCTCCCACTGTTTACTTCTTTTTCAAAATTGTTCAGATATTCTAGTTTATTTGAATTTCCACATAAAGTTTAGAATAATTGTATTTGTATCTCTAGATCATCATGCTTGGATTTCAATAATAATTGTGTTAAACCCATATATCAGTCTGGGGAAAGTTGAAATATTTACTCGACTGTGCCAATCCATTTCTTTAGACAGTCATTGATTTCATTAATCAGCACTTTGTAGTTTTTAGTAATAAGTCCTGAAAATGTGTTATTAGATTTACACAGAAGTATTTCATTCATTTGTAATTTTATTTATTTTGATTAATTAATTAGTTGATTAATTTTAAACTCCAAGCCCAGCATGGAACCCAATGTGGAGTTTGAACTCACGACCCTGAGATCAAGACCTGAGCTGAAATCAAGAATCGAACACTTAACCAACTGAGCGACCCAGGTACCCCTCATCCTTCAGTGAATTTACTTTTATTAAATTTAAAAAATATTTATTAATTTATTTACGAGAGAGAGAGAGAGAGAGAGCAAAGGGAGGGGCAGAGAGAGAGAGATAGAGTCTCAGGAGGACCTGTGCTGAGCATGGAGCCCAACGGGGCACTTGATCCCAAGACCCTGAGATCACAGTCTGAGCCAAAACCAAGAAATGGACACATCACCAACTGTGTCACCCAGGTGCCCCTTGTTAGTGATTATAAATGGTACTGTATTTTAATTTTTATGTCCAGGTGTTTGTTGCTTTTATGTACAAATACATTGGTTTTTGTGTATCAATTTTATCTTACTAAATACACTTTTACTTCCAGAAGTTATTTTCTTATTATTTAGTTATTTATTTAATACATTTGAGAGAGAGAGAGAGAATGAGAGCGAGCATATGAGTGGGGGTGGAAGGGGCAGAGGGAGAGAGAGAAGCAGACACCCTGGTCAGCAGGGAACCTTACACTGGGCTCAGTCCCAGGACCCTGGAATCAAGACCTGAGCCAAAGCAGACTTTCACCAACTGAGCCCTCAGGCGCCCCCAGGAGTTATTTTCTATATGTTCGTAATCTTCTATGTACACAATCATCTGCAGACAGGGACAGTTCTGGTGCTTTTTTTCTGATTCATCTGGCTTTGATTTCCCTTTCATGTCTCATTATATTGGCTCGATCTTCTAGTAGTATGTTGAATAAAAGTGGAGGAAACATTCTTCTTAGTTTTGCTCATGACCTTAGGGAGAAAATATAAATTCTTTCCTTTCATACTTAAATGCCATAATAGCTTCAGATGTTTTTGTAGATGTTGTTTATCAGGTTGAGGAAATTCACCACTGTTGCTAAGTTTTCTAAGAGTTATTATTATGAATAGCTCTTGGATATTGCAAAATGATTTTCTCCTTAATCAATACAGTCATGTGAACTTTTTACAGATTTTCAGATATTAAACCAGTCTTAACCATAAGTGGTCATTTTGTGTAATCCTCTCTGCATGTTAACAAGTCCTATGTACAAATATTTTGTGAAGAAATTTTACATCTGTATTCATAAGTATTATTAGTCTGTAAGTTTCTTTTGCATACTTCATTTGTTTTTGGTATCAAGACAATACTAGCTTCATAATATAAATCAAGCAATAATATCTTTTCTTCTATTTTCTGAAAACAAATTTATTAAATCAGTGCTGATTCTTCATGAAACATTTGGTAGAATTCTTCAGTGATACCCTCTCATTCTCAAGATTCCATTTTTGTGGAAATTTTAAATTGTAAATTCAGTTACCCTCATAATCATTGGGTTATATAAATTTTGTATTTTATGTTGGGTTGGTGTGGTGGTTTGCACTTCCCCAAGAACTTACTATGCTGACATGTTTTCAAATTTGTGTGCATATAGTTATTCGTAGTATGTCTGCAGAATTTGTAATGATGTACCCTGTTCTGTTTCTGAGACTGATAATTCATGTCTGCTCTCTTTTTATGTTGTGTCAATCTACAAGTTTGATACAAGCTTGTCAACATTTTTGATCTTTCTTCAAAGACCCCGTTTTTATTTTATTGGTTTTTATTGACTGCTTTTCTATTGTCAGTTTCATTAAACTATCTTCTTTACTATTTCCTTTTTTTGGTAGTAGCTTTGTATTCATGTTATTTTATATTTTCTAGGATGTTAATGTGGGAGTTTAGATAGTTAATTTCATGTTCTTCTTATTTTCTAATGTTAACATTTAGTGATATAAATTTCCCTTTTAGCATGGCTTTAACTGCACCTCACAGCCTTTTGATATTTTGTATTTTCAATTTCATTTAGTTCAATATATTTTTAAAATTTCCCTTGAGACGTCCTTTTGGTCTATTAATTTGGGGGTGGTATTCAGTTTCCGGTATTTTTGAAGGTTTCATATTATCTGCCTGTTGATTTTCAGTTTGATTCCTTTGTGGTCAGAGAAAATATTCTGTGTGATTTAAATGTTTAAAAATCCATCGAGGTTTCTTTGTGGCTCAGAGAATCATTTATCTTGGTGTATGCTTCATGAGTACTTGAAAGAATTTGTATTCTGCTGTTGTTGAGTAGATTGTTTTATAAATGTGAATTGGAGTATGTAGGTTAGTTGTGTTTTGGATTCTTCCCTATCCTTGCCTGTTTTCTGTCTAACTGCACTGTCATTGTTAAAAGAATTGTCTCTGACTGTAATTGTGGGTTTTTCCATTTCTACTTTCACTTCTAAATGTTTTTGCCTCACCTGTTTTGTAACTCTGTGCTTGGTATGTACATACTTATTATTTATTGATTTTCTTGGTATACTAGCCCTTTTATTATCATGCAGCATCCCACTCTGGCTCTGATAATTATGTTTGCCCTGAAGTATACTTTATCTGCAATTAGTATAATCTTGCTTTGTTCTGATTAATGTTGACATGTTATATCTCCTATTTTTTTAATGTCAGCCCATAGATAACATTATTTATTTAGTGAGATTCTTCCAAATGACATATATTTGAATTAGGTGTTTTAAAATCACTGCCCTAATTCCTATCTTTTAACTAGAGTACTTAGACATTTTACACTTAAGGTACATTTTGGTATGTTAGAGCTTATGTTTGTTATTACCTTTAAAATTTTGCTTGTTGTTTTGCTTTCTGTTTATTTTCTCTGGAGTTCTTTCTTTTTCATGTCATCCTTTGGGTTATTTGTACACGTTTGGGATTCCATGTTGATACCATTTTCTAGTACATCCCTTTACATAGCATTTTAAGTGTCATATATCACAACATACAGGTGTGACATTTACTAGTTCCAGTGAAACAAAAAATGTCTTTGTTCCTTTTTCCTCCGTTGTTTATAATATGATCATCTTAAATATTTTCTCTGTGTACAGATATAACCACCTCAGACAATACTATAATTTCCAACATTCTTCTCTCTCTCTCTATTTTTTTTTTTATATTTATTCATTCATTTGAGGAATGGCAGTGGTGGGCACAGGGAGGGGGAGAGAGAAAGAGTCCTTAAACAGACTCCCCGCTGAATGCAGAGCCTGATGCAGGGCTTCATCCCCAGACTCTGAGATCATGACCCTAGTTGAAATCAAGAGTGGGACACTTAACTGACTAAGTCACTCAGGAGCCCCAGCTTTCAACATTCTTAAATACAACTCAGAAAACTTAGGAGAGAAAAAAAGTCTATTTACCAAACATTTGCTTCCATTTTTCCCCCCCTCATAGATTGTCCCAGTTAATACCTATATTATGCCATAAAGTAGCTAAAAAATTGATATAATTTCCTTTAATTTTATAAAATTACACTTTGTCTTATCTCACTAGCTCCTAAATGGCATATCAGAACTTGAATTCCAAATCTAGAACTCTTTTTCCCAACAGACTGCCTTTCACTGCCTTTCTTCTTCTTTTCCTCCTCTTCCTCCTCCCGCTCCCCCTCCAGATTTTATGTATTTGACAGAGAGAGAGAGAGAGAGTTCACAAGTAGGCAGAAAGGCAGGCAGAGAGAGATTGGGAAGCAGGCTCCCCACCTGGCAGAGAGCCTGATGTGGGGCTCGATCCCAGGAATCTCAGATCACTATCTGAGCCAAAGGCAGAGGCTTAACCCACTGAGCTACCCAGGTGCCCCCAGACTGCCTTTCTGAAGGGATATTGCAGTGATTTAGGTATAAGTCCTACAGAATAGTCAGCCTAGGTTTGAATCCCAATTCCACTGATGCATGACTTTTGCAAATTAGTGCAGTTAATTTTTCTGTTCCTTGCTTTTTCATCTGGGTAGTCAGCTAATAATAGAATCTATTTTGTAGAATTTTTATAAGAGTGTAAACTCTCAGGGAATAATATCTGGGATACAGTAACTTGATTATTATTATAGATAGGCCCAACTTTATATATAGGGACTTTATAAACAGGAGTTGAGTTGTCAAGTCAGCATGACAGCAGAGAGACTGGCTTGATGGGAGTGGAAGATGTGGCTAGAGAGTCGTGTCTAGTGATATATTTGGATATTTATAGCTGAGCTGCAGTAGATTACTTTGGCTTCAGATGGGAAGACAAAATGGGCTGGCTGAAAGATTTGAATTGCAATGATATGATAAAAGATGTATTTTTAAAAGACTAATCATGCCAGAACGTGTGAAGAAAATGTACCAGAGGCAAAGAACTCTCTCTGACTTTCAAGCCAATCAAAGTCTACAATTTGACATGCTTATCTCCTTGATTCATCTTTCATAAGATGAATCTTATGTATAACTGTATAAATCAGTTTTTATAAAATCGAGCTAAATTTTCAAATAGCACATCTGGGCTTAAAGATTCTTTGTTCATTGCAAATAGTCCCAGCAATAAAAAGATTAATTTTCAACAACTCAGTATGTATGGTTGTAATGTGTTCCCTGAAAATACAATTTCATATCATACCACTGGAGGGGAACGGATTGAACTCAATTATTTCATTCTCCCCCTTATTATTGAAATATTGAAGCACAACAAAGACACCTTTTTCCCTCTAATTGCTTGTTCTCTAGCTGCTGGCATATTGTTGATCTTCAAAATTTCAAATATTGATGTTAAAGTGACAATATGTATTTCTGCACCACAAGCAAGCGTCAGAAATAAAGGAATTGTAAGGGAAGGCACGTGATAAATCAAGAAATCTCCTACCACTGCACTTTCTTACCAGGAAAAAGCACTGGTCAAGAAAAGAGAAATAGAAATACTTGACTCTTTGAAAGGAGCTTGGGAGATTGAATATGGGTCCATCTATCATGGCTGGCAAGCAGGGGCTTCTGGGTGGCTGCAAGACTGGTGAATGTGGGCTGCTGCCTTGGCCATGCAGAAAGCCCGAGATCAGCAGAAAATTCCCTGCAATGCATTTTACAATGCCTAAGTAGAAATTGCCACAAATAAATGAGACAAAGGGGAAAAAACTATTTGTGTATGTTCTCAGATCAATTACTTCCAATGATGAGCGTTTCGTAGTGCCACACAGTGGAGGGGTGTTTTTAAACATGAATAAAGAAAAGAGGGAAAGGAAGAGTCGAAGAGAGAGAGAGAATGAACAAGCACAGCAGACTTTATACCTCTGTACTAATCTCTAGGTTCTCAGGTTATTGTGAAACTTTATGGATGGAATAATGATTCATTTATACTTTAGTAAACTAATTATTGTGGACTTTATAAATAATATCGGTTTTTTAAAGATTTTATTGATTTATTTAACAGAGAGAGAGAGAGAGATCACAAGTAGGCAGAGCAGCAGGCAGAGAGAGAGGGGGAAGCAGGCTCCCTGGTGAGCAGAGAGCCTGATGCGGGGCTCGATCCTAGGACCCTGAGATCATGACCTGAACCGAAGGCAGAGGCTTAACCCACTGAGCCACCCAGGGCCCCATAAATAATATCTTATATTTGCCTAGTATCCTATAAAACTTCTATATCCAAGATCTTATTTAAAATAGCAATGCTGGGGGCCCCTGAGTGACTCAGTGGGTTAAAGCCTCTGCCTTCAGCTCAGGTCATAATCTCAGGGTCCTGGGATCGAGCCCTGTATCAGGCTCTCTGCTCAGCAGGAAGCCTGCTTCCTCCTCTCTCTCTCTGCCTGCCTCTCTGCCTATTTGTGATCTCTGTCTGGCAAATAAATAAATAAAATCTTAAAAAAAATAAAATAGCAATGCTGAAATAACTATCACCACTGATTGAACATAGATAAAGTAACTGAGCCCGATGAAATTATCTATCCAAAATAAAATAACAACCTCCCAAACCATCAACTTAGAAGCGACAGGTGGAATCACAAGTGGATCTGTAGCTATTCAAAGAGCAGACATTACAAAGGGGGGGAAAAAAAGGGAAAGGAAAGATAGAAAGTGGGCCAGAATCAAGAAAACAATCCCTACATCTAAAGGAAGAAGTGGTTTCAGCAAAGGAGGAGAGGCTGTTCTCAGTGATACCTGGCAAAGGGCAAGAACACCCTGGGGTTTGTGGAGTGGAGAGGGAGCTAACCGTGTTTTTGTTGCATTTTTGAAATATGACTTTCTCATTGAGTAAATAAGTACAACTTAAACTAATAGTTTTCCCAAATGTCTTATAATCAAATCACCTGGGGAGGTTGTTTGTTTGTTTGTTTACAGAAATCACAAGCAGATAGAGAGGCAGGAAGAGAGAGAGGAAGGGAAGCAGGCTCCCTGCCAAGCAGAGAGCCAATATGGGGCTTGATTCCAGGACCTGGGATCATGACCTGAGCCAAAGGCAGAGGCTTTAACCCCCTGAGCCACCCAGGCGCCCCAACCTAGGGAGCTTTTTAAGGGCACGGTTATAAGACCAGACATACATTCATCTTTCAAAACTCCCCGGGATTTTGATGCACAGCAATCAATAATGTTTAGTATTATATTTTAACTTTGCATAGATATGCTTCAGAGTGGCAATAAAATAGTACCATACACTCCTTAGTCAACTCAGTGTTGGCCCAGAACACAAAAGTCACACCAAAATCTAGCAGGAAGAATAACAAATTTTATCATTAAGCCATGATACCACAGATGGGGGGATAATATCTGAAAAGTGCAGAACAAAATAGATCTCATCAATGAAAATAACTATACCAGTAGTGATTCCGACCCAGCTATCAGGACATAATGGATGAGGAATTGGGTATCAGACTGAATTATGTAAAATGGGAGTAATGAATAATTAGCTATTTTTTTTACAAGGTTATTAGCTAAGTGCTTCTCCATTCTCACTGAATTTCTTAAGAGAACAAAATGACAGGCTGGATTGCTGTCTAGAATTCATGGGTTTGCTAACTTGACGGTACAATGTTTGCCATCAGAGGGAGTTGTCTGCAGGAAGTGGGATTAGGCAGGGCAGAAACTGGGTTTTGTAGAATCTGACAGGATTTTCCATCTGTAGCATAAAAGTAAGGGTCAGATAGGAAAATGTGGTAAAAACTAGGTGGTCATAAGATGACCCTTCACCATCTGCAATGTTTGATTAATCTGGAATTATACTCTTCAGTCAAGCCCCTCTCCTGATCTTACAATGTAGCATTTTTCATTCTCTCCAGGATGTCTCCATGTAGCTTCACCTGTGCTACAGGAAACTCAATGTCCACAGGCAAATGATCTTCCCCCCAGATACATATTTCTTGTCTTCCCCATCTTACAGAGTAGGGTCTCTGGAGTTGGAGATGTGTTTCCCCACCCCTTTCCAAAGTGTATTCCTTGGGCATGTCTCCTCTCAGTACCTTCCCTGCTTACTATATGGTGTGCACTCAGTGTGTTTGTTAGATAAATACATGAGTGAAAAGGGAACTGTGAAAATGTAATGATGAAGAACACACAAGAGAATGAAACTAGGGGCACTTTACCACGTTAAAGGGAATCCTAAAATACATGGAAGAATGACAAGTGTTTGCACTCTCTTCTCTAGCTGAGGGGTCCAGAGTCCCATAGAGTTGATGAAGGCTCCATAAGGTTGAATCTAGTGAAGGACAGTCTCCTCCTAGACCTCTAATGGCCCCAGCACTAAGGGACTCTTGAACAAGGAGATGAAGGTGAAGAGGGAGTTGGTGAAACAGCTGAGAATGTGGAAGTGGGAAGCCACAGGGAATGGAGCACTTGGGCAGAGCCCCCCAAACCTGAGAATGAAGCCAGAGCTCAACAAGTGAGGAAGATCCAAAGTTTTGCGCAGGGGGAGACTATCTCCCATGTGATAAAATATCTGAATGAGGTCTACGCATCAGCTGACCCTTCATGTAGGTTGCAGCGTCAATGGAACTTCAGGGACCAAGATTTCAGTCCCAGTAGAGAGAGGACAAACACAATGGCTATGTGTTTGCATGCACGTTTGAAGCTGGGGTCTCCTTGCTCTGGACACATGTGCTAGCATGGTTCCACTCAAAATCTAATCACGAGGGCATAAGCCTTACTTGTAAACATCCCTCACACCATTTTTCTTGTTATTTGAGCCGGAATTAGCATTAGCTTTGTGATGGACCACCTAGTTAGACTGCTCTCCATTTCTTCAAATCCTATTTCTTGTGTATTTTCACTTAGGACGGAATGCAACAGAGCTTCTCAGGATGCTTGGAGGACAGAAGGGAAGGGGTAATGCTTTTGAAAGCTTGCACGCTATGTTGCTGACCTATTAACTGACCTCACTGGTATGAAGCAACCACCTTTTCTGTCTTCTTCTTCAGCTTCTTTAACTCTTGAGTCAGAAGGGTATGTGTTTGGGTCCATGATGCAGGGAACATGGTTGGAGATAAAAGAGCTGACATGGGTTTCAGTCCATCCTCAGTGGCTTTTAGTTCATGCTTGTCCATTCCAGTCTGCCCTCAATCTCCACATTTACATCTTTCTTCCCTGAAGACCTGTCCTGTGGAGGGCAAGCTCTAAGAGAACCAGGGACAGGCTTACAGACACTGCCTGCCAGCTTTATAATTGCACAAGTCCAAATTCTTTTAACAAATCTCTCTAATTCAACCTCTGTCTCTTAATGTTCTCTCTCTCTCTCTCTCTCTCTCTCTGTGTGTGTGTGTGTGTGTATGTGTGTGTGTGTGTGTATACAAACAGACACATGGGCACACACATATCAAGTGCATATATATGTCTATGAGGGGGTTTTTCTTCTCTATTTTAACTCTGACTGATTCAACTCTCCTCTCCTATTTGCCATATCTTCTACGCAGAATTAAAAAGTCTTAAACATCTTAGGAACTAGTTGGTCACACTTTGGTAATCACCAGCTACCCTCAGTCCTCACCATCTCCTGCAGCTTCCATGCCCCTTGCATCAATCTTAATGATGAAAACATCAGACACAGGAACAACTACTAAAATGAGAAATCTTATTTTGCTAAATTGACAGGCACAAATGGGTTCATTGTTTTACAAATAATAAGTATTTGGGGAACTCAATAGCTTATAAGAAAGCACACCTGTTCTGTGTTATTTCGATTAACTAGAAATTTCCCTCCTTGTGATGAGAAAAAAGTCATGTTCTGATAACTTGCCTCTGATGATTCTGCTGTTGCTTTCTGGAACACCAGAGAATAAGTCTAAGCCATTGTTTTTGTACATTAACCTTTTAGAAATCCCAAAGCAGGCATTGTGTTCCCATAAGTCATGTATCCTCCAGATGCTTCACTGTTTGTTCTGACCCCTTACGGAGAGCTAGCAGAGCAGTCCAGAGACTTCCCGCGCAATAAGACAAATGATATTCCCCTTTGCAGGACAGTCGCCTGAGACAAACTAAGGTCTTTTTGGACTCATCACTTAGAGAACAGACTCTTGGCACCCTGTTGTCTCATAATGCATTACTGTAAAGCCTATATGCCTTGAGGCATATATTCAAAGTGAAGTACTTAGTATCTCTGGCATTACAACAGTTTGTGATGTACTTTGAAATTAAGTTAGGAATGTGAAATGATCATGTAGACTCCCAGACTGGTCATAAAGAAGAGAGACAGCTAGTTGGAGAAGCACTGGGTTGATTTGTGGCAACCTTGTTGAGTTGCTTAGTGGTGATTATAAATAATAAACTCCCTAAACATAATGAAGTAGTAACCCACAATAGAAAATCAATAATGCATGAAAACATCCCTGTGATTTACTGGTATTTAAGCCATCCCACACTGTAGGGTTCAAAGCTTTCTTGAAAGCCACTTTCAAGGACCAAGAAGAGACTGCATATAGGATGCCGTTGTGGAAGAAGAGGGTAATAACTAAATTCACACTTATGGTTTAATGATTTGCAAGGTGGCTCCATTCCTATGGGACAGCGAGTTAATGGAGACAGATCAGCTGATTTATAGTGTAGCTTTTTTTTTTTTTAATTGCATAAACTTCCTTCTTCTTTAAATAGTGCCTTTTGTTTACTGGGAATTAGAAGCTGAGGAAACACCTTGGCCTTTGTCCTGGTCTTTGTGAGAGAGCAAGGTCTCACATGTCACCTTCTTGATCATGTGTTTTCCAGGGAAGAGAAGAATGCCTAGCATCCACTCTGAGGATGGGAGCTGACACATGGCCCTCCAGAAAGAACAAAATTACACCTAAGATAAAGGGCCCAAAGGGATTTATAAGCCAATTAAGTACATAATAGAGTTCCAAGAGGGATGTGGGTATCATGAGATTGAAAATCATGCTGTAAGGAGACCTTCGGTGGGATAAAGAGAGAGATCAGGCTAAGATTCTTTCAGACCACGATACAAAATTGTTCAAACCCCCTGGTCCTTTCCCCATCTCGGCTCTCTCCATCCCTCTCCGTTGCTGGTTATTAAACCTCCCCTGTCTCAGCTCGACACTTAGGACCCATCCCTTTGCCTTCCTTTGCACATATTCTAAGACTCCTTGCCTACTGCTGCTTGTTGTTTTCACCCGCCGGCACAAGTCAAGTCACCCTGTGCTATGCCTTTCCTCTGTGGGGCCCGTGGCTACTTCCAGACTACTGAGCTATTACCCTGCAGGGAATCCGACCTTCTGCTCCCTGTCAACCTTGTTTGCAAATGTGCTGACGGCCTGACCACATCCACAGAACCCTGAAGAGAGGCCTTCAGCATCATGGTCTCTCTTTCCCACAACAGATGTTTTGTATAGTTCCACCACCTCTTAGACCTCTCATCTCTCCGCCCCATCCAGGTCCTCTGCTGATGTCCTCAGCTCCAATTCACAGAGGAAATAAAACTCCAAGTGTACTGACCACAAAAGTTCTTACCGAGAATCGCTTTTGTGCTCAGGACTCTGGTTTAACTTCCTGAGACCAGATATACAAATGTTTGGGACGTCTCCCTATATTTCTGCTCTCACTTTTGGTATGAGTAAGGCCACTTCCTGACATGGCTTTTATTCTCCCCCCAGAGTTTCAGATGGCATCACATTTCACCTTTCCAGCAGCCTCACATCGCCACCCCCTCCCCCACACAGGGACTTAGGTTTCGGAGAAGTTTCTTCATCAGCATCAAGCAGTACAACCACACACACCTACATACTCTCAAACACCCATCTCAACCTCAGGTTCCTCCTCCAACACCATCCACTTCTTTCTTGCAGTTTCATAACCATGCTTCTTGAAAGAATTGTCTAAACTCTTCTTGATTTCAATTCTTAATTTCCACACATTCTTCAAGTCAACGACTAGCAATCTATCTCAAATAAGTTTTTTTTTTAACAATTTAAAGTTAAATAGTTAAATAGGGGAGGGGAGATATCTCACACACCATATATATTTGTGTTGGCATTATTTATACCAAACAAAAATGTACATAATTTAAATCTTCTACAACAGTAATTTGCGTAATTAGAGTACACTTGACCTGGATGCTGACCTTGGCAGCCATATAAATGTTTAAGAAAAGAGGTAATACCATCTGAAATGATTTTTAATGATGCAAAATGCAGACTCAGATATATATATATATATATATACACATCTAGGGGATCACAACCATATAATAATGTGGAAAGAATAAAACTTTGGAAGAAAATGGACCAGTGTTCAATACCAACGAATATCAGAGAAAGGGACCCTGCCCCAGGGTTTTCTCAAACTTTCTCTCTGTCCATGGAAGTTTCTATGTGGAAAGGGGATGTGTCTGTCTACCTGGAGCCCTCATCCCCTGCCCCCCAACTAAGGTATTGGTTACCAGAGACCCCAGAAATCCCTGCTAGAATGGTTCCAGTCTACGTCTCAAATCTGCCCTTTCAAATGTAAATCATACCTTGGATAATTAACCTAGAGACAGCAGGTTTGACATCTATAAAAGGGAGTCAAGTTTGCTGGCGGAATCACATGGAATGGACTCATGCTTGTGTGAAGCCCCCTTGGACCTGGCCAGGGCTGACGTCAGAGACAATCTAGTTTGCCATGTTATGGTGAGAAACTCCCGAGATTTCAATATTTGAACCTGACTTTTAGGTCTTTATTTAGCTATAGCTGCCAGGGTAAGGGTCAAAATGATATATTTCATTGGCAATTTGTTACTTTGATTTATTACTCTCAGATATATGGCAAATGGGCTTCTATCTGTATTTTTAGCAACAGCACAAACATTGTGAGCGCTCCCAGATGGTAACAGGTATTTAATCTCTGTGAAAGTGAAGGTCTTTCTTGTTCCTTTCCTCCCTCCCTATCCCCCTCTCTTCCTTTCTTCCACGTCTAAATCCATTTTCTGAATATCCCAAAATTTCTTATTCATTTATGGTTAGACAACAGCAAAATAAATTTTAAAATATTATGCTGTAGTCAACAGATTAGATACAAAACAAAGTTTAAGATAGGCATGCCAATAAAAGATTCCATAAATATTTGGCTCCAGGAAATGTAGATAAAAGAGGCTGGGGAAAAAACAAACAAACAAACAAAAAAACTACAACAACAACAAGAAACAATGCCTAGACCACAGGTGGTAAGTATTCTTATTGAGAAAAAGTAGCTCTGTCTTGCATGGTGATTTTTCCACTTTCAACCCAAAATACAAATCCCACAGCAACAAAGGACATGGAAAAAATGAATTAAATCAACATATACAAAAATATTGCTGTGAAGCCTTGATTAGAAAGCTTTTTCAAGGTTCCTTCTCAAATAAATATGATTGACAGGGATGTGCTCACAATAGTAATGAGCGTAAGGAAGTAACAAGACCCCCAATTTTCAAGGTCAGGGATCTATTAATGCTGGGACACTGCTAAGGGAATAGAAAATATAATAGCTTCAATTTACTTATCCCAACACCACATTTTATCGCATCTCATCTTTTCTCTTTCAGCCAAATGAATTTCTCCAATAAAAGCGTTCTAAGAAATTCACACAGGCATGAAGTTAGACATGAAAGGGTTTTCCATTTTCTTAGAATTGCTGTCTTGCTCCTGATTAAGGCAGGGGAGATGCACTTTGAAGCAAACGAGGTGACATATCATGGACAGTCCAGGAAGTCGCACAGAGGAAGGCCAGTGAATGGCCGGACCGGATCACTGTCCCTTGACTAGGAGCTTAGCAAATGCTGGAAGAAGGTCAGTGGGATAATGTTGCATTAAAACAATCTGGTTTCCTTGTCTTCGGTACAAAGATGCCTCCGTGAGTTGCCAAATCTTGCAGTTTTGCATATTTAGGTCCTAGTAAAACTTCACTGCATTTTCCCCCTTAGTCCAGGTTCTTTCTTATCCGATATATCTTCCCTATTATAATCGATCTCTTTCCTGGTTTTTCTTTTCCTGATTTTCTACCCCATTTTATCCCAATTTTCTTTTCCTAGTTAATATTTTCTCTCAGTTTCCCAGTTCCTGTAATTGTTAATATCTGAATGCATCCGACAGATGTTTCCTTCATGAGGCACTGGACTCATCCCTGGGCATTCTTTTCAGGTTTAAACAGAAGGGAACTTTATGCAGCTTCAATAAGTAATAATTACTTCAATAGGTAATACGGGAATTCTTGAAGCCTGCATATTTCTGTCCATAGGCTCTGCCCAGGCTGTGCCTCCTCATGGCACAATTTCTCCTGTCGCTTGAAGGACAGGCTGTTCACACAGCACCTCCTCTGTCTACCTCATTGCTCCCACTTCCACTCAGGTACCATTAACCCTTTCAGCGGTGTATGGTTGAGTCGTCTTCTCCAACTCTGTTTAGAAATGTTCCATTTTTACCTTACCAGTGTTCTCTGCCACAGAAACAATCTTGGTTGACAAGACACTTTTGTTGTCTTGCACTGCTTTGATGGCTCTTGGTAAAGTCCTAAAAACCCACACCAATCACGAACATCCTGCACATCACTGATACATAGCAGAACCGGGAACCACAGACAGTTTCCCAGTGGTGGTTGTGTCTCATAACACGGACAACTGAGTGTAAGTGGGGTGGTGGTCAGGCCTGCGTTGGTTTTGTTCTGAGTTGGTGAACATCCACCTTTCCCAGAATCGCCTCGCTCATTCTGTTCTGTCTGCAGTCCAGAAGGCACATCCCATGAGCGGAGGGGCTCGTGTGTCTTCTTCGTCCATCTATTCCACAGGACCTTGCACACTTGTGTGGGACACTCTCTACGAGTGTGGCAAGTATCAGTCCGCCTGATGAGTGTGTGAGTAAATAGATAAAATCTGAGAGGAGGCTGTTCCCCTCTTTTTGTGTTCATTTAAAGGGATAATGGATTATTTATATGGTTAAAAATCCAAAACAGCAGAAAGAAGGCGCAGGAAAGTAAATCATCTTATTCCCGTTCCTCTCTCCAGCGGGGTGTTTCTCTCCCAACCCATGCAGTTTCCCATTCCTGTTAGCCCCATCTGTGTTCTTACAGTGTCACTTGATAACAACTCAAAAAATATATGTTCTCCCTGCCCCCACTTTGAAAACTGAAGGTAGCATCCGTCCACATTTCACTGGTCCTTACTGACTTCACTGAATGCATCTTGGAATTCTTCTAGAACAACACTGGGGGAAGGATCTTGTGTTTTGTTTGCTTGTTTGTTTTTGGTCTCTTTGTGTCCTATTGTTTGTTTTTAACAGATGCATAGGAAGAATTGAGTGGTCTTTATTTAACCAGTTCTTGGTAGAGGGACTTCTGGGTAGATTGTCCATATTTTGCAATCATCAGCAACAATGCCGTGAACACGCCTGTACATGTGTATGCACAAGCAGGTATATTTGCAGGATAAGACTGAGTAAGGAGATCCTGGGGTCAAAAGTAAATGTGTGTCAAATTTTGATAGCTATTACAAACCTGCCCTCTATGGGGTTAAGCCATTTTTTCACTCTTAACCAGAGATGAAAGGGAGGGCTAATTTCTTTACAATGTTGCTACCAAAGAGTATTTTCAAAGTTGGATGCTCGCAGATGTGATCATTAAGAAAGGCTTCTCACTGTCAGCAAAGATGAACATGTTCACATGTGTTTACTGGCAATTTGTAATTTGTGGAGGTATGTACACATATTTGTGTTTCTTTATCCTGTATTGGGTTGATATCCTTTCTTTCTGCTTATTGAACTCTTAGATATCAAGAACAAACGTTATCTCAGGGGAACCTCACCTTCAAACTGAGTGGAAAATATTTTTTATCAGTTTTTCTTTTGCTTTTTGACAGTGCTTATGACACATTCTCCTATTTATGTTCTGAACATTTCCTATGTCAATGGACTTAAGTTTATCAGTTTTAATAATACATTTTATCAATTTATCAGTTTATCAGTTCTAAGCTTATAAGTTTTATCTGTTTATCAGTTTTTATAAATTTATCAGTTTTAACAGCTTATATTTTAAGTTTACCAGTTTTAATAACTTCTATTTTAACTTAGTATAAAAAAGTCTTCCTTACTCCAGTTGTATAAGGGAATTCACCATGCTTTATTCCAGCGATTGTTGGATTTCATAATTTTTTCATATTTGGATCCCTTTGAAATTTTACTAGACATACCACAGGAAGTTTGGTCAAAATGGAGGTTCAGTTGACCAAGTTAAATCATTAAAAATTCTATCCCATCCACTTCAATTGAGAAGTCAACTTAATCATATACTGAAATGTTACATTTATTTATTGGTGTCATGGACTTCCTGTCTCTTTCTTTTATTTAAAGGAAGTGCTTCTGGCGTTTCCACAGGAATAATTATGTTTGTGTTTGGTCACAGAAAAAGAATTCTTGGGAAAAGTTTTCAATACTTGCACCTTATATGCCTCAGGGGATTCCATCTTCCTCGGCTCCTGAGGTTTTCGGGAAGGTCATCAGGGAGCCTGTGGGACTACCACAATCTCCTCCAGGATGTCCTGAGGAACACAGGAAACTAGGAGGGTTTATGCTTCTCTCACAGACTCAGGTGCACACTTTTGCTCGATTCTAACTTGATTAAATTTATTTTCTTCCCACTTTTCTGACCAAAAAATCTGGAATTTATCATTAGGCATGTGACTATGGCTAATTCATTTATTTGTGATCCCTTCACTGTCGGTTGTTAAAACCGACCGACAACTATAAAATCGAGGATGCCTCGTGAAAATGCCACCAAGAAGTTTTAGGAAAAGGTTTGACTGAGAAATAGTTTATTTTATGGACACTTAGATGGAGTCTTGGACTTTCTCCTCCAGGTACCGGAGAGTGTGGGACAGAGACCTCACACCCCCTGGACTCTGCTTAGTATGCATGAGATGGCTTGCTGCTTCTCGAGGAGTTCTTGTCCTAAGAACTGCTTTAAGGTGATGACTACAAGAAAGAGGACGTGGGGTTAATCTCTTCTCTGTCCTCCCTTAGGTGAGTTGTTCAAGGAAAATGTTCTCACTCCCACTGGAATTGAGTTTATTCCCCTGTGAAAAGAGGAGAGTTCATAACTTTTATCTCACACTCTTACCATGAAGATAAAAAGTTATCAGTGATCAGTGGGACAGTGCTTTGAAACCGGCAGCTCTGTACAGATCCAAGGCTTCAAATATATGGTGAGGGCCAACAGAACAGGAGTTCCGTTATTCCTCATTTATGTTTCTCTGTGGTGTCCATCCCACACTACCTAATTTTGTTTTTCTCCAATCTACCTTCTGTGTTGTCATCAGATCAGCCTTCTATAAATGCAAATATGATCCTATCATTCCTTTATTTAAAGATTTTATTCTACCTTAGACGCCTGCATAAGAAAATCTAAGCTCATTTACAAAGCCAACATCAATATCTTTTTCTAAATCCTGGTTTTCTCGTTAGCTATGTCACCACTCCTCCTTGATCGTGTGATGCTCTCCTTTTCTGTGCTTTTGCAAAGGCTGCTTCCTCTCTTTGGACTCCCTTGTGCTCCTGGGGGTGCTACCATGCTTCCCAATAACTAGTACCCTCCCTTTCCTTGACCCCCTATCAAACTAGGATCCCCAGCTTTTGTTCTTCATTTGCCACAGAAGGAAGTTTGGATCGAGTACAAGTAAGGGTTGCCACTGCCAGGAACAGCCCCTAAAACCACTGCTCAATAGGCAGGGTCCAGGGGAGCAGGCACAGGACTCCAAAGGGAAGTCTACAGCTGGAGTTGCTAGGATCCTAGGTTCTGGCTTGAAGCTTGAGCACAGCGTCCACCTGAGCTGGGAGTGCCGTGGGATATGGAAGGTGAAGTGGGCAAGAAACAAACCTTTATTGTGCTAAACCCCTGAGATTCTACAGGATGTGTTAGAGGAGCTGGAATTCCTGACCTGAAGAGTATATCCACCCCCTCTTTCTCCGCAGATGTCTGTAAGGCACAATCTATCCATGCAATGCCTCTTTCAGGAAGTTTGCCACAATGCTTCCAGAAATAGAGACGATTTGTTCTAGTATCCTTTAAATTCACTACAGCAGTTGATCCCTTTCTTATCACAGTAATTTAAAGGGGGTCTTTATGGAGCACCTCAGTGGCTCAGTCATTTAAGTGTCTGCCTTAAGCTCAGGATCCTGGGGTCCTGGGATCCAAGTTCTTCTCCCTGCTCAGCAGTAAGGTGCTTCTCCCTCTGCCCCTTCCCCCACCTCTCTCCCAGATGGATAAAGAAAATCTTAAAAAAAAAGGGGGGGGTGTCTTTACAAATGCATTTTTATACTCTCAGCTACACTGTGAAGAAACTAAAAGACTTTCAATTAAGGTTGTATAGCGTTGGTGGTATAGTGGTAAGCATAGCTGCCTTCCAATTAAGGTTGTATAGATGAATGAATGAATGAATGAATGAATGAATGAAATAAGGCATTTATTAAAGTTAATAAACATAAAGGTGGTATTTGGATAGTAAACCCATCAAAAGCTGGGAACAACGGTATATTTTCAAACCTACTCCTTAAGTAAGAGGGTAGGTTGTTAATCATTTTTTGAGGAACCAGCCTTGTAGCCTTAACATCGACAATTCCAAATTTAAACTGTGCTTTAACTATGCTATTTTTCCAGCAGTGTAGTCGCGTATAAAATCCTCTTGCCAAGTAATAGGTTTATAACTCAAATGTATCTAATAAATAGAGGAAAACCACAGGATTCTATTACTTTTGATCACTTTTATAAAAGATAAACTGCTCTAGGAATAGCTATTTGGAAACCTCAATGTTCTTTGCATTGGTCTTTTGTTTATGTGAGTAAATTTTAATTTCAAAATCGTTGCTGTTTATGACAGCAATGGGGTTTATTAAATCATCTCAGTTCTTAGAAGCACACACAGGAAGAGGCTGTTTTGATAGATGTCTCTACTGTTGTAGAAAGACACATAGAACCAGATGGACTCCAGGCATTATGCAGCATTTACCGTCGTGTAATTGTACTTAACTACAAAAAGGGGGGACCAATTACTCTCTTAAGTTTTCTTTTGTCTACCTGTAAAAATACAGAATTAGATTAAAAGAGGGGGAAGGAAAATGAGGGAAGCTTGCTACAATTCGACGTCAAGGTCTCAGGCGTTAAAATAAATGGTTTAAAATTTATTTCACCCTGCATTGGTTACCTTGAATATCAAATAGCACATCCTTACTGAAACCTGGGGACAGAAAGGCAGAGGGAAAACAAGCAATTGAACAACATGTGGTCTCCAGGAAAATCCATATTACCTATAATCCTTTGCATAAGCGTCTCACAGTAATTATTTCTCCGGGGGGAACAAAAAGAGACATTAACGTATACCTACGCCAAAATCAGAATGTGGGCCGACTTTGTTTTGCTCCTCTACAGAAGCAGAATTAAAGTTTCCTTTGTTATTTCATGGGCTCATGTGAGTATCATCAGTTAATATGCAGCTTCTTAACAGGTAGAACTTGCCTTGTGGGTGACAATGGGTTTAACATTTTACCATCCTCCAAGTGCACTGCACCCGTTACTGAGACTTAGTATCAAGTGGAGAATGATCACTGCATTAACATGCAGGGGACTTGTCCAGTGGTCCTTTCCATTCACTTCCAGTAGGTAAGTGTTTACGACATCTTGGGGTTTCCAGATGATTTTATAAACATATATAGGACTATGATGGTGATTCATTGTAACTATCATCATCATAACTAGCCTACTAACTGAATATTATCTACGTTTTTCAAAAAAGAAACTGTGACATATTTAAAGAAATTGTCCAATGTCACATGTCATATGACTAGTCACAATCCCAGCTGGGTTTCAAAATCATTTTTTCTTCAGACATTGTACTTTTTCTGACAGTTGCATAGTATTTTTTTAAACAAATATTCAAACACAGGGCATTCACATGGCTCAGTCGGTTAAGCGTTAACTGTTTGACTCTTGGTTTTGGCTCAGGTCATGATCTCGGGGGTCCTGAGGTCAAGCCCCTCACCTGGTTCCATGCTCAGGGTGGAATCTGCTCGTCCCTCTCACTCTGCTCCTTCCCCTGTGCTCGCTCTCTCCCTCTCTCTTTCTCTGAAATGAATAGATAAAAATTTTAAAAACAGAACAAACAAAAAACAAAGAGCCAGTCAAGAAACCACTTTATTGCAAACTTTTGTTGTTCTAAACTCCTCAGAACATCTGAATCACACCGCCTGTTTTCCTTGGCAAAGTCTACTTATAACTTATTTTTTTTCCCAGACTGTTGAGTGTCTCATTCGACACTGCAAAATGTAATTCTGAATTTGTGGGTGGTTATTATAGGAATCCCTAGGAATTTTCCTTTTAGACTAAATCAATAATGATCTTCTGTTAGTTTTCAGTTTAGTTCTTTCTCCTGTGTTTTACGTATGTGAGAAATCTTACAAATGTGTGTCTGAATTGATCAATACAGGGTCTGCTTTAGTTGCGTCACTGGGGAGAATTTAGATAAATGCCCTGCTGCAGGGATTGGTAGGCACTGGCTGTGCTATATTAGCTGAGCTCCTGAGAGAGAAGCATGTCTGTCGAGGCCACAGCAGAGGAAGAGGCCAGCTGTGAGGGACAGGAAGCAACCGAGGAAAAAGGGACAGAGAGAAGAAAGGTTGATCTTCAAATCCTGTCACTGCAACTTTCTACATGATGTTCATCCTAAGACTGCACTCGCTGATTCTCCTTTGCCTGGGCTGGGGCACATAGAAGGTAGAAGTCCCCTTTCTGCCTGCATGTAGGCAACTGCAAGCAGCCTCACGTGGCTGCGTCTTGGCGCCATCTCTGGGTAAGGCATATCTGGAAGAGTAAAGGCCAATTTTCGCATCAGCCTCATGGAGTTTCTGAACATGATGATTCCAAACTAAAAAATCGAAGAGCAGTGTCTTAAAAATAAATAAATAATCAAAATAAAATAAAGAAGACCCACTTCCCCATACTAGACACTAAAATCTTCAAGCTCTCTCAGGTGCCTGGGTGGTGCTGTCAGTTAAGCATGAGGCTTCTGGTTTTGGCTCAGGTCATGATCTCAGGACTCCAGCCCCGTATCAGACTCTGAGCTCAACGCAGGGTCTGCCTGAGAGTCTCTCTCCCTCGGCCCCTCCAGCTCATGCACTCTCTCTATCTCTCTAAATAAATAAACCTTTTAAAAAATAAAATCTTCGAGTGCAGCAGCTCTTCCTGCCCAGGGGTCCTGTCCCCCTGTGCTTTAATAAAACTGAAGGCGTCTCAAGAATTCTTTCTTGGTGGCTGGCTCCGGACTTCACGCCACCAAGCCTAGCCTATATTCTAAAACCGCATCGGTTGAGGAGTCAAGATGGCGGAGAAGTAGCAAGCTGAGACTACTTCAGCTAGTCGGAGATCAGCTAGATAGCTTATCTAAAGATTGCAAACACCTGAAAATCCATCGGAGATCGAAGAGAAGAAGAACAGCAATTCTGGAAACAGAAAAACAACCACTTTCTGAAAGGTAGGACCAGCGGAGAAGTGAATCCAAAGCGATGGGAAGATAGACCCCGGGGGGAGGGGCCGGCTCCCGGCAAGCGGCGGAGCAACGGAGCACAAAATCAGGACTTTTAAAAGTCTGTTCCGCTGAGGGATATCGCTCCAGAGGCTACCCGGGGCGAAGCCCACGCGGGGTCAGCGTGGCCTCAGATCCCGCAGGGTCACAGAAGGATCGGGGGTGTCTGAGTGTCGCAGAGCTTGCGGGTATTGGAACGGGAAAGCCGGCTACAGAGACTGAGCCGACAGTAAGCTCGCAGCTCGGGGTGACCTTGAACCGGTCGCAGGCTTGGTGAGCTCGGAGCGCGGCTGGAGGTCAGGCAGACGGGAGTAACTGGGCGCGGTTTCTCTGAGCGCGCACTGAGGAGTGCGGCCCTGGGCTCTCGGCTCCTCCAGGGCCGGAGACCAGGAGGCCGCCATTTGTATTCCCGTCCTCCGGAACTCTACGGAAAGCGCTCAGGGAACAAAAGCTCCTCCTGAAAGCAAACCCGAGCGGATTACTCACCCCGGCCCCGGGTAAGGGCGGTGCAATTCCGCCTGGGGCAAAGACACTTGAGAATCACTACAACAAGCCCCTCCCCCAGAAGATCAACAAGAAATCCAGCCGAGACCAAGTTCACCTACCAAAGAGTGCGGTTTCAATACCAAGGAGAGCACCAGAATTCTAGAGGAGGAGAAAGCAAAGCACGGAACTCATGGCTTTTTCCCTGTGATTTTTTTTTAGTCTTGCGATTAACTTAATTTCTTTCTTTTTGATTTTTTTTTTTTTCTTCTCGCCTTTGGGTAAATTTTTTTTTAACTGTTACCTTTTTCTTTTTTAACGATTTTTTACTAGTTTATCTAACATATATATTTTTTCTTTTTTATATTTTTCTTAGGTGTTTTTCTTTTCTTTTAAATTCTTTTCTTTTTTTTTTTTTTTTTTTTTTTTTTTTTTTTTTTTTTTTTTTTTTCTTTCTTCTTCCTTTTTGAACCTCTTTTTATCCCCTTTATCCCCCCTCACGATTTGGGATCTCTTCTAATTTGGTTAAAGCATATTTTCCTGGGGTTGTTGCCACCCTTTTAGTATTTTACTTGCCCCTTCATATACTCTTCTCAGGACAAAATGACAAGACGGAAAAATTCAACTCAAAAAAAAGAACAAGAGGCAGTACCGAAGGCTAGGGACCTAATCAATACAGACATTGGTGATATGTCAGATCTAGAGTTCAGAATGACAATTCTCAAGGTTCTAGCCGGGCTCGAAAAAGGCATGGAAGATATTAGAGAAACCCTCTCGAGAGATATAAAAGCCCTTTCTGGAGAAATAAAAGAACTAAAATCTAACCAAGTTGAAATCAAAAAAGCTATTAATGAGGTGCAAACAAAAATGGAGGCTCTCACTGCTAGGATAAATGAGGCAGAAGAAAGAATTAGTGATATAGAAGACCAAATGACAGAGAATAAAGAAGCTGAGCAAAAGAGGGACAAACAGCTACTGGACCACGAGGGGAGAATTCGAGAGATAAGTGACACCATAAGACGAAACAACATTAGAATAATTGGGATTCCAGAAGAAGAAGAAAGAGAGAGGGGAGCAGAAGGTATACTAGAGAGAATTATTGGGGAGAATTTCCCCAATATGGCAAAGGGAACGAGCATCAAAATTCAGGAGGTTCAGAGAACGCCTCACAAAATCAATAAGAATAGGCCCACACCCCGTCACCTAATAGTAAAATTTACAAGTCTCAGTGACAAAGAGAAAATCCTGAAAGCAGCCCGGGAAAAGAAGTCTGTAACATACAATGGTAAAAATATTAGATTGGCAGCTGACTTATCCACAGAGACCTGGCAGGCCAGAAAGAGCTGGCATGATATTTTCAGAGCACTAAATGAGAAAAACATGCAGCCCAGAATACTATATCCAGCTAGGCTATCATTGAAAATAGAAGGAGAGATTAAAAGCTTCCAGGACAAACAACAACTGAAAGAATTTGCAAACACCAAACCAGCTCTACAGGAAATCTTGAAAGGGGTCCTCTAAGCAAAGAGAGAGCCTACAAGTGGTAGATCAGAAAGGAACAGAGACCATATACAGTAACAGTCACCTTACAGGCAAAACAATGGCACTAAATTCATATCTCTCAATAGTTACCTTGAATGTTAATGGGCTAAATGCCCCTGTCAAAAGACACAGGGTATCAGAATGGATAAAAAAACAAAATCCATCTATATGTTGCCTCCAAGAAACTCATTTTAAGCCCGAAGACACCTCCAGATTTAAAGTGAGGGGGTGGAAAAGAATTTACCATGCTAATGGACATCAGAAGAAAGCAGGAGTGGCAATCCTTATATCAGATCAATTAGATTTTAAGCCAAAGACTATAATAAGAGACGAGGAAGGACACTATATCATACTCAAAGGGTCTGTCCAACAAGAAGATTTAACAATTTTAAATATCTATGCCCCCAACGTGGGAGCAGCCAACTATATAAACCAATTAATAACAAAATCAAAGAAACACATCAACAATCATACAATAATAGTAGGGGACTTTAACACTCCCCTCACTGAAATGGACAGATCATCCAAGCAAAAGATCAGCAAGGAAATAAAGGCCTTAAATGACACACTGGACCAGATGGACATCACAGACATATTCAGAACATTTTATCCCAAAGCAACAGAATACACATTCTTCTCTAGTGCACATGGAACATTCTCCAGAATAGATCACATCCTCGGTCCTAAATCAGGACTCAACCGGTATCAAAAGATTGGGATCATTCCCTGCATATTTTCAGACCACAATGCTCTAAAGCTAGAACTCAACCACAAAAAGAAGTTTGAAAAGAACCAAAATACATGGAGACTAAACAGCATCCTTCTAAAGAATGAATGGGTCAACCAGGAAATTAAAGAAGAATTGAAAAAAATCATGGAAACAAATGATAATGAAAATACAACGGTTCAAAATCTGTGGGACACAACAAAGGCAGTCCTGAGAGGAAAATATATAGCGGTACAAGCCTTTCTCAAGAAACAAGAAAGGTCTCAGGTACACAATCTAACCCTACACCTAAAGGAGCTGGAGAAAGAACAAGAAAGAAACCCTAAGCCTAGCAGGAGAAGAGAAATCATAAAGATCAGAGCAGAAATCAATGAAATAGAAACCAAAAAAACAATAGAACAAATCAACAAAAGTAGGAGCTGGTTCTTTGAAAGAATTAATAAAATTGATAAACCCCTGGCCAGACTTATCAAAAAGAAAAGAGAAAGGGCCCAAATAAATAAAATCGTGAATGAAAGAGGAGAGATCACAACTAACACCAAAGAAATACAAAGTATTATAAGAACATACTATGAGCAACTCTACGGCAATAAATTTGACAATCTGGAAGAAATGGATGCATTCCTAGAAACATATAAACTACCACAACTGAACCAGGAAGAAATAGAAAGCCTGAACAGACCTATAACCAGTAAGGAGATTGAAACAGTCATTAAAAATCTCCAAACAAACAAAGCCCAGGGCCAGACGGCTTCCCGGGGGAATTCTACCAAACATTTAAAGAAGAACTAATTCCTATTCTCCTAAAACTGTTCCAAAAAATAGAAATGGAAGGAAAACTTCCAAACTCATTTTATGAGGCCAGCATCACCTTGATCCCAAAACCAGACAAGGATCCCACCAAAAAAGAGAGCTATAGACCAATATCCTTGATGAACACAGATGCGAAAATACTCAACAAAATACTAGCCAATAGGATTCAACAGTACATTAAAAAGATTATTCACCACGACCAAGTGGGATTTATTCCAGGGCTGCAAGGTTGGTTCAACATCCGCAAATCAGTCAATGTGATACAACACATCAATAAAAGTAAGAACAAGAACCATATGATACTCTCAATAGATGCTGAAAAAGCATTTGACAAAGTACAGCATCCCTTCCTGATCAAAACTCTTCAAAGTGTAGGGATAGAGGGCACATACCTCAATATCATCATCAAGCCATCTATGAAAAACCCACCGCAAATATCATTCTCAATGGAGAAAAACTGAAAGCTTTTCCGCTAAAGTCAGGAACACGGCAGGGATGTCCATTATCACCACTGCTATTCAACATCATACTAGAGGTCCTAGCCTCAGCAATCAGACAACAAAAGGAAATTAAAGGCATCCAAATCGGCAAAGAAGAAGTCAAATTATCACTCTTCGCAGATGATATGATACTATATGTGGAAAACCCAAAAGACTCCACTCCAAAACTGCTAGAACTTATACAGGAATTCAGTAAAGTGTCAGGATATAAAATCAATGCACAGAAATCAGTTGCATTTCTCTACACCAACAGCAAGACAGAAGAAAGGGAAATTAAGGAGTCAATCCCATTTACAATTGCATCCAAAACCATAAGATACCTAGGAATAAACCTAACCAAAGAGACACAGAATCTATACTCAGAAAACTATAAAGTACTCATGAAAGAAATTGAGGAAGACACAAAGAAATGGAAAAATGTTCCATGCTCCTGGATTGGAAGAATAAATATTGTGAAAATGTCTATGCTACCTAAAGCAATCTACACATTTAATGCAATTCCTATCAAAGTACCATCCATCTTTTTCAAAGAAATGGAACAAATAATGCTAAAATTTATATGGAACCAGAAAAGATCTCGAATAGCTAAAGGGATATTGAAAAAGAAAGCCAACGTTGGTGGCATCACAATCCCGGACTTCAAGCTCTATTACAAAGCTGTCATCATCAAGACAGCATGGTACTGGCACAAAAACAGACCCATAGATCAATGGAACAGAATAGAGAGCCCAGAAATAGACCCTCAACTCTATGGTCAACTAATCTTCGACAAAGCAGCAAAGAATGTCCAATGGAAAAAAGACAGCCTCTTCAATAAATGGTGCTGGGAAAATTGGACAGCCACATGCAGAAAAATGAAATTGGACCATTTCCTTACACCACACACGAAAATAGACTCAAAATGGATGAAGGACCTCAATGTGCGAAAGGAATCCATCAAAATCCTTGAGGAGAACACAGGCAGCAACCTCTTCGACCTCAGCCGCAGCAACATCTTCCTAGGAACAACGCAAAAGGCAAGGGAAGCAAGGGAAAAAATGAACTACTGGGATTTCATCAAGATCAAAAGCTTTTGCACAGCAAAGGAAACAGTTAACAAAATCAAAAGACAACTGACAGAATGGGAGAAGATATTTGCAAACGACATATCAGATAAAGGACTAGTGTCCAGAATCTATAAAGAGCTTAGCAAACTCAACACCCAAAGAACAAATAATCCAGTCAAGAAATGGGCAGAGGACATGAACAGACATTTCTGCAAAGAAGACATCCAGATGGCCAACAGACACATGAAAAAGTGCTCCATATCACTCGGCATCAGGGAAATACAAATCAAAACCACAATGCGATATCACCTCACACCAGTCAGAATGGCTAAAATCAACAAGTCAGGAAATGACAGATGCTGGCGAGGATGCGGAGAAAGGGGCACCCTCCTACACTGTTGGTGGGAATGCAAGCTGGTGCAACCTCTCTGGAAAACAGCATGGAGGTTCCTCAAAATGTTGAAAATAGAACTGCCCTATGACCCAGCAATTGCACTATTGGGTATTTACCCTAAAGATACAAACGTAGTGATCCAAAGGGGCACGTGTACTCGAATGTTTATAGCAGCAATGTCCACAATAGCCAATCTATGGAAAGAACCTAGATGTCCATCAACAGATGAATGGATCAAGAAGATGTGGTATATATACACAATGGAATACTATGCAGCCATCAAAAGAAATGAAATCTTGCCATTTGCGACAACATGGATGGAACTAGAGGGTATCATGCTTAGCGAAATAAGTCAGGCGGAGAAAGACAACTATCATATGATCTCCCTGATATGAGGAAGTGGTGTTGCAACATGGGGTCTTAAGTGGGTACGAGAAGAATAAATGAAAGAAGATGGGATTGGGAGGGAGACAAACCATAAGTGACTCTTAATCTCATAAAACAAACTGAGGGTTGCTGGGGGGAGGGGGTTTGGGAGAAGGGGGTGGTATTATGGACATTGGGGAGGGTATGTGCTTTGGTGAGTGCTGTGAAGTGTGTAAACCTGGTGATTCACAGACCTGTACCACTGGGGATAAAAATACATGTTTATAAAAAATAAAAAATTATATTAAAAAAAATAAATAAAATCTTCAAACTCTATTCTTCAAACTGAAGGCTGTGTAGACAGGCTTGTTCTTGCCTTATAGTCATTGAAACTCTGTCATCTTTGGGGACCAAGTGAAAGGCCTGGTAACCAGCCATCAGTTCTCCATGAAGGCTATGTGTGTCCCAGGCATATATAGGAACGTATGCAATTTTGTGTGTTTATATGTAAAAGAATGTCTGAGCAGATAATTGAGTGTTTATATTTATGGATGCAAAAGCCTCTATATGTCACATATCTAGATAAATTTGTGGTGTGAGAACCCGTTTTACTAGAATAGGGTTTTTATAGCCTTCTGATTCCATTCCTTCCCCAAAACAATATGATCAGCACCTAGGTTGAATAACAACAAGGTAGAGATAATATTATCAAGCAATATTATATCCATCAGCTCCCAGATGGTATCACCTATAGTCTTAGGGAACTACCTTCCATGACTCCTCTTACGGTCCTTATGGTCCTTGGGTTATAAACCCTTTTGTTCATATTAAATGAAAGACCGAGGCATTAATAGTGTATATGTTAAGAATTAATTAGACCTTGGTTATCAGAAGGTGAAAAGTGGCCCAAGATATATACACAATGGAATCCTATGCAGCCATCAAAACCCCCCTGAAATCTTGCCATTTGCAATAACATGGATGGAACTAGAGGGTATTATGCTAAGCAGAATAAATCAATCAGAGAAAGACAATTATCATATGATCTCTCTAATATGAGGAATTTGAGAGGCTGGATGGGGGGTGTTGTTGGGGTGAGGGAGGGAAGAAGAAACAAGATGGGACCCAGGAGGAGACAAACCACAAGAAGCATTTTTTTAAAGATTTTATTTATTTATTTATTTAACAATAGATCACTAGATCAAAGGCAGAGGGAGAGGGAGAAGCAGGATCCCCACCGAGCAGAGAGCCCAATGCAGGGCTGGATCCCGGGACCCTGGGATCATGACCTGAGCCAAAGGCAGAGGCTTTAACCCACTGAGCCACTCAGGCGCCCCCATAAGACACTTTTAACCTCAGGAAACAACCTGAGGGTGGCTGGAGGGGAGCAGGGTTGGAGGAATGGGGTGGCTGGTTGATGGACATTGGGGAGGGTATGTGCTATGGGGAGTGCTGTGAATTGTGTAAGACTGATGATTCTCAGACCTGTACCCCTGAAGCAAATAATACATTATATTAAAATAAATACGTAAAAAGAATGAATAGGTTAGGACCCATTTAATGGAGGAAGAACACTCTAGTGTCCCTGTCGTCAAGCCCTTGCTATAAGTTCCCATCATTTTGAGTCCACACTGATGCAGTGACCATCAAAGTGCCCCTTTCTTGCAGGAGCTGAATCCCCTCCAGGCCCTTCCCATTGTGTTGTGAAAGTGACCTTCCGTGATGCAAATCTGCTTATTGCGCTTCTTTGAAAGTTGCTCAATCACTTTTAAGAAGAAAATTCAGCTCCTTATCTTAACACAAAAGCACTTGGATCCAATTCAGAGCACTTCACTTTAGAAAGGACTTTGATAAAAATGCGTCCAGAGGACAGTGATAAGGTTGATAGAGGAACTGGAAATCCTGACAGGATACCTGTCCTAAGGAATGGAAGGTCTATAAAGTGGCTGAGAGAACTTTACAGTATAAAAAGTTTGATCACAAGGAGAGGGAGTGTGCTAGAACCAGCTTAGTAAAGGATGCAAGGAAAGACGGGTCCCAGGATGTACGAGCTATGGATTCCAAGGAAAATGTCATCATCATCATTGCATGTCGTGCAAATGTTGCATTTCACTCTGCGCATCTCTAGCCTGAGACAGGGGCCGTCTCTGCCTGACAGGTCTGGTTGGAGGATGACAGCGGCACAGTTTCTGGACCAGGAGTCAGCCGTTGGTAAAAGCTGGTTCTATGACTAGTATCCCCATTATTTCCAACAAGAGCATTTCAAAAATGAGATTAATTGCCTTGTAAGGTAATGAGTTGCCTGTTGTGAGAAAGCAAAGCTTCTTTGTGTTTCCTGGTGTTCTTACAAAAAGCCCTCATCTCCTGAGGCCTGGATGGATGCATATGTGATGTAAAGATTGCGTTTGCTTTTACTTTCTGTACTTTCTGCCTTCTACCTAGGATGATCTCTGTAATAAGTTCTCTGGTTTACTGCTGAGATGGCCGAAGGTTATATAGTTACAGTCCTCAGTGAGTAGGTGGCGTAAGCCTGAGGTGCCAGAAAGACTAGGATGCTATCTCCCCAGCCTCCATCTAGGAGACTCGTTTAGGTCTTAAATGAGAGAGACCCTCTGGTTGACCTGGTCCTTGGTGAAACAGATTCATATTCCAAAACAGTCAGAGTGGGAGCCCAGGGCTCTTTCCAACATGTCAATGGGCCAACAGTGATTTGTTGTTGCTTTTCTGGGGAAGGACTGCTGTCTCTTTCTTGCATATTAAGGGGGAAATGCCTTGTTGTTCTTCACGTCTCCCTGAGGAGTATCCAGCCACTCTTGGGGGAAGACGTTACCATGTGGCTTTCATCCCCTCGTCTCAGGTATAAAGTTTGGCACAAGTGGGCCAATGTGCTTATTACTTACTGTCAGGTGATGAAGAAGAAAACCAGTCTGTGATCCGGAACAACTTGTGTGTACATGCAGGATACGATTAATAAAGACAATTAGAAAAGCTTGCTTATGTTACCATTTAAGGAAAAGATCAGCCATCACTAACCGTGGGGTGTAGGAAAGACTCTTTAACAGAAGCAGGGACTCAGCAGAGCTGTGTGTAGACTCAGGCTGTGTTAATTTTCTACATACATCACCTTCTGGAGGGAAGGGACAAATTGTCCCTGGGGCAGTGAGGTTATTAGTTAATCTCATCATGTGACAAAACATATAGGACTGGCAGAGGATTCTAAAAAAATAATATATGCCTCTGGCTCTTGTTCTGGACAGCATATTTTTGTTAATGCGAGCTGTGATTCTTTCAACATTTTGGAGACCACATCGCACCCCCTGGCCATTCTGAGTATGTGAACGTCTCTGTGGAGTAAACAGAACAGGAATGTGGGGCAGGGAAAGAGTGTGGAAATAATGTGCTTGCAAAGTGGGCTTTCTATATTGTGTACGGTACATGAAAACTCATTTCCGTCTCAAGAACTTTCACCTTGCTGGTTTTTCCATTTGGATTTTTTTTTTTTCTGATATTTGAGTGGTTTTCTCATTCTTCAGATCTTATTCTCATGTTGTTTAGTTTGGAGGCTTTTCTTTTGCTCCTGAGACATCACTAGCACTCTATAATATTCAGAGAGTATTTATAAGGACTCCAATTTATGTCCATCTGCATCTCTACATCTCTATCCATCCATCCATCTATCATCATCATCCCTCTATCTGGCATTCGCTGCCTTCCTACTAGATGTCAGGCTATTTGACACCAGAGACTCTGTCCGTCTTGGCTGCTGGTTTATGCAAGAACCATGTTTGGGGAATTGTAGGCACCTAATAGCTGTTTGAAGATGAATGCACAAGTTTTTCGTCTTGTGAACAAGCCCCCAACTTGTATGATTTTGGGCACTTCTGTGTGTCATTATGCTGCAATTGCTTAAATAGTGATCTCTGAACTTTCCTCTCCAAGGAAGATGTTTAATGGGGTCATGAGGAATCTGCTATATCCTTTGTGTTCTCATTGTGTCCTGGTTGGATAGTGACCCTTCCTTCTAAAATAACTTTAAAAGTCACATTTTATGGGGCGCCTGGGTGGCTCAGTCAGTTAAACATCTGCCTTTGGCTCAACATGATCTCAGCGTCCTGGGATCGAAACCTGTGTTGGACATCGTGCTAAGCAGGGGTTCTGCTTCTTCCTTTCCCTCTCTGCCCCTCCCCCTGCTCATGCAAGCTCTTTCTCAAATAAATGAATGAAATCTTTAAAAACATACAAAAGTCACACTTTATAATTCCCAGTGTAAGAGAATACTATTGAAAGTAATATTTATGGGGCACTTGGGTGGCTCAGTCATTTAAGTGACTCTTGATTTCAGCTCAGGTCATGATCTCAGGGTCACGACATTGAAACCATGCCATCGGGCTCTATGCTCAGTGGGGAGTCAGCTTGGGATTCTCTTTCTTCCTCTGTCCCTCTCATCCTCTCAAATAAATAAATCAGATTAAAAAAAAAAAGGATAAAAAGTATTATTTACTCTTGCCTCTACCAGTATTGGACCATATCTATCTCTCCTTCCCTACTGTTGAACCTGAAAATGTCGTCTTGTTTCTGCCTATGGATGGCCCCCGTTTACTCTGGGGTTTCCATCTCCTCTATCTCAGTGCCTTTGCTTCTGGAATTATCTCTTCTCTTCCAAATAATTCATCTTTTTTCCCCCCTTGGGTCAGCATGTAAACATGCAAACATTATATTCTATTAACACATGATAGTTGTTGTGCTTTCTCTCCTTCTACTTCCTTGATGCAAAGACTCCCAGAGAAGTGATTCACTCTCCTGTTTCCACTTACCCTCTGCACACTTCCTCTTTGACCCTTTCAAACAGGATCTTAAATAACCCTTATTAGAAACACCAATGACATATGTTTTGCAAAACCTCATCGAAATCCGAAATTCTCATTTTAATTAAATTCTAGAATGCATTTTATACAAATAATTGCCATTCTCCATAAAACACTGTCTTCCTTGGTCTGGGATACTCTCAGTATTTTCTCCTAACTCCCTGGTGATTTCTTCTCAGTCACACTAACTAATTAATTATCTTCCATGACCCAAGCTCTAAATGTATTTCAATTTATGATTTTAAACCCAGCCAGATTAAAAATATAGCATAAACAAACAAAAGACGAGAGGCAGAGATCATGCTGAGTGAAATAAGTCAAGCAGAGAGAGTCAACTATCATATGGTTTCACTTATTTGTGAAGCATAACAAATAGCGTGGAGGACAAGGGGAGTTAGAGAGGAGAAGGGAGTTGGGGGAAATTGGAAGGGGAGGTGAACCATGAGAGACTATGGACTCTGAAAAACAATCTGAGGGGTTTGAAGTGGCGGGGGGGTGGGAGGTTGGGGTACCAGGTGGTGGGTATTATAGAGGGCACGGATTGCATGGAGCACTGGGTGTGGTGAAAAAATAATGAATACTGTTTTTCTGAAAACAAATAAATTAATTAAAAAAAAAGATGAGAGGCAGGAAACAAAGGATTAAAGGCACTGAGTAGATAAAACAAATTAATTCTCTGAATGATATAGAAAAAAATCCCTTAATTATACTTACAAAAGAGATCCAAAGACCAATTGGTCTAGACAGGTTAGAAGATTCTGGAAGTTATATATTCAGGGGGAAAGAAGGAAACCTTAAATTATTTGATAGTTTAAAGAGATGAGAAATACATCAGAGAGATGTTTTATAAATTTTCAGGAAGTGTAGAAGGACTTAGATGTCAGATAAATCAAGATAAAAAAAAGTAATTATTATTTTTAGAGATAATGCAAAATCTGTACAAGAATAGGAATTTAGCAATAGTACCCTACTTGACTCAGCAGGATATTTTCAAACTCAGAATACAGAAATTGGGTTGCTTGGGTGGCACAGTTGGTTCAATGTCCAACTCTCGTTTTCGGCTCAGGTCATGATCTCAGGGTTGTAAGACTAAGTGCGGTGTCAGGCTCCCGGCTTAGCACAGAGTTTGCCTGAGATTCTCTCTCTCTCCCTCTGGTGCCCCCTGCCCCAACACACACTTTGCACTCTTTCTGTCTCACTGAGAAAATTAATTAAGGAATACTGAAATCAGCTTAAATGTATTTAAGGCTGTTGAAATATGTTGAAATATGTTTCTACGTTGAAATATAAACATGTATTTAAGGGTGTTCAAGATTTGGTCCAAATGAGCGGGGACTCTGAAATGATAGATAATAGACCAATTGAAGCAGGGGTGAGGCCAGTGTCAGCCAAGAAGTGCCAGTGGAGAGGGGAGTTGGCCTCTGGGAGGAGGAGTGAGAGCAGAGAAGAGGCACCATTTCTTGAATCTGCTATGTTCCCAGCTCTTAGCACTGATGGCATGTTTATTATCACATTTAAGAGTTTGGCAATAAATAAAATTAAATGCTAAACTGAATAAATCCAGATTTATCTCACTCCAATCAAGCCCACAATTTCTCTTCCTTCCAGGTCCCACATTGGTTTCCTCTTTCTTTCAAGTACTGTGTATACCTCCCAGGCAAGAGGTGTCGTCATTGCCTGGGCTGTCAAAGGGGCAGAAATAGAAAGAGGTTCCTTATCTAGGAGGGTCACCCCATCACATTCCTCACCAGAGTTGCTTCTCTAGTTCCTGGAAGACCTACAGAGGGGCGCTCCTTGAGGTTCCTCCACTTTGCTCTTGACACAGGTGCATGCCTCCCAGAGAAGGCTGTGGCTGGGGACACTTACTGTGAATACGGTCCTGGCATACCCAGCTTTAAGGAAAACTGGGGTGGGGAAGGCCTTAAAGAATAGGCTTCCAAGCCCAAAGGTCTCAATCTTCCCCCTTTCTTGGAAAATCCACTTTGCATCCAGGAGCAGTAATTGACTGCTTTTTAAACTCCAGATACTATCACACTTACCATTTGTTAAATATTAAGTGAATTAGTGGATAGAGTAACCAAGTCATGCCTGGATGAAATAATCACCCCAGCAGACGTGAAACATGACTTCCTACTTCGTTCAGTGGATTCCAAACTGATGAGACAGCACATCCTTCCCCAACGACTTCTTGATGCCAGAGGTCTGACGAGGCAGAAAGCAAATAGTCCATCCAGATGCTAAATTATGCCTGGGAAGGATGGAGGCTTTTGCTTAATTTAGTTTCTAAGTGAAGCTGCCATCCAAAATTTCATCAGTGTGAAGAAAATCTAATAGGTCAAGCACTAAAGTCTTAAATTCATAGATGCAACAAGGTAACCTGTACCTCCCATCACCCTGTGCATTTCTGAGGTGTCTGTCTCTGTAGTCTTTGGTGAGAAATTGTAGATATTTTCTTGGAGGGAGGGAGCTTACGAGCCCTTGTTTTGTCAAGTTGCAGTGTATGGTTGGAAGGGGAATGGGGAAGAGAGAGATTTTTTGTTCATTTGTTTGTTTTCATTTTTCTTTTTTTTAACTAGCTAAAAACTTTAAGTGTGGCACACAATGGGGGAGAACCTGGGAGTAGTGGACACGGTACTGGACAAGGAGTCGCAAGGGATGTCTTCCAACACGTTGTCTTTTCTACCTCTGTAAGTTTCTCCTTCCAAATCGATAAAAAGACAAGGGCAATCCTTGCCTCAAAGACTGATTGTGAAGGTTATTGAGGCAGTTCAGGAACTACTTTTACATACCAGGCCCTGGACCACACACTGGAGTGACCTCGTGCTCATAAGCGGAGTTGGAGAGGGCAGTATTTACGACAAGCTTGAGTACTCGTCAGTGTTCCTTTGGCAAAAATGTGACTGAGGGACAAGAAATGAATCTTTCTAGGCACAGAGAAACTTTTTCCAGGAGTGTCCAGTTAGAATTATTATGGGATTTCTGTGCTTTGTGATTCAGCCTCTGCATAGATTGAAGGGAAATGGTTCTGATTTATGGGGCGACACATGGAAGGAGTAGGGGGAGACCGAGAGAGAGAGAGAGAGAGTTGAGCCAGGATGATGAGGCCAAGACTCTAAATTTAATCTATGTTCATTCGTAAACCAATCTGGAAAGGAAGCCATAGCAATAACAGAAAGGTAAGGGAACACATGAGATACTGTGAAAAACAATTTTCAGCCCTGTACTTGCCTTGACTAAATATGGCCAAGAGTCACCTGCCTTCCCAGAACTGACTGAAAACAACCACTCAGCTTTGACCTACTGTCTCCCACCTCACTGGATGCCAGATCTTTAGGCAGAAATGGCCCCCGAGCTTCATTGTATCAAACTTCTCCACCCCAGCCTCTGCCTTTCATACTCCCGTGGACATGGAGGAGTGGCCAGCAGGTGGCTTTCCTAATAACACATTGGCATTTCAAATTGACCTTCAAAGCTTCATCCACATAAATGGCCTCTGGAAGGAATCTCACCGTTACTGGAGGAAAGCTGAGGGCAACACGTTTTATCCAGTGGAACAGTCCCCAAAGGTGAAGTTACACAAATTGGTCAGTAGTTTACTGAGCCAGTGTGTAATTATATTTAATTTTCATGAGCCTTAAAGTTTGCCAAATATTGTGTGTATGATTTTATGTACTCTTCCCAGGGGTCCTACGAAGAAGGCTGCTGTAGAACAGTGAGTAGTCAGTGCTGTTCAAGCTTGGGAAGAATATCTGGACCCCGACTCTAGTTCCTCTGTGCTCTGGCCCTGGAGCCTTTCTGGTCTGAACCTGAGTATCCTCTTGTGTAAAAAGGGGTTCCCCCCCAGGAACCTCATAGGCTTACTGGAGAAATTAAATTCAGGAAGGCACCAAAGCATTCAACATAGTGTGTGGCACAGGGTAAGTGCTTAATGACAAAAACTATTCTGTATTTATTGCAACTCAAGTTTTCACAGCTACTATCCTTAGCCCTGAGTGAGAGGAGTCTCTGCTCTGTGCCCTCACACATCACAGTCTCGAAAAGTAATAAATATATTATAAGAACACTGTCAGTGAGGGGCTGGCACTCGGCACTAGCACCTGCTACATAACCCATAGCCCTAAATATCAGTTCTCCTAACTGCCATGATTCAGGTCCCAAGGAGACATGATGTCAAACTGCATCCAGAAGCCCTGGAGCTGTGCGGATGGTGTCCCAGTAACAACGGACAAGGATATGACACGATATCACGGAGGATGAAGCAGCAGGAGCACTTGAGTAAGAAACAAAAATCAGATAGCTACAGTATCAGATGCAGGAGAGTCTTCTTCTTCGCAGAAGCGCCCCGAACCCAGGTCCTTCCTCTGCCCCTGCTGTCATGTGTGGTTCTGGAAGACTCATCAGTTGTCACAGGCGGCAGAAGACAATTTTGTTACCTTCAAGCAAATGCATGTTATAAAACTGGACACAGACATGTGTAGACCTGACAGACATAGATTGTGGTGTTGATTCTCTTCTTTGCTGGGCATTGAATGTTATTAGTGGATTTTTCACAAAACATTAACTGACTTCTAAGTACCTTTTTGAAAAACTCATCTTGGTAATTTCTTTTTTTTAATATTATGTATTTTCTTGGTTGCCTGGGTGTCTCAGGAGCTTAAGCATCTGCAGTCGGCTCAGGTCATGATCCTGGGGTTCTAGATCGAGTCCCAGGTTGGGCTCTCTGCTCAGTGGGGAGTCTGCTTCTCTCTCTCACTCTCCTTCTGTGCTGTTTTTCTCTCTCAAATGAATAAGTGAAATCTTTAAAAATAAAATAAAATGAAATATTATGTTTGTTCTTTTACTCATTTCCCTTTGCTTCTCCTAGGCTTAATGTTATTAGCTGGGGCTGAGCATGGAAAGCACCCCTGGCAGAGGAGTTGGGGTGGTGCCCAAAACAAAGTGTTGGAGCTGGAGTGGTGTGAGGAAGCTAACACCAAGCATCTTGGAATGGAATGTCCAAGTCTGAGTGCGATGAGTAGGGGATCTGCAAGACAGGACTCCCAGTGTGGAGCGTGAGAGCCTGACCGAGGAACTCAGGGGATCTGCAGAGCTGGGCTGTTTAATATGGGGTGCTGGAACTAGGTCGGGGTGTGGAGTGTGCTATGGGAGTGTATGGTCTGGCACAGAGTGCCAGAGAGAGTGGGCTGAGGAGGGCATCTCCTGAAGATGGGGGAATGTCATGAGATGTAGAGTCTCATCAGGCTAGAGGAAGTCTTTCACATGGGAACTCTGCCTAGAGCATGACACCAGAGAACAAGTGGGATGAGGAGGCTTTTTGTTTGGGGACAGAGCTCAGCAAGGGCACCATTCACATGAGCTTGGAAGAGAGCAGGAGTCAGAGACAGTTTCCATGGGCCAAACTGAGGCAATTTAACCACCAAAATAAATAACAAGGATACTAGATAACAACCTACTGCCTAGATGAGGAAGCCATGGGTCCATACGGAGGCAAGTGAGTAAATGGATACAACTATAAGTTTGGTGTGAAGAAGCGGTTTGAACCTAGTAGTAATGCACCTTTCCGCAAAAAATTGTTAACTGAAATGGAGGTTAACTGGGCAGTGGGGGAGCCTGCCAGACATCGTGATAGCCAAGTGATCACCGTGAAGACCTTCTGTTCCGGGAGGACTCTGGATCATGAGCCACGCGACAGGCTGCACCAGCACATCCCTTCGGTGTCGTCCCCACGAAAAGGTGCATGAACTGATCTGTGCACAAGAATCCCACAGATGGCAGAACATTCTCCGAAGAACTGACCTACGGTCTTCCAAACCGTCAGTCATGAAAGTCTAAGAAAGGCTGAGAAACTATTTCAGTTCGGAGGCGTCTGGACACAGCACAAGTATACGTAATGTGTGGTTTTTGACTAGAAATGTTTACTGGAAAGGGCATTCTTGGGTGAATTGGCAAAACGCCAATGGTGTTTAAAGATTAGATGTGTCAATGAGATGTATAATGGGTCGATGTGAATTTTCTGATTTTGAGCCTTACACTGTAGGCATGCAAGTGCATGCCCTCCTTTGTAGGAAATGCACCTTACGGAATTTGGAATGAGGAGGCTTTAGGTTTAAGAAAATGAACATTCTGTGTACTGCACTTCCAACTGTCCTGTACCTTTGCGATTTCTTTGAAACTGGAAAACACATTAAAAGTATAACATTTTATTTATATCTGGTATAATTTGTATTTTGCATTGCAATATTAGTAGCCAATCTGAATACTCTAAAAGTATATTATGAAAACTTATTTAACATTTACAATTTGAATTCTTCTATTCAAATTTGTTTTAATGCAAATAGGTTCAAATCTATACTCTTTCAAGGTAATTACACTTTTCTTGATACATAATTAAAGATGAGCACCAGTTAAGATCCTGTTGAAAACAGAAAAATAAAAATGTTCTGAGAAAAAAAATAGAATACTTATAAAAAAATAGGATCCTCAGAGAAATCTCATTACATTTTTAATCTCATTTACATTTTATGAAAATGAGCAGACTTACTATTAAGTATGAGCCACATAAAATCACCTACAGGATATTACAGATTCTTAATGAAGATTTAATTACTGATTAAAGCCATGAGACAGTAAAAGAGAATTATTCCTATCATAAGTCTGACTTTCCCATTATAAGATGAAGAAATTATACTCAGATTGGACAAGAAAAATAAAACAACTTGAACTTTGCACTGTCACATGCTTCTAACCCTGTGTGGAAGCTTCTAGAAAAACAGAATCGAACTCTGATTTAAATGAGTGACAGAAATTTTCCATTTGACGACCATGCCAAAAAGTCTAGTGTTTATACTTTTATAAGAGAAACAACTTTTTTTTTTCAAATGTAGAAAGTGAGTGGGTTTTATTCATGAAGTTTAAAGAAAACATATTTCCGTTACTGTGTTTATATGCTTCACATAAATCTTCAAGGTCGACTTTCATTAACGAGAGGTTGTAACTGGAAATTCTTAGATATTTGTATGAAATAAAGTAACCATATGATTGCTGGAATAGAAAAAAAAAAAAAAAGAAGAAGACAGGGGCACCTGGGTGGCTCAGTGCGTTCGGCTCAGGTCACGATCCCAGGGTCCTGGGATCCAGCCCCGCGTCAGGCTCTCTGCTCAGCAGGGCTCTCTGCCTGCCTCTCAGTCTGCTTGTGATCTCTCTCTGTCAAATAAATAAATAAAATCTTTAGAAAACAAACAAAACAAAACAAAAAGACAAATAAATAGCAAACAATATTATTATTCCACCAGGACAAGGCTGCACTGACTCAGAGCATTGAATTACTCAAAGAATAAGAGTCTAGTGAGGCATAATGAGGTTTTGCATGACACCGACAGCCCAGCGTCTAGAAGACAATGTGAATGAATATCTAGGTTCGGAGAATTGAATCTGAACTCCATTATCAACGGCCACACCTGTACGGTGGAAGCCAGGAGAGAAGGAAGAAAGGAAAGAGGGAGGAGGAGGAGAGGAAAGTATGAAGGAAGGAAAGAGGGGAAGGGGGGGGGGAGAAAGGAAGGAAGAGGATTGGATGAAGAAGTGGGGGGAGAGGGGCGGGAGGAAGTCAGTCCGCCAAAGACCCGGATTCTTTCTTGTCCTGCAAAAGGATATTCTAAATATCCCCTGTGCTGGAGAGCTTCCCCTGAACCCTGCATTCCCAGATAAGGGGGCTCGCTCAGTTCTCTGCTCCTAAGGGCCCCAGAAGGACCCCAAAGCATGATCCTTCTGTCTCCTCTATCAGACCTATGCATTTTGTTACTCCACAGGGTGGCACTGTTTGTTGAATGATTGTATGAAGGATACCTTAGGCTACCCAATTCCTCCAAATCCATGTAACAAAACTTCTTATTTCTTCTTCTTCTTTTAACTTGGGGTTCGTTTCTTTCTCCCTCCCTGCTCTGCTACTCCTCTTCTTTCTCTATACTGTTCTTTCCCCTCCTTCTCTCTCTATTTCTCCCTCTCTCTCTCTCCCACCTCAAGGGCATAATAATAAAATGAGGCAATGTGTCAAAATGATTTTACATAATGGATCCTGATTGCTTTATCCCACAGGCTGCCTGCCCGTTAGGTGTGATTCATCAACAGCATAGAACTGCTGGAAGAATGCAGCTCCTGCCAAAACATGCTTCAGTCCAGCCGAACCACAGGCAAACAACCACAAGTCTGCGATGCTCATTTGCATAGTAAAGAGCTTTGTTGAGGAAATGAAAAAAAAATGCATTAGAGAAAGTTGTCAGGAGATCTCAGGTTATCCTGACACTGGCCCAGTGATGACAAAGACAAAACAGGGAAACGGGGTTAAATGCTGGATGGGCTGGGAGCTGGATTCCCTCCCCTCTGTTAGCTCAGTGTGCCCTGGTGTCCTGGGGACCCCTCATCATGGGAGGGCAGGGAGCAGAGACTGGTACCACAACAGACTCCTTCTGCAAATCAAGTCATTGGGCTATTTTAAGAAGATGTTTTTTTTTTTTTTTTAAGGTTTTATTTATTTATCACAGAGAGAGGGGGAGAGAGTGAGCACAGGCAGACAGAATGGCAGGCAGAGGCAGAGGGAGGAAGCAGGCTCCCTGCGGAGCAAGGAGCCCGATGTGGGACTCGATCTGTTTTTTTTTTTTTTTTTTTTTTAAGATTTTATTTATTTATTTATTTGACAGACAGAGATCACAAGGAGGCAGAGAGGCAGGCAGAGAGAGAGGAAGAAGGGAAGCAGGCTCCCCACCGAGCGGAGAGTCCGATGAGGGTCTCGATCCCAGGATCCTGGGATCATGACCTGAGCAGAAGGCAGAGGCTTTAACCCACTGAGCCACCCAGACACCCCAACAGAAATGTGTTCTTAAAAAACAAATCAGATTAGGTTTGTCTTCTATAACACTCTACTGGCTCCATGCTACTATCCAAGTGATCTCGAGCAAATTATTCTGTGTCTCGGTGCCTCAGTTTGTGTATCTGTGAAATGAATGCTTTGGTAGTATTCCTCAATTTGGATATTTGTGACAAGTAAACAAGTAAATCAACATAGGTACTTCAGGAACAAAGTAAAAGTTCAATAAGTTTTATCTTTATTATTATCATCAACATTATTGTCAGTATTATTCTCATATTTAGAATAAAATTCAAGCCTAGAATTGTGGCCTTCTATGACCTGACTCCTACCTGTTTTTGCCCTGACATCTCATGTACCCTGTCACTAAATCCAGACATCAACAGTTCTTTAATATTGTTTCTACCTCAGGACCTTTGCACACACTGTCCCTTCTATCTGCTGGTTTCTTCTCCCTTTTATTCTCATGGCGAACACTTTCACCCCAGAGATCATGCATGGGTCAGATATTGCCTTCCTCAGAATCTTCTCCAAACCATCCCATTGAACTCTACCTTAGTTCTAGCTATTTTCTTCATAGGAAAATTAGAACTTATCATTATAGTTTGTTTGTTTACCTCTTTGTTTTGGTCATGATGCATTTAACATCCCCTTGCTTCGGGGATCATGTTTCTCTCACTAATGTTACAACCCTAGTCCCTCACTAAACTCCTAATAGTTACATAATACTTGGTATTTGTGGAATGTCCTCAATCTACCTTCCCCCCAAAATCCCCACTTCACTTCCCAATGGCAATACTATCATTCTTCAGCCATGTGATTTTCTCCCCTGTTCCTGAATTTACCCTTCTTTTTTGCTCTACTATGTTTCTTCTACAAAGATATCCTTTTTCTCTTCTATCTGTTAAAATGCTGCCCATCCGTCCATTCTTCTACTCCCCTCCTCTGAACCCCGAGGTCAGTCAGTCCCCAGTCCCATGCCCTCACCATATCTTGCTCTCATTGTGCCATATGTCCTGCATCAATATTTCCCACTTGTAAATCTGTCTTTCTCTTTTCTTCTCATCTCTGAGGCAAGCATTAGTCATTGTGTAGAATGTATAAAATGTTTGCTTAAGGAAGTTTTGTTAGGATTATATCACCTTTGAATAAAGAAAGAATGGGGGCGACTTTATTCTCAAAATATCAAAATCAACTTTATTCTCAAAATATCAAAATCACCTCTAACAGTGTCTGACACGGAAGATATTCAATAAATATTTGGTGAGTGAATAAATGAATGCATAAATATTGAAAATCTTTACTTATGGAATGTATGTCAGTCAGAGTCTTGGCAAGGAAAAGATGTCACCCTCAATTAAGTTAATTGAGGAAAGTTTAATAAGGGGGCCCTTGACAGAAGTGTGGGGCAAGGTTAGAGAAAACCAGCAGGGTTAGTAAAACCTTGTGGGAGTGTCACCTCAGGACCTCTTACCTCTCCTAACCCTAAAAGGCCAGGAGAGAGTCACAAGAACCTAACGGGAGCTTTGCCTAAGATAGGGACACAATCTAAAGATAGCTTCTGAAGGAGAAAACAGGTATCTTATCCTTCCTCTGTTGACACCTGCATTTTGCTTTGCTGTTTCTGAGTCAGGATGGCAAGAGAGCCCATGAATGTGTTCATAAAGCCACTCACAAAACAAACGGAGGGTGAATCTAGAAGAGCAGGTGGGAAAACGGGGCAGAATGTAAGGCAGCAAAACAGTGACCCCAAGAAACATAAAGCGCTGTTTTCTGGTCTTTGCATTTAGTGTCAATACCAGTAAATAGCCACAAAAAGTAGTCAGTATTACTCCCATTTCAGAGATGGGACAACTGAGACCCATAAAACTACCGAAACCGGTTCAGCGTTTCAGGCAGCAAATTGCAGAGTCACTAAGTCTGAGTGCAGACATCACATAGATAATATTCAGCGCTCACCAGTAGGTGGTTTCTCTTTGTTTTTCAATTTTTTTTTTAATGTTTATTCAACAAGAGAAGAGAGTTGAAACAACTTGCAGTAGATCCACTTTTCTAGACCCATGTTTCTAACCCATTAGTTGTGAATAAGTCAGTGCAGCGAGTCAAGGTCCAGTGCATCAAGATGGCAGAGCTGAGTCAGATATGCATAGAAGTACAACTACCCAAATCAGGAAATTTAATAATTTATCAATAACATAATACTACTGTCTAATCCATGATCCAGATTAAATGTTCATCAATTATCCTAATCAGATAATTCATAGACTCTTTATGTACATATAGGTTTTTTTTCTAAATATTTGAAGGTAATTTGAAGACTGATCCTTTATTACCGGTTTATTCTGTATTTTTCTTAGGGGGAGGAGAGGCTGAGGGAGAGGAAGAGAGAGATTTTTCATGCTGGGAATGAAACCCTACATGGAGCTTGATCTCACAACCCTGAGATCCTGACCTGACCTGAGTGGAAATCAAATATTGGACCCATAACTGACTGAACCACCCAGGTGCCCCTATTCTGCATTTCTAAAGAAAAAGAGCCTTCTCCTTCCTAACCAAAATACAGGGATTAAAATCAGAAAATTTAATATCGATGCAATGCTATTATGAAATTTAATTGTTATTAGTTGTCCCAATAATGTCTTTTTATCTGTGCTTCCTGGTCTGGGACCCAATCCAGGACCACATGGTACATTTAGGTGTTAATTCCACTTCAACTTCTTTAATGGAACTGTTCCAACCCTTTATTGTTCCTTTCCTGACCTGGACTTTTGTGGTAGAAGTACACAGCAATGACTTTGTAGAATGCCCCTCAATTTCAGTTTTACTATTTACTATTTCTATATGATAGATTTGGATTGCATAGTTTTAGACAGTCTGTAATGGACCAGGAGCTGCATGCCTCCCCACCCAGAGGCACATTGTGTAGGTCTCTCCTAACATTGGTGATGTAGTGTGGGTTGACTAGTTTAAGTGATGCTTTCTAGGTTATTCCAACATGAAGATACTGTTTCTGCATTGTGATTACTGAGTTAAGTGCAGGGATATTTTGAGGCTATGTGAATGCCTCATCGGTTAGCAACCCTATCTCTTAATCGGGTAGTACAATTGCAAGATCGGATATCATAGTGGTTTTGAAATTATGTATTTAATGCTTATAGAGAGAAGGATGGAAAAAAGAGAAATATAAGGAGGTAGGAAGTTCATGGGCAATATCAAAATACTTGGAGATAGTCAACTCTGTGTTGGCTACACGAGGGGGTCACCCTGTTTAAGCAGAGGCAGCAGATTATGGCATAGTGTGTTGAAACTGTCTGACACTTGCCTTCCCATCTACAGAGATCACTGTAGTGTAGACATACAGGCACTAAGAACCTGTTGTACTTATCTGATTGGTTCATATTTCAAGGACTGGAATCCTGTTGTACATTTAGTTTCCGCCTCTGGCACTGTCCTATGCTGCCATATTTCCAGTCGTAAGTGGGACTTTTCCAGTTCTGTGTCTCTGGGATGCCCAAATACCTCTGCGCTGCTGAGAATTTATGAGCTGCTATAAATAAATACTTAGAAACATGGATTTCCAAGGCTTGTAGGGAGACTAAAACAACAGAAACAAAAGTTATTTTATTAGTAGGTGCTGAGGTCTTTATAGGGTCCCTGCCAGCTGTCTCAGCTTCCCATGCTTGCAATTTCCAGGACACCAGACCACACCAGTCCCAATGACCGATGACACATATTTAGAAATATATGAGACCTTTATCCAAATATCTCAAGCAAAAGAGAGAATTGTAACAATATGCAAGCATTCAGCCCATGTGTAAAAGAAGCATGCACTTTGAAAGATTATCCTTCGATAATTAAGATCTAGGATGGCAACATTCCTGTCCTCTATGCATCTGTGAACAATAGTTGTTGGAAAGAAGTCTAATTCACAGTGTTATCTATCTGTCCTTCGGTCTATCCTCTTTACAAAAACAGTCAGTGGTATTTAGAAAAATCTTAGAACAGGGCATGCTATCTACAAAATAAGCTGTCCTCTAAGATCTTGGCAGACCTCTATCATACAGATAGATTCCTCTAGTTGGAGAACAGAGGACTTCAGTCACAAGACTAGTTCATAGAACAGACTCTGAGCCTCTTCCTGAAGCATCCTGTGCAAGAGATGACAAGGTGGTGAACATATTTTAAAATAGTAAGACAAGTGGATATATAAGTAATTATAATGCAAAAATGAAGTGAATTTTAAGATTAAAGTTATTTTCAAACAAAAATGGTCTTACCATATGCTGCTTCAGGAAGGACACATGAGAACCTCACAGCCCAGCAGCCTGTGTAAACAGCCTCTAAGTGTCAGAGAAACACCAAGAAAGTACTTTGTGGATCACCTCACATAGTAAAAAGAGTGTTGCAACTTCCTCTTCCAGTCTTTTTCCTATTTTTTTTTTCTTCTTTTCTTCCCTCCTTCCTTCCCTCATCTATTTTCCAAATATTTACTAAGCATCTGTTTGCTGCTAGGCACTGTGCTGAGTTTAGTGATTACAACCGGGGTTCCCTGCTTTCACAGGGTGCACTCTTGACCTAGTGGATAGATAGGAAGTATGTCAATAAGCAAATCAGCAAAACACACACGCCACATATTTAAAGTCATAAGTTATTTTTCAATAGTGATATATGTAAGAGAAAAAGTTTTAACAAATCATGAGAAAGAGAGTGACTTAAGATGGTTTGGGGCTGGGGTAGAGCTATTAGGAAGAGCCTCTGAGGATATGAAAATCTCAAGGATTTAAAGGTAGGTAGTCCCTAAATGAAAACCTGGGAAAGACCAGTCCTGCCACGTTGAATGAGGACTTATAAGCCAGGGATGAATGAGGGGCACACGGAGGAGGGCCAGTGTAGCTGAAGGGGGTGCTCATGGGGAGAGGGTGGAGGATGAGTCAGAAGGCAGCGGGGATATCCCAAAGAGCCCAGAAGATGGCTCTAAGGAAACAGACAGCATTGGTAAAATTATAAGAATGGCTTATTTAGTACACATTTTATCATAATATGTTATGATTTGGCTCAGAGATGTTAAGTGAATTTTTCAAAGTCACACAGTACCATCATCCACTCAATTTTCAACTTGTGCTGTACCCCAGAACAGTGCTGCCCTCAGGAAGTTGAAAGACCTGGTCAAAACCACAGAGACATTAGTGGAAAAAGCATCCTTTAGTTTGGGTTTTGGGGATATGAGTCCCTTCTGTTTGCACGTTTATACAGCCTTGGAAAAGGTCATCTATTATCCCAGCTGACCAAGTCAAATTGCTTTTCTCCTCATAAGACTTTAGAAAGATAACCAGAGGCACTCCAAAGATAAAGGTTTGAGAAAGATTAAAGCATGATGAAATCTATGCATAACCATTCTGCTGGGGAAAATATTCCCTTGTTGCTAAGGATTGGCTGACGTATGGCCCGAGGGGTTCAACTCCAGTAGAAAAGCTCATGGACACTCCCTGTTGGTGCATGTGACCAGATTCTGGGGAGGCACAGAGAAGAAGCAAAGTTCTGGCAGTAGATTTACCTGTGTTGCTCATCTCCCACACTGGGTTGTACAGAGTCTTGTTCTTCTCCGTGGGCTCCCAGCCTCCACTATGGCACCGATGAAAGTCTTGCCCTTATGGAGAGTTAGGAAATTCTAGAATACTAGCACTTGAAAGTACTACTTCTTTTTATGCAGAGGATGAGACAGATATCTAAAGACATGAAGGGACTTGCCCAAGGCAACCAGAGACTAGTGGACTAGGGACCAAGTAATAAGTTTCGAGAACTGAAGACCAGAGCCCTTTACACCCAGCTCATTGCAACAAAGGGATCAGTATTCCAAAGTCTCATTGAAAAGAATCATAAAAAATATATATTTTAAATTCAGGATACATAGAACTTAGTAAAAAAGGCTCGTTTAGAAGTAGTTCAGAATGTGACACTTTGTAATATATGATAATATAAACAGAGCCCTCCTCTGCACAAGAAGAGACAGAACGACAGAGCCCAGGTCACGATCAGTAGTCATTTCTGTTCTCTGGATGTAAAGGAGATTTTGTTTCCTTCTTCGAGTTCTTCTGATTTTCCCTAGATTTCTAAAAATTTTATATAATATTATTTGTGGTAAGAGAATAAAACCAAATAAATGAATAATACGCAGTTTTTGTTAAAAACAAAACAAAACAAAACCCAACTAGCAGAGAATTAATGTTGTCTTTTCATACCAGCTTGTTTTTTCATACGAAAGTATGAAAAGGTAAAAACACAAGAGCTTCCATATCATTGCTTATTATTTTCAAAATGGGATGCAACACAGTGCGAGCTATTTTGCTAGGAGCATCTTCTATTATGCACTAACATTTTGAATGAAAGCATTTTAAAATCATCATTTTCCCCCCAAACAGCTGCTTTATAGTCTCTATTTTTTTTTCATATTCTGGGAGATCAATGACTGTAACTTTTTTCTGAATTTGTGTCATATTTTGTAGGTGTACAGCTGATGGCCAATATTCCTATCATTTCTCAACAACTATTGAGTCACTGAATGATGATGGATGTCTAACCAGGTCCTGGAACAAAGTAGGTGCTCAGAAAATATTCTTGAAAAGGAGGAGGGAGGGGTGTGAGCGAAGGAGAAAGAGAGGAAGGATGCAATAAGTGTTTGGATAATAGGAGATGTTAACGAGACATTATGTAAAGGAATCACAGACCTACCCAACACACAAACACACGAAGAAAAAGCAAAAAGGTTGGAGTTCAAGTTCTAACTATGGCATGAACCTACAACATGATAATGGGAATGTCATTTAGTTTAATGAGTTTGTTTTCTCCTTGACAATGTGCAAGTGATGATACTAAAAATGCATTTATAGACACATTATGATTATTACATGAGATAAACCATGAAAATGCGGTTTTTGTAAATTATGATGTCCTACTGTTAAAAAGTCATTAATCAAAATCCCATTATTGGTATTATCCCAGCCCGATGCCTGGTGTATTATAGACATATACCCAATATCTGTTTGCCTCATGAATGACTGACTGAGTGAACAAAAGCTAGATGAAATGCTTGGCTGAAGTTCTAAAAACAGAGACATTCAGATCAAAATCTCCTGTCTAGAGGTTCGATACCATCCCCTCTGTGTTTGAAGTCTATGATCTATTTTTATATCTGGATCCTCTTCCTATCTAGCTGTTCTTCCCATGCAAATGTTGGGTAGAGTCTGAAATTCCGATTCGAACATACGATTTTGATCTTTAATGCAGTCTTGATTAATCACAGTTCTTATTAATTTCAAGTCAGGAAAAATCAAGGGATGCTGTTCAATTAGGTTTGTTTTTCTATAGATAATAGTTCACAGTGAAATGCAATACCAGCAATCTGGTATTTTGTTAATGCAGATATAAACCATTATTAACATAATGAGTTTCCCTAAAACCTATTGGCCTTATGCCAAATTTGTTTATTTCTTAATTTTCTGCATGTGTCGACTAGTTTTTATGGGCTATCACCATGCAGACTGCTTTCAGAAGAACAATGATGTATAGTTCAAATACAGTGTTAGGGTTTGGGGAAACAAAAATGAGAAGAATGGTATTTAACAGCTTTCCCTCCACTGAGAAAATTGACATACAAATAAATGGGCAATAAAGTGTTGTAAACACAGTTACAGAAGTAATTACAGAGCAGAACATAATAAGAATCAGTGTACTTTAGGCACCATGCCTGAAGATTCCTTGAGGGTTTCTTGCCTTTGATGGAGAAGTGGACCAGGAAAGATTTCTGCGGTGGTGTTTTCAAAGTTCAGTCTTACAGGATACATAGGGGGGATATGGTCAAATGACGATGGGGAAATCATTCTATTTTTTTTTTTGTTTTATTTTAATTCAAGTTAGTTAACATATATTGTATTTTTAATTTCAGGGTAGAATTCAGTGATTCATCAGTTGCGTGTAACACCCAGTGCTCATTCCATCCCGTGCCTCCTGCATGCCCAACCCCCAGTTACCTCCCCCACCACCCATCTCCCCTCTAGTAACCCTCAGTTTGTTCCCCAGAGTCAAGAGTCTCTTATAGTTTGTGAAGCCAAACTCAAGCTCAGAGATAAGGAACTGCCAAAAGTCCAGTGGTTTGCAGTGGCAGGAGGGTAAGAGACCAAAGTGGTAGAAGAGGTTAGAGCCCAGATCAGGAAAATTCCTGTGTTCCTCGAAGAGAAGGCTGGATTTCCTTCCCAGGCAAAGAGAAATTTTTGAAGATTTGAAGCTGGGCATTGGACCATGTAATATGGTTGCAGAGATGATGAAGATAGCACGATCTCTAGTTTCACAGTTTTTTTCCAACCATATGTTCTACATGTATTCCCCCCAATTTCAAGAAGTATGATAGTTTTAGATGTCAGTTAAGGTTTGAGTCCTTTGTAAATGAATCCACTGATAATTAGCAGTACATAATTGTTGTAAGGGGGGATGAGTGTAGTCAGGTGCAGAGAACAAACAGTCCAGTCTTAGCTGTAAGGCTTCTATCTCTAGACTTCAGGCTTCCAATGGTGTGGTTTACTAGCATAAACAATAGGCTCATAAAATTTTTTTTTTCCTGATTCTTATCCTTTTGTTTTGTTTTGTTTTTGTTTTTGTTTTTCTCCTCATGAGAAAAGAGATAAAAGTCACTGATGCTAAACCAGTACCTGAAAATATTTAAAACACAAGAGATTTAGATGTAGTATCAGGAGCCTCTGCCCATGTCATCGCACCCCAGTAATGAAGGGATGGATGGCAAATAAATTGGGGGACCCAAGTATAAATTAGACTTGTCTCTTGCTTCTTGAACAAATAAAATATTTTGTTTTTTATAAATATTTTCATTTTTTTGTTTTTATACGGAAGTCCTCCTATTGTGGCAACTATAGAATAAGAATGGCGGTGATTCCTCTCTACTGTGGCACGTATACCCAAGAAAGACTAGATACAGTCCTGGGCATTTTCCACAGCCTCAGAATGGAAGAGGAGACAAGACTCCTGGCTGGCTCAGTCAGTTAAGCGTGTGCCTTAGGTTCAGGTCATGATCCCTGTGTCCTGCCCAGAGTTGCTCAGCGGGAAGCCTGCTTCTCCCTCTCCCTCCACCTGCCATTCTGTCTGTTTGTGCCCTCTCTCTCTGACAAATAAATAAATAAATATTTTTAAAAGACATGGGAGAGGAGAGTACCCAAATGAATGTTCCTCATGCTCAGAGATAGGGAGAGAGCAGTGCTGAGATAAAACTAGTTGAGAGAGCTTATGAGTAAGATGGAAAAAATACAAATTATCAGGATGAATAGACATGTCAGAGGAGGCAGAATAAACTATTCCTCCAGGGTCCTGATGCACATGGAGTCACATTTCAATAGGTGGGACAAGATGGATACCCCTCTTGGTCACTGATGTACATGAGGACTTCCCCAAACATTAGAATCCACCACAAGGACTGAGAAGGGGCTATAAAGTGACAAAATGTTTACTTTCCTGTGTTAAATCTATATGGAACTGATTTAGTTCTCTGCTGTCAGGTGGAAATAGGCTCACAATAAAAATTCAGGAAGACAAAGAGACTTCTAGAAACTTCTAGAAAGACAAGGAAAGTCTAATATTAGGATGACATTCAATGAAAAAAAAGTTTGAAGTATTTCTGAATCTACTCTGGCTAGTTATAAGGCCACATTCTCCAGTGAGATTTTATTTGTAATAAAGTTGATGTTTTTATCTTCATCTAATTTTTATTTCTTATTTTTGAATTTTTGTGGGAAATAGGAATTGCTAATTGCTCTTTCCAGCTCCTGTACCTGGTGATGGTTAGGGGAACTTCCATGTAACTCAGTGGGGAGCAGGGCTTTAGTGTTTTGATGTGCAAATGTCCAGCAAATGCAGAGTACCACAGAAGAGGTCCGTACGTATGGTGTGGGCAGGAGAAGACTGTCTGTAGAAAGAACACGGTACTTACACTCAGTCTTGACAGATGAAGAGGGGAGACAGTCGACATGGAGAGAGCATTCCAGGGGAAGGGTTCATGCTAACAAAGACAGGAAGCTTTACAGGGCCTCGTTTGTGAGGCTCAGAGCCGATTTCTATGACCAGAGTGTGTAGTGTGTAGCATTCAAGGAGGGACACAGCAAGTGAGATTAGCACCGTTCTTGCAAACCATGCTCAGTGGGTGGCTAGATTAGTAGCTACCAATTCTGAGGGCAAATGCCAGGTGATCTTCTTAATAGCTGTAAAAGCTCGGCTAGAGAAATACTCAAACTGTAGCTACAGAAGATGATCTGTAGGGATGGTTTGTGGCCGTTTGGTTTATAGGGATAGTCACAGGAAGTACTTATAAAAATTGTCCTAATACCAGCAAAGAAAGCCTTATTAATCAGTAATGAGAATTAAAATTAGATGGACTCCCCAAATTATCTAAACAAAGACTTCTTGCCTTCAGACATAACTGTGACAAATTTTTACAAAGATCAGCCTCTAAGGTGATCATGGAACATAAGTCTGTAGCTAAAGGCCATATTTCAGAGCATACTACAATAGGGAAGGGGAAGATATACCTAAGGGACAACTTAGTTGAGAATATACAAAGAGAAAGAATTTAAAATATGTATTTTCATCCCGGAAAAGAGCTTTGTGGGAGCAGCTCTCTAGACACAGAGCCAGCACAATCCTGCCACATTTTTATAATTAATGACATGACCATATTTAGATACTTGGCTCTCATGAAACTTTTTCACACATAATATGGACTTGGAAATTTTTTTTAAAAGGATGTCACATTCTTCTCTATTTTTTTTCCTGAAACTCAGAACCAAAACAATCAATCCTCTGCTTTGTGGTACACCATTGGTTCAAGCATAGCCCTTTTTCCTGCTGTTCAATTTTCAAACCTTCTTTCCTTTCTAAAATAATATAATTTTGTACTGTCATTTATTATATGATTATACATAATGTATGCATGTATGTGATTTTTATCAATAAGAAGATGAACACTCCTATACGTACCATCCACACCAATAACTTTGATCTCTCTTTAGGGTCTACCTCATCTTATACCTTTTGTCCCCAGTGGTGTACATAAGATTATCAATGCGATTGAAGTCAGCGATCACTTATTTGACACTGACACAGGGCCATCCATTTGTGAATTATTAACTTCAACACATTTATGGAATGTCTACTGTATGCTGGCAGCGCTGTGACTTCTATCAGACTTACAGTGTAGTAATGACAAAGCCCTGAATGCATAGCTACTAAAGAAATACTTGTAGTCCCTGCCCTGGAGAGGTGTATAGTCCAGGAATTCAGGACACATTTAAATCTACTTAAAATCTTGCTTGTTATTTTCAAAACATCATAGTCATCTCTTCATCTTCTCCTGCGTTTTCTTTATTCTAAGCACAGGATTTACGTTGGTGTGGCCAAGCGAGCAGTTATCTGGGATCTGCGCATGCTTGAATTCCTATTCCACACTGATGAGGGTTCAAACTGCGTCAGGTTAATTCACTTCTCCAATGTCTGTTTTTCTTTTTCTTTTTCTTCTTTTCTTTTCTTTTTCTCTTTTCTTTTCTTTTGAAATAGTTCCTGCTTGCCAAGTTTGGGAGAAGGAATTGTTTCGTGAGTTAAATAGTTGTGAAAGTCTCTTGGAAGATGTAAAACAACCAAACATGAGTATCATTTAATATTATAGATAGTATGCAGTTTTGTTTAGTGTGTCTTCTCTCATCCACTGATCATCTCAGGAAATTGTGACCTACATTTCCAACAGATGTCCCCACATCTTTCTACCTCTTGTTTGCTGATAGAATATCCTTTCTCTTTGCTTCCTCCCGATGTCACATTCATCGTAAGCTTGCTTTCCAGAATCTGAAGCACTTAGATCCTGATTATACAGAAGACATAAAAAGGCCTCCTTCTATGAAACCTGCCTTCCCCTTCCCCAACTCTGCCATGAATCAAACTGAGACAACAGTTAGGTCAGTTCAATCACCTCCAGTCTATCCAGGGAGAAATGGATAACAGAAATGCCTCTGACTAATTGATTTCAGGACATAGCTATTAGGGAGACTACATGGACATCAAGTAGGGGGTCAATATTCAATCCCCAAACAAGTCTGGGTGTTCTAGCTGAAACCGAGTCCTGTCCAGGTAAGATCAGATTGGATGAAGAAGGGTATGGCAGAGGTGCACCGCGTGTTTGATCTAATAGTAATAAGAGCATAAGTAATGCTGTGGGAATGTCCACTGGTAGACCATTAGGTCCTGTGTATTGCCAATAAATCCAAACATAACCACCTTATCTCTGTCCCTTATAGAAAACAACATACAGTTCCAGCAACTAATACTTTAATGTGCTTATTGCCAATTTTCTCACAACCTTCCAAAATTAGTTTTAAAGTGACTAATATTTGATATTTTTAAACTAGATTAGTGCGTAACTAGAATTTCCTGAAGAATCTAATTAGCATTCTAACCAAAAAATTTGGTTGCCATGCAACACTTTGTCTGCAATATTGCAAACTTCCTACCATGCATACGTAATCAGAGATAATTGGGATTCTCATAATTTCGTTCTGAAGTATGTCATCTGTACTGTCTTGGGTTGGTTGAGAATTTTGATTGCTGCTATTTTGGTCATCATTAATATATATGATGGATGGATTACAGTTAGGTTTAATTTTGCTGATCATTCTGTTCTCGTATAATTACTGTGTTTTTAAGGCTCTGATTCCTTTTTTTTTTTTTTCCCTATGTCTTTATCATCAATGAGTTACTTCTCTCTTTTTCACACCAGAATTGAGAACAAGTAGAAGAGATTGTCATGGTCATGGTCATCGTCATGTAAGAAATTCTATGGCTCCTAATTGGCCTGTAAGAACCAGTTGGGCCAAGGTGCCCTGTCTGCCAGGATGCTGGCTGCTTCCGAGGTGGGCATGTGAGATCTCTACATGTGGAACCAGGAGGAAGGGTTGATGTGAACTCTGAGCAATAAAGAGCCTCTTGGTCACTACATGGAAGCTGCTAGTGGTCATAGTCAGGCCCAAAGACCTTAAAGAAAGTTAAAGAAATTCATAGAACCTTAAGGCAGTGGAATAGTTATGAGCAGTGGACACCCGACACGTACACTCACTACGGTGCTTTGTTTTGTTTGTCTTACATTAGTTGTATTTCTGCCACTTGACAGTAAAAGAATCTTTATTAAAAACGGTCTGTGTGGTCCACAGGCAGGTTCTTCCTACCAGGGCATAAATTCCCTTCACTGTCTTCTCTGGCCTCACTTAACATAATGTCCTGAAGGAGAAGTGAAGATGGTGGTCAATCATGAGCATCCCTATTTTGGATCAGCCCAACTCCTCGTCCTCCTCACTGCCTTTGGGACCCATTCTTCTCTCATACCGAGGATAAAGTTCTACTGTTAGTTGGAGGCAATTGACAAAATTTGAAGTTGGTTCCAGAGATGAATGGAGCCAGTCTCTTTCAGGTCACAGTTCTTAGAAATGGGATCCTGGAGGGCAGTGGGCAGAGGCAAATGCAGGAGAGATGGTAAGAGAAGAAGATGCCGCAGATGGAAAACCGAGTCCTCCAGGTGCCTGCCATTGTACGTGAATGTACCTCTCCAACCTGTGCCTTCTGGGTAATGAGAGAAAAGTCTCATTTTTGCCTATATAAGTGTGAATGTGTTGTGCATCGTTTGTATCCAAAAGAGCACTGAAGCTGATATGAGTATTGTTTGTGGAAGGGAGCAGACATGCCACACCCCCAAACATGCTACTTTGGCATACCGATTATTTTGAACTAAAGTTATTTAAGAAACAGCTGGTGCTGTTTCCCTGAAAACGGGAAATAAATCTCCCATGGGAAAAGGCCTCTCTCTGTACCAGGCTAAGTCATCTCCACCACCAGAAAGAGGGAGTTTATAACAGCTGAGAGGGCAAACTCAGTTCCTTCTTCACTAATTTCCTACCCTACACCAAACCCCTTAGCCTTGTCAGTTTTGCACAAATACATTGTTTCTTTGTCTAACGAGGTCTGCTGCTTTGCCTCGCCATGTCTGCCTGCTTTGTTCACTTCTTTGAGTCTCTTATTTCTAAGGGATCCTGTCCATAGGAAATTAAAATTGCTTTTCTATTAGTCTGTCTTATATCAATATAATTATGAGACCAGTCAAAGAACCTGAAGGGAAGAGTTTTCCTCCCCTACAGTTAACACAGTAGAGACAACAGAAACAGCTGTCACTGACTTCAGGCTCCTCCGCTGCTTCACCAAGTTTCTATTAACTTCTAAGATTCTCCGCACACAGTTGTTTGACTCTAGTCCTGGGGCCCTGGCTGGTTGTACACCGCCCTTAAGACAGCAGCAGGCTGACAAGCCTAGAGTGTTCACTCCCCTACTGGGAGGGACCCGAGGGCCTGGCATCTTCATTCTAGAACATGCCACTTTGAGAAATAATTTGGTTATGATTATCTCTCAAAACTTTATATTGATAGTTTAGAATTATTCATTTCTTTAAAAGTAGGATGAGCACAGAATGACCTCTGTTACTCAAGATATTTAAAACAAAAACCGATTGAGCTTTCTCAGGAAACACCTGTGCAGACTGTGATGATGTTCTGTGGCAACCTAGCACAGCCTGCCCTGACTCAACAAGAGGGCATGTGTGCAGTTGTCGCTTCTGACCTCCACACCTGATGCTTTCGGCAGGAGTGTCCCCACTGCATTCCCAGAATGTGTTTTCACTGCCTCTGTGCAGCTGACACAAAGTATGTCGTTGTTTCAGAAGACAGCACAGTCACTCGTGAGACTTCCCAGATGCCTCCATAACCTACCTTTCATCTCCTACACTTGCTGGCCCTGACTCTTCTGGGAACACACAGAATGACTCTGCATGCTTCTTCCCTTGACCCTCTCTATGTAGCAGAAGCCATTTCCCATGCTCAACCCCCCACCGTCCACGCATGTGCTTCCATGGTCTTATTTTCTCCCATTTGGACGTGTCCTTTCATTATTCACTTTATTAGTGGTTATCGTAGAGAAACAACCAGTGAACACAAAAATCCCCGCTGATTTATAAACATGTACATGCACATAGGTCCTTCCAGGCAACAAATCTGGTTCTTTATCTACTGATTGGCCTTTGTTTAAAAACAGAACAAAACAAACAAAAACAAAAACCCCTTTGGATTCTGATTCTGATGAGTACCTTCTTTAGAATAAACCACTGCTTTGTATGACATGCATTGGAGACACAGATATGGTTATTTTGCTCTGATATTATTTATTTGGGTTGACGTGCCTGACGTTACCTTATCTATACAAGTGACTTATCTCAAAGCTGTTATGCAGATTGAGTACTTAGGGTGGCACCAGGTATACAAGAAGATTTCAGTTAACATACCTCCTACTCTCTAGCACTTGGCGATCATCGGATCATCGGGAATTCTCTCTGAAATGAGTGTGCACAGCTTCACCCTGGTGTTTCTCCTGATCGTCGAAGGGACCACATACAAGAGCTCTGTTTCTTCTTTGGATACACATTTTTAACTATTTGAAGAAAGAAATCAGCTCCCCTCGCTTCCTCAAGATACTTTCTAAAAAGAAATCAATCCATGTGAATAAGGAGGTAGAAATAAACATTTAGGGAGTCCCCCTGGTGTCAGACACTGTACCATTTTCTAAATCTTTCTAATGTGTTTATTTTCTAATTTAGTTCTCACCACAATCAAATGAAATAACTGATACAATAGCCTAGAAAAAAAAAAATGAGCCAAAGAGAAGTGAGTCAGAAGGATATGATGGCACGTCTGTCTGACTCTCACACCTTTCCCATAGCGGCAGCAATCGACAGGGGAGAAGCATCCCCAAGGGCAGTGTCCCATTCATCACAGGCACATGGGCTGAGCAGCAGCGTGTGCAAGGCCATTTAAAAACTCATTTCAACCGAGGAGAAGCCTAATGGGTACGGAAGAGGTCAATTCAGGCGAGCAGATGAGGCAAGCATTGCCTGGGATATTTTAAGATGATAATTAATCACCCTTAATATCGCAACCATCTAAATATTGCAAGCATTTGCTCTCAATCCTTATCTAATTCTGATTACTTCTCATAAAGAGATCCATTTTGAAAATGACCATTTTCTTAATGTAGTGGAAATACATTTTCAATTTTCTATCTGCGTCAAACATATCCTCAGTGAATCTGAGATTTAACTTAGTAAGTTGCTGAATGGGGCGACAGAGATGAATAGGTTGAATAAATAAAATGCTCCCCTCCTCATCCCCTTACTTTTGCTTTAATTACTAGAATTGGTCATGAGATACCTACATATGTTAAAAAGAAATTAAAATGTGCCAATGTGCTCCAGGCCAAAAGGCAGTGAAGCAAGGTGCACATGGAACTGGACATGAGCTTGAAAGGCTCTCCTGTGCCCAGAGAGTCCACTGAGGTCCTCAAGGCTCTGAGAGGCAGGAACATGTGCTCATAATTGTCTGTCCTCAGAGAAATGCCTTTTCCCAGACCCTGTCTTGTAGAAACCCTGCTAATCCTTCCGTTCTCAGCTCAAATGCTGCCTCTTCCAAGCCGGTTCAGATGCTCAGGCTGAGGCTGTCTCGTGGACTTCTAGAGCACACACGGAACACTTGGCTCTGCACTCTGGTCTTCTGTGTTGCATTCTCTCCTTCCTAGTTCTGTTCATCAGCATTATTGTTGTTCCTCTCACTCTGCTGTCTTTAAGATAAAACAGATACGTTATCCACTTTGGCTCCCCTGAGTCCAGCCCAAGTCTCAGTGATGGTAGAATTGGTCTCTTTCTATCTGCCTTTCAAAGCCAGCCGGCAGATTGTTACATGGCCAGACCTTCTGAAACTCAAACCGAAAAGCCACCGCACAAAACCCAATAAGGATAACAACAACAACAGATAAACATGTGCGATCGAAAATCTCCTCTTGATGTCCAGGGTGACAGGATGAAATGCCAATCCAGAGGTCAGATTGTAAATATTTGTGGCTCTGTGGGTCTTATGGTGTCTGTTACAAGGACTCAGCTCTGCTGCCACAACATGACAAGGGCCATAGAACACCCATACTCAATGGGTGTAGCTGGGTTCTAATAAAACTTTATTCACAAAAGCAGGGGTAGGCAAAATTTCACCTGCAAGCCATAGTTTTAAAACACTTGCTTTTTATTTAGTTCATTGGAGTTTAAGCATTTTGGGGCCACAGAGCTTTCTCTCCCAATAAAATCTTAAATACTTTTCATTACATCCACATAATAAAACCTTGCATGCAATGAATCAGCCTTTCCTCAGTTTTGAGTCACCCATCTCCAAAGTGTAGTCTCTCCTCTGCCTTCTGTCTGCATAGTCGTCACCTTCCTCTTTATGTGCAAAGAAGGTCTCTTCTGAAAAGCCTTTTCCTGATTGTCTTCAATCCAGTTAAGGGTCTTTTATTTTTTCTTTCTCCTATAGCCTCTCATTCTGAATTCTCCTAATTCTTAGCATGTTGTCACATTTATACTTACCTCATTCTGCTTCCCCTGCCCAAGTCCCAGCCTCTAGACAGGCTGTCCACGGCTGCCTCTGAGAGACATGTAATATTACTTGAATACAAATTTCATATTTCATTTAACTATTCCTTCTATGAGCTTGGTTGAAGAATCCCTGATAACCCTTTCACAAAGCCGTGTGTGTGTGTGTGTGTGTGTGTGTGTGTGTGTGTGTATGTGTGTGTGTGTTACTATTTGGAGGGAAGAGAGAGTGTCAAACAGATATGGCTTAACTCTGACCACTGGGCAGCCTCGGGAAAGTTCTTGGAGTTATTGTTCCTTCATGACGTTGCTCCATGTAAACGAGCATACCCAGTACTTGGCACGCGCAGGCGTGGAATAATGTGTGTCCTACGAACCACTCAGTGTCGCCTTGATTAGAAGACTGCCGGGTATATGAAATGGAGCCATTTATATAAAGCGCTAGGCCTACAGGGAAGCACATAATACATGCAAAAAAGTGGTAGTTGTTATTAATCATGTGATCTTCCTCCCTGCAGTACGTTTGTACTCTAAGGTGTCATCACTTAACTCCATCAGGCAGGAGAACGTTAGGGCTCCTTACTTGAGTGACCCAGGAAGGGAGTTTTCAGGGTCTGGATGGAGTCTCTGAGTACAAGTGTGTGATGTCATATGCACGTTGTGGGGGTAAAACTCTGGAACTGGACAGTGAGGGGCATAGATGGGCTCTTGCAAACCAACAGACCACGGGTGATGTACTTATTTCTTATTTCACACCTGGACTTTGGCGTGTGAAGAGCAGTGTTAGGTTGCTGAATTAAGTAATACTTGAACTATTAAGTAGCACACAGGAGACCTTGCCTGTATGATAGATCCCTGGAATAGGAATTCCAACAACCAGACCCAGGACAAATACTAATCAGTGGCATATCAAATTAATTGGGTGATGTTGGATTAACTGAATATTAATTCAACAACATCACTCACAAGCTGCTTGATCATATAAAACTTGTTTAACAACTCTAGCCTTAAGATTTCTAACATGGGTTATCAAATATTACCTATTTTACCCATTTGTTGGAACTGAAGAAAAAGGAAAACAAACAAACAAACAACACCAAACTCTACAAACTCCCAGCAGTGTCTCAAACACACTTGTGTGATCTTCCTCTTTCTCTCCTGACAACACCTCATTACCTGCTGGCACTCAGCTTGAGGGTCCTAAAGGCGGAGGTCTGTAGATAGCTGTCACAGAGGTTCATAACCCTGCAGGATATTTTATCATCATATTGTATATTAAAGAAAATGTCATTATAAGAGGGGTGCCTGGGTGGCTCAGTGGGTTAAAGCCTCTGCTTTCAGCTCAGGTCATGATCCCAGAGTCCTGGGATTGAGCCCCGCATCGGGCTTTCTGCTCAGCGGGGAGCCTGCTTCCTCCTCTCTCTCTGCCGGCCTCTCTGCCTACTTGTGATCTCTCTCTGTCTGTCAAATAAATAAATACAAACTTTAAAAAATGTCATTATAAAAAGTTATCAGAAAAGAGCATGGCCCCAGTTTAGGGGGCCAGAGGTCAGAGATCGTATGGGCCAGTCTGATATATCTCCAGGTACCACTGCCCAGTAAGGAAACAGAGGCTCAGGTAAATGCTAAGTAATGTGATCTCAGTGCTGGGCATGATGTTAGGCATACCAGTTTTTTCCTGTGTGTTTTGTAGAGTGTGTGTGTGTGTGTGTGTGAGTGTGTGTGTGTGTGTATGTATGCGTTTTAATGAAAAAGGAGAAAAATGGAGGAAATGAATAGTTGACTCCCCCTGCACACGAGAGAAAATGCGGGGACACAAAATGAGTTTGGACCTGCCTTTTGCCCTAGCGGGGATGTCAGTTTGGGGGTGAGGAGACGCAGTGGGCGTGTCCTTCTGCTACTGTCCATCTGATCAAACTTGGCTAAGGTGAACCTCAGTGATTTTAAGTAGAGAAATACATTCATAATACCTGCTACCAGGTTCGACCAAGGTGAACCAAAGCGAATTGTGACAAGGTCCTTTGTAAAGCACAGTTTGTAAGTCATCAAAGTCCCAGAGAAGTAGGTGTTATTTGTTAATAGGAAACAAAAGAGCCCATTTCTACAACGTTCTCTCGATTCTTTTCTTCTTTCGACTATAACACCTGGTGTTTCAGGAGATGAAGCTGAGGAGGGACAGCTTGTCCACAATGGTGGGAGTGCATGGAGAGCCAGACAGTCTTGAAGGTGGGCACTGGATTAATTCAACTGTGTCCTCTCCACACTGAGCATGATGCCAGGCACCTACAGTTTTCGTATGTTTGTTTGTTAGTTTAATGAATAAGGGAGAAAGGGAATAATTGAATTCCCCTGCATACAAGAGAAGATAAGCAGCAGAGGCACGAGTTTGGTCCCTGCAGAGACCAAAGAGAGAAGAGGTCATTCTCTCTCGAACTAGACACCTTCAGACCCTCACCATGCACTGTGGTCATGAGGTCTGTGGCAGGAAAGGGCTTCAGACCACCTTGGTCAGCGGCTACAGGCTGTTCCCATCCAAGCAGGACCTGGTTCCACATCACAAATCAGTAGGCGCCTTCTCTTCTTTCTTCTTCCAGAAATGGCACGAGTCCCACTCAGTCACATAAGAACTCTGCTCTGCTCACGTCCTACCTGCTGCATCCTCAGGCATTAGCCTCGTCTCTGAGAGCCTCACTGAAGAGAGATTAATCCAATGAGGCTAACAGGGAAAGAGAAGAGAGTATGCAGGTATTGGAATAAAATACCCTGAGAGTCAGTTCCTGAAAGGAGTTATGTGTCTGAATAATTGATAGGTAGGTGCTTTTCTCCTCTAACAGAGAACAGTGGACAGCCCCTCCAAAGAGGAAACTTCCCTCCAATGGCCCTGTGAAGTCTCCAGGGAAAATGATCCTAGGCTGGAACATGAGATGGTGAAGGGAAGGAAAATAGTGAAGGCAGTTATCTGCCTTTCCCCCACTTCACTTGTCGGCGCCACTTCCGCCTTGACTTGTCAGCTCCTCTTCTTTCTCCGTGATTCCCATGTCCTATCTGTGCACTCTCCTATGTGTTAACATCTCACACCCAGCCCAGCCCAAAGCCTAGACCAGCACCTGGCTCCTTTCTCTTCCTTCCACATCTCTTCTGGGATGACTGTACCTGAGATGCTCAGATCTGTCACTGAGCCCAAATGATTCCTTCTCCTGAACTCCAGGCATATCTGCGAGAGATGGGAGTGAAGGGCAGGATACTAAGTTCAGGAAGGTAACAGTAAATAGCCAAAGAGAGAATCCAGTAGAACTTGAGCTGAAGAGCACTAACACGAAGTCAGAACTAGAGGGATGGAGAATACGATGAAGACGTGGCAGGCAGTGCAGGGCGGAAGGGTGGTTCCGAATGAAGACCGCAGGTGCCAGCAGTGCACAGGGTCTTCCTCTTTCAAGAAGCTCTTTTCCATGTCACACATACAAATTTTGCAACTGTAATTTTTCTGTTAATGCACCTCTTAGTTTGCTGCTTGGTAGATCCTGAGTTTCTTGAAGCTGTGACGTTATTAACTAGTCCTTTCTCAACCAACTGGCAAGTACGATGCTGAACATAGACAAGGACTGATACAGAAGATGTTCAAAACAAGCATGTAACATCTAGCCATTACAAAGACAGGCATCGAGCGTAAAAATATCCCAACTCTATTTTGTAGGTGCTTTGATAGCACTTGGTATGCAAAATCCTTTTGTTGAAGACACAGCAGTATTCTAGAGGAGGATTCAGTTAGCCTCAGTTATTGTCAACAAAAGAGCCTTCAGAATCCAGGGTGGACCCAGAGCTTTTTGCCAAACTGTGCCTCCGATGCCCATCCAAAAGATTCTGAACAGCGAAGCGCTTCTAGATCCACATGCCTCTCCCAAGCCATGTAGGGGATTGCTCTAGACTATCACGGTCAGTCCATTTATTTGGAATGCTATTAATAACATCAAGAGTCTATTTCTAGAATCTGGTATCCTATTTATACAGTCTATAATTTCACCAATGACAACTCACATCTCCTTTTATTATGCTAATTAGCAAAACATCTGGTGTTGACCAGAGTTAAAGATAACTGAAACCCTTAGCGGCCATCTGTGCAGCGTGTATTTCTGATGAAGACAAGTAACAGCTTCTACAGTTTAAACTATCCCATACTAATATCATAATACCCATGCCGAAGGCTTCTCAAGAAGATTGCTGATATTCTAACACCCCTTATCCCCTCCTTTCTCAGGGCTTTTGGAACTTTTTCTCTGGGTGCATTTTTTTTTTTTTTTTTTCTGTACAACTGCCTAAAGAAAAACGCATGCAAGGGTCATGATTTTAATCCTTAAAGATTTTCAAATATAACAGATCTAGATTTACTCCTTAATATGAGTAATAACCATGTAGAAATTAAGAAGTATAGCACTGAATTCCCCCCCACCCCACCCAGAGCAGAGATGGAGGGGGAGATGCTAAATACCAATATGTGTTGGGGGGTATGGATTGGGTACCTACAATTCAACTCCATCCTGACACTGTCTTCCATGCAGAAGACATCAGATCCCAGGGTTAAGGGCTTGGTCCTGCAAGACTGCCCCACCCTCTTCAGATGTCAGTCAAAAGTCTAGGTTATCACTTGTGCTCCTGATCAACCAGCTTTAGAACAGGAATTCCAATGACCCTTTCTTGGGTTTGATTACTTTGATGGAGTGGCTTACAGAGAACCATTTTACTAAGTAGATATTTATTATAAAGGGCTATGAGTGAGCAACAACCAGACGGAAACATGCGCAAGGCCAGACATGGGCAAGAACCTCTGTGTCGGCAGACACATATAAGAGTGGGTGGTGCTTTGAAGTGGAAGACAAGGATTTGGTTTAATGGAAAAAATGGAACTTGTAGGTGACACGTGGAGGGCACAGTGGTGTGGACAGGGAGGCAGAGGAAGGGGAAATTCATCAAGGAAGACAAGGAAGTCTTCTGGGGGGAGTGTTGGTGAACTCACTTCCATGCGTATTGAGATGCATTCTGATGAAAATGCCAAATTTTTAAAAAGATTTATTTATTTATTTGAGAGAGAGAGAGAGTGTGTGTGTGGGGGGGGGTGGGGTGGGTGTGTGAAGTGGGGGCAGGGGCAGAGGGAGAAAAGAAGACTCCCCACTGAGCATGGAGCCCACCATGGGGCTTGATCGCAGGACCCTGAGATCATGACCTGAGCCCAAACCAAGAAACAAATGCTTAACTGTTGAGTCATCCAGGAGCCCCAGAAATGTCAATTTTTAAGGAAATTAAGGTGGAACTGCTTACTTATAACTACTTACAACAGCAGTGAAGTCCCAAACTATGCTTGTGTGCCCGCACCCCTTAATTCCTTCCTTCTGCCCTAGGGTCGCAGTGAGGGTGGGGGGTTCCAGGACATCCCACAGCTCCTGAGAATCTGATGTAAAGCCTTCACTCTAGGGTCAGTTCCATCAACAAGACAGTGCAGCTGCCTGAAAACAAGAGGAGCCAATGTCACTGCCTGCAAGTCCTCCCAGCCCCGTGACTGCCGTTCTAACAAGGACAGAGAGCAGCAATTTGGATCATGACCAGCTCTGTTAATGACGTTTGAGCACTTATTGTATGCTCCATCCCAGCCAGAACTCTACCAGTATTATGTCATTTAATCCTTTCCACAGGCTTATAATAAAGACTTTGTTAGCATTTCCATCACAGACACAAGAACACAGGCTCAGAAAGGATGGGCCACTTGTTGGAGTTTGCACACACAATGTGCCTGGAGCCATAGAGAGGGCTGACAGCACCTCCCCTCCTGGACACTCTGCCCCTCAGCTGCAGGACTTCACCTCTTAACGCCTCCCCACTCCCCACCCCTGGCCCCTGAGCTGTTGCTCACAAAGGTGTCAAGCTCCAGGGAAGAAAGCGAGGCTAGGAAGCCAGACAGACTCCTAGTCTTTGCTGCGTGACCGTGGGAAAGGTACACGAGCTCTCTGAGCTTGGATGCTCCATCTCTTGCTCCGGATGATAACCCTCCCCCATCCACTGTTGGGAGCATTACACAGGGCGGCGGGGGGGGGGTGCTCCTTTCACATGCTCAGCTCACTGCAGAATGTCCCAGCTGACAAGAGACCCCCACCTCTGCCTCTCTGCCTGGGTGCCTGACCCCAGGCTCGGACTGTTAGAATGTGCCCAGCAGGTGTCCAGTTTGGAGGCTGCCACCTCAAATCAGAGGATACGCTGGACACACTGTCTCCGTTGCCACCTGTGCTTTGCGGAAATCACCTTCCATTCGGTGAGGTTAAGTGGTTGCTGAGGTAGAGCCACACGACTCTGCCATTTGCCCGACTTGGACAGAAAGACAGGAGGAGGGCAGAGAGTGGAACGTGTACCCTGGCCCGCCTGTGCCTTGATATGAGGACATAACAGGATGCTGTTCGGAGAGGAGACGGGGTGCCCTCCTGCTGGCTTCATTTCCAAGATCCTGAGCCCCTTTAAGGGACCAGCCCTGAATCATGAACTTTTGGAAAACCAGTTAATGACAGCAGCCCACTGTGGTGACACTGTGGGGCCACACTGGTCTGCGGGGGGTGGAGGGTGTCTCTGTGTAAGGTCTCTCACAGGCAAGTCCGCCTGGGAAATCTCCCTGCAGCGTCCCGGGTGGTCTCTATTAGATGCCTTGTCTCACTTTTCATTCTCAGCAAACATAGATCAGTCCTTTTTTGGTGCCTGGGACTCAGCAGCCCTGTGGGGGCATAAGCTGCTCCCCAGGACCTCTCCACCCCTTACACTGGATCATCTTCAGTTGCCATGCATCTGTGAATATCACTCTTCTGTCTCATAGAATGGGCATGATGGTTGGAAATCTTCACCTTGAAGGTGAAGGTCAACTTCAGTCGTTATTAAACTACTTTGCAAATTGGGAAGCAGACATGAGTTCTTTTCTCTTCTAAGTTCTCAATAAAGGGGTGTACTGCTGTCCCATTGCTGCTGCGACAGATTGTCACCAACTGAGGGCTTTGAGCAACACAGACTTATTATTTTAGAGGTCTGGAGGTCAAGAGTCCAAAGTTGGTCAAGGTCGCACCGGGTTATAATCAAGGTCGGATTGGGTGCATTCCTTTCTGGAAGTGCTAAGGAATAATCTGTTTTCTTTCTTCTGCCAACTTTTAGGGGCCACCAGCACCCCTTGGGTTCTAGCCCCATTCTTCCATCTTCAAAATCAACAACATGCAGCTAATACTTCTCAAGCTGCTTTCTCACTGGTTCTATATTGTCTGCTTCCCTTTCCCTCATATAAGGATAAGGACACTTGGGATTACATGTGGCTCACCCAGATGATCTCAAAGTCAGGTGATCGGTGACCTTAACCCACCTGCAATCTTTGCTGTATAAGCTAACATATTCACATGTTCTGGGAAGGAGGACACACATGTCTTTAGAGGGCGTCCTATTCTACCCTCTAACAAGGGGTTGCTGGGGTGGGGGATACAAGAGGTTACAGATAAGAGGCAGAAGTTCTCCAATTATTAATAATCTTGCCCTCAATCGTGATTTGAATCCCGGGTTTGAATCCTGGTTCACCATTTCTCAGTGTGGCCTCGGGAAGTTGATTTAACCTCTCTGGGCCTCAGGAGCCTCATCGGTTCAATGTAGGTAATAATGTGCTTATTTCCTGGGGTTGTGGCTGAGTTTAAGTAAGTTAATGCATGCAGACTGTTGAGTACTGAGAACAGTAAGCCCATAACAAGTAGCCTGTAGCCATCATCATTAGTGTGATAAAATGTATCTGTTGAATGATGAATATAGAAAGAAGCAACAGGAGTCTTACCTAAGACAGACTCTGGATATCATGTAAACAGATTTCAGACCACATTCTACTGAAAAAGAAGAGATAGAGGCTATTTGGAGAGGATGAGAAAAGCATTCTTAGAGAGGAGGAAAAAGATGGGGCTTGCCAACCCAGTGCCCGCGCTGTATGGAAGTCATGAGCGTTACCTCAAGGGATGTGCATCAGAACCCAACCAACCAATGAGGACCCTGAAACTCAGAGAGGATATGAGTGTCTGAAGTCATGCAGCTTGCAGTGAATGCAAGCCTGCCACGCAGCTTCGACAGAGTCGAAAGGTCCCATTGCCCAGTAATTACTCAGGAGAAATCAAACAGGGTCACCGTGATGGTTTAGAGATTGGTGTGTCTGGGCTCCGGTGCCTAGTTATGTGGTTACACACAAGCCTGGATGTTGCAGTGAAGGTATTTTTTAGATGTGATTCACCTTTAAATCAATAGACTTTGAGTCTACCATTTACGCAAATGGCCCTCTACAATGCGGTAGGGTTCATTTAATCCCTTGACAGCCTCAAAAGAAGAGGCTCACATTTCCTGAAAGGGAGTGGAGGTTGGAATTCTCAAGGTGAGACAGAGACAGTATAGATGCTCCGCCGGAGTTTCCAGCCCACCACCCTGTGAAATCCGGACTCAAGACCACAACGTCCCCTCTTCTCTGGGTCTCCAGCCTTGCCACCCCCAGCTTGTTATCGTTGACAGTCGCCTTGCCTTATCTCACTCTCTTTCTCTGGAGAACCCTGGGCAGGAACAGTCACTGGGTTCTATGCTTCCATGCACCTGGGCAGAACAGGATAATTCAGATCAGCTTCAGGAAGTGAAGGAGCAGCGGCAGGACTCGTACGTTGGTGTGAAGTGGACTATGGTGGGAACGCTGGATGCTAATTCCGCCTGACTTTTAATCCTGTGCCTCTGGACACCCCAGCCAACCTCGGGAGGCCCGGCCCCACACAGCCCAGGGACCCTAGCTGGCTTTACAAAGCAACGGACCTGACTCTTGAGAGACACTGCTCGCTCTGGCAAGAAATCTCATACAAACTCAGCGTGCTTGAGAGCATGTGCTTACCCTCGAGGTAACCTTTAGGAAGTTCTCAAACCTCCACAACAGGACAGTCCGTGGATACCGAGCTTGGGCGCTGAAAGGATATCCGTGACCCCCTCATCCCTACCCTCTTTGTTATGCATTTGAGCCACTGTGACCCACAGGGCAAGTGACCAGACCAGGGTCACCAAGAGTGAAGAGCCAGTCAAAGTGGATTGCCCTGCACATGTCCAGTGCGTGCCCTTAGGAGTTCAGCTGTGATAAACGATGCCCCTTCTCCCACCTGACAAGAGTAGTAACATTTTATGTCAGGGCTGCTGCTGTCTTCAGGACTGGAAGTTTTCCAGAAAGGGCGACCAGGGGCCTTTTTAACTGAAGCAGGGCATTCACAGAAAATGCCAAGTGCTGACTCGTCTCTGCACAGAACCCCAACCAGAGCCTTCCAAATGTCAGCAGCTCAGGGAAAGACAATATCTAACTGCATGAATTCGAGACCCACCTCCCCAAAAAGTCATTATTCAAAAGTATCTCTTAGTGAAAATGGAACTTGAAGCTGATTCTCTCTCTCTCTCTTTCTAATTCCTCTGTCACAGATGCTTGCTGTGTTGGTCCAGGTCTGGTTCCTGGGGCAACGCAGCATCAGGCTGCTGGCCATAGTAAGCCACTGTTGGTCTTTAGGATCGGGTAGTGTTTTGCCAAATGCTGATGCTGGTGTGACTGTTCCATATGCCTAACTTTTGGACTTGATGGTAAGATATGGTTTCCCTCAGTCAGACTTATGAAATCTAAGATGCCCACTGATGGTCCAGACATGGAGACAGTGGGACAAGGCGTGTTAAGCTGTACCTGAGCTCCACTTCCTTTGTTAGCTGCCTGGGTTGAATTAGAAGTTTTTCTCTTCTCTCCAAGTGGTCCATGAGAAAGCAGTAACCTCTGCTGCCAAGAGCTTTGTGCCTGTATATAGAATGCTTCGGGCATGTTTAGTACCCATTAAGGGCTTCTTAGCTTTGAAACTAGCATTTCTCTCTATTGTCTGTTTTGAAGTCCTCGTGAGAGAGAGAACAAGTCCCTGAGACAAGCCCCGCTAGCTGACCAGGTTGGGTTGTCTGAACCTTTATTGTCTTGCCCCTTGGTGGGGGCATTTTGACCATTAATACCCATGATATAGGGACTCCTGGGTGGCTCAGTTGGTTAAGCAACTGCCTTTGGCTCAGGTCATGATCCTGGAGTCCTGGGATCAAGTCCCACATTGGGCTCCCTGCTCGGTGGGGAGTCTGCTTCTCCCTTTGAACTCTGCCCCCTCCCTCTCACACATACACTGTCTCTCTTACTCTCTCTCTCAAATAAATAAATGATATCTTAAAAAAAAAAAAACAAGCTCATGAAATGGTAGGATCATGGTGGTAGCATGATTAAGGTCTGATAGTATATTGTCAGATTATATATCTGACAATATAATATATTATATATATATATCATATAACATGATTATACTGACAGTATATTTTATATTACTTCAGAATACAAACATGTATCATGCTGCAGGGCTTATGTGATGTGCTTTTAGTTAGTGGTTAGTTTAATATTAAACAATGGGGGTGGCCATCCACGATGGTTTTCTTTTCTTTCTCTCCTTCCTTTTCCTGTCTTCCTTCCTAGCCTCTCCCATGGCTCCCCTCTCTCCCCGCCTCTCTCCCTCCTTCCTTCCTTCTTTTTCTTTTCTTTTTTTTTTTTCTTTTTGGTATTGTGCTAGGTGGTTTCACATATGTAACGCAGACTGAGAGACTCCTACTATCCCCAGGAACGCTCAGGCAGATGTGAGCAACTTACGTGTTAGAGCACCTTCGTTTGGGACAAAACAAAAAAACAAAAACAAACACACACACACACACACACAGAGGCTAAGTGATCCTTAAAACACATAACCTTGAACTTTGATTGTTGTAAGACAAAATTGGAAGGTTGATTCCTACTGTTTAGAAATATTTTGAAAGACACATTTTTTAAACATCTGGTGTTTGTTGGTTTGTTTGTTTTGGAAAAAAAAAAAAAAGTATTATCTGCTTCCTCCAAACATAGACTGGGGTAAAATATTGGAAATATTTTTCCCATGTCAAAATCAAGTGATTTAAAAAATTAGTAAATGATTGAAGCCAATTTACACTAAGTGCAAATCTTAAATCTCCAAGTTGTGTCTCATTCACTAGAAGTCGGATAACTGTGTGCGATGCTGCTTAATAAAGTGTTGGAGTTTCTTCATTCATTAACTGCATGATTTTCGGAAACTTAATCTTTCTGAGCCGTTTTCTTTAATTGTCGTAGATGGGTTGTTCACTCTCCCAGGGGACTCCGTGCGGATTAAATATGACTCCATGTGTGCCTGGAGCGGCATATGCCACCCTGATCACCCCTCCCCCCAGCTGCACCTTCTTGATGTTTATCCCTGGGATGCAGCAAAAAAACTTTTTCTAGATCCCAGAACTCTTTCACCTCTGAAAGGTCATGATTTTCGGTTGGAGCAGCCCATGGACAGTCAGAGGGTAGGGTTCGTGTGGGACACAAATAGCCAATGGATTAATTCGAAGAGAAATAATAGCAAACCTTGAATGGGTTCTAAGTGTCTCCATTCATTCTCTGATGCCATCCTCACACCATTGCTGGGAAGGGGCTACCACCTGTGCCCACATTTTTCAGTGGGAAAATGGGCCCAGGGAGATTCAGTAGTTGGAGAGATGATAAGACAGGTCATTAAGCCTCTTTGTCATGCTGTGTTCTCATCTTAAAAATAGGATAACAATACGAGGTCTCTCATAGATTGCCTTTTAGGGTTCAATGAAAATAAAGCATTTAGCACAGTGTCTGGTCCAAGAAAAACGGTTCACCAAACCTTGTGCATTCATGATGTCGACATTCACAAGGTGGAACCCAGCATTTAGAAAGTAGTGGTTGTTCATTAAATAAGACTCCAGAGGACATGTAAAGAATAGTGAGTAGCAATTTCCAGGAGCAGGAAGCATTAGAGGCGGGGCTCACTCTGCATCCAGTCTGTCTGTGACAACAGCACTGCTCGGATATTCTTAGGAGGTGGCGTGGAGGCGGCGTGAGAGCATGTGGTTCTTGGATTAATGACCCAGGCTTTGGAAAGAAAAACCTGTGGACCTTTTCTCTCTGCTATGGCTCAGATCCCAAGCATATTTCGGTACCTGAAAAGATTCGTGTCCCTCTGCCCAACAAGGACCGTGTCTTCTTGATTAAAATCTTAGCAACCAGGCCTGCCACAGTCTAGAGAAGGTGAACGTTTTGTCCTGGAGCCCTGTCCTGACCACTAGTCAGAGGGACTTCTGTTTGTGTTCATTCACTCACCAGATAGTTACGACTACCCTACCCTATGCCAGGCTCTGTGTCGGGTGTAGAGGAGAGATTGTGAGCAAGCCAGGCATAGTCTTTGCTTTCGTGGAGTATGTCGTTGTGTTCAAAGTGCTAGCTTTTAATGATCTCATAAAGGAATGCAAAATCTCATGGGTTACAAAGTGCTGATAATAAGGTGATGTTAGGGTGTGGAGACGTGACGGGAGAAGTAGCCACGTCCAGGACGTTGGAGGTGGGGGTAGCTCACTGAGAAAGGAGGGTTGAGCTGAGCTTTGAAACAAAGGAGAAGGACTGACGGGTGAAGATGTGAGTGTGAGTGTGTTTGGGGGGTCGGGGGGTCGGATGTAGGTCGTGCGCGTATGCAGGCATGTGCTGAGAGTAGCAGGTGCCTTTCAAGAGCCTTCTGCAATGGGCGAAAGCCCTTTCTAAGAGGAGTGTTTGAGGTAGTGAAGTAAGGAGAGGTCAGGAGAGGGAGGTGGGGTCACGGAGAGCACGTGCCCGTCTGACTGTCCATTGTTGTCATGGGTGTGCCTGTCCAAGCACTTCCAGAACACTGCTGTCCGATGGAACTTTCTTCAGTGACGTCAGGATTCTAGGTCTGCACTAACCACTCTGCTAGCTGCTGACCACACGTGCGTGGCTAGGACGGCCAAAGAAGTGAGTTTAAAATTTCACTTCATTGTAATTAATTCAACTATAAAAAGAGACAGCGGCTAGTGACTTCTTGTTGTATCGCTCAGGCCCACAGCCTCCTCAACTGTCATCCTAGATCCTAATAGGACTCTTAGAGCTGATCACCCCCTGGTCTAACGTTTTATTATACAAAGAGCCCCGAGGGGTGACAGTCCTATAAAAGACAGTGGTTTGATATTTATTAGGAAGAAGAAGGTGAGGAAAGAGAATAAAAAGGCAATTCGAAAGGGTAATAATAACCTTAATCTAGAGTTCTGAAAGGTTGATAGTGTCGATAATTGATGCTGATCTTACTGATGTAAGTTCTGGCCACTAACACTGTTCTTACTGTTAACAGTGTAAGTTCAGTGCTTTCTGTTTTTACCCACCAGTCACTGCTTTGGGAACTCAGTCGTATGATATCCCAAGTTACCTCTGCAATGGCACTATAAGGCAGGTATTCTTTTTATCTTGGTTTTTCAAGTATCGAAAGAGGAATGCAGACGTCCCTCCTCTGTCTGGTGCAGGCGTCCGTGGTCTGTCGCTGACAGCTGTCCATTCTTTGTCAGCTGGAACAGGTTCAGGATAAAAATCTGGGGTCACTGATTCTGTTTGAATGTCGCTGACAGGCTCTTGCTTTGTGGCAAAACAGGCCTTCTTGGGATTCCTTGCATTGTCCAGGTTCTTGCCCTCGGAGCAAAGCAGAGCAAGGGAAACCCGAGTGGAAAAGTCACCCACTGGCTTCACAGGCAAAGACCAAACTTCAGGGGCAGAGGTCGGGTTTCCATAGAATCGTTGACTCCAGCTTCATTGTGGCCATGGTGAGAGGCCTTCTGAAGGCTTCCAAGTGGTCCCCTGCCTCTAAATACTGTATGAAACCCGCCGCCCCACTCCTCAGGAGGCAGCAAGCCCCTGGATGTCCTCAGGCCAGGAAAAGGGCAGCAAGTGCCTCCCCAAACTTTTTCCCACTTTTGTTCCTTACATGTTGCCTCTCTGAGCCTTCCCTGTCCATCTCATCTCCATGGTCACTGCCCCGGCAGGGCGCCTCCAACCCTTGATTCATCGGCACTGCTCACCGTGACCACTGTGCTCAGCACCGGAACTCTAGCACCGGAACAGTGCATGGCTCAGGGAGCAGAGAGGCAGGCAGAGAGCGAGCGAGAGGGAAGCAGGCTCCCTGCTGAGCAGAGAGTCCGACGTGGGGCTCGATCCCAGGACCCTGAGATCATGACCAGAGTTAAAGGCAGACGCTTTAACCCACTGAGCCACCCAGGTGGTTTAACCACCCTCTGCATATGGTTTAAACAACGAGTCAGGAACAATGATACTGCTTTGTAAACACTTGTCTGCAGGTCTGTCTCCCACCCACGAGTGAGAGCACCTTCCTGCAGGGCTGTGGTGAGCGGCTGGCACGTGGTGTCTATGCAGGTGGAGAGGGAGGCATTGGGAATGTGCACCTGCATTCATCAAGAGTGTGTGGAGCACGATGCTGGGCACTTTACTTGAGCAATTGTCACTGGTCTTTCCACAAGCCTATGGGGAGATACTTCAAATGCGAGAACACTGCTGCTCAGAGAGCTTACACCGCATGACCCGCTTCGGCACTGCTCTTGGGACTCATCATAGTAATAGGCAAATCTAGTTCTGAAAACTCTGTCTTGCCTCTGCCCCACATGAATCCCCAAACCCACCGAAGTGTTGTCTTATTTCTCTTTCTAAAGTAAACTTGTTTCTAGTCGCTTCTACTATTTTCAGGTTGGGGAAATATATGATTTTCCTTATTCCTGTTAGTTGGACATTTTGATTTTTTGTCTGTTCTATCACTGACACAAACGGGCTTGTTTGCGTCTAGAAATCTGCAGAGTGAGAGTAATGGGATCCTAGGATGATTGAGACCTTAGGGTGACTAGTTAGAACAGTGCCTAACACACGTTCAGAAGGAAGGAAGGAAGGAGGAAAAATGCATCATGGTTGAAAGACAATAGATTTTGGTGCAGGAAAATCTGGTTCCACGTATTGTGTGAGGTTGGAAGTGACTTCACTCTGGGGGACCCCTTTTCCTGTGACTTTGCAGTGGGGAGAAGAGCACTCATTTGCAAGAGTTGTTTTGCGACTAATTTAAAATCAAGAACCACAACAGCTCTACCAATAGGAGGCACGTTTCAAGGTTTCTGTTCCTCTTCACTCTGTATCTTGTCATACAAAGGCCCAAGGGGGGTGTGGGACCCACAGTACAGTGAATCTGTACTGTGTCCATCACACGGATGCCCACTGAAGTCTCCAGGATTAAACAGTCACAAATTATGATTCCAGGTGCTCTTCTGGCTGCATTTGACCTGAAAACAAAACAAAACATAACAAAACAACAACAACAACTAAAACATAGTAAAAGTAAGACATGCTTATGGGAGGAATTTGGCAAATTGAAAATATATTAGTGGCCACTAGATTTCAACAACAGTCCCGTGATTCAGAGAAGCCACTCTTGCATTCTAGTATGTTCCCTGCAGATGGATTTTCTTTGCATCTACACATACCTGGGCCTTTCAATCGTCTGCGATTGATTGTACAACTGGATTTCAAGCTCCCCGAGGGCAGGGCTCTGTGTTCTTGGACTCTGTCTCTGATTCCTAAAGTAATGGCTGGCACGTGAAGCAGGTTCTCAAAACACAAACATTTATTGGATTAGTGGTGATTTACATGGCTCAAATTGTATTTTCTATAAACCTGCTTAACTCACATTTTCACTTAAGTATATGTTTATGCAGCATTCAACATTCTTTGACACTCCATGTAAATAGGTGCCTAACGCCAAACCTTTGGGCCTGTTCTGATTTATGCAACTGATTCCTAATGTAGGAGAATTTAAGTATCTTCGGTATTTTCAGAATGACTAATAATACTGCCATAACGATCTTCATGCAGAAATACAGAGAGATAACTGGGAACGGTGTTCAGGAACTTAAGAGACCCCCAAATCATATTAGACTATTTCTTTCAGAACGACTCCTTAATATACATGTATCTCAATTTGTTTTGAGGCTGTTGATGTACATTGTGAGATTGCATCTAGAAGGATTCAATATTTTTCACTTCTACCACCAGCACCGGAGAGCAGTCCTCTCAACCTTTGCTCATTACCAATATATATTTTCATTTTTGCTAGTTTGTAGCTGACACATGGTACCAAACTGTTATGTTAATAAGCATTTCAGTAAGGCAAGGCTATATATTTTCGTTAAAATTATTCGATGGTGTCACGATGCTTTGTGAAGAGACAAGTCCATGTCGGCATCCAGAGCTTGTGTACACCTCCAGAAGAAAGACCAACACAACTAGGAAGTAAGACAGTAAACCTTTTCGTTTGCGGTCACGGAGCAAATGTGACAGAAGCTTTCTGGCTGTGAGGAGTAGAGAACATTACTTGTTACACACAACACAGATAAACACAATTAATAATCTCTGTTAAAAACATACAGATATTAGATATCACTGATGTCTAGTTAATACTAAGTAAATATTTTTTTGTGTTCATTGAGTAAATACACCTAGCTGCTTTGACAAACAAGATTGGTCTTATCTTCTGGTTAAATAGAGGTTTCTATTTGATAGTAGATGCACTGCTGAGAGTTATGTAGAATTCCAAGCCTTACATGGTACCATTCAAAAAACAGTGCACCTTGGTAAGAGGGATATGGTTAAGAATGCTTGAAAAAAAAACCCCAGGGAAGGTAGGTGTCCAAACATGGCGGTGTTTTACTAGGTAGCAAAGAGGTGTTTTGTTTTGTTTTGTTTTTAATGGACTTCCAAGTGTCTGCTCCATTTTTGCATAGCTAGTGCAACTCACACTCACCCACGCATCGTCCAGCCAACTAACCACACTGGGAAGTGCAGCTTTAAATAAAAGAGCTAGACACTGGGATTTATGAAGCCGGTGTTTAGCAGAATTGCAAAGAATGCTTAAGCACACAATTTTCCTTGATCCACTTTTGCATTTTGAATTCTGTTGTATTTCTATTGCTATTTTGTCAATAAAGTTTCTCCAATGGATGCACTTTTATTTTCCCCAGGTCACTGCTCTATAACATTAAATAAAACCCGTGCCAGAATTAATCTCTGCAGAGCTTAATCTCAGCTATTTGTGCTTTTAATTATGCCACTTGCCATTTTATTTTGCTGAGGCTACATGGTGGAAGAAGTGGGAAAATTTGATGAACGACAGAAAGAGTATTAAACATAGCTATATGTATGTATTTTGCACAAAGTCACACACATGCACATGTGAGTGCACACACACACACAAATACATATATACACACACACACAAAGGCTCATGTCATAATTAATCTCAATATCCAAATTATTGAGGGTCTGGTGTTAGTCCTTCCAGGATTTAGAAAATTGGTACATACCTATCTAAGGGTGATTGAGAAAAATATGACAATTCTAAACCTTTCCAGACCCCTTCTCTCAGCACCTTCATCTGTTCCACATGGCTACTTTTAATCTGTTCCATGCCATTTATATGTCCTAAATATCTCTACTAGAAATACAACTCTTTCTCTCCCTGGCACCACATCCTTTTTCTAGGAGTGCCCTTAGATAAACGCGCCCTTCCACGTCATGGAATCAGATGTCAACATTCTTCACGACTCTTCCCCGTTTCGCTGGATGGATATTACTGATCTGAACCAGGGAGATGCAATTCAGTGATTGGGCTGGAAAAATTTGATTTTTCCTCTGAAATTTAGAATTGGGATATTGAAACAGGTTTAATTAATCATAGGCTCCAGACTAAATGAAAGGACTCCTGTCCTTTCAATTCAATTCAATTCAATGCTGAAAGCAAAATTGGGGTTGTCAAGAAGGAATGCATGCAAAAGAAAAAGGAAACTCATAGGCAGAGAGAAAAATATATATACACACACATACACATGAGAGGAGAGACACAAAATTGCGAGAACATCAGTACAGTTGTGTTCTGCTGCTGCGGCTGTAACAAACTCCCAGGTATTTAGAGGTTTAACAGTGTATAGCATTATCACTCCACCGTCAGTCAGAAGTCGGATGCCGGTCTCCCTAGGGTAAAATCAAGGTGTTGGAAGAGCAGGATTTCTTTCTGGAAGCTCTGGGGAACATCCACGTTCAAGCTCAATCAGGCTGTTGGCAGAATTCAGGTCCATGGGAATCTAGGACTGATATCCCCTGTTTACTAGCTGCCTATCGGCAGAAAGGAGAGGTGCTTCTCAATGTCAGCCGCCAGCCCTGGCTTGATGCCTTCTTCCTCCATCCTCAGAGGCAGCAATGGTGGTGATTCAAGTCTTTGTCACTGCAAACCTGACCTCCCTGCTGCAAATAGTCATGAGATTGGGTTCACCAGAGGACCCAGGGCCATCTCCTGGCCCCTGCCCTTCATTATAGCTGCAGAGTCCCTTCCCAGGAGTGCCTAGTGGGTGTTCGATTGAGTCACCAGGATGCAGGCTGCAAGACTAAAATGTATGGACTCTGCTGCCACAGGGACAAATGGACAGAGTGGTGGAAGCAGGAAGCCAGAGGCTTGGAGGAGCAGAGTGCCTCTTAATGACAATTTAACCCCTGGTTCAAATCCTTCCTAAGTCTTTGAAGCAGCTCCTTCCCTGGGTTTCCACAAGATGTCCCTATATCCTTGCAATAGCACCTATGTTCTTACCTGGGCTTAAAAATGTTCTGTCAACTAGAAGAAAAATAAATAAATAATGCCTTCCATCTAAGACTTTTTTCACAGTTAAAATTTCCCAACGTTAACTAACAAGATAGTGTTTAGGAAAGTGTACCCTGGGTTCGTTCTACATGGATTCAGACCAGGCTTGCTTATTTTCTAGAAGTGTGATTTCTCAGAGCCTGCACAAGTGAGATCAGGTAGAAGATAACTAATAGACTTCTGGTAAGGATTAAGCAGAGAATGGGAACAAAATTATCCCTGCCAGCAACATATAATACAAGCAGATACGACAAGATGAGCCAATCAAACTTCAAAGTTCATTTTTAAAGTCACTTCACCATTGGTTAATAAGAGATACATTAAATAAGCTGAATTTCCCCTATTTCTCTAAATATCCACCAAAACTCACTCATGTATTTTTTCTCTTTCTTTTCTCTGTCCTTTCAAAGTCACTCAGACTCCAGCCACATTTTGTCCTCTCCCAGTGGGGTTAACCAGGCTTGTGCCTACTAAGCAAAATACGGTTTGTCTTATTATGCTGTGTGCCAGTCTCAGCCTACTGATAACCAATGTTGTGGCTAGACCAACCCTTTTGGTTTTGATTGGGATTACAAGATGCCTTGAGCAATAACTATCAGGAAACTTTACAAAAAAAAAAGAAAAGAAATGAAAAGAAAAGAAAGAAAGAAAAGGCTTGCTATAAGTCCTGGAAATTTCATAGCACATCTGGAGTAACACAGTGAGGTTAGAGAGAGAAAAAAATGCAAGAGGGTCTGAAGTTCTGCATTTATTGGGGTACATGGCGGGAGGCCTAGGGGTTTATGGGTTCACTCTCTATTGGTGAAATTAAAATATGAGAGATGGGATCTAAAGTGTCAGAAGAGAAAAGTGCAACAGTCCAAATGGTCATTTATCTAAGTGAACTACGGTCCCTAAAACAAAGGACCCTGGGCAGAGAGGAGGATTGGCCATTCATCCAGCAGTTGGCAATGGGTTCATTGGAGACAGCCGTCTACGTGGTGGGCACCATCTTTGAAGTGGGGGCCTTGGCAATCCAAGCTTAAGACAGGTACTTTCATTACAAAATGAAAACCCAACTCTCAGCACTTATATGTTTTATCATGTTATTAGCATGGGAAATTGTGAGTTTTGAGCACAAAGATCTCAGATTTCTTCCCCCTGAAACATTCATTGGTTGAGTGTAAGGAACAGCCTAGAGAATCCACTCTAGACAGCTGAGGAGTCAGAGGGACGGAGGAAATGTCTGCAGGTGTGTACACTGGTGGGGCGAGAGCCAGGAGACATTCCTTTCTGGTGGATGCTGTTTTTGCCTGGGAAGGCCGTGGCAAGGTTGTCAGGGGAAAATAAAGGAAACATTCTAGGCTGGTGGTCAAGTTGTAACCAGATTGCAGAGTTTGAAGTCATCCCTGTGGGAAGAGTCGATGACTGGGGATCATGTAAGGATGTCTGGACAGGGCTGAATCACAGATGACATGGGATGTGCTACGACAGAGTCCTATTTAGCAATCTCTCAAGGCTGTGAGGAGGAAATTGATGATAGAGTTCAGGAAACTAAATACTGTAATTTTAATAATAGTCATTAATAGTTAATATTGACTGAAGGCTCGCTTCATGCTGGTGTTGGGTAAATTCTCTTGTAAGTAATACAGCCATCAAAAAGAATGAAATCTTGCCATTTCCTGCCACAGGGTTGAAACTAGAGGGCATTATGCTAGGCGTAGTAAGTCATTCAGAGAAAGACAAATGATGTATGATTTTTACTCATATGTGGAATTTAAGAAACAAAACAGATAAGCGCAGGGGAAGGGAAGAAAAAATAAGATGAAAATTGGGAGGAAAGCAAACTATGAGAGATACTGAACTCTGGGAAATAAATTGAGGGTTGCTGGAGGTGGGGTGGGCGGTTGGGGGGATGGGGTCACTGGGAGACGGGCATGAGAAGGGCATGTGACGAAATGAGCACTGAAACTAACAAAAAGTAACACTATAAAACAAGAAAGAATACTGGTAGTCATTCTATTAAACAAGTAAACAGAAACAGAGAGGTTAATGAACCAACCTCAAACCACTTCCCTGACTAAGGAGGATCCAGAATTTGAACACAGACCAAGCTGTCTGAGTCAGAACCCAAGACCTCATGGATAGTCTATCTGGGAAAAGGTCTGAGGGAGAGATCTAGGCATGGAGGGACCTCTGCTAAAAGTAATTGCTCCAGCCTTTAACTTGTGACTTTTTGGTAGGAAGAGGGAAGCAGAAGAAAATGAGAGAGTGGTGAAAAAAAAAAAATCCTTGCCAGGTCTGACTGGCATGTTTTATGACTATTTCTCTTTGGTGGTATGTGTGGTCACTATTCAAAAATGGTTCAGTTCTCTCAATGGAAAACTTTGCATTTCTACACACACAGCTGTTTCAGTGAGCCTGGAAAGCTGATGGACTGTCGCGCGTGGAACACTTTCTCATCGCCTGTGGTCTCACACAGCTCATGAAATTAAGACTTCCAGAAGAGAGAGGCTATCAAGTTTACACCAGTAGATAAATGGTGATCTTACGTACAGTTTACAGGGGTTAGGGAAGCTGGCTCTGGTGTGTTCTTGTAACTGGAGTTAATAAAATTGACATAAATCAAGAGTAATGGGTGTTCTCTAGTGAGTACTTGCCCAGATTAAATTAATGCTTAAACAATATTTATAGTCATTTATAAAAGGCTTTGAAGATAAAACCGTTCTAACATTTAAGTTTTAGTGTTATGTAAATGAGGAAGATCAGTCTCCTACAAAGTCTTCAAGATGAGTTAAAAGTGAAGAGGGGGCACAATTCCCATTTTAAAATTATTCAAATTGGATCAATGATATGGTTGTCCTTACTGTGTTAGTTCATGACTTTAATTGTTTTTCCGTCAAATATTTAAACTTAATGAAATGCAAATAAAATATTCCTTTTACTGCCCCATCATTCTCTCTCTGCATATACATTTATATAGAAGAATATCTATCGCTATCAGTGACGTGGATAAATCAAAGAACCTTTATTGACATAAATATCTTCTTATATATTTAATTCTTGTATGGTTCATCTACCTATCTGTCTGTCTGTCTGTCTATATGTTTGTCTAACTCCTCCCTTCCATTTCTCATCTAACTCCTAGCTAATCTGTCACATCCATTTTGGGAATCACTTTTCCAAGAAGTTTTCTTGGGTTCTTGTGAGGTTTGAAGAGGAAACTTATTTTTAATGTTAACATTCACATTTGTATTCAAATTGTTTATGTACATGGTAAAATTCCCTGTCTGTTGCCCCAGGCACAGCCCCTGGCCCTGTCTTGCACGCAGCAGTTTTACTTCTTGTCTACCACGGTGCTGAACTTAACTGATACGATGGTCAAAGAAGTGAGCTCATAAATGTCAAAATTATAATTAAAATCCCAGTCTTCTGTCTTTAAATCCTCTAGCATGAAGCAAAAATGTCAACTTTATTACTCAGTGTACTTTATTAATTAGCTAGCAAATAGTTATGTAATTTCCGCTATGGATCTGAGTAATGTTCTTTGTGGGGAGAGTGTAAAACAAGGCCACTAAGTTGCTGCTCCTCATGGAAATTACATTCTCAACTCAACCAAGTTTATTTTCGTATATAAATGGGCAAGAATGAATATTTTGCATTTGACAATGATTTTTCAAAGTTGAAGAAAGAAACAGAAGCACCTGCTCAAAACTTACTTCCTGCTCTGGAAATTTATACCACCAATTTCAGGCACAGCCCATTTTATCCGACTCTCTAAGAGTGATGCTTTTTAAAGCTCAAAGCAGTTTCTTCTTTCTTATAATTAAGAGCTTGTGTGTATTAAATACAGATCCCAAATGTCTTTTTAGGACCTACTTTTATGTTCCACTGCAATGCTTCTTTTCCTCCAAGAATATTAGCTAATGAATGTCCTTTTGGGGTGAGATCCTTGACTTTAGTTACAGGCAATCCCTGACTTACAATAATTCAAATTAGATTTTTGTACTTCATGATGGTGCCCAAGTAGTCTGCATTTCAGTAGATTCCATGCTAGAAATTTGGACTGTGGATAATTTCCCAGGCTAGGGATACCAGGTGTGCCACTCACCCGGTCCTCTCTGATGATGTCATACAGTGGCAGCTCCCAGTTAGGTAGAGATCATGAGGGCCACCAACTGACATACTGACAACTGACATTCTGCACCCACAGAGACATTCTATGGGTCACTCTCAGCACAGTATTCAATGAATAACACAAGATAGTTAGTGAACTCTGTTATAAAATATGCTCTGTTACCTCTGCCCTCTCAGGACTTTTCTGCTGGCCCAGACAGTTGAAGTGTCGTGAGTCAGGAGAATGACACACATGTTTCTAGGAGTTGTACATTACACATACGAGTCCTCACAAGGAATGAAGACTCCAAGAAATGGTGCAACCTACGGCCTTTCCTCTCAGCTGTGGGAAATCAACTAATCTCTGTGGGGAGGCTGAAGGGAGATGAGAATTATTTCCACAAGGTCTATATAGAATTCTCTTGGTCTCAACTTCTCATCCTTGATGACAGGAATGTAACTTTCCTTCTGGGGTAGGGAGGGCATCATTTATGAGTGTTTTCATCTCCTGTTTCCAGGAAGAATGGGGAGATTAGAAAGCCCTTTTCACATCTGCTGTTTTTCAAGTGCCTTCCACTCAAAACAGTCCATATGCAGAAGATTCCATATTCTGGGATGGCATGTTCTGCCACCCTTCAGTACTTACCACAGCACTGCCTATGGGCAGCAAACAGGAAGCAGCACAAAATTATAGTATTATGTAGATTGTTGATGATACATTAACCCAGGAAAATATTACAAAAACATTTAAAAAATCATAATAGTTATAAGGATGATGAGGGAATGCTATGAATAACTCCATGCCCACAATTTTTTTAAAAGATTTTATTTATTTATTTGACAGACAGAGATCACAAGTAGGCAGAGAGGCAGGCAGAGAGAGAGGAAGGGACGCAGGCTCCCTGTTTTGCAGAGAGCCCGATGCGGGGCTCAATCCCAGGACCCCGGAATCATGACCTGAGCAGAAGGCAGAGGCTTTAACCCACTGAGCCACCCAGGCGCTCCTATGTCCACAAATTCGATGAATTAGACAAAATGAGCTAATACCTTGAAAGAAACAATCTACCCAAACTTACACAAAAAGAAAAACAATCTAGATTCCTATTAAACTGAACAAAAAATTCAAGAAATTCTTCCAAAAAAGAAAACATCTAGTTCGAATGGTCTCACTGATGAATTCTACCGAACACTTAAGGCAGAAATGATACCAGTTCTCAGCAAACTATTCCAGAAAACAGAGGTAGAAGAAATACTTCTTAATTCATTTTTTTAAGATTTTATTTTATTTTAATTTGACAGAGAGATAGCACAACTAGGCAGCGTGGCAGGCAGAGAGAGAGGGAGAAGCAGGGAGCCCAATGTGGATCTTGATCCCAGGACCGTGGGATCATGACCTGAGCTAAAGGCAGCTGCTTACCAACTGAGTCACCTAGGCACCCCATTCTTAATTCATTATATGTGACTATAATTACCTAAATACCAAGTACTACAAGAACATAAAGACTTTACAATGGAAGGACACTATAGACCAATATCTCTCATAGACATAAATAAAAAGATCTCAACAAAATTTTGGCAATATTAATCCAAAGTTTAAAATCTCACATCATCCAGGTCATCCAAGGAAAAGATCAGCAAGGAAATAAAGGCCTTAAACGACACACTGGACCAGATGGACATCACAGATATATTCAGAATATTTCATCCCAAAGCAACAGAATACACATTCTTCTCTAGTGCACATGGAACATTCTCCAGAATAGATCACATCCTCGGTCCTAAATCAGGACTCAACCGGTATCAAAAGATTGGGATCATTCCCTACATATTTTCAGACCACAATGCTCTAAAGCTAGAACTCAACCACAAAAGGAAGTTTGGAAAGAACCCAAATACATGGAGACTAAACAGCATCCTTCTAAAGAATGAATGGGTCAACCGGGAAATTAAAGAAGAATTGAAAAAAATCATGGAAACAAATGATAATGAAAATACAACGGTTCAAAATCTGTGGGACACAACAAAGGCAGTCCTGAGAGGAAAATATATAGCGGTACAAGCCTTTCTCCAGAAACAAGAAAGGTCTCAGGTACACAACCTAACCCTACACCTAAAGGAGCTGGAGAAAGAACAAGAAAGAAACCCTAAGCCCAGCAGGAGAAGAGAAATCATAAAGATCAGAGCAGAAATCAATGAAATAGAAACCAAAAAAACAATAGAACAAATCAACGAAAGTAGGAGCTGGTTCTTTGAAAGAATTAATAAAATTGATAAACCCCTGGCCCGACTTATCAAAAAGAAAAGAGAAAGGACCCAAATAAATAAAATCGTGAATGAAAGAGGAGAGATCACAACTAACACCAAAGAAATACAAACTATTATAAGAACATACTATGAGCAACTCTACGGCAATAAATTTGACAATCTGGAAGAAATGGATGCATTCCTAGAAACATATAAACTACCACAACTGAGCCAGGAAGAAATAGAAAGCCTGAACAGACCCATAACCAGTAAGGAGATTGAAACAGTCATTAAAAATCTCCAAACAAACAAAAGCCCAGGGCCAGACGGCTTCCCGGGGGAATTCTACCAAACATTTAAAGAAGAACTAATTCCTATTCTCCTGAAACTGTTCCAAAAAATAGAAATGGAAGGAAAACTTCCAAACTCATTTTATGAGGCCAGCATCACCTTGATCCCAAAACCAGACAAGGATCCCACCAAAAAAGAGAGCTATAGACCAATATCCTTGATGAACACAGATGCGAAAATACTCAACAAAATACTAGCCAATAGGATTCAACAGTACATTAAAAGGATTATTCACCACGACCAAGTGGGATTTATTCCAGGGCTGCAAGGTTGGTTCAACATCCGCAAATCAGTCAATGTGATACAACAACACATCAATAAAAGAAAGAACAAGAACCATATGATACTCTCAATAGATGCTGAAAAAGCATTTGACAAAGTACAACATCCCTTCCTGATCAAAACTCTTCAAAGTGTAGGGATAGAGGGCACATACCTCAATATCATCAAAGCCATCTATGAAAAACCCACCGCAAATATCATTCTCAATGGAGAAAAACTGAAAGCTTTTCCACTAAGGTCAGGAACACGGCAGGGATGTCCATTATCACCACTGCTATTCAACATCGTACTAGAGGTCCTAGCCTCAGCAATCAGACAACAAAAGGAAATTAAAGGCATCCAAATCGGCAAAGAAGAAGTCAAATTATCACTCTTCGCAGATGATATGATACTATATGTGGAAAACCCAAAAGAATGCACTCCAAAACTGCTAGAACTTATACAGGAATTCAGTAAAGTGTCAGGATATAACATCAATGCACAGAAATCAGTTGCATTTCTCTACACCAACAGCAAGACAGAAGAAAGAGATATTAAGGAGTCAATCCCATTTACAATTGCATCCAAAACCATAAGATACCTAGGAATAAACCTAACCAAAGAGACACAGAATCTATACTCAGAAAACTATAAAGTACTCATGAAAGAAATTGAGGAAGACACAAAGAAATGGAAAAATGTTCCATGCTCCTGGATTGGAAGAATAAATATTGTGAAAATGTCTATGCTACCTAAAGCAATCTACACATTTAATGCAATTCCTATCAAAGTACCATCCATCTTTTTCAAAGAAATGGAACATACAATGCTAAAATTTATATGGAACCAGAAAAGACCTCGAATAGCCAAAGGGATATTGAAAAAGAAAGCCAACGTTGGTGGCATCACAATTCCGGACTTCAGGCTCTATTACAAAGCTGTCATCATCAAGACAGCATGGTACTGGCACAAAAACAGACACATAGATCAATGGAACAGAATAGAGAGCCCAGAAATAGACCCTCAAATCTATGGTCAACTAATCTTCGACAAAGCAGGAAAGAATGTCCAATGGAAAAAAGACAGCCTTTTCAATAAATGGTGCTGGGAAAATTGGACAGCCACATGCAGAAAAATGAAATTGGACCATTCCCTTACACCACACTCAAAAATAGACTCAAAATGGATGAAGGACCTCAATGTACGAAAGGAATCCATCAAAATCCTTGAGGAGAACACGGGCAGCAACCTCTTCGACCTCAGCCGCAGCAACATCTTCCTAGGAACAACGCAAAAGGCAAGGGAAGCAAGGGAAAAAATGAACTACTGGGATTTCATCAAGATCAAAAGCTTTTGCACAGCAAAGGAAACAGTTAACAAAATCAAAAGACAACTGACAGAATGGGAGAAGATATTTGCAAACGACATATCAGATAAAGGACTAGTGTCCAGAATCTATAAAGAACTTAGCAAACTTAACACCCAAAGAACAAATAATCCAAACAAGAAATGGGCAGAGGACATGAACAGACATTTCTGCAAAGAAGACATCCAGATGGCGAACAGACACATGAAAAAGTGCTCCATATCACTCAGCATCAGGGAAATACAAATCAAAACCACAATGAGATATCACCTCACACCAGTCAGAATGGCTAAAATCAACAAGTCAGGAAATGACAGATGCTGGCGAGGATGCGGAGAAAGGGGAACCCTCCTACACTGTTGGTGGGAATGCAAGCTGGTGCAGCCACTCTGGAAAACAGCATGGAGGTTCCTCAAAATGTTGAAAATAGAACTGCCCTATGACCCAGCAATTGCACTATTGGGTATTTACCCTAAAGATACAAATGTAGTGATCCAAAGGGGCACATGCACCCGAATGTTTATAGCAGCAATGTCCACAATAGCCAAACTATGGAAAGAACCTAGATGTCCATCAACAGATGAATGGATCAAGAAGATGTGGTATATATACACAATGGAATACTATGCAGCCATCAAAAGAAATGAAATCTTGCCATTTGCAACAACATGGATGGAACTAGAGCGTATCATGCTTAGCGAAATAAGTCAAGCAGAGAAAGACAACTATCATATGATCTCCCTGATATGAGGAAGTGGTGATACAACATGGAGGCTTAAGTGGGTAGAAGAAGAATAAATGAAACAAGATGGGATTGGGAGGGAGACAAACCATAAGTGACTCTTAATCTCACAAAACAAACTGAGGGTTGCGGGGGGGAGGGGGTTTGGGAGAAGGGGGTGGGATTATGGACATTGGGGAGGGTATGTGCTTTGGTGAGTGCTGTGAAGTGTGTAAACCTGGTGATTCACAGACCTGTACCCCTGGGGATAAAAATATATGTTTATAAAAAATAAAAAATTTAAAAAAAATCTCACATCATCCTCTCAATTATTATTACAAATTAACAGTATTTGAGACAATGTAGTATTGGTGAAAGAAAGGATGCATAGATCAAAAGCAAAACATAGAACTCAGAAGTAGACCCACTGAATTTTAGCAATGATACAGCTCAATATAGCCCACCAAAATTTAACAAAGGCACAAAAGCAACTCAATGTAGAAAGGATAGATTTTTCAGCAAAGACGCTAGACCAATCAGACATCCATATATAAAGGGAAAGAAAAAGAAAACAGACCATGACCTTGCACCTTATCTATGAATTAACTCAAATGCATCACAGACTTAAAGATAAACTGAAGATATGCAGTGTACCAAGTTAGATCTAGAGACTTCCATGATCATGTAGACAGAACTACAGAAAGAATGGTGCTTAACTAGGGATAATAGTTAATTATTCAGCATAAATGTTTTATTTCTTCCAAATGTGTACATCTTGCAGATTTTCTGTAATGAGTGTCTATTATTTTTATAAGGGGGTGGGATTACATTAGACCTTTAAAGGCATGGAGTAAAATTCATTAATTGACACAAGAAAGAAGATCGTTGGCACAGCCAGTTTAGTGCTGCCTGAGGGAACAGAAAGTCCCTATCCTGTAAACCATGCTTTTGGTGTGAGTTACCTTCTCTTTTATGGCTCTTTGCCAAGACATGGCACCTAGAGGCCAGTGAACATGGTGACATGAGGAGCTTCACATCATTCCCTTGCATAAAAGCAATGACAAAATAAGGGGGAAAACAGTCAGAATTCACTTTTGTTTTTATTTTATTTAATTATTTTTTTGTATTTTGGAAATTAATCAAAAGCTTGCAGCCCCCCAAGGAGCCTGTGTTCCACAACATCAAAAAGGCTTGTTCTTAGTAAGAACAGTGAGTTTTGTGGCATCTTCACATGCTTCAGCACAATCAAATTCACAACAGCCAGGAAACTATCAGCCTGAATTCCCTGTACTCTAGGGAGGACAATGAGCCTCACTCACAAAGAATTGCAGTTTATCATTTGTTCTCACTGGTCTGGCAGCTCCTTGTTAGACTGGCTCCAATGGATTATTGTTGCTTTGACTAACTTGAAATTAGTCTCCTGCTAAAGGTCCTGGGGAATGGGAAGGGGCATCTTCAGAAGACAAAGGCATTTTCCTGGCTGCCATTGCCTGGCAGACAAATCACAGCTGGTGCAAAAATGGAACCAAAACATTTGGGAGAAAAGGTTAGAGGATTAGATATCAGTAAGGGCTTTGAAAAACTCTACCCCATCCCAGAAATCTAGGAAACCAGCTCATGCTCAGGAAAGACCTGAGAAGATCTGAGACTGTCACCTCCTAATGGTCTGGAGGTTCTGTAGTAGCTGAACCAGAAGGCTGAGCTGTTGGAGAAGGTCAAAGAGAAGCCTCAGGTTGACTACAGAGTTGGTGCTGGCGATGGGAAGCTCCCCTGTCCTTGGAACATGCACCACAGTGGGGGCCATTTCCAATGGTGCAGCCTTAAGAAAGCCAAATTGAAGTGATCAGACCTGCTGAGGCCTCTCTGTAAACCTGATGATCCTAAGGCAGGTGGAAGATTCCTGGTCCTATGGCCAAGACGAATTTCCTGAGTAAATCCCATGATCCTCCAACCTGCTGTCCATCCTGGAGTGTCTCCGCCTTCTTTCCTCATTCTCTGTCCTCCCCTGCACAGCACCAGCTGGTTGGGATTTCCTGGGAAACTACCAAGGATGCTGGGGCCAACAATGGGGCAGTCAGCCAGTTAGATGGAACCTGGGCCCTGGGACAGTGGCATCCTGGGGACCACAGCTTGGCCACCAGCTCTGTGAGAAGAGTGCTTGGGGACATGGAACATGCCACAGAGGCCCTTGGCCTTATAAGCTGAAGAGCAGGAGTATGGGGCACCAGCTCTGTGAGAAGAGTGCTTGGGGACATGGAACATGCCACAGAGGCCCTTGGCCTTATAAGCTGAAGAGCAGGAGTATGGGGCATAGGGTGAGAATGGGTGGAGGTAGGGTGTGGGGACGTAGAGGTTGGGCACTGTAGGGATGCTGCCTGAAGGGTAGGCATGTAGGCCACTGGCACCCAAGCAGAAGCTGGGGCTGGTGGGCATGTGCAGGAAGAGCCACTGCTCTGCTGGCTCCAGGACTGGCAGACCAGGCAGGAGAGTAGGACAGGCAGGTGGGAACACTGGCTACCCTTGGGCAAAGCCAGGAGAGTGAAAGCTTCCTGGATTATGGCCCAGATACTGTGACAGAGTCCAATTGCAATGCTAAGGCATGGAAATCCCGGGGAAAGTGAGAGACAAGAAGGGTATACTGGTGTTGGAGAGTGAAGCCAGGGAAACTCCTATGCCCTAGAACCTCTAATACAAAAGAAAACAAAAGCAGAAGAACAAAAACCTCAGCCAGCAGAGAAATGTTTCTAAAGATAGAATTTACACCTGCTGAGCTAAATGATTAAGCTAGCAAATATCTGGGCAAGTATCTGGGCATGGTTGGCACATCAATGGGATAAGGGTGATGGCCTTTTCATGACCTTTTAGAGGCAGAGAAAATGAGCATGTCACCGCACATCCTGCCTTCCTGCAGTGCCTGCATGGAGCTCAGAGGTTCAATAATCCACTCTCTTCTTGAGTGGATTATGCTAGCCTGTGGGGATGCTGGGGCCAATGAGGGGAACCTCCCTGGGCTCATGGAATCCTGGAAATCTATAGAGGAGGTACAATAAATCCTTGGTAAATTGAGAATGAGACAGGCCATCTATGCCCTTACCATCGAGGTCCCTGATTGAGCTACATTCCCTTCAGGAACAAAAACTAAGATGCTCCAGTCTGCCCCCAGTACCGAGTATGGAACATGGATATTCATGCTGCGTCCAGTGTGAGGCAAGACATTTATGATGTTGGGCAAGCCACTGGTGATCTGAAGAAACTGACAAATCCGAGGTATGGGCCATGGGGAAGACCAGAGAGAGAGAGAGGGAGTTTGAAAACCCAAAAGGGTATTCCAATTTGCTGTGTGAGGTGTGGTAAAAGCAGCTGGAAGAAAATGCAGTTTGATCCCATTGCTGTGGGGATCCCACTAGAAAAGATAGACATGGTAAGCGTGTTGAAGGCCTTAAAACCTGAGCAGCAGCTCAGACCTGTGCCACCTGCAAATTTGTACTTAAATTCTAGTTTGTTAGCATATAGTGTAATATTGGTTTCAGGAGCAGAATTTCATTATTTATCACTTACACACAACACGCAGTGCTTATCACAAGTGCTCTCCTTAATGCCCATGACTCTTCTCTCCCATCAGCCACCCACCTCCCTCCATCCATCCGCAGTTTGTTCTCTATCATTAAGGGTCTCTTATGGTTTGTCTTCCTCTCCTCTTTTTTCCCCCTTTCCACACACTCATCTGTTTTATTTTCTAAATTCCACACATGAGTGAAATCATATAGTGTTTGTCTTTCTCTGACTGACTTACTTCACTTAGCATAATACACTCTAGCTCTATCCACATCATTCTAAATGGAATGAATTAATACTTTTGATGGCTGAGTAATATTCCATTGTATATATACACCACATCTTCTTTATTCATTCATCACTTGATGAACATTTGGGCTCTTTCCATAGTTTGGCCTTTGTGGATTGCCACTATAAACACTGGGATTCATGTGCTCCTACAGATGTGTATTTTTTCATCCTTGGTAAGTATGCAGTACTTCAATTGCTGGATCATAGGTTTGTTTTATTTCTAACTTTTTGAAGAACTTCTATACTGTTTTACAGAGTGACTGCACCAATTTGCATTCCAAACTTATGGTCTTTTTGACACTGCAAATTGGGTGCCCTCCAACCCCACTGGGAATAGAAGGATTTTATCTCTCCAATACCAGAGAGCATATTGGGCAATGATATCTGACAAAGTTAGACCTTTCAAACCTCTGTTGGTGAATTCTCCTTTCAGTAGCAAAATCAGACCAAGACTGAGCAGGAATACCAACTGGTAACCAGTAAGTCTATCACTCCTACAAATGGTGGTGACTGCTCAAAGGTAAAAACTGCCTGGGGGACATAAGAAAATAAGAGGAAGTGTCCGAGAACTGTACCCAGTGGGTAATGCACACCCTGTCATAGCCCTTTCAACAGCCCATTGTGAAGTGAAGAAAAGTAAACAGCCTAAAAGTGTGTAGGATACCATCAAGTGCCACCACACAAGCAAGTTCTAAAAGAAGAGACAGAAGGGATTAGGGAAAAGAAAAAGAAGAAGGAGAAATAATAGCTAAATCTTTCCGAAATTAGATGGAAACATTAGTCTACTTATGCAATAAGCTGAACAAATTCCAAGTAGGATAAATTTAAAGAGATCCACACCAAAGCACATCATAATTAAATTGTTGAATGTGAAGACAAAGACCCTGAAAACAGCAAGAAAGAAGCCACTCATAAGGAACACGGAATCTTCAAAAGATGAACAAACAGTTTCTCATCAGAAACCATGGAGGCAAGAAGGGAATGGAATGCTTTCTCAAATCACTGGAAGAAAAATTACTGACAACCAAAGAATTCTGTATCTGGCAAAACAATCTTAAAAACAGGAGATATTCAGACATTCTCAGAGAAAAAGTGAGATTTAGTTGTTATCAGATCTGCCCTACAAGGAATGCTAGAGGGAGTGTTGCAGGCTGGAGGGAAAGGACACCAAGCAGTAACGCAAACCCACAACAGTGGGGAATATAGCTATTTAGACAACTATTGGAAAAAAAAAACAGTAAAAATATATTTTTTAAATCCTCTCAAAAATTCAGGATTTCAACTCTTATACTTATTTTACTTCCATTTCATTACAGGTTCCAAATATTATGGATCCTCATGTTAATCCTAAAAAGCACTCCCATGAATCCTGTGTTTCAGGTAATTTGAATGATCCATTTCCTTTATAAAATTTTGACAGTCTTGTTTCTCATTGTTCATGACTTTGCTATGGCTACGGTGAATCTAATAGGCTCATTTGGGAAGTATCACTGCATTGTTAGCTCAAGGATAATGCTGAGGTCATTGTGTGCTTCTCAATTTTATCTCGATATTTAAGAATATCTCCAGTGATCTTATGTGCGGATGCAAAGCTAAAAAATGGATTAGAAACATAAATATTAAAAAAGGAAAATAAAGAGGAAGTGGTGATGCAACATGGGGGCTTAAGTGGGTAGGAGAAGAATAAATGAAACAAGATGGGATTGGGAGGGAGACAAACCATAAGTGACTCAATCTCACAAAACAAACTGAGGGTTGCTGGGGGGAGGGGGTTTGGGAGAAGGGGGTGGGATTATGGACATTGGGGAGGGTATGTGCTTTGGTGAGTGCTGTGAAGTGTGTAAACCTGGTGATTCACAGACCTGTACCCCTGGGGATAAAAATATATGTTTATAAAAAATAAAAAATTAATTAAAAATTTTTAAAAAAAGGAAAATAAAAGTTTTAGTTGATTTTTTTATTAAAGCATAATTGACATGCCATATTTATTAGTTTCAGTTGTACATCAGAATGATTTCATATTTTTACATTATGAAATTATCTGCATGATAAGTCTATTTACCATCTGTCACCATATAAAGTTATTTCAATATTATTGACTATATATCTTATACTATATACATATCACCATGACATATATATTTTATAACTGGAAGTTTGTATCTCTTTAACCCCTTTACCTGTTTCACCTGCTCCTCAACCCTTCTGCAACCCTCTGGTAACCAACAGTTTGTTCTCCATAACTTTGAGTGTTTCTGTTTTGTTTGTTCATTTGTTTTCTTTTGTTTTTAGATTCCACATATAAGTGAAATCATACAGATATAGTATTTGTCTTAATTGGTTTGTCTGACTTATTTCCCTTAGTATAATACCTCTAGGTCTATTCATATTGTTGTGAATGGTAAGATTTCATTATTTTTATGGCTGATAATACTGCATTCATGAGTCTTCTATATCCATTAATGTATTGATGGACACATAAGTTGCTTCAGTATTCTGGTTGTTGTGAAAAAAATTCTGGAGTGAACATAGGAATGTCCATATCTACTTGAATTTATGTTTTCATTTTCTTTAGAAAAATACCCAGAAGTGGAATTTCTGGACTATACAGTAGTTTTATTTCTAATTGTTTGAACTGGCTGTACCAGTTTGCATTCCCACTACCAATAGTACACAACAGTACACTTTCCCCCTCATCCTCACCAACTGTTATTTCTGTCTTTTTGAGAATAGTTAACTTGACAGATGTAAGGTAACATCTCATTGTAGTTTTGATTTGCATTTCTCTGATGATTAGTGATGCTGAGCATCTTTTCATGTGCCTATTACTCATTTGTGTGTTTTCTTTGGAAAAATGTTTATTCAAATTATCTGCCTATTTTTGTTTGTTTGGGGGGGGAGGCAGAGAATCTTTTTTTTAAAACATATATTATTTGTTTTTCAAAGGTATAGGTCTGTGATTCATCAGCCTTACACACAATTCTCAGCACTCACCATAGCACATACCCTCCCCAATGTCCACCACTGAGCCAGCCCCTCTCTCCAGCAAACTCCATTTTGTCTCCTGAGATTAAGAATCTCTTACAGTTTGTCTCCCTTTCTTGTTTTGTCTTGATTAAATTTTCCATCCCTTCCCCTATGATCCTCTGTCTTGTTTCTCAAATTCCTCATATCAGTGAGATCATATTGATAATTGTCTTTTGTGGAGAAAGAATTTTAAGCTGGCTGAATACCCAGCCTGGAACCCAATGTACAACTAAATCTCACAACCCTGACATCATGACCTGAGATGAAATCAAGAGTTGGATGCTTAACCAACTGAGCCACCCAGGTGCCCTATAACTGGCTTTTGATTTGTGGTTACCATTAGGTTTATATATAATGTCTTATGCCTATTACGGTCTATATTAAGTTGATGGTCACTTAAATTTGAACCCATTCTTTACTCCTCTGTCTTCCATGTTTTAGGAATAGGCTATCATACTTTAAATCCTTTTATTTTGTGCATCCTTTAGCTTATTTTTACAGATGCACTTAATTTACTGCTTTTTTGCTTTCTACTATTCTTACTCCTTATGGTCTTGCTTTCCACTCAAAAAGTCCTTTTTAATACAACATGTAGGGATGGCTTAGTGGTCATGAATGTCTTTAACTTTTGTTTGAGAAATTTTTTTGTCTCCCCTTCTATCCTAAATGATAACATTGCTGGATGCAGTATTCTTGGTTGCAGGATTTTTTTTTTTCCAGCACTTTGAATATATCATGCCACTTTCTTCTGGCCTGCAAAGAGTCTGCTGAAAAATCTACTGATAGCTTTGTGGGGTTTCCCTTGGATGTAACTGTTTCTTTTTATTTTGCTGCTCTTAAAATTTTCTCTTTATCACCATTTTTTTTTTCATTTTATTACTATGTGTCATGGTGTGGACCACCTTGGGTTGATTTTGTCAGGGGCTTTCTGCCTCCTGGATCTGAATTTATGTTTCCTTCCCCAAATCCAGGAAGTTTTCAGCTATTATTTCTTCAAATAAATTTTCTGCTCCTTTCTCTCTCTCTCTATTCCTTCTGTGATCCCTGTAAGGTGAATGTTATTATGCTTGATGGTGTCACTGAGTTCTCTAAGTCCGTTTCATTTACTATTTTTTCCCCTGTTCAACTTGATTGCTTTCCATTAATTGTCCTCCAGGTCAATGATGCATTCCTCTGTTTCCTCTTGTCTACTATTAATTCCATCTAATTTCAGTTATCGAATGCTTCATCTCTGATTGGTTCTTTTTTATGTTATCACTTTGTTGAAGGTTTCACTGAGGTCCTCCACTCTTCTCAACACCAATAAGTACTTTTATGACCATTATTTTAAATTCTCCATCAAGTATATTACTTGTGCTTTTATCTCTGTTGTCATGATTTTCTCCTATTTTTTAATTTGGGATGTATTCCTCTGTCACATTTTGTCTAACTCTGTGTGTTGCTCTTTGTTAAGAAAGTAAACTATGTCTCTGGCTCTTGAAAGCAGTAGCCTTATGAAGAAGAGGTACTATAGTACCGTACACTGCAATGTCCCCTTTTTGCTAGAACTTGGTGCTTCAGCAGTGTCTTCTATGTAGGTTGTGTGTACCCTGTGGTTGTGACTAGGATGCTTTTGTTTTAATCCAGTCATCTGCAATGTCTCTTCTTGCCTGTCATGGGTAGGGTTTTTGTCCTTCTGTTGTTTAGTGGTCCAGCCTGGGGCCACCCTGGGCTTCAGTTTAATCAGACCAGACATTTGCCAGTGATGCACTAGCACCAAACTGTAGGATGATTTCCCTATGTTGTCTCCTGAGAAGCTTTGATAGATGGGGCCTGCAGAAAGGCCAGATTTTTTCCCCCTAGTCAACTGCTGGGACCCTAGTCAGACTGCTGCCAAAGCTTGTACCACAGCTTTGTATGGGCTCCAAACAAAGACATATGGGAAGGGTAAGTCTACAGGAGAACATAGGGGCAGGATATGCAGTGTCAGTAAGGTTCATGTGGATCTGCTCTGGGAGGAGACACAGATCCAAGGTCTGGTTCTAGGGGATAACTCCTCAGGAGAACATGAAGGCATGCTATTACCAAGTTAGGTGATGAGTGTTGACATTTTGCTGGTTCCCACTGGTGTCCATGTAGTTAAGCTGAAGGGAAGGGGACTAGAAATGGTAACTACCAGCTTTTTTTTTTTTTTTCTTAGAGAATTTCCCCCAAAGATCTCTGTCCCTCTAATGCAGGCTCTGAGATATTTAAATGTATCTCCTTTCCATATACCTCAGGTGTTTTTTCAACTATTGCTTCTCTGCTGTATCTCAGCAGGGCTATTTGTTTTGTTCTCTTTAAGGGTGGTCCTTGGTTTCCCATCACCTTCCAATTCTCCCAGAGCTGAGCACCTGATTTTTAAAGTTCCAGGTGGTAAGACCCATTAACTGTGAGAATTCATGAAATTAGACCCCTCTGGTTTTCAAACCCAAATGTTATGGGGATCTGTCTTCCTTACGCAGATTCCTTTGTGCCTAGAATGCCTGGGATGGCATCTGTTTCTCTCCCCTCTCTGCACCTGTAGCATCCCTCCCTCCCATGGATAGGACATGGTAGCTCCCAACTGCATCTACACCCTTCCTACCCTATTTTATGTGAATTTGTGAATTTGTCTCTACATTTTGCCCTGGAGAGTTTGTTCTTCTAGTCTTTGGGTCATTTTCTGGGTTATTTATGCTGATGTGGCTGTTATCTAGTTGTATCCATAGGATGAGGGGAACTTGGGTGAGCTTAGACCTCCTACTCTGCCATCTTCTCCAAGGTCTTCTCTGCCGATTTAAAAAATCAGGTTGTTTATTGTTTTGATATTAAGTTGTGTACGTTCTTTATATATGTCAGATATTATACCATTGTCTGATATATGATTTGCAAATATCTTCTCCCATTTTGTAGGTTTTCTTTTTGTTTTGTTGATTGCCTCCTTCACTGTGAAAAAAGATTTTTAATTTAATATAATCCAATTTGTTTATTTTAGTTTTTGTTGCCTTTATCAGAGGTGACTGGTCCAAAAAAATACTTCTAAGGCTCATGTCAAGGAGATTACTGCCTATGTTTTCTCCTAGGAGTTTTATGATTTCAGGTCTTATATTCCAATTGTCAATCTATTTTGAATTTATTTTTGCATAAGGTGTAAAAGAGTGGTTGAGTTTCCTTCTTTTTCCTATTTTAGGTGAATTTTTAGTCAAACATTGGGAAGTTCTCCTAATCCCTGCCACCCTGCCACACAAAATGTGCAGGCTGATAAGTGGGAAATCTCCATTTATAGTAGGATATTGACAGGCTGGATTACAGGCTGAGAAAGGTTAATAGAGTGGAGTGTGTTTGGAAACTATCTCTCAAGAGGAACAGAACAGGCTGATAACATTAATCTTAGAAAAGAAGAGATTAAAATAGTGCTTTTCAAAAATGCTTTTAAATTACTAGAGGACTTTGATTTTGTGACAATTAAAATCCTAAGTCACAAAGCAGATAAAAAGGAGAGATTCTGTGGTTGAAAGAAGGTCAAGACCTTGAGACCAGTCTCTGGAACTTAACTCAGCTCCTTTATCTTGGGACTCTTCCTGGAGTTATAGAGAGGCACTCTTCTAAGAAGACAGTCTTAGGTGCTGTATTATATAATACTTTAAATTTCATCATAAGGAATAAATAAAAATAAATTACACTGACCTAAGTTCTCTTTTAAGAGAACTTTGATATTGTTTTTAAAATGGATAACTGGCTTATAATAGAACAAATGGCATAGTGTGTGAAAATTAATTTAATAATAATTATTATTTTTACCAGTTATTGTGTGATTACCATGGTTATGAATCAGGAGTTAAAACCAGAATTCTAACTCTCCCACTTACTGTTTTACCTTAGGTATGACTTAAGCTATCTATGATGGAGTTTCCTCATCTGTAGAATGGGCACATAGTATAGCTTTCTCATAAATTTTATGCCAAATGGTTAAATAATTTAATATTTGTGATGTGTTTAGAATGGTGCCTGGCACCTAGGTGCTATTAATTATGTGACTGATATACACACATTAGTCACGTGTGTGTGTGTGTGTGTGTGTGTGTATTCAATACACAAGCAATTCTGCAGGCAAAAATTTACAGAGGATGTGTAAACATCAATTATTTAAAAAAAAAAAAAAAGAACAACCGGTATTTAAGGACAAAGGAAAGTTTCTTTAAAAATCCTTGTAATAGGGGCGCCTGGGTGGCTTAGTGGATTAAAGCCTCTGCCTTCGGCTCAGGTCATGATCTCAGGGTCCTGGGATCGAGTCCCGCATCAGGCTCTCTGCTCAGCAGGGAACCTGCTCCCCTTCCTCTCTCTGCCTGCCTCTCTGCCTACTTGCGATCTGTCTGTCAAATAAATAAATAAAATCTTTAAAAAGAAATCCCTGTAATGGCTAAGGAAGTGAAGTTCAACATTATATCTGATAATGAATTTGTGATTTTTTAATTATTTATTTGAGAAAGGGAGAGCAGGAACAAAGGGAGGAGCATAGGGGGAGGGATAAGCACAACAGAGATTGATGCAGGGCTCGATCCCAGTACCCTGAGATCACGACCTGAGCCAAAATCAAGAGTTAGATGCTTAACCAATTGAGGCACAGAGGCACCCTGAATTTGTGATTTTTTTTCTTTTTTCTTTTTTCTTTCTTTCTTTCTTTCTTTCTTTCTTTCTTTTTTTTGTCAATACACTGATACTGATTTCAATCACTTCAGAACAGATGGGTATTTTCTCTTACATGAATCTTAGGTTTAGTCCCTTAGGAATGTATTTTGTTCAAATGAACACCAGCGTTAGTGTCCTGATATACCTGTATTTATTTCTAACATACAAACTTCAAAGAAGATCTGTTGTGGTGAGTTCTGAATACTGACACTAGACATAATGTTAGGTTGTGTGACAACGTGCAAGCATCTGAGTGGAAGTAACTAAGATACTAAAATTATGGAGGATGCAAAACCAACCAGGAGATGCCCCTGGGTCCATGCTAACAGTCCAGTAAGTCACTTAAGTTACAGCAACAACCTGGTGCAATTAGTGAAATAAGAAGTGAGTTTAGGATTGAAAGATCTGGTGTCAGCTTTAGTGCCCCTTCTGTCCTCATCCTCATGGTGGTGACAGAGCCAGGGTGTGGCTGGCAAAGCAACAAGTTAGGGATCTACACAGACATGTTCCGGGAAGCTTCTTCAACATGTCATACGGACTGACAAAGTGTTTGCAGTAAAGTTGTGGTGATTAATGTTATTCCACAAATTCTCCTTAGACATTGCAACTGGGGATGTTAATCCAAAAGAAAGATTCCGGTATTCCCAAAATGTTCTTTTTTCTGTTAGAGTTCATTTTGAAAAGTTTCTTGAAATGAATAGTTTCTCTGTCATAGGACTTCTTCCCTTACATCTTCTCCCATAAAATATCAATATAAAAGAGAGCAAAAATGTTAGGTATTGTATTTTCTTTATAATTTTTTTTTCTTCCTGGTAAATGGCTTCAGAGTGGGAGTCCTCAATTGCAGAGCCTTCTTGTGGGAACTGTGCTCTCCGCTATCTGGGGTGAAAAGGCGGGGACCCTCTGTGTTAGGCTTCTAAGATGCTCCTGCTTTTGAGTGTTAGGATGAACTGGCCCATCTGGCTTTCACCATAGTGTTGTTACTGCCTCCATGCAAACAGATGGATTCTTGGATTAATGCATGCAAAGGTCCAGCTTGATGCACTGTCTCTATTTATCAAATATAAAGTGTAGAGGCTTGGAAATAAGTGTAACAGTATTTCTAACCCCATTATTATCACCTTCAAGAACATAAATGCTATCAGATGGTTTAAAAGAAATAGAGAAGAACTTTGATTCTGTGTCCAAAAAAGGTCGGCAAACTGAAGGGGCAAGACAATTATTCTGACTTCTTCTTAAAATGCTATGGTAAGAATAAAAATGATGTATTGATTAGTAAAAACAAAACAAAAGACACCATGTCTATAAAGGAGAATGTACCCATGAGAATGGCAGAAGAGAAAGTGTTTATTCATTGATTTATTGTTTGGTTGAATGATTAGTTAGTTCATGCACTCATTGACTGAGCACATGGATATTGAGTACGTAGCTCTGGGATTTTCCTTACTGCCTTTTTCTGCACTTGTCTCCTATCATTGATATTTGTGCTTCCTAAGTTCTAACTGCACTGAACTAATCAGTTCTTGGAAATCACTGTGCCATATTATTGTCCCAATAGTTAAGTATGCATTATTGGAATACTCACTTTCCTGCCCACGTCTTTCCTAATCATTTTTAAGAGACCAGACCTCATTCAAATTTCACATCTGTGACATCACCTGAGACTGCTTAATGTAGTTAGCATACCTTTTGCTACGTGCCTACAATCTACAACTTTGCAAATGCCACGATTCTAGAGAACTTAGGAGGAAAGTCATGTGAGCTACCGAGGTGCCTACCACATTCTTGAAGAAGAGAGAAAAATCGTCAGTGAAAAACTGATCCTACAGAGGAAATATTAGGAAATAGAAAATCCCTTCAAAATTCCAGTTCCTATCCTCCGTGATTTGCAGGAGGACGATGACCCCGTAAGAAAGAGAACAGGAATGCTCCACAGTGCAGGTGGTGAGAGTTTGGAGAAGAGGAGCAGCAGAGTCACGATGAATGCACTATGGGTTGGTGGGAGGGGTGCGGGGTGGAAGGCAGAGCTGAGTGTGAAGCATGTGAGCTAATGAAGCCGCTAACTTCCAGGACCATGGGCAGGTGATTCACAGCCACTCTACCTTCCAAGGCCATTCGTGCCCCGTTTAGAATATCCAGGAGATGGATTATTGTGCTAACCACTTTGCACACTGGATTTACAAGGAGGATTTAGTGGAATATTTCCTCCTCCAATAAATCACACTATGAATATTGATTGTGGTGCCCTCCACTTATCTAAAAGTTTTATGTGAATTATAAAAAAAAGCAGTGACTATTTCAGTGGAAGGATTTGAAGGGGAAGGATCTTGTCGAGAAAACAAATCTATAGACATGTTCTAAAATATGCCAGGCCAGTGTTATACAGTGAGGGATGAGTATATAACCCAGCACAGCCGATTGGGACCAATTTATTAGATGCTATACAAGTGCTAAACTGCCTTAAATCAATAGTTTGCAAGGCAGCAGAAGGTTGGGCGTAATAAGTCATCATCTTAATGAAATATAGATTATTCCAAAACTATTAAACAAGCAGTTGGTGTCAGGAAAATTGTTCACTTTTTCAGAGCTAAACAAAACCATCTATTTCAGAAGAGGAAAATCGATAGGCATCTGTGGCCTGGCATGGAGCTTGAATATATAAATAAATGTATAGCTAAAATCATTCATTGACACCTAGTTAAATTATACTACCTTCACCATTACTTAATTTCTAAAAGAAAAAAAAATAAGTTTATTGAATTATAATGAAATTATACTGAATTTGCATAAAAGCAAATACTTCTCTTTTCCCTCATCTTCACTTTTCTTCTCCTGTCATTTCTTCTCTCTTTCTTTGATGCCACTCAAAGAGCATCTATCATGTGGTAATAGACTGTGTCCTGGATGACCGTTGGGGGTTAATTTAGTTAGTGTTTAAAACAGTGCTGAGAAATAGGTATTACTGCTTTGTGCCCCTGTCTAAGTAATAGGTGTTCAGAATGATTACATAACTGAACAATGAGCATTCAGTCTTGTAGAATTGGGCATGCGATGCAGATGTTTGGATGGACTCTGCTTCACATTTGGAGAGCTCGAGGACTTTCAAATCAATCTCTCCACAAGGACACCACATGGACACATGCTGCCCACATTTCTCTCAACTAGGTGGATGCGTGGGTGAGTACTACCCTAGAGCAATCGCCTTCCAAACAGGTATTTCCCAGTGTGGCCCCTCATCAAGGTCAATAATACAGATTCCCCAGGTCATGTTGAAATTACAAGTGAGATTTCTAAGAGGAAGTCTGGAGACTTTTCTTTCTTTCCATGGGGATTTCGGGGTTGACAGACCTTCCAGTAACCTATATCTTAAGTTCTTTGCTGAGATCCTTGGGTTCTGAAGTCTGCCAGAAAAGTCTCAGATGCTCTAATATAAAGGAATACAGGAAACACTGCATTGTTTTCTGTGTTGATGCTGTTTCTTCTTTCCTCTGCATTTTTTCTTGGTCTCTTCCTCTACCATGTTCCCCTGATGTCATCCGTATATCCCTGGCCTTCACCTCTTAGCCATATTATAGATATTTTTAGTAGAATTCCATATACATTCATTTACTTATGCATTCAACATCTATTTATCAAATGCCTATGTGTGAAAAGCATGATGCTATTAAATGATCCTGACAACATTCTAAGACAGACTTTAACATGATGGCACAGGAGGATCCACTTATTTATATTAAATGAAAGAACCAGAGATGCCTGGTGGCTCAGTCCGTTAGGTTTCTACTTTCAGCTTAGGTCATGATCCCAGGGTCCTGGGATCGAGCCCCACATCGGACTCCCTGCTCTGTGGGGAGCCTGCTTCCCTCTCTCCCTCAGACCCTTTCCTCTGCTTGTGCTCTCACTTTCTCTCAAATAAATAAATAAATAAATACATGATCTTTAAAATAAATTAATTAAATAGAAGATCCAGAACTTGCTTTAAGTTCTTATGATTGGAAGTTTGCATCTTTCCAAGGGGTTTCTCTATGTGTCAGCTCACCTGAATCCTCAATAACTCCTAATATTCCCCACTTAAGGTTGATTTCACTTATTGATATACTTTTATTTACAAAAATTATTTATTTGATGGTGAGAGAGAGAGAGAGGGAGAATTCAAGTGTGGAGGGGGCAGGTGGGGAGGTGGCCAAAGTAGAGGGAGAAGTAGACTCTCCACTGAACAGGGAGCTTTGATGCGGGTCTTGATCCCAGGACCCCAGGATCATGACCTGAGCCTAAGGCAGGTGCCTAGCCTACCAAGTCACCCAGACACCACTGCTTGTTTGATTATTTATTTATTTATGTTTAAGATGTCTTTTTCATACTAGGTTCCATGAATAAAATGTGAAGTTTAAAAGAAACACACGGGTGCCTGAGTGGCTCAGTCATTGACGGTCTGCCTTCCGTTCAGGTCATGATTCCAGTGTACTGGGATCGAGCTCCCCAACTGGCTGCCTGCTTGGCGGGAAGCCTGCTTCTCCCTCTCCCTCTGCCCCTGCTTGTGCTCCCTCTCTCACTGTGTCTCTCTGTCAAATAAATAAATTTTAAAAATCTAAAAAAAAACAACAAAAAAACAACAATAAAACCCATAAACACTATCTTTCTAAAGCTTGCAGTACTGGGGAAAGCAGTAACCAAACAGTTATCCAGACAATATACAATTACAACTAATGATGAAAGACAGATATGGGTGCTAAGATAACATAAGTTGAGGCAGAACCTTGTTGGTTCTGCAAAATTTCCCTAAAAGAGTCACTTTCCAGGTGATTCTTTTTTTTTTTTTTTTAAGATTCTATTTATTTATTTGACAGAGATCACAAGTAGGCAGAGAGGCAGCAGAGTGGGGAGGGGAAGCAGGCCCCCAGCTGAGCAGAGAGCCCAATGTGGGGCTCGATCTCAGGACCCTGAGATCACAACCCGAGCCGAAGGCAGAGGCCCAATGCACTGAGCCACCAGGTGATTCTTGAAGCCTGAAAAACTGGATGGAGTGGAGTTCACCAGGCACTCTGAGCTGCAGCAACTTATGCAAAGACCCTGGGGCAGCAGGATGCATTGCATCATGAAGGAAATTAAAGAGAGACATTGTGGCTGAGCAAAAAGACCAAAAGGGGAACATGAGGTTATAGGAGAAGAAAGTGAGAACTGTACAAGAGCTTTCATGTTGTGTGAGCATTTTGGTGTTTACTCTTACAGAAAGGGATGTGCAAGGATCTTGAGTGGGAGAGTGAAGTGACCAGCCAAGCCAAAGGACAGGAGGCTTGCTTTCTACTCCAAGACACCTTCTCCTCTAGGATGCGATGTGGCCTCTTGTCAGAGTCCTGTCTGCCTGACTTCATATCCACATCCACCTACTCACTGCTCACCTTCACTGACATTACACCCATGGGTGTCATTCCTGGGAAAAGTTCAAAGAGAGCATAAGTTTCATGCAGTGTCCTGTGAAATATATGCCCAGTCTGGTGGGACCTACTGGGTTACAGGCATGTGACTATCATCCAACACCATCATTAGAAGCTTAAACTTTTGAAGGAGAGTTATTTATTTATTTTGGCCCCAATACAAACTAATCAAACTTGGAGCCATGTCAGGCTCATACTGAGAAAAGGTAGGAGGGAAATCAGAAAAGCAGGTGAAGGGTTGAATCGAAGCAGTTCCTTGGCGGATGTGTGCAGAAGCAATGTAGGACAAGTGTGATAGCACACATCGGAGGACCTGCCGGGGGAGGTGAGGTTGTGTTGAGCGAGATGGCTGCAAATTAGCCAGAAGTGACCATTAGAAACAAGGATGGAGAAATTTATTTCACCTTCAATCAGAGCTTCCTCCAATCAGATGTACAATTGGGAGGCTATCATATTGCAGTTTGACGTAATGCATGTGATTTGTAAGTGCTGGGAATCACTGCTGCTCCCAGCAGCCCACGATGGATTGCATAATAATCTTGTACAAATCCCCACCAAATGTTATAAAGTAGGAACTCCAAACACATTCATCTTTCCTGGCAAAACGATGCTCAATTTCTTATTAAGTAATGAGTGATAAAATGCAATTTGCTTCTGTTTTTACTCTGCACACCAGAATGCTCTCAAATAAAGTTAATGTTTTTTAGTCATTTTCCATGTTCTGGAGTTTTTGAATAATTGATTTCCTCTCCCCAGCTACCATTATTTAAACAATAGATCGCAGCCTTTATATTCTGTTCTTTTCCTTCAAAACTGCATGCAATTGTTAATGTGTGCTACTTCAGATTATGTTATGTATGATGGTATAATGTGGACAAAAAATAAATGTGCTTCTGTTGTTTATTGTCTACCAGTACATTTATCTGTGTCTGTTGCATAGAACTTGTTAGAAATAAAGACCACCCATTTAATGATCTAATCTGAGCCAATCTATGATGACGTGTTTTGAAAATTATCTTTAATGTATACGGAAAGATAGCATTTGGCTCTGGTAACTTTTTAGCTGTGTGATGTCAGGTAAGCTACTTCACCTCCATGTGCTTTCAATCTCTCATTGCAAATGAGAGATTGCACCACCTGGAGGACTGGTCAATGTGATGATGCCCACTGGCTTGTGTGCAAGAGATACTCCCTTTTCTGTTGAGTAATTTCACCCAAACTAAACGAGTTAATGATTCTAACAAAGATAAAAGCTGGCAAGATTTAAATTTCATTCTTACCACATGGTGCTGGTGAACACAGAGGAATAAAATGCTGATGAAATCTCTAATTTCTCAAGGCTGCTAAATTCAGCTGGAAATAGCAAAGCACCAGGCTTCTTCACAGACACTTCCAATACTTCAGCTGGAACTCCTTTCTGGAAATACCTCCCAGCCCAGCTTCTGTATGGTAGCTTCATGCTTAGAGCTCTGGGCCCAGCTGGAACTCCAAAGCACTAGGAAAAGGAAGAATGCAATCGTTAACATTTAACATTCAGTGAACATCATAATTTTGAAAACTTCCTGCCTAGGAGGACTTACACTCTGCACAATAAATGTAGAAAGACACTTTGGCACTTAGGGGAAAAAAAAAAAAAAAAAAAAAAAAGAAGACCAAAAATAAATCCTTCCAGGCCTAGTTGGTTTAGAAAATGAATTAAGCAGGGATTCGAGGACAGCCTTTTTCTTCTTTTCTGGGCATGTTTTCATTTTAGTCCTTGACATCATGAGCACTGTTTAGCGAACACTATCTGAATTTCTGCAGAAGTAGTGTTCCCGTGTCCCCACGTTGCTGTAAGGAAATGTAGAAGAATTGAATGTCAATATGCAGTTTCCAGATAATGGGTTTGTACCCTGTCTTTGTGCAGAGCATTCTGTCTATCTGGAATATTTTTACCATTGGTCCTTTAAATCCCATCTTGTCTGTCACCTCTTCTCCACGTGCAAGCCAACAACTCCTGGCTCCAGCTCATGTGACAGCTTCATTTGAACCACCACCCTCTGTGGCGTACAGTGCTCAGTGGTGTGCTAGCATTGTACCATTTAATCCTCGTGAGAATTAATGTGCTATTGTCTGGTGCAGGTGTTAACACCCAAGTCACTTGGGTTATTTGTCTAAGGCTATATGCCCAGCAGATGCCTGGACCCGAATTTGAATCAAGGAATACCCAGCCCCACTAATGGGGCCTTAACCTACCCTACCTTGCTAACTTTTGTCAGAACACCTTTCCCAATCTGGAAGGGGTGTACACGTCACTCATGCCTGTTATACTCCATGGTATTTAGAGTGGACCACCCTGGGTCACATAAGAACACTTCCAATATGATCATTTGATTTGCAGAAGGATGGGCCTGTATTCAGTTTCAACTTCTGTCCCATGGCTTGGTAGCTTTAGCTAATTTAAATGTTGAGCTACAGCCTTTGTAAGCAGAAGAACAACACCTCCCACACACAAATTTTTACCTTATGATTTTGTGATAATTAATTGAGATACTGCTATAAAGTGATAGATAAAGTATGTCTTCGACTGTGTTGATACATGATAGCTATAAAAATACTAGGAATCTTAAGGTGCCTGGGTGACTCAGTGGGTTAAGTCTCTGCCTTCAGCTCAGGTCCTGGTTCCAGGTTCCTGGGATTGAGTCTCACATTGGGCTCTCTGCTCAGCAGGAAGCCAGCTTCTCTCTGCCTGCCCCTCTGCCTACTTGTGATCTCTGTCTGTCAAATAAATAAATAAAATATTAAAAAAATAATAGGAGCCTTAATCATTATCATTTTAATTATGAGAGATTTCAAAACTAGAAAGGGGAATGAATTAAAAAATATCTGAGTCCAGTAAAATGGACTAGGCACTTGTGTGCCCCTCTTCTTAAATGTTCTTCTCTATAACATTCATATTAATGTATTAGTTCATTCAACAAATATTTATTAAGCAACTACTATATGCCAGGTGCTATCCTAGTGCTGGGCTTGTCATTCTTTAAGTTGTGGGTTAAATCCACTCTGCAGGGAAGCATCACCTGCCCATCTTCTCTAAAATACTGGAGAGAATTCTCTACTCAGTTTTCTCCTCCACCATTCATCTGCTTCCTTCAGAGGTACATTTTAAAAAGTTTGTTTTTCTGTTTCTTGCCCTTTCTCTGTCTTCCTCATGGAGAACAAAGCCAGGACTTAGTACAGTTCTTAGGTCATTAGAGCTGTCCAGTTGATAATAAAGAATGAATGACATGTGCTAAAGAGAAACCAGAAGCCGTCAAGTAGAAGAAGCCAGACCCATTCCCCTAAACTAGAAGACATACATGGTATGTATATGAAGAGAGAGAGGGGGAGAAAGAGAGAGAGGGATCATAGAGATAAAAGCCAGGAAAAGCAGGTAAAGTACAGCTGAAGTAGAAAACTGAAAATGTATCACAAAATGCTCCCACATCCCATTCCCAAGGGCATAAATAAACTGGAGTAAAGACCAATGAAGTTATTTAGAAACAAAAATAAGACAAGGAAAGGAACATGAATTAATAGGCAACTATGGGACAGAAACAAGGTAGTATGGAGTAGAATAATCCCATCTTATAAAACACTGCACTCCATCATACCCGCACATGTGCCTCCATATTGGTGTAGACTTACTGGAAGGTGCTAACCAGGAGGGCACCTCTCCCTGCTGCTGGCTAGTTTGGAGACATGCAGTGACATTTCATCATCTTCATTCCCCTTATGCACTTAAACTTTTTAATAACAATGTATCATTTTCATGAAACTTCTTTTTCTTTAACATAAAAATGGACAATGACTAGATTGTAACAGTGATTAATTCTTGGAGATGTAGATTAGGACTAGTGTCATATTATTCTCTCTAATTTTATGTACACTTTTCAATTGAAATAGATTTTTTTCAATTAAAAACTATAGAGCCAATGGTGAATTATTTGAGGCAATCCTAACAAACAGTTTCCGTGATCCTCCAGTGACATTTATGTATAGGCACAGTGGGACAATTTGGGAAAATGTGTAGGTCAAGTTTGAATAATTGGAATAAAGTTATGCACCTTGTGAACTGATTCATTCACAAGTTTATGACAGCATTATGAATGTATTTGCTTATACGTCTGTTCTACTAGAATATGAGGCCCTCAGGACAGGGTATTTGTCTTATTTCTTCACTTTCTGCAGAGCCTGACACATTACAAGTGCTTAGAAGCAGTGTCTTGAAAGAAAACACATTGACAAAGCTCTACCCAGCTGTGAAGTCTTAGCTATGCCAGGGAACTTCACTTTGTCCTTCTTGATAGGAACATTTTCTGTTATTTTCCCTATCAGCGGTATAATGTGGTCTGCCTTGCACTAAGAATTGTGTCTTCAGAGGATGGAAATCCCTGGACACTTGACTCAGATAAGACATTTGGGTTTCCTCCAAATAGAAGCAGGGCTTCAGAATCTCATCATATGCTCCATTTAATTACTTGCCAATTCACAGTGTTAAGTTTCTCGTGGTGCTAATGGAGCCCCTAAGAAAGCTGAGAGAATGGCATAAAATGTGCTGGGATTTTAATGGGGTTGGAGGTAGTAAATGTTAGATATAATTTAATCTATAGGAACTAATAGCTTTTGAAATAATGATGCCTCTTCACTATTGATTTGAAAGCTACTCAGAGTAATTGAACATTTATTCTAACTCAGAGAAGTGTTGCTTTTATTTTTGTGTTCTTGATTTAAGACTGGAGTGAGACACCAGTGGGTGGTATGCAATTATGGCTTAATTCAGTTGTCACTGAAAAAAAAAATTAAATACATGTAAGCATAAAACAATGAACATGCATTGTGCTATAGGTGCATGTATTTATATCAAAATTAAATATGTCTTAATGTATTACCATATGTATTTATATATATGAACATATGAAATATTTTAATTTTTTAAAAGAGAAACGTAAATGAAAGTTGGAATATTTTCTTCTGGCATCCAGCAGACAATTTGGGCATGGATATAGGGTGATAGCATTCCTCCATAAAGACCGCTCACTCATGAATGGCTTGGGTCATACTGTGTGGGTTAATCCTGAGTCTTCCAGAATCAGCACACTCTGAAACAAAGGGGGAATTGTGTCCTCTCTCTGCTGCATTTGTCCTTCATAAAATGGTCTTCCCTGGAAACCACAGGCAGGTGTCTCCCTGCCATGTCTGTCTAGTATGGAATTTTGTACATACCTCTGTTCGACCTTTTTTACATTTCCTTGTGGGAGCTGTCTATCTTCCACAGAAAACTGGTCCCAGAGCTCAGTACTTGGCTTTCAACCCAATGTGATGGAAGTTCTGGAAAGGTCGAAAGAAGACAGCAATATTTGTTTTATTTGCTTTGTCTTGTGTTTCCTTTTATTTGAAAAATATTTGTTGAGTTCTTCCTATGTACAAATGACTGGCTTATAGAAAGTACTCAACAAATATTAGTTGGTATATTATGTATGATGGCATCTTGACAGGAAGGTAACAGCCTACTAACAACAGTCTTTCAGTGTGTTCTGTGTGTATCCCATTGGGCTTGGTACTCTGCCATCACCTAAGGATTACTTCTTGTAAGTGTTCTAAAACAGATTATTCTACTACAATACCCATTTTGGTGGGGGCGGGGGGTGCCTGGGTGGCTCAGTCATTAAGTGTCTGCCTTCGGCTCAGGTCATGATCCCAGAATCCTGGGATTGAGTCCTGCATCAGGCCCCTTGCTCCCTCTTCCATCAGTCTGCTTCTCCCTCTTCCTCTGCTACTGCTTGTGTTCCCTCTCTCACCATCTCTCTCTCTCTCTATGTCAAATAAATAAAATCTTTAAAAAATAAAATAAATAAAATACCCATCTTGGGATTATTTAAATATGCATTATACATATATTTTCCTACATTTTCAAGTTTTCGATTAATGAATGTCTTAAATTGTAGCTGTATATATTCTCTTAATATTTATTTGATTTTTTTCTCTGTATTGTGACCTCCTTGTTATCTTAGTAGTGGGATTCCTGCACGCAACTGCTAGAGGGGCACACATTTTCTAACACAGCAAACCCATCTATACAACGGTTGCCAGCAGGTATACCAATTAAAAATCACACAGTGAACAATAGGTTGTGAGGCTCTGTTCAAAGACCAGGCAAAAGATACACAGAAGTGGTATGAATCACAGAACCTTAACACATTAAGATTCAAGGTGTGATGATTTTAAAACCCACTTCCAAATTCTCTGATGGCCCTCCCATAAAAATGAAGGGTAATTCCTTTCCCTGTGAGTATGGGCTGGCCCTTGTGACTCTTTATAATAAATAGATGGGCTGAAGCCACGCGGCGTGACTTCCAAGTCTAGATGAGAAAGGGGCTACATCTTCTACCTGTCTCTCTCTTTTGTGATATGGCTTTAGAGCTCTGAGCTGCCATGTTAAAAGGCCACCGGCCCTGAAACCACTATCTTAGAGACCCCACTTGAAGAGCCAGTCTGGAGGAGGCTCCCCTCTTCTAGGTCTCAGTCCCAGTGGAATCCTGCCCCTGCAAATCCCTGTTTATATTGTAGTTTCATGGGGTGTCTGGGTGGCTCAGTCAGTCAAGCATCTGCCTTCAGCTCAGGTCCTGGTCCCAGGGTCCTGGACCAAGCCCTGCTTGCAGCTCCCTGCTCTGCAGGGAATCTGCTTCTGCTCTTGCTTATGCTCTCTCAAGCTCTCGCTTGTGCTCTCTCTCTCTCTCTCTCAAATACACAAAATCTTTTTAAAAACGTAGTTTTGTGAGAAAAAATGAATATTACTATAGTTTTATGTGAGTAAATATCAGAATGGTTTCTTATGCCAATAAATAAAATACAAGGAATGTTCAGAGAGGTGGGCTGGAAAGTACAAAGAAATTTCGATGTCCCATAATTAGGCTATTTCCCCAAATTTGCTTGGCTCTACCTTCCTTCTGAGTTTTGGACGCTTGCTCATTGGAGAGCCCAGAGGTTCTGTCCCATCTTTGTGTAGCACTACTGTCTTTCTCAGCATCCATTCTAGTGAAGATCAGTCTTCAGGGGGGACACCATGATTCTGGGCAGAACCACCTGCATCATCTCCAGATCTGGTGTGATCTGATAGGGTCTGTAGAATTGCTGGATCCTTCCGGTTATAGTTCAGCCAGAAGAGAGCCCTAGTTATCACGGATTTAATAGATGGGAGAAGACAGAAGGAGGGAAGGTAACTCTATGGGCTAACATTATTTTTGCATCTTGGCGTCTATTGATTTAACACTGGTAATCTTAATTTCCTTTATTATTTTACGACTTGAAACCTAGGGTTTATTGAATGTGGGCTCTTATCTGATTTATGAATTTTAGATGTGATGGAAAATAGTGGAGATACTTGGGTGAGAAGAGATTAAAAAAAAAAGAAGAAGAAGAAGAAGAAAGAAAGAAAAAAAACACCCAAAGCCTACATTCATTAATCCTCTTTCTAAGGCTTATGGGTAAATGTTTCATGTTAGAAAATGCTGTAGTTTACATGAGACTAGATGATAGCCTACACATTTTTTTTTTTTTTTTTTTGGTATGTGTCTGATGCATTGTCATGGGGGATGGGGTCATTGCGTGAGGAGTGGCTGATCCTGGGAGTGTACTGATACACGTTCCATTGGATGAAAGTAGGCATATTTTATTTTTATACTCCTTTTTCAGAATTTTCCCCTTATGACTGGTCTTGTTCTAGTGAAGCAAAGGGAGGGGTGCCATCAATAACAGTTTTTGAAATATTTATGTGTCTTTGTACAGTTTTTTCTAATTCGTTTTTACATTTCATACAAGTTTAAAAAAGCCATAGCAGAGAAAGGGTAAGAAGGTGTCTGGGATCTTATGGGTGTTGTTGTTTGTTAGCCATGGGACACACTCGACATAGCTCTGGATTAGTCCAGAAAGAGCAATACGTTTTTAAAACAATCAGGAGTATGACTTTTGGTGATGAAGGTAAATGGAATCGAATTCACAGAAGACCCATAAAATACGTGAGGTTGTTACTTCATGTATATCCATGCATGAACGCTTCCTCAAGTTCTGATCAGAGTTTGGGTCTAAAACCTACCTAAAAATCAATCATCATTTGGGCTTTGACCTGAAGGCATCTCAGTGTGCTTGGCCCACACATGGAGCCAAGTTGGGTCAAAGAACTGACTTAGGCATGCTTGCACCATGACATAATCAAGATAGGCAGCCATCAGCTTCATAGCCCTCTCCTGAAATATAGGTTGTTGTACATAAACCTGCAGAAATTTCTCATACTAGCAAACCAGTGGGAGAGAGAAGTGCAGGGGTCATGTGATGACTGCTCTTACTTTCACTGGAGCTCCAAACAGAAATTCATTCCAAAATATAACCAGCAAACAAATACCCAACAACCAGCAAGCAATAACTATAGTGATACTGGCAGCCTCTGATCATCCTGCCCAGTGGAAATCAGAAGCCCAAACCCGCAGGTGGCTATGCCCAACACAGAGGCCAGAGGCAGATTGGGTTTGACTAAATAGCAGTCAGAGAAACGATGAAGTGCTCAGGAAATGAGAGAAACCAACAGACGGCTGAGTGATTTGATTGTAGCTCAGGGGCAGTATTCTTTATGTAATAATATTCTGGTCTGTTAAATTTAATAAATCTCCTTTTGATATAGTGCCAGGCACTTGCTGTGGTGAGAGAGTCAATCCACATGGCCTCAAAGGAAGAGTTTATCTTTAAAGAGGGCTCTTGAATGGCCAAGAACCCTGACACTCATGAATCCCACTAAATGGTCCATCAGATGCTTGTCCCACTTCACTTGTTTAATTCTCTCCCAAAGCATTCAAGTCCCCTTCTTTCTAAGTGCCACTCAGAGGTGCTAGCCCTGCATTTTGGAAAGCAAATATGTGCAAATATGTGCATTTCCATCTCAAAGCCTTTCAGTATTTCTATGTGTTTATATAAAAGATGTATTGTAAATCTATAATTTGCAGGACACTGTGGGATACTGGAGACTTAATTCAAAAGGAGGTGGAAAGCTCTGCCCTCAGGGAGTGCATGGTCCAATCAAAATGATAGTGCATGAAATTACAAAAATATAATAGGACTCTTAATTATGAAACAATGCATTATGAAATTATGGTTTTAAGAAGTAGTTTAAATTTTCTGAGTCAACAACCTTCCATTTCTTTAATTATCTCCATCTGAGTATTCTGAATATATGTATTATACCTCTAATGTGTACATGAGATAAAAGAACAAGTATGTGTGGAGGAAGCAAGATGGTGGAGGAGTAGAAACTGAAATAGCACTAGGTCCCAGGAGTTCAGCTAGATAGTTATCAAATCATTCTGAACACCTAAAAACTCAATAGGAGAGAGAAGAAAAGAGCAGCAGCTACAGGAACAGAAAATCAACCACTTTCCAGAAGGTAGGATGTGCAGAGAAGTGAATCCAAAGTGATGAGGAGATAGACCACGGCAGGAGGTGTGAGCTCCTGGCAAGCAGTGGAGCAGGGGAACCCAAAGTCAGAACTTCTAGAAGTTTGCTCCACTGAGGGACATTGCTCCAGAGTCTAAGTGAAGGTGGAGCCCTTGTGGGGACAGTGTGGTCTCAAGTCCCGTGGGGTCACAGAAAAACTGGGGTGTCTAAGTGTGACAGAGCTTCCAGATTTAGAGTGGGGAAGATGGCTACAGACACAGAGCTGAGGTGGGGGCTTTCATCTCAGGGTTACCATAAACCCTGATCTGAGGCACAGTCAGGTCACTGCTCTTGAAGCAGGGACCCCTACAAGGGGCAGATCTGGAAAGACCTCCTCCTTCCTCCTCCAGGAGGAGTGGCACAGGAGTACACAGCAGGAATCTGCTGGGTTTGGAGATGCCAAACAGGGCCCTGTGCCAGATATAGAAATGCTCCCTGAAGGCCAGGTGAGCATGGAGTGTGACTGGAGACCAGGGAGTTGGGAGGAAGTGACTGCTTATCTCTGAGGGTGCACTGAGAAGTGAGGCCCTGAACTCTTGGCTTCTCCAAGTGGGAGATTGGGAAGCTGCCATTTTCATTCCCATCCTCCAGAGCTCTATGGAAAGCATTCAGGGAACAAAAGCTCCCAGAGCCAAAGTGAGCAGATTGTTTAGCCTGCCCCTGGCAAGGGTGGTGCAATTCCACCTCAGACAAAGACCTTTGATACTCACTCCAAGAGTCCCCTCCCCTAGAAGATCAGCAAGGACATCCAGCCAAGACCAAGTTCACTGACCAATTAGAATTGTGGAACTCCAGAGCTAGGGGAATGCAACACATAGAATTAATGGCTTTTTCCCCCCATACTCTTTTAGTCCTAAAATTTTTTTTTATTTTTTATTTTTTTCTTATTCTATTTTTTAACTTTTCCTCTCTCCTCTTTTAACATCTTTAAACTATTTTATCTTAACAGTACCATTAAAAAAATCTTTTAAATTTTTCATTGTTATAGTCATATTTTATCACTTCATTATATTTGACCTTAATTTTTGTATACATATAGTTTTTTTTTTCTTTAACATTTTGGGATATAGTTTCTTCTAATAGATCAAAATATGCCCTAAATCTATCTCCAGCCTGATCACATTCTCTCCTCTTTCTTCTTTTTCTGGATAACTTCTCAATTCCTTTTTTTAAGAATTGTTTTTTTTTTTTATTTTAAAGATTTTATTTATTTATTTGACATAGAGAAATCACGAGTAGATGGAGAGGCAGGCAGAGAGAGAGAGAGGGGAGCAGGCTCCCTGCCGAGCAGAGAGCCCGATGCGGGACTCGATCCCAGGACCCTGAGATCATGACCCGAGCCGAAGGCAGTGGCTTAACCCACTGAGCCACCCAGGCGCCCCTAAGAATTGTTTTAAATTTTTATCTTCACAGTCATATTGCATCCCTTCATTGTATTTACCCATATATAATATCTAAAATATATATCTAAATATATATCTATATATATAAACATATAGCTAAAATATATATAGATATATTTTTAAAAAAGAAATATATCTATATCTATATCTCTCTCTATATATAAGAGATATAGATATATATATCTATATAGATATAGATATATTTCTTTAAAATTTTGGGACATAATTTCTTCTAAGAGACCAGAATAAAACCAAAATAAGGTGGGTGACTCTGTTCTATTCACCAGTATAATGTGTACACAAACACACACACACAACATATTTTTAAATTTTTTATCTTTTTATTTTTCGCCTTTTCTTCTACCTCCAGTTTTGGGTCTCTTCTGATTTGGTTAGCATATATTTTTCTGGGGTCTTTGCCGCCCTACTAGTATTTTACTCTTTCATTCATATATTCCCTTCTTTTTTTCAAAGATTCTATTTATTTATTTGACAGACAGAGGTCACAAGTAGGCAGAGAGGCAGGCAGAGAGAGAGAGGAGGAAGCAGGCTCCCCGCTGAGCAGAGAGCCCGATGTGGGGCTCGATCCCAGGACCCTGGGATCATAACCTGAGCCGAAGGCAGAGGCCTTAACCCACTGAGCCACCCAGGCGCCCCTCATTCATATATTCTTATCCGGATAAAATGACAAGGTGGAAAAACTCACACACACATACAAAAAAGCCAGTACCAATGGCTAGGGACCTAATCAATAAGGACATTGGTAACATGTCAGAACTAGAGTTCAGAATGATGATTATCAAGGTGCTAGCTGGGCTTAAAAAAAAAAAAAAAAAAAAAGCATGGGAGATATTAGAGAACCCCTTTGTGGAGAAATAAAAGAACTGAAATCTAACCAAGTTGAAATTTTTAAAAAGCTATTAATGCAGTGCAATAAAAAATGGAGGATCTTACTGCTATGATAAATGATGCAGAAGAGAGAATTAGTGATATAGAAGACCAAATGATGAAGAAAAAAGAAGCTGAGCAAAAGAGAGACAAACAACAACTGAACCATGAGGGGAGAATTTGAAAGATAAGTGATACTAAGATGAAACAATATCAGAATAATTGGGATTCCAGAAGAAGAAGAAAGAGAGAGGGGGGCAGAATGTATACTGGAATAAATTATAATAGAGAATTTCCCTAATATGGTAAAGGGAACAAGCATCAAATTCCAGGAGGCACAGAGAACCCCCCTCAAAATCAATAAAAATAGGTCCATACCCTGTCTTCTAACAGTAAAACTTACAAGACTTAGTGAAAGAGAGAAAATCCTGAAAGCAGCTCAGGACAAAAGGTCTGTTACATACAATGGTAGAAATATTAGATTAATATCAGACTTATCCACAGAGACCTGGCAGGCCAGAAAGGACTGGCATGATATATTCAGAGCACTAAATGAGAAAAATATGCAGCCAAGAATACTATATCCAATAAGACTGTCATTGAAAATAGGAGAGATAAAAAGCTTTCAGGATGAACAAAAACTAGAAGAAATTGCAAACACCAAACCAGCCCTACAGGAAATATTGAAAAGGGTCCTCTAGGCAAAGAGAGAGCCTAAAAGTAACATAGACCAGAAAAGAACAGATTCTATATACAGTAACAGTCATCTTACAGGCAATACAATGGAACTAAATTCATATCTTTCAATAGTTACCTTGAATGTAAATGGGCTAAATGTCCCAATCAAAAGATACAGGGTATCAAAATGGATAAAAAAAAATAAGACCGATCAATATGTTGTCTATAAGAAACTCATTTTAGGCCCAAGGTCACCTCCATATTTAAAGTGAGGGGATGGAAAACAATTTACCATGCTAACAGATATCAAAAAAAACCTGGGGTGGTAATCGTTATTTCAGATAAATTAGATGTTAAGCCAAAGACTATAATAAGATACGAGGAAGGACATTATATCATACTTAAAGGGTCTGTCCAACAAGATGATCTAACAGCTTTAAATATCTATGCCCCTAACATGGGAGCAGACACTTATATAAACCAATTAATAACAAAATCAAAGAAACACATCAACAATAATACAATCATAGTAGGGGATTTTAACACCCCGCTCACGGAAATGAACAGATCATCTAAGCAAAAGATTAACAGGAAATAAAGGCTTTAAATAACACACTGGACCAGATGGACATCACAAATATATTCAGAACATTCCATCCCAAAGCAACATAATGCATTCTTCTCTAGTGCATATGGAACATTCTCCAGAATAGATCACATCCTGGGTCGCAAATCAGGTATCAACCGGTACCAAAAGATTGGGATCATTCCCTGCATATTTTCAGAACACAATGCTCTGAAGCTAGAACTCAATCACAAGAGGAAAGTTGGAAAGAACTCAAATACATAGAGGCTAAAGAACATCCTACTAAAGAATGAATGAGTCAACCAGGAAATGAAAAATTCATGGAAATAAATGAAAATGAAAACACAACAGTTCAAAATTTTGGGACACAGCAAAGGTGGTCCTGAGAGGAAAGCATATAGTGATACAAGCCTTTCTCAAGAAACAAGAAATATCTCAAGTATACAACATAAACCTATACCTAAAGATGCTGGAGAAAGAACAACAAAGGAGCCTAAACCCACAAGGAAAAGAAAAATCATAAAGATCAGAGAAGAAATCAATGAAATAGAAACCAAAAGAACAGTAGAACAAATCAATGAAACTAGGTGCTGTTTCTTTGAAACAATTAATAAGATTGATAAAGCCATGGCCAGACTTATCAAAAAGAAATAAAGAAAGGACCCCAAAAAATAAAATCATGAATGAAAGAGGAGAGATCTCAACCAACACCAAAGAAATCCAAACAATTATAAGAACATATTATGAGCAACTATATGCCAGCAAATTTGACAATCTGGAAGAAATGGATGCATTCCTAGAGACCTATAAACTATCAATACTGAACCAGGGGAGATGAAGAGGAGAAGGGAGTTGAGGGAAATTGGAAGGGGAGGTGAGCCATGAGAGACTATGTACTCTGAAAAACAATCTGAGGGTTTTGAAGGGGCAGTGGGTGGGAGGTTGGGGGATCCAGGTGGTGGATGTTGGAGAGGGCACAGATCGCATGGAGCACTGGGTGTGGTGCAAAAATAATGAATACTGTTACGCTGAAAAAAAGTAACAAAAACAAACAAACAAACAAACAAAAACAAAAAAAAACTGAACCAGGAAGAAACAGAAAATCTGAACAGACCCATAACCAGTAAGGAGGTTGAAGCAGTCATAAAAATCTCCCCCCCCTAAAAACAACAACAACAACAACAACAACAAACAAAACAAAAACAAGAACCTAGGGCCAGAAGCCTTCCCATGGGAATTCTACCAAACATTTAAAGAAGAATTAATACCTATTCTCCTGAAACCGTTTCAAAAAATAGAAATGAAAGGAAAACTTCCAAACTCATTTTATGAGGCCAGCATTACCTTGCTCCTAAAACCAGAGAAAGACCTGATCAAAAAGGAGAATTACAGACCAATATCTCTGATGAACACTGATACAAAAATTCTTACCAAAATATTAACCAATAAGATCCAACAGTACATTAAAAGGATTATTCACCACGACCAAGTGGGATTTATTCCTGGTTTGCAAGGTTGTTTCAACATCTGCAAATCAATCAGTGTGATACAATACATTAATAAAAGAGAGAACAAGATCCATACGATACTCTCAATAGATGCTGAAAAAGCTTTTGACAATGTACAGCATCCCTTCTTGATCAAAACTCTTTAAAATGTAGGGATAGCAGGTACATACTTCAATACCATCAAAGCCATCAATGGAAAACCCACAGTGAATATCATTCTCAATGGGGAAAAACTGACAGCTTTTCCACTAAGGTCAGGAACATGGCAGGGATGTCCACTATCACCACTGCTATTCAACATAGTACTAGAAGTCCTAGCCTTGACAATCATACAACAACAATAAATAAAAAGCATCTGAATCATCAAAGAAGTCAAACTCTCAATCTTTGCAGATGATATAATACTTTATGTAGAAAAGTAAAAGACTCCACTCCAAAATTGCTGGAACTGGTACAGAAATTCAGTAAAGTGTCAGGATATAAAATCATTGTTCAGAGATCAGTTGCATTTCTATACACCAAGAACAATACAGAAGAAAGAGAAATTAAGGAGTTGATCCCATTTACAATTGCACCCCAAAACATAAGATACCTAGGAATAAACCTACCCAAAGAGGCAAAGAATCTGTACTCAGAAAACTATAAAGTACTCATGAAAAGAAGTTGAGGAAGACACAACGAGATGGAAAAACATTCTGTGTTCATGGATTGGAAGAACAAATATTGTGAACATGTCTATGCTACCTAAAGTGATCTACACATTTAATACAATCCCTATCAAAATGCTATCAGTTTTTTTTTCAAAGAAATGGAACAAATAATCCTAAAATTTATATGGAACCAGAAAAGATCCTGAATAGCCAGAGGAAAGTTGAAAAAGAAAACCAATGTTGGTGGCATCACTATTCCAGACTTCAAGATCTATTACAAAGCTGTAATCATCAAGACCGTATGGTACTGGCACAAAAACAAACACATAAATCAATGGAACAGAATAGAGGGCCCAGAAATAGATCTGCAACTCTATGGTCAACTAATCTTCGACAAAGCAGAAAAAAATGTCTAATGGAAAAAAGACAGTATCTTCAATAAATGATTTTGGGAAAATTGGACAACCACACACAGAAGAATAAAACTAGACCATTTCCTTATAACACAAACAAGAATAGACTCAAAATGGGTGAACAGCCTCAATGTGAGATAGGAATCCATCAAAATCCTTGAGAAGAACACAGGCAGCAACCTCTACGACTTCAGCCACAGCAATCTCTTCCTAGAAACATCACCAAAGGCAAGGGAAGCAAGGACAAAAATGAACTATTGGGACTTCATCAAGATTAAAAACTTTTGCACAGCAAAGGAAATGGTCAACAAAACCAAAAGACAGCTGACAGAACAGGAGAAGATATTTACAAATGACATATTAGATAAAGGGCTAGTATCCAAAATCCATAAAGAACTTATCAAACTCAACACCCAAAGAACAAATAATCCAATCAAGAAATGGGCAGAAGACATGAACAGACATTTCTGCAAAGAAGACATCCAAATGGCCAACAGACACAATAAATTTGCTCAACATCACCTAGCATCAGGGAAAAACAAATCAAAAGCACAATGAAATACCACCCCACACCAGTTGGAATGGCTAAAATTAATAAGTCGGGAAATGACAGATGTTGGAGAGGATGTGGAGAAAGGGGAACCCTCCTATACTGTTGGTGGGAGTGGCTGCACTCTGGAAAACAGCATGGAGTTTCCTCAAAAAGTTGAAAATAGAGCTACCCTATGACCTTGAAATCACACTGACCTTGAAATCACTCCTGTTTTTAAGATGTGGCGTGATAAGAGCTATGGTGGGTGCAAGAACGTTTCTCAGTGGTAATTCATCACAAGAGCACCCAGTTCCCAGTAAAGGTGAGAACGGAAGGCTTCCTGAGGAGGGGAATGGTGACTTAGTGCTAGGCACACAAACTCATTAACAGTAGCAGTCGGGAAGTTAAGGAGGTATGCAATGCAGAAATGGTGCCCATCATAACCACTTGTGTACCTGTGACAGAACTACATAGACATTTCCAGCAACTAAACACATTTACACGTGACTTAAAACAAAAACAAAAAATGTGGGCCAGATGAGATCTGGATGCTGCAGGGATGTGGCCTGACTTAGAGTCTGTCAGATGGAGAAGGAGGCCCAGAGGCTCAGAGCGAGGGAGCTGGCAGGGCTCAGGACAGCCCACTCTCTGCTAGAGCACGAGGAGATGGGACAGGTCCTTATCAACACATGCTGTCCTGGGAGACCAGCCCTTCCCCTGGCACAGATGACCTCAGGAATGCTTCTCTGATATGGTGAGTTTGGGCCCTGTTTTCTCACGTGTTATGCCATGACTAGCCTCTAAGACTTGACTTGTCTTTCCCTTTTAGCTTAAAAGCTGAGGGACTCCTTTGGTCCTTACCTACTAGTCTTTTTCTGAAACTTGATTTTTGCTGGGTAAAAGGGAGCATCCAAGGGAGGAACTGGGGTTCAGTTTATTGCACACTGATCAATTGTTCTAGCAGTCTAGAATCCTCATCTGTGAGCTTGAAGTGAATATGGGCATGTCAGATTTATGGAAGTCTGCCTCCTGAGGAAGATAGGGGTACTCCCATGAGACCCCACTTCTTCTAAAGGGGAGAGGCTGGCTCTGCAAGACATGAATGGTTGAGGGAGGTGACACCTGTTCTCACTCGAAACTGTACTTTTCACCAACATTTGAATTCTCCCAGACTTGACCAAGCTTTGCTATTCTGAGAGCATCACAAAACATTCGTTCTGGCACTTTCTCACCAGTGGTGATTTCCTCAGGAACCTTAAGCTAATCCCTTGGCCCAGGCTGACATAAAGGGAGCTCAGCCTCCCATGGCGCGGAGCAGTGACTCCCAAGGAAATCACATCTGTGCTCTCCGAAGACGGCACATCTGTGCCCTCTCCCTTTGGCTGTGACACTTCCTTGTTTCAGGAAATGACTCATTTCCCCCTGAACAAGCCCAGATCTTGCATCCTCGGCCAGTGCCCATGTCTGCATATTTGCCAAGAACTGTTTTCTCTGTAGGAAAGGCAGGTGCTCTGCCATTTCAGTTTTCTTAGCCAAACCCTCTTCCAGTCCCATCTTTGGCTTTATTTGTGCATCTCTTCTGGCTATCATGGTGGCTCTTCCAGGAGAAGCCACAGACAGTGACAGGCCCGATTGGAGGCTCCTAAACCAGTTTTGAGTGGCCATCCTAAGCTTCCAATAGTCTGTGAAAAGGACAAATTCAGAGGAAAGGGATACTTAATTTTCTCCCTGGTTTCAGCATTTGACACCCAAATCTCTCTGAAGATGATACCCTGGTGAGGAAGGCATGGCCTCAAAGGATCTCCCAGGCTTGGTTCTGTTCCCTGAATGGAAGCCTGGAGAAAGACCAGCCAGCCAATGTCACTGTGTGTCGCACCGGAAGAAATGATGAGAGTATGTCTCCCATACCTGTCACTTGGTGCATTGTAGTTTTTAAAGGATGTGACACAGAGAAGAGGGACTGGACGCACCTTTCAGCACGCTGTCTGTAAGACCATGACGCATGGCCTGTGTGGTAGAGCAGCAGGACTCCTAGTTTGCCCCTGTCAGGCTCAGGCACTGCTGGCCGGTGTAGAAGCTTTACTATTTGGGTGGGGGTGTGAGGCATGGGACCCTGGAAAGAAGGAAGAACTATTATGATAGGCGACAAACTGTCTGTGAGTCTGTCAAAAAAAAAAAAAAAAAAAGTCCTCAGCCACCTGTTCCATGGAGGAGCAATGAGGTCAATGTCAAGAGAAGCACGTTCATTGCCCGTATGCTGGGGAAGTCTCCCGGGGTTAAGGACTGGTAGTGACAACTGGGCTGGCATGCGGATGCATTGGGCATTGTCCAAAAAGATACAGGAGAGGTAGGGGTAAAAGTCTGTGAGGAGTGCCCATGTTTGTCAGGAAATTAGTCTGAACATTCTTTTTAAGGTGACAAGCCGAGGAAGGATAATAGGAAGGTCTACCTGAGGCTTCTATTTCTCTCTTAAGTTGTATTGTGAAGGGTTTAACACAGTAACGGAGAGCTGGTCTGGGCATTGAGGTGTAAAACATTAAATGTATCCCTTGTCCTGGATTCTTACCCCCAAATATATTCAGCATTGACATAGCTGTCCCACGGCACTGAGAAGGGACCTCGTCCTGGCCTCCCAGCTCAGGGAACCCTGGTGCTCTTTCCTGCCCCCCTGGAGCTGCCTCTGGTCGCCTTGGTCGCCTGAGAGCATATCTAGAGGAGGGTGACATGTGTGCCTTGGGCAGGAACTGGCTTCACAATAGCCTCCGGCTTACTCCTATCAGGACCCAGAGACAGATTAGGTCGTGTCCAGTGGGGAAAGAGGAGGAAGCTTTTCTTAGCAGTCAGGAAGATAAAGTCCAGTTACTAGGAAGAGGCCACGACAAAACTTTTTTTTTTTATTTGGAGTTATTTAAACTTCTCTAATCTCCCATAAGAATATCATTTTTTTGTTGTGGTTATGTTTGCAGTTTGTTACAGACCTGGAGGAGGAATGGAAACTGTTTCCTGGCACCAGGGCTGGCTTTCCATCTCCCCTCTCCCTAATGATGATGGCGGCTGCCCTTTATGGGGCCATACATTGCATACGGATTGCCTATACTTCTCATAAAACCTTCCCAAGTATGGCCATCAGAGAAATAAAGAGACTTTCAGGTTGAATCCAATGATAAGCTCATAAATGTTTACAAATGGCCATTGATTATTGAATCTATACCATTAATAATATATTGTGCTAGGAGCTCTGCCTGCATTCTTAGTTTCTTCTTCACAGTTAACCTACAAAGTAGATTCAATTATTTCCATTTTACAGGTGTCCAACAGAAATCCATAAAGGTAGAGTAACTAAGGTCTTATAACTATTAGCAACTAGGTCCAGGATACGAACACATATTTGTCTGGCCACAAAATCTATTTTCTGACCATCAAGACAATGCAATATTTAAAAAAAAAATCCTATATAACTCCTCTCATTGCTAAATAAATCTGGTATTTCAGGCTTCTAAAAACGGACAGAGTCCATGTTAGTACTATAAATTACTACATGTACTTTGGAGTAAAAAAGAGTACATTTGTTTAAATTTGAAATGATATATAAATGGATATATCAAATATTATAGGTAAAAATAATTTAGGGGCCCCTGGGGGCACTGTCAGTTAAGCATCTGGCTCTCGGTTTCTGTTCGGGTCATGATCTTAGGGTCTTGAGATGGAGCCCTGCGTCAGGCTCCACGCTCAGCGAGGCACCTGCTGAAGATTCTTTGTCCTTCTCTCTGCCTTTCCCCACGTGTGTTCACTTGCACTCTCTCTCTTTCTGTCTAAAATAAATAAATAAATCTTTAAAAATGGCATCATAATAAAGTAAGAATAATTCATAATACTTTGTGGGTAGGTTTGTTTGTTGTTAATACATGCATTTGTGTTAGGTGGAGTGCCTGAGGACACTCTGTGTGACTGGAGAGTGACTAAAGAGTGACTGAAGAAGGGGCCTTTCCAAGGCTGTGGGCAAGGTTAAAGCCACCTAGCAGGAATGGTGAGGCTTCCTAGGGCTAGGCTAGGCACAAAGAGTCTGTGATTCCTGGGCTTGAAGGTCAAGGGGAGGGAGTAGTTATTGGAAGAGTAACTGTAGAACAAGGTAACAAGGTCCCCTGACATGAGATGAGGCACAAACAGGGGACTGTAGGCATTCACAGCCCATGGAAAGAACCAGAAGCAGGAACATGGGAACCTCAATCTCCTGCTATACTCAGGGATCCTTTGGTATTTCCCATTGTTCTTACCACCCTCGCCTCACCCTCAAGAGGCCACAACGCAAGTAAAGCTCCCCAGGGCATAGGAAAGTGTGTGGGGGGGTAGAAAATGGACTTGAAGGGACCAGCAAAGGGAGTTCAATAAATATCTACTCTCATGGTTGGTGGTTATGGCAGAGTAAAGGTTAGGTATTATCCTTAGTGTACAACTCTGGAATCAGAATATATCTGCCTCCACCTGTTTACTGGCTGTAAACAACAGACACTGCCCTTAGCTCTGTTTTGGAAGAGATTTCCCCAGGATAGACCCTGAATAAAGAATATAGGTGCGGGTGATGTTTTATAAAAGGGTTCCCAGATAGGGCTATTAGATAAAATACAGGACACTCAGTTAAGTTTGAATTTGAGACAAGCAACAAGTACATTTGTGGTATAACTATATCTCACGTATCCCATCAGACATAAATATATTGAAGACAAACAAAATGAAACAAAAGAAAACAACAACAAAAGCAGCAACAAAAATATACAAACTTTGTTTGCCTTCCTAAGACCGGGAAAAAACAAAACAAAACAAAACAAAACAGTAAGGAAATGGTTGAACCATGAAGGGCACAGGGAATGGCCAACAAGACTGCACTTGTCTACGTCACAGACTCAGCTCGATCAGGAAGGGAGCTCTGGAACGTGGATTATGCCTCAGAGTCAGTCCCTCATCCTTGCAAAGGGACTGGGCTCCTGCTCTCTCCCATCACACCAGTCGGTCATTGAGGACGGGCTCTGGGTGTGGGGCAGGCACTATGAGGCAGGGCAGTGGAAGAAGTCTAGTTCTACTCTCAGGAACTTCTGGATCTTTCTAACTGCTGCTGATGTGACTCTAGTGTCCAAGGCATTCCCCAGAAAGTCACACGTGCCATCAGTTAATGTCAGTCACACAGAAACTGAGGGGTGAATGCACAGATCTGGTAAAAGGAATAAGAATAGAAACCACCATGACCATCTAGTGTCCACTACAATATCTTAAGCAAAATGGAAATTTATTAAAATGTTTCAGGGAGGGGTGCCTGGGTGACTCAGTGGGTTAAAGCCTCTGTCTTCGGCTCAGGTCGTGATCCCAGGGTCCTGGGATCGAGTCCTACATCGGGCTCTCTGCTCCGTGGAGGGCCTGCTTCCTCCTCTCTCTCTACCTACCTCTCTGCCTACTTGCGATCTCTCTCTATATATCAAATAAATAAATAAAATCTTTAAAAAAATTAAAATAAAATAAAATGTTTCAGGGAACTCACAGTAAGAACTGGAAAAAGGAGGCCACAACCAGTTGTTTCCAGAGTCTATGCTCTTGGACTGTTGGCCTTCCCTTTGGATTATCCTGGGCTCACTGTCTCTGCCACTGTGGTTCTCAACTCACCAAATCAGGAAAGGGTTCTAACTGGCCCCACTAAGTTGCAATGCACCCTCCCTCCCTCTGGAGGGCTGCCCTCAAGTAGAGCATCTGATGCTAATACCAAGAGATGGCCAGATGCAGGCAGACAAAGAATGAGAAACACTGCAAACCTACCCACACACATGTAGAAAGTAGGCTTCATTTTTCCACACTTTAAGTGAAAAAAAATCAGAGAAAGGGATAAATAATTTAATGATGTTTTTCATGAAATTTTCATTGAGTAGTTACCATGTGTTTTCCAGAATTGTCTATTTCTAGCTTTGTGACGATCGTGCACAGAGCATTTCAGATGAAAATCCACAGCATACTTCTGTTTAGTGTTCTGCAAAGTCCTCTCACATCTGGAACACATGATGTGCTCTACATGCTATTTTCACCGAGAGCATCCTGTCCCCTTTCCCACCCTGATTCGTACAACATCCAAGCTTGTTTGGCTGCAGATGTTCCTGACTTTTTGCTCTCATTTGAACCCATTAAGACAAGTCCCGCCTCACTCCTTGATATTTTCTTTGCCTGAAACTTTCTTTCTCAGAATATCTGCATGATTATTATTTTACCACTTTATTTAGGCATCTGTTCATCTCTCATCTCCACAGAGCTGTCCTTCCCACAAGAGCAGCTTCTACCCCCATTATCTCTATCCCTTTATCCTGCTTTATTTTTGCCCACAATTAGTATCATTCAGGCTATAACACATATTTATTTTCTTGCTCTCATTCACACACACACACACACACACACACACACACACACAGTGGTGGATCATGTATTTATGAACATTTCCAAGATGGCAAATACAGTTTGCTGTGTTTGTTGTGGGTCCCCAGGCCCTAAAACAGAGTCTGGCACATAAAGGATGTTTGAAATATTAGTTGAAGTGAAAAATATAGGGAAGGAAGGGAGGAAGGAAGGAGAAATGGAAGGAAGGAGGGTGGGAGGGAGGAAATTCAAGACTGAAAGATGGAGAGAGTGGGAAGATACCAAGAACCTGGCCCACATCTTCCAGCTCTGCTCTTTTCTTGTTTCTTTTCTTCTCTTTTTTTCTTCTCTTTTTTCTTTACTTTTCTTCTCTCTATCTCTCTCTCTTTTAAGGTTTTATTTATTTGACACAGAAAGAAAGAGCACAAGCATGGGGAACAACAGAGGGAAAGGGAGAAGCAGGCTCTCTGCTTAGCAGGGAGCTGGACTTGGGGCTTGATCTCAGGGCCCTGGGATCATGACCTGAGCTGAAGACAGATGCTTAACTCACTGAGCCACCCAAGTATCCCTTCCTGCTCACTTCCAAATGACTGCCTCACCTCCTTACTTAAGTGAAAACATGTCTGTCTTCAGAGAAGGCTGCAACCCTCAGAAGAGGAAAGGTCCCCCCCCCTTACCTTACAGCCAGGTACACATGGGCATTCCAATCTTATGATTATCTCTCATACTCCCTGGAAAAACCTACTCTAGATTTCTGGGGGGTCACACCATCCAGCCAGGCTCACGCTCACTTCCTTTTTTGTAAATGTGATCTTGAACACTGAGCCTCTAGTTTGGGCTCATGGTCTTTCTCCCCTTGTAGGGCCCTATCTTTATTTCATCAGTAGCAGTTTCTTGACTCAATAACACAGTGTCAGCAGATTCTGAAGCTTAAGATGCCATGGACTGATGGTGCTTTAATAGAGCAAGAAATAGAAACCTTAATTAAGGAGAATGCAGATACCACATCTGATTTACTAAGCAGCCTGAGCCATGTATGGGCAATCCTGACTACCAATAAAATGCACTATGAGCCACATAATATTGGCATCAAAGAGCAGAAGTCTGAAAATTTGGAGAGCAGGTAAAACACTATATACATTTAAAGTATTATTATAATCCCTAGAATATTAAATGGGATATGAAAACCATAATTCAGAGAGGGTTTGCTACATTGGGATGTAGTATTAAAGAAAGAATGTGGATGTTTATCGTATGTACTGAGGTATATTTTTAAATTTTTTTTCTATAAATTCAGGTTATTAAAGGTCATTAAAATAAAAGTTGAGTGATGTGTCATGCTCTCTCTTGACCATTGGTTTGCAGCTGTGATCCTGCTCCTGGGAGGTCAGGCAATTGTTGTAGAAATGAGGGCTTTCACAGAGACATACAGTAGGCCTGCTCTTTCCCATTCTTATTTAATCTAGACACGATAATGTGATTTGGTTTGATCAATAACAATGAACAGAACTTCCACAAGTCACTTCAACAATGAAACTCTGCATGTCAGTGGATAAATTGCTTCCTTCCCTTCACCTTGCTTGCTTCTCATGCTTATTAGATGGGGCCTCCATCGTCTTGGGTCATAGGGACAGTAGTGAGACAAAGCCTCTGTTGGCCTTGTGGTGCAACTAATCAACTTGGCTTTGGTAAGTCACTGAGTTGAGTTGTTACCACAGCATAAACCTGCTTATTCTGACTACTACAGAGATTGGCAGCCAAGATCGGGAGAGAGAATTATGGCAAATTAAACGATTTCATTATAGATTGCATGAGTTCTAACGTAGAATGATGGGATGGTAAATGTGGCTCTTATACTCATGATTGGAAAGAGGAATCAAGCCCAAATAAGCAAGTCCGGGAAAGAAAATGCTATAAAATAAAGAAAGTTTTGAGACACGGGATCACATCCAGGAATCAACACTTTTTTATGAGACTATGAAAGGTGATAAGAACCAGATATCTGTTTTGGTGAGTTCACGGGATGGCCTGGAAATGTCTCCTGGATCAGAGAAAGCTCTAAGCCATTATCTGCCTTGGTGAGTCTCCTATTAGGTAGGAAATAAAACAAACAAGACAATGTTAACAACGGTGATACTTGAATGCCTGTTGAGTGTGTTTTAGGTTTACAGTTAGCAGGAGACCACAACTGCTAAGGGAACTGACATGAATTTTAAATTGTCATTAGTCCTGTGGATACTGTACAGTGTAGGAATGCTGCAGAGCCATGTGCAATAAGTCTGAGGACACAGCATCATCCCACACGCAGAATAACAGGGAATACGGATGCTCCAACTAGTGTTAGTGAAGGTCGTACCAGTTCAGTGCAGGCTGAGTATGGAGCTCCCGTCCACGACAGCCACTTCCTGCTTGGATGACCTTGAGTCAGCTGCCCAAATGCTCGGCACTTCAGTTTCTTCATCTTTCAAATTAGAAGAATGCCCACCTGGAATATGACATTTCCCAGTAAGTGTTAACTATATGTACTCAAATAAATGGTTTTAAGGCCATGCCTGGTAACGGGAACTGAAAGGGCCTTGGAACCTGATCATTTGTGGGCAGCACCAGTGGGATCCTGTCTGTGCCTGCCACAGAGAGGGGCATCTAGATATTCCATAGCTCTGGTTTTTGTAGGTAGGGACATTTCTGGTACTACGCCTATTGCCTGCGGTTCAACATCAGTGCGTCACTGGATGATCAGACCTCTGGGACCTTCCCAAAGGGCTCCTCAATTTTTGGGGGAATCCCTGGAGGTCAGAGGCTCCTCGAGCGAGGCTACCACTCTGCACTCACTACCCACTTCTCCTCTGCTGCCCGTTTTCCCCTGCTGTCCACTCCCTAGTTGTGTGGATGAGACTCAAGTTGTTCGGATGAGACACTGTGGTCAGAAATATCGAACTAGCTCATGTTGCTCTCGGGCCATGAGGTTTGGAAGGTCTTTGTCATTTCCTCTTCCTTTTCAAAAAAGAAAAAAAAATCATAGTAATGATCCTTCTTTTCTGTATTCTTTAATTCTAAACAATTAATGAGAAAAGAAGACTGACATTCAATTTTTAAAATGTTACTAAATTTGGTAAAAGCTTTCAGTAAAATTGGAACTAAAATCTGCACTCACCAAGCAGCAGTGTCGCCCCCCCCACACACTAATTCATACCCTGCTTCAATGCTTTAAACATTAAACACGAAAACTGCAAGTGCTCACCAAGGAGGCCAGAGCTGTGCATGAACACACTTAACTATCCTTGTGCTTGCAATCTATGGGCGGTCACAGGTCACCATGAATCTGTTCTAGTCTGGAAACATGTGACAGGTGCCACAAGACTAAGGGCCCAGACTGCCCCCAAAGTGCGCTTGATGAGTGCTGACTTTCACCAACTTCTTCTTGAAGCAAGCCTGTGCTGCTGAGACCACCTGCACGTTAAAGTCTGATTCAGCCACTGACTGACCTCTTTATAAAGGAGTTTATTTAAAGATAAATAAATGCAGAGTTTATTTAAAGGTAAGTCGTAAGAATGTGCTAATTTGAAGCAAATACGTGTGTGTGAATGTGCATGGTGTGTGGTACTGTGTGTGTGCCAGGAGTCCAGCAGGTGTAGTAGTTCTGCAAGACTCGAATCAAGAGTTCATTCATTTGTTTGTTTCAGGGAAGAGTATCTTGTCACTGTTGTCATAAAGAATTCCTATTCATGGTGATTCTAAGTCAGACTCATTATATTCTTCCCTTACATTTTCCAAGACAATGAAGCCCCTCGTGGCCCACGTTCAAGACAGACCACCCCACTGTCCTGTCTTCAGTGTCTGCTTGTCCTGAATTTCCTTTTTGCAGGGTCCTGGCCCCCATAGGGATTTCCTGCTGCTGGATGGAGAAATGCATTCTCCTCGCGGTGCCTCGTTTGGTCCGGAGCCTGAGAAAATCAGACAAATGGCCAGAGAGTGTGAAAATCTCTCCAGAATATTTGCAATAGCTTCCGCCTTCCACTGGGTGACCAGTGCTATCCAGCTCACAGGGAAGTGGCAGAAGCCAAAGGCTACACTGTCCCACACTCCTTCTGCCCTATCTCGGCTCCTCGTGCCTCTAAAATCTCCATGACACGGTCAGAGACACATGTCTCTGTGCACAGAAGAGATGGCACTGATTCATGTGTGCGGAGTGCACAGGGCAGGAGAGTGCACAGTGGGTGGAGAGAGGATCCTGGCGCATCAGGAACCCGCATGGTGTCAGGAACGTCTGTGACATCAGCGTTGTTGCACCAACCCCCCAGGTGGATAAAGCAGAAAGAAATCCGTGCGATGCTTACATGCAGGCATGTATGTCTACAGGTGTGTGTATATATGGACATGCATACAGAAGGACTGAACTCGTTTGCTTTCTCTCCAAACATCGGATTACATAAAGAAGAATGATAAGGAAAAGTTATGGAGAAATCAACGAGCTAACTCATGGCATGGCTGTCACATAGGTATGAAGCACAGCAGCTGTCAGAACTGTGATAAGAAGGTGACTTTGCCACCAAGACTGAAGGGCTGGCCTGCTCCTTCTTCATCCCATGCCGACCTTTCTCTGGTGTAGTCTGCTTCAAAACCTCCCAATTCCACACAGAATTGACTGCAGTTTTAGAGTTTTCAAAGAAAAGCCTTCTGGACACAATTTTTCATTAATTTATTTTTAGCCAGAGAGAAACAGGTGATAACCTTTAAAAATAAGTAAATGGAACAGCTGAAAAAAAAAAAAATAAAAACCCACACACGCAAGGGAAATGAATTAGTTATTTTCCTTTTTTACTGTTTTCCTGAAAGTTTAACATTTTGTTCTGTGATTTTTTTTATCTTGTTAAACATCCCAAAAAGACACTGTACCATAAAATGCAAGAATGGAATAGTTTCTCATTAAACTTGGCACCTGAAATACCGTCTTGGGGGAACTCGGGACAAAAGCAGTGTCTACCTGAGACATGCTGTAAAAGACTAATAGTTTGAACCATAGTTCAACAATGTATCTTAGAGGAGACATTTGAATTAAATTCCCTAATATAACGTTATTGAGAGCTAACATGTGCTATGCCTCTTAAAAAAATCGGACAAATTTCCCATCCTTAAGAGATCTTTCGTCTGGGAAAGTGGTGGGGTGGGATGGATGTGGCGGTGCTGGAAGATCTTTACATAATTATCTCACCTAATTCTCTCTGCATTCCCATGATGGTGATGGCCGGCCTGGTCCTTGTTTTGTTGTTGGGAAACTCATGTCCACAACTGTGTGGGAAGCAGGTCTAAGACACCCCACCGCTCGCTGGTAGTGTGGGTTGGATTCAATGAGCTAGAAAAAGAGACACATAAATTGTCATGAGCTTCCAGAGGAAGGACAGATGATATTTCTTGTGTGGGGGTGGGAGGAATAACACTGCATGGAAGGTGATTTAGACAGAAATCAGAGAAAGGGGTTTGCTCAGGAAGCCAGGGAGGGATGTTGTGGGTGGAGAAGACAGTGTGAGACAAGGAGAGGGAAGAGTGGTACCCAGGGAAGGAGTGGCCTGAGGGCAGGGATGGGCTGTGTAGGGTCCACAGTGTGCGAGGGGATAGTAAAACCAGAGCGTGGAGAGGTCAGTCTGGTAAGTTCATGCAAAGCCAAAGTCAGAATCTGAAAAAAATTACAGTTATTTTAGGCAACAACAAACTACCAGAGTTTATGAGCTAAATAGGGGTACGGTCAGTATTGGCTTGGAGTATCAATCTGTCGTAATGCATAAGAAGCTCTGAGGTGAAAAATCTCCTAAACGGCTCTGTGGGAAATGCGGTGGAACATTCTGGAAACAGGAGATGTTGGGTTGTATTCTATCTGCAGGAAAAAATAACTGATGTTTGTTGAGTCCTTCACGTAGTCTTGCTCTACCCATCCTTCCAAACCCTTCCAAATCCCATGAAAACATAGAAGTCTGGGAAACGCATTCTTCTTGTTTGTTGAGGCCAAAAGTAGAGTAATCTGCTGAACATACAGTATTGGTTTTGCCAACAGAGGAGTGGAGGGTGACACAGAGCTTCAGCGGGAAGGGCTGGGTGTGGCAGAGACAGCTGGCACTTCTCAGACCTCAGCTTCCTTAGGACTTGGGGGGCCGGGTTTACCAGCCCCTTGATGCAATACAGTTATGATCTGGAAATGAGGCGAACCACTCGGTAAAGTGTGCTGGCCTAGATAAGGTGAGACCCATACCACGGAACAATTAAGGATCTTTGCAAAGCAATGTATCACCCACCTCCACAGAAACATTAATGAGTAAATAAAATTTAGTAAAACAAGGAAACAAGATCTATGGAATCAAACCGCGGAGATTGTAGTACACTGGCAAACGGCTCCAGGAGAGGCGTTAAGATGATGCTATGGAGAGCGATGGAGACGTCACATGCATTAGGCAATAGTCCATCCTCGTCAGAAGCCTGGATTCTGGAGTCAAGCAGAGCATTTCCTCCCAACCCTGGTTTGGAAACGGACAACGCTTGAGCCAGAGCCACTGCTCTGTGTCAGGTGCTATAAATGCTAAATATAATATTTGAAAGAGCAGATTATTAGATATTTTTGTTTAAATGGGGACAAGGGTTAAATATGTTTCCTGGGGAGACAAAGATGGTAATGGGAGACCCCAGATTTCGTCATGAGATCCCAGGGTTGTGTGAGCATTCGGTGTTTGGCTTTGGCAGGTGAATTGTTAAGGTAACTACCGAAGATTTAATCTCATTTCAAAAGAAGGCGGATGATGCATTTTTAAAATAATTTTATTTTATTTTTTCAGTGTTCCAACTTTTTTTTTTAAGCAAAGGCATAATCTTTTTATATGACTGTTGCCATGGGGGAGTAAAAGAGTAAATCTAGAAAGTGCTCTTAAAAAAAAAAAAAATCATGCTGATTCTTTCTACTAATTTATTTCCAGATAATTTCCCTTTTTAGGTATTTTAGTTTATGAATTAAGTTCCCGATAAATATAGTCATGACTTTTTATTCCTCAGTAGCAGAGAGCGATTACGCATCTGTACCCAGGAGGGGGCCTCGTGGCGGTAGAATGCATTTCTCTTATCACTTGACTTTAGGCTGGGCCACTAGCCCGCGTGGCCAAAAGCTGAGGCTTCGAACATGTGTGTGTACTCAGCCCTGCCTGTTTGTGCTTCTCTCATCACCATGAAAAGATCATGTCATGTTTTGTTGGTAATTTTATAAGAACAAGACAAATGGGTAAACCTGGACCCAGTTTACAGCCTGGACATATGCCAAAACCCAGCTGAGTCATCAACACTTAAGGCAGAATCACTTAAGGCTTTTCCTTCACAAGCCACTGGGTGTGGTGGTGGCTGGTGCTTAGCATATGGTGGCAATAGCTAGCCAGAATGATAAGCTGTGTGTCCGGGCGTCATGCCTGTTGCAGAGATGGTATCTGTGCATGTCTTCTCCCCAAAACAGCATCTACCTGAAGAAGGGAATTTTGTATCTTCCTATCCATGCTACCTCTTTCTTTTACCAATATTTACCCGATGCCTGCAAGGTGCCACGGATTGTATTAGATGCTGTGGTCACAAGGACTAATTAGAGTTTGTTTGACTTTCTAGAATCTTGCCATACTGCAAACCTTTACATCCATAGATCTGTACTAAGCAAGGTTTTCCCTTTCTCTGCCTTTGAAACCACCTCTATTCACCAAGAAGGCATAACTATGATACTTTAAAAACTTGGCCTTGAGGAAACTGCTTATACTGGCCTGAATCCTTGACTGTTCTGATCATCACTTAGGAGAGGACAAGGACCCAAGTCCTGGTGAAGAGGCTTGGCCCCACCCCAGAGCCGCACACAGATGTCACAGACAGAGAAGTGCGGATTCCCGGCAAATGAGACCACGGAGCCCGCTCACATCCAGCTCTGAGTGTGCGGGGCGCAGCTGCGATTCAGCGGGGCATGAAGACGAACACGGGAATGCAGATGAACTGAGAAATTGGGCTGATGCTTACATCTTAACTTACCACGAAGTTAAATTGAAGTAACAGCAAATACATTTTCTTGAGGAAACTGTTTAATCAGCATCTCTGTGCTTCCGCTTCTGACTTGACATGTCTAAGCTGCTACCTGGCTCTTCCCACCAGCCCCACTCTTCCACGCAGAGACAGTTCCTGTTCCATACTCCTGAGGCTTCGCTTGGCGCTCAACAAAAACCCACTGAGTAATTAAGCAGCCCAATTAAGCCGCTCACCTCGTTGTGTCTGATTCTGACTAGTTGGGAAATGCAGCTCTTTTCTTGGTGGGCAGGTGGGATGGGAGGGGGGAGGAGATAGATAGATAGACAGACAGAAAGATAGATGGAGATGGATAGACCAATCTATATAGATCTACAGACGTACTTATCTGTTGTTTTTTCTATAAAAGAATAACACTGCTCTTATTTCTGATTGTTATACCACCAAGTCACATTATGGCTGCTTTGTGAAAGCTTGAAACGGATGACTCCAAAAAAAAAAAAAAAAATGTAGGAATGGGGCACCCAAGTGGCTCAGCTGGTTAAACATCTGACTCTTGTTTTGGGCTCACTTCAGCATCTCAAGATCATGAGTTCGAGACTGGCATTGGGCTCCCCACTCGGCGGGGGTCCTGCGTGAGGCATTTCTTTCCCTCCTCTCCCTCCCCTTCCTCCCACCCCCTCACACATGCTCAGCTTCTTTCTCTAAAATAAAATAAATAAAATCTTATAAAAAATAAATGTCGGAGTGGAAAAAAAAAAAAAAGAAGAAGAAGAAGCGACACGAGAAATGCATAAGGTTTGAAAGGAAAACACATTTCGTTCCAAAAGAGGTTTTTATTTTAAGTTCTGTTGCGGTTCATTTTCTGTCCAGAGCATTGCGTGACGAGTAGAACTAATAGGGAAATGAGTAAGTAAGTAAGAAAGTAAATAAATAAACAGTGTTTTCAAACACAATTATAAAGTAAGACATTAATACTAAAATAAACTGGGACTAATATCAGCTGTTCTTCTCCTCCCCCCAATATGCCCTCAAACTAGAAACTAAATTACACTGTACTCTTTAATCTCTGGCACTGTCCAAATTGAGGGAAGCAATTTAGAAAGGCTCATGCATAATTTATTAAAGGTTCCCTGCGTAGTGTATTTGCCCTAATTCAATAACATCGCACTATTATAATTTGACTTTTAATATATTATGGTTATTTATTAAATTTTTAATTAGCCTCAGAATTGCTTTTAGCAGACTCTAAAATCCATTTTAATAACAGAACTGGACAAAATGAACTACTTTAAGTCTCTGTGTCTTTATGAAAATCTTTGGAAATTACACTCCACACGCAAGTGTGAACACACACACACACACACACAGACACACACACACTCCTAAATGGCCACAGCCTGAGACGGAAGGGAGGTTCGCAGACACAGGAGAGACAGACTAACGCCAAATGTGTGGAAAGCTGTCACTAAGTTTTCATTCGAGGCCTGATTGTGTACTTCCTGTGGAAGGCTCAGGCTTGCCTGGAACACATTGATATCCTTTGGAAAAATGATTTGCTTTATTTTTTTTCTCCACAAGTAAGTTTGAATTTCACAGCAGGAAGCAAGACGAAGCCAGAACTTTGTTTCCTAAACTTGTAATATCAACACAGAGGATGAGTGTAAAGCATGCCATTATGGCACACATCAGAAGCCCTGCTTCACGGGTACCACACCTCCCTTCCCCACTTTATGCATCAGTGTTGTCAGGATATAAACCACAGTGTGTTTCTAAGGAGCCAAAGGGCTACCAGGCACAGAGCAGGAAGCGGGCACAGATTTCCTGAATGACTCTGGGACAAGCTCACTACGCTAGGTGCTTGGGAAATTTTTAAAAAATGTATTACATGTTTCATCTCGAAACGTCTCTTCCTTTACCTCTTCAAAAACACAGTATCCCTCTCCTCCATTTATAAGATGAAATCCAAACCCCTTTTCATCTTACCACCCCCTCCTACCCGGCCAGTTGATTTTGTGACTGTGCGGATAAACTCCTCATCTGCCTTTCATGCATCTCAAGTTTTTCTCAGGATTTTTCTGCGTAACGATTCAGGAAAACAAAGTTCTTTGGAGCTGAGCTGAAATTTGGACCACTATTCAATCCTAAACTGATTCCAGAACTATACATGGCTGGAGAAGACACAGACCAGTATTTTGACAGACTTAGAGAACTGAACACTTGACAAACAGATCAGCCCTTCATTCTAGGTATATATAAATAAGCTCCACACCTACCTGCAAAAGAAAGTCTGGGACCTGAGCTGAGATTTGGATTACTGGAGATGGAGAGTGAGACAGCTTCTGTCCTCTGAGCCTGTCCAGGCTGACTGTCTGCTCACACAAAAACAACATTTCCCAATATCCATGTGACACAACATTCACAATGTCCAGATTAAACTAAATTCAAATTTACTTAACAGTCAAAAAAAGAAAAAAAAACTAGTTCTCAAATGAAAAACTAACAAACAAACAAACAAAATGATAGATGTTAATCCCAGTAGGACTCAGATAATGGAATTATCCAAAACAACAGCAAAAAAAGCCCAAACCCTTCAAGATAATTATTAATAATGCTCCATCACTAAAGAGATACATGCTCAAATTCAATGAAAAAAGAGAAGTTCTCAACTCAGAAACAAAAACTATTTTTTTAAAAGAACCAAGTGAAAATATTGAGCTAAAAAAATACAGAGTCTGAAATCAAAAATACAGACGGGTTCAATAACAGAATGGAGATAATAGAAAAAAAAGCCAGTGAACTTGAGTATGGACCAATAGGCATTATCCATTCCGAGAAAAATATAGGACAAAAATAACAGGATGAAGGGATCCTATGGGAACTTTTCAAAATGTCTAGCTTTTGTGTCATTGGGATCATCGAAATAGAGGACAAATATATTGGTGTTGAAAAAAAATAAAAAATACAGCTAATTTTTTTTTTCCAAATTTGCTGAAAGATTTAAATACATAGCTAAAAGAAGCTCAATGAACCTCAACACAATGCAAAGTTAATCATATTTAGACATATCTTATTAAACTGCTAACCATTAAGAATAACAACAACCTTGAAAGTAGCTAAAGGATCTTTTACACGAAGGAGACACGGAGACACGGAGCTGAATGCTTGTGAATTTCTCATCAGAAGGCATGGAGGTCAAAAGACAGTGAAGAAAAATACATGTTATCATTAGTCAAAGAAAGCAGTGTCACACCCGAATTCTGTATTAAGCAAAAGTATTCTTCCGGACTGAACATAAGAAAACAAATGATATTTTCAAATACAAGAAAACTAAAAAATGTATCACCTATGGATGTTTTCAAAAATAAATTCTAAAAGGAGGTCTTCAAGCTGAAGAGAAACAACCAAGGGTAACACAAGTGTCTAGAATGAAAGAACAGGAGTGATGCTAAACCTCTGGGCAGGCGTGAGAAACTGTCCCTCTCATATTCTCTAAGCACATGTGCATCTTCAAACAAGTGATATAAATTTCCATGTGGTGTTTTTAATGCTTGGAAATATAACACATTTATGTGAAGAGGGTGAAAAGGACCTATATCATTTCACGTTTCCAATGCTTTATTTTAATATTATCTCCAAGGAGAATGTGAAGGGTTAAATATGCATAACATATAATCCCTACAGCAACCAATAAAAAAATACAGACACAACCAAAATGCCAAGAGAAAAGTTAAAATGGAATACTAAAAATGATTCAGGTAATTCAATACAAGGAAGACCATGGGGAACAAAGAACCAAACCAACTGAGAGAGCAAAATGAAACCAAATCATAAGATGGCAGACTGACATCCAAGTATACCAACATGTACACAGTATTTTACTTTTCTAAAAATTCTAAATGCAAGGCAGAGATACAGACAGTAGAGAACAGACAAACAAGACCCTGTTCTAAGCTTCCCGCAAGAGATCTGTTGGTTACAAAGTCACAGAGAGGCGGAAAGAAAATGTCTGGGAAAAGACACCTCAGGAGGAGTCAGCGTACAAGCAGTGGCTGGCTACTTTGCTATGAGGTAACAGACACTGAGAAGGTGTTTACTGAGATAAAGAGGGACACATTGTGATGATAAAAGGAGCAATTAATCAGGAATTTATAAGCATTATAATTATCCACGTACCTAATAAAAACGCCTCAAATTGAATAAAAAAAACTTGATGATTGAAGGGAGACATAGAAGATTCCACAATTACTGTCGTTGATGGTAATACCAGTCCCTCAATGACGGATATAACAACAACAAAAATCAGGATTGGCATGTAAAATCTGAGGAACACTAGCCACTGCTTCGGTCTAATGGAAAAGTGTGGATCACTATGTCCAGCCAACACGGAATGCACACCCTTCTAAGGAGGACATGGTGCATTTGCAAGATGGTTGCCGTGACGGGCCAGAAAGCAAGTGCCAACTTTTTTTTTTTTTTTTTTTAAACACAAAATATATTCTCATCACAATGGAATGAACCTAGACCTCAGTAACAATAAGATATGTAGAAAATTCTCAAATATCTGGAAATTAAGCAACATAATTATTTTTTTTTAATTTAACTTTTTCAGTGCTCCAAGATTGTCTGTATAGCAACATACTTCTAAATAATTTACTGATTGAAAATAAAATCAGGGGCGACTGGGTGGCTCCGCGGGTTAAGCCGCTGCCTTCAGCTCAGGTCATGATCTCAGGGTCCTGGGATAGAGTCCCGCATCGGGCTCTCTGCTCGGCAGGGAGCCTGCTTCCTCCTCTCTCTCTGCCTGCCTCTCTGCCTACTTGTGATCTCTGTCTGTCAAATAAGTAATAAAAATCTTTAAAAAAAAAAAGAAAATAAAATCAATATAGGGGAATTTGAAAATACTATGAACTGAAGGATAAATATAGCAAACAGGGAGCAAGCTTAGAGCTCTAAAACATTTACATTAGAAAGTAATATACACTATGGAGTATTATGCCTCCATCAGAAAGGACGAATACCCAACTTTTGTAGCAACATGGACGGGACTGGAAGAGATGATGCTGAGTGAAATAAGTCAAGCAGAGAGAGTCAATGATCATATGGTTTCACTTATTTGTGGAGCATAACAAATATCATGGAGGACATGGGGTGTTAGAGAAGAGAAGGGAGTTGGGGGAAACTGGAAGGGGAGGTGAACCATGAGAGACTATGGACTCTGAAAAACAATCTGAGGGGTTTGAAGGGGCGGGGGGTGGGAGGTTGGGGGAACCAGGTGGTGGGTATTAGAGCGGGCACGGATTGCATGGAGCACTGGGTGTGGTGAAAAAATATTGAATACTGTTCTGCTGAAAATAAATTAATTAATAAAACAAATAAACAGACACAGGGTTAAATGAGGAAAACAACCTTCACTCTGGAAATAAGAGGCATGTGTGAGAGTGACAGTTCTCAACTGTGGTGTGATGTCATGCTTGTGTATCACAATCAGTTGTGAGATAGGTTGCAAGTGATCTGTTGCTAATAATAAAGTACTGACATTTGTGAATGATTCACTTTTAAATAAAAGTTAGGAACAGAAAAAAAAAAAAAAAGAAAGTAATGATATAAAATCAGTGCCCAAGAATCCATGCTAGTAAAAGAAAAAAAAATAATAATAAAGGAAATAAATCTGAAATAGAAGACAAGAATGACATAGAGAACAAGCAAGACCTACCATCAATAGTACCTTGGAGGGAATGACCAGACCAAGCTGACCACGGAAAGGAGGAACACAAAGGGCACCTGGGTGGCTGAGGAGGTTAAACGTTTGCCTTTCGCTCAGGTCATGATTCCAGGGTCCTGGGATCGAGCCCTACATCTGCCTCCCTGCTCAGCAGGGAGCCTGCTTCTCTCCCTCCCTCTGCCTGCCTCTCTGTCTACATGTGATCTCATTCTCTCTCTCTCTCTCTGTCAAATAAATAAATAAATAAAATCTTAAAAAAAAAAAGAAAGGAGGAACACGAATCATCAATACAAGAATCAGAAAGAGGCAGTTACTATACATTTTATGAATAGTAAAAGAGTAATAAGACAATACATCAACAATTTTACAACAGTACATTTGACAACTTAGATCATATGGAAAAGATTCTTAAAAAAAAAGAAAAAGAAAAAGACATAAGAAGAACCAACATGAGACATTTGCTATTTTAGCAGACAGCAAAGAAGTTGAATTTGTTAGCAAAACCTTCCCAAAATGACAACTCCAGACCAATTTTCTCTTTTCTGGTAAATACTACCAAGCAATCAAGGATAGAGTGATAATAGAGAAACACAGAATTTATATATGTATAATTAGTGTGGGTACATGTTAAGATGTTTCATAAATTCAAAGCTCATTAATATTCCCCCAATTAAAATATTTTTACAATATAATCTATGTATCTTTGTAAAAATTCATATATTACAGAACTTCAAATTATAAAATGTGAAGGCATACCATTTTCTTTCATTTTTTGACTCTACCCAATTCCCTTCCTCACCATCCCCATTTATTAGATATTTCTCTATATTCTCCCCAATAATTTCTGTACACTCCTAGACACACGTGCTTCTAAATGAGCCCATCTGAAACCCCTTCAAAATACCATATATCTTCTATTTTTCAGTGAGCACCTAGATTTGATTATTTCTGATAATGATAAATGTACTAGAAATGACTCATTTAAAATAATTGATTAGCATCCTTGATTATTTCCACTCAAATTTTATCCATCCTTCAAGACCTAATTCGGATGACGATCAAGCTTATATATAAAAATCTGAATAATTCAGTGGCCTAAATCATATTCAATCTGGACCCTAAATCATAATTTTACCACAGTTTCCAACGTACAGTGGCCCAGTTAGATATATATCCTTTGCTGAAAACACCAAACATCTGGAAATAATTTATTTAAATAAAACCAGTGGTTACGCGTTATGTATCATTCCCTCCTTGTGTATTTACTGATGCTCTTTCCCTCTAGCTGATGAGTCCTTTTCTTTTCTTAAAAACAAACAAAATTCATATTCTAGTTTTGATTTGTGTTAATTTTTGTTTCCTGGGGTTCTATTGTATCTGACAGTAAGTTACAGCTTTTCTGGTATGTGGCAGAAAAAAAGAAAATGTGAAATGGATTTGAAATTTAAAACAAGGGCCACCTTTTAGGAAAAATATCTGCATTCCAGGTAAACAGGGAATATTGAGAACTGGTACCCTCTGGACATTTCAGTATGTTTCTTGAAAATTAAGCCCTCACTCTGTTCCTTAATACACTCTTCTAAACCAGATTTTCATAATATATTTGCAAAGCACCTTTAATGTCAAATGATTTCCTGTACTCAACTTCATTATCATAAAAATGTCAGTTCTTCTGTAGTGAGGAAATCCAATTACTTATGACTAAGGTGTTTGGATGAAAATGACAAAACCAACAATTGTTAGTGGAAAAAGGCAGCGTTCTCTATAATCTCACTGGGGTTCCAATCAGGCTCTATGATTGTGGAAACAGGGAACCAAAAAACGAGGCTTTGCTGAGCTTAGACCACATTCAGTTCTTTCTTCAATTCAATTTTGTTAGCTTTCAAGAATAGCATCTGAGGGAGATTATGCCTCATAATATTTTCTTTTCTATTAAGTTTTCAGCTTTGGAGGAAATGAGGGAACTTTACACAGACCAAGAGGAGCGGTCCAGAACAGAAAAGAACAGGCTTGTACAGTGTTCATTTACCAGAAGGGTTTTTGTGAACAGAGCACACGGTTTTGACATGAGGAGCAGAGTTATGGAATCGTGGCTTCACCACAGGGTGTGTCGCTTACACAGAGGCTCCCACCCTCAGATTTCATCATTAAAATGAGGGGGGAAACATGGCCACTCAAGGTGACATTGTTAGGGCAATATAGTTGAATTTGTCATTGTATGTAAAGTTGCAACATAGAGTAGATGCATATTGCAGAAGTTCAAAGTCAGTTTCTGTCATTAAATAGTATGTCACATTTTAATAAAGAGTGCTTTAGAGTTAGCTAGATCTAGGTGAGTATCCTGGATCTGCGTTGGCTCTCTCTTTCATCTGGGGGAGTGGGATTAATTATTCCGCATCTCAGTTTTCTGTCCTAAAAACCAGAGACGATAAGTCTCAGTTGTGACGTTATCACAAGTTCAACAAGACTGGAATGAAATGTGTGGTACATGGTCAACCCCAAGACCTCAACTCACTCCCTAGTTCCTCGAATACTTTTCCTCTTGTCTTCACCACATACAGAGAATGAGTTGAGGTGATGCTTGTAGAAAAAGGTTAATTTCAGTGAGTAATAACAAGGAAGCTTTTCTTTTAAAGATAGATCTTACTACTCTAGGTGTGAGTGCCAAATCACTTTTTCTGAGAGTGTTTTTATCAAAGTACCCCTTTTCCCACTCAAAATGAAATAATGCCAACAGTTCTGACCTCCCTATGTTCTCATAACTCGAGGAACAGATTGCTCCCCTAATCTGAGTTTCTCTTACCGAAATTATCCCTAGAGATCCCCCAACCTTCATGTCTTCATCTGATAGAGAACATTGCGGGAATGTGATTCAGGAGAAATACAGAGTTTCCTAAGAAAATAATGGAGTTATTTATTTGTGAAAGTCTCTGAGGGAAATATGTCCCTGAACTCCGTCCCTGTGGGTGTCTCTAGGAAAAGGAGTATCTGCTTTCCAGAGCTTTCTAAAACTAGCTTTACAGCTAAATGATTTTAAGATTCTGACATCCTATAATTTTATAGCCCTCGGGTGCTAACTCTGTGATCATAAAGATTAAGATTTGTAAAGTCTGTTAATCTAAAATTTAACATGCTAAAGGCCTATCATTTAATCTCCTATTTGAATATTCCCATAAAATATGTAGCTTCTACATATTATACCTGACTGGTTAGGGACCTCTCTGGCCTTCTGAGCCCGTCTCTTTCTCTTCTACTCTAGAGCCTAAGAATAATAAAAGCCTCATATTTCCATGTGGCATTCACTGAATGAGTTGAACACCTATGCATCTTGCTTTAAATATGTATATATACATACACACATATATCGATTGATTTTGCATCATATACATATATATTTTCTGGTTATTTATCCCTTTATCAAATCCAATTTTGAGAGGTAATGAGGCATAAGGGAACAAATACCTGATCCAGAAATAACTAGGGTTTTAACCTGATGCAAAAGCAATGCCTCTTTTATCAATACCTACTTCCATGCTCTCATTATAAAAATCACAAATCTAGGATTTTCCCTCCTCCTGGAAGCCTGCCTGGATTAACCAGAGACAATTTCCAAACACATGAAATCTCAATTAAAATTAATCCTTTAATAAAGCCATGATATTGTAACTTTCTAAATATTTTGAATACATGCTGTACTCTTTAATTTGTTTGTTTAGACCGCAGATTCCCAGATGGCAAGATCACAGCTGGAGTACAAATAATGGGCAGGGACAAGCGTGCCAAGTTGTGTACACTGAGGGCTGCTTGTAGTCTGTCAGACTGTGCACAACTTGACGGAGCGACCACTAGGTGGGGCTGTTGCCTTGCATTCAAGGACAAGGGCGGTGTCCGTGCTCACCAGATCCACCATTGTTAGTGCAAAATCAATCGATAAAGCCTTCCCAAATGGCTGCATTAGTTCTTGTCTAAGCAGGCGAATCAATCAGCAATTTCTACTCCGATAAGGATGGCACATTTTCCCGAAGGATTTTTCACGTTGAAATACCTGTCTTTGCCATGTGAAGTTTAGGGATTTTCCCAAGGGAAATACATCTCCAACCCCCCCACCACACCATATAAGTACTTTTGACATGAAATTTGAACCAATTTTGTGGAAAGGGGCATATGACACCCATGACTTGGCCTTTAGATTAACTTTTTTCTCTGATTTTAAGCAGGGTATTTGTAGGCTTGGGTTCGGTCTGTCTCTGTGTAAAGATGTGCTTGGTTTGCAGCAGGCGGCATCTTCATCTAAGGCCAGGCACCACTTAGGGGTAACCTGTGGACCTGCAGTCAAGTTCCAGGCTCTGCTTCTGGCCCCACATACCAGAGATTCGGAGATATGAGGCATGCAGATGTTTTCTTGCAGACAGGTCAGGTGTGATAGGAGACACATGACATTTGTTTGAACAGCATGGTCAACACCACCCTAAGGATCCCACACCACCCAACGCAACATAAACTTTTCTAATAGTTAAATATTTTTAAAAGTGAAAGAAAAAGGTAAATTAAATTTAATTATGTGTTCATCTAATCTGTGTTTCCAATATGTCATTTCAACAGCAATCTACATAAAACATTTATTAATGAGATAGTTTACCTTCTGTTTTCCTTGTGCTAAATCATAGACACGAGTGTTATTTTATACTTTTAGCACATCTCAATCCAGATGCTACGCTTTTATAGGGAATATGTGATCTCTTTTTAGGATTTCATCTTCATTGCAGCTGCAAAATAGATCCACATACCCAAATTGTCGCAAGCACCAGTGTCTTCCAGTAACTGATTGAGTAGTAGATTCTTTAAGTTTTAAATCAATTACAATGACATAAAACAAAATACCTCAGCTCTTCAGCAGCATATGGTAAATGTCAGGTGCTCAGTAACCAGGAGAGGCTAAGCCATAAAGTACCACGCTAGACTGAAAATAATCTCTGTGGGGGTGTCTGGGTGGCTCAGTGGTTTACGCCTCTGCCTTCGGCTCAGGTCATAGTTCCAGGGTCCTGACCCAGCCCCACACTGGGCTCTCTGCTCAGCAGGGACTGCTTCCCCCACCCCCCTGCCTGCCTCTCTGCCTACTTGTGATCTCTCTCTCTCTCTCTTTCTGTCAAATAAATAAATAAATAAATAAAATCTTAAAAAAAAAAAATCTCTGTGGACCTTGCTATGAAAAAAAGAGACAATCCGTCTATAATCCTCGGGGAACTTCTGGATCTGAGAGCCACTGTCCCATTGGCCTAACTCATCTCCCCAACATGACCACACATCTTTTGAAAGCAGGACCCTACATTTATGAACTCTTTGTTTTTATAGAATCTAGTACAGTATTTGTCACACTTCAGCAATTTGATGAATACTTGCGATTTAAATTGAATGATGCATCTCTTTTCAGATATAATTTAACCCATGAAAATGGATGGAATTCATTAATTATTGTTAATATGATCCTCGCATTCATCAAATATGACTACTGATTGATTGGTATGGAGCTAAACACACCTCATGACCTCAATAATCCCAACTCAAATGGGGTTCACGGAGATGACTAGCATCAGCCTATTTCACTGAGAGACCAAAATAAAAAAGAAGAAGAAGAAGAAAGAAAGAAAGAGGAAAAAAAAAGAAATGTGCCTTTTATTACATTTATATCCTGCCCCTGACAATTATCGAACTTTACGAATCTCAACCTCATTACATTTGGATGGGAGCCAACGGTCTTCAGGAAAGAGTACTAAAAATTAATGATGGTGAATTGCTGGGAAAAAATGGTGGAAAGAAGACATATGGTTAATGATGACCTATTATTGCAGAAAAATGCAGAAGTTTGCACAAGTGCTAGGACAGCAGTTAGACAAGTGATGCTTGCAATGCCAGGGTGCAGAGTCGGGACCATGTAGGTCCTCCAGAAACCACGGCTTTTCTTCCAGGATCATCTGTGATATGCACCAACACCTCCTGGTTGCTGGGGTTCAGCAGGTGAGGGAAGTTTGTCACAAACCACAAAAAGAGACAATTGGGGGAGAGGGGTTTTCTCTGTATCCTTTAAATTGAATGTAGCGGTGTGTGAGTTTAGCACAAATGTATGGAACATTGTTACACCCAGCTCACCAGCATGGATGCGGAGAGGGCTGCATTCTGAAATTTCTTGCCCAGAATAATGAAATAGCTCTTCCTGTCATCAGGAAATAGTGGAATCTGAATGAAAGACATTCACTCTTTTCAAACATAGCAATGGTGTCTAACCCAATGCATACCAAAGGAATGCCCTCTCAGAACACTGTGTCCAGATTTTTTGTTTTCTGGAACGGATAAAGTGCGCCATAAGTTTATTTTGGGGAAAAAAATGAGAGAAATGGAGTTTAATGCAAATATCTGGAATTTTAAAGGAACAACCCACACCAACGTTGCCTTGTCCATCTTGAATTCCGCATAAATGTTGAGAGTGATTTGCTTATAATTCTTTAACTGCTAATGAAATTGAAATTCTCTTAATCAAATCGAAGAAGACATTGGTGGTAACAAAGTGATTATTAACATTGAAGTAGGATTAGAGAATAGGTTGCAGAAAAGGCTCCATTCTGCCCAAACCTACAACCCATCCTATCTGCAAGCTCCTGAAAGCAGGTGCATGAAGCACAAAGAATGACCAACACTTCAAGGAATATTCAGTCTTACAAGCTTGGCAACTGAACTCTGAAAGACAGGTTTGAGTCTCAAAGCTTACCATGCTTTTTTTATTTTTTTTTTATTTTTTTTTATTTTTTTATTTTATTTTTTTTTTTTTTTAAAGATTTTATTTATTTATTTGACAGAGAGAGATCACAAGTAGGTAGAAAGGCAGGCAGAGAGAGAGAGGAGGAGGAAACAGGCTCCCTGCCGAGCAGAGAGCCCGATGTGGGACTCGATCCCAGGACCCTGAGATCATGACCTGAGCCGAAGGCAGCGGCTTAACCCACTGAGCCACCCAGGCGCCCACCATGCTTTTTTTAAAGAATCTTTTTCAAACCAGGTCTCAGTCAGCTCAGACTCAGGATAAATGTGTGGAAGAAGAAACACACACACACACACACACACACACACACGGTAAACTACACTTCAGATTGAAACCTATCACTTACTAGATATGGGATGTTGGGCTCATTTTATTCAAATGGAAAGAACCAAAATATCAACATCATCATTCTTTTTTTTTTTTTTTTTTTTTTTTTTTTCCACAAGTAGGCAGAGAGGCAGGCAGAGAGGGAGAGAGGGGAGGAAGCAGGCTCCCTGCAGAGCAGAGAGCCCGATGTGGGGCTCGATCCCAGGACCCTGGGATCATGACCTGAGCTGAAGGCAGAGGCTTTAACCCATTGAGCCACGCAGGCGCCCCAACATCATCATTCTTGTAAAAGATTGAACGCATGTCAGTCTCCCAGGAGAAATACAGCGAGTGACGACTGCATGTTTGTTGATTGACTACACTGGTGAATGCGTAAACACGTTAACATGACAGTTTGAAAGTGCCTAAAGATGCTATGCATCTTTAAAGTTTTTAAAATTTTTGAGAGAATAGTAAATTCACATATGATAATAGTAGATTCACATATGGTCCAGAGAAATCCTGGACACCCTTCACCCATTTTCTCTAATTTTAACATCTGGGTCATGACTTCAAGAATCTGTGCGTCCCCTACTCTCTCTAGTGTGGGGTGCTGGAGACAGCAGCAGCTTAAGGTCCGTGCAATTTGAAACAGAGTGGCATGCGTCAGGATCCGGAGTGAGAGGCTGGCTTTGGCATCTCTGTGACCGCCCTCACTGAGCGAGCCTCGACACTTTTGCTTCTGCCCTCTCTGCAGGCACTGCTTCAGCCTTCTGGGGGGCTCTGAGCCAAGACTCGGGCTGACCAGCTGCCTGGTCGAAGGCTGAGGAGGACTGTTTTTTGTTTTTTGTTTTTTTTTTTTCCTGCTCTGAGGAGCTTGACCCGGTGTTGCTCAGCCAGCAGCGTCAAAAGGAATGCAGATCTCTACCCCGAGGCAAGTCCAGCTCCACATTCCCAGTTGGAAAGCTGATTCCCCAGGTCTGCTGTGCTGAGACTGCACCCAGGGACCGCACTGCACCCTGCTCTCCTGGCCTAGGCCCTTCCTCCATCTTTCTCAGGAAATAGAGGACTTCAGTTAAGACTGCCTTTACTTCCTACTGCTTCCTATTAAGGGATATCACCTGGGAGATTGGGGCTCGCCCCTGCAGCCCCATCCAGCTCTTCGGCGGTCCTGTGCACTGTGGGATGTTTAGCAGCATCCTGGTCCCTCCTCTTCAGATGCCAATAACATAACTCTGACAACCGGGAATGACTCCTGATCTGGCACCAAGTCCCCTGGGGGTGAGGGTGAAAGCTCCCCTTGTTTGAGAAGTATGCGACAGACTTCTCTCTTCCATAACTGTCCTCTCGTGCCTTCTCGATCATCTTGTATCATTGGGTATCTACGATTTACTAGTTACCTTCCCACTCTCAAAGTTCTTATTCCCACTGCCTCCTTTCATGGTGTATATAAAGCCAAACCTGCTATTCCAGATGGAACATGAATAAATAGCCATACTGTACAAAAGAAACCAACACCGAGCTGCCTTGGCTTTGTGATCCTTCCAGCTGCGAGACCCTTGCTCTTTGGTCCTTCCACTTGCAAGAAAGAGCGACACTGAACACACACGTGTGCACACTGTGTCCTGTCTCTTCGGGTTTTGACCCCACGATTCTCAGGATTATTTTGCCAAAATTTCAATTGGCCTCCCTCTTGCTTAAATCTTGTGGAAACTTCTAATTTCTCATGTTTGATATAGCCTCTGCAAATTATACAGCCTTCAACAGGTTCTCAATCTGCACACATTTTATATAGTTTCCTATTGGCTCCAGGCTGGGGTACAATTCATCGGATCCCATACATGCATCTAATATCTCCCTTACTGTTGTGCTAAGTGATGTCTTCATATGACAGCCTCTCGCGCTGTTCAGTGACTCCTGGGCCACGTGCCTTTCACTTGCACAGAATCAGCACGAGCATGGTGTCCAACATACAGTCTGTAGCTGAAATGATTGCCCTCAATGGTCCGTTCAGCCGTTTTCCCTCTGTCAATAGTATCCTCTCCATCTTTTTCACTGGCTACTCTTTGTCTGGAAACAGGAGTTTTTCTTTCATCCAAACATCTTCCTGTTCACTAACATCCTCCCAGGGTAAGCCCAACAATGTCTATAGCTTCGGCAACCTTGAAATTTTATCAAAAACTTCTCTAGTCAAGACATTCGCTCTTGACTCCATGCTCTCTAGACAGATATCACCAAGATATTTCCCAGAGACCTCAGGCAAAGACTGTACACACTGACTAATTACATTCCAAAACCTCAGTGCCTAACTCACTGAAGAAGAAAACTAAAGAGAAAAAAGAGGAAAAAAATATTAAAAAGGAGGAGAAGAAAAGGGGAAAACAAAACAAAACAACAACAACAAAAACAACCAAACACAGTTTTCCCATATGTTCCTTTCCTATATCCCTTACCTGGACTCAATTTGACAAAACTAGGAAACAGTGTCTTTGTTACTGAATCCCTACAAATATCACCAGCCCTTTAATTCCTTCTTTCTGTATCTCCCTGTAAAGGCGTCCCCCGCCCCCCCTTCATTCCTGTTGCTATTACCTGAATTCAAACATGTTTCATCTCCATCTCTGTTCTCTCTCTGTTCTGATGTCACATGCACAGTAGAGCACAAGAGTGGGCGCATCGGTTGCTGGGCTACTTCTGTTCCTACAAGGCAGATGCAGTAAGCCTGTGCTGTCCAACCCAGTATCTCACTCCATCCTGGACCCCTTCGTATCTGCAGCTTCAGCCTCTCCCCTGGTATATTCCAGGCTGCTTGCTGAAATGTAAGGGACCTGCTTCCCATGTCCCCAGGCTTTTGCTCCATTCCCACATCTCTTGGGGCCAGCAAGCCTTTACTCTACCCTGAAAAGCACAATGAAGACTTGCATTCCACTGGAAAGCCTTTCTTATGACAGTTTCTTCACACTCTGACTCTTCCTCTGAACTTCCAGAAAGCTCATCAGGTCATAACCATTTACATAATGATGCCCTCTGTCACACCAGCAGCTCTTTCATAACAGGGACCTTATATTAGGCACATTTTTATTTACAGAACTTAGCTATGATTGGCATTTAGTAGATGATCAGAATGTTTGTTGGTACACGGAAACAAAATCACAACACTCTTATTCCATGTCACCTTCTTTCTGATCTAGGTGATACTGTTTCTGTTCTCAGCGAATTTATAATAAAAGGTAACATTTAAATTAATGGAATTAAGTTCATAACTTAGAATAGTCCTGTTGCTTGCCAGTCTCATGAAAACAGAAAGGATCATCTGCTAAAATTGGAATTTCCATTCCGTATGGTCCATTCAGTGATGTGTCGTGTGTGCAGTTTGCAGACAGCCTCGTTTACCACAGCTCGGCTCCTTCGGCTTCACATGACCTTTTACATTTGCAGACTCCTCACATCTGGGCTTACGACCATATAGTCAATGGATCCCCCTTGAAAGATGAGAAAGAGATGCTTGATTCTTCTATCAATCTCATTCCTGCTTTAAATATTTGACTTAATGGAATTTTATAGCTCTTCTTTTTCTTTGCAATATAGACCTTAATTTCTTGGCATTTTATAGCTCTTCTCTTTCTTTGCAATACAGACTTTAATTTCTACAAATTGACTTCTAGTTTGAGACTTGCTTTATTATTTTATTACAGCACGGGCAACCATGAACGCCTGCTTCTCCAAGGGGTAAAATGTGCCTTATCACAGAACATGTCTGACTCAGGTAGGAGTTGCTTTCCCCCTTTTCTGGATCAAATGACTGATTTGAATTTAGGTCTTCCAGCTCAAAATATATAGCTCGGTTCTGTGTATCCAAAACTTCTTGTTAATTCTACAAGTGTGAGAGGGGAAAACTGTGCCAACTTTACAGCCGAATTCTGGAATAGAATTCGAGAGAAGGGGGAAATAAAAACAATGACTTCTTGGAGGAAGACTCTCCCTCAGATTGATTTCTAATAGAAGCTGCTAACCAAGCAAAATCCCCGGAATGCTCGTCTCTCACCATACTCCATCTGACATACGGCACTGGGGACTCTCTGGGAGCAATGCATATGGCCGAAAGATGTGGTCAGCTTTCTTCTTCTGATGTGACGTTTGGCTTCCTTTTCCATCAAGATAAGGTGATACATCTTATATGCATCAGGCTTTAGGGAACTCAAAGTTTCCACCTGCCTGTCCAATGGGGTAGCCACTAGTCCTATATGACCATTCATGATAAAATTTAAATTAAAGAAAATGAGATAAAATTAAAACTCTGTTCCTTCATTGCACTAGTCACATTTCAGTGGCTTGATAGTTAAGTGTCCCATCATCACAGAAACTTCCATAGGACAATGCTATTCAAGACCCAATGCAATTTGCTGCTCTCTGTAGAAATCTGGCTAAGGTACATACCAAGAATTCAGTTCCAAATTTGTACGATCTCTTATTTATCTTCCAAAAAGTACATGGGAAAAAACTCTCACTAGATTTGGAGATCTTGGGACTACAAATCTCATTTTATTTATGTTTTTGTTTTCAGAGACTTGTACAGGCATGATGTACAGTAGCTGTCCTATATAAGCTTGCTGAAAGAATAAACAAATGCATGAATTTATTTGTTTTTCCTTTAGAGCTAGGATTTGTAATATTTCTGTATTCAGCCCTATTCATTTGCTAGGAAATATATTCAACTGCTAAAAAAGTGACCAAAAACATATTGGATACCCATTGCTTAACCATGTGTTAGGCTCATACATTTATTATTTAATTATGTTTCCTACAATGAACCCACTGAAGAAAATATTACAGCATTAAGATGTTTACCAAGAAATAACTGAAAAATTGGCTGCACCAAGAATCACACTCAAATCCGTCAGAAGGTAAGTCCGTTTATGTCCTAGAACCCCAGTCCTCCTGTGCAAGACAGCACCATATCTGGGGAAGACTAAGAACAATTAGCTCTTATTTAGCACACGATGGCTGACTTACAGTTTAAGGTGTCTACATTACTTCCATTTCTGGAAGCGAAGCCCTGCCTTGACTTTCAGGAGACCATATTATCGTCCTGTTCTTCAAATCTTCCAGTTGTCTCTTTGAAGTCCTCCTAATGTCTCTGTGTGTTGGTCCTAGAGGTCGAGAGGAGGTTGGGTTTTTGTATTCTTGGAACTTGGCGAAAGTGTAAGTCCATAGGGGGCTCTTTCAAATATTGGTAGAACATTAAAAAAACACTGAATGAAATAGTGGATAAGAAACACAAATACACATAACTAGAAGTCTAAGATTACCTTAAATGTAATTGGACCCTGCCTCTCATCTTGATAGTATCGCTGTCTCGATAGCAATTGCTTGGTTATTTGAAACTTCCAGTGAGGGGTGAAAACTAACTTTTCTTCCACCACTTGTGGTTTTTGGAGGAGCACTTCCTGTGATGAGTGCAACTCACTGCCTCCAGATGTTTGTCCACTCTACCTCCTTCTTCTCCCTCAGTCCTCACTGAAGGAGCCTATCACCACTTCCACCGGGTAGTTTTTTGGATGTGTGAAGGCACAGAGAGACTTAACAGACAACCTAAAATAGACCTGGGAGCACAGATATCAAGCTCCAGGTCACTTGCGTCCTTTCTTGAAAAGTGAAGCTGGAGCTCCTTGGTGCCACCATACTGGCCTTGTTTTCTCCATCGTAATTCTTTAAACTTCTGATGACCCCCAGTAGACAAGCATGGCACATCTGAACACACGCTCGCCCTTAGCTTAAATTCACAGAAGCACGCCATGTGAAAATACAAAGGACTGCAAACATTATGTATTCCATTGCCCCACACATCCTTTCTTGCGTCTGGGTAGACAAAGAAGTCCTGGATGGTAAGTGACTCAGTCAGAGTTATATTACTGGTAAATAATAAAGAGCCAGGACTGCTTTGTTTTGTCTTCCTGTGGGTGGGATGCTATCTTCTTCAGTCTTTTTTTTTTTTTTTTTTTAAGTAGGTTCCATGCCCAGCATGGATTCCAACACAGGGTTTGAACTCAGGACCCTGAGATCAAGACCTGAGCTGAGGTCAAGAGTCCAGTGTTTCCCTGACTGAGCCAGGCAGTGTCCCTTCTTGAATGTGCTTCTTAGTACAATTTATCTTTCTTTCTTGTAAAGTATTATTCTACCTCAAGGAAATGAGGAACCCTGGTGACCAACTGAAGAGTTTGAGAAATAGCAATGATTTATCCCATTCAATCTTGCAAGTCACACAGTGAACGGCTACTTTTTCCATTGGCCAAAGCTTACAGATTTTAAGAGCAGAAAGAAAGAGTAGTAAATTGTATTTGAAACACGCCGGGTTGTCATCTTACCCTTGTCATAAACTGTCAGTTTTCATAATTGGTAAATGTGGTAATGATCTCTACCCCATAATCTCTTAGCCTTATGACTTTCTGTTTAATACTCATTACTTCCAGTCGTCAGCGCCACCACACAGAGGGGACCATGTCCATCATATTCAGCCCCATCTCCTGGGGGACTGTTCATGTGAAACAAACCCCACCATTGATTTTACCGAGATGATGGATATGAAAGTGCAGTGCAGCATCTCAAAGCCAAGGACCCAGACTTAGACTTTAAGACCACATCTCAGTCATGACTTATAGAGCATTTTGTGTCCTCTGGTGCTATACAAAGCCCAAATCATGCTTCGACTAGTGGAATGTGACTTTTTCCTGGCCTTCACTCTCTTCTTTGGTAAGGATCTCCTGCTCTATGTTTGGCTTTGTCATCCCAGAACCCATAGACAACCCATAAAAAGGATTAACTGTTCTCGGGTGACCCGTGGCACACTGTTTCGGAAATGCATGGCATTTTTTACTTCTTTCGTTGAATGACATACTTCTGTCTTCTTTCGGTTTGGGATGAATTGCTGTCCAAATTGATCAAGCCTTGGCCAAGAGGCCAGTTTCTGGCATTACTATTTGGAACATATCTCATATGGAATTCCCTTAGCCCTTCAAGTAGAGAGACACAAAGTAGTCTATACTAGGTCCAGGGGGAAGTTCTAGAGTTTTCATCACCTATTTCTTTTCCTGGCTGCTTCTAGCTGCCGGATGCCATGGACACAACAGACTTCCATATTAGCTCATGGTGCCCATTTGTTTAATTGGAACTGGTTCCACATATGAGCCTTGGACTTGAGGTAGAATTAGGTAGGCCTCGAGATGGTTATATTTCCCCCCATTTCCAAGGGCTTACAAAATAAGGTTTTTGCTTTTCTCATTGTGCCTTCCGATACGTGCTCTACTTCGTAACCAGCACAATCTGCTAACAATATAAATCAGACGATGTCTTCCTTCTGTCTACATACCCTTCAATAAATTCTCATTGCAATCGTAATAAGGTTCAGATGCTTCCTTGTGATGAAGGAGGGTCACCCGCTTCCTCTTCAAGCTCATCCCCGTCTCATCCTTGCTGCCGTTCTTTCTGGGAGCTTTCACTGCTCCCTGCGTTGCTGGTGCGTCCGGGCCTTCCCCTCTTGGCATTAAAGTATTTATCTAAAATAGGTCTCTTAATTATCATGCATCAGGATGTTCTGTTTGTTTATAGCTTTCTTTCCAATTTGCATCTACTTAATTTTTTTTTTTTTTTTAAGTTACTTGTGTTCTGTCCTCTGGCCTCCTAGCAAGTAAACTCCAGACGGGCACCACTCCTGTCGAGTCTGTTTTCTGTTACCATGTCAATGTCTCATGTGGGGCCGGCATACAGAAGGCCACAAATAAACGCTGATTGCAGATTTATTGGGGGTAAAATCATTAGAAGCATTTTTATATTATTGGGAGCTCCGTCAGTTACTTACTGGATGGCTTCACGTCCAATAACAGGTGTTTTCTAATAGGTAATCAAAGCATCTTTGATATAAATAAATCTTTAGTGTCATAAGATGATTTTATCACCAGAGCATCCAGAGATGACTAAATCCATCTTTGTCAATCACTTGTTTTTCCTTAGAGGTCTGCAAAAGAGATGTGTATAAGCCACACCGGAAAGATGTAGCAATTGAACGCTTCCTGGTCATATTTGTACGATACCAGGGCAACCTTCGGTGATCGCGGCTATAGCACTTCATTTGGAAAGTGGTCACTGTTCCTATTTTACTCATCTAAGCTTAAAAAAAAAATTGCCATAGGGAGGGACAGATAAGTGAGAAAAAGGAGGAAGACCAAAAGATAGGGAAAGGTAGAGATGCCCATCCCCACCACCGCCGCGCTACTCTGGCTCTGATTCTTCCACACATAACAGGAGAAAAGAGAAATCATGCCCAAATTCAGAACCTTTAAATAACTGTGACCCCGTTCACTACACAACACAGTGTAGGTGGCACAAAATCCTCTGTGCTATGCTTCCAGGATGGGAAAGCCAAAGCGAGAAGCATCAAGAATCTCTCTCTGGATGGCCCCTGCTGCCATGGACTTGCACCCACAGGTTTTCAGATGGTAAAGACCCAAGAGACTGCCAGGTTGGGGATGGGGCATTTGGGTGGGGCCCAAAGGAGGGCCTTTCTGACAATATGGCCTTTGAACAGACACTTCAGTGAAGTGATGGAGGAAACTATGTGAATTTTGGAGGAAAAAGAACTCCGGGCAAAAAGGCAACAAGAGCAAAGGCCCTGCGGTTGAATGTGCTTGGTGCTTTCTGAAAGAAGCCAGGAGGTCAGCGTTGCCAGAACAGAGAAAAAGAGGCAGCCTGAGGCCCAATGACACCACCAGAGAACCTGCAAGAGTTTTAACAGTTGGGGTGCTTTAATTTCTTTTTTTTTTTAATGAGATGGGAAACCACAGGTAGTATTGAATGGAAGAATACCCAATTGACTTAAATACCCAATTTTGGGGTGCCTGGGTGGCTTATTCACTAAGAGTCTGCATTTGGTTCAGGTCATGATCCCCGGGTCCTGGGATGGAGCCTCACCTCGGGCTTCCGGCTCAGCAGGAAGCCTGCTCCCTCTCTCGCTCCCCCTGCTTGTGTTCCCTCTCTCATTGTCTCTCTGTCAATTAAATAAATAAATAAAATCTTAAATGAATAGGCACACAATTTTATTTAAAAATGAAAGAACATGAGACCAGGATGTTGGATGATTAGACTGTTTCACTCGGTCAGTGGGACACGGCCAGCATTGGAGTGACAGGAAATGCTATTTCCATAACGACGATACGTGGGATCCAGTGGCCTGGACAGAGGCAGAACATAGGAAACATTCTGAGAGAAGATGAATTCAAGCCCAGCAACACAGAGGAGGTCATGACAGATCTCATGATGTCATGGTTGTGGTTTTTAGAGGTTTTTTGTGTGTATAATTTTGTTGTTATCCTATCCCTTAGAGGATGAATAGTTATAAGGAGTCTCCTTAGGGCCATTTTGGTTGGGGAGAATGGTAAAGAAATACTAAACAGTCCCATTTAGTTTCTGACTCTCTCCAGGCCTGAAATGTACCCATCCCCCCCCAGCCCCCCAACTCCATAACTTCTTTCCTGAAATGCACAGGAAGGGGCCAAGTCAGGACTGTCTACTTTGTCAATCAAGGGTTCAGGACCACTAGCATGTCCAAAATATTTGTCTTTGTTGTGAGTAGCTATTTCATAACTTCACTAGGGAAAGATTTTATTTTATTTTATTTTACAGTCTCGAGAAGACAATATAAATAAGGAGACTAAAAGCAACCACGTCAGATACATCTTTCAAGGATTCTGCCAAGATCTGTCAACATGTGTCTCTAAATAACCAGTGACAAATGTTGTGTTGACATATTTCTCCATTTCCCAGTGAATAATTAACAGCAAATGTCAGGGAAGGCTGGTGAAATAATTTCAAACAAATAAAAACCCACTTCCAACTCATTTCAAGCATCTATAACCCTACACACGTAGGAAACAAAGCGAACTATTCCCCAAATTATCAGAAACCCGGGTGCCTTCTAGGCATGGCAGAATTCTTTCTTTCTTATCATGTCAAAGAGAAAATACGCAGAGAGCTAAAAGTGCGGAAAGTCACTTGGAGACACTTAACGAAGGTAATCTGTTATTTCTACGGCAGTGGGGGCAGTGTGGTGTGACATGAGCAGAAAGCCTCTTAAGTCAAGTAAATGCACGTTCACATCTTGGCACCAACACATTCTCACACCGTGACCTTGAGCTCCCGAATTCTTGTCTTAGTCTTTTCATTCATTAAACAGGAGTAATAGCCCCAAGTTGGCAAGGCTGTTGGAAGTTTGAGATAATATGCTTACTTGATGAGGGTCACACTTGGTTTGGTTACACGGGCGACCATGGAGACTGTCCATGAGTTAATGAGATTGAAGAGAGGGTAAGCGTTGTACCTCCCAACACACCCTGCATGCATGCAGTAGCACCCACAGATTGCCCTCCCCCACGTCCCTGCCCATTGAGCACCTGGCCTTTGATAACTGTCTTTGTGTATATTGATTCCATGCAGCAGGGACAGCCTTGGACTATTGAGGTAGGAATAACAAGTTAACGACACTCTCCAGATTTCTTCATCCATCATATTGAAACTTTATAGTCTATTGCAAAGGGTATTTTGTATATTATCGAATTGTAGCTAGAATACTGTATTATGTATTGCATTAGCTGGCGAAGAGTAGACACTCAATAAATATAAATAAAATTTGAACCATCTGAGACTGTTTTTTGGCTGATGGCCAAACTTAGAGTTTGTTCTTCCTAATTTTTGGAAGGGAAAGTTCTTCTCGGTACCCCCAAGCACCTTTCATAGCAGAAAAATTGGAAAAATATATTTCACCTTGGTAGAGATTAATTTACATCTACTCTTTAATTACACAGTTTACACAAACTTTGTATCAGAAGAGAATTAGCAATGAAAACTGAAATGGGAACATTACGCTTATTTCCTGATGTGTACTCCATAATGATCTATGACTATTCTTTGCCTTATAAGATTAAGAAAATCATCTTTTTAATTAAAAAGATGATTTTAAGTTTTATTTCCGCAGCTGCCTTCCTGATGAAAGTAGAATAGATTTCACAGCTAGATGAAATGCCAGAGATTTTCCAGAGCTGTACTAATCAGTATGTTTGTCTATGAATGTTTTAAAATTGGCTCATCCATAAACTTACCCATTTTATTTGGTATTATGAAAATAGTATTTTTTGTATTTGCAATTTTGTTGTATTTTTTACATGCCTGTGAGATTAAAGTGGTTACAGATGTACCTTTTACAACAGAAGTGAGCAAACAATGACTCACTGGTTAAATATGACCTACCACCTGTTTTTCTATGGCCCTCAAAGCTAAGAATGGTTCCTAACTTTGAAATTATTTAAGGAAAAAAAGAAGGAGAATGATTTTTGTGACATGGGAAAATTATAAAACATTCAAATTTTAGGGTCCATAAATAAAGTTTTGTGGGCACACAGCCATGCTCATTTGTTTCCTCATTGCCCACACTGCGTTGATGCTCTACAGTAGCTGAGTCAGGTAGTTGTGTTAAAGGTATGGTCCGCAAAGCTCCAAATATGTGCTGTTTTGTTCTTTACAGAAGAAGTTTACCAAACTCCATTCTGCAGTGTATTAAGAGATTTCCATACATTCCAAACATTAAATATGAACCAGTAGGACAGCAGAGGGCCAGAGAATCTGTGCTTTCTGTGAAGGTATATCCCTAATCGGAGATGTAGCTTGCGTTGGCAAGTAGATCTTCCTTTGAAGGCATTTGGTGAATAAAGATGTGACGAAGTGGTGATATTATTACATTAAAGAGGCTTTATAAATTCGATGAGGGATTTATGAAAATTCAAACTTGCTAACTATGAATTTTTCTGTGAATGTCTAGAAACTGCTGTGCTTCGCAAAAGAATTCCTTCCCAATTCAAATCAAATTCATTTTCTTTTTTTTTTTGTGGATTAAACATTTATGAGTTACATTTATTGGATCCTGAATAGAATTTTCACTTGCTGATACAAATACTTTGCTGGCCAAGGGCTCTGTCTGCTTGTTGCGCGGTCCTCTGTCCTCTCCATCCATCTTCAGGAGTACTATTTCATCCCCTTCTTTGTTAGCGTGCAGGAAGTTTGATCTTCTAAATAAATAAATAAATATATAAATAAGGCACAAAGGATACTAGAATTGTTTGATTCAAAAAGCTGATGAAGTTTACAGAGCTCTGACCTAAAATAGGACGGTCAGGTGGATTTTAATCAGACTTTCTTTATATTAGGAATCTAATTTTTCTCTAATACAATTCAACTCTGAGGCTGAAGTTATTTTTCTTAATGATTTTGGCAGCAAAAGCAGGGAAAAGGTGTTCTTCTCTTTCTCTTTGTGATATAATGGTTCACCAAAAACAGTCTGTCTCAAAATTTAGTTAGTTGTGTCGGTTTTTCCAGTAGCAAGATAAGACCAACATGGAAAGAGACTCACTGTAGGTAAAGCAACCAAGTCTGACGGTCTGGTGCATGCAGACAACTTTGCTGCTTATTGGGTCCTTGATTAAGACTGATTTACAGGAGAAGTGATAGCTTATCCAAGCAAAAGAATGACAGCTTCGAAGGCAGAGGTTATTACAGATAAACCATATTGGCTAAAAGCATGGGTCTGGGATTTAGACAAGTCTGAGTTGAAGTACAACTTAATCAGCCAAATGTTATTACTGTAAATATATATATATATATATATATATATATATATATATATATAACTTCCTGAATCCCTTACCTAAAAATGATGGCGATGATAATGATAGTGTCCCTAGTTACTTCCTCTTAAGTTGTTAGATTGATTAAATGAAGTATTATACACAAAGTCCTTAACACAGTGCCTGGTACATGTAGGAAAAATATATGTTATTCAGAATAATAAAAATGAAATAAGAACATCAACTACTATTGGTTTGCACCATGTCATGGAGGGACATATTCTGACTGTAAGGTCAAGGGGTTGGCACATCACCTGGTACATAAGAGCAAAGCTTAGCTCATCTGTTAGTAGATAAAGTGGTAAGTTATTAGAAGAGATCATTGAGGGCAAAATCCAGCACAGCAAATTGGTCCAAAGCCAGGCTCCATGGTGATAATTGGGACAAAAAGAGAGGAGAGACTCAGTTGTCAGAACTGAGCACCTGCTTTTTGCCAGACAAACAGAGATGTCTGGATCTGATTCTGGCACCTCAGTCATCTAGTTAGAGATCTTTATTTACTAAGATCCCCCCACTCTGGGTGACTGAGAAGAATGAGTTCAAGTCTCAGAAGGGATCCAACAAAAATGGAAATTCACAATCAGCTTGCACTGATCGGAAAGCCCAGACATCTTTTTTCATATGTTTCCTTCAAAGTCTCAGAAAATATTCCTAACTACATGTGTATACTTCATAAACATTTCCTAGCTGTGTGAAGTGGCTGCAACATACGAGACCCATAGTAACAGTGCTGGTCGAGCGAATAAACGTGTGACATTAATATTGGCTTAATGCCTACTTACATGTGGGAGATGTGATGGCGAATAAGATATCATAGGCAAATTTAAGGAGTTCACAGTTTAATGGTTTAAGTGAACATTTTTAGTGAAAACTAACATAACTATTTGATATAATTAATTTGGGTGCTGCATTGTAGAGTTTCCAAACATACTCCCTCATTTCATTTTCAAAATAGCTTTGTGAGAAAGATATTTTATTCTTATGCTGCAGTTCAGAAAATGAAAGTCCAAAGAAATTACATAATTAACCTAAGGTTTCATAGCTAATGACTGTAGGAAGCAGGTCCAGAGGCAACCTTTGGCCCCTGCCTCTAACCCTAACATGTGCTGGCCTTTCTTACTCCTTGGCAACCATTCTCAGAGGGATTACAGCATTAATAAGATATTTTGAACTCAAAAGTTGATGCTATCCATCTTAGAAGGAGTTTTCATAGTCTCACAATGTAGGCGGGGACAAGTTGAGAAGGGAGCCATCAAGCCTTAATGCAAAGAACCTAGATTGGGCCATCCATCATATGCTACAGTTAGATGGGGAGAAATTTGACTAGAAGATATGGAGACATGCTCAGAACTTAAGTCTGATGTTTTAAAAAGTGTAATGGTTAATTTTATATGTCAGCTATGGTGCGCAGATATGGGAGCAAACATTGTTGAGGGTGTTTGAGGGGGTGAAATTAATATTTAAAGTGGTGGACTTCAAATAAAACAGATTGCCCCATTCGTGTGGGTGGGTCTTACCTAATCAGTTGAGGTCCTCAACAGAACTTAAGAGTGACCTCCCCAAGCAAGAGGGAATTATAGCAGCAGGCAGGCTCTAGACTTGGGCTTCAAGATCAACTCTTCCCTGGATCTCCAGGCTGCTAGCCCACCCTGCAGATTTTGGACTTTCAAGTCTCCATACTTGCATGAGCCAATTCCTTAAAATCTCTCTCTCTCTCTCTCTCTCTCTCTCTCTCTCATATACACATAGGAAAGATAAAAGGAGATAAATGATAAATACACTCCCACATACAAACAATCCTGAATTTGCCATCCCTAGAGAATCAAGATTCATGTCAAGTGGAGCCTCCTTGCAAGAGGTCTTTGCAAGGAGATGGTTAAAAGATGTCTGGATATGGATTCTATTGTTTTTTCTAGGATATGATGTCTTGCTCCTGAGACTACTGTTTCACTAGGAGGCTGAGTCTGAAAGACTGGGCGGACTTACTGGAAAGTAGCAACCCATGGCATGAGATTGACCTGTTAAATTTGAGATGTCTCCAGTGGGTCTGATCAGCTGAGTGAGGGCTCTGGAAGCAAGAGTGGTTGGGTCAAGAGGGTTACAGTTACGCACACAATATTCTCTCTGTTCTACATGGGCAGGCCAGTTTAGGTTAACATAGGACCTAACCGACCCACTAGGATTGTAGGTCCTGGGAAAACTGACCTCCCAAAGGCAGGGATCCTAAGAGGCATTGAGTAGCTCCAGTCATGTAGACTGAGACATAGGACAAAACTTTGGATTCAGTGAAGAATATGAGTTCACTTTGTGATTAAAGGAGAGAATAAATCATGTAATCAAGGACACATCTAGGGTTTTGAGGAGGAAAATGCTGCTCTAGGGTATGTACATACCTAAGATTTTGCCATAATCAAATGTAGTCTGAGACAGACAGACAAACACCAGGTCTTACATTAACACAAAGATTAATTTGAATGGCTCATGCAGCAGCGAAGGCTGAGTCCTGATGGATGAAGACTTCTATTCCCAACAGCTTTATTGGACTCTGGCTGCCTGAGGCTAGCTGGAGAAGTAGTAAACCAAATAGTCTAGAGAGTTTAAGTATTGTATACAGTAGTGTCAATGCACCACTCTTCTAGGAAATCAGAAACACAGATTTGGGTCACGCATGTACTGAATTTAGATAAAGGGACATCACTCAGATTTTACCATTATCAGCTGATATTATTCCCTGGGACAGGTATTTTTTCCTCTGTGTCTCTGTAAGACAGACCAGCAAGAACACAGTCTGGAGAGTCAGAATCCTGGCTGACCTCACAATCGATATGTATCTGCAGTCGGCAGATCAATCTGTTGGAGATGAGAAAGAATAAAAAGAAAAATCTTAATATTTAAATTCCTTTTGCTCAGTGCTATCTGGGTGTGGTTCTCATGTTGTTTCATTGGTCCAGAGATTTATCAAATCCTAATTTGGCAGCATATCTTCTGTCATCCCTCCTGCAGAAATCTCTGGGGAAACTGAAGTCTGCCAAACTAGGCCCCTGTATACCTGTAGAATCGCAGAGCTTGAAAGGAGTCATAAAACCCACTGTCTCTAAAACCTTTCATTGTGAAGATGTGAAAACCCAGGGAACTCTAAGGGTGAAGATGTCTATCAGATGTAAATTTCTAAGTGCTCAGAACTAAAATCAAAGGAGAGAGAGAGACAGATGTGGCCCTGGGGTTAGGACGCTTCACTGCATGCGGGCCTCTGAATGTTCTCAAAGTCCTACCCGATTTCCTCAGTCAGTGAGGGAGAGAAACACACATGTTGGTCAAGGCCAGGCTTCTGGGACAATGGACAAAGCTAGAAAAAAATTAAAATCACTTGCATTTTTATGGAAGATTATGTAGAATAATGGTATTACCTCGTCTTACAAAAGGGTCACATGGCGGTGAGGGGGCTGGAGTCTCTTTCTCTCTGGGAGGTGTAGCTTCTTCACCATTGTAAGTCACAACAGGAACCAGTGGAGGGAGAGGGAAGTGGGAGTAGAGGTTTGGCCTTTTTCTAGTTCAGGGCAAATAAATTCCTATACTTCGTACATAGTTCAGATGACCTCACGGGATCATGTCACATATTGAGCACTTGAGTTGGAAATTACTTATTTTAAAATGATTTTATCTGGTCTAGCTGTCTCTAAGCACACATCTCTGTAGGCCAGGCTGGTGGCTGCGACCATGCTAAGAAGCTGACAAGTCCCCACCAACAAATCCCTTCCTTCCAAGGTTCTTCCTGACCTTTGCTGACTTTCCCATCCCCTGGACACCCTAATCTCATCTTGTCCTCTCTCCTTCAGCCAGATGCTAGATCTCAACTATCCCCTAATGAGTTTTTGTGTCTTCTCATCCTGGCTTATCATTTGGAGGATAACATATTGTGATATTGTTACTTATAATATGAAATATGTATTTGGTCTATGTCCCAGTTTCTGGCACAGAGCTCCTAAAACACTTGGAGGTTCCTAAGTGCGGAGAACAGTAAAGGTGTCTTTTGTTATGTTAATTAAGTGACTTTTGGAAAGCACCTAAAGATGGAGGCTGATTGCCAGTGGAGTCAGTCCTATGACGAGAGGGTTAGAACTTTCTGTCCCATCCCCTGACCTCCAGGGAGGAGAGGGGTTGGGGATTGAGTTGAGTCACCAATGGCTAACCCCTATTACCTCCACTAGCATTCATTCATATTTTAGGATATTTTAATATCCTTTAAAATAAATCGGTAATCTAATGACTTAACCGGTTCCCTGAGTTCTGCTAGTCACTCTAGCAAATTAACAGAACCCAAGGAGGAGTCCTGGGAACCTCCAAAGTGTAGCTAGTTGTTCCAAAGCCCTGGAAGCAACCTGGCCTTGCGAATGGCATCTCAAGGGAGGGCAGTCTTATAGGACTCAGCCCTGACCCTGTGGAATCAGTGACAGTTTTTGAATAGATAGTGTCAGAATTGAGTAGAATTGTAGTTCACCCAGCGAGTGTCAGAGAATTGCTTGGTGGTGTGGAGAACCCCCACTCCAATACACACACATACACACACACACACACATTGGAGACTGCATCCACATTTTTTCAACCTGAAAACTAAACTCTGCCAAAAATCCACATTATTGATATGATGAGAATCCCCCATCATTTTGCATAGATCCTCGAAGCTTTCTAGAGAATATGTACCATATTCGAGTAATAACACCTCATGGTCCTCCCCTGTAAGGAAATTTACATGAAGTTCTATGAAGAACAAAATACAAGAAGTCTTCAAATGATGAATCCCATCTTGTACATTTCCCCAAAATGAACAAGCAGGCAATCCGACAAAATGTTTAGAAACCAAAAATAAAGAAATGGATCCACTCTTTTGAATGGCTCTTTCCCAATCCCAGGCACAGAGAGGCAGTGAGTCTCCCCAGCTTTGGCCTGGACTGTCCCTGTTACGTGCAGTCAGGCACGGTAAGACTTGCACTCAGTCTGCTTTCTCTCGTACCCCAGAGCTTCGATCCCAGACTATCCATCAGCTCTCCTGCTCTCAGCTCTGTGCTCTGCTCCATCCGTTTCATTGAAGGTGACGTGGATGGCTTCATTCTAATATCCATGAGTCTTTTTGCTAAGGGAAAATAATGTAACAAACATCTGTGTCCGTTTACATGCCTCTCCCTCATTTTTCTTCCTTACATTCCTCTCATTTTTTAAAACACCCTGCAAGAGATTCAGGAGCCCAGATCTTAAGTTCAGGAAAACCAAACCAATGTTTTGGGGACTTTGTCTACTCTGACAGTATGAATGAAACAAAGAAGCAGCAAAGAAAGCACATGTACTCAGCTGTGCAGAAGGTAGGTTTGGGAACTACATATTTCCAAGCATGGATAGCAGAAAGAAAATAATCTTGGAAGAGAAAGGAGAAGACTCACATGTGTGCATCACCTCTTCAATTGCTGAAACCACAGTTACTCTAAACCTAGCCAAAAATTACCTTTAGTCTTCCAGGCCACACTTGTGTTTGTTTGTCCTGGCAGATACTGAATGAACAGATAGAGAAGATCTTAGCTCCTTGGACTCGCATCCCTGCGAGGGACACACACCCAGGGTTATGCTAGAGAAGACACAAGCCCCTTCTGGATACCTTTCAGCAGAAGAAAGGAAAGAAATAATCAGCTCACAGTCTTAGAGTAAACAAATAAGTACGATGTTTATGCTTAGAAATCTTGGATTTTTTTCTTCATTTTTAAAGGCATCACACCATTTTTTTCCAGCTTCCATCTTCCTCACTCTTCCAGAGTAGCCATCAGCATCGCTGCTGCCCTAATGAAGATAATGTGCTTTTCATTCCAGCTGATTTAATGATGTTTCTCATTATCTTGAATTTGATCAGTTTGTGAGGTGCCTTGATAGGGTTTTTCTTGGCATTTATTCATTTTTTTAAAGATTTGTTGATTTATCTTCATGGGGAGAGGAACAGAGGAAGAGAGAGAGAGAGTCTCACGCAGACTGTCCAGTGACCATGGAGCCTGATGTGAGGTTCAATCTCACACCCTGAGATCATGACCTGAACCAAAACCAAGAGTCGAACACTCACCCCGGGAGCATCTTCTTTGTGTTTTTGAGCACAGAGTTTATGAAGCTTGTCGAATCTGTGGGTTGATGTTTTTCATCACTTTTGAGCATCCCTGGACATCATTTCTGCAAAGTTCACTTCTAGCCTCTGTTCCACATAAACATGAGAACTGAGTCCCACACTCATCTAAAGCTCTGCTATGTTCTTCTTTTCGTTTTTTGTTTTCCTTTCTGTATTTCCGTTTGGATAGTTTCAATTCATCTTTCTCTGTCTCTTCATCCAATGAGATTTTTATTTTTCATTGTAGTTTTGGGGTCCAGAATATTGATTTGAATTTTCTTGAAGAATATTATTTTTCTGTTCTTGTATCATTTTTAATAGTCATTTATTCATTTATTTTTATAAAATGTTTAATTATTATTTATGTAAGAGAGAGAACACAAGCATGGGGGTGGGGTGAAGAGAGGCAGGGGGGAAGCAGGCTCCCCACTGAGCAGGGAGCCCAGTGCAGGGCTCGATCCCAGGACCCTAAGATCATGACCTGAGCCAAAGGCAGAAGCTTTACTGACAGTCAACCAGGCTCTCCGACAGTAGTTTTAAAGTCCTTTTGTGCCATTCAGTAGGCAGTAAATGGATCTGTCTTTGTATCTTTTTCTTTTTTTCCATGATTGTCAGTTACATTTTTGGGGTTCCATGAATGTGTGTACACACACACACACACATATATATATACACACAGATATATACACAAATATACACACATGTATATGTAAGTTTTCACCTGTTGTATATACAGGAAACATATGAGGTGAAGTTAGTGTCATTTGCCTATAGTCCTACTTCTCCCTCTTGCCAGATAGACTGCGGCTGGTCAGGGGTGGAGATGGGTCAAGATTGAATCTCAGTTTTTGGTAGTTTTAAGTGTGTCCCTCTTTTAACCCAGTTCCTCCTCCAAGCACCATCACTCTGGGGTTTTGTTTGAGAACTCTGTCTGCCTCTGTCTTATGTTCTGATAATTCTGCTGTTTAGAGATTTTGAATTTACCTTCTTATTCCTGTGCCCCATGTAGGTTCAAGTTCGGACAAAGTTCTCGAGTGCAGGATCTGCATGAGCTTATTGTAGGTTCTTCCCTGTGGCAGGACATTCTTCTAGGTCATCTGTGACCTCCCTCTGCTTTCCCAGCGTAGCCCAGCCCCCAGCATGCTGGCAGCTGCAAACCTCATGGGGGTGTTTTGGCTCCACTCGGCTGCTGCAGCAAGTGTGGCCCTTAGGAACTCCACTGGCTGACCTTTCCCACGCAGGGTCCCCAATGTCTGTAAGTGCACAGTCAGAGTCAGCAAGCGCCCCTGAGAAAGAAAAGAACAGGAGGTCTTAGCTCACCTTGGAGAGCCTCCTTCTCCTCTGGAATTTTATTTTATTTTATTTTAAGATTTTCTTTATTTATTTGACAGAGAAAGAGAGCACACGCAGGGGGAGTAGGAGAGGGAGAAGAAGATTTCCTGATGAGCAGGGAGCCCAGGGTGGAGCTCATCCCAGGACCCCAGGGTCATGACCTGAGTGGAAGGAACCGACTGAGCCATGCCAGCACCTCATGGAATTTGAGTTCATACAGTTCTGTCTACACAAATACCTAATAACTGGAAACATGCACATTTAATAATTTATCTATCTTTCTGTGTATGTACTTGTGGTTGTTGCAGTGTGAGTGACAGCCAGCCACAATGAGTCTATCTACTCAGAAACGGAGGTGCGAAAACCCAGATTTGAATCCCAACTCATGCACTTGCCAGCCCTGAGTGCGATTCTGGACAAAGCACTTCTCTCTGAGTGTCAGTCTTTTCATAGAGAAAGTGGGGTTGCTATTACATTAAAGGTGTAACCTCCATCTGGAAGGTACACTATAATGTTTTATATTTCCAACCTACAAGTTTTCATCTTTCTCCCACAAGATTGTTGACCTTTTATTATTAATTCAACAATGACATGTTTTTAGGTTTGTTTTCTTTTGTAACAAATTCTATTTGTGTCACCTGCTGCATAGCAGTGAAAGATTGTGAGCCTCTGGGCAAGATATTCATAGGGCGTAAAATATGAAACCACACCGAGGAGCATTGTTCCGGAGCGCAGGCGTCAAACCATCGGAGAGTTGACTCATGCAAATGGAACAGCAGCTTGTAGATCATCCAAGGGGAAGTCAAGGTCAAAACAGACCTAAGAAACCATCGTGTGTCATTCCCACACAGCACAATCCCTGTCATTGTGTAGACTGAGTATATAGCACATGGTGAGGGGGAGGGGCCTACATTTGGAGGGCAGAGAGAGGAGGAGGAGGGCAGAGAAACAGCAGCAACCAGTGAGGGAGTGACAACCAAGTGAGCAGGACAGAAAAGGATGCAGAGTGTGAGAGATTTTCAGGGGCGCAAGGACATCCATGGGGAAAGGCAGAGAGACTCGCTGTGAGGGAGGGATGTGACAACAAATGGACAGGAAAGGAAGGACACCAAGTGACAGGGGCGGCACACAGCAGAGGAGACCGTGAGATGTCAGGAGAACAGGAGAGCTGGGTTAGGAGGGATGAGTGGGGAGATAGCGGGGTGACTACACATTAGAGCTTCAGCACGAGAGAAAGGACAGGAAACATAAGGCCCGGTCTGGGAGAGACCGGGCGGAAGCCAAATGCGGATGCAGAGAGAATGGAGATCAGGCCAGAAAAAGACAGATGAGAGAAAGAGTGGGAAAACAGCAAAATACGTTGAAACATAACATTTAATTCAATTAAACAACTGCAGCGAGCTAGACAACTTGCAAACTTGAGCTCACTTAATTCACCAAAAGAGCAGGCAAGGCATCTATTGTTTTCTCTCCATTGTATAAGGGTTGAAACGATTGCCCAAGGCCCGGAGTTGGTAGTTAAGCTGGAAATCCATTCCAGGTTTGTATGTCTCTAAAGATCATGTCTTTTCCACTCTGTCAAGCACAGCGATAGGAGTGTGCTGAGCGAAAAGGGGATCGTCCTGAAAAGGGATGAAGGGTAGAGACAGAGGGACCTGTGATGGAGGTCTCTGGGATAGAGACAGAGGGACCCGTGATGGAGGTCTCTGGGATAGAGACAGAGGGACCTCTGATGGAGGGCTCTGGGATAGAGACAGAGGGACCTCTGATGGAGGGCTCTGGGATAGAGACAGAGGGACCTGTGATGGAGGTCTCTGGGATAGAGACAGAGGGACCTGTGATGGAGGTCTCTGGGATAGAGACAGAGGGACCTGTGATGGAGGTCTCTGGGATAGAGACAGAGGGACCTCTGATGGAGGGCTCTGGGATAGAGACAGAGGGACCTCTGATGGAGGGCTCTGGGATAGAGACAGAGGGACCTGTGATGGAGGGCTCTGGGATAGAGACAGAGGGACCTGCGATGGAGGGCTCTGGGATAGAGACAGAGGGACCTCTGATGGAGGGCTCTGGGATAGAGACAGAGGGACCCGTGACGGAAGGCTCTGGGATAGAGACAGAGGGACCTGTGACGGAGGGCTCTGGGATAGAGACAGAGGGACCTCTGATGGAGGGCTCTGGGATAGAGACAGAGGGACCCGTGATGGAGGTCTCTGGGATAGAGACAGAGGGACCTCTGATGGAGGGCTCTGGGATAGAGACAGAGGGACCTGTGATGGAGGTCTCTGGGATAGAGACAGAGGGACCTGTGATGGAGGGCTCTGGGATAGAGACAGAGGGACCTGTGACGGAGGGCTCTGGGATAGAGACAGAGGGACCTGTGATGGAGGGCTCTGGACCCCAGATTCTCTTTGTCAAGATTGCAAGTTGTATTGCTCTAAAGCAAATTAAATTTGGCAAGTTGATTTATCCAGTGTGGGCATGTCTCCACAGCGAATCACGGTCTCCTGGTGTTACATCACCCTGATTTAGAGAAGTGGACACCTAACTTACTCAAGCAAGTATGAGATATAGTCTCTGTTCTCCAGTGGTAGTTGGATGTCAGATTGAATCAGCAGCCTTTTGAGAAGGCTGCCCTGGATCCTGGACTGCATCCTAAGAAAGCCACGCTGCTTGCCCCAGGGACATGCATCTGTCAAGATAAAACAAGGGGCACATTACAAGACAGGATTGGAGCAAGTGCAGGTTAAGTGCAGGACACACTCATGTACAGAGGAAATCAGAACCAAGTTGTGACCCAAGGGCTTCCGGAGCAGTGCCGCCTGCAGGATGGCCATATTGGGAAGGCCTCCCCGAACAACCAGGGGAGCAGATAATCCTGTCCTTCCTGATTCTTAATTCTGGTCATCTCTGTCATTCTGCAGTTATCATGTAGTGACAGCCTCGTCGCCTGCCCAATCCTCTTCTGTTTTGCCATGCACGTGTCTCCTGGGTGTATCCCCTTACCGGCCACCTGGCCATCCCATTCTATGGCTCATGGTGCATTTGCTGCCCACTTGCTAGCCTGACCCTGAACACTTTTCACAATTAGCCTTGAAGAAAAAAGCATCTACCCTCATCCCCTGTATCTTCCTTTGATAAATTTTAAATTCAAATTGTGTTTTCATTTTCACCTGTCCATGAACATGTCTTAGGATAGTTAACTTCAAGGGTGAGAGGGGGTTGCTGCAGCATGGAGCTGTCTGGCACTGGGCTTTAAACATGAACTCAAGTGAGTTCTGCCGGAGGGGCACTGCAGAATGGCCACTTAAAGGCTTGGAATGGTAAGCCAGCTGTTCTCTGCTAATAGGAAGTCACTAACTCTCTAGGAGCAAGAAAGTCCAAGCATCTCCAGGCTTCCTTTGTGGGGTTGCACAGGTTCCCCCGGGCCAAACCTTCACCAGCATGCAAATGGGCCACAAGGCTTTTGGTCTCAGGGCCTGAAATGCAATGTGAGATGAACACGTAGCACATTCTAAGGCCTTGACAGTTGATAATGAGGCATCATTTTCTTGCAAATACATGCAATTAGAAAGTAGAACACCAGACCACCTTCTAGACTTAGCTCTGCATCTCACTGTCTTGTGCATCCTTGGGAAAATCTCTTTTATTCTAGAGGACTCAATCATTAAATCTGGGTCTAATAAGAAGCTAAGTTAGGGGCACCTGGGTGGCTCAGTGGGTTAAAGCCTCTGCCTTCGGCTCGGGTCATGATCCCAGGTCCTGGGATGGAGCCCTGCATCGGGCTCTCTGCTCAGCATAGAGCCTGCTTCCTCCTCTCTCTCTGCCTGCCTCTCTGCCTACGTGTGACCTCTGTCTGCCAAATAAATAAATAAAATCTTTAAAAAAAATAAAGCTAAGCTAGAATGATTCATCTAAATTTCCTTCACACCTAACTGTGACCCTGAGATGATTTTCTAGCATAGAATAGAGTCCTACGAAATTGTGATTTGCTTTGTTACTAATGCCGGGATGCTATTGGATAAGTCAGTTATGTCCTTTCTGTAGGGCTCAGTTGTCTCAGCTGGACTAAACCCGGGCAAACGGGTAACCCAGGGCCCCAAATCCTCTTGAATATATCTGTGTTTTATTTCGTCCCATCACTCCATGTGCGCGTATGTACATTTGTGTTGGAATTCTCATACCAAATATTGCTATAGCGAGATACTTAGAGACATTTATAGAAGTTATCTGTAACGGAGGGCGTCCCGACAAGTGAGACACCGAGCCACCTTCCTTCTTGGAGCGTCGGATCCGGGGTGCGAGCTGCTGCTTTCCTTTGACCTGGTTTGTGTTTTCCCAGCTGTCATCTCCCTTGTGATGCATTATCACACGCTTACATCACCTGCCTAGCCCCTGAAGCGTCTGAATTTCTGGCTGCTGAGATCATTTCAAGGATCCTTTCAACTTTAAAGTTGTGTGACTCTAGGCATCAGACCTGACCTCTGCTTTCACGAGTGTATCTTGAATCAAACAAAATGTTTGGGAATTTAAAGGATCCAGGGGTTCGTGATTATCTGACAAAATACTATTCTCTTGTGCATTTTTTCATGAAGGATGCCTGCATCGGCTCCCCTTGACATGAATTCTATTATGCATGTGCCTGTGACAGGAACGCAGAACTACAAAATCCTTACAAGGGATTCTCTTATTACAGTCCAAGTTAAGAGGTCTGCTAATTGTTAATGCTAATAAAAGCAGCTGCTATTACTTGATTTTTAAAATATAATTCTATGACAGGAAAGCCCTGCTTCATTTTCCTCACATAGCCCATGTAATCACCATGTAACAAAATTAGTGATGGATGAGGCTTCAGTGAAAAGACAGACTTGGCCATTTAGGAGATGGGAAGTGTCTGAACTTAAAACAAAACAAAACAAAACAAAACAAAAAACATTGCAGTCTTTTCAGTGGATCCAGGGAGAAATTAAAACACAACCAGTGGGACCTTTTTAAAGTGTAAGTCAGATCAGGTAACTCTGCCCTTGGAGCCTGGCAAAGGTTTCCCATCCATGACAATGTCACCACGCCCCACATGACCTTCGCAACCTCACATTACACCCCTGCCTCAAGTTCTCAGTGGCTTCCTCATCTCGCGTGACCCCAGCCACCTGACTTCATTTCACGTTTCCTTCCTTAGAGCTTCCTGGGATGCAGGGTTTTCACATTCTAGTCCTTCTGCCTCACACCATCACTTTCCAGGTATATGTGCACTGGCCACTTCTTCACCTGCATCAGCTTTGAGCTCAGGAGGCACCTGCTCCATGGGTCTTCTGCAGGCCTCCTTAGAGCCCTGAGACACCACCCCACAGTGTTCTTACATCCTTCCCTCTATAGCCCACACCACTCGCTGGTGCACTGGGCATCCCACCACGTGTTGACTGTCTGTCATCACCCACGAGCACGTACACCCAGAAGATAGATGTTTTTGCCTGGTGTGTTCAATGAAGTATCCCCAGGAAATGAGAATGGAATGGTGTCTGGCATATAGTAAGTACCTGATAAGCTTTGATGGAATATTGAATAATCATACATTTATCTAATTTCCAAGAAAAGATTTGAAATGACATTAAACATGTAAGTCTCACATATGACTTGTCAGTGATGCAGGATTAAAAACTGGATTTGACCTCTAACTCCAATACGAAACAATCTTATAACACCTTAAGATGCATGCCGTTTTAGCGCTTCGTACCACTTCTAGGGACATAGAGGCCCCCATAACCTCTGTCTCTCCCCACCACCTCTCCCAGCTCCTGAAAGGACACTTGGATGCTGGTTCATCCCCATTATTCCTTGTCTCCTGTCCCTACGCTGCCCTTCTGTTCCTGCTGAGCTCTGCACACGGCATCACGGGGCTCCTTTATCCCTGACATCTAGGAGGGCTCTTCAAAGGCAGTACCTCCAATGAGGAGAGAGTAGAGGGACTTTCTGCCACTTCCCCTGTTCTGGAGTGTTTCTTTCTGAGACAGGCCCTTTCTGTCTACAGTCCAGTGGGCACGTCCTTTCAGAGCACAGCTCCTACCCAGGCTCCAGTAACAATCCTCCTCCCCTGTGATCTTTCAGACTCAAGGGCAGCAATGATGTTCTCTTGCCAGCACCACAGCGTGACCTGCTCATCGCGCTCACCCCGCCTCCCCTCTTAAAGAGTCCCTTCATTTAACTGTTTCCTCAGGAGTCCCTGTGGCATCTGCCTCCCCTCTCCTGTCTGTCTGCTAGTCCTTCCTCCTGTTTCCTGCCTGATCCAGCACTTTCTTGAGGAGGCAGAATCAAACTCGATGTGGACACTGACAAGGTACACGATCCCACACAAAAATAATTTGTCTTGCCCAATATTGAAGATATCTTTTTGTATATCCAAAACACACCTTGAATGCCTACTGTGTTAAGATATTAAGGCAAAATCCTTGCTATGAATTGTCTCATTTCTAGTGTGGACCGATAGAGGCAGTGCAGTGGTAAGAGAGGCTCATCAGAGGAGTGTGGAAGTTCTGTGAAGCCCATCCCACACACCCACCCAGAAGTTTTTCACTGTGCCACAAACCTGTGGCAAAGCATAGAAGACAGTCTGTGTCTGACAGAGACCCTGTCACCTCCAAACCCTTGGGTTCTGAGAAACACAAAAAACAACAAAAAAAAAGAAACAAAACTTGAGAACCTTTTTAAATGAAACTCCCCTTTCCAATGAGTTAAAGAAAGGGGAAAACTGCTGGTCATAATCTTCCCAATAATGGCAGGTTAGTGTGGACCTTTCATCTCAACCTTGTTTCTTTTGTCAGGATCCACCTGACAATCCACACTGTGAGATTGCTAACATTTGTTAAATCATGTTCCTTGTTAACTTTCTGATGAGTACATAAGACCAAGGGTTAGCAAGGGTGCATTTGCTTAAAAAAAAAATGGTAACACACACCTAGCATTTCCAACCTGGAACTCTGTGTAGGACACAGACCACATTGGCAGTCACCCTCAACACACTCTTTCAGCTCTGCTCACAGACAAATCCAGAAGATACCATGGCCCTTGAATCGGGAGCCTGGCCTTCTTGTTTTGGTGTATCCCTTTGTCTTCACTACTTTCTGTCACTCAGTGGACTGTGTGAATTCAAGCTTCTCCTCTGGTCCTTACTCCATTCCTTGCTCGATCCTGCCCCCTTCTGATTCCAACCATACCTTGCCCCAGCTCTCACTCATCAAACTGAATCACAGTGACCCCTCACACTTGTCTCCTTGCACCATATGAGGAAAACCTGTCCATTTTGGGCCCCAGGAAGTATTTACAAGTAATGTTTTGTCTGGGATCTTATTTTCTGGGTTAAAGTTAATTAACATTGTTGACATCAGTAGAGCAGTTAAGCATTCAGTGTGGCAATATGGCGGTATTCAGAGTCAGACAGATATAAGCTTTGTTTTGAACAGTGAATCATTTATTGATAAGTCCATGGTTTCAGTGGTAATGATAAATTCACATGAATAGGAGACAGCATCAGGTCAAACAAATAGGTGCTCTCTAATCATCACAAAATCTGTGACCATTAAGATTGTCACATGGAAATTAAAGTTGCTCAGGAGCTGAATCTTAAGAAGAGAGATCCTCTCATGGAATGGTTCCATAATACCCGAAATCTGTAGAATGTTGTAGATTGTCACCTTCTGATCCAATATGACTTGTTGGCATAAAATTATGGCTTGTCAAGAAATCTGATGGACTGTTGGTGAAGACTGTGTCTCCTTCCTAACTAAGTATTCTTAGAAATATTTGGTTTGGATCACTAGAACTTTTTGCAATCACAATGTCACCTCTTTGGACACTGTGAAAATGTTGATAAAGATTTCCTGCAAAGAAAATGCCTCAATTTTGTATGGAATTCTCCACTGATGGTCACGTACATAACAGTACCAGCTGTGTATTCAGAAGGATAATTATATGCACCATATAGAAAAGTACAGCCATGTTGGTAGTTTTTTTGTTTTTTTTTTTCCCTCAGAACACCAGGAAGCAAGGCTCTATGTTGACTTTGTCACCACTGGCCATGGACCTATTCTACAATGTTTTCAAATTCAAGAGTAGTTGTGAGACTTCCAGAAAACAAACAAATAAAACAAAAACATCTAAAGTATGTCTCAAAGCCATGTGGGTCATCTACAATTTCAGGACTCATCCAGCTCCAAAGTACCCCAGAAGACCCTCAAGACCTAAGTTTTCCTAGCTTAATTAAGATTTTTTTATATTTGTCCCTGCAATAATCTGTGTGCTTTGCCTCTGTCCACTGGAGAGGTGCTATATGATGCTCTCGCTACACTGGATTCTGGAGAGTCTGTCATTGAGAAAACCCCATCTCACCCCTGTCCATTGCCCCACGATAGGCAGAGGGAGGCGGGAGGAGATGGAACTAGAGGAGGAAAATGAGAAAATGCTCTTAGTTCTGGAGCCAGGAGACACAGTATCATTCTACCCTTGGGTACCCAAGGTATGAAGTCTTGAGGCCAATGAATTACTGTCTTTGTGTTCATGAATTTGAGTTAGAATAATGTCACTTATTAGCAAATGGTTCTGCATAAAGCATAATATGAGGTTATTTTCCCTCACAGTTTAGGATAAGAACAAGACCAACCTCTAGGATTATTGTTAGGGTGAAAATTTAAAACAATTCTCCTGAAAATGTTGGTGAAATATAAAACCCTAGATAGCATTGCATGGAATGATTGTTGTTAATTATGGCTTGGGACTGGCTGACTTAGCAAATGTGTTGATTCCGTGTTGATTTAAAGAAGAAGGGAGTCTGGTTAGATTCTCTGGGTTATTTTTTTTAATATTTTGTTTATCTGAGAGAGTTAAGGAGAGAACAAGTGGAGGGGGTGCAGAGGAGAAGCAGACTCTCCATGGAGCAGGGAGCCTGATGTAGGACTCGATCCCAGGACCCTGGGGTCATGACTTGAACCCTGAGGCCAAGGCAGATGCTTAACTGACAGAGCCACTCTGGCGTCCAGCATTTCTGTGTATTATTACCAAATAAAATGACTATGGAAAGGGAGAAAAGCTGCCCAGTCATCATCTTTGTCTTTCCCCTAGAATCCTGATGCTCATGAACCAAGTTATATGCCATCTGGCTTCTGAAATCAGGGGAAAAAAAAAAGCTGTTCTGTTTAGGATGGTGTGTTCTAAAATCATGGTTCTTAAGCACTGGTTGAATATCATATTATCTTTGGAACTGATAACCATGAATACATTCCTAACGATACTCACTTTCATAGGTTTTAGGTGAATGGCCTGCACCTACATTCTAACACTCTGTGTAGATTTCTGATTTATTCAGAAAATATTTATGAACTGGTTTACTACATGTCTGACACTTAGAAACGATGAGCAGGGCAAAGTTCTGCCCCTGCAGAGAGTGGAGCATCCTGAGTATCTGGATAGAGCAGGGAACTATTGTGAACATTCCCACTCACAAATTTTTCTCTTTGATTCCCTGGTTCATTGGAACTGTGTCACTTTAAATTCAATCCAAGGCCCAGACCCTTGGGTTATATTCAGCTTAGTTAGCTGAATGTCTTAGCTAGATGTCTTTATTTAGTCCTATTCTATTTTTTTACGCATGAGGTCTTTTAGGAAACTGAAAATTCTGTCATTAACAATTTGAGATAATGGACAATTTAGATTACTGTACCAATGGTCAGTAAAATATATCCCAGGTTAAACAAAGGGCTTTATCCCTCTCATGGGCATTATTTACAGTGAGACTGAAGGCTTGGATGTTTTAACAGTTTATGTTTTCCAACAAAGAGATTGGATAGTGTGTTTGCATGCTGTAACACGAGAGCCCACAAATCAATATCTGTGATTAAAGACCAGATATCCTTTTTCTGAGAGGCCACGTTGGGTGGTGGACATTTCACCTTTGAGGGGGACGCACTAAAAGATGTGAGTTGGGAGGGGACACACAACAGGTCAACAAAATGACACAAATCAACCCCAGAAACCATAAAGTGGAAGATACAAAGGCCAAGGTCTTCCTATAGGAAAACACAACATCATTTTCACTTGTTTATTTTTGCAAAGAAGACAAAGCTTTTACCTTACCCACTTTTTAGGTTCTCTTAACCCCTCAATGAACACTCATCTCTGTGCCCATGAGAGGACGACTGATAATCTGAGGAGTCAGGACATCAGAGTATTAGTCCTGACACATGACTTACTCAACATGTCCCTGAAATATTTATGTTTCCAGTTTTCACTCCGAGCAAAAAGAGGGTTTACGAGATGCGCTCCAGCTCCAACCTTCTGATTCCATCTGCTTTGTTTGCAAATCTATCATTGTCTTATCCATCAATTATTAACATAAAATCTTTTGAATCAATGCTGCTATAAATAAAAACCTCACAATTCTTTCATCTAAGCCACAGGTGAAATTGGGCAATATTTCTACCCACACTTCTCAGGAAACTTTCCTATTCAGTTGTTTCTGGCAAAGCATGAATTATTAACATGGCAGCAATGTTTACATTTAAGAGGTTCTGACTCCACATTTTGATGTTGTGAAACTGACATCTGGAGTTCTGGTTTCAAGTGTGTTCAGTGAGGGCGTTCATTGTATTTTTTGTGGGTTTAATGGGTATATACAAACCCAATCATCCAGAGAACACTTTTTCTTTTCCTATTTCCCCTCTTCAAGTTTTACAAAGAGTCTTTTAGATGTTAGAAATGATGCCCACTGGAAGAATGGTTAGGGAAGATTATACTTAGACAATGTTGCTTCATTGTATCAATCAATCATTTCAGGCCAACAGCCTGAATATGTCTTGTGCTTTTGGATACTGGCTGTTTCTTTTATCCCATTTGATGGGTGATTTCAGAATAAAATATTCTCTGATGTAAAGGATTTTACTGGCTTAAACATGATTTAGGCTTTTTCTCTCCTCTTTAAAATGTGGCTTCTCTTAACTGCCATCAGCAGAGAAGCAATAAACAGATCATTAGCACTGATGATGTCATAATGGATAATGGAAAACCATTAATTTTCATAATATCTTCATTAATTATAGCTAACATTGAAATGCAGTGGGGCTGACTTTGTCTTATTAAATGAAGCAAATGCTTTGAAATATTAATTAGTAAAATCAATCTCAATAAATTGCTGATAGCAAAATTTATTGTTTAAAAATGTTTAAGCACACAAAGTAAAGAAAGTTTTGTAGTTTAAGAAGACACCATTAATATAATTTAGTGCTTCCATTTTACATCACATTATGCCTTGGGAAATCACCAGAAAATTCCAGGAATGTCTGTTAATTTTCCTCAATCTCAATTTTCATCATCACAGTGAGAATGATAGGGCCTATCTCCTACATTAGTGTGTGGATTAAATGAGATCATTAATGGTAAAGCATTTATAAATAATCACACACCTTACACCTGTGAAGGATCACTTATTACTCCAATAGGCAAGACAGGCTCGGGTGCAGGATTGCATTTCCAGAATAATAATTGTAGTTTCACCAAAGATCACACAGTCAGCAGTTATTAAATAATCCTGGGTGCCAGCCACGTTAAGCCCTTTCGATAGATTATTTTAGATAATCTTTATAACAAGCATTGGAGGATGATATTTTAATGCTAACTTCACCAAAAACAAAACAGTTTCATGAGACTAAGTTCCTTGCTCAAGGTCAAAAGGGTGATGAGTGATGGCACCAGACATCATTTATCACACAGCCCACGTTCTTAAGCACCAGGCTATTCTGTTCTCAGAGACTATCTAGACGGCCTCCCTGGATCGGTCTGCATCAGCAAGTCTCTGGTGGACCAGGTGGTTTTCTGTTAATTATTTTATTGAGGTCAGAACGTGAGGGAGGAATCGGTGAAAAGACTGAGGTTGGAGAAAGAATCCTAAAGGGAGGTACTTGAGCTGGCTGGATACATGGTGTGGACTTGGTGAGAAGATTATAGTTGGATGGTCTCCAACCGAGTGAATGTCTGTCTTGTCATCATCACTATGTCAGTTCTCAAAGTTCAGGGAGATGTAGGTTTGTTTTTATGAAATGTATGGCATTTTACTTGATCCTTAGTTGTGAATTTTAATCCTTATTTTTTTAAGAAATTGAATTTGAAAAACAAACAGAAATAAAATTTAATAGTATGTGCTCCTGTGCTCTCATAATATTGTGTACCTACACCAGTTATGGCCCTTCCTAACTTATATGTCAACTCATTTGTTCTCATGTTCTCCTCTTAACTCTCGCGTTCTTGGGGACTGTGAAAACCACTCATTTGAAGAATTAGCATGTCATGGGAATTAAGACTCTGTCCCCACCCCCAAAACGAGGTAGTGATGGGACTATAGGCAAGTTATCTTTTCTTTAAAATATTTTATTTATTTATTTGAAAGAGAAAGAGACAGTGAGAGAGGGAACACAAGTAGGAAGAGTGGGAGAGAGAGAAGCAGGTCTCCTACTGAACAGGGAGCCCGAAGAGGGGCTCAATCCCAGAAACCTGGGATGACAACTTGAGCTGAAGGCAGATGCTTAATGACTGAGTCGCCCAGGCACTACCAAATTATCTTTAAAACATCACTTTTCTCATATTAAAATGGGACTAATAATAATGTGAAATTATAGGTTTCTTAGGATGATTAAATGAGACAGCCTATAGTACACGGCTTGTAGAAGGAACCCAAAATAGGGAGACTGTTATTATTGTCACCAACAAACAACTAGCCTGAAACAGGAAACCGTTAATTTTGAATTAATTATTTGATTAATTGATAAGAGGTTGATAATATCCAGAGCTGTCCACAAATAAAACCACTTCCTGCAAAATAGTAAACTTGTTATCATTAATAAGGAGGACAGTAGATGCACACCTGGCAGGTGTGTCATAAGATGATAGCTTGTGAAAGTATAGATTCAATGCTGCCTAAACCTTCATGTTCTGTGAGTCTGCGAGCTGCAAATTAAATTTAGTATCATCTAAGATTCTTTTAGAGACATGTTTCATTTGTCTCTGAAGTAATGAAACAGTATAATATTGATATAATTTACACTTGGGGATCACATTAGCAAGAGGTTTATTTATAAACCATGGCATTTGCATGTAGAAATTTATGTTTTCATGTTCACTGCTTAAAGGATCGTGATAGGAGCTATTTCTCAATCTCTCACTTTGCCAAGAAGATGGTTGCAAAATGAATATTGTCTGCTTAATTATTGATGCTGCATTGATTTGTTTTCTCATAGTCCAAGCAACAAAAAGAAAAAAATCCATTCAGAAATATAAGCAATAAAGTCACAGATAAAACTTATAGTTTAACTCAAGAGAAAAAATGTATTTAGCTTGATCTGGCTAATCTTTCAAATTTAATTTCTATTCATTTAAAATGGAGGTTATAAGGAATGGAGGACCATCTTATCAAAACAATATAAATATTGATAGTGCTAATAGCATTCTTTATTTAGGACATACTATGTATTAAGCATAGATAGACATTTCTATGTACCCTATCACACCCATCCAATGTGTCCCTGAAGGCTGGCTGGATTTTGACAGTGTTACAGATGGACAATGACAGAGAATGATCTTCTTTAAGTTTTCTATCTTTTCTTGAGAAAGTGACAAAGTAGAGGTGATTAGAACCCAGTGTACTTTCTCTTTCCATTGCTACCTGTGGTTTAAATAATGATCCTTTCCATATATATTCCCTTAATATTCCCCTGTTCTCCCCTCTAAGTGTCTTTTGTGATAGGATTGGTGTGGGTGAAGGACCCCATATGATGTCAATGGGCTTTTTAAGCAAAAGTAGAAATAACATACATTTGTTAAGCTGTTCACCTAATAACACATAAGTCATAGGGGAAATCAGCTCAGAAGTCAGAAAGAGGGTCAGAATGCTAAAAACGGAATGATGATGTTTGAGTCCAATCTATGGTAGAATCTGCAAGGCCTCTACCAAAGTCCATCCTTCTTTTCTTAATTGTGGCATCATGGCAAGTCCTAACTAAACTTCACCCATATCCTTCCTTTGTCTTGTGCAGCTAGGCTCCTAATATCTCTTCAGTGGTGAATGAGCAGAGATTCCATGTGCTGGTCTGGGACTGAGGCTATTAAGTGTGGATCCTCCGACGTCTCATTCCACCTTCCGGTGCCTGGACATAGTGAGCAAGTTTCAAGGGGAGGTTAGCGACATATGATGGACACAGATTAAATTCCTGAAAACCTCTTGCTGATGTAAGTACCGATCTAGGCTCTATGACAGAAGGAAAAGTTAACTGGTCTGTTTTTCTTCTTTCTTTTTAATCTTCTATGATCTGATCCTTTTGTGATCATTATGACCCCCCCTTTTTTTTTCCTTTCTGGGTTGTACTTTGTCCATGATTTTCCATTTATGTAACTGGTATGAATCACATGATAATGTAAAGCATTCTGTAATTTCAAGTGATAGGCACTAGTTCCTAATTTATGTAATATCACTGTTTGTTGGGGGAATGCTGGACCCCAAAGATATCCATGTCCTAATATCAGGAATTTATATGTCACGTTGCATGAGAGGGAGAAATTACAGATGGTAAGGTTACAGATGGAGTTAATTGTTAATCAACTAACCTTGAGATGGGGGTATTATCCTGGGTTACCTGTGTGAATACAATGTAATCCCCAAGGTCCGTATGAATAAGAGAATGCAGCACAGCCAGAGTCAGGGTCACAGGGTCACAGAGAGATTTAAAAGTAGCTATACCTCCAGCTTTGAAGATGGAGAGAAGGGCCATGTGGCAGGGAATACAGGAAGCTTCCAGAAACTAGAAAAGATACAGAGAAAAGATTCTTTCCTTCAGGTTGCAGAAGGTCCATAACTCTGTGGACATCTTGATGTTAGCCCAGCAGGACCCCTCTCAAATTCTGAGCACCAGAACCATAACAAAATAAATTTGTGTTGCTCGAAGGCCCTAATTTTGTAGGCTTTTGTTACAGTAGGAAACTATACACTCACTCAGCTAAAGTTGAAGTTATTTGGTCAGTATCCAAGATCTTCTCTCCTGGATTTCAGAGCACCTAGAATATTACATGGCCCACATTTGACCCTCACTCCAAAGCTGATGGAAAAGTATAATGCCTAGTCATCAGAAAAAATCATAGAAAATCAAGGCAGGTCTGTCTTCTTTGGCAAACTTTAACCTATTCCAAAAGCATATCTCATTCCAAATGATGTAGGAACAGGGAGTTGTCCTAGCTTCTCCTGGTGGCATGAATGCATGTGCAACCCAAATTCACAGAAGCCCCTGAAGTGAACCTTGTCCTATGCAATCAACATTTATCCAAGGATTTTGGCCAAGCACACTGTTAAATACCAGGGGACAGGTCTGGAACAGTTTAAGGAAGAAGTGTCTGTTGAGAATAGAGAAAATCAACTCCAGGGCTCATCACTGTCATTTTTATTAATGCATCCACTGAGGGCACAAATGATGCCAAACAAGGGAGCGATGCAAATATGAATCAGGGTAAATGCAACACAGAGGGGGATGGAGTGAGACACAGATTTGTGGATGCGTACGTTACGTTTTTACAGATGCCATTAAAAGGGACACATTCCCGCGCACCACACTTTTTAGCTCTTGTGTTCTTTTCTCCCTGAAAATACTGCAGAAGTGGCTTACATTTTATTATTGTTATTAATATTACATAGAACAGTTATTGCAGTACTAATAAAAAAGGAATATTTTGTGCTTATAATCTCTCTTTCCAGGAGAAGAATAAGCTTCTCTTGAAAGTTCAGAGTAAAGCATTTGCATCTTCATTTTACGAGTATAATTAGCACATTTGTTGGTGCTGTCATCAATGATAATCAACATCATAATAACCCCTTATGTTTATGTAGCCATATACAATTTACCAAGCATTTCCCCATCCTTTATAATGTTATATCCACCATCTCTCTGGATTTTGTTAATGATTCTTAAGGGAAGGCAAGACAGGGAAGGGTGCCTCTAATTTATTTTATTTTATTTTTTTTATTTTTTTTAAGAGAGGGGAACAAAGTTTCAGAGAGGCATAGCTAGGTCTTGGATTTGGTCCCTACTCCCCTAGTATTAAATTTTGCGTTAGACAAAGCTATATGAAGGTCATTTCCCTCAAAAACTTTCATTCTCGATGCTGTTCCTTGTGGTGTTCAATCCAATTTCCAACTTCACATCAATATTTCTTTCCTTTCCTACCATTTCATGACTATGGTAGAACTTGAAAGACAGCCTAGATGTCGGCCAAACATTGTCTTCATTTTCTTAAACCAAAAATGTGTGTAATTCCTTTGCATGACTCCCTCCTATGAAAACTATCTGCACACTAAGGGAGAGTTTCTAGAGACAGGCTTAGTAAATCTTGCAGTGCCATTTAAATAACCAGAGATATGAGATCCCTGCCAGGTCCTTGGAGTCATTACTTTACATTGTGTAGACTACATTGTAAGCAGAACTTGTTAGGAAGAGCAAGGAATTGGATGGGCATGGTCAGAATCCTAGTTTTAGCTTCACCCATCCACCTGAATGTATATGATTTCCTTGAACAGTATTGATAAAAAGGAGTTAATGGAACCACTTTAATATCTGTGTGTGAAGAGTTAAACTCAGTAAGTCAGTTATGCTATGCAAGGCAGAGTAAAGTTTAATTCAATACGGCTATTATAGGATTACTGTTATTATATTGTTGTCCCTCCAATAACAGTCCAATTATCTCAAACGATATTGTGTGGTCAAGTGTGCCAAGACAAATGGACATGGTCTAGTCTATGCTGTAGCTTTCTGCATCCTCTGATTGTCTCTGTATTGTCTTGAAAATGTTTGGAGCTGCTTTGCCTCTTTGGGAGCACTGCCACCAAAGTCAGACAGCCAGCATTGTCTGAACTTCTCTCTTAGGTCATCTTTCATGATCATTTTGTCTCTAGGCTGTGTGTTTACATCTCAGGACAGAATACAGCAGGTACCTCATACTAGAGAGGTACCTCAGGTTAATATATATGTCCTTTTGGGTCTTTATGGAAGCTTCATTACATAGGCATGATTGATTGGCCATTGGTGACCCAGTCTACTTCCAGCTCTTCTTTTTGCTCCAAAACCAGGGGGTAGGACTGAAAGTTCCAGCCCTCTACTTACATAGTTGGGTCCCTTGACTACCAACCCCCATCCTTAAGTGCTTTCCAAAAGCCACCTCATTAACATATCAAAAAGTTTTATCAAAAGGAAATTCTAAGGGTTTTTAGGAGGCTGTGCCAAGAAAGGTGCCAAAGACCAAATATATATTTCTTACAAAACAGACTATCACAGCTATCACTAATAAACCATGTAATTAATATATAAATAAAAAAAGAAGGCAAATGGAACTTTGGCCAATATTTACCATTTACACGGTGTGACTGTAACATTTCAGGGTGTCAACCAAGCCTCTCTTTTTCTTAATATATCTTTCTCTCACTTTCCCTACCATTCTGGTGTTCAGTTCTGTTCAAACCCAACAAGTACAAGTACATAACAAATACCTACAAATTGTCAGACACTGAGCAGAGAAGAAATAAAAATAAAATGAAGTAAGTCAAACAGAGAATAGCAATTATCATTTGGTTTCACTTATTTGTGGAACATAAGGGTTAGCATGGAGGATATTAGGAGAAGGGAGGGAAAAATGAAGCTGCAGGGGAGATCAGAACCGTGAGAGAGTATGGGCTCTGGGAAACAAACAGGGTTTTGGGGGTGGGGGGATGGGTGAGCCTGCTGATGGGTATCGAGGAGGGCACAGATTCTGTGGAATGCTGAATGTTATATGCAAACAACGAATCATGGAACAATATATCCAAAACTAATACTGTATGGTGACTAACATAACACTATATACATATACATATATATATATATGTATATGTATATAATGAACCAGTTCTTTTTGAGGGAATTGGAAAAGAAATAAACAGGACAAAATTCATAACTCCCCATCCAGAAGGAGGATTAAGGCAGGTATAGAAACAAAAGTGATCATGATCATGATAGAACTAGGTACAAGTTTCAAATACTTTACTAAGATGAGTTCTCCCAATGTCTGTTTAATCAAGGAAGGTGTTATTATCCCTGTGTTTTCAGATGAGAAGAGTGAGGGTCACAGTGCATCTGTAACTGGCCAGAAGTCACACAGAAGGTGCAAGGAATCTGATTCCAATGCCCTTGCACTTTCCTTGGTAATGTCAGTGGGTTGTACTCCAGATGTAGGGGTTATGTGGTACCTATGTTCTGGATCTAGCTAATAGGAAGAAATAGGGACAGTAGGTGGAGTCAGGTGCCCAGAGAAGAGACTTCATCGTCTATCTCCTGTTCCCACTTGATTTTTCTAATAACAATTAAGACTGTGTACGGGGAAAAAAAGAGTAAGAAAGCAAGCAAGCAAGCAGAATAAGAAGAGGAATCAGCAGTGTGAACACAGCCAGGAGTTCACCTCACTACTTATAAACCTTAATTAAACCTAATTTGTAAATCTTAATTGAACCACATGTACAGGCATTAATGAAGCAGTATAATAACAGTGCTCTCCCAATAAGACAACACACTAATACTAAATACTTATATTCCTGGAAAATGTACTCACGTGGGTCTCATCAAAGCATAATGGGGAAGTAGATAAACAATTAATCTCATTAATTGCAATCAAAGGACAAAGAGTACAAACTAGTTGCCTAGAGGAATCAACTTTGCCAGATTTCCTCACAAACAGATACAGTGCTAATGAAGTGACAGTGTGAAGTAAGTGAACATCAGAGAAATTAAAAGACTGCTTGGAATGTCATGAGAAGGACGTTCAAACTGGGGAAAACCAAGGCCTTTTCATGTATAAGTCAACCTTTGCAAGATTCCTCTTAGATTCTTCCAATCATTTATTCAGCAAACCCAACACCCGCTCTGGTAACCCTTTTGCAACACTTGTGTGTATCATATCAGCACTCTGTGCACCTTAAATGTATACAATGTAACGCGTCAGTTATATCTCTCTAGAGCCAGAAGGAAAAAACGCCCACTCTATATGCTGCCAGCGTTCTTAAAAATAAGGCATGAAACATAAAGGAGCCACAGGTCTTGAAAAGAAGATGTGTAATAAGAGAGACCGAGGGACTATTTTGGGTCAGATACTTTCACAAATATCACATTCAATCCCTTTTAAAAAAATAAAACACAGAACCTTGAGAGTATTCAGGTATTACCAATCACGTTTTATAGATAAAAATATTCTGAAGTTCTATAATTTTCTTTCTTCATATTTAGTGCTTTAATAGACAAGAGGACTTAATAAGGCATCTGATTCACAAGGCCATGGTTATTTATATATATATATAGGTATGTACATATATATATACACACACACATATACACACATATCTAAAATACATCATATATAGTAATTGTATGCATTATATATAATACATATGTATTATTATATTAAAAATGCATTATATATAGTAATACATATGTATTATATATATTTATGTATATAAATATATATGTATCTGGACCAGCTCAGTAAACAGACTTGTTTATGCAGATTGGACACTTATTTCTTCTTCTGTCCATCTTCAGAGGTTGTCCTCTAGGAAATCACCTCTCAACCTTGATCACACTTCCTGTCATGCTGACACCCCAGATATTTTCTTTTATTTGAGGCACCATATGATGTTCTCCCTTCTCAGTAGCCTCTGGGTCTATGTGCCACAAGGCTACTGTCATTTTTTATATTCTTGCTGATGCTTTCCCTGGTGTCCTTCTGGTCTACCCAGTATCTTTATTCCAGGGGTAGTCCCGGTGATCTTGAAATGGGAGCATGACTTTCCCCACTCAGGGTCTACAATGATCAGATCTTTCCTGATCTCCACACATTAATTCCAGAACAAGACCAAAGGTGCTGCTTTACAGTTGTGTCCCTGTTCCTTTTCCTTCCCCTTTGTTTGGCTTGAAAACGTTTCTGTCACCTTAGGGACATTTCAGAGGATTCCTCAATATTGGGTTCAGATGACACCTCTGTGACTCCTTCCTTTTGTCAGTGAGAAAAGCCACAATCACCCAGGTTTCTGCTTGGTCCATTTCCCCACTAATGGAGTATAGTTACCTGTTTTCATGCACTGCTTTCACCATATGCCAAATTTGTAAACTGAAAGTTGACCTTATTTATCTTGGCATCCCCAGCATAAGCCAATGGCTTCATTTCCATTGAATGCATGAATGAAGCTGAAAAGTCTGACACCAAACTGCATGCCGTTGAGCTCCCCAATGCCCTCACTCTCCAGAAACAAAGTAAGGAAGAGAGCAGTTCTTTCTGCAAACAGAGAGATGGAGGAAGTTATTACTCAGCCCACGAGCCTGTGGTTTGCAATTACCTATAGCAAACATGGATGTCCTCTTTCCAAAACCACGGAGCAGCTTTGTCCATGATGTCTGCATAGTCCTCAGGTAGCAAAACATCTACTTCCCCTCTTTGTGCTCCAACTGGTCTACGTTCTCAGGGCCCCAAATCAACCTTTCTTTTGTCCACCAAAGTCATCCACATCTTTCTTTTTCTTTTTTTTTTGAATTAATTTATTATTTTCAGCATAACAGTATTCATTGTTTTTGTGGTGCACCCAGTGCTCCATGCAATCCGTGCCCTCTCTAGTACTCACCACCTGGTTCCCCCAACCTCCCATCCCCCGCCCCTTCAAAACCCTCAGGTTGTTTTTCAGAGTCCATAATCTCTCATGGTTCACCTCCCCTTCCAATTTCCCTCAACTCCCTTCTCCTCTCTAACACCCCTTGTCCTCCATGCTATTTGTTATGCTCCACAAATAAGTGAAACCATATGATAATTGACTCTTTCTGCTTGACTTATTTCACTCAGCATAATCTCTTCCAGTCCTGTCCATGTTGCTACAAAAGTTGGGTATTCGTCCTTTCTGATGGAGGCATCATACTCCATAGTGTATATGGACCACATCTTCCTTATCCATTCGTTCATTGAAGGGCATCTTGGTTCTTTCCACAGTTTGGCGACCATGGCCATTGCTGCTATAAACATTAGGGTACAGATGGCCCTTCTTTTCACTACATCTGTATCTTTGGGGTAAATACCCAGCAGTGCACTTGCAGGGTCATAGGGAAGCTCTATTTTTAATTTCTTGAGGAATCTCCACACTGTTCTCCAAAGTGGCTGCACCAACTTGCATTCCCACCAACAGTGTAGGAAGGTTCCCCTTTCTCCACATCCTCTCCAACACATGTTGTTTCCTGTCTTGTTAATTTTGGCCATTCTAACTGGTGTAAGGTGGTATCTTAATGTGTGTTTCTTTTTTTTTTTTTTTCCAAGCAGGCAGAGAGAGAGAGAGAGAGAGAGGGAAGCAGGCTCCCTGCTGAGCAGAGAGCCCGATGTGAGACCCGATCCCAGGACCCCGAGATCATGACCCGAGCCGAAGGCAGTGTACTTAACCCACTGAGCCACCCAGGCCCCCCTCTCAATGTGGTTTTAACACACAAAAAACAGATAATCATATCAAAAAATGAGCAGAAGATATGAACAGACACTTCTCCAATGAAGACATACAAATGGCTATCAGACACATGAAAAAATGTTCATCATCACTAGCCATCAGGGAGATTCAAATTAAAACCACATTGAGATACCACCTTGCACCAGTTAGAATGGCCAAAATTAACAAGACAGGAAACATCTGCATCTTTCTAAGTGATGCTTCATCATTGAATTTTGAATCCCTTCAATCTGTTCTCCTAAGAGTTTCTTGAAAGATCTCACAACACAATACAACACACACACACACACACACACACACACACATACACACACAAGGCAATATTTGACAGTGTTACTTCACAGTTGACATAATTTAACGTCTCAGGGATGAAGGCCTAAGTCATCTGATCATCTTTGAGGACTTCCATAATCCTGCTCCTGCTCATCTCCAAGGGGGCTCTCACTCCATCCTCTGTCGACATTACACACTCAAATCACGCATTGTTGCTTTGTGTTCCCTAAACCATGCCATCTCTAATTTTGGCCTTAAAAGAAATAGTATTTCTTTTAGAGTGGTTTGAGGTTTATAGAAAAATTGAGTAGATAATACAGAGAGCTCTCTTATATGCTGTTTTCTCATGCACCAACCTTCACAATTCCCCCATCATTAAGATTTTGTGTTAGAGTGTTATGTTACAACTGATGAACCAATATTTACACATGCCGATTAACTGAAGTCCATGGCTTACATTAAGTTTCACTCCCTGTATTGTTCATTCTATGACTTTGAGCTCTTTTAAGTGTTGCTCCCTCTGAGTAGGAGGCCCTGCTATACCTGTTCTTAGTTTGGCTCACTAATCCCTCAGGTTTCAGCTTAAAGATCACCTCCTCCAGGAAGTCTTCCTTGTCACTTATACTGTTTCCGGGCACATTATTAGAGAGTAAGTAGATAAGGAAAGGCTTAAGTCTATTATTTATTTATTTATTTATTTATTTGTTTGTTTGTTTGTTTATTTTCTGAAGAAGGTCAAGCAAAGCTTTATTTCACGCCAAGCATCAAGAATCAAACCAAATGTTTGGGGACGCACCTCTTACAGAAAGGGCGACCTTTCTCTGCTTCACAGACTAGGTTTTAAGGGCAAAGGCCATGTGATTGGGCCTGGCCACACACAGGAGACCAATGAAATTGTAATATACAGAAAAAGCTACACAGTCATGTTAGGTCACACATAAGTGACCAATTGAATTATAATTTACCCTAGTAGATATTTGAACCAGCCTATCACCTAGGTCAGAGTTGGCGCCCAAGGGGCGGGCCCATACTCCTTGGTAACTATGGAGACAGTACTCATCCCCCTACTGATCTGATGTCTCCACCTGGCCTGATCCACCCTTGTATTTGGGTTTTGTTACCTGGGACTGGTTTCTGGGATTTGTTTTTAAGTAAGTGCCCTGGGGGAATGGGGGCAGGGACAGTTTAAGGGCTAAACAACAAGGTTATTGTTTAACTTTGGAAGTGCTCAGGCTAAAATAGGTCCTTACACTTTTACCATGGTAAGTAAAGCTAAGTAAAAACCACACTCTACCCCAACCTCTGATGTCCTTAACTCATTGTATAAGAATTTGTCCATTGATTGTATCAATTATATTACCACTAACAACATTTTCAATTTATAGAATACAGTAACTTACAGATTTAACAAATACATCTTTTTATTTTTAAATTTCTATTCAGCATAGCAGTATTCATTTTTTCTTGTACCACACCCAGTGCTCCATGCAATACATGCCCTCCTTAATACCTACCACCTGGCTCCCCCAACCTCCCACCCCCCGCCCCTTCAAAACCCTCAGGTTGTTTTTCAGAGTCCATAGTCTCTCATGGTTCACCTCCCCTTCCAATTTCCCTCAACTCCCCTCTCCTCTCCTTCTCCCCTTGTCCCCCATGCTCTTTGTTATGCTCCACAAATAAGTGAAACCATATGATAATTGACTCTCTCTGAGTTACTTATTTCACTCAGCATAATCTCTTCCAGTCCCATCCATGTTGCTACAAGAGTTGGGTATTCGTCCTTTCTGATGGAGGCATCATACTCCATAGTGTATATAAACCACATCTTCCTTATCCATTCACCTGTTGAAGGGCATCTTGGTTCTTCCCACACTTTGGTGACTGTGGCCATTGCTGCTATAAGCATTGGGGTACAGATGGCCTTTCTTTTCACTACATCTGTATCTTTGGCGTAAATACCCAGTAGTGCAATTGCTGCACCAACTTGCATTCCCACCAACGGTGTAAGAAGGTTCCCCTTTCTCCACATCCTCTCCAACACACGTTGTTTCTGTCTTGCTAATTTATGGCATTCTAACTGGTGTAAGGTGGTATCTCAGTGTGGTTTTAACTGATGAAAAAAAATGAAAAAATGATGAACATTTTTTCATGTGTCTGATAGCCATTTGTATGTCTTCATTGGAGAACTGTCTGTTCATATCTTCTGCCCATTTTTTGATATTATTATCTGTTTTGTGTGTGTTGAGTTTGAGAAGTTCTTTATAGATCCTGGATATCAACCTTTTGTCTGTACTGTCATTTGCAAATATTTTCTCCCATTCCGTGGGTTGCCTCTTTGTTTTGTTGACTGTTTCTTTTGCTGTGCAGAAGCTTTTGATCTTGATGAAGTCCTAAAAGTTCATTTTTGCTTTTCTTTCCTTTGCCTTTGGAGACATATCTTGAAAGAAGTTGCTGTGGCTGGTGTTGAAGACGTTACTGCCTATGTTCTCCTCTAGGGTTCTGATGGATTCCTGTCTCATGTTGAGGTCTTTTATCCATTTTGAGTTTATCTTTGTGTACAGTGTAAGAAAATGGTCCAGTTTCATTCTTCTACATATAGCTGTCCATTTATTGAAGATACAGTCTTTTTTCCACTTTTTTCCCACTTTGTCGAAGATTATTTGACCATAGAGTTCAGGGTCCATATCTGGGCTCTATACTCTGTTCCACTGGTCTATGTTCTGTTTTTATGCCAGTACCATGCTGTCTTGGTGATCACAGCCTTGTAGTAAAGCTTGAAATCAGGTAATGTGATGCTGCCAGTTTTATTTTTGTTTTTCAACATTTTCTTAGCAATTCAGGGTCTCTTCTGATTCCATACAAAATTTAGGATTATTTGATCCAGCCCTTTGAAAAATACCGGTGGAATTTTGATCGGAATGGCATTAAAAGTATAGATTGCTCTAGGCAGTATAGACATTTTAACCATGTTTATTCTTCCAATCCAATAGCATGGAATGGTCTTCCATCTTTTGTGTCTTCTTCATTTTCTTTCATGAGTGTCTGTAGTTCCTCAATTATAGATCTTTTACCTCTTTGGTTAGGTTTATTCCCAGGTATCTTACGGTTCTTGGTGCTATAGTAAATGGAATCAATTCTCTAATTTCCCTTTCTGTATTTTCATTGTTAGTGTATAAGAAAGCCACTGATTTCTGTACATTGACTTTGTATCCTGCCACGTTGCTGAATTGCTGTATGAGTTCTAGTAGTTTGGGGGTGAAGTCTTTTGGGTTTTCCATATAAAGAATCATGTCATCTGTGAAGAGAGAGAGTTTGACTTCTTCATTGCCAATTTGGATACATTTTATTTCTCTTTGTTGTCTGATTGCTTTTTGTAGGACTTCTAATACTGTGTTGAACAAGAGTGGTGAGAGTGGGCATCCTTGTCATGTTCCTGATCTCACGGGAAGGCTGTGAGCTTTTTTCCATTGAGGATGATATTTGCTGTGGGTATTTCATAGATAGATTTGATGAAGTTCAGGAATGTTCCCTCTATTGCTATACTTTGAAGCGTTTTAATCAAGAACGGATGCTGAATTTTATCAAATGCTTTTTCTGCATCAATTGAGAGGACCAGGTATTTCTTCTCTCTTCTCTTATTAATTTGTTCTATCACATTGATTGATTTGCGAATGTTGAACCATCCTTGTAATCCAGAGATGAATCCCACCTGGTCATGGTGGATTACCTTTTTAATGTGCTATTGGATCCTGTTTGCTAGGATCTTGTTGAGAATCTTAGCATTCATATTCATCAGTGATATCGGTCTGAAATTCTCCTTTTTGGTATGGTCTTTGCCTGGTTTGGGGATCAGAGTAATGCTGGCTTCATAAAAAGAGTCTGGAAGTTTTCCTTTTGCTTCAATTTTTTGAAACTTCGTCAGGAGAATAGGTTTTATTTCTTCTTTTTGAAAGTTTGGTAGAATTCCTCAGGGAATCCATCAGGTCCTGGGCTCTTGTTTTTTTGGGAGGTTTTTGATCACTGCTTCAATCTCATTATTAGATATTGGTCTATTCAGGTTGTCAATTTCTTTCTGGTTCAATTTTGGGAGTTTATAGTTTTCCAGGAATGCATCCATTTCATCTATTATTGGCATATAACTGTTGATATTAACTTCTGATGATTATTTCTACTTCCTTGGTGTTAGTTATGATCTCTCCCTTTTCATTCATAATTTTATTATTTTGAGCTTTCTTTCTTTTTTTGGATTAGTGTGACCAATGGTTTATCGATCTTATTGATTCTTTCAAAAAGCCAGCTTCTAGTTTCATTGATACGTTCTACTGTATCTCTAGTTTCTACCTCATTGATCTGTGCTCTAATCTTGATAATTTCCCTTCTAATGTGTGGAGTTGGTTTAATTTGTTGTTGATTCTCCAGTTCTTTAAGGTGTAGAGACAGCTGGTGTATTCTGGATTTTTCAATTCTTTTTAAAGGAGGCTTGGTTGGCTATGTATTTCCCCTTTAGGACCACCGTTGCTGTATCCCATAGGTTTTGGACCAAAGTGTTTTCATTATCATTTGTTTCCATGAATAGTTTCAGTTCTTCTTTGGTCTCCTGGTTGATCCAAGCATTCTTAAGCAAGGTGGTCTCTAGCTTCCAGGTGTTTGAGTTCCTTCCGAACTTTTCCTTGTGATTGAGCTCTAGTTTCAAAGCATTGTGATCTGAGAATATGCAGGGAATAATCTCAGTCTTTTGGTATCAGTTGATTCCTGATTTGTGACCCAGTATGTAGCCTACTCTGGAGAAGGTTCCATGTGCACTTGAAAAGAATGAGTATTCTGTTGTTTTAAGATGGAATGTTCTGTATATATCTATGAGGTCCATCTGGTCCAATGTGTCATTCAATGCTCTTGTTTCTTTATTTATTTTCTGCTTGGATGATCTGTCTATTACTGAGAGAGGCATGTTAAGATCTCTTACTATTAATATATTCATATCAATTTGACTATTTTTCTTGATTAATAGTTTCTTATGTAATTGGCTGCTCCCATATTGGGGCCATAGATATTTACAATTGTTAGATCATCTTGGTGGATAGTCCCTTTAAGAATTATGTAGTGTCCTTCTGTATCTCTGACTACAGTCTTTAGTTTAAAATCTAATTTATCTGATATGAGAATTATTGCCCCAGCCTCTTTTTGAGGCCCATTGTCATGAAACATGCTTCTCCATCCCTTCACTTTCAGTCTGATTGTGTCCTAGGTTCAGAATGGGTCTCCTGTAGGGGGCACCTGGGTGGCTCAGTGGGTTAAGCCTCTGCCTTTGGCTCGGGTCATGATCTCCGGGGCGTGGGATCGAGCCCCACATCGGGCTCTCTGCTTAGCGGGAAGCCTGCTTCCTCCTCTCTCTGCCTGCCTCTCTGCCTGCTTGTGATCTCTCTCTCTCTCTCTGTCAAATTAAAAAAAAAAAAATGGGTCTCCTGTAGACAGCATATGGATGGGTCCTGTCGTTTTATCCAATCTGCAACCCTGTGTCATTTGCACACTTAGGCCATTTATATTGAGAGTGATTATTGATAGATACATTTTTATTGAGATTGTATTGCCTTTGAAGTCTTTCTTTCTGAAGATTGTCTCTATATTTTTATTCAATGATATTCTTAGGGTTTTTCTCCTTTATAGAACCCCCATTAATATTTCCTGCAGTGTTGGCTTGGTGGTTGCATAGTTTAAGCCTTGCTGGTCTTAGAAACTCTTTATCTCTCCATCCATTTTGAATGTCAGTGTTTCTGGATAAAGTATTTTTGGCTGCACGTTCTTCTCATTTAGTGCCCTGAACATATATTGCCAGCCCTTTCTGGCTTGCCAGATTTCTGTGGACAGGTTTGACATTATTCTGATGGGCTTTCCTCTGTAAGTAAGGAGCTTCTTTGTCCTAGCTGCCTTCAAGAGGGCCTGCTTAAAATTATAATTCTTCATTCTTACTATTAGGTGTCTCAAGGAATTTTGAGAATCTATAATCTTGGGGGGAGACTGTTCTGCCTCTAGTACATGAATGCTGGTTCCATTTATGAGATTGGGAAAATTTTCATGGAGAACTTGTTCCACTTTATCTTCTAGACTTCTTTCTTTCCCCTACCCTTCAGGGATTCTAATAATTCTGCTGTTGGAACATTTAGTGACATCATTTACTTCCTGATTCTCTTTCCATGGCTTCTAAGCTGTTTGTTCCAGGATTCCTCCTGATACTTTCTCTCTATCTCTTTGTCCTCCTGATCACTAATTCTATCTTCTGTCTCAGTTACCCTAGCTTTTAGAGAATTTAGATTAGATTGGAAGTCACTGAGAGCATTGTGAACCTCATCCCTGGTGGCTTTCAGTTCTGCCCTAATCAATTCTGTTTGGCCATCCACAGCTTTCTCCAACCTAGCTATTGCCTGGATAATTGTTAGCCTGAATTCCCTTTCTGACATATTGTCTTTGTTGATATCCATTAGCTCTGTTGCAGAAAACCCATCCTCTGAATTCTTCTTCTGTTGGGCATTCCTTCTTCTAGTTATTTTGGTGAGAGATGGCTGAACAATGTAGCTTGATGTTTCAACTGTGTTGCAGTCAAGGTGCACCCTGGAACTCTTCTGAGCAATCAGGAGTCCCCACCCCAATTGAGAGAAAAAAAGAAAAGAAAAAGAAAAAAAGAGAGAGAGAGAGACAGGAAAGAAAAGGAAGATTCAGCCCAAATGGTCCCCAAGGTAAGATTTATGAAGTATACAAACAAAAACAGACAAACAAAAAGACTGATAAAAGTATATGACAAGAGAAATATATATATACACACACACACAAAAGCAAAGGAAAAAAACAAAACAAAACAAAAAACAAAAACTTCATCAAAAATAACCCCAAGTATAAGAAGTATAAGATTTATATACCATCAGAACAAACACAAATACACAGAAACATTGGCAGAAGAAAAGGATGGGAGAGTGGTTATAAATTCTAAGTGTGGGTGAGGAAGGTTATTTTGATTCTTCCTGGATGTATCTTGACATCTTTGTTAAAGGACTCAACTTTCCTAAGATAAAGAGGGATTAAAAATTGGTTTACCGGGCGCCTGGGTGGCTCAGTGGGTTAAGCCTCTGCTTTCGGCTCAGGTCATGATCCCAGGGTTCTGGAATAGAGTTCCACATCAAGCTCTCTGCTCAGTGGGGAGCCTGCTTCCTCCTCTCTCTCTGTCTGCCTCTTTGCCTGTTTGTGATCTCTCTCTGTCAAATAAATAAATAAAACCTTTAAAAAAATTGGTTTACCTATAGGGGTAGCATTGATTGGGGAAAGGGGGTTACCTTGAAGTTTAACTCTATATGAATATTAAAAAAATAAAAATTAAAAAAATAAACTAAACTAAAAATAATTAAAAATAGAAAAGAAATAGAAAAACAGGGGTATATGTATTAAAAAGTTCAGGTTTAAAGGTTATTATGGAATTTGATGTACTGGACATCTCACTGTGATGGTAAATAGGTTAAAAAATATCTATGTATATATTAAAAAAAAACAAAACAAAACAAAACAAAACCCAGAATACTGGGAATGAATTAAAAATAAAAGTTGTATCTATGAAGTAGTGGTGGTTGTTTTCTTGTCTTCTTCTTCTTCTTCTTCTTCTTCTTCTTTTTTTTTTTTCTTTTTATTACTGGTTGGCTTTCTGGGGGAGGGACCTGCCAAGTGGGTTTTCAGGCAATGTTCCCCGAGTTAAGTCCTCCCGCCCCCCTCAAGGGGATGGGCCCTGAGGAAACCAGTTTTTTAGGCTTTTTATCCTCTGGAGGTTTTTATGTTTGTTTGTTCATTTGTTTGTTTGTTTGTTTGTTTTTCTCTCGCCTTGACAACTTTTTATGGTTTTTGGAGCTTTAGAGGAAAGCAAACTGCACCCCGACCTCCCTCTCAGAGAGAAGCCTCAGTCTGTTCCCCTCTGGGTGCTGCAGAGCACACAAGTTCCCCCTTGGCCGCTGGCAGAGCACATTTCCAGTCACAGTCCCTGGGGACACAGGAACTCCTGCTTGTACCCAAACCACAACAGTGGTAGCTGTCTGGACAGCTCTGGATGGCCAGAGAAGTTCCAAGTAGTGATTGCACTCTGAGAGTTTCCCGCTGGCCTGGGCTGGGAGTGCCTGGTCTTTCTGGGGTCCAAGACCGCAGGGCTGGCACTTTCGTGCACCTCTCTCAGGAGAGGGTGTGGGGCGTGATTCAGGCTCTGATAGCAGGGCATGGTGCTCGCATGGAGAGTGCAAAAAGGCTGTGCTTCTGCCAGCGGGTGAAGCTCCCAACCCCTCACAGGAGCCAGACTCCACGTGCTTTCAGGGCTATCAGGCACTGGTGGCTCAGGGACCAAACCTGGTTTCTCCACCACACTCTCTCTGGCTCAGTGCCAGGGGTGGCTGTCCTGTGTCTGGGAACTTGATCCTTTGCTCCTTTTGAGTGCTTTCAGCCAGACTCCAAGTTAATGCTGGTCCCCAGACCAGGGCACTCTAGTACTGGGGTATTACTTTCCAATGAGTCGCCTCTGGTGGCTCCCTCCCCCTTTTGTTTATCTTCCTATATTAGTCCGATGTTCCCACTCTGCTTTACCTGCCCACGGGAGTCTTCTGCCCCCATAGAGATCCAGACATGTATAATTCTGATCTCAGGCTGATTTCATGGGTGATCAGAGTTCTTTGGTAGGTAATCAGCTCACTTTAGGGTACAGGTTGAAACAGTGCTTCCTTCTACTTCCCCGCCATCTTCTCTGTCCTCTTAAATTTATTTTAAACAGACACATGTTCTGTGTGCCCCAGAAAGCTTTCTGATTAGCTTTATTTTGGCACTTATGTTATTGTATTTTAATACTATCCTTCTTAATTGTGATATTCTTAAATATAGAAGCTATGTCTTGGCTATTCATATATGTTCATTACTTAGCAGAGTAACTGGCCAACAGTAGATAATAAATATTTTTTGTTGTTGTTGACTGGATAAATAAGACCATCTTTCATTTTCTGCTGGGACATGTTCAGGGTTCTTACCCAGTGGAATCACATTGGGCTTCTGGGTTCCACAGCCCACAGTTCTTTAGAGAGGGATGGAGGTGAAATCCCCAGCTAAAATGTTTATGGGATAACCCATGCCTCATGTAACTGCTACCTGGACCTAGGGACACTAATCACTGCATCAAGCAGAGCAACTCACAACAGATTTTGACCTCAAGGACACCTCCTTCACAAAAGAGGATATTATTTTTGCTTTGCCTTACTGGATTGCTGTGAGGTGAATATCAAAAGAACAAATGGTGTTGGAGGGTAATACATACTATAAAATAACTCAACAAATGACAGTGCATAGAAAAGTCTCACATATTCCCTTCCAACTCTGCCTTAGAAGGGGCCAGAACAATGTTGTGTGGGCCTTATTCTGTTCATTCCTCTGGGTACCCTTGACCTGTGACACAGGTGCAGCCAGAAATGATATGATAGACTAATCACATTAAAACATACTTTACATCTATTTCATTTTCAGTGATCTGATAGTATAAAATTAAAGATGACCCTTGATTATTAAATATACTCGAGCTGTGAATCACTCTTATCTCAAAGTTGTAGAATATTGAAGGAACAGAGGATTTAAAATTTTTCATAGATTTTCTGGGAGTGCATTGCCTCTATCCTACATTTGATTAACTATTGTGTCTTAAAAAATAAATACAGTGAATTGAATAAAGGAGAGAGGAGGCAAAAGTGAAAATACACCATGAGTTTGAGCTGAGACAGAGGCAAGGCAAAGTGGTGGGCACATCTGCCTGAGGTCCAAGGGACCAGGCACAATGCAGAAGGCAAAGAAGCTGGTGGCCAGTGAGAAGGAGCAGAGCAAAGGAATCATGTCCCTGAGATAGCACCCAACATGTAATTATCGGATATGCAAATGCACCAATGGAGCTACGCTAGTTCAATAAGCCCGTGTGTAATGTTTGTGTCAACACTCACTTTGGGTCAGTAAGTCATTATGACCGTTATTTCCTTAAATTGTATCCCCTCACTTTAGAAGGGGAAATTATCACTTGGAAATGTTAATTGCCTTTCTGAATTTATACACTAAGTCAAAGATTAATAGTCCCTTAGGTCTGATTCTAGTTTGGTTTTTGTTTGTCTTGTTTTTAAGAGAAAGAAAGAGAGCATGTACACACCACGTGGGGAGCAGGGTGGGAGTAGGGCAGAGGGAGAGGACAGAGATTCCCAAACAGGCTCCATGCCCCGTGCAGAGCTGTGCGGGGCTTGATCTCAGGACCATGAGATCAGAATCCGAGCAGAAATCAAGAGTTGGTCCTTAACTGACCGAGACACCCAGGCATCCTTAGTCTGTGTTCTTAACCATGTGTTTGAGAACCTCTGATGGTAATATTTTCTATGCTAGATGTTAGTTCTAAATATTCACAGTTTTGTTTTTGTTTTTGTTTTGGGGGAGGGGCATACAGTCTCTGCTCATGGCTACTGACCTCTGCATGAAATCTGCCACAGACCATATGTAAATGAGTGAGGATGTCGGTGTTCCCATAAAACTTTATTTGCAAAAATGGGCAGCAGGCTAGGTCTGGTCTATGCAACATAATGTGAAAAGATTTCAAGGCAGTGTTTCTCAAATTATTTCTGGCAGAGCACAGAGCTACTGTACAACATTATTCATATGCATCTGTATTATTTATTATTAATAAGAGAGGTTCTCAGAAAATACTTCAATCCTTCTAGACCTGATACACATTGATTTTTTATTTTGTATTTTATATCATGAAAAGAAAAAAGGTCTGGTCCTGAATCATTAGAATGACTTCAAAATTTATAGTGTGTCCTGATGAACACTTGAAAATCAAAATGTTATGAAGATAAAAAGAAAAAAAAATCTGAATTATAGAAAATTCTTATAAAGGATCCTGAATTACAGGAATTAACAATAATAAAAGGAACAGACTCTTGGATCTGGATGTGTCCTTTGAATCCCTAAAATAATTGTTTTGTCAATGAACAATTTAATAAATTTAAAAAAAATGTATCTCTTTACAAAGTGAGATATCACCTCTGTCATCCAAAGAAATGTATCCTTTTCAATGAGATTTTAGAGTTCAATTTTCCCATAGTAGTTCTGACTAAGGAATCTTTCTAGAATCTGCAAATCTTACTTAAAAAAAAAAAAGATTTTATTTATTAGAGAGAGAGCGCAGAAGGAGAATGTTGGGGAGAAGTAAACTGAGCAGAGAGCCCAATGCGGGGCTCGATCCCAGGATGCTGAGATCATGACCTGAGTTGAAGACAAACACTTAACCCAAGTCCCCCTGAAAATCTGACTCTTCCACTCACAATATACCTGTGGGGTTTTCTCTGTGTTTCAGGGAGTATTCTGGACAAGTCAGGTGACAAGAATGGCAAGAGTCACCATGTGTGGGAGAGGTGGCATGGACTGTTGGAGTGCCAGATTGTGGAAATCAGCATGCTTCATAAAAGCAAAGAAGACATGCATCTAAACCAGGTTGAATCTCTTTCTACATGAGCACATATCTTTTAATAGGCTTTTTCTAAAATTAAGAGGTCAGAAAAAGGGATTAACATATTATTTTAAGCTTTCCTTGTAGTAATCCTATAAGCACAAAAGAATAGACCAAATGGCCCACCATGGATAGCCCCCTCTTTACCTTAGCCAACAAATATCCCAGAGTTGGGCACCTGGGTGGCTCAGTGGGTTAAGCCACTGCCTTCGGCTCAGGTCATGATCTCAGGGTCCTGGGATCAAGTCCCGTATCGGGCTCTCTGCTCAGCAGGGAGCCTGCTTCCCTCTCTCTCTCTCTCTCTCTCTGCCTGCCTCTCCGTCTACTTGTGATTTCTCTCTGTCAAGTAAATAAATAAAATCTTTAAAAAAAAAAAATATCCCAGAGTTCAAAGTAATGCTCTTCTGTAGAAATTTAATTATCCTGGGTGTCACGTCCATCTGTATCTCCACCTTCATATTTATGTATTTGTGTACTGGACCACATATATGTAGCTTTTAATTTTTTTCCTAATTAGTATATGTATACAATTGTAGCCATCAAACACATATGTATGAGTGTGTATAATTCTGGCTTCATAAAGTTATGTTTCTCTATCCTTTTGCTGTGTTTTAAACCTAATTGTACTGTGGAATCAGCACATTCTGTAATCTGTCCTGTGGAACTGCAGACCTATTTTTCTCCGAGAGGGTGTGTGGAGTGTCCAATCGGATGAGGGCATGGTTTTAAGAGAAGAGTTGGTACTGACCATGGCTGAAGCCTGCAGGCCAGCCGTAGCTGCTCATTAGTCTCCTTGCATTCAGCTTTGATCTCCAGAACCTTCGTGGGAAAGCACTTCATAGGCAACCTTCTTATTTCCTTCTTGGTTCATTAATTTGAACCATAATCTTATCCATTCCAGCGCTGAGTTTTTACCATGCACTGTCTAGATGAGCTGCTCAGCCCATAAATCCAATAAAGTCATTTCCCGAAGTGGAGAGATTTCACCCACGGAACCACAGAGCCTCTCAGCAAGGGTGTGCCTGATGCTCTCAAAGTCAGGGACTGATAAAAATGTGGGTCTTGTTTCTAGTTTTCCTAAGGAATTTTGAAGGAAGGGAAGGAAAGCTGGCTGGGGCTATCTCATTTCTCATAGGGTACTTGGGTTCTGAGGACTCACGCTCATCCTGACCCCCACCTTCTTATATTGAAAAACAATGCCAGAATGTTTCTGATGAGTACTTTTCCTTTTGGAAGGCTGTCACATGACCATCATCTCATTTGGGCATCAAAAACAATTCATTGGTCAATATTAGTCTAAGTTGGGATGCCTGAGTGGCTCAGTTGGTGAAGGGTCTGCCTTCAGCTCAGGTCATGATCCGGGGTCCTGGGATAGAGTTCCACATCGGGCTCCCTGCTCAGTGGGGACCCTGCTTCTCTCTCTGCCTGCTGTCCCCTGTTCTTGTGTTCACTCTTTCTCTCTCTCTGACAAATATGTAAGTAATTAAAAAAAATGTATTAGTCTGAACTCCCCTGCATGGCTTGAGATTAGGACATATTTTATTGCTTTGCCATTCTTTGTGATCTGAACTTTTTGTTGTGTGTGAACCCACATAAAGTAACCACGATTCAGATTCTAATGATCTATTTTAGAATTTCCGTCCATTGTAAAAAAATGAAACTGATTCTCATTAGTTTCATCCCTAAAATAACTGAGGGAGACAATAACAATAACAATTACCCTTAGCGGAGAGTCTACTGTAACCCCCAAGTGAAAAAGTTCTCTATTTTACAGAGAAGGAAGATGAAGTCACTCAGGCTATCAGCAAAAGGGTGAGTATTAGAGCCTGTTTCTGTTGGCTTCCAATGTCTGCGTCTCCTTCCTGGGGCTTCCCATTCAGTATTCCATATGACAGACATCACTGATACCCTTTTTTGGGACAGATGCTCTGGGACCATAGGCAAAAACCACCAACATGTTTGCTCTTCCAGAGCCTTCATTTAGCGTGACAAGCAGGAAATTAACAAAAAAACGACCCACACGTAACCCAAGTACACATTGTGTGATTGCCGTGCCCCATCTGTGGTGATGAACAGTAATGGGCACAAAAGAAAGTCTTTCCTACATGCTGTCATCAGAGGCCTGTTTGAGGTTAAACCTCACATGAACGACAGGTCAGAGTCTGTCTTGGGAGAGCATGAGATGAGGATTTCAAGCAGAAACGTGAATGTTTTGAAGCAAGCAAGAAAATGCCATTCCTAAAGAACTGTAAAGCTACCGCGTAGATGAGTAAATTGTGATGGAGGAGAGGAAATGGAAGATTCATCCCGCAGAGCCTACATGTCTCAAGGAGTGTTCTGAGCTTAAGAGGAACTCCCTGGAGGGATTTAAGAAAATAAATGACATATAATGCAATGCTGTAGTTCTTACGTGAAATTCTTTTTTGTTTATGGATTCCAAGATTATTTAAGTTAAATATCTGAGTCCTGCTACACTTAGAGGTTCTGTGAATTAGATTTGCCCATGCCCTTGGACAGGTGATGGCCTAGGAGAGAAGCAGGATAGTAGATGGATCCTCTTCCCTCACCCCATCCCTATGAAGAAAGACAATGTTATTTAGGAAAGTTGTAATACAGAGGCAGGCAAGGGAGATAGTATTGCAGGACCACCTCTACTGTAAGGGTATTTCTAGAAAGAAAGCTGTAGTTTATTTTTCCTAATTCAAGTATAGTGTTTAGAAGTTCAGACAGTGGAGTTGGATTATAACTTTTAGAATGCAATTTAGGATGTGTGTGTTTGCTTGCCAAAAAATTTTAAGTCTATTAAAGGGGCACCTGGGTGGCTCAGTTGGTTAAGCTGTCTCTTGATTTCAGCTCAGGTCATGATCTTGGGGTCTTGGAGATGGAGCCTTGTGTGGGCTCCATGCTCAGTGGACAGGCTGCTGGAGATCTTCTCCCTCTGCATCTCCCTACCCCACTCGCATTCTCTCTCCCTCCCTCTCTCTCAAATAATAAATAAATATATTTTTTTAAAGACTATTAAAATGGTTAGTTTTCCCAAATACAAGCTTTGGAACCTTGCTCAGCTAACTTTTCTAACCCAAGCCCAACTGCAAACTCCGTTGTGTCTGGACTATACAGTGATCAAGAATGTGCCCAAGAAGAGTCTAGAGGACATGACCCAGAGATTGCTTGGAGGGCTTTATTTAGTTAGCATTCACAGGAGCTTGTTTCATATAAGATAACTCCATCCCTCAGCTACAGCTGCAGCTCTTTTTTTAGGGAAGAGGAGGAGTCCATTCAGCAGCTGCCCTGCCAAGTCAGGCTGCCTCTGGAAGCTGGTTCCTTGTATCCCTTTCCATGGGGCATGACAATATGACCCTAGCATGGGATTGTCACCTTTGAACTCAGAGATAAGAGTGTGACTCTGAGGATAATACTGGGTAATACTGTCCTTATTCTATTTTCAATCAAATGATCAAGTCCTGCTCCAGGGTTATAGACCCTTCAAGAGATAAGACTATCCTGACCGCTTCCCCTGCCAGCTTCTCCTGCTCTGAGTTGCTGAGGTCTCAGATGATTTGGGTAAAAGTCTGGGGCAGGGCAGGGCATCGCCTTCTATATGTCATATCAAATGCAAACCCTGAAGCCAAAGAAAGCAATCCCGGAGATCAAGTTTGGATATTTGGTAAAAAACGTGAGCTATTTGAAAATAAGCCATCCAAGTGAAGAGGTTGGACAGAAAGAAAATTTTGAGATGATCTGGCATCTCAAAATCCAAGGACTTAAGACCAGAGAAAGGCTGACAAACAGCATGAGGAGATGAACTCTCTTGTATGTACATGGGGTCTGGTCAGGGAGGCAGGAGCAAGGCTGTCTTCTACTTCTCAAAGCTCTTGTCATACCCATGGAAAGGGTGTTGTACTCACTAAACTTAGCTTCCAGTACCACAATTGGTGCTTACCTATGTAATCACTTCTTCAAAATTCTACATGTTGTCTTATTTAAATTCATGACAAACCTATGCAATTGACAGTGTTTTATTTCTAATTTACATGTGAGAAAATTGAAAACAGAGATACAAAGTTTCTTGCTCAGGGACACATAGTCTCTGTGTGGTGCATTCAGTACCCAAACATAACCCATCTGATCCCAGGGCACAGCTTCTCAACATTCTTCTGGATGAATTTGTGGAGAATGGCAAAGGATAAATGATAATAGCCATCACTGGTGTTAAAATATTATTTTCTATCCTTAGAATTAGAGTTGGGTATTTTTGGATTATCTTCGCTTTTCCTCGTCTTATTCATGTTGTCCATTATACCTTGAGCATTTGGGGAATATTTATAGTAGCTGCTTCCTGCAAATCTCATCATCTCTGTTTTCTGAGTTACATTTTCTTGATTCTTTTAGTGTCTAGTAATTTTTTTTTTATTTTCAGCATAACAGTATTCATTATTTTTGCACCACACCCAGTGCTCCATGCCATCCGTGCCCTCTCTAATACCCATCACCTGATACCCCGACCTCCCACCCCTCACCCCTTCAAAACCCTCAGATTGTTTTTCAGAGTTCATAGTCTCTCATGACTAGTAAATTTTAATTGGATGTAGAATTGCCCATTTTATGTTGTGAAGCATTTTGATGCATTCCTTTAAAGAGTGTTGGATGTTTACTTCTAGAAAGCTGAATTATTTGTGGGTTCATCTGATCCTTTGGGTTCTTTTAGACTGTTTCAAGGGAGGTCAAGATTTGCCTTTATTCCACCACTATTTGAGCCACAATCATTAGGTCATTCTAGGATCTCTGGAAAGTCCCATATATTCAACAGAGTCTTGTTACACTAGCTGGAGGGATTGCCAATAATTTCCAATCTGTGTCAACAATGGGACTTGTTTATTTTATAGCTTTCTGTGTTCTGTGTAAGTTATATAACTGAGTACCTCAGTTATTGCTTTCTGGTAATTATTCTTGGAAATTGGTCTTGTTTCATTTTATGGGGTTTCTCTCTACAAATGCACACATTGGTGTTCACCCGATACCTAAGGGGTCTTTGTTGAATCCAGAGATTTTAGCTGTCCTGGCCTCCTCAAACTTTATTCTGTCTCCTCAACTCAGCAAGATGGCTGTCATTTAGTCCTGTTTTCCCTTTTGTGCCAATATCATTGTGTTACTTCCTAGGGTAGAAAGCTTGGGTGATGGTTGGGTTTTCCATGCTTGTGTTTCCTTTCTGAAGGATTGTGGTCCTGTGCTGCAGTTGTCCAATAAATGACTCCATGTGTTTCTCACTTTGTCTTGTACTGTTTTCTGACTGTCTTTAATACGAGTATAATTCTGGACCATCTTACTCCCTCATGAGAAGAAACAGAAATTCTTTAATATGAATTTCTCATGAGGCAGTGCTTGTAATCTCTCCTAGAGGCCCCAGGGAGGGGCAGGGAGTGTAGGGTAGAGGTACTATCCCAGTGTGGGAAGGTCAGAGTAGGCAAGGAAGACTTCCTGGAAGAGATGGGCTTGAGCGGGGTCCCAAAAGTCAGAAGAGTTTTCAAATATTAACACTCTTTTAGTTTAATTAGCATGCTAAATTTAAAGAGAGCATAAATGAGTGATTGAAATGGCTCGACTTAATGAAGCCTTAATAATAACCCTAATTCAGTTTATTTGACATCTATCACTCAAAGATGAATAGCTAATGCCTTTTCTAATAAAACAGTCATAATAAAATAAAGCAAGTCATAAAATACATTATTTTTATTCTCTTAATCACATGCTTTCTAAGTGAGGATACTAAATCCATTAGAATAGCTCTACAAAATGCTTTCCCCCTTTTTTAGATTTCAAAATTGAATTTACTTGATGCTACAACAGGAACATTTCAATGTTAGTTTCTTATCCTCCCAATAATTAAATGAAAACTGATTCTAATTACCACTCCACACTTCATGTTCTGGAAAGGGAGTCCCCTTAGAGGTGGAGAAAACTGATCAAGTGACCTGGATTTTGATCCCCCCACCAAACTCCTTTCTTTGGAAATGTTCAGTTTCTACGCCTTCATGCATGAGTCCATCAGAACAGAAAGTCGGTAACCTGTGCCCTTGCATGGATACAGGGGACTCTTCCTTCTGTTCTACTTACAACTCAAACATAACAACATTTTCAAGGAACTGTGCTAAGTGTGAACTAAACACGGCATTATCACAGAAATAGAAATAATACATACCCATTCAGTTTCCCAAATAATTTTTTCATCCTACCACGGCAGAGTATCTGTCAGTCTTGGGATTTCCATGCTGTGCACAGTGTCTTCTCTCAGTGTCTTGCCTTGAGCTCGTAACAGCTCTCAGACTTCGTCCCCATGGTTCTATCAACAAGCCTGTGCTCAGTGACCTGAAAATGGCACCTGCAAAGTCTGGCACCTTTGGCGTCCAGACTAAGGGAGGGAAGGAAATTAAATTTCCAGACCCCCGTAACACATCAGGCTCTGTGTTAGACTTCTGAAAATATCAGTATCCCTTTCCAGTGTCCTTGTTAGTATTTAACTAAACTCTGAGGGGATTTCTCATCTTATTTTCCATTACTGAGGTAAAGTAAAGTGGGTTACCTAACATCATGCAGTGGGTGAATGGCAGGTTTAGATTTTAGTCTAACCTGGTTCTCTCTCTCTCTCTCTCTCTCTCTCTCTCACACACACACACACACACACACACACACACACAGCCAATGCAAAGACCATAACCATGCAAATGGCCAGCATGCTTCCTACCTGCCTCTGACTTCTGAAGGGAGGAACATGACTATTTTTTCAATAAATTATTCAACAAATACTGACCGGGGACTTACAGGGGCTTTGCATGAGGCTGCCTACCTCAAGAAGCATAATAAGGAGCTCCTGAGCTCTGCACTATTGAGTCTCGCAAACTAGAGTGAAATCCAGAAAAGGAAATCATTATTTGCCAGAGTGCATGAGAGATGTTTCAGTAAAAAACCAGGGTCAGATATGATGGGAGCTGGAAGAAGCGAAGGTTAACCAAGCCCAACTTAGAGATGCAGTGAAAACAGTAGATAGGCCCTCTGTCGAAGTTATGCTGAGATCATACCTTAAATTAAACAAACAAACAAACACAACAAAAAAACAACAACAAAAAGAGCCTTCCAGACACATAAGGATGGGAAGGTTCTCAGAAAATTGGCCCATCACAGAGGACAGATGGATACTGCTAGTTGGATCTGTCGTTTATGTTAGTGGAGCTTAGTTATTAGAACAGAGTTATAACAATGGATAGAGTAGTGGGATGGTGTGTAGTGGGATGGGGACTAAATATGGGAGACACCTGGGCTGATATGCACTTCATTCTTCACTTTAAACATTTGTTGCAAAATGCTTCCCAAATTTTTCTAAAATTTGTCTACCTTTCGAGCTTCGTGTTTCCAGAATGATGTAAATTCTAAACTTATGTTTCTACCACAGGTTACAGGTGCATCTGGTTTTGTCCTTATCCCCAATACAAATGGTGTGCACCTGTCCACCAGCCCAGTAGACTGGGTGCTATTTATGAAAGGGAAGGTGGTGACCTATTTAATTCTTCTTTCCAGACCTAGTGTAGTCATCATGCTAGGCATGGGGTGGGCAATCAATGGATGCTTGTTCAGTGCACCAATAAACTGACTTTTCTGCATGCGATGAGGAAAATACTGTGATGCATGTGCATGCCTGCTCCAGACCCTTGGAATTGTCTGTTCTATTTACAGGTCGTTAAAGTGCTGCTTTGTGCCCCCCCCACTCACCCTGTCTTTCCCTCCAGCAAGTCTTCTTAGGACATTTGTTTCTTAGTGAATTTGTTTTAACCATATCCAATTTTTCTATAATCTGCCTGGGTTTCTCACCCCTCAAAGTCCGTTTGTATCACATCTCTATTCACTCCGCGGCTCACTACCTCTTCCAATTTAGTATAATTTGTGAATTTCATTAACTTGCTATTTACTCTCACTTTGAAATCTCATGTACTCTTTTGTGTAGCTTATCACCAAAAGTGAAGTAGATGCCTACTAAATTAAATGTACCAATGGTGTTTAATTTGGAAGGGCTATGGATACAAAGGGAGAAAAATAATAGAGGAGAATTGAATAGATTTTGAAGGGAAAAATAAAACTCAGAGATGCTTCTAAAGACTTATTCCTCATGGACAAATATGCTTGAGGAAAAAAGATAAAACATATGTGCATTGAAGGTGTGAAATAATTGGAAAATAGTCATTTAGAGGAAAATGGTAGAAATGTTAATAGATAATGCAGAACTTACATGAACAAAAAAGTAATAATGTATATATTCGAACAGTAGAGTTTTGGAGCTGAATGCCACTCTGGGGATTATTAAATGCTTCCTTCTCTTTTTACAGAAAAATAATCTCTGAGGGACTTGCTGAAGGGCTTACCCCAAATGTTTACCCAGCAAATCCTAGAAGCCAGGTTTTCTGTTTCCTAATCTGCTCTTTCCTCTGAAGTGCAGGCCTTTTCACATGAGCGCCCTTCTGGCTTGTAAATGATTGGCACATAAATCATTTTGATTTGCATGATGCACTTGTAAAATTAGGCAGAAGAGTTATTTTCCTCATTTGACACATTAAAAAAATGTGAGACTCAGAGAGGCAGTGACCAATGGAAGGATAGTCTCCTGGTTCGTGGTAAGGTCAGATCTGAAGCATGCTCTGTTTTTTTTTTTCCCCCTTGTAATTGCAAAATTGGCATTCTTGCAAATTGACCATGTTAACCTTGACACAGAATGAACATCAAGTTATATTTGAAAGGGACATGAGAACTAACAACTCGTGGTTAGTCCAATAGCTAAAACAACACGGTGGCTGCTGAAATGACAGAAAAATGAATTTTGGAAATATGGCCATGGATGTGCAGCCTGGAGGGTGAACAGACCTCACTCTGGGTTCAGACAACACAGAGATGCGATCTAGCTTGGACGTTTCCAGTCCATGTTGACTGTGTGGGTGAGACCATCAGCCTAAAGCCATTCCCATCTAAGCTGTAAATGTGTCACTTGGGTATGTCTTACTTGTGATGATTGTACTTGGCTGAGGCCATAAAATATCATTGGCCTGTTTCCTGATGTTCATCTGTGTGGCTGAATGGTACCGGGAAGCTGTGCCCTGCCTTCCAGGCCTTGGCTTCTTACATTTCTGTGTAAGCATCACATTCTGGGAACCAGAACACCAGGTCAATAGCATTGACACATAGATCTGAACTTCTAGAATAGCTACTGAAACAGCTGACAAAGGAGAAGATTCCCAAAGTGAGGTGGAGAAAAATAAAGACAGGGTGTGTCAGCATCTATCAGAAATGGGTATTGTTTTGAAATGTTCTTCACTTTAGACTGGATGTCAGCACTATTTGATTTTTCACAGCGTTTCATAAAAATGTGCATTCGATGCAAATCCAACAATATTCCTGTTTAGAGAAAATATGTATACTCTTCCTACGGATATGATGGCCACTAAATTAAAGACATGTGCTTTTGTATAAAGTGTCTCCATATTCAGAAGTGGATACTCAGAACTGGACTTGAAACCGGTCTCACATACATTCCTAATCATACACTGATGATGCAAGTACTTATGTAAGAATTCTGACGGGAATATTTGGGAAAATGAACAGCATTGGATTTGGTTAGAAGAATTCATGAAGATTCTTGTCCAATTGCCTGATGTTCTTAGCTGTGTTACATTGAACTGGTCACTTAATTTTTCTGAATCCATTTTGTTAGCCTTAAAGGAAAGGAGTAACAGCTGCTTTCGTCCAACAAAGTGCTCGAATGTATCAGTATAATCTGAGAATGGGAAAGTAGATTATAAATCTGAGAATTTCTCAAACTGCCTAAAGACAGGGATATGCTAAACCTCAGGCTAAGACAGAAACAGTTATCTTAGAGATCCGATGCTTGGGATGGGAAACAGAGGTGGAGATTTCTAGGCAGTGCTTATCCTCTAAGTGAGGTTTCTGATAAAGTTCTGGTTCCCTTGTTTTTTTTTTGTTTTTTGTTTTTTGTTTTTGTTTTTTTTTTTTTCCCAGTTCAACCAGCTTTAAACAGCAGATCAGCCCAGTGTTGGATTGGCTTGGGGATTTGGAAGATCTCTCTGCAGTTAAAGCAGACTTGAGGAGAGGCAGGAGAGGCTTATTGGGGGGAGGGTCAAGTAAGGTCATGCAAGAATAACTTTTAATAGGGCCACCTCGAAGGATATTTTGGAAACCTTAGTTCATATTTATAAATCTTAAATCCCTCATTCTCCAAATATTCCTATTCATCTGAGTATATATAAAATAGTTGTTCATCTTCTAATTAAAACTACTTAGATTTTACTACAGGTAAATATCAGATTGTTTTGTAAATCCAAATAAAGTGGGAGTTGCCAACAAATAGAGTTTTTTGAATCACAATGATTACAGGGGGGAAAAAAGGTGAAAACCTTAAAAGTCACAGAATAACTTTTCCTTACTAGAAAAAAAAACAGCTATTTCACCAAAAATGTCATATTTTGAATTTTATGTTGTTTAAATTCCATACAACTTTTAACAACAACAGCAAACAATAAATTTCAACAGTCTGTATTTTTTCTCTATTGTAGAGTACTTAAAAGGGTATTTTGACGCTGATTACTAATCATCACTAACCATCACAATCCACTTTCTTAGGGTTTTCAGCAAAGTTCACAATTTTTTTTTTCTGTTCCTGAAGGCTTTTTCCACCCATGGGAGTGAAAGTCATAGTCATGTCCAGGCTATTATGAGTTTTGTGCACAGCTACTAGGAGCAAGGGCAGATGTCTGACCTCAGATTGACTTGAGAATGTCTCCCTAGAATCTGGAATCTTTCTCTCTAAAATCTGGGACCCTGGCTTGTTGACATTTTCCACCTGTGAGTTAATAAAGGATATTTAAAAACTAAAGCTTCTGTTTATGAACAAATTGCAAAATGTATGCTCTCATACGCTGCTGGTGCAACCGTCAACTAGAACAGAATTTCTGGAGAAAAACTTGCAATACAGTAAATGCTATAATAAGGAAAATGACTGTATAGTCTAGTAATTTCTCTTCTGTGATTCAATACAGAAGAAATACCCAGGGATGTTCACAAAGTTTGTAAGCTGTAGTATTCATAGTGGCATTATTTATAAGTATAACAATCTAGAAATAACCAAAATAATAAAAAGTGACTAGTATTATATATGCTTATACCTCCACAAGACAAGACATTATAACTGTGATTTTACAATAAGTATGCTTTATGATATTTAAAAAGTTTTACAACATAAGTCAAAAACCAGGATATAAAATTATACTTACTACGAGACCCCAACTGTAGAAAACAATATACATCTATGACTAAGAAAAAGTTCACAGTGATTATCTAGTGGACTCTATGTTAATTTTCTTTTTTAAAAAAATATTCTTTCATACTTTGCAAATTAGCTACAATTAAGATGTACCACTAGTCAAAAACCAGGACAGGATTCTCTCCATCAGACTTTATTTCTGAAGAATTTAGCTCCTGCCTTGATTTTTAATTCATCATTTCCACCCTGTATTCATTGCTAACACTCAAACACAAGCTTCTGTCACCTTCTTCTCCGTGCTTGAGCCCCCTAAGTGGTCGATCACCAACCACTCTTGAGCCTTTCCAGTTCATTATATAAACTTTGGTCAGGAAAATAGTAAAACATAAATTGCATCATGAAAATCCTCATTTTAAAAACCTCTAATAGCTTCTCCTCAAACTCGGAATAAACAGCAAATGTTTGCCCTGCTTCTCAGGTCCACATGATCTCACTCTTGTCCACTTTCTGTTCACTCCTACCTAAGTTCATCTCTGATCACTCCCCTCCAGAGTTCTCCGGGCATCTGTTCTTTAGTTGATATGGCTGTGATCCTTGGAGCCATTGTCATCTCATGTCCTGCCTGACATTGGGAATTTGATTTCAAATCACATCTCTCTCTCTCTCTCTCTCTCTTTTTAAATATTTTATTTTTCCTAAAAATTCTTTCTTGTTTTCTCATGAAAGGCAAACCTCTCTTTCTACCTCCTTTAGATTAGTAACTCATTCCACACTTGGTCTGTCTTCTCCATGTGGGTTCTCCCACATGGAGCCGCCTTCTGATCTCCCACTTTGGCTCTGCAAGTGTGTCCCACAGATAAATGATATGCAAGCCAACATCTTGCCTTCCCCTGCATCATGCACCCAGAATTGGGCCAACAAACCTGGGTCCTACCTCCTACAATGGTGATCGTTTTTATAGGTTTGCCCAGGTTTATTTCTTCAAACACCTTCTTTGGATGGATGACTTATTCATAGACAGTGTGGTTCTGAATTGATACTGTCCAAGAATGCTATTGCCAATCATTGCTCTTTGGATTTTATGAAATTTCACATAGTCCTGAGATTTATTTCTGCATAACCTTATCTTTCTCAACACGATGTCTCATTAGTCTCTTTCTCTACAGAAACCGTGTAACACTTAGTAGATGCATATCCTTAGTAAGTACTCAATCCATGTTTACCTTTGGGATTGGAGGTCGGAACCACAGAAGGTTATCCTGGGCCTCTCTTGGGTTATGTGAGTACCAGATATGAGGTAGTTTGCTACTGCCTGACTATTGCACTAGGAATTCTGTATGCTGGGATAGGCAGAGAGCTGTCATTGCCTCCTTTGACAATTTGACATTAAGCTTACAAATTCAGTTTCTCTGTAATATCTCAGCAAAAGCCTGGAAAATGATATTTCCTTTCTGCACTGGGAGAAATATTGATGAGAGTTAAATGACCAGCCTTGCAAAACATGTATTTAAGGGTTAGAAGAATGAGGACAATAAAAGCCAAACTAAATTTTAGTCTACCTAATTTAAGTATCTCTAATTCAACAGCATGACTATTTCATCTTAATGGTGCTATCTCGCGTAGTATTGTCGTTCTCTTGCCAAAAATTGATTAGATGAGCTCTTTGTAAAAATTATGATGACTCGGAAAATATGGGCAAGTTTAATTTCATCAGTTCAGAAAATATGATCTCCTTTCCTAATGGAGCGGAGCATAAGAAGAGGAAATAGAGGGCTAAGTTCGTTGCAGTAATTAGGGAACTGGCCAAGAAACTAGAGTTATGGTTACTTAAGACACATTTCCATGAAGTCTGGGCAAAGGAGGTCTCCATTTTACTCAGCCGATAGAAGAGATATAGTTTATAAAGGGGTGAGTACAAAATAGAGAACATTTGGACTGAAGTTTGGTGTTTTTCTTTTAAATATGGATTCAGTATTGTTGAAATCTCCAAGTGTTAATCTGAACCAGAGTTTTCTGTTCTCAATTTTAATGAGTAAATAGAGCAAAGATCCTTCAGAATTTAAAAGTCACTAGCAACCTTAGTTTCCTCAATTTATAATCTATTTAATTGAGATCCATTAGATATCCCAGAGAATCTGAAAGACTACTTGAAATGGTGGAGAACCAGATTGGGGGAATGTTAAATTTTCATATTAAATACCAATTTTCCCCATAACAAACATCTAGAAAGGTAATTCTGTTATTTACACAAATAAATATCAAAAAGGCAGAATGATAAATACAAAGTCATGGTAAGATTTGGGAGAGAAATTTCATTTTCTTGATGAGGTTCTGATTAAATTTAGTAAGTTTTATAAAATAGATGAAATTTGCCCTGAGAATGTAAACATTACTTACGATTGCAGAAGCTCTAGCTTTTTGAAGAATTAGAAAGTCAGAAGGTTTTAAAGACTAATTACCATAAATTCGGAAGTAGAAAGATGTGACAAAGCTAAAGTTCTAAAGTCTGGTCTTACACTTTCCAGAGACAAAATAATTTTATTTTATTTTTAAGTAAAAACAACATTGTGAAATATCATTTAAAATTGTCTATTATTACATTAACTTGAAATAATGTCATAATCTTGTGCATTTGTTTCTAGAGCATACTAAAAGCCTTAAAGTATAACACCCACAATGGGTCTCATGTACAAAAGTTATTGAAGAAATGATTTCTGCTTTCTTATATGGTGTACAACAGGTGACAATATGTTGTGGTCCAGAAGCTCTTTATATCAGATTCCTTACTTGGTTAATGAAGAAGATAATAGTAAATAATATGATGTACATGGAGTAAACAGAGAAGATAAAACAGAAATGCCACGAGGGTCACCTGGGTGGCTCAGGTCATGGTCCCAGGGTGCTGGATTCCAGTCCCATGTGGTGTTCCAGGTTCATAAGGTAGTTCATAAGGTAGTCTGCTCCTCTTGTCCCCCTCCCCCCCCCCAACATTTCCCTCTGCTAGTACGCACATGCTGTCTCTCTTTCTCTCTCAAATAAATACATAAATAAAATCTTACCAAATTAAAAAAAAAAGGCCATCAGGGAGAAATGATATTTATGTTGTAATTAGTCATATTCTAGGTATTGATATTGCTTATTTTAGTATCAACCACGTATAGCCAGTGTAAGTTACCAAAACTTGTATATCCCCTATAATGTTGAGTTTCTCAAAAACTCTTCAAGAAGGTATGGATAAAATTACAATCTAAGTTATAGAGATGAGGTATCTCATTTGCAGAATATTACATAACTTCCCCAAAGACACCCAGTCAATACATAAGCCACTCTTTTTTTTTTAAATTTCTAGCTATTAGGATTCATTAGTTTCTGTCATGTATGCATTAAGGATAGACATAAAATTTTTGAGAGAAAATTCAGGACGACATCTTCACAAAGCAGCAGTAGGCAAAAAATTTTAGATGGGATACCGATTTTTAGATGGGATAAATCAGATTACATCTAAATTCACATCCTTCGTCCTATCAGAAGATATCATTGGGAAAAATAATTAGCAAGTCAGAGACTGAGAGGTTATTTACAATATGTATATTCTGCAAAGACTTATGCCCATAGTATATGAAGAACTCTCATAATTCTATAATAGAAAAATAAACAACCCATTAAAAATGTAAAATAGGGGCACCTGGGTGGCTCCGTGGGTTAAAGCCTCTGCCTTCAGCTTGGGTCATGATCTCAGGGTCCTGGGATCAAGCCCCACATTGGGCTCTCTGCTTGCTGGGGAGCTTGCTTCCTCCTCTCTTTCTGCCAGCCTCTCTGCCTACTTGTGGCCTCTTTGCCTACTTGTGATCTCGCTCTCTGTCAAATAAATAAATAAATAGAAAGAAAGAAAGCCTTAAAAAAAAAAAGTTAAATACTGAAAGAGACAGTTTGTGCATAAGTGAAGAAAATGGCCATTTGGGCCATGAGATGTGCCACTACATTAACCATCCAGGAAATGCGAAATAAAGCTACAATGAAACACACACTCATCAGAATGGGTACACATGCTTTTCTTAAAAACCATGATATAAAGTGTTTGTGAAAATACGGAGCCATTTGAACTCTCCTACCTTGCTGGAGAGAGTGCAAAACAATACAACTTTAGATAAAAGTCTATTTTTTTTTTTAAGTTACACTTACACCAACCATACAATCCTGCGATCCCACTGCTCAGTATTTTACATGAGAGGAATAAAAAATATATGTCTACACAAATAGTTGCATAGGGTTGTTTACAATATCCTCATCCATTCTAGTCCAAACCTGGAAACAACACAAATGTCCATGAAGACATTTGTTGTGTAAATAAAGAGGGGTGTGTGTGCATCAAATCACTGCAGTGCACACTTTAAATGTCTTACAATTCTATATGGCAATTGTACCTCAATAAAGATTAAAAAATAAGGTGAGGTAGGTCCATACAATAGAATACTATTTGTCAGTAAAGGGATTATGGTAATGATGCCCATGGCAAAATGGATGAATCCCAAAAACATTTACAGCAAATGGGCCTTAGAGACCAAAGATTGTATGATTCCATTTATATGAAAATCTAAAAGACTCCAATCTTTTCTCTTGTGTGAGAAAGTAGAACAGCCCGGTGTCTGGGTTGGAGTAGGAATACCCTGGGATTGGGCACAGGCAACTTTGAGTGATGGAAATGTTCTGTATCTTGATCATGGTGACAGTTTCAGAGATATACGCATTTGTCAAAACTCATCAAAGTGTGCACTTCAACTACGTGCATTTTGTTACATATAAATTATACATCACCAAGTTTATTAATAAACATGTGCCATGTTGCACTGTGATATGCACTTTACCACAGAATGGAACTGTGCACTGTTTTAGACCTCGGGTTATTTATCTATTGCTATAAAACAAAGAGCCCCCAAATTTAGTGGCTTTATACAATATGCATTTATTATTTCACAGAGCGTGTCTGGGTCAAAAACCTGGGAGTAACTTAGCTGGGTGGTTTGGTTTCAAGGTCTCATGAGGTTGCTGTCAACTGCTTGGCTGGAGCTATAGTCATGCAAAGGCTTTATTGGAGCAGAGGGAGCCATGCCCTAGATGGTCACTAACTTACCTTACCTGGGAATATGAAGCTAGCCTTGGTTATTTACAGAAACCTCAGACTTCTGCCACATGGACCACTCCATAGGGATGGTTGAGTGTAGTCACGATATGGCAGCTATTTTTTCCTCCAAAAAGATCCAAAAGACAGAAAGGGCAAAGCCAGAGTATCATTTACATCCTATTCTCAGAAGTCATGTGTATCATTTCCACAATATAATAGTGGTTATACAGGTTAGCATCATCAGTGGCGGGGAGGACTGCTACCCACAAGTAGGATACCAAAAAGCCAGAAGCAGAGCATCACTTTGGGGACTGACTCCCACAGATCTCTGCTCAAAACCATCAACAGTCCAAGCATGCTATTTTTTATATATAATGTACATTAACTGATCATATATAATTTATTTTTATGCACTGAGTATCTAATAGCCTTTAAGTCCCTGAACACTGTCCCATGGGAAATTTCAATGGCATTCTCATCTAATGAGTCATTTGTTTTTAATGTATATAATTGATGCATACTGAGTCAAATAAAGTTGTATTTATTATATAATTGAAATTGGGTTATGGGCAAAAAGGGAATAACAACCAAAGATGTCATTTCCTCTCATAAGCTCACTGATAATCAGCAGTCAACCTGGAAGTAAAGTTCAAGTGGTCAAATTTCCAGTTCTCTTTCCAGAAGGATGTCAAATCAAGTAATAGGTTTATCATTGGTATTATCTTGAATACTCTTACCACTGTACTCAAATACCCTGTATCATTTACTGGCATGATTTGTCATTCTCTAAGGCATATTATAAGTATTCCACAATGCCCATCTTTAATTTTTTTTTAAAGGAACCAGTTCTGTACAACACTCAATTGTGTATATACTTTCTTTCATATATAACCCACTCAATCCCTACTATAATCCGATGATGTAGGTCAATGTTTATTTCCCACCTTTTTAAGGTGGGAATTGTGAGTTTTTGAAGGGTTTTATTTAAACTAGTAGAGATTACACATATTTTCAAAGATAGAATCAGGACTCGTCGCCAGAACTTTTGATGCCAAATTCTAGACTTTGATTTTTCACATATAGGTTCTCTCTTTCTGATACTTGGTACCTTGGTTTTTTACCAGTAGCACATAGGAGAGACCATATATTTATTTTTAGTCAGCTATCTCCATGTGAATATCAAGAATGAAATTAGCTGTTTGACATGGTTGTATCTATCAGCGGTAGTTTCACTTTACTCATTAAATGTTTATCTAGCATCTAATGTATGTCATTTACTGAAAATACATGGAGCATAACCTGGCCCTAACCTCAAAAGTGCAAAATTACAAAGAATATTTATTGAATCCCATGTACTATCACACAGCTTCAGTGATTGATTATGACTGTTTTGCAAATCTTATTTGACACATCTCTTTTCTATTTAAAAAATATGATTATTTCTCTTTACAAATTTGTAGGACAAAGTCTGTGCCCTAGCAATTTCCAAAGTTGACCCAATGTATTTTGGGTGCCATCATGATTTAAAAGGTTAGCAATTATTTGGATGTGATTTAATTCATTGTAGTCCATATATATTTTTTGATGCTCAAATCATCTCATTTCGAAGCATCGAGCGATCCTTCAAGTTAGTGCTCACATCCCTTCCATTTGGCCAAGGTGATCTTTGATAAAAAGGCTACTATTTAACATATGGGACAGTTATGTGAAATTAGAACCCAGTGTGCTATGTTTGTGCTGAGGTTTAGAAAGGAGGAGTGAATACCAGATCCCAGATTTCCTCTCTGAAGGTGTTCGTAAGTTGACTCTGTCAATATGTTTCCAATGAATCAGTCAACAGGCAGAAGACTTAGTTTAAAAAAGGGAGATGCAGTTTGAGGAAGTATAAGATAATCAATGCAGAAGATGAACAAAGTGAAACAAGTAAAATTTGGCAGTTCTCAGGACAGCCTACCTCACTAACATGTAGAGTGAATCACACCATTAAAGGTGTGCAGGTGTATATAGTAGCATGGAAACCATGGGCTGTAAAGTGTGAGCTGTGCATGCAGACAGAATTTTCTCCAAAAAGTTCTGTACAAAAAGGACAACGAATGAGTGACCTTTTGGTGGAATAAACTAACAAACACTGCCTCAGCCAGGTGGTCAAACTTAACGTCCATAGTGATGGCTCATGGAACTCTATGTATTCTAGAACCTGTGTGATGAGATGGCTGTGTATAAAGGTATAATGAAACATATATACACAAACCTAATGGAATATATAATTGAAATTCTACTTCCCCTATTGCCCAAATAAACTCTAGGAGACATAAAAACATGAAAATGATTTATTTATTTATTTGAGAGAGAGAGTGAGCAGGGAAGGGGAAAAGGGAGAGGGAGAGAGAGTCATAAGAAGGCTCTGTACAGTGTGGGGTCTGACACAGGGCTCAATCTCAGATCTTGAGATCATTACCTGAGCCGAAATCAAGAGCTGGACTCAGTGTTTCAGGCACCCAGCCACCACTACATCACTACATCAACGTGTTTTTGTTTGTTTGTTTGTTTGTTTTTAACAACACGGCGTTATTTTGTAATCAACCCCAAAAGTCATTAACAGGAGAAGACAAACAAGTTGTAACATTATACCCTAGAATACAATTCAGCAAGAAAAAAATGAAAGGTGATACTAATACTTGTAATGACAAGGGTAATTTTTTTTTTTTTTAAAGAAAGTGGAAAAGAAACCAGGCATGAAAATTCACATTGTCCGATTCCACATACATGAACTGTAAGAGCAGAGAAAGTCGGGCTGTGCTAATAGCAATACGAACTGTGGTGGCTTAGCAGGTGTCAGAGTCACAGAAAGGGGCCACGAGGGAAACTTCTGGGGTAAGTGAATCAGCATGTTGCAAGGACGTTAGTTCTATAGGCACCTGCCTTTGTTAAAATCTCATCAACATGTATAAAGACCATGTATTAAAACTGTAAGTTTCGCCTCCTTTAAATGAAGATTAAACCTGATAGTGTACTGAGTGCTAAGGACTCCATTTTTCTTTAGCAATCTTCCTGCCCTCACGGAGTTCCACTGCACTGAAGATGTATCTGTGGGTGGGTATGAGTGTGGGGGGGCAGACAGGAGTGACTCATCACCCCAGGGATTAATGCTGAATTCACAGAGGAAGAAAATTTGTAATTGAGCCCAGAAACGTTAGTGGGAGTTTGGCAAAAGAAGTAAAAAATAAAGACATAAATAAAGGGGCATATTTAGGGCTGCGGTAAAATTCCAGGATTGGGGAGTGAGCATCTGCATTTGTGAGCTATGAGCAGGACTCCTTGGAGAAGCAGGGGCAGCCTGGAGGGAATCGGAACCTGCCAGGGAAGGTAGTGGGGTCATGTAGCTTGTAGCAGAAAACAGTAGTGAATAAAATCAGTTTGGTGCTCAGGGGACCACTTGAGGGGTTATGGGAGCCCCATGAGGGAGGGGTTGATCCTGAGGTCAATACTCGCCATCATTAGAAAGAGAGGTTCCATATATCCCACCCTGGAAGCAAATCTTATCCCAGGAAGAGACAGTTGATGTCCAAAGCATGGATTCACCAAGAAGTTTATGACACCTGGGAATGAAACCCTGCCTTGTCCATCAGGAACTGTCCCCAGAGATAATGTGCTCCTGTGGTGTCTTAAATTTCCTTGAATCTTCATCTTCTTAGACCAGCCAACTTCTAAATCAGAGATTTATAAATCAAAGATGAAAAATCCTTGGCATGCGGACTGCCTGCCCATTATTCCTCAAATCACCATTAGGCAGGAACCTTGAATCAATCACGGTACTTAGCCTCAATGTCACCTTGGGTTTTTGTCACAATTGTGCTCCAGGCAGCTGCGTCCAAGTGATCCAAGTAATTTTGAAAAATAGTAATGATGATGGTAAGAAAAAAAATAAGAGGAAAATCATGACAATAAAATAAATAGCAGTAAACAACAAGTAGCTTGTCTTGATAGGCGTCTGGGAGTTCTCAGTCAGGTCATCTCCTTTCAAAGCCTTAGCAACCACTCAGGTTCATTATGTCTTTTTTTACCATCTTCAAATTGGACAACTGAGTCTCAGAATTATTGTGATTGCTCAAGATCATACATTCAATAATTTAGGGGTATAGGGATGTGAACAACTTTAATAGTCCATGTGAATGCTTTAAAAAATTAATATAGTTTAGACTTAAAGAAAAGTCATAAAGATAGTTCAGAGTACCTTCAATACCTTAGTCTTTTATATGTATGCATATATGTCTATTTCTAGTACTTTCCATCCTCCCTATAGAAATGATCTATCATTTCCATTCAGCACCAAGAACTTCCCTTAGTGTTTTATGTAATATTGTTCAGTTGATGGTAAATTCTCTCAGATTTTCTTGAGTTAAACATGCCTTTATTATTCTTTCACATTTTTGAATAATATTTATATTGGACATTTGATGAATTCTGGGCTGATAGTTTTGTGTGTGTGTGTGTGTGTGTGTGTGTGTGTGCACACGCGTGCACGCATGTTTCTGTTTTAATTGCTTTAAGATGTTGTTCCATTGTTTTTTTCTTGTCTTTTATAAAATGTCATTTTTTTTTTTGCTTCACAATTCCTTGCAAACTATGTATCTATTTTTTCTGACTGCTTTAAAAACCAGACATTTTTGACCCTATCATTGTCAGTGGCTATGCCTAAGGGTGATTTTAGCACTTTCATGTTGCTATGAAGTTTAGATTCTTCGTAGATCTGTAGATTGAGTTTTTAAACCAAATTTTTGTGTTTTTTGGTAATTAATCTTTCTCCTACCCTACCACTTCTCTCTTCTTTTTCTAGAACTCCAGTTATATGCATGTTGGCTTTTATATTATCCCATTGGTCGTCCTTTTTTCTATTTTTTCTTATTTGAAGATTTGTGTTGATCTGCCTTCACATCTACTGGCTTTTTCTTCTATGGCCTTCAACCTGATGCTTAGACTCAACATTTTAAATTTCATTTCAAATACACTATTTTTCAGTTGTAAGCTTTCTTTTTATGATCTTTTTTATAGCATTTTGGGAGGTTCACAACTTTCTCATTGTATCTATCCTCCCATTTAAGACCTTCAACATATTTATGATAGCTATTATAAAGTCTTTTTGCCTACCAAGTCTAACATTTGTGTCATCTTTGTGTTTGTTTATGTTGACCAATTATTTTCCTTGATCAGAGTCTCTGATTCCAAGCCTTTCCACATGTTTATATTGAAAACTGTGAGTGATTACTTGTAGGGGCTCAAGAATGTGTTGTCTTTCCTTAAAGTGTATTATGTTCTGCTCTGGCATGTTACTGAGTTACTTCTGTCTCTTCTTGTTTATGGTTGGGTACTATTCTTTATGTCAGGTAGACCCTTAGTCCTAGATTGTGACTTTTATTCCATAATGTAGTCCTTCTTCTGCAGTATGACTTTTCGAGACCTTCAAATCTATCACTGATGTTCTCATTGAGAATTTGCTATACTGCTAGACCAGAAATATGGTATCTTCTATCTCTGCAAGACTTTCAACATCTCTGTTCAGAACTCAGCCTTGCAGCAACCACTCTCCATTAGACACTGAAAAGTTTACCTGATGTAACACAGGACAACTGCTGGCCAAGCACCTGTGGACATGCCCTTGTTCTCACCCAAGCTCTCTCCCCTCCAGTATCCAGTCCAGCATACGAAAGTTGCTTTAGTAGCCTTAAACTCTTGTCTCTGCTTCATCATCTCAGTGAATCTGTCATTCTTGGTTTGGGCTCCACCTAATTACAATACTCTCCAGAAAGTATCTTCAGGCAGAAAGAGAGGCAAACATGAGACTCATCTGATATGTTCCTATTTTCTTCAGGATCAGAGTACTGGGCTACTGTCCTATTGCTCAAAGCTTGACTATTCTCTACAATTTTATAGTTGATTATGGTTATACCCTAACCATGGTGCTATAGTAGCCTCTACATCCTGACCAGAAGTAGAAGTCCATGATTTAGGTAAATTACTCCAATAAAATAGACATCTTCAGTGGCTTTGGTAGAATTACATCAAAGTAGGAAGAATTAGAGAATCCTAATGAACTATGGGGGTTACATCTCACATTCCTCAAAGGCTCCTGGTCAGTTCAGGCTGCCATAAAAGAATACCATAGATTGAGGGCTTAAACAACAGAAGCCTATTCTCTCACAGCTCTGGAGGCTAAACGTTCCAGAATAGGGGTCCAGGTGAGGATTCTCTTCCTGGCTTGCAGACAGCTGTCTTCTCTTTGTGTCCTCACATGGCAGAAAAAAAGAGAAAGTAAGTTCTCTGGTGTATCTTCCTATCAAGCCACTAATCCCATTGTCTGACTCTAATAACCCCTGAAAGAACCCATCTCCTAATAATATTACATTGGAGGTGAGGGCTCAGCATATGAATTTGGGGGGAGACACAAGCGTTTGGTCCATAATAGAAATCCAAGATTGGTACAATTTCACACACAGGGAGATGCAGTACCAGAAGTTTAGTAAGTTTAGTAAAATAGTTCAGCATATATACCAAAAGAGCAGGGAAGAATGATCAATTTTAATAGTTTAAGGAAGATGTCATGAAAATGCCAGAATTTGGATTGTTTCAAAAATGTGAAAAAGTGGTTGGAAGATAGGGTCAAGTGTAGAAAGTAGGCTTTAGGAAATTATGTGTAATATTTGAGGAAATTGAAGTGTTGAAGTTAAAGATACCATAAACTAAAAAAAAAAAAAAAAAAAAAAAAAAAAAGATTTATTTATTTATTTATTTATTTGAGAGAGAGAGAGAGAACAAGTAGGGGAAGTGGCGGGCAGAAGGGGAGGGAGAAGCAGGATCTCTGCTGAGCAGGAAGCCTGATGTGGGGCAGGACCCTGAGAGCACGACCTGAGCCAAAGGCAGACACTTAATCAACTGAGCCACCCAGGTGCCCCAGCTTTTGTTTTTGACAAGCAAAAACCATATCCTCAGTCTCCACTCTGCTCATCTGTTTAGGTTTGTACATTCCCTTATACCAATACTTATTATTTTCCATGTGGAAGTTTATGTGATTTTAAGGTTTTCTCAGAGCGTGAGTGTATAGATTCAAGTATATGCACGTGGATTACCTCAGCACTTTGAATATCACTGGGTCTTAATTTTAAAACACACAAACCTGTTATATGTATTTGTATTTATAATATGTTGATATGTCTATACACACGTTTCTAATATGTAGATCTAGATCAGTACCTGGGCATAAATACATGAACTATTCATATATATTGCACATACATGTATATGTGCACATATGCTTGCTTCATAGCTTAGCTCTGGTTGGAAATCTGGAACCATGTATATATACAAACTTATATGCATCAAGAATTTCAAGTGACATACTAAACAAGTATGAATTAGAGCATATAGAAAACAGCACACTTTATTTTGCTATTCTCTTGGGAGGAATCATCTAGCTATAATTGTGCATCAGAAGTACCTTAGTGCTTTAGGTTATGTTAAAAGCAAATGCTACATTTAGAAAAACAAATGCCATTTTATTAGTTGTTTGGGGAATAATTTGCTCTCCTCAACGCATTCCTTCTGAGGAGTCTTCCATATTGCTCATCATATTCTGTTTATGGTAAGTCAAACACTTGTTCCTGCCAGAACACAAATGGCTTGATAAGATGTTTAACTCTGTATCTGCAACACTCCAAAGCTGTCCTGTGCTTATGTGAACAGATGGCAGCACTCAGATCTGCCCACCAACAAGATCTGATGGAGGATCTAACCTCTGTGAAACTGACTCCCACACCTCTGTGGGAAGCTTCTGTGTCACTCCAAGATTTTCATTCTGGGTTTTTTTATCTGCCTGATGAACCTCGCCAACTGGGTGCTCAACCAGCCTCTCAAACCCATTCTGTCTGCAGCTGAATTTACCACCATTGCTTCCCTAATTCCTTATCTTCTCCAATTTATGGCCCCATCACCACTTTTATTGTCAGACTCTAATGTATGTGGACTTCTTTTCACAACCAGTCAAAATTTCTGGTTGAGATACTTATTTCCTGTATCTCGTAACTAATCTCTTATGCTCAACTACAGTCACTCTTTCCTTTGATAGATTTCAGCACACTGTCTGTTCACATGTGTGATAACCAGAGACGATAACCAGGTCAGGATGCACAGGTGGGAGCCTCCATTCAGCCACTGGCGAGGTTTTTGTTTTTGTTTTTTTTTTACTTTTAGTGGGTTATTCCACAGCCTCAGTTCTCTTTTTAGTAAAGTGATAGTGAATTAAACCACTTACATTTCTACTTTGGAAAACTGTATGGAGGTTCCTCAAAAAAAAAAAAATAGAGCTATTGTATGACCAAGCAATTGAGGTTTTTGGGGAAATTGGGGCCTTTATTCCAAATATAAAGATGTAGTGAAAAGAAGGGGCACAGGCACCCCAATATTCATAGCAGCAATGTCCACAATAGCCAAACTGTGGAAAGAGCCAAGATGCCTTTCAACAGATGAATGGGTAAAGAAGATGTGGTCCATATATCCAATGAAGTATTACTCAGCCATCAGAAAGGAAGAATACCTAACATTTGCATCACCATAGGTGAAACTGGAGATTGTGCTGAGTGAAATAAGTCAAGCAGAAAAAGTTAATTATCATATAGTTTCAGTTATTTGTAGAACATAAGGAATAGCATGGAGGACATGAGAAGAAAGGGAAAAATGAAGGGTGGGAAACCGGAGGGGCAGATGAACAGTGAGCGACTGTGGACTCCTGGAATTAAACTAAGGGTTTAAAGGTGGGGGGAGATGAGCCCAGCGATGGGTATTAAGAAGAGCACATATTGCATGGAGCACGGGGTGTTCTACGCAAACAATGAATCATGGAACACTACATTAAAAACTAATAATATACTGTGTGGTGACTAAAATAACATTAAAAACTTATGTTTCTTAATTTCTTAAAGGCATATTCTGATTTGCTGAGTATGAAAATATGCAGTTATAGAACACACAAAAGATATGGATAAATATAAGGAAAAATCGGTATCACCATACCTTTATTCAACAGACACATCATTCACTGTGTCAAAAGCTGGTAAGCATTTGGGAGAGGCGGATAAATAAGATAGGCTGATTCACTGACCTTACGAGAGGGATTATCTTGCACTATTTTGCAGTGGGAAACTGTTATTTTGGTAAACATTTTTTTCAAAAAATTATATATATATATATACGTATGTATATGTGTATATATATATATAGCATATATATTCAATATATGTATTATATATTTAGCAAATATTTGAACAAACTATTTTTATCTTGTTTTGCTTATCTAGGGTCAAGATATATTTCAATGTAGGTTTTATATATATATATATATATATGAACACATGATATTTTTTCATCCTACTTTGTTTTTCCCTTAACATCAATTTAATCATTTTCTCATATCTTTGGTTATATTATAGTTTTAATGATTGCCCAATCTTCAGAAAACAGGCCTATAAAACAAAGCATTTTCCAATCGTTAAGTATGTATATTATTTATAATTATTTGCCCCTGTGAATAATATGAGGATGAATATGCTTTTACATGAATTTCTAAATGCATCTCTGAGTAGTTGATTAAGGTACAGTCAAAATAAATTAATATTTGTAGACACCAAATATATTCTAGATTGCTGCTAACAGAAAATTAATGTAAGCCACATACATAATTTCAAATTTTCTAGTGGCCACACTTAAAAAAAGTAAAAAGTGACATTAATCTTTATTGTTTTTAACCCAATATTTCAAAATACCATTTCAGCATATAATCAATCTAATGTTAATAGCATAACCATATTTTTCTTTCTATTGTACTAAGCCCTCAAAATTAGATGGTATTTTACATTTAGATCACATCTCAGTTTGGGCAGTTGGGATCACATTTCAAATACTCAATAACCACACGCAGCTAGTGGTTTCTATTAATAGTCAATTCTAGTCTACATAACTAGAATGAAAGCTATTTCAAGAATTTAGCAGAGTTATTTTAAGAATTTGCATTTATAGTTACACTCCTAGTACCTATAACAGCATCTCATCCATACACAAACACAATAAATAATTTCTTTAAAGAATGAATGAATGAGTGAATGAATGCATGACTAATGAAACAGATTTCAAACCCAATTTGTATCAATTTCAAATCCTGTCTGCATGACTGTTGATCCCCAACTCTCAATGCACACCCTACTCTGGTTTTTCAGATGGATGGATAAATACTGACATGTCACTATTATTTTGTTTTTTTTTTCTTGTTTATATGATTTTGGACATATTTTCCATAGAATAATTGATCATTTGCCTTTCTCATTCTCCTTGTATTTCAGCTCCATTTCCAATTCTTTAGTGGGAATATTTCTATTGTTTATAAAAGCTGTGTGTACCTTATGCATGTATGTATCTACTTGTGCACCCATAACATTGCTTTCCTTCTTTGGTGAACTTTTTTTTGTGTGTGTGAATTTTGTTTATATTTTAAATTTGGTCATGATAGATTTTGGCTTATAACATTAAAGAGATATCATTAAACAGTCCCAGATTTTGTCTATTCCGTGCTTCCTTGATAATTGAAAATATTGATTACTGTATCCTATCTGATTTTTGAGTGGAAAATTAACTCACACAAATACATGCCAAGTTCGGCAAAATACAAAGCAAATTCAGAAGAAATCAGTTTAATTCTAGACCCTCTTTTTTTCTTATTCTATACCTTCGAATTAGAAATCTCATCCATTCACTTTGGTTTGAATACCAACTACATGTCTCCAGTTCTAAAGTCTTACTGTCCACCTAAATCAGACTCCTTGGGTCTATAGCCTCATTGCAGTCTTTCTACCAGGGATCTGCACCTGAATATTGTGCAGATACTTTATTAATGCTGGTCCAATGTTGACAACCTATCCCAAGTCCGTTGAGCTTTACCTCAAGACCAACACCACCATTTAGTTGAGTGAGAAACGTGAGAGACACGCTGACCTCCTCTTACCTCTCTCTATGCATTGCACAGCCCCCTCTCTCATATCTTCAACCTTGACCCGTCTGAGTCTCTCAGTATCCTCCCCAAAGACATCACCCTTACTTTTGGCTGCTGCCACTTTCTCTCAGGATTTTTACAGTGGTTTCCTAAGAACTTCCCCTGCCTTGAGTCTGACGTGACTTCTAATGTCTTCCAAGACCAGATCACCAACAATATTTGTAACCTAATTTCTTATGCTTTTCCCCATTTCACACAGTGATTATCTAATTTTTGAAGATCATACAGTTAATATAATTTAAAACCAAATCTGGTTGTAAAATGCAGAGGTTGAGAAACCTCATTTGTAAATTTTATGTGTAGGTCTATGATCCATCTGAATTAATTTTTTGGTATGAAATAAAATAGGGAATAATGTAATTTTTTATCACTGTTTCTTAAAAACTATTTTCTTTCCCCATAAATTCCTTTGGTCATTCTTTCCAAGCATTAATTACCCCAAAACATGTGGGTCTACTTTTCATTCCCTTCTCTTTCATGGACTTTAAGTTTGCCTATTGTTGATCAATTCCACATCATTTTGATTAGTATACATTTATTTTATGTCTTATTAGTCAAATAAAATCAAACTTTACTAAATAGCCTAATTAAATTAACTTTTTTCCCCCAAGTTTGTTTACATTTTCTGATAACTTTGAGTGTAAGCTTCTTAATTTCTGAAAAAAGGAATTTTGACTGGGATTATATGGAAATTATAAGTAAATTTGGGGAAAATTGACATCTTAACAACACAGTGCATTGTGATTCATAAATATAGTGCATCTCCTCATTTAGGTGTTCAAATCTGTCTTCTCAAAATTTTGTAGCTTTCAAGCTAGAATCTCAAAACTCTTTTGTTATTCTATTCCCTAAATGTTTAACTTTTTTTTGTTAGCTACATTGTATTCGGTCCCTAGTCCTTATTATTTCAATTTGAAGCCATTATAAAATATTTTTAAATTTTTAGTGTCCAGTTGTCCATTGATGTGTTGATTTCTGTATGATTGGATTTGTATCCTGCTACCTTTAAAATTAACTAGTTCCTTATAGTAGTAATTTAAGATAGATTTCTTAAGATTTTCCATGTACTCAAACATGCCATCTGCAAATAAAACAAGTTTCACTTCTTTCTTTCTCATGTTCCTGCCTTTGATCTTTTTGTTCTTATATTTACCTCACTAGCCAGGACCTCCAGTTCAAAGCTGATCAGAATTAATGAGACTAAACATCCTTGCTTTTTCCTGATCTTAGGCGGGAAATATTCAAGCTTTCACCATTAACTATGACGCTAGCTGTGTGATTTTACAGATGCCCTTTACCAGGTTGGGGAAATCGGCATATATTACTACTTTATTAGAATTTTTATCATGAATTAGTTACAGATTTTGCTAAATGCATTTTTTTCTTTTTGGATCTCTAAGATGATCATATGATTTTTTTTCTGTCTTATTCCTCAATGTAGCGAATTACACTGATTAGTTTTTGTTATGATAGATTACACTTTAACATTTCATTCCATTCAAGTGGCTCATATTTTGTTAAAGTTTATTTTAACCATACTTCTAAAATAATTGGTGTGCAATTTTGTTTTCTTCAATATTTTTATGTTTTTATATCATATATCTATATGTGATACGTAGGACCCCATTACAATTGAATGAACTCAGTGCCTGGACATTATGTGGGTGAATCCTGGGGGTACTTTTGAAAGCTGCTGGGGAAGCATTGCCCACTGTCTGTCAATGTCCTCTTGCAGATGTAGCCAGGGAATAAGGATTTGTCTTCCCTTCCACTATTTACAGCTCACTGAAGTAACTTTAGTTAGAAGAATCGAAAAGATTTAGTAAGGAAGCCAGGGAAATGTATTTTTCCAAGATTTTAGGTCTCCAAAAGAGAGAGAGAGAGAGAGATTAGGATGTTGCGTATAAATTATTCCATTCATATTCCATCCATAATTTTATTAATCTGGGTTTGATGAGAAAAACAAACATATCTCTGTTTTTTTTTGTTTGTTTTTGTTTTGTTTTGTTTTGTTTTTTTGTTTTTTGAGAAGTAACAGGTTTCATACATAAATGAGAAGGGTTGGAGTAAGCTGTGAATGGTGGAAGGGAAGACAAATCCTTATTTTCTGGCTACCGCTGCAAGACGACATTGACAGACAGTGGGCAGTGCCTTCCCAGCAGCTTCTAAAAGTACCCCTAGCAGTTACCCACATAATGTCCAGGCACTGACTTCACTGTGTCCTGTACTCCATTAATTTCCTGGTGTCTTGTGTATGAAACCTGTTACTTCTCAAAAAACAAAAACAAAAACAAAAAAAAAAACAAAAAAACCCCAAAACAAACAAACAAAAAAAAACCTAGAGATATGTTTGTTTTTCTCCCAAACCCAGACTAATGAGATTAGTCTGATAACTTACCACATGTCATCAGGAAATGGGCAACAGCAGGTTTGCTGTGTGGTTGGAAGGAGGCATTCTATAGAGTCTCAGATTGCACACTTATTAACAATCCTAAACCCGATCATGTGGTTGATTCCACACCTTGGATAAGCTGGCCAGTTCTTCTCTTGGGGAGAGAGGAAGATGAGGGAGAGAAGCTCACATTGCCTCCCTCCTTACCCTTCCCTGACTTTCCTTATGGGAAAAAGAGGGACATCTTCCTGGAGAGATGAGAATGGCCATCAGTACTGATGGTGGCCAGATGAGGTGCCTGCTTAGCTTTGGGCCATTTGTGCTTTTTTCTCTCCCATGATCACCCTATTTGTATAATTTCTCCCTTTCTATGAACATCAAACATCCATTAGGGTAGTCCCTCTTCTCAGAACCTGGAACAGTGGGACGGGCACAGACTGTTCAATAACTATTTGAAAACTGAGTGAAGGAATATTCAGTTGGGCATTTTTTAACTGATCAGAGTATTGAAATTCAACATCACTTTATACTTCATACATCTCTGCTTGCTACTCCAGTTCCAGAAACACTATAGGACGAGGGACATTAAAGTCATTCCAAGGTACTAAGGAGATGAGAAGAAGGTGACATTTGACATTACTCCTTTGGTAAGAAAATGCTGACTGAAAGCAGCCTTGTTATTCCGCACAGAGTCTCTCTCGTCTCCAACTCCAGGCATCCTGGGACTATGCCTCCCTGAGCCATTGTAACCAGACCATACCACTAACACCTAGTGGGAGCAGTTTAAGTACACAAATGACGGATACGGCTGCTGTCCTGGGGTAACCTGACACTTCTTTGCCAACTGAGTATTTCAAAGAATCAAATATTTAATGAGTAAGTCACAGTTTCTGAAAATCTATCACGAGAGACGAAGTTAAGCCAGTCTCTCAAGAGTGATGGAGTGATAATATAGTTACCACATGGCTGGTTTTGCTGACCGTGTGTCTGGATTCACCCACCATTGGTTACTCTATAACCCTTGGATCTCTAGTGAGCCCTGCTTTGGGTTTAACTAAGTATAAAATAAGGAGAAATAATCCCAGACATTCAAATTTTATGAATCCAAATTCAAAGCCTAAAGGCTTTTGAAAAGACATTTTAAAACAGAGTTGAATTGGAAAATATTGAATCTCCTGCCTTTTGGCCTCTTGGCAAGGAAGATCATCCCTCAACTAATTAGTAGAAGAAATAAGCCTGCACTTTAACCTACTTACTTTTGGAATTAATCATTCCAAGTCTACCTATTTTAATTAAGTATACTTAAGGCTCACACAAAGGGATTTAATTAGACTTAGATACAGTGCCAAGCTGGGAATCCCAGAAAGGGTACTTATGCCTTAAGAAAGCAAACCATTGTGGAGCAGGACTGACCTCGTGCCCTCTGAGATGTAAGCTCTGTGTTTCCCTTAAATGTGCAGAAGTTCTGATTTGTTAAACCTGAAAATGTTCTTTTGGTTGATTTTGCCATTTAATTATTTTTTAATGATGTCTTTGAATTGGAAGGTTATAATGGGAAAGGATCTTAAACTGTATCTAGTTCAATTCTCTTGTTTTTCCTATAAGAACATGGCATGTTTTAAAGAGTAAATATCTTGTCTAAGTGGGAGATGAATTGTAGAGTGACAGAGCTCAGCAGAGAATCGAATTCTCTGGACTTTAGGACAAGTTGTGCAATTTACCACATTGCACATGGCAAACATTCAGGTGTTATCACCTGTTAAAGATGATCTATTCATTATTATTTGTTAATCACTTACTTTTTCTTTCATAAAGATTTTATTTATTTATTTGACAGAGAGAGAGAAAGATCGCAGGCAGGCAGAGAGAAAGAGGGAAGCAGGCTCCCTGCTGAGGAAAGAGACCGATGTGGGGTTCAAGCCCAGGACCCTGGGATCATGATCTGAGCTGAAGGCAGAGGCTTAACCCACCAAGCCACCCAGGAGCCCATAATCACTTACTCTTACTGATGGTAAAGATGATACTGGAAATGGAGCTATCTCATTTTCAAAGACCACACCTTGCTTAAGAATTGTTTGGTTAAAATACTATTGAAGTCAACCTTGACTCTTTGATTAGTCACCTTTTAAGGAACAATTCATGGTAAGTGGACGACAGTGCCGCTACCTTCAACAAATGTACCATGCATCTGTTCCTTTGAGGGCAAAGCATGTAAAGAATATAGAAGATGTGAAATTGGGAGAAGACATTGAAAGCTAAGAATTATCAAATTTTCAGATTACACAAGGTTGGGAGATCAAAGTTAAATTTCTCATAATTTTAGATACTCATTTGGGTATGTAAGGAAATGCGGTACCTATGAACACATAGACCTAACTAACTCAGGCAGAGTCCCGCTGAATCTCAGATTCTGGATGGGGAGATACTTGGTGTACTTCATGGAAGGTAAAATTTTCTGAATGTGTTTATGAGGAATGCCCACACAATCAGTTTGTAGAAGGAAAATAAAATTCAAGAGAGAAGGTTTTCTTGGTCTTTGTTTTTATTATAAACTAAGAGTTTATTTTCTTTTTTAGGGCATTTATCACAATCATAATGAGTGTTTCAGCAATCCATTCATTGATTCATGCAATGTATATGAGCATCTCTTATGTTTCAAGGGTCTCTCCATGTTCTGGGTACATAGATTGAACAATCATGATCTCTGAGGATGTATTCTAAAGCAGAAACTAACTGAGAAATAAGAAATTATAACACACAATATAATCCCAATTAAGAAGTCAGCTCCATGAAGAAAAGTAAGACAAGATAAAGAGGACAGAAGTGACATGGAAACTATTTCACATGGCAGAAACCGAGGTGCTGTCTATACAGAGACCTGAAGGTAGTCAGAGAAGGTGATAAGAAGGCATCTGGGAGAAGGAAGATCTAGACAGAAGGAACAGCAAACGCAAAACGCTGTGGGACTCAATGTGGCAGCACCGTGGGAGTGGTCATATTAACCTTGTGCATAGCTGGCTTGTTGAGTGCTAACTTACAAAAGCCACATGTGGGGCACCTGGGTGGCTCAGTCAGTTAAGCGTCTGCCTTCAGCTCAGGTCATGATCCTGGAGTCCCCAGATGGAGCCCTACATCAGGTGGGGTGTCTTCTTCTTTCTCCTTCTGCCTCTTCCCGGATTTGCTCTGTCTCTCCCTCTTGCTCACTCATACTCTCTCTCTCAAATAAATAAAATCTTAAACAAAAGAGAAAAGCCAGATGCTTTTCTAAGCTTCTTTCATATATTAGTCCTTTTAATAATCACAGTAACCAAGTGAAATGAATATTTTTATCGTTCTCATTTTATAGATGTTTAAATGGAGACAGAGAAAGTATTAATAATTTTCTCAAGGTCAGGCAGGTAGAAAGTATTTGTCCAATGAATGCAAGTATAGACAGAGGAGGGAAAACCCAAGCTGCCAGTTGATGGAAATGAGGCTTGAGTCCTCCAGACTGCAAAAAATGGAGAGTAAAGTTAGGAAGAGTGAAATTAGAAGCGGGGAATCAATTTAAGGAAGTTTTGCAGTAATTCTGGCAAGAAATGATGTGGGGCTGATCTGAAGAAGCAGCTGTAGGAGTTGGCAGGATGCAATGACTTTGAGCAATGTGTAGGAGGTAGAACTTGTAGGAATTGGTGACTTAGAGGATATGAGTGATAAGGATTAAGATAAAGGAAGAGTTTTTAAAAAGATGTGGCAGATTGAAATAATGCAATTTTCTTCCTGATTCTTCTCAAATGATGGGAGTCTTGAATCAGAAATGCTGGACATGTCACTCAGTGTTAAAGTCCTAGAATTTTAGTTTCAGAAGGGGCAATATGGATGTTATCATGTTATTCTTAGTTAAGGATGAAAGGATGAAGAGATATAGAGACCCAGTAGGCAGAGTGAGTGACCTGAGGTGACTGGACAGATGAAAGCGGACTCAATGAGGAAACCAAGTCTCCTCTCCCAGCTCCTACGTTGCGGGGGATACCTAAGGAGTCATGCCATTCAGCACACACTGATTTTTTTTCTGAAATCTTTGTGTCCTTTGGTGCCATCCCCTAAAGTTCATTTGAATGTCCTGATGAATAATGCTGAGGCTTGTTCATTGATTCTACAATCACCATTTATTCTATTATCACCAATATGGCAGACGTCATATTAGGTCCTGGGATTGTCCTCTATGGCCCTAATGCTACTGATACATTTTTCACTGAGTACCTATTGCATTGTTCAAAACACTATTCTCATAGGGTGTGAATTTTAATACCTGGATTCAAGTTCAAGTTCATTTTATGCCAAAGTCCATGTTTTCCGCCAGGCAGATAATATTAGGCTGAGAACAGTCTTCAGTTTGTTTTTGTGGTCATTACTTGTTTCCCTGTTTCTTCTGCCTCTTCCATATCTTATGAATTATAGCTGGCACAAAGTTATTCTCTACCACACTTCCACACTTCCTTCTCTTTTCGTTACAGAAAAGAGGATTTTTTTATTCCTGTACCAGTGCAAATAATGACTTCTTGGAAACAAAGTTCCTAGTAGACACTCAGGGAGTAACTAGAATCCTACACTATAGGAACATCTTGTCTGTAAGCATCACTCAGGGAGTGACAAGGATGGTGCCTTGTCAGCTGTCAGGGCTGGTATTTACAGATGGTCCTGCCCTCCACAGAGCAACAAAGCTGATTTTTTTTCCTTTTTCTTTTTCTTTTTTTTCTTTCTTTTTTTTTTAGAAAGAGACAGAGACAGAGAAAGAAGGGAGAGAGGTTGAGAGATTCTCAAGTGGGTGAGTCCGACGTGGACGTGGGCTTGGTCTCATGACCCTGAGATCATGACCTGAGCTGAAATCGTGCTTTACCAACTGAGCCACCCGGGTGCCTCCCTGAAGCTGATTTTATAGAAAATCTAATCTTGGTGGAATCAGGGCATGCCTTCATCAAACCATCTCCCTGTCTCAAATTTATCATCATTCTTTGATGAGGTAATTTTCTTACCATCAATTCAAGCTACCCCTAACTAGGCTTTCCTGGGAAGAAGATGGGGGAAAGACTAAATGTCAACGTTTTTTTAGTAAAGTGTATGCAAAAACCTTTAACTACCTCCATAAATGGGATCTGTGATTATTTGGGAATGGGCTTGTAATGGCAACGCTAATGCCTATTTTTATAAGATTCTGCATCAGCCTAACTACGCTCACAGTAAACTTGTCAGATGTCAACAATACGGGAACTCTAATCTAGTTCCCAGGTTTATGAACTGCTGTGCCCTGTGGCATTTTCTCAGAATGACTGTATAACATGGAGCCAGAGGCCGCTTTTACTTCTAACATAAATACAAGAACAACCTTAATAAAACAGATGAATTACACTGCAGTGTAAATTAGACTGTTCTAATGGACTCCGGCGGCGAATGCAGTGAAATAGTAACCAGTGTGATTAGGTTTACTACACCAAAGACAGTGACCGTAAATCATGAGAGGCTGCCAATTTTTATTTTATTTTATTTTACTTTATTTTATTGGTTTTCCCATTCACATCTCTCACCTCTTGAGGGAGCAATTGATTTGCCCACAGACCACAGCTCTGTCTTCTCGAGTCTGGGGTCAGCTTTTTCAGAGCTATGCTCAGAATCACAATACAAATGCAGAAGAAGTCCACAAAACTTGACAGCACATGCATTCTACAAAAAAACTGAGCCCAAGCATGGTGGGCCCGAACATTTCTTCTTCTGAGGCATTGGATATGAGTTTGAATTATCTGTGTGGAGGTGATGTATTCCCCAGATTTGAGGAGGTATCACGCAAACATGTGTTTTGAAAATCCCTTTACAGCTGGTGTTGCTTCTTTTTGTTTATTTGTTTGTCTGCCTGTTTGCTTAGAAGAAGCACGAATTTTAGTAAATGCTGTATTCAAGGGGTTTAAGACCTATGTTCAAGGATGGCTTTGGGGACCAAAGCCCAGTCTTATAGAAGTGGTCTGTGGAGGATGATGAGGGGTTGAGAGACTACCAAGGAAAGTCATCCTGGAAGTGCTATTTTGTGCAAAAAAATCTATTTTTTTTTTAAAGAGCAGGACAGCATAAGCAGACAGCATGGTCAAAGCATTCAACCTACCAAGTAAACAAAGTAATCCAAGTGTAAAATACAAGATGAGGCAGGAGTAACTTCCGGTGGGAAGGTGTTTGTAAACATTCCTCACTAGAACATCGACAAGAAAAGAAGTAGTGATTTTTCCAAAGGGGAAAACCAAAACCAAACTAAACCAAAACAAAACAACAACAACTGTGGGCCCACCAGGGAGAGCTCACGCCCCATGAGAAAGCATCAGGGCCATTGGACGATCCTCTCAATGACCACTTTTGGGGACCGGAGGAAGGACTTGTGAGAAGAAGGGCATGTTGCTCAGCATTGGTATCAGCCTAGCCTCCAGGGTATTCACACGGAAGAGGAGAGCTGAGAAGGGCACAAAACTGGGTTATTTCCCCTTAAGTATTGGGGCAAAGGCCATGTGTCCTCGGCAACACTTGTTTCAGAGCATAATGCATAGCAGAAGAGGATTCTGGCTGTCGGCATCACAGCTAATATCAGGCAGATGCCTGGAGAGACGGCTTGTTTGCGGGGGAGACCTTCGTGGGAATAGCAGTCGTCTGTATGGAGATTGGAGATATCTGCATTTCTACATATCCTTGCCAGACTAAAAGCTGCTCCAGCGTGGGAGCCGTGCCCAGATCATCTCTGCAGCTTGAGACCCGTCACAGAACAGAGTACAGAGCACGTGTTCCGTAAATAGGCACCGAATCCTTCACTGAAGGGAAGAACCAGGGAAAAAAAACACATGCTTGGGCAGCACCCAGGGATAGGACTTACCAGGAAAAGTTATCTCCGTGTTGAATATATCCAGAGCAGGACAGAAGGCCAGAGAAGTCATTCTGGTGGCTGTGCTTTGCAAAACAAAGAAGAATGGCCTGAAGTTTTGACAGGCGCAGGGTGATTGGCTGTGTCTCCCTCCAAGAGCATCTGCAGGAGACGATTTGAGAAGGGAAGGAGATGTGCTCTGAAGGCCACATACTGTGGGCCATTTGGAAGGGACTACATGGGCACGAGTTTGTGGACGCCTCTGCTGGGGACTCTGCTGCAGACCACCAGAACACTGAGAAGGAAAGGAGACATGGCCAGGTTCCAGAACCCACTGGAATCAAAGTAGGTAATTAATAAACACAATTGCCTTAACCCTGGCAAGGAAGCTGGGTTACCTCTGTGCCATAACCACAGCACCAGCCCTGCAGACTAGAGGATGTCTAGAACAATCTTCTCTTAATCTAGATGGGGAAATTCAGTCAGAGGCCAGGATGACCCAAAATAAATGGCAGGCAGATCTGGGCTTGAAAATCCAGTCTCCTGACTTTCAATTCTTCATGATTTTTTAAAAAATCTTATATGAAACTTGATGCCACCAAGTGAACTAAGAACCAAAGTTAGAGGCTCTGCTTTCTGTCTCAGGTTCTGTCAACTGTATTTAGAAGAGGTAAGAGTAAATCCTGGTAAAAATGTGATTCCCTCATTTACTTAATAAATATTTATTGAGTTTGGACTTTGCTTCGGGCCCTTTGCTTCAGGCTGAGATGACTGGTTGTCAGGCTCTCCCTTGATCTACCAATAGTTGTGCTTGCTCATGGATTTAATGGAAAGAGATGTGAGGATCTGGGGATAAAAGTCACTGACACAGTGCAGTTCAAACCCAGGGTTAATTCTGAAGTCATTCATATGAAATATAAATGTGTAGGGTACTTCTGGGTGTGCCAGTGGAATGAAAACCCCCAAAAAGCCAAAAGGGTACTGTGTTACTTTTTTGGGGGCATTCTTAACCCACATCTCAGTGCCTTTGTGTTAAACAGCAGGGTTGAAGGATTTCACCTTCAAGATCAAAAGACAATTGGGAAGTGAGGAAAGAGAATTGTGGGTACCAAGGACAAAGTTGCTGACAAAGACCAAAGTTTAAATAAAACATGTTCGGTGGAGATGAATCAATACTTTATTTGTTAAGGAGAAGTAAAAGTACAAAAAGGCTTGTACAACAGAGCATAAAAAAAGTGGGAAATCAATTCTACTTAATTCAGAATGCTTGAAGAGTCACCTATGCCATTATGTATGAATAATTCAGGAACAGGAATTTATTGCAGACACATATTGTTTGGTTTGGATTTAGCACTGGCCCTCGTTTGACCTAAATCCTGTAAAGAATGATATTCAACTAATTGAAATAACATTTTTCAAGTAAGACAATGCCTCAGGGGGTTCCAATAATAGAATTTGGACAATGAAGGATCAGATAAAATTTATTTAAATGTTGTGCAATGTTGTAACATGTTAACTATGGTGAGCAAAGATGCCTTAGTTGTCCCTTGTCATGGGTGAGAAATGATTGGGAAGTAAAGGAGCCCATGGATGACTGCTTTTCTTCCCACGATGTCAACCATGCCTAAGCAATGTCCCTCATTACTGGGCAGTGCTCACAGGCTAGCCCCGTAGACACTGTCAAAGGCAACCAAACGAAAGCTAAGAAGAATACAAAGAGTCAGGGGCAAACAGAGTATCAGGGCTCCCTACGTTGAGTCTAGAGGATACAAGGACTAGTCCAGGGGTGCGAATTTAGAAATGAGGAACGTGGCGCTGCCGAGCCAGTGTGACTTCATGCAAAGTCATCCAACCAGCCAGTGTAGAGCTCGAACTCACATGTAGGACCCTTCCTTATCACACTCAGGGCCTCTTGAATCTGGCTTTTTGCTGTTGTTACTTCGAATACAATTAATCCTGCACGGTGGCTTTCTATGCTATGTCATGCCCTGTCCTGAGAACATGATTGATCAAATCCTCATGAGGGAAGAAAATGAAGTCCAATGGCTAAACCAATGCATGTCCCGGAGTGTGCAGTCAAGTAAATTGAAGTGCCTTTCAAGAGTGCTTATCAGAAGTGACTGTGTAGACAGATTGCCTGCAAGTTGTTACCACACAGGTTCTGATCTGCTGAGTCTGGGGGAGGACCTTAAAGTCTGTACTTATAACCAGCTTCTAGGTAACAGCTACTAGTGCACAGAACATAGTTTGAGGCACAAGGCTCAGAGTGGTTCTGTTTGCTATTTAGGTGGGGCTAAATAGTTTTATTTTATTTATTTTATTTTATTTTTTAATTTTTAATTTTTTATAAACATATAATGTACTTTTATCCCCAGGGGTACAGGTCTGTGAATCGCCAGGTTTACACACTTCACAGCACTCACCATAGCACATACCCTCCCCAATGTCCATAACCCCACCTCCTTCTCCCAAAACCCCCTCCCCCCAGCAACCCTCAGTTTGTTTTGTGAGATTAAGAGTCACTGATGGTCTGTCTCCCTCCCAGTACCATCTTGTTTCATTTATTTTGAAAGAAAATATGGTAAATCTTTGAAATCATACAATGATGAAGACACAGAAAACACAATAAAAATCATGCCAGGGTTCTCCAGGGAAACAGAAACAATATGATATATGTGTATATATATGTGTATACACACACACACATACACACAGGGGGGTGCGGGAGGAGATAGATTTATTATAGGAAGTTGGCTCACACAATTACTGAGACTGACAAGCCCCAAGATCTGCATAGTAAGTCAGCAAGCTAGAGACCCAAGGGAGTCATTAGTGCAGTACCAGCTTGAAGACCAGTATACTCAGGAGCACTTCATTCTGAGTCTGAAAGCAGAAAAAAGACCTCTAGCTCAGTTCAAAGACTGTCAAGCAGGGGAAATTCCATTTTTCTCTGGGGAGAGTCAGCCTTCATCTGGTTAGATGAGGCCCACCTCTATTAAGGTACAATCTGCTTTATTTAATCTACTGATTTAAATGTTAATCTAATCCAAAACAGCTTCACAGAAACATCTAGAAGAAAGTTTGACCAAATATCTGGACACCAATTGGCCCAGTCAAGCAGACACATAAAACTAATCATCAAAGTAGAATTATTTTGCTGCTAATAAATAGACTGGAGAGAGCACATGCAGTTGCCGAGAATTGAGATGGTTTCTCTGTCAACATCTGCCTACTGTTGCCTGGCATTGAGTACATTGGCTTAGATATGGTTGGGGAGCTCTGTTGATCCTGGGCTTTGCTGGATCCAAAAAGAGCAATGGAAATTCCAGAATCCTCTTGGTTTGTTGATATTGCTTTCATTGAAGTTATCTAGGAAGAAGGGGCCAGGAGATTGTTTGGAAGACTTGGCTAGCCTCCCTCCACCATCCCGGTTCCCCAGGCTGATATGTCTGTTTTTCTACACCAAATTTCACCCTGCTGTTATAACCAGACCACCATGGATTGACAAAAGCTAATTTTCAGCAGTTTTATTGCATTTTTTTCATCTGGCCTGCTAGAGTACTAAAAATTGATTATTGATTCATCAGATGAAGAGTTTTTATCCCCGTGAATCCAGTTAGAGCGAAAGTGTTGATTTCCTTCATGGAAGCTGGATTGCCAGGTGGCTTTTCCTAACTGGCAACAAGCTGAGGATGGCTCATGGCTGTATTAAGATTGAAATCATGAAATTACCGCATTTTTAGGTGGCAGCATTTTGTTTGGTTTGGTTTTTGTTTTTTCTACCTAGGTGGCAACATTTGATGCTAAAATGGAAAGTTCTAAAACTTGGAGATGAACATACTTTGATCCTCATTGTGTTCTGATTGGTTCTGGGCATAGGTCCTTGATGAAGTAACAGCCTCTTGATTTCATCAGCCTCATCTATCACAAGGGAATGATAAAACCAATGCAGAAGGGTTATTTTAAAGATTAGTTGAAGTACAACCCCAGTGTCTGCACATAGTAGGTATTCAAGATGTTGTCTTGTACTGGCCTTTCTCAGGTGTCAGGGCCTATGCCAATAAATGGGCGTGTACAGGAGGAAATAGAGCTTAATGCTCAGACTCTTTGCGGGCTCTGTGAGTCCCCATGAAGGCAGAGGTAATTTAAGGAGATGTTCTAGATGCAGGTAGAGAAGGTGCTAAAATCTTTTTTGGGACTGGACATGACTTTGGTGTGCGTGACCCCGTGCACACCCTATCCCGAAGGAGGCCAGGATCATGTCTGAGAACTTCCAGCTTGTGCTTGGGACTTGATAATTCATGTGTTGAGGAGCAGCAGGACCCCTTTACGGGGAGCTGTGGTTGGGAACCAGAAGAGGTCGTCGGAGGCTCTAACTCACCGGTAACCTTTCTTTCATGATCCGCTCACCTGAGGAGACTTTTTGGACATTGTTTTCCTTACTCATATCCTCCCTTGGAATTTTCTTATCACATATATACCAAATCTCATGTCTTACAGGTCTATCTGCTCTTCCTGCATTAAAAGAGAGATTTGGGCCCCTCACCCCAGTACCAACTTGTGTCCTCTTGGGGGCGATATTGCTCCTGTTTAGACGATGTGCTCAAAAAGCCTGTTGATTCAGGTCTAGCAGGTCTGGAGTGGAAGAGGCTACTCCTTGGAGCTACTTACAGCAGAGTTACAAACTGAACAGGAGGGCAGCCCTTCCCTTTTGAGACCTCTAAACTCTGGAAAGTCATTTCATTCAGGAACCATCCAAAGAGAGGAGGGAATAGGCGGGATGATATTTCCTTGGACAAAGCATCCCAGGAGATGTCCGTCCTACACCACCGTGCAGTAGGAAAGCCGCCCTATTCTCCAGGAGGTGCTTCTATAGCCGGAATCTACACACCGTTTACAATGCGGTGTCAGGACTGGCTGCTTCTCGCTTTCCCGGATGAGCAGTAGGAGCTGTGCAAAGGAGACATGGGTCGCTTGCTTTTGTCTAACAGCGGGATCTGCTCAGTGCTAGGGTTCAAGGGAACCAGCCAGGTTTAGCAAAGGTCTAGCAGCTCAAGGCAGAGTCGGTAGATGACATGGAGCTGGAGGTGGAGTGGCGAAGGTGACATTCCTGGGAAAGCGGTGAGTCCTGTGGTTGGGAAGCTTTGCCGTGGGAGGGGGTCCCAGAGGGTGCAGTAAAAATGGCAGTGATTAGCCCAGAGGTGGGCCTCGCTGTGAAGATGGAGCTGGAGAGGTCGGAGGCAGGGGGAGAGCTCCGGGCTGGAGCCAGGAGCCGTGTGAAACCGTAGCAGTGTCTTAAGTCACGGTGTGGGTTTGTGACGTGATTAAATTCTCTTGGCTGTAGTGTGAGAACAGATGGAAATAGGGCAGAGATGGTGGGAGCGTGGGCCCACAAATACAGGAGGGAACGAGAATAGTCCAATTAGGAAATTGCAGGCATCCAAAGGAGGGAAGATGCTTACTTAGAGCAGGGCACTTCAGTGATAGCAGGAGAAAGAGAGGAGAGACTGAGGAGACAAACTTAATAAAATTGTTTTAGGAGTTGGATGGGGTGGGGGGTGCCATCAAACCATGCCAGTGTCGCTGTTTGCCTACAGGGTGGAGGAAGGGAGCCGGAGGTGCTGGATGCGAGTGTGACTTGACCCATACAGGTGGCCTCCCGGTGTACCTCCGCGCTCACTGTGGCCACCCTGAGAAGGAGAGCGCTGGGATAAGGCACCCGAGCCCCAGAAAAAGACGCAGTAAGAGAAGGGACAGAGGGAGGAGGCAAGCATTAGCACAGCGTACGATCCATGGGGACAGTCTGAAAACCGAGCAGTGGTAGAAACAGAGGAATCACATGTTCCAGTGGAGGAGCCGTCGGTGGGGGCCAGGCCTGCTTAGGACCCAAGGGACAGGAGGCCTGGGTATGGCAGCTGAGTGCAAAGACACAAGCAGCCCTGGTCACTGTGGCTGCGGCACCGCTGTAAAACAGCGGCAAAGCTGTAACTAGCGTGATGGAAAAAGTCCTCCAGAGCCAGACTGGGAGGGGGAGAAATGAACCTGAGAACCCAAGAGGCTCCAAACAACCGGGAACTATGAGGCAGCAGAGGAGGCTTATGGGGGTCAAAAATATTTGTGTTTGTTTCTTGTTTTCTGCGTTTGGGTTTGTTTTTAAACTGGAGAGAGTTTAAGCATGTTAAAGCTAGTAGAGGGCAGGGGGAGGTCAGAGGGAAGCGCTAAATATAACCGAGAGAGAAAGGAGACTGTCAGCAGTGTTTCCGTGACGCCGCAAAGAAAGGCAGGGGCTCCAAAGCTGAGTTAAGATGCTCTGCCTTCCTGACAGAAGAGGCAGCCGTCTACCATGGTGGGCTGTGCACAGGGTAGCTAAGAGTGCACAAAGCAGGAGACAGGCTGGAATTGCAAGTATTGCCCAGAAATGGAAGAGCTAGTCTCCTTGCTATGAAATTCAGCGTCCGTCCTGGCAAAGATGTGGCATCTGAAATCTTTGGTGTGCTCTGTCCCAGCCAGAGGGAGGCGGCCCAGTCTACACAGCTTTCTGTGACACCTCAGTGCCCAGAAACTCTGGCAGAGACACCAGAAACTCTGGTGGTGCTGGCACCACCCATTTTCCCAGGGAACTCCACAGCCCTTACGGTCACCAGAACATTCCACTGAGTATAATGAAAATACGCCGTGGCGATTTAGGGGAAGAAAATTTGTTCCGTGTAAACGTGAGTTCAGTGGCTTGTAAGTGAAATGATAATTATGCCCGACTTTTATTTGACGGAGGCACACATCATTATCCTCCGGCTAAGTTATTTTATGATCCATCAGCCAGAGTGAGGTGTTTAGTTTATTATTTCTGCACGTTTTGAGGTGCACGGACCCTGCTAGGGGACACAGAGGGTCTTCTCTGCGTTCACCTCCCAAGCCTACATCATGCAGTGGGGCCATTTGCTTTCCGACGGATCCAGCTTCAAACCCAAGGCTGTGTATCACTCGCTGTGTGATCACTGTCTGTGTGATCATGGGCAGGTATCTGAACTCCTTTGAAATGCAGACTTCTTTTGGTGAATGTAATTCATAGAGCTAGCGTGGAGACTAAAGGAGACGTCAGACGTCAAGACTTTCAGCTTAGATCAGGACACATAGTAGGTGCTCATTACAGTTGAGCTGTCCTTGAAGGAATCTGTGGCAGAAGTGGTTGCCCGGTGGCTCTTATTTGAACTGCCTCCAGATCCATCCGTTTTTCAGGGTGGCAACCCTCCCCATGAAGGACCTCCTGTTCCTGCTTTGCAGTTTGTGTGCCCAGTGAGAGTTGGGTGTGCTGTGATTTGGGGAAAGATCCAGAAGCCTCCTTAAAAGAATCTGACCCAAGAAGAGGTCAGCTCATACCCTTCTGCTTTCTTCCCTCCTTCCTGAAACACGGAGGTGATGATTAGATTTGTAGCCATCATTTAGAAATAAAAAGTCATATTTGAAATAGAAAAAGAAACTTAAAGTCCTTAGGACTGCGAAGCTGTCATATCAGACGCAGGCTCCCTAGCTCCTTCTTTATGCTTATATGGAATTTAAGTCCCTATAATGTTGGGTTTTCTGATACAGAACTAAGAGGTTTTTGTGTGTGTGTTTGTGTTTTTGTTTTTGTTTTTTCTTTTTTCCTTTTCCATCACAGCACAAACCAAGCATGCTCAATCTCACTGAATTTCTCAGTGCAAACTTAAAAAAATATGTTTTTTTCCTTGCCTCTGTGCCTGTGAATGTACTATTTTTTTTAAAGATTTTATTTATTCATTTGACAGACAGAGATCACAAGTAGGCAGAGAGGCAGGCAGAGAGAGTGGAGGAAGCAGGCTTCCCGCTGAGCAGAGAGCCCGATGCGGGGCTCGATCCCAGGACCCTGGGATCATGACCTGAGCTGAAAGCAGAGGCTTTAACCCACTGAGCCACCCAGGCGCCCCTTAATGTACTATTTTTAACTTTAGAATACACTTTCTTACTGTCTGCACTCTCCAAGAAGAGGCAAATCCTTAACTTTCAAAATAAAGATCATTGATACCAAGCAACCTGCGAAGGCCTACCTCACCACCCCCACACTACTATTCACTCCCTTCCCTGTCTCTTGATTGATGGGAGACATTTTTATAGCTCCGCCACATAAAAATCAATTAACCCGGCTTTAAAATCTTCCAGAGCTTGTGGGGGAAAAAAATCATATGTACATGTGTATTGAGTGCTGTCTTGAGAACCCCATGTGAAATCATGTACCCATACACATATGCATATATGTATAAATGCAAATAATTTTGTATGCATTTATTAGTATATATGTATAAATATGCATAAATAAAATATGGATATGTATTTGTGTGTGTGCATAAACATACATACAATCCAATCAGGGCCTTGAACGAGCAGGTGCTTGATTATAATTTGTTGAGTAAATAAATACACAGTTCTCTTAAGGAAATAAAATTATGGGTGAGGGTTACTATTTTTTCTCTCCTCGTTGGAATATGTAATTCTGAGGTCTACCCTGAGATCTGATGGTGTGACATGTAGACAACAATGGTTAAGTGACTCATTTTGGTTGTTGCCCCTGAAATATGAACTAAAGAAGTTTATCATCCTGAGAAGAAACTGGAAGGAACTGCTGTTTGGAAGTATCTTACCTGTCTAGCAGCAAAAAAATATTTTTGCAAACAATGAATAATTTCATCATTGAAATCAACTTATGAAATAAGAATTGTTATATTTTGGGGCGCCTGGGTGCCTCAGTGGCTTAAAGCCCCTGCCTTTGGCTCAGGTCATGATCCTAGGGTCCTGGGATTGAGCCCCACATCCATCGGGTTCTCTGCTCCATGGGGAGTCTGCTTCCTCCTCTTTCTCTGTCTGCCTCTCCACCTACTTGTGATCTCTGTCTGTCAAATAAATAAATAAAATCTTAAAAAAAGAAAAAAAAGAATTGTTACATTTTTTTGATAAAAAGTTGAAATAGGTTCCATGTCAGTGATTGGAACACCTGTGGACCCAGAATCAACATTAAGTCCTATCAGCCAAGTTCAGTTTACTTTCCATGATCTCATGATGCAAATCATGGTTGGCACCTGAATGAGAGTCATACCGACAGTCAGGAAGAAATGCCTAGATTCCATGAGCTGGGAAATTTGACAATGATCATCCTCAATGAATCCAAAGGCTGTGTTCCTTCCTTAGTTGTAAAACCTCCTCATATCCCTCTAAACATAAGACATGCCAAAACACGGTAACTGCAGAGTGAGTCATGTGGAAGCCATTTGTAGCAACGACCAAGTGGGAGATAGCCTGGACCACACCGCGGGACAAGTCAGCATTGCAACAGCCTGCTGGTGCTCAGAAAATAGCAGGCTCCCTAGACCACCTGGGACTTGGCAACACCAGTATTTTAATACACACGAGCATCTAATTCACCCACTGAGAAGTTTTCAGATTTCTTCTCCTGAATATTGTAGTGGCGGTACACCCAGTGGTGGAGAACTGTTCCAGGGCACAGCGGAGGGGTCAGGAATAGCTTATGCTCTCTTGATCTGGTGGGTGTGTGCATGGGAGAGGGGTGCTCACTTAGCTCTAGGGAAGCTTTGAAAAAAATAGCAACCGAAGTTCAGGCCATCACCTGTTCCCACTGTGCAATCCCTCAGCATTCTTCTACTGACTTCCCCTCCCCACTATGGCTTTGCCACCCCTCCTTAAAGAGCACACCTGGAGTCTCCCTCAGGTGCCCACCTGCTTCTGTTCCTCTGTGTCTTTTAGAATCTGCCACATTACATTTGGCTAATTTAGCCAGGAAAGTCTTTAAAAGCACACCCTTCGAGGCGTGATTTTTCCTTCCTTCTGTATTTCTAATGCATTGCTTTTATTGTTGTTAGGTAACAGATCAGAGCATGGGTTGAAGCATGATTTCTGAAATTACTCTGATCGGTCCTTACAATATTTAGAGAGGCGTCAGTGAAATGAGTAGTCTGCATGTCCGCTGATTCCCACAGAGGATAAATAGTCTCTCGGGAGATTAGCTTGGATTCAGCCGTTGAATAAAGGTTAGGTGAGATGATGCTTAGGTCATAATCAAACCTGATTTTCTAAAACAATTTTCTCTGCATAAATCTCCAGCTGCTATTTTACTTCATCCAATATGATATTAATGATACAAATAGATATTAAGTTTAACAATATTTGAAAATGCTTTTCCATTTTGGTGCCATTCAACCAGGGAATTCAATGGCTTGGAAATTGTAGAGATTATGATTTTACAATCCCTTGCACATCCATCTGGTTTAGGTATTATGGTTATTATCATTATTCTTCATATTGTTACATCCATTTAAAAATTGCTACCAGGTGGGGGGGAACACATTTTTTTCTTTTTTTGTTTCCTAGCAACAAATATGATCGAGGACATTGGCCTCGGTCCAGGAGGTTGATTGGTAGAATCTCGTGCTCATCCACATGCGGTGGCCCTCCCAGCTCTTCTGTAACAGCTGTAAACATGACCAACATCACCAACGAAGTTGTCATGTGACACCTTCTCATCAGTCCATGGTTTTCTAAGAAAGATCCAGGAAACGTAGCACGTGCAGACACCTTTAATCCTATTTCCAGTTACCAGGGGATGTGTTTGTATAGTTATTTAAAAAAAAAAAAATCCAAGACCCTATGACAGAATTAGATAAATGAATTAATTAACTGGACAAGATCAATCTTTACTAAAGCCTGAAAAATCATGCAATTATTTGATGGACTCAGGACTACCTGGTTACCAATTTCCAAATATGCAAAAATTTTTAGTAACTGTATCTGGAGAAGAGAAAACTAAAGCAGGTAACTTCCCATGGGGGAAAATTATTTAGTATTTACCAAGTATTTTTAGCATCTATCCTTCAGACACTGGGCTATTTAGTGGGCATAGAGATGAATACGATAGAAACAAAATCCCTTTTCTCATGGACTTACTGTCTGGTGGAGGCGGCAGGCCATGTTCAAATGAATGGATGATATATGCAATTATAAATAGGGATATCGGCAAAGCTTCTCCTTCTTCCTTTACCACTTTATACAGTATACATGGCCAATGCCAGGATGTGATTTACTGCAAACTGATCCTTTACACCATGCTGTAGGTGGAACAGAGAAGATGCTGATTATATACATTTTAGAGTGAATGAAGGCATGAATGAAAGGCTATTTCTGGATACCCTGGGAACAGACCTCTCTAGGCAGCCTAATAACTACCTCTTTTCATGGAAGACAGAATCCAGCATATTTCTGTTTGTTTGCTTCTACTTGAATGAACCAGATATTTAGCAAGACAATAATAGATGTTTTGCAAAATAACCACAACTCTAGTCATTCTAGATAAAGACAGAAAAATGCATGCAGTAGGTGGGGCTACGGAAAAACACTGTATAGAGAGAGCTCACCTGAACACTCCGGGAGGTGGTTCCTTTATTCTCCTGAATGTACAGGTTGGCTTATTTCTTTGTTTTGGCAATATTTCTTAGGATCTCCATGGCCCTTCATTTTCACATGTCCTTCATCTGTAAGAGAATTCCAGAATTACCGCATTTCTCCATAAGCGGATTTGCTGCTTCTTTGGATTATCCATGTTCTCCAAGGGAAGTCCTAAAAGTTTCATTTACATTCAGTTAAAAATAAATAAACATATAAATATATATAAATATATATATATATAAACAAATACATATTGATGGCATATATTTAAGGTGCTCTTATTCTAATAAACATCGCTGTGGAATAAGAGATCTAAAAATAGATAAAGAAAGATAGATTATTATCCAGAGTGGAATGATACCAGATATATGGATCAGAAATATCACTTAGTATAGCCCCGGAGTTCTTCAAGTTCTATCCAAATGTCAAATCACATTTAAAAGATAAAAATGATCAATAGTGGATTAATTTTTTTCTATCATTTGTTACAAATGGCCCAGTGAATTATGCTTGATTTTTTTTTTTTTAATCTTGACTCATGTAATCCCTCAGGAGTGAGAAAATTTGAAAACAGATGTTGTTGACCTCAAAGTAAGTAAAATGTGTAGTAATTCATTAATAATTAAATGTATTTTTAATATTCAAGAGATTTATATTTTAAAAAGAATGGATAAGATATAGAGAAATGTAAGTATGAAATTTTGGGATTACTGATTTTCTAAGAGAGAGATTTTTTTCAAGTTATAATGTTTGTGATTTTAGCAAGAAAACACTAATGGAGGGGAAAGGATGAACACAGACCCAAAATGAAAAGAGGGGATACTTAGAAAAGGGAAGCACCTCTATCGATGGAAAGGAGAGAGCAGATAAGAAAGACCCTGAAGGGACCATCAGGAGGACTGACTGACCACTGACTGGAACTGAGTGAACAGCACAGGTGGTAATGTCTAAAGCTCCTGGTTTTTATTTTTTTAAGACTTTATTTATTTGAGAGTGAGAGAGAGAGAGAGAGAGGGAGGGAGCACCAGCAGGGGGAGGAACATAGGGAGAGCCAGACACAGGACTCAATCCCAGGACCCTGAGATCATGACCTGAGCCAATGTAGATGCCTAACCAACTGATCTACCCAGGCACCCCTAGAGCTTCTTGTCTATGTGATAGATCTATCAGGGATCCTCCCCAGGAGTAATGGCTAATTTTGTAGGTCATGGAGTGTTGGAAGTGCCTACAGGACACCTACTTGTTAATTATTAATTAGAATGGATTCCATTAGAATGGAATTAAATGGGTTGGAACATGAATTACAGATTTGCAACTAAAATTGCAACTAATGCATGAAAATAATTTCATGCATTGCAAAGGCAATGCAAAGAATTCAAAATGCTTGGTTATTAAGAGAAAGAACCAGGTGAGGTCATGGAAAGGATGAAAACAACGAGTACTATATACCTAGAGGATCCACGAGAGTATGTGTTCAAAGACTTAAATATTATACATGTCAGTATAATAATTTATGAACCCTTGCATAGGTTCCTGTCTTTAATTTGTAAATATGCTTAGTTATGCAAGGTGGGAACTTGTTCACAGATGAACCTTGCACTGGACTGCCATCTCTGCTCATGTAGTCCTCAGCGTCATTTCCTCCCCCACTGTTCCTGAGCATTACATGTATGTCAAGTGGTCTTCGTATGTTAATATATCTAAGGGTCTCTATACTATTGTATGTTCATTAATATCCCCAGTTGAGTGATGACATAATACACTAAAATTCATTCAGCATGTGGAGAGAAGAGCCATGATGAACATCTATGTCTGTCTGATGTGCAAGTTCACACCCTTGACTACTTACACTGACTTTCACAAATCAGCTCGGAGAGAGACAGATGGGAAGAATGGGTGAAAACATTGCAGAAAAGAGAGGGGAGGAACTGAGGGAAATCGTTACAAGCACCTTTGCTTTATTTCCTCTTCATGAAGCAGAAGTCTACATGATGTCTTTTGACTATAGTTTTAAAATGAAACTACAGAAAGGCATAACTCATGTCACTAAAAATGCATCATCATTATCACATTGCCCCTCTGCACAGATGTACTGTTTATTAAGAGCCCACAGTCCAAGTGATTATAGAAATGACACTGTTTTGGTAACGATTTCTACAGGTATTCTCTGAAGTGAGGCATATGAGGTAGACATAGACATCTGGGCCTGTCAACACTAATTTTCAAACAATGTGACATAGGGCTTTGAACTTTCTGCTTTTGTGAAATATCATTCCCCTAGAAGTCAATATTAGTTAATGGTAAGTTATTCTCTTTGCATTTTTATTCTGGCAGTCCTACAGGCTACAAGAAGTACTCAGGCTGAAGTCCATGCATAAAAATGTCTTTTTTTTTTTTCCCCTAAAAGCAATTGCATGTTTAATCACTGCAATATTGCTCTTGTTTGAGGATGGTCTAGTTACTGTGCTACTCTACCTGATGGCTTTATTTAACCATGTATCATATTAGCTATAAAGGTAGTCAATAGGACAGATCAATATTTATGATGTAATTTATGAGATAGATAGACACAGAAAACAGAAAATCTTTAAGCTCAGGATTGGGTACTAGGTGTCTAAGAAGGATAGATTTCTACTAAGAGGTACCTTTGAGATTTGATCATGCTCTCCAGAAACAACACTAAACATAGTTGAAACATTTCACCTGGACAGCTATGCAAATCTACACCAATTTTCATCTAAACACATCCTAGAAGACTTTTTATAATGAGAGATTTGTGGTCTCAAAAGGTAGGACTTTCTCTGTAAGTCATGTCAGAATTTAATCTTAAATTTGTTAAACTCCAAAGTCTACACTATTTTCTCTTCATCCTGCCATGGGTGTATGAGACTAGCCATTACTTAGCATCCTGTTGAATTAAAAAGTTGGCTCATTTATAGGTACTTTCTAGGGATACCTTTTGGCAATAGTTAATGAACAACATGCCCAACATCTCTGGGCACAGTTCTCTAAAGGTAATTACCCAGGGGAAGAAAGAAAGGAAAAATAAAAGCTGAGCCAATGAAAGGTCACATTCATTTTTACATTTGTGTGCTTTTAGGCTGTGGTCACAGCCAAAATATTTGGAGACCATGAATAAATCTCTCAGGACAAAATTGCCACAGGTAAAATGCCTCCTGCATCAGATAAAAGAAAGCGTTCTCCATTGGCCCGTGGGTTGAGATGGTGCCATCATCTATGGACAAAAGTAACAAGGCAGGACTAATTCAGAGATAAGAAAATGCCCGTTTATCAACAACAGCAAAACATGTATTCTGAGGGCAGAGCTGCTTCGTAGATTCTCAGTGAGCTACGTAGAAAATGTAAAATTGATAAATACACAATGACCTTCCCGTTATCAGCAGGTACTCATATTGAAGGGGCTGAAAGAGGCAGCCACATCCACTCTTTCTCTGCTACCATCTCTTCCCAATCAGAACAGTTGTCCTTGTGCATGTATGAAGACCACACACCCCAAACCTTCCAATGGATTTAGAAATGTCTTATTACTTTAAGCTTCTTTTGAATAGCTTCAATACTAAATGGCATTTTGTAATTAAGGGAAAACCCTCCCAACCTTTATAATCTCTCAAGGTAAAATAACTGCCCTGAAGTAGCCACTTACCTCTAACCCTATGGGTGATGGAGATGCTCCCTGTTCTGCATCTTGTCTGAAATATCATCCCAGAGCTCCTTCCTACATGGGAGTCTGCTACGGAGGCGTGAGGTGGGGGAGGCAAGAATGAGTGGGTGCAGAGTTCCTGAGGTGTGTCAGGAATGCAGCAGACAGAAACTACACATCTCACTTCATAGAACTTGATGAGGCCAAATGCACACTAGCCTTGGGGATATCCAGATCCATTCTCAAATTCCAAGTCCAACTGCGTGAACTTGTGGAAACCCATTAATCTCTTTTCCATTCAGTTGTTCATCTCTGAGACAATTATAAGTGATACCTGGGTCCTAAGGCATGTGTGTGGCCATTAAACAAAATATTGCATGTAAGGTGCCTGGCTCACATCTGCATTACAGCAAGCACTTATTGGATGATATATATTGTATACTTAGCTCTCTAAAGCATTCTCTGTACCTACAAAATGACAAATAAAAAAAGAAAAAAAAAGAAAGAAAGAAAGCATTTACTCCAAGGGTCCTTATAAGAATTAAGTGAGTTATGAAATGCAAAGCCCTTCATACAGAGTCCAGCTACAGTAAGGACTGTTGAATGGCTAGCTACTATTAATATAATAAAACCTGTGTCATGTAGGTATATTCTATTTAGTTTACAGAAAGGAGAAACAACTAAGGATTTGAAACAAGGCAGGACTAATTCAGAGATAAGAAAATGCCCGTTTATCAACAGTGAGTAAGCAGTCAGACTCTAATCAGCCCTGACCTCTAAACTCCTGAGGAAGAAGAGAGTCAGAGAGAGAATCACAAAACCATGGGCATTTTCTTTCTGAAGGGAAGCTGGGGCAGTCCTGAGGGCAGACCTGCCGAGAGAGGGTCTGCTGGGCCTAGTCACTCAGTACAGCTTCCTGGCACCTTATCTACACCATCCTGCCTTTTCATGGGATACCGTTTGTTCCTTTGCCCCATATGGCCCTGTGCACAGATTTTTACCTTGGAGCCCTTGGAGCTTTCTCCCCACTGCTGCCCCTGCTGCCACGTTCCTCTCTTCAGCAACTCTGGTGGCTGTCCTGCTTCCTGCATGCTTTCTTCAATGGTTTCTTCCAAGAGGGATTCATCCTGTGAATCACCAGAGCCCCTTGAAATGCAGATATCAAGGCTCCTCCCCTAAAGAGTTGGCCTAGAGGTTGATTATAGCATTCTTAGAATTGTAAATTGAGTGTCTTCACCAGGCACAGTGGAAAATGCTACTGTAAAGTAAACGGGATGAGGCCATGGAGAGATGCAGTGCTTAACCCCTCAGAATCAGCAAATATCTGACCCTCTCTCTCTCTCTGTGTGTCCTCTCTACTGCCGTTACCTCTTCTCTGCATGCCATTATTTCATTGTTTATGTCTTTTGGAATCATTCTGATCTAACTTGGGATCAGAAAGCCTCCAGTTGGACCAAGGATAAGCTTAAGTGTTTCAATCAACCCCTTGGAAACATGTATTCTTGTACAGGTCTAGGCTTTTAGAGGTAGGGTTTTCTTAGCTTTCAGAAGATTAGCAAAGAGACCACAATCCAAAGAATTCAAAGGAACAATGAAGGATGCGGTATTATTTATTTATTTATTTACATTTATTTATCTATCTATTTTTATTATTTACTGACTTGACCAAATAGGGGCAATGTCTGAAATTTACCCTTGGTATTTCCAGTATAATAGCGATTTATACCAGATACCAAAATACTGATGATTGATTTCTGCCAACTATCAGGCATGTCTGTTCCAGTTAGTTATATACTTAGGGTCAGGGAGATGATCACTGGATGGATTCATGGATATAGTATATTCCCTGTGAACCATAATGCATCTATTATTTATGTGGCCTTCAAACAACCCTCCTCTAAAAGAGGTTGTGATGACATTTTGGATTTCCTAAGATCAGTGTCATCTAAGATCCTGTAACCATCAGTCTTCAAATGACTGGAGATTAATTTCCCCTAAGTGCACAATAAAGTAAATGGCTAGAGATTTCTTTAGGAATTGATTGGAGAAGGCACCACCACTCCTATGAGCATAGCGTTTCAAGACCGTTCTCACAGGAATCTGGTTTACCTGTCAGTCAGTGAGTTCTGGCACATGTCTGGAAAGTGTGTGAAAGATTATTACTTTTTATTAGAGTAACTATCCTCAGGTTGCTAATGGTGCATGCTTGATTTATTTTATCGATGTAGATTGAGCAATACTCTTTCTGGACATCATCGCTTGCCTGTGGAAACTCCCTGTTTTTTAATTATCTCAAGGACTTTCAGTAGGTCAGGTCTTCCTCACTGCCATGCCAATCGTGCAACTCATTACTATAATTGTGTCCACCTGGTTTCTGAATAGTTAAATATTGACACTTGGCCTCTATAATGTAGCATCTTATGTCCTTTGTTACCAAAGACCCAGGTTTATTATGGTGGCCAAGACAATGGCCACCACTCCTAAGCCTCTCATCATTAACACTAGTGGCCTCCTCAGCAACACTTTTTTGTTATATTGTTAAATAATTTCCTCTGAGCCCTTCTGCAGAGCATGGTTTGCTTATAACTTTCTGGCTTTACATAGAATACTCACTCTAGTACAACTATGTGGCTGTGATTTTATCCTTCCTTTTGTGGTCTGCCTTAGCTGTTACGAAGTTTCTATTCCACTTAGTGTGGACCATCACTGTATCTAACCTATTTATTTATTTATTTATTTATTTATATTATGTTACATTAGTCACCATACAGTACTTCGTTCATGTAGAACACCACGATTCATCATTTGTGCACAACACCTGGTGCTTCTTGCAATACATGCCCTCCTTAATACCTATCACCAAGATAACCCATCTGCCCATCCCCCTCCCCTCTGAAACCATCAGTTTGTTTCCCAGGGTTCATGGTCTCTCATGGTTCCTCTCCTCCTCTGATTTGCCCCCTTCATTTTTCCTTTCCTTCTCCTAATTTCCTCCATGTTACTCCTTATGGTTCCACAAATAAGTGAAACTATATGAAAATTGACTTTCTCTGCTTGACTTATTTCACTTAGCATAATCCCCTCTAGTTCGATCCATGTTGATGCACATTTTGAGTATTTATCTTTTCTGATGGTTGAGTAATACTCCATTGTATCTAAGGACCACATCTTCTTTTTGCATCTGTTGAAGAGCGTTTCAGGTCCTTCCACAGTTTGGCTATTGTGGACATTTTTGCTAGGAACGTTTGCATGCGTGTGCTCCTTCTTTCACTACATCTGTATCTTTGCTGTAAGCACCCAATATTTCAAATGCTGGGTCATAGGGTAGCTCTGTTTTTAACTTTTTGAGAAACTTCCATGGTATTTTCCAAAGTGGTCATGAAAAGCCCACAGTGAATATCATTTTCAGTCTGGAAAAGCTGAGAGCCTTTTTCTTAAGATCAGGAACACAAGGATATCCATTCTTGCCACTACTGTTCAACATAGTACTAGAAGTCTAACATCAGCAAGCAGACAACAAAAGGAAATAAAAAGTATTCAAATTGGCAAAGAAAAAGTCAAACTCTCTCTCTCTGTAGATGACATGATACTTTTTGTGGAAAACCCAAAAGACTCCACTCTAAATTACTAGAACTCATACAGCAATTCAGGGACGTAGCAAGAAAAAAATATCAATGCACGGAAGTCAGTTGCTTTCCTATACACTAACAATTTAACTGTAGAAAGAGAAATTAGGTATTCTGTTTACAATACCACCAAAAGCCATAAGATACCTAGAAATAAAGCTAACCAAAGAGGCAAAGGATCTGTACTCTAGAAACTACAGAACTCCCACGAAAGAAACTGAAGAAGACACAAAAAAAGATTGAAAAGCAATCCATGCTCATGGATAGGAAGAATAAACACTGTTAAAGTATCTATGCTGCCCAGAGCATCCTGATCAAAACATCAAGGGCATTTTTCCCACATTAAAATGTGACATAGCTGTAACAAAGGGCTCAGCTGATCCCATGTGAGCTCTGGAGCACAAATAGGCCTTCGAGGTGACCTACATGATGCATGGTGTTTGGGCCATTGTGCTCCCAGGTCAATTGGCCAGTGGCTGCAGCTCAGCCTTATGTAAGGAGTATAAGTTTGGGCAAGGTAAGCAGAAGGCCAATGCCTGGGAAGATAGTCAGCTCTGAGACATCAGAGGCCATAGTCTTGGCAGCCGAGGGAATCAGGGCTTTTATCTCGGCAAGGGTTGGGTTGTCAAGGTTCATCATAACATCTACTGCACTACCTATGCCACAGAGATTGGAAAGACATGCAGGGAGTTACTGCTGTTGAAGTGTGTCCATCAACATGCCCTGACCACATTCTGATAGGCAGTTGACAGAGTTTATTTAGAGGAGTCACAGCACAAGAACTGGCAACTGACTCAGACCATGACCTTAAGAATCAAAGAGGTGGGATCCCAGTGCTGAGTCTACCACTAAATATATAATGTTGAATCTTAAATCTGCCTTACTTGTAAATTGACCATCATCATATTTACATCATCAGATTTGAGGATTATAAATACGATATACAACAAGCACAGTGTTCAGCAAATGGCAAGTACTTTGCAAGTGATAAATTACTATTATAATCTGTATTTTTACCTCTTGTAAATCTGACTCCTTGATGAACTCAATTCCAGCAGAGTTAGAGTAGAGATGAACATCTGGGCCAAGGCTCAGATTTAGAAGACAGGCTTCTAGTTTAGATTCTTTTCACTTCCTTAGAATTATTTGCTTCTCTAATATTATTTTTCTAATATTAAAAATGAGCTATTTATTTCCAAAATCCCTTTAGGTTCTGGGCTTTGATTTTCCATCATCTGTAAAATGAGCATAACAAAGTGAACCTCTCTGGATTATGGGAAATCAAATAAGGTCACATGTGGGAACATAGTTTATAAACTGTAAAGGTTGTGGGACTTTATCATGAATAATAACCACAAACAGAACCATGATACAATCTTTTAAAGTTAAGCCTCAGGCTTAGTTCAGCAGTAAAGAGAAGTCATATTTACACTTAAAGATTCTCATTCTTCCCTGGTTTTCCATGTCAGGGTCTCATTAGGCAAACCATCTCTCTTGTTATGAGTCTCCCAGTCTGATTTCTCCCATGTAGAATAGTTAATGTGTTCTAGCAGGTGCACACTTACATGAACTTGATAGGTGATCACAAACAAGCACATTATCTTTGCCAGCCTCTGTTTCCTTTTTGTAAAATCAGTGATTTTAAAGGCTTTTTCCATCTTTTATTTCTTAATGGTCTGGAGTTTAGTTGTCTTGGGGGAAGGGATAGATATGTTTCCATGATAAAAAATAACAATGCCATCAATTCTAAATATCTTTAAAAATTTTTGGACAATTCTGTTCAAACTTTGGAATGTTGGTGAAACCATCTGCCGAATGCTATTAATGTGCCTGACAATATGCTAAGGGATTTATATGACACAATTCTCTTAATGTCCACTGTAATCCTCTGAGGTAGGTATTAATTTTTTTCCAATTAATTGATGAATAATTTATCTTCAGAGGGATTATCCAGCTTGAGTAATTTTGTACAAGCTTTAAATTGCAGAGCTAGGATCTAAACCAAATATCCTACCGAGTTGCTGATTTTCTAAGTCAACATACCAAACATATATTCATTTGACAAATTACATTATACAAAGTGTTGTATTGGTCTACACAAGTCACAAGCAAAAATGTCTGCACAGAACAGACACCTAAGCCACACAAGTCAAGACATCTGGATAAGACCATGCTACCAGGCCTGGAATTGTCAGTAGCAACCACTGTCCTTCTCCAGGAAAGGCTGTCAAGTGGGAATTAGGGTCCACATTATGTAGATCTTCCAATAGTTAAAGAAATCAGAACAGTGGACCTCTTCTAAATGAAATTTCCAACTTTAAAATGTTGACAACAAACTATAAAAAATAAATAAACGTTGTATGTTCCCAGACAAAACGTAACCAGCAACTGCACACTGTAAGTTTGCAAACTGGAGCATAGAAACGGGTCTTTATAATTCAAACAGGGTCTTGTTTTACTTTATCTGTCTGGAGGCACAGGGAATACACATGAAACTGTTAAAGACAAACAGAAGCCATAGGTCCAATTGTAAGATTTCATTACTTTGGTCTCTTGTTTTACCTTTATATTTGCTAATGAATTTAATTCTTCAACTGACCCTAATGAAAATTTGGTCAGCTTTATAGTTTCTCTGTTTCTTTAATCACCTCTGCTCAGTAATGTGGCAGGATACAAAATCAAAGTACAGAAATCAGTTGCTTTCTTACACATTAAAAATGAAAATACAGAAAGGGAAATTAGAGAGTTGATTCTATTTACGATAGCACCAAGAACTCTAAGATACCTGGGAATAAATCTAACCAAAGAGGTAAAGGATCTGTACTCAAGGAACTACAGAACACTCCTAAAAGAAATGGAAGAAGACTTAAAAAGATGGAAGAGCATTCCATGCTCATGGGTCAGAAGAAAAACACTGTTAAAATGCCTATACTGCCAGAGAAATCTATGCTTTCAATTTGTTGTTGATTCTCCAGTACAAAACAGACAAATAGACCAGTGAACAGAGTAGAGAGCCCAGATATGGATCCTCAACTCTATGGTCAAATAATCTTTGACAAAGCAGGAAAAAATATACAGTGGAAAAAAGACAGTCTCTTCAATAAATGGTGCTGGGAAAATTGGACAGCTACATATAGAAGAATGAAACTCGACCATTCTCTTACACCATACACAAAGATAAACTCAAAATGGATGAAAGACCTCAATGTGACACAGGAATCTATCAAAATCTTAGAAGAGAACATAGGCAGTAACCTCTTCGACATCAGCCACAGCAACTTCTTTCAAGACAAGTCTCCAAAAGCAAAGGAAACAAAAGTGAAAATGAACTTTTGGGACTTCATCAAGATCAAAAGCTTCTGCACAGCACAGGAAACAGTCAACAAAACAAAGAGGCAACCCACAGAATGGGAGAAGACATTTGCAAATGACAGTACAGAAAAAGGGCTAATATCCAAGATCCACAAAGAACTCCTCAAACTCAAAACTCAAAAAAAGAGATAATCACATCAAAAAATGGGCAGAAGACATGAACAGACGCTTCTCCAAAGGAGACATACAAAAATGGCTAGCAGACACCTGAAAAATGTTCATCCTCATTAGCCATCAGAGAGATTCAAATCAAAACAACATTAAAATTCCACCTTATACAAGTCAGAATCACCAAAATTAGCAAGATAAGAAACAACAAGTGTTGGAGAGGATGTGGAGAAAGGGAAACCCTCTTACACTATTAGTAGGAATGCAAGTTGGTACAGCCTTTTTGGAGAACAGTGTGGAGATTCCTTAAGAAATTAAAAATAGAGCTACCCAAAAGAGAAAAAAAAATAGAGCTACCCTATGGCCCTGTAATTGCACTACTGGTTATTTGTCCCAAAGATACAGATGTAGTGAAAAAAAGGGCCATCTGTACCCCAGTGTTCATAGCAACAATGGCCACAGTTGCCAAACTGTGGAAAGATCGAAGATGCCCTTCAACAGACAAATGGATAAAGAAGATATGATCCATATATATATACAATGGAATATTATACCTCCATCAGAAAGGATGAATACCCAACTTTTGTATCAACATGGACAATGGGACTGGAGGAGATTATGCTAAGTGAAATAAGTCAAGCAGAGAGAGTCAATTATATGGTTTCACTTACTTTCGGCACATAAGGAATAACATGGAGGACATTAGGAGAAGAAAAGGAAAAGTGAAGTGGGGGAAATCAGAGAGGGAGAAGAACCATGAGAGACTGCAGATTTGAGAAACAAACTAAGGGTTTTGGAGGGGAGGGGGTTGGGAGAGGGGTGAGCTTGGTGGTGGGTATTAAGGAGGGCATGTATTGCATGGAGCACTGGGTGTGGTGCATAAACAATGAATCTTGGAAAACTGATAAAATAAAATTAAATTAAAAAAAAAACCTTCAAAGTAATTTTAAGGTACAAAACTCACAAATTACAATACGGGGGCCGTGTAATCCCCAGCATTCAGAATACAGTTCATACTGAATCCTTCTCTCGACCCACCTTCACTCACATCTCTGCTTCCAGGGCGAAGACAGCCAGTATGGTTGTCATATCCTTCACCCCCTAAGCCAGAATTTTGACTTCTTATTGCTCGTTTTGGTTACTGCAGTGTTTGATCCTATGGTAGGTAGAATCATGGACCTTAAAGAAGTCTCTGTCCTGATCCCCAGAAACCATGAATACTTTGTCAGGTCATAGGACACAGGAGAATTAAAACTGTTAACCACTCCGCCTTAAGGTTGGAAGATTATCCTGAATTATCAGGGTGAACCCCATGTAATCACATGGGTCCTTCAAAGTGGAAGAGGCAGGTGGCAGAGGAGGAACCAGGGGTAAGGCAGTCAGGAAAGATTGATGTAGCTTGCTTTTATGGTGGATATGAGGGAGCAAGAGAAGTGGTGGCCTCTATTACCAGAAAAGGGCAAGGAAATGGATTCTCCCCAGGAGCCTCTGAACTCAACAACACCTGATTTCAGTGCAGGAAGCCCATTCCCAACTTGTAACCTCCAGAATGGTGAGATCACAAATGTGCACAGATTTAAGCCACTACTTTTGTGGTAAATGCTATGCCAGCAGTAGGAGATTAGTACAGATCCCTCCAGAGTAAAAGTAGGGAAAGAGAGAGGAGATCGGAGGACCTGTACGTTAGGTCTAGAACCACATGGTGTTTAGAATTTGCTGACACCATGCATGTGCAGAGTTTGGATAACCCCAGTGCTCAGATGAACTTGGCTGGGCTGCCCCGTCCCTCTGCTGACAGGAGTAGGCACCCTTACTGAGGATGGCTGTGTACACTCCCCTGCAACCCAAGGCACACAGGGTTACCTTTGGCTTCACTGCTTGTCTCACCTCTGTTCAGGGCCCTCTTGAAAAGAGTTTCTCTGGTTCAGGTTAGAATACTTGTGATACCTTCTGGCTTTAAGATTTTGGTAATAAGCTTTATTCCAAAGCCCAGCTCTTTCCAGTGCTACTCCACTCAGCTACTTTGTTGTAGGTTTTCTCCAGTGTCACTCAGATACCAGTGTTCCTGGGCCACCGGTGTGCAGAATGCACACAGTGGCCTCTTGAACTTGTCAAGGGAGGAAGGAGGTACCTCTTCCCACGGTGAGTGGGCCACAGTCACACATCATGACTTTCTGCCTAGAATAATTCTTCAAAACCCATATCTAATACCCAGTTCCCAACAAAACTCTTTCACTGTGGGAGATTTATGTAAGGGCATCTAATCAGTGCTCAGGAACATCATTTAAAAAAAAAAAAATTTTTTTTTTTTGCTTGTTTATTTGACAGAGAGAGAGATGGCAAAAGATACATAGAGAGAGTGCACAAGAAGAGGGAGCTACAAGCAGAGGAAGAAAGAGAAGCAGGCTCCCTCATGAGCAAGGATCCCCATGCAGGGCTCTATTCCAGGACCCCAGGATCATGACCCAAGCCAAAGGCAGCCGTTTAACCGACTTAGCTGACTCAGCCACCCAGGCACCAACTTAGCCAACTGAGCCACCCAGGCACCCCAGAACATCATTTGAAAAACAAAATGCATCTTGTCTACTGCCTCATGTGGAGACTAGCCCAGACAGAATTTTCATATTTAACATCATGTGACAAACCGAAGTTGAGATTTCTGCCAACAAATCAGTTAATGGAGGAAAGAAAAAAAGAAAGAAAGAAAGAAACCTTTCACCTGAACAATCTAGATAATTAGCATGTTTTCCATTAGTTTTTCTGTAAAATTGCTTCATTGCTATGGGTTTCCTTGATAACATGTTTGTGATAATTGAGGACAAAAAGTCTTTGGCAGCCTTTCCCAGCTGAGCTAGTTGTTTCATTTTCCTCAGCCTTCCTATAACATTATATTTAATATTCATTTAAGGAAAGTTTAAAAAGGTTTTGAAATGCCTAAGTTATGAATTCATATTTAACAAATCATGCCAAGTTAAGCAATTAGAATTGTATGAAGTCTGGATTGTTGTAGAAAGTTATACATCTGCTTAAAATTTTGCATACATAACAAACACCTGCAGACCTTGTTAAAATGCAGATTCTTGGGCTTTGCCATCCATAGAGTCTGGTTTTGTAAGTGTAGAAAGTGACGTGGAATCTTTGTGAACCTTGAATTGATACAGGATGCTCCTGAACGCTCTTTTGGGAGATCCTGATCCCATTAAGGCAGCTGGTACTGATAGGGTTGCTTTTTGTATCACTTGTTTGATCATCTCCTTAGAGCCGCATGGGTTGATAACTATTTTCCATATGTTGCCTTTAAAACATTCCACAAAACAAGCCTGTGATACACACTCTTACCGCTTAGCAACTGAAGAAATCAAAGTGAGAGAGGTTTATAGGTCAGCACAGCCAGGTTTAAGGAACTGACTTGGAATCAGACCCACCATTTGTAGACCAATCAAATACAATCTTTCAGGGAAGGAAACTTGCAAGAGATAAAGAAGGCTAACATTATATTTTTTTCAAGATGGGAGAGTTTAAAAATCATTGACTATTACTGAACTACTATAAGGGATTTTTTTTTATTTTGAGTGGGAGGTAAGATAGAGACAGACGTACAGAGAGATAAATAAAACTGCGTGGCATGTACTTTCTTATCCCCAAACAACTTATTTTTTTTAAAAGAGTACAATAAAGAAAAGTCATAATATTTTGCTGCACATTTTAATTAATTTTGCCTTCAAATTCTAGCTAGTTTTTAAGTAGTTGTGGTCCTTTGGATGTAGAAAACTGGTCTTCTCTTCATTCTGAAGCCACATGCAGCAGGCAACATAGGAAAAAACTGCTGATCTAGTTTCCTAAAAGTTAAATAGATTCGACCAGAGACATGAATGTAAAGGAAACACTTCTCAATAGTGATACATTACACACTCTTCTCCCAAGTCCCCCCCCCCCTTTAAAAATACATTTAAAAATACATTAGGGGCAAGTAGGTTAACCTTCTGCCTTCAGCTCAGGTCATGATCCCAGGGTCTTCAAACTGAGCTCTGCATCAGGCTCCCTGCACAGTGGGGAGTTCACTTCTCTTTCTGTGTGCAGTCTCTCTTTCTCTCTCTCAAATAAATAAATAAATAAATAAAATATTTTAAAAATAAAAAATAAAATAAAATACATTAACCACTCAACATGGAAGATTAGGGGAATTATTTCCAGGAGCGATAGCAATAATCACCCATCCTTTGAGCTTACTCCTTACCCTCTCTCCTCGATGATTATGTACCATTCTCTTTCTTCCAACATAGTCAGAGCCAGAGTTTATCACCCTTCTCAGTGCTTGGGTCCTTGCCAACTGATAGCCATCAATTATCATGGAAGAAATTGAAGAGAATGTATACCATCTAGGGAATGGACGGAACATTCCAAAACAGAGGACACATCTGGCTGGATGGTGTGTTTAAAAAGTGAGGAAATATAGACAGAAGACTGTAGAAGACCAAGGGTGACATTAGATCTGGAAAGAATACATGAGTATTAGGACGGTTGCGGATTAAGTTTCTCTTAGATGTGAATAAGGCCAGGAAATCCAGAGCTTCTTAAATCCTGCTCCTAGGCTCATGACTTGAAACGCTTATGTCAACATCTCATCTCCTTCACTGCCTCCACCAATGAGTCCTAAGGAGGCTGTAACTTTTGTGAGCCTCCCCTTCATCATGGAGACTTCACTGGGGGGGTGGGCGGAGAAAGAAGGAAGGTGAGAGGAATGAAAATAAATATTATTTATCATCAGCCTGACACCTTTTCAGATTCATTTTTTGTTTGTTTGTTATATACACCAATTTTCTTTGTGACCCTGGTCAAGACACATTCCCTGTGCAATTGCTAGTTAACCTTTATATGAATTAGAAGGAGGAAATTTTTAATGAAGCCCTCTAATGTCCTGCACGGGATAAAATTTCTCATTTGTATTTTATTTCATTTGTCATTTTACCTTCTAACAGCAGTTATAAATGCATGTCTTCTGAGTCTCATGGAGCGAATGGCAGGTGCAAATCCTTGAAACTCGTAGGCATTTCCATTCTAACAACAACAAAGGCAGTGCTGGGACGGCCCACTCACAGTGTTTCATCATGAGGCTGCCACACTCTTTTCTAATTTGAGCCTTTCTGGCTTTGGAAAAAAGACTAACCATCTTTGGATGTTTTTCTTAATGAATTCACCCAGGCATGAGCAACAGGGAGCATCTAGGTGGACCCAAGCATTGGCTACCATTTTTCTTTTATCACATCCCTGGAACCTTGATCTTCTGTGAATCTGCTTTAGAAGACCTCCAATCTTTCAGCCTGAGCCATGTGCAAAAATATTTAGGGAGGGCCAAAACTAGCTATACATTGTTTGATCACATAACACATGCCAGGCATCATGCTCTCTGCTGGGGATTCACTAGTGACCCAGGCAGTCTCACACTCCACTCCCATGGAGTTTGTTGGGGTATGACTAAGGCACTCGAATGGGGAGAAAGGAGAAACATGCTGAAATGAAAGATGAAAAGCTGGGAATTGGAGTCCCTCAAGTGCCCCAGGTCTACAACCTAGGTGAGGCAGGTGTTCTGCTCTGGAGCCACTGCAGCACTAGATGTAGTGGAAGGATCACCATACACTGTCAGCTCCACAGATGACTATCAACATAACTCTAGACATTCTGCTTGCTGACTTCAGACAGTTGGCCCTTGAACAATATGGATTTGAAATGGGTGGGCCCACTTATATGTGGATCTTTTTTGATAAACTCAGTATAGTGTTGTAAATATTTTTTTCTCTTCCTTATGACTTTCTTTCTATTCCTTCCTTCCATCCATACTTTGTTCCTTCCTTCCTCCCTCCCTCCCTTTCTTCTTTTTTTTCTTTCTTCATCACTCTCTCCCTCCCACTCTCTTTTCTTTCTTTCTTTCTTTCTTTCTTTCTTTCTTTCTTTCTCTCTTTCTACTGTAATTCAATTAATTAACATACAGTGTATTTTTAGTTTCAGAGGTAGAGTTCAGTGATTCAGCAATCTTATATAATACCCAGTGCTCATTATATCATGTGCTTTCCTTAATGTCCATCACCCAGTTACCCCAACCCCCACCCCCTCCCCTCTAAAAACCCTCAATTTGTTCCATATGATTAAGAGTCTCTTATGGTTGGTCTCCTTCTCTGGTTTTGTCTTCTTTTATTTTTCCCTTTCTTCCCCTATCGCCTCTGTTTTGTTTCTAAATTCCACAGATGAGTAAAGTCATATAATTGTCTTACATCGCTTAGCACAATACCCTCTAGTTCCACCCACATTATTGCAAATGGCAAGATTTTATTTCTTTTGATGGCTGAGTAATATTCACCTGTGTGTGCGTGCACGTGTGTGTGTGTGTGTGTGTGTGTGTGTATTTCACATCTTCTTTATCCATTCATCTGTTGGATATCTAGGTCCTTTCCATAGTTTGGCTATTGTGGAGATTGCTACTCTAAACATTGGGGTGCAGTTGCCCCTTCAGATCATTACATTTGTATCTTTGGGGTAAATGTTTAGTAGTGCAAATGCAGTAGGTCACAGAGCAGCTCTATTTTCAACTTTTTGAGGACCTCCATATTATTTTCCAGAGTGATTATACTAGCTTATATTCATACCAACAGTGTAAGAATATTCCTCTTTCTCCACATTCTCACCAACACCCGAGTTGTTAATTTTACCCATTCTGACCCATGTGAGGTGTTACCTCATGGTGGTTTTGATGTTTGTATTTCCCTGATGCTAGTGATATTGAACATTTTTTCATGTGTCTGTTGTCCATCTGTATGTCTTTGAAGAAATTTCTGTTCATGTGTTCTGCCCATTTCCTGATTGGGTTATTCGTTCTTTGGGTGTTGAGTTTGATAAGTTCTATATAGATTTTGGATACTAGCTCTTTATCTGGATATCTAGCCTATTTGCAAATATCTTCCCCCATTCTGTCAGTCATCTTTTGGTTTTGTCAACTGTTTCCTTTGCTGTGCAAAACCTTTTGTCTTAATGACATCTTAATAATTCATTCTGCCTTTGTTTCCCTTGACTTTGAAGATAATGTCTGTCAAGAAGTTGTTGTGACTGAGGTCACAGAGGTTGCTGATTGTGTTCTCCTCTTGGATTTTGATGGATTCCTGTCTCACATTTAGGTCTTTCATCCCTTTTGAATCTATTTTTATCTATTGTGTAAGAAAATGGTCCAATCTCTTTATTTTGCACTTCATTGTCCAATTTTGCCAACATAAATTTTTGAAGAGACTGTCTTTTTTCCACTGGATATTCTTTCTTGCTTTGTCAATGATTAGTTGACCATTGAGTTGAGGGTCCATTTCCGGATCCTCTGTTCTGTTCCATTGATCTGTGTGTCTGTTCTTTTGCCAGTACCATACTGTCTTGATGACTACAGCTTTGTAATATAACTTGAAGTCTGGAATTGTGATGTCACCAGCTTTTGTTTTCTTTTTCACCATTCCTGTGGCTATTCAGGGTCTTCTTTGGTTCCAAACAAACTTTAGGATTATTTGTTCCAGCTCTGTGAAAAAAAATGATGGTATTTTGATAAGAATTGCACTAAATGTATAGATTTCTCTAGGTAGCATAGACATTTTAACAATATTTGTTTTTCCAGTCAATGAGCACAGAAAATTATAACATTTATTTGTGCCTTTTTCAATTTCTTTCATGAGTGTTCTACAGTCCTCAGAGTACAGTTCCTTTGCCTCTTTGGTTAGGTTTATTCCTAGATATCTTATGGTTTTTGTTATAGTTATAAATAGGATGATTCCTTAATTTCTCTTCCTTCTGTCTCATTGCTAATGTATAGAAATGCAGTTGATTTCTGTACTTTGATTTTATGTCCTACCACTTTGCTAAATTCCTATATGAGTACTAGGAATTTTGGGGTGGAGTCTTTTGGGTTTTCCACATAGAGATCATGTATTCTGTGAAGAGTGAGAATTTGACTTCTCTTTGCTGATTTAGATGTGTTTTATTTCTTTTTGTTGTCTGATTGCTGAGGTTATGACTTCTAATACGAGGCTGAATAAAAGTGGTGAGAGTGGACATCCCTATCATGTTCCTGACCTTAGGGAAAAAGTTTTCAGTTTTTCCCCATTGAGAATGATATTCACCATGGACTTTTCATTGATGGCCTTTATGATATTGATGTATGTTTCTTCTATCCCTACACTGTGAAGCGTTTTAATCAAGAAAGGATGCTGTACTTTGTCAAATGCTTTTTCTGCATCTATTGAGAGGATCATATAGTTTTCTTGTCCTTTCTTTTATTAATGTAGTGTATCACATTGATTGATTTGCCGATGTTGACCAAATTTGCCGCTCAGGAATAAATCCCACTTGGTCATGATGAATAATCCTTTTAATGTACTTTTGGATGTTGTTGGCTAATATCTTGGTGAGAAATTTTACATCCATGTTCATCAGGGATTTTGGTCTGTGCTCCTTATGACTTTCTTTAATAACATTTCCTCCTCTAGCTTACTTTATTATAAGAATTCAGTATATGAAGCATATACAAAATATGTCTTCATTGGCTCTTTATATTATCTGTAACGATTTCAGTTAACAATAGACAATTAGTGGTGAAGTTTTGGGTGAGTCAAAGTTAAATAAGGATTTTCAGCTGCACAATGGGGTTGGTGGCCTAAATCCTCGCATTGTTCAAGGGTCAAGTGTATTCTGTAGGGACAACAAAGATAGTGGCCCTAAGAAGCAGGGAAGGTCTAGAGAAAACAGTAAGGTGGAAATTTTTTAATTTGGAATTTTCTTAATAAATCTGCTTTATGTGGTATTTTAATTTAATAGGGATAAGAACATAAATTCTGAATCAACACTAGTTATATATTTTTTAAAATCCTGCCAATTAGTTATGCAATGAAAATAACTAATTTTTCAAAGGAAAGATATATTTACTTTTGCTAGTTAAATTGAGAACTGTTTTTATTACTTTTATTATAAGCTTTTGAGCCACTACATTTTAATTGTGTGTGTGTCTCTGTGTGGTGTATATGTGTGTATGAGAGGGGGAAATTGAATGAGGATTCCTTCTTTGCCTATTTTATTATTGGTATATTGCTTTTCTAATTCACTAAAGCCCTATAAAAATATCAACTCTATATCTTTCCTATGTGTTGGAAATATATTTTTCTTAATCTGTTGGTTTTGAATATTTTATTATGTCCTTTTATGTACAATACTTTTATGGTTTTATTTTATCAATCCCATGTACATGTATCTTTATGATTTCCCCATGGTATTATTCTTAGAGAAGCATTTCCCATCCTGTGGTTAAAATTATTTATTTTCCTTATGGTGCTTTTACAATTTTATTGGTAATATTTTAAACTTGAAATTACATTAGTAGATAGCGGAATTAAGTACCAGATTTTTCCAAATAATTAATCAGTTTTCCTAGCATTTTTTATTAATAAATCTAGACCATTCCTCAGATTTGACTTAATGCCCTTTATCATAGATAACACTAAAAAAATAACAAATGTGTGCATATGTGCAAACCCTTTGGGGTGTTTTTGTGCTTCTAATTTTGTGTCTGTATCTCTATTTCAAAGCCTGTCTCATACTTTTGCACACCCTGTGCTGTTACTATTTGTGGATCCCTTTAAGTTATTTCATTGTTTGTAAATAGCATGACTTTGAAAGATGACTTTAAAAATACATAGGGCAGCTGAGCGAACCATGTCTCCTTAGGCAGAGTTTGATGCCTACTTACAAAGTAAGTGGGCAGGTAATTGGAGAAGGGGATTATTTAAGAGATCTCTCCAAGTGAGAAATAATAGAGAGGAATAAATATGCATGCAAGAAAGAGGTAAGATAAAGAGCAAAGCAAATCTGAGGTCCTGCCTCTTGACTAGTTATAGCATTGCTCAAGACAGAGAACTGGATGCCAGGAATGGTCTGTGGCCGATGGATTGGGCAGACTTCCATTTTGACAGAACACCAATGTATATAAATTAGCAATGGTCCATCTTTTACTAATGCCATGAAGCTGTCGGTTTCTGGAATGATCATCAGTATTAAAGTCATAATGGTTTTAATGAAGGTGTCATCCAACTGACACTTTGAAAATAAAGTGTGATAGTGACTGAATTGGAAGCTTGGCAGGACCTTTGAAAAATACTTCAGGAAACTTGAGAGTGTCCCAATTACTGAAGGAACTCTGAGTCAGCCACATGACTCATCCATTCATTTTCTTAGCATTAGAGAGATTTATTTGGATTGACATTCTTCAGAGCTCTCATCCTTTGACATTCTTCAGAGCTCTCGTTCTCCCAGACAGCTCCACAGAAGTCAACGCCCTACTCTCTGGAGAAGCACAGGGACCAAAGCTTCCCTAAAGCCAGCTACAAGTGCTTTTCAACCAATGAGACAAACAATGTATACAGACACTAGCAAACCGTCAGTATGATGTGATTGATCTGATTACAAATAAGTTCAACTAATTGTTTCCTACAATTCTTAGTATATGAACAAGCTAGTGGTGTGTCTGACAAAATTTCAGGCACTTTCTGAGTTTCCTGTTTCTGCCTATATATTATATTACACATATTATATTATATTATACATATAATATAAATGTTTAATTGGACAGTTGCATTCTTGGCTTGTATATACAAAAATGCTACCAGTTTCCAACCTAGTCATACACAAAATATACCTTTAAGTAATTATGTCTCCCTTGTGTGATGGCTGCACTAAACAACATAGAAAGCACAAACAAAGCCACATGTGTTCACGTTTGAAATATTGAAACCCACCTTCATTGTTTAAACCTGGGTTTTCTCACTTTTAGGAAATGAAGTCAGAAGTTACTGTACCAGGTGAGAGATGATGGGGATCTGAATTAGGGCCATGCCAATGGCAGAGTTGAGTGAATGAAGACAGAATCAATCACCAAGAGAATGTGAGTGGATTTGATGTGGAAGGTAGAAGACTCCACCAGGAGACAGTGTTGTACAGTAAGACAAGCGTAGGCTTACCTCCATAGATCCATGGGGAGCCTGGTTCTACCCACTCCTCCTGTGTGACTTGGAGAAAGCTGCTTAACCTCCCAGTCTCCATTTCAGTGGATCTGAAATCCATCCCTAAAGAGGTTTTGTGCTTAGCTGAATGCTTCATGCATAGTATGTACTTAACTAATATTTGTTTGGGACCTTTATATTCATTTAATTTCCTCGATTCCCATGGCAACCCAGATGTCTCGTATCACTATCTCATCTCTTTGTTCTGAAAACTTCAAACCAATCTTCTTCCCTTTGTCTCCTGTCTCAGATTCTTTCTGCACACCCTGTTCAGAATTACTATCCTAAACGAATATCTCCACACACAATACCCTTATACAATAATTTGTGGTAGCTCATTATTTCTTGGGAACTAAGCGTCTTAGCTCTTCATTGTCTGGGTTGGTGAATGGTGGCTCTTTAAAGATGTTATCATGGGATTTTGGCAGATGTACTTGGGTATGACAGCTAAAGCTTGGATAACACCGTTATACACTTACCCACTGGATAAGGGTACCCACTCATGTACACTGAGGATGAGTCAATGCAGAGATGAGTTATTTAGGCTGGTTCTGAGAAAAATCTTTTAACTGAGATGCTTCCACTTGAATAACCGAGATGGTTATATTTCATCCTTTTAATTCAGAGGGAGGAGAAACTGCACATGCATGTTCAGGCATGCCCTTGCACAAGCAAATGCGTTTGCATATGGATTTGTATTTACCTCTGATCCCTTATATTATCTACCTCCACCTCCAGTCTATGGACAATTCTGGTCTTCTCCATGGGCACAATATCTCCCACATACGATGAGGCTCCATTTCCAGTGCTTCGTCTGTACCCCCATTCATGGTCCCCACCTGGCTGCTGAAATCGTCCCTTCCCTGGCCTGTCGGCTGTTGTTTTTGCCTCCCTAGAGTCCATTTCCCACACAGCAGCCAGAGTGGGATTTTAATAACCTAAGTCAAATTAATATTTGCCAATGCAAAACCCTCCAGGGGCTCTTACTAATAAGAAGTGTAAATCTATTTTACTTACCCTGACTTGAAAGGATCTACACAGCATGGTCCTTTGCATCTTGCCAGACCTACTTCCTACCATTTTCTCCTCCATTCATTATATACTATTGATTTTTTTTCTTTCCTTTTCTTTTCTCTTCTTTTTTTTTCTTTTCCTTTCTTCCTCCTCCCTTCTCTTCCTTCCTTCCTTCCTTCCGTCCTTCCTTCCTTCCTTTTTGAGATATAATTGATAGGCAAGTAATTGCTCAGATTCAATATATGCCTCTTGATTAATTTTTCCATATGTATTATATACTCACGATATCATCCCTGGAAACAAAGTGCTAAACATATCTGTTACACCCACAACTTCTCTTGTGCTCTTTGTGTGTGTGTGTCTGCTTGTGTGTTTTGGTAAGGACATGTAACATGAGAACTATCCTATTAACATATGTTAGAGTGCAAAATACTGTATTGTTAACTACAGGTACCATGTCCTACCGCAGAGCTCTAGAACTTGAATTCATCTTGCATAACAGAAACTTTAGATAAATTGAAAAGCAGTTCTGCATGTCCCTCTCTCCCCTGGCTCCTGGCAACCTACATTCTGTTCTCTGCTTCTATGAGTTTGACTACTTTAGATACCTCGTATAACTGGAATCCTGCTGTATTTGTCTGTTTGTCTTTTCCCTTTGTTGAAAAATTTTAGCTCTTTCTGGTCTCATAGCCTCTTTCATATAACACCCTGTCTTTTTTTTACAGTATTCTTCCTGAAGATTCCAATATACCTGCCTCTCAGTTAACATGCAGTTATTGTTCAAATGTTACTCTCCATTGAGATTTCTCTTATCAAACCACCCTCTTCCTACCTAAAGTCACTCTCTACCACATGACCATATTGTATTTTTATTATAAATATTAATGCCCATCTTAAATTATATTTTTATTTATTGCTTACTTTCTTATTATTATGGGTTATCTTCTTGCCACTAGTGCCTGGACTGTGTATCAGTGCCCAGAACATGTGTGTTCCACCAGGAGGCACTCATTCAAAGCTTGTTTAAAGATAAGTGAATCTGAACAGGATCATACAGATTCATGCCTCCAGACTGCCCCCCTTTACAGATGGCCAAATAGCCCTATTCATCTGGGTGTGGGCTCCCACCCTATCACATTGCCCTTCCTTCTGCCATGTTTTTGTTAACTTTTATTATTCTCCATAATAATTTCCTCATAGCACAGCACACTTAGGAAATAAATAACAGCAGTCTGGCTTGTTTATTACATGTTTGAGAGTAATTTTTAGAGTTTTAAAATGTTATGCACAAATTTTATAGAGAAATGAGAGAGGGATTACCCAACCTTGGGTTTAGGTGGACGATGGCTCCCAAGACCCTCCTATTTTGTGGTATCACAATTACAGAAAGGTTTGTCAACCTTCCACTTTCTATTCCCTCCACCAGTCCCCACATCTTGCTGCTCTTTTTTTTCCTGTTTTTTTTTTTCACTAAGAATTTCCTTTTATCCTTGAAGCCAAATGTGTACACACCACATGCTTTTCAGAATGGAGGCAGCTGTCTCTAGAATTGTTTGTCTTTGTGTTGTTACTGCATTGTTATTAAAAGTGTTCATTCATTTACTAATCCTTAAATCAGTGATTTCTTTGGGAAACTCTAAGCAAATGTAAATATTTAGAAACACTTTTACATTTTTGGCACAGTTTCCATCCACCTTCTTTAGTATTGCATGTAATTTCACTCCATGCTCATTATAAACTGGAAATGAAGTTAGAGTTATTTAGGGAACTTTTCTCAAAAAGTTGGAGCTGGTTTTGTTCTAGTCACATTCAGTCCTACCCAAACAGTGTGTGTTTTCTTTTCTTTCTTTCTTTCTTTCTTTCTTTTTTTTTTTTTTTTTTTGTTGTTGTTGTTCTTCCTTTTGGTGGTGTCTCATGGATATGTCATGCGTTTTATGCTAGAAGTTGGTGGATGCAATAAACTTAATTTCTTTTACATTTGATTGTTAAAAAAAAAGTGTTGAATTTCTTGTGCCCACACTTAAAATTGGATGTGAACTGCATGTGCCTGTTAAAATTAAAATAGAAAATGGGAGAGAAAGGCAGGAAAAATATGGTGATAAGCATATGGTTTCCAAAAAAAAAAAAAAAATCCAAACATGTTGGAATTTGTTAAATCCAATTCTGAATTTTTAAGTTCTATACTTTCTATCATCTAAATGTAGAGAGGCAGTCACATTTTCCTACTAATTTTCCTCCTTCTTATTGTCACCATACTATGTACCATTGTAAATTGGCATGAGAAGTAGAAAGAAAAAGATACACATGATGCTAATTATTCTTAAAATTACAGTTAATGATTTGAAAGCTGTTGAGATTTTATTAACTCATGCACTAAATAACTTGTGTTTGGGGGTTTTTTGGTTCAACTCTGAATTTTGCAGGCTCTGTGCTGTGCTCTGGAGGACTCAGTGGAAAACCACACATGCAATCCCTCCGCTGATTTTCATATGGACACAGGTGATAGGCAGGCCAACCAGGTTGGATATGTGCCACAGGGTGAAATATTACAGGGGTAATACATAGTACAAGGGCAGTGTTGGAGGTCGACCCTTGGAGGAAAGCAACATGGAGTGGAAAACTGGATAATGAGTGGGATTTAACTGGAGGGGTGAGGGTGGGTGGGAGGGAGAGGAACCGTGAGCAGACCCTGATAAGAAGGAGTGGAAGCAGCAGAAAAGACTGGAGCACAGCGGCCTAGGATGCTGACAAGGAATGGGCTGAATCTCCCAAAGTGAAGCCCAGCATCCTGTGTTAGAAGGGCTGGTGAGTCAGCTTAAGTGGTTGGGATCCCGTTCATCTGAGAGAGTAGGGAACCACTGAGGGTTTTCAGCCAGAGATAACACAGGCATTCTTCTTCCAGTGAGTCCCTTCACTTCTCCAATTCTAGATCTTGACACCTAAGTCACAGGCCCTGAAGACATGATGTGGAAGGCAGCGAATGGAGAAGGACACACCTATTCCCAGAGTGGTCTTCTGCATGTATGCCCACTGGGCAGAGCAGTGAAAGGGTTTAACATAGACTTGTAGGCAGATGACCTGGGAACAAATCTTACTGGGAGTCTGTGGGTGAGTGACTTTATCTGTTTGACCTGGTATCTTCATTTGTAAAACGGGGTGTTTAATAGTACCCTAATTGGTTACATTGTAGAACTCAAAATTATGCTGTGATTTGTACAACCAATGGGGCTTCATGCTCAGCAGAGTCTGTGTGACTGAATGGTAAGGGTTAGATGGGATCATACCTATAATGGGCTTAGAACAGAGAGCTTGATCCACAGCAAGCTGATATATGAGCGCCAGCTGTTGTTATTACCAGTGTGGTGGGCCTTACTCCATGCAGCTTTCATGACCTTCATTTGTCCCTCTCTTGTGTAAGCTGGATCACAGCCTCAGGCCCAGCCCTCACACTCACAGGGCAGGGAGCAAGATTTCCAAGGGAGGCTTTAGCCTAGTGCCTTCTCCCTGACGCATGCCACCGCCCTATCTCCAGAGGGGCTCTGTGGGCACACCTGTTGACAAGCTACCTATCCATGCAACCTGAGCCCTAGTCACAGCACTCCATCCCTGAAACCACATACTTTTTCCTACCCCTGAAGCTGAAAAGTCTATATACCTGTGGGAGCGTTCATCTTTGGAAGGAAAGACTATTAGAAAATGACTCATGTAGGCCTGGCAGTGGGCAGGAAACTGTTAAAGATTTCAGAATCCTGAGTCTCCCGACAGTGGTTTAAAAGAAAGAACTAGGTCTCAGTAGGTACACAGTGCCTCCTGTATTGCCATGGACTCCATGCCCTGTGGAGTGTGGCACAGCTGTTGAAGGAGGGAATGGGGCATGTCAGAGTTTGGGGTCCTAGAGGAAGAGCCCCAGTTTCCAGGTCTACAAGTACCTTGAATAGCCATCATTAGGAATATATCCCTCCTAATTCCTTCTAGGCCCTTGAGCCCTGCCAGCCTCAAAACAGAAGGCAAAGACAAATTTAAATTTTAACACCGTGATGAATTGTCACGAAGTAGGTGGCTGAGGTAGTGGAACATTCCATCATCAGAAGTCTCCCCCTCTTCCCCTTGGCTAAGGACCCTTTGGGTGCTGTTATAACTCTATTTCACCACATAGATGAGGCAGGAAGAGGTTGATGAAGAGCACAGTATAGAAGTGAGATATCTTGTGTTTCATAAACACCTTCCTGCAAGGAAAGCTGTTTCTCAACTAAACTATAGGGTCTCAGTATCAAGGGCCATGTCTTATTCAGCTCCATGTCAGTAGAGGATAGCACAGAATCTGGCTTATGGCTCAGACCCACAATCCACTTCCATTATAGAATTCAATCAGGGCCAGTCAGAGGCATACAGAAGGGCAACTGTGCCATTTTAATCTAACTGAGCTGGAAAGAACATGGCCTCTTCTTTCCTAAGGAACAAAATCAAAGTTTAAATCAAATTAATGTGCTAAGGCTTTGGATTGATTCCCTCTAAAAACCAGTATTGTCTTTGGGGGTCCAGTTAAAACACCAATTGTTTCAGGGATAATCAATGAAGAGTAAGGTTTTAGATGTTTAGAGAAATCATCCCATTTTTATTTCCCTTCTCCCCAATTTACTAAACCTTTGTGATTCTTCCATTATTCAGTCCCTCTTCCAAGTTGGGGGTTACCTAGAATAAAAGACAGGGAATTGGAAATTCATCAAGCAGAAAATGTAATTAAAATGTGTTTGGCACAATAGAGGTATGTACAAGTTAATAATAGAAGCCGAGAGAAAAAAATGTATATATTATAGTCCGAACCTTTAGACTATAAATAGATGGAATAAGAAAGAATGAATTTTCTTTTATACATTTGGTATTACTTATGGGAAGTCTGCTTATTTGGATTGTAATATCATGGTCAAAACATGTAGCCAAAACAAGGCTCTCTGGTGTCAGCATACTTCCAAAATACAAGCAACTCGAAAAATTTCATGAGCTTCCCTCTTATTTCTCAAAACCAAAATGGAACGAAATCATCTGAGAAAAAGGCTTTCTCCCATCCAATGAAAAATCTTCTCATGTACTCAAATTTAGGATGTAAGAAGCCTTGTAATTTCAGTATAACACGCCCACATAAATGACCCTGTTAGCAAAGATTTCAGTGTTCTCTGCTACATGTTCAGCTTTCTTTTTCTCCTTCTTATTTAAGGATGAGGCAATCCACAGAATGTGCCTTGTTCACATGGCCTTTGCTGTTCTGTGTTCCTGTTTCAGCAAGAAATTCAAGAAGAAATTTGCATACTGCATGCATAATATACTTCTGGGAAACACACTATTGATGTTTCCTTTAAAACTATATCTCTTTTGCCTTCTTGATATTTGTCCTGATGCATTGGAATCCTGAGCCGAAATTATCAAAGTGATAGCCTAGAATATAGGTACTAGGAATATACCTTGTTCTGTACTTCCTACTTCATTTTTTTCTCATTCATTGGCAAAGCTCCAATGTGAGTGATTTACAGTTCTGGTTATGCTACAGCATGGTCTTCTCCATTCTCTAAGGAGTGTTACAGGTGTCTCAAAATATACTTGAACCAAATTCTAGGTCTCTTTAGAAACCCATCAGGTAATACCATATGGCACTTTAGGGGAGATCATGCCACAAGAAAATAACAATAACAACAAAATTAAATTAGAAACAAGATAGTGTATTCCACATCTGGTGAATTTGAAAATCAACATGACATTTTTAATCCTGTAGATTTCAAAATAGAGAACATATTTGAGAATAAAAGAATATGTACAATTGGCTTTTGATGTAATGAAAGTAATCTTCAAATCGCTGTACTAACTTGTACATCTGTCAGTATATAGAATTCACTCTATCTTCAGATTTCAATAAGTAGGAATATGATGTAAAAGTTACCCTCACCATATCAAATAATGAGAATTTTTTAAATCTCATATTATTCTTAGTGGCTTTAGTGAAAACCAGAGCCAAACAAATTATCCTCATGGTCAGTAAACATTTAATAAGCATCCAAGTTTGCAGAGTCCCGTGTGAGGTACCTACCTTTCATGCAAGTACCTACTTGCAGCTCTCCTAATGTTTGCATTAGGCAAATCTTATTCTCATAATTTCTCTGGCAACAAAAGGCAATTGTTCAACGAAAGTGTTTAGTACTTGTTTATATCTTATTTTATTTAATTCAATTAATTAGCATATAGTGTATCATTAGTTTCAGAGGTAGAGTTTGGTAATTCATCGGTTGCCTACAACACCCAGTGCTCATTACATCCTGTGCCTTCCTTCCTGCCCATCACCCAGTTACCCATGCCCCCCACCCCCCACCCCTCCCCCTCCAGCAGCCCTGTTTGTTTCCCATCATTAAGAGTCTCTTAGAGTTTGTCTCCCTCTCTGATTTATTTCATCTTGTTTTATTTTCCCTTCCTTCCCCTGTGGTCCGCTGTTTTGTTTCTTAAATTCCACGTATGATTTAGTATTTACACAGAAGAATTCCACTGATTAAAACCATCGGGCTTACTCCTGTGAAGCTGACCATACAGTTGACCTTAGCATAACTAAGACTCAGCTAATTCTAACCTTCAGATAGAGGCAGTAAGTTTCCTGAAGCATATGTATTTTGCATTCAACATTTGATAACTCTGTACTTGGCTGGTGAGGGGATATAAAATATTGATACTTTTGTGGGCACATGTGTTCAAGATGGAAGGCAGGAGAGTGCTTACTTCATGTCTCTTTTGTTCTCATATCAACTCTGTGAAGAAGTATTATTATTGTTGTCCATTGTTTTCTTTTGTTTCACATATGAGGAAAATAAGGTTAGTAAGGCTGAGTGATCTGTCCAAGATTGCCAGGCGTGCGTGTATCCAAGATGTGGATTAGGCTGACTCCAGAGCCCACAAATGAGTAGAAATGACACAAATGTCTTTAATGATACTTATTATGCTCTAGTTTAAAGATTTATTTATTTGACAGAGAGAAATCACAAGTAGACAGAGAGGCAGCCAGAGAGAGAGAGAGAGGGAAGCTCTCTGCTGAGCAGAGAACCCGATGGGGGACTTGATCCCAGGACCCTGAGATCATGACCCGAGCCGAAGGCAGCGGCTTAATCCACTGAGCCACCCAGGTGCCCCTATGCTCCAGTTTAGAAGAAGAAATCTACACTTTTCTGAAACCTTCTGTATTTCAGACGCCTATATTATTCCCAAACACATACTGTGCTAATGGTAAAGGTCAGTACATGCCTGTTCTTGCCCTCAAGGAGCACCCAGTGAAGCACGGGGCGGTGGGGAGGGTATATAAAGAGATAATTGCATCCAGTGCAGAAGCCAGCTGGTGTCCACGGAGTCTCTTGCCAAAGTGATGAAGCTGACCTCAGATTTCCCCTAAACCACCTCCATTCTCCTCTCTTCCCCCAGTTGCTTCTCAAAAATAGGACTGTGATCAGTCAGGAATGGTCCTCCTGTGAATGATGCATTTAGTTTCAGCTTTATTTTGCAAACTCAGGCAAATTCCCTAACCTTCCCCATCCAGTGCTCCCATGTATAAAGCAGAAATAATCACACTGACCCAACCTCCTGGGGCTGAGGTGCAAATCGGGTTAGCTAATATTTGCAGATTGTTTTGGAAATGTTAAAGACTAGGGGTTTTTAAGTCTGCACTGTGGTATAATAAAAAGACATAAAACCAGAAAGCAGAACAAACCATTCTTTGGAGCCCTTGCATAAATGGTTGGAACCAAAGAGATAAAAACACAATTATAATGAAGAGACTGAAGTTTGAGCTTGGGCAAGAAATTACATCATCACTTGTGGCGTGAGGGAGGAGACACTTCAGTGGCATTAATCCAAAGGATGAAAGGGACACATAAAAGAGAAAGGCATGCTCTTGAGGAGGAAGGAGCCCGCTAAGCCCAGCACTAATGACTGATTTAATGCCTCATGTATTCAGTAAACACCCTCCTGCTACAACTCAGTCCAAATCCTTATCTTCCCTCTTTGGGAAATGCTGTTGAAGTTCTTTTCTGAATGCCGAGTTGCCTAGTCCTCTGTCTCTGTCTCTCCCCGATAGTCCTCTATAGAGAAGCAGGAGAGCTAGAGCTAAGTGGAAAAACTGGCTATATTGCTTATGTTCCTTTACCTGGCTATTTAAAAACAAAATAATCCAAATGTTTTAGCAATGGCATCCAAGGCTCTCACGATGGGCCAGATTCCACCTCCACCCATGTCCTCCAGCTCTCCGTGTTCTCTGCTCCTAGCTTTGGCAAATGGCAGACAGAGTATGCATCTTGCTGTCTCTGTCCATTCCTGAATGTCCCTCTTCTTTGTCTGCCCAATTTCCACTCAGACCAGATGCGTGTCTGTCTCGGGCTCCCACACATACTTCTTCAGAAGTCATCCCAGTTCCTCAACAACCATATTGCCTTACATACTCTCTAGTGTCCTGTGGGGGGTGGGGGTTTGTTGTGATGCTTAGTTCTGGGATTTACTTCTCAGAGAAAGGATCATGCCTCCCTCTTCTTTGCATCCTAACCATGAGACACTTAGCTGAAGTTTCCAGGAAATGTGTGAGAGAGAGCAGAAGAAGAGAGGGAATGAGAAGGACAGAAAGAGAAGGATCTGAATGGGATGGAAGAGAGGACACAGCGTCTGACCTAAGAATGTTATGATCTACAAAGGGGAAAATTTAAAACACAAGAAAGCAAAAATTTACCACCAACGTTACATTACTTGATATTCCCTCAAGCCTCTGAGAGTAGTTCATTGTTAAACCCTTTTGCATGTGAGTAAAATGAGGCTCAAAGGGGTAACCCATCCACACTCACACAGCTAATCAAAATGAAGCTCAAAAATGACAAAGTCCACTGTTGACCCTGTAAGGACCTGGTTGCTCAGAGGGAGCCATTTTGTTGTGGGTTTGGGTTGACCCTGCCCCTCCCAGAGGAACTTACTTGAAAACCCCAGATATAGGGGTGGACCAGGCCAGATGGAGACATCCAATCAGTGGGGTGCACATATATTTGCTATGGTGAGTTGGAATTCAATTGGCCACCCGTATTGCTGACCAAGCATGACTGTGCTGTTCTCCCTGCCTGTTGCAATCTCATTGGCCACCTGTGCGTGGGCCGGGCTCAACCACCTCTATAAAGGTTATCTGTGAGGCAGGGGAGGTGTAGTGATATCGTCAGGAGCGTTGGGGTTGTGAGGAGCAGCATCGTCCGGAGCATAGTGGTCGACCGGAGTGTCGTGAGTATTGTGTCAGGAGTAGCGGAGTGGGGAGCGGCCTTGCCGGGTGGCCATCATTGGGTAAGGGGAATTGTAGGGCAAGGGGAATTGTTGGGCAAGGGGCATCGTCTAGGTCAGTGTCCTGGTCGTAGTCGCCTCCTTGTAAGAGACGGGCCCAACTGGTCGGTTTGATTTTCGATTCTTGGCACGAAATAAAGCTTGACTTTTGCTTTGTGTCGGTCTTGTTCCTTTGATCACGGACCCTAACAGATCCCAGGAAGTCTGAGTGGTAATAGAAGCAGAAGCGTGCTACTACAAGAGGACAATCTAGCTGGGGCACCTGGGTGGCTCAGCCATTAAGCGTCGGCCTTCAGCTCAGGTCATGATCCCAGAGTCCTGGGATCAAGCCCCGCATCGGGCTCCTTGCTCAGCGGGAGCCTGCTTCTCCCTCTCCCACTCCCCCTGCTTGTGCTCTCTCTCTTTCTGACAAATAAATAAATAAAATCTTAAAAAAAAAATAAGAAGGACAATCTTGCTGAAGGCAGAAGAGGAGTTTTCCAAAGGAGACACTATTTTATGTGTATCTTGCCAAAGAAATGAGATCTCCCTGCACAGAGAGAAAAATGGCATTTTAGGCAGACAGATGCATCGTAAGATATGCATATAATACATATGCATATAATAAGGTGACAATAAGGTGAATGGTATAATCAGACAGAGGAGGACTAAGTGAACAGTCCTGGACAACTAACCTGAGAACGTTCAGGGTGGGAGGCAGTGAAAGATGGGGTTGGGCGATGCCTGGGTGGCTCAGTTGGATGGACGACTGCCTTCGGCTCAGGTCATGATCCCAGAGTTCCAGGATTGAATCCCACATTGGGCTCCCAGCTCCATGGGGAGTCTGCTTCTCCCTCTGACCTTCTCCTCACTCATGCTCTCTCTCACGATCTCTCTCTCTGAAATAAATAAATAAAATCTTTTAAAAAAAGTATTTAAGAAAGATGGGGTTGGAGAGGATGTAGGGAAATGTCTTTGGAAGAAACACTTACTCTATGTTCAGATGTTTAGGCTTATGCAAAGGGGAAGCACTAAAATCAAAGGTCTCTGGAAGGTCAGAAAGAAGATTTACACATTTTAATACTACAGGATAACAACAGAGAGTGAGGTTTGTGAAATTAGGGTGGCTATCTGAACTATTAAACTGCAGAAGAACAACATTTACTTCCAAATGAGGAAGAGAGCAGCATGGGGATCAATAGTCCTACAAAGTCACTACAAGAAAAAGAAGCAGATCAAGATCCCAGAGACAAGGAAAATATGCCAGAACATCAAATCAACAACACACTACTTCAAAATTGGCTAAAAAAATACTAAGAATTATATACAAGACATGAAAACATATATCAGAATTTACAAAAACCACAGAAATTAGGTGACAGAATTCAAAAAAGAATTATAAATAAATATATTTTAGAAAATAAGAGTTAATCAATGCACATAAAGCAAACAGACATAATTAATACAGAGGAAGGAATGCTCACTCCCAGACCCCATCTCCCAGGCATTTCCTGAGAAGTGACTGATGAGTTAAAGAAGGGAAGATGGCCAGAAGCCTGGGAACCAGGAGTGGATTCTCAGAGGACACATGGGAGATCATCACATGGCAGCAATGATGTTTCTCTACCTGTGGTGGGGCAGCGGGGTGAGCACAGTCATGCCACTCATGTTTGAAGGACCTTTGTTCATATTTCCTGTTATGACGGTGAGATGAGTACAGCATCCCATTGGAATGAACTTCAGGAAAACTTAACACATGAAATAAATTCTTCCATTTTAGAGTATTTATCAGATATTTTGAAGAAGAGTTGAAGGAAGGGGCAGAATGGAAGTGAGCACAACAGCAGAGGGTGGGGAACATCGCAGAGCCTTGTGGAAGGAAACTCTCCTCACTATGTGGCATTGTAGCCTCTGTACCTGTGTTGCCTCTGAGTACTGGCGATTGTGTCTAAACCTGCAACTTTTCTCACCTGAAAAATGAGAACATTGAGCCAAATGATTTGTTTTAGGTTAGTCACCATACATCTTGAAAAGAGTAACTGAAGCAGTGCTGGATATTTTAGGGAGATCCTCATGCCTACAGCAGGTATTAGAGAAACTGATGATAGGTGTGTGCACGTGTGTGTGTGTGTGTGTGTATGTGTAGTAGTCCCTCCCTTGAAATCTCCACCCTTTCTGACGAGCTCATGTGTCCAAGAGAGAGGAACATTGTAATGATTTCTATGTTTGCATGTGGCTGGAATTTGCCAAGATCGCATGACCCTCAGAAACCATACTGTCTTCTCTGTTCTTCTTTTGTGCATTCCCTGACCAGTCTTCCAGCTACATTTCAAGTTTCTTCTTCACCGAGATTTCTGTTGTTTATGTCAGGGGTTATGTCATGAGGTTTACTGCTCATGTTCTAATTCTTCACTTTCCTGAAGACACTCACTCCGAGTGATTTACAAAGCTGTTACTCCAGAGGGATGTTTGCAGCAATAAAGAATTGTCTTGTAGGCATGTTCATTCTTCGAAGGTTATCTCCCTCTTCCCAGGGCAGTGTTTCTTCCACAATCTCCACACTAAATCAGGAGCCCAGTCCTGCTGATTCTCCCTCCTAAACATCTCTCATAGCTGTCTCCCCATGCTGACCCCTCTCTAGAGGCATGGTGTTGGCACCCGCCTTCATTCTTTCCATCCTGGACCACAACTGCTAAACACCCTACACCCCTCTCCGTAATTCATCTTGCTACTCCACACTGCTGCTAGACGGATTACGTTGATTCCTAAAATGCAAATATCACTCTTCAAAATTCCTTATTTAAAATATTTCAGTGACTCTGAGTTGCCTCTAGGTTATGCTTCACATACCCACCAACATATTTTAAGTTCTAAATTAATAACAATACTAGTATCAAGTGAAGAGTAAGAGGTAAGCATGTGCCAGTGTTCTGAGTGGTTTATATACCCTAACTTACATTAAAACACTACAAGAAATTTCCATTCCCCTAATAAGAAAACTCAAGGAAACAGAAATTTAAAATAATTCTCTACAATCATGCAGCTAGCAAGTGGTGAGCTATGGCTCAGACTCAGGCATGGTGATTGCAAAGTCTGTGTTTTCTCACCACTCCTCTATGTCAGCCTCACTATCCTTACATGCTGAGCTCTGCCTCCCCCTCCAGATCATGGTCCTAAACTTCAGTCTCATCTAACTCACGTTTTCGATATATACGTCTCCAAATCTTGGGGCACGTCACCTTCTCCAGGAAGCTTTCCCTCACTTACACACAATCTGCACATTACCTTCACAGAAGCTCTCCTAAAACTTGAGGAGCCCTACTGCAACATATGTTATCTTGAGTTTTACACCCAACTTAGTTTTGGTGTTTATTCCCTTTTTGTGGACTGTTAGATGGCATTTGCTAATATATTGCAAAGGACATTTGCATCTATGTTCTATGTTCATGAGAGACACTTATCTATGGCTTTCCTTTCTTTCAATGTCTCTGTCTTCTTCTTCTTCTTCTTCTTCTTTTTTTTTTTTTTTTAGATTTTATTTATTTATTTGACAGAGAGAGTACACCCAAGTAGGCAGAGTGGCAGGCAGAGGCAGAGAGAGAGGAAGAACAGAATCTCTGCCAAGCAGAGAGTCTGATGCAGAACTCAATCCCAGGACCCTGGGATCATGACCTGAGTTGAAGGCAGATTGCTTAATTGACTGAAACATCCAGGTGCCCCTGGTTTTGGTTTTAAAGTGACACTAACTTCACTGAATAATTTAGGAAATATTCCCTAGGCTTCTATTATCTGGATGAGTTTGTGAAGAATTGGTACATTTTTTTCTTAAATGTTTAGTAATACAACTGAAATCATCCAGGCCAGGAGTTTTGTTTTTGAAAGGTTATTTGTATTGATTTAATTTATTTAGTAGATACAGGACTTTTAATATTATCTATTTCTCTTTGTGTAAGCTTTGGTAGTTTGTGTCTTTTAAAAAATTTGTCTCCTTTCATCTAAGGTATAAAATTTGTGGGCATAGACTTGCTTATGGTATTTGTTATTTTTTTGTTGTTGTTGTAAGGTTTTATTTATTTATTTGTCAGAGAGAGAGAGAGACCACACAAAGTAGAGGGAGCCTCAGGCAGAGGGAGAAGCAGGCTCCCCACTGAGCAGGATCCCACTGTGGGACTTGACCCCATGATCCTAGGATCAAGACCTGAGCCAAAGGCAGATGCTTAACCCACTGAGTCACCCAGGCATCCCTGTTATTTGTTATCTTTTTGATGTCCATAGGGTTGGTGGTGATGAATGCTTTTTTTAAGTGTCGGATATCAGTGATTTGTATTTTTTCTTTTTTTCCTGGTTAACTTGCTTAGAGGTTTATAGTTTTTTTCTATTGAAATTAATCAAAAATTTTTTCTATTGAAATTGATCAAAATTGCTACCTAAGTGTTCCTATCAGTTCCTATCAGTTTTAGCTCCAGTGGCTTCTGCTCTGATTAAGCAAATCTGAGTTGTGATTCTGCGTTCACTTCTCTTTCTAGATTTCTTGGTGGCAATTTGTCTTGCAAACTCAGTCCCTGATGGGTCCAAGATAGGTAGTGATTTTTGATTTCTTTAAGATTCTGTTGTGGGGACAGGAGTGGTAACTGCCCAGTACTTCTCATACTGGATCTGGAACTGGATCTGTCCTTTCATTTTAGGTGTTCTGTACCTCTCTTCTAGACTATAGATCCTTACGGTTAGTGGGTGTCTATCTCTACATCACACATACATAGAAAGTCATCTGGAATTGTGATCAACAACTTCAGTGCCTACACACTTGGGTACTGAAAAAAAAAAAAAAGCCCCTTGTATCCTTTTACTCCTGCTGTGTGTCCATTCCCAGCCTCTGTGTACTTTGCTGTTAAAGGTTCACATACGAGATTTTATTCAGACAAGTGGCCCAGGGCTACCAAAGCTCTTTGCCTGACTGAAGAGTCAGAAGTACCTTGGAGTTTATGTTCTTAGTCAAGCAATCACCAGTATGTGATTATAAAACATCCAGCTCTCTTGCCTTAAGTCAGGACCTCTCTGTGGTAAGATGTACGATCCCAATATCCTTGAAGGATTAGACTGAATCTGGGAACTTACATGGAAAATGTGCCCCAATTTTCTGGTTCCTCCATATCCTTCTTCCTTGTTCTCCCACCAACACCCCTCTCACTGCACTTTGCTATAATACTTGCACCAGAATATTTGGCTAGGGTCTACTTTTGAGACACCCAACCCAAGACTGTATAAGTACATGTAAGTAGCATGTAATTTTTTAAAAATCAATTGAGCTATGGGTCAGGATTTATTGTTTTATATGTGGATGACCAATGCTGCCAGCACCATTTGTTGAAAATACAATCCTTTCTCTACCAACTTGCCTTTGCACCTTGTTGAGAATCAGTTGATTGTATGTGTGGGGGAGTCTATTTCTAGGCTCTTTATTATGTTCCATTGATTTATGTGTCTGTGCTTTTGCCAGTAGAAGACTGTCCAGCTTACTGTAACTTTAGACTATGTCTTGAAAGCAGGTACTTTACGTAATCCTACTTTTTTGTTCTTCTCCAAATTGTTTCTGCTATCTTTATTTTTGCTTTTCAAAATAAATTTAGAATTTGTTTGTTGATTTCTCCAAAATTCTTGCTAATATCTTCTTAAGGACTATGTTTCATGTATAGGTGAATTTATTGGAATTGACACCTTAAAACAGTACAGAGTCTTTCAATTCAATGTGGTGGTTTCTATTTCTTCATTAATTTAACCTCCTTTCACTTCTTTCATGATGGTTTTGCATACGAATCTTGCACATATGTTCAATTTATCTCCAAGCTCCAAACTTTCATTTTCAGTTTTCATCACTAGTATACAGAAATACAATGCTTTTTTTTTTTTGTATATTGATTTTATAGCCTATAATTTTCATAAACTCATTTATTAGTTCTCATATTTTTGTACCCCAAATTGTTCATGGCATATTTTCATTTAATACATATCTAAATTCCATTTTCTAATATTTTGTAAAAATACTTGTTTTTTTCGTATTACCAGGACATATCGTTCTGTAATTTTCATTTTGTCTGATGTTTTTGTCGGGTTTAGGTGTCAGATTTGCCTCAAGAACTGAACTCAGAAATGTTTCCTCCTTTTCTATTGTTGTGGGGCCGTATGTATAAAAAGGATAATTTATCTCCTTAAGAATTTGGTAAAAATTTGCTAGTGAAGATATTTGAGCCAGTTTTTTTGTTTTGTTTTGTTTTTGTTGTTGTTGTTGTTTTGTTTTGTTTTGTTTTCCTTTTGTGGAAGGTATTCCATTTCATCAAAAGTTACAGGAATATTCAGGTCATCAGTTTTTACCTCACTAATTTTACTAGTTTGTGTCTTACCAGTGAGTGGCCCACTTCATCTAAAATGTAGACTTTTCTGACATATGTTGTTTGTGTTTGTTCCATGATTCCTTGTGATATCTTGCTTGCATTAGTGATAATCTCCCTTGCATTTCTGATACTGGCAATGTGTGACTTCTTTCATTTTCTTTTTCAGTCAATTTGGCTATATATTTATCAGCTTTATTGATCTTTTTTTGCAAATTTCGGGGTTTTTTTCATTGATTTTCTATTAGTTTTCCTGTTCTCAATTTCATTCTAATGTACTGTTATCTTTTTTTAAATTTTTTCTGTTATCTTTATTATTTTATTTCTTAAGCTTGTTTGGCTTCAATTTGTTCTTCTTTAGGTGTTTTCTTTTTTTCTCTTTAGTTTTTTTTTTTTTTTTTTTTTTGTAAGGTGGAAATCGAGGTAATTGATTTCTGACTATTATTTTAAAAATCAATTTATTATTTTAAAAAATTAAACATTTGATGCTATTAACCTCCTTCTATGCCCTGCTTTAGTTACTTTAAACAAACTTTCTTAAATTTTCATTTTGTTCAAAATTATTTTCTAATTTCCCATGTGAGTTCCTTGTTGACCCATGATGTGTTATTCTTAAATACATTGTTTGATTTCCAAACTTAGATCTTTTTCAGCTCTCTTTCTATTATCAATTCATTTCATTAGGGTTCAGAGAACATGCCTTGTATGATTTCGAGTGAATGGTAAGGATGCCCACACCTATTTTGGATTCCTCTTGTACTCTTCTCTGCTCTGTCAGTCCTGTGAGTTCCTTCTGTTTAAGGAAGCTCTGCTTTTAGGGATGCCTGGGTGGCTCAGTCAGTTGAGTGCCGACTGTTTATTTTGGTTCAGGTCATGATCTCAGAGTTGTGGGCTTGAGCCCCATGTCGGGCTCTGCACTCAGCATGGAATCTGCTCCAAACTCTCTCCCTCTCCCTCTTTTTCCACCTCTTCCCCTCAAACAAATAATGAGTAAAATCTCAAGGAAGCTCTTCTTTTAGGTTGATATACTACATTGAGAATTATTTTGTTTTATTTTACCTCTTTACCCCTTTATCATCATGTTGTTTGTCCTTATGAATATCTTCCTATATCCTGGCAATAATACTGCTTCACAAGCCTCCTTCTCATATCCATATGGCTATTTCAATCTTCTTTTGATTAGCATTTTCAAGGTGTATCATTTCCCAACTTATACTTTTAAGTTGTTTTATGCCAAAAACAAAAAGAAAAGACAATTATCTTGTTCATTAGAAAACTGAAAGGAAATTAAGAGATAGGACACACACAGGGAATGTCATGTAATAGTGTATATATATTAGGTATTTTTTAATATATGCTTTTTCTTTTTCTCTCTATAGAGGATGGTATAGATTTGGTTCTATTCATAATAACTCTCTGGTAGAGGAAGGCAAATTCTAGCATGAAAACGCAATGCCCTTTGAAGGTCCATTTATTATTTCTTTGATCTTTCAAATCAAAATTTAATTAATAATCATAATAATAAAGTAATGGTGATAATAACACTAATAACAATGGTGGTCCTAAATCTTGTTAAATGCACTATGTGCTAGCAGTAAGTTCTTTACCTACATAATGTCATTTAATTTTCATAAGAGCCCAATGGATTAAATCCTTCTATTAATCCCGTTTATAGCTAGTGATAACATTCTAAAGATGCCATCCCCCCAAGATTCTGTTTTTTCTTGTTACCCAATCAAACCATAAACTAGATACTGTTAAGAAACTTCATAAATGTAGTTAGGATTGTTCATCACTTGACCTTATAAAAAAGGGAATTTTCAGGCTGGATTAACTTAATTACATGAGCTTCTAAAAGCAAGGAATTTTCTCTAGATGCAATGCAAGAGGAAGATACAAAGGGAAATCAGAGAGATTTGAATCACAAAAAGGGCCAGGCAAGCATGGTTGGTTTGAATTTGGACAGGGTTATGTGAGAAAGTATGATCTTTAGGAGAAGACGGAGACCCTCAGTTAGTCTCAGTAAATTCGGGAAACAGACCTCAGTGCTCCAAGCACAAGGAACTGGATTTTGCTAGCTCCCTAAAGTAGCTTGACAGTGGATTCTTTTCCAGATTCTCCAGATAAGAACTTGACCATCCAACACTCATTTCAGGCTTTGCAAAGGCTCTAAACAGAGTCCAGGTGAACCAACTGCATTGTCTCATCTACAGAACTAGAATTTAATAAATGGGCATTGCTTTGAGCTGCTAAGTTTCTGATAATTTGCTACACATCAAAAGAAAACCAACGCATGGTTAAAATAAATGGAATTTAGAAATATTGCCTAACTTACCCAGTTTAGTCTGAATCAAAAACCTTTACATTCTACCACTATGCTAATAATATATTATATATATATATGAATAATATCTTTATTTTTTGTCATACATTTAAGTTCCTTCCTCTTGTGTAAATACCAAATTCTCTCTTTCAGTCATTATTACCAACCATTTATAATTCCTTGCATTCTCAGAAGCATCTAACACCACACAAGCACATAGCTGAAGTTCAAGAAAGGCAAAGTCTCATTAAATTGATTTGAATTCTTAAATCTGATGCATTTCTTATCCCCCTCAGATCTTAAGCTGAAAAAGATTTTAATGAAGCTTGCATAAATCAGAGTGGCATTATATGGTCTAATAGTTAACTAATCTTTAATTGTGCAGTACTTTGAAATTTAATGACCATTATAGAGAATTCTGTCAGGATTAAAATGAACCAGGGAGGCTCACAATAGAAGAACGGAGTAGAAAAATGTACATTGCTGATGCTAAAAGTGGCATTTTTGTTGCTATCTTCCTATGGGAGACTTTGCAGTAAAATTAAAATTGGGTCTATTGTTCAATTGTTTTTGATAGTTTCTTTCCCTATTGTTTGCTGACTTGAGTTGTCATGTGTTCATAAATGGAACAATAGAAATGAATCAATCAAGATTTTTCCATATGTGAGGACAATAGGTCCAGGAAACAAAGGGTAAGGAAGGAAATGTAGCTTGATTTGCTGTCCTGACAAAAAAGACTTCTAAAACATTAAAACAGAGAACGCCAGGAGCATATGAAACAACAGCAACAATCAACGACAAATAGAACGTAATCACTTCACTTTGTAATATATATTGCTTGAAACTTCTTAGAAACCTTTCAGAATCTTGGGGCACCTGGGTGGCTCAGTCGGTCGGGTATCTACCTTCAGCTCAGATCATGATTCTGGGGTCCTGGGACTGAGCCGGGCTTTGGGGAGGTCACTGCTCAGTGAGGATGGACCTCACTTTCTCTCCCTTTGCTGCTCCCCTTGCTTGTTTTCTCTCTTTCTGTCAAATAAGTATATATTAAAAAAAAAAAAGAAATCTTAAAAAAAATTTTTAAAGTATATTAAAAAAAAAAAAAAGAAACCTTTTAAACTCTTGACTATATTCATTGACCATTTATTGAGCCTCTTCCATGAATGGAGAAACATGTCTATACATTATCTCATACATTATCTAATCTCCTTTTCAGTGTTTCTACTGAGCAAGCAAAGCAGATATTTTTTCCCAATTTATAAATGAGAAATCAGATACTCAAAATACTCACAAAACTCTCTCAAGTGCCCAAAACTTATCAGTAACATACATGAAACAGTAACATGAAGGCAGATGTCAACTCATATTCTTTTTTTTTTTTTTAAGATTTTATTTATTCATTTGAAAGGCAGAGATTACAAGTAGGCAGAGAGGCAGGCAGAGAGAGAGAGGAGGAAGCAAGCTCCCCACTGAGTAGAGAGCCCGATGCGGGGCTTGATCCCAGGACTCTGAGACCATGACCTGAGCCAAAGGCAGAGGCTTTAACCCACTGAGCCACCTAGGCGCCCCTGTCAACTCATATTCTAACGACTATCCTAAAAAGTCAGAATTGAAAAATAACCTCACTAACCCACTAACTAACCCAAAAGAAGTCATCTTTACATGTTGAGTAGTTATATTTACCAAACTCAAAATAGATGTATGCAATAGAACGATGAGAATATTTGAAATTCAGTGACCAGGAATACACAAGTCATTCAAGCCAGCATGGCTACCAGAGATGGTGAAGATGAAAGCCTTTATAATTCAGCTTGACAAATGAAAGCAACTCAAAGGGATGTTTGATATATAGACAGTTAACCTAAAAATAGACAAACTAGTCTTCAGGTTGGGAGTATGGCAATCTCTATCCTAAAGAGTTGTTTTATATATACAAAGAAATACTGTTTCAGTCAGGAGGAGGGTGGTCAACATGAATGCAAATGACGGAATCCAGTTGGCCTTGTGTTCCCTGGTGCTGAGACAGGGGACACCCAATCGCCAGACCACCCCAGTGATGGTGTCTCCCTGTTTTAGGGATCGACAGGCCAAGGCCAAGAGCGACATTGCCCTGTAACATTCTGCCCTGAATTCACATTCACCAAGCCAGGAGCTGTTCTTAACCTGACATCCTAATAGATTTGCTTTTAAGAAGAAAAGATTCTGATCAATCAAAACAAATATTCAGGTGTTTAGCAAAAATAGTCAACTCTGCATAAGTTAACTAATGCACATCCTGATGTGCATATTAGTCTCCATTTGAGCCAAATCTTGGAAAGTCTGATTCACTTAGTGGCAAAGCTGAGCTGCCAGAGGGACAAACCTCAGGTTTGCTCCAGCTCTGCCCATGGCCTTGTGAGCCAGGGACACAAACACAATACCACATGCCCATCTTTCTTAAGGATTACTCAGGAAAGGCACCCTTTGCCCACTGGTGACGGATTGTTCTTCAGCAAGTACTTCCTCCTCTCCCACACCAGTGGGGTGGAACGTACATCCCTGACCCACTGACTTTGTATTTGGCCATGACTTGCCTTGGACAATCGCATGTGAAGGGATATGGCATGGGTAGACATGTTAAACATGTATGTGGTTTCATGTGTCCTCTTGTGCTGCTGTCATCCTCCAGAAAGAAACACAAACTCCAAGTGGCCACTGCCTCTGCGGACTGGTCCTCAGAAGCAAATGGACAAAGCAAAGCCAGATCTCAACCTGTAGCCTGTAGACAAGTTCAGGGGACCCAGATGAGGTCAGCCTTGTCCCTGCTGAGCAAGGAAAACACCATGTGTTGTTGTAGGCCACTGAGATTCTGAGTGTTCTGCTACAGTACACAAAAGATTGAGTGATAATAGACAGAGATAGGTAGATGATAGATAGATAGATTGATTGATGATAGATAAATAGATATACACATATACTTTGGTTAATACACTCTATCACAATGTCTTTAGTGTTTATATTTTCTTTGATTTGACCTATTTTCCATGTAGATTACATTTCTGCCTAGATCTGACCTCCAGAATCCAAGCCACTTCCCAGGATGTCTGTTTCTGCCCCCTGAAATCAGTGTTTAGGCTCAGACATTTTAATATTTAGACTCTAGTTTTTACCAGTACATGAATCTGCCCTTAGGTTTTTTGGTCTCCTACATTGCTTTGGATTAGAATTATTCCCCTCATTTTCGATTTTCTAAAGTGAAAACTCAGACTTGCATCCTGACTGGGCTTGCATTGGCTTCTCTACAATACAAGCAAAAGGGAAGCCTCGGGTTCTGAGGATCTACGATGGGTGTTTAGCAAGGTCAGGCTTCTCTGTGATGGCTGAGGAAACAACCAGCCTCCTCATTTTCTCAGGGCAGGCCACAGTGCTGATGGAAAAGGAGAAACAACAGACACCAAGGGTCTCCCAAACCTCACATGTTAACTGGAACATATGAGGCAGGGAGCATGAGGTATGACCTCCTTTTCCACAGCTCAGATTTATTGTGTCTCCTTTAACCCCAGAGGTTAGCTTCCATGCTGTGGCCACCCTCACCTCTAGGGAAGATTCAACGTAGGTAAAATAGAACGCACTGTCCCCCTTCCTGCCTCTATTCCCAAACCCAAGATTGTGACTCAACGTTGCCACCAACTGCCATCCTGAATTTCCTTGGCCAGAGCCTCTGCTATTGTGTGGGGCCATTAGAGGGAGGTCCCTGAGTCTGTTTCTCTGAGGCTGTGATTAACATCTCAAGGAGGGCCATGGTTGTGGTAATTGCCCATTTATGTTTGTCCTCATTGATGACAGAGTGGAAGCTGCTCCAGCAGGCTTCCTGGTTCCAGGCACGTTCCTTTCTATCTCCCTACTTAAGCCACAACCCTAGAGAATCAAGGTCATCAGCGTCAGTGACCCCATAGAGTAATACCTGCTTTGTCTGCTGGACTCTGCATATCCCAAATGCCAGGATGGGATTAGCTGTTTTCAGTTCAGGGCCTTGGGGCCTGAAGCCTTGTAGAAGCAGCCTCTTCTTGGGACTAAGTTTTACTGGGTAAGCCCACGTTTCAAGGTTGGGAAGTACAAGTTCCAAAAATGAGATATACTGGTGATTTGTTGTGAAGAGCCAATCTACTTTAACCCCATGGAACACAGATGCATGTATTCCGGCTCTTGAGTCACTGCCTAAAATATATGCCATTGATTGCATGTAGAGCTTCATGGAGTACACCAGCCCAAAGTCGAATGCCCTATCATCTGACCACTTCCCCATCTCTTGGAGCATATTATAATCGTGATCATTGTTATCTCTCCATAATAAAGTGGGTCACTGGGTCTGGAATAAACTATGCTCATGGGTCAGCTTTTCTTGAAATAGTGGTGTGATGGAAACACGGTGAGCAGGAACGCAAACCTGGATCTGTTTTTTAGGTGACGGTATGCGTTTAGAAAGGCTGATCTTCAGAGCTCCCCATCCCAGCCTCCACCCCCAGATGGTACACGAGTGCCTGAGAAAAGCTGTGAGTCACAGGATCTTGTGTTGGAGAGAGATTAGGGGTCCTTCCTTGTGGGAAATATTCTGCATCCCCCCTGGTCTTTGCTTCAGGGGAACTTCTGTGTGTGGGCTGCTCAGTGGATGGAAAAACAGTGAGGGGTGTCCTCCCCAGGGCATTCTGTTGCCCTTTGTGGTCTATTGGTGGGATCGCTTCTGGTGTGATCTTGTAGCTTGGGGAAGGGTGACAAGAAAATCTTCCATACCCGTGTGCTGGGTAGACTCCATCTCAACCCACACTCCTGACTATGATGGCTGCATGACTGTCAGGCAAGGAGTTTTGTTCCACAGTCTTTGGAAACATCTCCAGTGCTCTGGTCCCTTCAGCATTGTCTCCTTAATCTGTCTACGTTTCCACAGGACAGAAAAGAAACTGAACTACCTGCCACAGTCTGATAGTGAGAGACCAAGGTCCCCCTCTGCCTGACCAATCCTGGCTACCCCATTCACTGGGATGTGCCTGCCCCTGGCTTGATGCATGGGTTAAGAAAATTGGTAAGTGTGCACATGGAGGCACACTGCTGGACATCTCCTAGAATCCCTGAAAGGACCTGAGCCCTGGCATTGTCATCATCCTTATGAGTGCCCCTGCACTCCTCTGTCTCTGGGCCTTTGCACTGCTTCTCACATCCTGTTTCCCATAGGCACACCTCAGAAAGGAGTGTTTATTCTTGATGGGAATGATACGTTCCACTGGTATTCTATTCTAATTGACTCTGCTGTGTCCTAATCAATAACAGGAACAAAAGGCCAAAAACAAAAACAAAAACAAAAAAAAACACAAAAAACAAAAACAAAACAAAAAACAAACAAAAAAATAAAAAAACAAAAACCATGCACACACACATGCATAAAACAAGCACACAAAAACTTATGTTAATGAATCAATCTTATGACCCATTCTTGAGTGTGAAAAACAGAACGACAGGAAATTTGAAAGTCCTTTCTTATCCTCACAGGACTAGTTTGTTTTTGTTTTGAGTTGTTGTTTTGTTTTGTCTTTACAAAACAATTAGCAAGTAAGAAACTCAGCTTCCAACCTCAAAGCTTCTCCATGACCTCTGTTCTAGGACACAGAACAAGGAAGCCGAGGGCTCCACCAGGGAGGTAGAACACTGCGCAGTCGCCTGGCTTAGCAGTAGATTAAAACGGGTGGGTTTCATATGTGAGAAACATTATCCTCATGATAGGACCTTCTATTATCTCAGTGTGAGCGAACAGCAAGGTAACGTCTGCCAAATGCTAAATCCCGATTCTGGCTGATTTCCTTCCTTTCTATCTTTTTCTTCACAGCACACTGACTGAGATCTCTTCTGTTCTTGTCTCTGAATTTAGGTCCAATGAAGGATCAACAGTGAACAAAGATATGGCTGTTAATAGGGAAAGGAGGTTACACTCTTTATTTCCATCTAGAAACAAAATCTAGGCACACACAAGCATCTTTGAAACTAGTCAGAGAACAACACGTGCCGCAACATGGCCTGTTGGGTTTACCCAAGGACAGAGTGAGGCCTCCCAGGGGAGAGGCTGCCTGGGCAAGTTGCCTCACCCTAAACAGCACCCCTCCCCCTGGACATGGATGGGCATGGTTAATAGGGCACCTTAGGGAAGGGAGGTGACTGGTGGGAAGGGTTAGAAACTATTATAATTTAGGACCTTAAAACTCCTGTGAAAATAGCTCTGGATCATTAGGACTGGGACATGACTCCACTGGCACTGGGTTAGTCCAGTGACTAAAGAAGTTTGCTACAATTCACCAGCCACTGTGCTCTCTCGTTTGGCACTTCCATAGATCCATAGGGTGCAGGCTAAATGGGGGCCATAACAATCCGCTTCAAGGGAAAATGGCAGCGCAATCTAGCCCATTTGTATGCCTGCTCTGGTAGCACAGTTTGCACAATGTAAAGGGAGGTACAGAATGAGCAAAGGGATGGATGGACACAGAAGAGGACATAGTAACCCTTGGTCGGCTGAGATGGGGATTGGTATTGGGAAATAGTAGAAAATCCATAGATTGGTCTCTCCTCCTAGTTCCCGGCACAGGGCCCCAAAGCCCTTCAGAACTGTGTGGGTCACAGGAATGTCTTTTGTTCTAACGAGGTGACAGTTGGTCTCCTGGACTAGCAGCAGCAGGTGAGTGTCAGAATCGAGTTGAATTGTGGGGTACCCAGGTAGCATTGCAGACAATTGCTTGGTGTGAGGAATGAACCCACCCATCTGGTGTCAGAAGCCTTATGAGTGTGTAGTAATGAGTGTAAAGGAAGAGGGGAGACGTTGTTTCTTTGCAGGAATGTCAAAATAAAATTTATCTGGGATATTTATTACGAAGGCTCTAGAGCCTTTTGGGTGCATTCTAAGTATTTGAAGGAGGGCAAAAATACACGGGTTCTTCAACATGGTTGATGCCTGCCTCCTTTGGTGTGAACTTTGGATAGAGAACATGCTCTGGAAACCAAGGATGCAGACACCATAGGATACACCTTAGCCAGAACCAGATATTAAAACTGTGTGACATTGTTTCTTTAGCTTTGCCCCGAAAGGTAGTCATGGCTTAGCTGATCTAGTCTTTATTTCTTAAATATTAATTTATTTCATTGCAACAATAGTAGCAAGGTCATGTAATTCATTTTATCTATTCTTTTTTTTTTTTTTTAAGATTTTATGTATTTGACAGGCAGAGATCACAAGTAGGCAGAGAGGCAGGCAGAGAAAGAGAGAGAGGGAAGCAGGCTCCCTGCTGAGCAGAGAGCCCGATGCGGGACTCGATCCCAGGACCCTGAGATCATGACCTGAGCCGAAGGCAGCGGCTTAACCCACTGAACCACCCAGGCGCCCCATTTTATCTATTCTTTATAAAAAATATTGGCGTTGCTCCTGCCCTTCCCTATCCCTCAAACCCACTAATCACTCCCCTTTTCTTTCAATTAATCTTTTCTCCCCCAGTCTACAAGCAAATCTCATTATGGAATGTTAACTCTCAAACCTGAAGATAAAATATTCTTTGATGAGTCTGTCCCTATAATTATTTGCAGGATAATCTTTCATTTAAATATTAGCAAATTGTTGGCAATCTCTTTGCATACCAATGCACTATTCATTGACAATTGTCTATGGTTGTATTCTTAGTGCAAGTTTTAAAGTAAATAATGCTGGCTTATGAGCTGGCAAATCTGCTGTTGAAATACTTTCATTTTCTATCTACCAGCTGTCCTCTCCGAGAGGCAGAATGTAATGAATCCCAGGAAGAGGATTACATAGTACCACCTATTCCATTAGGGTATTTCATTTCTAAGCTTGAGAGAAGCCAGTTGTGAGCTTAAATATTATATCACAGAGCGTTTGATTAGAATGTTTTTTGTTATTCATTTTAAACTGCAGAGGTTGAAAATGTATTTCTTATTTAATTATTTTTTTTTTCAACTGAATAGCAGAAGTGATAGCAGCTACTATGTTTCTTCAAAGAGTTTCTGGGGAAAAAAACTGGTTATTCACTTCGAGTTCAAAGTATGCTTTACAGAGCAAGTAACAAAAGAAAATGTCTAAGTGTTGGCAAATAAAATAGCATCATTTATTTTTGTTGTTAGTAAAATCTGCTGGAATATCTACTACGTGTAAGTCACTGTGTAATGTATGTAGATACATTGTGTCTGAGTGTATTCTTGTCTGACAGAAAGCCAGGCATGCAGCTGGTGCTTAATAATGGGAATTCTTTTCCCCAAATCTATCCTGTACCGAGAGTTTGGGCAAAACAGGTCACAGGAGCTGTCGGACGCCAGTGATAGCTGAGAGGATGTCATGCCAACATGAAGTGATGATAAGGGAGACTGGGTCATTAGCGCTGCAGGATTCCGACAAGCAAGGGAACCAAACGGATTAAGATGCTGTCAGCACATTCAGAGGATAGAACGGTTTTAGCACGGCTTTGTTGTTGATGGGAACTGGGCTCTTTTCTTTTATATAGAACACAATAGTATTTTGATTGTTATAAATACTCAGATGGAAAACATTTTCCAAAGCAGACCTGTACTGAAAAAATGTGCCCCCCCCATATTTATCCTTTGCTTCTCTGCTCAAGGACTGCTGCTCTCACAGTACTTTGACTCACCACAAGTCACTGTGAACTCCTGACGTCAGCCCTTGCTTCTTGCCAGATGGGCTCAAATCTCAGAGCTCACCCTTCAATCCCCTTGCCCCTTCTTTTTGTCTTTCTCCACAGACCTCCAATCCCAGACAGAATAAACCTCTATGTGCTTGTATCAAAGTGGGTGAACATCGCTGAAGAAAAAAAATCACACAGCCTAGGAGATAAGTTTTGCTTTACTTTTGTGATTGTGCACTTGTAACGGACTCGAAGTAGCTGGGATGCACCTCACCTGGCTCACATAGTCTTACTCTCTGGCTGTCTGATGTGCCTATTTCACACCTTCTCTTTTCTCCCTGGAACTGCACTTGGTACTTCTCCACAGTCACAGCAGCTGACCTACCTCTATGCCTGGACACCAAAGGACATGACGCAAGAGCACCCCATTCCTGGTGCTGCTGGAGCATTGCTTTAAGGCTGGGCTGCGGGACCGGTGACCCCTCTCAATTGTTCATGCTATTTGCCAATTTCCTTTCCTCCTTTTTACCTCGCCTCTGTCACTCTGAACACCTGGAGGCCTACCAAGGACACTGTCTATGTTGAGACGTGATCAATAATCCTTATTAATTACAGGAGCTAATGCAGCCTTTTATCTTAACCCCCACCCCAATTTAACTTCTTATATTTTTGTCACTGCCAAAGACCGTGAGTAGTGGGATGGAAGATCGTATGAGGGAATGACACATTGAAGGGGACTCTGAGACTATTAAAGCAGAATTTGCAGGATCTAAGGCTGCCTGGGTGGCTCAGTAGTTAAACATCTGCCTTCGGTTTAGGTCGTGATCCCAGGGTCCTGATATCTATCTAGTCCAGCATCAAGCTCCCTGCTCAGTGGGGAGCCTGCTTTTCCCTCTCCCACTCCCCCTACTTATGTTCCTTCCCTGGCTGTGTCTGTCTCTGTCAAATAAATAAAATCTTAAAAAAAAAAAAAAAAGAATATGCAGGAGCTGGAGTTACACCAGGATGATTGGGAAGGGCCAGAGAGGTATCATGGTGATTTAGATTTTATCCCCTGAATTTTGTTTCTTGAGCTAGGAGTGGTAAGTTTCAAAAAATAACAGAGTTTGTGAGTTACAAACCATATGTACATGTTTGCCATATGTACCGTGGACACTTTTACAGATTATTTTAGGAAATTATCTTATTTAAACTTAAGACATTTCATTAAATATAGCCTTGATTGGCATTTAAGTTTTGTGGGTTTTGTGAGACTAATATAAAGGAATTAAATTGCAATTGTTAAATTGTGTGGAAGCTTCTGATGCCCTGATGTCCCTCTTCCTCTTAAACTCTGACTCAGTGGGGGTACAAACAATTCATTGACTTGCTTATTCACTTTACAAGAAGAAATACTTCTGAAGTCCCTACACAATTTCAGTTTTTTTTTAAATATATATTCTAGGTTTTGATATTTAAGATATAATCAAAATAGACAAAATTGTTTTCAAAGAGCTTACATTCTGTGGAAGGGGATATACTTACAACTATATATAGTGGTTGATTCATTTATGTGTGCATAGTGTGATAAATATTATGGGGAAAGATAAAACAGGCTGAGGAAAAGGTCAGGGGTGGGTAACTATTTTATATGGACTTGTCAGCAAAGACCTCATCAAGTAGGCCACATTCGATCAGTCTTAAGGAAAGGAGGGACCAAGCTTAGACGATGAAAGCCCAGGGTCATTGAAAGTTTGCAGACACTGAGAAGGAAGTGTGCTGAGTGTGCCTGAGAGACAGCAGGCCACAAGCAAGACTGCAGGAGAGCCATTGGAAGGGTAAGCCAAGGGGGTGGAATCAAAGCCAAGCGCAGTTTGCAGATCTCCTGGGAAAGATTTCTGAATCTGAATGCACAGATCTCTAGTAAAAGAGAATTACAATTTGGACTTTGTCATAATTAAACACTTTTAGTCCTCAAAAATCACTGATAATTAAAGAAAATTATAAGTGTAATACACTTGGAAATTATTTGTAAGACACATACCTTATAAAGCACTTGCCCCTAGAATATATAAAGAACTCTCAAAATTCAACAAGAAAATAAAACTCCAATTAAAAAAAAAATAGTAAAAGATCTGAACTGACACTTCACCCAAGAAAACAGAAGAATATCAGATAAGCACATAAAGAAAAAAAAAGCTCAACATCAGTAATCAAGAATAAAATTACAGAAAAGTACAATGACACATCTATTAGAAAAACTGAAAAACAAAACAAAACAAAAACCCGACCCTGCATATACATATCCACTGATGGAGAAGATAGAGAGCCTGGAACTCACATAATTGCTAGCAGGAATACAAAATGAAGCAGATATTTTGGAAAAGAGTTTTTTTTTTTTTTCCTTAAAAAATTAAACATTTATCATAGGGTCTAGTGCTTGTACTTACACGTATTTGACCCTAGAGAAATGAAAATTTAAGTTCCCACAAAAATCTATCTGCATTTATAGAATCTTTCATTGTAATCACTAAATATGGGGAAAAAAATCTAATGAATTTAGGTTTTTCAAAATAGTGAATGGATCAAGAGAGAGTATTATGTCCATGCAATAAAAGGTAACAGACTATTGTTACACAAAACAGCATGGGAGAATCGTTAATATTAAATGAAGGAAACCAACATTTCCATAGTATGTCTTTTCTTTGTATGACATTGTGGAAAAGGAAAAATCACAGTGGTGGAAATGATCGGTGGCAGCAGGAGGCAACATAGGGGAAGCACGATGACCCTCGGGGTGATAGAGACGTTCCATATACTGATTGTGATGGTGGTTACAGGACCTATTGCATTTATTAAATTTTATGAGCTGTACACTTACTGTGTGTAAATTTTACCTTAATAGAGCTAATTAAAATATTAGAAGTCTGGTTTATGTGGCTATTACAGTAACCAAAAATTATGTAGATCATTAGTGAAAATTATAATGAGGCAGGTGATAAATTCCTTAAGGAATAAGGATTTGGGGGTTTTTAGGTGACTTAACCCAATGGTATTATCCAATTGCATGAGTTCCAAACCTGGGGACTCTTTAGGGAGGAAGCTAAATGAAGAAGTTTACATCAAAGCTTTGGAAACAGCCTGAAGGATGTGGCTGGGTAAACAGTTGTGGTTTCGAGATTTCAGAGAAAGCAGAGTTCTCCGTGGTGTACCAGAACAAGAACAGCAACAACATTTAAGAAATGAGATTTAAAAAAAGAGAGAGAGAGAGAATGTACTGGTGACTAACATTCCCAAAAGGTAGAGTAGAAGTATTGAGGACAGTGGTGATGAATGGAAGAAAGGCCAGTTGAACAGCATACGGAGCCATGGTGGAGGGAGAATCCAAGGGACACAGGGGGACCTGGGCTCATTGACCTTGTGGGGGCGCATGACCTCTGTGTCAGAGAACCACAGGAGGACCACGGTGTGTGCACCTCTGAGTGCTGGCAGGAGGTGAGGGTAGAGGTCCCCCATGAGCACACAAGGCTCTGGAGATCCCCACCCCTTGTGCTGATAATGCTGGCTCTATCAAAACGGGGAGGTCTTCCCAAGGTCCCCATAGGTACCCTGGAATATCAGGGTACATACTGTATGTTTTTGGTGTTTGGTTTTTGATGAATATCTCCAGTGGCTAATTCTAGAGTTTCTAACATCAGAAATTCACTTAATATTTTTAAGTGAATAGGTGGAAAGCAAATGGTAGACATTCAAGGATCTTTTGACTCATCGCCCTACTTGATAGTTAGTCTCGATGTTTAGAGTCTGTCGGCACATATGACAGCAAACTTATTAATAAAGTAAAACTGCACATCTTCCTGTTTCTGTGTGTTTTGTTCGTATTCATTTGACTCCATCCAAAGGCCTAATAAGTGGCTGCTCATTGACTGGGCTTGAACGAATTCAAGGGAACAAAGATCCCTTCTGCTGGATAGAGAAAAGGTATTTTCTTACTCTTTTGTTTTGCTTGGATGAGTCCACTCTGGGGAGTGAAATGCCCAGAGTATAATTAAGCCAGCATAATCCCTTGATCTGGCTACTCTGGGAGCTTGTTCACCCCTCCCAAATTTCTCTCCCTGATAGAACAATTTCAGAAAGAGAGGCGGTTCCAATGTAGGAGAGCCAAGGGCAGATATCCCGGTGTCCATTATCAAGGGAGCTTGACCAAAGAGTTGGTTCCAGTTCCCGTCATGACATCCCCAGGCCAGCTGAATGCCTCTATTGTCTGTAACCACAGGTCCGCGTGTTTCCAGTTCGGGCTGTAGAAGCTCCTTTGCTGTCCACATATGGTTATTCTTTGACATTTATTTGTTTTGCTTCTCCTTGGGTTCTTTCTCTCGCCATGATTATACCCACCACCTTTTGTGACTATGCAGCTCTTCAAAAATTACTCATTGATAAATGTTTTAAGGACAAAAGAGAAAGCTGTTTAGAGCTGACATGAAATTTTCTCTTGTTTCCTTAAAGCTTGTTTGCCAGGGAATGGAAAGCTACAATTACTTTAACGTGATCATGGGTTTCACACCAGGGCTGAATGCACAATTACTCTTGGCTTTGGGGATGAGTTTGAAAAGGGACACAGAGAGGTAATCAACTGGGTGTCTTGGGCAGACAAAAGGAGCCTGATTCAGGAAGGGCAGAGGGCAGAGGTCATGGCTGCAGAGCCCCGCCTCCAGCGCCTCCAATGCAGAACGCTCACACTTCAGTTTAACTGTTTCCAGTGCTCCTTTCTAGTCCTTATTATCAAACGGTTAATTTCCAAATGATCAGTTAGATCTGCTTGTCCCAACATGAGATTTCATCATCTCAATCAGGGATGTGACAGAGGGACACCTGAGGGGCTCAGTCGTTTAAGCATCTGACTTCAGCTGAAGGTCCTCGGGTGGAGCCTGCCTCAGTTTCCTCACTCAGTGGGGAGTCTGCTTGTCCCTCTGTCCTTCTACCTGTGTGTGTGTGTGTGTGCGCTCTCACACACACACTCTCTCTCTCTCAAATAAATAAAGAGAGCCTTTGAAAAAAAGAATGTGACAGAATCTAACTGGGTTTTCATCATGGTATTGGTGGCCTCGAGTGAAGTCTGGAAGGAATGAACGGAGAGGTGCCTCCCACATGTGAAGCCAGGTACCGCTTTCAGCTTTGAGAAGCCTCAGGTGTCTTGTTTTTCCTGGAAAACTCAGAGACACTAATCTCTAAAAATCACTGTATGATTATTTTCAATGAAATGAAATATCGTAAAAAATGGCATAACATAATACAAATATAATTTATAGGAACAAGAGTGGTGTCAGTGGAGAGTTCCAGCTTTAAAACAGGGGCAGAGCAAGGCTTAAATATACTCAACCACTTTACTAACTGTGTGGCTTTATATGAGGCACTGACCTCTGCTGAACAAGAGTTGCCTTTTCTGTACATTGAGTCAATAACTCTTACTTTACGAAGTTGTTATCAGCATTTGGAAAAAGGGGGTTGACCTTGAAAGTAAAACAGCCAGTATTTTACCAGAAAAAAAATGGGTTTATTTGGGAACTGCAGTTCCAGATAAACAAACTATGCAAAGATAGGTAAGCCCAGAGAACAAAGGAGAGGAGAATTACTTTATAAAAAAACGAGCTGCCTTGAAGGAAAGTCCACTGGGGGAAAGGGAGAGTTCAGGGGGTTGATGGTTTCTCACTGGCTGAGTTGTGATATTGTCTTATTGGTTGAGCTTATTGCAAGCGGAAAAATTTCCTTCCTTCTGCTATAGCAGGGTAGGCTTCTTCCTGTTGGGAATTCAAGAGAATGCAAGACACCTCTTTTCCAGGTGGGTCTGCAACTGATGACGAGGGAGCAGGCGTGAGCGCTTGCCTTTCCGGCAACAAAGGTAAAATGCTTGGTCCATAGACTTTATTACAGACTGCTCTGCAGAGGTTCCTGATGCTAAAAATCACTGGAAGCTTTTGTTAAAAATAGCAGATGCCAATCCTCTTCTTTAGAGAGCCTGATGCAACAATTCAGGTTGAGGTCTGGAGTGTGGAAACACAGGGTATGAAAGATTTGGGAAAGACTTCTGGGGAATGTGGTGTTTCTGCTGGTGTTCCAAAGCGGGCAGGACTCCTGGGATGCAGCTAGAGAAAGGCACCTTGAGGTAGAGGAAATTGACAGGCCAGGCGCGCAGGGCTGGAGGTCTGCGGGGAACACCATGACAGGCTGTAAAGCCGGGAAGGTAGCATGCAAACTGCAAATAAGAAGAGATGGGCAGAGAGCGGAATATAATACACCTGGCATAAAAATCTCACATGTGTGAAAACCAGAAAAGAGACAGCCTTTGCTGGGACCATTGTGCATGCTACACTGTTCTATCATTTCTTAGGCAGTATAGTCAGATGAGGGATAAGCTCATTTTATTGCAAATACAGAGTTACATTTTGTTACTTATATAGAGTCACATTTCTGTACCTGCACTCATTCTGCACATTTTTTTTTCTTTTTTTAGAAAACCTGTAGGAGAATGCAATGCTTCTATTACTGGGTCGTGAATAGGAATGTCTATTTTGAACTCACCAATACTACTCTCCTGAAAGTCTGACCCAGCACACATCATAATTCTAAATGGTTTATGTTTTTCTTTAAGTATACTGCACTTTTCTGCTCCCTGGAGCTTCAATATCAGCTTTCAGTAAATGGTACAAGAATCTATTTTGTTGGTGATTTAACTATAGGGATTCGTCCCTGCCTACTTATTTAACTTCCACATCGAATTTAAATGTTTTATATTTACTTTTTCACCAGTAATCATAAGCCTGAGGCCAGTGGATGAATCTTGAGTAAAAGAAATGAACTGCACTTTTTCCAAAATGTAATTCATTTCCTATGAGCAAGTTGGGAGTCTAGGGAATTAACTGTTGCACACCAGTAGCTTATTTTATGTCACATAAGTCTGCTTCCTATTAAAATTAATTTGAGAACAAGAGCAATTATCAATACATTTTTGTTGCTGTGGGTTCCCTTCCACAAAAAAATATTTCAGAAAATATAGTGATACAGTGTTGGATTATAACAGAAGACACTGGTGGGTTTCAATATCTCCTGACCAGTTTTCCTGCTCTTGAATTGCTCTCTCTCTCTCTTTAAAGAGAATGTATTTTTTTTTAATTATTTTTATGAACATATAATGTATTATTGCTCCAGGGGTACAAGTCCGTGAATCATCAGGGTTACACATTTCACAGCAATCACCATAGCACATACCCTCCCTAATGTCCATCACCCAGTCACCCAAACCCTACCTCGCAACCCACAGCAACCTTCAATTTTTTTGTGAGATTAAGAGTCTCTTATGGCTTGTCTCCCTCCTGATGCCATCTTGTTTCATTTTTTTTCCTCCCCTACTCCCCAGACCCCCCACCTTGCCTCTCAAATTCCACATATCAAAGAGTCATATGATAATTGTCTTTCTCTGACTTATTTCGCTCAGCATAATACTCTCTAGTTCTATACATGTCATTGCAAATGGCAAGATTTCATTTCTTTTGATGGCTGCATAGTATTCCATTGTATATATATACCACGTCTTCTTTATCCATTCATCTGTTGATGGACATCTAGGCTCTTTCCATAGTTTGGCCATTGTGAATATTGCTGCTATAAACATTTGGGTGCACGTATCCCTTCAGATCACTACATTTGTATCTTTAGGGTAAATACCCAGTAGTGCAATTGCTGGGTCATAGGGTAGCTCTATTTTCAACTTTTTGAGGAACCTCAATGCTATTTTCCAGACTGGCTGCACCAGCTTGCATTCCCACCAACAGTGTGGGAGGTTCCCCGTTCTCCACATCCTTGCCAACATCTGTGGTTCCCGACTTGTTTATTTTGGCCATTCTGACTGGTGTGAGGAGGCATCTCATTGTGGTTTTGATTTGTATTTCCCTGATGCCGAGTGATGTTGAGCACTTTTTCATGTAAGATACGTTATTTTTTAAAGCAGCTTTAGGTTCACAGCAAAACTGAGCAGGAGGTACAGAGGTCCCATATATCCCCTCTCCCGACCACGCATAGCCTTCCTCAATATCCACATTCCCCCTCTAGAATAGTACATTTATTACAAAGGGTCAACCTATATTGACACATCATAACCATCCGGATCCCTAGTTTACCTTGGATCTTCCTCTTGGTATTGTGCATTCTGTGAGCTTGGACAAATCTGTGGCGACATGTATCCATCACTATACAGAGTATTTTCACTCTCCTATAAATCCTCTGTGTTCTGCCTGTTCTTTCTTCCCTCCTGCTAACCCCTGGAAACCACTGATCTCTTTATTATTGTCTCCAAAGCCCTACTTTTCCCAGATTGTCATAGAGTTGGAATCATATATCATATATCATTTTCAGATAGGCTTCTTTCACTCCGTGATATGCATTTAAGTGTCCTCTGTGTCTTCTCGTGCCTTGATAGCTTCTTTCTGTTTAGCGCTGAATAATATTCCATTAAATTGGTGTTTCTTAAACAATGAATTTAGATAGGCATATGGACATGGCATTAAATAAATACTGAATTATGCATGAGTAAGTTCTTTCTATTTTTAAGTTGTATTTAAATTTTTTTTCTGATTACACCAAAGTAGAATCTTCAGCAAATAAGACTGCGACTGGCTTACATTTTCCCATAATGAAGTAGAGTTTCATTTTAACATAATACATGTGTAAGCAGAAACAATGAGTCCATGCAAATTAACAGTATAAATATATTTAAGAGTAGCAGCTCACATCAGTTTAATAACACTAGAGGTTCATATGATTGCAGCAAAATTATAAAGGTCATATTATAATAACAGTGGTTTAGGATACTCTGCAGCCAGAATGACTTTTTAAAAATCCAGTTTTGATTATGCCACACTTGTCTTAAAGCCTTTCATTTTATCCTGGGACATCTATGGGGGACTTTATCTAATCTTCTTCATTAAATCTATCACCAAGTTGTACCTCTAAAACACATCTTAAACTTGAGTCTGTCCATTTCTTCTACCTCCCCAATCCAAGTCACTGTCATCTGTGACCTCAATGTCACTAAGAGCTTTCCACATCCCCATCTCCCACTTCAATCCAAGCGGCCAGACTGGTCTTTCTAAATTATAAGTTGGGGCAGCTCACTTAAATGACGAGGTGATGCTAGCTTGTGAGCACATGGTTATTTTCAGCTCTACTGAAAAGCCTCCAGCTACTGAGAAGAATGCGTTTGAACTAAGAATCAGGGGGTGGGGAGGAAGTACCTGTATTTTCCAGGTCTCGGAAGTCCTAAATTATCAGGCTCCTGACCACTTCTCTGGTGCCATTTCCTTCTAACTTTCCCACTGGCCTTCTTGTGGACCCGGGATATGCCGACTTCGTTTTCAGCATAGTACCGCAGCACTCGATGACCTTTCTGCCTGGAAGGTGCTCCCACCTGCCCACCTACCCTCGCCCCTTCAACGTTGCTGAACTCCGTCCGTACTCATTCTCCCTGAGGATTCGGGTCTTTGTTTCAGTGGCCATTAAAAAATAACTCGTCCTATGCATTCAATTTGAGTTCTTGACTTAGTTCTCACTGTGAAATGATTTGTTGTATCTGATAAAGATTTTATTTGTTTGAGAGATAGAGAGAGAGAGAGAGAGCGCAAGCTCGGGGAGGGGCAGAAGAGAGTAATTATCTAACTTTATCATTCATTCTACCTTTATTCATTGGAATTATATTTTAAGAAAGAACTGTCTCCCCTTTTATCCCTTTTATTTATATATTCAATCATTTATTTATAAGAGTATGGCCCTGTGGATATTTATTTTATCCATCTGTATCCTTATTTAAATTGTTGCAGAAATTGTCTCCAAGGAAGTCCTCGGATCTTCAAGTTGGCTTTTGTGCCCATCGTTTTGTGAGCACAGCTTCATTTCTGGAGCCGGTCTGCATACCAGACTTAACTTGTATTTTCTCTGGAATCAGTTCCTCCAAGTAGGCCTTTTACTGGAAAATGGATCTACATCCTAATGTATAGACATTCGTGGTTTTTCATTGCTACTGAAGTGTTATACTTCTTAGTTCTTTAGAGCACATGGCTGATGTACCCCAGGGTGTGAAATCAAGGACTGAGGAGTTTCAGAATCATCTTGGTCTGTTAAAGACTAGGGAGAGGTACTAGGAGGGATTGCCTTTGAACAGTATACTTCTGGCCGGCCAGACTTCTTCTCGGTATTACAGCTGCATTTCCGTACACCATCTTTTCAACAAGTCCACAGTTTAGCTCTTAGTATCCCTAACTTAGATTAAGGATAGAGAGGTTAACTCACTCAAATTCCTATAGCTTTTTAAAGGGAATTAAACAATACCAATCACCACAGTGACCACTGAGCAGTGCAGGGGCCAGGAACTAGGTCTTTCTCATGCTGAAGCCAGAGCTCTTTCCAGAGTCTAATGTTTTCTATGCAGGGATGGCCCCCAAACCTGGGGGACAAACTGAGAGATCTTCTTCTACCTTCCCCTCTCCTCTGCCTTTGCTTCTGTCCTTCACACAGTAGCATGGCCGAGGCCAGGAATAGTCCTTGGTAGGTGGAATGAAGAATTATTAAAGGCTTTATTGACAACTATATTTGGGTAAATTCTCATGCCTAAATAAATAGGAACATGTTTATGGTATCATGGAAGCTTTTGCTCTTCTCAGGACTTTTGAGGGACCAGTGAGCAGGACACACTGTGACTGAGGGATGGAGAGAGACGGGGGCTGCTCAGGTCTGGTTCCAGGAATTTTTTTGTCTTTTTTCGGTGAGACATAGCTGGGCTTTGAGTGGAGGCAGAGAATCCATAAACTTCAAATGTGAAGTGATGTGCCAGATCTGTGGAGCACTGACACCTGCCATAGAGCCAGAATCCAACAGTCTGGGATGCCTGGGGGCTCAGCCTGCAAGGCATCTACCTTTGGCTCAGGTCATGACCCCAGGGTCCAGGGACTGATCCCCGCATCAGGCACCTTGGTCAGCGGGGGTGCTACTTCTCCCTCTCTCTCTGCCCCACCCCACCCTGGCTCATGCTTTGTCATGCACACTCACTTTCTCTCAAATAAATAAATAAAATCTTAAAAAAAAAAAAGGATCAAGACAGTCTGAAACCATACACTGGTGCTATTTCCATAATGACACTCAAAAAGCCCAACATTGCGTCAGAGGGGAGATGCGAGCTAGGCTTCCCTCCTACCAGCTGGGTGACCCTCCCTCTAGTTTTGTTTTGTTTTATTTTCTCTCTCCCTTATTTTGTCTTCCTTCCTCCCTCCGTCCTTCTTCCCTCCCTTCCTTCCCTTCTCCTTGCTTTCCTGCCATAGTTAAGTGCACTCAGCTGAACCTCCGTAATAACGAAACACGACCAAGAACGGGAAGGTGCCCGCGCAGGCAAAGGCATGTGACAAACTGACGTTTATCTGACGTTGCCCCTTACTGCCCTGCAGATTTGGCAGACTTGGAAGCCCCTTGTGAAGATGGCAAGGCAGCGGCGTAGAAGAGAGGAAGGAGAACATCAGTACGCTAGTGTTCTCTTGGTGTCTTTGGAGGCCATAACACACAGATTTTATTCTCCCCTGAAAGGGCTCACATTCAGGTCATCCATCACATCACTGCTTGCAACATCAGTAATCAATTCTCCCTTTTCTTGTTTCCTGACCTTCTGTAGTCCTTGCTGAGCTGACCACTTTATCCTTCTTTTTTAAAGATTTTATTTATTTATTTATTTACTTATTTGCACTTTATCCTTCTTGAACCTGTGTTTTGTTGCTGCCTTTTCCTCCATACTTACCTGGGGTGTTTGTTTGTTTTTCTTCTTTTTTTTTTTAATTTTTAATTTTTAATTTTTTTAAATTTTTTATAAACATATATTTTTATCCCCAGGGGTACAGGTCTGTGAATCACCAGGCTTACACACTTCACAGCACTCACCCAAGCACATACCCTCCCCAATGTCCATAATCCCACCCCCCTTCTCTCAACCCCCCTCCCCCCCCAGCAACCCTCAGTTTGTTTTGTGAGATTGAGAGTCACTTATGGTTTGTCTCCCTCCCAATCCCATCTTGTTTCATTGATTCTTCTCCTACCCACTTAAACCCCCATGTTGTTTGTTTTTCTTCTAAGATTTTATTTATTTATTTGACAGAGAGAGAGAGAGCTCAAGTAGGCAGAGCCACAGACAGAGGGAGAGGGGGAAGAAGTCTCTGCACTGAGCAGGGAGCCTGATGCAGAGCTCAATCCCAGGACCCTGGGATCATGACCAGAGTCGAAGGCAGATGCTTAACCCACCCAGCCACCCAGGTGTCCCTATACCCATCTGGTTTTATCACAACCTCTTGACGATTACTTGCTGTGTTTTCCCGGACTTTCCTCTTCTGCCCCATTGTGTCTGGATGGTGTCTCTACGCTGTGCTATCCACCTGCTTTCACTTCTTTGCAACGCTATTTGGGTGATTCTATCCATTTCCTTGGCTCAAAATACTATCAAGAGGTTGCAGACTTTCAGATTTCCATCTTCACCTCGGAATTCTCCCTGAGTTCCAGAGGCGTACACTCAAATGCTTTCTCCAGACCTCTTCTTGGATTAATGACAAGAACCACAAACTTAATATGTTAAAACACTGGTTCTATTTTTTGCACATAATGTACCCCCTACAAGCTTTTCCCATTTCAGTATGTGTCCCCATTGTGCACGCAGCTTCCAGCCTTGCATTCAGTTAGGCACTACGCCTCCAAGATATATCCGAATTCTCATCCCTCCACACAATCCTGCTACTAAAAATGAAGTCCGCGACACATTTCTGTCTTCTCTGTGGTAATCCAGCAGCCCCCACAGCCGCTCTACCCACTTCTGTTCTCATCCCGGCACTTGTCTTCTGCCCGGTGGCCTGAGGAACTTATGCAAGATGACATTCCCTAAAATGGCCTAGAGACTCCTGCATTCCCTACAGGCTGCCCCCCTCCCACCCCAGCCTCCCCACGTCTTCCTTAAGCACCACCAGCCTTCACCGTGTGCCTCGGACAGTGTAAACCTTTCTACCTAAAGATCACTGCACCTGCTGTCATTTTTCTCTATTTGCAGAACTATCTCCTCATTATTCAAATCAGAACTCAGTCTACACCTCCTCAGAGGGGCTTTTCCAGCATCAGCAGAATAGTAACCCCCTCCCTTACAATTTACCGGCTTCTCTTCACTTAGTGCTGTACCCGTCTTGCCTGAAGGCGTTTTCCTTCCCTTCGTCCGTCTCGCTTTCCCTCCTTCTCCCTGCTTTCTGCCGTTCCTGCCTTTACACTCCACTTTCTTTGTTTCTTTGTTCGTTTCTTTCTTTCTTCCTTCCTTCCCTTTCCACTAAAGTATACGCTGCAGAGGAGTAGAGACCTCTAATGTCTTTTTAGCTGCAGTGTTGGTCCAGGGCATGCACGGAGCAAATACCATCACAGGTTTAAATGTATCAAGATGTTACTAGGTAAATGCCTGTGTGCTGGGAAAGAGGGAGACAAGCCAGGCAGCGATGTCAGTGTGACTCCAGCCGGAGAAGAGAGGAGAGAGGAGAGAGGAGCGGGAGGGAGCATCCCAGGTTTCTCATGACATTCTTGAGCCAAGATCAGCTGACAGCGGATGCCTGGGTCTCCCAGAAATGGGTCCGTCTTACCATCCACCCTGCAGGCATTGCTGGCGGGGAGAAGCCATGAGATGCTTAGCCTAAAAGAAAACAGCGATGGGTTTCAAAGCACAGCCTCAGTCGCATTCCCTGGAGTGGAAATCTGCCAGGTACAATCCGTGCAAGCCAACAGAACTGCCTTTTACTTAAGAGTAAGACCAATTTTTGACATCCCATTGGTGCTCTAGAAATGGTCTTACTGCTTCTTTCTATGGATGCAAATATCTATTAAATATGAAAGAACATATGATTGCATCTATAGAAAGGGTCACTTTTCCAATGGCTTTCAGATAATTTTAAGAAAATGTGGTAGTTGGGATCCCATCAAGTACGTTAAGTACGCTGGTCCTCGTGAATGAGAACTTGATAACACCTATCCAAAAAGTCCAGAAGGACTCAGGAGTGATAAAAAACAACAAGAAGTACATTCTGGATAGCTAAAATGAAAAGCAATAAGCTCGAAATTATAAAAGAACCAAGGAGGGACTTCTAATCACATTTTATCTAAGTAGAATTCCATTTTTCAAGAGCATAATAGGACGTAATGAAAAGCACTTGTACAAAGAGAAGGGAAAAACGTACAACTCATTAGTCTGTTCAAAACCGCAGTGTATTACCAGTAACGTTTTTCCCCCCTCAGGTTATCAGATATATTTTAGTACCAGATGGCTAAAATTTGTTCCTTCCCTTTCTGATCTTAGGTTCTAGAGGCTCCCTCTCCCCTGGGAGTCCCTTCCTCCCAGAGGGCACTGCCCTTGGAGATCAGGAGCACGGTCTCAGCTCGGTGCCGTTCTCCAGGAAGGGGCGGTGAGCTCTCCCTCTATTATGCTTGTCATTGCTGCAAATTAGAGTCACACATGAGTGGACCGACTATATTTACTCCATAGTAAAAATCTCCTAACCTCCTCCTGCTTTCCTTGTGACCTTCTGTTAGTTGATTTAGTGGGGAGAGTATCAGAGACTGACTTTGGTTAGTCTCAGGACTGCGGGAAATACACAATTCCGGGAAGAGTGGGGCACATGGAGTCGCATGCTCTGGGGTCCTAGCCTGTTTGCATCGTGGATCACACTATAACTATACTCAGAAGGAGACGCTCACAAAAAGCACTCACTCTTAAGAGTTTGAAAAACCAAAGCTTAATAATTGTAGATGCCATTATTCACAGAATTTACAAAAGTATGCTTCTGCATAAATCAGTTTGTCTGTAGATGCCGGTTCTTGGAAAGAAAGCAGCAGATATATTTTCAGAAATGACAGGGTCATTGTTTAAATGAATAAAGAATAGAAAGTTATGGAGTCCTGGGAGACAGTACGGTGTAATGTGAAAGAGTTCATGCGCTCCACAAATATTCCGCACTTCGTAAGTTTTGGACACAGAGCATCCACACAGAAAGAGGACTAGTGTCTCAGTAAACACTCTTGGATTTAGGGAGCCATGTTCCAGAACACAGGATCCACAAAGGCAGAGAAGAAAATCATGCATCCCAGAGACTCCTGCATGAATAAGGTTCAGCTGTAGGAAGGTTTATGCTTGTAGGAACATCACAGAATTACTCATTTGTTTAAGGGGCTCATTCTTAACTGGTTATGAAAACCACTTTTGTTATAATTAGTATTAATAACAGCGATGCACGTATATACCTTCTAATCTGATGAGACATCTGTAGGCGGAGTTCATATTCAGTTGCTCACTGTGTTCCACAACAGACTCATGCGGGGTCCCCGTATCCCATATTCCTGTGTCTGCCTGTAACTTTCCACTTAGGCACCAGCCTTTCCATCAGAAGCCTTTTCCCAGTTGTATGTGTGTGTCTGTGTGTGTGTGTGTGTGTGAGAGAGAGGGGTTTGCTGTTTGACCTGCTTGTGGGTAAGGAGATGGGGAGGTCAGAAGTTCTGGCAGTTAACATCCCCTGTCTTAGACAGTGACAGCGGGGATTTATAGACAAATACCGCAGCTTCCTTCCTCTCTGGTGGGATGATACTGTATCACACATAACTTCCCACAAGTCCCGTGAAGAGTGAATCCTGATTGCACCAGAGGTCACCTGGTCATCAATGCTCCCTCTCCTGGCTTGCTTGCTTCCTCGCCTAGCTTCCACTCCCCCACTGGTGGGTCCTGAAGATCTCCCACAAACAAACAGTTGCAATCACTGTCCTCATTCAGTACCTTCTTGGAGGAAGCTTAACCTAACGTCCATGGCGTCCAGGGAAGTAGGACTGCATTCACGTTAGGCAAGGAACACACAGGCACAGGGCTATCAAGCGACTTGCTCAAGGTCACACATGGAACAGACAGCATATTTATGCAAAGAGAAGAAAAACAGAGATTGGTGAGAGGGCTTGGAATGAACAGATTTCAGGAGCTCTGGCAAGGATACCATTTCTGAGTGAATGCTTCCCAAAGAGAGAAGGGGAATGTCCTCTCTGCAGTGATAAGAGTGGGGTCCGCTGGGAGCAGAGATAGAAGAAGAACCTCTCCAGGGTCTGGTTGGTCTGTAGAAATGAGTGAGGTACTGCTATTTCAGAAATAATGCCCACACACCATATTTGCCGGCGGAAGTCTGTCTCTGGGGCAGCAGACAGAAAGAGAATCTGGGGGACGTGAGTGCCTTAAGATGATCCCAGCATGTCCTACATACAGATCCAACTCTTGCAACCTACAGTGTCAGGAAACAAACAAACAAAACAAAACAAAAACAAACAAAAAACCCCATGTATTGCATTAAAACACAGATATTACATGAAATTAAAAATACAAAAAGATTAGTAAGACACAAACAGATGGAGAACAATTAGCATGCAAAACAAATTCAGTTTATGGAGAATATCCTCTGGTGTCTTGTATGTTCAATATTTTTGATTTGTACCTTCAATAGCTGAAGGACAGATTCCCTGGATTTAAAATTCTAGTGTTGTGTATTAGCTCTCTATTGCCATATAACAAATTAACCCAGACCCTGGCAGCATGAAACATTGGTACACATTAACACTTCCCTTAGTTCCTGCGGGTCAAGAGAGAAGCCAGAAACGGTAGCCGTGAGAGCTCTCTTTGTATTCATTTTTACATGTTGTGAATTTTGACTATGTGACTTTGTTAATATTCAAAATGTAAAAAGCCATTTCATTTTCCTTAATTAAACATGAGAGATCAAACACAGCCCCTTCCCCCTGAGGCCCTGTCATGACTCATGCTCCCTGAAGGGGTCGCCAATTTTCACAGCCTACATTTAGAGCCGTGGACACCGCTCTCAAAGTTAAGCAAGTCACTTAACCTCATCTTGCTTGGGAGTAGGTCCCCATTATTAGTTTCCCCTTAATTGTGAGACTGTTGTATGACAGAGGAATCAATAAGTTATGTAGCCAACAATGTACATTCATGTACAGTCACGCGGATTTGAATCCAGGCTCTCTGGACCCCACGCTTACACCCACATGATGATTCTTTCTTGGCAAACAAGTGCTAGAAACATAAACTCTTTTTCAACTGTGGGAGGGTGTTTAAAGAACTGGATCTCCCTCCCTCAACAACCCCCGCTCCAATACCCCCCACACAGTTTAAGCCCCTCTACTGAGCCCAGCCAGTAGCTAATGTTCCTGGATTCTCCTGGAAGTCATCAGCTTTGCTCTTGGAAAGGCTTTCCTGTTTACAGCTCTTTGATGGGATTTTCATGGGATAGAGGGAGATGGGATATTTATTCATTTAGGGAGAACATGGTCCCTGGAAGGTGTTCATCTTCATCCCTTGTCATTTCCCATCGATCCATGACACGGGGGGTGAGCTGTGGGCTGTTCAAGCAAAGCCAATTATGACTGAGTGCCTGCGTGGAGGTTCAATTGTCCGGAATGCTGTACTGGCCTCAATTTAGAGCCTCAATGCTGAAGAAAATCTGAACTCTCTTTCAGGGCTGTCGCCCTTAATTATAATATTTCAGAGGCATTAGAGATAATGGAGCCCGTGTCTTTCACACAAAATTGTTGAGCACCAGACGATTTCTCTGGCTTTCATGACCTCTGGGCAAACGGGAGCCTGGGAGCACCCTCTCAAGTGTCTACACGGCAGAGCCATGTCTGGAGAGAGGTCACAGCACACGTGCTGGGACAGAAAGCACAGGCCCTGTGTGATGGGAGGGGATACACGCACTGTCCACTGCACAGATATTCACGCACCATGATGGCAAAGGAGGGGCACCGTGTTTTTAATTTTTAATGGGCACTATTTCAGGTATAGGTGCCCGTGGATATTTTTATGCGAGTATGAAGACTTTTGTTTTATTTTGCTTTGTTTTGATTTGTTTTTCTAGGGATTCAGCACTGGCTTTGCAAATGACGCTTTAGGGGAAAGTGTTAACTTTCTCTGGAAGGGGGTCTCCTATGTCTAAGTTGTCTTATCCCTCTCTGCCTGTCCCAAGCCTCATAGGGTCAGTTCCTGCTGTTTGTTTAAGGCACATTGGGTCTTTGTCTCACCCAGACAGCCCCCCCCCAACCCCCAAGAGCCCCAGCCCCACCCCAGTCTCACTGAAGCTCCTCATTGCCCTGCCAAGCCTGGTGCCTTCCTCCCCCGTGAGAGTCTCGTCCCAGCCTCTTACCTAGGATCCGGAAAAGCTGAGGATTTCTCTGAGGGAGATTCAGGAAGAAATCGGCCGATTGCTCCAGGAGGTCAGAGTGCAGGAGGAAGGACCTGGGTGGGGAGGGGGAGAGGGATCATATTGCTGGAGGAGAAGAAGCTGCGATTTGCAGTCTCAGAGCCAAATCAAAGATCCCAAAGGAGAGCCTGCAGGGACAATGTGGTCAGAAAGATTGATGGACGCAAAAATATCTTAAAATTTCATATAAACTCCTGCTCCCGCTGTCCTTTGTTGCCTTTCCAGTGCACATGTTGGGTGAAGTTGCTTTAATGTTCTTCTTGGGTCCCTCCCAGTTCTTCAGCACAGCTTGGGATCGATGGGCAGCTGCGTTTCATGATGTTTTGAAAAACCAATGGAGGAGGGCTCCAGTGGGTTCCCTGACTGTGTTGAGGGACAGAGACAGCAGAGGTGAACAAAGGGCTCTGGAGGGAGGGAATCTGTGGGTTGCCAGCTTTGAACATCCCCAGGAGCCTCAAGGAGGCTTTGGGAGGTGTGAAACAGAGGGAGAGAAATGCTATCCACAGGTCATGCAAATACCAGCTGAAGATCCAGATTCTACAGACAAGTGCACAGAAGCCTGAACTTGGGCTTTGAAATGAGTTGGACCAACACTGTATTTTGTTCAGAATCCTCCTCTTACTCAAGCCGTGACTTGGAATAGATGGTACAACCAGCCCAGGCCCTGGATAAGCAGGTGATGTGAGCACGTTCAGAACTCTCTCCCAGGGCGTGTGATGAAGGACTGACAGGGGTGTGTGGCTGGCAAACACTGTCTAGCCACGATTTTTCTCTTTTAACTGGTCTAAGGTGTGGAAGAAAAATCACAATTATTTAGAGGCCAAGAATCTCTCTACAGCCCAGTTCTCTGACTTCTTCTGAACATGCCCCCTGACGGGTGTTCTAAATTACGTGTATCACTTCCAGAGTGTACCCAGCCCAGTGGGGGGGGCCTGTGCTGGACGCTTCTGCGTAAGACGAAGTTCTGTTATTATACGGGTGCTTAATTTCTCTGGGAGAAAATCTCCATGCACAAATGATGGAACAAAAGAAAAGGGATTTCAATAAGCTCTAAAATGAGCCGAAAAGCTATTAATGAGATGACAAAAGAAGAACAGAGAGGGCACGGTTAAAAAAGGAGCGACAAAAAAAAAAAAAAAAAAAAAAAAGAAAAGAAAAAAAGAAAAAAGATAGAGTTGGAATTTTCTGTGAATTTCCATGCCTAAAGCTTATATTTTTCAAATTCTCTATGATTTCTGAGAAGTGGTGCCTGGCATGACTCATCCACTTGTTTTATTAAAGAGCAGAGTTTTTTTATATTTCTGTTGAGCATGGATCGGTGTTTAGTTTCCTGAAGAAACTGAGGGTATGGGAATTCAAAGTTCCATCTATTTAATGCCCTAGGGGCAGAAAACAACATGAAGGGCCAAATTGTGCCCCACCCCTACATCTGACCTCCAAAATTCATATGCTAAAGTCCTGACCCCAGCACCTCAGCATGTGTGTTTGGAAATAAGGTCTTTACAGAAGTAAATAAGTTCAAATGGGACCATGCAGGAACCTGGGACAGAGACAGGGCCCCCCACAAACTCAGGACAGTGGCTGGAGACCTTCCCATCTGGGGCCTCAGAAGGAACTGACCTGCTGACACCTGGCTCACAGATTCCTGGTCTCCAGAACTGGGAGAAAATAAATTTAAGTCCTTTCTTCTTATTATTAAGAAAATAAATGTAAGCCCTCAGTCTGTGGTGCTTGGGAGAGCCTCCTTATCCAACTCATACAGCCACCAAGCAACACAAATGTTCCCTTTTCCAGTGCCCTCCATTCCACGAAAAAGTAGGTAGAGAGAAGAATGCATGGACATCTCGTCCTCTCTCAGAGTCTTGATTCAGTCAGCCTTTCATTCTATGATGCTATCTGTCAATGAGCAAATTTAATACATTTGTCAATGGAAATTTTAGAAGTAAACCTTACATTTGAATGGCGAACCTTCTAAATTGCCTCGTTGTCTACAAAAGAAGCATCTCCATAAGTGCAACCCATAGGAGGGTGGAATTTATGTAGATTCACGAGGTTTTGTCAACGTGAGACCAAAAGTCTTTGTGTCAACCCAGCAAACTCTGACCTTTCTTGAGTATGTGATCTACTGAGGATGTTTCTTTATCTGTGGAATGACAATGAAACCTAAATTTCAACTGTCGTGTGGGCTAATGGAAATATTGTCTATGAAACATCCAACACAGCTCCTGCCCCTGGTGTGAGATCAGTGGTTCTCAGTTTCCTTACAATACTTTGTAACGGCACCATGGAGACTGGCCTAATGCGGGGGAACTTATTCTCGCCATGGATCCGTCCTCACTTGGGGTCTCGTATCTCTTTCAAGCTCATGGTCACTGTACATTTACATTCCAAGCAGTAGCATGAGTCTGAATATCTCTGATGACTTATTCACAACCCTCCCTTTCAGAGAGAGCTTAGACTGAAGGGTTCTAGAGTCAATATCGTGGTATGATAAGGAAATGAAGAGATTTGCTTTAGAGTCTGACTCAAATGCAATAACTTGAGAGAATTCACTTTATTCACCAGCTTTGAAATCCTGGGATTCCATAGACACTAAACAATTTGTGGAAGACGAACTAAATGTTTCGTATCAGAGAAAGATCTTAGTTGTTAACACTGTTTTAATGCTTATCAATGAAACAGGGATTTGATTCACAATTTTTTAGCCCTAAAATTAAAGATGCTGCTTGAATAGATAAAGAGGGAAGAGAATTTAAAAATAATCACTTCCCCATGTGTTGACTCATTAATCCTAAAAGAAGACGCCTCTTTAGATAAGGCAAATCATTTTCAGACAACCTGGACAGCGTTACCTGAAAGCTTTTGGGATCCATCTGTAGGGAACTAATTTGTAGTATGTTTTGCACCTTGCTTTGGGGTTGGCAGGACAGAGTTTAAAGTAATAAGAGACTTTGACCGATGCATTCTTCACTTTGACTGTTGGTGAAGCTGTTGGATTCATCTGTTTGATCATTTCCCCGTTCAGATGTCCATCCTTCCATTCATCTTCGATAAACTATGTTCAAATATCACATTGCATTTTGGATGAAAAATGCATAAATGCTGCTATCATTTCTGCCCCCAAAGACCTCAAGTTTAATGGGAGAGTTAAGACATGTTGGTTAAAAACAAGACTCCCTTTTGGCAGAATCCCACAGCAGCAGCAAATACAAAATCACACAACATAAATGAAAAGAAGAATGAAGAGTGACGGTCGAGATGGAAGCGGGAATCATCCCTACAGGTGATGCTGGGGGAGAATTTACATACATGCTGGGCTCGGACAGGTGGTAAACCATCATCCAAGTCCTAAAGAAAAGACATGACATATATACACATCCACTTATTTTAAGGACAATAGAAATAGGAAATACATTTGACAATGATCTAATTGGGGACAGTCTGTCTTTGAAGCTCTGGGGCTGGCAGACGGGAACAGCTTGCCCCTCCTGTCTTCGGGTGGCTCCTAATCCTGGGAATCACATCTGTGTGTGCGCTGAGTGACCCCTCACTCTGCCATGGCCAACTTCTGCCATGATATTAACTGGACGTGTTCTGTACATCATGTGTTATGAATGAAGACTTTTATTTAGTCCCTGTTTTCATTTTTCCTTTATTTTTACTTTTTCAAAAGATTTTATATATCTGTTTGAGAGAGGATGAGAGAAAACAACTGGGGTGGGGGGAAGATGGGGAGAGAAAAGCAGACTCTTTGCTTAGGGACTTGATCCCAGGACCCCATGATCATGACCTGAGCTGAAGGCATAAGCTTAACAGACTGAGCCACCCAGGTGCCACAAGCCCCTATTTTAAAATTGGTACTCCAAAACGTATTGTCCTTTGGTAGACCGCTTTAAATATATATATATATATATATATATATATATATATATATATATATATTTTTTTTTTTTTTTTACTTTAGAACAATTTTAAATTTTTAGAAAATTGTGAGGGTAGTACAGAAAGTTCCCATACATTCTGCATGCAGTTTCCCTATTACTAACATCTTACAGTAGAGTGGTATGTTTGTTGCAATTTATAAAAATATATGGGTACAGTACTCTTATCTGAAGTTCATCATTTATTCAGATTTCCTTAGTCTTTACCTTAGTCTTACCTAATGTCCATGTTCTGTTCCAGGATCTCTAGGATATCAAATTACATGTAGCGACACGTCTCCTTGAATTCTCAGGAGTTTCTCAGGCTTTCCTTATTTTTGAGGACTTTGACAGTTCAAGGAGTACTGGTTAAGTAATTTGTAGATTGTCCTTTAACTGAGATTTGCCTAATGCTTTTCTCATAATTAGTTACGGGTTTGGGGAGGAAGACCACACAGGTAACATGCCATTTTTATCTCATCACAGTAATAGCACATATTATCAGTGTCAATTATCAACATGATGTTGACCTTTCTCCCAGGGCTGAAGCTTTTTTTTTTTTTTTTTAATAATTTATTTATTTATTTGAAAGACATAGATCACAAGTAGACAGAGACAGGCAGAGAGAGGGAGAAGCAGGCTCCCCTCTGAGCAGAGAGCCCGAAGCGGGGCTCGATCCCAGGACCCTAAGTTCATGACCTGAGCCAAAGGCAGAGGCTTTAACCCACTGAGCCACTGAGGCGCCCCCCTTCCCTTTTTTTAAAAAAATCAGGTTTCTCCACTATCAAGTTACTCTTTTCTCTTCCTTTCACTCTGGTCTTTGGAAGGAAGTCACTACGTAACGTTCACATTTTAGGAGTGAGGGGTTTTGCTCTGCCTCCTTGTGAGTAAAATGTATAAGCAAATTATTTGCACATCTTCTTCCTGGGAGATGTCTCTAATCTCCTCCATTTATTTATTTATTGAATCATTTATTTGTATCAGTTTAGACTCAGAGACACCGATTTCATACTTTGTGTTATAGTCCAATAATACTTTATTTCTTTTGGTTCTGCGATTGGTTAAGTTTTGACCACTGGAGGTCTCACTGAGCTCCTGTGCCCTATTCACAGCAATTGCTATACACATCAGTGCTAGAATTATTATTTTTTTAATACTTACTTTCTCATACAGGATGTTCCCTCTATGTGTTTTAACCTTTCTCCATAGATGTGGAAATTGAGGCTCGAGAAACTAAGCGACAGGACAAAATATCACAGTGAGTGTGTAAGTGTTCCATGATTCAGAGTGAAGTCTGTGTGGCTCCAGATTTACCATTATAATACCCTGCCTGATTTACCATTATAATACCCTGCCTGTGCAAGACCATGGGATGAGCTCTTTGACCTAAACATTTTTTTTAAAGATCTTATTTATTTATTTGACAGAGGTCACAAGTAGGCAGAGAGGCAGGTGGGGGTTGGGGGGGGGGACAGGCTCCCCGATGAAGAAAGAGCCTGATGCAGGGCTTGTTCCCAGGACCCTGAGATCATGACCTGAGCCAAAGGCAGAGGCTTTAACCCACTGAGCCACCCAGGCACCCCCTTTGACCTAAACATTTTTAAAAAAGAACTAAACAATAGTTCTGATTCCAGAGAGTCTATCATATAGTCAGCCCTATAACTTCAAACATCACAATATTTTGGGTATTTTATGTTTCTGGATGGCAGTTTAGTCATTCAGGAAATATGTTTGAGCACCTACTGTGGCCCACACTGTTAGAAGCGGGGATCGATCTTATGGCAAATGGAGACAATCTAGGAGTCTGCTCTCCTGACAGTTCAAAATCTAGAGTCATGTGACATTAATTGGGTAATCACACTAAGATCTGAGGATTACAAATGCATGTTAACTGATCTGGAGATCAGTTCTGGAAATCAGCTTTACTGGGCTAAAACCACAGCGTTATCAGACCAGACTTGTGGAGGCCATAAAGGACAAGTCACCTTGACCTCTCTAACTTTTAGAAGCCACTTGGGTTCCTTGGCTCATGGTCCCCTCCCCCACCTTCGAAGAGTATCACTCAACAGCTCCGTCCATCAGATCTTCTCTTCCTGCCTTCGACCTTCTTGGTCTCCCTCTCTTTAGGATCCTTGATCACATCACGCCCACCAGGATGACCCCAAGAAGTCTCCCTACCTCCAGATCCTTAACATATCTACCTATGCCTTTCAATGGGAGACGTAGTATATTTACATTTCTGAGGATTAGAATGTGGTCCGTAACTTATCCTACCTGTCTGCCTTCTGTAAGGGCACATTCAAGAGTTTAAGCCAGTCTGGATATGTTCTTAGTTGTCACAACTGGGGTACTACTGGCATGTAGTTGGTAAAAAATCAGGGATCCTGCTAAACATCCTATTATTCATAGCACAGCCCAACAAAACAAATATTAAGCCCCAACACTAACTAGTTCCAAGGATGAGAAACACTGACGTAAAGAATCAAGCAATAGTATGAACAGAGATTGCTATAAAGGTGTGATTTTATGATAATAGTATGGAGAATTTGCAGAGGCAGAAAATCTGTTCATTGCCCCGAGTAGTAATAATTGAGATGATATACAGGGCAGACAAGATTCCCAATAAACCCAGCTGTGGGAAGGCTTTCCAGAGAGGTGGAGGCTAGTATGTAAATCTGTCATAGAATAGTATGGTAAGTCCTATGACTCTCCACGAACTTGAGTATTGCTGGGGTATAAATAAAGCGGTGGGTGCAAAGTGTTAGGGGAGATACAGTTTTGGATCAAAAGGTCACTGGGTCTTGAGGGATGTGGTATAGAACTGAGACAATGTCCTGGGGCAACAGAAAACCTCTGAGAGGTTTAATAAATGCAGGGATTTTAAAGTAGAGCTTAGTGCAAGGCTTGGAATTATTTCTCCTTTCCTAAGGATAAACTATATCAAATATTCTGAATATGTCAACAAGTTATTTTCATAGACAAGTAACTGGAGCCTGGGATTTTCCAAGATAGCTTAGAGACTAAGCTAACTCCCTCAATTTTATATTTTATAGTTGTCTGACATATTTCAAAAATAAAACTACTGATACCTAAAGAGTAAAGACTCCAGTCTCCCTCCTCTTGTGCAAGGAAAGCCCATTTGTCCCTCTGTGTCGCCCTTCTGTGCATCTCCTTTATCCTCCCACAACTTCACTCTGACATTTCTGGTCTCCAAATGTGTGTGGCTTTTCTCCCCAACAATCAGTGCTCTGTGGCACCTGCTATGGTTCTGTGGTTCACCTCCGTTCTGACACTACCTGTCTGGAGACAGCGTCAGATCCCACAGCTTTGGGGCTCAGTCCCACAAGATTGCCCCTTATCCCCTCCTTGGGTTCCATCAAATTGCTAGAGCAGCTCACACAGCTCAGGGAAACAGTTACATTGACCAGCATGTTCAAGGATACAGTGGAGGATACACATGAGCTGGCAGATGAAGAGACACACAGGCTGAGGTCTGGGAGGGTCGAGATCGCAGGGACTTCTGTCCCCGGGAAGTTGGCGTGAGTCACCCTCACAGTCTGGATGAGTTCACTGATCAGGAAGCTCTCCAAATCCTGTACTATTAGGATGTTATGGAGGCTTCCTCGTGTAGCCATGATCGGTCATTAATTAACTCCATTTTCAACCCTTCTCCCTTCTGAAGAGAATGGGAAGTGAGATGGACCGTGTTTAGCCTTTCTGGTGACCAGGCTTCCCCCAGGAGCCATTTAGGAGCCCACCCAGAGTTCCTTCATGAGAACAAAAGACACTCCTATCATCCAGGGAATTACAATGGTTTCAGGAGCTCTGTGGCAGGAACTAATAGACGGATTTTCTATGACCTCACAGTATCTTCACCTGGTTGTTGATACAGCCAGGTGCTTATGTTTAACCACAATCCATATAGTCTTGTCCCGGGTGCTGCTGGAGCACCGTTTAGGCACAGTGGTTACTGGCCATTTACACCACAGTAAGCATGGGCTTCAGAAATTTCCTTCCAAACAGATCACAATGAGGAAAGCAGGAAAATATAAGACAGGGTGCTTGTCCGTTGTCCTGCCTTCCAGTTTCCCTGTGGCTGCTTATTTTCTTCTGGTGTCAGGCAAACAATGTCTAATCTCTTTTTAGAAATACATTTCTTTTAAAAAAAAAAAAAAAAGGTATAATCGTAATTCTTCCATGCAGTATTTGTCATTGTGGAGCTTCAATGAAATAATGTAAGTTCATTTATTTGTTCACAGCGTATTGAGTGTTACAATGGGCCAAGCAGCACTTTTCACATCGGGAATTTAAAAATGAATGAGAACGTGTCCAGGGTTTGAGAGGTCACTACTTAATTGGGGAGACATCATTTAAAAAGTCATTGCAAACTGTCACCCGCTGTGATTACTCCAGGACGCTAAGCCAGGTTCTGTGGGGACACAGGGAGGCCCGGCAACCAGCAAGTCTTCAGGACACAGGGACACTGCTGGGTCTCCAAGATGTGAAATCATGCTACCATTACAGCAGTGAGTTATTCATAATGAGGAAATGAGAAATAGATTCTTTGTCGGGAAAGGGTGTAGACATGGTATTAGTTTACAAAGGGCTACCAAACAAAACACTACAGACAGAGCTCTTGAAACAACAGAATTTATTTTCTTGCAATTCTAAAGCCTGGAAGTTCATGGACAAGATCAGGTCCCATCCTGTGACCTCATTTAACCTTACCTACTTCCCTAAAGGCTGTGTATCCCAGAATAGTCACACTTAGCGCAGTATGGCTTTAACATGTAAAATTTGGAGATACACACACAATTCAGCTCACAGCTGACACTTAGGTTTGGAAAAAACAGAACTAAACCCCGGGTCTGAATAAGCAGAGAACCCCACTACTTTAGAGTCTTGCAAGGTCTCAGACAAGAGCAGAATAAGAATCAGGGTCACTGGCTGCGAGTGCAGTGGGCTGGCCGGGACCGTCTGGGGGAGCAGCCCCCAACTTGGGCACAGAGTCCAAGGATTCTCAGAGTGCATCAAATTTCCAACCAAAACCAGAGTCCAGGGTGCCTGGGTGGCTCAGTGGGTTAAGCCGCTGCCTTCAGCTCAGGCCATGATCTCAGGGTCCTGGGATAGAGTCCCGCATTGGGCTCTCTGTTTGGCAGGGAGCCTGCTTCCTCCTCTCTCTCTCTCTGCCTGCCTCTCTGCCTGCCTCTTTGCCTACTTGTGATCTCTCTCTCTCTCTCTCTCTCTCTCTCTGTGTTAAATAAATAAATAAATAAATCTTTAAAGAAAAAAAAAAAAACAGAGTCCAAACAAATTAGGATGCTCACATATCCTGCAGGGCAATGGATGATGCCCAAGGCACAGTGGGCTTGAGATATGCTCTGGGAGGGGAAAAAAAATAAGTAAAACAACATTTTAATTACCCTTTCTTACGCTTAATGCTATAAAAGTCTCCTGCTGTGTTTGCGTTGGGAATGGGTTATGAGCTTCTGTCCTTTGAAAAAAGCAATCTGAACATGGCTTACAAACTTAGAATTGAGGCTTTGTCTTGAAGATGGCATAAATGTTCTTGAGTATAGTCATCTTTCCGCTTTAATACATTAAAAAAAAAAAAAGATGTAGTAACAAAGAGTCTTTTCAAAACTCTTTAACAATAGGACATCCTTGAGGAGGTACAGGGGTGATAGAATGAAAACAAAATAACTTTGGCAACAGAAACATTAAATGGAGTTCAACAACCTTCCTCTGTGACTCTCTGGGATTTGCTTAAACTCTTTGAGCCTCAGTCTCCACATCTGTAAAATGGGAACAGCAATGTCTAGTTTCCAAGCCTGTGCTGGCAATGGTATGAAATTCTGTATGCCAGGCTCTAGTAATGTACCCAGAAGAAGTCCTAAAATGCCCTTCCGAAAGAAACACTTTCTTTGAACTTGGTCGAGTTGAAGAGGAGTAAGAATGCTAAACCCTCAGAAAAAACTAAGTATGCTGGGAAAAGTACAGGCTGCGGTCCTTGGCCCCCTCTTATTGGGCATGATTTGGCGTCTTTCCTATCTCACGAAGCTTTAATCTGTTCACATGAATTTTCTTTAGAAGAGGCTACAAATACATTCTTGTCTGGCTGATCCCTCTAACACTAGGACATAGTAGCTTCAAGAAACAGTAGTTTTGTCTCCTTACCTTGTTTTATGTGTGTCTTAGATGACGGATATATTCATATTTTTCCCCAGCTCTCGATATATTTTTCACAAGAGCCAGGAACTCAGGAGGGTCCTGAACCTACAAGGAAGGCCTCCTTGGTATACAATTAGAGAATCCAGGAAACTCTGAGGTAGTTCGTATTTAGTATCTTTTATCGGGACAGGGTTGGGAACCCCAGTGGGATGGTCCCAACACTGCAGAGTCTGAATCACTGGGAAAGCAGCACAATGAAACCAAATTAAGGCGTGTTTCCAGGTGTGTCCGACTCAGCATAGGCCTGAGGCAGGGAATGATATTTTCTACATAAATTTAGATTTGCATTCCCTGGCAGAATGCTTACACGTGTTGTTTTTCACAGATCCAGGGACAAGGCAGCCCGAATAAAAGTTCCAAGCTCAAGAACAGGCCTTTGGCCAACACGACACAGATTGCAAGGATCCGGGGTAACCTGCATGGAGCACGCCTGCCAGCTCCGGCATATTGTCTGACTGTGAAGCCAGTTAGTTCCAATCTCCCGCTGATCTGGCTGTAATTAAAACCCAGCACAGTTTATAAGAGGAGTCATTTCACTTGGTTGACCACTGAGATACAAGAAAAAGATTTATTAAGATTGTTTAAGAGGTCTTACATGCTAAAGAAATACATGCAGTATATTTTCTGACCAGCACACTGGCATATATACATATAATAAATTTATATATATATATATATATAAATTTATTAACTGAGACTATTAGGCATATACATTCCTCTGTGTCTTGTCTCAGTGGAAAATTTGGGTTAGACCATAAGGATAATAGGGTGTCAGGCTAATGCAAGATCAAGGGTTTTATGGGGCCCAAATCTACATCTCTTCATAAGCTCCATAGTTTCCCTCAGGTGAGCCTTGGAGGGGCTACTAGAGACACTCTTAAACATCCAAGAGCAACAGTGAGCCTGTGGGGACTTTCAGATAAAGTGCAGAATGAGAGAGAAAGAGGAAGGGCAGGAGAAAGTCTTCAAATTCCACTTTGCAATAGATTCTCCAATCTAATCCATGCTTCTCCCCAAATAAAATCACTTCCTAGTTCCAAAATTGATGTTACTTAGATATGAGAGCAGAGACATGGTGACATGGCTCAAGAGATCGAGACAAAAAATAATAAATAAATAAAATGAAATAAAATAAAATAAAAATGCCTACGTCAGAGGCCAGGACAGGGGCAGAATTCCAGCTCTAGAGACTGGTGCCGCACGTGTTGGAGAGAAAGAGACACCTCCCATTTGAGAGTGTTGGGTACAGCCATTTAGATAAAGGTCAGCTTGGAGGCAAAAGTACTGAGCAGAGGAAGCTCCCAGAAACCCTCCTACTGTGGCCAGTCCACCAGATCCTGGGTCTCAGAGGGTGTGAATTCCTAATCTCATCTTGTATTTACTTCCTTTTATCAGGGTTTCCTAACTGAAACCCTGTGGGATGTTCCCAGCACTGTAGACTATGCACAGAACCCGAGTTGCCAGGAAAGCAGCACAACGAGGCTAAGTTAGGGCATGTTTCCAGGCATGTGCAATTCCTCACCACGTTTCCAAGGAGTCATTCACAGCCCCTCCCCTGTGCCTTTGCACGTGCTGTTCTTAGCATCTGGGATGCTTTTCCTCTCCTTGGGATACCTCAGGCTCCTTTCATTTTCATCTCCAGTAAGACCCTCTTCCCTAGTCTTTCTCGAACTGGCCCCTCACAACGACAGAGAGAATGAGTGTGTGTGGGCTTTTGACCTCCTGGCACCTCGCCCCTCTGTGAGCGCTGAAATTGCCTCCCAGTGCCATCGGTTCTTATTCACTGGAGTTTTTTGAGCCAGTCTGAGCTGACCAGAGGCATCTGGCATAGTTAAAAAGATATAATAAATAATCAAAAGAGATTTGCTTTGTTACTGGCTTATAGGGAAATCTGGCATCCAGGACCCGAATTTGTTTATAAGTTTAAAAATTTAGTAGCATAGCAGCATCTGTCAGTGGGAAGCAGAACCTGTGTCACCGGCTTGTGATTTAATTCTGCAGGCTTAATCTCTGATGGGTTTAGAGAAGAGAGACCAGAATGCTGAGAAATGGAAGCAGCAGGCTAGTCCTAAGAAAAGTGGAGCCCTGGCAGTCGGAACAAATAAATATATAAACACCCATGGGAAAGATTCTCCCTCAGATGCCGGCTCCTAAGTGAGGGGTTTGCAGTTCCAAAGCCTGGGAATGAAGAGCAAAACGAACTGTAGGCTTATGCTCACGTTTAGTCCTAAAGAACCGTTCGGGTTCACGTTTACCCTAACGAGCGATGGGGTGGCCCACAGGGTCTTGGGGGAGGCTCAGTCAGTGAGCAGAAGGTGGAGGGTCCCTAGCTCTAGACAGAGGAGGGCTGAAGGGTATGGAGGGAACTCTGATGAAGGGAAGAGAGACATCTGGGGAAGGTGTGGTCAAGAGCAGGGACCTCAGATGAAGGCAGCATCTGCCCTGCGGGGTTTACACACTCCGTGCATTAGACGGTGTTCTTTCAGGTCAACCCTATGAGTGATGTCATGACCAAGATATGGGCATCTGAGTTCTGTACCTGAGGTACCTGCGGCTTGGGATTGCTGATGTGACTGCTCCAAAAGTCACGTGTCACCTGCACTCCCCATGCGTCTGTCTAGTTCCCTTCCACCCCCTTGCTGTGCTCTGCGACGTGGAAGGGTTCGGATCCCTGACAACGGCATTTCCCAGACTCGACTCCTGCTTCTTTCCCATTGGGTTCAGCCGGTGGAAGGCACTGATGGGACAGTGCGATAGCCAGGCCATCGTCTCCTCTCTCGGGGCTTAGGGGGCACCTGGGCGGTGGGGTAGTGGCGGGCTCCTGTAATTCCAGCTCCGGCTGCCCACCCTTCCTTCCGGGTCCCAGCTCCTCCCACAGCCCCTGCTCCCAGGCTCCTGCCCCGGCCGGTTGCTCTGGCTGCAGACTCTGGATAAACCAGCTCCTTCCCTGCCCTTTCCATCTGGGGTCGAAGTCTGTAGTACCCCGTTTGAACCTTATCACCATACATACAACAAGCTTTCCTCATCTGATCTCTGACGAGCTAGCTGCTGTGAGCTCTTCCTGCCTATACTTGACAAATCCATCTGGTAAGTGGAAGAAGCCAGATGAGAACACGGAGATGCCCCGATCCCTGGTGCACAGCCAGTCTAATGTGAGATGGCAAAGGGGTAACGAAGTCACACACCAGAGTGACCACCTTTTCAAGAAGGGACCATGTTTGGGGCTTTGTGGGCCACAGAGTCCCAACTGCTTCCCTCTCTGCCTTTATAGCATAATCACAGCCACGGACCACGGGCACGAAGTAGGGGCAGGGCTCTCTACACCAACAGGTCGTGAGGCAGCTTCCGCCCTCAGGCTCCAGTTTGCTGGCCTTTGTGACAAACTGAACGGAGACTTGGGGCAAACCACCTGGGACGCTTGAGCTAGGGCAGCTCCTGCTGAAGGTTCAGGCGACTGGGTTCCTCTCCCTTTGGCCAGAGAGATGCTGAAGCGAATCCAGCAGGGGCAGAGTTAACCCACTCTCGATTGTCAAGCTCCAGGAGCCCATCTGGATGGTGGAGTGCTGCTAATCACAGACAATGAGAGAAGCTGGGGCTGAAGCAGATGTTGTGCCCCATTTCCTCAAACTTGTCAGTGAGAATGGAATCTAGCATTTGCAGTAATTAGATCCTTTTTTATTGAGTAGGGAGAGAAAGAAGGGGGGAAAGAGAGAGAAAGAGGGAGAGAGAGAGCAAGAGAAGGAGAGGGAGAGAAGGATGGAGAAAGAGAGCAAGGACTTAGGAGCTTCTCTTGCAAAGACCGTAGCTTTCCCATGTCTCCGGTGGAATACTCCGTGGGGTGTGCAGCTACAGGAGTAGAGAGCTACCCTTTTATTCTTCCCTGAAGGGACATGGGTTTTTCTACACAAGCATACCTGCAGGCAAAACAGAATAAAACAAAGAAACAGACCAAAATGTTCGCAAACCAGCTTGCTCTCGGTTTAGGAGTGAGAAGACCCTAAGCGTTTGAGGTCACTTTGGCTGCAGGACCTGGGGAGTTCCCTCCGCTCTCAGGACTTCAGCCCGCGTCTCTCAAGGGCCCCACCTCATGGGCTCTCAAGAGCATCATGTCACGCTGAGCTCCTCGCCAGGGCACCCAGACCCTGTGAGTGTCTGAGTGCGAGTTCCAGCCCCCCCCCCCGGGGTGGGGGGTGGGGGTGCAGGCAGGGATTCTAGTCACGAAAGCTGGTGCCAGAGAACGAGGTAGGAGAAGCCAGAGACACCAGAACACGTATGGACCCGAAGACGCACAATGTCTTCGATTCAACACTGAAGTGTGTATTCTGTTCAAAAAGGGGACAACCAAAGTCAGACCTAAACGAGAGCCGTTTCTGAAACTTCTGGAAGCCAAGTGTGAGGGGAGCTGAGCTGAGGTATGGAGTGTCACAGACAGTGGAGTCAGAGCCGGTCCCGACGTGGATGACGGCCACCACCCTCTTCTCTGCTCACTGCAGATGGAACTACGCGGCTCTGGGAACGGCGCCCCAAGACAGACGCAAACATGTGCCACGCACCCACCCACACAGCTCAACACATTGTCCTGGAAACAGCCTCAACTGGGAATCAGAGGCCTGTGCCGAGGCCCTGTCTTGGCAGCTACAAACCCCAGAGATATCCACCACAAGTATCTCTGCAGGCAGAGCCCGGACATTAAGTCGGGGTGAATGATTATTTGTAGATTCAAAAATATTTTGACAATACATCATGCACTCTTCACTCTAAAAGCATAATAGACTATGGGTATATGTATGTGAAGGTCAGACACCAGCCTGTTGGGTACGTTTGTGCCTGTGAGAGAGAGAGAGAGAGTGAAAGAGAGAGGGAACGCTTGAGTGCATGTACCCTCTAATGCTTGCTTTCAGCGTGTGAGCTCTCAATGTTTGATGCATTAATTCCCGTCTTGATTGGAAGCTAAAGTGGGCTATTTAAATAAATAGCAGGGAACAAAGCATACATTTGTCTTTTAAGCATTCATTAATCATTTCTCACGGCTTTCTAGAAGATGTCAGATAGGTATTGAATAAAAGATTTATTGTAGCAGGGATCAGTTAATCTGGCTTTTTCCTCACCTAACCACGGATGGAGACATGCTTGGGAGTCGAATCATTACACACACACTCACACATAAGCATGTTACATCTAAATATAAGGACATATATGTATCTCTATTTATCAAGCATGTGTGAGTGGTTGTCACGCACGAGGTATTGCACTAGCTTATGTGTGTGTGTGTGTATATATATATATATATATATATATATATATATACGCTCGTGTGCGGAAACTGACAGATTATAAATGGCAAGTTTTAAACATGAAGGAGTGCAATTCAGACATTGGTACCAACGGTTTGAGTGATATACAATACACATTCTAAATATTCTCTGACAATATAAAGCCAAACATAGGAAACATTTTTAAATTCAGGGTAAGGGGTGCCTGGGTGGCTCAGTCAGTCAAACATTGGACTCTCAGCTTCGGCTCAGGTCGTGATCTCGGGGTTGTGGGATAGAGCCCCAGGTCGGGCTCTGTGCTCTGGGCAGCATCTGCCTCAGATTCTTTCTCCCTCTCTCTTCCACTCACCTTCTCTCTCTCTGTTTCAAGTAAATAAGTAAAACCTTTAAAAAAAATAAATTAGGCCTGAACATTTCTAAATCACACTCGATTTGGGGCTGTGTTCATTTTATATAATTAAAGTCACTGGGACTTGTTCTTGTTCTGGTTCTCAACTGCATATGGCACCCAGCCCTGGGCGCATGTGGGCGGATGCCTCCGGAGGACTTATAATTGGCTGAAGAGTATTTAGACCCTAGTCCTGACCTCGCGTATGCATTATAACTTATAATGTAGAATAGACTTGCTGGAAGAAACCTTAGTGATCACATATAATACGATTATTTCTAGAAGTGAAACTTTGCTCCAGCAAAGTGATGCGATCTGTGGAAAGGGCCTCCGGGTGGAGTTGATGGGATCCAAGCCTCTCCCGGGGCCCCAGGGCCCTTGGTCTCTCTCCTCCCTGCACATATCTGGGACATGAGGTCCTGGTAGTTCTCTCCTGGAGCTTCTCAGAGTTCTGAACATGCCAGAAGGAGACCCCAGCAGCCACGCAGGGTCTCTTGAGATCACTTTTATCTGTTGTATTCAACACTGTTCCACTTTGATCTGTTGTAGTCAAAGATCCCTTTTGAAGATGTAGCTCTGTGGAAGTTCTAGAATCTGAGTGAGGTTCACTGCGGTGGGGTCCGGAGCCCGTGACCAAGAAGGAAATCTTCAGACATCTTTGGTGCAAAATCATGGTTAATTAAAGCACAGGGACAGGACCTGTGGACACAAGGAGCTGCTGCCCCGGGTTGTGAGGGCTGGCAGGTTCTGTATGATGGGGTTGGGGAGGTAAGGAAAAGGTTTCAGAAGAGCTTTCATATGCTAAAGAGGACCTGCCCTCCTCGTGGTTCTTCCGTCTAGTCTAGCAAGGTATTAACATTAAGAGCCGCTGTGAGATTCCCGGAAGACTGTCCCAGTGTCCCAGCCGGAAGACTGTCCCAGTGTCCCACCCGGGAGTCCGGGGAGGGGGAAGGTTGCAGGGAGTCCCCTTTCTTTGTCCTCCCGCAGCCTTCGTTCCCTCATCAGCTCTGCCACTGGCTACAACGTATCTTCCAAACCCACACTTCTGAGGCTGCACGAGGAGATGCGATGCAGAATCAGACTAAGTCAGGCCTCGAGGCTGGGCTGCCCTGCCCACGCAGGATCGCCTCCCCTTCCCGCTCGCGGAGCCGTCTCTGCACACAGAGGTGAAGTCACTTGCCCAGAGTGAGAGAGAGACCAGAACAGAGCCCCAGTCGCCTTGACCTTAGTTCCTGTACTTCGACCTCAAACCTCAGCTAAGGCCGCCTACTGTGAGCGCGAAACCTGGACAGAAACAAGCAAACTGCTGCCTTTGGTTTCCCGGCGGGGACTTCAGAGGGCAGTGGGCAGACTCTGTGCAAGGACATTTCCAGATGAGCAGGCAGGCCTCCCTGCGAGACACTCTCTTAAAATAGGTCGGGAGGCCACGTGGGAGGAGGAATTTATGCACGTCCTCATCTGAAGAGATTATCAACTTTTAAAAACTTTTCAGCCAGCTGCAGCCCTCTGCCTGGACTTAACTCCGTCCTCACCATGGCAACGAGATTACCCACATTCTTCCTTTCAAAAGCACCCAATACAGTTTAACAAGCTTTTGTCCCTCATTTGCATAGTAGCCCAACCCACCCAGTCTCCATTCCTGCTTGCCCAGAGGACCTGAATGAGAACCACACTCACGACCTTCGGCCTGTATAATTCCGCTCTCCTCTTCAGATCTAGAGTCCTGATTCTCCCTGCACCTCTGTGTCCTGAATTACAATTCTAAGTGCCGGAATAAATAAATGTCTGCTTACTTCCATTTCCAGCGAATTCTTTCTTGGTGGCCAACTTGTTCACGCAGGTGTCAAACTCCTCAGAGCATAGGTAGTGCAATGTGGGGCAGGGACAGGTGAGGAACAGGAGTCGGGAGATGGGTGACAGCCGCAGGTGGGAGGGGCTGGGATTCGAGAGGCTGGGGACAGGAGTCGGAATCCTGGAAGAGACACTAATCCAGCTGTTGGCACCACACAGGATTGCGGATTGAGTTTCCACATCTTTAAACCAAGGAGCCGTCGACAGAGAAAGAGCGTTCGTGTTAGGAGACATGACCTTACAGCACAGGTGTGCCGTTCGGGGACATGCTTCTCTGGGTCCGTCTTCCAACCTCTTGAGCTGCTTGTGCACGAGGTATCTGTGAAATGGCATTTGTGAGGGTCAGTCTCAAAACGTCCGGGACAAAACGTAATTTCTCTGAGTGTGATCTGTGTGTACGTGATTCCTCTGCCATCAGAATCACGTGAGCACTTGTTGCCATAAATGCTCTGGTACATTCACCTCACCACACAATCAGAGTCTGCATTGTTCACAGCCACAGAGCCTCTGGTAAAAATTCAAAACTGGAACTTCTGTGTTTCTGCTTAGTATCCGAAGTCCACTAAGGGTAAGTAAAGATTCTGACCCCAAATAGTGCCGATGTCTGATGCTGACGTGTGCTTACACTGTTATGCTAAAATGGAATTACTCAAGTATTTTGGGGTCTTCTAGTTCCCACTACAGACATGGTCCAGAAATTTCACTAGGGCTACGGAGCAGCCTTTATTCCGTTGACCTTCCCTCCCCTTTACAGAGCTCCTCATACAGGTTAGGAACCATGTACATCCCTTCAGTCTCCCTTGACGGCCCCATGAAATGGTCTGTCACTGGGTTTCACTCCAAACTGCTAGGTCAACGTTAAGCAAGATTTTCATGAGATGGGAGGCATGTTGGTTCCCAGGGGAGGGGACACATGAAAAAATGTTCATCATCATTAGCCATCAGGAAGATTCAAATCAAAACTGCATTGAGATACCACCTTACACTAGTTAGAATGGCCAAAATTAGCAAGACCATAAGAAACACTATTGGTGGGAATGCAAGTTGGTGCAGCCACTTTGGAATACAGTGTGGAGGTTCCTTCAGAAATTAAAAATAGAGCTTCCCTATGACCCTGCAATTGTACTCCTGGGTATTTACCCCAAAGATACAGATGTAGTGAAAAGAAGGGCCATCTGGAACCCAATGTTCATAGCAGCAATGGCCATAGTCGCCAAACTGTGGAAAGAACCAAGATGCCCTTCAATGGACGAATGGATAAGGAAGATGTGGTCCATATACACTATGGAGTATGATGCCTCCATCAGAAAGGACGAATACCCAACTTTTGTAGCAACATGGACGGGGCTAGAGGAGTTTATGCTGAGTGAAATAAGTCAAGCACAGAGAGTCAGTTATCATATGGTTTCACTTATTTGTGGAGCATAAGGAATAACAGGGAGGACATGGGGAGATGGAGAGGAGAAGGGAGTTGGGGGAAATAGGTGGGGAGACAAACCATGAGAGACTGTGGACTCTGAGAAACGAACTGAGGGTTTTGGAGGGGACGGGGGTCAGAAGTTGGGTGAGCCTGGTGGTGGGTATTATGGAGGGCACGTATTGCATGGAGCGCTGGGTGTGGTGCATAAACAATGAATTTTGGAACACTAAAAAAAAAAATTAAATTAAATTAAAAAAAAAATTAAAAAAGAAAACCAGAGCCATCGTCAGAACACTTGAGACCTTCTCTAGGAAGTGTTGGTTTGTACTGGGCAAAGGAGAAGTTTTCAATGAAATTCAAATTTTTCTATAGTCTGGTGCCCTGGAATCCTCTGCATCCTCCGTAGACTGCTGGACTTGGGTTCCTGCTCTCTGCTATGAGCGATTTACCACATGCTCCAATACAAACAAGCCTCTTCCCTGCCTAGAGCTTATGTTCCCAATGCCTAGTCCCTTCATTGAAAATTTCCATTCTGAGGCCCTTCTCAGGTTTCAAAACTGATTTTACAATATTCCTTCATGTTAACTCTCTATTGAAGTACAGTAAGTCACAGCAACTGCTCCAAATACACCTCATTCTTTTCTACCCCTGGGCCTTTGCTTATGCTTTCCCAAGACCCTGTAATGTTCTCACTGTTCATGTATAGACAGGCATATTTCATTTTATTGCTCTTTTTTTGCATTTCACAGATACTGAAGTTTTTTACAAATTGAAGGATTGTGGCAAGCCTGCATTAAGCATGTGTATAGATACCCCCCTCCTTTTCCCAGCAGCATTTGCTCATTTCATGTCTCTTATATTTTGGTAACTCTCAAAATATTTCAAACTCTCTATTATTCTACTTGTTATGGTGATCTGCGATCAATGATTACCACTCTGAGAACTCAGATGATGGTTAGCATTTTTAACTGCAAAATATTTTTTAACTTAGGCATGCACATTGCTTATTTTAGACTTAATGCTATTGCACACTTAATAGGCTATAGTACAGCATAAACATAACTTTATATGCACTAGGAAACAACAACAACAAAAAATTCACTTGACTCCCTATATTGTGATATTTGCTTTGTCACAGTGGTCTGGAACCAAACCCACGATATCTCAGAGGTAGGTTATAATTTTCTTTCAGGTATAATTCAATCTTATATGGTTTGATAAGATTTTTCTCAATGTTTGAAGCCTCAGTGATCTCTTGTTACCCCTATACTTTCATCAAGGTTGCTCTCTGTGCTTCTTGTTTGGTACATGTTTCAGTTTTCTTTACAATATTCACCTTTATTATTACTTATGACCTTTGCCTAGATTCCAGAGCTGGCTGAATAGTATGTCTTTCCCATTCTGTTCTAAACCACCAAATTAAAGTGTGGAATTAAGACTTTCTGGGGTGGTGGTGTTAAACGGTGAATTAGCATTATGGAGGAAAAGATTATGAATTGAATACAGGGTATTTCATAAGAGTTAAGGTTATGCCAGGGAGAGGGAGAAAAATAGCAGTTGCTGATCGAGTTTTGGGTGCCATGAAGTACTCAGGGGTGGTGGTGCACCCAGGCGGCTGTGCAGAGAACTTTCTAATGGGAGACCTCTAATGGGAGAACACAGCTTTTGGAACAGAGCCCAACATGAGCTCAAGCTTGCAGATATTCATGGAGAAATGAATATGCCTCTTCTCCCTTTTGACCTTGAATGAATGTGAAATAAACTACTTGGACTGCCATAGACTAAACCCATAGACATATATGCAAAGAAATTCATCCAAATGGCTCCAAATGAAAATAGACATCCTTGTCAAATGAGGTGGAACACGTGAGCTGAAATTGAATGGTTGCGAATCAGATGTTCCCACTAAAAATCAGATCATTCAAGTCAGGGGACACCAGCAGTGTCACTGATGCCAGATGGCACTCATGCTTCCTTCCTGCACACCAAGCATCTGACTAAACATTTAGCCCGAGAAGCAAGAAGTCCTAGAATTTTTCCATCGTTGTTTGCATAACGTAGGGTAGTCATTCACATTTGTTTGTTTGTTTGTTTTTGCTCTTATTATCTGTATCTATTAAGTGAATAGATCATTACCCAACATGTCAGCCTCATGGGACTCTAAGTTCATATAAGATCAAGGCTCTGGACATAGTTTATAAATATTAAAATGCTACCACCCCCATGAGTATATTACACATTTGCAGAGCTGTTTTTACAGACAGTGAGTATTTCCATTGTCATGTTCATCAACACACTCTGCTTCAGGGGTTGTGAGGTTCTTTTAAGCAGTCAGGGTAACCTTCATCGCAGGGTTAGGTCGTTTGTGCGAAGAGAAGTATACCTTTTGTCATCCTGGATGTATTATTTGCATAGAATGGCATTTCTCCTTGTCTTGTTTAGGAGAGACTCTGCCACATAGAAAGAAATAGAAAAAAAGAAAGAAAAAAAATCCAGCAATAACAACCATAAACCAATTGATTAACATATTTGCAGATGACCTAATGCTGATGGCAACGTGTCTGCATGCAGGGAGCACAGTGTCTGACCTGTCCTTAGTGGCTGCAGTCAGGAGGGAAGATGAGGTCGTGTCTGATGTGATCACACATGGCAGAGGAAATAGACATGTCTAGAGGATGCTGATAGTTTAGAAAGAAAACTAAATTGAGTGTGGGAAGAATGTCAAGAGAAGTGTTATGAATCCTTCTCACACTGCTTTAGAGAGGTGGGTGGTGGGAGGTAGAAATAATCTTGCCAGAAATGAAGATAAGGGATTGATCTCTTTATTTAAACCTGTGCTCTATAATACACAGACAGCCCCCGATTTACAAGGGCTAGACTCAAACAATTTATCAACTTTATGATGGTGTGAGGCCAATCCCCATGCAGTAGAAACTGTACTTGGAATTTGGAATGCGGATCTCCTCCCTAGCTAGTGTTTTGCTGCCAGATTATCCTCTCTTGGGGTGCTGGGCAGTGGCCGCAGCCACAACCAACATACGGACCCTGGTTCTGCACCAGACAGCCATTCTGTCTGTCACTGCCAGCACAGTGTTCAATAAATTACATGAGAAAGACAACACTTTATTGTAAAATGGACTTGGTGTTAGATGAGATGATTTTGCCCAACGGTAGGCTAAGGAGAGTGCCAGGAGCATGTTGAAGGTGGGTGCAGCTGAGCTGTGATGGTCAGTAGGCTGGGTGTATTCCATACCTTTTTAACTTAGGATAAGTTTACTGGAACATTACACCCCTGTAATTCAAGGCAGATCTATATGCGTATTGATTATTAGTTAAACATCCCAGCAGGTGGATGTGACAAGAAGTCCAATGACATGCTACCATTTCTACCACTTTGGCTGCCCCTGGAATCCCTTCTCGGATTGAAAGTCTGGAGGGAAATGTACAGGCCTGGCCATCAGGGGCTCTGACTTGGAGATCTGGCTTTTCCTGTGTGATTTTCTATGTGTCTCTGGGGAATTATTTTTTTCTTTCTGTCTCTCAGTTGTCTCTACCATAAAATGAGGGATTGGGACCACACAGTCTCTACTGTCCCTTGAAGTTCTATTCTCTCGTGAGTTTAAAAGAATATTGACTCTCTGGGGCCCCCCAAACAGACACTTATCCAGCCAGTTACTCCCTTGGGGATAAGTCAGTGGCAGAAGTCCCTACTGGGTGCGGCCATACTCTGAGGGCTCAGAGAAATGGTTTTAGAGGCCAAGGAAGAGAATAAAGTTGGGCTCATTTCCAGCAAAGGGAATAAGGAAAGGAGTGTGGATCAGGATTCAGACTCCTCTGAGTAGATCATGAGCTTTGAGATTTTCACCCTATAGGAAGATGGTTCTAGAAAGAGCCTCCCCCCACGTGGAAGGCCTGACTTTGAATCCTTCTCCTTCACCCACCGTATATGTAAAGTTACTGTGTCAGAAGCTCTGTAAATGTACATGAAAGGTGGGTGAATGACATGGGGGATCCTCAAATATTTAATCTTATTCAACCTTCACATGGAAGATGACAGGCCTCTGCCACAGCTTCTCCACTCCATAGGTGGAGAGCAAACACAGCCAGGGGCGATATGTAAATGGGTGAGTACGCCTGGGCTCCAATACAGCTTCATTTTTGGACGCTAAAATTTAAATTTCCGATAGTTTCAAGAAATAGTCTTCTTTTGATGCATTTTTCAACCATTATAGAAGGTAAAAGCCATCCTTAGCTTTCAGTTCATACACAAATGGGTAGTGGTAATGGCCCAGATTTGACCCACGGGTCAAGGTTTGCTAATAGCTGGTGTAGAATAGCAGGCATGGATTTTGAAGTCATTCAAAACTGGGTCCCCATTCTGGCTGTACTTTTACAAACAGCTATGTGACCTTAACAAAGGTACTTTCCTGCCTAATATCAGGCTGTTTTTCTTAGCAAATGTAGATGCTGAGTCAATCAGGAAATTAAACACAAAGAAGGATCTAGAACTGGACACAACCTTTTATTTTCTGATAGAAAGTAAACATTCTTCCTTTCCCCCTTCTCTGCTTCCACAGTGAGGAATAAAACTGGGGTAAGAACATTAACTGGTTCAAAATTTGCCCTAAGGATTAAATAAAATTCCTTTGAAAGTTCTAAAATAACTGCAAAATGTAAGATTTTTAAAATCAATATTTACTGAATATATGACTTAGTTCATAGTATGTCGTGCTAAGTACAGCTACTGTACAAAGATTTCATCCTGCATGAACTCACTGAACCCTCAGATCAACCCTAGTAGGTAAGATCAATAAATACACTTCAGGGACTAGAAACAGATCTAGGCCATCCATGGACTCTTGTCCTAGGCTAAGAGTAGTAAGCACTGCACCCAGATTTCAAAACCAGGAAATCTGACTTCAAGATTTATCTTTAACCACTTTGCTTTTTTATTATCTGACTCAGTCAGATATGGACGTGAACTCTGGGTGAGCTGGAAAATGGTATACTAGCTCACTGTGGCAATTGACTGGTTCTCTTTCTCACTTCCAGTGAGCAAACCAGGAGTGGTGATGTATCATATTTATCATACAGAACTGGACCCGGAGTCAAATGGGAGCAGAAAATGTGGTGCTTCCAACGTTCATGATGCAAATTCAATGTGCGGCTAACCCGTCATTCCACACAGCTCCAAGTCCATTCTGTGAGAAAGAGGGGTACAGTGTCCATAAATAAATGTAGTGTGGAAATGTAATCCCATCAATGTCTCTTACAGCACCTGGAACTACACTCTTCTTAGTTGAGCAGAACCAACACTTGAATGTATTTAACTCAAGCAACTGATTGATAGGAATAAAAATGGTCACAGATTCATTACTTGAAGAACCTTAAAAATGCTATGCATTGCTATTTGTGGATATAGAACACATATATTCAAAGAGGAAGTTAGGTGAATTCACAGCTAGATAGAGCAAATGACTGAATGAGGAACAGGCAGCTAATCACATATTCAAAGTCTTTTATTTTTGAAATCACACCATTTAGCCACTTCACTTGAGGACATCTGTAAGTTGGTTCTTTTAAGCCTCGAAGCTGGTTTTTACATAAGTACTAGGATAAAGCTAAAATGGCTTCCATTCACACAACAAGCCTCCAAAAATAATTGGCTCCTTTAAGTGGACAATTTCATTTCTCCTTTTGTTTATAACAGGCATCTCCAGGAGGATAAAATTGGTACTCAGCTGGCTTTGGTTCCAGTGCTGTTTTCTTGCACATTAATGGGGAAGTATTGGGGCGGCTTAGTGACCCTGAATGCAATTGGATTTAATGAAAAAAAAAAATCAGCATCTTCTTTTCATTTCTGTACACATATTTTGTATTTCATTTGCTCTATTTCAAGATATAACTGCATAAATCTATAGCTTTACTTTGGTTGTGTAAAATGACACCATGATTATAAATGACAAGGAAATTATGCATCAGGGTTCACTTTCTAAGAGAACAAAGATACCTGAGTTCACTCTAAATTATTGTCATAATGTCATTATTATTTTTATTATTCAAAAAACCAAAGGCTTCTAACTTCTGACTGTTGCACGTCCAACAAGGACTGTTCTATAAGCAACTTAAGTTATAAGTCCAAACTAGAATCTAAGAATATGCTGGTTGTTAGCAGATCTATATTCATTTTTTGAAAGACGAAAAGACAATGGTTTCTCTTCATCTGAGGACTCCCGCATCATGACTTTTTCACTGGTCGTTCAGTGGTGGGTTTTCAAGCCTTAATTATAGGCACATTCTTCCTATTGTCTCCATGTGGTACAGGACAAGGAAACACAATTAGTCACATATTATAATTAACCTTCGTGGTCTGCATGCTTTTGTAGATTTGAAGGACTAGCTGGAAACCATAACATCCTTTGTATTACAAGGAGTGAGTCCTGGGATTCATCAGAATGAATAATCAAGGTAATTTATTCTGACAAGAAAGGTACATTGTTTTCCACATGCAGAAGACCCGCATGAGGAGGAATTTAGGTATGAAATATAAACTGCAGATAAGTGACATTTACTTATTAATTCACTTCCTTCCATGTCTGTATCTTTGTATTTCTAACTTCCTCCTTCCCTCCTTCCCTTTTTCCTTGCCCGTAATCAAGCTTTGTGGCAGACAATGGAACATCAAGATGACTTCACCTTAGTGGCTACTGGATTTATTTTTTTCAAACGACCAAAGCAATTCACTCTTGTAGCAATGAGCCACAATGTTAAAACTATGCATTATATCCTCATACATAAAATTATTTTTTAAGTGTTTCTTTATGGAGAATTATGTGTTAGGTGCTGAGAATCTGATTAAAAATGGTGCATATCTAAGACTTAGATATAATGACATTGTGCATTTATCTATGGAGATGGGGTAGACCAGAGTTGAAGTTCTGACGTCTTCAGGTCATACATGTGTGAATCTGGACAAACTGGGTAAAACTGTGAAACCCCTAGTCGAACCTTTATATCTTCAGTTATAAATGTGGGCTCATAAACTCATATCATGGGATTTCAACTAAATCCTAAACTGATTAAATAAAACACATAATGGCTAGTAGGAATTCAAAAATTGTTTTTGTATGGCTCATCTTGCTCTTTCCTGACCATTTCTGGTCTGGGAACCAAGTAGGGTGTCCACTTGCTCTCCAGGAAAGTAGGGTACTCATCATGAAACTCCATTAGTCAGACAAAGAGCAGCATATCCAAACTCATGGTTTTGGGTCAAGGAGATTTTTACAAATATTTGCTATTGAACAAAGTAATGTACTGTTGAATCAGTAATGAACCATGGCCATTAATTTAATGTACATATGTGGACCTCTAAGGCACCACACTATGGATAATTATATAACTTGTAGGAAAAAATAATAAAAAAAAAAAAAAAACTGGTGTTGGCAGCACAAGATTCAAAAATTTCATATGTTATTCATAAAAATAATAAGAAAATAGAGATCTAATAAAATGGTAACAGTTTTACACATGGTAAATGGATGAAAAGTATATAAATACTGCAATGAATGTGTCCCTTTTGCCTTGAAAAAAACGTAGAACTTCCATATAGGATTGGGCTTCCGAAGAGTTCTCCCATGGACGTTGTCACAAAGTGGGGGAAGGAGGGTTACCCGAAATAGAATGGGAAATAATCAGGCCACCTGTGCAGGGGTGAGGCTCTTTTCACTAGGTGGTGAAATGCTATCACTCATAGGGGTTCGACATGTGTATATTTTCTGCATTCCTATGGGGCTAAGTTCAAATGAAGTGTTCCTTATAAACGGCATTGAATCAGTGAAGAAGTAGGCTTTTGCTCAAATGGTTTCTTTCTACAACAATTGCATTGGAACAAATTCTGATTTTCACAGATGCCATATATGGCTGCACTAACCATCAGTCTCATATAACATATTAGTAATGAAGTTATCAGTTTTTGTTTACAAAAAGAACCATGCAGTTAGAATGACTTTGTGGTTTATCTTCCCAAATTCGCTATTAGTAATAACAATGGATAATAGGAAAAACCAGGATTATCCTTGACAACTAGAACCTAACTCATTGGTATAAGAAAACATATATTTTCTTTAATGTACACCACTTATTTGAGAAAGATAAGTGCAAAATACTTATCCTATCAACCTTTTTATTTTTTTTTTCCTAGGATAGGGGGAAAGGCAGAGGGAGAGAGAAAGAATCTTAAGCAGGCTCCACAGACAGCACAGATCCTGACCCGGGCTGGATTTTATGACTCTGAGATCAAGACCTGAGCCAAAAATCAAGAGTCAGACGCTTAACCAACTGAACCATACAGGTGCCCTTATCCTATCAACTTTTAGCGTATTACCCTAAATATGTGAATTTTCCTTAAATAATAATTGTTTATGATATCTTATAGATCTTTATGATCCTTTCCATATCCACTAAAATAGAAGTTCCATGAAGGCAGGAAACTGACATTAGTGTTCAATGACACAGAACCACAATAGAGCCTGGAATGTCTTTGACATATGATAATAATAATTGTTGAATGATTGATTCATTCAATATATTGATTAATGGTAAAGGTAGAGGATATTGGCTGGATTTACACAAGTCAAATTGAGAGAGAAGGGGTAGTGCTGAGACTCTCTAGGATTATCTACTCTTATTGTTTTACCTCAGTAACCTAAGAATACCAAGCAAAGGTAGACAATGGGAAAATATAAAGCACCCTTTGGCAGTTTCTCTCTAATGAGTATTTTAACAAAAAACAAAAAAACAAAAAACATCAAAAAAAGAAAAATTTAGACTGAGAATAGCCAACACAATATTAAAGAGAAGAACAAAGCTGGAGAAACGGCATTGCCTGAATTCAAGATTTATTGTAAAGCTACAGAATACAAGTCAGGATGGATTCGCATCTTCACCCTTCCTTGGGATTTTCTGTTCTCTTCATTCTAACACTGATTTCAGTTTTTATTACCAGACTCTGAAATGATTGAACACCTCTACAGGAGCCATTTTGATTTCTTCTTCTTTGATTTTTACTAGTTAGGTGTCATTTCTTTTTGATTTGTGCTCTTTATGTATTCTAGAACACTTGTTATGTGTGCTAGCCATAAGTTCTCCCTCTCAGTGGCTTGTGTTTTGTGATGGTTAATTCTTTCTGTTCCACTTCAAGGAATGGTGGCAGGTGGCCTTTGGACTTGAACTGCAACTCTTCCTTGGTCTTAGACTGTCAGCCTGTCCCATCAGATTCTGGGTTCACCAAGCCATTTCCATAAAATCAGATAAATGTATGTCTCTTTCTCTATCTTTATCTCTCTTTATTTTTTCTAGGAATTAGTGTTCTAGAATAGGGAAACTTTGTTTAATCACACACATGCTCATGCACTCACACACACCTTATTGGTTTAGTTTCTCTGGAGAACCCTGACTAATATACCTGTCTAGAAGTTCTTAATTTCAATGTGGCCAGCTTTATTAACACATATTTCTATTTTTAGTGACTTTTGTGTCCTGTGGCAAAATTATTTTGCTACCTGGATATACTGAAGGTATTTTACTATATAACACAGAAACATTATTTTCTTTTAATTTTTAACATTTTAATTTATGTAATACACCTGGAAAATAATTTGGTTTATGAAGTGAAGTGGAGGCAAATTTTCAGTTGTTCTTCCTACTGATAACCATCTTTCCTGGCAATATTTATTGTAAGCAGCATTTCTTACCTACCACTTTCAAGTGACATCTTTGCCATAAGTCCAGTGTGCAAACATGCCTGAATTTCTACCTGAGCCCTTCTGTAATTCCAATCATCTGTCTTCCATTGCATCGGTTGCATAGTATCTTGCTCATGGTTTTTATATTAAACACGGACATCTGGCAGAGCAAATCTCCCCACTATGTTCTTCTTCAAACATTATTTTACTGCTCTTAACCCTTTCCTCCCATATAAGACTTAGGATCAATTCATCGTTTTCCACCCAGATACAGTGGAATTTGGATGGAAAGTACATGGAAGTTATAGATATGTTTACAGAGAAACATATCTACAAGTGGTCCTCCACTTTTTAAATACAGTATGTTTACATTTATTTAATTTATTTATTTTATTTCAGAAGTACTTTGTGGCTTTCTAAAGAGGCCATATAATTTTATGACATCTAGTCTTCTATGTTTGATGATTTTAATGTAATTGTAATTTTTTTAAAAAATTCAATTTGTCACTGATTGGTTCTGGTATACAGAAATGCATTGATTTTTGTATATTTGTCCAATAATCTTGCAAAATTCACTTATAAATTCTGATAACATAAGTGGAAATTTCTGAATATTTTATGTACACAATTATTTCACCTGTGATTAATGTCTTGTTTTTTCTTTTACAAAACTTAGGCTATTTATTTATTTATTTATTTATTTATTTGTTTATTTATTTATTTTTAAAAGATTTTATTTTAAAGTAACCTCTACAACCAACAGGGGGCTTGAACTTCCAACCCTGAGATTAAGAATCACATGGCTTACCAGTTGAGCCAGCCAGGCACACTAAACTTAGGCATTTTTATATATTTTTCTTGCTTTGCTGTGCTTGCTAGGACTTCCAGTAAAAATTTAGTTTTAAGTTGTGATAATAGGCAGGCTTATTCTATTACAGTTTCACAAAAAATATTTCTACTTTTAAAAATTTTTAAATGAAGTATAATTGAATGGACACTATTACACTAGTTGCAAGTGTACAGCACACTAATTGATTTGACAATTACATACTGTAAAATTCTCACCACGGTGTGTGTATGGAAATATTTATACTTTCCATTATCAAAGGAGATGTTGGCTTAATTTTCAAATTAAGAAAAGTTCACTTTTATTTTTAGTTTATTAAATTTACCTCTTGGTAATTTTTTTTATCCAAGGTTCATTCTGAATCTATGAAAATAATGATTTTATCCTCCATTTGGCTATGTGATAAAAATGGTAATTGATTATTAAACTATCTCTGTATTCCCAGAATAAACTCATTGTAACTGATGTAATTTAGGTAATAGATAGTTGATAGGTGATAGATAGATAGATAGAGGGAGGGAGAGAGAGACAATGAGAGAGATTTTTGCCTCTGATTACAAGGAAAATGAGCTTATAATTTTGTTTTTACGGTACTTCTGGGTTTTGTTGTTAGCATCATACTGACTTCATGAAATGAGCTGCAAATTTTTCCTTTTATTCTCCGAACAAGTTTGTGTAAAGCTTCTCAAAGCACTGTTTAATCTTACAGGTGTGGTTTGTATTTGCTGTGCTTGTCCTTTCTAGCTGTAGCGACTGTGGGGAAAGAAATATGCCTAGGCTTTTCAGAGATTCTTAGGTTCTGGCTCTGATTTTATGACAATCAGCACAGTGACACTACCTGGTTATCCAGGGATAAATGAAGTTTGGTCGAAGTCCTTCTGACAGTGGGTCCAGTGTAGCTAAGGACCTAGCCAATGATCTGAAATTGCCAAAATCTTCCACTGGCTTCCTGACCTGTTGAGTGAAGGCAATTATGCAAATAAGAGACAAGAGGAAGTACTAGTTTTTTGCTCTCCTTCCAAGAAAGAACATGGAAAGTAGGACTACCTCCCTGAGGAAATTAGGGCCACCACTAAAGTCTAACAACATAGGGTTGTTTATTTCTGTTACAGTCAGATTTAACTCTGGCCTGTGCATAAGGCAGATGACTTTTGGAGGATGGCTGTGGATTGTCCTAATCAGTGGTGACACCCATGACAGTGGCTAATCCAGGTGTTGTACATTTATTGGAATGAATTAACACTGTGCCAAGCACCTAGTCAGCTCTTATTTATCCTAAAAATGGATTTTCCTTTCTGCCTATTTGGAAAACTACCAAAGGCATCATGTTCACCATGTAGAAACAACAGAACACCTTTATTGTCTTATTCAGGACAATACGCCAATTCTCTTGATCCTTTTCATAATTCTCTGTAGGTATCTTGATAACCTTGACATTCTATGAAATATTCTGCTGGTTATCTAATCATCATGCTGTTTATATCTGATATGCAGGAACCACTAAGAAAGTTGGATGCCTTGGTAAGATGCACATGATCTGCAAAGAGGATGATAAACCACATAAAAATTCAGTGGCCCACATCTCACTGAAGATCGTGGGAGTCCAGAGGATTGGGAAATGCAGGCACATTCCCTCTGAAGTCAAAGAAAACTTATTGCACGTTGTACTCTCTGCCAGTATAACAAAAACTAGGATGATGCTGAGTGAGTCTTTGGATCTTGGAGGTGATATACGGATCATCATATCTGCTACCCTAACTCATTTTCTGTGTAACCCATTAGACTACCAGTTTTTAATAGATTTTGACAAAAGAAAGAATTTGCATCAGGCTGGCCTTCAGTTTAAGCATCTCTTCCACATGAGCACTTGGATTAAATAGATTCAATGAAATTCAAAGTATCTCTACAAAATTCCCCTTTTGATATGCCCCAATCAGAAGATTATAGAACACACTGTGTTTCCACACAAAGCCAAACTTTCTATTTGAAGATAACTACTGTCTTTTTGAAAAAAGGATCTCTGACTTGCTATTGTATCCTGAAAAGACTGAATTTCTGACCATTGGACATCAATGGCCAGTGATTCTGAGAGGCCCTTTCTTGGCTGGGTGCCATCTGGCCCATTAAGTCAGCACATGCCCAGCAGAAATTCTTCACTAGCAGTATATAAGGGATCATGTTCAAGCTGGTTTAGAAGTCTGAAGTAAGTTGTATGGTTGCACCAGCACCTGGCTCACAATCCCACTGACATCTATCCCATTACAGTGCCTTTTTTTTTTTTTTCAATTCCCATTTGTGACATTATGGAAACTGCTTATGTATGAGCAGTTGACGAAGAAAAAACAAAACACCCACATGTTGCTGAGGTCTACTTCAGATGGCTATGATAGATATGCTGGCATCCACCAGAAGATCAAATGTTCCAGTTTTAGAGATCAGGAGTGTTTCTGAAAAACTGGCATGATGGAAAACATTCTTCGTAGACAGTACTTTGAGAAACATAGCTTTCTGCCTTGTTGGACTTGAAGTTGGTTAGATGCACAGATGTTCATTAACCCATGAGTAGATGTTAATGTTTCAGTTAGATAGTTATGGCCTTGGAAGTAATAAATTAGAATTTGGATACAAAAGGTCTGCAGGAGAGGTATATAGATGGTCCTACTGAGATGGACACAGAAACCAAAGATATTTGTATTTGACAGGACTTCTCACCAAATTCAGAAGCCTCTCAATAACGTAATATACAAGTTTCTGAAGTAACAATCAGCCTCCTTCCTAGTCATTGTTGTGCTTTCTTAATAGGAGCATACACAAACTGCCCTTAGTGGCAGACTTGCTAGCTATGGATTTACCAGTATGGACTTCCAAGTTTGGACTGGCCATATTACAACTGAGTGCCTAACCTGCCAATAGCTTAGACTGATGGTAAGTCCCCAGTATGACAGCATCTCCTTATATCCTTTGATAACTTTGTGCCTCTTTCATCATGAGGAAGGCAGCAAATTTTCTCACTGAAAGAAACAAAATCATTGATATATATTTCCCTTCTCTGTCTTCAGTGCTTCCTGAAGGACCAAAGTTTGTTAATTTACTTATAGCTATGACTGTGCTTATTATTAAATTGAAATAATAATGTTAGTCATTATAAAAAAGTTATAATCGACGATTATCTCTTATGATTATTATATCGCTATATTACAAATTATTTAAGTTTAAAAATAAGTAGGAAAAGTGAAAATAAAATTTTAAGTGAATTACATGTATCTCAGAGTTACCAGCTCTATTCTGTGATCACGAATCTTTCTAACACTAAAAACCAATCTAATGGGACTCTGTTCAGAATGATCTGATACAGTAAAAAAAAATAGTAAGGCAAAGATGACCAAACATCATAACGTTTAAAGAATGGAAGACTCTGGAATCTTCATATAAATTCTGATTGACAGCACCCAGAAGGATTAGTTGCACAAACTCAGAACTTCCAGCAACCACAGCAAACCCATTTTCACCTGACCTTGTCCTCCCCTCCCACATGCACACAGATGAAGGAGAGCTGTCCCTCCCTAAATTGGCACAGTGGAATAGATGCCCATGTAAAAAGCTCAGAGCTCTGTTCCACCAGACACCCTCCAGCAGAGTTGTGGGTTTGTTTTGAGTACTAATCGGATTTCAAGAGGATTTTTTTTTTCTTCATTTCTTGTAGTGTTGATCTTACACCAGATTCACCTCTCATGTTAACGTCAATCATTCATTTCATTAACCTATAAATATATATAGCTAAGATGCTCAAAAAGTAATTATACCTTTTAGATTTTTAAAATCAGTAACAACTTTGTGATTTTTCTTATATCTATTTAAATAATGCACTAAGGTTTTAACCTATACTGAAAACAACTTGTCATATACTGAGGATCTGTTAAAACCCACAATTAAGGGGTGCCTGTGTGGCTCAGTGCGTTAAAGCCTCTACCTTGCGCTCAGGTCATGATCCCAGGGTCCTAGGATGGAGCCCCACATCGGGCTCTCTGCTCAGCAGGGAGCCTGCTTCCTCCTCTCTCTCTGCCTGCCTTTCTGCCTACTTGTGATCTCTGTCAAAAAAATAAATAAAGGGGCGCCCGGGTGGCTCAGTGGGTTAAGCCTCTGCCTTCGGCTCAGGTCATGATTTTAGCGTCCTGGGATCAAGCCCTGCATCGGGCTCTCTGCTCAGTGGGGAGCCTGCTTCCCTCTCTCTGTCTGTCTCTCTGCCTACTCGTGATCTCTCTGTCAAATAAATAAATAAAATTTTTAGAAATAAATAAATAAATAAAATCTTAAACACACATACACACACACAATTAAGAATAAGAAAATATGAGTTCAGGTGAAGGGGAAAGGAACCACACTATGTTTTGGGCATCTAATAACTACCCACATGTATGGGAGGCACTCCACATACTCACTTTTCATTAAATCCCTATTGTCTCACAAATATGAACTATTTTTTTTTCACATTTTGCATATGAAGAAATGGAACCTAAGAAAAGTCAATTCATTTTATCCAGATCACAGAGTATATGTACTACCTGTCCTTTGAGAACATGGGCTGTGGACTTTTTTATTGATTTTATTCCCAGGACTTCAAAGAGTGCCTACAACAAGGCATAGGAATTTTAAGAAAATGTGTCAAATGAATGAATTTCTGGAAAATAAAAAAAGGACTGTGTATCCACAAAACCATCTGTCTCCAACCTCTCCTCATTTGCACTCTACTGGAAAGACTTCTTTGATTAAAAAATAAATAAATAAACAAACAAAAATAAATAAATAAATCAGAGTAAGTTTGAAAGTTTGACTCTTAGAAGAATTTTTAGTTTGTTTCTAATTAAGATTTCTTTGATGACAGAGAACATCACTCTAATTCTGGGCATGGATATTAGAATTTCTAGGTCAAGGATGACATGGTCTTCAAGTCGCAGGCTCTCACTCATCTTCTTGCCAGTGGCAGTGAAGCTCTTTAAGGTCTTTAGAGTCTCCGTGGTGCCCACAATCTGCAGGAAGTTTAAAAAAAAAAAAGGAAAACCAAACAGAAGCTTGTGCTGGGACTACAAGCTCTGAGGCTCCACAGAGCCACCTCATTCTTTTCGGAATTCTGATCTTTGCATATATTGCCATGTTAGAAGTGTAAACTCCTGAATTAAGCTTCTTAACTTGGTTGTTGGTATGGTTTAAAGTAGAAGCTGGCAAATCCCCCCCACCCGTTTGCGTCAGTGTGTTTTATTCTCATTCCTGTACGTTTTGTCTGTGATTGTTTCTGAAGCACAGGACCGTTCTGGAGTCTCGGTATATACTGCGCCAGGACAGACCGATGGTGTTGCACGGACGTATTTCTATTCAACGCCACACTTCGCTAAGAACATTCAGAGATATTCTTCCTAACAAAAGAAAAACGGACAAAAATACAGAATCCTCTGAGCCAAAGGAGATGGGCCTGGAATAAATTCAGTTGCAAACAACCGCCTCAACCCCAGCTCAGAGAGACAAAGGTTTGAAATTCAACACAGCGTTTTTTACCCAGCCTGGAGACAGCCAACATGTCCAGAAGTATAGCTAAAACAATGAAGCCATTTTTCAGAAATCTATTGATAACATGCTAATTACAGAGTTAATTTGTACACATATGTAAATAAGACCAATACCAATTATTAGGAACCAAAAGACATGTACATCACAGAAGATTCCTTGAGACACAGACAGAGCTCAGAATGCACATGCAAGGAAGCAGATGAAGGACAAAACTTCCTGTCACCTATTGATATTAGAATTTGTTGCCAAAACTACCTAGTTTGAATTGGGAAGTGAGCCTCTTGGATATAGGTTCAGCTCCCTCATTTACTAACCTAGGAAGTCACTCTACTTCTTTTGAGTCCTGGTTTCCAAATATACCCAACAAGAAACATAATAATACTTTCCTCATCCCGCCTGCCAGCAGATTGAATGAAATTGTTCCAAAGTGCTTAGAAAAGTAGGTTGCACATGGTAATCTCTCAATGTATGTTAATTCTTATTACTTTATTTTTGATAGTCTATTTTCCATAAGCACATAAAATAAAATAGACATTAAATATGTATTTTGTAAATTTTAGACCATGAGCATAGCAAGACTCAAAAATATTCTAGCTATTATCACAAGTGATTTTATTAATAGACCCTTTTAGATGTTTTTAAAAAATAGACTTTTTCCTGATTTAGCCAATTTCCCTTTTAAGAGATTTCCCTAGCCTCACCTTACATTTCAAAACACTGAAAGCATTTCTGTAGAAATGAAGGGAGTTACTGCAAACTTAGTACCTATGTCCTGCCTGGATGGAGTGGGTTCTATCAAATATCTTAATTACAGGCATTTTGTATGTCTTCCTTATCCAAATGCACCTAAACCCGTGGGGGACATACATGACTGAGTGTGACTTTGTAGATTCAAATGTTTATGGATGGTTCCATATCTAGATAGATTGTGAGGCAATTAGACGAGGAGAGAGCCAGGTCATCTTTTTTCTCATGGCCGGCTACGTCCGCTAACCCAGCTCTTTATCAGTGATAAATATGGCATGTTGACTGGTTGCTGAGTGGCTTAGAGGTGTATTTCTCATTTGTTTCAGAGTATGGACAGAGAAAGAGTTTATCTACTGCATACCTTCAAGCACCCCAACAGAAAGAACATCCCTAGATATCCAAACGGTGGTGTGAAGGACAGCATGGGCACAGCAGGGCAAGCAGCACTCATTTCAAGGTGACTTTAAGAAGATGTGTTTCTGGGGCACCCGAGTGTCTCAGTCTGTTAAGTGACGGCCTTCGGCTCAAGTCATGATCTTAGGGTTTTGGGATCAAGTCCTGTGCAGGGCTTCTTGCTTAATCAGGAGCCTGCTTCTCTCTCTGCCTGCTGCCCCTCCCCCCACTTGTGCATTCTCTCTCTTTGACAAATAAATAAATAAAATCTTAAAAAAAAAAAAAAAAGATGTGTTTCATCTACGTTGCTGTTTACGGCAGATTGATTTCCAAAACATTTTATTTCACATATTTTTTTATTATTTTAAATAATTTGCTTATTTGTTTATTTATTTATTTGAGAGAGAGAGAGAGCATGAGATCCAGACAAAGAGCAGAGGAAGAGGGACAAGCAGACATTGAGCTGAGCATGGAGCTCAGTGTGGAGCTTGATCCCTCGATCCTAAGATCAAGACCCAAGCTGAAATCAAGAGTCTGATGCTCAACTGACTGAGACACCCCAGTAGCCCAAAACATTTTAAGATCATTTTGTCAACATAGATTTTAATATTTTTCGAAGTCAAGCTAAAAAGTAAAAAAAAAAAAAAAAGTGTTCTTCATTGGAAAAAATAAAAATAAAGATTTTATTTATTTATTTGACAGAGAGATCACAAGTAGGCAGAGAGGCAGGCAGAGAGAGGGGGGAAGCAGGCTCCCTGCTGAGCAGAGATCCCAATGAGGGGCTCAATCCGAAGACCCTGAGATCATGACCTGAGCCCAAGGCAGAGGCTTTAACCCACTGAGCTGCCCCAGGAAAAAAAAAAAAAAAAAAAAAAAAAAAAAAAAAAAAAAAAAAAAAAAAATTTTTGATTGTGGAGCAATGAGTGCCAATTTAAAATGAATTAACTGCAGCTTTTCCTTCACTGACTACATGAAAATACAAGCAGATTACAAGCTTCAAAATAAAGACATGCTTCTTGTTTAGGTATTTTCTTAATTTCCATTTACAGTCAGAATTCTATCTAAATAAGATGGAAGCAGATTTTTCTTTTTTTTTTTTTTCCCCTTCCTGACTTACCTTTGGACTTGGGAAACCTTGGCAATAACTGTTTGAACGCCAGAAGGTATATGAATATCATTCTGTATGTATCCAGTGCTCGAGATGTCCGATGTAAAAATCCAATAAGTCTTTCTCCTTAAAGAAAAGCTATTTACAGTGAGCTTTCCCCCTCAAGGGGACATATTTACTGGCTCTATGTCAATAATTCTGTGGAGGAAGCATGGAGATTATAATGGGAAAAAAATGGCAAAAGATAGAATTAGTAGAATTGTGAGTTTGAGTTTTCTTACCAACGGTGAGGGTAAAACTGAACTTTATTCTGAGAATTGTCAATTGCAGAGTAAATGTCTTTCCATAGTTTAGTTTTTGTGAAGCATAATGGTATATATAGAATGGTATATATGAAGAAGCGGCATATAAAGTAGGAAGAATTTGCAAATATAATCATTATTATTTCCCTTATTGGAGTAGAAATGGTCCACAGAGGTAAAGAAAAGGGAAAACCAGATCTAAATAAGCTCATTAAGTTATATTCCAGTATACAGTTAGATGTCGATGTGGGCAAACATACAGAGAGTCTGAAGATGGATTTTCCCACGTTTATGTAAGGTTGGCTACATACCGGCCATTTCTTGCAGGTAAAGATCTGATGATCCTATAGTTCTCAGAAACCTCAAGGCCATCTATTCCTTCCCGGTCAGACCCTCTAGTCATCTCGGCAACATGCCCTCCAGGTCATTTTTAGGCACATTAGTGCCTAAGGACAGGACATTTACAATGGACAGAGAATGTTTCTTCTGGAACAGCCCTAGTGGAAGAAGGTTCATAGACAGTGTGAAGCACAGAGAGGAGGGCACCAAGTATATCTGAGTGTTTCAAAACCATGTTCACGGGTCCCAGTGCCTCCAAGAGCAAGAATGTCCTCCCTTTCTCAACTCTATTCTGCCATCATCATCACATGGCCACGTGGTCACAGAGGAGTGAGCCTTGCACTGGGCCTTCATAATTAATGGGGAAGTATTTACTCTGAAATAATATTTCCTTCATCTGTTCTCTCAGACCAACATTCTGACTTTTGTATCTTTCCCAAGTTCCATGATTCTTTGATCAGAGGCTCTATATCTCAAATAATACAAAAGAGGAAAGTTGACCAAGACAATGAAGGATTGCTTATCATTGCCAGGTGGTTGTTCAGGGTACAGGGAGTACCTGATGACGGAAGTGTGTGACACAGTTTAATCCAGGACTACCTGTGGCTACACAGACATGGATTCCTTGTAATGGTGAGTGTGGACATGGGGGCCACTCCCGAAACACTTTAACTTACCTTCTAAAATCTAAATCCCGTTGCACAGCCTTATACCACACGATACACTGGATTTAGACTCTGTAAAATTATGTAAGAGTGTTTTACGGGTGGTATCATTTAGAACTGCATTTTCTATTCTTTACTTTTAAGGATCCATGTTTGCATAGTCCAGATTGCTCTTGTATGAAGCAATGATACAGGACTGTTTCATTAGATATTTCATTATATCTTAAATAAATTTACTACAAAGCTATAACAGAAACAGTCTCCCATCAGCATCAGGGTAGGTCATTGATAGATCATATAAATCATTGGAATAGAATTGAATTTTTGTAAATGAACACCTACATCTAAGGTCATCTATGGAAGAGAATGTGTGCAAACCTAATATCTGATAAAGGCCTGGATGCCATTGACTTTCAAGTTTTCTTTCCCATACATTTCTATGTATAAGAACTCAAGGACCTGAGACAGAGAAAGACCTATTTACTCTGAATTCAGGCCTTTCTTCTACCTTTCCAAGGTAAAGAGAGATGGACAACCCAAGAAGAAATTTCCCTTTTCTTCTTTAGCACCATGACCAATTTTAGGCAGTTTCTCTTGGCTGTCTTTCTCCTTTTGGCCCTTCATGGCACAAAGGGAAAGGGAAAAAAAAAAAAAAAGGAAATATATGAGATCTCTATATATCACACACTTACCAGGGAAAACCAAGAACCCCTAGGAGAACCCAAATTTTTAAGGAAACATAAGCCATGGTACAAATTGTCTAAAATGTAACTCCAGAAAAGAAGCAAGAATACCTAGATATGTCACCATTTCCCTTTTATATTTATTCTTCCACTAAAGGATTGTACTCCCAAGTGATATGACTTTCTTACTTTGTCAGCCATTGCAGACCTTCTCCTAATCTTCTCTAGATTGGCATATCTTGGTATTTTTATATGCTTTGAACTAGAACTAGACAACATCGTGTCATCCATGGCTGAACACCATCATAGAACATTGAAGATTGGGATTGCCCCCCAAAACATAGATCATGTGTCCATTGCATTTTGTCACAGATTCATATTCTCATGTATCACATATCACACAATGTGACCCCTTGGTCTTGCTCTGTGATTGCCTCATGCTCAACCTCTACTAACACTCCACATACTACTGAGTTGCTACTCTTTGACAGGTGAATGGAGAGTGACTCTCCACCCCTCAACTGTCAGCAGTACAAGGAAAAGCCCAGCTCTTTGAGCTTGATACACTTAGTGTGAACCCTTTGGACAAAATAGTCTACCCAGTGAAGGGAAGCATAAAGATTAAGTGAAAAAATCTCATTCTGTTTATATAGAAACTCTTTGGGGACATTCATCTTCTCTTTTCTCTTGGGATCTGTATGGCAGCCAGCACAGGCATAGGTGTGTCTTCCTGAAGCCCCTTATTACATGCTTAACTCTGAATGAGTAACGTTAACTTCTCTGAGACTCAGAAACATTCTTTGAATAATAGTGGCTAATAATAAGCTGTTCTGCAATTTAAAGCGAAAGATGGATATAATGCATAAACAGGTGGGAATCTCAGCAGAGAAGTAGAAATTATAAAAAAGGAATGAAATGGAAATTGCAAAAAAAATAATAAGCTGTTCTGTTCTTACTGGTTTATTTTGAGGATTAGATGAGAAAAATGGGCTTGGTGGGGTGTTTTAAGCCATAGAATTACATAAATGTTAATAAGAACATCACAATAACCATATACAGTATTCTGTCGTGTAAGAGGTGCTGAGAATCCACAGCACAAGTCTTCCCAATAGCGAGCAGTAGAAAGGACACAGATGGCTGACTTTGAATGAGGCCACTATGTGCCAAGTCATCCTGTACTTCCGTTATCCCCGGAGGGTAAGATCTGTGAAAACCAATGGGCCAGTTGGACTTCGTACCTATTGCATAGCCAATGCTTTACGCCTCATTGAGGACACTCCGGTGACCACCTCACGGAAGGTAGTTTGAAATATCAAAACAGTCATTATTGTTGTAATGAGCTTTCATGTTTAATAGCTCTAAGCTTGAAGGATAGCTGGCTTTTCAGAGAGCCATCTATACAACAGTATGGTTCGCCACTCCTGAGGTAACCCAAATGCCACAGACTCTGTCACTGCCATGGCCTCAGATCGAACAGAACACAGTGTGTGTGGGTTTTTAATCAGAGTAGACAGGCTAACCAAACCACTGCCTAACAAATGGCTACTTCTTCTTGACACCAGGAGTCCTTCAGCAAGGGCATCTGGAAGTCCCTGGGCTTAATAGTACCAAAAATAGCAATAATAATACATAATCACAATAGCAATAGTCCTGAGAAAAACGGAACACATTCATGTGTCTCAGGCACTCAGTTAGCTTTTCTACATTGATTATTTTTAATCCTTAAAACAAAACTATGATTTCATTATGCTTAGGTTATAATTTAGGAAAAACAAATGTCATCATTTATGGTTTACACAGCATATTCTTATAGTTTAAATCACCGTGTGTGTGTGTGTGTGTGTGTGTGTGTGTGAGAGAGAGAGAGAGAGAGAGAGAGAAAACCTGTGAGTGTAATGGAGTGATCTTCATGTTCTGCTACTAAGCAAATATGGGAATAACCCCAGAGCAGAGAGGTCAGAATGCGTGCATCAGTAGAGGTACAGGCAAAGTTGGAAACTTGCTTTCTTCTAGGTATAGCTGTCTTTTTTTTTTTTTTAACTGTTCCATATTCTGTATTTTCAAAATTTCTTATCATTTTCCTTAAAGCACATTTTTCCCTTTTAAATGATACATTTGGTTGATAAATGTTAAATGATAACCTTCTTGAGTAGATGCTCCAAGAATGTTTTTCTCTTAGGATGAAGGCTGCCCCTCTATCCCAGGCCTGCTCTGCAGAATTATCTGCTCCCCCATGTTTTAGACTCCAATGCATTCAACCTTCTGCACTGGGCTCTCTTCATTGACTGCCAAGACCACCTAGAGACCCAGAGACCCCTTTTTCCCTTCTTAAACAAAAATTTTTAAAGTACCCAAGCCATGTTTTTGTTTTGTCTGTTTCCTCAAGGATTTTACTGCTTTTCACTGCAGTCTAACAGAAGCTTAGAAACATAATAAACATAGAAATGTGACCAGGGACCCAGATGTTAGTGGATTTTTTAACTGCTCCTCCTGGGCTGAAGTTCTCCTTTCTCAGATGATAACTACAAGCCCCATGGAACTCTGGCTCTGCTCTCTAGATCTGAGAAGTTTCTACCAAATCCCTTTTTCCATTTAACAGTGAAAGACATACTCTTCCTTCCATCCTTTAAGATATATTTTTACTATAATTAAGACTGAAATGATGATTCATCTCATGTCAGTTCAACTCAATGTGAATTTATTCATCAAACACTAATTTGTAGGGTAACCCATGAAGATGCATTACTAACTCACATCGTGCCCCTTCTCCCATGTCTTTCAATAAAACCGCAATGACAAAAAGCCTTAATGATCACAACGGTGGGAGATTTGCAGGGAGCTACAGAAACAAAATTTACCTTCATGGCAAGTAGGCTGTCTTCGTCACAGGGATCTGCAGAAGGTATGTATATCTCAGACATCTCTCCAGCCAAGCAGGGACGTTCCACAACTCATTCACCAAACACATATTGAAAACAGATTTATTCTGAAGTTCTTATAAGGAGATTTGTGTTGGGGAACCTGGGGGGCTCAGTGGGTTAAGCCTCTACCTTCAGCTCAGGTCATGATCCTAGGGTCCTGGGATTGAGCCCCACATCGGGCTCTCTGCTCATCAGGGAGCCTGCTTCTCCCTCTCCCTCTGCCTGTCTTTCTGTCTACTCATGATCTCTCTCTCTGTGTCAAATAAATAAATAAAATCTTAAAAAAAAAAAAAAGGAGATTTGTGTTAAGAGACTAGAAGGGACATCCAATGTAACAGCAACAACTTACGCTCCCCATTACACTTCTCAGAAACATGTGTACCTGAGCTCTAGTGACCTACAGGGGATAAAAAGACATCACAGGGATAGAGAAATTGGCTCTTGTATTTGGTGGACTCTCTCTGCTTGATCTCACGCAGAAATGCTTTACTAAACTGTCCCTTAACCTATAATTGAGGTAATTAATCTTTTTCTCTTCTCAGCATACGATCCCATTTGCATGCTTTAACAGCATTTTAAATAATTGAAGATTTTTCATAATTATCAGGAGTTAATCACTACATTCTAGGCAAAACATCCTATACCAGACATAATTCAGAGTTGAGATGAGGTTGAATATATGGGAAAATAATGTCAGGAAAGATTCCTGCTCAGCAGATCAGTAGCTAAGGAATTGCCATGTTGATGAGCACCAGTCACACACTAATTTTCCCCCAAGGCCTGCTCTAATAATTACCACATATTGGGGTCAGAGAAGCTTAGTGCTAAAATATTTTAATATTTGCTCAGCATTAACCTTCTTCTCCCATTTATTGCCAGCAAAGGATTTAGTGTTATCATAAGTCAGAATAGCCTACAGGCCAGGTATCAGCATAAATACTTCCTAACAAATTCTTCAATTTCCTAGCTATTTGTTTCAGAATATATTTACAGACCGTCTCTCCACATTTCTTTTACTTTAGGACTCTCCAATAGAAACGTCTATACTCCTGCTTTACACATATTGGTTATCTGTGATCTTCTGAAATGAAATGCCTGTCTGCATTCTAGAAAGTCAAGGAGGTCATGGACTATCTAAAATAAATACAGCAGTGCCTCAAAAATACAACAGTGCCTGAAGAGAGATGAGGTCCCAAAGAAGATAAACATCGAAGGTCTCACCATTAATCTGCATCTTGAAGAAGGGGAATAGGCAGTAAGCCTTTGAAAGAGTCACAGTGTGCTTCTTGGAGGTGAACTTTCTATCCTAGTTTAACCTACGAAGTTAGCTTGCTATTTGAGAATTTTAGAATATTTTAATGCAATCTATAATTGTGATTGCCTCTCTCATGTTACCCCAGGTCCTGAGGATGAACAAAAATGCTGGAGAAAGACCCTTGGATCTAGTGGTAATGACAATGGTTTGCATGACACTTGATTCTCTAAGTCACCTTACCAACAGTCTAGCATGGATCGCTCTTCCTTGATGCTCACAGCACAACATGCCCCAAGGCACCTCCTGTTTCCATATCAGACTGGATTTGGGAAGTTTGAACATGTTGGTTTTACATTGGTTGGGAGTGATTGATTAACACCAAACCCTGGTTCTTCTAAACTCAGATTCTGGGTGCCTCAAACTTGACTGTGCCTTCAGCATGAATATATTACCTCATCTAAGAGATAGTGAATAATAGTAAATATTCTAAGATGTTTCATTACTTCTCTAAACAAGTCTGAACTTAGAGGTCCTGATTTTGGTCTCCCCCTAGCATTATGTACGTACGTACTTATCCTGTCATAGTAATTAGCTCATTCTCTTTATTGGCTTAATCGTTTGTCTTCCTTGAAAGAATGAAACATTGCTGTGGGCAGGGACGATGCCTATCATGTCACCAAAATATTCTATTTTGGGCAAACACTCAAGCAAAATTAAAAAAATATGTATGTACATATATGAATATATATATAATGATAATAAATGCTAAAGAGAAAATAAAATGGGGAAGAGAAAAAGAGAGTATTAAGGAAAGTAGAGATTTTACATCATATCGTTAAAGGCAGCCTTCCTGAGAATGTTAAACTTTGATCAGAGCCCAAAGCTGAGGAAGCAAGCCCTGAGGTATCTGAGGGAAGAAGAAGGTGCAGCTCTTGAAGCAGGAGTTGGGACTGTGTGTGCCAAGAGGAGTTAGGGCACTGAGGTGAAAGAAAGGAGGTCTCAGCCTGTTAAGAGGCAGAGGTGCTGGCCCCCTGGGGTAGCCTTTGGCAGGGGCTGGGGTCCTATTCCTGAGGGAAAGGAAACCATTAGAGTGTTTTTGAACAGAAGGAAAAACAACCTAATGTGATACTTAATTTTATGGGTAACTTGACTGGGCCACATGATGCCCAGATATTTGGTTAAATATTATTCTGGGAGGTCTGTGAGGGTGTTTCTGGATGAGATTGGCGTTTGACGTGGTAGGCTGAGGAAAGCACATTGCCCTCTGCAATATTGGTGGGCACCTTCCAATCTGTTCAGAAAGGGCTGAGTAGAACAGCAAGAGGGATGGAAGGAGAATTTGCTTCCTTCCTGACTTCTGGAGCTGGGCTGTCTGTCTTCTCTTGTCCTCAGACTGGGCTTACACCAGGTTCTCAGGCCTTTGGACTCAAATTGGAACTATACTCCCAAAATCTTCCTTGAGTTACAGATGGCAGATTTAGGGACTTCCCAGCCTTTATAATCCCATGGACCAATTACTCAAAATAAATCTCCAAAGAACCCCGCTAACACACTTAATAACTTAAAAGGATCTTGTTGGTTATTTCATTGAGATCAGAGGAGAGCTAATTCCTCTTAAAACACGATCCTTCAGAGGAATGCCTTGAATATTATTGGGAAGGTCAGTTAATATTTTTTTTGAATGAATGACTCTGATAAACTACTCAGACTTGTAAAATCTTACTGCTCCCTTTCATCATTACAAAGTACTTTCATTTGGGAAAAGATCACAAGACGTCAAGAATAAGTAATTGGAAACTAAAGGGAGGATGGGCTTTCCAAGCAATTTCTAAATATTGCCACATAATAACCACATTATATTTATATTTAGTTTTATAATGAAGATATTTTGAATAAAATTTTACATAGATTATTCCTAATTTTTTTTCTGTGTTTACTGTTATCTATATCTTTTACTATGTCATAAAGGAATTATTCCAAGTCTTTGGATCTGAAAATGAGAATAAAAAGGTTTACTGCCAACTAATTCTTGGGAGAATTAGTTGAGATGATGTGAGGGAAAGCCAGCACAAATTTAAGCATTAGAAGTACCCACTCACATTTTACTTTGAATTAGAAAGTACCTAATCACATTATAGTGTGTGTGTGTGTGTGTGTGTGTGTGTGTTTATTTAATTAGTTTGTCTTAAGCAGGATTGGAAATATATCCTGGTAAAGCTGCATCAAATTCTGTGCTTGAACAGGAAACCCCAGCTTCCTATATATTATTAAAATATTAGAGTTAAAATATCTTCAATCTTCTGCCACCTCCATCATTTGAAATGAATAAAAGAAACTCAAAGTAAATCCATAGCTTTAACAAGTCTCAAAATTTTCATGAAGTAGATGAATTATAAAATGTCAACTCTGTGAGATAAGGGGAGGGAACCAATATAAAAAGGAGAAATATAACATTATTGGTTTTATTTTCCAAAGCACCATGGCCATTTTCATCCTGAACAACATATTTTTTATTTACCTTTTTGAAACAAGGTGGATTTTTCTCTTTCCCTGAGTTGAAATATAAATAAAGACAGAAACAAATGAACAGTGTCAATATTTTATCTATGGAAATTTCAGATATTTTATCAGGTTTTCTTATTCCTCTTTTGATTATCTAGCTAGGAGGCATTTTATGACTTTTTTCTTTCTTTCTTTTTTTTTTTCTTTTACTGTACACAGTCAATAATATCTTTCTGGATGTAGCTGAAATGCCACCTCTGTGAGTCACAAGACCACAGAATTACAACGGTAGAGCGTATCCGCAAGGTTTAGCGCCCATGCAATCATCCTTTCCCCAGGTTTTGTTGTTTGGAGACAGATTTCTATCTGCAATTATGACTGTGTTTGTTTTCTCAGACTTCCCATTTCTCTTCGCTCCCACTACCCTTTCACAGGTACCCTGGGGGCACCTCGGAACACCTTGGAGCAGAAGCAAAGATGCAGAGAAACAGAGAGGCTGATTCTTGCGTGCTGATCAGATCATATTGGTCCCAATGGCTACAGACAGTTGGACAGGAGGGCTAGGAAGAGAGAAAGGACTGGGAGAAGAAAGGAAAAATATGGAAAGAGTAGAACCTTGGGGGGGCAAAGGGAAGAGGTTGGAAGGAGGACCCGGGCAGAGACTCAGACAGAGCTCCTTTCCAGTGTGGACCCTCGTGCCTCTGATACAAGCCTGGAATACAGGAGCCTCAGTCCTGGGAGCTCATCAGCCCCATGGGGAGAATCTGAGGATGTGGGCATCCTTCGTAGCCATGGCACCATTAAGGATTATCTTATACCCTTGAATAGGACTGAATCTTCCATATATATGATATCCTTTTACAGTGGATTAACCACCAGTATTTTTAGTCTGTTTGCTTTTAGGTTGCTGTAACTTACTTTTACTATGAAATAAATATGCACTCAAGTTAAAAAAAAATTATACACACATGCACACACACACACATACACACACACACCCCTTATAAACTTTATCCATAAGTTTAAAAATCAAATATTGTAAGTAACCCAACTTTGTTATCTTTATTCAAATTGTTTTGGCTACTCTAGATATTTGGAATCATCCTTTTGGGAATACACATATTCATTAAGTCTTTTCCACAAGAAAGGCTGCTGGCATTTTGATTGGGATTTCAATGAATCTAAAACTTAATGAGAGAAAATTGAAATTTTAAAATTTTGGTTCTTTTAATTCATAAGCATTGTAAACACTTATATACACTTTCATTTAATATTTCCTGGGACGCCTGGGTGGCTCAGTTGGTTAAGCAGCTGCCTTCGGCTCAGGTCATGATCCCAGCGTCCTGGGATCTAGTCCCACATCGGGCTCCTTGCTCAGCAGGGAGCCTGCTTCTCCCTCTGCCTGCCATTCTGTCTGCCTGTGCTTGCTCTCTCCCCCTCTCTCTCTCTGATAAATAAATAAAAAATTAAAAAAAAAATATTTCCCTTTTTTCTCTCAGTGGCATTTTGTACTTATTCAGCGTACATGTCCTACACACATATATCACATATATATTTTTTAATTTGTCCCTAAGTATTTCATTTCTTCAGATGCAATTGGAACTGGCAATATTTTAAAATTCAATTTTAAAATCACTCGTTACTTATGTATAGAAGTACAATTCCTTTTTGTATACTAAACTTCTACGCCACAACCTTGAGAGATTCACTTGTTACTAAACTTTTACGCCACAACCTTGAGAGATTCACTTGTTAGTTCTATGAGCTTTTTCACAGTTTCCATGTGATTTCCTACATATAACCTAAAGTGCTGCGAACATAAAATAATTTTTGCTTCCTTCTTTTGCATATTCATATTTTACTTATTTTGCTTGCCTATTGAAATACCCAGAACCTCCAATACAGTGTTAAATAGAAGCAGTAAAAGCAGAAGTCTTTGCCTTTATTTCCCGGTCCCAGGGGAGAGCAATTGAGTGTTCCTTATTTTAAAAAGAAAGAGACAGAAAGAGAGAATGAATGAGATTGGATAAATACCAGAAATTGAAAAAAAAAAAAAACATACATTTTTTTCTACAGATCAATTGGGGATCAATAAAAATATTACAGAATATAATTAACACCTTTATGGAAATAAATGTAGATATTTAGATAAAATAGATACATTCCTAGAAAAACATATCAACACTGAAAAAAAAAAAAAGAGAGAGAGAGAGAGATTCTAAATAGTCCTGTATCTTTAAGGAAATTATTCTATGCTATGAAATCTTTCCACAAAGAAAACCCTAGGTATAGATCGCTTTGTCACAATATTTGAAAATATATATGCAAAGACAAAGGCCAGTAATAACCTACACAAAATTGAAGAATGACACAATACGATGTTTTATTCTTCTCAATATGAAGACTCCTGAGGAAGTTATTGTAACTAGAACAGTGTAATATCAGCACAGATGATTAGCTAAAAGTGACAAACAAGAGAACTGAAAACTTTACCCACTCACCAAGTATAGGGGATTTATGACAAACATGGCATTACAGAACGGTGGGAAAGGACAGGTTTTTCAATCACATTGTGGAGACAACTAGATGCAGATACTGAAAATTATTACAATGGACACAGCCTCATACTAAAAATAATTACAAGTTTTAGCCTGATTCTAGATCTAAAGTAAAAATTGAAGTATACCTTTAGACAACTTATCAAGAGAGATTTCTTAAGTAGGGAAAAAAATAACTCCAAAGAAAAATATTAATAAAGTAGGTGCTACTAACATTAAGAACTTTTATTCATCAAAATATTTTATTAAGAATGCAAAAAGTAAACCCACAATGTGGGAGAAGATATTTATGACCACCTATAATAAGCAAGTCTCATAACTGGAATGCACATGAAGAATGCGAGCAAATCCATAAGAAAAAGTTCTATAACCCAATTAAAAATGGGAAGTGGGTAAAGGCATGAACACACACTATCAAAAGAGGACATAGAAGTGACTGATAAATATCATATGGTCAAAGAAATGTAAATTAAAACTATAAAGATTTGCTACCAAACACTCACAGAACAACTAAAATAATAATAAAGAATGGCAATACAAAGTGATGTCTAATTCCATTTATGTAAAGGTGGAAAAAGAGGGCGATGCTAACTTTGGTGTTAAAATCCAAGATAATGGCTATCCTGAGTAGGACAGAATGGTTAGGGTTGGGGGAAATCAGGAGACAGCTCCTTAGGTGTTGATGAAGTTTTATTTCTCAAATGGATTCTAGTCGCCGAGTACTTTCACTTTGTGTTAATGCTTTGAGCTCTGTATTTGAACATTTTGTTTTCTATATATACATATATTTCTGTGTGTGTATGTATATTTATATATATATACACATAATAAACTAAAATTAATATATATATATCAATAAAACCATATAAAACAAGTAAGAACAAACAAAATGAGACATTTAAAGAGTTGATTTTAAGCCAATAAAGTGAAACATCATGATAATATATTTGATAATTTATATGGAGAAAAATATTTCCTAAAATTTTGAAATTTGACCCAAGGAAAAACTGAAATCCTGAATAAAAAATTGGCTCATTAAGGAAAGTGAGTTTTTAGACATAACAAAATAACACAACACAGACAATGCCCTCAATCCTGACTGACGTACGTGGTAAACATTTACTAGGCATGTTTTTACAGTCACTAATTTAAAGTTTATTTTTCAATTAACATTCACTGTGACTTTATCTACATAGTAGATGGTCTAGAAAATGCCAGCCTCTATTAGGAGGATCCTGACTTCCTAATGTCTCAAAGTAAGCCACACATCTGACTGTACATTTGGCCTGGGCGTGTTGCTAACTACCCTCCCCATCAAACAAAAAACACAGGTGAAGAAGTGCGTGCATAATGTTGTAAAAAAGAGTATGAGCTCAAAAAGGTGAGTCTGGGTTCAAATTCCAGCTCTGTCACATTTTAACACTGAGGCAGGGTACCTGATAACAGCGACAGACACTAGAGAGCACTTACTAGGTGCCAAGAACCCCACTGAGAAACAACATAAATCTACTTATTTTATGCTTGTTGCATTTCTGGGAGTCATGGGCCATTTTTATTGAGATTTGGTGAATTTGATAACTGAAGCACAGGAAAGTTAAGATCTTGCTCAAAATAATACAAAGTTTGGGGCAAGATTGCAATGTTTGCCTCCTATTTGCAGAGATTATAATGGTAATCACTAAATTATACTGCTTGCTGTCTGGTTTATTTGTTTATTTTTTAAACATTTTATTTATTTATTTGACAGAGAGAGAGGGAGAGAGAGAAAGCACAAGCAGGGGGAGCAGTAGAGGGAAAGGAAGAAGCAGACTCACCGCTGAGCAGGAAGCCTAATGTGGGACTTGATTCCAGGACCCCACGATCATGACCTGAGCCAAAGGCAGATGCTCAACCGACTGAGCCACCCAGGTGCCCAACTTGCTGTCTGGTTTAAGCACTTTAAGACTTAGTCTTCTAAATTGAGAATGAGAGTTTATTATATGAGTTTTTCTCATATAATAATATGGCTGTGTGGGCAGCACTAAAAAGGAACAAACACAAACATGTTTTATCCACATCAGGCACATACATGTGTTCACCCAACAAATTTTTGTTGAATCAAAATACTAAAGTGAATAAACGGAATTTACAAATGAAATAATACACTGAAATTAATAAAAAAATATGATAGTTACTTTCAAGAAAGTGATTAGACAGAATACTTTTATTGGTCCTATGTGATCTTACAGTCTGCTGTCACAGCAATCTTCAAGCTGAGTTAATAGTGCTTTGGTCATCAATAGCCAACATACGTTGGCCAATTTCCCCATAACTGCCACAGTTCCAAGCAATTTGTACATACATTAAATTACCTAATTAACAGGGCACATAAGTGGCTCAGAGGTCAAGCATCGGCCTTCATCTCAGGTCATGGTATCAGTGTCTTGGGGTTGAGCCCCTTGTTGGGCCCCTTCTCAATGGGAGTCTGCTTCTCCTTCTGTCCCTTTCCCCTGCTCATGCTCGCTCTCTCTCTCTCTCTCTCTGTTCTCTCCTCTCAAATAACAAATATCTTTAATTTTTAAAAATTATCTAATCATCCTACCAACCTAAAATAGTAATTTCTATTATTAGTCATATCCTCATCTTACAGATGGGGAACCTGATGCAAGACAAAGTTTAAGTAACTTACATAGGCCACAGAGCTACTAAGCAGAGGCTAGGTCTATACACCCGTGTTCTTTTGCAAGAGCCCATCTGTTTAACTATCTGCCATGTCCTCATTGAGCTGTGAATTTTTTCATGGCAGGAGCTTTATTTGCTTTTTAAACTCTCATCACTGGCATAGTTTGTGGGTCATTATAAATAGATAAAATATTGAAATTTTAGGCCTTGGCTTTAAGACAAAATCTCTGGAACTGATGGAAGAATGAACCGCCCGATACAGAGACTGGATTGTCTATTAAAGAGAGCTCTTTTTTTGTGCTAAATTATCTTATTTTTAATTAACAACTGAGTGAATAAACAATGGAACAGACTAGGTACAAGCTTGGATATGTCAGAGGGTCTACATGTGTACAGACAGAGCAGCATTCCCGAGGCAGAGTCAGAAGGACTTGCTGGGAGATTTATGACCATAGGCAATGAACAGGATGCCAGAACACATTGAAGTATCACCTCTGGGTTCTCAATTTTAATGTCATATTGGACTCTTGACAAATCAGGTGCCCGAACATACCCCTCTGCCCAGTTGCCCAAAGCCCAGTTGCCCACAGGACTTCAGGGCTAGGTATACTCACTGTGACTCTAGTCTTGGTGTTCTCTACAAATGGGGATCTAAGCAGATGATGTAAGACTTTTATGAGGACTCACCATGTATTTGAATCTTCTTTAGAAGACATAATTTTCATTTCCCTCCTTATGTTTTAATTTCTAGAATGCTAAATTAACATAAATGCCAATAATTTTAAATGGATTTTTATACATATTTATCCACATCGCTTAATAGTCATAAATAGACTATCACCCAAGCTTAAGTTTCTGACTACATATGTGTGTATTGTGATCATCCCATAAAAGTAACAAAGCCACTGACTGGAAAAAGAAAAGCCAAGAATATGTCTATCTGGATAACCTGAGGTTGGTTTTTCTACCCTAAAAATCTTCCCACCGTGTCATGATAATTGAGAGCTCCCAGAGTGTCAGTTCATTAGATGTTGCCAATACCACGCATGTCCATAGGTTAGAAGATGAGTCCCTTTTCCAGCTGTTACAAGTTGTATAAGTCTAGGTAAGTACATTGGATATGGTCAACTGATGCTCTCCCATCTTCCTTGGCCTTCTTCTCTATATCCTAAAAGCTGGAAAGCAAGAATCAACATCCCTTAGCTCAGCAGTAACTAGGCTTCTGCATGCAGACTTCTGCCAATTGCATGCACTTAAGTGATTTAGAAGAGAAGAGGAAGAAGGAGGCTACCTTCCTACTGCTGGCTGCTGGCCAGCCACGTGATGGCAATGCCGCTGCCCAGAGCAGCTGCACAGTGACAGTGGAAGCCGTATCAGCACACTCCGATCCCCCAGTCCCTGTGCTGGCGAATACTCAACCTCAGTTGTGCCACATCCTGACTCTTGCTCCTCCAGCCCTTCCAAGATTCCACAAGCACTTAATTCCTTGCATTAATTCACATTTGGTTTAAAACACTTAGAGTGTCTCCTGCCATGAGCCCAAACTGCTAGAACAAGTCTCTCTCTGAGACCTCAGTTAATTTATCTCTTTAGTGAGACTAATGAAATGATTAAATGCAGAGACCTGGAACAAATTATTCCTTGAGCTTCATATTATTTTTGTTTAAAAGTCAGGTCGGAAAAATCAAAAACTATAGACAAATTATCCCTCAGTATGCAACCCAAATACTGTCAAATTAGAAGTGAGATGTATCATAAAAATATTCAATTAAATACTGTCTATTTTTTAATGTCTATTAAATTCCAAGCAGTATTCTAGGTGGTGATTATATAATAATGAGCCAGACATTTTTATTGTCTTCCAGAGGCTGACTCTTTACCAGGAGATGTAGATCCACAATCAGGCAATTTCAGCACAATGTCATAAGGGGTGCAGGCACGGCAGGCACAGGGCGTGACCAAAGTCAAGTTGAGCAGCTCAGGTCCCCCTTAGGAAATGAGGCTTTCTGACAAGCTCAGAAGTGGTGGTGTTGGATTAGAGAATCGGTTGACCAGACAAAGCCTAGAAATATGGTAGATGGCCTCGGTAGCTGGCTACCCTATAGTTTCCCCATTCTACCAAACTGTGGTTCTCATCTCCCAGCATAGAGGGGTTGAAAGGCCACAAGCTTGCATTTATAGTCTCCCTTGCAGCTAGTTGATGGGCATGTGGCACAATCCTGCAGGGACCTGAAGAAATGTATGAAGAATGACTCTGGGAATGTTTACCTTCTAAAATAATGATAATAAAAATTTAAAAAAATAATTATATGTATGGAAATTAACCATGTCATCTCTTCCCATGCTTGGATACTGCTGTCTGAGAATGTGATGCTTGGGTCTGTAGCAACCAACTTTTGACAGTGTCAATTGTCTCAGTAATGTCCTTATATTGATTACAAATTGAAATAATATTTTGGATATATTAAGTCAAACAAATATATTATTTAAATTAATGTTATCTATTACTTCTATTACTTCTTACTTTCTGAAAATAAATAGTAATAGTAGTTGAGCTGTATGCTTAAGAAGAAATAAAAATGGACTTGGTGAACAATTTGCCATTTTTTAATGTAGTGACATGGGATCACATGATTATCATGTTTATAGAAACCCAGGTGATATGTTTCAGAATGACCACATTGAGACTGAGAGCTTGGTGGGTGTCCATGAGGTGGTTGTGGTATAGAATTAAGTTTTGGGAGGAATTCTAGTTGGACATACAGACACAGACATCATCAGTTTATGCATAATCATGAAGACATGGCGGCTCACAAGTTAACTATTTGCCCAAACCCATCTGAGAAATGAATGCTGGGGCTTTGGACCGCAGAATCTGCTCCATTGACATTGCTTTGGAGAAGAGCAATTCTCTGCCATTCAGAAGAGTCCTTAAGTCTCAGTAAGAACAAAATCACCCTCAATTTGTGGGACCACTGCTGTGATTTTTTTTTCCCCCAGAGTTTGCTCTACTCTCATATTAGAAAGAAAAGACAGGCACTTGGTTCAGGCCAAAAGCTGGGGTAGACATCTAAGAAAATCTTTACCCCTTTCCTTTGGGTGTGCTGTGCTGTGAAAGTGACTCCTCATTTGATTCTCTGTGAGCTGTGCAGATCTTTCTAATATCAGTTGCCCCACCTTTTCCTTTAAACTTCAAAACCTCTAAAAAATATAAGCTATACTATATGATTTCAATTCCTCACTCCCTTTCATTTACACCTAAGCCTCTGAAATCTGGTGTTTTCCCCTTTTACCTTCTGAAAATGCTCTCGCCAGAATCACAGATGATTCAGAGCTTATCAGCATGGCTGGAAGGTGAGGTGGTTGGGGAGGATCTCACCGCCTATGTGAAGCTTAAAGGGACACCAAAAAACTCAGTAGCCAAGATAGATAGGTTTTTTAATTTTATTTTTTTATTAATTTTTTATTTTTTATAAATATATATTTTTATCCCCAGGGGTACAGGTCTGTGAATCACCAGGTTTACACACTTCACAGCACTCACCAAAGCACATACCCTCCCCAATGTCCATAATCCCACCCCCTTCTCCCAAACCCCCTCCCCCCAGCAACCCTCAGTTTGTTTGTGAGATTAAGAGTCACTTATGGTTTGTCTCCCTCCCAATCCCATCTTGTTTCATTGATTCTTCTCCTACCCACTTAAGCCCCCATGTTGCATCACCACTTCCTCATATCAGGGAGATCATATGATAGTTGTCTTTCTCTGCTTGACTTATTTCGCTAAGCATGATATGCTCTAGTTCCATCCATATTGTCGCAAATGGCAAGATTTCATTTCTTTTGATGGCTGCATAGTATTCCATTGTGTATATATACCACATCTTCTTGATCCATTCATCTGTTGATGGACATCAAAGCTGTCATCATCAAGACAGCATGGTACTGGCACAAAAACAGACACATAGATCAATGGAACAGAATAGAGAGCCCAGAAATAGACCCTCAACTCTACGGTCAACTAATCTTCGACAAAGCAGGAAAGAATGTCCAATGGAAAAAAGACAGCCTCTTCAATAAATGGTGCTGGGAAAATTGGACAGCCACATGCAGAAAAATGAAATTGGACCATTTCCTTACACCACACACAAAAATAGACTCAAAATGGATGAAGGACCTCAATGTGCGAAAGGAATCCATCAAAATCCTTGAGAAGAACACAGGCAGCAACCTCTTCGACCTCAGCCGCAGCAACATCTTCCTAGGAACAATGCCAAAGGCAAGGGAAGCAAGGGCAAAAATGAACTATTGGGATTTCATCAAGATCAAAAGCTTTTGCACAGCAAAGGAAACAGTTAACAAAATCAAAAGACAACTGACAGAATGGGAGAAGATATTTGCAAACGACATATCAGATAAAGGACTAGTGTCCAGAATCTATAAAGAACTAAGCAAACTCAACACCCAAAGAACAAATAATCCAATCAAGAAATGGGCAGAGGACATGAACAGACATTTCTGCAAAGAAGACATCCAGATGGCCAACAGACACATGAAAAAGTGCTCCATATCACTCGGCATCAGGGAAATACAAATCAAAACCACAATGAGATATCACCTCACACCAGTCAGAATGGCTAAAATCAACAAGTCAGGAAATGACAGATGCTGGCGAGGATGCGGAGAAAGGGGAACCCTCCTATACTGTTGGTGAGAATGCAAGCTGGTGCAGCCACTCTGGAAAACAGCATGGAGGTTCCTCAAAATGTTGAAAATAGAACTGCCCTATCACCCAGCAATTGCACTATTGGGTATTTACCCTAAAGATACAAACGTAGTGATCCAGAGAGGCACGTGCACCCGAATGTTTATAGCAGCAATGTCCACAATAGCCAAACTATGGATAGATAGGTTTTAATGCAACATTTTTTTAAAATAATCAAAATAATGGAAAAGTGCATGAGGAACAATGTCTAATTTTTAAATCAAGATAGGATCAGTCCTGGATATTATTAATGCTTTTCCCTGTAGCTCTGTTGCAGTTTAATGGTTCTCTTTTCTTTTACAATGTGTTGTTGCTTCTCTTTCACCTAATTTACTTCCCCTTTTCCTCTCCTTTTGCTGGCTCCTTTCTCCTAACTTTCCCAGAATTGCGCATATAGACCATTATGTTCATTGAAAAACAACCATTTGCTACACTATTTTCAACTTATGCTTAGCTATGTTAGTGCTAAAATCACTACTCCTCATTCATCCCTCATCCCTAAAATTCAGAGGCACATATTTAATAGCCTTCTGGACATCTCTATCTGTATGTATCTCTTCTCATATCCTAGTTGGTGGTAAAAGACATTCCCCTTTCATTCCCCACATTTAATCCCTCAATAAATTCTAGTATATATTTCTATATATTTCTTAAATATTTCTCTTATTTTCATAAATGTTAATCTTAAAAAAAAATTGACTTTTCTCCTTGTCCTCATGTGTCTCGTCTTCTCTCTTCTCTGTATGTATATAGATCCATTTTTCTACCTATCAACACATAGACGTGAACACAAATATATGTATCAGTATGTGTTTGTTTATATATGCTATTGATCCAATGTGTATACATCCATAGATAATACGGGCCTTGCATTGAATGTATACCCCCAAAATTCAAGTGCTAAAACCTAATACCTGAGATGTGGGGCTTTTAGGAGGTGATTAAGTTTCAATGGTGGAGAGACCCCAGATATCTCCCTCATATGTTCCACCATATAAGAGGTGCTATCTAGGAACCAGAAAGAGGGCTCCCACCTGACACCAGATCTGCTGGTGCCCTATCCTTGGCTTTCCAGCATCAACTGTGAGAAATGCACTTCTGCTCTTTACAAGCTATTTGGTCTCAGGCATGACTGGTTGGCTCAGTTGGAAGAGCATGTGACTCCTGATCTCGGGTTTATGAGTTCAACCCCCCAACTTGGTCAGAGAGATTAATAATAACACACACACACACACACACATAAAATAGCCTATCAACTATTTGTTCTCTAAGATTTTGTGGCAGCAGTCTGAACAGACTAATAAAATGCAAACCAACTAAGATGTTAATGGAAAATACGTTAAGTATAATTTGGAGCTATTATTATCCCTAAGAAAGTTATTAAGAATACAGAGTAAGGGTCATCTGTCAAGTTGGGGGCCCCAGAGGACTAAGAAGGTAGGTAGGGAGAGCTCAATGGTCTCAATGGTCTGAGCAAAAGGCCCAACAGTTCAATAGAACAGTCCAGTTTCTAACAATTATGTCCTAAGTCATAGCAACACCCTACTGAGCACCAAAAACCTCTAAGTTACTCCAAGAATGAAGTATCTTTCTAGGACTCTGGCTCTTTAGAAACCTCTGAAGTCACTCTGACTATTTGCTCAACTTTTCCAAGAGACCAAATGCTGCTCAGGCCTGTCCTGCTGCCGCCCATGTGCCCCCATCTTGCCATAAAGCTAAAAGATGCAAGAGAATGAAAGGACGTCCCATGAAATCTCCCTTCCTTCCTTCTCTCCAGATTTTGTCCTCAGACAAAACAAAAGGACCAAGGGAAAGCATCTTACCTTTGAAAGCAATGTGCGCTTCTACCCTGGTCTAGCATAGATCTACCAATAATGTCAGTGTCATTTATCTTTCCTCGGAAATAATCAGTAGCCAGTTGTGGATTCACACTCAGGAATCCTAGAAATTCCCGAAGGAATAGTCATATTGAGACTCTGTTCCTTGGGATTTCCAAATGGGACGTGGGAAGACAGGTTTAGACGTATGAGGTGGGTGTTGGGGGCAAAAATAATCTTTGAAACGGGATTTATTGGTTTATAGAAAGTCACCAGGAGCTCAGATGTTTGTATAGAAGCCTTTGGGTTCTCATTGTTGACCTTTGGATGATTCTGGGTGTTCCAGGGAAACTGCTCTGCAGGGTTGTGTCCTGAACTCAGGCCTAGCTTGGCCACGAGCGCGCCACTAGCACATTTAGAGTCAGCAAGGAGGAAGGTAGGCAAAATGAGGCAAGACATTATAAGAATTAAGAGGCAGGAGGCGGATGGATCAGTCTGTCTTTCTTGCATTAAAATAGAAATAGTTTCTCACCAAAATACCTGCCTTGTGTGTACATTAATCATAAAAACCCAGAGGGGGTTTCAACGGCTTCATTTACAATACCTATGCCAAGCAGGTATTTTTTCTTTCTTTCTATTTTTTTCCCTCTTCTATTGACAAGAGAGTTTGGGGAGAAGGTGCTTTTAGTCATTACTTTTTCTGAGCAGTCACTATTGCCTTAAGAAAAAAAATGCCGTGAATATAACAAATCAGATTTCCTACTGGGTTTGTGACAGCCCAGGCAGGAGGGACAGAAAACAGAATTGTACAGAGTTTGAAACAGTCGCTGATGGATTTCCTGACTCACAAAATTAGAACGAAGCCAGAGAGGTTGGACATGATGTGGGGGGTCCAATTGGACACACCATTCAGGACAGATCTTCAGGTCCGGTTCAAGTTTCTATAAAGTCTTCTACGGCCTGGTTTGCACCTGCTTCTCCACCATGTCACAGCTGCTGTTTGTCCGGGCGTTCTGCACTGAAAGTTTCCTCCTGGTTCTTTGTAAGTTCTATATAATTTCCTGACTTGCCCTGAATGTGTGTTTCCAGAAGTGGAACCCTACTTTTCTTTGCCTAAACCATTCCTACCCATGTTTTAAAAATCTGCTTTTACCACTTCTGGAAACGTGACCTGACTCCTTGGTTGGGTTTGGATAACCTTCCTTCATATTTAGTACTTTCCCATCATAGACATTCGCTTGTTGGGTACCACAACTGGGAGTCTTTCCTGTCTATCACCCCGGCCAAGTTGTAGGGGCACAGCTAAGAATCCCACCTAGGGACTTTCTCCACTTTTCTCTCTAGTCTAGCACACCAGTTCTCAGTGAAGCATCGCTACTACTTCACTTAACAACCCCAGCGGCTCCTCATTGTCCCAGGTCTCCTGAGTGTTGAGTGTAAGGGCTGAGGCCTCTGGTTGGGAGTATTTGCTCCTCTGTGATTGGTCTCCTCAGTCTCCATGTACCTTCACCGGGGAAGGGAATGCTTCAGGAAAGCTAGCCTCCTTAACCCCAGAGATCACTGTGAATCTACCTCCCTCTTTGCGCTTGCTTGTGTAATGGAACACATGGAACTTCCCTTCAACTTCTCCCCCTTCTTCCGGCTCATCAGTGTTTGTGCCCCTCCAGCAGATCTCTAAGACCTACCCCCTGTTGAAGACACCCATCAACTATGTTCCTCTCATATTGTCTTGCTTATAACCCTGTGACTCATCACATTTCGTTTCCATAAAGAACCAGAGTGACTGTTGCCAAAACTGCAATTATTATTATGATTCACAATAAATATCTAAGAGGTGGTAAGCAATATCTTTACTATTAAAAGGACTTTTTTTTTAAGATTTTTTTTTATTTAATAGAGAGAGAAAGATCACAAGTAGGCAGAGAAGCAGGCAGAGAGAGAAGGGGGGAAGCAGGCTCCCTGCTGAGCAGAGAGCCCAATGTGGGGCCTGATCCCAGGACCCTGAGATCATGACCTGAGCCAAAGGCAGAGGATTAACCCACTGAGCCACCCAGGTGCCCCTAAAAGGACTCTTTATGGAGAATGCATTAGGTGTGTGTAAGTATGTCCAGTATATATATAGAATTTTTTAAACTTCACAGATTAAGTTCTGTAATTTTCCCACTATGTTACAGCAACATCAGAAAATAGAGGGGATGGGGAGCATATCCATGATGTACAAACCAAGGTGGAGGTCTAGAAGTCAGTGTCCTTCACAGGGTCAGAATGTGGTTCATCTAAGCCACACACTCTTTCCCAAAAGCCACAGTGGTCTCCCCACGCAAAGCATTCCTAACATAATTTTCTAATTGAAAATAGAATTGAAATTCTAATACCAACAGGGTGCTTGTGCAGTTGAAATATCATTAATAAATGCCTTTGACTTCCCTTACAGGATAAGCCGACAATTAGGAACTTGAACACGGAGAAGTTGTTCACTGGGAATAATTTTTAGAAGTGCACTTGGTATGCTTAGGGAAGTTGATGGCAGTCTTGGATAGAAATTGCCAGTTGCCTTAAGCCCCTCATTTCTATGCCAGGCCAGGTACTTATAAAAAGACAGCATTAGTCTTGTAAATGTTACAAAAGGGGGCAAGAGAATAGCTGTTGTTGGAGGCTGCTCATAGCCATCCTTCATCCGTCCTAGGCACAGCCATCCATGTCCTCTATATTGTCTTCCATGCATTGCTAAGAGAAGAAAAGAGAATGCACGCTCTCCTACAGGACCTGTGCTAAGTACTTGATGCAATTCTACCACAATCCTAAGGTATAGGTATTACTGTAAAGATAGAGTGGAGCTCAGAGAGATTAGGAACTTGCTCAAAGTCACACAGCTTTGAGGGGTCACACCAGGATCTGACACTCCACTGCAGTATATCATTTCCTTAAAATATAATAAATATACAATACTCCATGCAGCCTGCCCCCGATTTCAGTTCCTTTCCTCCTCTTGTTGCCCTAATAAACTCTCCCCTGGGGCCATTTAAAGCCTTTGAACCACCACCAATACAAATCTTAGCCTCTTCATCAAAATAGAAAGCTTTGACTCCACCAAAACACTACTCCTACTAGTGCCGAGCTATTGATTTTTTTCAAGACTTCATTTACCTCTATAATGATATGGACTTTTTCAAAGTGGGCCTCATTAAATGTACTTTCCAAATGTGGGGAGAAGCCTTGGCTAGAAAGGAAAAGATAGAAGGGGGAAGATAACATTTTCTGACTCCAAGTGACAGAATCGTTCAGAAAGGAGACCGGGAAGAGTACAGTCAGCCGCTGAGATCCTCACCCGCTCCCTTTCCTCCACCTGCACCCTTTGATGTCATCCAGGAGAGGCCCCTGTCTTAGTGGGGAAGATGTGGTGTGGTCACAGTGGCATGGAGAGGACAACTGCAGAAATCTGGCCAGACCACTTTGGTGGATGACTGGCATGAGCCGTGTGTGTGTGTGTGTGTGTGAGAATTGGGTCTCTGTGTGCTTCTGGAAGGAGTTCTTGGGACTCACCAAAGGCTGGTGTCACGGATTATTGTTCTGAGTGTTAAAACATCACTGCAAATGGCACAGGAAGCACCTTATCTGCCACGAGTTGAGACGGAGCCAGGCCAGCTCCTGCACATCAAAGTACAGCTAGGTCCAGAGAAGGGGTCACAGATGAAAATCCTTCTCCTTTCCCAGATCCACAAGGAGGGGAAGGAGAAAGGGGGTGTTGGAATTCCCAGAGACTATTACTAAGAGAATATTTAATGGTTAACTTTGATAGGTTTCATTAAAATAGACAAAGTCTAAGTTTTTCTACACTACTTGGAAGTCTGTGGCTTTTGAAGAACATCAGTTAAAGGGAAGGAAAAAACCCTCATTTTATTTGCATATTTGAGTAAATTGTGAGTAAATGTGTGATCCTGGTAAATACATCTAAAACTATTTAGCTCTGAGATGTTCTTAAATTATTGATATGGCAACTGCTCCCTCTACTTCCCCCGTAGCCCTGATCAACCCTGACAGATTATAAAAGCTTTGAGAGTAGGAGACTTTCTCTGACGGGCAGTAGGCCAGTTTGGATGAACCGTGTTTTAGGGACAACAGAGACCTAGGGCCATGTCCACCTCCCTGTGAAAGTTCAGACAGAGGTTGATCAGTCTGATAATTACCCACTGCCTCCTGGGAGGGAGAGGATCCACACTCCCAGTGGGGCTGTTGCAGTTAACAAGAGCTGCCCGCCTCTGCTGGGATCAGGCTCTGGTGGGGGTGAAGATGGCAGTCAGCACTGAGGACCACTTACCTAATTACCTGCAGGCTGATCTCATCCCAGGTTCCCAAAACGCCCTTACCAGAATTAGCAGAACCCTTTCCTTACACCCCACAGCAGCCACCAAAAATCCACACCCGGACTCAGAAGTGGTATGACAGTCACCCACCGCAGCAACAGCAGTAGTTGTTGGGAAGCACCCACTGTCCTATGCAAACTCTCATCTGCAACTGATTTTATCCTTATCATCGCCCTGACAGATCTGTTAACCTTAAAGATACAACTGCCACTTATTTTACCAGCAAAAATCGACTTATTTGGGAAGAACAGAGAACTGCAAGGTCTGGGCGCTTCAGTTATGGCAAATCATGGCAAGTCTACAGAACAAAGGAGAAGAATGTGCTTGTATAGAGGCATGGGGAGTTGCAAGGGCTGTGTAAACTCAGAGGCCACTGGTGTAAACAGGGGAATGACATGTAGTAGCTTCTCATTGGCTGAGTCAGGAAGTTTCTCCTTGGTTGAGCTGTTGCAGGGGCAGGAGAAAATCTCCTCCTCCTGCTGGGGTGTTAGAGGCCTCTTCAGATTGGCAAAGCAAGGGAAAGCATAGCATGTCTCTCTTCCAGTTGGGGTTTGTGTTGACCAGTGGTAGGGCACTAGACTCCCCCTCCTGGCCTCCTGAGTCCGTTTGCAATGAGAGTTCCTTTTCTCATTTTCACAGATGTATAGGGCAGCTGATTTTATCCCTTCTTATTCCATTTTGTAGACAAGGAAGCTGTGGTCCAAAGAAGACTTGTGTTTATGTCACTAAATTTGGAGTCTGGTGTGAAAGCCTGTGCACCTGGCTTGATCCCCTGCACATTTTTTTAATGCATTCTTGATGACTTAGTCTTCCAGCGTTAGAACTGGGGGCTTTAAGAAAGTGGGCATGTCATTTTGATCGCCACTGTAGGAAGAGCACCCATAACACACCACTAGGACTCAGATTGCTGTTATATGAATGAATGCATTGAGTGAAAGCAAAGCACCCTACAGATAGTTCTTGCTTTTTTCATAGTAACTTAGGGACTAGAGTCCCCAAAGAAGCTCACTGATAACCCCAACCCTGATTTCCCATAAGAACTCTAGTTGCATTAGATATTTAATGATATTTACTGTTTCCTGAAAGTTTGGGGACATTTACGGGAAAGTGCTCTGTACTCATGATTCTCCACAATAACTCTGCTTTAACACATCTCCACTGGAGAGTACTATCCTACATCCACTCCCCAGTCTTCTGTTTCTTGGGATGCAACCCCTAGGCCAGTCTGCCTTGCCATCCCCCAAGATTCTATGATAACTTCCTTTCTCTACCATGCTACCAAAGCAAAGGGAAACTAGATCACAGGAAACTTCCACCAAGTTGAGTAGGAAAGAGCTGGAGTCAGGGGAGAGAGTCATGTCTGTGCATATAGGTGAGGCATGTGCACAGACTCTGGGGATTTTAGGGGCAGAGGTCCAAGCAGGTCATTTTAGTCTCATTTTCAGACTCAGAATGCACTTGATGCCCTGTGTCTTGGTCCTTTGTTGTTCCCAAGGGCCCCACTGGCTCCCAATAATAATTCTAATTCGAAGTGACAGTATTAGCAATGACCGCAACATTTTTCTGAGGAGACTCTCTCAACACTGCCACTGACAACTGACACAGTGCGTCCTCAAACAAAGTGGGTAAAGTCCTCTGGGAGGGCGAAGGAAACAGAAGCATTCAGATGTTGAAGGGAAGGCAGCATTATGGCTTTGTAAGGCTGAGAAGTGCCTCTTCTAAGCACAGAACGTTATCTCATGGGATCAGAATGAGCTCAAATAAACAAGGAGAGGGACTTTTGTCCCCTTTGGTTTAATCTGTCTGTGTTATGCTCATTCTGAGACCAAGAATATTGATGAAGGGCCTTTAAAGCTGACTCCTCTGCTTTGCGTTAGCATGACAGTCCGGTGCGTTATGCATATGAAACCGTATGTTGATAGAAATTGGAACAGACAGGAATTATCCATCCTGAAGTTGTACTTTCAGTGTTGATTTATCAGATATAATGTGACATAGGACATGGAGGCAGTCTTCTATCTGCAGTGGTCATACTGCAAATGAAGGAGTTAGACTAGTGATTTATCTGTTGATTTGTTGACTATCTTGCTCAATGATTCCCTACTATGTGCCAGATACTTTGGACACTGGCACATGAGACGCCCGGGAAGAGTTTATGAGGTGAACCAATAAAGGAGTGTCCCCACCATGGATGATACTTCTGTGTGACACTTTCATGAAACAACCGACAGTTTTCTCTGTATGTATGCACTTTCCACCAGGGCGTATGTTCCCCAAGGGCAGGGACGTTTCTTATAATTTTTTATATTTTACATTTCTATTGCTAACACAAGGCTATGTACGTTGCAGAAAATGTTTAATTATGGACTTCTTGGTAATTAAAGTGAAAGAGAAACAACAAAAATAATGATGATGTTATAACAATGTAGACATTTATTGAGCCCTAACCATGTACCAGGGATTCTTGAAACTCCTATGAGGTTATTTCTGTTGTTACCAGTTTTGTTTGTTTGTTTGTTTGTTTGTTTGTTTTTCCCCCATTAGAGACTAAACCTTTGAGTGTCTGGGTAACATATCCCAGATCACAGAACTAGTAAAAGATGGAACTTGGATGAATGCACAGGGATTCATCCGCAAGGAGCATTACCTTACATAATGAGCCAAAATTTAACACTGTCATTTTTGGGGAAAATTTACTTTCTGGATAAAAAACTCTGACGTCAAATATAAGAAAACAAAACAAAACAAAACACAAAACACAATCGAAGCAAAAACCACCATGCAGAACAATAGGTAAACAGGAGGGTCAAAGAATCACTAAATGAATTGTAAATGAAGCTTTTTTTCCTGGCACATCCCACTATAGGCATTCAGGGTGAGATCTTTTTCTTGAGTTATTTCAATCATCAATCTGGGGAATTCTTTTGTGTCTGCCTGCTCGATCAGTGGCAGCTCTTTGCAAGAAATTTACAGTGATGTCAGTTTGTTTAAATTGATGATAGGAAAAAGTGGATGGATCTCAAGTTCCCAGACAATATCTGATGACCTAAATTAACTGTCACCTGATTCTGCATTATGGATGGGAACCCAGTGTGACTGGAGATGTAGCCAATAGGAGACGGGGCAAAGTCTGTCTGGGGAATGGGCAGCTCATGACCCCACATGTCTAGCAGTTGATTGATCTGGATAGATCATTCTTGTGATTTCCCAGTCCTGTGGTAGGGGTCACAGGGTTTATTCCAACGGAAGCATCATTTCCTCTTCACCGCAAATACCCACTCAGTTGCATTTCTTTATTTCTGAACTTATTGTTCAAATTCTCATTTACACCATTGTTATCCTCAATCTCCCCGGCGGGAATGTATGTCTGCTTCCCACTGCTCATCTGTCTCTTTAGTTACATTTTTCTCTCTGTGTGGATTCTCATGTTGGAGTCGAGCCTCTGGACTCCGTTCTGAGCCCACTTTTCTTTTATCATTTCCCTGCCTTTTTAAGCCAGTGGCTTTCAATTCTGGCAGTGCATTCAAATCATTTTGTAAACTTTAAAAAAGACTCTTGCCCAGGCCCAATTAAATACAGATTTCTAGAGGTGGAGCCTGACATTCGCTATTTTGTGTAAGTCCCCTCAGGGGACTCACATGTGTAGCCCCAGGTGATTTGATTTATTTCTACATCTCCAAATGCCTACTCTGAGCTGATCTATGTTTCTGTTCTTCTTTTCTGAGGTCTAGGTACGTGTATCAGATTACTTACTTGAGGCTTTCAGCTCTATGTCCAATAGGCATCTAAAATTCAATATGTCAAAAGCTGAGTACACTGTGTCCTTCAACCCATCAAAGCCTCAAAGCAAGTAAGCTCAAAGTCCCTTTTGCCCACATGCTGTGTCTTTGAGCAACTTCTTTACATCTTAGTTTCCCCAACAATAGCATGAAGATAGGGATACCCCACTGGATAAGGAAACGAATATGATAATATATGTAGACCTCTTCGCACAAAGCACAGCCTTCTTTGACATCAAGAAATGACTGTTCCTATTAACAGATTGTAAGTTCCAGAAAAAGAATACCCCTGGAACAAATAATACGTTATATATTAAAAAAAAAAAAATCAAAATCTTCAGTCCTGTATCCCCAGTGACCGGCACCTGGTTTGACACATCATAATCACCCCAACATTTTTGTTTAATGATTATATTTCCATTTTTAAGGATGTTGAGCATTTGAGGAAAGGACCGATGGTTAAAAGATCCAGGAAAGGGGCTCCTGGATGGCTCAGTGGGTGAAAGGCTCTGTCTTCGGCTCAGACCATGAACCCGGGGTCCTGGGATGGAGCCCTGCCTTCTTCCTCCTCTATCTCTGCCTGTCTCTCTGCCCACTTGTGATCTCTTTAAAATCTTTAAATTCTTTAAAATCTTTAAATTCTTTAAAAAAAAAAAAGATCCAGGAAAGAAGGTACAGGGGATAGCATGTCACCAGCAAACAAGCGAGGAGGAGCCAGGACTGTGGCTATACTGGGATGATTCTAGCTTCTGGCATCATGACCTCCAACTGGGCTGTTTCTATTATTAGCATTTATCAACATTCTTATCAGGTCCAGTGTTTACTGAGAAGCGTGTGTGTGTGTGTGTGTGTGTGTGTGTCCGTGCGCGTGCACAGGAGTTCAGTGATGAATCTTTCCATTGCACATTTCAGTTGTCCTACTAACATTATGAAGGAAACTATACTATTATTTCTAGTTTTCAGATGCAAAATTAGAACTCAGAAAAATTTACTAACTTGCCCAGAGGCACAATCTGGACTGGAGTCAAGAAGTATGGCAATCCCAAACCCCTGATCTTAACTACCATACATAGTAAATAAAGAAGAACTAGTTGTATGAGGTATTCAAGGGGGTCAGTTGGGAGGACTAAAGTCTAATGTCATTTAAATCTGAGTATGTGGTCATGAATGGATTCAAGATGTAGCCATCTGGCCCATTATCCCTGCCTATGGGACCATGATAGCAAAGTTAGCAAAGGTATTTTCTCATTGTATTTTGAAGAAAAACACACTGAAATGGCTCTTTCCTTCTTATGAATGCCTAACTGGCAGCCAGATCATCCGGTCAAAACAGGCAAGACGGATGGGCACCCCCTTATGTTTAAAATACAGGCCCTCCTCATACTGTTAGTCTCTTGAACACTCTTAATCTTCTGATCAAGTCTTTGTTTGCACAGATGAGATTAAAAATTGGACTTTTTTTTTTTAAAGGAACTTGGCATGAAACCTAGCAATCATTTGGATACTATTAATGTTCTGAATTCGCCTTTCTTTGTTTAGTGGACTATATTACGCACGTGGAATCCCAGTTCAAGGATTTATTTAAATTGGCTTTGTAATATAGATGACAGCAAAGGGATTTGTTGAAAATTGGCTTATGTCTTCTGAGGCAGAGGAAATTATGCACAAGTCCCAAGAATCATCTACTATAGTCCCCCCTAGCACATGCGCTACAGGTGTCCATGGCCACATCTATGCAGTCAGAGAGCTGACCAAAGGGCCCATGATTTCACTGATGGCTCGCCTCAATCCACAGTCTCCTGAACATCTGAGGGTAGAGGCAGGGTGACCTTAGATAAGTGTAACTTCTTCTTATGTGACAATCATCAAGAACTTAACACCTCTTGGTTTGAGGGCAGACTCCACTGCACAGCCCACACCCCCTGCTGCCCTACCATACAGTGCTGTACCACTTAACTGGGCATGACTATTCCTTCTTCCCATATTCTTCTCAACAGGTATGAACCTTTTCTCATAGATGCCTGAGTCATGTCCAACACCTGATACAAAATATCTTAACCTTTTCTAACCATGTTCCATTGGAAAAATCTTTTTTGCTCTCCATTGATCTAGGTGTTTCTGAATAAGTTCTCACCATCTGAACCAAATAGAGAGGAAGTGCATTAATAAGCATGAAAATTTGTGACACTTTAGGATTAAGATCTTAAAAAGAATCATCAGACCAATTCATTATCTTGTCAATGTAACTGTTATATTTAAAATAACTTGTACTCTGATTTTTTAAGCATCCAGTTCAGAAAAAGAGACTATAAAAAATACATGAATCCTTCCTCCTTTGAGTCTTTCTGCTAATGGCAAGACCATTTTACCATCTCCCCCCAGTTTCCAAAGCCTTGGAGTTTTTTGGGGTTTTTTTGTTTGGTTTGTTTGTTTTTTTTAAGCAGACATTATTTTTTAGAACAGTTTTTGGTTTATAAAAAAAACCTGAGCAGCTTAGAAAGTTGTCATATACAACCCACCAGAAGCAGTTCCCACGATTATTAACATTTTGCACTGGTATGCTACATTCGTTATAATTAGTGGACCTGATGTTGATACATTATTATTAACTACATTATATAATTTACATTAAGGTTCCCTCTTCACAGTGTAAAGTTCAGTAGGTTTTGAGAAATGTATAATGACACATATTCTCAATTATAGTACCATACAGAAGAGTTTCCCTGGCCTGGAAACCCTCTGTGCTTTATCTACTGATCCTTCCTTCCTTCCCCAGAGCCATTGATCTTTTCCCTGGCTCTGTAGTTTTACATGTTTCCAAAACGTTGTATAGTTGGAATCATAGAGCATGTATCCTTTCAGACTGGTTTCTTTTACTTAGTGATATGCTTTTAAGAGTTCTCCATCTCTTTTTGTGTCCTGTAAGTCAATTCTTTCTTTCACTAAATAATATTCCATTGTCTGCGTGTGCCATGGTCTGTATGTTTATTCCCCTGTAGAAGGGCATCTTGAATGTGTCTAGTTTTTAGTGATTCTGAGCAAAGCTGCTGTAACATCTGTTGGCAGCTCTTTGTGTGGCCATACATTTTCAACACAGTTCTATATCTAGGAGAACAACTGGAACATAGGATAAGATTAAACTTGGCTCTGCAAGAACATGCCAGATAGTTCTCTAAATGGCTGTACCATTTGCAGTCCCTTAGTTATGAATGGGTTTCTGTGGTTTCTGTGGCTCTACCTCCCTATCAGCTTAGAATATTGTGATGTTTTGGTTTGTTTTTTTGGATTTTTGCCATTCTAATAGATATGCAATAATATCCCACTGTTGTTTTTATCTGCAACTTCCTAATGCCAAATAATGTTGAATGCCTTTTCATATGTTTATATTCCATCTGTGTGTCTCTGTGAGATTTCTGTTCAAATCTTCTGGCCATTATTTAGTTAGGTTAATTTCTTATTGTTGAGTTTTAACTGTTCTTTTTATATTTTGGATACAGGTCCCCTATCAAGTATGTGCTTTGTAAATGCTTTGTTCCATTCTGTGTCTTGTCATTTCACTCCGTGAATGGTGTCTTTTTGGTTTGTTAAACGTTTTTTGTTTTGTTTTGTTTTGTTTTGTTTTTAATTCCAGTAGAGTTAACATGCAGTGCTATATTGTTTCAGGTGTACGGTGTAGTGACTCAACAATTCCATACATGACTCACTGTTCGTCATAAGTGCACTCCTTATGCCCCATCGCCTAGTTCCACAATTCTCCCAGCCCTCTTCTGGTATTCGTCAGTTTGTTCTCTATCATTAAGATTCTGTTTCTTGGTTTGTCTCTTTTTAAATTTGTTCATTTATATTAGCAGTGTCTTTTGCAGATCAGAAGGTTTTTTGTGTTTTTGTTTCTTTCTTTTTAATGAAGCTTAATTGATCTTCTTCACTCCTTTGACATAGTATCCTTTGGGTGTTGTATCTAAAAATTCCTCCCCAGATTCTAGATCATCTAGATTTCCCCCTATGTTATCTTCTAAGAAATGTATATTTCTGTACTTGGGTCTATGTTCCATTTTGAGTTCACTTTTGTGAAAGATTTAGTCTTTGCTTATTTTTTCTTACATATCAATATCTAATTTTTCCATTTATAAAAATGCTATCCTTCCTCCACTGGATCCTAGAGTTTCCATCTCTGCTTACACTTCCCATATGTTCTTGTATGCCATCTACTTTTTCCTTTAGAGCTCTTAGCACATTAGTCATAGTTATTTTAAGTCCCCTTCCTGATATTTCCAAAAATACATGTCACATCTGAGTTTGGTTCCGTTGTTTGTGTTGTCTCTTTAGATTGTTTTTTGCCTTTTGGCACTATGTAGAATATTTTATTGAAAACTGGGCATGATGTATTGGTATTAGGAATTTCGGTAATTTGTTTTCTGGTGTAAGTTTTATGTTAATCTGGTTAGCACTTGGTCTGTGTTTAATGTTTGTTATAACTACAGATGCCAGAGAGCCAGTTTCTTCCTGCTTCCTTGGGGTTTTTATTTGTTTCTTTTTTTGTCTCCTGAATTTTCTCTGGTTTTGCCATTAAACCTGGGCAAGCATCTGGAGGTAAAATGTACAAAGGTATGTAGCCCTCCCTAAGACTGATCTCCAGCCCCCTGGAGTTTTTAACCCTCAAACTACACCACACTCAAGCCCCAGAAATTTATCAAATTTGCCATTTGCATGTTTCTGCCAGGAAGCAGCTCCATGGGCTTCTACTTCAGGGAAGTCGAGGTTGGCTGTTATGTATTCTCTGTAGCCGTCTGTCTCTCCAGATTTGAGGTAGTCATTTGTCCTGGGATCTCAGTTCTCTGGTGGATATCAAAAGTCACTGATTTTCACTCTATTCAGCTTTTCCCCCTCTCCTTATTAGAATAGGTGTAACGATTCTAAGCTCTTGATCTTTAGGAGTTGTGACTAGAAGTGGAGTATTCTCAATTTCGCCCAGACCCCATCTTTTACCCTTCACTCTAATTCATTCAATTATTCGGTATTTAATGTGCTGCTATGACATATATGACATTTACTGTCTAGTGATTCAGCAGTGAAGAAGTCAGTATTTGCATGAAACTTAAATTTAGTTGATGATGAACAAAGGAAGAAAGAAGTAAACAAATTTTTCAGATAGTAATAAAGCTTCCAAAAGAACAGAACAACATGAGAACTGGTGGTTAGAAGAAGTCAGAAGTACTTTAAGTAATTATCTGAGAAGTATTTTAACTGGTATAGTCATCAGAGATCTTAAAAGTTGCGATCTGTGACATAATCTATACAAAGAAGCTTCCATAAAGAATGAACCTTAAATGCAAGGGACCTAAGGTTGGAACATAGTTAATGATTTTTTTAAAAAAACACATAAAATAGCATACAACCACAATATTTTGAATATAGTGGGGTCTGCCATGACACCTATCTAGAAAGAAGACAGGTGAAATGGAGATTAGGTCAAGACATGCAGATCACGGGGGTACTTTAAGTTTTATTCTAAGTCCTTTGTAATGTCACTGGAGTAAGTTGACATTTTATGACGTGTGTTTCTTTTCATGTCAACAGAGAATGGGTGTTTTAAAGTCTGGATGTGGGGAGAATAACACAGAGGCTGTTGGAGTAGTTTAGGTGAGAGGGAAGTCAGGGCTATAGATGTGGAAAAGTGGAGAAATGGATGGAGATGATTTATCATGTCTTTGAAAAGAGAAGATTTAGAGCACAGCTTTTGATGGGGTGGAGGTACAGGAAGAAATATAGGATCAAGGTAAATCTGCAGGTGGCTGTTGGGATGTACTGAGTATTGGACAGATTTTGCATACATTCTCAAGGTAGAAATAAAAAGATTTGTTGAAGAACTGAATGGGGAGAATCTGACAAAAACAGGAGGAAAATGACTGGAACAAAGATGCTGTGGCCTCCTGCGTGGCTTGTCATGGTGGCTTTTCCCATATTTTAAGGTGCAAAATGCTATTAATATTTACCAGTTTCTTTATATTCGGTTTGCATTAGGAGACTTGGAATGCATGGAATATGGTTAGAACAGAGATGGGTCTGATTTGGCACAGTGACTCATCTGTGTCTAAAAGCTGAAGCAATCACATTTTGTGCCGAAGGTCAGGAATGTGTTATGAATGTTTTGAGTAATTAGAGTTCGCTGCTTACAGAGCAGTGCTTCTCCTGTAGGAACCTTGGCTTGTCAATTGATAAGAAGTCTATCATTTAGTAGACATCCTAAATAAATTTAAAATTATCTACCTGCAAATATGAGTATTGTTTGTTTTCTGCCAAGATGTCAAATAACAAAATGAATTATTATTCCATTTTTTCACATAATGTATTTAAGGATATAATCATATATAAAAGCATACACTCCAGCAAAGACTCTGATAATATAGTAATCAAAATCTCAATCAATCTTCTATAAAACTACAAAAACTTCTCTATATTTATTGTCATTCTAACTTCATTATCTTGAAAATAGTAGTTTATATGTCTGTCTCTGACTACAAAAGTGGTTCTTCAGCATTTAGAGAAATAGACCATGGTCTAGAGTCCCTACAGGAAGTTTTGAATCTAACTGTCACATGAACATCCAACTGTGGAAATGATCACATGGCTGGCCTTTAAGGGCCTCTTAAAGACCATCCGTTAAACTCTGATAAGATTGTCTAAAACACTGCAAACCTAGGTTGCTTCTGTGTTTCAGTTTGATCCACATTAAGCTAAAATACTAGCTGAGGACCAAATAGCTTGCATCCATCCTTAAGAAACTCCATGTTGGCTGGGGCATCAACTTCTCAAAGGTAAGGCTATTCTGTCTTCAGCTCACTGGGCTCTCTGAAGGGCTTCATGCAGGGCCTGAGGCCTGCTAAAAGGGAGAAAAGCAACATAATGGAGAATACTTGGCCTATGAAGCTGAGTCTTACTCTGTTCCATCTTCTTTTGCCGTCTTCAAAGGGATCTTGAACATTCTTGGTGAAAAGGTATTCAAACATTAGGGTACTTATCATCCAGGAAATTTCTACTAAAGTGTATATGACTCGAACCGTGTTCTTATATAATATAATGGGAAAAATAGAGATGCAAAGAATGAATTAGGACCTTCAGAATGAAGTTAAGTGCTGAATAAGAAGCCTGTTAGGTTTGGGGCGCCTGGGTGGCTCAGTGGGTTAAGCCGCTGCCTTCGGCTCAGGTCATGATCCCAGGGTCCTGGGATCGAGTCCCATATCGGGCTCTCTGCTTAGCAGGGAACCTGCTTCCTCCTCTCTCCCTCTGCCTGCCTCTCTGCCTACTTGTGATCTCTCTCTGTCAAGTAAATAAAATCTTAAAAAAAAAAAAAAAAAAAAAAGAAGCCTGTTAGGTTCTTGGGAAGCAAGAAGGATTTCTCATTAGGGAATCAAAGAAGAGTTCATTCAAGTGTTACATGATATGCCATTGGACTCTCCAGTCCAGATGTCACCATGGTCTCCAGTATTAGTAAACGGAGGATAAGCTTATGATGCTGTAACAAAGAATCCCTCAATCCTCGTGGCTTAACACAAAGCTCTACCTAACAACCTTCATTTGAAATCTGCTTCTGTTGTAGGTTGGTTGACTCTCTATGCAGCTGTCCTTCATGTGGTGATTCAGCAAATCAGCCCTCTTTGATACTTTACTATCAAAAGCTCCCATAATTTTTTTGGGAAAGAAATATACTGGAGAATCATGTATGAGAATGACTTTTAACTCTTGGCTCAGATGTAACAAACATAATTCCCGCTCACATTTTACTACCAAGAATCAGTCATGCAGTCCTATTCAGTTTAAAGGGGGCTGGGAAGTGGCTATCCATGTGCTCAAGGACACAAAAATGGCACAGGAAAAGATGAACCCATGGCACTGTCCTTGCCATTTTACCATCTTTTCTAGACTTATCATACCCCTTTCCATTCCTCTAGGCTTATTGTGGAGATGTTCTACACACTCTACACATTCCCTGAGAATTCTCAGAAAATACTTTTCATGGGAAACTTTGTCCCCTCAGATGCTTAGTCATCTTTAAGACACCTGCTCCAGTGCTACCCTCCTCGAATCCTTCCCCAACTCCCTTTGGAACAGCTGGCTGCTCCCTCATTTGTTACCTCTCCAGCACTTTTACACAATTGATTAGACCATTGGACATATGATATTTGTATTATTTCTTCCTTGCCGCATGTATCTTTCTTACTCGTTTGTATGTCTTGAGTGGGTAAACAGGATTTTTGTTTCTTCTTTCTTATTTGTATTTGTCCTTGTTTTTCTTGCATTATTATTAGATATCTAACACATAATGCTTAATCAAGGATTGTTCAATAAGCTGAGTTTGTACCTGAAACTTAGAGACTGAGAACACATTTTCTTTTTTTTTTAAAAATTTCATTCATTTTCTACTTTAGGACTAGGTCCACGAGGATCACAATTACCATCTTTCCCTCCATATTGGGAGTGCCTAATTCCGCTATAGAACAAGAAAATATCTATGGTCAATTTCCCTCTTGACCAATATCTCACTTGAACAGTTATTAATGGGAGTGAGATAGGAAAACTCAATTAGGATAAGAGGGAGATGATATCTCCACCTAGAGAGAAGCATCAAGAATAACGAAAGTGGGTTAAACTTTTATTCTCATGTCTCTAAACTATAAAGAGCTCTACTTAATATATATTTTTCCGATTCTTTGCTTGAGAAATTACACTTAATTTCAATACCTAATTTAGTTTCATTTTAAATTTTCATTAAAATGTTGTAGATTCTCTTCCTCTGTTAATGCAAATAGTAAGTCTGGACCCAAAATTATCCCCACCAGAACCTACTTGCTGCCAGACATTCTTTTCAACTATTTAAATAGGCATTTTATAACAAACCATTTAATAGAAATATATGATTTATGTAGGCAGAACACAGTGGTTCATTAAAATAGATTAGAAAAGTTTAGACCCTGAGTTCAAACCAGGGTAATTACTTTGTCATTACCTTCCCTATAGTTCTTTCATTTCCAATTGTATATTGATTGGTTAATTCTCTTTCTGTTTTCTTTAAAGAAATTTATAATGGTCCATAAAATGGCCTTTGTCTCTTTTTTACATGTGTATTCTATTTCTCCACTTGCATACCATACCAGAACCACTTTGAAAGTAAAAAGGGACACTCTAAAGAATTACACTGGAGTAAGAGGCATAAACAGAACCACTCCAAGCATGTTGAAACGTATAAGATGCTACAAATAGACTGCTAATCTGAACTTTGTATTTTTGTTTTATTTCTATTTTTTTCTTGTTCCTCTGAATCAGGCGTCTGGATCAACCATCATAGTGATGACCCCTCAAATGTGTAGTGTGCAACCAAAGATACTTTGTTGCTTCTTTATTTCCTATTTTCCTTGTGTGGGGAGTTTTCTACCAGGTTAGGTCAGACCAAATTACTCTATATAAGAGATATTCTTAAAAACGCATCAACCAGAGGGCAATTGCAAGGTTCAGAAAAAGAGTTAATGTAAGAAGGTGCTGTGGATTCAGGTGATTGGCTTGTGAAGTCGGGTTATCTCCTAAAGGAGATTGTGTGCTGGATGGTAGAGAATCCTGAGAAATTGACAGCTCTACCAAAATCCAAGGGCCAATACCTTTTACCTCTGTATCACCCAACACTTTAACACTCAAGATAACGGGACCTGCTATTCATCAGTATTACTTAGATCCCACTTCTCTTATAGGACTGTGCTTAATGGAATTAGCACAGGACATGAAGATAAATGGAAGACAGGGCTCAAAAGGCAACACCAGAGCTTTCTCTCTAACTGTAGGATCTGGTGACTTCCTTCATTTCCTGTTCTTTTCCCTGAATAGAAGCAGTGATCTCACTCTGTCTATCTCATAGGTGTAGGGTAAGGATTTACATAATAGCAACAACTCATAAAATAAAATTTATAATTGTTCTCATTCCTTGAGGCTAAGTGTGCTCTGTGCTAGGTATTTTGCTCATGCAGTCCTTCCAATAGCCTTGTGCAATAGGCAATTCACTTATAAATTTATAGGTAAGGAAAAGCAGCCTCAAAAAGTTAAACTAGGTTTTCCAAATCCACCTAGAAATTAAGTCACAGAAACAGGAATCAAAATAAAAATTTTTCAGACTCCAAAGGCTATGTACTTCATAAGAAAGAACATTAAAAAACATTGCTTGGATTATTATTAATGTGAATGTATTGTTACATTCATCATTTTCCCCAGGGATCTGGTGATTCACGTTGCTTTCATGACTAACAAGTGTCTGTGACATTAATGGTCCTTAGGTATCCCCTATACCACTTAAAGAGGTGCCCAGCTCACCATCATCTACAAGTAAGTGTAACCCTTACATTACTGTGAAGGAGGCATTCTTTGAATTAAATTACAGTCCAATAGGAAAAAACTCACAGAGTTTGGGATGCACTTGGAGCCTTGAGCTCTATTTATGATAAAGGTGCATGAGAACACTACTTGAGTTTCTTCATGACAGTATAGTGTTTGATACATAAGGAGCACTCATCAAATCTTAAATTTTACTATTAGCCTATTATAAAGCAAGAAGGTGAAATCACACGAGAGGAAGGGCTAAAGATGACACCCATATTTCCAATATCCATAAATAAAGGAATAAGCATCTGGAGACACAGAAATGCAAATGTGCTTTAGAGAGTAGAGAGGGTAAGACAGAAACAAATTTGTGATAGAAAGAAACATTATTGAAACACTATTGGATGTAGATTTACATCAATGTAGGTGGTATCTGTCACAAAGTGGGTTCCTTGGGGGACAAAGACCAATTTGCACAAGTGATACGTTTATTAGGGAATTCTTATGAATGTGGAAACAATGACTGTGAAAGAAAGGGTAAAAAGTATGTTTGGGCAGAAGAAGGAGGTGAGCTACAGTACAGTCTCAGTGGAGTCTGCAGCTGACTATATGGGCATTTTAAACCAAGGCTGTCTCTGAAGAGTTCTCCCAAGATGGGGTTGTCTATGAGTCATTGCCAGCCAGAAGTCAGGAGCTCTAGCTCCAAATTCCACCCCAGCATCAGCTTCCTCAGCAAATCTGCAGCACCTGGATTGTCCCAGGAAAAGAGCAGTTAGAGATGAGCCTGTAGGAGGGTTAATACAAAGTGTTCCTGGGGTCCACATCTGTGGAAGCTAAGTAAGGAAGTGAGCTTGGGCAAAGGTACATGTGCAGCTGCGACATGAACTCATTGGAAATCTCAAGTAAAGGGAAATTCTGATGCTTGGATGACCCTTCAGAGTTGTTCCCATTTGGTGGTCATGGGGGTGGGTGGGAAGGGGGAGGGCTTCACTCTATCAGTCGCTGGATATGGACATCCAGGGAGGGTGACATGACTTTGAGGGAGCTTGTGTTCCTAAGCTGTGACAATTCTCACAGGGGACTGAGAGCAGAGGGCTTGCTGGGGAACTAGTACAGCAGCTGGGAAACTAATTCAGTCATTCTAGAAAGAGGGATCTGAACGGCACATTACAGTGCCTGCTGCAACATCTCAGCTGATGTTAAACTGGGGCTCAGTGCTAAGCTCTTCCTAGGGTTGTTCTGTGATTAATTGAAAATGACTGTCCTCCTCATAAAATGGTGTTGAAAATATTTGTTTTTTTTTCCTACATAAATACATCCTTTTAATTTTTTTGTGGTTTAGTAGGATATCTGTTCAATCTCCAATTATATGGAACTTTCAACAATGAATTAGTAGAATCCTGCATCACACTGAGATGACATTTATTGAAAGGTTTTCTCTTTGATCACTGCCTTTTCCCCAGCTTCCTTGTTCCATCAGAGAAAGCCTTTCAGTCATTATTGGAAGGGCTAATGTGCCTATAGACTGAATATTCCCATCTGTTCAGATAAGAAAAATAGAAGAGAACATAATAAAACTTCCTTTCTTCCTAAAGGATGAAACATTTTCTTAAATAACTGACCCAGAATGATATAATTAAATACTTTTGGATCACTTACATTTATTTTTTTGTTTTATTTTAGATCACTTATATTTAAATATATCATTCAATTTTCCTTAAAACTTCTTGATGTAAGTTTTTATAGATGAGAATTTGTCCCCAAGAAAGGTTAACTTTTTCAAAGGTGACACAGCAGGCAAATGGGACTTTGAAGGGAAGGGAGATGAGAACAAACGTGTTTAGTATTTACTCAGCATGAGACGCTGCAATGATACATCTTCCTGTGTCCCTCTTTCACAGAGGAAAGAAATGATGACTGAGTCACATACAGCCCAGGCATGAACTATATTCCCTCAGATTTCAAAACCTATGTGTATCCCAATCTATCAAGTCCCTTTTAAAAAAGAATTAATTTAATTTAATTAACTTACACTGTATTACTAGATTCCCAGGTAGAATCTGGTGATTCGTGAGTCGCATACAACCACCCAGTGGTCATTGCATCAAGTACCTCCTTCCTGCTCATCCCCAGTTCACCCATCCCCCGACTCACCCACCCCCAGCAACCCTCAGTTTGTTCCCTATGGTCAAGAAGTCTCTTATGGTTTGCCTTGCTCTCTGTTTTCATCTTATTTTCAAGTGCCTTTCAGTTTGATAATATTTGAGAAAATTGCTAACTTTGGGTTCCTCAATACCGTTTTACTTATAATCATAACCAAAATTACAGCTAAAACATGCTGTGAATTTACCAGGTACCATGAGATGTGTAGTTGTGAGACTTCCAGAAGATGAACAGAAAGAAGAATATCTTCCTTCTTATTTCTTGAATCTGGATGAATTAAAAATGTTTTTTCTCTCAGTGATTGATGCTTATACATAGGACAGCTTACATAATCACCACAGCCCCATAGGTCTGCTTCCTAAGCCATGAAGTTCTGGCTTGGAGTTGGTCCCATAACTGAAAGCATTGCTGCCAAGGGGCGACAGGGTGACAAAAGATGTCAGTTAATGTTCATGACCCGCTAGCCACATTTCCTGATCCATAACTATCAGATGCTTATCTGAAGAACATAAGAACATTTGGAATGTTCTTAAATGATCCCAGACTCTCACCCAGGAAGGCAGGTTTAGGGCTGTCAGTAGCTGGCAAGGACAAACAAAAGGTTTGTGTTTCTTATGGCTCAGTGTCTTAGATAAGCCAGACGTGTACTTTCCTACCATACCCCCGTTTTCTCCTTAATTTACTAAAAGAAAAATAAAAGCCTATGTAATTTCTATAATTATTATCATCTTTCAACTTTGCTTTTTATGGCCCTGTTTCTGGACATTTTTAACCTCATCTTTGCTCTTTCGATTGTTACCTAGGACATCTTCTGATCACCTGGTCCATCTTGTTCCTGTTCATCACATGCACTGATGCTATGACAGGACTATGTTGTAGTCACTGCTTTATCTCCAGGGCTGAAGACAACACCTGGTGAACTGAAGTGAGCCAATTCATTTCTCTGTTCAAAATTCTAATGTGGCTCCTGATAGCTCACCTTCTAGAATTATCTTCCTCTCCCACATAGGCTTGACATTGCTGCAGATTCATTTTACTGATACTTAAACTAATCATCCCTATCAGTCAGGGATCACTCAGAGAGCAGAACCAGTAAGTACACACACACACACACACACACACACATGCACACACACACTTAACTGTTAGAGAGAACTGAGCTCATCCAACTGCAGAGTTGGATAACACTTTCTGTAGGTGTTTTTTCTGCAGATTGAAGCACACAGGCAGGCAAGGCAGGCAGGGAACAGGAGGAGCAAGCTGAGGCCCCATGAATAGAAACTGACCCCAAGAGGAAAGACTGAAACCCGTGTCTGTGTTTGTTGTCTGTGAATGGAGGTCTAATGGAGACAAAGCTGGAAGTGAAACCCAGCCTGCTCAGTGAGCTTGATAACACTGAGATGGTACATCGCCAAAGGCGAGGGAAGCAAGGGCAAAAATGAACTATTGGGATTTCATCAAGATCAAAAGCTTTTGCACAGCAAAGGTTAACAAAACCAAAAGACAACTGACAGAATGGGAGAAGATATTTGCAAATGATATATCAGATAAAGGACTAGTGTCCAAAATCTATAAAGAACTTAGCAAACTCAACACCCAAAGAACAAATAATCCAATCAAGAAATGGGCAGAGGACATGAACAGACATTTCTGCAAAGAAGACATCCAGATGGCCAACAGACACATGAAAAAGTGCTCCATATCACTCGGCATCAGGGAAATACAAATCAAAACCACAATGAGATATCACTTCACACCAGTCAGAATGGCTAAAATTAACAAGTCAGGAAATGACAGATGCTGGCGAGGATGTGAAAAAAGGGGAACCCTCCTATACTGTTGGTGAGAATGCAAGCTGGTGCAACCACTCTGGAAAACAGCATGGAGGTTCCTCAAAAAGTTGAAAATAGAACTACCCTATGACCCAGCAATTGCACTATTGGGTATTTACCCTAAAGATACAAACATAATGATCCGAAGGGGCACATGCACCTGAATGTTTATAGCAGCAATGTCCACAATAGCCAAACTATGGAAAGAACCTAGATGTCCATCAACAGATGAATGGATCAAGAAGATGTGGTATATATACACAACGGAATATTATGCAGCCATCAAAAGAAATGAAATCTTGCCATTTGCGACAACGTGGATGGAACTAGAGTGTATCATGCTTAGTGAAATAAGTCAAGCAGAGAAAGACAACTATCATATGATCTCTCTGATATGAGGAAGTGGTGATGCAACATGGGGGCTTAAGGGGGTAGGAGAAGAATAAATGAAACAAGATGGGATTGGGAGGGAGACAAACCATAAGTGACTCTTAATCTCACAAAACAAACTGAGGGTTGCTGGGGGGAGGGGGGTTGGGAGAAGGGGGTGGGATTATGGACATTGGGGAAGGTATGTGCTTTGGTGAGTGCTGTGAAGTGTGTAAATCTGGCAATTCACAGACCTGTACCCCTGGGGATAAAAATATATTATATGTTAAAAAAAAAAAAAAAAAAGAACAGGGAGAATTGAAAGAGAAAAAAGAAACACATTTGATAATAAAGTGTTGACTATCTCATATAATTTATGGAGTATGATATTGAAAGTAAGAACAGCAGTGTCTGTGTGGGGCAGAACAGCTTCCAGTGTGTGGGTTCTTGGCCCTGATGATCACTGGCCGACTGGGAGCTGTGGCCACCACCACTGCCCTAGAGCAGGAAGCAGGACTGTCCTGAATATGGCTAACCCAGGTGAAGATCCAAGTTAAAAATTCCAAGTATGATTTCTACTGAATGTGGATTGTTTTCACACTGTTGTGATGTTGAATAATTGGAATTTGGGTCTGTCTGTGCTTTAGAAGTTACTGTATAAGGCACCTGGGTAGGCTCAGTTGGTAAAGCGTCTGCCTTTAGCTCAGGTCATGATCCTGGTGTCCAGGGATAGAGTCCCACATCAGGCTCCCTGCCTGCTTCTCCCTCTGCCTCTGTCTCTCTCTCTGTCTTTCATTAATAAATAAATAAAATATTAAAAAAAAAAGTTACTGTATGATGTTTCTGTCACTGGTGACCACTCTCATTTTCTTACTCCATCCAGCTCTTCTCAGCCTGTCACTGGGTCTGATCTAACCTTCTTTCAGTGAACAATTTATCCTGTTGGTCCTATCTTCAGGTTTTTTTTTTTAAGATATTATTTATTTATCAGAGAGAGAGAGGGGGAGAGAGCGAGCACAGGCAGACAGAATGGCAGGCAGAGGCAGAGGGAGAAGCAGGCTCCCCGCTGAGCAAGGAGCCCGATGTGGGACTCGATCCCAGGATGCTGGGATCATGACCTGAGCCGAAGGCAGCCGCTTAACCAACTGAGCCACCCAGGCGTCCCCTATCTTCAGTTTTGATGCTTTTACTAAAAATGAAATCTTTCATACTTAGATCTTGGCTCAGTGCACAATTGTCTTCTGTCCTTGAGCTGACACATTTAGGAGAAATCGCTTCCCCAATTCTGATCATGGCTATTGTTTACTCCAAACTGTGAAGTGCCTCATATACAATTATTTTATCCTGGCACCATGTTCTCCTGGAATAAGGTTGCTTCAGCATCCATGTTCCTAATATACTTTGATTTCTGAGGACCTCATTATTTTATTAATTCAAAACAAAGCTGCTGATATTCATTATTACATTCTTGGTTAACAAACAAAATAAGAAGTTCTATGCAAGAATTTTTTCAGCTTGGTGGACTCCTGGCATCTTACTGTACCCTATGGGCTTCCCACTCTGTATGCCAGAGGACATGATATCCAAAATGCCGGCAGGTATGTGCTCTTCTGAGAGCTCACAGGTGAGATTTTAGTGCACTAGGAAGACATTTCTGTCAAGCACAGGAACTTTAAAGGAAAGCTCTGAACACTGTGTCACTGTTGATGTCTTCAACCCTCAGGCAAGAGACTAGGGGACTTTAACAGGGGAAAGCAAAGTATTTCTTAATCTTATTAACCTTATGCTTCCATGCCCCCAGAAGCTGCCTCCGGGCCTGGATCCCACTGGATGCCTTGGCAGCTTTAGCAGGCATGGGGCGACACTTCTTCTTCTTCTTTTTTTTTTTTTTTTTTTTTTTTTTTTTTTTTTTTTTTTTTTTTAACATGAGATGAATTACAGAAGTGTCTTCCAGATCTGAGGAAGCTAGATGTCCTGACTAGGTTAGGCCTGTCCTGGTTTCTGAGTAACTGTTCTGAGTGGATAGGACTCTGGGAAATATTCCAGGCAGATTATGGTATAAAGTCAGCCCCATGGAACAGGCTCGCATGGTATGAATGAGGGCTTCCAAAACTGGAGTAATTCCTGCACCATCTTTAGGATACCATCTTAATTACATTTTCCTTATTTAACTCATATCTTAGTTAAATTGTTTTTACTAGAAGAATGAACTTTATATTACCACTGTAAAGGGAAATCAATATGACATGCCATAAAAATATGTCAACGAAATATAATAAATAAATGTAATGAAAATCATCATTCTTATTTAAAGAGCACTTTTTTTACATACCTAGAGTAAGATCAACCATTTTTGTAACATTATTCTATTTGTTACTTAAATGAGATATAACCCCTGTACCACACAATTCCAACACGTAAAGAACTTGGAATTTATTACTCTTCTCCTCACACACACACACAAAAACGTAAACTCGATATTAACTTTTTGAATCTATGAGAGAACAGGCATTGCACGACAAACCACTGCTCTGAAGTGTGAGAGAAATGTGCACCTAGAGTCACGGCCAAGTTTTGTTTACCCAGAACAGAAGCTGCTGGAACCATACATTATTAGAGGGCAATTTTGAAGAATTGCTGGAGGCTAAGTTTGGACCAGTGTGGGAATGAGAAACTCCTGTCTTAGGGTGGATAGCACACACTCATGACTCAGCGAGAAGATTCTCACAGTGAAAACACCAAAGGATTCTCTGTGACTCCAGCAGGAAGGGGGGAAGGCTAATCTTTGTGGAATACACTGGAGTGTCCCCCATAACAAATGTTTCTCTTCCAGAGAAAAAGAGCTCTTCAGAACCTCATCCCACATGCACAAAGCACATTTCCCTACTCCCCCTACATGTAGAATCTGTCTCCTATTATGATGGAACAGTAAATAAATAAATAAATAAAAGTAAAGAAACATGTGTGAAGGAACATTGCAATCCAGGCACACAGGACCACTGAAACAATGACTTATTAAAAGACTCTAGAGGGGGCGCCTGGGTGGCTCAGTGGGTTAAGCCGCTGCCTTCGGCTCAGGTCATGATCTCAGGGTCCTGGGATCGAGTCCCGCATCGGGCTCTCTGCTCGACAGGGAGCCTGCTTCGCTCTCTCTCTCTCTCTGCCTGCCTCTCCATCTACTTGTGATTTCTCTCTGTCAAATGAATAAATAAAATCTTTAAAAAAAAAAAAAAAAAAAAAAAAAAAAAAAAAAATAAAAGACTCTAGAGGACTTGCCTCCCCAGCCCCCAGACCCTACCACCAACAGAACAGAGAGGAGGACAGCAGAAATGGCTGCAAGACACAGACTCTCTCTGAGGAGGAGTATTTAGGGAAACCCAACACCAACAGGGAAGACAAAGACAAGAACACTAGAACAAACCTGTGCCTCTGACACCTTAATTACAAAAAATTAAATACAGTCTAAACCCCAGCTCACACTAAAAACTCACACTAAACGGGCGATGACTTCAGTTTCTAACATCCAAGATGTCATGTTGGGTTTTCAACAAAAAATGCAAATCATGCCTAAAAGCAAGAACAAAACACGTTTGTGTTAAAACAGAAGTGTTAAACAGAAGTTAGACAAGGAAGTCATCAGAACCAGACTCATGACACAGATGTTAGAATTACAGACAGGATTTAAATAACAAGGATGAATATGCTCAGTGCTGTAATGGAAAAGATAGACAACATGCAGGAACAGATGGGCAACAGAAGCAGAGTGGAAACTCTAAGGAAAAAAATTAAAAAGAAATGTTAGCAGTAAAGAATATCATAAGCATAAATGAAGAGCTACCATGGGTTCATGGTAGACTGAACAACACCCAGGAAAGGATCAGTGAACTCAAAGATAGATTGATAGAAACTTTCTAAGCTGAAAAGCAAACAATGGAAAGAAAACAAAAATACAAAATCACAGAAGAACATCCAAGATCTGTATAACACACATATCTAGACATATCTAACATACGTCTAATTAGAATACCTGAAGGAGAAGAAAGATAACAGAAGAGATACTCGAAGTGTTAATGTCCCAATTTTTTCTAAAATTAATGACAAAAACCAAAGCACAGACCCGGGAAGCTCAGAGAATGCCAAGCACCATTAATACCAAAAATTAAAATAAAAATCTACACCTAGACATATATTCAAACTGCAGAAAAGCAATGAAAATAGGGAAATCTTGAAAAAAAAAGTCAGAGGTTGCGGGGGGGGGGTGGATAACTTACCTCTAAAAGGAACACAAAAGGACTACAGAGGGATTCTTGTCACAGACCATGCAAAGAGGAAAAGAATGGAGTGAAATATTTTTTTTTAAAGATTGTATTTATTTATTTGACAGAGAGAGATCACAAGTAGGCAGAGAGGCAGGCAGAGAGAGAGAGAGGAGGAAGCAGGCTCCCCGCGGCTTGATCCAGGATCCTGGAATCATGACCCCAGCTGAAGGCAGAGGCTTTAACCCACTGAGCCACCCCGGTGCTCCAGAGTGAAGTATTTACACGGTTGAAAGCAAAACAAAGCAAAACAAAACAACAACTTGGAATTGTATGCCCAGTAATATTATCCTTGGAAATTGATAAACAACTAAGAAAAAAATGTTAGCAGATTGTTCCTGCCTGAAATATTAAAAAGTTCCCCAGGGAGATGGGAAAACTCAGATCTACATAAAAAAAAAAAAAAAAAAGGAAAAAGAAAAAAGAAAAAAATGTTTTGGAGAGCAGGAAAGAAGTGATGATAAACTTTCTGTTTTTCTTATTCTTAGTTGATGTAAAAAATACCTCCCTGCCTGCTTGTTTAAAGTAATAATAGGGGTTCCTGGATGGTTTAGTCAGCTAAGTGTTTGCTTTTGGCTCAAGTCATGATCTCGGGATCATGGATTGAGTCCAGTGTTGGGCTCCCTGCTCAGTGGGGGAGTCTAGTTGTCCCACTCCCTGTCTTCTGTTCTTCCCCTTGCTTGCGCTCTCCCCCTCTCTCTCTCTCAAATAAATAAATAAAAGCTTAAAAATAAAGTAATAATAATGATATAATTGGTAATTACAGCATCCAGGAAAGTGAAATAAATGGCAGCAACCGCACTGGGGATGGGAGTGAGAAGCTGGAACACTTTGTTACACAGTACCCGCACTAACATAAAGTGGTACAGTGTTATTTGATGGTAGGCTTAAATTACTTTAAAATGGATACTGAGTACTCCAGGGCAACACCTAAAATTTAAAAATATGTGCATGTGTGTAATTATATGTATAAGTAATATGCTAAGAGAGGAGATCAAGTGAAATACAAAATGCTCAATTAAAACCACAGAAATCAGGAAGAAAGAGAAGGGTAAGGAACAGAAAACAGTTACAATATGATAGATTTCATCCAACTATACCAATAACCATAACAATTGAAAAGTATGTCAATTAAGAACAGGGATTATCAGAGTAGAAAAAACAAATAAACAAGACTCAGTTATACTTTCTCTACAAGAAACCTACGTTAAATATAAAGATGTAGGCCAATTAAAAGTGAAGAGATAAACATATAGCAGGCTAACACTATTCTAAAGAAATCTACAGTAAGTCTATGAATCTTAAAACAGACTTCAGAACAAAGAAAATGATCAAAAATAAAGACATGTATTGCAGACTGATAATGGAGTTACTTCTCCAAAAAGGAACTCACAATTTCATTAAGCATGGGGACTGGGGAAATCATTCCCACCCACCAATACATTAGTAACACAATCGGCTTTGGTTATCAAAACATTTTTACATAGCTAAGCTTGTTTAATTGTCTGTCATAATGACCTGCTCTACAGATTGCTTGATATAGGCTTAATGAATTAAAACACCAGGTCTTCGAGCCAGGGTTTTAGCAGGCAAGTCCTCCTCTCTGTTTACTACCCCAAGTCATGCTCTTCAATTGCCCTTTTAACGGAACTGTGCTCCGTCTGTACATCGTCACCCTCGTCACCCTCGTCACCCTCGTCACCGCCATCATCACGTCCATCTACACTGGTCTTCTCTCAGCCCAGGTTATGTGGAAGAAGACTGAATGAGTAAAGTTCTGGAGTTTGTTTGTTTGTTTTCTAGATTTATGTATTTGTTTATTATTTGAGAGAAGGGAGGAGGGGCAGAGGGAGAGGCAAAGAGAGAATCTCAGGCAGACGCCCAGCTGACTGTGGAGCCCGTCGAGGGGCTCGGTGCCCTGACTCGGAGATTGTGATGTGAGCTGGACTCGATTTGGATGCTCAGTAGACTGAGGGTGCCCTGAAGCATTTTGTATATATTTTTTTCATTCCATGAAGCAGTATTAAAGCCACATAATAACTTGTTTTCCAATGACATAGAATTCTTCAGTTACTTTCTTACTGGGGTCAATTTAAGAAATATAGTAAGATCTAGTATTAAAAGAATCTGATGTTTTTTAGGTCACTTTCCTTTTAAAAAAATGTAATAAGCTTCAATCAATAAACAGAATCGAACATAAATTCCTGCTGTCAATCAGAAAAAAATGGGCTTACTCATATTTCTAAAAGTTTTCATTTCTTTCCAAGAAATGGTGTTAATGGCTCATAATGTGACAGATGAATATGACGAATATTACAATTGTCAATGCCAACAGGAAACCTCTCAAGGTCCTTAAAAACAGAATAAATTGTACAGTATCTTCAGGGTATCACTGGGTGGGGGGGTGTTAATGTGATTTATTTCAATTATGCATTTGCAAGGTTAAGAAGAAATTATAACGTATTTGCTCATAATTATTTATTCAGTGCCTGGGATTTGGCAGGAACGGTGCTAAGTGCAGCGGATCCCAGAAAGTGTATTCAAACCAACTATGTTTTCAGACCTCATGCAACCTCCCATCCATTCACCCAGTTACTTAGCACCAGACTGTGGGATAAAAACACAGATCTGCACTTGAATCCACACTTGAATCTAGTAACTGGCACTGACTTGGTATCAACTTGAGTCCAAGCTCTTTTGCAGTATGTGACTTTCTGAAGTCTCTCTATCAACCCATGCTGTGAAGACATTGATACAAAAGGAATTTCAGTAACTTACTTCGAACAACAGAGCACAAAATGATATTTTTAGTCTGCTCTTGATTTGTTCATTTTGTCCTAATGCCAGAGCAAGCAATCTTAAACTCAAGGGGCTTTAGAACAGAGTAAGGTGATGATGCCGACCTGGCCCCATACAAACTCCCAAGGCCAAGGGCAAACCATAGGCACCTCTATTTCTGTGTAACCCTGTGCCTCCCCATCCACCAGTCTGTCTTACAGACCACCCTCCTCAAGAGCAGTGATTGGCTCTAACCCGCCCCCCACCCCACTTGGTGAGCCGGCCACCACCGTGAGCCGGCCACCACCGTGAGCCTTCAAGTCATCTGTTGTGCCAGCCATAAAGAAGGAGACAGTGGTGGAAACAAGAGTAACCCAGTGTGACGGATTCCACAGTCATAACCGAAAATGACATCTGGGAGGCACTGACGGTCCTCAGGGCACCGCGCATGTAGCTCTTGTCCCTACTTTGGATCCTCACCTGCACCCCACAACCCAGAAAGCAGGTACCATGACATCAGGCTGACGGGGTAATGCTGAGACTTGTGGGGGGCGGAGGGTGAAGGCTTTTAAAGTCCACGTAGTTAAGGAGGATAAATAGATTCCAGACAATCCAGACTATGATGTGCTTCCATTGATCTTGACACCAACTGGTGGAGCACAACTCAATTCTGACATGAACTACCCAGAGTGAGTGTTGGATCCCACAAGTTTAAGGGCATACTTCCCAACAAGACATTAGTCCCCACTTGAGAAGAGAGCCACGTGGTGTCCCCAGGCTTGCCCAGCGCTGACCAATGGGATATAAATCTGGGCACAGAGATGGTGGGGGCTCCTGCAAAGCAGCACATGTCCAGTTATTTTTTGGGAGGGAAAGAGTAGGATAAGATATGAGCAAATGATAAAAAAAAGATGCATGAGTCCACTGCATTCTACTTACCAGCGACACCAGGCCAAGTGGTGCACACGGTGCAGAGGGCTGCGGCTTGCTTCGGTGTGCTGAGGGTGGTTGGACCCAGGACAGAGCTGGCAGCATCTGGAGCTCAGTGGGTTAAGCCTCTGCCTTCGGCAGGGGTCATGATCTCAGGATCCTGGGATCGAGTCCCACATCGGGCTCTCTGCTCAGAGGGGAGCCTGCTTCCCTCTCTCTCTGCCTGCCTCTCTGCTTACTTGTGATCTCTCTTTGTCAAAAACAAAAACAAAAACAAAACAAACAAAACAAACAGAAAAACACTTAAAAAAAAAAAGAATTAGAGATTCTTAGGGGCTGACATTTCTGAACCATCTCAGCAGAGTGAGAAAGCACACATGAACACACTTTGCTGTTAACAGTAACAGCAGCCTTTCCACACTGAATGAGGGTATTATGCCAGAAACTGCTGGGCTTCATTATCAAGAAACTCTCAAGAGCACCCTCGAGGCAGGTTTCATGCTTCTTATTTCACAACAGGTAATCTGAGGCTCTGAGAGGTTAAACTAATTCGCCAAGGTCCTAGGACCCGAGCTGTGGAAGGCAGGGTTCTGACCCCGGCCAGTTCACTGTCCCGTTTCCTCATACCTCATGCCATCTCGGCTACTAGGGGATTTTATCACCATACTCCGGCCTCCCCAGCTTGCCCTACCTTATCATCGCTCTCCTAATCATCCCTCCAGAAACCGAGCTGCTCAGCCTAATGAAACACAGGCCACCGTGACAAGAGCCAAACCCAGAGGGGCCCTAAGGATGAGACGAGGCCCAAATCTCTCCAACAGAGGATGTGAAAACCAGCCCTCCTCATTAATCATGTGCTGTCAGAGACTCCGCAACCACACAGACTCCTCAGCCAAATGAATTCCAAACACAGTTATCTCCACTGAGAGCAATTAGCAAGTCGCACATTTAATATTGGGGAAGCAAGTCAAGGTCAGGGGTGAGCAGTCAGCGTGGCTTTGTTCCTCCTCTGCCCTTGGACATGTGGAGGGGAGACCTGTCCTCCTACAGAGCACTTGGAAAGATGGATTCTATTTCTCCGGAGGTTCTGGGCGCTTCCTCTGCAGATGGCCCGCCTCCAGGAACACTAATCTGATTTCTCCAGAAAACTCATCCCGTTTCTCCCTCAGGTGCAAATCTCCCCTCTTTGCACCTTTAATTAACAAGCTACTGTGATCAAGCAATCAAACCTTTTAAGCCCACGTTATTATTACATTTTACATATCTGCTGAAAGAACGTATCCCGTAAGGTGTGAGTGTGGGTCTCCCTCTTCCCTCTTCGCTGCAGGTTTGTTAATGCAGGGGGTGGGGGAGAGCCTGGGGTCAGGGAGACACACATGGGTTTTCTGGTTGCTCAAGTTTCTGATTTCAGGCCAGTTTCAGCCTTTCCTTCTGATTCCAATAACTCACTTTCTAAATGACAGAGAGTTACCAAACAAACCAACAAACAAAACTGTTTATTTATTTATCTGTTTGTTTTATCTCAGGAATAATAATCATACTTATTTTTTATCGTCATTTTAGGCTGATAAAGCTCTCTCACCTTCATCAGCTCAAGATTCTGGCTGCTGCCCCTCTCTTGCTCTAGGCCCGTCTCCATCCCCCACCTTGCACCCCTCCAATCGACCCAGTCTCATGATCTCTCTCAGGTCCTAGAACGAACCTCTCTCCACACTACCGGGGCTATTCGTCCACCTGCCCCACCGATTCCCAGATACATCCTGCTCCCTTCCCCCAGGACTTCTTCCCTGACTTCACTTCAAGTCAGGATCCTTTGCTCCGTGTGCTTTCTTGGGCCTGGAATCTTCTGTCAAAGAAATGAGCTCAACTGAAATCATATACTCTTGTTCATTCTGTATACTTTGTGTGGTTGCTTCCTTGATCCTGTAGATCCCACCAGAGACTAACCTCTGGAGAGGGTGACCTTGCTTGTCCTTTTTTGTCATTTTGTTCCAAGAGCACAGCACAGTGTTCTGCACTTTGTGAATACTAAATATTTATTCACTGACTGACTCAATCTTGCTGTATCAGAAACCCATTACGTGCACCTGAAGAAGCAGAAATTGGGGCTCAGAAAGATAATGTACTTAGCGCTCTACATTGTCAACAAACACAAACGCTAGTCTTCTTCTTCTTTTCTTTTTAGATTTTTATTTATTTATTTATTTGACAGACAGAGATCACAAGTAGGCAGAGAGGCAGGCAGAGAGAGAGGGGGAAGCAGGTTCCCCGCTGAGCAGAGAGCCCGATGTGGGGCTCGATCCCAGGACCCCGGGACCATGATCTGAGCTGAAGGCAGAGGCTTTAACCCACTGAGCCACCCAGGTGCCCCACAAACCCTAGTCTTCTAATTGCCATATCAATACCGTACCTTCTGCCCAACACACACACACACACACACACACACACACGCTCCTATGCCTGATGTGGAGGGAAGATGAGGAATGTTCTAATCATGTATCTGGCACTGTATCTGGAGAAGAAAGAAATCCAAATCCATGTGGTACATGCTACTAATTGGATTGTTTATGGGAAAATTCTTGATGAGCCTATAACTTCGATGCTCTGAAACACAAGGTAAGTATGCCAGTTGCTATGCTATTGTCTCTAGGCAGAACACCCACCCTTATATTCTCTTGCTTCTTGGTGGTGTTGAGCTACTGATTGGCCCAGGACATTGGTTGTGAAAACTGGCTCCCTTTTACCATCTGCCACTGGGGAGCCCTCCAGACAGGCTGCACGACGGAGCTAGAAAGCAGAGGCATTCTTCCCTGTCTGCTGTCTGGTTGTGGTTTTGCTTCCTGTGTTCATGAGCACCGCTGAAGCAATGGTTCTTCACCCAGAAGGAAGCGGTTCATTCCAGTCTTCAGTGTTTCCAGCACTCCCAGGATGTCATTACCCGTCCCTAGAGATGCTGGCCTTAACCGAACAGTTCTCTGCTCTGATGCTGAGTCTCCCTCTGCAGCCTTCCTAATCTGATTGTCTAAGTGTTAATTCCAACTTCTTTCTGTGTTCCTGCTTTGTCTTTCCAGGTCCTCAAAACACAATGAGTGTTAACAATGAATGCGTTAATTTTTCTCTCTTAAAATAACCAACGTGGCTTCTCTCCCCTAATTAGACCCTAACTGAAAAGATGGACATCAGTGAAATCTATCACATGAAAGTTGTTGTGACAATGAAAAGATACTATGTGAAAAAAAGTTTCCTAAATTATAATGCATGACATAGCTGTTAATTTTAACCTTGTAGGGTAAGAGAGAGTCATTGCATAGGAACCCAGATAACAGAACTGCAGCTGTTTTTGTGAATGCTACCGGGAGGTGTATTTTGTCCCAGTGAGAAAAGAAAAGTCCTGATTATGTTATTCGTGACAAGGATGATTACTCACGAGGTCATCCTTTCTCCATCGGTGAAGAAATCCAAACCAAGGCCACTGACAACTGTGACAGATTCTATATGTATCATATAAAAACTGACACACCTGAATGTGTGTATGTTTGGGTGTGTGTTCATGATTCCACCAACGGCGCATTTATAAATGCCCACTATGAAAGGCACTTGAACTGGAGAAAGAAATATAATCTATGCCCAGAAGAAGGTTACAGTGGTGGAGAGAAGACAAAACAGCATGGAAGCACAACGCAGGGGTTTAAGGACACTGGAGGTAAACACACATTGTTATGAGACAACACAGAGGAGGCATCTACCTCCCAGGATGTGTGGAAGTTGGCCAGGCAGGAACTTTGCAACTGGGGTACTAAGAATAAAGGATAAAGTGTGGGTGTGGATGGGCTGAAGGGAGCTGAGTGGGGCCAAGGGAGGAAATGAGCAATGATTGATGAGCCCAAAGGAGAGGAAGAGAAAGGTCCATGGTCTGTATTCCTGTGTTTGTTTCCCTCATTCTGGTGAGCATGATTTGATTCCACCAGGGCTCATAGACAAGCTTGCCCGGGCTGTGGCAATGAGAATAAAATGCATGTAAGAGTTTCATTTGGGGGTGCCTGGGTGGTTCAGTTAAGTGGGCACCTTGGGCTCAGATCATGATCTCAGTGTCCTGGGATGGAGCCCCATACCAGGCTCTCTGCTCAGCGTAGGATCTGCTTTTCCCTCTCCCCCTTATTCTGTTTATCACTCTTGCTCTTTCTCAAGTAAATTAAAAAAAAAAAAAAAAGTAAGAGTTTAATTTGCACTTGGTCAGAAAAGAATAATCCTCATTTTCCTATTTCTGCCTATTCTTACTAGAAGAATTAGGGAGGCATTACATAATTCAAGATGTTAAAGCATAAGAAATTGTGTGATACAGTCCTATTTTGAAAAAGAGGTATCAGTGATGATCCCAAGTTTATACCCGAGACCACTGAAGTCTGAAGAGGCATTGTGGACCACCTACGGTTATACGCATTGTCCCCACATCAAGAGAGGAGCGCTTCCAATCCTTTCACAATACCATGTGGCTGGAATTGTGTGCTTGTGTTTGAAAACATTTTTAATTATTTTGTAAGGTTTCAAATTTGCATTTCAAAGCAAACTCTTAGTATTACTTGTTTCTGTTATTATGAATTTGTTTTCTTTTCTGACTTTTCTCAAGAGCCTGGGGAAATTTCAAATTCCAGAAAAGTGGCTTGGATATCACTACCACCAACACACCCAGATTGTGGAAACACTAACATTTCAGTGTCCAGACAGATTTTCAAAAGCAGGGCAACCCCTTCTAGTGTAGCAGGTAAGGCTTGGAGGAATCCTTTTATGCAGCAAAATAAAGCTCCTCAAGGAATATTCAAGATGTAGTACAGACTCTTCGGCGACATCAGAATGCCAGATCATTATATTTCCAGCATTATTAAACGTCCCAATAAATTTGTACTCAACACCTTGGCCCATCCTTAGGCCAGTCTCCATCTCTGAGTTCTATCTGATTTTTCATCCTTTCCTCTTTTGCTTCACCCCAGAATGACAATGATTTGAAAAGAGTTAACTACTCACCATGATTTGGGTCATGGCAAACCATGCCAGACAATGATTTACCCCTCTTTTTTGCTATTGTCAGCTCTTTTTAGAACATCTTAACATTTATCCACTAGAGGCAAACAGATCCTGGTGGTTTTGACCACTGCTGTGTGAAGCGTTAAATAACAGATTGCTGTCAGTATCAAGAACATTCGGTGCCAGATAATGAGGTGTTGCAACAGGGCAGTGATGTTGGGAACCCCTGAGCTGGTAATATGCATTCGTAAATGTGAGGAGAGGGAGAGTGGCTCTCGTGTAAGGGTCGGATTCCAACCACGGGCTGGGGCTGGGCGGGCAAGAGGGAAAATTCTGATGTTAGAGAAAACTAAGCTGAAGATTTAGAAATATGTGGAGATAGGGCAGGAAGCCAGGGACCCTAAGTGGAGCACAGAACCACTCAAGTGTTGTCCGTAATATCACACGCTCCGAGAGCAGAGTCTGTTAGAAATCTTCACGCCCTTCACCAGGACTTATCTTAGAAACCGGAGCAGGGCTGTCTCCATGGGGGAATCAGGGGTTCCACCTTTGGAGAGAAGAAATATGCACAGACAAGAAACCAAGAAATGAACAGACGTAGTCTTATTGTTGTCTTATTGTTCAGCAAAGAAAGATCCAGTAAGTTCGGCAAATCTGTGACATACACAAAACCATAAATATAAACACATGCACATATAGAACATATGCATACAAAAATGCACATAATTATTTGCATGTACATGCATGCACATATGCACATACAGTAGACATATAAACCTAGCCATGCAACCCCCATAGGTACATGCATGCACACACATACACAGATGTATGTATTTCTATATACACATGCATGTATGCACACACATATACACTCACACATAAGCTCTTATACATATAGTTAATAAAGTCAGAGATGGTTTTACACATCAAATAATTGACTAATTCCCTATAGTTTACAGGTGTTCACAGATACATTATCTCATTTACACAGGCCACTTGGATTAAATTGCTGTGGTCACCAAATCCTCTTTTCATGGGTCATGGAATACCTCGTATGAGATTCGCCAAGCTGACCAGTCCCAGGGCGATTTCTATTGCAAGGTTCAAGCAGTCAGATAGTTAGGAGAACACAACTGGGTACAGGACAGAGAACATATGATCATACCAGAAAATCCAAATATGCCATCGAGTCCAAGAAGGAATGCATTATCTAGAAATAGAGGTTGTAAAAGAGAACCTCTAGAAGAGAACAGGGAGAAAGGAGCAGGTCACAAAGGCAGGCTGAGAAAGGATGATTCAATCCATGTTCTGTCCCGCACTGGGCTGCTGGCCACCAAACCACCCTCTTTGAACAATGGTGTGTGCACTGGTCTGAGCTAAAGATCCAGGGCTTGGGACACACAGTATTCCTTGTCATTCATCTTAAGTAGGAACGAGGTTTGGTAATATGAGGTTCATACTCATAAGCTTTATGAGTCCAAAATGACATACACAATTACAAATACCTCCAATTTTGAGCCAATTTCTATTAGAATTTGAAGCTTCGGAAACTTGGCTTTAAACGAAAAGTGGACCATCTTATTTTTAAGTCAAGTTGAATTACAGCAAGGTGCTCTTACTGAAGCTATAGAAAGACAAAAGATATATCATTCTTAGAAATAGCCATAGCTCCTACTATTGAAACTTGTATTACTGTTAAAATGCATACTGTCCATCATCACTCCGAAATAAAAGCTCTTCTTGGGAATGAGATTAGATAAATGATGTATCAGGAAAAATGAGTCATTTTGGCGGGTGGTAGGGGGAGGAAGCCACCTCTTAGCTCACACCTATACCTTATTAGCTGAATGTCAAAATGGAATCATGCAAGCTGAGAGTGGGGTGGGCAGTGGGAGGCAGATCCCCAACAACTCCTACTAAAAAAAAAAAAAAGACAAGTCTAAAAAGTTCAGGTAAGCTGCCTAAGGTAACCTGCCAGGTTAGCAGAAGTTCCGCAAACTACAATGAAGCTATTCTCAGTTTAAGCCAGCTGCTTCCCACAATTAATGTGAGGAAAGAATGTCTTGGCAATTGTTCTTAGAATCTAGGATCACTGCCTTATTTGAGTCTTAAACGCATTAGTAGTGGAAAACATCCTTCTCAGCGTCTGAAACATAAGTGAGGTTTTATTCCAGACTAAAGTTTAACAGTGGTTGAATATACCTCCTGGGGGAGGCTGCTTTATTTTTATTGATAATAAATCTCCAGTTTTCTTCCAGCAACTCCCCTTCAGAACCTCCACACCCAAGCCAAACACATTTTTGACATTTTGTGTCATTAGACGTTTGTACCCATGCTCACCTTTAACCTGCTATAAGACTGTCAGCAAGTTCAGCTCTCGGAACCTGCTTTTTTTCTCTATAAAATGGAGTTTCTTTGCTACCTTCTTCAAAGGATTATAATAAATAGCGAACGAGACGATAAGAAAATGCATTGTGACTTTCAGCTGTAAGTAACTTTAGCTTTTAAAAAATTGTTCTAAAGGAGGCATCTGGGTGGCTCAGTCCTTAAGCATCTGCCTTCGGTTCAGGTCATGATCCCAGGGTCCTGGGATGGAGCCCCGCATCGTGTTCACTGCTCAGCGGGAACCTGCTTCTCCCTCTCCCACTTCATCCTGCTTGTGTTCCCTCTCTCACTGTGTCTCTCTCTGTCAAATAAATAAACAAAATATTTTTTAAAAAATTGCTCTAAATCATGTATACTAAAAATATGAAAATATGCCAAAGCAAAGAGACTGGAGGAAGGGAGAAAGTGTTTCACCACTGAATTTAAGTTAGAAATGGTGGTGGCCTGGGTAGCTCAGTCGGTTTAGGGTCCAACTTTTGATTTGAGCTCAGGTCATGACCTCAGAGTCATGAGATAGAGTCCAACATTGGGCTCTCTGCTGAGCATGGAGCCTGCTTAAGATTCTCTCCCTCTCCTGCTGCCCCCTTATACCCCCTTCATTTGCACAATCATGTGCACACACACTGTCTCTAAATAAATAAATATTGAAAAAGATTTAAAAAGATAAAAAAGAGAAATGATGGTGGGAACTCAAAGAAACAAATGGATGATATATGCAACATATATATGCATATGTATCACATATATATATTTCATATATACATATATATCATACTTATATTGTAAGAAACTTGTAATCAAGTGGATATTTAGATTCAAATATGAGAAATAATTTAATGCCCTGATTTCTTGGTTAGATCAGAGTAAGAGAAGAAGTTACAGGATAGAAATTGAGGCACACTTCAAAATTTTAGGTTTATGTGAGGTAAGATACCTCATTCAAAGTACCAGGAAGCTAAAACAATGAGGTGATGAGTCTTTGCTAACCACTCAGTGATGAGTGATAATAGCCCATGGATGACAACAGAAATTACTGGAGTCACAATAATTTAGGAGTGTCTCTCTGGCTCATAAGAACTCCTTAAATATCTCCCATCCACAGAAATAGGCTTCCAGCATCCTTGTGTATGAGGTTAGCCCATGACCCTGGTCAGGATTGGCTAGACAAGTGGACAGGCAGTCCAGGCTAGCCCAGAGTCACTTCCCTTAAGAATGAGAAACAGGGTGGGGGATGGGCTAGATGGGTGATAGGTACTAAGAAGGGTATTTGTTGTGATGAGCACTGCGTACTATACGTAACTGATGAATCACTGAATTCTACTCCTGAAACTAATATTGCACTGTATGTTAACTAAATACAATTTAAGTAAAAACTAAAGAGGAAAAACAACAACAAAGAATGAGAAGCCGATCCGAAAAGAAAGTCAGAATTTCAATGTGGTTGGCTGTGTAAAGAGGGTAAGTTATGGATCTGTAAATGACAATTTCTTCTGTATGAACTGTAATCCATGAAAGAGGACACATCATATGTAAAAAGAGAAAGAGAGAAAAGAAATGGAGAGAGAATGATACATGATTAGGCTTCTAACATGAGTCCAGTTCCTGGTTCCATGTTCTTCCTGAGTTTGGCTGACCTCTTCTCCTGAAAGATGAGTTCTTTTAAGTCCACACTCTGCCTTGTTTTGTTACTGTCTCTTTCCTTTCTTTTCCTTTCCTTTCCTTTCCTTTTTGTTTATTTTCATTATTTTCTGTTTCTTTTCATTTTTTTTTCTCCACTCAGGAAGCCAAAGTATCTCAGATTAATGTGAAACCAGAGAAGGGACTAATAATAGAAGAAAGAAAGTGATTATCTAGAAAGTGAGTATGAAGTGAGGAGCAAACAGGAGAGTTCCAAGGTGGACCAATTTCAAGGACCCAGTAGAGAAAAAGATGCTTCTAAGAAGGCTGAATGAAAGTGAGCAGAATCCTAGAGATCTACTCCATGGATGGCACCTAAACGCTATTAAATTTTACATTTTAAAATCGGCTAACAGGATATATGTGAAGATGATGATGATGATGATGATAAAGAGGGCAGAAGGAAACTTCTGAAGGTGATGGATAGGTTTATGGCATAGGTTGTGGTGATGGTTTACAGTTTCCTGGGTATTTACTTATCCCCAAACTCATCAAGTTATATATACTGAATATGTACATCTTTTATATATGTATTATAAAAAAAGAAAGAAAGGAATAAAAGAACTGAACAGAAGAGTTCGAAGAAAACCAAGAGGAGAGGAAGATCTTCAGTGTTACCCACTGCTAATGGCTAACCCACTGCAGATAATCCAGTTTCTACTGCCCTGTCTCACACCAGCTTCTCCCTGGAAGCTGTTTTGATCAGACTGTCCCACACAGTAAGTGTAAATAAGAGGAATAAAACAATTATGCAGAATGGCTAAAATTAGCTCAGAAAACAACAGATATATTGATGAGGATGTGGGGAAAGGGGAACCCTCTTAACATAGTTGGTGGAAATGCAAGTTGGTGCAGCCACTTTGGAAAACAGTATAGAGATTCCTCAAAAAGTTAAAAATAGTCACCCTAGGACCCAGCAATTGCACCACTGAGTATTTATCCAAAGAGTACAACATAATGATTCAAAGACACACATTCACCCCAATGTTTATAGCACCAGTATCCACAATAGCCAAAATATGGAAAGAGCCAGATGTCCATCAACAGATGAATGGATAAAAAAGATGTGTGTGTGTGTGTGTGTGTGTATACATATATATTTACGTGTGTGTGTGTGTGTGTATAAAATGAAATATTACTCAGCCATTAAAAAAGAATGAAATCTTGCCATTTGCAATGACGTGGATGGAACTGGAGGGTATTATGTCAAGAAAATAAGTTAAAGAAGGAAAAATAGTATATTATTTCACTAATATGTAAAGTTTAAGAAACAAAACAGATTAACACAGGGAAAGGGAAGGAAAAATAAAATCAGATAAAAAACAGAGAGGGAGGCAAACCATAAGAGACTTAATTTACTCTAGGGAATAAACTGAGGGTCGCTGGAGGGGAGGTGGGTGGGGGTGCTGGCGTAACTGGGGAACGGGCATGAGAGAGCACTCGAGGTAACACCCACTGGGTGTTACATGCAAGCGAGGAATCACCAAATTCTATTTGGTGAAACTGATAGTGAAACTGAAACTAATGGTGAAACTGAAATTAATAGTACAGTATATGTTAACTAAATTGAATTTAAACAAATAATTTTTAAAAATTGTGCAGAAAAAACCAAGAACCACAAAGACAGCCTGGAAGCCCGTCAATAATCAGTAAATGGTTACAGAGATTTTTTTCTACTCAGATCTCTGAGATAGATGCTGGTGAGCTTTGAGAGGAAGTCTGGAGAATTTTTTTTTTTTTAATGCTTTTGTCTTTAAGATTTCTAAATCTGGTAGAACAAAATCTGATTAGGCACATCAAAAGAAGAATGTAACTCTAAGTATAAGCAAACTGCCTGTAAGAGCCCAGAGGGAGTGAATTCTAACAAAAGATCAAGGAAGTCTTCACATAGAAAGTGTCATTTTAAATGTCCTGAAGATACCAGACAATAAAAAGAAAGAAGATCCTTCAAAGCAGTGTGAACAGATGGTTAAAAAGCAGAGAAGAATACAAAATTTCTTGGCAATCATTCTGCTACATCTAGAGTCTTAGGTGTTGGGGTAGGAACAGTGTGAAAGGAGACTAGATATTTGTGGGTCTTATGTACGGATTTGAATATCAGGCTAAGAAGTCTGACATTTATTCTTTAAGTAGGATAAAGGACAGCAGTTTCCTCTCTGCTTGGGTTCTATGTGCTTATTAGTGTCTAAGTTTTCATTCATCCTTCGGCAGCCGATTCACGACACATTCCTAAGTATATTGTCCATTGAATAAGACTACGTCCCATTTATGAGGTCCTGTGTTCTTCCAGGCAGTTAACAAACTAAATCCTTCAATGGCACATTTACTACGTCTCCTAACCACCTGCTCTGTGACAAGTAATGTGCTGGGTTCTCAAGATTATGGTACTGGATAGGAGAATTACGGATTTGCAGAAGAGGCAGCTACGGAAACAGGTAAGTTCAGCAGGTATCTGCAGTCTATGAGGCAGAGTCGTCAGTGGCCCTCGTAGGGAAATAGAAGTCAGATGCCCAAGGCAGGAGACAGAGGAGTTCTGGGAGTACCCGAAAGGATAGCAGAGGTGGGTACTTGGAGGTTGAACTCCTTAAAAATCTAAGTGGATTAAGTTCCAGGAGTAATGCATGTGAGGAAGATGTAGGGCTGGTAGATGTATCATAAGCCAAGGAGAAAGCTAATTTGGGGATTAGAGAGGGGATCCTCTTGGTATAAAATGATTCCCACAGATGTGCTGTCATCATGAGAGCTCTGAAACCCACAGGCCGGCTGTGCCTCTGGGCCTCTAATTCTCTAAAGAACATGAATCCTCAGAATTTCACATCTAACAGTCCTCCTTTATGACATGTCTTTATAATTAGGTGCCAGGAAAACTTTGGTAGGTGTCTTCCTTGCTTCCTTCCTTCCTTCCTAAGTAATCAGAATTATTTAGCTTACTTTACTTTTTGCCATGGTAACCAGGGAATGTCGAGACTAATTTTGTGCTGGCTAGTCCTCTGGGTCAGCGCATTTTGTTCTTTCTGTTCTCCACAGATCTGATTTCTCTTCGTACTGGTAGAAGAGAACTTTAACTTTAACTTTAACTTGTTTTATATGTCATATTAGAACATGCTAGGTCTTCCTCCAGTCCCCTTTCTGACTCACGCACACACACGCATTGATTCTTCCCTGATAGCTCCATGCAAGATGCTGTAGTATACCCAAGAGCACTCTTCTAAAACAGGAGAAGGCATTCCACGTATACCTTTGCTGATTCATTCACTAAAACATTTATTGATTATTTACTAAGTTCTTAGGTCCTGGGTGTTGAATTAGGGCTGGGGCCACAAAGGTCAGTGAGAAAAATCACTTGCCATCTCCATATGCACAGTTGGCCAGACCTGAGAAGAAGGACCCGTAACAGATCTTTGAAGCACAATGGAGCTCAGGTGCAAAGGACGATATGGGACGATACAGAAGAAATTATGCAAGATGGGGAAAGGACTAACCATTTCTAAGTTCTTAGAGTTTACCATTGTACCAGTGGTTCTATAGCTGCTGTTTCATACAAGTTTCAACCCAAGCCAAGTAAATAAATATTCTTGGCTTCATTTGATGTATAAGAACACTGGGGCACCTGGGTGGCTCAGTGCGTTAAAGCCTCTGCCTTCGGCTCAGGTCATGATCTCAGGGTCCTGGGATCGAGTCCCACATTGGGCTCTCTGCTCTGTGGAGATCCTGCTTCCTCCTCTCTCTCTGCCTGCTGCTCTGCCTACTTGTGATCTCTGTCAAATAAATAAATAAATAAACCTTTAAAAAAATAAAAAAAGAACAATAACAGTTAGCTAAATGGTCTCATAGAGACATGAAAATAGTGTGTGAGGGACACCTGGGTGGATCAGTCTGTTAAGCATCTGACTCTTAGTATGGGCTCAGTTTATGATCTCAGGGTTCTGGGATCAGGCTCCGTGTTGGGCTCTGCCCTGAGCGGGGAGCCTGCTTAAGATTCTCTCTCTCACTCTTCCTCTGCCCCTTCTTCACCCCTCATTCTCTCACTCTGTCTCTCAAAAAAAAAAATTGTGTGTGTGTGCGTGCGTGTGTTTCCAAGTTGAAATTTTCTGACGAGGAAGAGATCATGGATCTTGTTTCTAGACAAAATGCAGTCGTTGGACTTCACTCACTTGTAATGTTTTTGACCTTGGCCAAGTTATATAAGCTTTTGAGTCTTCTCTGTTTCCTCATCCCTAACTTGGAAACAATGCCCAAAGATTTCTTGTGAAGATTAATGTAGTAACATATGCAAAATGTGAGCCTTGTACTTAATGCATAGGAAATGCTAAACAAATACTTTAAACAGTAATTTATAGGAAAAAAGTGAACTCAATGGACAGCAGAAAGTATCAGAAAAAGTAATCAGAAGGACTGCTAGAAAGATATGTTAACTGTCCCAGATGCACCTTTAGAGATGCACCCGACTTTTTTGATGAAATGACATGTGTGAAGCAGGCAATAATAGGTTTTGTTTTAAGATTTAAGTTAAGTTAAATTACAAATCAGCATTCTGTCCAAGTGAAGAGATCTTATGGCATATATTAGAACAGAGATTTGATTCCAGGAAGAGGTTAATTTTCAGGGAGATTCATTTTTTAAAATTCTCTTCATCAATAGGTTTCCTGACTATAATCTTTCTAATCACTAATTTATGACTCCCTCACTGAAACAAGAATTATCTCTGGATAGAAGCTATTTCATTACCTGGCAAATATCATTGGTTCCCTAAAACTTAGCACATAAAATCCACAACTTGGATCATTCACCCAAGGCCCTTCAAAATGTGGAATCAAGGTGCTTTTCCAATCTTGTTTTCTCACAGTACTTACCATGAGCCATGGCCATTAGATGTTCAGAGTTTAATAGTCATTTTCTGAACTTCAGGAATGTAGCTCACAGCTAACCCAAGTATATACAGTAGGTACCTAACATATAACCTTCTATTGAGGAAAAAAATGCTTGTACTTTGAACCACTATACACTTTCCCAGGATGTCCCCAAGATCAGCAATCAGGATCAGTATCTGACATCATCTCTATGTGGCTTTGCCAGGACGCCCTTGCACAAGGAGCAACACAAGCTGGAAGGAGGGGCTGCAGGCTCTGTGCTTGCATGGCATCTTGCAGGTCCTTCCTTCTATAGCATGGTGCTAATTAATTACAGGATGCTAAAGGTTACTTTATCTCCAGCAGACTACCATATCTTCTAATGCATTTTAATGCAAATTTTCTATTGTAGCACAAGATAGATTTTTTTTTTTTTGAAAGTCATACCAGGAGTTGATGAATTAAATCAAAATACAGTGAATTCAGGATTTAAACTAGAAAAAAAATTTTAAAAATGCTAATTAAACATAATAAACAAAAGGAAAAAAAATTGCCCCTTGAACAACACAGTTTGAAGTGCATCACACATAGATTTTTTTCAATAAATGCCACTCCGTACTGCAAATGCACTTCCTTGTCCTTATAATTTTCTGTTTTTTAAAAAGATTTTATTTATTCATTTGAGAAAGAAAGTGAGGAAGGAGCAAGAGAGAGCGAACAAGTGGGTGGCAGGGCAGAGAGAGAAGCAGAAGGAGAGAACCCACTGAGCAGCAAGCCCCAGTGCGGGACTGCCACCCAGGACCCTGGGATCATCACCTGAGTCACACGCAGCTGCTTCACCCACAGAGCCACCAAGGTGTCCTAATTTTCTTAAAAATACTTTGTTTTCCCTAGATTACTTTATTGTAAGAGTACAGTATATAATACAAATAACAAACTAAACGTGTGTGTAAATTGACTATATATGGTATCGGTAAGGCTCTGGTCAACATAGAGTATTAGAAGTTAAGTTTCTGAAGAGTCAAAAGTTATATGTGGATTTTCAGCTGTGTGGGGGGTAGATGCCCCAAACCCTCATGTTATTTAAGGGTATATTTTCATCCAATCCTTTCTTCTTTTAGCAGATTAAAAAAAAAAAAAAAAAAAAAAAACTTAAACCAAACTAAACCAAAAACTGAGTCCTAGAGAAATTAAGTGATTTTGCCAAGATTACTAATGGAGTTTTATAATCAAAGATTTTTGACTCAAAACAGTTTTTGCAACATCTTTCTGTGGTCAGTTGAGACCTGCCTCCAGATATTCCAGCTCTTACCTGTGGCTTGGTAACTGATGCCTGTAGCATGAGCTTCTTTCCCTCCTCTAACTTCCTGAATCTGTGCTCTACTACCCCTGACCCTCAGAGCCCACACTGGCTTGGGTTTTCCCTTAGGGGAAAAAAAAAAAAAGAGAGAGAGAGAGAGAGAGAACTTCACATGCTTCCTACAGGTCAGGCACTGATTATAGAGACTTTTCTTTACAGTGGGTTTTATTCAGTTGTTTTGTAATTAAACAAGTGCTTGAGATAGGTACTCTTATGTTAGTATTTCCAACCAATTACAGGAATGAAATGAGTGTTTAAAATAATCCGTCTTGACAACATGGATGGAACTAGAGCGTATCATGCTTAGCGAAATAAGTCAAGCAGAGAAAGACAACTATCATATGATCTCCCTGATATGAGGAAGTGGTGATGCAACATGGAGGCTTAAGTGGGTAGAAGAAGAATAAATGAAACAAGATGGGATTGGGAGGGAGACAAACCATAAGTGACTCTCAATCTCACAAAACAAACTGAGGGTTGCTGGGGGGAGGGGGTTTGGGAGAAGGGGGTGGGATTATGGACATTGGGGAGGGTATGTGCTTTGGTGAGTGCTGTGAAGTGTGTAAACCTGGTGATTCACAGACCTGTACCCCTGGGGATAAAAATATATGTTTATAAAAAATAAAAAAATTAATAAAAAAAAATAATCCGTCTTAAAAGGATTTCTAATCCACTCATATACCAATGACTATCCATTCAACAAATATTCTCCAAGTGCCAAAAAGTGCGCAGGTATTATCCGTCTGTTTGGAGATCTCCAAAAGGAGTGAGGAGGAAACAGACACTTAATTATAAGGTTTCCTGGGAAGGCATGATGGTGATGTTCACAGGGCATGCTTGTCTCCAAGAAGAGAGATCAATGTCAAAGCATTGGTCTTCCCAGTTCCCACGTAGCAGAGCCTTAGGAAGCCCCAGCTCTGAATTTGCTCAGCCCACTCCCTCATCCCCAGGATGGCCAAGCGGTAAGAAGCAGAACCTTCCCTACCCTACAGAACACTGAAGTTGTTCAACAAATAAATATTAAAAAAAAAAAAAAAAAAGAAAAAGAAAAAGAAAAGGAAAGAAAGAAAGGAAGGAAGAAAAGAAAAGAAAAAGGAGGGGGAGGGGAGGAAAACGGTCACAGATTAAGAGACTGGGTGGAGCACCTGTGTGGCTCTGTCAGGTAACCACCGACTTCAGCCCACGTCTTGATCTCAGGCAGGGTCTTGGGATTAAGCCCCACATTGGGCTCCACACTCAACGTGGAGTCTGCTTCTCTCTCTTCTTTTGCTCCTGTCCCCTCCCCTGCTCACACACCCTCTCTCTCTCACGCATAAATAAAATCTTTAAAATAAATAAATAAATGAAAGAGACTGAGGTAGCCAAATCAACCAAATGCAAATGGTAAATTATATTTGGATCCTATAGAGGAAACAAAACAAAACAAAACAACAAACAAACAAACAAACAAAACCAGCTGTAAAAAGACATATTTCCAGGGTTCTTGGATGGCTTAGTTGGTAGAGCATGCAATGCTTGATCTCAGACTCATGAGTTCAAGACCCACTTCAGGTGTCGAGATTACTTAAAATAAAATCTTAAAGACAAAAAGGACATCTCAACAGGAAAACTTGAACACAATGATGTTAAAAAATCACTTTGATTCTGTTGGGTCTAATAATACTATGATTACATTAAAGTACTTACCTGTTAGAAAAACAAACAAACAAACAGCAGAAGCAGCAGCAGCACCCTCTAAAGGCAGGTTTAAAAGGGGCAGCTGGGCGGCTCAGTCTGTTAAGCCTCAGCCTTCAGTTCAGGTCATGATTCAGGGATCCTGGATTGGACTCCAAGTTGGGACTCCCTGCTCAGTGGAGAGTCTGCTTCTCCCTCTCCCTCTGTCCCTCCCCACTCCCACTCAGCTACCTCATGCTTTCTCCCTCCCTCTTTCAAATAAATACATAAAATCTTAAAAAAAAAAAAGGCTATCTGCTTTCACAGCTGATATGATTCAATGGAAGCCTTATCCAGTGCATTTTCTCCATGCCTTCCCAGACAAAAGCAATGCATTTGTAAGTTACTGTTATTTTAATAACAAATCATAACTGGGTATTCTTGTGTCTCAGGAATATCGGCCACTTTCCTAATGTTTAACACCACACATCAGGGATTTAATCTATGCCCTTCAAAGAGCATGCCAAATACAACTAAATTATAATGTCCTCAGAACACAGTGTATTGGATTTCATGATAAAGAAGATCACAGTAAATATTAATCTTTTCAAATTGATAGAATGAAATATTAAACTATTTCAAACAAGAATTTTAATGTGGAAATTAAATCTTTGTTAATATTTCTAGCACTCGGGCATTAAGGAGCCAGGTGACAGGATGATTAGTCAAAGGTTGCAGCTTATCTCATGGAGCTGCTGATACGTTAAATTGTTAGTCTTTTCTGTAGAATTATGTAGAGAGAGCATTTCTCCAAGTGAAACAAGAAAAGACAATTGATCAACCAAGGTGGAGGCAACACTGGTTTATAAGTTCCCCCTACATTTTTGTTCGAAATGAAGTTCTTTCTGATTATTCTGTGATGCTTGCAACTTTGTAGTTACTCAATCCATGGTTTTAGAAAAAAGAGAGAGAGTTATCTAATTAAGTAAATGCTACTTCTCAGTAATGTATTACAGTCACCATAGTTTCCAGTGCAAAAATGTAACTTCATGTACGCATATGCCAAGAAAATTCTAGTGGTAACGGTGACACAGATTATATAATGTCCTAAAAAACCTGGGGTACATGCTATGGTATCACATAAAGTGTAAAGGAATTAAGGGGGAAGTACCCACATGATTTTAAGATTAATGTCCTGGCTCTGCCACTTCCATGCTGTATTAACCTTGGATAAGTCAGATTCATATAAAATGAGGACAAAGATACTTTCTGATTTACTACACAAGGTTATTATAAAAAAAATCAGATAATATAATATACAGAGAAAGATTGCATCAAATAAAAAAATAATAAAATCTTGAAGACTCTCAGATACCAGATATTCCTTGAAGTAAGACTGCTTACAAATCAAAATATCCATGGAGATTAAAAAAATAGGGTAATTTTATAAACTTATTTCCTGACTGCAAGCGTACGTATTTTATCACCAGAAGAGTAATAGCATGTTTCATTTAATTTTTCTACTTAAAATTCAAAGTCATCTTCCCAAAGCTAGTCCACTTTTATACAAATGCATTTACATTAGTTTTAATTAAAATTAGATTTTGTATTCATCTGTCTCTGCACTGAGTGAATAATTATTTTTAATTAGAAAATCAAAAAATGCAATGTATTTTAAATGTGCTCCCTTCCAAATTTGGCTATTATGTTGATATTTAATTAATGTAGATAATATTTTTAGCAAACCCTAAACAACTTATCAAAACAAATAATTATGTACTGTGTGTTTGTTCTGTTCCAGGTTAGCCTTTATCTTACGTGCTTCATGGAGCTCAGAGTTGAGTACCATGAAGAACTTGCCCACAGAAATCTCAGTGCAACCTTGATTCAGTACTTCTTCTCTTCTCAATAAAATATATGCATGACATTTTTAGGCTCTGGTCATGACCTCGGGGTTCTGAGATCAAGCCCCCCTCTTAAGTTATGTGACATCTGCATAGACACACCTGTAACATGGAAGCAAGGTAGAAAGATATATACTTTTTCTCAGTTTCTACCCCTATCCTAAAATCACAGGATTCATAGCAGAGCAAACAGAGGCATCTCCTCTCTAATGCTTAGGTTCTAATGTGTGAGATACCTGACCTTCTCCACTCACCCACAGGATCCACCTCTCATTAAATAAAAGTGTTTTCCACTGTAAAGGAGAGGGGTAGGACCATGTAGGTGATGCTACACTGCTTTTTTTTTGGGGGGGGGAGATTATGGGGAATCCCCAAAGGAGAACTATAACAGGTGAGGATGAGACAAGAATAATAGCATGTGAAATGACCTTGAAAGAGGGTTTCATGGGTGCTAGGGTGGGGCAGGGGTGGAGAACCAAGGCTCAGGCTGCCCTTCTTCAGAACCAAAACTCTTATCCAAGATAACCATGACTGAAAAAAAGGGCACTAATTGGACTGGAAGTCCTCTGTGATGCTTCTCTTTGTCATGACCAATGCCTCAATAAATCCTGTAAATTCTACCTTCAAAATATGGCCTCAATCCTGCCACTGTTATCTACCTAGCTACCATACCAAGAGGTAGCTACCATCATCTCTTTTACTTCCTAAGGTTTGTGCTCAACTTTCCTATAGAGTCCATGATCTACCTTAACCACTATGAACTTTATAAACTCTAGGTCAGTCACAACATCTCATGACAAGCATGGTGACATCCAAACTTCTTATAGTGATTGTTTCCAATGCTCCGTATGACCTACTCTTGGTTCAACCAAATATCTCATCAATCACCCTATTATGTGTTCTATGCAGCCACACAGATCTTCACTTTGCTCCTTTAAAATAACACCAGAGCACTTGCTCCCAGTGGTCATGTCATGTCATCATCCAGCATTTGCCAGGTCACATGTGTTCCATCAGAGAGGTCTTCTCCTCACATACTGTGTGCAGTCCCTGGTGCTTACTAATCCCATTATTTCCTATTGAAATTTTTTGAGGGCCTGTGGTTTTATTATAATGATGATCAGTTTCTGATTTTTTTTTTCCTTCCCAAGATATTGGAAAGATATTATGTCCTCAGGTTTTTGCTTCCATTCAATTACTCATTGATGAAAGAGTTAAATAAATGTGTTAGTACTAATAGTGGTTCTGATGAGCACTGACTGCTTCTGTATATTTGGTTGGTTCATTTGTGGACAGGATGGTTCATATCACTTGGAGGAACACCCACAGCCTTACAGATGATCAGAGTGAAATGCCTGAGATCCTAGCATAAGACTCAAAACGAGATCCCACAAGCCCTAGTTCCTTGCCAGGGAAGAGGAAAAGTGAGGTGAACAGGGTATCTTTAGCAATAGTTGATAATTTTTTGACTAAATGAATGCAAATTTACAAGAGAAATAAGCATAGCCAGATAGTAGAAATATAGTTTCATTATTTGATTTTCTAGTGTGCACCACCAGGTTTAGTTTAATTAGTAATATTTATGGGGTTGTTTCATGAAAGTGCATTAAAACTGCAGAAGTTAGAAAGTAGGAAAAAATAAAAAGAAAGTAGGGAATGTGAAGTTGTGCAAAGGCCTTCAACTTAACTCTGTTTTGAAGTCTCCAACTAATTTTGCAGGATTTCTTATTTTCCCTGGTATATCTTTGGTTATCTTTAAGAGCATTGCATATATACAGATTTTCTCCCCAACTTTTTTCTTATTCAAATTCCATCCTTTAGCATTTCAATATGGAGCCTCAAAACACCCTGTGTCTGTGTTTCCTAATACTGATTTGGCAGGGGATTTCAGTGATGCTTCAAATTGACTGGATTCAGAATTGCAAGAATGTTTCTCCTGAGAATCTGTGAGTAGTAGGTAAGAATGATGAGGTCATTAATAACAACAGCTTCCTTTTATTGAAATATTGCTGTGTGCCAAAATGGTACTAATAAGAATTTATGTTTCTATTTATTCTCCAAAACAGTCCTTGAAATATGCATCTTTCCTGTTTTGCAGATCAAAATATCCTGGTTTAGGTAAATCACTTTTTTATATAACCAAACAGTAGAATCTGAACCAAGGACAGTCTGAGGGCAAAGCTGACTGGTGTTGCCCTCCACCACCACCGCCTCATATGAGTAAGTGGAGAGGAGGGAAAGGTCGAGAGAAAAGGAGGAGGTAAAAGTGAAAAAAGAAAGAGAGAGAATGTCATCACTCCAAAGGCTTTTCCACTCTTTTTTTTTTTTTTTGGAATCTTCTGTCTCCATGAAATCAGCAAGACTCAGTGGGTACCGGGCATGACTGGGAAGTAGCATTACTGGATGGATGGTGGGTGCACAGACAAGACGATACTCTAAAGGACATGCCAGTCTAGTCAGGTTTTTGAATGCCAATGCACGGGGGTGGGTTGGCATAGAAATGCTGAGAATGTGTGGGGCTAAATCCTCCTTCTCAGCAAACTGCCCTGCTGATGGCCTTACCTGTTATGAATCACCCACGATCACGTCAAGTGGTTGAATCCGCACCCAGTGAAGGTGTTGGTGTGGATTATAATATTAAAGAGGAGTCTTTAGTGATAGTAATTAGAAGATCATGTTTGATTAAAGAAATAGCAATATAGCAGACTGTGGGAACTTTATATTAAGTGCAGCATTTATATGTTAGACGCTGAACTTTGCCCAGTGTCCCTATGCTGGGACAGTACCTAGCAAACCACAAACTCTGGAAAAGATTTAATCCTGTCACTTTTATTGAAATTATTTTACATGCAGAATGGAGAAACTAATGGACATGGACAAACAGGGAAAGAAACTATCATGTTTCCAAGAGATATGACCATGTCATTCAGCACAGAAGCATTTGAAGTCCTCAACAAATGGCTTATAAGAAAAATTGTCACTACCTTGGTGATCTTGGAATCGGTTGCCCGACTGTCAGTTGAAAAAGAAATCAGAAGAGATATAAAGGGCCCTTAGCCCAGCAGTGTCACCATTAATCATTTAATTACCTCTAGACCATAGGCTTCTCAACAAGGACTGAAGCCAACTGGGAAAGATCCGGGCTCACTGCAGAACGGATGGATTTCTCTTCTGTATCTATCTTGGTCGAAGCACAGGGGCAGGGAGGCTGCTGTGCTCCCAGTTAGGACACCTGGCTTCTGTTTCCATGTCTGTCTTTGACCTTGAGCCTCTCAAGGTCATTCCACTTCTTTTCTGTGCAAACAACACAGAAAAAAAAGTAGCATCTTAGACCTAGAAACAAGAAGACTGCTCAGAGTTCATTGCCTCAATTCGAAAGCACGGATACAAAGGAAAATAAAGGAAACACATTTTTGTAGCGTTCCCTCAGTCAGCTCGGGGAGGGGTGGGGCACGCTGTAGTGTTTATATACTTAAGGATATGATCCTCAGAAGACAATGAGATGTTTAGTCTTCTGTTTCTTCAGTTGGTGCTGAAACTTTTTTTTTTTTTTAAGTAATCGGTGTGCCCAACATGTGGTTTGAACTCATGACTCTGATCAGAAGTCACTTGCTCTATAGACTGAGTAAGCAGCACCCCTGAACTTTATTTTTTAAAAATTTTTATTTCATCATTTCATTTTTTTCCATTGTGAATGTAGAAATCTATATTCTTATCTGTATCTTGACGATAAGGGACAGGGGGCTTATGTCACTTATAGATAAGTCTGTCCTGTTGGTAAATGAGACCCACCAGGATTTTAAATTAGGCCTAACAGAATCTCAAAAGTCCACAGAGTTGGTCTATATATTACACACCTGCAAGGCACAGTGCCAGGTGTGTGGTGGGGGGTGTCCTCAAAATGGTGTAGATCCTGAGAAAATAACAAACTCTGGAGAGAGCACTGCACTTTAAGTCAAAGACTGGGTTTTGAACCCCATTGGCATTCACTGGTTGCCATTCTGGGTGATACACAGAACTTCTCTGAGACTACATTCCCATGTGAAAAAAATATGGAGATAATAGTCCTTTTATATTGTGAGAATCTCACATCCAAAACTAATTAGATATTTTCTAAAAGTGAATATGTAATATGCAAATAGCATCTATTTTTAGTATAAGAAATAAACATTGGCATAATAGTAACTCAGTTTGTTATGCTTCCCTTGTATGAATGATCACGGCATATTTGTATTATCTATTTTTTAAGTCTTGTTTTCATCTTATCCAAGAGGACAATTCTCCAATCGGAGGATCAAATTTTTAATTTTTTAAAATAAGATGTTATCACGAGACCCGACAAAAAACATACACTAGTAAATATTTGTTGAATATTTGACAAATGTCAGGAAACCTTACAGAGAGTAGAGAGAAGCCAATAAATTTTGTATTTTGAGGGATCTGTAAAAGCTTCATAGGAGCGTCATCGTACATCCAATTACAAGTAACAGACCAGCAAGCAGAGACGATCTGATGACAGCCAGGTCCCACTGGCTTTGTGCACTACCTGCACAGAGGTTATGATGGCATTCTTGGCTTGGTTTTGAGATCACTGGAACTATTCCACATGTCTGAGCATGTTGATCTGGATTACACTAGATTTGTAAGCTTCAGCAAGAGACTTTTAATAGCCGGGAAATCATGGGAGGGCAGTTTCCAGCTGGGTGCAAAATGGGGACAGGTGGAACTTGGACCCTCCCCAAGTAGGTACAAGACCTGCATAATGAGTCCAGAGAGAAGGCCATAGGCGCCTTCTCCGGGATTTTGTAGTCACGAGGTTCACTGAATCTTGTCCTAATCAAAACTTTTCTCCTTACCATACATGAAAACAAGTAATAATCTTAGAATAGCAGGCACTTTTCCCCTTACCAGTTGTCCATGCAACTATGCATCCATCCATTCATTTTTGCACTTATTCATTTATTTACTGGATGTATATTTTGAGCTTGCTGGGTTAAGCTCTGAAAATAGAGATGGGAGACAAGCATGAAAACAAAAATGAAAGAAGCACATAGCTCCTTCCCAGTTCCCACGAGTGGCTGCTTTCTCTGTGTTCAACAAAGTGCTTTATATACATTGTCAAATTTAATTCTCACAACAAAGCTAAGTGCATTAAGCTTCTGATTTCAGAGTGAGATTTCCCAAACCAGACCAATTTGAAACATAATGATGTTCTTAAAGTACAAACTAGGCTTAATCTGGTGTGGAACACAACGGACTGTCTCTGCTTCGGTTGCTGTCTTACAGTCTGGTATCAGTCCCCTTGTGCTCATGGCTCATAGATGTCCATCTTAATTTTGTTGTTTTAGGTAACAGAACAAGTACAAGGACCATGGAAATCCCAGTTCATTTGGAGGAATGTTGATACTTATGCTATTTCTCCTAAATCACTAAGGACTCACCATACTTCATTGATTCAATCAAACCACGTGTACAGATAACAAATGCTGGGCCCTGACCACACAGACAGAGATGGTCAAAATAGAGGCAGTTTGTGTCCTTATCTGGCTTAACATTCACTGCAAGACATATAGCAAATGATACATGACTTTAAAGAATTGCCTTATTAATCACAAATGTGCAAAGAGCTATGATCCCGAAGATGGGCTAAAAAAAACAACATTTGGTTATGCTCTAATTTTCTCAAATCTTAATCTTCACTTTATCACCTACTTATTTAACACAATCCGTCCACTTTGGTTCTGACTCCCAACTGTTTTTCTAGGAAAGGGCCTTGATTACCACTTGGGCATTCCTATCTTGGAATATTTGCTGTAAAATACCTGAGCTTAGCCTCCTTAGGTCAGCTTCTTCCAAAGCCACAGCTCCACCCATGGGGTTAGGGCTTCAACACTCAGTCACGGAATCTGAGAGAACTAACAGAAATTTTATAGTCAAGTTACATAGTCTGGGTCTTCGGGTTTCCATAGATCATAAAAATGGGAAAAAATGTAATTTATATGACTTGAGATAGTTTTTTTAAAAAAATGTTATAAAAATGATCATAATAACAATAATAACTAACATTGATTTAGTGCTTTCTTTTGGCATGGCACTGTGACAAGCTCTTTCCTTGTTTTTCTCATTTGTCCTTCATAGCAACCTTATGAAGTAGGCATAATTAGAATATGGCTCATAAGGTTAAGTAAACTGAGGCACAGAGATAGCAGAAGCAAGCCAAAGGTCACAAAGCCACAGAATAAGAATGAAAAACAACACAACTGGCTCCAGATCTCAAGTTAATTTTATATTGTATCACTTACCAATTTTATTCTGAACAGGTGACTCAGACATGAAATAATTATATTTTTTTTTGGAATGGAAGTAGGTCAGCATGCTAGAGTTGCACAGTTATTCAGGCAGAAGTTCTAACTGGTAGGGACATACATTTTTAGTTACATTCAGAGAATTCTATTCTTTTGTTTACTAGATGATAAGGACCTTTGGACCATGGTGGTAGAAATTTAAGAAAAGATAATCATCTCCGTTTTTTATGTTTTGTTTTGTTTTATTTTGTTTTTACCGTTAGAAACTAGGGCTTAATAGAATTTACACAAACTACACAGCTGCTCATGAAAATCCATAACACAGTCTCTGTTTTTCAGATTCCTGTTTCATAGAGTAAGTCACTAATTATACCTCAAACCAAGATTGAAATGCTTATTTAAAGGAGACTTAATTGAATAATCATTGGTTTATTGGAAAGAAGCCTTGTATTTTCAATTATGAAAGGTTTGATCAAAGAAGTAGTATTTAGTTGAAATGAGTTAAAAATTTTGTAGCTATTTACCATGTGATATATGGAAATAAGACATTCTCAGCCCAGGAAGAACAGAGTAAAATATTGTGGTCTTATTTGTATCACATTTTGCCTCTCCTCATATAAATTAGTCCTCAAACTTGGTTGGTCATGGTGAATTCTTCCATATTACCCAGCTCCTCTGGAATTATAGGTTGCTCAAAATAGTTTTGCTTTTTTGAAGCATTCAAAACTTCTCGATGAATTTCTGATATATTTTCAAGAAATAAACGATCCCCCTCCCCAGTCAGTTGTTGGGAATCAAGTATTTCCTTTCTTCAAAAAGCAGAGAGAACCATTAGATCTTCTGAAGTCAATGTATTGCCAGAGAAACAACGATTTCTTTAAGAAAGATCATGCTGACTTGCACTGAGAAACAGTTTTTCAAAAGTGAATTTTATACAGCCGTAGAGTAATGGTACCAACTATCCTGAGACTACCATATGCTTAGGGCCACATATTGTATTATACATATTATATTATTTAATTCTCAAAAAGTAAAACAAGATAAAAAATATATAGATAAAACAAAACAGATAAAACAGATAAAAACAAACATAAAACAAATCCAGAAACACATCAACAATATCAACAATAAAACATTTTCTATGAGATCATGATCTCCCCAAACTGAGATAACTATTTGAGAAGATAGCCTGAGAAATATTGAGCCTGGGGCGCCTGGGTGGCTCAGTGGGTTAAGCCGCTGCCTTCGGCTCAGGTCATGATCCCGGGGTCCTGGGATTGAGCCCCGCATCGGGCTCTCTGCTCAGCGGGGAGCTTGTTTCCCCCTTTCTCTGCACCTCTCTCTCTGCCTGCCTCTCGGCCTATTTGTGATCTCTCTCTGTCAAATAAATAAATAAAATTTAAAAAATATTGAGCCTGTTCAATTAAATAAATAAATAAAGTTTTCCAAAATTACATAGATAATAAGTGGCAAAACTGTGATTCTTCACTCAAGTTCACCAAAATATACATTATTCTCAAGTGTACATATTCTTCAAGATAGACCATATGCTATACCATAAAACAAGCCTCAAAAAATTTAAAAGTATTGAAGTCAAAGCATGCTCTCTGACATAAATAGAATAAAACTATATGTGTGTGTGTATATATATACACACACATACGCACATATATTTGGGACATTTTAAAAAATATGTGGAAATTAAACAATCTATTCCTAAATAAGCAATAGGTCAAGGGAAACTATGAAGGACTTTGAAGTGAATGAAAATGAAGAGAAAAATGTACCAAAACTTACAAGATGTGTCTAAACTTATAGGAGGCAGTGGCTGAAGGGACAATTAAGACCTGTCAATGTCTATAATTAAAACTGAGTATGTCTTATTAATAACATGAATTTCCACCTTAAGAAACCAAAATATCTTCAACAACAACAAAAACCAAACTAAGCTCAAAACATCCAGCAATAATCTCTACCAAAATACCAGGTACCCTTTTTGCAGAAATTGACAAACTGTTTCTAAAAATCATATGGAAATTCAAGAGTCCCAGGATAGCCAAAGTAATCCTTAAAAAGAAGAACAAATTTGAGGTATTCATGCTTCCTGATTTCAAAACTTATTATAAACCTACTGTAATCAAGACAGTGTAGTATTGTCAGAAGGATAGACATTACAGATCAAATGGAATTGAGAGTCCAAAACTAAATCATTATAATGATGGTCAAGAAGAGTACCAAGACAACTCATGGGGAATTGATAGTCATTTCAGCTAATGGTGCTGGGACATCAGGATATCTAAAGGCAAAAGAATGAGGTTGGACACCTATCCCACACTATATACAGCAATTAATTAAAAATGAGTCATAGGTTTAAACATAAGACCAAAAACAGTAAAACTCTTAGAAGGAAACATAGAAGTAAATCTTCATGACATCATATTAGATATTAAGCAGTAGTTTTGTAAATATCCACAAGAAAAACAAAAACAATTAAGAAAAAGCAAAAAAAAAAAAAAAGTAAATAAATTAAATTTCATGAAAATTAGGGGAAAAAAAGTGTTTGTGTTTCAAAGGAAACCACCAAAAAATGAAAAATCAACCCCAAAAATGGGAGAAAATATTTTCAAGTCATGTATCTAATAAGGGATTTGTGTCCAGAATGCACAGGGAACACTTAATGAAAAGACAGTTAATCAAATTGAGATGACCAAAGGGTTTCAACAGACATTTCTTCAAAGACAATATACAGATGGCTAATAAACACATGTAAAGATTCTTAATCACTAGTCATCTGGAAACTGAACATCAAAATACAATGAGATACTGCTTCACACTCACTAAAAGTTAAAATCAAGAAAACAGACAATAACATTTGGACAGGATGTAGAGAAATTGAAACTCATATATTCCTGATGAAAATGCAAAATGTTTCAGCCTCCAGAGACATGGTTTGACAGTTCTTTGAAATATTAAACTATATGATTCAGCAATTGAAAATACATGCCCTGACAAAGATCTGTATGCAAATATCCATAGCAACATTATTCATAATAACCAAAATTAGAAACAACCCACCTGTGTTATCAACTGTTAGATACAAAATGTGACACATCTACCTAATAGAATATTGTTTGTCAATAAAATGGAACAAAGTACTTGTACACTCTACAGAATAGATGGATCTTGAAAACACAATGCTTTGAGAAAGAAGTCAGTTGCAAAAGGCCACATAGTGTATTATCCTATTTATGCAAAAATTCTGGAATAAGCAAATTCACAGAGAAAAAGTAGATTAGTAGTTTCCAGAGGATGGAAGGAAAAAGCAATGAGAAGTGAGTAGTAATGTGTGTCTTTTGGGGTGACACAAAATCTTTGCCATTAGATAGTGGTGATGTTGATAAAACTCTATAAACACACTAAGAGCCACTGGATTGTACACTTTAAAAGGGGTGAATTTTATGTCATGTCAATTGTACCTCAAGTAAGCTATTACTCAAAAATACATAAATGACCAAATCTCATTTCAGGCTGCATAACTTTGTACTACTTCCCATTTTGCAGAACTGTGAGTTCTGCTCTATCCTGTGCCCTGGGGGAGTTTATCACATCTTCAGTGCTATTACCATTGGAGAAGTCTTTTCAAGGATAGACTCTGGATTCAGACCTTTTTTTCCTGACTGACAAATCCCATTTCATTCCAGGTCTGTAACTGGTGTCCAGTGCTCAGGGCATCCTCACTTGAAAAAGTCCCTGGTACATCAGGGAAACAATATCATCAGCATGAAGTATAAGAGTCAACACGGTACAAAACTCCAAGATGCAGGGATTAACTGAGTTCCATTGAGCTGTATTGTTGAAGAAGATTATAAAATTCTGTTTTGCGTGACAAAATAGAGGGCATGGTCAACACGACATTTAAACCCAGGTAGTTTTATGATAATTTATCAAAGAACCTTTGTTTTGTATTTGCAAGCAGGTAAGACAATAAGAGATACTGGAAGAATAAAGTTGATATGTATTCAGAGCATTTTATTAAATAAAAATAGGAGGGAAAAATGTGTGAGTCTTGTTAGGTTTAGCCAAATTGTACTTATGATAGCAGTTAGTTTTGCAGTGTTATATTAAGACCTCCTATATTTAAAATGAACAAGAAAATATTATGTAGCAGGAAAACAATGGGGCTGTTAAGTTTTAAAGGAGTCAGGGACTCAGAATGAGAGAAATGAGAGCAAGTTTTTCCTAAGTGGTCTATGATTCTGAATGTATTCTGACGACTTTCTTTTCCAAAAAGACTGAGTTAAAAAGCAAAAATCTCAACTTTATGAGCATGCATGACCTGCAATGAAAGGGAATTAACTTTCTGAGAATGATTTATTAAATCATTTCATTTAACAAATATCAAGCATTTGTTAGGGGCCTGGCACCATACAGACCATTACCATTATGACCAAGGAATGATCAAGATTCTGACTCCCATTCTTCCCCAACAACCATCCTCTACTGTGTTGACAGGGTGAACTTTAAAGGACATAAATTGGATCATATATAAAACACCATCCAAATATCTTACTTTGAATAGAAAAGCTTTGTTTGGTCTTAGGACTTTTTCATTCTGGTTTTGAACTAGGAAAATTGATCTGTTTGCAAATGTCATTTTCCCAAACCTTTTATCATTCACTTCACAAAGGGCTCACCTGGACATTCAGTGTCATGCACACCATCAGATATTCCATAATTTTATTCCCTTTCTCTAACTACTCACTTGTTGAATATATCATGTTTACTTTTCATTTTCAAAAACACGTTTTGTTGGGGGGAGGGGAGAAGCAAGGTAGAGGAGGAGAATGAGAACAAAATTTCATTTGGGCCCAGGAATTCAGTTAGATAGTCATCAAACCATTTTGAACACCTACAAACTCAACAGGAGATGGAAGAAAAGAATAGCAGCAATTCTATGAACAGAAAAGTGACCAGTTTCTGGAAGGTAGGACACGAAGAGAAGTGAATCAGAAGTGATGTATGGGAAGATAGACCATGGGAGAGGGCAGGGGCGGTTGGAGGACCAGCTACCGGCAAATGATAGAGCTGCAGAGCACAAAATCCGAACATTTAGAATGCTGCTCTGTGGAGGGACATTGCTCCTGTGGCTAAGTGGCAGGTGGAATTCTCACTGAGAGAGTGTGGTCTCAGGAATCTTGGGGTCAGAGAAAGACCAGGGGTGTCTGAGTGTGGAGAGCTCCCAGGTGTCAGAGCAGAGAAGCCAGCTGCAAAGATGGAGCCAAGGACTGGACTTTCAGCTTGGAGTTGCCATAAACCATGATCTGAAGGACAGTAAGACCACTATTCTTTGATCAGGGACCCCACAAGTGTTAGATCTGGGAAGACCCCCCCACCTTCCTCCACCAGGAGGAGGGGTGTGGGAATACACTGCAGGAATCTACCAGCTTTGGAACTCTAAAAGGAGCCATGTGCCAGAGATAGAAGTGCTCGGTCACAGGCCAGGTGATCACAGAGTGCAGCCAGAGACCAAGGAGACAAGAGTGGTTGACTACTTTTCTCTGAGGGCTCACTGAAGAGGGGTGCCCCCGACTCTCAGCTCCTCCAAGGCCAGAGATTGGGAGGCCACTATTTTCATTCTCATTCTCCTTTCTTTCATTCTCCATTCTCTCATTTCCAGTATGGAAAGCTTTCAGGGAACAAAAGCTATGGAGATCAAACTCAAACAGATTACTTAGCTTGGCCCCTGGCAAGGGCAGTACAATTTCATCATGGGCAAAGACATTTGAGAATTACTTCAACAGGCCCCTGTCCCAGAAGATCAGTAAGAACATCCAGCCAAGACCAAGTTTACAGATCAATAACTGCAGAACTCCAGCACTAGGGGAAAATAGCACATAGAATTCATGGCTTTTCCCCCATGATTCTTTAGTCTTTCAAATTTAAATTTTCTTAATTTTCTTTATTTTTTTATTTTTCTTTTTAAAAAAAATTTTCTCTTTCCTATTTTAACCATCTTATCTTATCAATACGCTTTTAGAATGATTTTCCAATTTTTATTTTTATGGTAATATTCTATCCCCTCAAAGTATTTAACTTTATCATATATATATCTATATATGTATCTATATATATACATATCTATATATAGATATAAAAAAGATATAAAAAGATAAATAAATGTATATATATAGATAAAAATATATTTATATTTTATATAAATAGAAAATAGAAAAGATTTTTATATATATAAAATATAAATATATTTTTATCTATATATATAAAAATCTTTTCATTATCTTTTTCAACCAACTTCTTATCTTATAAATTCCTTTTGAAAATCTTTTTAAAATTTTCATCTTTACAGTCATATAGTCATATTCCAACCCTTCATCATGTTTACCCTTATTTTGTGTGTGTGTGTGTTTGTGTGTGTGTGTATTTTTTTTTCCTTTCTTTAAAATTTTGGGAAGTAGTTTCTTCCAACAGACCAAAATATACCCAAAATCAAGTGTGTGTGGCGCTGTTCCGTTCAGCAGCCCAAATAGATAGATAGATAGATAGATAGATAGATTTTTCCTTTTTTTTCCCCTGGTCTCAAGTCTCTTCTGATTTGTTTAGTGTATATTTTTCTGGGGTAGTTATTAACCTTTTAGCATTTTGTTCTTTCATTCATCTATTCTTCTCTGGACAAAAAGATGAAGTGGAAAAACTCACCTCAAATCCAAACAAAGCAAAACAAACAAACAAACAAACTGAAAAAAAGCAAGAGGCAATATCAATTGCTAGGGACCTAATCAATACTGGCATTAGCAAGATGTCAGAGTTAGAGTTCTGAATGAGGATTATAAAGATACTAGCTGGGCTTGAGAAAAACATAGAAGATACTAGAGAATCCCTTTCTGGAGAAATAAAAGAACTAAAATCTAACTAAGTTGAAATTAAAAAAAAATAATGAGGTACAATTAAAAAAATGGAGGCATTAGGATAAATAAGGCAGAAGAGAGAATTAATGATATAGAAGAACAAATGATGGAAAATAAAGAAGCTAAGAAAAGAGAGAAACAACTACTGAATCACGAGGGGGAAAATTCAAGAGATAAATGATATCATAATATGAAACAATATTAGAATAATTAGAATTCCAGAAGAAGGAAGAGAGAGAAGGACAGAAAGATATATTGGAGAAAATTATAGTGGACAACCTTTCTAATTTGAGGAAGGAAACGGACATCAAAATTCAGGAGGCACAGAGAACCTTCCTCAATATCAATAAATATAGTTCAATATCCTGTCATCTAATAGTTAAACTTACAAGTCTCAGAGACAAAAAGAAAATCCTGAAAGCAGCTCGGGAAAGAGGTCTTTAACCTACAATGGTAGAAATATTAGATTGGCAGCAGACCTATCTACAGAGACCTGACAGGCCAGAAAGGACTGGCATGATATATTCAGACCACTAAATGAGAAAAAAATATGCAGCCAAGAATACTATATCGAGCTAGACTGTCAGTGAAAATAGAAGGATAGATAAAAAGCTTTCAGGACAAAAAAATACTAAAAGAATTTTCAAACACTGAACCAGCCTTACAGGAAATATTGAAAGGGGTCCTCCAGGAAAAGAGAGAGACTAAAAGTAACATAGAGAAGAAAAAGAAAAAAATATATATATACAGTAACAGTCACCTGACAGGCAATACAATAGCACTAAATTCATATTTTTCAATAGTTCCCTGAATGTAAATGGGCTAAATGACCCAATCAAAAACAGGGAATCAGAATGGATAATATATATTATATATATATATATATATATATATATATATATATATATGACCCATCGATATGCTGTCTATAAGAAACTCATTTTAGACACAAAGACACCCCAGATTTAAAGTGAGGGTGTGGAAAACAATTTTCCATGCTAACAGACATCAAAAGAAATCTGGGGTCACAATCCTTATATCAGATAAATTAGATTTTAAGCCAAAGACCATAATAAGAGATGAGGAAGGACACTATATCATACTTAAAGTGTTGTCCAACAAGAAGATCTAACAATTTTAAATATTGATGTTTCTAACATGGGAGCAGACAATTATATTAACTAATAACAAAATCAAAGAAACACATTAACAATAATAGTAATAGTAGGGGACTTTAGCACCCCCCATACTGAAATGAACAGATCATCTGAGCAAATGTTTAACAAGGAAATAAAGGACTTAGATGACACACTGGACCAGATGGACATCACAGGCATATTTAGAAAATTCCATCCCAAAGCAAGAATACACATTCTTCTCTGGTGCACATGGAACATTCTCCAGAATAGATCACATCCTGGGTCATAATCAGGTCTCAACCAGTACCAAAAGACTGGGAGTATTTCCTGCATATTTTCAGACCACAATGCTCTGAAGCTAGAACTCAATCACAAGAGGAAAGTTGGAAAGAACTCAAATACATGGAGGCTAAAGAACATCCTACTAAGGAATGAATGGGTCAACCAGGAAATTTAAAAAGAATTGAAAAATTTCATGGAAACAAATGAAAATGAAAACACAATGATTCAGAATCTTTGGCACACAGAAAAGTTGGTCCTGAGAGGAAAGTATATAGTGATACCAGCTTTTCTCAAGAAATAAGAAAGCTCTCAAGTACACAACCTAGCCCTACACCTAAAGATGCTGGAGAAAGGACAGCAAAGAAAGCCTAAACCCACCAGGAGAGGAGAAATCATGAAGAACAGAGCAGAAAACAATGAAATAGAAACTAAAAGAACAGTAGAACAAATCAGTGAAACTAGGCACTGGTTCTTTGAAAGAATTAATAAGACTAATAAACTCGTGGCTAGACTTATCAAAAAGAAGAGGAAGGACCCCAAATTAAAAAAATCATGAAAGAGGAGATCACAACCAACACCAAAGAAATGCAAACAATTATAAGAACACATTATGAGCAACTATACACCAGCAAATTTGGTAGAAATGGATACATTCCTAGAGACATATAAACTATCAAAACTGAACCAGTAATAAATAGAAAACCTGAATTGACCCATAACTGAATCATTAATAAATAGAAAACCTGAATTGACTCATAACTGAATCAGTAATAAATAGAAAACCTGAATTGACCCATAACTGAATCAGTAATAAATAGAAAACCTGAATTGACCCATAACCAGTAAGGAGGTTGAATCTGTCATCAAAAAATCTACCCCCACAAATAAACAAACAAAAAAAACCCACAAGATTCCAGGGCTAGATGGCTTCCCAGGGGAATTATACCAAACAAATCCATCAGAATCCTAGAGGAGAACATAGGCAGTAATCTCTTCGATATCAGCCACAGCAACTTCTTTCAAGATATGTCTCCAAAGGCAAAGGAAAGAAAAGCAAAAATAAACTTTTGAGACTTCATCAAAATCAAAAGCTTCTGCACAGCAAAGGAAATAGCCAAGAAAACAAAGAAGCAACCCACAGAATGTGAGAAGATATTTGCAAATGACAGTACAGACAAAAGGTTGGTATCCAGCATCTATAAAGAACTCCTCAAACTCAACACACACAAAACAGATAATCATATCAAAAAATGGGCAGAAGAAACAAACAGACACTTCTCCAATGAAGACATACAAATGGCTATCAGACACATGAAAAAAATGTTCATCATCACTAGCCATCAGGGAAATTCAAATTAAAACCACATTGAGATATCACCTTACACCAGTTAGAATGGCCAAAATTAGCAAGACAGGAAACAACATGTGTTGGAGGGGATTGGAGAAAGGAGAACCCTCTTACACTGTTGGTGGGAATGCAAGTTGGTGCAGCCTCTTTGGAGAACAGTGTAGAGATTCCTCAAGAAATTAAAAATAGAGCTTCCCTATGACCCTGAAATTGCACTACTGGGTATTTACCCCAAAGATACAGATGGAGTGAAAAGAAGGGCCACCTGTACCCCAATGTTTATAGCAGCAATGGCCACGGTCACCAAACTGTGGAAAGAACCAAGATGCCTTTCAACAGACGAATGATAAGGAAGATGTGGTCCATATACACTATGGAGTATTATGCCTCCATCAGAATGGATGAATACCCAACTCTTGTTGCAACATGGACGGGACTGGAAGAGATTATGCTGAGTGAAATAAGTCAAGCAGAGAGAGTCAATTATCATATGGTTTCACTTATTTGTGGAGCATAACAAATAACATGGAGGACATGAGAAGTTAGAGAAGAGAAGGGAGTTGGGGGAAATTGGAAGGGGAGGTGAACCATGAGAGACTATGGACTCTGAAAAACAATCTGAGGGGTGTGAAGCAGCGGGGGGTGGGAGGTTGGGGGAACCAGGTGGTGGGCATTAGAGAGGGCACGGATTGCCTGGAGCACTGGGTGTGGTGCAAAAATAATGAAGCTGAACATTAAAAAAAAAAAGAATGAAAAAAATAAAATAAAAAAGATTTAATACCTATTCTCCTGAAACTGTTCCAAAAAATAGAAATGGAAGGAAAATTCCAAACTCATTTTATGCGACGAGTATTACCTTGATCCCAAAACCAGGCAAAGACCCCATCAAAAAGGAGAATAACAATCCAATATCCCTGATGAGCATGGGTGCAAAAATTCTCACCAAAATGCTAGCCAATAGGATCCAACACTACTTTAAAAAGAATATTCTCAAAAAACAGGTGAGATTTATTCCTGGGATGCAAGTTTGGTTTTAAATTCACAAATCAATCAATGTGATACAATGCATTAGTAAAAGAAAGAAGAATCATATGATAGTCTCAATAGATGCAGAAAAAGCATTTGAAAAGTATAGCATCATTTCTTGGCAAAAACTCTTCACAGCGTAGGGACAGAGGGTATAAACCTCAAGATCATACAAGCCTTCTATGAAAAACACACAGTGATTATCATTCTCAATGGGAGAAAAACTGAGAGCTTCTCCCCTAAGGTCAGGAACATGGCAGGGATGTCCACTATCACCACTGCTATTCAGCATTGTACTAAAAGTCCTAGTTTCAGCAATCAGACAACAAAAAGAAATAAATGCATCTGAATCAGCAAAGATGAAGTCCAACTCTTACTCTTTGCCGCTAATGTGATACTTCATGTGGAAAACACAAAAGACTCCACTCCAAAACTGCTAGAACTCATACAGGAATTCAATAAAGTGTCAGGATATAAAATCAATGCTCAGAAATCAGTTGCATTTCTAAACACAAACAACAAGACAGAAGAATGAGAAATTGAGGAGTCAATCCCATTTATAATTTTACCCCAAACCATAAGATACCTTGGAATAAATCTAACCAAAGAGACAAAGAATCTGTACTCAGAAAACTGTAGAATACTCATGAAAGAAGTTGAGGAAGACACAAAGAAATGGAAAAATGTTCCATGCTTATGGATTGGAAGAACAAATATTGTGTAAATGTTTATGCTACCTAGAGCAATCTACACATTTAATGCAGTCCTTATCAAAATACCATCAACTTTTTAAAGAAATGGAACAAATAATCCTAAAACTTATACAGAACAAGAAAAGACCCTGAATAGCCAGAAGAATGTTGAAAAAGAAAACCAAAGCTGGTGGCATCACAATTCCAGACTTCAAGCTCTATTACAAAGCTGTAATCATCAAGACAGTATGGCATTGGCACAAAAAGACAAAAAGATATCAATGAAACAGAATAGAGAACCCAGAAATGGACACTCAACTGTATGGTCAACTAACATCTTCAACAAAGCAGGAAAGAATGTCCAATGGAAAAAAGTCTCTTCAACAAATGGTTTTGGGAAAATTGGAGAGTCACATACAGAAGAATGAAACTGGACCATCTTCTTACACCACACACAAAAATAGATATAAAATGGATGAAAGACCTCAATGTGAAGCAGGAATCCATCAAAATCCTTGAGGAGAACACAGGCAGCAACCTCTTTGACCTCAGGCGCAGCAACTTCTTCCTAGAAACATCACCAAAGGCAAGGGAAGCAATGGCAAAAATGAACTATTGGGACTTCATCAAGATCAAAAGCTTTTGCACAGCAAGGAAACAGTCAAGAAAACCAAAAGACAACTGACAGAATGGGAGAAGATATTCACGAATGACATATCAGAGAAAGGGCTAGTATCCAAAATCTATAAGTAACTTATCAAACTCAACACCTAAAGAATAGATAATCCAATCAGGAAGAAGGCATGAACAGACATTTCTGCAAAGAAGACATCCAAAAGGCCAAAAAAATGTTCCACAACACTCAGCAACAGGGAAATACAAATCAAAACCACAATGAGATACCACTTCACACCAGTCAGAATGGCTAAAATTAACTAGTCTGGAAATGAGAGGTGCTCCCACTGTTGGAGGGAATGCAAGTGGGTGCATTGGAAAACAGTATACTGTTTCCTCAAAAAAGTTGAAAATATAGCTACTCTATGACCCAGCAATTGCAGTACAGAGTATTTACCCTAAAAATATAAATGTACTGATCCGAAGGGGCACATGGATCCCAATGGTTAAAGTAACAATGTCCACAATGGCCAAACTATGGAAAGATCCTATCTGTCCATCAACAGAAGAATGGATACAGAATAAGTGGTATATATATATAATGGAATATTATGTAGCCATCAAAAAGAACCCCAGAATCTTGCCATTTGCAATGCTGTGGATGGAACTAGAGGCTACTACACTAAGTGAAATAAGTCAATCAGAGATAGACAATTATCATATGATCTCACTGGAGGGGAGAAGGATTGGAAGGTTGGGGTGGCTGGGTGATGCATACTGGGGAGGGTGTGTGCTATGGTGAGTGCTGTGAATTGTGTAAGGCTGATGAATCACACCTGTACTCCTGAAACAAATAATGCATTATATCTTAATAAAACCCGTAGATAAGAGCTCAGGCAGGAATACCTGGATTTCAGTCTTGTAGACCTGGGGTAGAGAAACCAGCTGACTTTGCCTGTAATAATAATCTACAAAATTATAAATTATGTAATAAATTCATGTTAGTTTGGAAACAAACAGACAAACCACATTCTGTCTCTCGCTGATAAAATGTTGTAGCAGGGACCTTCTCAGCTTCCTCACTATGTCCTCCATGCCATGTTTGGGCATACAGGGAATATTTGATGAATGAATGATTCCTAGCTTCAATAGGGTTTATAGACATTAAAAGAAATTAATACCATTAAGTGTAAGCAGTGCCATAAAGGGGTTGTTCAGTAGAAGATGGAAATATATAGTGGCGTCGTGGGGAGTGAACCCCAGAAAGCTGGTAATTTTCCCAGTTAACTGAAAGCCAAAGACACAGTCATGATAAGGGCTGTGGTACAGAGCTCTGTACAAAGAATACTGAAGTCCACCTTAGTCCTTGAAGAAAGTGTATCATTATTACACATAAACTCACTCACACAGTCATTCATTAATGAAACCTCCCATACTCATCTGTACTCTAGGTAGCAACATGAATCATGAATGGGAACATGGCAGTAAACAAGGGAGAGACTGTTCCCAGGTCTAAAAAAAAAAAAAAAAATCTCTGTCCAAAGTGCTACACTGGTTACATGACCAATCGCAAAGTCCATGTGATTTCTCAAAATTGTCTCTCAATTTTTGCAGCTGTTTACCTGCCCCTGTTGCCTTGTTCACTTTCAAAAGTCCAATTTATGTTCAACTTTTTACCTCTTAGCTTTTTCTGCATATTCCTGACCTACATGGACTTTGGACTTAACAGCAGCAGGCAGCCTACTTGGTTTGACCACTTTCTTTGGACTTAACAACACCATGGAGCCTACTTGGTTTGACAACTTTCTTATGTAGAATGCAATTGCATTTCCTCTCTGGTTCTTCCCAGCTCTGACCAACAGCTTCAGCTACAGTTCAGCTTGACTCAGCTTCAGCCTTCAAAAACCCAACCTGTTTTGCCTCACAGACTTTTTGCTCAGAGAGCATATTTCTCAACCATAATGTGGGTGGGCCTCATCTAACCAGTTGAAGGACAAAAAAAGAAAAAGAAAAGAACCAAAAGAGTGACTCTTCCCTGAATAAAAGAGAATTTTCTTACCTAATGGGCTTTGAACCAGAATATTAGCCTTTTTGCTACCTTCTGGGCTGAGCTGAAACTTCAGGTCTTCCTGAGTCATGAGCCTGCTGATCTTTGGATAGGAAATATATCATAGTCTCTTCTGGTTCTTAGCCCTTCCAATCTGGACTAGAAGTATAACATTGTTTCCCTGGGTGTCCAGCTTGTTGACTCACTCTGCAGGTCTTAGAATTTGTCTGCTTCCATAACTGTCTGAGCCAATTCCTCATACACACACACACACACACACACACACACACACTTTCTATAAATTTTGTATATAAGGTAGCCTATTGGTTTTAAAATGTAAATGTTGAAACTGTCTACCAACTAATTAAATACTGAAAAGTATTATTTTAGTGATTATCACATTGGAATAAACTGAAAACCCTTCATAGTGCCTCTATTATCAATAGGAGTGGGGACTGGCCAATGAACAGCAGAGGGGAGAGAACTCTCAAAAGAAAAACATTTAACAGCAACTTGCTGCTCTCCTTTATCTGATGTTGAATCACAGGGTAAATTCAACATATTCTACTTAATTTACCTCTGGAAACTTACTTATTTTTTGTTCCCATCCATCCATCTGTCCATTCAATTATCCATCTGTCTGTCCATCCACTGTCTGTTTACATGTCTATCCATTGTTTTCATTAACAATTTTCGTGTCATTAACTTATTCCACACTTACTGCTTATGTTATCCATGCTGGACACTGATCTATGCTCTGATGTATCAGAAAGAAAACACATGAAACCCAACCTAAAACATTCCTGTTCACTCAGAGAAACAGATTGGCAGAATTGGAAAAATAGCAATAATTGTCCCTCAGGAAAAATGATCCAGTAACTCCAAAGATACTGTTATCCAAACATGTTATGGCAGAGATGCCTGCGGCAAGTTCAGGGAACAAAGAGAGGAGAGAAGAACCTAGAGAAAGAACCATGGCATAAAAGTGATCCAGCAAGTGCAAATGCTTGTCGCCAGCGGCCACCTGTTCTCCATGTAGAACTGGCAAGAAGCAAGAGACACCAAGTTCAAGTTTGGCTCGGCCACTTTCAGGCTCAAGGTCAGCAGGAAAGACTTGCTCTGAATCACAGTTTCCTCATCTGCAACAAGGAAACATAATGTCTACCTTACCACATTGTTATGCTGATTAAATTTGATAAAAAAGCACATTGACTTCCTGTCCCAGGGCTGAAAGTCAATAGCTAGTCCGTGCTCTATCTTAGAGCAAGACAAACGTTTCAATAGTATTCTCTGAGTGTGTAAGCCCAAATCTTGCCTGAAACACATTCCTCACTATTATTTTATTAACCTATTGCATTTTTATGAAAATGTGAAAGGCCACATTATTGTGATTTTTTTTTTAAAGGACAGATTCTGTATTTTCATGCACAGGGGTTAGAGCCCAATGTAGCACTGGTACAAATCAATGGCTTTTTGTGGCTAATGATTCATGTCAAGTCAGACTATATTCACATGTGCATACTTTCCCTCTCAGATTCAGTACTTCAATTTATTAATCAACTTGCAGTGAGCCACTTACTAGAAGCCTTGTGTTCAATAACACACTTTGTATCTTGCAGACTTGGTAATGCACGACCCATCACTGAAGGCTGAAACACTTCAGTTCCTTCTTAGTAACTGGGGGAGGCCGCCTCCCCAAATCCATTTCTGACAACTCAGGCATAGTTGATTAAATCACACATTTCTCCTCCCCCTTCCTGTCCAAGAAATGCAAGATGCTCAAACTGAAGAGATGTTGATTAAGATGCTGTTGGACAATTAATTATGCAACACGATAACCTCTGACCTGTGCAAGTTCTTTCTATTTTAATCAGCTGAGACTCCAAATTAGCAGATAATTACATTCTTGTGTTTTAATCAAGCCTTGGGCAGCAGGGAAAGATGGTAAAGTACAACTCAAGCAGAGACTTCATCTGGAGGTGATTTTTTTTAACTGAGGGTTTGAAAAGGATAATTATTTCAATTATTTTACTTCTGTTACCTGGAATTCTCTTCAAACAGAAGTTTTTGTGTTAAAGCATAATCTCTGAACTAAGATGTGTGTTACTACCTTATGTGAATCAGAGGGCAGGACGTGGAGATTGTGTAGTCTGATCAATGAAAAATGTAAGATCTGCCAAATGCTTATCCCAAGGAGCCAACCCTACTCTTTTGAAGCACAAACTAAAAGAAAAGAGAGAAAGGTTTAAAAATTTTCAGCTATGCAACCTGTACCCCTGGGGATAAAAATATATGTTTATAAAAAATTAAAAATTAAAAAAAATTTTTTCAGCTATGCAACCTAGTATAATATTGATGTACAGGGGGAAAAAAAGCCTAACACAAATATGTCAGTAATAGTATTATTATTAAGAGTAAAAATAAATCAATTAATAGTAAAATTTAGGGAGCTCACATGAAAATATTTAACCTGTGATATATCTACTTTTTGAGTAGTATGGACTCATTTTAAAGAGACAAATAAGGTAACCTATCATACACAAAAATTTATGTTTTACTTAATCAAATCTTCTCCGGGGGTGGTGGATAAGTAAAGCTCACGCACAAGATAATCACAGACAGGAAAATTCTACAAAGTCTTTGTATCTGCATAGTGAGGTCATAGACCTTTTTTTTCCCCCTTTTGTTTTTATGTACTCACAAAAGAATTTATATTTCTTGTGGAATCTGGTTTAAAGTAATACTTCTAGACACAATCAAATGTACAGTTTTTCAAGGGAGATGATTATGCAAGTCTTCTGGCCAAAGTAAAAATCACAGCACTATGAAAGCACAGACTTCACGTGGCAAACCCAACCTGATGGACTGATTGCCAGTGAATGTTCTGAAGCTCTGTACTGAGAAAAAATGTTCCCAGATGGGCAGGAAAGAACTCTGAGGGCAACGTTACTGTCTGCCATAAAGAAGAAAACCAGCAGCTTCCTCCATGATATGTTTACTGAGCCTGATGGTGGTCCAGGGAGTGGTCTGGAGTCACAAATGCCAGCCTTGTCTTTAAACTAGGTAAGGGGTTTGAGTTTCTCAATATCTTTGCTACTTCAAGTGTTAATTGTTGACACTGTCTGGGAGCCTGTTAGAAATGCAGAATCTCATGCTCTACCCCAGGTAGAGGAGTCAGAATTGGCATATTAATAAGATCTCCAGGTGCTGTGTAGGCACACCAGTGTTTGAGAGTCCCTGCCCCAAGCTAGTAACTCATCATCTGTAAAAGGGTTTCATAACATTAACCTCCTAATGTGGTTTTCAGAAATGAAGGTGAAAATATAAGTTAAATAATAGTACATATTATATTATTATCACATTTCTCCAATATTTTCTGATATCTCAGTTCTTTCATAAATACACTGGCATTCTGCCCAAAACATACAGGTTCACGGGCATCTGCATTCTCAACTCAGAAGAGAACTAACTCAATCCCCTAAAACATTCCTACCAACATCAAATCCACACCAGGGATCACTGATGAGCCCAAGATCTGGAAGCCCCTAGAGTCATTAGGCAAAGATGCAATCAGTCAGGTTGATGAAGGAAGACTGGGGACTTAAATATTTGCAATCATTTGATAAGGACTGAAATATAAAAGTTCACCCACAGAAAATGCAGATCTCTGGAGTCCCAATTCCCCAAACATTTCAGTAAATTCAAGTTCGTATTCAAATGTACAAACTTCACCCCCACTCACTCCAGCCATGTTGAATCCCACGGTTTATTTTTATTCACATCTGAAGCCATTTAAACTATAGAATTCTTGGCATTTTTCAAATCAGGGCTTTCACAGAAATAATACAGGGCAGAAATAAAGGAGGTAGAGTCAGAACAATGTGTATTTAGCAGGTACTTCTTAATTTCATACACATGTATTTATCCTATATGTATATATAGTCTTCTGGGTGAAAAACAAATGTTCTCTCTCTCTCTCTTTTTTTAAAGATGAGCTTCCTGAGGATAAAGGGGCCAGAGAAACTTAGAAAAACATTCATACAATTTTAGTGCATAAAGAACACTTAGAGATATTCTCGTCATGGAAAACCAGTAAGTGAGACAAAAATATACAATTTTAACACCTTTGTTTATTTTATTTCATTCAATCATGTAACAGTTTGTGAATGGGCCCTCTTTTGCACCGCAAAAAACAAAGAGTAATATAACAGAGCTTTGCTACCAAAACCCTTCTCATTTTGTGTCCTGTGTGAGTCCTGTAAGTCAGAGCGGGGCACAGGGAGTGCAAGGTCAGCAAGTGACAGCAAGTGACCCAGGGGCTATGAACTGCTCTCATAAAGGGTTCCTCTCCGTGGGACCCCTGGGTGGCTCAGTAGGTTAACATCTGCCTTAGACTCAGGCTATGATCCCAGGATCCTGGGATTGAACCCCACGTCAGGCTCCCTGTCAGAAGGGATACTGCTTCTCTTTCTCCTTCTCACTTATGCTTTTTGTCCCTATTTCTCTCCCTCCCCCCCAAATAAATAAATAAAATCTTAAAAAAAATAAAAAAATAAAAAATAAATGGTTCCTCTCCTGAAAGCTGTCTGGCCTTCTAACCTTCATCAGTGCAAATGCACAAATAGTTTTGAGTGGCCATCCTGTGACAAAGGAAAAAGTGCAGGGGCTCCTGGCTGGCTCAGTCGGTGATGAGTATGACGGCAGCTCAGGTCATGATCTTGGGATCCTGGGATCGAGCCCTGGGTCTGGCTGTCTGCTCAGTGAGGAGTCTGCTTGCCCTCTCCCTATGCTCATCCCCCTGCTTGTGCTCTGTCTCTAAATAAAATCTTTATTTTTTTTTTTTAATTAAAAATAAAGAAGCAGTGGTTTCTGCAAAGACAAGGTGCCACCTATTCGAATGGGAAATATGGGAGGAAATGCTGAGTTAATCAATAGACCGATATGCAACATAACCAGAGCTTTTTATCAGAAGTGATCTCAGAGTACAGAGAACGAAAGAACCAAGAATGCCCTTGGAAGAGAAAACTGTCATATGGGCAGCGTGAAGATAAAGATTTTAAACTTTGGTAAATTAACTAAAGCTTCAAGCGTATCCACTTGCTGAATTCTCTTCCTTCTTCAACGTATCATACAATATAATCTCTTTCCTGCTCTGTGTTCAACCGCTTTCATTTCCTTTCCCTGCTTTTAGGTGCAAGTGTCATTTTCCCCTGACCTAATGCATTCTGAAGGGGAAGGGGCAGGAGGAGCAGCAGGAGATGAATTGCTGGCTGGGCCATAATATCCTGGCTGAACGCACACCGTTAGGTAGACAGCCACATGTTTTGGTTGACAGAGGTGCCTGTGACCCTTGTGACAGGGATTAATGGGCATCTATTCTTGGCATCTTACCTTACTGAACCTGAGGTCACCTTTGTTGTTTGGAGATACTCCCGGAAGTCCCTCCCTGCCCTTGACAACACCAGTCTTTGCCTTTGGGGCCATTGATTCACCCTGACTGTCCTTCCTTTGAAGTGAATAGTCAGAGGGAGGAGGGAGCTGTGATAAATACGAAAGACTGCTACTTTCGGAAAAGCAGGCGACGTCATGTCCCCGTTAAATACAGGCCAAGATCTTTATTGTGAAAGCTACTGTTTTTGTATTGCAGGATGCAAAAATTGCTGTTTCTCTGGTCATTTTTTTCCCCCTTCCCTGAAGAGACGGAAGTGAAATAATAACTCGTGTGAATAAATGCATAGCTAATCAAACTGAGGAGTCTCTTAGTGGCATCTCTGTTACATTCCAGAGGTGTATCGATGTCACTGTAGCATGTTTTTGCTTTTGTTTCTCAGATACAGAACAATGGCTTTAAGATTCTCTAAAGTACATTTGAAAGTTCATATCTTGTTTTCTAAAGGTATCTTCAAGCTAGCGAGAGACTACCTGTGGGAACTAAATCACGTTATACCTTAAGTCCTTGGATCCTGCAAACCCACTGATGTTATCATGTCCTGCCTGTGCTCCTGTTTTAGGACTCTAATTCCTCTTATAAATCTCATTCTTGCCTTTGGTGACCTGGTGATGTGGCTCTGAATAATTGACAGTCATACCAACCAGGACATTTTCTCTTACAAACAAAAGAAGATCTGATCAAAATTGTCTTCTATAAAACAAAACATGGTTTATGGGCTCTCAATTATTGAGGCATGACTGAGTAGATTAGTTTCAGGCATGGCTGGATACAGGTGCGCAGTAGAAGTCATATGATTTTGTTTATATTTTCTGCTTTTGTGATGGATTGAACTGTGCCTCCTTCTCTAAATTCACATATTGAAGCTTTAACCTCCAACATAGCTCTAATTGGAAATAGGGTCTCCAAGGAGTTAATTAGGGCCAAAGGAGGTCACAAGGACTGGACTCTTATCTGTCTGGGTGTCCTTCCAGGAAGAGGTAAAGAGAGTTTTCTCTTTCCATATACACATAGAAAGGCCATGCATGTGAGGATGTAATGAGAAGGTAGCCATTTGCAAAATAGGAAAAGAGTCCTTACCAGAATTTGACTGGACTGGCACCCTGATCCAGTCCAGCCAAATTCTGGACCTCCAGAAAACACACACACACACACACACACACACACAACTTCTTAAAGCTTTTCACTATGTATTTACTCCTTATGATAAGTTAAAGATGACTACAAATGAGTTATACCACTCTCATTGAGAGTGGAGTATAATTTCCATGTTCTTGAGCTTGGGCGGGCCTTCATGATGGTGCAGCCAATAGAGTGCCAGAGATGTGATGTTCTGGGATTTCTCAAGCTGGACCATAAGAAGTCTTGTGGTTTTCTTCCAGTTTCTCCTGGAATACTTGTCTGGAGGAAGCCAGCCACCATGGAATGAGTAAAATATCTTGGTTTGAGAAATACATGTGGATTTAGGGGTCTGGAGAGTGGAGAGGATTAGGTTAAATAGAGTAAACAAGTGTCAGGTATTTTGTGGTTCTTCATAAATAATAATGGTAATATCTAATATTGATTGAGGGGTTCGATATGTCTTGGATATTGCATTATGTTATTTATACAAATTAAAAAACAGATTAAAACATATATTCTTGATTAAAATCTCCGAGATAAAATTATTATTGTACCCTGTTCAAAGATAGAGAAACTGGGGCTTAAATTTTAAATGACTGGATGAGAGTCATTCAGCTGTTAGATGGCAAGTATAAGATTTGGCTGACTTAGGAGTCCTAATTCTCAACCACCATACAACTCTCTTTGATCTTTCCCAGCTGCATTGTGTTGGTATATGACTGCCCACCATACTGGACTCAGTACCTAGTTCCACCTAATTCTATCTGAACAGGTGCTTTGCTTTTCTGTTGTTATCATTATATGACATTATGTAATGGAAATATGCATTATCTGATCTAATCATAATGTATTCTACCATTTAATGGTCAGCTGCTATATTCTGTTTATTAAACTGGTCATTGCTAAACAAATACTTCATCTTATCCCAGGAATACTCAGAGGCAGATTTTAAGTCTGCACTGAGGAGAGATCACTGACTGGTGGACGATATGTGCATGCATGGCCATGTCGTCAGGCATCACTCATGTCTTAAGGTCATGGTTCTGAAACACCACCTTTGGTTAATCTCAGCCTTGTCCTCTTTCATCACAGCTTGGAGTTGCTCAGGTTTCAGCAAGCCATGGGTGAACTAGAGCAATCCTCCCTGCCATTCTGCAAGGCTGGGCACTCAAAGAGCACTGTTTCATTTGTTGAATTCATCAAAGATCTGCCATCATTCATATCATGCATTGAGTTACTGGGGTCCTGGCCTTTAGTCTCCCAGTGCAGCCTTTCAGTTAAATTGAGCTGGGAGTTATCAGGTGAAGATAGAAGGCAGAAAGAAGGGGAGTTTAATGTCGGCTTGCTTCATTGCTCTAGCTCTGATCAGACAGATGCATCAGGACTTACTGTCACAACCTTCCTCTGGTCTGAGACTTCGAGAGCCCATGAGCTGGAAAGTGGATTGACAGAGTAGAAATACACAGAAAACAATTGTAAAGCTATGGTAGAAAATCTCAATTTCTGTAGTCAAATCTTCCTTGGGACTAACTTGACCAATATTGTTTATACACTGGTCTCTAATTCATACTTGGACATTATGCACAACAAATTTATATCATACAGTGGAAGTTCACCATCCTGGAGAGATGGATCATTGGCATTCACTGATGTAGGCAATGTGTGCATTTAAGTGGAGGCAGCACACCTTTGGGGTCAGATGCCTGTGTTGAGAATATAATTTCATAAGTTTTTAACTGGGGGACTTTGGATAATGGGCCAAATTTTCTGAACTTCGGTTTCCTTTATGTAAGATAAAAATGAGCAGACAAGCTTCATATGGTAACTTCATAGGAAACTTCAAATATTAATATAGATGATGCATTTTAGTTATCTCATGCCCTACATGATTTTTATGGTGTCTACATTAATGATGGTTTTTGCAACTTATTAATATGGGATTATGTTTTCTAGAAGTCTTCAGTGAGCTTGAAATTGTATTTTTGTACTCAAAATTACACGAACAAAGGATATTTCAAGACAGTACTATTGACATAATACATAAAATACCAGAAATGTCTTCTTAGCTATGTTTTTGAATTGTGAATTCAGAAATTCTAGAATGTTTGCCAAAAAATTATAGTGGATTTATAATGCATTTGTACATAATATATACATATCTTTATGTTTTATATATATAGTCTATTTATGTACTTGTTAACTTATTCCTTATTCACATATTAGATTTTGATACTTAATAGGCAAACAAGGCATGAAAAAATGTAAAATCAGGTTTTAGCTTTATGGCTAACTCCATTCATACTTGATTCAGGTCCTGATCCACTATTTACTAGTTTTGTGTTAGGAATAATTTCAGGGTAACTGAAGTTATATATAGGATTTACAACAGAAAGAATGCATAATTTTATTTATTTATTTACTTACTTACTTATTTATTTTTTAGAGAAAGTATTCATGGAAGTGAGGGTGGGCAGGGACAAAGGGAGAGGGAGAGAGACAATCTTAAGCAGGCTCCATGCTCAGCGCAGAGCCTAATGTCTGTTGATCATGACCTGAGCCAAAACCAGGAGTCAGATGCTCAGTTGAATGAGCATCCCAGGCATCCCTGGATGTCTAATTTTAAATTATCTATTGACTCTTAGGTCTCGGTTTCCTCATCTGCATGTGTCTATTTTTATAAATTAAATGTAATAACATCTACAGAATACTTAGCAGTCCTAAGATGATCAATAAGTTACTTCAATAAATAGTAGCTATATTTGATCATTAAGACGCTCAAGAACTTTTACATCCAATCATTACGACCTGATGTACATGTTTTAACAAATTATATGATATAAGAAGAGAGAATGAAGGATTCTTTAAAAATAAAAAAAATCCCACTCACTTATCAACATTCTGGGTGTTTAAAAGTCATGTCATGGACACCTGGGTGGCTCAGTGGGTTAAGCGTCTGCCTTTTGCTCAGGTCATGATCTCAGGGTCCTGGGATTTAGCCCTGGATTGGGCTCTCTGCTCAGCGGTGAGTCTACTTCTCTCCCTCCCACAGCGAGGCTCTCCCTCTGTGATTGCTCTTGCTCTCGCTCTCTCTCAGATTAATAAAGTCTTTAAAAATGTTTAAAAAGTAAAACATTAATTAAATTAAAATTAAAAAATAAGAGTCATTTCATGAAATGAATGAAGTAGGACCTTCATTTGTATTTTAAAGACAGAAAACACAAACACACACACACACAAAAATTTACCAACTTGCTGAAGGTCAGTCCTGAGAGCCCTTTGCTTTTTTTTGTGAGAACTCTGCTTTAGAACCCAGTGGTGGTAGAACTGTGTTGAGTTCTAGAGACAAGACGGGGAACGGGTGGGTAAGAATGAACCTGGGGTTCAAGTTGGAGATGGACACCAGAGAGTTTCGGTTAATCAGAGCAATTCCCACAGTGAGTGAGGATGGAAAGGAATGAATGAAGCAGGGCAGCACTGACAACTTTATCTCATGTTTATTCCATGAACAGATGAGTACTTGGGTCATATGCTTAAGTCTGAGAACTCTTTCTCACTTAAGGAAGATATATACAGGATGCTATTAAAAAAAAAAAAAATACTAAGCATATCCAGAACTCTCTCCTTCCCACCCACTCCATTTAATGGAAGTCTGAGCTCAATGACTGGTAACTTGTAACTCTAAGTTAAGAAAATCAACTAAACATCAGTGATGATAAGTGACAGTTGACCTTTGGTCTGAGCATGGTGTTTTCCACAGGAGGTGGAAGGGATCATGGAAAGCTAGAACACTTATGTTCTGTCTAAGTTGGCAGCTCTGTTGGACTTCTCCATCGCTGTTGCCTGAGAGCATCTGATTCTCTCAACATGACTTTTTCCGAGAGAAGCCTAATCTCAGATTATCTGTATTGAATTTCCTAATTCTTCAATGTTGGAAAATGATTTTTTTAAAGCTTTGCAGCCAATGAAATGGTGAAATTTTCATTGCAATTTTGAAACCTTTGTGTAGGATAAATTATTCATCTTTTAAATTTTAGTTAGTAACAAGGTACATTCCAAAGACCAAGACCAGAAAAATAGATTCTGTGCTCTCAGTGATTAGTAACATATTCAATACATTCTCACTATCTATGACCATGTTATGGTTGTCAAATCTGCTAAGTTCAAGCTGGGTCAGGTATAGGAATTTGGTAAAGCTAATTGAATGTACTTATGTGAAAGTCTTCATTGGGGCGCCTGTGCCTCAGTTGGTTAAATGTCAATCTTCAGCTCAGGTCATGATCCCAGGACCCTGGGATCTAGTCCCACATCAGGCTCCTTCAGCAAGGAACCTGCTTATCCTTCTCCTGCTCTCCCTGTTTGTGTGATCGCTCGCTCTCTCTCTCTGTCAAATAAATAATAAAATAAAATAAAATAAAAGTCTTCATTGACCAAGAACCTCTGTATTCAGAAACTTGAGTGTTTCTATTTTTAAGTTGTACTTAGAAAGATAGAGAATTTGTTCTTTCCACATGAAAACAACAACAACATCAAGGAGGCACAGCTATTCTTTTTTTGTTTTAAGATTTTATTTATTTTTTGGTGGGAAGGAGAGTGCTAATGGAGGGAGAGGAACAAGAGGGACAGGAGACTCCCCACTGAGCTTGATCCCAGGATCCTGAGATCAGGACCTGAGCCAAAGTCAGACACTTGACCGACTGAGCCACCCAGGAGCCCCAGGCACGGCTCCACTTCATGTAATTGAAACTCTTCTTGTGTATTTTTCAAATCCCTTTATAAGCTGTACCCTATCTACCCCCACAATTATGTTTGCTTATCTGCATATACCCTATACTCTAGTGACTTCATTCAGTTGGACTTCTAAGAGCATACACACTTTTCTTAATTTTGGGGTTGCAAACACTCATTTCTCTTCTTGAAATGTCCTAGACTCTGTACAACTGGAACAACATCTCCTGATTCAAAGTCTCAGCAGCTTCTTCTCTGTCAAACCTTATTGATCTCCCTTCCCCTGAGCACAGCTGATCAGTGCATTTGTGTGATCCTGGAGGCTTATACAGCTGGTCACACCGAAGTTTTTATTCACCCTTCTTTGCAATCATTGTTTTTAAATATATGTGATCCTAATTAGTCTGCAAGTTCCTCTAAAACTAAAGCTCTATCCTTACATATGATTATATATATCCTTTATATAATGTGGGAATCCCCAGGGAAAAAGTTTGCACAACACTTAATAGATGTTTTACTTGATAAATGAAAGATTAAGTGTTCATATATATATGTATATATTTATATATATGAATATAATATGTGTATAATATATATGATATATGATATATAATATATATAAAATCTTTCATATATATACATATACACATTATATATACACACATGTATTTTAAGTATAAAATACATATCCCTTCTGTGGCTTCTAATTAACATTTTGTAATTGTCAAAAAAGAGAGTTTAAAAATTTCAACTGAGCCAATTGGTGATGCAAAATCAAGCTAGACCCCTTGTGTCATTTGCTTCATCAGTACCAATTAAGATGAAGTACCCAGACTTGGCTAGAATAAAAATTGAAGTTGATGATAAACACTGTGGAGGGTGAGTCGACTGTGTCCTTCCCATACTAAATAAAGACTGCGTATTTAGGGACCGGATCACCACAGTGTTGAAAATCAGCTCCATCGGCTCTGCTTGGCAGTCCCTGTCAATACTCATGATGAACTCTAAACTATGTTATTATCTCAAATTTCCAAAAAGCAGAACAACTTGGTTATCCACAACTTTAGGCTTCCTGACTGAGATGAGAATGCTACATTAGCCTAACCATTGTTTACCCCGAGCTGGTAACACAATGGTGAGAGGTGAAATTCTTCTCATTCCAAAGATTCCTGAATAATCGTGCCAACCAGTGTTTCCTGAGGGTGCCAGAGTGGGGAGGGCAAGAAGAGCTTAGTCCTTAACATTGAGGACCTGGGTCAATACCTTTTTCACCTATCTGAAGCAGAATGAGAGGAACACAATAGCAGAGAATTGCTCGTTTATGGAACATATGTCATGTGGATATTCTCGAGCAGGAATTGAGCTGAGTGGTGGAATTACAAGATGATAGGAACACCATCCCTCTCCTTAGAAGCTTACAGTCTAGCGGGCAGGGCAGACACATAGCCTGAGACTAAAAATGCAGAGTGGGAGGATGAAAGAAAGCACAGGCTGCTATAAAAGCAAGAAGGTTAATTTGCCTAATTAAACAGCAAGCTGAGATTCAAACCCATGGCTGTCTGGCTGATTAGGGGCAGGAGCAAAACTCATACTCATGAGGCTGCTTCAAGATCCTCATTCAGTGCCAGCTCACACCCTATATCGTCTCTTGTTATTTTCATAACAATTTATTTTTTCCCTTCTTGCACAAAATATTAAAAAATCTGTTAAAAAAAGAGCATGCAATCTACCACGAACCCAATCTAATATCCAACAATTAGGGACCCACCTTTCTGAAGAAGTAATGATTTGAAAAAGATACTGTGGCAAGATATTCACTCCTCTCAGGGACAAACTTAACCACTGAACGCTGCTGGGTTTTTTGTCAGGGCTGCGGAATGCAGATATAGATAAAAACCTGACCAGAGATAGACTGTCAAGGTTGGAGAAGGGAGAGCTTGATCAGAGAAAGGCAATTAGTGCCAAAGAGAACTTGCAACTGTCACTCTTTTAAAATGAGATTATAAAATAGGAAGGATGGAATCATTCCCCCTAGTGCTATTCCTTTTCAATGCCTGCTGGCTTTCACTTTCAAACCCTGAAATTCCTACAACTGAGAAAATAATGTTTCATTATCTCACTTCTTTATTTTTCCCCTTCCCTCTAGTCTCCACTGTAGAGTGGTACACAGAATTGCTTTGTCCAGAAGCTGTTGTATCTGTGAGAGCTCACACTTGAGTTTCCTGGTATTCAGAAAGGGCTGGTTATTCACTTGATAGCAGTACAGCAATATAAAGAAGAAGGCAGAGCACTGGATACAAAAAAAAAAAAATAAAATAAAATAAAAAAAAATGGAGTTTAGACAGTGCTCAATATCATGTAAGTTTCTGATTCTGTTTGGGTTGTGGAGTACCAAAGCTATGCTACCAGAAAGATTGCAAAAACAACTGAAATTGAAGTTCTGTAAATAAGTAGAGAAATGTAAATGAAAGGGAAAGAAATATGAAAAGAAAAGGGGAGAAAGTGCCTCACTAGCACTGGTTTTTCACTCACTGGGAACAGTGGTTCATCAGTTCCATCTGCTCCCACCCACCCATAGTGCACTAACCCAACATGGCAGGTCCCTGGTGCTCACTTCTCCACACACTGCACCCCCACTCAGGCAATACCTGCTCTACATCCTGGGACGACTTCTCTTCACCTTCAGTACAATCCCAGATGCCAGGGCTCCTGAGAATCCTGTCAGTCCCTCAACAGGACAAGCATCCCTACCGTCCTCCCCTATGCTAGCTGCATACTCTGCCTCTGTCTCCATTGTATTTATTGCATTTACCAGAATGCAACATCCTCTTTGCTTTCTTCCTACATCCTGACTGAAAATTAAGGCAGAATCTATGCCTTTGTGTTCCATGAAACTCCACTCAGAACTTTCCGGGGGTCAAACCCCAAGTATTCAGCGACGGAGTTGCATTTGCCCGAGAGAAGGCATGCCACAGGAGTGGTTACTTCTTTAGCACACCCCTCTGGGTCTGTTGATTTTTAAGAGTAGGATGCAAAGATATCAAAAGCGGTTTAAAAGCAAGCTTAAACAAGCTTGACCAAGTACCCCGTACAAGTCCCCAGCACTTCCAGCCCAAGCTGAAATTATTACTCTAAGCTTGCTGGCCTGATGTGAAAAACCTAGCAGCATGTCTTAATATGGCCATGGGAAAACATCATCTTTAATTAAAGAGCTTGTTCTCTCCCTTCAACCCTCCTCTCTTTTTCTTTCTGTGTGTGTATGGGGGGGTGGGGGTCCTTCTTTGAAACAAGGCTTTTGGATCTTTGATTCCTTCAGTAATTATTTGTGTGACAGATGGCAAATTTTGTGATCTACCTATGCATTCATTCTTGATATGCCAAATGGAAATAATAGCTGTCCATATCAGCTACCCCCTGCCCTTACCCACATTCTGCCTCCATGAACCTGGCCAACCAGTTCGGTCTAAATAATGGTTCTATAGTCTGATAGTTTATTACTTTAAGGTTAAGAATAGCAAATCTTTGGCAAATAACAAATAATAAATGAATTTTATAAAGAAAATTAGAAAAAATAGTAACCACATTAAAAATATAAAAATAGCTATCCATTAATTTCATAACCATCTATGGTGAAGGAATAAAAAGTTTGTGAGACATTGTTTTGGTAATGAAAGATTTTTACCCTCACTGAATCCAGCTAGCATTTTTGGAGAAAAGATTTTTTTTTTTTTTCTTATAATATCTCTTACCCTGAGACTTGTTGCCAGGCATTCAGACAACACAGGGAGTGGAGAAGATTGTGGAAAAGATTTGCAATAGAATTATGCAATTTAGAGATTAATGTATTTCTCTCTCTACCACTGAGTCATTGTTAAGTTGGAGGGCTGAGAATAAGGTAAATGATTTTATTTTTAAATCAGTTACAGGTCACATTTTGATCTGGTTAATTTTATAGGATTTTATCATAAGGGAAAATAAATTAGAGGAGGAAAAAATGAATATACTCAAAACCTTTATTGTTCTTCTACTTTATTGAAAATCAAAATGATAAAATGCCCACCAGTAGTAAAGAAATGTTTAAGTAAGTGCTGGTTTTTCAACTGGATGAAAAATAATGCACCCCCTAGAATTATAATTATTATGGTTATGGAACATATTACTTATGGATCTTATGAAATTCTAGAGGTTAAACCCTATTAACAAGACTTACTAGGAAAGAGTGTTGCTATATGTCCAGGCATATATGTTCTGGGTCTTCAAGAATATATATAAGACATGTATTCTGCACACGGGGGCTGTTAAAGAGGGAGTGAGAAGATGATGACAAGAAGCTCTTGTATAAAAGGGTGTGGTTCAAGGAGCTGATAGGATTCAGGAGTAAAAAATGCAGTTGAATCCAGTACATTCATGTTCACCACATGCTGTGACCTTCCTAGACCATTTATTTCATCATCTTCAAGAATTAGACGGGTTGGGGCTTTCTCCAAGTACTTTACTGCTGCATTTCCAGCAACTTTGTGGTGTCTGAAAAGTTAGAGGATCTTCATGAATAAAAGATGGTTGATTTAGCATTTTAGAATGGTAGATAGACACATAAATAATTATAATATATGAGAAAAATGTGCTGTATATAGTCTAATTCAGACTATATTTCCTCCTGGGCTATTTCTCAAAGTAAGATCCATGGATCATATATACGGGACTCATTTGGGATCGGTTGTATGTTTCTGGGTTCTTGTTTTGTTTTATTTTGTTTTTGCTTTTGGGGTGTGTGTGTGTGTGTGTTTATGTAAGTACATGAGCCCCAATAAAAACTATTATATTGACATTTTTTGGAATGAAGGTTGTCAAATTATATTTTTTTAACTATTTTTATTGGGGATTCTTTTTTTGGGGGGGATTCTTAGAAACATAAAATTTAAGAACTACTTCAATAGCAGCTCAACATGGGTTAGTTCAAAATAACCATGCTCATACTCTAGAAAAAAAAAAGGTTTCTTACCCTCAGACCTATTGCTATTTTGGTTCAAATTATTCCATGTTGTAGGAACTGTCTTGTCCATTATAGAAAAATTAGCATCATCCCTGATATCTATCAGCAGATTCCATTAGCAGGCTCTCAGCTGTGACACCAAAAAATGTCTCCAGACTGCCAAATATTTCAGAGGGGACAAAATCACTCCTGTTGAGACCCACTGCTCCAAAAGGAGAAATGTGTGGTCATTATGCAGTTATTTTAAACTCTTTGTATACATTAAGACAAACACATACGAAGCTCTTTGCTAGTTCTCATTTCTTTCCACTTAGAAGCAAATTAAAAACCGTTTAATCTCTCATATTTTGAAATCCTAAACCCACGACCTCAGAATGTAACTGTATTTGGAGACAAAGTCTTTAAAAAGGTAATTACGTTAAAACAAGGTCTTTGGGGTGGACCATGATCCAGTAGCCAGTGTCTTCGTAAGAGAGGAAATTAGGGCACAGACACACAGACCTAAGACCAAGTGAAAACACAGCAAGAAGACAGCCATGCGCAAGTCAAAGAGAAAGATCTCAGGTGAAACCAGTCCGGACGACACCTTCATCTCAGACATCTAGTCTTCAGAATTGTGAGAAAATACATTTCTTTTTTAAGCTTCTCCCCATCCACCACCATTGGTGGAGCTTTGTCATGGCCATCCAAGCAAATCAAAACAACTATGTAATGTTGTTCTTCCTTTTGATGCTCCAATGGCTCCTCCCAAGCACAATCTTAGAAAAGCTGGTGTCAGGGTACCTGGGTGGCTCGGTGGGTTAAGCCTCTGCCTTTGGCTCAGGTCATGATCTCAGGGTCCTGGGATTGAGCCCCACATTGGACTCTCTGCTTAGCAGGGAGCCTGCTTCCCGCTCTCTCTGCCTCTCTGCCTACCTGTGATCTCTCTCTGTCAAATAAATAAATAAAATATTAAAAAAAAAAAAGACCCACTCTTCACTTAAAAAAGAAAAAAAAAATGAAGAGTGGTGTTGTTCTCATATGTTTGTCTGTCTTTTCATACCTGGTGCCTGTGCTCCTATCTTTTTTATCTGTACAACCAAAGCCTGTACTTACTTCAAGGATATTATCTTCTGTGATATTTCCCTTAATTTACCAATTTTGTGAATGCTTTCTGCTTAGAACTACTACAGTTCTATCTCTTATGAAAAGATGAAAGATAATTATAATCATATATGCTGTTTTTCCAACATGGCAGGTTGATGTAGATGTATAGAAGAAAGGACCAGAGAAAGGAGTCAGAGAGCTCTAGTTTCAAATATTGCCTCTTCCGATTACTTCCTTATGACATTGGACATGTATATTGATTTTTAAGAGACAGAGGTTTGGAATCTTTTAAATGGAGATAATATTCTCCCTTGTTTGCTTGGCGTAAGAAAAAAATGAAATTGTGCTGAAATATGGTCCTTGCCCTGCTCTGCTTGCCAAATGCCACACGAGTGTTCTTAGGTAGAAAACTTATCTTATATCCAGAATCCAGGTTAAAGGCAATCTGTGAAATGTCATTGTCAAACTTTTTTTTTTTTTAAGATTTTATTTATTTATTTGACAGACAGAGATCACAAGCCCCAGCCGAAGGCAGAGGCTTTAACACACTGAGCCACCCAGGTGCCCCGCAAAATTATTTGCTTGTGTTGAGGAACATGAGGTAGTAACTAACATAAAGGTTAAAAAACAAAACAAAACAAACACTATACATTATACTTCCTCAAGGGAGAACAAAAATTAAAGAGGTTAAATGTTACAACACCATAACTAAGATGAGAATAAGTGATAAGATTCTTTAGGAAAGGAACACATAATTAATATCTGTAGTAACCAGAAAGATCAGACTCATAAGTCATCTCTGAATTAATGGATTTTTGTCTTTTATTCAATAATTTATTCTTTAATTTACCCATAATTTAAAATACTTTCTTCCTAAGACATAATCGTGATACAAAGAGCACTTCTCTTTTGTCAACCTCTTCTTATATGATGGCGGGACCAGGCTCATTAATACATCTAATAAGGCAACAAAGTAGCTGTTTTTTTCTTGCTTGTACAGAATGCAAAAACAGAGGCTTAGAGTAGTCCATGTTTTTTATCCTTCCTGTATCTCTTGAGTCCTTATCATGCATGAAGCAGTGATCCTGGGGACTTAGGAGTACCTGTCCTTACGTCACCAACACTAGGGGCAGATACAATCAAGAGAGCATACCAGCAATCGCAGGAGACTGAGGCCGGGAATCTGGATGTGGAGCCTCATCCAGCAAACATCACAGTGGAGGGGGAGGAGTATTTTCACCAGTGAAATATATCCAATTGCCATCCTCTAGCTAGAAGCTTCACTGAATCCTTGATTAAAGATACTGTGATTTCATTAGTCAGATCACTCTAAATAGGGCCTACAGCACTTCCCAATTAATAGATCAGCAGTAATCAGCAGCTAATTATCCCCTTGACTGCAGTTGATTTCCTCTCAAGTTTGGGAGTACACAGTGTGTGGGAGTGGGTTCAACAGCAGCACAATCACACCACCACAGGGGTCTGAGCCCAAGGGACTAGGGACCACAATCCACAGTAAAGGTAGCTGCAAAAGGAGTAAGAAAGAGCCAGGGTTGGGTGGCCTGAGGACCACAGAGATGCAGGAGGGAGTGAAGGAGAGAGTCGTGGAGACAGAGTTGGACTGCATCCTAGAGATGACGGCATCCAATATCCTCACCGGAGAACACTGAGGCTGAGAAACTCAGACTTAAAACTAACTGGGCCCTTGGACGTTTGAGGCATTTCAGAAAATTAAGGTCACGCATAATTTGATCCTAGTTTCACTACTTACTAATTGTGTGATCCCAGGCAGGTTGTAACATTTCCTTTGTATCAATCCCTTGTCTATAAAATGAAAACAAATGTAAATGAATACTTCATAGAGCTGTTGTAATGGAGATATGATTTAAAAATATAAAGCCCTTAGAACAGTGCTTGGCAAATTATGAGTGTTTAATGCTAATTAAATGTTAATTGTTTTACATTATTATTATTATTATTATTATTACCACTCTAATTTTACTGCTCTAACTACAATTACTACTATGTTTTATCATTACTACTTTCAAGTGGAATATACATTCATTCAATAATTATTTACTGAATCCATCTTCTAAGACAGTCTGGGAGTTAGTCATCCCTTCTTTTTTTTTTTTTTTTTAACTCCCAACCTACTAAGATAGGAACACAGATAAAATTCTGTTTTGTTTTGTTTTGTTTTGTTTTCCCCAAAATGCACAATATTACTTACAAAATTATTTATGAGCAGAAGACTGAAGCTGGCATAGGGGAGGACTGGGAAAGTCACTTATAAAAACTTCATGGTCAACTTGCCCGAGGTGATTACAGAAATACTAAGAATTATGGAAATATTAAGCAGCAACGGTAAATGTGAACACAGGACGGCTACCATCAGGATCCATTTTCATGACCACTGAACTCCAGAGTCTCTCAATCTTTGATGGTTCGACTTTATTGGAATTTGAAGATAAGTACATTACAACAATCATAGGGATGGCAGGATCAGAAATCATCTCACCGCAGGGGTGCCTGTGTGGCTCAGCAGGTTAAGTGTCTGCCTTAGACTCAGGTGTGATCCCAGCATTCTGGGATGGATTGAGCCTACTGTCAGTCTCCCTGCTCAGTGGGGAGTCTTCTACCCTCCCCACCCCTTCCCCCCACTCGTGCTTATGCCTGTGTACTCTTTCTCTATCTCAAATAAATAAATAAAATCTTTTTTAAAAAAATCAACTTACTTCAGTGTGTCTCTTCATTCAAAATCAGAATTTAATTTCTCCAAAAAAATGTTTTTAGACTTTGTGCTGTATCGTTACAATTCATGAAATGCAGGCTCATTTAAAATGGCATAATTAACAAATTGTTTAGCAAATGTTAAAGGAAGGTATAGATACTTAAAAATTCTTAATCAACCTTTGGGAATGTAGCATCATAAGCTATGCAAATTAATTGAATCAATGTAAGTGAGGAAATTAGAGAGACACCTTGTCATTTAGATTTATATATAACATCCATTTATATAGATACTACTATATGCCAGTCACTGTACGACACTCTCAAAATTAGTTGTCCCAATGAACTGATGAAGTACATAATATTGCTCTTATTGTGCTGATTAAAGAAATCTGCTCAGAAGAGTTAGTAATCTGTTTAAAGTCGCAAAGACGGGAAATAGATGACCCAGAATCAAAACAACGAATATATGATTCTGGATTTGATGATTGTCATTCTACTTCACTTACAAGTTTTCAGCATGGAATAATTGGAACAGATACTGGTAGAGAAAGGAGCCCGAGGGACCCTAATTTGTGCTAGTTGAACAGGCAGCTAGGAGCGACACTGGCAGCAGTTCATGTAACTTTCTGTCTTAGTAGATTCTGGAAGTCCAGCAGCCATTTATGTTATTTCTTAAATTACTTCTTATACCTGCAATGATATAAGTACTAGTACTTTTAAGTACTCTAATAGTACTAGACCACAAAGAAAGGTATTTTGATTTCTGATCTGGCATTCATAGAATTTAGATTCAGCTAGTGAACATACACTGCATATCTATGAAATGCTGGCACTAACAATACCAGAGACTTGCCCGTGCGTGGCTTCATTCTGGTCATCTAACAACCTTGCAATGATATTAATGGTGTTGACTCTACAGTCAGATTGCTGAGTGTTCAAGATTCCAGAGTCTCTCTGTCACTCTCTCTCTGTCCCTCAGTATCTCTGTATCTCTCTCTATTTTTTCTCTTTTATTTTTTTTTAACCAAATTAATCTTGGAAGTCTGCCCAAGGACCTGCCTCAACATGAAGTCAACTAAGAAGAAATTACAGCAAAAAATAGAAAGAGAAGGAAGCAAGAAGGAGGTGAGCACTGATGATTTTGCCTGTGCTGCTGTCCTCAGTTGTCTGTTTCTGGACATTTCTGAGTGTCTTGAACTGCTACTTCTTTTTCCACCTGGAAGACAATAATGGGAGTTGCCTAAATCTGATGCTCTACCACTGTTCTGCCAGGATGCAATCATGACTTGGAAACACATGCGTGGTTGGAGAGCGGGGAGTGACTAGAGGCGGATGTATCTGTCTGTATCTTAAAGCAGAGTCAGAAAGGATTTGTAGGAACCTGATCCCATTTCCTCCTATACCTCCTACCCTCCCTCTATGCATACAAACACCAACAGCCCTAAATACCAGCTCTGCCTGAGTGTGTCTGGGTATATTTATCTCCTGCTCCTAGTAAATGACTAGTCATATCTGTCTCTGATCAAAAGATCTCTGGGAGCTTTAATATGGTATGCCTCTTCCCAGGCTTGTGTGGAAAATAGAATAGATTGCTTTGAGGGAGGCAGGTTCTCTACTGAGCAGACAGCCTGGTGTGGGGCTTGATCCCAAGACCCTGAGATCATCACCTGAGACAAAGGCAGAGGCTTAACCTACTGAGCCACCCAGGTACCACCATGACACACTAGACATTTTGTTGCCTCTATCACCAGATCAGTCAGTGCAGGATTTTCCCTCAGTCCTATTTGATGAATTTGTTCTGGGACTAGAACATAGAACTCATTTCTGATCATCCCTGTGCCGATTGCCTATGCTGTTTTCCTTCAAAAGAAGGCTTGGCAGAAAAGATGATCAGAAAATGACTTCAAGAGTGTGACACATTGAAAGAAGACCCTCTGAGGGCTGTAGCACTTGTCATGAGAGCCCATAGTTGTTGACACACTTAAATTCTTTGGGGGGAAGTTCCGACACCAGTTTGTTTCACTCAGGTGACACTGCCTGTCAGCACCTGTGACAGCAGCATAAGGACAAAAGGTCCTCTGCTCTGGGACAGCTGGGGCACTGAGGACTAAGTGCAGGGGGGATGTCATCAGCAGCTGACACCTTTCCTGGTGGCGGGAAGACCCGGAGCTGCCTTGGGCATGTCAGTCAGTACCCAGAGTCTTCTCCTTCCTGTCAGTTTCCAGCCTGACCTCAGATTAAGTGACATGTCAGGATGATCGGCTTGAGTGTAATGGCTAGAGTCCACCAAATGCTGTGAAACCCTTCTCAGTGGAACCAAAGCTGCCTGGCACCAAAACGGTAGATGCACCTAAAGCCAGTTACCCGGATGACTGCTCTAGAGCTGGATAAAGAGCCATGCTCTGACAATCTTCTAGCAGTGTCTTCACCCATTCGCAAAGGACTTTCACATATGTTATCCTATTTATTCCTCAGAATAACCCTGTGAGATAAGACAGGTTATCCCTCTCATTTCTCACATGGTTGGACTCACACTCATCAAAGACAATATACAAAACATTCAGCTTAATATTTATGAATATTTCCTGTTTTTATTCAGTCCTCACAACAGCTCCAGAAGTTGATTCCTATCATCCAAATTTGCCGAGTGAGGCGATTGAATTTAGAAATACCTGACAAGATCACACACAGGACATTTTAGAATCAGGGCTTGAACCCTTATATTTTTATATTATTCAAGCTGGTCTTCTCTATGCCAGTATTTCTGAAACCTCATATGCAAATACAGTCTCAGGGTCTCAAAAGTTCTAATGTTCAGTAAAACAAAAACTGTCAATGGTAAGGGAAAAAAAAACAAAACACATAGGAGATATTCTGGATCACTTGTTTGATGACCTAAATAAATGAGTGCTGACACACACTTTGGGGACCAACTTTTGAGTTTGTGTTTCTAGGCTTGTGAGAAATCAAGAACATTCAATGAGACTGATTATTCTTCCGTGTAACATTTCTTAATGTGTGAGTTGTTGGATAGCACTCTATCCATTCCTCTAAATTCAGTTCATATCAGTTCGGTTTAAATCAACACAAATATGCTTTGCAGGACTAGATACAAGGTTTTGGGATAATACATACAAACCAGAGATGGTCAGACTTTTTCCAGGTCTCAGAGACCATCTCCACAGTCTGAGTGTGGGAGAGCCGTAAAATAGGATAATTCAGGTAAGACTTTTACTTTCATAGCAGAATGTCAAATCTGTCTCTGGTCATGATCCATCTAAAGAGTTCGATGCTCTCTAAAATCATTGCCGTCATAACATATATAAGCATGTTTATTATAGTTGCTGGCACAGAGTAAGCCAGACAAAAAGAATTATACTGTAAGACTTTATTTATTTATTTATTTGTTTGTTTGTTTGTTTGTTTATAGATTTTTTTTAAAGATATTATTTATTTATTTGACAGATCACAAGTAGGCAGAGAGACAGGCAGGGAGAGAGGAGGAAGCAGGCTCCTTGCCGAGCAGAGAGCCCGATGCGGGGCTCGATCCCAGGACCCTGAGATCATGACCTGAGCCCAAGGCAGAGGCTTTAACCCACTGAGCCACCCAGGCACCCCTATAAGACTTTATTTATATAAAATTCTAGAATAGTCAAACAAATCCATAGTGACCGATAGCAGGAACGTGGTGGTCTGGTTAAGAGGGGATCCAGGGAGGGGTTGGAAGGAGAGACATAAGGAGGTTTGGTGGGTGATGGGGTTGTTCATAGTCTTAATTGTGTTGATGGACTCATGTGTATATACGTAGGTCAAAACTTATCCCATTGTACATTTTCAATAGAATATGTTTGTTTTACTGTATGTAAATTATACCTCAACAACATTGTTTAAAAATAAATTACTGGTAATGATTTTGATATTTGATAATTACGTATAAGCAATTTAAACTTCTAGCCTACTATATTTGGATTAAATGGATTGGAAAAGAAAGAAAATTTTATGTCCCTCACTGACCTCTTCAATTCCAGGTGATAATTTTTGAGGACTGTATTCCCAAGGTGATGGATTCTTTCCTATCACCATCCAAGCACTAACCAGGCCCAAACCTGCTTAGTGTCTGAGATCAGAGGAGATCGGACGTGTTCAGAATAGTATGTCTGGAGACACATTCTTTTCTATCTCTGCTGCTCAATTTTTCTTAGCAGAGGTTGGGCAGATTAAACCCTTTGCTTCAGACTTTTCCAACTTCATTATCAAGGTTCTTCTTTTCCCAACATTTTTTTTACAGTTTAAATGGTAAACATCTCTTATATTCATGTATATAGCTAAATATTCCTTATATATCAATTATACCTCAATTAAAACATTCCTACCTATAATTTATATTATGTATATTTATATACATAATATTTCTACCTATAATTTATATTGCATGTATGTATGTGTGTGTGTGTGTATGTGTGTGTGTGTGTATTTGGGTTCATTTAAGATTTATTTATTTATTTGAGGGGAAGAGGGGCAGAGAGCAAGGGAGAGAGGCTTAAACAGACTCAACACTAAGCAAAGAGACAAACATGAGGCTTGATCTCATGACCCTGAGATCAGAACCTGAGCCAAAACTAAGAGTCAGCTGCTTAACTGACTGAGCTACCCATGTGGCCCTGTTTATATATTTGTATATACTTATATATGTTAAATAGTACTTGGTCATATACACATAGCCTTACTTATTATATATAATTTTCATTATATGTAATAAAATATAATATTATATATGTATAATTATATATTAATGTCATAATATATGGAATCATATAACATAATTGTATATAAATAAATATGTCTATAGTATACATTCATATAATTAATATATGATATAATAAAAATATTTCTTTGATTGACAAGAAAATGTCTTTATGGAAAAGCAGTCAAATTCCATGATGGGAATTTTTTGAGACAGGAGTAATCCAAAACATGCCTTCAAGATTTCCAAATTCAGAAAAGACAAAGTAATACCTAATTAAATATTTAATGAATAGCAAAAATGTGATGATAGCTTCAATGACACATGAACTTGACAGACTTTTCTGCAGCCGTTGAAATTATAATTATGAAGACAATAAAGCCAAATGAAATGCTTATAATAGTGAGTGACAAAAGCAGAATGCAAAATCATATCCATGCTATAATTAGGTTTTGCACAGAAGATATTTATGAAGTTTTTCACTCAGTATCAAGCATTGTTATAGGTCCTGGAATTACAGAGATACATAGAGAACTTCCCTTCATTTTAAGGAGCTCACTTTAGTTGGAGAGACTGACAAAAGTACAATAATCTGTGAGACCCCCTAAAATAACTAGATAGAGTGTAGAAGTGGCCCACAAGAGGGAGTAATAAAATCCATAGAGTGAACTAGAAAACTTTCCAGAAAAATAGATATCTGCATATGTCCGCTGGTTGGAAGGCAGCAGAATCTGAGAGGAAAATCCCCTTGGTACGTCTGAGAGAGATGAAGAGGTCAAACAAAGTATCTTCTTAGCAGTGGCAACCAGTAGGTCTATCTCAGATGGCCGGTTCGCTCTCAGCTGCTCTAACTCCCACTTACTCGCATCCTGAGCCTACAACTCTTTCCCTGGGAGTAATCTTACCTTGCCCCCCATGCTGGAGCCTTAAGGGTCACCTCTGACACTGTCATAATGTATTATTCCAAACTTCCCCAAATCTTGGCCTGCTTACAATATCTTTTCTGTGTGATGCTGTCAACTTTGACATGTAACCAGCAGCACCGTCCATCCAGATTCATCTAGGACATTACACCCAGGGAAATAAAAGTTCAATCCAGAGATTGTATGGTGAAGGTGTCAGTGAATTACCATTCATGAGCCAAATCTGAGCTGCTGAAAATTTTGGTATCACATGCAAACTAAGAATGGCCTTTACCAAGTGCACTTGTGATGAACCCCAGCTCTTGTATGGAAGTGTCGAATCATTATATTGCACATGTGAATCTAAGAGTGCGATGTATGTTAATTAACTGGAATTTAAATAAAAACTTAAAAAATAAAGAATATCCTTCACCATTATGAATGATTGCAAAAATTGAAGGAGGAAATATTTCATGACGTGCAATAATTACATAGACCACTTTTTAAATATCCATATATAAATTTCTATTGGAACACATCCATTTCACTCTCTAAAAAATTTTTATTGTGATATAACTAAAATATAACACTGTTCAAGTTGTACAACTTGTTGGTTTGATACATTTTTATATTGCAATATTATTGTCACTGTAGCTTTAACACCTCTATCATTTCACTTAATTATCATTTCTTTTTTTTTTTACAGTGAGAATAAGTAAGATCTAGTCTCTTAGCAACTTTGAAGTTTATAATACAGTATTGTTAACTATAATCACTATGCTGTGCATTAGATCTCCAGAATTTATTTACCTACTAGTTGCAAGTTTTTCCCTTAATCAATGTTTTATATATAGTTTCAGGCTGCTTCTGTGTTGCCAATGCAGAAGTGAGTTGTTGTGACAGAGACCATATGACCTGCAAAGTTTAAAATATCTGGCCTGTATCTGCAAGGAAAGTTGCTGATCCCTGGAATAGAGAAGTCTGAACAGTGTTTTTGCCATTTATTGTATTATTAACTATATTTAATTTAAATAAACCCTTTCAGTGGCAATGAACATAAAAGTTTAAAAAAAAAAATCAAGTGCCACATTTATGTTTCTCAATGAAGTAGAGGATGGGTAGGAGACTTGCACAAAATATTTGATGGTATTTACCTTCCATCCTGGCAGTCAACTGTAATAGCACTGACCGTATGAAACACAAAAACATCAATCTGCCCCAGGATCTACTTAAACCATGAGAAGTAATTTTAACAAGTCTGCCTAAAGATGACAATTTCACATACACATTTTTTTTCCCACTCATCACAGTGTGGAGCAGAGCTTTTACTGTAGATGAAATACCTATTATTCTAAATTAAGTTGTTTATTTTTCCACTCCAAGTTTCTTTGTGCAGTATGAAAAGCAAAAGATAATCATTAATGCGTTGGCTACATTAGCAGAAGAAATCTTTGCAGACAGTTAAAAGATGGTTTTAAACTGTTGTCATTATATGCCTCAAATATGGTGTCTGTTAATTCCAATACTAGTTTGTAGGTTTGATTCTTTCTTTGTTTCTCCCATCCAACTCATGGAGTCAAAGTAAGTCTTTCTGAAGTTCATTATGTGAAAGGTGAACTTTAATATGAAATGAGTATCTGCAAATTCACTCCCAATATTTTTAGAAGGAAGATATAAATCACTTGTTTCTCTGGTGATAATATATAAACACTTTTGATGGAGCACATTGTATGGCAAAAGCAACGTTCTTATAAATTAAGAAATCAACAGAGAAGATATATACTTGGGATTGATTTTGTTGCACAACCAAATACTTCCTTGCATAATGGATAATCATGATTGCATTGAACAGGGTCAATAAATCTACCACTGAAATTAAAATCATATTTGTCAAAATGTATAAATACATTTATAAATACAGAGTTAAAATGAAGCTATCCCAAAATGTTTACCAGTGGATGTTCTTAATTACAAAAAAAAAAAAAAAAAAAAAAGACTTGATGACAACCTATGCTCACTCTCACTCATTGTTATCAAGTACCAATCCAAGTTTTGAAATGTTTGACACTTGAGAATATGCTAAGTAGATTGTGTACAACTGGTATTATTTCTTCCTTAAATGTTGGGAGGAGGTCATTCAGAGGACATGACTACCAGTTAACTCATGAGCTGAATCCAAGCGAGCAGAGACTCCTTACCTCCTTCCCTGTCCTTAGGATATATGCACTGTCCCCTCCACCTTTGTTTTTATAGTGAGAACCATTTCTAAGGAGGCAGACTTGAGAGGCTGATGGATGAGGTGCTAAGACCCTCTGTGTAGTGTACATGACTGAATCCCATTTAAGTCTCTCTATACGCTTTAAGATTCTTGTGGGTGGACAGAAGACCCTTCTTGTAGCCCCCCCAAGATAAGACTCTGAAGTCAGTTCTCTTCCTTATTCCACTCATCACCTACCAATCTGAATTGGCCAGTTTCTTTCTCAGTCTCTCCTTATCCTCTAGGTATGGGAGGCCACTTTCATATTTCACCTAGGAAGCTCCTAAGTTTGCAACCAACAAATGTATGGTAAAATTTGCCAGTAAAGCCATCTGGAACTTTCACTGTTGGAAGGATTTATTGCTGGAAAGGTTTCAATCACAAATTCAGTGTCTTTAATAGATAGGACACTCGTCATATTATTTAGTTCTTCTTCAGTGAGATTTGGCAGTACCTGTCTTTCAAAAATTCTTTTCCATTTCATAAGTTGCCAAATTATGTGCATAATATTTCCATAATATTTCTCTCCTAGGCTCTTAATGTCTGTAAATTCTTTATTATTATCTCACTTTCATTCCTGGGATTGGGCAGGCGTGTCTTCTTTCTCTCTCTTTCTCTTGATCAGTCTGGCTAATGGTTTATCAGTTTGATCTTTTCCAAAAGTCAACTGATTTTATTGATTTTCTCTATTGTCTTTCTGCTTTTAATTTTATGGATTTTTGTTCTTATTTTATTATTTCCTCTCTTTTGCTTGCTTAATTTAGTCTTTTGTTTCTTAAGGCGGAAGCTTAGATTATTGACTTGAGAACTTCTATCTTTCCTAATGGAGCCATTTAATGTATTGAAACCCCTTGAAATTACATTAACTACAAATTTTGATATGTTGTAGTTTATTTTCTTTAAATTCAAAACATAATATACTTTCTTTAATCACTCACCTTGGTCCCATTGACTTATTTGGAAGTGTGATCTTCAATTTTCAAATATGTAGCATTTTTCCAGAAATCTTTCTGTTACTCATTTTTAGTATACAGTTATTTTGACAGAATAAACATTGTGGGATTACAATTACCTGTGGAATCCACAGTGGCTCTTGATCTTTCAAGGTCACATACAAAGTCTATTTAGGTCATCCCTAGAATTCTGTTCCCACAGATGCTTCTTAGAGAATGACATACAACAGATAAGGATAGGATCCACAAATTTAAGAAAGTGAATCATGTTTAAATGCATAACTGTGGGTAGGATATCTGGGTTTGGGTTCTGATATATAGTCACAAAATTGTTTTGTTTTTTATGTTGAAAAAATATGGATATATGAACAGTTTTCAAAGAAACCTTTGGGAGTGACAAATATGTTTATTTTGGCCATGATGAATGGTTTCACAAGCATATATGTATGTCAAAATTTTTATTAAAAGATTTTTATTTATTTCTTTTAGAGATGCAGAGAGTTCAGGGAGAGGAAGGGGAGGCAGAGGAAGAGGGAGAGTGAGAGAATCCCAGATAGACTAGCTGCTGAGTGCAGAGTCCAACACCGAACTCAGTCTCACTCCTCTGAGATCATGACCTGAGCCGAAACCAAGAGTCCGACACTTAGCTGACTGAGCCACCCAGGTGCCCCCACAGATGTCAAATCTTACCAAATTGTACAGGTTATATATTTGTAGTTTATTGTCTGTCAATTGTACCTGATAAAACTGTTAAAGAAAAAAAAAATCTATATATCTATTCATGGAGAAGTCATTACCTACCTCCTATCCCCCTGACTTTACTTTAGATTGCTATTCTCATAAGAAAGTTGGATTGACTCTGAGATCATCTTGCTTCTGATCTTTGCCCCTTGCTTCCACTGGAAAGATAATTTTCCAAAATGAGACACAGCACTTGTTGCCTGGATTTAGAGAAAATTCATCTGACGCTAGTGGTCTAACCTGTGGATCCATTGATCTGAGGTTTTTCACATCTTTCCCGAAGACCTTCACCTGAGGCTGTGTGCCAGCATCCGGTCAGTGGTGGGATAGACACACTTATGTTATCTCTGAATGGCGATTTTATCAAACAAATAATTGAAGAAGGCATATAGGGATAACAATTTTTAACCACCTCATGATGAAGCCACTGAATACAGGCACTAGGTTAAGCACTGGGGAAACACAGGTAAAAAATACACAGTTCCAGAGGATTGTCAGGTCCGCTCAGGGAGGAAGACAGGTTCAACTAATAGAGTGGATGAGAGTCAGAAAAAAGGCATATGCACAGCACCATGGTGCCCAAGGACAGGCAATGAATGATTTGGTTAAGGGAGTACAGGAGACAGTCCCTAAAAGATGGCATTTCAGCAGGACTTTGAAGCATGTGGGAAAAATGAAAATGCTCTCTCACCAGAGAAATTAAAATTTTTATCACATTTTATATTACATTATTATTTTGTTTTAGTGAATGCAAGGAGAACATTTAAATCAAAGCCTAAAATGTGTGTATTTTCTCTCTCTTTACTTTCTATTTATTTGCTCACTCTCAACCTGGGATTATGGAAAATGACAGCTTTTTGGTAAGACCTGAATATGTGTGAGCTTCAGTCACTCCTTACATTGAGTTGGGAATGGCGGATTAGTTCAAGAGAATTGTTAAGTATTCAACATAAAAACCTCTGTGAACCTGGAAACCCCATTCATATAACATATAATATAGTCATATATATACATAGTTATAGTTATATAGTTATAGTTATATATGCAATATGTACTAGGAAACATTGCATATATATATTTTTTTCATTTGGGATTAAGATGTTTTAAGATTCAGGTATCTAAATAACAGAAAAATGTGATTTCTTATTTATATGAATTCAACTTTTATTCTTTGGCCATGTTATTAAACATATGATAAATTATTTTGTACAAATCTATTCGTTTCACCCCATCTGAACTCCTTTTGCCTCACCACCAGCTGTCTCTCTTTAATGTTTTGACATAAAACATGCACATCCATACAGAGAGGTTTTAAATTAAAACTCCAGTTGTACAAGAGAATAAAGGTGATACTTTGGCATCCGAATAATGAGTCTATAAACCAGCCGCAGAGGAAAAAAACAAGAAAGGTATCACACATTTTGTTAGTCAGGAAAAATATAAATTAGTTACCATTTTAACAGGATCTGAGGGAAGTGAGTTACAAGTTTTAGTTCATTGTAAAAATGGTAACATAAGAATTAAAGTTCTGGATTAGAAAGAGGCTAGCAACCGTGGGATGGCTGGTTATATAAGAATTTAAGAACATCACCTTATGTAACACGTCCTAGTTAAGTTTTGTCAAAGATCCTGACAAAGAAGAAAACTGGAAAATGACAGAAATATTTTTAAGACTTATGGAAAATAGCTTGAGCATCAAGAACTTTCTGTTGCTTATGTGTTCTCTCTCTTGTTTTATTCTTAATAACAATATTAACAGTTTAGGAAGTATTCTATAAGGAGATATGATAATATCCTCACCTCATTCCCAAATTTTAGTTTCTTTGCCTGAATTATTTTTTATCGCTTTTAATTATTTATCATATTGAAGTGTGAATGAATGAGTGATTAAATAGAATTCTAAGCATTTTAAAAGATATTTGCATATTTTCTCACTAAAGTATAAGATATTCAAAGGCAAGGACTTTCTATGCATATTGAAGCAGGGTAGTTAATGCCAGCAATTAGAAGTTGCAGTCCAACGTTTTCAACATGAAAATGAATGACCCAAATGTTAAATTTCATTTAAGTGTTTTCTAAAACATTAACATGAAAATGCCAGAAGAGTGTGATATCAGCCCTATTCATTTTAGTTAACATATGTGGATACTATGCAGTGAGAAGCTATTGGAACAAATTCTGCAGAGAAAATTGAAAAGGCTACCTATAGTTATTTATTCGTTCATTCATTTTAGCTACTACCATGTGTCAGGTATTGAGTTCAGAACATTAGATTTGGGGTTACTCTAGAAAATATAGGAAGTCTGGTTAAATTTCCATTCCAGATAAGCAACAGATACATTTTCATATGCATAAGTGTCATTCAATATTTGATACATACATTTAGTGGCAGGAATAGTGACCCTAAGAAAGATAAATATGTCTTAAGTCTTAATCTCCAGAATTTTTAAAGTGATATTACTGGAAAAAGGCTCTTCGCAGATGTAATTAAGTTAAAGATCTTGAAATGAGACCATCGTGGATTTCATGTGGACTCTCAATCCAATCGCAGGTGTCGGTATAGAGGAGGAAAGAAGGCAATATGAAGGTGAAGACAGAGGTCAGGCAACACACCTCCAAGCCAAGGAATGCAAGGCTTGGCAGCAGCCACCTGGAACCAGGAGGGAGGCCAGAACAGACTCTCCACCAGAGATAGATCTCTGAAAACCCAACCTACTGACAACGTGATTTCAGAGTTCTGGTATTCTCAACTGTGAGAAAAGATTTATATTGTTTCAACCCACCCAGTTGTGGTAACTTGTTATGTCAGCCCTAGGAAACTAATAAAATGCATATACTAAAAAAATATTGGTTGTTCATCTGAAATTCAAATTTAATTGAACACTCTCCAGTTGTAGTTGTCAAACATGGCTACGCTGCTTTAGAGAAATTATGTCATTTACTTCTCTCTAAAACACGAGGACAAAGTGTTATTTGTTCTGCTTTATATTAAGAGACTGAACTTTAGGACACTTAAAAATTTGCCTAATAACTAAAGAGTCAATAAACAACCAAGTCAGAAATCAAGCTTGGTACTTCTAATTCACAATCTTTAGATATTAACTACTCTACCATGCTTTGTTCTCCAATGTCTAAGGGTGAAATTTATGATATAATATTAAGTGAAAAAACACAGTCAGAAACTTATACACACAGTATCATTCCAGTATGTGTGTTTGGGTAGAGAGGGGGTGGAAGGGAGAGAGACAGAGAGAGAAGGAGGGAGGAAGAGAGGGAAGAAGAGGATCAAAATGTTTGAGGGTCATAGAGTAGAAACAACACAATGCAGGTGACTTGCATTCAGGAAAAACTCAATGCCTGCAGGAAAACTCAAGATTATATGTGCCAGTAGCTCTCAGGGTGCAGAAAGAGGACATATTAAAGCAAGATGAAAATGAAATTTACACATCCAGAAAATTTCAAGATAACCAATGTGAGCAGAACAGAGCAGAAGATGCTGTGGGAAGACATTTGTATTGTCATCACTGTTGTTAGCCACCACAATTCTGTAACCAGGTTTTTATGTTTGGACTTCCAGCCATGTCAACAGTTCTCTGATACAGAGGTGTGCAGATTTATACTGCAAATCTGGCTCAGTCTAACTCTGCCGGTGGTCTTCCCTTTCCTATGTATTGAGAAGGCTGTGCTACAGTTTCTCCAATGTCTATTCCAACCCTCCTATGTGATGATCCAAACAAGATGGTAAATAATCCTGAAATATACCAGAGGCAGTGAAAAATAGCTACTCCAACTTATAATGAACCTGCACATAATGCTGACTGGGGAAATACTTGTTTAGATGCGATTGAAAATTTCCTCTTGATTGAATGCCATGGGTTAAGACAGTTTTTTAACTGTTTTAACTTCTAAAAAAAGTTTATGTTCATCAGTTTTGGATATATATATGTGTGTGTGTGTGTGTGTGTGTATACACACACATATATATACACATAGAGTAAGCAAGTATATTGCATGCATTAATTAATTAATTTCGAGAGACAGCATGTGCATGTGAGTGGGGAGGGGCAGAGGAGGAGGGAGAGAGAATTTCAAGCAGACTCCTCACTCATCATGGAAACTGTTGCAGCCCCACAACCCTGAGATTATGACCTGAGCTAAAATCAAGTTGGGGGCTTAACCAACTGAGTCACACAGGTGCCCCAGTCATGTTGCTTTTAGGTCTTTAGTGAAAAAAACAACTCCCAAAAATCTAAACTGATTTTACTCAAATTCTTATACAGAGTGATTCAAGTATCAGGATAAAACCAACCCCTACACAAAAGAGCAAAGCAGAGTGAGTTATTTTTGGGAAGCCATAAGTAGGTAAAAATAGAGGTAAAGTGAAACCTCGTAATAGCATACATGAACAAGGTGTTCTGGCAAATCTTCTCTTATATAACATGTATCTGTATAAGGATTCAAAAATAGTGCAGGGTATATGATATCTATCCCCTGAACACAATTAGAATAAAATCCATATTGATTTGATACAGAGAACATTTTTTTTAAATTATAGGTATCAATAAAAAAAGAGACATTTGTGTAAATGTCCACCCATCTCTTTTAGGGAAATAGGTGAACTAAAAAATGGCTATACACTTGCAGAACACCTAAAAGGAGGAATCAGTAGAACTATTAGACAAAATTGCCTTCAGTGGCAGAATCATTGCTTTGTTTTCCCCATGTAATTTAATTTTCTAACCTAGATACACAAAAAATCACAGCTTCTCAACCTATATGAATAAAGGCTCATTGCATTAAATGCAGTGGAAGATGTCTGACATTTCCAAGTTTGCCTCCTCAGTTGTTATAGAAGATTCTCCATACGCTCTCCTTCCAGCCCATGTCCACAGAGCAGGATGAGGGAGATGCTGAGATCATGAAGCCGCATGACAGAAAAGGCCTTGACCACCAACTGAAGGAAAGCTGCAGATGAGATGTGCCCAACCAGGTATACCCACATCAAAATGTGCCTGAGAAAGAAATAAATCTTTGTTAAGCTAAAATAATATAGTTTGGGGTATTGTTTGTTATAGCAGCTAGCATTATTTTACTTAACAAATAAATTCTATCATTCTTTAAAGTTGCAACATACTTCAAAAATGTTTAGACACAATAACCAAAAGACAAGCTAATAAAGTACATTATAGAAATTAGCCCTAGAACTATGCCTTATTTGGGTTTTAGTCTCCTTTCTTTCTTAGGGTTTGACATTTTCTTTGTTGACTTTCTACATGCATGTATCCATATCCAACTGTTAATTTTAAACTCTATTCATCTCTCTCTTTTATTTGAAATTAATACTGACTTGAAGGAGTTCTTTTTATCTTATTGGTTAAGGGCTGGAATTTTGTTCTTCATTCTTTATTTAAAAAGCAGACAAGAGAATCTGTTTCCCTGACTTTAGTTTTACTTGGACACTGCTATCATGTGGTTTGCCAATGAGTCTTTGCATTTATTTTCTAAATTTAAATAAAATATTCTCAAAGCATTTGAAACAGCTTGACAACAATTCTCTCAAAATATTTTTTCTAGTTATGCAATTCTGATAATGGCTTTAGGTTTTATGTGCAAAATGCCTAATCCATTAATTCATTGTTCAACAAATACTTATGAATCCTACCATATGTACCTTTAATTATTAGGAGTAGAGAAGTAAAAAAATAGTGAGAGTTTTCCCCACAATCTTGCAGTACCTAGTTAAAGAATTTACTGTTAAAGAACTTTTTGTTTGTTTCTTCCCATAGGATTGAAAGAGAGGGTGATAGAAGGGGAAAAGAAAGAGAAAAAAAAAGTCTATATACTCCTGAGTTCATGAACATAAGGGACCAGTAGTCTTAGGCTGACGGCATTTAATTACATCAGGATCATGAGGAAGCATGTACTGCTGGTATTGCCACTTTGCTTTCCACTCTTGTTTGCTTCATTTTGACTCTTTTCTTTCATTTCTGTTTGGGTTCCATCACTGGAAGGACTTAAAAAAATCAGTGGTGAGTGTGTTTCTTCTCTGATACCTCCTAATTTGGCGTATTCTCTGGCAAAGGAATGTCCTTTGACAGCTATTGCTTACACAAGTCTGCTGGGCAACTAGCTGTTCTCCTGGCCTCAGTTCTCATGGGACTCTATAACAGTATCTCCTCCCCTTGATCCCTCAGCCCTAAGGGTAGCAGGGAGCTCCTGCTATGTCCAGTCTCTTGGTGCATCAACACCTGTGAGAAGTGGTTTTATTTTTTTTTAAGTTTTTATTTAAATATCAGTTAGTTAACATTCAGTGGTGTATTAGTTTCAGGTGTATAATATAGTGACTCAGCACTTCCATACATCACCCAGTGCTCACCACAAGGGCCCTCCTTAATCCCCATCACCTATTTCTCTCATCTCTCCATCTTTGGTAACCATCAATTTGTTCTCTGTAAATAAGAGTCTCTTTTCTGGTTTCTCTCTCTCTCTCTCTCTCATGGGATATTATTAAGTCATAACAAAGAATGAAATCTGGCCATTTGCAATGACAGGAGTGGAGCTAGAGAGCATCATGCTAAGCAAAATAAATCAGAGAAAGAGATATCACAAAATCTCACTCACAGGTAGAATTTAAGAAAGGTTTTTTTGGTTGTTTATTGGGGTTGGATGGTTGGTTTGGGGCCTTCCTCCTTAACCTTACCCACATTTCTGGATTTCTGGGCAGGGATGGAACATGTGTAGTATCAGAAGCGGCGAGCTTTCTTCTAAAGACCTCTGAACATGACTTGGGCTGGGTGAACGGCAGTGTCAGTGAAACACAAAAGATGGTAAAATTAAATTTCATAGGTTAGAGCGAAGGGCATTCAAATGAGGCTGCAGGCACAATGACTTCTATGGTTTGACTGGTGGTCTAGGAAAGCATTTTAATTACATCCTCATCTGATTCATGTTAGAAGATTTGTGACTTATTAAGCAAATAATGAATAACCTATTTAGCAGATTAAAACAGACATAGTTTCAAGTCCTCTTGCTAATATGGGCAGGGTCAGAACAAAAGCAAACCTTAGAGGAGTCATTTTCTTCCTAATTACATTCATCATTCAGTTTAAAATTAATAAAAATGTTTTGTCTAAAGAATGTTTTCTCAATTTAATAAAAAAGTATAAAATATGTAGTTTGAAGAATTCTCAAAAATTTTAACAATTTTTTCCTAATTGTTGTTTGCTGGTATTAGAGAAAACTTAAATCGACAAGCTTTTCAATATGTGAAATTCAATGTCAAATTAATTTTGACTCGATATGCATACAGAGGAGTCTAAGTTTCAGAAGTATGTGTTTGTGTGTGTTTAGATGTATTTCTTAATTGGGAGTAGTTTTAGGCATTCACAAAAGTAAAGAGGAGTATATTAATCCATCTCTATGTAACCATCAGCTAGATATAGAAATTATGAACATTTTAGTATATTTGCTTCTTAATCTCCTGTCTTTACTTATTTATTTTACATGTTTTATTATTAAGGAAAAGAACCAGATATCACGTGATTTGTGTAATCACAAATCTCATGTGTTACCATAAATCTCTAAGGTTTCTGAACATTTTCTTACATAACACCCAAGAAATTTATGATGATTATTTGCTTTTTTCTAATAGCCAGGCTGTATTCAAATTTTCCCAATAGTCTAAAATGTGGGGTTTTTTTAAATTTGTTTTTGCCTTTTTTTTAGCAGTTAGGATCTGAACAGTTTCTACGTAGTGCATTTTAAAAAATAAATATTTATGTTAAAATTTTAATATAAACCCTTCTCCCAATTTTTAATATATGTATCTGTTTTTAATCACTGAATTGCTTTCTGAAAAATCTAGATCTTTTCTATGTACTGTTCCTTATTCTATACTGGTATGTTTACTATTTCAAAGTGATATTTAATTTAGCTCTCTGTCCTTTATTTTTCTTGTAAAAAAATAAATTAGTATTAAATTGCTAATTTGAGTCAAGTTTAAGTTTTTTAGCAAGAATACTTCATGTCCTGTGTTACATACAAACATCAGCAGTCATAAAACATTTTGCTAGTCCATTTTTAGTTGTTAAAATTCATTACTGGTCTCAGAATCTCAGAAGGAGACTGAAAGATGTCTCCATTGACAAAATAGGTATTTTTTATTTTTAATAAATATTTCCTCTAACAGTTTCATCCATTTATATCTGTTGCCTGGGAGGCAAAATGGCAATAAGGTGATTTTTCTCAGTTTATAATTCCTTCTGCTTTTATTACAGTAATTGTTGTGTAAAGAACCAACCCTCATCAACTGGGGTTATTTTACTGAAATTTGCATTTATCAAAGGGAAGTGTGATAAATGTTTAATATTTTCTTTTTAATGGCCAATTTTCTGAATAGGAAGAGTCTATTTTTATCTTCAGTGATAAGCATACATAGCAAGATTTGATTTGCAGATATCTTGTTAGGAATTTTGCATATATATTCATGGAGAATATAGTCTATAACTGTGTGTGTGTGTATGTGTGTGTGTGTGTGTAGTTTCTTTGTCAAGTTTTGGTTTAAGGCTTATGCTTTCCTCATAAAACAAGATACAAAACACTCTCTTCTCTATTATTTTGAAAATTTGGCATTCTTCAATACCTTCATTATTTAAGTTCTGCATCACTTCTTCCTGCTTCTATCTTCATTAATTCCTCTGTCCCACTTACTTTGTACTCACTTTGCTCACCTTTATGTAGACTCTCAGAGAGGAATCTTATGGTTAACTTTTATAGTTTGTTTTTCATAATATTGCCATAAAACCTGTAGTTTTTCCACTGAGCACTGATTTATTTACATTCTATAAGTTTTATATTTTAGTTTTAGTATCACTGAATTTAAAGTATTTTAAAATGTCATGATCTTTCTTTGATCCATGGAATACTTATGAACACACTAAATTGCCAAATATTTAGGGGGCTTCTATATTTTCCTTTAAAAACTTACTTTCAGTTATTTCAGTATTGTTTTAGAATATCATTTTAGTTTATCAGTTTCTTTTTTGGTTAAAACTCTTTGCATTTTGGGACGCCTGGGTGGCTCAGTTGGTTAAGCAGCTGCCTTCAGCTCAGGTCACGATCCCAGCATCATGGGATCAAGTCCCACATCGGGCTCCTTGCTCCGCAGGGAGCCTGCTTCTCCCTCTGACTCTGCCTGTGCTCGCTCACGCTCGCTCGCTCTCTGACAAATAAATAAATAAAATCTTAAAAAAAAAAACAACTCTTTGCATTTTAAGTGGCTGGCCAAAGGACTACAACATCAGGGATAATACTGAAACAAGACAGGTAAAATATAAGAGCCATGCGATAAAAAGGTGGATTTACTGCCCTCCCTCTCCTTTACACTAAACTTCTCATATGAATTACACGTATATACAATATAAATCCACAAGACAATGTTATTATTTTGGTTTCTACTTTGTATTTTGAAAAGATTGATAGAAAACCCTTTTGTGTTGAACCACAACCTATCTACCTTTGACAGGGCACTAATTTCTTCTGACAATCTGAGATTCCCTTTGGGATATTTCTTTTCAGGCAGAAAAGTTTTCTTTAGTATTTCAAATAGTATGGGTCTGCTGGTGCCGAATTCCCTCTTTTTCATTTATTGGTTATGTCTTTATCTTGCTTTTGTTATTAAAAAATATTGACTTTTTTTCCCACATTGAGAGAATTTTTCCTTGTGCCATTTTAGACTGCAGTTTTGATCTCTCTGGACTGTTTTCTGATGAGAAGTCATAACCATTCACACAACTTATCTCTATGGAAAAGTTCACTCTTTTCTCAATCCTTGTAAAATTGAACTCTCATCTTTAACAATATAACTCTGTCATTCTTGGCTTTGAATTTAACGTCCTTAGGCTTCATTACTAAATTGAGAAAATTTGGGAGCATTCGTTCTTTTAAAAAAAAAAAAAAAATGTTCTTACTCATTCTTACTTCCTTTCTTCCTGGGACTCCAATTACACATCTATTAGACTTTCGATACTGTTCCACATGTCACTGAAACTTTTAAAACTATTTCACTTGCTCTAAGTTCTTCTGACTGGATAATTTCTATTGATATATCTTCAAGTTTGCAAATTCTTTCTTCTTTCATTTTCCATCTGTTGATAACCTCATGCAAACAGTATCGTTTTTCTTTATATAAAATTTTCAGATGTAGCTCTTCTTTTTTTTAAGAAATTCAATTTAAGCTTTTTTTTTAATAGGTTCAGTTTTCTACTAATATTTATTACTTGCTAATTCACCATTTCCTATTTTGAGAAGAGTTATAATAGCTGTTTTCAAATCATGTACTAATTCCTTCTTCTGAGTCATTTCTGGGTTCATTCTTATTTCTTGTTTTGTCACTTACATAGCAGTCATTTGTGTGTTTGTTTGTGTGTTTGTTTGCTTGTTTTTTCTAATATAGCTAATAAATTGGATAATTTAAAACTGTGTCCTGGACTTTGTGAATTATGTATTTTAGATTTTATTCTGTTCTTTTCAACAGTATTATTTGTGTTTTGTTTTGTTTCTTTCTCTAATAGATAGTTGACTTGGCGAAACTGAAATTCCAATGTCTTCACTACTATAATGAGCAGTAGCTGAAACATGTATTTTAAACTTAGCTGGGGCATTTAGAATCTGCTAAACAAATGAGTAGCTGTGAGAGTCAGGCAAAGATTTGGGCAAAGATTGCTCAGAATTCATAGCATCATTTCTCTAGCTTTCTCATTTCTGTAATATTTCTGCATACTTTCCAGCTGGTGGTGGTGCCTAGAACTCTGCCCTCAGACTTTCTTAAAAAGAACTTTAAATTTCTCTCTAAATTCTAGCTGTTCCTCATGTCCCCAGTAGACACTACCTGTAGTACAAAAGTTCTAGAAATAATTGTCCCTCTTTCCAAGTTAGGACCTCCTCTTGATTCTGCTTGTTTTGGTCACCCCTTAGTGCCTTTGGTTAGTTGCTGTTTCATGTTTTGAGAGTGTATAGTTATCTGCCTGATAAGTAACCCACTTGAAGATATTCCACATTACCAAATATAAAGCTTCTCTATGTACTTTTAATTTGCATTTTCTTAATATTCACAAAACAAAACCAAAAACAGTTATGTTCAACAGTAAATGCATTTATTCTTCTGTAAACTATTTGTTCCTATATTGACCATTTCTCAATCTGGTGTTTAATTTTCTTTTTCATTTTATGAGCTATTTACATATTAGTGAAGCAATCCTGAAGTTATTAAATCTTATTTTTAATTTTTGCTTGTTATAGGATTTTGAGTCATAAGCATATAACAAATGTAAATTAAATGAATGAATGCAGAAGTAATTTATTGATATAATGAATCATACAGACTTTTAAGTTAACAGAAATATCTTAGAAAGCTTCATGGGGAAGTCAGTAGACCATTAGACTCAGTAGACATTTTTAATTCTGAAAGTAAAATTCAACACAATTTACTGTTGAACTGGAATTCTAGTTTTCTGGATAAATATAACAGAATTATTATATCCAAGACTTGACATGGTTGTAAATTGAAATTGAGGCTTTGACTTTCTACTTGACCATGATACACTGGTTATAATTTTTCTTGAATGTGTGTTGCATCTCATATTCTGATTTCTTAGAGTGGGTTCTTGAAGAAAAAATAACTTATTTCCATAATAATAAGTCCAGAATATGAAACAAAATATACACTTAGCAATAATTTACCAGTGGAGACTTTGTCCTTTCTTTTAGATTTGTTTTCATAATCATGCTTTCATCATTTATAATGAGCTGCCAATTACATATGGAAATTAACTGGAAGACTTTAAAGAATTTCTATATTAGCATTGCAATGACAATGTTATGATTTTATGAGATGGATGTGACTCATGCAAACTATTAATAAGAGACTCATACCTGGGGCTGTTCTTTATTTTTATAAACTGTGTATATCTGCTTTTTCAAAAGAAGTTTATAAATAAAGCTTTAATTCTTATATAGAAGTTTGGAAACTACCTATTTTTGTCTTTTATAAGGCCACACACCTGCTGCCACAATTAGGCTACTAAGCATCCTTCAATATGGTGTTCTGGCTACTAGTCATAGGTTTTATATTGAATGTATTCCCTCTACTCGTCCTAATATGTTAATTCATAGTGCAATGGACCTCTTTGACTGTAACTTTGCCACATTTTCTTTCAGTCTCTGAAGGAATATTGATGAAACTGCCTGCCACTTCTCTCCCTTAGTTAGTACTGACCCCAATTTGCTAAGCCACACCTTAAAATGGCTCTTTCTCAACTCACTCTAAACTTATTGAAAGAACCCATCTAATTGAATCCATGTACTTCAATTTATAGGTGAAGAAATCTAGGACTCCTCTTGTGACGAGAATACATTGAGATCAAACAGCCAATGTGGGACTTGATTACAGCTGTCTTTCCTTGTAATTGAAGATACTTATATAGTAGAGTTTTGCAACTTAGTTTTATTAGGTCTGATTGTCAAAAAAGGTGTACTTTAGCTTCTAAGCTTATTCACATCTTCAAGGAGTTTAGAATGTGAATAAAAAAGAAAAAGACTCACAGGAAAATAATAAATTGTTGAGTATCTGTTACTTAAAGCAGAGTTTCCACCTATGTTCTAAGGAAAACGTTAAATTTAATTTTTCTCAAATATATCACAAAACTTGACAAATGTATAACTCAATTTTTGGGCAATGTCATTGTTGTGCTGAAAAAAAAATCAGATGATTTATGGAGGTTAGTTTGTGTTTAACTGTCATGTCACAAGGTGACAACTTGCTCTTAAAGGTAAGAGATCTTTAGGACCAGAACAAAGGAGTGATTTGTGTTTATTTATTTTTGTTTGTTTCAAGTTTTTATTGAATTTATAGTTAGTTAATATATAGTGTAATATTAGTTTCAGAAGGAGAATTTAATGATGCATCACTTACATATAATACCCAGTGCTCTTCACAAGTACCCTACTTAATATCCATCACCCATTTATTCCATCCCCCACCCATAATTCATATTTATAAAAGGAAGTAAGTATTATCAAGGCAGTAAAGTGTCTGTTCAAAGATCAATCAACACTATGAAGTTAAGTATCAAATAATATGTGTGTGTAACTGTGTATGACAGAATTATAGATACTAAGGGGCATGATTATTTGACAGTAATTACATTTTAACAACTTTATTGAGATTTCTGACATAAAAAAATTTATATATTTAAAGTATATAACTTGATTTTTGATATATGCATACATTGTGAAAATGGTGCTGCAACCAAAGTAAATGACACATTAACACCTCTACATAGTTACCATTTGTCTGCGTGAGTTGAGCAGATTCAAGTTAAAAGTCTATCCTCTTAAACAAATTTCAAGTATAAAACACAATAATGTTAAGTATTACCACTATGCTATAAATTAGATCTCTAGACCTCATTTATCTTCTGTAACTAAAACATTGTACCCTTTGACCAACATCTAAGTTTCTTCTCCTTCCCCTCCCTGCTACCCCGGCAGCTAGCATTCTACTCTTTGCTTCTGTGAGTCTGAGTATTTTAAATATCACATGTAAGTGAGATCATACAGTAATTGTGTTGCTGTGTCTGGCAGATTTCTCCTACCATAATGTCCTCCAGGTCCATCCATGTTTATGCAGATGACATGGTTTCCTTTTTTTTTTTTTTTTTAGCAAATATGTTATTTCATTTGAGTGGTTAAGTAAACTTTTTTCTTTTCTTTTCTGTTTCTTTCATTTCTTTTTTTTTTTTCATTATGAGAAATGTACTCTTCCATCCACATCTATATTTCACACACCCACCCCCACCTTCCCTCTAATAACCAAAAGTTAAGAGTCTGCTTTTTGGTTTTTCTCTCTTTCTTTTTTCTTTGCTCATTTATTTTATTTCTTCAATTCCACATATGAGTGAGATCATATGGTATTTGTCTTTCTCTGATTTATTTATTTCACTCAGCATTAGAGGCTCTAGTTCCATCCACATTGATCCACATTGTTGCAAATGGCAAGATTTCCTTTTTTTTTTTTTAAGGATGAATATATAACTAATTATATATATATATATATATATATATATATATTCCCATATCTTGGCTACTGTAAATAATTCTACAATTAACACAAGAATTTGAGATGCATATTTAATTATATATATATATATATATATATATATATATATATAATTGCTGGATCATGTAGCAGTTCTAATTTTAAGTTTTTGAGGAAACTCCATACTGTTTTTTCTGTTTTTTGTAATGGTTTTGCCAATTTATACTCCCACCAACTGTGTACAAGAGTTCCCTTTCTCTATACTCTCACCAATACTTTTAACATTTTTCTTTTTGATAATAGACATTACAACAGTATGATGTGATAGATAGTTATGGTTTTCATTTACATTTCCTTGATGATTAGTGATGTTGAGCATCTTTTCATGTACTTGTTGGCTATTTGTATGTCTTCTTGTGAAAAAATGTCTATTTAGGCCTTTGACCCATTTCTCTTAATTGGTTGGTTGTTTCTTTTAGAGTTAAGCTGTGTGAGTTCCTTATATATTTTGGACATGACTCCTTATCAGGTATATGGTGTTCAAATATTTCCTCCATCATGTAGGATGCTTTCTCACTCTGTTGGTATTTCCTTTGTTATACATAAGCTTTTTAGTTTGATGCAATCTCACATGTCTGGTTTTGCTTTTGTCACCTCTGCTTTTATTGTCATGACAATTGTCAAGATCAATGTCAAAAATCTTCTCCCCTATGTTTTTTCTAGTAATTTTACATTTAAGGATCTCAGATCTTACTTTTAAATATTGGATCCATTTTGAATTGATTTTTATAGTATGGTGTGATATAAGGGTCCAATGTAATTATTCTGCAAGTGATTATCTACAACATTTAACACTATTTATTGAAAAAAATGACAAAAATATTTTTTCCATGTTGTGTTCTTGGAATCCTTGAGGAATATCAGTTCTGTAAATGTATGGATTTATTTCTAGAATGTCCATTATGTTCAATTGGTCTATGTGTCTGTTTCTATGCCAGTACCATGCTATTTTGATTATTACAACTTTGTAATATATTCTGAAACAAGAAAGAGTATTAACTCGAGGTTTATTCTTCTTACTCGAGATTTTTTTGACTCTTTGTAGTCTTTTGTTGTTCCATATACTCTTTGGATTGTTTTTTCTATCTCTATAAAGAATGACATTGGGATTTTGATAGAGATTGCATTGAATCTGCAGATCATTTGGGTAGTAGAGACATTTTTTAAAAGATTTTATTTATTTATTTGACAGAGAGATCACGAGTACATAGAGGGGCAGGCAGAGAGAGAGGGGGAAGCAGGCTCACCACTGAGCAGGGAGCCCAATGCAGGGCTCCATCCCAAGACCCTAGATCATGACCTGAGCCGAAGGCAGAGTCTTTAACCCACTGAGCCACGCAGGTGCCCCAGTTGAGACAGCTTAATATTAATTCTTCTAATCCATGATCACAGGATATCTTCCCATTTTCTGTCACTTCTTTAATTTCTTTCATCATGAGAAATATCATCATGAGCAACAGTGCATACATATTGTGTGCATATATCTTTTAACCCTCTGGTTAAGTTTGTTGTTGTTGTTGTTGTTTGTTTTTTGTTTTTTGTGGGATTTTTTTCTAAGTATCTCATTCTTTTGTAAATGGGATTGTTTTCTTAATTTCATTTTTAGATGATTCATTTTTAGTGTACAGAAATGCCACCAAAGGCCACAATAAAAATAAATGAAGTAAAGGATAGAACAATGATATTTTAAAAAACACACAAAACAAATAATTTTTTGAAAATATAAGCAACATTGACAAACTTTAGCTAGACAAACTAAGAAAAAGGAGATGATACTCAAATAAATAAAATCAGAAATAAAAGCAAAGACATTACTCAGAAACAAAAGGGATCATAAAAGACTGTAATAAATGACTATATGCCAACAAACTGGACATATTCTTAGAAGCATACTTCTTACAAAGGATGAACCAAGGAGAAATAGAAAGTTTTAATAGACCAATAACAAATAAAGAGATGAATTAATAATAAAAACCCTCCTAACCAAAAAAGCTTAAAGCAGATGACTTCACAAGTGAATTTCACCAGTCGTTAAAGAATTAATACTAAATAGACCTTATACTCTTCCAAAAAAATAGAAAATAGAATACTTCCAAAATCATTTTATAAGGCTAACATCACCCTGATATCAAAGCCACGCAAAATTATCACAACAAAAGAATACTACAAGCCAATATCCTTAACTAATATAGATGCAAAATCTACAATAATAATCTAGAAGCCAAATCCAATAGCACATTAAATAATTATATATATCAGGTAAGTGAGATTTATCCCAAGGATGCACATATAGTTCAATGTATACAAATAAATGTGATAGCACATTAGCAAAATGAAAGATTAAAAACAACATGATCATTCAAAAGAAGCACAAAAAAAAAGCATTTGAGAAAGTTCAGCATCCAAACATGATAAGAAACTCTCAATAAAATAATTATACCAAGAACTTACCTCAACATAATTAAGGTCATTCATTAAAAGCCCACAGCTAATATTATAATTAATGGGAATTATTATAATTAATAGAAAACTTTAAGATCTGGTATAAGGAAAATACGCTCACTCTCAACACTTCTATTCAATACAGTCCTGGAAGTCCTCTGTTTACCTATCACATAATCAGAAATGTAGAAAACCCTAAAGACTCAACAACAATAACAACAACAACAACAATAACAACAAAACACAACCAGTTAGACTAAGGAAATTCAGTAATTACATTTTAAATATTGATAACCTCATTCCTGTAATCACTTTAAAAGTGTTACCAACAATTGTAAAGTCTTCCTGTGTGCCACAGACTAACTTCTGGCAACCATTATTATTCAAGACTATGCTTACTTCTAGTAAAATCTAGCACAATTCCACACATGCTTTGATAGTTAGAGGTGAGTAAGCATGAAACCATACAGAGATGTTATAGCATGGAATGTCAAATGAGGGACAGATCAGCATGAACAAAGCATAGATGGACAAAATTCAAGTTTGGATGTGTCAAAGATAGATTATACAATAGCAGGTGCAGATGGTGTAAAATCTTTGATATAGTGCCCTACCTGGGAGTTTGAACTTTGGAAGTTAATCCTGATGGTAACTGAAATCATAAAGAGTTAAAACAGATAAGTTAATTGCATATGTATGTCTAGTTTTTCCAACACCATCTATTGAAAATAGAATTTTTGCTCTATTGTCTTCTTTTTGCTCTTTTATCAAAGATTAGTTGACTATATTCATGTAGGTCTACATATGGTCTCTCCATTCAGTTACACTGATCTATTTGTCTATTCTTTCATCAATACCTCACTGTCTTGATTGCTGTAGCTTTCTAGTACGTCTTGAGGTCTGGTAATATTAGTCTTCCATCTTTCTTCTTCAATATTGAAGAAGAAAGCTATTCTGGTTCTTCTGCCTCTCCATATAAATTTTAGAATCAATCTGTTGATATCCACAAAATTACTTGCTGGGAGATTTTGATTAGCATCACATTGAATGTATAGGACAATTTGGGAAGAAATGACATCTTGAATATTAAGTCTTCCTATCAATGAACATGGAATGTCTCTCTATTTATTTAGTTCTTATTTGATTGTGTTCATCAGGGTTTTGTAGTTTTCCTCATATAGATCCTATAAATACTTTGTTAGATTTACACATAAACATTTCATTTTGTGTGGTGCTAATATAGATGGGGTTGTGTTTTTAATTTTTTAGATTCAAATTCCACTCGTTCATTGCTAGTACTTAAGGAAGTAATTTTTGTATATTAACTTTGTACCATACAATCCTGCCATAATCCTTTTTGTTTCTGGAGAGGTTTTTTTCTTGGTTGTTGTTTGTTTGTTTTTGTTTTTTATTTTTTATTTTGTTTTAGTGTGTCGGATTGTCTACATACATGTTAATAATATTTATGACCAAAGCCAGTTTTATCTCTTCTTTCTCAACTTGTATAACTTTTACCTCCTTTTATTGTCATATTGCATTAACTCAGATTTTACATGACAATGCTGAAAAGGAGTGGTGAGAGGGGCACCCCATCTTGTCCTTGACAGTAGTTGGAAAGCTTCAGGTTTTTCGCTATTAAGTGTGATACTAGCTGTAGGATTCTTGTAGGTATTCTTTGCCAAGTTGATGAATTTCCTCTCTAACCTGGTTAAATTTTGAGGCTATGATAACAGTAAATTTAATATTCTGGGGAGTTGTATGATAAGGTTGGTTAAAAACAACACAATGAGGGATGCCTGGGTGGCTCAGTGGGTTAAGCCTCTGCCTTCGGCTCAGGTCATGATCTCAGAGTCCTGGGATTGAGCCCCGCATCGGGCTCTCTGCTCAACAGGGAGTCTGCTTCCCCCTCTCTCTGTCTGCCTCGATGCCTGCTTGTGATGTCTCCCTCTGCCAAATAAATAAATAAAATCATTTAAAAAATTAAAAAATAAATAAAAAGGTCACAATGATTCTGGTTTTGGATACACTAATTTTATAAATATTTGCAATATATAGTGAAGGGTTTGCCATGATGTTGGATCTGTTAATTTGGAGTTCAACAGAAAATTCGGGGCTAAGTAATATAAATCTGAGAGATTTGCTAAAATTAGAAACAAACAAACAAACAAATGAAGAAAAAAACAAACAAACTCTATTTCCCAGTCTTGCCTAGAGAGGATCTTGACAAAAAGGGCTTGCCTACTTAAGGTTAAAATTCACAGAATCTTTACAGCCTATTTGCTCTAGACACGTCTAAATAGATTTCTTTTACTTTACTTTTAAGATTTTATTTTTATTATTTATTTGATAGAGAGAGAGAGACAGAGATTACAAGTAGGCAGAGAAGCAGGCAGAGAGAAAGGGGAAAGCAGGCTCCCCACAAGCAGAAAGCCTGATGTGAAGCTTGATCCCAGGACCCTGAGATCATGACCTGAGCTGAAGGCAGAGGCCCAACCCTCTGAGCCACCCAGGTGCCCCTAAATAGATTTCAGTTGGTTATTTCTTCCTACCTATGTAGGAGTCTAAATGTAAGCAAAATACTTTCTCTAAATAATTCTTCACTGGAAATGACAAACAATCACAATTCATGATTCACAGAAATGTTCACTTTCTTAGAATGATTCTAAACTAATGACTTTGTGTGTGTGTACACATGTCAGAGATAAGGCATGGGAATGAAGGATCATGGAAACTAGTAATTTACTTTGGACAGGTACATTTCCTTTCAACCACTGTCTTGGAAATGATGTACTTGTTTCATAACTAGTGTCCTAATTGTAAAAAAGAAAAAAGAAAAAAAAAAAAAAGACAGCAAGAGACATAAGGCATAAAGTAAACAAGAAAATAAGAGACACATCAGAAACATTTGAAAGCAACAAATCAACTTGCTAATTAGAAACCTTGGCTACTGCATCATAAAGTCACAGAAATAAATAAGAAGCCATTCAACAACACAATTGGGTATTTTTGTGAATTATAATAACTTATCTGTAACCAGTTTCTCTGAACAAAGGCAATCATTTTCTTCTTGTTCATGATAAACAACATGAAGCAAAAAAAAAGAGGGTTCTCTTAAGAATGATGATTGGGATTTAGGATTGGAGAGTAAAAGGGAGAGCACAACATATTAAATAATTGGTTTCCATCTGTTTGTGCAAATGAGGAAAGAAGACAAAGGGTATGTACCCAAGTGACATTGCCCAGGATCATGGAGAAAAGATTATATGAAATGGGAAATCTACAAGACAATGGCTTTGGAGGATATGATACAATATATATTAAAATAAAAAAAAAAACCCACAGCTTTAATTCAAACTAGAGAATGAAGTTGCTATTTCTCAAAATCTCAGCTATGGCCTGAATCACAGCCAAATCAACCCTCTTTAGGTGAAGCACATTTTGACAGAATTGCTGCTCCAGCCCAACCAATAGTCCAAGATCAAAGCCCTGGCCTTAATTCAATGCAATTTGGGCCATGACTATGGAAACATTACAAAGGCAGACCTTCCTGCACATGCTGATTCTTTTTTTTTTTTTTTATCCTTATTTATTCTAGGTAAATAAAAACCAAGAGCATTCTTCCTCACATTAGGGTCACTGAACTCACTGTACCATCATTTTTAAAGTGTCTACAAAGGCCAAAGAACATCAAAACCACTTTCTGAATTAAAAGAATATAGAACTTCCTAACATAGGAAAGAACCTAAAAGTACTAGCCATGAGCAACTACTGTTTATAAAAGTTATGAAAGTAAAGATTGGAAATTAGTAAGTGATATGAGAAGGCAAACATGGGGGAGAGACACATAGGGTGAGATTGCAGTGGTCCCTGATAACAGATGCAGAGGCACACAACAGAACAGGCAAGTGAGAGGGGAGGCAGACTGGTCAGCCATTTATGTAGAAACATGGAGAAGGGCTTTCCCTCACAGCTGATCCACCTTATCCAACTTTCTAATATATTCAGTTTTACAGACAAATTACCGGAGATTATGATCAAGCTGAACATTGGTGCATTCTTTCACATATTAATTAATTCATTGATTCATTCACATTTTTGAAAACCTATTAGGGAATATCTACCAGAATATAAATGTGTGTATGTGTGTGTGTGTGTGTCTTCCTGTCCTCAGAGAGCTTATGAGGAAAAACTTGAAAATGGATGATTTGGGGTGATGAATACTCACCACAATGGTAAATAACAATGGTGCACACACCAGAAACCAGGAAGCAGGGCAAGTGTTCCACTTCCAAGTGATGTAAGTAAAGGGCAGAGCAGACTCTAAGGGATGTGCATGGGAATGGGGAAGGGCATAAAGTACAACAACCTGAAAGATGTGGCTTTATATGTAATTTAATACCTTTTGGAATCTATGAAAGAGAGGAAAGAAAGAGGAAAATTATTGGAAGACAAACTGGATCATATTCAGGTGGGTAGTAGACATTGTGAGAAAATAAGTGGATGAAGCACTGGGAGGGAAAAAATGGTAAAAATTGGTAGAAATATATATTTATGATTTTTTTTCTTTAACTGGATTTTACTTAACTTGGTACCTTAGACATTCAGCTGATATGAGACAAAAATAAGGGTAAAATTATCAAAAAATAGGTACATGATATACTCTAGTGCTGTTATAAATATCTTGCATCTATTAACTTATTTTAATCATTACCCTTCCATGAGAAAATTATACTTTGATTATTTCCATTTTATAAATGTATCATCACAGGGTTTGAGTCTTTGTTTGTCCCATCCCTATTAGTCATAACCTTTCTTTAGTAAGTTGTTATTGAATATAACAGTATTAAGGAAAAACCCTAAAATCCCCTACATTCTAGATTACAACTAATAGACCTTTGGAAATCAGAGTCAACTGTGCTAGCTAATATATTAATTTATTTCTTTTCTTAGTAACATAAGGATGCAAGTGGCCAGGGGAAGTTATTAGCTTTTGTATAAGTTACTTGCAACTCATCAAGCTCAAGGTTGTAAAGAAAGGATGATAAGATTGTAGAAGGCAGTTGATATATATATATATATATATATATATATATATATATATATATATAGTAGAAGAGACCCCCATACAGAGTCTTGCTTCTTGGTCCATATATTTCGACCAAAAGAAAAATGGCAGCATATGTTGGCCTATTCCACATCCTGGAAGGCAATATCCCAGCTTCCCATGATTTTATCTTAGGTGCTGATGGAGCATTCTAGTTTCTCAGCAAGCCAGCTGCTTCTGTGTGATGGGATACATGATAAGACTGTGGATCCTATGGGCATAAGTGCACTGTCAAATATAGTTTGCTATATATATATATATTTTCCTTACTAAGGAGCAACATTGAGTGGTAGAACATCAGTGTGAATGACATTCCTTTAGTGGTGAAGATGGCAAAAGATTTGAGGGCAGGAAAAGAAAATTCATATTCAGAATATGTATCTATTCCTATTCTGAAATAGAAGAAGGACCAGTATAACCGACATATGCCCAGCTGTCTATTTAGTCCACTCATGGTGCCCTATCACAGCCTCAGGTTTAGCCTCTAATCTTGGCAATTTGGGCACTCTTCAGTTGCCAAACTGTAGCATCCATGTGTACCATTGCCCTGTCTTGGTGATCACTCATCTACAGATCCATATAGCATGTACCAGAATGCCTAATGTGGAAGGCTGACTGGCATTTGCAGAACGGGTCAGCATTTCGACCTACTTATTCATCTCTGCAGTTGAACTTAGCATGCACATAAGCAAGACTATCTATTCTGAGAGGTGCATAAATGTAGCTTTATGTCCTACCACCTTACTATTAATGTTTTGATCTTGTTCTTTACAAGTTCCATCTTTCAAAACATGCAGAACAGACAACCTGACACACTGCTAGAAGTTCTGACACTTGCTGAGAAGACTTTACGCAACACAGTTTTCTGGGCTACTCCTGAGTGTGATGTGCAACAGATTATATTTTCTAAACATGCAGACATACATATCTGGGGTTAATCCTCATTATTCTAGGACTCTATATTAGTTAATCAATCTACTTTGAAAATGTATTTGTAACTCCAACATCAATCATCCCAGTGCTTTTGTGGTCATTCATATGTATGCTTAGAGTGGCAAAAATTTTTGAATTATCCAGCATGTACCTTCTTGGATAAAGTCAGAGAAGGCATGCCATGCTTTGTCATTTTAGCTCTCATACTGTAAACAAATTTCTTTCTTTCTTTCTTTCTTTCTTTCTTTCTTTCTTTCTTTCTTTCTTTTGATCTGTGTACTGTGTAGTGATCTTGTTTTCACAATATTTGTGCTTTTCTTGGTAATTTTGTTGTTTTAAATGTGCCCCAAGCATAGTCCTGAACTTCTATCTAGTGTTTTACTATTATATATCTTATAGGGAAAGACACTTTTTAGATAAGTTTCATTCAGGCATGAGTTATATGCTGTTGACCATGCATTCAATTTCAGTGAATCAACAGTATTTGTTAAGTAAGGTGTCTTTAAAATAAAATGTGAATAAAGCAAGGTTATGTATTAATTATTATTTTTCTTTTTTTAATGTATTAATTGATGAAAATATGTGACTATAGGCTTGCAAGAAACTAACTCTATTTTCCCTAGGAGCAATGGTTCAGTATTTGCTAATTCAGGTTCCGGGACAGCTGGATAGGACATAACTATTGCCAATAATGGGCACTGACTCTGTGTGTGCATGTGTATATATATATTTCTTCATGTTCTTCAATTTTCTTACAATGGAACTGACACCATTTTCATCAAGAGCTGAGGTATCTGCTTCCCTCTTTTAAAATTGGGCAGGGGCTTGTGAACTGTCTGACCAAGAGAAAATGGTGAAAATGATGTTCTATAGTATCTGAGGCTAGATCATAAAAAAATTTCTATCTGCCTTTCATGGACATGCCCTTTGGAGACCTGAGGCATCCTGTGAAAAGCCCATGCAGGAGAAACTATAAGAAGCAATCACATGATGCAATAAATGGTCAGGGGATGCAATCTGTTTTAGTCTGCTGATTCTGAGGCAACAGCCAATCCCAACCACTAGGCATGTGGCTGACCGAATCTTGAAGATAAAGGACTAGAGGAATGTGAGCCCTTTGTTAGTCTCATTTACTTATGATTTCCAGATCTGCACAGGCCTGATCCTAACCAAATCCTTTCCTGTTTGTGGATGAATGCTATTGTGCACACCCAGCTTCATGATTTTTTAAATCAGATAACATTGAGCTCATGCTGGGCAGCTCAGCAAGCATAGTCTCTCCGTACTCCAAGGTTAAACATTCTGGCTCCACGAGAGTCTGGTAGGCTGAAGGAAAGCAAAGGTACAGAAAACATGGTTTTTAACTCCAAAAACATAGTTTAAGCTATGATTACTACTCTAGTCTGAGTAGAGGCACTATAGAGCATCCCTGTCTGATTCGTCACTTGAGGTACCATTGGAACTGCTGGGTCATAAGGCCCATGTGTCAGGGCTTCTTGCATCAAATAATGAGCATGGATAGTAGCCCTCAAATCTGTCAGACTTATGGGTAACTCCATGGGAAATGGTATAGTGGTTCTTCAAAAATTTAAAAGTAGAATTACCATATGATCCAGGAATCCCACTTCCGAATATACACACAAAAATACTCAAAGCAGGATCTTGAAGAGTTGTCTATATACCTATGTTCATCCTAGCATTATTTATGATAACTGAAAGGCTAATAGCCCACCGACAGATGAGTGGATAAAAAAATATGTGATACGTAGACGCAATGGCATATTATGTGGTCTTGGTGAAGAATGATATTCTGATACGCACCACCACATGGATGTCTTGAGGTCATTCTACTAAGGGAAATGAACAGGTCATAAAAGGACAATACAGTATGGTTCCACTTCAATGAAGGACCTGGAGTAGTCAAATTAATAGAGACTGGATGTAGAGTGGTGGGTGCTGGGGGCTGGACAGAAGAATGGGCAGGTGTTGCTTAATGGTTGCAGATTCAGTTTTGCAAGATAAAAACAGTTCTGGAGACTGAACGAACTTACTACTACTGAACTAGACAGCTAAAAATAGATAGGATGGTAAGTTGTATTTTATGTGTATTTCCTCACAATTAGAAAAATGATCAATGGTTGCCAAAGGTTTGGGAGAGGGAGAGAAAGATGAATAAGTGGAGCCTAGAGATTTTTAGAGCAGCAGAACTATTCTGCATGACACTGTGATGACGGATGCATGACACTACACATTTGTCAACACCCACAGGACATTACAACCCAAAGAGTGAACCCTAATGTGAACTATGGACCTTAGTTAATAATAATGTATCAATATATTTAATTATAACAATGGTACCACATAAGTATAAGATGTTGATAATAGAGGTAAGTTAAGTATGAGTGTGGGGAAGTATATGGGCACTTTCTGTATTTTATGCTCAATTTTTTTTTTCTAAAATTAACTAAACTCTAACTAAATAAAATCTGATACCTTAAAGAAATATATGTTAGGAGCACTTGGTGGGGCAATGAGTGAGATGACCAACTCTTAGTTTCCCTTGGGGTCTGACCTCAAAGTCATGTGACTGAGCCCTCCGTGGGGCTCTGCACTCAACACAGTCCACTTGGGTTTCTCTCTTCCTTTTTCCTCTACCCCTCCCACTCTGTTTCTCTCTCTCTAAAATAGATAAATAAAATCTTTTTAAAAATAGATTTATTATTCCTTAAATGATCAGAGTAGCACGCACACATGGCATAAGTAATCTCAAAAATCCAAATTCCCAAGGGTTATGACTTCTTTTTTTTCCCCCATATCAGATGGGACAAGGTACAACAACATGCCATTTATCTTAGAGACCATCTATATCCAAACCTGGCCCAGACCACAAGGTCCCTAGAAACCTCATTAATGTATAAATACCACTGACATTTTTCTGGCAAATGTTTCCTATTAAAGCACCTAGGCTTTTCTGTATTCCCTTATCTAATGCAAAATGTCATCTCTGTTATGTAACAGCATGATGTGTTGGGAAAAATTAGTATGATTACATTATTACATATTATGTTAAGAAAGAGCACATTAAAGTGGATATAATCTTGAAGTTACACTGTGAAGGAATACTGCTGTCCTTGCCAGGTGAGATAGAACTCCTCCCAACTGAATGCATTATTTGGGAATGAGAAATAAATTATTTGATCAGTCAATTAGTGGCTTCATATCTATTGTCAGAATCTGATTTGTCTGAATAAAGACATCAACCTCAGAAAACATCCTACAACGAGTGTTAATACCTGACGAAGTTCAATATAATCTATAGTCGTTTTTCAAAATCAGTCTTGGAAGATAACTCAACATGTTAAAGTATCAAGATGGAGATTCTAGCCAGCTGTCCATTGAAGAACGAGGGGAATAACCACAGAATGAGTGCTCGGGCTCTCGGCACCCCATGTGGGACTGACTTAGGCCAGCTTTCCATTTATTGCCTGATCTCTGTAAGCTCTCATTCTGACCTACAGATTCCTTAGATTCTGGTGGATTAACTCAGAACTCCCAAAGGTCTAGGTATATCCCTTTCTCCAGTGTACAGTAACCTTGTTAAATGGCTCCAGGTGCCTTGGGGAAGAGCTTAGAGGAAGAGCCACAGGATGCATTTAAGGCAGGAATAAATACAGCTGCTCTGAACATCGTCTTCAAATGTATCCAGCCTCCTCTTCATTCAGGGGTCTCTGGCTGTGGGGATTAGACTTCAGGTCATACATTTTCACTTTAGCTTCTCAAATCAGGTTTCAGCTCCTCAGACCTGTGGTTTATATGCATCAGGATACCCCTCAGAGAGCTGCACATCTGTGCTGTTACTTTGGACAGAAAATCATTTAGTTGTCATCACAGATTCCCATGAACCAAAACATCCAACCTTGAAATCTTTTATAGTAATGTGCCAATCTTATCTCTGATAGTTAAATATCACCAGCACCTACACCCTGCTACTATGAGGTTTTATTAATCTCACTGAAATCAGAGAGCCCAATTCCACCCCACCATGCTCATCACCACAGAACTTTCAAGATGCTAGTGTTTTCTTCAACCATAAATTTTTAATGGCTTGGTAAAGACAATTTCCCATGGGCCTCCCCAGAGTTATTTTTAGGATGTGATGAGTTTACCCAGACTATATCTCATCCAGTATTCCCCTGATATTCACTTCAGGTGATTCTTTTGTCTGAAGTATGGAAGTTAAGTTCTGGCATGTCAACCTTTTAGATTATAGACCACAACTTATCTAGGCTCCCATTATTTCACCAAATAGTTTATTATAAATGTTACCTGTTCTTCAAGCTAACACATACGATTTTAAATCTTGGTTGAACACACGCATATTAGTAAAGGTTTGTTTTTTTTTTTTCTCATATAATCTTACATTTTGTCCTTTCTGATCTTTTATAACTAGGATCTATCCCTACCTACATATGCTTCCCAATTTTTTGATGATAGAAGTTCACAACATTTTTGTAATTCCTTTATGTATATTTCTCTCCACCTAGAGTAGACCTTGCAGTTGTTTCCTTGGACATACTGGAGTTTTACTTTCATTGTGGGCCTGGGGGGGAAAAAGTGTTAAGGAAGAATTACAAATAGAGTAGGCATTCCTTTATGAAGCACCTGGTCCAGGTGAAATTTCTGCAGGGTTTTTAATAAAAGGGATGTCTGGTTTACTCAGATTGGGAGGAGGGAATTCATTATGTACAAAATTCTGCACTTGCTGAAATCCTTCCAATGATAAAACTATGCTAAAATTGCACAAGATAATGGATAAATTTTTAGATGACTTAGAGACTTTATGGTCCAGCACTTCTTTGGGTAGGGAGTTGAAAGATATAAGTTTATTGTCATTTTGGGAGGGCACCTGGGTGGCTCAGTTAGTTAAGTGATTGCCTTGGGCTCAGGTCATGGTCCCAGAGTCCTGGGATGGAGCCCTGCATTGGGTTCCCTGCTCCTCAGGGAGCCTGCTTCTCCCTTTCCCTCTCCCTCTCCCTGCCACTTCTCCAGCTTGTGCTCTTTCTCTATGTGTCAAATAAATAAAATCTTTAAAAAAATTATTGTCATTTTTGTAAGCTTTCTAGAACAGTCAAAAGCACTCAGCTTGTCTCACAAACTTTGTAATCATTATTGTTTCTATAACCATCAAATTCAGTAGCCATTTACTCTTCCAAAGCGTTGACCCAAAAACCAAACTCTACCCTTTCCACCATCTGGAGATAATTGGTGTAATAATGAGGCCACTTATGTCATAGATTTTCAGAATCCCATCTCATCTGTAAGGAGATCATTGATACACTCAACTAGTATGTAGGTACAGTGCTGAGTGTTCTTGGTTTGGTTTTACCAACTCTATCAGGCAGAATTCTAAACAGGGTACACCCCTGTTTATAGTTCAAATGAATGTACTTTAGCAAGGGGACAGATATGTGAGCAGAGTTAAGGGACTAAATGAGGGATTTTGAAACACCCAGACTAGGAACAACACTAAGCCAATGCTACCATAGGGTTAAAGTTTTAAAGTAAGAATTAGTATTGTCAGAGCTCAGGGATGTCTGGATCTGAAGAGCATGGAATATGTAGAAGTAACTATATACTCTTAGAGGACAAAGGTGGTGCCAGATTAATGGCTCCAAGCCAGACAGTGCAAGGCAGAAATATCCTTATAATCTTACCCATATTTGTCTCTACTGATCTTCAGCTGGTGCTCCCATTGACTGAAGATGGGGAAAACCAATCAGCAAGCCAATGTGGTGGTATGGACCACTGAGACCAACCATTCAAGGCATACAGCTGAATACAGAAGTGCAGAGAACAGATCTGTTGGTGAAATAGGGGGGGAAAAAAGTCATCAAGATAATAATGCAACAGTCAAGGCCAGATATCACCATGGCTTGGACCATTTATGAGATTTTGAGATTTATGACCATGTATGAGAATTTATGAGATTTTGGACATATTTCTAAGAAAGATATAACAAGACAAGGTGGATTGAATGTGCATCTGGGAAAGAGAAATAAGTAATAGACATAGAAAAGAAATATGGAAAAAGCAGGACTGAGAGAACATTTAATTTGAATATGATAACTCTGAAATGTCATTGACCATCTAAAGGGAGAGGCCAACTAAGCAGCTAAAATATATAAATCTAGAGTTCAGAGCAGAGTTTAGCCTGGAGATATAATTCACAATTAGTATTATTATTTAAGAATTATATTTTCTAAATAATCTGTAAAGGGCTTAGCTGGTAATAGGAATCCAATAAATGTGAAGTTCTATTTCTATTGATCTTCAAAGGAAGACTAAAATGGCTTATGCCCAAATACCCCCTTCTATCCAAGCCTGACAAATACAGAAAAATGGAGGAAATTTCAAAGGGGATGAAACCACAAGTGTAAAATATACAGTCAATAGAATAAACACTGCAGTAGATATAATTCTGAAAATAAGGCAAACCACAGGGGGCTCTATTTCTTCTGGATGAAGTTGGGTTTATATACCACCCAGAGAATTCTCTGTAGCCTTTAACAATACCTCACTGAGCATATAATTGCCAGAAAGGTGGGAAAGAATTAAGCACTGTGAGTAATATCCTTTGTAATGTCTCACAGAGAAAGGTTAAGGAAATTTCATTTGCTATGAGAAGATGGAAATAAATTAGTTAAGTCACCATGGAAAATCAGGCAGGCAGGACCAGATAGTGATAAGATTCAGAGGAAGAAATATGAGACTTTTAAAAATAGACATTTTAATTCATACATTAATAAATGTGAGACCAATTTTACAGAGGAGAACCAATGCAAAAAGCATCAAGATTTTTCAGCTTAAGTTAGAAAGAACTGGATGTCTTTATAAGACAAGTCAGTTGTTATGAGGTTTTTACTATTTATTTACATATTTTAATGGGCAGGAGCAAATAAATCAAATCAAGTCTTGAATATGGAAATCTCTTTAACATTCTCAGAAGCCTGAGAGTAAGAAGGAAAAAAAAAAAAAGTTTTAAGTGAAATAGTCAGAAGCCCTTTTTCATCATAATGGTTGCTGAAACATTTATTCAAGACCCATTCATGTTTTAGTCCTCCTTTTATGAAAAATTGGGTTCTCAATAACTATTAATGCATTATTTTATTGATTGGGTACAAACCTGATATGCAAGTAGTAGATAGGAAGAAGATCACTTCTTGTGCCAGAAAGTGAATATGAATGGCAGAGGAGAGTCATTTTATGTAATATAGACTAGAGGATGGTAATGAGGATAAATGAAATTTAAGTCACAAACACCCAGGAATAAGAATTGCAAGCCCTCATCTATTTCACAGTTAAAGCCGAAACTGAAGAGAATGGATGATTGAGATCAAAGCTGATTGTTCATCTCTTGATGTGGAGATATGTATGGACTGGAGAAGACGATGTTGACAGTTGTGGTGGGACACGACCCCTGGATGCCTGTGGGGCTCTGCACTTGACTCCATCAACTCTACTTAACCAGTTTTATGCATCCAAGTCATATCCTATGTCAGTTAGGGTAGATGTGGGTGTAAGTCACAGCACACCTCCAACTGGCTTAAACAATAGATGTTAGTTACCGGATTCATTGTTTTATTTGCTATGAAGTCCAGAATTGGAGTAGATCTTGGGTTGAGATTGATTTATCAGGTCAAAAACACATAAAAGAATATGATTCTTTCCTTCTTTTCCTGCTGTTTCCCAGGGAGTCAGCCTTTATCCTAAGGTTGACTTGCCACTGTGGTCACCAGATAGCTGGCAATAGGAGACCAAGGCCTGAGGTCAGGGATAGGGATGTAGGTGAGACCACTGCAGCTGGGTAGCTGGTACTCCCTGGAGGAGATTCCTCTAAGGAGTATCCTTGACCAGGAGCAGAAGAATGGAGAGTGGGACCCTGGCAAGCAGTCACAGATGCACATTCACTCTCAAGCTGCCAGCATATTGCCTAAACTCAAAGGTCAGAATTTTAAGTCATGATTAATAGAGACCACTTAAAACTGAGGTCACCTGCTTTCAGACTGTACCTCAACATAGTACAAATGTTTTGTAAAATTATGAAGATAAACCCAAAAGAGTCATGATATTATTCATTTCACTCTCCCTATTTTCAAATATGAAGTAGGACCTAAGTTTTATTTTCCTTTTTTCCCTCTGTGCCAAACAAAGACAGTGTGGAAGCATGGAAACAGGTATACTATATGTACTGTAGAGCAGGTACTGCCCTCAGCCTCGGTACACATTAACTTTCCATCATTTTTACAAAACCAGGAGGTAGGTTCTGTGATGAACTTCTTTGTGCCAACAAGGAAAGTGGCACTACATACAACTAAATACTAGCAGATCTGAGATCTAAACCTTCACAGCTTACCACTCTCTGAATACTCTTCGAAGGAATGAATGCATTAATTAATAAAAAAAAAATCACTGCATTCATGAATGAATAATAAATAGAATGAAAATGTTTCTGTCTGCATATGCTAAACATGTCTGTGCTCTCTTTAGGAAGAGTATCCCAAGACATGCTACTCCATGTTAGGGGAGCTGATTTCCAGCTCTAAAAATGCCCTTACCTCTCCATCTAATTTTATAAAAGGCGAAAGATTTATGCGATCTGAAGAGAAACCAGAGTATCTCTCCATCTAATTTTGAACCGCTTGCATACTACTCAGGGACATTGTCCATTCAACCATTACACAGGGATTAATATTCTGCCCTTTCTACTTCACAGAGGATCTTTGTGGATGTAAGGAGATGAGACATTTTGGAAGTACACTGGAAACTATCAGGCATCACAGTAACATAAAGTACAATTCTAAGCAATGTAAAACTTTGCAGGTAGTAAAATTCTTCCCCTGTGATTATCAAGATGTTGATAAATAATAAATATCTGAAGGGCACAGTCTGTGGTTATTAACTCAGCAATCAAGACCTGCCACAATCATCAAATTTTAGAATTTTAGAGTAAAGGAGCAATTAAAGATCCTTTGCTTTGATTCCTCATGTTTCATATTGGTACTGTCTTAAGATCATCTCACCTGTGGGGCACAGAATCATCAGCACAAAGTGGTCCCTGTTTGTCCGACCCAGTCTAATCATGAGTGAATAATGCCAGGACGTGTTCAAACCCTCAGGAGCAGTAATGTCATTGCATGAAAAAGTAAGAATGTCTGTTTGCCATCATCAGCTCTTTAAGTCACTCAGAACAAATAATTATTTGTACTGAAATAAACAGTGTTTATTCAGTGAATAAATTGTAATATTTTAGAAACTAGGCAGTAGCATATCTTTTTCTTTTGAGCAGGTACTCCAGGGAGGTAACTGGCCCTGACAGGGCTAGTATGTTTCCATAACTTACTAGCTAGATGAACCTGGCCAATTCTCTTAACCTGTCTGATATTTTTGACTCAAGTAGAATATGGAAGCATTTTAGGTAGTTGTTGAATTAATCAATGAGGGAATAGGGGAATGGATGACACATAGGTCAGCCACACCATAATAATGCTACATGGTCAACCACCCCAAGATCTGCACAAAACACACATTATCATACTCACATTCCTACAGGCCAATTAAATCAACTCTACAGGTGGGATTTCTCTGTTGCATGGTTAATCATTCTTCTGGGTTGATAAAGATACCCAGAGCAGATCCTTCTCATGCCACAGCAGAAGCTTAGAAGAGTGAGCCTAACGTGTGGGAAACTTTTAAGTCCCTACCAATGTCACCTGATTAATGTCCCACTTAAAGCAGATTGTATACATGAGCTCCAAATCAAGTGATGAAGAAGAATATTTGACCTGCCATGAGGCCACAGTAAGTGCCATGCCCAACATAAATTGGGAGGTAGGTATTCTGTGCTGCCTTGTGTTCTCCAAAATTTATATGTTGAAATCCTAACCCACTAACACCTAATGTGACTGTATTTGGGGATAGGGTCTTTAAGGTCTTTAAGGAGGCAGTTAAGTCTAAATAATGCAATAAAGGTGGCCCTAATCCAAAAGGATTAATGTCCTTACAAGAAGTAGAAGAGATTTCAGGAGAATGGCCACAGAACAAAAGGCCTTTTGAGGACACAAGAAACAGGTGGGTATCTACAAGCCAGGAAGCACCCAGCCAGCACCTTGAGTTTGGACTTCTAATCTCCAGATCTGTGTAAAATAAATTTCTGTTTTTTAAGACGCCAAGTCTGTGGTGATTTGTTATGTATAGAAGCCCTAGAAGCCAAATATAGAGGGTAATATTCTGTTCTCATGGAGATGGGGGTGGAGAGGGTGAATATTTGCTGAACAATCATCTATTTTAACATGGATATGACATTTATTTTCCAAACCCATTTTGAATCTGAGAGTAGTAGAGAGAACTTTGCCTCCCACTTGAGCACTCCATTAGCAGGTGGCAGAATAGGGTCTTAAATTAAAGACTTCTTAATTGAAGCCCTTTATTCTTTTTATGATATAACTTTTTTTTTCCTTCAATAGAATCCAGACTAGTAACATATATCCAACAGTGGAACAACCTATGTGTGTGGAATAAATGACCATATCTCCTAGAGACCAGCTGGGTTGATAAAGCACAGAGGGAAACAAGATGTCTGCTGGGTTGCCAGTTGTACAAGCTGAATTAAGGGAGGCTAAAGTGTGTCTAGGGATAAGTAGACAAAAGCTTAAATTAAGCTTTAATTCCATAATTTACAAACAGGATAAGAATAGTATATACCTTGGAGGTTTCTGTGAAAATAAGTGAGATGGTGTATGTAAAAATAAATGGGTCCAGGAAGTACACATTTCTAATACTAAAACAATGACAGGTATGACTACTATTTTGTTACAATGCTTAGAATGGCAGAGTAAAAAGCACATCCTTGAGTCAGAGAAATACTTTCCCTGGATAGTGTTTGTATAAATCCTTTTCTTTAATTTTGAGATTTAAAAAAATATATATTTTATTTATTTGACAGAGAGAGAACAAGCAGAGGGAGTGACAGGCAGAGAAAGAGGGAGAAGTACATCCCTGCTGAGCAGAGAGCCTGATGTGGGACTTGACCCCAGGACACTGGGATCATGACCTGAGCTGAAGGCAGATGTTTAACCGACTGAGCCACCCAGCCACCCTATTTTTAAGAGTTATTAATAAAAAGGGGAATTGGTAAAATCTTGCTTATCTCAGACTCTTTGAATGTGTTTTTGTGTGTGCAAACATGTGCACATGTGAATGTGTGTATTGCTGACTTTATCCCTGTTGTGATCAGACTGAAATTAAATTTATGGTTTACCTCTCAGGGCCAGGGTGATCGCCAAAACTTTTGAGTCTGTTTCCCTCAAGATTCCCCCTCCTGAAGAGTACTGTCTATTTATATGACTATAACTGACTCCTTGCCAACCTCCTCCATATACATACCAACTGAAACACACACATATCTACATACACAGACCCCCAACATGCATAGCACCAGGCTACACCAGAGCATAGACATGCACATGCATGCACACACATGCACACGCACACACTTTCTCTTCTTTGCTTATGTAGCACGTATCATCTTCTCCAGCTCATTTTTCTTATCAGATTCCTTGAAAGATTTTGTGACCCTCATTTACAGTAAGCAATGACTAATTTTATGGGTCAACTTGACAGGGCCACAGGATGCCCAGATATTTGGTCAAACATGATTTCTTTTGTGTATGAGGGTACTTTGGATAAGATTAGCATTTGAGTTGACTAACTCAGATGGACTGACTAACACCGATCACCCTCCCCAGCATGAGCAGGCACCATCCAACCTGTTGAGGGTCTGAATAGAACAAAAAGGTGGAGGAAAGAGGGGCTACCTCTTGATTGTTGAGCTACAGCATCTCAGAAGTCCTGATTCTCAACCTGCTGACTAGGACTGTTGTAGAACATTGGCTCTCTGGCTCTTGGGCCCTCAAACTGTACTACCCAGTTTCGTGGGTCTCCAGCTTGCTGAGAGCTGATGGCAGAAATTTGCAGCTTTCATAATCCTGAGGGCCAGTACCTGAGAATAGATCTATTTATACATACCCCGTTGAATCTGTGTCTCTGGAGAACCCTGACTAATACACTGTATTGATTCACTTTCACTTTTCATACATTTTAGACTTGAACTTGCCTTTCTTCTATCACCAATATAATGGCAGATACTTGAGGAATCCACATGGTGATTTTTTGCTGTCATTTTCTTTGTGCCTAATAACCTGTACTATACACTACCAGGGGAAGCACATTATGGGCACTCAAGAAAAAACTTTTAATTAAAAAACACATTAAGTAAAAAAGAAAAAAGAAAAAAACACATTGAGCAATAAATGACTATATTTCCGATTTTCACATGGAATATTGTAATTTTATTAAGAATTTGTAATATGTTTATATTATGTAGGTCTCACATCTATCTAATAAATAAATTTTGAAATCTTCTGATTGCAAAAGTAATAAGCATTTATTATATGGATTGAAAATAATGTTAATGAATGTAAAAATATTTAAAAATCATATAAAAATCACATTTAAAGTCAGTCTCTGTTAATATTTAATGACTTCTCTTCTAGTATGTAATTTATAATTTTACATTATATGGAACCAAGATCACACTACATATTTTATGCCCTCCTCTTTTCAATTAATATTATATTGTGACTATTTTCCCATCATTAAAAATTTTGTCAAAGATGTTTATGCCTGCATGCGTAAATCAATAATAAAATGATTTAGGTGTGTTAATGTAGTCATGCAGTGATAGGATTAAAATGAATACATTAACAGAATCTTTCCTCCCATATGGATACTTCCTTTAAGCCAAAGCTCCTTATTACCAAAATGACTATGTGCTTAGTAAGCTGAAGTTAGAAATTCACAGAAGCTTAATATCTTTATCACAGAGATTAATGAGGAGGTATACTTAATACCCTCACACAATACTAGACAGCTGATATATAGTGTATGATATAAATTCCATTCTGTAAAAGTTAAGCTACTGTAATATTCGTTTAACATATTAATGGGCTCTGTGGATGAGAATAAATTTAGCATGACACAAGTTTTCTGCCCTTGGGAATGAGCAATCTATTTGAAAGACCAGACATATACATGGGAGACAGTTATACAACCCTCCCAGTGAACAGACGAAGGATGCACAATGTAGAAGTGGAAAGTCCAACTGGATGGATGCCATCCAAGAAAGCCTCCTGGAAAAACCTGGGCTTCCTGGGCTTGCCTTTGGTATTCTGATCAATGGACTGTGGTGGAGGGATAGTATTTACTCAGGATCTCTTATAAATCAGTCCTCATCTCTGGTTACCCTCACAGTATTCCCTGGAGAACCAGCAATGACATTGACTTTTGATAAATGTGACTTGAACACTCTGACTCCACATCTATGCTCTTTAAATGGCACTCCCAAAGGGATGACTAGAAAGGAGAGCACATTGAGGCCAAGAACAGTGTATGCAAAAGCCCAGATAAAGAAGGGATCTAGGAGTGCAGGGGGCAGCCCCCAAGGCAGGTGCATTGCACTCTGTGAAGTTGAGAGCATGGCTGTGATGAGAGGAAACATAACAGAGAATCACATGGTAAGAGATGCTAAATAACAAAAGATAGAATCCATGAAGTTACTTTGGGGCACTGAGTCCCCTGATATGGTCCCATTAGCTAGAACCTTAGCTAATGACACCAATTTTGCATTTAGTTGGCTAAAAACTGCTTGGAAAAAACAATTCATTAGAAAAGTGTGTATGTGTGCGTGTGTGTGTGTGTGTAGAGAGAGAGAGAGAGAAATCATGAAATCCCATCTTCTCTATTATGGTGAAAACATAATTGATTTTTAATAAGAGTGAACTGAAAGGCCCTTTTAAGCACACTAATATATGTAGTCAAAATGAATCATTTTCATATGTCACAAGGACCCCTAGACTGTAAGAGACCTGGCCTTGCCCTCAGAGTGCTTAGAACCTAATGAGAGAGACAATGTGTAACAGGTGCTTTGAAGGAGAGGGCTGGGCACCATGAAGACACACAAAATGGCAGTTGGTCTAGAGGGGAATGGAGGGTCCTCTTTAGGAAAGGGTGCAGTAGGAAATAGTGGCTGATTTCAGATCTCTAAAACACGGGGGAGCCTGGGCAAATGGGGAAAGATGAGGCATTCAAGCACAGATGGAATATCACAGTCCCTATCATTTGACTCATTCAACATTATTTTAGCAACAACAACAACAACAACAAAAGCCATGGTGGCCAAAATATGAACAAGAGGGAACAGCAAGTCACATGCAATCAAAAAGGTCAGTGGAGCTGGACGTTGCAGGGCTTACAAGCCAAGGGAAAGAGCTGGTATTCAGTCCAAGAAAAATGAGCCATTGAGGAACCTTCTCCATATGACTGGACATTAGTTAAAACGGAGGGCTGGGATGAAGAGAAATAGAGGTGTCTCAATGCCAAATGACCAGTGATGGGGTAAAGACAAAGAAATTATAAGCAGTGTTAAGGGGCTTGGCATAATGTAAAAAGAAAGACCTGAGTTCTGCACAAGGGTATATAGGAGAAATAAAAAAGAATACAGCTCCTATGTAATAATATACAGAGAGATAGAATATTTTAAATTAATCAATGCAGTGCAGGGTGCTAGATGAGACAGGAATAATTAGACTAATATTGGAGATTCCACAGTTGACAAATCTCATTCAAAGCCAGGCCCTGTTACTTATCAGCGTTGAGAGTGCAGTCAGTTACCTAATTGCTATGAGCCTCACTTTTTACTTCCACAAAATGTGAATAATCATGACTCCAATTGTATAGAGTTTGGAGAAGGATTAGATGACATAATGTAGTCAAAGCAATTAACACAGAGCGTATAATCACCAAAGCCTGTTAGATGTGACTGTTTTTAGAGAATTTCCATTCCTGTTGCTGTTGTAATGCCATTACTAAAATCATCTTAATCACCATTGTTTTTAAGAGCTTTAACAGACATATTCTTTAACATAGTCAAGTATTAATGTGATCCATTTGGGGAACTGAGTTAGCAACAGGTCAGAGTAATGAAATATTTCAGAAATGATAAGAGATTTGATGTTGATTCAACCAGGAACTCGAAGGAGCAACCAGTAGTTCAGAAATGAGTCTGCTACAACCACATTCATCAACAGCTTTGGAGGTGATTTACAATTAATCCTCAAAATCATCATGAAATGGGTATAAATATGGTCCCCTTTTTACTAATGAGGAAACTGAGGTATAGAGGGATTATAAGCAGGGATTATAAACTTATAAAGTCAGTTTATAAGCAGAGGAGATCGAATTTGAATCCTAAGAGGCTATCTCCAGAATGGCCAAGCTTAACCTCTAGGCACCCCTGCCTCTGTTGGGTTACAACAGGCAGTGGTGAAGGTGGTTTGTGTCATGCTGCTCTTAGATCAATTTCTAATTTCTGCATGGGGTGCTACAGATAATATCACAAAAAGGAACTATTTCCTGAAACAAATTACCTGGGAAACTCCTGGAGAGGGACATGACTTAGAGGCTGTATTATCATTTTTTTCCTTTTTTGAGGTTTGGAAATAAAAGATACATCCTAGATTCCATGTATTGTGGAGTTCCGTGTACTATTCAATCATCAGGGCAAGCAAAGGAAAACTGCATTCACAGATGAATCGTGTCTGCAATCAGCCTTGAACTTCCTGTGTCCAATTGAAGAAATGATTTTCTTTGGTAATGCAACATTTGATGCAGATGGATGGTCAAATTACTCCCCAGTGTCTGAACACTCTCCGGCAAAATGAGGAAGACTTCAGTCAATTTGATTTGTACAGAAAACCATTATTGCTCAAACTAGCCAACCATCACTAATGTTTTTGTATAAAGCTGAGGAGTTCAGGGGTCTCTGGGATGTGCTGAAGCTGTGGAATCAGGAGATACATGCTTCCCCTATCCTTCAAGGCCAGCTCACATGTCATCCCCCTGACCACCAGAAACAGAACAAATGGCTGGCAGAACACTTGGCTTCCACTTCTCCTGTCTTAGTGCCCATCACAACATATTAGACTTGTTACCCTCCTGGCTTCTGGACAACACTGATCTATGGATGCTGATGAGAATCATTTTAAAGTTTTTTTTTTTTTTTCCCCCGCCTACCCAAAGGCCCTGAGTTGATGTGGAAAATTGTTTCACATATAACTTGAACATTATAGCCGGTTGTAGCTCTATTGTGGTGCTCCCAATTTTCCGCTTGTTCAACCTCCATCTCCCTGCTAACCCAGCTTGCTTCTGTGTCTCCTGGAAGGATGCATAGAGACATACACCATGTCCAGCTCACTGGTTTTCCTTCTGCCTCCTGGCCCATGACAATGCCCCTGCAAGTCCATTCATACTTTTAGTAACACAACCACAGTTGCTTCTGTCTCTCCCAATGCATCCCTCTCTTCCTCAGTAGGCAAATGCATCTATTTTCTCACTGTTCCCTCATGCAGGCAAGTGGCACAAGAGGCAGGGGTATAGGAGTTGTAGTCAAGTAAGTTTTCTTGATAGAGTTGTTGCAGGTTTACCAAATGCATCAAACAAATCCCTGGATCCTCTGGGATGCAGTCCAGGGCATGTGGGGGATTAACTGGAATGGGACAGGGTCAGGGTTTGGTATATTAATGTCCAGCTTTGTCCTCTACTCATGATTCTTTCTCACTTCAGGCCTGGCCATAGTGGTCTTCTGTGCCTAAACTCTAGCTCAGTTACAGCACTCCTTTCTCTCATAGATATGTTGTCTCTCCCAGCACCCTATCTTGTGGATCTTTTCTACCTTAGGTCACTCCTCAGATCTTAATAATACAGAACAGTAGTGGCCACGATTCATCTTCTTCCCCATGCTTCTCCTAGATGTCATGGACATAAAGGGATATGGCCACGCCCACTGATCAAGGTAAAGAGACCCAGAAGTCCAAGGGAAATGAAAATTAGTGGAAATATATCTTTCTCTTGTAAGAGAACCACAGTTTATTCAAAAACATATAATATGTTTACATAAGCAAGAAAGCCAGTCACAATGACTTTTTCTAAGAGAAAGAGAGCAGAGATAGAAAGGACATAGTTAAATCTACATGTCAGTATGTCCAAATATCACCTTCAAACCACACAGCTCTGAATATATCTTAATTTGTTTTATATCAAAATTTATTTTAACCCCTATTTCTTCATCCCACCAATTAGATAAGTGCCTTGGACTCAGTGGCAATATCCTGTTTATAATGACATCATCATCTAAAACACAAAAGTCACTTGAAGAACATTATCTCTGCCATATTCCTTGGTATGTAATATTAAATGCATAGTTATTTTGGCATTTGATAAGACACCTTATAAAGAGGATACAGGAGGGGCACCTGGGTGGCTCGGTGGGTTAAACTTCTGCCTTCTGCTCAGTTCATGGTCTCAGGGTCCTGGGATCAAGCCCGGCATCGAACTCTGCTCAGCAGGGAGCCTGCTTCCCCCTCTCTCTCTGCCTGCCTCTCTGCCTACTTGTGATCTCTCTCTCTCTCTCTGTCAAACAAACAAACAAAAAATCTTTAAAAAAAGGATATAGGATATTTATTTCCCAACACTGACAGATAAGCAGGCTGAGGCCCAGAGGTGTTTCCTACCTCAAAGTCAAAGCCACTAGAAGCACATAATCCACCCAATCCTATAACAAATGATCCATACTCTTTGACCAAGGAAAGCTATATGTAGTCAGTCCATCCATCCATCCATTCATCCATCTGTCGATCCATCTGTCCATCTGTCCATCTATTCAACCACTTATGTAGTTATTTTCCACAAATATATTAAACAATATTATATACCAGATGATGTGATAGTCACTGGGGAAATGATATGGGTGAAAAAGAAATCGATCTTTACCCTCAAAGAGACTACACCCTGGTCAAGAAACAAATATTCATCAAATAATCCAACACAAACACAGCAGGAACAATGTAAGTTGGGTACCCATACAAATGTTCACCAAACAGTTTCTCACAGAACAGGTTTGTCAGACTCTGGCTTGGCATCCTGATGATGCACCATCTTCTCTCTAGACCTGTATGCTCCCATTCCAGCCAGCTACGTGTTTCAACCCACCTCGTCCCCTGTACCAGTGTACTGAAAGGATACAAAGAGCGCTCCGTATAGCACTGGACCATGCACTGACCTTTCTTCGCTGTTGAATCTGCCATGACTTTGATGCTGAGCAAGTGCCTGGTTCCTTTCTAATTCTCCTTCCCCATCTTGAGCCTGGGGTGTCAGAGAAAAAGGAGCTTGCCTGGAGATGTGGTGTTATGGAAGAGCAGTGACCTCTCTTTAGGAAAGCCTAAAAAAATGTGTTTATTAAATAATCAGTATGTATGCTGAACATAGTGGGTATCTGTCAAAATCCAAAGTAGAAATACTAGCTGCCATTCATGGAGTGCTCACACCTGCTTCGCTGCCATCACCAAGCTTCCAAAGTCTACGACCCTGGTTGTATAGTATAGTCCATGTTGTGGTCACAGCTACTCAGATGCCATCTGTGTTTGTCTTGGTAGAAGTTTTGAGTAAATAAATATTACTTTGAAAATAGCAAATACTTAACAAAGAAATTGTTGCTCACCCTTTGTCCATACCTGTCTCCTAAATTTGTTGTACAACTTAAACACACACACACACACCAGCGTGCAATGAAAATTTAGAATTTTTTTTAGAAGTGATGATCCAGAATTGCCAAACAAATATGGTCTCTTTTGTGAGAAGATGTTTGTTATAAGTTATTAATTATAATAACTAAATTATATAATAACTAAAATTATATAACTAAAATTTGTTATAATTTAATCTTAGAGTCAGATGGATTTGACATTCATTCTTGGATCAGCAATTCATAATTGTGTAACCTCGGGAAGTGACCTTGTTTTGTGCGTGTGTTTGTGTGTGTCTCAGCTTCCTCATCTCTAAAATTGAGATAAAAATCCACATATTTTAAATACTTAATGACACACTTCAGCAGAGTGCATGATATATTTTAGGATTGCAATAGCTCTACGTCTCAGACCTATGTGATTCGGGAAGATGATACTTAAACCATTCCAACAGCTCAGAGAACATAAGCTGATTAATTCATCTTTTACTATGACTTTTAAAGAACCAAATATGATTTCAAAATGTGAACTCTGTATACATCTGCCTTGATCTGATTATATAAGGAATTATCTCTTTGAAATGTGTTGTGATCCTAAAGCTTATCTTATTCTTTATTCTGTGTGATTCTTTTCTAAAGTTGGTTGGTAAAGACAAGGGGAGAAGCACAGTCTGAACAGACAAATGTCTCAGGCTTTTTTTTTTTTTTTTTTTTTTTTGGGTTTTGTCCTTTTTTTTTTATTATTATTATTTTTTTTAATTTTGTATTTTTTATAAACATATATTTTTATCCCCAGGGGTACAGGTCTGTGAATCACCAGGTTTACACACTTCACAGCACTCACCAAATCACATACCCTCCCCAATGTCCATAATCCCACCCCCTTCTCCCAAACCCCCTCCCCCCGGCAACCCTCAGTTTGTTTTGTGAGATTAAGAGTCACTTATGGCTTGTCTCCCTCCCAATCCCATCTTGTTTCATTTATTCTTCTACCCACTTAAGCCTCCATGTTGCATCACCACTTCCTCATATCAGGGAGATCATATGATAGTTGTCTTTCTCTGCTTGACTTATTTCGCTAAGCATGATACGCTCTAGTTCCATCCATGTTGTTGCAAATGGCAAGATTTCATTTCTTTTGATGGCTGCATGAGACAGCATGGCATTATAGGAAAAAAGCCTAGACTCGGAGTCAGAAATCTGGATTAGAACTCTGGATTTTCTATAGCCTTTAGGCACATCATTCACCATTTCTGAATCTCTGATATCTTTACTAAAAGAGGATCAAATCACCTACCTTGTAATGTTCTGTCAAAACTCAAAATACAGACAAAACTCTGAGTACAAAGTCAGTGCTCAGTACATAGCTACTACATATATACAAAGATTTTCATGCACAATCTATGGCAAGTAAATTCTTTTTTAAAAAGATTTATTTATTTGTTTTAGAGAGAGAGAGAATGCAGGGAGAAGGGGCAGAGGGGGAGGGAGAGAGAAAGAATTTTAAGAAGACTCCATAATGAGAGCCTGACTTGGGGCTTGATCTCAAAACTGTGAGATCATGACCAGAGCCAAAGTCCAGAGTTGGATGCTTAATTGACTGAGCCACCCAGGTGCTCCTATGGCAAGTAAATTCTTATCACTGTAACTTTCTTTATGCATGAGTTAGAATATATGTCTTTGTGAGAATAATTTGGCTTAGATAAGTTTTTGAGTATTTATGACATATTTTGTTCATAAAAAAGAAGGTACTAAAATGATTGCAGAAAGGTATACTACAGGGAAAACATAACTAGACCATGCCTCAGAATGAATAAGAATTTCAGTGCATATTTGCCAGTATTAAATTTGTTGTTTGAAAGCAGCTATATGATTCACTTTCTTAATCTTTAAACCACTCTCTCGAAAATGAGGAAAAATAAATTGCATTTATCATTCTCCATGATATGCCCACCTATTATATCACTTGTTATCACATTGTATACTTCTTCTACAAAAACAAGAACAATATTGGCAGAGCAGCCGTATCCTGTATGATAACCATGGATATGAGGGTGGATACTGGAGCCACACACCTGGGACTGCCCCTAAGTGTACAATGTGCCCATCATGCAGCCTTTGGCAATTTACTGCAGCTATCTGGGCTCCGTTTGACTGATCTGTGAGAAGGGAGGCAGATATTTACTCTGAGTTTACACAGTTGTTGTGGGGGTTTCTTCTCTATTAGAACTAAGCAGGACACATGACAAGCAGATTGGTAAGAGTTAGCTAGTATGTCATCTCAAAATGCTCAGCTATGGTGGGTACTCAGTGAATGTTGAATGAATGAATAAATGCATAATGGACAAATGAATATGAAACAGATGCAGAGTATCAGAGAATTGAGAATGATTAGGACTTCTACTTTGAGACAATTACATGCCCATGCTGTCTCAGAAGGGACCTCACTAGTCCACTTTTCAGAACAGACTGACTCCCTTTAAGCAAGGTCAGGCATCTCCCACCAGGATTCCAAGATGAATATGAGTGTTCTTTGATTGAACTCATGCTGAGTGTGTCTAGAAAACACACAATGTCTAAACAATAGTCTTTATCAATAGGTCGACCTTGGCTTTAGGCTAAATACTCATAGGAAAAATTACAATGAATTTCCAGAAAAGTGATTCTGCAAACTCATATTGAGTGCTGTGTCTGTTCTTCTCTCAGGGCACTCTGATATAGAAAGAGAGCGAGGACAGCCCTTTCTCAAAACTGATTTCTAGGATATTTTCAATTTCTTAAATGCTTTTGTTCCTTCTGGCCACAGCAAAATGAATAAGCACACAGTATGGGGAGGAGATGAAGCTCCATAAAAACCGCTCTGAGTGTGCAGGCAGTGGTTTCCCTCAGATCCGGTAAATGTCTCACCAATAGGGGCAGCCTTCCCCCAGCCAAAGCTGAGCAAGCTGGGTAAAGGCTTTTGAAATGTAGGGAGATGTGATCTTGTTCAAAGAGGTCAAGGAAATAAACCTGAGCCTTGTATCAAGGATTAGGATTTGCCATAGGGAGAGCCCAGGAAGTGCCACTCACAGCAATATCTTCCACTTCATTCTGGGATATGGATGCCTACTTTAGTGATGCCCTCTTTCCTAGAAACGAAAATCCATAGCAGGAGGTTTTGTCACGTAATGGGTACCTCCCGTTGGTGGAAGTGGTGACATTAGAAGAAAAATAAGGAGGAAAGAAAAGGGACACAAAGCTATACAACATGGGGCTGCTTAGGTACTAGGTCATGCTCTAAGAATGAAGGTGGTCTTTCCACTGTAGGAAAGAAGAAACTTGGTCAATGAGTCCTGATGTCACCCCCTTTCACTTGAACCCTAAACTTAATAAAAGTAAATTTGGTATAAATGTCCAAATGTCTGGTATAATGTCAATAGCGGCCTATAAGAGAAGGAAAGTGTACTGCAAACTTAGCATAAATCAGTTTTTCATAGTCCATATATGTTTGGATTTATTGTATTAGCAGTAGGGCAAGACTAAACAAAATGTAAATATATGATATGATCAACTTCTTCTTTTAGAAAAATCCTATCGTTGTGTTACAGATCATGCTTAAGAAAAAAGTAAGATGAAGGCTGGAGGCGAGGAATACAAAGTGAGTACTACTGAGATTGTCCAGATAAGATTTAACTGAAGAGGGTTTCTGTATTTGGGGCCCAGCCATACCAAATATTTTGGGATATACCAATGTACAGGACTTAGTCATTTATTTGGGGCAGAATTTAAGGACAGTAAGAGGTGATTACTAGATGAGAACTGCAAATCATTCTTTCTGCATCCTTCCTTCCTCCTTTCCTCCCTACTTTCATTCTTTCTGATATACATTACAAAAAAAAAAAAAAAAATCCTGCAGACCAGACACTGTATGTGTTGGATTGCAATTTCCAAAGATATTTCCAGTATATTCTGTCCCACATGTTCTTCCTACAAAATGTTGTTGACATATCTCCATTAAGCGATCTTATTGCTTCCCTTGAATAGGGGCATGGGTCAGCTTTTGAATCTAGAGACTAATGAATGTGATCGGATGGAAGTGACTCTGTGTCACTTCTAAGATTAGGTCATGAAAGTTGATATGGCAAGTTCCTCACCCATTCTCTCACAGGGCAACAATCCTTAAAACACAGCTACCACATTTTGAGGAAGTCCAAACTACATGGAGAGGCCAGGTGTAGATGTTCTTACCAACAGTCCCATCTCAAGTCTCAACTAATAACATTATCTGATGGACATGTGAGTGAGTGAGGCTTCATATGACATCCCAGATGATGATGAGACAGGCATAGAGGAACTATCCTTACCAAACTCAATCCCATTTGCAGACCTCTGAATAAAATGCACACTCATTGTTTTAAGCCACAATATTTTTAGGAAATATATTAGCAGGTACAGAAACATTCTATAATATTATGAGATTGCAAAGTTAAATAATGCTAATTCTTTCTTCCAAATAAGATATTCTCTTAAGTTAGACACATAAGCACCTAATATCAGTAAAATTAGATTAGTGTAAAGGAAAACATGGTCAAAGTCAAATGGAGATGTAACAGCAAGATAATTTTCTAGGTGATCGACGCATATTTCCAATGCTTATTGTTTACCTGCAAATACAGCCCAAATCTTGGTATATGCTGTGCTTAATGCCCACAGTGGTATGTCTTAAAGACCTTATATTATGTGCTGGTAAACATGACCCCCTGTAATAAGGAACTAGCAATGATGAGATGTCTCAATAAAATAGGAAGAGAAGGAATTGCCCCTGTGTTTATAAATTGTTTGGAAGATACTTCAAGATTTCACCCCTTAGGCCCATGTGTATTTGAAATAAACACCTTTGGATATTCTTTGTTGCCTAAAGTTCCATCAAGAACTGGCTTTTAGAATCCGTCTTTCCTGGTCTTTAGAGAATCTATATGTCATACTTGGCCATTCTGATGTGTAAGTGAGCGGGTGCCATTGGCATGACAGTTCACAAGTGCAAACTACAAAATGGATCTCAATATACTGCCAGACTTTCTGGGTCCAGATGCAATAGGTATGTATGTAAATTTGCCACTGGTATGTTAGCCATTGGGCTCATTGCCTTGGCTATCACCTACGTTACCCATGTTGGACAACTAACATTTGTGCAGTAATGGTAAATTAGGGTTCCATTTCCATAAGTAAGTGGATTTCTTGCCATAGTAATTAACATTTAGTTTCAAAAGTAACAATCTCCCTGGTTTACATAGTAGATGGCAGGATTGTTATCTTTGCTGTGAATGAGCCTATAAAAGGGATACTACTTAGTCTGAGGTGGGAGGTAGGTGGGTATTGAGACTGAGCCTACTTTCGATAGCCTAAGAGACTTAAAACAAGATATTAACACCCTTGAGAAGAGAAAACTCAAGGGTCTCTAAGTGAACAGACTCATTCCGATCTGTAATCCAGGATTACAAGGAGTTCTGTTGAGTGGTCCAATGAATAGACCTTGTTCATATGAACCTGGATTCAAGTTCATGCTTAGTCATGTACTTGCTACCAACTTATTTAATTTCTACATTAAAGGCCTCATTTGATGCATTTAAAGAGTTTAACACAGTACTGGGCATATAATAAACCCCCAGTAGATGACAGCTGTTATAAGTACAATGTCAATGGCCATGTTAGCATTATGAGAATGTAGTTAATACCATTATCATTATTATTTGGGATGCAGGTCACTAGAAGTGACACCATATTCAGGTGAAATGCCAGATGACGGAGGGCTATGGGAAATGGATATAGGAGTAAGGATCCTGCAGTATGGATTTAGAATCATGGAAATAGCCGACCCAGAGATTAAAACAAAGAAAGACACAGAGAAAACCATAAGAGTATAACGGGTGAGGGTGGAGTAGAAGGAGAAGAGCCAGAAGAGTTCAGTATGTAGCAAGAGACAAATGAGGGGCAAGAACCATGGAGAATGAAAAGGAGAGGGTTTGACATAGAAACTTAAAAAGAGGCAAATGAGTAATACCTTATTTGTTACCATTCCATTCCTCTGTATTCCATTCCATATTTGCACTGTGTCTTGGGACCTCTATGTTGTAAGTAGAATATTTAGCCTGGCTAATAGGAACCATAAAACAAGCAATTAATCCTTAATATATTGGAAAGGAGCAGCTTCCCAATAGGTAGATATTTCCTTAAATGAGTGGTGGAACAGTTAATCTCTGCTGTAAGTCAGCAGCATGTTCGAATTATTTATCTTGGGATGGATTCTTATGACTCCTGCTGTTTTCTTCCTTATATCTAGTAACTGTCACCCTGCATGACTAGGTAGGTCTGTTCTGGCTGGAGGAAAGATTCGATTCAAAGGGAAGTAGGGGTCCATTTCCAAAGAGAGGTGGTTCCTAACAAAGCCCCACAGGGGGTTTCTACCTCTTCCTCTTCTATGAGAAAACTGCAAGATACCACCTTCATTCATCTCTTGTTCAGAAGGCAGTTTTCTACGTGCTATTTGAGATATTGTAATCAGCATGCCTAATTACAAAGCCCTATGAAACCCTTTGAAAGGGAAAAAAAAAAAAAAAAGAAGCAGTCTTTCCTACAGTATAGGCAAAAAGAAAGACAAATTAACAATCAGTTCCTGTGCTAGGGTGAGATAAACCCACCTGCTGGATTGAGATTGAGTGACTCTGGATTTCAGTTTCCTGAGTGTGAAGATGGAGGTCAAAATTGGGCACAATCTGATTTCTCACTGCATTCTTTTCTCACAAAGATAGGTATTTGGGAGGGAAAATGTAGTCAGTATGATTGAAGTTTTATTAAAATGCGGACCTTATTAGAAGCTGGCTTCTAGCCTACAGTCTACCTTTAGTCCGTAAGATGGTCATTTACAGGTCACTTGCCTTGTCTCTAGGTTTGAATTTGTCTCCCTTTTAGAGGAGGGGACCTACTATTCCAGAAGCTATACTAGTCCAAAAGCTGCTGGTGTTCTTGGGTTCTTTGTATTATTCTTCCATAATTTCAGGGTTTGTGATAATTTCAATAAAGCCTTAAACATATTCAATGCGTGAGAGGGAGCTTGGGGTAGTGATCAAATGGTGGCTTCAAAGAACTTCGATTTTACCTATGCAAGTTTGAATGTATAGGGAGGCTGGTGTCTGGGCTGGAATCCTGGCTCTGCCGCATGCTGCCTGTGTGAGGTTTGTGCCTCATTTTCCATATCTGTAAAATGGAAGCAATAATTTTGTTGTCTTTCTCCTCATGTCAGGAGGTTTAATGGAATTGATATTTTTTTAAACAACATCAGAACCATGCCTAGCATATGAATATATGTGTTAGATAAAACTAAGTCTGAAGCTCCACAACCTCATTATTACAATAAAACTTTACGTTCAGACACTATTGCCACAGTTTATGCACAAACCACTCAGGCATTTATCTTTATCTCTCGTTGCTTTGAATACCCACAGGCCCAGCTAAGTTGCCATCCTTAACCTTATGCTAAAACAAATGCAAACCATTCAGAGTTTGGTTTGATGGAATTTGTCTTGAATTTACTTATTTAACTCATTTTATTTCTCAGAAAAAGCCACGTGTTTCCTCTTTTCTATATCGTGGAGGCAACAGTGCTCAATCCTCATCCAATGCATGTTGCTGCCTTTTTCTCTTCAGATTACCCACTCATGTCTCAGCTCTCCTTTCTCCATCTCCATTAAAGAACCTGATGCTACTGCAAAACCTGATGCATCAGGTTTTTACATATATTCTGCACCTTTCCCCAAACACCTCTTCAAAAATGTCTCTTCCCTTCTCAGAAGGCCTGTGTCTGTGTCTATCTCACTGAGGTTCCATGAGTAAAAGAGTATTGACTATTGGCTCTCTATTCCTCCCTTGATGTGCCCACAGGATAAATGACAGATGATTTGGATTCATTCAGCATTCATTCAATAAATAAATATTTACTGAGCTCTCTGCAATGGAAGAAATAACTGAATATGCATATATATTATTTTCTCCCATTTTCACATTAATGATAGAAAATTAAGCACACCGTGTTTGTACATTATTTTCTCTCATTATTCTATGTCTTAATGATATTTCCATATCAGTCCTTATAAAGTTTGTGATGGTTTTAAAGTATGTCTGTCAAAATATATCACATTCCTGCCATCAAAAGGTGAGTCATATGACCTTCCACAAGAATATGGGCAAGTCTTAGAAAGAGATAGAAAGTGATGGAGTTGACATTGCATCACTTATGAGGGTGGGGCTCAATTTTACAGTTTCTTAAAACGTCACAGATTTCACTGGCATACCTTAGATTTTTGCTTCTCAAAGCCCAGCTATCATGCTGCAAGCAAGCCAAGGAGAGGCCATTCGTAGGTGTTCTTGTTGAGGGTCCTTATTAAGGTCCATGAAGGTTGCAAACATCCATCAGAGGACTCCAAGCCCATCCTTCCAGAGACAGGGATGATGTTGCACAGAGCAGAAAGGAACAATCTCTGAACTGCAGAGTAGAGGTCTAAACAAGACTGCTGTGGTTTTATGCGGCTATGATACGTGGTTCTTTGCTGCACAATAAACAACTGGAGCATCCGTGAACCATTTTAATATCTCCTTTGTTGATCTCCACTCCAGATCTCTTTCAGGAGCCAACTTCCACTGCAAGTAGAGCCCATCTCCAAATTACCTTAAATATTTCCACCTGCAAGTTCTACTGCCTTTGAGTCAGTGGCGATTTCCCTGTAATACTAGTGATAGGGGTCTGAGAAGGTCACAGAGCTCTCACCTGCACTGTTTGGGATGCTTCCCTTCCCAGTATAACTTTGGCTCTGAGTAATTCCATCCCTGAAAGTCTTTGATGGGGACTTTCATTCTGCTATTTAATGGCAAGAGTAAGGTACTTAGAGTCAAATGAACCTTCTGTATATCAGATCTACCTACCATGCCCTTCTGAGTTTAATATTTATCAACATCAGTTTCTCAATTACTAGAATGGTATTGAGCTAATCTACACAAATGTTTTTGAAAGCCTATACGAAAGTGATTTGAAAGATGAAAAGTGTTATACAGAATTTAGGTATCAATATTATTGTTAGACACTTATCTTAATGGCAATTAGCAGTATCAAGGAGATAATTTAAGTCCACTGATTAAGATTTACTAGGTAGAGATTCAAAAGTGGCCACTGTGTTTTTACTGTCCCAATTCAATGTAATAAATGCTACAGGTGCACATCAACTGATGGAAATAAAGTTTACCCTTTATTAATATGCCTGCACATTTTACTGGTGCCTTTGAAAATAGATTTCTATTTTGATTTGGAAACAGGTGTTTTGGAATACATTTTGAAATGATTGAACAATGCTTATTCATGAGGAGTTTTGCATCCTATGACAGCTGAAGTTAATATTGACCATGCTGAATTTCCATACCAGGCCCAAGTATTTGAAAGCCACAGTGATTCTAAAGGTGTCAGTAATTTAGTTATTATCATTAGCACAAGACTCTATGGGACATTTTAATTGCAAATCATAATGACAGAACATTTATAACACTGTTCATTAATACATTATTTAATGCAAACCTATGAAAAATTTAATTGCTGTTAAATGAAGTGTACCAGATAACATTCTAAGAGATTCAATTTGTAATAAAATAGGGTTGCTTCGTGTTTTGATGGCATGGGGTAGTCTGAGAGAATATTAGATATAAGAGGAATTTTTAAATATGAAAATTATTTTAGTACTTAGTAGTTTGATCCACTTTTTAAAGATTTTATTTATTTATTTTTGGGAGAGAGCATGAGTGTGAGTGTGGGGAGGGACCAAGGGAGAGGATCTCAGGCAGACTCCCCCACAGTTGGGCATGGAGCCCAATGTGGGAGTCAATTTCACAAACCTGAGATGATGATCTGAGCCAGAATCAAGAGTTGGGCACTCAACTGACTGAGCCACCTAGGCACCCCAAGCCATTTTTATAACAAAAAATAATACCTACCAAACTATTGCATCGTTTTACAGTTTTTAGAAGACAATCCCTCCACTATGAATTAGCTCTATGCAATCGGGCAGATGATTTAAACTTGAGCTAAATTTCCTCATATATAAAACTGACTGATCATATAGTACCCACCTGTAGCAGAGAAATTGTTCACATAAAACTATAACCCTGTAATGGTCTCTAATGGCTTTATGATCTTGGAATAGTGAACAGTTGTCAAATCTCAGGCAGACATAAGACAACAAAGATGTACTTCTTGCTAAAGAATGGCCTTCATTAGAAAATAACTGGATCTTTGTTCCAGGGCCAGCATCACACACTTGCTTTATGACCAAGGCTGACAAGAAAGCATAGTCTGGAATACCAGTAATTGTTATGGCATGAGAAAGAGAGGAAAACAAAGCACATGCTTATTAAAGCCTGCCCTGAAAATAACCACACATCACTTTTGGCTATATTTCATTGGACAAAACAAGTCCTAACACCTGAGATCAGTGGGACAGAAAAGTGCATTCATGACTAAATATCTTAGAACATACCTTTGATTCCAATAACCCCCTTCTGCTTTACCAAGAGACTCCCTTTTCTATGGGACAGAACTATCCTCTAAAATCAAGGGTTCCCTTACTACTAAAAGTGGGCACATACTTCCTATCTCTGTTGGAGAAGAAGTGTATTGTTTTCCCTCACAGCCTTTTGACCATTTCATTCTAATGAAGACATCCTTGTTTCCCTTTGGAATAATTCTGCCTTGAATTCATGTTGGTCAAACAGGTTGCTCTATCTCTAATGTGGAAGGTAAACAAGTGAACTACTCTGCAGCAGTTGAATTTTCTCTTCTGATTCTTGAAGTACTGTTTGAAATTAAGTACCAGTGAACAATCAAAATCACTAGAGATTAACCGCTATGGCAGATTAACCAATAGTGGAAGCTATCCCTATAAAATCTTCAACCTCTGGATAACTATCAAAATATTTTAGATGCACAGATGAGATTGCAAATAAATAAACAAATAAAGAAATAGAACTCAGGATCAAGAAATGAAGAGATCATTGACAACTAAAGTGTTTGTGTCACAATCAATGCAAAATAGCCTTCAGGGGAAGGGTGTAGGGCACTGGGCCAGTAGTATTACTACCTGTTAGTGTGTCCTAACTTGAATATAGCATCCAGTCAAAGCCTTGGGTTGATCAAAAGAGGAGCTGGTACCACTGTACTAGGCCAGAATACCAGTTAAAAATAGTTTTAGGAGATATTCTACCTGTATCCCTGGGCAGCAACAGAAGCTTATGCCTGTTGTTTTGGCAAAAGTAAAGAAAAGGAAAATGTAACTCTAAACCTACACCAGCCAAATACTTATAAAGAGAAAGCTGGTGATTAAGAAAAAATTCAATTCACAATTGCATTGAAAAGAATAAAATCCTAAGGAGTAAACTGGAAAAAAGAAAAGTGTGAGGATTGTACACTGAAAACTATAAAATTTTTTTTTCAAGTTTTCATTTAAAATCCAGTTAATTAATATATGGTGTAATATTAGTTTCAGGAGTAGAATTTAGTGATTCATCCCTTGCATACAGCACCTGGTGCTCATCACAAAAATGTCCTGTTTATTTCCTGTATCTATCTAGCCCATACCCTACCCACCTCCCTCCATCAACCCTCAGTTTGTTCTCTATTGTTAAAGTATTTTGGGGGAAAAAAATGAAAGATCAAAGTGAATAAAAAGGCACCTATGTTCATGGACTTATTTAACAGCGTTAAATAGCATGGTCCTCCTAATCCATCAACAAACCCAACCCTTTCAAAAACCCAACCTATTCTGTTCCATTCATCTATGTGTCTGTTTTTGTGCCAGTACCATACTGTCTTGATGATGACAGCTTTGTAATAGAGATTGAAGTCCAGAATAGTGATGCCACCAACTTTGGTTTTCTTTTTCAATATTCCTTTGGCTATTTGAGGTCTTTTCTGGTTCCATATAAATTTTAATATTATTTGTCCAATTTCTTTGAAGAAAATGGATGGTACTTTGATAGTAATTGCATTAAATGTGTAGATTGCTTTAGGTAGCATAAACATTTTCACAGTATTTATTCTTCCAATCCAGGAGCAAGGACAGCCTCTTCAATAAATGGTGTTGGGAAAATTGGACAACCACATGCAGAAAAATGAAATTGGACCATTTCCTTACACCACACACAAAAATAGACTCAAAATGGATGAAGGACCTCAATGTGAGAAAGGAATCCATCAAAATCCTTGAGGAGAACACAGGCAGCAACCTCTTCAACCTCAGCCGCAGCAACATCTTCCTAGGAACATCACCAAAGGCAAGGGAAGCAAGGGCAAAAATGAACTATTGGGATTTTATCAAGATCAAAAGATTTTGTGCAGCAAAGGAAACAGTTAACAAAACCAAAAGACAACTGACAGAATGGGAGAAGATATTTGCAAATGACATATCAGATAAAGGGCTAGTGTCCAAAATTTATAAAGAACTTAGCAAACTCAACACCCAAAGAACAAATAATCTAATCAAGAAATGGGCAGAGAACATGAACAGACATTTCTTCAAAGAAGACATCCAGATGGCCAACAGACACATGAAAAAGTGCTCCACATCACTCGGCATCAGGGAAATACAAATCAAAACCACAATGCGATATCACCTCACACCAGTCAGAATGGCTAAAATCAACAAGTCAGGAAATGACAGATGTTGGCGAGGGTGCAGAGAAAGGGGAACCCTCCTATACTGTTGGTGGGAAATGCAAGCTGGTACAACCACTCTAGAAAACAGCATGGAGGTTCCTCAAAATGTTGAAAATAGAACTACCCTATGGCCCAGCAATTGCACTACTCAGTATCTACCCTAAAGATACAAATGTAGTGATCCGAAGGGGCACATGCACCTGAATGTTTATAGCAGCAATGTCTACAATAGCCAAACTATGGAAAGAACCTAGATGTCCATCAACAGATGAATGGATAAAGAAGATGTGGTATATATACACAATGGAATACTATGCAGCCCTCAAAAGAAATGAAATCTCGCCATTTGCGATGACATGGATGGAACTAGAGGGTATCATGTTTACCGAAATAAGTCAACCAGAGAAAGACAACTATCATATGATCTCCCTGATATGAGGAAGTGGAAATGCAACATGGGGGTTAAGGGGGTAGGAGAAAAATAAATGAAACAAGATGGGATTTGGAGGGAGACAAACCATAAGTGACTCTTAATCTCACAAAACAAACTGAGGGTTGCTGGGGGGAGGGAAGTTGGGAGAAGGGGGGTGGGGTTATGGACATTGGGGAGGGTATGTGCTATGGTGAGTGCTGTGAAGTGTGTAAACCTGGCAATTCACAGACCTGTACCCCTGGGGGTAAAAACATATTATATGTTTATAAAAAAAAAAAAAAAACACACGCAACCTACTGTTTTTGTTTTTGCAGAAACTGAAAAGCTGACCATAAAATTCATATGGAAATGGAAAGGAACAAATTACAAACACAATTCCAATAAGGAAGAACAAATTTACAAGGCTTACACTTCTTCTTTCAAAACCTATTGCAAAACTCTAATCATCAAGAAAAGTGATAATAAAAAAAAGTGTAATGCTTTTTCAGCATCTATTGAGAGTATCATATGGTTCTTGTTCTTTCTTTTATTGATGTGTTGTATCACATTGACTGATTTGCGGATGTTGAACCAACCTTGCAGCCCTGGAATAAATCCTACTTGGTCGTGGTGAATAATCTTTTTAATGTACTGTTGAATCCTATTGGCTAGTATTTTGTTGAGTATTTTTGCATCTGTGTTCATCAAGGATATTGGTCTATAGCTCTCTTTTTTGGTGGGATCCTTGTCTGGTTTGGGATCAAGGTGATGCTGGCCTCATAAAATGAGTTTGGAAGTTTTCCTTCCATTTCTATTTTTTGGAACAGTTTTAGGAGAATAGGAATTAGTTCTTCTTTAAATGTTTGGTAGAATTCCCCCAGGAAGCCATCTGGCCCTGGGCTTTTGTTTGTTTGGAGATTTTTAATGACTGTTTCAATCTCCTTACTGGTTATTGGTCTGTTCATGCTTTCTATTTCTTCCTGGTTCAGTTGTGGTAGTTTATATGTTTCTAGGAATGCATCCATTTCTTCCAGATTGTGTGGGATTTCATCAAGATCAAAAGCTTTTGCACAGCAAAGGAAACAGTTAACAAAATCAAAAGACAACTGACAGAATGGGAGAAGATATTTGCAAACGACATATCAGATAAAGGACTAGTGTCCAGAATCTATAAAGAACTTAGCAAACTCATCACCCAAAGAACAAATAATCCAATCAAGAAATGGGCAGAGGACATGAACAGACATTTCTGCAAAGAAGACATCCAGATGGCCAACAGACACATGAAAAAGTGCTCCACATCACTCGGCATCAGGGAAATACAAATCAAAACCACAATGCGATATCACCTCACACCAGTCAGAATGGCTAAAATCAACAAGTCAGAAAATGACAGATGCTGGCGAGGATGCGGAGAAAGGGGAACCCTCCTACACTGTTGGTGGGAATGCAAGCTGGTGCAACCTCTCTGGAAAACAGCATGGAGGTTCCTCAAAATGTTGAAAATAGAACTGCCCTATGACCCAGCAATTGCACTCTTGGGTATTTACCCTAAAGATACAAATGTAGTGATCCAAAGGGGCACGTGCACTCGAATGTTTATAGCAGCAATGTCCACAATAGCCAAACTATGGAAAGAACCTAGATGTCCATCAACAGATGAATGGATCAAGAAGATGTGGTATATATACACAATGGAATACTATGCAGCCATCAAAAGAAATGAAATCTTGCCATTTGCGACAACATGGATGGAACTAGAGTGTATCATGCTTAGCGAAATAAGTCAAGCGGAGAAAGACAACTATCATATGATCTCCCTGATATGAGGAAGTGGTGATGCAACATGGGGGCTTAAGTGGGTACGAGAAGAATCAATGAAACAAGATGGGATTGGGAGGGAGACAAAACATAAGTGACTCTTAATCTCACAAAACAAACTGAGGGTTGCTGGGGGGAGGGGGTTTGGGAGAAGGGGGTGGGATTATGGACATTGGGGAGGGTATGTGCTTTGGTGAGTGCTGTAAAGTGTGTAAACCTGGTGATTCACAGACCTGTACCCCTGGGGATAAAAATATATGTTTATAAAAAATAAAAAATTATTAAAAATAAAAAAAAGTGTAATAAAGATAACATAAGGATGGACATGCTTCATCTTTAATCTTCATCTTCAATTAATCTTCAACAAACATACGAGGACAATTTAATGGAAGAAAGTAGAGTCCTTTAGCAATTGGTGCTTGGATAAATGGATATACACACAGAGACATTGGTTCAGATCTCTTTCTCATTCCTTTTACAGATTTAACTCAAAGGGGTATATAGATCTTAATCTTTAAAGCTCTGCAAGAAGACATAAGAATAAATTGCTGTGACTCCTTATTAGGCAATAATTTCTTGAATGACACCATAAATACAAGCCATACAAACAACTTAAATAAGAACAAGAAGAATAAGAGGGAAAGGAGAAAGTCAATAACCAAAATTCACAAATTACAGAAGAAAGTATTACTAGTTAATATATTAAACGTAAAAAAAATGCATAAGTGCACTTATTTTACAAATAAGTGAAAAGAAAATACACATTTCTGGGAAAAGATATTTGAGATGAATATAATCAAAATACTTGGATAAAGAATACATTGCATACATCTATAAAGCAACAAGAAATCATATTGCTACTTTGTGGAAAATATAAAAAGGAGTTACAGATTTAAAAAGTTAATCTTACTTCTAATTAGGGATGTACAAATTAGCAAAACAATAAGAATTCAGTTCATGTCCATCAGCAAAATGTAGAGTCCAGTAAAGCCCAAGTGTCCTTCATCACCTTTACTGTGGTCAGACTGGCTCAACACTATGCAGTCTTGCCTGCCCTCTTAACTGATATTTTCTTCTATTTTCGCCCTCTTACAATCTATTCTCAGCATAGCAGTCAGATGCCAAATATGATCATATGATCTGTGTTTCAAATCCTGAAGTGGATCCCTATCCCATTCAGATGAATATCAAAATCCTTAAGACAGTCAGCAAAACCCGGAAGAATACTCTTGATATTCTTTTGCTTTCTTTTCCAACTACTCTGTCTCACACCCACACTGGCCTCCTTGCTTCCTAAGAAAAACAAAACATAACAGAACAACAACAAAACCAAACAACACTCTCACTTCATTTGATTTGCCCTTCCCTATGTCTGGCAAGTTTTTCTCCTAGATAACTACTGTGCTTGCTCCAATATCTCTGTGAAGTCAAAGGTCTTTCCCTGGAAATCATTCCTAAATGAGAACTTCCCTTATCTGTTAATTTTATTTTTTTTATTTTTTATAAACATATATTTTTATCCCCAGGGGGGAGGGGGTTTGGGAGAAGGGGGTGGGATTATGGACATTCACAGCTTTGGTGAGTGCTGTGAAGTGTGTAACCCTTAGCTGTTAATTTTAAAAGGTTAATTTAAAACTGCTGTTTCATTCTCCCTCCAGAGCTTTCTATTGCTTTGTTTTACCTTGTTTTTCTCCATGACTGTGGAGCAGAGTACTCTGCATTGCTTATCAGCACCAGGGGAGGATTCCAAACACCCCTACTCATTGCATTTAGGTATAACTGTCTCCAAGGAAAACACAACATAGCCAAGCACTGAATGGAACAATGCCCCACCTACACAAAGTAGAGTTGGAAAAATACCCAGTCCCAAAAGTGGCCATTAGTCCCACATGGCCAGTTCCCTTTCCAGACCATGGTGGCAGGACAAACTACCCATGCCTAACCCTCTCCTGCCACAATGAAAGAAACCCAGTCCCCTCCCTGCAGAGGACAGATATAATAGTAGGGTTGGCTTAGTGACATATAACACACACACTTTAAGCAGAGAAAAGAAGAGAACTAACTGTTCTATAGTAAAGACAGATATTCCCGCACAGAGTGATTAGTGTAGGCTCTTTATCTGTTGCTAAGGAAGTGTTCTGGGTCCAAGTTCCATTCTTACATGAAGGAGAGGAGGTTAGAGACTGTGCACATAAGACAACCTTTCTCCACAAATAACACCATCTTCTAAAAATTTTAAAAAAATGTATTTTGGGGTACATGGGTGGCTCAGTTAGTTAAGCATCTGCCTTGGGCTTAACTGGTGATGATACCATGATTCTGGGATGGAGGTCAGCATTGGGCTCCCTGCTCTGTGGCGAATCTGCTTCTCCTTCACCCTTGAGCTTCCCCCCCTGCTCGTGCTCATGGTCTCTCTCTCTCTCTCTCTCTCTCAAATAAATAAATAAATAAATAAACTGTACTTCAGGTTCCTGGGTGTCTCAGTTGGTTAAGCATCTGCCTCCAGCTCAGGTCATGACCCTGGGGTCCTTGGATCAATCCCCACACTGGCTGCCTGTGCCACAGAGAGTCTACTTCTTCCTCTCCCACTCTCCTTGCTTGTGTTCCCTCTCTCACTGTCTCACTCTGTCAAATAAATAAATAAACTCTTAAAAACAAACAAACAAACCTGTATTTCTATCTATTGGTTATTGTATGTGTTGCCTCATCAATGTATAGGTTTCTAAGGGCACACATTTCTATCTCTTACATTTCCTATTATTTCTGAAAAGGTTTAAGAGTTCTTGGCTTGTAGAATGTGATCAATAAGCATTTGATAAATTGCCCTAAGTTACCAAATATAAATTAGAATTTAGAAAAATAGGAGCTCAGTTACACTGCTAACTGGTATATTAGTTGTTACAAACACTTTGAAGTATAGTTTGGCAAAATCTGGTGAAGCTGAAGAGGATGTACTCAACAGCTCAGCAATTCTCTTCTAGAGGTAGAATTATGATTAAAGACAGAGCAAGTCCATTACAACAAAGAAAAAAAAGTGCAAATGACTTACCTTTTCTTCAATAAGGAATTATATAAATAGATTTATTCAATGAAACACTATATAGATACTAGAAATGAATAATTTGATGTAATTTAGACCAAAATAATGTGAGGTAATTAAAAACAATAATGTTAGGTGGGAAAAACTAGTTGGAAAAGTACAGAGGCAGTATGGTAACATTTATACAAATATTAAAGCAATATAAAAATATGCCATTTTTATATTTATGCATATTAATGTATAAAAATTACTAAGCATGAATGTGGATACTATAGATGAACTTAGGATTAGATTACTCTTAGGAAAGAAAATAGGGTGAGTTTTTAGTTATATCTAAAATATTTTCTTTTTCTAATTTAAATTCGATTTGCCAGCATATAGTATATCACTGGTTTCAGATGTAGAGTTCAATAAATTTTCAGTTGTGTATAATACCCAGTGCTCATCACATCACATGACGTCCTTAACGCCCATCACCCAGTTACCCCCATCCTCCCACCCATTCCCCTCCAGGAACCCTCAGTTGGTTTCCTATAGTTTAGAGTCTTTCATGGCTTTTCTCCCTGATTCCTATTCAGTTTTGCCTCTCATCTCCTATAGTCTTCTGCCCTATTTCTTATGCTCCACATGTGAGTGAAACCATATGACAATTGTCTTTCTCTGACTGACTTATTTTACTCAGCATAACACCCTCCTGTTCCATTTACATCAATGTCAACATCCTTTCTGATGGCTGAGTAATGTTTCATTGTATATATACCACATCTTCTTTATCTATTCATCTACTGATGGATATCTTGGCTCTTTCTACAGTTTGGCTTTTGTGGACATGGTTGCTATCAACAGTAGGGTGCAGTAGTCCCTTTGGGTCACTACATTTATATCCTTTGGGTAAATACCCAGTAGTGCAATTGCTGGGTTGTAGGATAGATCTATTTTTAACATCTTGAGGAAACTTCTTACAATTTTCCAGAGTGGCTGCCCCAGGTTGCATTCCCACCAACAGTGTAAGTAAGAGGGATCCCCTTTCTTCACATCGTTGCCAACATTTGTTTCCTGTTTTGTTCATTTTGGACATTCTGACTGGTGTGAGATATCATCTCATTACATTGTGGTTTTGATTTGTATTTCACTGATGTCAAGTGATGTGGACCATTTTTTTCATGTGTCTGTGGCTATTTTTATATCTTCTCTGGAGAAATGTCTTTTCATGTCTTCTGCCCATTTCTTGACTGGATTTTTGGGGTTTTAAAAAAAATAATAAAAGAAAATACTTTCTAACAACATATATTTGAAGTAAAAACTATCAAGCTATTAAAGTTTATTAAATCTGGTATGTGAATACCTCTTTAATTATTTTTTACACTTTTCTATGGGTTTGAAATACTTTATAATTAAAAAAAAACCCACTAAAATTAAAACATGGCTTGGAAAAATGACTCCAAATGGCAGTGACCTAATAATTCCATTTTATTGTTTTCTGTTCCTGTTTCCCAGACACCTGATGTACCTTTACTCTTAATCTTTCTAAGCCTGATTCTTTAGCTTACCTTAGTATATTTTTACATACCTTTATTTTTTTCCATAATACAAATTTATCAAGATTTGGATTCTGTTCTATGCAACTCAAAATCACTAACAAGTACAGTAACTAACATTTCGGTGATATATGGAGGGATATTAAGGGAGACCTAATAAGACAAAAAAAAAAAAAAAGATTATTTTTAACCAAGCAGTGAAGAGTTGATGGATCCTCCAACATTTCATATTAGTGCAATACTGGGAAACCCATTTCTTGTCTAAATAAAATAATACTACATTTAAAGAAAGTTACACATAGGAAGCATTCAATAAATATATTTTCCCTTTATAAGTAAAGTGAAAAATCATAATTAATCATCAGCTAGTGGCTTATGAAGTTTGATTCCATTGAAAGAGCAAGTATTACACTTCACTGGGAAGACTTTTTTTAGAGAATTATTATTTTTTATTGAATATTTTTAATTATTTTTAAAATAAACATATAATGTAATTTTATCCCCAGGGGTACAGGTCTGTGAATCACCAGGTTTACACACTTTACAGCATTCATCATAACACATACCATCCCCAATGTCCCCCTACTCAACAACCAACAACCCTCAGTCTCTTTTTTGAGATTGAGTCTTTTATGCTTTGTCTCCCTCCTGATCCCATCTTCTTTCATTTTTTTCTTTTCCTACCCCGCAACCCCCCCCACATTGCATCTCTACTTCCTCATATCAGGGAGATCATATGATAGTTGTCTTTCTCCGATTGACTTATTTCGCTAAGCACGATACCCTCTAGTTCCATCCACGTCATCGCAAATGGCAAAATTTCATTTCTTTTGAGGTCTGCATAGCATTCCATTGTGTATATATACCAACTCTTCTTTATCCATTCATCTGTTGATGGACATCTAGGTTCTTTCCATAGTTTGGCTATTGTAGACATTGCTGCTAGAAACATTCGGGTGCACGTGCCCCTTCGAAGCACCATGTTTGTATCTTTAGGATATATACCCAGTAATGCAATTGCTGGGTCATAGGGTAGCTCAATTTTTATTTGTTTGAGGAACCTCCACACTGTTTTCCAGAGTGGCTGAACCAGCTTGCATTCCCACCAGCAGTGTAGGAGGGTTCGCCTCTCTTTGCATCCTCGTCAGCATCTGTCAATTCTTGACTTGTTAATTTTAGTGATTCTGACTGCTGTGAGGTGGTATCTCATTGTAGTTTTGATTTGTATTTCCCTGATGCCGAGTAATGTGGAGCATTTTTTCATGTAACTGTTGGATGTCTTCATGTGTCTTCATGTCTTTCATGTGTCCATTTGGATGTCTTCTTTGCAGAAATGTCTGTTCATGTCCTCTGCCCATTTCTTGATTGGATTATTTGTTATTTGGGTGTTGAGATTGCTAAGCTCTTTATAGATTTTGAATACTAGCCATTTTTCTGATATGTCGTTTGCAAATGTCTTCTCCCATTCTGTCAGTTGTCTTTTGGTTTTGTTGACGGTTTCCTTTGCTGTGCAAAAGCTTTTGATCTTGATAAAATCTCAATAGTTCATTTTTGCCCTTGCTTCTGTTGCCTTTGGCAATGCTCCTAGGAAGAAGCTGCTGCGGTTGAGGTCAAAGAGGCTGCTGCCTGTGTTCTCCTCTAGGATTTTGATGGATTCCTTTCTCACATTGAGGTCCTTCATCCATTTTGAGTCTATTTTCATGTGGTGTGTAAAGAAATAGGCCAGTTTCATTTTTCTGCATGTGGCTGTCCAATTGTCCCAGCACCATTTGTTGAAGAGGCTGTCTTTTTTCCATTGGACATTCCTTCCTGCTTTGTCAAAGATTAGTTGACCATAGAATTGAGGGTCTATTTCTGGGCTCTCTATTCTGTTCCATTGATCTATGTGTCTGTTTTTGTGCCAGTACCATACTGTCTTGATGATGACAGCTTTGTAAGAGAGCTTGAAGTCTGGAATTGTGGTTCCACTGACTTTGGCTTTCTTTTTTAATATTGCTTTGGCTATTTGAGGTCTTTTCTGATTTCATATAAATTTTAGGATTATTTGTTCTATTTCTTCAAAAAAAAGAAAGGATGGAATTTTGATAGGGATTGCATTAAATGTGTAGATTGCTTTAGGTAAAATAGGAATTATCATAATATTTGTTCTTCCAATCCATGAGCATGGAACATTTTTCCATTTCTTTGTGTCTTCCTCAACTTCTTTCATGAATACTTTATAGTTTTCTGAGTGTATATTCTTTGCCTCTTTGGTTAGGTTTATTCCTGGGTATCTTATGGTTTTAGGTGCAATTGTAAATGGGATTGGCTTCTTTATTTTTCTTTTTTCTGCCTTGTTAGTGTAAAGAAATGTAACTAATTTCTGTGCATTGATTTTATATCCTGACACTTTACTGAATTTCTGTACAAGTTCTAGCAGTTTTGGAGTGGAACCTTTTGGGTTTTCCACATATAGTATCATATCATCTGCAAAGAGTGATAGTTTGACTTCTTTGCTGATTTGGATGCCCTTAATTTCCTTTTGTTGTCTGATTGCTGAGGCTAGGACTTCTAGTACTGCGTTGAATAGCAGTGGTGATAACGGACATCCCTGCCGTGTTCCTGATCTTAGTGGAAAAGCTTTCAGTTTTTCTCCATTGAGAATATTTGTGATGGGTTTTTCACAGATGGCTTTGATGATATTGAGGTAGGTGCCCTCTATCCCTACACTTTGAAGAGTTTTAATCAGGAAGGGATGCTGCACTTTGTCAAATACTTTTTCAGCATCTATTGAGAGTATCATATGGTTCTTGTTCTTTCTTTTATTAATGTATTGTATCACATTAATTGATTTGCAGATGTTCAACCAAACTTGCAGCCCTGGAATAAATCCCTCTTAGTTGTGGTGAATAATCCTTTTGATGTACTGTTGGATCCTATTGGCCAGTATTTTGGTGAGAATTTTCGCATCTGCGTTCATCAAGGATATTGGTCTCTTTTTTGATGGGATCCTTGTCTGGTTTGGGGATCGAGGTGATGCTGGCCTAATAAAATGAGTTTAGAAGTTTTCTTTCCATTTCTTTTTTAGAACAGTTTCAGGGGAACAGGAATTAATTATTCTTTAAGTGTTTGGTAGAATACCCCTGGGAAGCCATCTGGCTCTGGACTTCTGTCTATTTGGAGATTTTTTAAAGATTTTATTTATTTATTTGACAGAGAGAGATCACAGGTAGGTAGAGAGGCTGGCAGAGAGAGAGAGAGAGAGAGGGAAGCAGGCTCCCCACCGAGCAGAGAGCCCAATGTGGGACTCGATCCCAGGACCCTGAGATCATTACCTGAGCTGAAGGCAGTGGCTTAACCCACTGAGCCACCCAGGCGCCCCTGTTTGGAGATTTTTGATGACTGTTTCAATCTCCTTACTGGTTATAGGTCTGTTCAGGTTTTCTATTTTTTCTTGGTTCAATTTTGGTAGTTTATATGTCTCTAGAAATGTACCGATTTCTTCCAGATTATCTAATTTGTTAGCATAGAGTTGCTCATCAGTGTGTTCTTATAATTGTTTGTATTTCTTTGGTGGTGGTTGTGATCTCTCCTCTTTCATTCATGATTTTATTTATTTGGGTTCTTTCTCTTTGATAAGTCTGGCCAGGGGTTTGTCAATCTTATTAATTCTTTCAAAAAATCAGCTCCTAGTTTCATTGATTTGTTCTATTTTTTTTTGTTGTTTTTGTTGTTGTTTGTTTTTGTTTTTGTTTCTATTTCATTGATTTCTGCTCTGATCTTTATGATTTCTCTTCTCCTGCTGGGTTTAGGCTTTCTTTGTTGTTCTTTCTCCAGCTCCTTTAGGTGTAGGCTTAGGTTGTGTATTTGAGACCTTTCTTGTTTCTTGAGAAAGACTTGTACCGCTATATATTTTCCTCTCAGGACTGCCTTTGTTGTGTCCCACAGATTTTGAAACATTCTGTTTTCATTATCATTTGTTTCCATGAATTTTTTTCAATTCGTCTTTAATTTCCTAGTTGACCCATTCATTTTTTAGAAGGATGCTGTTTAGTCTCCATGTATTTGGTATCTTTCCAAATTTCCTCTTGTGATTGAGTTCTAGCTTCAGAGCACTGTGGTCTGAAAATATGCAGGGAATGATCCCAATCTTTTGATACTGGCTGACAACTGATTTATGACCCAGGATGTCGTCTATTCTGGAGAATGTTCCATGTGCACTAGAGAAGAATGTGTATTCTGTTGCTTTGGGATGGAATGTTCTGTGATATATTCTGGAGAATGTTCCATGTGCACTAGAGAAGAATGTGTATTCTGTTGCTTTGGGATGAAATGCTCTGAATATATCTGTGATGTCCATCTGGTCCAGTGTGTCATTTAAGGCCTTTATTTCCTTGCTGATCTTTTGCTTGGATGATCTGTCCATTTCAGTGAGGGGAGTGTTAAAGTCCCTTACTATTATTGTATTATTTTTGATGTGTTTCTTTGATTTTGTTATTAATTAGTTTATATAGTTGGCTGCTCCCACGTTGGGGGCATAGATATTTAAAATTGTTAGATCTTCTTGTTGGACAGGCCCTTTGAGTATGATATAGTGTCCTTCCTCATCTCTTATTATAGTCTTTGGCTTAAAATCTAATTGATCTGATATAAGAATTGCCACTCCTGCTTTCTTCTGATGTCCATTAGCATGGCAAATTCTTTTCCACCCCCTCACTTTAAATCTGGAGGTGTCTTCGGGCTTAAAATGAGTTTCTTGGAGGCAACATATAGATGCGTTTTGTGTTTTTATCCATTCTGATACCCTATGTCTTTTGACAGGGGCATTTAGCCCATTAACATTCAGGGTAACTATTGAGAGATATGAATTTAGTGCCATTGTATTGCCTGTACGGTGACTGTTACTGTATATGGTCTCTGTTCCTTTCTGATCTACCACTTGTAGGCTCTCTCTTTGCTTAGAGGACCCCTTTCAAGATTTCCTGTAGAGCTGGTTTGGTGTTTGCAAATTCTTTCAGTTTTGTTTGTCCTGGAAGCTTTTAATCTCTCCTTCTATTTTCAATGATAGCCTAGCTGGATATAGTATTCTTGGCTGCATGTTTTTCACGTTTAGTGCTCTGAAAATATCAAATTAGAAGAGATCCAAAATCGTGAGGGGGAGAAAGGGGATAAAAAGAGGTTCAAAAAGGAAGAAAGAAAATAAAAGAAAAAAAAAAGAAAAGAATTTTAAAAAAGAAAACGAATAAAGAAAAATATAAAAAAGAAAAATATATATATTAGATAAATTAGTTAAAAAACGTTAAAAAAGAAAAGGATAAAAGTAAAAAAAAAAATTTACCAGAAGGCGAGAAAAAAAAACAAAAAAGAAAAAAGAAAAAAATTAAATTAATTGCAAGACTAAAAAACATCACAGGGAGAAAGCCATGAGTTCCATGCTTTGCTTTCTCCTCTTCTGGAATTCTGCTGCTCTCCTTGGTATTGAAACTGCACTCCTTTGTAGGTGAACTTGGTCTCGGCTGGATTTCTTGTTGATCTTCTGGGGGAGGGGCCTGGTGTAGTGATTCTCAAGTGTCTTTGTCCCAGGCAGAATTGCACCACCCTTACCAGGGTCGGGCTGAGTAATCCGCTCAGGTTTGCTTTCAGGAGCTTTTGTTACCTGAGCGCTTTCCATAGAGTTCCAGAGGACGGGAATACAAATAGCAACCTCCTGGTCTCTGGCCCGGAGGAGCCGAGAGCCAGGGGCCCCACTCCTCAGTGCGCCCTCAGAGAACAGCGCCCAGTTACTCCCATCTGCCTGACCTCCGGCCGCGCTCCGAGCTCACCGAGCCTGCGACCGGTTCAAGGTAACACCGAGCTGCGAGCTCACTGTCGGCTGTCTCTGTAGCCGGCTTTCCCGTTCCAATACCCGCAAGCTCTGCGACACTCAGACACCCCCGATCCTTCTGTGACTCTGAGGGACCTGAGGCCACGCTGACCCCGCGTGGGCTTCGCCCCGGTTTAGCCTCTGGAGCGATGTCCCTGAGCGGAACAGACTTTTAACTTAAAAGTCCTGATTTTGTGCTCTGTTGCTCCGTCGCTTGCCGGGAGCCGGCCCCTCCCCCCGGGGTCTATCTTCCCCTCGCTTTGGATTCACATCTCCGCCAGTCCTACCTTTCAGAAAGTAGTTGTTTTTCTGTTTCCATAATTGCTGTTCTTCTTCTCTTCAATCTGCCGATGGGTTTGCAGGTGTTTGCAATCTTTAGATAAGCTATCTAGCTGATCTCCGGCTAGCTGAAGTAGTCTCAGCCTGCTACTTCTCCGCCATCTTGACTCCTCCCCCTGGGATGGAATGTTCTGAATAAATCTGTGATGTCCATTTGGTCCAATGTGTTATTTAAGGCCTTTATTTCCTTCTTGATCTTTTGCTTAGATGGTCTGTCCATTTCAGTAAGGGGAGTGTTAAAGTCCCCTACTATTGTCGTATTATTGTTGATGTATTTCTTTGATTTTGTTATTAATTGGTTTATATAGTTGGCTGCTCCCATGTTAGGGACATAGATATTTAAAATTGTTAGGTCTTCTTGTTGGACAGACCCTTTGAGTATGATATAGTGTCCTTCCTCATCTCTTATTATAGTCTTTGCCTTAAAATCTAATTGGTCTGATATAAGGATTGCCACCTTAGCATTCTTATGTCCATTAGCATGGTACATTGTTTACCACCCCCTCACTTTAAATCTGGAGGTGTCTTCGGGTCTAAAATGAGTTTCTTGTAAGCAGCATATTGATTTTTTTTAATCCATTCTGATACCCTGTGTCTTTTGATTGGGACATTTAGCCCATTAACATTCAGGGTAACTATTGAGAGATACGAATTTAGTGCCATTGTATTGCCTGTAAGGTGACTTTTACTGTATATTGTCTCTATTCCTTTCTGATCTACTACTTTTAGACTCTCTCTTTGTTTAGAGGACCCCTTTCAATATTTCCTGTAGGGCTGGTTTGGTGTTTTCAAATTCTTTCAGCTTTTGTTTGTCCTGGAAGCTTTTTATTTCTCCTTCTTATTTCAATGATAGCCTAGCTGGATATAGTATTCTTGGCTGCATGTTTTTCTCATTTAGTGCTCTGAATATATCATGCCAGTTCTTTCTGGCCTTCTAGGTTTCTGTTGATAAGTCTGCTGACAAACTAATGTCTTTACCCTTGTATTTTACAGACTTCTTTTCCCGGGCTGCTTTCAGGATTTTCTCTTTGTTGCTAATACTTGTAAATTTTACTATCAGGTGATGGGGTGTGGACCTATTTTTATTGATTTTGAAGGGTGTTCTTTGCATCTCTTGGATTTTGATGCTTGTTCCCTTTGCCATATTAGGGAAAATCTCTACAATAATTCTCCCCAATATACCTTCTGTTCCCCTCTCTCTTTCTTCTTCTTCTGGAATCCCAATTATTCTAATGTTGTGTCATCTTATGGTGTCACTCATCTCTCGAATTCTCTCCTTGTGGTCCAGTATTTGTTTGTCTCTCTTTTGCTCTGCTTCTTTATTCTCTGTCATTTGGTCTTTTATGTCACTAATTCTTTTATCTGTCTCATTTATCCTAGCAGTAAGAGCTTCCATTTGTGATTGCACCTCATTAATAGCTTTTTTATTTCAACTTGATTAGATTTTAGTTCTTTTATTTATCCAGAAAGGGCTTTTATCTCTCCAGAGCGGGTTTCTCTAATATCTTCTATGCCTTTTTCAAGCCCATCTAGAACATTGAGAATCATCATTCTGAATTCTAGATCTGTCATATTACCAATGTCCTTATTAATTAGGTCCCCAGCCTTTGGTACTGCCTTTTGTTCTTTTTTTCTTTTCTTTTTTTGGTGAGTTTTCTGCCTTGTCATTTTGTCCACATAAGATTTGCTTTCTCCTCCTCTGGAATTCTGCTGGTCTCCTTGGTAAGTGAAGTTGGTCTTGGCTGGGTTTCTTGTTGATCTTCTGGGGGAGGGGCCTGTTGTAGTGATTCTCAAGTGTCTTTGCCGAGGCAGAATTGCCCCGCCCTTATCAGGTGCCAGGCTGAATAATCCGCTTGGGTTTTCTTTTGGGAGCTTTTTCTCCTTGAATGCTTTCCATAGAGTTCTGGAGGACAGGAATGATAATGGCGGCCTCCCAATCTCCGGCCCAGAGGAGTCGAGAGCTCGGGATCCCACACCTCAGTGCGCCCTCAGAGAAAGTGCCCAATCACTCCTGTCTCCCTGACCTTTGGTCATGCTTGGAGAAGAGTGCTCAATCTCTTGTGCTTAGAGTAAAGCCCTCAGTCGCTTCTTTCTCTCTGGCCCCCAGCCACACGCTTGGAGAAACGTGCTCAGTCACTCTATCTCCCTGGCCTCTGTCTGTGCTCCGAGCTCACCCAGACTGTGCCTGGTTCAAGGTAACCCCGAGTTGAGAGCTCACTCCTCGGCTTTGTCACTGTAGTCGGCTTCCCCGCTCTTATACCTGTGAGCTCTGTGACACTCAGACACCCCCAGTCCTTCTGTGACACCACAGGACCTGGGGTTACACTGACCCCATGTGGGCTTCCCCCCCAGTTTAGTCTCTGGAGCAATGTCCCTCAGTGAATGGGGAGACATTTGACATAGGCCTATTTCCCTGGCAGACTAAGTTATTGAAGAAGACATTTATTCAATTTACATTTTCTATCCATTTCTGTTGGTGTCTCTATAGCATGTCTCTTCAAATGTCTGTGGAGTGGTCCTTGACATTTACAAAAAAGCTGCAGGAGAGAAGTACAAAGGCAGTCAACATGTGCCAGACCAGCTCTCTGAAGAAAGAGTTAATGAACTCACTGGTCCCTGGGGAGTTTGAGGGGTTCTCAAGTGGGGAGTCTAAACAGCATTAAATTGCTCTCCTCAAACCTGTCAAGACACTCACCAGTAAGAACAAGAAGGTCTGAGACAGGGGTGTTTGGCCTTACAGTTTTTATCTTTTACAAACTTAATAGATAATTAAAGAAGTCTCACTGGGAAATACCAGAATTGGAGTGAGAAAACATGTTTTGCAGATTTGAAACATTCAAATCCAGCTCTTCAACAGATATATTTTTATCCCAATTTCTTCTATAAAATACAGGAGATAGTCATTAATATACAAGGTGGATCAAATGAGCATATGATAAAATGGAGGTGAAAGAACTTTAAAAGAAATATGTTTCCTCATAAACATATTAATATTTGATTTGTGATCTGGGTGAATGGAAATTAAGAATTTTAAATATGCAGAATGAGGAAAAAAAATTAAAAGAATACAAACAAGGTTGTTTTCTGCCTGAAGGTATCTTCTAGACCACGATACAGGCCGAAAAATACCAGGAAGCACACAGTGGTCTTGCTGAATTGAAAAGACATAAATTGGAATACAGGGAGTAATTGATGATTAAAAGTACCAGAAAGGAGTGACACAGAGAAACAGGTGTTGATACTAGTCATACTCTTGAGTTGGTTAATGAAACTTAAACTACACATGGATAAGGATCTGTAAGCCAAATGATTCCAAGTGGCATAAGATTGGGAAACATATGAATTCCAACCAGCCAGAACAGAAAAGTCCTTGCTGAATATTGGAACACTCAGTAGGAACTCTTGAAGGGTCATTCTTTAATATTAGGGAGAAAGTAGACCCAGAGTAAAACTGCATTAAACTCACTATAACAAAATTTAAAACAACCTCAAAAGGATTGAGCTGATCCACAAGTAACTAATCTTCCTGACAGAACAAAGTCCAACATAGTACAGACCAATACAAAACAAATCGAGTATTTTAAAAAAAAATGTACAATTCTAAATGTCTGTAATCAAAATAAATTACTTGGCATGTAAAGTAGGAAAAATGATTCATAAGTAGAAAATATATCAGTTAATAGAAATAGACTCAAAGATGACAAAGATGATAGATTTAATAGAAAATGATTTTAAGGCAGCTATTATGATTTGACTTAATCACATAAAAGTAAATGAACAATAGGCAAGGTAAATCAAAAGACATAAGGAAAACAAAGTTGAATTTCTAGTTTTAAAAAATCAGTATTTTGGGGCACCTGGGTGGCTCAGTGGGTTAAGCCTCTGCCTTCAGCTCAGGTCATGATCTCAGGGTCCTGGGATCAAGCCCCGCATCAGGCTCTTTGCTCAATGGGGAGCCTGCTTCCTCCTCTCTCTCTGCCTGCTTCTCTGCCTACTTGCGATCTCTGTCTGTCCAATAAATAAATAAAATCTTTAAAAATAAATAAATAAAATAAAAAATAAAAAATAAAAAAATAAAAAATCAGTATTTGAATTTAAAAAGTAATTAGATGGGATTACCAACAGATTAGACACTACAGAAGAAAACACCAAAGAATTTTAAAGATAGATCAATAGGAAGTATCCAAGTGAAAGAACCAAAGTCATTACAGAACATTCTAACACAGGTATAACTGGTAATACCATAAAGAGAGAAGAAAGTTGGAGAACAGAAAAAAAAAAAAAAGACAAAAGAAATTGAAAAGATTGATGAAAAGTATATATCTACACATCAAAGAAGCTCAATAAAACTTAAAATAAAAATAAAACAAAACAAACCAAGTTAATTATAATGAAATTGCTAACAAATCAGTGTAAAAAGAAGATCTTAAAAATGTGCTAAGAAAACAAAATGCATTTGGTGAAGCAAGTTGTCATTTTATGAACTTCTTGTAGAAAGACAGATGGCAGGAATCTGCAGGGTGACTTTAGGACATTAGGTCGGACTCCAGTGAAGAATCATGGGGACTTCATCTTATACCTGAAAGAAAATGAATCCTGTTGCCAACCTCAGTGAATCTGGAAGAAGATTCTTCCAATCTTCCCCAGTCAAACCTCCAGATGAGAATGGGGTGTATACAACACCTTGAGAGTAGTCCAATGAGACCCTGAACATAGGCCCAATTAAGCTGTACCAAGACTCCTGACACAGAAAAGCTAAGAAATAATAAATGGACATTATTATATACCACTAAGTTTGCTATAACTTATTATGTATTATATAAATATGATATCCCTGGCACTTGATACATAAGAGGAATGATTAAAATATAGAAAAACAAGTATTTTCTTCTTTATATAAAGCTTTGTGTTCAAGACTATTTTTCACAGTAATGTTTGGAGAAAGTCACTTTGGGGTGCAACATTGTTCATTGACATTTTTGTCTATGTGGTAGCCACTTTTCCTTTATTGTGATAATAAGGAATTTTGCCTTAATGGATATACAGGTGTCAAGGTAACATAACACATAGTTGGATAAATAACATCCAGCTTCTCTGTTCACAGTGATTTCCCCTAATATATTTCTGAAATGTTAGGTGTTATTATTATTGTTGTCTCTATTAAGGCAATGTCTGAGGAAAGAGATGGTGAATTTTTCTAGTCTCAATAACCAGTCCAACCAAATTGACCTCCTTTAAATTCAAGCAGAAGTGCATTTTATAAGAAGCATGTATACCTTCATTTGCCCTGGGGAAACTTAAATAGCTAAATCCTCTGTAATGTTTCTCTATACATAATGAGATTATTAAGCAGCTCAGGCAGTCTCTAACCTAGAAGAAATTCCCAAATGATAAGACTAAACTTTCCATTGCTCATTTTGAGTAAGTCATCTCTAATCAGTCACTGAATGAACAGACATAATGAGTTCCTACTCTGGGTCAGGTATTCTATTATTAGAGGCACAATGACGACCAAAATATCACCTCAATCCTCAGGGTGCTTACAAAATGTCTGGAGTGAAAAAATATACAGGATTAGAACACTTCTTTGTTGGAAAACATCAAATCATAGGAGAATCAAAATTATATGTTAAAATCAAGAAGGATGGGAACTCAATTATTGAGTCATTCCTGTGCACCTGAAACCCTCCAGGGAGTTTTTCAACACCATCTGATTATCATGACACATTTTATTAGTCCATGCAACAAAGGCTCAAAGAATTGAAGTGACTTTCCCAAAGTTACATGCCTTATAATGTGTAGACTCAGGATTAGTTCTTAGATTTGCCAGCCCCAAAATTCATTTTTTTATCTAATCACAATACTCAGATTCTACTCTCTGAGATAATAGTAGTAATCCAATCTCATGAAGCTTCCAGTGACCCTTTGTGGAGGTCTTCCATGTACTTTTGCCCTTTGAACACCAAGCTTACTTTTTAAAGGTAAATCCAATATTCACAAACTATACTTTACCCTGTCATGAGAGATCCCCAATTCCTAATAATGAATGTTCCTTTAAGTAGTTCATGCGTGTATATACATTATGATTAAGAATATGACATGTGTTGGAGGGGATGTGGAGAAAGGGGAACCCTCTTATACTGTTGGTGGGAATACAAGTTGGTGCAGCCTCTTTGGAGAACAGTGTGGAGATTCCTCAAGAAATTAAAAATAGAACTTCTCTATGACCCTGCAATTGCACTCCTGGGTATTTACCCCAAAGATACAGATGTGAAAAGAAGGGCCATCTGTACCCCAATGTTTATAGCAGCAAAGAACCAAGATGTCCTTCAACGGACAAATGGATAAGGAACATGTGGTCCATATACACTATGGAGTGTTATGCCTCCATCAGAAAGGATGAATACCCAACTTTTGTAGCAACATGGATGGGACTGGAAGAGATTATGCTGAGTGAAATAAGTCAAGCAGAGAGAGTCAATTATCATACGGTTTCACTTATTTGTGGAGCATAACAAATAGCATGGAGGACATGGGGAGTTAGAGAGGAGAAGGGAGTTGGGGTAAATTGGAAGGGGAGGTGAATCATGAGAGACTATGGACTCTGAAAAACAATCTGAGGGCTTTGAAGTGGCGGGGGGGTGGGAGGTTGGAGTACCAGGTGGTGGGTATTATAGAGGGCACAGATTGCATGGAGCACTGGGTGTGGTGAAAAATAATGAATACTGTTATGCTGAAAATAAATTTAAAAATATGGAAATAAAAAAAGAGGAAAAAAAAGAATATGATGTTCTCATGTTTTTCTCCATTGGGGAAGAAATTTTTTTATATAATTTTCAGCACACATTTAGTATCTACATATCCCCTCTTGGTTTATGGGAAAATACAGGTACTGTGGTGGGAAGGGTGATGTTATTCTACTGGCACAATTCTGGAAAATCACCTTGTCACTTGAACTCAGAGGCATCTGACAGGTTTATGTTAGTAACTAAAGCCTGTAGAGTGCTAGTAAAAATAGTCCATGGTGGTGAGTACCAATAGCACCATGGATAAGTAACAAAAGCCCACCACAGTCAAAGTCAAATAAAAATGAATCTGACCTTGGGTAAGAAGAAACTTTATTTGGGAAACAAAACACAAAGCAAAACAAAACAAAACTACTGCAATCGGGAAAGAGGGTCTGTTGCAGTGGAAGAATACTCCAACCCTATAAGTATCTCAAAGTTCAAGCAGAAATGACTTTTCTTTCATGGGGATGATTAAACAGGCTAGAAAAAGACCAGTGTAGGGGAATTTGATGAACAGGCAGCATAATTGGATAAGTGAGCAAGAAATATCTTTGTCTGTAGTTAGCCAATTTTCTGGAGGAGCCATTACGAGGAAGTTGTTCCATGTTTCAATGTCAATTTAAAGTTCTAATGTTTGTTTAAGCTTAACAGTGGGACAGAATTCAGGGGCCCTGTAGAAGGAGAAAAGTCTAACTAAAGTTTGGTGAAGTCAAATTAGGGAACATTTTGTCCAGATTGGTCAATGTGCACAAACAATTGAGGTAATTATTTATGCCACAAGAGTGATACTTCACAGGGCCTCTGTCTTGTTATTGGTTTAAAAAAAAATGAACTCATCTTTGAGTCTTATCTAAGTCACATGCAGAAGATGGTTCTTGGGATGGAGCTGGATTCAGAACACAAAAAGTGGGGAATTTCTTGGCTATAGCTCTTCTCTAGGAAGCACAGGGCTCAGAGAAAGTTCCACACTGTCAATGAGCATAATGAGCCTGCCAAGATGAGTAATAGAAACCTCTGGGTAGTACCTACAGCTTCTGAGGTGAGTCCAAGAAGCACATGGTGATGGACAAGCGGCATTTGTGCACAGAGAATATACACACATGGAATCAGAGCTACAGACGACCTAGGATGTTTGGAACATAGAAGGAGATCAGAAGTGCACATACAACTCTGCCCAGCCCATCTCTTGAGTCTGATCTTCTTCCACTGCCACGGCAAAATCTTTCCTACAAATTTGTTTTCCTCTCATTTTGTAACAAATCACATCTTACAGTTTCACGCATTAAAAACATTTTCTTATTAATAAGAAATAACTCCTCTCTCCTCTATTAAGAAGCTCCTTTTTCTTTATGTCTTATTAAGTCTTCCCCATCCTTCCAGCCTGTATTAACTGCCACCTCCTTTTTGGTCCCATTGATCTTTTCATTTATGTCTAGTGGGCATTAATTTTATTATATGGGAAACATCTGTAACCTATTGTTTTTATGACTAAATCCTGAGACCTACTGAAGAAGTGCCGGTCTTCAACTTCCTTGATATCTAGCACTACTCTACAAAGTGCCCGACATCACAGTGTGTGCTAAGCAAATGTTTGCTGAGGTGCATCTCCTGAATTAAGACATGTGTATTGAGAGCTAAAGGTCCAGACCTGCTTTCTGTTCATGTTTTGTTCTTCCATCCTGGTGAGTTGGCATATTCTCAGTGATTTTGTTGAAATTATTTAGACTATAACTGTTGAATTCTAATTTTTCCATGTATTATCTATGTATATTCAGTTAAAATATTTAAGCTTTCCAAGATCTATTTTCCTCAGCTATGGTAAGAATAACACTACTTACATGAAACAGAGTACATAGTAAGAGCATTCAAGTTCCAGTTATGACCTGTTTAACAAATACTAGTTGTTTTATTAGGGTGGTGGTATGTTTTCCTGCTGGTGTCTCTAGAACAGCCTATAACAAGTAATTCAGATTTCCAGGGGAAAATGATCTCTAGCTAAGAAAATGACAATTATAGAAAAAGGCCTGGCCATATTTTTAATTTGGGGGGGGGGTGGTGGATCTCCACACTGTTTCCCAAAGTGGCTGCACCAACTTGCATTCCCACCAACAGTGTAAGAGGGTTCCTCTTTCTCCACCTTCTCTCCAACATTTGTTGTTTCCTGTCTTGTTAATCTTTACCATTCTATCTGGTGTAAGGTGTTATATCAATGTGGTGTGGTTTTGATTTTAATTTCCCTGATGGCTAATGATGATGAACAGTTTTTCATGTGTCTACTAGCTATTCATATATTTTCTTTGGAGCTACCCTAAGACCCTGCAATTGCACTACTGAGTATTTACCCCAAAGATACAGAAGTAGTGAAAAGAAAGGCCATATATACCCCAATGTTCATAGCAGCAATGTCCATAATCGCCACACTGTGGAAGGAGCCAAGATGCCCTTCAGCAGACAAATGGATAAAGAAGAAATGGTCCATATATACAATGGAGTATTTTCCCTCCATCAGAAAGGATGAATACCCAACTTTTGTATCAACATGGGCAGGGCTGGAGGAGATTATGCTGAGTGAAATAAGTCAAACAGAGAAAGTCAATTATCATATGGTTTCACATACTTGTGGAGCATAAGGAATATCATGGAGGACCTTAGGAGAAGGAAAGGAAAAGTGAAAAGGGGGAATCAGAGGGGGAGATGAACCATGAGAGACTGTGGGAGGGGATGGGGGATGGGTAAGTCTGGTGGTGGGTATTCAGGAAGACACATATTGCATGGAGCACTGGGTGTGGTACATAAACAATGAATCTTGGAACACTGAAAAAATAAAATTCTTAAAAAAAAAAAAAAAAAAGAAAGAAAGAAAGAAAGAAAGAAAAAGGGCTGGCCAGACGTCAAAAGATCTGGGCTATTGTCCCTGCCATACCTCATCATCATGCAACCTAAGCTAATTATGTAACCTGAGAAATGTAAAGAAAATCAAGCCTAATTCTTTGTGTCTAAATAATTTTAGAGGATAAAATACTTTGAGGGCAAAAGATTATCTTATTGAAATATGCTTACATAAATATTATCAAAATTTTTTTTGATTAAAAGTGTTAAATTGCCTATTTACTTTGCCCCCAAGTCATTTGATTTTAAACATATAACTCTCTCTTAGAAACAGCTAGTAATTATAAATAAACATTTAAAAAAGTAAATAATTTATGCAGTAAAAAAAAAAACATGCTACTATCCCTTTATGATTCATTCAAAGAAATCATTGATTTTTTCCCCACAGTTGGCTAATTGATTTTAAGTAATTAGTCAGTGCAAGAAACATCTAACTAGTTAGTTAGCTTACTATGCAATGTTTCTCAATACTGCTCCCTTGAAAATCATTAAAATGCAGATTTATAGCCTCCAATGTACTGCAAAAGTAACAGCCAAAGAAGGCCAAGGAATTTCTATTTTTATAAAGAAAATAAAAGTGTAGAGAAGAGATATTCAGGAAATAGATTCTGAAAAACTGGTTCTTTGGAAATCATTTGTTTTACTTATTTTAACTTATTGTACCACTTAGGGGAAAAAAATTATATATCTAACTTTAAAATACCCATATTCTGGGGCATCTGGCTCAGTGGGTTAAAGCCACTGCCTTCGGCTCAGGTCATGGTCTCAGGGTCCTGGGATTGAGGCCCGCATCGGGCTCTCTGCTCAGTAGGGAGCCTGCTTCTTCCACTCTCTCTCTCTGCCTGCCTCTCTGCCTACTTGTGATCTCTGTCAAATAAATAAATAAATCTTTAAAAAAATACCCATAATTTTACTACTTGTAACCATTATTAATAATTTCATAATCCACCTTGCCCTAAAGTTCACACACACACACACACACACACAGATATACACACATTTCCAAAACAAAGATGTGTTAATCCACACAACATATGCATATTGAGTGTCTACTGTGCTTCAGGCACCATGCTTGGAAAGATAATATCCATGGTATGTGATTTCTCTGAAAAGAGTGGGGAAGATGGAATATTAATGAAATAATTACCCAAACAGAGGCGTGATTACTAAATGATAATCAGCAAGAAATTCACACATTATTCTGGGAACATATAAGAGAGAGATTTGACTCAGGCTGTAAAGAAATTTTCCCTGAGAAAGTAATATTTTGAGCAAAGTGTGAAAGAGGAAAAGACTTATGCTATAATAAGGGTAGAGAGAGTGATGCCAGAAGACACAGCCAGAACTAGAGGCAGGAATCAGACCACACAGGCTGTTGCACAAATGTGGACACTTACACTGTCTTCCCAAAGCAATGGGGGGAACACTGGGTTGTTTTAAGCAGGGAAGAAACAGTCAGTTATATATGGTTTCAGTATCAAAAATTTTGTTAAAGGTAATCCAGAATGGATAAGGGAGACCAAACTGCAATAGTTGAGGAGAAGCAGAGACATACCTTCATCTAGAGCCAATGAAGTTGGGGAACATATCATGAGATGAATCAAGAGCTGCCACAAATAATATCCACAGGCCTTGGTATACAATAGACATGAGGGGTAAGAATGAGGTAAGTGTGGAAGTGGGTCACACAATGGGTAGACTGGGTGATTTTTAGAGGTGGAAAACACTAGATCTGACCTAGATTAGAGCAGAAGAAGGTCACAGGAATATCAGTGTTTGATGTGTTGACTCCACTATGCCATTGAGACATGCATGTGACAGGTCACATATGAGTTAGATCTGAAACTCCACAGTTTGGGGTAGAAATGTAAATTTAGGGATCATCTGGGAAAAGAAAGATAGGTTTTAAAAATTTGGGCATTGATGAGATGGTTTAGAAGAGAGAAAAAATATAAGGGGAAGTATATGGTGTAATGTACAAAAGGCATGACTAAGACATTTACAAAAGGATGAGATCAAATGGTCAATAAGAGTATAATAGTATGTCCAATTCCATCGTAATTTAAAAAAAATAAAGTAAAAGTGGAAAACTTCTTTATTCCAACCACACTGTCAGATAGAAAGCAGGGTAAAGTCAAGTATTGGTAAAGGCACAGGCAGACAGAAATTGCCATGGAAATGAACACACATAACCTTTCTGGCTATCAATTTAGTACTATGTAGTGAAATCAAGAGTGCATATGTTTATAAATGAGAAATCCCACCCTTACATATTTAATCTAGGTCCATTACAGTACATTTACAATGAAAGTGCAACATTTCTTTTGGTAGCCAAGAACTTTTCGCCAACTCACCTGTTTGTGACTAGGGAAACATGTAAATAAAAGGTAGTAGATGTCCACTATGGATTATATATGACAGTTAAAGATAACACCTAGATAGGTGTCTGCCCATATGGGGAATTCATAAAAATAGATGTTTGTAAAGCTGGTGCTGTGGCAAGGGATAAACATAAATTATTTTAAAAGGCAAGCAGTGAACAAAAATAAGTACTATGAGAAGTCAAATAAATGAAGTCTGAAATCTGCCCAATGAGTCTGGTGACAAGATTCAATGTCACCTTATTGTTCACCTTACTGGGAATTGTTTCCAAAAAGTGAATAAAGCAGAATTCAATGGCTCAAACTGATAACAATGATATAGGTTGGATAAAATCCCAAAAGATCAAAAATTATGCTGCTATACACATTCATACAAAACATACGTGCATGTTTGCATGTTTTCTGTGCATGTGTGTGTGTTTGGAAGTAGTGATGCGACATATTTGGAAGTATCCTGGTTTTTATAAGTTTTATTTCATCATATTCAAGTTTTTTTCATCATTGCTGGTTTTTTTCTCTTGGAAAAAACGTAAATAAAATTAAGACCAAAGTCATTATATACACATATGGATGACTTCGAGACTTTAAGAAAAGGAGAAATTAATTCTGATAAGGGGCATTTGCAGATGAGGAGGCATTGGAAGGACCTTGAGAGGCAAGTAAGACATACTTATCCATCTCCTGGGTGGAATTACTCTTCATCTTCATTTTAGAACTCTGAAAGTTTCTGCGTGATGTACATCTCTAAGGCTGAATTTTCTCTCAGCCCATAGCCATGGGGATGGAAGAGGAAGCCAGTTCCAATCAGAAGAACACTGGTGTTAAGGATGGTTCCTGGCCGGGAGTGTTGCATTTCTCACATTAGTACAAGAGAAACCTAAGAGTCACTACTCCATCAGGAACACTTCCTGGGCTGAGCCATTAGTGTAAGTCATTTAAAACAAAGAAACACTCTGAAAAACATTAGATTTTTAAACTAGAAATGTAGACTTTGGTGGGATAAGGTTCTAGCAAATGGGAATAAATCAGGAAGACTTTTCACACTCAACTTGCAGTTGACTTTACTTCTAGGCTCACAGGCCTGAAGATACAGTTTTATAATAAGTTCCCAATTTATCAAGCGGAAACAATACATCTCAGATGCATACCAAATGATTCATTACTGCTGACTGTTATTATTAAGGATTCATCCCAAGGATGAATGCTCCTATTACAGTGAATGATGGAACACAATAAATAATTACTTCCCAGTTACCTTTGACGAAATATGTCAGCCAAGTATGTTTTGAACTCCAATACCTTAATTTTATTACTTATTAATTTGTGGAAGTTATTAGTTAGGATGGGCTCCCCTAAAATTAGTGTTATTTAATACGCCTAATCTGGATAATTATTGATTATATTTTGACCCAGTGTTGAAAACAACTGAATTGCTGAAACACAGGCATGATTTACGTCCACATGAAAGTTAAGACATGGCAGTGTCCACTGTGGGTCCTGTATCTGAAAAACTGGGTGTGTGACTTTTTTGTTAATCTCCTTCTCTGTCAATGAAATGTAAGATCTGAGAGGAAAAAAAAAATCACAGGTTTTTTTGCTCATAATTTTGTCTCCGGTGCTAGTATGGTATCCAGCAAGTATTATTTTGAATGAAAAAGTAAATCAAAGGCAAAACTTATGCCATAAAGCCTTGAATTTTTGAAGGGATGGAGACACAGGGATAGGTGTAGGGGATTTCTTACAACAAAATTCTTATCTTAGATTAAGGATAGAACTGGGGTGGGGGAAGGCAGAATATGGAGGCAGTGGGAAGAGAAGTGATTAATATCTTTAAGAGTGACCAGATAAGATTTCAAGCATATTATTGTCTTGTTGGGACCCCAGGCATATAAGCTATAATGTAATAAACTAAACACAGTGGTATTCATAGTTGATGTATTATTTTTGCCATATTATAACCATATTATAACCTTGATTAAGCACTGCATTAGTTTCAATTACACTGTTCAAGCAAATAAACTATAGAATGTCAGTGGCTGATAGAAGGTTATTTTCTTGTACATAATTCTACATTGTTGTTTCCCTGGTTAGCAGGTTGCTTTATTCTCAAGGTGACTCAGGGAACCTGTTTCCATCATCCTGTGACTCCACCATCACGTGCTCTTGAATTCTCCATCCAGTAGGCAGAGGGGGGTGAGAGAGGAAAAACCTCAACAGCTTCTTAGAGTCACTAGCCCTGAAGTGACACCCATGACTTATGCTCACACTTTTTTTTTTTTTTTTTACTAGAATGCAAACATGTTCATTAACGACTACAAGGAAGATTTTTTAAATGGTCTTGTTAAGGTAACTGTCTTTTAAAGGCAGCTTTATAGTCTGGAGTTGGGGGCATGGCAATTTAATTACTAGCTTGCTTCCTTTGCTACATAATCAAAGCAAGAGTCCTGGTCCCTTATACACATTATTTCACATAATCCTAAAAACAATGCCTTGCAATAAGAAGTTTACTGATTTTAAGATAAGGAATTGGCAAATAAAAAGGTCAAGTAACTCTCTAAAACAGAGAGAGAGAGTGAGAAAGTGTTAAACCTTCCTCAAAGTTCCATATATATTCTATATATTTCTATGATACCATTGCCTCCTTTTCTATGTGTTTTAAAGAAAATAATACATAAAGCATGCAGCGACAGGACCAGGAACATGAAGAATAAATAAATACGTGCCATCTATTATTTCATTGTTGCATGCAATGCAAGATAAGTGATTTTTCTCTAGATTGTTAGCTGCTGGAGCTTTCAGACCATGTCTCAAATGCATTTGCAACTTCAATATATAACATGAATCTTGCGGCAGAAACCATTAGCTGTCTACTAAAATCTTATATTTATTTCCCCCTCCTGGACAAACAGCTATATTTACATTTCCCAGCCTCCTTTGCAGTTAGGGGTAGCCATGTGACCAAGCCCTCTCCTGTAATATGTAAAAGGAAACTATTTGTGCCCTTCTCAGGCCTGATCCATTAAAAAACAAACAAACAAACAAAAACAAAGACAAAACAACAACAACAACAAAAACCCAAGACTTTAATGTATTCTTCCAGGATATTTCTGGAGAAATTTTCATACTCCACCTGACAACAGTGTTAACGTTCAGGTAATCTGGGAAGCCAGCTGGTAAAGATAGCAGAGCAGCTGTGAATGGCATAGAGGACTGAATCTTTCCCTGGACTGCTAAGTGAGACATAAATCAACTTCTTGTTCTTCAGCATCTAAAATTTTGGCTTTATTTATTATTACCACTTGGCCTATAGTAACTATTACAATCATGACGATAGAAGGTGGCGGAGCATGAGTTTTGGAAAGAAATGTAAGACTTCACTAACTTGCTGAGGTTAACCTCTCATGAGCAACAGAGATTAAAATCAAATTCAGTTCTACCTGATACAAATCTGTTGATCCTCTGTATATTATGTCTCTCACATGTCTTTAGTTCTTATACTACTGTTTTCCACAAGTCTGTGCTCTTTAGAATCATCAAGAAGGAAAATATGACTTTGGTGCTAATTTAATCTTTTTTCATGGCAGAACCAATGCTTAGTCTGACTGGTATTTTTTTTAAATTTTTTTTAAAAAATATTTTATTTATTTATTTGACAGAGAGAGATCACAAGTAGGCAGAGAGGCAGGCAGAGAGAGAGAAAGAGAGGAGGAAGCAGGCTCCCCACTGAGCAGAGCCCAATGTAGGGCTCGATCCCAGGACCCTAAGATCATGACCTGAGCCAAAGGCAGAGGCTTTAACCCATTGAGCCACCCAGGTGCCCCAGTCTGATGGGTCTTAATAGTGAGGTTCCATTCCAAACTCCTTCAAAGGCTGAAGTGAGGGCAGCTAGCTATTTTATGTCTCTCCAATTTTATTTACAATAAAAAAATTTCACTCCTCCCAAGAAAGATGAAGGACATATGGCTAAGATGTATAGCTTTTGTTAGATAAGAGCATAAATAGTGATTTTGCTAATAAATTGAAGGAGGATGCTAGTTTAAAGACTGTTGGTCACATTTGAAGGATGGTATTTCCCTGCCTTGGTCTAACTGCTGGATAACTAACCCACCGTGGACAAGTTCTTTCCCTAAGTAAATTAGAGTAGAAATTTGATTTAATTCTATTCAACAAGAATCAAAAGAATTTTAACAACAATAATTAAAACAAATTTAATTCTATTCAACAAATACTTCTTTAGGGTTCATTGAATATGAATACATGGGAGAGGGACATAAATAAGGAATGATTTCTGCCTGGAGGGACATCCATTCTAGGAGATAATATAAGAACATTTTTAAGCACACACAGCTTAAATTATCTATGGAGTTTATAGGAGGAAGATATTACAGCATGGTAGATGGCACCATTTTTGGTGGAGTGGCAACAACAAGAATTGCCTTCTAGAGGAAATAACAAAATCTAGACGTATAACCTAGAGACAGCACCACAGAATGAAAAGGAGTTATAATTTAAGATGAAGAGCAAAAGCAAAAGCATGGAAGGGAGAGGAGCAAGAGTTCTCTTTAGGAAGAGAAAGGAGTTTAGGTGGCTTAAAAATGGGGCATATGAAGGAGTAATAAGAGGACTTTAAACATTGGCTGTCACAAAAATACAAAGGTGCATGTCTTCCAACATAAAATAATTTTAATTATAGTTTAGGAAGTCCGAGGGATCACTGAGTGCATTGATGATGGTGTCACTGTAAACTGGGGTGTATATATCTTATGGAATACTTATTTTATTCACCATCTGATATGCTGATATTCAGCATGCAAGAAGGATGGTAAATGTGTTGAGATATCAAATTGAACATCATAGAATATAAAGAGATTACACACAAAACATAGAAATACTTTCTAAAATAAAGAAAACTTTATTGTTTTGAAATGGCTCACTGCATCTTTCTAGAAATACTCATTTCACAACTGCTCTGTATATGACAGGTTTGTACCATTAGAGGAGGACTATATCTGGAGATGGAATATAAAATGGTGAAAAGTATTAATTGGGTGATTTTCAAGTTCTAGTTTCCATATCTTCTTTTCTAGGCAGTCATTATACCATCAATGGAATATTTGTCTGTATAAGCTGGATTGTACTATAATAACAATTGATCAAAATATTATTGGAGGTTATAGCAAAACAGGAGGAAAAAGAAAAGCTTATCTCTCCCCATAAAAACAAACAAAAACCAAAAAAATGTGATTCTGAGACTCTTTTACCTTTCAGAAACTTATGAAAACCATACATTGATTCAACTCCAGCCCAAGGTCTTCCCTGGTTTTATATTTTACTGGTCTTGTTATAAGCACTCACCTACTGTAACAGTAAGTCCCCAAGCTCCTGGTCCATTTCTATTTCCCTTTGTTTATTTTTTCTTTTTCTTTTTTTATGTGCTTTAAGTCAGGCCAATTCTTTCCTTTACTACTACTACTACTACTACTACTACTACTAATTTCTTCTTCTTCTTCTTCTTCTTCTTCTTCTTCTTCTTCTTCTTCATCTTCTTCTTCTTTTTGAGAGAGTGAACATGCACAAGAGTGAGCTGGTAGAGGGGCAAGGAGAGAGGGAGAGACACAATCTTAAGCAGACTCCCCACTGAACATGGAGCCAGACATGGGGCTTGGTCTCATGACCCAGAGATCATGACCTGAGCTGAAATCAAGAGTCAGATGCTTAACTGACTGAGCCATCCAGGCACCCCAACATCTCATAACTTGTCAAATACAACCAATAAGAAATATCACATAATATTATGTTTTAATATGTTTCTTCTTTTCCCTTCACATAAAAGTTTACTAGAAATAAGAACTCATACTAAAATTCTGTTTTAGACCTTTTGTTTGAATCATGGCATAGGCCATCTCTTTCTTGTTTTGTTTTTGCTTCTCCCTGCTAAGCACAACTTTAATCCTTGAAAATGGCACAAGATAAATCTAAATAGGAACTCTGAATGGTGAAAAGAAGGTAAGCTATTTTGAGACTTCAAGAATGGAAGAACAAAAAACACAACAATAAGGTATTTATTTATTTATTTATTTTTAAAGATTTTATTTATTTGACAGAGAGAGAGTGAGAGAGAGAAAGACCACGAGCAAGGGGGCGGGGCAGAGGGACATAGAGAAGCAGACTCTCTGCTGAGCAGGGAGCCTGAAACAGGGCTAAATCCCAGGACCCCAGGATCATGACCTGAGCCAAAGGCAGACACTTAACTGAGCCCACCAGGTGCCCCGCCCCCAAAAAAAACAGGGTATTTAGAGCCCTGTATCCAAGAGAGAAGTCTATTCAGACATGGTATTTCCAGGTCCCTACTTCAGAAAGAGAAAGTAATCCAGGTGGGCTCATTTTTTTTCCAAATTAAACATGAGAGGTGTGTGTGTGTGTGTGTGTGTTGTTGTTGTTGTTTGTTTGTTTTGTTTTACCAAGGCAGGCTTTTATTCAAGGAAAATAAAGTTGTCTTAGAGAATATATTGGATGGCCATTAGATTTTTATTATTATGTTCAGTTAGTCGACGTGTAGTACGTGGAGCATGAGTCTTTCTGAGAGCATAGGTAAATGTGACACCTACCAGAATTAAACAGCCAAGGGAGATCTTCTCCTTCCCTCATAGATCTAAGGCTCCCCTCTTCCACCTTAGACAAGCTGATGGAACAGGAAAAAGAGACTCAGACACACCAAGTGTCCTGGTACAGCAAGCCTCTTTTTCCTCAATAGCTTATTCCACTGAGCTGGGATACACCAGTAGAGAGAGCCCACCATAGCTACCACTCAGTGGAAGATACATGATGGGGACCTGGCCTGATAGTATCAGCAGGGATCAGAGGGAGCCCAGCAGCACCAGATATACCAGGCAAACAAAAATAATGCTTCAGAAGCTCCAAAAATAGTTGTTGGAAGCTATGAGTAGAGGGAAATGATCTCAACTTGGTAAAAAGCATATACACAAAATCCTGCAATTAACATTATACTTAACAGTAAAACACTGAATGCTTTTCCTCAAAAATTATAAAGAAAAAAAAAGATACCTATCCTTTTTTATTCTTATTCATCATAGTGCTAGAAGTTATTTCCAGCCTGTACCATAAAATAAGAAAAATGGGAAAAAGACATACATATTGTAAAAGAAGGAATAAAGGTACTCCTATTTGTAGAGGACATAAGTGTCCATGGAGAAAATCCCATGGAGTCCATACAAAACTCTTAGAAGTAATCAGTAAGCTCAACAATGTCATAGGATACAAGTTTACCACCAAAACCAGTTACACTCCTATCTACTAATAAAGAATGTGCTGTTCACAAAGCAAAAGTAATAACACAGTAACATTTACAATTACTCCAAAGAAAATTAATTACTTAAGCATGCTTGTAAAAACACCGATGCAAAGGATTACAAAATGATGATTAAAGAAATCAAAAAACACCAAAGTAAATGGACAGATAAACCTTATTTATGGGATGGAAGACTCAACATCATAAAGATTTCAATTCTGCCTAAAATGGATTTACAGGTTTAATACAATTCTTAACAAATACCAAGCAAAAATTTTCATGAGGATGCAGATAAGCTTATTCTAACGTTTATATGGAAAGGCTCAGGTCCTGGAATAACTAAAACATTTTTGACAAGGAAAGATAAAGTAAAAAGAAGTACTCTACTTATTATTAAGGCTTACAATATAGCCATAGTTATCAAGGTAATGTGATATTTGAGGGGAACAGACATGGTGAAATGGGACAGAATAGAAGATTCAGTAATATACCAAGGCAAATATGCTCAACTTGTCTTTGAGAAAGGCATAAAACACAAAGCCAACTCAACAAAGGTGTTTCCCCTCCTTCCCTTATGGGTCTAAGGCTCCTCTCTTCCACCAAGAGACAGTTAGCAAGTTGATGGAACTGGAAAAAAAAAAAAAAAAAAAAAAAGCAGAAAGGGAAGATAGTCTGCAGCAACTGGACCTCTGTCGGCAACAGAAAAATAAATAAATAAATAAATAAGAATAAAAAAAATAAAGAAAAAATAAAGAGAATATAAGCCTCATAACTTGCAAAAAAATGAATTCAAAAGAGTAACCTCTTCAACATTAGCTACAGCAACTTCTTTCAAGATATTCTCCAAATGCAAAGGAAACAAAAGTGAAAATAAACTTTTGGGACTTCAAGATCAAAAGCTTCTGCACAGCAAAGGAAACAGTCAACAAAGCAAAGACGGAATGGGAATAGATATTTGCAAATGACACTGGACAAAGGGCTGATGTCCAAGATCTACAAAGAACTCTTCAAATGCAACACACACAAAACAGATAATCATGTCAAAAAATGGGCTGAAGACATGAACAGACACTTCCCCAAAGAAGACATACAAATGGATAACAGACACATGAAAAAATGTTCATCATCATTAGCCATCAGGGAGATTCAAATAAAAACCACATTGAGATACCATCTTACACCAGTTAGAATGGCCAAAATCAACAAAACAAGAAAAAACAAGTGTTGGAGAGGATGTAGCGCAAGGGGAACCCTCTTGCACTGTTGGTGGGAATGCAAGTTGGTGCAGCCACTTTGGAAAACAGTTTGGAGATTCCTTAAGAAATTAAAAATAGAGCTTCCCTTTGACACTGCAATTGCACTACTGGGTATTTGCCCCAAGATGCTGATGTAGTGAAAAGAAGGATATCTGTACCCCAATGTTTATAGCAGCAATGGCCACAGTTGCCAAACTGTGGAAAGAACCAAGATGCCCTTCAATGGATGAATGGATAAAGAAGATGTGGTCCATATACACTATGGAGTATTGTGCCTCCATCAGAAAGTATGAATACCCAACTTTTGTAGCAACATGGATGGGACTGGAAGAGATTATGTTGAGTGAAATCAGCCAAGCAGAGAGAATCAATTATCATATGGTTTCACTTACCTATGGAGCATAAGGAATAGCACAGAGGACATTGGGAGATGGAGAGAAGTGAACTGGTGGAAATCGGGGAGGAGACAAACCATGAGAGTTTATGGACTCTGAGAAATGAACTGAGATTCTTGGAGGGGAGGGGGTTCGGGGGTTGGGTGGAACTGCTGGTGGGTATTATGGAGGGTATATATTGCACGGAGCACTGGGTGTGGTGCATAAACAATGAATTCTGGAACACTGAAAAGAAATAAAATAAAGATAAAAAAAGATTATAGACAATGTAAAATCAAACAGTATAAACCTTTTTATAAATAAGCATAGGAGGAAGGTCTTAGTTTATAGTGCCAAGCAAAGAATTCTTAGACTTAACATCAAGTGCACAATGCATCCAAAAAGAAAATTGAGATACTGGACTTCATTAAAATGAGACATTTTTACTCCATGAACTACCCCTTCACCATTCCTTGCCCTGTGCATCTATTCCATCTGGCTGTGGCTGAGTTAGATCTATTTGTAATAAACTGGCAATGCAGTAAGTAAAATGTTTGAGTTCTGTGAGCTCTCTGGCAAATTAAAGTAACCCAAGGAAGGGGGTTGTTGGAACTTGGAATCTATTGCTGATGGTTGGAAGCAGTAACCCAGGCTTCTGAAAGTCTGTATTGCCAGCGGGGGGAGTGGTCTTGAAAGACTGAACCTCACTTTGTGAGATCTAACTCTATCTTTAGGTAGACAATGTCAGAATTTAGTTAAATTGTAAAACACCCCGCTGCTGTTGCAGTTTCCTGGTAACGTGCAAAAGTCCCCTCCCACACACATCGTGATTGGGTCTCAGAACCCCCATTAAAGATGAACAGACAGTTCACCAATGCGTATATATGAATGGCAAAGAAAGGCATGAAAACCATCAGCATGAAAACAGCATCAGCCCTTGAAGAAATGCAAATTAAAGCTGAAATGATAAAGAGCTACGCATTGGTACATGCAACAGCTTGGAAGAATCTCTAGGGAATTATTTTGAGTGAAAAAGTAAGTCCCAGCAGGTTATATTTGGTATGTTTTTATTTGTAATAACAAAACTGTAAAAATGTAAGCCAGATTAATAGTTTGCAGGGGTTGGGGAAGAGGACTGAAGGGTGTGGGTGTAGCTATAAAAGAGCAAAATAGGGGATCCTCGTGGCATTGTGTTTTCAAAAACTGTAACGTGGTGGAGGAGATGCAAACACACATGCTGATGAAATAGTATAGACCTTAACACACACACACACACACACACACACGAGTAAAACTGGGGAAGTATGATTAAGAAGGGAATTGTATCAATGTCAATATCCTGGTTGTGTTATTATGCTATAATTTTGCAAAATGCTATGCTTGGGGAAAACTGAGGAGAGGATACAGAGGATTTCTGTATTACTTTTACTACTTCATAGGAATCTACAAGTATCTCAATGTTAAAAAGACATTTATTGGGTTTATTTTCCGCCTTTGAAGTTATGGCAAGCAGCAGTTTCACCAAAAGTCTGCTCCTAGGTAACAAGTTTTCTTTTCCTTCCAGTCTGTGATAGCTGTGTCCTTAATGCCTCCTCACCAGCCCCTAAGATAATACTACATTGTGTGTGTGTGGTCATAGTCTTGGTAGCATGTCATTGGTCCTTGAAACTCAGTTTCTGCTGTTCTAGATGGACCCGGATGATCCAGCAGTCACTATCTTGAACAGTTGCCAAGGAAAATCAAACAATGGCTCCTCAAATGTGCTCCATGGTGTTGTGTATCACTTAGGGTTGAGTTTTAAGTAAAAGAGTGACATCTCACTCCAAGGAGGCAGAGAATTCTCCTACTATTCTGTGCTTTCAACAAGGAGAACTGGAAATGTTTGGTAAAGATCCCATTCACTACCACAAGTGAAATAATTTGGGGTTGTATGTTTGTTTTAAGATTTTGACAACCATGAGAGTGTGGGTGGCTTGGTGGGTTAAGCCTCTGCCTTTGGCTCAGGTCATGGACTCAGGGTCCTGCGATTGAGCTCCGTACTGGGCTCTCTGCTCAGCAGAGAGCCTGCTTCCCCTTCCCTCTCTGCCTGCCTCTCTCCCTACTTGTGACCTCTGTCAAACAAATAAATAAAATCTTAAAAAAAATTTTTTTTGACAACCAGACCAGACAGACAGACCAGAGTGTCTTCTTTAACTTACTAGATCAGAACTTATGCTAAGGCAAGCTATTTTGATTGACCGTGATGATGTGAAAAACAGAGAAGTGTAGTAGGTAGTGAAGAAATGGAGAGTCCAGATTAGGACCCTTATTGAGAACAATGAACTCTGATCCACAAAGAAGGAGAGTTAGGAGAGAAATAGAGGCAAGAAACTTTTGGTAGTGTATGTAAGTGATGGATCTGATTGAGAATGGAAAGGTGGTGATGGTTTGGATCCTGCTGATAATGTTGAAATCATATAATACTGGGATTGTTTCTCTCTCCCTCCTTCCCATCTGTTTATTTGTTTACACACATATATATTTATTTACATTTGTTAGGTATACTTCCAGCCCCTGATATAGCAATTCTGAGCTATTTTCAAGACTTCAAATATACTCTGTGTTTCTCCTCCATCCTTTGCTGCTCTGTTTCATATGCCAGAGTGTGCTGACAGGGTGAGTTCTCCTGTCTGTCACTCTCACCAGACTGCGTGCTCTTTGTGAGTAGGGATGGTGTCAGACACTTCCTCCCCCTTGTAAAGTGGGGATATTCTGAAAGTGAGGAATCATTCGTTGAGGAATGTTGAAGCAAAGGGCTCATATCACTAGTAATGGAAGAATAAGAAGCTAAGCTATGCCCTACATTTTCTTGTGGATTTCTTGGTGTCTATATCTCTCAGCATCTTTATCCAGCCTTCTATGTCGCCATTTGTCATTCCTTCCCTAGCTTTGTCATTAAATATATTCATTAAACATACAAACAGGACAGTTAGAGAACACCATACATAGAAGAAAGATAATATTTCTTGTTCAGATGCATCCAAGTTAAGACAGAAATAGGAAATCACTTTTATGTGACAGATTTATAGTGTAATATTCCCTTTTTCTAAAAAATATTTCCGTGCAGAACAACTTCTTGTCTGTAGATGGAATCCTACTGTTCTATTTGCTATGGAAATAAAATTAATGGCTTATAAAAATCTCAATAAGTGGACAGCAAATGGTGGGGAATTCATGGAGGAATTCTCTTTGGATGAATATGAGTAAACATGATGGGATAGGGCTTGTGGCTTAGACTGGGGATGGTTGGGCTGGGCTCAGGCTTGGTCTGTCACCTGGAACAGCAGGGTGCAGACACAGAGTGAAAAAAAGGGACAAGTTAAGACTGGCATCATCCCAGGAACCAGGCTGAAACTACAAGAAGCAAATATCTCATAAGGAAAACATCTGAAAGTCCATTATTGTGTCATAATGCACAGCAGCTGGTGAGACAAAACTGCTTAGGATTTAGCCTGAGGGACCCCACCCACAGGAGCCCGTTCCAGGGCCTTGGGCATTTCTGTGCAGGCAGGGGATGGTGTATGCCAACTTTAAAGGAACAGGGCAAAGCTGAAGAGAAATCAGTTCAGATTGTATTTTTAAAAATTAGAAATTAAATAATATTGAGCTCCTACTCAGAGTACAATTGTGTTAGACACGGAGATACCAAAAGGTAAAGCACCTTGAGTTTGCAGAGTAAAATGAAATGGGGGGTCCAATTTGGTCATGTACCAAAAAAAAAAAAAAATTCTGCCAATGCTCTCTGCAAGGGCAGACTAGGGACATAGAAGATGCACAACCCATGAACTTGGTAAGGCAAAAAGAGAACAGTGGAGGGATTTGTTACAGGGAGGCAATGCCACAGAAATCAAGCTCCAGGTAAACAAACTTTCCCCCATGCTTTCCACAGATCTCCTTCTCTCAGGCAGAAAAAGAAAAAGAGAAGGCCGCTTTGATCATATATGGAAGCCGCTCAGAAGTTACCTCAACTGGGAACTGACAAACATTTTTTGAGCCACCTTCTCAAATAACCCCAATATAAAAATATGTTACATACAAAGGTTCTTTCCAGTCAGATTTATAAGGGAAAAAAGTTATAGCCTGTATAGATAGTGCATTAGGGTATAGTTATATTAAGTCATCTAAAATAGGATAAAATTTAATGTTGTGATAAAATGCTCATGATTTTGTAATAAAAAATAGGATCTAACTTATAGATATACAATGTTCACTACTATAAAAATAACAAAATAAAATTCAAACAACAAAAATTTGCAAATAAAAAATTCCAATGTCAATGCCATGAACAACACTGTCCAATAAGATTTTTCGTGATGGAAATTCTGTGCTGTTCAATGCAGTAGCCATTGACAAGAGAGTTCCTGAGTTGCAAAATGAAGCTAATAGGATTAATTCAAAGGCAATTTTATGTATAATTTAATTTGGGGGTTTTATTTAATAGGGGCAGTGGTTACAGTACCGGACAGCGCAGATATATTTTTAATAATGCATGATTCTCCCACCACCAACAATTACGTGGAGGTGGAACTTGATAAGATACATTGACTTGTGTGTGAATGGGGACAAATGAATGATAGAGCCAATGGTATTAATCTACAATGAAAAGTAAATGAAAAATGCATGAGACAGTGGTCACTTAAGCGATGCTTAGCAAGTAGAAATTATTTTATAAATAGAAATAATTACACTTCTGAAGTTATGGATATTATTATTCCATAATGTAAACACCATGTCCCTTAAGGCAGATGCATGCAAGCTCATGACGGCTTTTGGGAAATGGCCTGTCTTTTTATCATTGTAATTTTAGGATTTGATTATCTCCACTTTAGACAGTCCTGGAGAGGGGCACCTAGGTGCCTCAGTTGGTTAAGCATCCAACTCTTGATTTCAGCTTGGGTTGTGATTTTGGGCTCATGAGATTGAGTCCCGCATTGTTCTCCATGCTCAGCATGCAGTCTGCTTGAGGTTCCCTCCCTCTCTCCACCTCTGCCCCTCCCCCAGCTTACATTCACCTTCTCTCTTTCCCTATAAATACACACATACATACATAAAATCTTTTTTTTTTTTAAATGCCCTCTGTAGGCTATATGGAGGAATCAGACATGTTTAGCCAAATGTATTGAATAATCCTTCTCAGTTCAGAGATGCATAGAGTGTGATATGAAGCCACATGCCTTGTCTCACTAGATTTGAGGGCACTGTTTTTGTAAGGCGAGGAAAGGAGACAAAAGTTGAAGGAAGGAACAACACATGAAGTGAGAAGAAATAAGAAATCCCTCCAACTCTCTGTGGGAGTCCTATTTCTCTCCCCCAAGTTCCACTCAAATGCTCACCTAAGCACGCTTTAATTCTTTCTGGCTTCTCTGAATTTGGTGTAGCTGTCTGTGAGTTCCAGGTATGTCTGATCCTCAACCCAAATTCCATCTCAGGGAGTACTATAGGACTATTAAGGAAGAAGAAGGGAGGCGGGTGCAAACGCTTGACCTAACCAAGGAGTGGGACAGTTAAATGGCCATGTCTTCTTAGTCTGCAGTCTTAGTCTGATGTTTTATTAATGTGCTGGCTGCATTTTAATTAACAGAATCCTTTATTGTGCATGTGCCTTGGGGCTGTTTAAGAAAAGGGCACGGTTTTAAAAGTCTACAGAGTAGATAAATAAGCAAATATTGCCTGAGACAACATTTCCCTACATGTACCAGAAAGAGGTATTAACTACTGGATTGGGATTTTATAGACACAATCCAAGCAATTGATATTGCTTCAAGGACAAAAATGATCCAACTGGAACACATTTAAGAGGGAAATATGGAAGCAATGAGAGGACTCAATTAACCTGCAATGAGTGAAATATATGGAAGTTTCAAGAAATTTGAGATTACTTTTCAGTTTGGGTCTCCCAGAAGCAAACTCTGAGACAAGAATCTGAGGGGAAGTAGTTTACTTGTGAATTTATCTCAAGAATTACCAGTAGTTGAATGGAAAATTGAGATAAGGAAAGAAAAATGGCCAATGAAATTTACAAAATTATCTAGTAGCCACCATGGGCAACTGAAGCAAATTCTCCCCTGGGAAATGATGACAGAGATTATGAAACAAACCTCAGAGTTTTCCCAATATAAAGATAAGGACACTGGTGGATGATTCCACTATTCCCCCTGTGCTCATAGATGAAGGCTGCATCTCCAATAGGTACTAATCCTCTGGCACTTAGAGCTTGCCCTGCATGTAAACCCAGCATTATCCCCAGAGAAAGACGGAGACAGGGGTGGCAGCAAGTGCCTTTTGTTATGTGGAGGTTGAGATCAGATGGCTCAGATAGACCAGCAGCATCTGCTTCTGTTACAACAGAGCTGCTTTGGGGGAAAAGTAAACACTTCATACTTTTGTCACTGATCACTTCTGATTGTAGAAAGTGAACCTACTCTGGAATTCAAGAAATCTGAATTTGAATCTTTGGTCTGCACTCTTCAGTAGGTGACCTTATATCTTCTGTAATAGCCTTGTACATCCTTTTCCTGATTGGTCTACAGGGATAATGTAAAACATGTAGCAGTAGACTAATGTTGCAAATTGTATGAAATCATGTATGGAAAACCAGCCAATGCCTAACATGAGTACACCAAATATACAGAGGAGAACATAACACCTAATAAATAAATGGATGATATTACACTTATTGAATTATTGAAAATGAATTAATACTAATTCATTTTCCACATTCACTAAAAGGGACAAGGTTCATAAATGAAAAAAATCTGGTAAGTGTAATGCCCTGAGTTTCTGGATAAGCTTTCTTCTGATCTCTTCACATGGGATTGTAATAGTGCAGGAATGCATAGTCATGGAAAATATCATTCCATTATTTAATAATTACCTTAAAGATATTAAATAGTCACTAACCTCCTTTGATTTACTCCAGATTTATTTACTGAAAGTACCTACCCACACTTACTTAAGATTTGAGGAGGGGAATTCTCTAGCTCAGAGAAATGTAATAGACCACCTAAAGATGAGGAGCCTTCACTAAGACTGCTCAGCTCCTGCAAGTGTTCAGAGTTTTGCAAAAGGAGAACACTAAGTTTCTTTCCTCAACTTCCTGTTTCACTGCAGGATTAATTATTGAAAATAAGGAAATGTACTATTGATCTTGTCAGTAAATGTGTTCAGTTAAAACCAATTTTACAATGTGTAGAAATGAATGAGATCCTCCATAAATAATGCCTGTCTTGAAAGATGTGTTTGTCATTACACTCACTCATTCATAGATTTATCACTCATTAACTATCCTCATCTACAGTAATTCAGAACTTCTTAAGCAGGCACTGTGTTAGGCTGGGGGACAAGGCAAAACTCATAGTTCCCTCCCTCAAAGAGCACTTTGCTATGAGAACAACAGTCAAGTAAAAGGAAGATTACTCTTTTGCTCCCTTGGGATAACTGAGATTACTATTCAGGGCTGTGGGTAGAGGTCATAGACAGCTGCACTGAGAGATACTAAGACCACTGGGCACCGAAAAGTCATCTTCTACCAGCTGGGATAACTGAAGAAGGAAGAGTCCTTTTCAAAATGATAAATGCAGTGGGATGAGACACAAAGCAAAGGATGGCATTGTGCTCTGAAAACTAAGGGATTTATTGCTTCCACTAAGCAACAAGCTTCCTGAGGACAGGCACTGTTAGCTTTCTTTCGCATGCCATCCCTGCACTAGAACATACCTGGAGAGAGCAGACACTCCCAGAGCAAGGGTGCAGTTTGTGAAGCCCCAGGAAGGAGGGAGGCATTGCTGGGGATCCAAACAGGTGCCAGAGGGCTCAGAGTCTAATCTCTATGCAGAGGGAGATTTATTAGAATAGTAGATAATGGAAAAATATGAAACATTTAGAAGATTGTCTTGTTTTGATAGGGTTGACATTGAAAATGTAGATTGTTATGGGCAGCATAGATATTTTAACAATGTTTATTTTCCCAAACCATGAGCATAGAATGAAACCAGAACAGGCCCTAAATTGTCAAGGAAATGTTGGAAAAAAAAAAAAAAAACCACCTTAAGCTGTCACATTACCTGGTTTCATGCTACATTACAATACTGTGATCACCAAGATGGCATGGTATTGGCACAAAAACAGACACATAGATCAATGGAACAGAAGAGTCTCCAGAAAGAGACCCTCAACTCTATGGTCAACCAATCTTAGACAAAGCAGGGAAAAATATACAGTGGAAAAAAGACAGTCTCTTCAATAAATGATGCTGGAAAACTGGACAGCTATATACAGAAGAATGAAATCCAACCATTCTCTTACACTGTACACAAAGATAAACTCTAAATGGATGAAAGACTTCAATGTGAGACAGGAATCCATCAAAATCCTAGAGGAGAACATAGGCAGTAACCTCTTCAACATCGACCACAACAACTTCCTTCATGACACATCTCCAAAGGCAAGGGAAACAAAAGCAAAATGAACTTTTGGAACTTCATCAAGATCAAAAGCTTCTGCACAGCAAAAGAAACATCAACAAAATGAAGAGGCAACCTACAGAATGAGAGAAGACATTTGCAAATTACATTACAGATAGAGGACTGGTATCCAAGAGTTATTAAGAACTTCTGAAACTCAACACCCAAAAACAAATAATCAGGTCAAAATGGACAGAGGACATGAATACACACTTCTCCAAAGAAGATATGCAAATGGATAACAGACACATGAAAAAATGTTCAACATCATTAGCCATTAGAGAAAGTCAAATCAAAACCATACCGAGATGCCACCTTATACCATTTAGAATGGCAAATATTAACAAGGCAGGAAATAACAAATGTTGGAGAAGATGTGGAGAAAGGGGAACCCTCTTACACTTTTGGTGGGAATGCAAGTTGGTACAACCACTTTTGAAAACAAATGGAGGTTCCTCCAAAAGTTAAAAAATAGAGTTACTCTACAACTCAGTAATTGTACTACTGGCTATTTATCCCAAAGATACAGATGTAGTGAAAAGAAGGGGCACATGCACCCCAATGTTCACAGCAGCAATGTCTACAATAGTGAAACTGGAAGGAGCAGAGATGCCCTTACAGATGAAGGAATAAAGAAGACGTGGTTCATATACACAACAGAATAATACTCAACCATCAGAAAGGATGAATACCCACCATTTGCATGGACATGGATGGAACTGGAGGGGATTATGCTGAGTGAAATAAGTCAAGCAGAGAATGACAATTATCATATGGTTTCACTCATGGGTGGAACATAAAGAATAGCGCAGAGGACATTAGGGGGAAGAAGGAAAAAAATGAGGGAGGGGAATCAGAGTTGGGGACAGACCATAAGAAACTATGGACCCTGGGAAACAAACTGAGGATTTCAGAGGGGAGGAGGGTCATGGGATGGGTAAGCCTGGTGATGGGTATTTAGGAAGGAACATATTGCATGGAGCACTGGGTATTTTACACAAACAATGAATCATGGAATACTACATCAAAAACTAATGATGTACTTACTGTATGGTGACTAACATCATCACCATCATCATCATCATTAAAAAACTTTGTCTTGCTTTAAACAAATAACAGAGAATCCTCAAAAAATAATTATTATTAGGTTGTAACTATGAAAGAATTTACCTTCTGAAAAGAGGAAAGCCATTTCTAGTTTTATGAAAGGAAGAAAATTCTAAGTTTATCTAGAGGTTGAGACTAGTTTTCTTATGGAAATGGATCTGAGTCCTTCTCTAAATTGGAGTGGTGGAAAGCTGGTGCAAATTAGAGCGAGAGAAGTTTCAGGCTCTTATTCTCTGCAAAGCAGGCTCACATCAGCTGTGTCATAAAGAGACACAGGGTCCATACAAGCATACTGTGGTCATAGGACCAAACAGCAAGCCTGTGGCTCTAACTCAGCCATATAATTGCCTGCTGAAGAGTGCCTTCTGGATTCACTCCACTCCTTCACAGACAGCCAACTCTGAAACTCTATAATCCACCATTCTTCTTCCTCCCAGCCCAGAACTGCTGGGCAAGCACCAGGGACCACACAGTAAACACAAGAGTGAGATTCAGGACACTAATACCCAGACCCAGGCTCTTCCCCACTTCCGTGCAATTTATACTTCATCCAAAAACTTATGAAAGTTATTTTAAATAAAAGTAATGTATTTTCTTGTGGATGGTGGAATTTTGTGAGTTTTTTTTTTTTTTTTTCAATCCTAAGAGTCATGGGGAGTTCAAAAGAAAGGTTGAAAAATGAAACTTAAGTGGGTCGTTGCCTGGAGTCAGTCACTTCTCCAGAATATAGATCTAGTATTTTGTGGAATTAAAAGAGAAAGTCAGCATGCCTGGGACCGTCAGTTACCAGGGTGCTGGTTGGAAAGGAAGAACCACTGAAAGTGGTGAAAGAAGGAAAGAAAGAAAGAAAGAAAGAAAGAAAGAAAGAAAGAAAGAAGAAAATAAAGGAAAAGAAAGCAGAGGAAGGAAGAAAGGAAAGAAGGAAGGAGGGAGGAAGAAAAAATGAAACAGCTTAAGTAAGTGGAGTGAGAATTTCCCAGGTTCTGATTACTCCACCTCCAAAAGATAACTGTCAAGTCCAGCCCTGCTGTCCTTTATTTTGACTATGCATGGATATTTCAGGACAAAAAGCCAAATGCACAAACACGGTTCTGGAGGTTCAAAGAGAATATATTCTCATAAAAACCATGATGCATTTCAAAACAAGCTCCTCACAAGGTGGATGTGATGACAGAAGAACTGAATTTCTGGAGTCGGATCTTAGATGTCTTCCAGCTTAGATATTTAGAATCATAAGTACATTTTGCATGTTTTGGTGCATTTTGCAAAACACTTTTCACATCTATAGCTGATAACTTTGAACATGGGTTCAAACAGCACAGGTCCACTTATAGGCAATTCCTTTTTTTTATAGATACAGTATAATACTGAAAATGTATTTTTTCTTATGATTTTCTTAAAAGCATTTTCTTTTTCCTACCTTATTTTACTGTGAGAATATAGTATATAGTATGTATGTATGTTTATTAATACAAATCTATGTTAATCAGCTATTTCAGTTTCTGTTCAATAGTTGGCTCTTAGTACCTAAGTCTTTGAGGAGTCAAAGTTTATATATGGATTTTCAACTGCATGGGGGGTGGGTACCCCTAATCCCCTGCATTGTTCAAGTGTGAACTGTCAAGTCTTGTTTGATCTTCAGAGGAACCTGTGAAGGCAGTATTATGATCACTATTTCACAGATGGAAAATGGGGTTCTCCATAGCACTTTGTAAATATAGAATGGAAAATCCACTTTTTGTCACTAACTACTGACCAACCTAAGCACTAAGGATCCTTAACATAAGGTCTCCAGCTTAACCTCCCAATAACCTTGAAGGACAGCTATTTTATCCTCATTAACAGAGGATAGAAATAAACTAAGATTAGAAAAATTCACATCTCCACTCTGTCTTTCAATGAAGTATTTGTGCATCACTATTACAGGGCTTGTAATATTCTACTACTGGGTTTCTATGACATTTCATCTGTAATGCTCAAAGTACTTTTAAGCCAACTCGTCTTTTTGTTTGTTTAACCAACACCTAAACACATTAGTTTCCCATCTGTTGCATAATATAAGGAACACGAAATGTTCATTATACATTTCATTATAATAATCATTAAACTGATTATTACAATCAGTGAGCTATTTAAATAAACAATTATTGAGCTGAGGCACTATCTTTTTTTCACGTTTCTAGAATGATCCTGATGTACTTGCAGGATTAGAAACACTAACCATGGGCATAGAAAGTATTCAGTAGCATAAACTTAGTCTTAGACTTGATTTTAGTCTATCTCTAAAATTGGTAAAATGATACCTTTGTGATAGGAAAATTGGAAGATTAAATGCAATGGGAGAAATAAAACTGCTTAGTATATTGTTTAGCACATAGCAAATAATGGAAAAGTAGTAGTATTATGATCATTCACAGTATTCTTGTGATCACTCTGGTAATTATTTGAAGATTGAATAGATAAATTATTTGCTAGGATGTTATATCTGTGACAGATTTGGGGTCATATCAAAATTATATTACTTCAGGGGTGCCTGGGTGGCTCAGTCATTAAGTGTCTGCCTTCGGTTCAGATCATGATCCCATGGTCCTGGGATCAAGCCCCGCACTGGAATTGCTGCTCGACAGGAAGCCTTCTTCTCCCTCTCCCACTCCCCCATTTGTTCTCTCTCTCACTGTCTCTCTCTCTCTCTCTCTGTCAAATAAATAAATAAAATCTTTTAAAAAATCTTCAATTTTTTTGAGTATTAGTTCCACCAAGAATGTACCAACAAATACGTGATTCTCAAACTTATCCACCCTTGGTTCCTTTACTTATTCTCAAACTGATTAAGTAATTCAATGTCAATGGAAGACAAGACTGGCTCTAGGACAAAGACATCCCCAGCACCAGGGCTCTGTAGTCAGGCAGTCCCATCAGCCCAATCCTCACTCTGCACCCCTTCAGAATTGAGAAGGCAATGCCATTATGGTGTGCCAGTACATGCAACCCAAATTCCTGCTTGAATTTGAAAGTGTTAAAGGGCACTCTGTAGAATGAATCTGAAAGGGGAAAGGTATAACAGAAAAATAATCTGGTTTACTATGGATAAATTTCAGTCTTCAATAAGGCTAGAAATGAAAGGTTAATTTCTGACCTTCAATGAGGTGAAAATGGATGTACAGAAATACACGTGTCTTCCCTATCTGAGAATGTTTGGAACTGTCAGCCATCAGGCACTGATCTTTGAACTTTGATTCTTTCCCTAGCTGTAAATTGGGGATAATATTATAATTCCTCCCGGCCTTGTGAAAATCTAGCAGGAAAGCATTATCTTTGTGCAAATACGAGGGTCGTCACTAAAGTCCTTAGGCCCTGTTTCGCACAGGAGCTATCTTTAAAAATCACAAAATGTGCAGAGTGAAATTAAGGAAGTTATTTACAGATCAGCTAAGCTAATGTGGTGATTTCAACTTAAGGAAACCAACGTAACCTTGGCCAAGGTCATACAGTGCATTCTGCCTCCCAGTCTTCTTGCTAATTTATCAGTCACACTGCCTCTCCTACAAATGTGATACGGTCTGAGGGATTTCCTTCAAAACCTTTCGCTTTCATTTTTGACTAGAGAAACAAGGCACATTTTCCGTGAGTGACTCTTTGCATAAAGTCATTCTTAATGTGATTCCATTTAAGTGGCCACTAAGTTTGATCATACTCTTTTACCCAAAAAGAACATTTCAGGCACCTAGATAATTATAAACCAGTCACAGTTCCACAAAGCCATGATTAACTTATTCAAATATATAACAAGTGATTATATTCTAAGAGCAATTCAGCTAATTACATTGCATTAAAAAATTAGAAATAAATTAATTCTAAAAGCAAAGTATATACTCAAGTTTTCTATGTAACAGATTGGGCATAAATATTTAATGCATATGAAATGTTTGATGGGGAATGTTTGGCAAACATTCACTTGGGAAGGAAATCAACAAATTATGTGATAATTGCTTTTGTGAAGCTTAGTTCAAGAAGTAGAGGAAACTAGAAATGAAGCTTGGGAGTTTAAAGATAGAGCATATTTTCAGACACACATGCCTTAAAAATTCCATTCACTTTTTTGAAATTTTAATATGTGTTTCTGTATATTTTTGTTTACATACCTTATTTCCTACTTTATTTTGAAAAAGAAAAAAGGGTATTAGGTGAAACACTGTAATCTGGGAAAGAAAATGTGGGTTCCACCATGCCCTTCTCAAATTTCCTAAGTGTGACTTTGAATAAGTACTTTAGTTCTCTGAATATCAATTTCTTTTGTGGTAAATTTAATTGATTCATTACAGACTTATTCATTTTATTTTATTTTTAAAAGATTTTATTTCTTTATTTGAGACAGAGAGAGAATGAGAGAAAGCATGAGAGGGGAGAGGTCAGAGGAAGAAGCAGACTCCCTGCCAAGAGGGGAACCTGATGTAGGACCTGATCCCAGGACTCCAGGATCATGACCTGAGCCAAAGGCAGCTGCCTAACCAACTGAGCCACATAAACTTATTTATTTTAAAGTAATGTTTTAGAGCACCTGCTATATAAGGCAGACCTTGTGATAATTGCCAAAGTATAGAACATGACATACAAATTTCCTGTTTATGTACATGTAGTTTCTGTTCAAGTAAGGAAGCTATATCTTTGAGAAAAACATTTGCAAGTTATAAATGTATTAAAGTTGGAATGAGTGCAATAAGTGAGAAGTGTGACATGCTGTAAAATCATGTGCCAAAACACCTCATTCCATCTGGAGAGGTCAGGGAAGATGTACAGAAGTTGAATCCTGAAGGAAAGAAAAATAGGTAATACACATAAATTAGAAGAAGATGAAGGATTAGGGGATGTGGTTTCCTAGGCAGGAAAAAGAAACAGTATTGATCTTCTTTTCTCTCAATGAGCTCTTATGATGCTAAAATTAAACTAGATAGTCACAACAGTCAGAAAACTCTGACTCAGTATACCCACTGGTCCCAGAGTGCTCTCTACATAGATGAGGCCTTTCTGCCTCATATGACTTTCTACCATACGACTGGCAGATTAAAATCTATGAAGGACAGCCATGTGCAGAAGAATGAAATTAGACCACTTTCTTACATCATACACAAAAGTAAATTCAAAATGAATAAAAGACCTAAATGGAGGCAGGAAGCCATCAAAATCCTAGAGGAGAGTGCAGGCAATGACCTTTATGAAATCAGCCTTAGTAACTTCTTATTAGACACATCCCTTGAGACAAGAGGAGCAAGAGCAAAAATGAATATTGGGACTTCTTCAAGGTAAAAAGCTTCTGCACAATGAGGGAGACAATCAAAAAAACTAAAAAATAAATAAATAAATAAATAAATAAATAAATAAAAATAAATAAAAACCAAAAAACAAAAACCAAAAAAAACAAAAACCTACAGAATGGGAGAAGATATTTGCAAATGAAATATCATATAAAGGATGAGTATCCAAAATCTATAAAGAACTTATCAAACTGAACACCCAAAAAACAAATCCAGTTAGACAAGGGCAGAAGACACGGATACACATTTTACCAAAGAAGATACCCTGATGGAAAGGAGACACATGAAAAGATGTTCAATATCACTCATCATCACGGAAATGTAATTCAGAACTACTATGAGACACTACCTCACCTGCCGGAATGGCTAAAATGAACAACGCAGGAAATAATAGATGTTGGTGAGGATGCAGAGAAAAGGGATACCCTCTTATGCTGTTGGTGGGAATGCAAACTGGTGCAGCCATTCTGGAAAAGGGTATGGAGGTTCCTCAAAAAGTAAAAAATAGAAATAACCTACAGTCTAGAAAGTACACTACTAGATATTTACCCAAAAGATACAAAAATACTGATTTTTTTTTTAAGTGAACTCCACACCCAGCCTGGAGTCTAGTGTGGGTCCTAAACCCATGACCCTGAGATCAAGACTGAAGCTGAGACCAAGAGTCAGATGCTTAACTGACTGAGCCACCCAGGTACCCCCAAAAATATTGATTTGAAGGGGTACGTGCACCCTGATGTTTTTAGCAGCATTATTAACAATAGCCAAACTATGGATAGAGCCCAAATGTGTACTGACTAATAAATGGATAAAGAAGAAGTGATATAGGGCACCTGGGTGGCTCAGTGGGTTAAGCCGCTGCCTTCGGCTCAGGTCATGATCTCAGGGTCCTGAGATCGAGGCCCGCATCGGGCTCTCTGCTCAGCAGGGAGTCTGCTTCCCTCTCTCTCTCTGCCTGCCTCTCCATCTACTTGTGATTTCTCTCTGTCAAATAAATAAATAAAAAATCTTAAAAAAAAAAAAAAAGAAGAAGTGATATAGATATATGATATATATATATATCATATATATGATATATATGTAATACATATGTATATTACATATACATATATATGTAATATATATGATGTATATATCATATATCTATATGTAATATTCTATTATATATAGATATATTATATATCTATATATAATCTCTATGTATATTATATAGAGATTATAGAATAGTAATATAGATTATAATATAGGTTATAGAATAGTAATATTATATATATTATATTAGATTATATATATATATATTAGATTCTATTATTTATATAATAGAATATTACTCAACCATAAAAAATAATGAAATCTTGCCACTTGCCATTTACAACAACATGGATAGAGGTAGAAAGATTTGTGCTAAGCAAAATAAGTCAGTCAGGGAAAGACAAATATCATATGATTCCATTCCTATGTGGAATTTAAGAAACAAACAGACGAAGATGGGGGTGTGGGAAAAGGGCGAACCATAAAACATACTCTTAACTATAGAGAACAAACTGAGGGTTGCTGGAGGGGGTGGAGGCTGTGTGGATAGGCTAGATGTGTGAAGGGTATTAAGGAGGGCACTTGCTGTGATGAACATTATATGTGAGTGATGAATCATGAAATTCTCCACCTGAAACTAATAGTACACTGTATGGTAACTAACTGGAATCTAAATAAAAGCTTGAAAACCAAACAAATGCCTATGAAGATGTATCTGGCCCACATCTATTACTTGGTTTAGCATGGCTGGTGGAATAAGTCATGCTGAGTCCAGCACAACTGAAACTCTGAGATCTCAAAGACGCTGACACCTCAGCTTTTGTTGACCTATTTAATCTTTCCCAATTCTACCTCCAGAATTTTGAGAGCAATTTCACTTCAAACATTGCCTTACATAGCCTCAGTTATTTCTTACTGTTTCAGAGCCTAGAAGGAAGGGATGAAAGGAAACCTAGCAATGAGCTGCTATCATCTTTGTATTTTTTCAAGGGATCTACACCACACTGTATATGCAAGGGGGTTCAAGTCCAGCTGGTATGGATAGAGTGATCATCAGTCTCTCCGCTGGCCTTTTACTGCCCCAATGCTACTTACTTTGCTGATTATTTTTTTGTAGCTCCCATTATCTTATTTTTACATCAACCAGTCCAGACCATGAGCTTTATTTCAATGCTCAATCATAGTAAGTTAAGTTCTACTCTTCATGACTGGTCTTTTGGCAGGACTGACTCTCTGAAGATTCTTTCAGCTGAGGAGTTGGCCTTCCTCTCAATTCCCCACCTTTGGGAACCTATTTGAAGCCATTTGAAGCCATTGGTTTTACACTTAGAAGATGAGAGAAGAGTTGGAAAATGGTACCACTTCATATGCATTTTTTTAAAAACTTATTCTTTAAAAAAAAAAAGACATATTCAATTCTTAACTGCCCTTCATATGTTTCTGCTCCACTAAAATTTTGCTCATTTCTGTAGCTGGAAGTAGCACCTCTTTCCTCTAAATTACCATAGTACTGTATCTATATGTTTTTGAAGTCACTTCTCCCAAGTAAAATAAATTGGTAGGTATATGTTTAAAGGCCAATACTAGACTAGAAGCTCCTTGAGAACATGATTCATTTCTGGTCATCTTTAAATAAACTATGACACAAAGTACCTGGTTACTACCAAGAACAAGAACAGGAAAGAAAATATGAGATAGAGAGAGGGAGAATAATAAGAAAATCAAAGATTATGAAATGACACCTTTATTTATTTTTACAGATTTATTTATTTGAAAGAGAGGGGGAGGAGGGACAGTAGGCGAGGGAGAGAAAGAATCCACAAGCAGACTCCCCATAAGAACAGAACCCAACATGGGGCTTGATCTCACAATCCATGAGATCATGACCTGAGCCAAAACCAAGTGTCAGACCCTTAACTGACCAAGCACCTCAAGGAATAACAGCTTTAAAGAAAGGAAGAAAAATGGCAATATTAAGAGGTAACCAACAAATGTCAGGAACTAAGCTATTATTTCTCATAATATATATTAGCATACATTTATTTTGTAACCAAATATAAAACATTTATTTTAAAATGATGAAAGATGAGTATAATGAGAATCTTCATTAGAAATCAGGAGTGATAGGTATAGTCTTGCAAATCTTCAACCCTTAATTCATCTGTTTACTTTTACTATATGATTAAGAAAATTCAAATCACAGAGATTAGTATTTGCCAATGAGAAGCATTTTATTAAACCTCAGGAGAGCTTGAAAGTTACATATTATTTACTGATTTTCTATCCATGTAGGGACTTGGGAATGCTAACTTATTTCAGGTCACCCAGCTAATACACAGCAAAGGAGTAATTCTCCCCGCATAATATGTTCAGAGGATGGCAATAAAGAGATAGGCCAATGAAGCAAATGTGTGAATGATGGATTTGTGCAAGACTAGGCCCCAGAGTAAAGTCTCCAGCTATCACACAGTACGAGGACACGGCTGCATCTATGATTAATCTCCTGATCTTTACTTAATTAATATATCCTTTTAACCAACTGGCATAATTTTAGTCATATTATCAATAGTATCTCATTTACCAACAGAACGCTCATTTCAATAGTCACAAAACTACCCAACTCATAGATGTGCAATCTTTTCCATCAACAAATTTTTATATAATCTGTACATGATGAGATTTTTTTTTCAAAATAATTCATTTGCTAACATAGTCATACATTTTTTGTCAAGATGAAAAAAGCCGTACTTATCACAAAGTCCATAGAATGCATTTCATTCATTCATTCATTTGTATTTTTAAATTTCTCTGCTTTCTTTTTCATTCATTCTCTCTGCCAACATTTATTGGTGCATATTATTGAGAAAATATAATATGTTCAAAATATGTTTTAAACCACAGTTATAAAAAATGAATAAAAGAGAAAGATAAAAATATGAGCTAAACAAATTTTAAAAAGCAATTCCTATCATAAGTAGATGCTTTTGTTGACAAAAATGGAATGTGTACTGTTTTAGCAGGAAGGAGTTCAATTTGCGTTTCAGAAAGGAAAGCATTAGGAGCTCTCATTTCTCTTCGGCAGAGATTCTCTCTAGAGAATTCTTCAATTTTCAGAATGGTTTGGTAATTCTTTGGACAATGACATTTTGTTCTGGTCTGTAAGTTTATCTACTCCCAGAGGTCTTGAAGTGAAAATAGACTTATGGTAGTCTTATTTTCTTCCCCTAGATAGAATCTCTCCATATCATGTCATTTTATAACATAGAGAATACTTTACTTGAAATTTTCCAAACACAACTTAAGGTATATGTGAAGTGGGGTGGCCAACTTCCCTGGTTTGGTCAGGATTCTTAGCAGGTGAGATGTGGTCTTTTAAAACTAGGATGGTCCTGGGAAAATCCTGTCACCATAAATTGTGGAGCAAAGTTTCATTTATCAAGCCACCCAGAGTTCCACACAGGCCAAGTTTTTTGAGTAGCTGAAGTTTTCCACTTCAAAGAGAAAACATGGTTTTTCAACTTTAAATATTTTTTAATTTTTTTTAATTTTTTATTTTTTATAAACATATATTTTTATCCCCAGGGGTACAGGTCTGTGAATCACCAGGCTTACACACTTCACAGCACTCACCAAAGCACATACCCTCCCCAATGTCCATAATCCCACCCCCTTCTCCCAAACCCCCTCCCCCCAGCACCCCTCAGTTTGTTTTGTGAGATTAAGAGTCACTTATGGTTTGTCTAACTTTAAATATTTTAAGTAAAAATCTTATATACTTCTATTCCTTCTTGAAAATAAGACAACTGAACATTGCTTTTTCACTTTGCAAACTGAACAATAAAAAAGTGGTCCTGGGGCACCTGGGTGGCTCAGTAGGTTAAAGCCTCTGCCTTCAGATCAGGTCATGGTCTCAGGGTCCTGGGATCAAGCCCGACAATGGGTTCTATGCTCAGCAGGGAGCCTGCTTCCTCCTCTCTCTCCGCCTGCCTCTCTGCCTACTTGTGATCTCTCTCTCTCTGTCAAATAAATAAATAGATGTCTTAAAAAGAAGAAGAAGAAGGAGAAGAAGGAGAAGGAGAAAAGAAGAAGAAGAAGAAGAAGAAGAAGAAGAAGAAGAAGAAGAAGAAGAAGAAGAAGAAGAAGAAGAGAAGAAGAAGTAGTGGTCCTACAGTTCCTTTATTTAAATCAGGAATTATCCCCAAATTTATAATATGAGGTTCTCCACTTTTAAGCTACAATTATCTGCGATAATTTTGCTGTCCAAATGCCTAGGTACTTAGTATCCTCTTGTCTCTCCCTGTAACCTGTGAGCTCCATTGAAGGAGCATCTTTGTCTCAGTCCCCTTCCTATTTTTCCCTATGAGCCAGCCCTCACCATCTCAGAAGAGAGAAGACTCACCTTTCAGAGAACAGCTCAGCACAGTTCAGAGCACAAGGCACAATTCCATTTATGGTGAGGAAACTTGCCCCTGCTCAGCATCACCCACCTGAACATTTCTCTTTTGTAATCCAGCAGCAGTTGACTATTAAATAATAATTTAATGTTAAGCATCTTATAATAAGCATTCTGTATTTTACTTTCCATAGCCCTCAGTACCATTTTTGGTAATTATTTATTTAATTTCTAGGTCCTTGACTGGACTTTTAGGTGTATAAGGAAGGGCAGGGTGTTCCAACTCTAGCTCTAGTCCCAGTGCTCTATCAACAGGCTTTTCTTAGTGCCTGGTACATGCAACTGTTAAATTAGTGAACTATTACTTTCGATAGCAAGCACTTATTGGGTATCAATATCATCTGACAATATGTTAAGCATTTTACATACATTCCTTCCTGTCATATGATCTTAATCTGTATCATGACTAAGTATTAAGTATTAATAATAATATAGAGTGTTATTATTAAATGAGTACTGAGATAACATTTTGTTCTGTTGTTTCCTGATATCAATGTCTGTTTTCTACAAATACAAGTCATTGTTTTGGGGATGGAGTAGGGCACAAGTATACAATTTCTAAATTTACTCTTGCAGGATTCTTGGCAAGTCTCAGTCCTCCCTGGTTATTTACTGGAAAATCAGTTCCTTGGCATGTGGGACTCTCTGTAAGGCTACTCACCACATAGGAGCTGGCTTCCCCACAGCAAAGATTCAGAGAGAGGTTGAGAGAACTGTACCCAAGAAAGAAACCCACAGCTTACCAGTAACTTCGTCTCTGCTGCTGGGACTGGGCTGGGTTTATCAGAAGGGAGCCAATAATTTCAGGCCACAATCAAGGAGAGGAGTATAGAGGGCAAATGTCAAGAAGAGGGATCATTAGAGTGATATCAGAGGCCACCTGCCACACCACAAAAATAATGGATTTTATTCTAAGTATGTGAAAGCAGAAATCAACTGGGACTTGCGGGGAGAGATGCAGCATAGGCAAGGACAAATGAATCTATTTGTATTACGAATGAATCACATAGCCACACTGAAGTGGGGAGACAGAAAGGGGATAACCTAAGTAATACTCAAAAATATTTTTTTCACTGGAAACTATATGAATAAAGAACGAAATAACTTTGCATGTATACAGTACTCCAGTTGATAAATTTGTTTCTCACAGGAGTAGAGATTATTGACTCTATATTACATGCATATAAATAAGGGACAAACACATATGTAAACAAATTATAAATAATGGGATCCAGGTTTCCTGCTGTCAGATTAAGAAGTTACAAATAAACAAGGGAGAAGGTAGAATGAACCCTGTGGTGTTGGATTAGAGTGAGGAAGATCAGTACAAACTCATGTTTATTCTGATGTATAGATAGTCACATACATACATACACCCACAGAGAACTAATTTCAGTTGTGTGTGTGTGTTGGTGTGGACATACATAAGGAAGTACACATCTATGTATTTCCTGGCTCCTTCCTAGCTTATACTACTATAACCAAATGATCAAGGGTAATACAAACAGCATAAGTCATGTTGATGTCATGCACCTAACGTACCCTCAGGAATGAAGTGATGAGATGGATATCTCTCTTCTCTGGTATTCCTTCCCAAACCCATACCCCCGGATGAACTTTGCAAAAACAACAGAAAAAAAAAGTTAGGGACATCTTACAAAATGCCTGAACAAGTACTCTGTGGAACTGTCAAAGTCATGAAGGCAAGGAAGGACCAGGACCTGGGACAAACGGGAGGGATAAAGGAGTCATGATGACGTCATTCACCGTGGGCTCCAGAAACAAAAAAAGGACACTAGTAGGATGAACCACCCCTTGGGAGGTCTCTTCTTTAGGTAATAGTATTACACTATGATTACTTTCTTAATTTTGATAGTCTGTGGTGGGATATATGGTAATGAGTGCATGGAAATTGTCTACTATTTTTTCAACTATTTTATAATCAGAAAATGATTTCAATATAAAAAGTTAAAATCCAGGAAAGTAAAACATCCTTCCCAGGTAAGCTGGCTTTCTTGAGCCATTTTACCTCTGCAGCCATTTGAAGTTGAGGTCAGGCTGAGAATTTGGTGCAGACAGTGCTGGGTGATTCTGTTGAGGGATAGAAGGCTTCTGATAGCTGTGCAGCATTACTGAAACAGACCGGACACTATAGGAGTCTTTTTTTTTTTTTTAAGATTTTATTTATTTATTTATTTTAGGGGGCAGAGGAGAAGAAGAGAGAGAATTTCAAGCAGACTCCGTGTTGAGCACTGAGCCCAACATAGGCCTTGATCTCACAACCCTAAAATCATGATCCAAGCTGAAACCAAGAGTCAGACAACATTTAACTGACTGAGCCACCCAGGTGTCCCTAGAGGAGACTATATGGAAGTCTAAGTCTTCCTATAGGGCATCTGCATAATTTTTTAGTGATGTCAAAACCTGGGAGACTGAACCAGATAGGCAGAGTTCGTAGAAGAGGGAGGAGCCTGCAGTGAACAAAACTAATCTCCCTCTCAAGACATTTACAAGATTTTGAAACTGTGGCAAAGTTAAAGACCTAGGTTAAAACCTCCATGAGGTAAGGTCTTCAGGGTTCAAGATGAAAAACTCATCCATATCCTTAATAAAAGATTTGAGGAGGATATCACCTGAGGACCACAAATGAACAAATGAGAAATCTCATTAAAAACGCAAAACCACTCCAGCCCATCCCAACTCGTAATGATGTGGTGGTGATAAGCTTCTCATCCTACAAATTTAACAAAAAAGAGGAAAACTCTAAATGGGAAACATATCATCTAGGTCCTCTGTTGGTACTTTTATATCCGGTCTGAGATGTAATAAAAATATAAGGAAAACTCATCACCTGTGTGATGATGCAGAAGAGAAATACAAAGAACAGAAGCAAATTCCCAGATAATCCAGGTATTGAAGTTATCAGTCAGGATTTTAAGATTCCTGGAATGATGTGAAATAAAGTAGAGGAATGAAGGGCAGATAGATGAAAAAGTTGCAATTTCAATAAACTACAAGCCATTTAAGAAATCAAATCAGGTCACCTGGGTGGCTCATTTGGTTAGGCACCTGACCCTGGGTTTGGGCTCAGGTCATGATCTCAGTGTCCTAGGATCACACCGAATGGATGGCCCTGTGTTCATCAGAGTCTGCTTGAAGATTCCCCATCACTTTGCCCCGCCAGTTCCTTCTCTCTCTCTCTCTCTCTCTCTCAAATAAATAAATAAATATTTAAAAAAATAAAATAATATTCCACACTAGAAGATTATGCAATATCTGAAGTTAAGAATTTAGTGAATGGGTTTATCAGCAGACAAGCCACAGTAGAAGTCAGGTTTAATGAACTTGAGGCTTAATCAGGAGAAAATCTGGAGTTGAAACAAGAAGAGAAAAACAAAGCAAAATAAAACTGAAATAATAAAGCTTAGTGATAGAACCAGGCAGGGCACATATGACCTAATATATTGACCCTCCAGAAAGAGAGAACTAGATGCACAGATGGGAGCCATATTTGAGGAGATAATTGCTGCCATTTTCTAGAAGTGATGAAAGCTATCAACTCATAGATTCAAGAGGCCTAGTGCACATTCACAAAACCTAAATAAGATGCCTTGTTTTCTTGCCTCAGGTCATAGATATTATAGAACAGAATGTCTGTTGGACCTACCCTGGCACATATTAATGTAAACCTGAAAGTTAAAGGAGTTAATCCCTTGGGGCTACCCTTAGCCATTGGAAGACCTAGGGTAAAATAAATAGTATAATATGTATCTCATCTCAATTAGCTTAAATGGAGAAGAAAAATAAATTGTGAATTCAAATATATAATTAAGAGTTAAAAGAAATAAATCATAACAAGTAAGTATAGGAGCTCTGTTCCTTGTATCAAGATCGCCTCCAGTTAGATGAGAGGGATATGGATATATATAGTTTTTGCATTGACTTTTGAAGAACAGCTACAATTTGTTAAAGGACAATTTGAGGATGTGATATTGAGATGACTTAGTTATCCCAAGCAGAATAACTGAGTGAACTCTATTAGCCTTCTCTTCATAATTGTAATCAACTTCCTTCTGCCTTCTTGGTAATTGTGGGAGGTGCAAAGATAATGATGAATATGTCAGTTTCAGTCACCAATTAATTTACAGCTTAGTGGGGAATATGAGAATCATTTATTAGTTTCCAAAAATAAGTACAAACATGCTAATGCCTTTAGTTCACGTAGCAACTCCAATTTCTAAGAGTCTGTGAGTTTACAAAGGTTCACTGATAACCTCCTTTGCCTAAGATCATGCAGACAACATTTGGAAGAGGTGAAATAGTTCAAATTCAGTCAACCTTCTCCATACATTATGTATTCTTAATATATTTTACACACAGAGAACCATAAGGTGAGGTGGAAAAGGAAGACATCAAGAGAAACAGAGATGAAGTACTCCAGGCTTTCAGAAGGAAAGTCTTACTAAAATGAAACATTCAGGTAACAGGGAATTCTTTATAAATGGGTATACTATTCAGGACCATCTGCCTTATTCATGTATAAAATATGATGTGGGCATTACTTCACAAAAAACCATACCTTTTTTACCTCCTTGAAACTTTTGGATAAAGACTTGAACTTTACAAATTAAATAGGAAGCACTGCATTGATTGCCTCAAGCATTTGCAGATTTTTGTTCATGTGTTAAAAGACCATGAATTCCCACTAAGGAAGGAAACTACAAATTGTTTTGAATGGAAAGACTTAACATCCAAATAACTAGGGGGGAAACTAACCACATCAATAGCTAGGGCTTGTCAGTTTTTAATAAGCCTGAGTTATGATTAAGTTATAATTGTGATATAAAATATCATGTAAAGCAGTAAGGAACAAATGTGAGATGTGCTTATTGAATCAGCCAGTGTAAATGATAAGTACTAGTGATAAAAGAGCACTCATTTCATATTCTAGTAAAATACGGTCATCATCCTGTCATTGATTATTCAAAATATTAGAATGAAATTCTCGAGTATCCAGCTCTCATAAGAAGGGTAGAATCCAACCCTGAGTTCAAGTTTCCCTGCACTAAACAGCAGTGCACCGTGCCGATGGGTGGCCCCACCCCTTTTGTTCCAGTTCCCTCAGCTATGAACTGAGGAAAATGATTCCTGACTAACCTGGATTTTACATGGGTTAATAATTACATACGGGGAGTAACGGATATATTTTATCGATACTGCTCTGTAGTGAAGGGATGGGTAAGATATAGATCTGCCTTTGATCGGTGCCCCTTGGGAGATCAGTCTCAATGTTCCTCGCCGTCTTCTGGTCCACACCCAGGATGAAAAAAAACTCTGACCCATACGTGATAGGTTTGTTGTGAGAAGTAAAGGAAATTACTTCAGGGAAAAATGTTCATCACAATGTCACGGACTCAGAAGCATTGGCTGTGGTAGAAGCAATGATTTTATTTTTGCTATCACTGTCATCCTCACATCTCCCAGCCCACGTGGGTGAGCGAGAGAGCAGACAGGGCTTGGGAACTCCTGCCTGACCAAGAGCAACATCAATGCAACCACCTTGACAGAGTCATCTATTGGATTTCTCTGGGATCTAGATGTGAAACAAGTGTAAATAAATTTCCTAGTAACCAAAAGGCAATGGAATCTATTATCAGTTAAGAAAGCTCTTTGGGCCTTTGAATTATTATGTGAACCAAACTCTCCTGACATGAGCTGTTGTTACAGGCTTTCCTCCTAACTCTTGTTATTTGTGTGAACTTTTATTTCAATTTTCATTTACTCACTTTTTCTTTCATTTATTTGCTCTTTCATGAAAAATAAATTACTGTGGATCAGCTACCAGCTTGGGCACTTCAGAAGTTGAAAATAAGTCAGATAGTGTCTCTTCTGGCAAAGCCGGAGGAGGAGACAGAAATTTGGGTACATTTTTATTGTAATAGAACATGCAGATTCCCACGACAAAGACTAGAGTGAGAGACAAATGCCACAATTCTCAGTGCTAATTGCTGAGTTCCTGAGTCAGATCTCATGGGGACATGACACTGGAATAGAATATGGAGGGAAAGAATTTTTTTTTCTTCAAATCTTAATAAACTCTTTATTGAAAGTATAGAAATGAAAGAAGGCATTTTTAAAGGAAAGGAAAGGGGTAAATATATGACAGGTAAAGGTAAGTATTTATTGAGCATCTGTTCTTACCAGTCTTTTAGGCACTAAAAAACAGAGCAGTAAACATACTATTTCTGATTGTGGTCCGTTTACATTCTGTGCAAAAGCATAACAAGGTAACACGTTAGCATGAGGAACAGACTGACCGTGACTTTGGACTGGATTTGGGGTCCAAAGATAATCCAAATGGGAGAGGAGCTAAGAAGCAGGTGTAAAACTCAGATAGTGAGACGGCCTCACTGGAATAAAACTGAAATAAGCCATCAGTGGGGTGTCTGTCTCCTGAACACAGTCCTGCTCTTAATTCGATAGTGCTTTCTCAGACTCCTTCAGTCGCTCATCACATGTAGCACCTCTCCACCTGAACTGGGAGTGGCTCAGGGAAAGAGGGTACAAAGTGCACATTTCACTATCCCCAGGCTGAGTGACCAGCACAGAACAGGTGATCAAAACGGTTGCTAAGAAAGTTGCTGAATACACGTTCAACAATTATCTATATATTTATCTATGCATCTACCACCTATATCAAACTAATAGAAATCATAATGTTAAAGATAATATGAACTAAGATTGAATAAAAATCGTCAACTGCCTAAAGATAATTCTGAGATGCATAAGACTGTTACTTTAATAATCACAAAATAGTGCAAGTGTAATAAAATTTATAATATATTGTATGTATGTATTTCTATATATAAATTACACTAAGTATATAAATACAGAGAGAAACCATATTTATGAATTTGAAAACTCACTATTATAAAGATACCTATTTTCCCGAGTTAATCTATACACTAAATAGATCCCAATCAATATCCTGGCCAATTTATTTGTATGTGTACATGTGCATGTGTATCTGTTTATGCCTGTAGAAAATGACAAACTCATTCTAAATTTTATGTGGATCCATTTACAGGTTCTCTACTCTGTTCCACTGATCTATGTGTCTGTTTTTGTGCCAGAATGATACTGTCTTGATGATGACAGTTTTGTCATACAGCCTGAAGTCCAGAATTGTGATGCCTCCAGGTTTGGTTTTCCTTTTCCACATTATTTTAGCTATTTGGGATATTTTCTGGTTTGATTCAAATTTTAGAATTCCCAGCTCTGTGAAAAATGCTGGTGGTATTTTGATAGGGATTGTACTGAATGTGTAGATTGCTTTGGGTAGCATAGGCATTTTAACAATATTTGTTCTTCCATTCCATGAGCATAGAATGTTTTCCCATTCCTTTGTGTCTGCCTCAATTTCTTTCATAAGTGTTCCATAGAGAAAAGAACAGCCAAGATGAACGTGAAGAAAACAATGCTGGGAGACTCACAGAATGAGACATCATTATTTGTCATAAAGGAAGAACAATTAAGATGGGGCAGTTCTGGTCAAGAGTACATAAGGACATATCTGTGAAATGAAATGAACGTTCAGGAACAGACCCACACATATACGGTCAATTGATTTTAGACAGAGGTGAGCCTTGAGAACTCAAGGAGAACCTTGAGTAAAAAGTGTGACGTTTTTATTAAGGGGAGCTGGGTCAGTGCAGGGTGGATTCACCCGGAGGTGAGAGGTGAAGGAAGGAAACCGGACAGCATCTTCATCGTTGTGGGGTCGGGAGACTTCTCTTTTTTTGTTGTTTCAATAAACTGGTCACAGAAGGTACTAACAAAAAAAAAAAAAAAAAAAAAAAAAAAAAAAAAAGGAAAAATAATAAATTAAGCTTTGTTAAAATTAAGAGCTAAAATACAGGTTGAAATTGGAAGAGGAATGGGAGGGAGAGATATTTGTGTGCCCTGCACGCCATGGGATTGCAACATGCGCCCTTGTAGCCAAGCAAGAGTACGGCAGAAGATCAGAAAGCACAAGGTTTGACCAATGTCTATTGTATTCATCAATGTTGGCACATCTAACACTTACACATACAAAATATAAAATCACAGAATATTCAGGAGAACTGCATGGGCATAAAAATGATGGGGATATCATCATCTTGGATTTTGGAGGCTACATAGTCACTGAGTTTAAATATTTAGTTTCTGAAAAAAAAATTACAAGCCATATGACCTTGGAAAAGTCGGGTAACTTTTTTTTCTTTAAGATTCTCAATGAAGAAGAGAAAAGCACTCATAGCATATATGTCATCAGCAAGTGATACCCGTAGTGTGTTTTCAGCACGAAGTACACCCTAACTGGAATCGTCCTCACAAGACATGCTTTACCATACTGCATCGTGCATCAGGGGACGCACTCTTTATATATTCATTATATATCATCAGGAGGTTTTCTTTCCTTTGGTAAAGGACTCAACAATTGCAGGTGTATATAATAATATTAATTTAAAACCCTCTCCGTCTGCCTATAGATGCAAAGATATAGGTAAATTATCTTTGTTTTTCTACGAATAACCAAGACTTTATGTGGTAGCCTGTATTAAAGTCTGTATTATATACTTATTGTGTAAGCAGATTGTGTAACTCATGATTATCTGACATTCTTAGGCAGTAAAAAGAAGAAATCTCAAGTTTATTGAGCACCTGCTGTGTCTCATGCATTTTACATGTATTTTCTCATTTGATTTTTTCAACAATTACTGAAGGAGATACTATTTTCCCCATTTAACCAAGAAGAAAAATGAGGATGAGCACAATTTTGTAATTTAGTCAACATTACAGAGCCAGTGAGTGGAAGAACTAGCATTCCCACTCGGGTTTATGTGCATTTTTTTCAGAGCACTGGACAGTCTTCTGGCCCTGTAAGAACTTTGCATGTTTATAGATGTCATCAGACGTGCATACCAGAGGACTTTGTAGCAGGTAAAAGGGTCATCAATGCCATCAATGCTGAAAATACTCTAGCCAATTAGATGAAAATGGAAACATTTGTAATGAGGAGTGTCAGTAAAGTGTCCTGTTTGAGTTATTTTTGAACATGACCCTGTTTATAAATAATTATACATATTTGTGCTATATATATCTAGCCTTTCATTCTAGTCTCTTTATGGGACCAGATCTGCCCTATACCTTATATACTCCTCTGTGTCTTGAGTAGCTACTTCCACATTGTCATCACTAATTAGAGATGTTGAATTAATACTTTTAAATTGAAGCAAGTGTACAAAAAGAATAAAAGTTTTTAAAATAGCCCAGAGTCCAAGCAAAAATTTCTATGTAGCCATCATCTCTCAATTTCTAAAGTCTGTGTTTTAACCTATTTATCTGCTTAGTTTTGAAATCAGGCAGGTCTAAAAATGTACCCAGGACTTGCTTTGAGCAGGTATAGTGAGACACACAGAGAGGAAAATGATTTCCATCCAGGAAGAAGTTTCTATTGTGCTTATGATCTCCTAGTACAGAAGGCATTCCACGCCATGCAGGCTGCTCAGGGAGGCACCAAAAGCAAGAACAGGCAGGGGAAGAAGGGAGCTGAGAACAGGAGCCTTTATTGCACGTTTCCAGGGAAAGGTGGGATGAAACCAGCTAAGCAAACTTATGACTGAATAGCTTGAATAACTTTGGAGGGCTGTTCCCCAGCTGGCAGTACCTGGCCCTGTAGTGATTAAAGCAAGGAACAGAGTTCTGGAATTTGGTAGTTAGATAAAATGAGACCCTAGGAGTTTTGGACTATGGATGGGTTAGTTTACATATGAAAAGTGTGTTGGACTTTGGGGGCTATTATAACAAAATACAATTGAATGGGTGGTTTATACACATTAGAAATGTATTTCTTTACTTCTCACAGCTCTGGGGTCTGGCAAGTCCAAGATGAAGGCACTTGAGGATTTGGTGTCTGGTGTCTGGTGAGGGCTTGCTTCCTGGTTCACAGATAGCAGACTTCTATTTCCTGAGCTAGTAGAAGGGGTCAGGAAGATTTCTGGGGCTTCTTTTACAAGGGTGCTAATTCAATTCATGAGGAATCCGCCATCAGTCTAGTCAGCACCCACATGCACTGTCTCCATTCCCCTGGGAGATGGGTTTCAACACAAATTTGGGGGGAATACAAACATTCAGTCTATAACAAAAATGCATTCTGGCACCCAAGTTGTTTGTTATATCAAGGAATTAGCCCTGGAAGAGGCAGTTTTCAGGTCACAAAGCTCCAAATGCCAAAGCATCAAGATTACAGAAAATAAGAAAATTTTTTTTTCTTTAAAGATTTTATTTATTTATTTGACAGACAGAGATCACAAGTAGGCAGAGAGGCAGGCAGAGAGAGAGAGAGGAAAGTAAGGTTCCCCGCTGAGCAGAGAGCCCAATGCGGGGCCCGATCCCAGGACCCTGGGATCATGACCTGAGCCGAAGGCAGAGGCCTCAACCCACTGAGCCACCCAGGTGCCCCAGAAAATATTTTTAACATAAGTCCTTCTATATGTGTTTAGTGTTTACTGAAAAAAAAAGTCTGGTAAAACCCTAACAGTTGAGTCTCTGTAAGATCCTATCTGTGTTAGGCATCAGGAAATGTCAGGAAAGGGCTGCCTGGGTGGCTCAGTCATTTAGTGTCTGCTTTCAGCTCAGACCATGATCCCAGTGTCCTGGGATAGAGCTCCAGATTGGGCTCTCTGCTCAACAGGGAGTCTGCTTCTCCCTCTCCCCCTTTCTCCCAGTCATGCTTGCTCTCTCTCTCTCTCCCGCTACAAAATAAATAAAATCTTGAAAGAAAAGAAAAGAAAAGGAAGGAAAGAAAGAAAGAAAGAAAGAAAGAAAGAAAGAAAGAAAAAGAAGAAAGAAAGAAAGAAAGAAAGAGAGAGAGAGAAAGAAAAAGAAGGAAGGAAGGAAAGAAAAGAAAAGAAAGAGGGAGGGAGGAAGGGGGCAGGAAGGAAGAAAGGAAGGAAGGTAGGTCATGAAAACACACAGAGGAATTAAACTGCAGTGTCAACCATGGTCCTTGTTTTAGGTCATTCTTCCCTTTGGGAGAATTTTTCAGTCATTTACAGAAACCAGGATTATTTAGATCTGCAGTTAATGACCTCTGCTTCATTCATTTGTCTTTCCTGATAGTTCCATGACCATATGGTTTTTTTTTTTTTTTTTTGGCATTTTTTAATTGTGACAGATGGATGAAGGAACTTTAGATTCTACATTTGATTCCATGCTCTTATGGTGCTTTTCAAATTACAAAAAAACATACAACCAATAACAATTTCTCCAGGGACTTTAACTTCCCTCAACTCTACCTAATAATGGGTATTCCTAAGGTTGGATGTCGTGTCTGAGACATCCAGACACGAACTCCAAGGAGAGAAGCAAGTCGAGCTCTCTGTGGATCTCTGCAGCCATCCCCTCTCTGCCTGACTCGACACTGAATGTATTGCATTTTTCAGTGTTTGGGGACACTATGCATTAGAGGAGAGACAGGAGTTCAATTAGATGTTATTTGAGCAGAGGGAGCAAGGAATATCTAAACCAAACCTTGACCCAGTCACAATTCATTGTCAAGGAAAGTATATGACAAAGGGGCACTAGGTATTAAAAATTAAGGCAGCACTTCCTTGTTAGCCGAGCCTCTGAATGGAGCCACGGTGAACTACACTATGTCAACTCCTTTGCAGCACATCTCTCAAGGCTACAGCCTAAAAGTTTGCATCAATGATATGGCTCTCTCTTCCCCTTCCCCAAACATAAGAAGTTATACGTCCTTTACACTTGCCACCAACCCAGACTTCCTATGCTTTCTCCATCTCTCTGCTTTTCAGCATGAGAAGAGGAAGGAAGCAGATTTAGGGAAACAGCAGTGCAGGCTCTCTGAGGGGCCAGAGCATCTCATCACAATCCCCTTCTTGGTCCAAGATTTCCGAACCTACCTTTTTACAGTCACAGTTGGGTACTGAGAAGCACCCAGTGGGATCACTTGGGTTCCACACATATTCCCCTTTGCCCTAATCACATAGCAACAGCCTTACCTCCTCCCGGTAATAAGGTCAATTACTCCACCAGAAAGGTGACTGCTCTTCCTACCTGCCAATTGCTAGATGTCAAAAGGCAAAAGTAGAAGGATAGGCCAGGTAGAAGCATAGCCGATAATTCAGTGGGACTCCTCTGACTTGTCTTCTATGAATGTGCCTGAGGACATCTAGCTCTGCAGAATGGGGCCCATTAGATAGGATGTTTAGGGGGCACAACTCCTGCGTTCACCTCTTGTTTCCTGGATTCAGATATTCTTTCTCCTGGAAACACAGACCCATGTGATGGTCTTTGATTTAGTGCATGTACTATGATCTGCAATGTGGCACTTCCTCTCACAGAGCAGTGCCTGTGGACTGGGGCTTTAGCTGTACCTTGAGCAGATCATCTCAAGTTCTAGCAGGGCAGCAGGTTCTGCATGGCATTGTCTGGATACAACCCGTGAATGTTAGGGCCATGGGCTCACTCCCACACCCCCTTAGTTGTAAAATGGTTCTTTACACGATGCTATGCTGTGTAGGATTCCATGCCTCGTTCTATTAAACCTCAATATTCTCTGTGCTCTTGCTGCTTATTGTGATATTCACACCTTTTTGATTTTGACAGCTAATAGGCCCCCAGACTTTTTATGTTTTGTGTGCTATCATCCACACTGATGTTAGTGGGCCAAATTTTGTTAACAGGTGGTTCTAATACCAGCCCTGACCTACAGAGGAGAACCATCACTGATGGACCATCTTACTGCTGGTGTGGCACATTGCTGTCTAAAAATTCCCTGCAGCCTTTGTATCTTATGCTGCCTTGGGACCTTAGCATGGAATACAACCATGGGGCAGGTCTTATGGCCATACAAGACATGTACTCTCTTTCTCTACCATCTGCTCCAGCAATTCTTGCATTTTGCTTGTCGTGTGAGGTCACTTTCTCCATGATTCTAGCAGCTACCTTCCTTATATTGAGTTCACCCTACTTCCTGGGATTCTCTCCAGAATATTACATCTTATATTTCAGGAGAATAAATCCTTCCCAATCCAATTTGTTCAGGGAGCAAATACTATTGGGTCCTAGTTCATGCACATTCTCCCAGTTCCTTCAGGTTCACGCTAGCAAGATCTTGCAGCCTCTTTAAAGAGCAGCACTTTTTCTCCTTGGTCAGGCTCAGAGCATACCCAACTAGGTTATGGGCAACTGAACAATGTTATAGACTCAGTGTTGAGGAGAAGAGGTGAAAAAGTGTGCTAGTCAAGGCCTCCCCCCTCTGTCTACCATTGGAGGGGGAGTTGAACAGGGAAGACTCTTATCGGGGAGGGCTAGGTCCCATCTACAGGCTCAGAAGAGTCAGAGGAATCTGGAGAGTCAAAACCTCAGGTATGCATCCACATATTATCATTTGTTGAATTAAGGTCCTATGTTTTCCCCATCAGGACCCTGCTCTTAGTATAACAAACCTATTTGATTAGATAGTTAATCTTTGACATTCAGCCACTGTGCTTAAAAAGTCCTATTTCACTTTTTCTTCCTTGCCTTCTTTGGCCTTCCTACATACTAACTATAAGACTTCTCTTTTATGCACCCCAAGAGGTTGCTGACTTTCATAACTGACTTTCATTTACCTATTAGTCATCATCAGGACATGGAGAGCATCTGTTGTGCTCAGCAATGGCTACATAAGCCCATTACATTTCCAACCACTCTTTCTTCCATATGTGGTTGAATTGTTAAAAGTTGACTGCCCCCCTTGCCTGAGGTGCCATCTCTATTCACCCTCCTACCAGTAGGAGTGATGCAACCCCAAAACTTCCTTTCTCAAATTGCTTGTCATGCTGAGTTTGCAAGTTGAGTTCCCTGGAAGCTGGTGCTGAGACATGGTTTGGTGTGCAAACCATTAATTCGGGATCATCTGCTGAACAAAATGGGGAGGAAGCAGGTTTGGACAGAGAAGGTCCAACTATGGTGCCAGCTGGCTTGACAGCATTGGCTAGTCTCCAGGCACCTCTGGTGTGGGAACTTCTCACCAGAGACCAGGCATTATTTCTCTTAGTCACTGGGTTTGAAGTTCCCATGGAAAGATATAACCTCATGCCTTGAGATGTAGCTTTCATCTTCCAAGTGAGAGCCTGAAGGAGCTGATAGCTGGAAGTTGTCTGCTAACTCTGTGCTTCATGTCTGTCTTTGAAGGAGGACCTGGGGAAATCCACATCTTGAAAATCCCACTTATAAAACTATACTGCAACTGCCCAAATCAGGGAACTAAAACAGAGAATATTCTAACCTCTTAATCAGTCTATATTCAAATTTTACCACTTGTTCCATTAACTTCCTTTATAGAATTTTTTCTAGTCCAAATTCCAACCTAGGGTTGTATATTGTATTTAAATGTCATGTGCTGGGTTTTTATTCCCCTTTAGATCTGCAAGAGTTTCTCAGTTTTTCTTTGTTTTCTCTGATATTCATATTTTTTTCATGGATATAGGTCCATTGTTTGATACACTGAGCCTTAATTAGGGTTTTAAAGATACCTCCATAGTATTAACATATGCACTTTTAGAAGAAATACTACAGAAATTATTATGTGCCCCATTAAGTCTTATATATTGTCTTATTTTTCAAAAAAAAAAATTGTCTTACTTCCCCTCAAAACAAAGCACAGAAGTATAATTTTCTTCATTGCACAGATCAAGAGACCAAAGCACAGAGAAGTTAAATAATCTAACAGTCCATGCTGGAAGCAGCAATAGAATCCAGTTTAACCACTTAAATCCTATCTTCTTTATAGTACTTCCCACTTCAGAAAACTGTACCAAAGAGTTACCTTCAAACTTTGCTGTCTTTCGGAAGCAGCCAGGGAGTTGACTAAAAATACCTATGTCCGACCTGTACTCCAAACTGCTCAAATTATAAACTTCAGACTCTAAAGGAAGGCACCTATATTTTTAGCAGGTACCACACCATCCTGATTCTGATACACCAAAAGTCTGAGCTCTACAAACACAGACAACTATCTCAGTGACAGACAAGGTATATTTTCTTTGGCTTTGGGTATGAGCCTTAACTCACACCATTATTGTCCTTGTGTTATCACATCTCTACAAGCCTGGCTTCTTCCATCTTCAGACTTAAGTCTAACTGCCAGACTCAGTGTTTGAAGAAATCAAAAGAGCACAGACTGTTTAAATTTGGCCCTGGCAGGTTCCTTAACTCCTCTGAACCTGTTTCCCTCCCTCCCTTCCTTCCTTCCTTTTTAAAGATTTATTTATTTATTTTAGAGAGAGAAAGGGATGAGGGGCAGATGACAAGAGAGAGAGAGACTCTCTAGCAGACTCCATGCTGAGCACAGAGCCCAGTGTGGGGCCAGATCCCAGGACCCTGAGATCATGAGCATAGCTGAAACCAAGAATCAGATGCTTTATCGACAGAGCCACCCGGGTGCCCCCTGAACCTGTTTCTTTATTGAATGGCTGAGGTTAATGATACCTCTTCTATGGAGTTTAGAATAGGTTACAGAGTGGCAATCAATAGGCAAATAATAAACACAAGCAGGTTTTATTCTTGTTTTACAATGTTTTCTTCAGGTTCTACATTTGACTCTGAGTGCAAAGAACCCGGACTTAACCCTGCTTTCTGCCACCATCAGCCATGTTCACACTCAACCCTCAACCCTGTTGAAGTTTCCCTGATACTGCACACACTCCAACCCCATTTCTGCCCAACAGCATCCCTATCAAGCCACGTGTTTAGAACTACAAAGAATCATTTCATTTTTCTTTATAGAATTAATATTCTTCCTCTTGGAGAAGTGATTAATTTTCCCACCACCTGCTTCTGAATAAAAATATAAGAAATGCCTTGGCATCTGTCTAAGTCCCAATAGGGCTGCTCTAAGAAAAGTATCATAGACTATGTAGCTTAATAAAAGTTTATTTCTCACAGTTCTGGAAATTGGCAAAGATCAAGGCACTTACAAATTTGGTGTCTTATAGAAGGCTGTATTTTTACATGTGGTAGGAGCTAGAGAACCTTGTGGGATTGCTTTGTGGGGTTTTTTTGTTTGTTTGTTTGTTTTGTTAATATTCTATTTATTTATTTATTTATTTATTTATTTGAGAGAGAGAGTGGAGGCAGGAGCAGAGGGAGAGGAATAAGCAGACGCTGTGTTGAGCTCAGAGCCCTCTGCAGGGCTCAATCTCACAACTGTGAGATTTTGATCCAAGCTAAAATCAAGAGTTGGATGCTTAACTGACTGAACCACCCACGTGTCCCAGATCTCTTTTATAAGAGCACTGAATTTATTCATGGGAGCTCCATTCTCATGACCTAACCACTCCTCAAAGGGCCCACCGTCAAGTACCATCATATTGGGAGTTAGGTTTCAACATAGGAACTTGAGCAATTGGGGAAGGGGACACTCAATCTACAGCATTTGCATTATTGGCAAAAAAGTAGCTCCAAATGACTGATTGATTGATTGATTGATTGATTTAGCATTTACTGTAAAATCCATATTAAATCACAAATCTCCTGAAGGAAAACATAACTCAAAATGCTATTTTCTGAGTACAGAAAGTTTGTGGTTTACCCTACAACCCCCAGTGGAGCATTAAGCTTACCTCACAGTATGCCTGTCTTTGAGCTGATTTTAATTTTCCGTATAAATATCACGGGTTGGGTGGCATTTCTTTTTGTATTTATCTGATGTTAAGCTTTCAGTCAAAGTAATTTAGCATGTACTTCCTGAATATCTTTTTACACAATGGACTACACTAGCTGCTTAAGAAGGAATTGAAAAGAAAAATTAACCCTGTCTCTGACTCTATGCTTTTATTAAACATTCGGGGGACTCTGTATTAGGCAAAAAGGGGCACGGTTAAGTATCAATGTCTTAACCCTTGAGTTGCCAAGACCCTCATCAGAAACATCACTGGGACTGCACTGAGGAGAAGTCAGAGCACAGGCCTAAGAGACAGGAAGGACATTAGCCCCAGGGCTGTCTGTCCCTGCGGCTCACCAACTATGTGACTTCTAGAAAACCAATTCATTTCTTTGTATTTTGTTTCTTTGAAAAAAAAAAAAAAGAGAGAGAGAAGTCAAATAAATAAAACATTCAGCCAACATGTCTATTTCAAATGGAAAAATATCTTTATCATTTTAATGACATAATCATGTTCCTCATCAATACAATTTATTAAATGGCATTGACCTAATTTTTCTGATTTAAAATATAAACATGTACATTATAGAAAAAATTGTTGTCGAATATTAAACTTTATTTTTTCCAAATTTGTATTTAAATTCTAGTTAATTAACAAACAGTGTAATCTGTAATCCTGGTTTCAGGAGTAGAATTCAGTGATTCATCACTTATATACAACACCCCAGGAGTAGAATTCAGTGATTCATCACTTACATACAACACCCCAGGAGTAGAATTCAGTGATTCATCACTTACATACAACACCCTTGTTGATCACAAGTGCCTTCTTAATGCCCATCACCCATTTAGCCCATTCCTCCACCTCCCTCCATCAACTTTTAGTTTGTTCTGTATCCTTAAGGGTCTCTTATCTCTTATCTCATCTCTCAGATAAATGTAGGGGAAGGGAATAGAAAAATATTTTGTATTTACATGTTCTTCTGCTTTCTAGTGATAAGGACTCAAATGTTTCTGTTTCCTTCTATTTTTTTAATAGTTTGAGATAATATAACCTTGAAAGATCTTTAGAAAACTCTTTCTAATATTTCCTGTACATGGTTCTAGTGTAACTTATACCACCATTCTTTCTTGCTGGATGTGTAAGATTTATAGTAATTTTATGAATAAATTTTTATGCATTTGATTATTTTTCTCAACAGTTTTTTTTTTTTTTTTTCCAATTCCCCCTGTAAGTATTACCTTTAATGTTTTCAGGAGACCATTATGATGTGATTTATTTGTTTGTTTATTTATTTTTAAGATTGCATTTATTTATTTGGCAGAAAGAAAGTGAGAGCATAAGCCAGTTGAGAGACAGAGGGGGAGAAGCAGACTCCCCACTGAGCAGGGATCCTGACACGGGGCGTGATTCAAGGACCCCAGGATCATGACCTGAGCAGAAGGCAGCAGTTTAACAGACTGAGCCACTCAGGCTCCCCTGTGGTATGATTTAAAAGCAGAAAAAAAAGACAGAGGAAGACAAGAAGCAAGCTTGGGGAGTTTAAATCTAAGTTAGTGAGTTCTGTTTCAGGGGGAAGGCTAGGTTTTAGGACTGTTCCACTACCAGCCTGAAGGGACAGCAGAAGGCAGGAATTGATCTGCAATCCGGTTCTAGAGAGCAGTCTAACTCAGAGGCAGCAGCAAGAGAGGATTCAGCTTCCAGGAGTCAGAATGGAATCCGGAGGAGCACAGTGGAGCCCATCAGAGCCTAAAGCTAGAGAAGATAAGAAAATTCCCAAGGTACCCCCTAGATTTGCCCAGGCCCTAGAAATGATGGCCAAGGAAGCACTTTCTCAAGACTGAGCTCATTCACAAAGAACCTCTTTAAGGGAGAGTTTATTCATACAAGAAATGGGATTAATACATGGGACAGTCTCTGTGGTTTATTGGAAAGATTCAAATTTGGTAGACTTTTTAAAAAGAAATTTTTTTAATTAATTAATTTATTTGAGAGAGAGGGAGCACTGGGGGAGGGGCATAGAGAGAGAATCTGCAGCAGACTCCCTGCCGAGTGCAGAGCCTGATCTGGGGACTCGGTCTCACAATCCTGAGATCATGACTTGAGCCCAAATCAAGAGTCTGATGATTAATTGACTGAGCCACCCAGACACCCCAAAATTTGGTAAACATTTAAATGATCAGCATAGTTCTAGAACACGGTAAGCCTTCAGCAAATACCCATTTATTCCAGGTATAATGTCATTTATTTATTTTTTTACAACTAATGCTTTTTTCCACAATTCTTCTCATTTTGTAATTATATATTTATTTGTTACCTTTTTCCTTTTTTTTTTTTTTTTGGTCTCTTGGTCTCTTGATCAGCTGTTAAGCCCCATTAGGGAAGGAGCATGTCTGTTTTATTCATTAATGTTTTCTTAGTAAATGTTTGTTAAATTGGTATTAAATGAAAATTGGGATTCTCTTACTCGCCTCAATGATTTCAGTATAATTGGTTTAAACGCTAGAGCATTTCCCTGCCTCTGAGACCCAAGCTAGCTCCTCTGAGCATTCGCATTTGGTCTCTACTCTGTAGGCTGCTTCTGTTTACCAAACTGCAAAGCTGAAATTCCTCAAAAACCCACTCAGGCCAATAAGGCTGCAAGACTGTTAACTTTTAGGAAGAGATCTCACAGCAGCATCTTGAGCCCCTCTATCGTCTTGGCCAGGACACCTTTCTTTACTCTCCTTCCCCTCAGGGACAGAGAACTGTTTTGTTCTCCAAGCATAAAGTTTTGCTTGCTTTCTGGAGTCTGTTTTGATGCCCTAGGGTCATAATTTGCATTTTATTTTATTTTTATTTTTTTAATTTTATTTTATTTTTTCAGCGTTCCAAGATTCATTGTTTATGCACCACACCCAGTGCTCCGTGCAATCCGTGCCCTCCTGAATACCCATTTTAAATTCCCAAAGAGATTATTCTTTCTGCAAAATGAGCAGGAATGAGAAATGGGGAAAAAATGAGCATGCAGGTCCCTTGCCTCTAGAGAATAGCAAGGGTGCCATGGAGTGACACAGCAGTGAGTCTGTAAGGTAACAAGCACAGCGTTGATGGGGAAGGGCACAGGTGCAGAATAGACATTCAGAATATCTCAGGGCAAAGTGTGAAGCCAAGTACTTCCTAGATCCCTTGGCATAATCACTCAGCACTTCAGCTCCACAGGACATAAAAGCCCATGGGAGAGGTCTTGATGGATATTTGCGAAATCAAAGCTATAGTCCTTCTACTTTTGAGCCAAAAGAAAGGACTTAAACTCGATTAGCTTCTGGGGAATGATCCCTGGAGCAACAGCTGTGTAATTATCTGCATTTTCTCTTTGCCTTGGTAGTCATAAGTCTGGGAAATAAAATATATATTTTGTTGAATTTGTAATTTTAGTGTTCTTCTTTAAGCTTTGTGTGTAATAAAATATGTACTTGCAGCATGGCCATAGTACAATAGTCTGGAAATGTGCCACCACCTTGCGATTAATTAATGCTTTGGTCATTTAAGTTGGCTCAAGATAGATGCTCCATAATGTTAGGTGAATGAACAAGTATGAATGAAGGCGGCAGATGCTGATTCATCAGAATTCTATTTGTTATAATAATATTTGACCTATGAAGTTGCAATCGATTCAAAATCCTACGGGCACCATATAGAGATCTCATCTCTTCTTGAATTAATATGTTATAAAACAGGGGCTAGAAAGCTTTATTTATGTATACCACTAATTCAAAGGGAAAACAAGTCTACTGAAGGGAGAAATGACAAAGCGACTTGTTATAGCTAGTTTTTAAAGAAACATTTGGAGTTTCCTACTCACTTGCTTTTTAAAAATAATATAATTTAACAGACACCTATTGATCATCTGCTGCAAGCTGGAAACTGCAGCAAGACAAATGGAAATAGCTAAAGGAGACGCATTGATATCAGAAATTCAACCATGGTTTAATAAATAAATATATGCATATTATACATACATAACATATACATATGATATATACCAATAATGCATGATATATGTAATGTGTATAAGTAATATATGATATATGTGTTACATGTGTGTACATACAATGTATGTGAATAAGGTATAATATATTATTATATATTCTATATAATGGATACATAATATATGTGTATAATATGTATATACTATTATATATTGCACATATAATATATATAGTATGCATATTATGTTTGTACGGTATATAGACATATATAAAATATGTATATATGTATATTATATTAATAAACATATACATTACAAACTTATATAATAGATGAAGGGATAAACGACTAGGTAAGAACCTTCTTAAGTTTTTGATAATTCTTATTTATATAAACGGAACACATTCAAATTATTAACAAAATCTAATATAAAGTTGTAATTTTCTGCAGGTTTCTCTGACTTACCTTATATTCCAGTAATTATGAACTACCTGACCAGACCTAGACTTTATACCTCTATGCAGTCAATCCCATAATGCCATTTAACTCATCACAGTTACAGATCACTCTACTGGATTTATGCAAATACAGATCCAGAATTCTATCTACTTTTCACATAGTTTCAAAACGTTAGTGTACCTTTATTTTTTCTTGCCAGATTCTGAACTCTTTTAAATGAGGAACAGGATCTTGTTTGGTCCACACCAACAAGCACTCATTAAATTGATAGACCAAAAGCACAGGCTGGTTAAAATTTGATGAGTGTTTGAGAGCATATATGCGACTTCACACTTATGCACTTCTCTGTAGATAATACTATACATGCATCTGCTTTATATAGCTAGCAAAAATTCAGTATTTATTTAAAAAATAACATTACAGAGACTAGTTTTATGTACAAGAAGAGCATTAAGGTGTTGAATTTGAATATGAAGAGTCAAAACCTTCCACTTAATGATTCCATCCCACAACGGAACAGACTTCATAAAGGACAATATAATATCTGGGTAACTGCCAATAGTTCCCACTATAAAGGGTCTCTGTCACTCCACAGGCTGTCCAGTTTGTTTGCATAGAATTTTTCATAGTATTCTCTTATAATCCTTTGTATTTCATGGTGTCAGTTTAGATTTTTCTTGTTTGTTGAGGTAGGCCTGTATTGTGAGAAACTTCTGCCTTAGAACTGCTCTTGCTGCATCCCAAAGATTTTGGACCATTGTGTTTTCATTTTCATTTGTCTCCATGTACTTTTCGATTTCCTCTTTGATTTCTTGGTTAACCCATTCATTGTTTAGTAGCATCTCATTTAACCTCCATGTATTTATGTTCTTTCCCGATTTTTTTCTTATAGTTGGTTTATGGTCAGAAAAGATGCATGACATAACTTTGATCATTTTGAATTTGTTGAGACTTGTTTTGTGGCCAGTATGTGATTTATTCTGGAGAATGTCCCATATGACCTTGAAAATAATGTGTGTTCTGCTGTTTTAGAATGGAAAGCTCTCAATATATCTGTGAGATCCATCTGTTCTAGTGTGTCATTCAAAGTCACTCTTTCCTTGTGGATTTTCTGTTTGGATGATCTATCCATCAATGCAAATTGGGTGCTAAAGTCCCTTACTATTACTGTATTATTATCCATTGCTTCCTTTATGTTTGTTATTAGCTGCTTTATGGATTTGAGTGCTCCCATGTTAGGAGCATAAATATTTGGAATTGTTATATCTTCTTGTTGAATTGTTTCTTTTATGATTATATTGTGTCCTTCTTTTTCTCTTGTTACTCTCTTTGTTTTAAACTCTAGTTTGAGTTAATTGAGTCCAATAAGAATTGCTACTCCAGCTTTCTTTTCAAATCCATTTACATGATAAGCGTGTTTCCATTCCTTCCTTTTCAATCTGTATGTGTCTGTAGGTCAAATGAGTCTCCTGTATACAGCATATAGATAAAAAAAGGTTTACTTTTTTTATCAACTCCTTCATCCTATGTCTTTTGATTAGGCAGTTAGTCCATTTGCAATCAAAATAATTATTGGTAAGTATATACTTATTGCTATTTTGTTACTTTTTATGAGGTTTTTTAAGTTTTTATTTTTGTTTTTGTTTTTATAGTTCTTCTCTGTTCCTTTCCTCTGTTGCTCTCCTCTGTCTTGGTTTTCTGGCTTTCTTTAGTTATACACTTGGATTCCTTGCTCTTTATCTCTTGCATATCTGTTACTGGTTTTGTTTTTGTTTTGGTTTCGGTTTTGGTTTTGCATGAGAACACAGATGTTTATTGTATTATTCTTTATATTCCAGATATACATTTAAGTATATTCTTTAGTATGCATGAAACATATCATTTTGATTTGTGGCTGCCATTAAGTTTGCATATGGCACCTTCTGCATATAGCAGTCTGTATTAAGTCGATGGTCACTTAAGTTTGAACCCATTCCTCGCTCTTCTCCCCAGCAGCATTTTAGGTATATGGTTTCATAGTTTACATCCTTTTATTTTGTGAATCCTTGACTGACTTTTTGGATATGCTTAACTTTACTGCTTTGGGGCTTCCTACTTTTTTTTACCCCAAATTTTGGTCTTTCTTTTCCACTGAAGGAGTCCCCTGTGACATTTCTTGTAGGACTGGTTTAATGGTGACAAAGTCCTTTAAATTTGTTTGTCTGGTAAGCTCTTTATCTATCCTTCTGTTCTAAATGATGGTCTTGCTAGATAGAGTATTCTTGGTTGCAGGTTTTTTCCTTAAAGCACTTTGAATATATCATACCACTTTCTTCTGGCCTGCAAAGTTTCTGCTGAAAAGTCAGCTAATAACCAATAGCCAATAGGGTTTCCTTTGTCTGTAACTGCTTTTTCTCTTGCTTTTAAAACTCTCTATTTATCACATGTTTCTACTTTAATTACTATGTGTCTTGGTAGAAACCTCCTAGGGTTGATTTTGCTGGAAGAGTTCTGTGTTTCCTGGATCTGGATTTCTGTTTATTTTCCCAGATTCAGAATTTTTTTCAGCTTTATTTCTTCAAATAAAATTTCTGCTCCCTTTTCTCTTTCCCCTCCTCCCAGGATCCCTTTAATGAAAATGTAATTATGCTTGACGAAGTCACTATTTTCATTTATTATTATTTTTTCCTTTTCTCCTGCTTTCCAATACTCCTTCCTTGGGGTCACTGATTCATTCTTCTGCTTCCTTTAGTCTACTGTTTATTCCACTGAGTGTACATTTAATTTCAGTTAATTAAGTACTTCATCTCAAGTCTAGTGAGTATCTTTATGACTATTATTTAAATTCTCTATCAGGAATATTACTTATCTCCATTTTTTTAACTTCTTGTTGTGATTTTGTCCTATTGTTCCAGCCCACTTATTGTAAATAATATCTCTGTGGTGACATCAGAGGTACAAAGTTGCATAAACTGAATCTGTTTTTAGCTTTCCTTTCATTTTCCATTAATTTGTTTATTTCAATGTATGCAAAACTGCACTGTCTTTACTTAATTTCCTAAGTCTTGAGGATATCTTACTTTTTATTCAACAGAGTTCATGCTATTCTTTTCCAGTTATATATTTACACTGTTTGCAAACAGTATCCAAATATGTTTACAAATCACCTACTACATGCCAGTAACTATTATAAGCACATGGGCCATATCATGCAACAAAACAGACAAAACTTTCCATTCTTGCTGCTCTTATGTTCTAAAGTGTATGGAAGAACAGGCCACAACAGTACATTGCTAGTGCCCATGATAGTAATAATACAAAAAATAAGATGCTTTCTAGAAAATATTAGAAGGTAAAGAAAGCTACAAAAACTATAGGTAAGAGAATGTGGGATAAAGATGGTCTGGTGGGTAGGGTTTAAATTTATAGTAATTCAAACTTCCTATGAGTATTCTAATTAGCTTGCCTGATTCTTGAAACTTTGCTAGCATTTTAATAAAAATGGGATTGATATTTTTATATCAAGGGAAAAGATATTTTAACATGATTACACCAGCTAATCTAAAACCTTGCTTTACTCATCTTTTATTTGAGATTTTGTTTGTTTTATTTTTTGTTGTTGTTTTTGTTTTTGTTTTTGTTTTTGTTTTTGTTTTGCTTTTAATGGCTATCACTTAAGTATTAGAATTTTCCCGATGGAGATGTTACCTGTCTCATTTCTGGGTACTTGGTGTGTGTTTTGTTTTGTTTTTTTAGAGATTTTAGTTTATATATATATATTTTTTTTGCTAATTATTGCTGGTATGTGAAAAGATACTTGATTTTATCATATCTCAATCTTGTTAAACTCTAACAATGACATGAATATGTAGATCTTAAAAATCTGTGTATAGGGGCGCCTGGCTGGCTCAGTGGGTTAAAGCCTCTGCCTTTAGCTCAGGTCATGATTTCAGGGTCCTGGATCGAGCCCCACATGGGGCTCTATGCTCAACAGGGAGATTGCTTCCCCCCTCTGTCTCTACCTGCCTCTGCCTGTCAGATAAATACATAAAATCTTTAGAAAAAAAATCTCTGTAAAATATGATATTTCTTACATTTCTTTCAAATCAATTTTGATATCATTCATTCATGCTTTACCATCATGTCTTGAACATTCTACACTGTATTAAAAGACAGTTATGAGAACACACACCTTTTCTTATTTCCAAAACTTTAAAAAGATTTCAACATTTCACATTTAAATGTAATGATTACTGTATTTTTTTAAGATTTAGATTTTTAAAATTGTATTTTGTATTAGTGTTCTCCAGAGGAACAGAACAAATTACATATATATATTATGAGCATGTGTATGTGTATATATATTAACTAAAACAATGTATGTATATAGTGTATACATATTTCATGAGTCTGTGTGTGTGTGTGTGAAGGAGAAAGAAAGATTAAAAAAAAAAATAGCTCATACAATTGTGAAGACTGGCAAGTCTGATACCTGTAGAGCAAGCCAGCAGATTGAAGACCCAGGAAAGAGTTGATGTTTAGTTCAAATCTAAAGGCAGAAATGCAGGCAGAATTTTTTTCTGTGGGGGGAACCTCAGTCTTACTCTCTCATTTTTATTATTATAATTTTTATTGTGTTATATTAGTCACCACACAATATATCATTAGTTTGTTGTTGTTGTTGTTGTTGTTTTAATGGCGTTGTGTTAGTCACCATACAGGACATCATTAGTTTTTGATGTAGTGTTCTATGATTCATTGTTTGCATATAACACCCAGTGTTCCAAGCAAGCCGTGCCCTCCCTAATACCTATCACCAGGCTCGCCCATCCCCCCACACCCCCTTTTAAAACTCTCCATTTGTGTCCCCGAGTCCATAGTCTCTCATGGTGGTTCTCTCCCTCTGATTTTCCCTCTTCACCTTTCCTTTCCTTCTCCTAATGTCCTCCATGCTATTCCTTATGTTCCACAAGTAAGTGAAACTATATGATAATAGTGTTTCTCTGATTCACTTAATCTCCTCCAGTTCCATCCCTGTTGATGCAAATGTTGGGTATTCATCCTTTCTGATAGCTGAGTCGTATTCCATTGTATATATAGACCACATCTTCTGTTCAGTCTTACTCTCTTAAGACCTATAACTGATTAGATAATGCCCAGCCACATTATGGAGGGTGATCTGTTTTACTCAAAGTCAGCTTATTTAATTTATATTCAATTACATATAAAAATATACCCTCATAGCAACATATAGGGTGGTATTTGATCAATCCACTGCATAGTCTGGCAATAGCCTCACCAAGCTGACACATAAAATGAATCATCATTCTTCATTCCAAATCTACTAAACATATATACTTCTTTGTCGCAGCCGGTGCGACAAATCGACCAGGAACGTGAGGGTAAGTGGATGGTGAAAAGATATTAAGAGTCAAAGAGATGGGGGCAGGAGGAACACTGAGGAGGTTGTCCAACAGTGCCGATTTTATTCAAGGCTGTGAGGCATTATATAGTTAACAGAAACAATTATAAAGAAGTATCTATTTTCGGTTGATTGCTCATACACACGTAACATGAAACCCCTCAAGCTTTTACAAAGCCCATTTCCCAAGCACTGGTAGCGGATCTTCTGATGCCAGTAATTTTTGTCTACTTAGCTAATCTTTAACTAGCAATTCACGAGTTTACAATGGTGCAATTTATAATCTGTGCAAGTACAGGATAATCTTGTAACAGTTAAATGCGCAACCCAGTTTTGCCTCTAATACATGCAGGCAGTCACCTAAGCCAGTCTTAGGGTCCATAGCTCAGGCTCTTTCTCAAGCACAACTCAACTGATATTCAGGAGGCACGAGTCAGGGCCTGGTTTGATCCCCTGCCTCTAGTTGGGTCTGTGGCTGCCTACATCTCTTTAACAACTGACAATCAATTTGTTAAAAAGTTTGATTTAGGGGTGCCTGGCTGGCTCAGTGTGTTAAAGCCTCTGCCTTCGGCTCAGGTCATGATCCTGGGGTCCTGGGATCGAGCCCCGCATCGGGCTCTCTGCTCAGAGCAGGGAGCCTGCTTCTCTCTCTCTCTCTCTGCCTACTTGTGATCTCTGTCTGTCAAATGGGTAAATACAATTAAAAAAAAAAAAAAAGTACCAGCAAAAGTAACTTCAACCTCAACTCCTAACTCAATATGGAGGGAGGCATTTGCTTAAGAGTCTTAGAAGCATGGGGCAATCAATGATTCACTTGTTGGTCCTGACATGAAAACAAACCCCAGTTTTAGGACCCTGCCACGGGGAGTTTTTCTTGTGTGATTCTCAGAGTCTTGGTGGGCATCCAAACTGGTCTTTTCTCTTTGGAGATTCCTTTCCTTTTTGCTCCTGAGGATAAGTCAGCCTATACTTTCTCCAAGATTTTCTGTCATGGCTGGTTAGAGTAATTCTGATTCTGTGAGTCACCACCTCTGGTGTCTTTCTGGTATCTTTAAAAGCCATGTCTGTTCTGAGGTTTCCTGATCAACTTGTTCCACAAGGAGAATGAACATCAGTGAGGCAGGAGAAGGAGTGGACTGACCTCTCCAGAGGTCCGTTGTAGCTAAGAGTGTCTTCTTCTGGGAGATTAAGTGTATTCAATAAGAATGAACTTCATTAAAAGTTTTTTTCTGCATGTATTCAGATAAAATTATGTTTGTTCATTTTAATCCAAATAAATGGTAAATTCTATTCAGAGATTTTTCTAATGCTAAATCTAATTTGGATTCCAGAATAAACCCACATTTTTAATTAAATCCATATATCAGTAGATGGATATATAGATTGACTTGCCAACATTCTGTTTTGGACTACTGTCTCTAAGTTAATGTGTAACGTTGGGCAGCAGATTTTCATTTCTTGTCTTGTTCTTATAGGTTTCAGTATGAAGGTAATGTATAAAACTCATAAATCTCAAAAGGAGATAAGAAATGTTCTTACTTTTTCTATTCTTTCCAAATGCATATGTGCACTCAGAATTATTTCTTGAAAGTTTGGTAGGATTTTCTGATAAAGTCATGCATGACAGGAGTTTTCTACCTGGGAAGACTTTTAACTATTCAATCAGTTACTTCAGTTTGTATAGTATCAAGGCTTTATATTAATTCTTGAGTCAGAATGTTAGAACTTCATGGTTTTTTGTTTATGTGTTTTTTTTTTCTTTTTTAAGATTTATTTGCTTATTTGAGAGAGAGAGACAGCAGGGGGAGAGGCAGAGGGAAAAGGAGAGGAGCAGACTGCCTGCTGATATCAGAGCCCAATGTGGGGTTCAGTCTGGACACTGAGAAGACTATGACCTGAGCCCAAATCAAGAGTTGGCCACTGATCTGACTAAAACACCCAGGTGTTTGTTTTTAAAAACTTTTCATTTCATACAAGTTTTCTAATTCATTGGTTAAGGATTTCTTAATAACGTCATTAAAATATCTTAATTCAATCTGTGACATATGCAGTTATTAGATTATGGCTGGATAAAACTATTTGCTTCACATTCCTTGATGGGTAGAAAACAGGACAGGGAGTAAATGCTTGGCCTCAAGCATGGTTGCCCTGAGGTTATTATTATTATTATTATTATTTTTTTTAATTTGAGTACAGTTGACACACAATGTTGCATTAGTTTCAGGTGTACAGCATTGTGATTTAATGGCTCTGTATGTTATGCTGTGCTCACTGCCAGCTTAGCCACCATCTGTCACCAAATAGCACTATTACAATACCACTGACTGTATTCCCCACAGTGTTCATTTTATTCCCATGACTTCCAGTTATGGAATGAATAAGTCCTGCAGTTAATTTTATTCATTCTTTGTTCTGTCCATTTCAGAACCTTCTAGGGAATTAAAGTTGAATTTTCTCCCAACTTACTATTCTCCTCCTTCAGAAGAGTTTACTAGTTGACCATGGGCTTATTTGATAAGCTCAGTGGGGTTTTAAGAACAAACATTAGGGGAACTGTCATAGATGAAGCAGTTCCTTCCTCTGAAACTTATTTCAAAGGCAGCTATAACATCTTCTTCTAACATTTTACCCTTTGGGGATTATATTATAAAATGCTCCTGAAGTTTTCTGTAGTGGTGAGAGGGAAAGACAGACATTCATTGAGCCATGTTTCTCTACTGAAGATGAGTGGTCTAACCTCTTCTGAATTTCCTTTAGAACAACCGAACTTCACACAGGGCACACTTTTCTTATATTCTCGGAACTGGTTTCCATATATTAAGCATGACAGGTCAGAGCTTGCACATCCTTCTAGAAATCAGGCTGAATGCTCACTGGCTGGCTAGATCAGGATCTTCAATAATAAAAGGTTTACAGCAGCATGGGACTTTGTCTTCTTTGTTTCTTGCTGTACATAAAGCATCTAAACAGTTGCAGAAACATGGTAAGACACTCAAGAAATAATTTTTGAAGAATGACTGAATGGATGAAAACACTAAAGACATCGCATTTACCATGTATGGGTCCAGAGATAGAGATTTGGGGAATATTGCAGGAAGCCCATTTTTTGTCTCAGATTTAAACCTGTTCTGTGCTCCTGACTTGTTAGTAATACAACAGATATGGATTTTGAATTACTATCAGTCTCAAAAGTATATTCTCAAATGATTCAAAATCTAGAAGAGAGATTGATACTTTGGCTTCTGAAATATCACCAAAAAATTCTAGGCAAGTCATGAAAGTCATAAAAAGGAGATTTAATTTATTAGGCCAGAACATGAAGTATGTGCGGGATATAATACAACAAATGAATGCTAATTAAAAATAAATAAATAAATAAATAAACCAACAATAAAACAAAGCAAAACACCCCCCAACACAAAAAATGAACTTTCTCAAATATATCAGAGCTTTTCCTGATATGGAGATAAATGCCCAGAGATATTAGTGTCACAATTTATTTAGGTCACAGAGCTATTTGGTATCATATTTGGGACAAGAACTTACTACAACTGACACCTGCCTTATTCTGAATGACTTTTGTAGGATTTAAAAAAAAAAAAAAATATATATATATATATATATAGAGAGAGAGAGAGAGAGAGAGAGCGCCACTATTTTTTACAAGTAACAAATAAGATATATGTATCTTATTATATATACTTATAAAAAATAATAGCTCAAAAGTGCTTCACACTGTTCTCAAGAAATGACACATGAGTCTTTATTCACATAATCTATGAAGCAGCATGAACTATCATGGTGGCAGAAAACTTTCCAAGCGCCAGTGCAATTTAAGGATAGAGATTTATGTCATTTGCTTTGCATGAGAATTCGAACTGCCCCATATTTATAGTGTGTAACTTGGGAAATTCACTTTATCTTTCTGAGGCTGTTTTCTCATCTGTAAAATTGTTTTAAGACCGCTTACCTTGCATCGGGAATGAGAGGGTTAAAAGTACTGAGGTAACACATACAGGAATGCTGAACCCCTCCAGAGAGAACCTCTGGAACACCTCTGGATGAGGTCCATGCAAATTCTAAGCAGATATTTGCCTCTGGTTTCCTCTCTGTTTACAACAAGGACTAAAAATTGGAGTATTAAGAAGGAGAGAAATAGAAGGAGCTGGAGAGGACTAGAAAATATTTATATTTTATGCTCTAAGTCAGTATTTTTTCAACTGTTGCCCATCTAGTATCTCCAGCAGTCGGAAGTAGTTGGGGGATGATTCAAGATGAATGTTACTTCATTTCCTTTGTACCCTTCAAGCCACTTACATAGAAAACCCTACCATATGCAGGGACCACGGAATATTCCAGAGACATGGAAGAGATGGGGGAAAAGATGGAGTTTGCGCCTACCGTGTCATAAAATGGAGGAACTTATTTATCATACAATCAACAGAGAGTTAATAAAGGGATTTTTAAAGTAAGAAAGTGCAAGATTATGTTTTCATGATCATTCAAAATTAAGCAAAAACATTTTTAATATTTCTATGCTATTGTTGTTGAGCAATGATTTACTTGAGCTACAAAGACAAGAAGCATAAATGCACAGAGACACTGGTGGTAAATGAAGTGCCCTGAGTCCAAGCTTACGTCCTGCATTTATATTATTTGTAGTTATGCCATGCAGGTCTCATTTGCTCAGTTAAACATACAGACCTGTATTGAATTCCACCAAGCAGCAGTATCTCTTGTTGGCAGTGCAAATTGGAAAATTGGATTTTCCTTTGCATTCTAACCTGCTTCAAAATTTATTTTGTATTTAGACCCTTTATATAATTATTACTATCATCATTATTTAGCAACTTTTGCTAAATCTATTAATGAGAAATGGGTATTTTCCATGTGAGTGCTCCGTTAGGACTATTAGGGATGGTTATTGCTGGAAGCACAGTGTAAAGGTATGAGTCAGCCTGGTCTTTGCACTGTGGTCGTGTTTAGAGCTCTGGGCAGCCAGGGCAGGGGATGTGGTGGGGATAAAGCACCATAGAGGAAAAGAAGAAAGATCAGATCAAGGCATAGTAGAGCAGAGTATCTAATCCCAGTGTTTGATCAAAGTAGCTGTAACATTTCAGGGGAGAAGAATCTGAGTTTAACTACCACATCTTCAACAGTAACCCTTGGGAGGAAAAAAAAAAAAAAAAAGGCATTGTCTCCTAGCTTTCCTTATCAAAAACTTAATAAACCAGAACAAGATTTTGGGGATAGTGAAATTTCCACAGCATACAACTCTCTTCATAACTGTGACTTCTGGAACACTCAGGAGCCAGTTTCATGTACGTATGCCAACTTCTAGCACTTTAGGGTCCCTAAATTTATAGAATCAAAGACACCGAACAGGTCTTCTAGTCCAGCGGTATAAAAAAGGTAAGCCTCAGTAACTTTAGGGATTCTTGTGTTTTCTTCAAATAAAAAAAAAAGCTGATATGAAAAATAAATTCATAGAAGAATTCAAGAAGTTGAATCTACCTTTGTTGATGAGTTATTTAGAGAATAAGATTAATATGAAACTTTACAAATCGGAATGGTAAAAAGCCGTAACTTCCTGGGTACGTCTCTCACTTTTGTTTGTTTTTAAATGTTATGCGTCTTCAGATTAATGCAGTGAATACTATTTATTAAAACGTTTTATGAAAACCACAAAATAAAATGTGTTTTAATCAGGTGTAAACTGTATGAATAAAGAAGGGGGCCAAATTGAGCTAAGACCACACACAACAGAGACAGAGTGGGTGAGATCTTCAACGAGTAACATTAACTCTGATACAAAAAGTTAATAGCAATATGGGCTAGATGCTCATAAAAATATTTTAAATAAGACTTAAATTCTTCTCTTTTGAGGATGCAGCTAACAAAGAAAAAAATCCCACTTAGCTAAAACACTAACAGAACAAAGTTACACAGATGTTTTATCAGCAGTTACTCAAAATCAAGTGAATGAACTCGCTTTGGAAAGGCAGGGCCTCAGCATTACTATTTTTTATAAGTCTAGATAAGGTCTCTGGCTAGGATATGCAACAGAGGTGGCTAGAGGACAGAACTGAAGGAGGTCCTCACTCTCACAACCCTGCTCACACAACCCTGAGAAGGGCCGTCACCCAAGCATCTGTCTTGCCCCACCCTAGTCCTGGTCCTGCTCTGGAGAAGATGTCAGTCATGCAATGAAACTGTAAATTCTAACTCAAATTTAAAGAGATGCATAACAAAGATATGCATCAAAAAGATAAATAAAAATAAATTTTGGATAATGACACATATTCAGATCGCTGAGGTTACAAACACATTACTGAACATTTCATAGTATTAAAGACTCTCTGGCTTGAAAAAACACTTACTAGCTTTCCCCAATACTCAGTGTTACAGCTTGAACATATTACTGATCATTCAAATTTGAAATAAACCCTTGCCTCATTCAACATTCTGAAAGCAAATTCTTAAAAGCAAGAACATCCAAAACACAACTTTTGCAACTACTTGTCTATAAGAAATACACAGAAAAAGGAAAAATAAAAGCTAATTTAAAGGCCTTTAAAGATAGAACTGGGGGCCCTGGGTGTCTCAGTTGGTTAAGTGTCTGACTTCATCTCAAGACATGATCTGTTGGGGTCCTAGGATTGAGCCCCTATCAAGGCTCTACACTCAGCAGGAAGTATGTTTCTCCCTCTCCCTCTGTCCCTCCCCAAAGATGTACCCTCTCTCTCTCTCTCTTTCTCTCTCTCTCAAATAAATAAAATCTTTAAATAATAATAATAATAATAAAATATACAGCCATGAGATATTACATATAACCCCCAATTAAAGCTTTTTACATCAAAAGATGATCCTGTATTTATTCTTTGTTTTTAAAAGAAGTTAATATTTTGACCCAATATTTATGAAATAGGTCTGTTCTAGACAAAAATATGGATATGGATTGTGTCCGTCAGCCATCGTGCTTGTCCTGGAAACAGTGAGAAGTAGAATGTAAGGCCTCTGTCTCCATATACCTACATTGTAGGGATACAGGGAGACTGACCGCAAGTAAATACATTTGCATTTTTATCTCAGTTTGTGAAAAGTGCTATAAAGAGCATAAAGCAGATTAACTTGTTAGAGTATTGGTGAAAAGTCAAATGCCCAGGAGGCTCCTCCACAGATGTGTCCTTTGCAGTGAAAGCTGAGGATGAGGGTGATTCAGCCACATGCAAGGCCAGGGAAGTGTGCTCCTGGCAGCATCAGGTCTACAAGGACCCGGTGTGTCGACACCAATAAGGCTAGCTGCTAGCTGGGGTATCAGTGAGCTGAATGGCGTTGGAGGTAGGTAAGAAACAATCCATGATATAGTTTGAAGGTATTAAAAGCACTTTAGTTTTCACAGTATTAACCAAATTGGAAAGCTTTTCAAATGTTTTTAGTAGAGATCAACCTTACCAATTTTTTTTTTTTTTTTAGTTGTGTCAGCATGGCCAAGTAGTCTAAAGTGCCTGACTTAAGCACTTGTTTCCAAATATTTATTTTAGAAAGAATACTTGAAACAAAGGGGAAAGACAGCAGGAAAGACAAAGAAGTCTGGAAACCCACACAGTCTTCCTGGTAAGGGAATGGTGACCAGGGCTGCCAGGGGGCAGATAAGGGAAGGAAGATGTGGGGGAGAGGGAGGCTTCAGGATTCGCCTATCTGCAAAGAGTCTCAGAGAGGTGAGTTCAGTTTCAATAGTCAGACTACAACCAGGCTCCCAACAGCCAGTCTGGATCACTTGTAGGATTCTGAATCACAGAGACCAATCTTGATCCTCTCTCATAAAAGTTTGTGTCATAGGTTTCTTAACACTTTATAAGTACTAATTCATGTATTGTATCAATTAATGCATTTAATACATCGAGAGACCCATGAGAAAACGGCATAAGAGTTTGGAAAGTTTACAGTACTACACACGATTGGATAGATTTTCATTTGGCTGAGTATAATGTGACACTTAAACAAAATACTATGTTTTAGAGAAACATAGTATTTTGTTTAAGTGTCCACAATCAAATTTTAACCAGAAGATACCTTAAACAAATATCTTTGTTTACGATATCTTCTGCTTAAAATCAAGACTCTTTCATCTTAGTTCCTAGCTTCTTGGGACATACATGTCTCCCAAAGAATTCTTTGTTTAACCTTGTTCTTATGTTTATGTTCATTTTTATATCCTATGGTCCTTGTAAATCTAGAATGTGTAACAAAATAAAATCGTAGTGTCTCTGAATTAGAGGGTGCAATAGGAATCATGAAACTATCCCATCCTTTATCTCACTGATGAGGGGACTAATGGAAAAGCTGTTAAGGAGAAGTAAATTTACTAATCTAGAGTCTCTCTTGCTAAACTGGTAAAGAAAAGGGGGAGGGGCTCCTTATCAATAAACACAGTGAGTGCATGGAAATTTGCACAGCGTATTAAGAATCATATATCTCGGGAAGAAATAAGTCTTGCAAACACCTTTGCAACTCGTGCTCTACCAAATGTAGAAGAAAAGATGGAAGATGTGCTCCCAGGAAACGTAAATGTTTTTCCCAGGTAGACCAACATTAGAGACAGAGGAGAAAGCAGGATGTAAGGGAGAAAGCATACGGTATCTTGTTTTCTTAATTCCTTTTCTTTTAGACGTTACTTAAGTACAATTTGGAAATTTACATTATAAACACATTCCCACTGTTTCTTGTTTATTGTACACATTTGTGATGATGTTAACATATAATGAAAATGTATATACTTTGTATTCTGTAGCAAATGTTCACTCATTCTTTATTGCGTGTTTTATTATTCTTACAAAATCCAGAGGTAAAAAGCACTACTTCAGGTGCTGGTATAGATTGTTACCTAGTCTGTGTGTATATTATTTGACATTCCAGAGAAGCTTTGACACACGATGAAGCAAACCAGGTAAAAAGACTTCCCACTACAGACTATTTTAATAAGGTTTATTTCTTCATGAGTTACATTTTATATAGCCCAAACAGAGCGATGCAGAGATGGGATAAAAGGATGGGGTCTTAGCTGAATATTGATTTTTTTTTTTTTAGAGGCCATCAGTCAGTCATTACTATAAAATAACAGACACCCCCTCACTTTTACACCTTGGCCTAATTCCAAAGCAGTGAATCTAATAGGACCCCGAGGCCCCTAAAACCCCATGCAGAAATGGTGTTTGTGGTTTCATTTGGTAAGTAAAAATTAAGCTGAGAAATATGAGATGACAGTGTTTGTGAATTCCTCCAGTAAAACCTCAACAGATGTATTGTCTTATGCAGAGAATCTGATATTCAATTTGTATGTATAGTTTTCAGTGGGAAGAGGAAAATTGAGGACAATCTAATACAAATATGCTAAAAAGATTTCTTCTGGTGTGTCTTAGAATTTGTAATGGTTCTTAAATATGCCAGTTTACGGAAAGTAAAGACAAAATAATAATAATAAATAAAAAGTATCACGTTAGAAGCTCAGATGCATTTTCCATCACAGATAAGTCAGGCAGCCAATGATGTCACTGAATAACATGCAGATGGTGTAGCCTTTTTTCAAAGAGAAAACAAACTGAAGAAAGCCAGTAATTTTTTAAAACTGGAATAGCGAATATGAATCATCTGGGAGACTTAAAAAAAAAAAAGTATATGTGGGAATAAACAGATCTTACACCTAAAGCATTGATTAAATTAGTCTGCAGGTGGGGACCACATGTCTTTTAAAGTTCCCAAAGCGATTTTAATGTATTGTTAAAGGGAGCTTTTCCGCTGGTATAGAAAACCTCAGATAAGACAAGATGTGACGTTGTCTCGCTTTTTAAAGAAAAACGAAATCAATTGGGGATTTAAACTAATTGGAAACTCCATGTGAATTATTTGATTGATATGGTGGGGAAAATGTTGTTGTGAACTATTTTATTTAAAGTGTTCAAATTGAAAGAAAAAAATGACAAAGAAGAAACAAAATGCAAGGCATTCTTGCACATAGGCTTGTGACTTACTTAGCCCTGGGGTGTTCAGTAGATGCCTTAAGTTCTGTAATCATTTCTTTTCTTTCCTTTTTTTTTTAAGATTTTTTTTTTAAATTTATTTGACAGACAGAGATCACAAGTAGGCAGAGAGGCAGGCAGAGAGAGAGAGGGAAGCAGGCTCCATGCTGAGCAGAGAGCCCAATGTGGGGTTCACCGATCCCAGGACCCCGGGATCATGACCTGAGCCGAAGACAGAGGCTTTAACCCATTGAGCCACCCGGGTGCCCCTGTAATCTTTTCTTATTAAAATACTTTAATAGGATCACTGAAGATGGGTTATAGCAATATGGCTCCTACATCACTCTTTTACTGACTAGTTTCAGCTTCAAATCATATATCCCTCTATTCCACCCTTTTAAATACCTCAGATGGTTTAATACTTTATAAAAGTGGTAAAATTTATGGCCGAATATATACGCACTTCAAGAATGTGAGGACTCTCTTATGCCAAGGGCAGTGGTTTGGAATGGATCCAGTCGACTCTGGAAGATGAATTGACATACTTGAGCAAAGGTGAGTTCACTTAACACAGGAAGCCATGGGAAATATGTATGGGAGAAGAATGGTAGGATGAAGAGGACACATGTGATCTCTTCTCTTCAGGCAAGAGATCATCAGGGCCTGGACTAGCGAGATCAGGAAAGAATATGAAATGGAAGAGGATGTTTAGGATGGATTTTAGAAGAAGGATTATTATAAAGCTTTTTTATTCTTCCCATGGTCACTGTCTTGACTTGTCATGGTGTTTTTTACTTGCCACTTATTGTCATTGTAAAGAAAGAAAATAAAATTTTAAATCATTTAGCATGAATTGTATGTTTATCTTGTGAAAGTAGAGTTTTGAATGCAAGCATAAAAGTCATATGAGGAATCAATAAAATACATATTTATAATTCATAATTCATACATGTCAATGTGCCTCATTCCCACAACAATGTAAACAGTGCACAAAATAAACTTGACTGTTTTTATTGGATTTGTTATGCATACTTTGTAGGGTCCCTTGGTACCTGTGATTACTGATGAGTCAGGGAAGACTGAGAAGAAAAGGCACTGGGGTTGCTGTTTCATTCCTTCTCTGTAATCATTTTGATGTAGTTTTTGGAGTAGCATGGCTCAGGTCTAGAGCCAATGGCCAAGAAAGAATTCTTGGAGGGTTTATTAAAGCACAGTGAGAGGACCAGTTGGCAGAAAGAGTTGCTGCCCCAGGATTATGGGAACCAACTGATTAAATACTTTGGAATTGGGGGAAATAAAGGGAGGGGAAGTTCCAAATGGATTTTCATATGCTAAAGAAGACTCATAGGATACTGGAGGCCTTACTATTGTCAAGCTAAGGTAGTTTTTCCCTCTAGCAAAGTAATAACATTAAGTCACTTGGGAGTTTCCTAGAGGAACTTTATACTCTGCCTGTCTCAAGTGTTGGTTAATGGGCAGCAAGTTATAAGGGCATTTAGATTTATCTGCATTTCCTTCTTCCTTTGTTTCCCAAATTAACTTCAACTTAAGTGGTTGGCTAATACAAGGGGTAACAGAGGTTCTTTCTTGGTCATTCAATGTTCTTTGAATATTATTGTCTTCTTTCTTTGAGTTTGGGTTTGGATGGAAAGCATGGCCTCTTGAGTTGCAGCATCCCAGTCAATCACAGCTGTAGCATGCTTGCCTTATACTTTCTTTGAGATTCCCCGACTTCCACCAGGATTCTGTGCTGAAGGACATTGTGGATGCTAACTTGCAAGGAGTCAAGGAACAGCTTAACTCCTGTGTTGGTGTATATGCTCCATCGTCATTTAAGGTGAGCAGAATTTACCACCTCAAAATATACCTCTTTGGCATAAGGATTATCTTGAGCTTGCTCTTTGTAAGAAATAGAAGATGCAGAAGAAGAGTTGAAAATCAAGTAGAACTTAGATTTTTGTAAGAGAAATTTACATGGATAAGAGAAATCTCTATTTGGCAGGTGTCTTCCTCTCTGTACCCAGAAGAGGATGACTGAATCTCTAGGAACTCCTATCTGTGAAGAAAACAAATGACTTAAGTCTACATAACAATTATGTCCTTGCTTACTGTGCTTTGCCTGATAACCACCCATAACTGGCTTGCCTCCTCTGTGGACTTCTTTCCTCTTTAGCTGGAAATGGTATTCAAGGTGGTAGTTTGGGCCATTTTGGAGACTTACTTGGTTTCTTTGAAGCTCCCCTGTGTATACAGAATTATACATGTTCTTAAACTTCTTTTTTGTTTTCCTCCTGTTAATCTCTCTCTTATTGGGGAGGGGGGAAGTCTCAGCTAAGAATCTAGAGGTGTAGAGAGAAAATTATTTCCCCCCATACATTCCACCAGATTTCCTTTACAGAACACCCCAGTTCAAATATAAAACTACTAACAATTTCAGTAGGGGCATAGACAAACATTAAACAAAACATGGGTCCCCATGAGCATGGGACCCTATGTAACTGCATATGTCACATGCCCATGGAATGAGCACTGCTTCTAAACAATGAGAACAGAGCAGGAGGCATGGACATATATAATAGGGCCATTTTCCTGAAACCTCTGTTTCCTGTCCTTCAGTACAGGAGGCTGAAGAAATCCACAGTACCCAGAATTTTGGAGGGAACAACTAAAGTGGCTAATGCTGATTTCCTGCCAGCATCTCCCAGTTCATGGGGATGTGTGACCTGTCCACCATTCTAGTCTCTACTGCGATTAGTAAATGCTTCTCTCTGTTGTGGTAAGTTAAATAGGATACTTTCTTTGACCCTGTGTTTGTTTTCCATTTCAAAGCAATTGGTATTTAAAAGCTCCTTAAAGTCTTCTCTGTCAAGTGTTGACAGGAATTGGCAAAGCCCCTTAAGGAACTCATCATTTTGCCAGATTTTCACAAAAGCTTTGTCCTGTTGAGCAGACCTTGTTTAAACTCTCTGGTATGTTTATTTGTTCTAAGATGTTTCTGTGCACAGTGAGTTTGAGACTTTGTATTTTTTTAAGATTTATTTATTTATTTTAGAGAAAGCATGAGTGGGAGAAGCAGAGGGATAGAGAGAAACTCAAGCAGACTCTGCACCGAGTGTCGAGCCCAACTTGGGGCTCAATCTCATGACTCTGAGATCAAAGCCAGAGCCAAAACCAAGAGTTGGATGCTTAGCTGACTGTGCCACCCAGGCACCCAAAAATATTTGTGATTTTAAATAAAAGTTACTTGAGAACAAGGCTGTGCAAAGACACTTCGACACTTCTCTATCCCCTGAAAGCAGGAAATAAATCTCCCATGTTGAAGGTGCCAGGAGCCGAACAGATATTCTTATCACTAGAGATGGAACATTTGGAACCCAGAGGCTGTACAAACAAAGTTGTTACTTTTAACATATTTACTCCCCCAACCCAAATTCTGTTTAGAATTCCTTACTAATCAAAGCTTTCAAAGTTCAGTTTTCTTTGTTTAATCAATTCCTCATAGATTTCCTCCCTCCTTGTCTGAAAAGTGTAAAAAAAAAAAAAAAAACTTATGGCCTTGATCATTTCTTTTGAGCTCAATTTCATTGTTGGGCCTCCATCCACACTTAATAAACTTTATTTTTTTTTCCTCCTGTTAATGTGTCTCCTATAAATTTAGTTCTTAGTCCAACTGGAAGACCTTTAGGGTAGAGAAGAGTTTTTCCTTCCCTTCAGTTACAACTCAAGACCATGAAAGCATGTAACACAATTCTGGAATCATGGCAAAGAGTCACTTGAAAGGTGTATGCACAGACCATGGGGAAATGCACAGTTAATAATATTACCACTTCTCCCTCTAATTACCACTCAGTCTGGCCAATGAGAAGATGGTGTGACAGTGTGGCAAGACCACACACCTAGAGAGTAAATATAGCCTTAGATGGAGGCTGTGCCATTAAAGTAACCAAGGCTCACTGATTTTTTTTTTTTAATATATAAAGACCACTTGTGTTCCAGTTGGTATGATAGGCATCAAGGATACACCAGGGAACCAGAATAACAAAATCCCTGCTCTCATGCACAGTAAGCCTATTGCACCCATATTTGTCATTAATAACACTGATACAAAAATATGCACTCCCTCGGTTTTTCTGTGCATTCAAACAAAATGACTTGTGCCAACCCTCTTGGTAAAGTGATTTCTCCCCAAACACTCATTGATCACTTGTAATGTGCATGAGAGACAGAAGATGCAAATTCCACTAAATGTTCAGCCCTGTGAGAGTTTAATCTCTAAGAAAAGAAGCTTTAGAAATGAAAATAAATAACTTCTTCTGGATGAGATTAAGGTACAAAATATACTAGGAAAGGGGGCAGTAAATAAAAGAACACCTAATGTTGTTTAAAGGAGTTGTATCATCCAACACTTGACAAAGCTTTTTGTTATTTGAGAAGAGCTTGAAGATATGTTTGCTGAAGGGATCATGCTGGGGGAATATTATGGACAGAGGTAACATAAACTGTGTGTATGTGTGGGTATGGGTGTGTAAAGATAGAGTTGTAGAGTTAAAGAGAAAAAGATTTGTTGGGTTTTTCTTAAACTATCTTTACATTTAACAGATGTCTTGTCAATTTTAGGGAAAGTTTTAAAAAAAATGAAATTAATCTCTTATTGTATTTAAAATCTAGCAATCACGTGGACTCCCCAATGGGCATAATTTTGCATTGTGCCAACTATCTCCTTATGAAATGAGTTGATCTCTATTCTCTCTCTCTCTCTCTCTCTCTCATTTTAATGTTATTTGGATATTTTTTTTAACTTCTCAGGATCTTTCTTTTATTTTTCTTTATTAAATTTTTATTTTATAGAAATTGAAAAAAACAATAGAACAAATCAATGAAACTAGAAGCTGGTTCTTTGAAAGAATTAATAAGATTGATAAACCCCTGGCCAGACTTATCAAAAAGAAAAGAGAAAGAATCCAAATAAATAAAATCATGAATGAAAGAGGAGAGATCACAACCAACACCAAAGAAATACCAACGAACAATTATAAGAACATACTATGAGCAACTCTACGCCAAAATATTTGACAATTTGGAAGAAAGGGATGCATTCCTAGAGACATATAAACTACGAAAACTGAACCAGGAAGAAATAGAAAACCTGAACAGACCCATAACCAGTAAGGAGATGGAAACAGTCACCAAAAATCTCCAAATAAACAAAAGCCCAGGGCCAGACGGCTTCTCAGGGGGAATTCTACCAAACATTTTTTTTTTTTTTTTTTTTTTTTAATTTTCAAATCACATACCCTCCCCAATGTCCATAATCCCACCCCCTTCTCCCAAACCCCCTCCCCCCGGCAACCCTCAGTTTGTTTTGTGAGATTAAGAGTCACTTATGGTTTGTCTCCCTCCCAATCCCATCTTGTTTCATTTATTCTTCTACCCACTTAAGCCTCCATGTTGCATCACCACTTCCTCATATCAGGGAGATCATATGATAGTTGTCTTTCTCTGCTTGACTTATTTCGCTAAGCATGATATGCTCTAGTTCCATCCATGTTGTTGCAAATGGCAAGATTTCATTTCTTTTGATGGCTGCATAGTATTCCATTGTGTATATATACCACATCTTCTTGATCCATTCATCTGTTGATGGACATCTAGGTTCTTTCCATAGTTTGGCTATTGTGGACATTGCTGCTATAAACATTCGGGTGCATGTGTCCCTTTGGATCACTACATTTGTATCTTTAGGGTAAATACCCAATAGTGCAATTGCTGGGTCATAGGGCAGTTCTATTTTCAACATTTTGAGGAACCTCCATGCTGTTTTCCAGAGTGGCTGCACCAGCTTGCATTCCCACCAACAGTGTAGGAGGGTTCCCCTTTCTCCGCATCCTCGCCAGCATCTGTCATTTCCTGACTTGTTGATTTTAGCCATTCTGACTGGTGTGAGGTGATATCTCATTGTGGTTTTGATTTGTATTTCCCTGATGCCGAGTGATATGGAGCACTTTTTCATGTGTCTGTTGGCCATCTGGATGTCTTCTTTGCAGAAATGTCTGTTCATGTCTTCTGCCCATTTCTTGATTGGATTATTTGTTCTTTGGGTGTTGAGTTTGCTAAGTTCTTTATAGATTCTGGACACTAGTCCTTTATCTGATATGTCGTTTGCAAATATCTTCTCCCATTCTGTCAGTTGTCTTTTGATTTTGTTAACTGTTTCCTTTGCTGTGCAAAAGCTTTTGATCTTGATGAAATCCCAGTAGTTCATTTTTTTCCCTTGCTTCCCTTGCCTTTTGCGTTGTTCCTAGGAAGATGTTGCTGCGGCAGAGGTCGAAGAGGTTGCTGCCCGTGTTCTCAAGGATTTTGATGGATTCCTTTCGTACATTGAGGTCCTTCATCCATTTTGAGTCTATTTTTGTGTGTGGTGTAAGGAAATGGTCCAATTTCATTTTTTCTGCATGTGGCTGTCCAATTTTCCCAGCACCATTTATTGAAAAGGCTGTCTTTTTTTTCCATTGGACATTCTTTCCTGCTTTGTCGAAGATTAGTTGACCATAGATTTGAGGGTCTATTTCTGGGTTCTCTATTCTGTTCCATTGATCTATGTGTCTGTTTTTTTGTGCCAGTACCATGCTGTCTTGATGATGACAGCTTTGTAATAGAGCTTGAAGTCCGGAATTGTGATGCCACCAACGTTGGCTTTCTTTTTCAATATCCCTTTGGCTATTCGAGGTCTTTTCTGGTTCCATATAAATTTTAGAATTATTTGTTCCATTTCTTTGAAAAAGATGGATGGTACTTTGATAGGAATTGCATTAAATGTGTAGATTGCTTTAGGTAGCATAGACATTTTCACAATATTTATTCTTCCAATCCAGGAGCATGGAACATTTTTCCATTTCTTTGTGTCTTCCTCAATTTCTTTCATGAGTACTTTATAGTTTTCTGAGTATAGATTCTGTGTCTCTTTGGTTAGGTTTATTCCTAGGTATCTTATGGTTTTGGATGCAATTGTAAATGGGATTGACTCCTTAATATCTCTTTCTTCTGTCTTGCTGTTGGTGTAGAGAAATGCAACTGATTTCTGTGCATTGATTTTATATCCTGACACTTTACTGAATTCCTGTATAAGTTCTAGCAGTTTTGGAGTGCATTCTTTTGGGTTTTCCACATATAGTATCATATCATCTGCGAAGAGTGATAATTTGACTTCTTCTTTGCCGATTTGGATGCCTTTAATTTCCTTTTGTTGTCTGATTGCTGAGGCTAGGACCTCTAGTACGATGTTGAATAGCAGTGGTGATAATGGACATCCCTGCCGTGTTCCTGACCTTAGCGGAAAAGCTTTCAGTTTTTCTCCATTGAGAATGATATTTGCGGTGGGTTTTTCATAGATGGCTTTGATGATATTGAGGTATGTGCCCTCTATCCCTACACTTTGAAGAGTTTTGATCAGGAAGGGATGTTGTACTTTGTCAAATGCTTTTTCAGCATCTATTGAGAGTATCATATGGTTCTTGTTCTTACTTTTATTGATGTGTTGTATCACATTGACTGATTTGCGGATGTTGAACCAACCTTGCAGCCCTGGAATAAATCCCACTTGGTCGTGGTGAATAATCTTTTTAATGTACTGTTGAATCCTATTGGCTAGTATTTTGTTGAGTATTTTCGCATCTGTGTTCATCAAGGATATCGGTCTATAGCTCTCTTTTTTGGTGGGATCCTTGTCTGGTTTTGGGATCAAGGTGATGCTGGCCTCATAAAATGAGTTTGGAAGTTTTCCTTCCATTTCTATTTTTTGGAACAGTTTCAGGAGAATAGGAATTAGTTCTTCTTTAAATGTTTGGTAGAATTCCCCCGGGAAGCCGTCTGGCCCTGGGCTTTTGTTTGTTTGGAGATTTTTAATGACTGTTTCAATCTCCTTACTGGTTATGGGTCTGTTCAGGCTTTCTATTTCTTCCTGGTTCAGTTGTGGTAGTTTATATGTTTCTAGGAATGCATCCATTTCTTCCAGATTGTCAAATTTATTGCCGTAGAGTTGCTCATAGTATGTTCTTATAATAGTTTGTATTTCTTTGGTGTTAGTTGTGATCTCTCCTCTTTCATTCATGATTTTATTTATTTGGGTCCTTTCTCTTTTCTTTTTGATAAGTCGGGCCAGGGGTTTATCAATTTTATTAATTCTTTCAAAGAACCAGCTCCTAGTTTCGTTGATTTGTTCTATTGTTTTTTTGGTTTCTATTTCATTGATTTCTGCTCTGATCTTTATGATTTCTCTTCTCCTGCTGGGCTTAGGGTTTCCTTCTTGTTCTTTCTCCAGCTCCTTCTACCAAACATTTAAAGAAGAACTAATTCCTATTCTCCTGAAACTGTTCTAAAAAATAGAAATGGAAGGAAAACTTCCAAACTCATATTATGAGGCCAGCATCACCTTGATTCCAAAACCAGACAAAGATCCCATCAAAAAAGAGAACTACAGACCAATATCCTTGATGAACACAGATGTGAAAATTCTCACCAAAATACTAGCCAATAGAATTCAACAGTACATTAAAAGGATTATTCACCACGACCAAGTGGGATTTATTCCAGGGCTGCAACAACATCCGCAAATCAATCAATGTGATACAACACATTAATAAAAGAAAGAACAAAAACCATATGATATTCTCAATAGATGCTGAAAAAGCATTTGACAAAGTACAGCATCCCTTCCTGATCAAAACTCTTCAAGGTGTAGGGATAGAGGGCACATACCTTATTATTATCAAAGCAATCTGTGAAAAACCCACCGTGAATATCATTCTCAATGGAGAAAAACTGAAAGCTTTTCTGCTAAGGTCAGGAACACAGCAGGGATGCCCATTATCACCACTGCTATTCAACATAGCACTAGAAGTCTTAGCCTCAGCAATAAGACAACAAAAAGAAATTAAAGGCATCCTTAATTGGCAAAGAAGAAGTCAAACTATCACTCTTTGCAGATGATATGATACTATACATGAAAAACCCAAAAGGGTCCACTCCAAAACTGCTAGAACTTTTACAGGAATTCAGTAAAGTGTCAGGATATAAAATCAGTGTGCAGGAATCAGTTGCATTTCTTTATACCAACAATAAAACAGAAGAAAGAGAAATTAAGGATTCAATCCCATATACAATTCCACCCCAAACCATAAGATACCTAGGAATAAACCTAACCAAAAAGACAAAGAATCTATACTCAAAAAACTATAAAGTACTCATGAAAGACATTGAGGAAGACACAAAGAAATGGAAAAATATTCCATGCTCATGGATTGGAAGAACAAATATTGTGAAAATGTCTATGCTACCTAAAACAATCTACACATTTAATGCAATCCCTATCAAAATCCCATCCTTTTTTTTTTTTGAAGAAATAGAACAAATAATCCTAAAATGTATATGGAATCAGAAAAGACCTTGAATAGCCAAAGGAATATTGAAAAAGAAAACCAAAGTCAGTGGCACCACAATTCCAGACTTCAAGCTCTATGGCAAAGCTGTCATCATCAAGACAGTATGGTCTGGCACAAAAACAGACACATAGATCAATGGAACAGAATAGAGAACCCAGAAATAGACTCTCAATTCTATGGTCAACTAATCTTTGACAAAGCAGGAAGGAATGTCCAATGGAAAAAAGACAGTCTCTTCAACAAATGGTGCTGGGAAAATTGAACAACCACATGCAGAAAAATGAAATTGGACAATTTCCTTACACTACACACGAATATAGACTCAAAATGGATGAAGGACCTCAATGTGAGAAAGGAATCCATCAAAATCCTTGAGAAGAACAAGGCAGCAACCTCTTCAACCTCAGCTGCAGCAACTTCTTCCTAGGAACATCACCAAAGGCAAGGGAAGCAAGGGCAAAACTGAACTATTGGGATTTCATCAAGATCAAAAGCTTTTGCACAGCAAAGGAAATAGTTAATGAAACCAAAAGACAACTGACAGAATGGGAGAAGATATTTGCAAATGACATATCTCATAAAGGGCTAGTATCCAAAATCTATAGAGTTTAGCAAACTCAACACCCAAAGAACAAATAATCCAATCAAGAAATGGGCAGAGGACGTGAATAGATATTTCTGCAAAGAAGACATCCAGATGGCCAACAGACACATGAAAACATGCTCCACATCACTCAGCATCAGGGAAACACAAATCAAATCCACAATGAGAGACCACCTCACACTAGTCAGAATGGCTAAAATTAACAAGTCAGTAAATGACAGATGCTGGTGAGGATGTGGAGAAAGGGGAACCCTCCTACACTGTTGGGAATATAAGCTGGTGTAACCACTCTGGAAAACAGCATGGGGGTTCCTCAAAAAGCTGAAAATAGAGCTACCCTATGACCCAGCGATTGCATCACTGGGTATATACCCTAAAGATACAAACATGGTGCTCTGAAGGGGCACGTACACCTGAATGTTTAAGCAGCAATGTCCACAATAGCCAAACTATGGAAAGAACCTAGATGTCCAACAACAGAGGAATGGATAAAGAAGATGTGGTAAATATATATATACATATATATATATATATATATATATATACATATATATGTACATATATATATAATGCAGCCATCAAAAGAAATGAAATCTTGCTATTTGTGACAACGTAGATGGAACTACAGGGTATTATGCTTAGTGAAATAAGTCAATCGGAGAAAGACAACTATCATATGATCCCCCTGATAAGAAAAAGTGGAGATGCAACGTGGGGGTTTGGGGGGTAGGAAAAGAAAAAAGTGAAAGAAGATGGGATCGGGAGGAAGACAAATCATAAAAGACTCAACCTCACAAAACAGGCTGAGGGTTGCTGGGGGGAGGAGGGGAGGGAAAGGGTGGTGGGGTTATGGACATTGGGGATGGTATGTGCTGTGGTGAGTGCTGTGAAATGTGTAAACCTGGCAATTCACAGACTTGTACCCCTGGAGATAGAAATACATTACATGTTTATTAAAAAAAATTTAAAAATTAATAAATTAAAAAATTATTTTAATTCCAGTATAATTATCATATGGCATTATATTAGTTTCAGGTGTACAATAAAGTGGTTGAATACTTCCATACAAATCTCTAATCTCTTACTTGACAAATATTTATAGAGTATTTATGATGCATGATGCTTTGTCAAGTTTTGGAATACATAAAAGCTAAATAAAACATTGTCCTCCATCAGTCCACTATCCAGTATCAGGAAAAGTAAATGATTACTATAGTGTATTATACTTGTCAATACTTTTTAAATTATAAGGTGCCTGGCTGGCTTAGTCAGTAGAGCATGTGAATCTCCACCTCAGTGTCATGAGTTTAAGCCCCCATGTCTTGTATGGAAGCTACTTAAAACACACACCCACACACACTTTTTAAGTTACAAGAGACAAACTCAGTGAAGATTATCCTTAGAAGAAAAGAAAGAGATAGAGACAAAGAGAGACATAGAGAGAAGGGAATGCATTGGTGTCCATAAAAGGGGAGGAAAGAGGATGTCTTCAGAAAAAAGATTGGATCCAGAATCTTGATCAGGAATTTCTTTCACTGTCCAGTTTTCAAAGGTTAGGTTACTTCTCTCCAACTGCATTATATCAAGATAACAGGAGATAAAACTAATGCTTCCATCAACTGCAAATTGAAAAGCTCAGGGAATATCTCTGATCAGCTGATTTGTGTATACGCATGGATCATACATCAACCACTATAGCCAAGGGGCAAAGTTTCTCCTGGGTCAAAGGCCTAGCCATACAGATGTTAGGGTTAGCTAGAGAATCTCCCCATCCCAAAGAAATGGAGGCATAGGTCCTTCTGGGATCATGATGAGGAAGATCCTGGTTAGAGCTGAGAGGGAGGTGGAGGAGGTGGCTTTTGAATTGAGCTTTAAGATGACTTAACTTAGCCATGAGCAAGAGAATAGGCTGGAAGGGGGTAGTGTCGGGATTTAGAAAGAGTAGTAGATTATAGGAAGTGCGTGGGAGGAGGCAACCACAGTAAACTCTGACAACTGAACTTGGAAAATAAATGAGAAGATGAAGAAAGCATGCATCCAGACAAGATGAGTAGTTGTGATAAAGTCTAGTGATGCATTATTAACATGCCTCTCCCAAACAAATGCAGGCTCAAGACAAGACAGTAGTATTAACGATATGGTTTATTATGTTCATTATTTGAATTATGTAAAGTCAAGGAATTTTACTTAATAAAGTCTTCTCAAATCTTAATTATGTTTAATGGCAAAGCCTTAATCTTAAATAGCAAAATTAATAACAAAAGAAATCCCATTAATATTAATAATGGTTTATTTAAGGTCTGTTCTGCATGAAATTTAAAAATTCCATTAGATGTTTTCATCCAAATTCCATTCTCATATTTTGTAGCTTCTCTGGATCTGGCAGGTTCAGAACGTGGTATTGGCGGTAGCTGGGAAAACACTTGGAACTGCCTTGATCCTGGACAACACTTAAACAGTCCTTCAAGGTAGAAACAGCTTTTCATCTTCTGCTCTATTAACTCTTGCCCCTTTTTTAGGGTCAACTCAAATTTTACTTCCTCTGTGATTTTTTTCCCTCATCTTCCTCCAATCCTTAGAGATAAAGATGGCCTTGCCTATCCCATACTTTCCAAGTGGTACTTAATGCAATGGATTCTAATACTTTATTCAATATATTCGATCATTAGACTAGATCTTCCCGGACACTCAAGAAATGGTTATTCATCTCTGTATCCCTCATACTTGAGATAAGATCTGGAATACATTTGCTCAACTTGTACCTATCTTGCAATAAATTGATGAATGAAATAACGAGCAAATAAATAAGTTTTGTTCTGATTCAAAGGCTTTAGAAAATGTATCTATATATTCCTGATTCAGATAAGTTCAGCTCTCTACCACCTATAGCTAATACTGCTACTGTAGGTGTGCTGAAGGTTTTGGGTAGGAAAAAACAATAAATAATATTGTATTTCCTTATTTGGAAAAATCAGTTAAAAATATCTATATTAGATGGTTGTCTTGAAGGTCATATGAGATAATCCTAAGCAATCAGCTTTTGGGACAATAACTTGCCAATGATAGATGCTTAATGAATATAGAATATATCTGTATGGGAGAACAGTCTTAGAAATTTAAAAATAGTTCTTCAGCAACACTTTCATAAATTGAGTATCTGAATCTTTTTTATTTTTTTAATTTGACATACATGGTAAATAATTGAATTTAGATAATTTTAGATTGTATAGATTTTAGATGGAAGGTTTGTGTTTTTCTCTTCACTTTAGTCTGTCTTAACCTCAAGTTTATATTTATAAATATGAGAGATTTTATTCTATAATGGCCACATCTAAGTGTTTTTTTTTTCTTTAGACTATACTATCTCTAACTCACTCTGATAAACTAAAATTGGAAGTGTTAATGAACTCAAAACTCATTATTTACTTCCTCTTTTAAGATGGACATTTCCAGCCTCAGGTTCTGATATACATAAAATGAAAACTTAAACTAATGTATTTGATTTGCTGTTTTGTAATATATTATATTGCTTTGTAAAAGTAATACCGCTTTATGTGAAGGGTTTAGAAAGCATAAATGAGCTTAAAAACAGCATTTAAAATGGATTATTCACTAAGAAGTGTACAGTAATTGTACCTTGGTATGGTTCCTTCTATCCTTTTTTTCCATAAAATATTTTATAAATATAATTCAATAGTTTTTTTATTAAATGACTGATATGTAGGCACTTCTAACATTTTGTGTATGTAAGTTATATAGTATGTTATAATGTGATAAATGATAAATGACATGGAAATATACACACAAAAGGAAAAGTTCAGGCTGCAATTTTAAGTAAGGTAGTCTGGGTAGGGTCTGCTAAGAGAGAAATATCTGGACAAAGATTTGAAGGTGATGGTAAAGTTAACATATTTTGAGGAACGGTAACCCAGGCATTAGGAGAGTCAATGCAAATGCCTAAGACACAGAATCTAGGGAATTCAGGTGGGACCAAATAAATCAGTGTGAATGATGGAAAGTCAATAAACGTACGTAACAGTATATGAAGTGAGAAACAACGGAGGCCAGATCATGTAGGTTTTGTGAGACTTAGGTTTCTACTCTGAAAGAAAAAGAGGTATTCGGGTTTATAACAGGATCCCCCTGGATGCTATGTTGAGAGAAGATGGTAGGCAGGCCAGCGGTGATATCAGTGAGGCCACTGTAGTAATTCAGTGGATCCTGTTGGCAAACAGGATTATATTTCCTTATTTGGAAAAATCAATTAAAAATATTTATATTAGATGGTTGTCTTGAAGGTGATATGAGATAATCCTAAGCAATTAGCTTTTGGGACAATAACTTGCCGATGATAGATGCTTAATGAATATAGAATATATCTGTATGGGAGAACAGTCTTAGAACGCAGTCCGGAACACAGATGTTAGTGTGCATCCTGCTATTCAGTCTGCATCACCCCAGCTCACGCGGTCACAGACCTCTAACCCAAACTACTATTGTCATAAAACATTCCACCATTAAGAATGTGTCGTGATTAACTTTAGGAACCTTGGAGACAGAAAACAGCATGCTAACCAACCTGACATCTAAAAATATCATCCCAACTAGTATTTCTAAACACAGTCCACTAATTGATGAAAACAAACTACATGGTTTGCTGCCTGTTGGCTGCTTTGCTACTGTTATACTTTGGCTCCTCTCCTCTTACCTCCTCCATAAACTCTCTTTTCTTCATTTTTGAGGTGTTAGACAGTTTAGAAATCTGAAGATGTAATTGTGTTAGGAAAAAAAGTCAAGTCAAATCCCTTTGTTTGTATAACTAAAGAGAGTCCAGAAAGTATATTACTCTTCTGCGGTTGAGTAATTTTCAGAGACACACAAGTAACTCACATCCAATCCACGGCTCAAAAGGGAGAGTGCACACAACCAGGGAAGAATATTAAGGAAACTCTTTGCTCGAAAAAGTAGAAGGTACTAATCAGTGTTCTGCCAAAGCTAGTTATGTATAGACAGCTTCTAAATTAGGTCCTGATGATCGCTGCCTGTGGTGCCTATGGCCTTATAATCCTCTTTCCATCAGTAATTTGCTTCTAATCAACCAAACACCTTAACACTGAGAGGACATAACTTTTGTGATTAGGTTTGAAGTGATGAAGCAAGTGCCATATAGTGACCTGTGACCACATGAGAGGAACTAGGAGTGGCCTGCATTCAATGGTCAGCAAGAAACTGTGGCCTCAGTCCAACAACTTGAAAAAAACAAGAATCCTATGAATAGCTGGATATGCATAGAAGTGGACCCTTCTCAGTCAAGTATTCGAATGCGATACCATCCCTGACTGACACTTATTGTAGCCTTTAAAGATCCTGAAGCAGATGTCCAGCTAAGCCATGCCTAAATTCTTGACCCACAGTCACTGTGAGAATACATTTCTGTGTGGCTTCCAGCTGCTAACTTTTGTGGTAGTTTTAATGTACCAATAGATAATGGATGCTAACTTTCATTTCCTCATGCTATTTTCTTAAGTTACAACATTTAAGAAAATCACCCTTTAATTATTTTAAGCATGCATTATATCATTAGACATTTAAGCAAAACTGTTCAAAAAGAATCTGACATATTCAAGTTTACTCTTACGAAAACCTATCGTTATTAAGAATGTGATTATTTTAGTTTATTTGCATAATTTATATTAACACCCCACAAGTTATGAATTTTAAGTCAATACAAGAGAATGAAATGGTGAGGAAAGAGAATTTGATGTTGAAATCTAAAATAATTCTCATTAAAAAAGCAGACTTCTGTAATTGAAAAAAAGAATCCAAAAATCTGGCATGCTCTTTTGGGCACTATTGATGCCAACCAACTCTGGCTAAATAAATTAAAATTTAAAAAAAAAAAAAAAAAAAGGGAAGCCTTTTTTAGGGGAGAAGAAGAGAAGAAGTTATGCACCAACTATAATAAAAGTATTGCTGAATTACCCTCCAGAAGTGTAGGAGTCAAGATAGAACAAAGAGATCATGAATGGAACTTTATGGATCTCCCCTCTTGGAGAAACCATTGACATGTCAGCTCTCATAAACTCCTAAGTCCCTCTCTTTAAGTCACACAAGACAATCTCCAGGGAGTACATCTAAGTTGGAAGGAGGGACAAGATGGGTATTTAACATAGGCAGAGTTTCTGATGGATACACATTCAGAGGGAGGACCCAAACAGCAAGAACAATGCCTGACACACAGTGGTCACCAAATTTACATGGTTGAGTGAATGAGTGGATGAATCATAGTGATCTGGCTAGCAAAAGAGAAAAAAAAAAAAAAATCTTCAAGTGCTATTTACAATTTTAACATTATGATTGGCAGAATAGTGGTCCCCTAAAAATGTATACATCCTACCTTGCCCCTGGAACCTGTGAATGTGTTATCTTCCTTGGCAAAAGGGACTTTATAGATATGACTAAATTAAGAATCTTGAAGAAGGGAGATTATCCTGGATTATCTAGGTAGGACCATTATAATTATTAAGATTTCTCGGGGGCGGGGGCCAGAATGTCAGATTCAGAGAAAATGTGAGGACAGAAACAGTGGTCCCAGTGATGGAGGGTCATTGTGACACACTTTATATCAGCCCATCCGATTCAGGGTAGAAGGAAAGCTGACTCTATGCAAGCTACCAAATCTCCTTCTCTTGGCTTCTGTCCCTTCATCTTAAAAAAAAAAAAAAAAAAAAAATAGAATATGCATGACATAATGACATGCATAATAGAATGTATGACATAATTATGAGAAGCTAATGTGACCATCCAAGGATGTGCTTTGAAAAGTATCTGGCATGTGGTGCATACTCCACAAATACCAGATATTTTTAACAAGACTATTGGAGAATACCAAACAATTAATAATCTTAAAATAATAGCCATGGTAATCTGCATATCCTTAAAGGTGTTTTAGAGCAGTGCCTCTGTCCCAGCCTATAAGAAAGCAAAGTTGTTTGCTTTTCAAGAGCAAATTCAATTGAATGCAAATTCAAGTTAATTGCTGTAAGCATATCTACCTCTTTTTAGCCATTCCTATAGCTGTCCCCCTCTTCTAGTATAACTTTCTAATATACAACCAAGAGGGTGTCTTCCTAGCACCTCAAGTGGGCTCTGTGAACTCACAGGTGAATTACCTTCACTCTTCTGCAATATTATATATGTTTCCTATGACAGCAAGTCTTCCTTCTTCTTTACTTGCCCTACTCACTCCAGAATTCTCAGATCCTTTCTTCTACCTCTTACCAGCCAAACTTTCTAAAGATAGATTACTTTCCATCTTCAATAAAGGCATGTGAGGGACCATTTGAGACCCCTTCTAAAAGTAAATGTCTGAGTTTCTGGAGGGACATGACATCTACGACAAACCACTCTTGCTGAGCTAGGATGCCATGTTGCCATATGGAATGTGAAACCCCTGGCACAGTGCCTAGTATATAACAGGTACTCAATGAATAATGACTATTGTTATTTATATTATTGGTACTATTGCCACCACTACAACCCTTACAGCAGTCTGTCTGCACAGCTAGACTGCAAGAGAAGGAACTACACCTCATTGATCTTGGGAATCTGCCCCAATGCACAGTACAGGGCCTGTTGCTCACACAACAGGCGTTTGCTAAATGTGTAGCCTCAAGACGACTTCCTCTAGGCACATCTCAAAGATCTCCTTTGCACAACATGCCCACATCTGCCTACAGGGCAACATCAGCAGAACAAAGCCTGGGTGCAGCAGGCTGTTAATGACCTGTCTCTGAGGAAATACTACCCAGTACTAAAATGACTCACCACCAAAAGGTGCATTTTATGGTGTCATTTTTCTTCTGTGATATTTTCTGTGGCGTTAAATTTTATCCATAACAATTGAGATTCTAAATCCAGGCTTAAAGGCAGAAGGCCAGGGAGGGGCTATCATTATGGTGATGTTGAGAGCAATGATTGCATTCAGCAGTGAAAGGAGGGTTCTGCTTCGGTGTCAATGCCTGATCATTAACTAGGAGGAAGCTTCTTCCTTGCCCCCCCCCCCCCCCCCCCCCCCGGTGAAACAGTTAAATTCCAAGTCAAGATGCTGGGCTGGAGAGAAGATAGAATAATGTGCCTCCAGTTCTCTTACCTGTCATACTAGCAAGTCACACCTGTAAAAAGTCAGAGCTCTTTCTTAGAGGTGCTGAAACAGCTTTGTGCTCTCTTCTGGCTTCATTCGTTCAATCCATCCTTTCATCTATGTGTAGACATACAATTAAACCCATCTCTCACTCCTGCTCAGCCTCCCACATCTTTCCCATGCATCCTTGGGACTACTCCAAACATAATCAGCAGACACCATGCCACTTCCTTTCTGTTCATCCTGAAGACCTGGCTCACCCCACCGGTTATTTCTACGGCCCTGAGGATACAGGGGAAACATGACATTTCTCCCCTACTACTGCGATTCTAGAACATCTTCTCTCCCCCAAAAATGACTCAAGTTATAAATTGTGTCACTCACTACCCCTCTTTGTCCTTGTCATTTATTTCTGTATTGCAAATATTACACTTATATCAATACCAGAGGCACATTTTCAATTCCATGGGGATTTTAACCCCTGCCCTGATGTCCTTTCTCCAAGACTGCTGTTGTTAGCAATTCAGTGATTACAGTAGGCACATCAATAATTCCTCCAAAGCTTTGGCTTCCAAGTTTTGATCTTCTTGCAATGATCTTGATCTGCACTTTGAGCTACTCATGCCTGTGGTTGCTCCCTAGACCTCATATTACTAGTAAGTGTCTCACTTCCCTTGTCTCCAGGCTCTCCTGTTCTAGTTCTCCCATGCTTCTAGTCTGATCAAAACAATTACTTAATCTAGAAAAAAACAAAAACAAAAACAAAACAAAACAAGCAAAAAACACAAAACAAACAAACAAAAAACCTGTATGGGCCTATTCAGCCAGAGCAGCCCCACCCTGGTTAAACTGCCATTTTGCTGTAAAGCTTAAATTGACCTTGCCACCCTCCCAGGGGAACTTATTTAAAGGCAAGTCCGGGAAACCAGTCCCAGGTAACAAAGTCCAAATACAAGGGTGGGTCAGGCCAGGTGGAGGTGTTCAATCAGTGGGGGCGCATACTGTCTCCTAGCTACCAAGAAGTATGGGCCCCTACCCTTTGGGAGCCTTTTGGTGCCAATCCTAACCAAGGTGTGATAGGCTGGTTCAAATGTCTACTAGGGTAAATTGTAATTCAGTTGGTTGCCTAGCATCACTGTGGAGTTTCCTATGTGTGTTACAATCTCATTGGCCACCTGTGTGTGGCCCAGCCCAACCACATGGCCTTTACTCTATAAAAGTTAGTCTGGAAAGCAGGGAGGGGTCGTCCTCTCTGGAGGGGCGGCCCTGACCCGTCTGTTTGATGGTCAGTATGATTCCTGATGCTTGGCGTGAAATAAAGCTTTGCTTGACCTTCGCTTTGTATCAGTCTTGCTCTTTTAATCACAGACCCATTATTGGGATACCCAATTTGGGGGGACCCAACAAACCTTTATTCTTTTCACCCTACCACATGTCCACTGCCTTTGGTCTCATGGTAGCCTCCCTTTACCTTGTATTCAAACCTTGGATTCCATGGTCCCTCATTATAATCATACTTCCTAACAAACTTTATACACCCTGTCCCTTTATTGAACTCATGTAGGATAGTTTTGGAACCTGGTCAGGTTCAACTTTGCCTCCTCTGGACCTACCTGGAGAGCCGAATGTGGCTAGTGTCAAAGAAAACCAGGACTGAACAATAGCTGAAGGAGTAAAAACAAATTTTGTGAAGAAAGAGTTGCAACAGAGGAAAAGATAATTTGGTATAGAAATGGGATAAATTCTGAATACCCCAAGAACAAATGAGGATTTATAGGTAAAGAGTAGGCTGGGGGAATGAGCGCCAGAAAATTGCAAGATGAGACATCACAGGTAGGGGGATTCCTTCTGAACTGACATGACCTAGAAGTTTCCTTGCTGAAGGTAGGCCAGGGTAATCAGACCACCTGTGAAATGGTGTGAGATGAGGAGTTTGATCAGACATTGATAAGACAGTGGAGGTGAGAGATTCTCACTAAATGGACTTAGTAGGATTCTTGCTAAAACTAGGCTAAGCCAGCCTGAGGACAAGGCCCAAGCTCAGGTCAAAACTCAAAATATGCTGAGGGGGCTAAATGTAAAATAGTGATCACTAAATCAGTTAGAATGGAAAATGAATATAATGAAGTGTTAAATCCAAAGCACTATGAGAAGGAATTTTTTTTGGCGGGGGGAGGGGAGAGAGAAAGCATGAATGGCAGGGGTGGACAGAGGGAGAAGGAAAAGCATACTCCCTATTGAGCAGGGAACCCGAAACTGGACTCAATTTTAGGACCCTGGAATCATGGCCTGAGCAGAAGGGAGAAACTTAACCAACTGAGCCACCCAGAAGTCCCAGAAAAAAAAAAATTATCAACACCACTTATACTGTTCATATTAGGTGCCAGGCACTTGTTCTAAATGATTTATACATATTCAGTCTTTAATATATTTTATTTATAGATAAGAAAATGGAGTCAAAGACCTGCCCTCTGACAACTGAGAGATGAATCAAGAGAAAAGCTGCTGAGAATGAATACAAATTTAAAAATTTTTTAAAAATGATTTAATTCTCTCTGTTGAAAAAAATAGGAAGAGATCTCCACAATCCCCCTGAACCTCTGCCAACACACACACCTTTTCCTAGAGGATTTACTTTTGAAAATGTGTAGTCACAGGTTCTTTCTCTGCCTCTTTGAAATGTATGTAAATCTTTTCAAAAACTAAGTAAGCCTCCTGCCAGCTTTATAACCCAGGCATGTCTTCCTCAAGGACTTGGGGACTATGTCTTTGAAATGTAATCATCAGAGAAGGATAATAAGCCTCATTCCCTGCTCCTATGAGGACAAGAGCCTAGTTTCCAACTTCCCAGAGCCTAGCTCCAAGTTGGAAAATCATCTCTTGTAAAGATATGAGAAGTGTATTTTTCCTTTGGATAAAACCAATTAGCTAATACAGATTGTCACCCCAACCACCAAGTGAAGTTAGGATAAACCATGTGTGACAAATGGTACTATCAAGTCCCCTTGCTTGAGGACTAGTTATGATGTTTCTTGAGAACATGTACAGGATGGGTCGTATCTGCCTGGCTATAAAAGAAGGTAAGATTTATTTCTACCTTTACAACTTCCTACTGGATTGTCTGTGTTGTGCATTATGTTCTGGTTTCTGCTTTTCAACAATAAAACAGCTTTCTTTTTCTTCTACTTTTGTGGAGTGTTTTTCTGGGTTGGGTTTTGTTTGTTTGTTTTACTTGTTTGTTTTTAAATTATATTTCCAAAAAAGTGCCAGAATGGGATGTCTTAGGATAAATGAGATTAATCGTGAACATTGGAACATGATTCTGTACTTACTCCTGAGGAATGTAATTTTGATTTTTTTATATCATGTGATGATTCTTTGTAAGGTGAATATGTGTTACACATTTTAGAACATGATGCAAAAATCCAGAAGCTTGTGCTGCCAACGACAGCACCTTCAGAACCCCCTTAATGACCCCAGAGACAGCTGACTGAATTTTTCTCTTTTCTTTTTGTACATCCTTTACTGATATATATGAGAAACTTGTTGCTATTACAAATTACCACAAATTTGGTGACTTAACACAAATCAATTTGCCTTACAATTCTGGATGTCAGAGGTATAAGATGGGCTGAGGGGGTGGCTGTGCTTCTTCTGGAGTCTACAGGGGAGAATTCATTACCTTGCTTTTTCTAGCTTTTGGATGTTCCTCACATTCCTTAGTTCCTGGTCCCTTCCCCCATCTTTAAAATCAATAGTGTGGCATCTTTGAATCTCTCTCTCCTCTTTCATCACTTTGTAGGAGGTAAGGAATGAAGATAGTGTCTGTTCAAGCTGCTATAACAAAAATACCATGAACTGAGAAGCTAAAACAATAAACATTCAGGTCTCACAGTTTGGAGGTTGACAAATCCAAGATCAAGGTGTTGGCAGATTCAGTATCTGGTGAGAGCCTACTTCCTGGTCATAGATAGCCATCTTCTCCCTGTGTGCTCACATGGTAGAATGGACAAACACTGAGGCCTCTTGTATAAAGGCATTCATCCTACCATGAGGGCTCTACCCTCATTACCTCATTACCTTCTCCAAAGAAGGCCTTGTCTCCAGACTCTTCCACATTGGGATTAGAGTTCAACATACGGTTTTGAGAGTCCACAAACACCCACTTTGTAAAAGATGGTCCATGCAGGGGAGGCTGATTAGACTGAAGTTATTCTGTTTAGCTCATAACTTCTATCTTCAAAAGCATCCTATTCAACATCTGCTGGGTTTTCTGCCCAGAGATTACAAGAGTAGTGATTAAAGTCCCAAGCCCTATTCAAACAGGATTTCATAGAAGACTGGAATCCAGAACTCAGACAGGAGCATGTTAATCTTCTCTCCTGCTGAGTCAACCACGCGCTGCATTTGCTTTGCAGCTAACACTTCATAATAGTTATGTGCTCAATAAATGTCCACCCAGAATATGGATTTCACAAAAATGCAACACTATAGCCACCCCAAGGGTTTACGATCCATAATTCATTTTGGAAAATGGCTTGATTCACTTGGAGCAGTAAAATCTGAGAACTTCATGGCTCATAATAATGTCAGAGAGAGCAATCTTCCATGCTAACTGTGCACAGAGAATTAAAGCCGTACTGTCTAAACATTGCACCAACCCCATCCCCACACAAATCAGGTGGGGCCCACCCCCAAACACTTGGATGAATAACGATCAAGACCAATCCATATTTTATCTTCTGTAAACCAGGCAAGTTGTTGATATAGGCATTCCACAGAAAAGAAGCCTACCAGGAGAGGTGAATTCTAGTCCTAATACTTCTTCCTTTTTTTTTTTTTTTTTTTTTTTGTTAATTTGTGGCCCTAGTTGGGTATCAATATGCATTTGGCCTCACATATTCCAATGTAATATCCAGCATATATTTCAGCCTCAATCCTTGACACTTCCATCCTACCCCTCCATATCCTTTGCTTCCTTAACAAAAAAGATTCTTGTATTTCCAGAATAAAATTATGATTCTCCTTATCTCCAAGCATTTGCACAAAGGTTCATCTCTGCCTAAAATATGCCTAACCCTCTTCAAGGCCCATATTTAAGGCCACTTTCTCTAGGAACTCTTATCTTACCTTTCCATAATGATTTTTCCCTTGAAGATGGGGGCTGTTTATTAAGCTAATAAGCACTTAATAATTACTTATTTTTATTTGTTTGTTTCTCTGCTGGTTTTGTTTAATATGTTCTAAATATTAAGCACATAGGTAACATAATTTACAATAGTATTTTCGTCCAAGTATACAAAAGAAGAGATAAGAACAATTAAGACAGGTGTCCAAGACCATGTAGTTAGAGAAACATGACCACAGGTTCTTCCTCTTTTTGGAGTCAAGTATTTACCCCAACAATACAATGCTGCATTATATCTTTTCATTTATATATATATATATATAGAGAGAGAGAGAGAGAGAGCGCATGTGAGCAGGGCAAAGGGCAGAAGAAGAAGAAGAGAGAGAATCTCAAGTAAACTTCCCCTCAAGCCTGGGGGTTGATGTGGGCCTCAATCCCACAACCCTGAGATCATGACCTAAGCTGAAACCAATTGTTGGAGGCTTAACCTACTGAGCCACTCAGGTGCTCCTGCATTGTATCCTTTCAAAAAGATAAACTGTGATAAAGATGCAAAGTGCTTGGCATATGTTCATACAATTTTAAGGCACCCAATGGATGACATTTATTGTTTGTGTGCTGTATTGCTATTATTAGTGCCACTTCACAAAAACAAAACAAAGTAAATATTATTATCCTTAATGTACACATGACGGAAGTGAAGGCTTAGATTTTTAAAATCTTCACAAAGATCACCCAGTTACAGAGGCAGTGTTGAAACCTCATTAACTTTTATTATTTCTTAAATTGTCCTTTCTTTATTCCAGTTCAGTGCTGTGATTAAAGGGAAATTTGGACTGTGTTTCTGATATCTGTGGAGAGACTTATGATCCTGTGTCCTCTGATGCTATTGTCTCCTCAGGTATAGAATATGGTCTACGATTCACTGGGCATTATCTGGTCTTCAAACAGTGCCCTCCTCCAAGGCACTACATATTTATTAAAGCATCCAGTTGCAGAGCAAGTCATTTATCTGATTCTGGTTTCAAACTGTCTGATTATTCATGAAATGATTCATCATGGAAATAATGGCAGTTTAGTAGGATAGAAGCATTCTTAAAACAAAGTGGAACAAAATGTCACACTTTAGGCACCACAGTTCCCAAGGCTACCATCTTGGTGGTGCTCCTCCTATGACTTTTGATGGGCAAAAGCTAGTCTCACTGTTTGGTCAAATATTTTCCTCAAGGTGGGGAAGGAACTGGATGAGCTCCTCAACAAACATTTATTGATCACCTGCTAAGTAAAGCAGATGGAACACATGATGGATGATACAAATAAATATAATGCAAATCCCCTTGCCCTCAAAGACCTGGAAACCCTGGAACTCTCAAGTAGTGCCAAAGGAGCCATAATGTGTTACATTCACTTCGGGAATTTGGTAATAACTACTAAATCTAAGCATGCGTCTACCCTCTGTCTCAGCAACTGCCCTTTTACTTATATGCCCAGGAGCAGTGAATGCTCGTGTTCACCAAAGACACAGATAAGAATGTCTATAGCAGCCAAAATAGGGAAAAAACAGTATTCATTACCAGTGAAATGGTAAGTTATTCGCAGGTTAAAATATCCAGAAATTTAAAAGAAAAGAATAAACTGCTCTTTGTATCACTATAGATAAATGTCACAGACTTAACATTGAGCGAAAAGAAGCCAGATATCAAGGTATACATATTTTTTTATTCTATGTACATGAAGTACAAGGAAAAAAAAAACTAAGATGATCGAAGTCAGACAATAAGTATCTTAGTGTGGTGAGATATTAACAGGAAGATGCACAAAGGAGTCTTTGAGGATGCCACAAATGTTCTGTTTCTTGATCTAGGTGTTACATAAGCAATATTCGAACCTCATAATATATGTATATCTACATATATATACATATAACATATGTAGATATACATATATATACATATAACATATGTAGATACATTGAATTGACCATAATACGTGTGCCCTTTTCTGAATGTATGTTATATCACACTCATTTAAAAAAAAAGGGGGGGGAAAAAAAGGAAAGAAAAACCCCAAAAGCAAATGAAGAAGACATCAGGATGGTGAATTGCTTGTAGTATGGAAAACACTGAGACAGTGATGCTCTTATGTATTTTATATAAGTTTTATGAGAAAAAAATATGTGCATAAACCTGTTATAGCATTTTTTAACTAATCAACTACTTATACTACTTATACTATTTCACTTATGTATTCCTTTGACAACACCTACAGAAGTCTGCAACATATGCAATAGGAGTAGAGAGGAGACAGAGCTCAAATACTGTCCTCTGGTGACATGTCCTGGTGACATGGGAAGCCAGACCAAACTTATAAATCACAAATTATCAAAATCCCAGGGTAGCACGACACAAAGCAGGACCAACACGCAAGGCCTTAGTTTTGAGGAGAAAAATACTGATGCTCAGAGGCATGGTATGATTTAATCAGCTGAGCAATGTGGAAGCTGCTCTTCGCACACTTGAGTGAGCATGAATTTCTTCTGAAGCTACAAGCCACTTGACTTTCTTACTCCAAGTGTTCTTAATCCTAAGAGCCAGCATGAACAATGGTTCATAGGAGCTGGAGGGAGCTTTTGGCCTTGTAGTCATGGTGCCTGTGATTCAGTGTTGGAATGAACACTCATTGTATAGCTGTGTAACTGTGGCCCATAACCACATACTCTGAGTTCCACTTTCTATAGCTACAGAATGAGAATAAAATGTTTATGGAATGCTTTCCATGACAAACATCAAGTCCCAAGCAGCTTAGTGGGACTTTTACAAGCTGCCCCCAACTATTTTCCAGCCTCATTTTCTATCTGGGCTCATCAACTATTTGTTGAGGGCTTATCATATAGCAGATGTATTCCAGATGCCAGGGTTTGTGAAGAGGGCAAGTTGGAAGTATGTTCTGGAGGGAGGTAGATGGTAAATAAGTAAATGAACAAGAAAATAATAGAATTCCAGAGAGAAAAAAAGTGATATAAAAACATACAGGAGATGATGAGAGGGAGACCTCAAGTGTTTGACTCTACTTTAGGTTGGATTGTTGAGGAAGGCCTGTCTAAGGAAGTCACCTGGGAACTGAACTCTTGTGTGGACCTCTTTTGAGCTTGACCTCACTTCCTTTCTGTCTGTCTACTTCTTGCTCTAGCTAGAGCTTCAGCCATCAGCTCTGAAGAACTCTAAGCAAGTGACTCCTTACCTTAGCTAAACCTTATTTGACCATGTTCTACTCAGGGCTCCTCTGAAGTCACACAATAACATGCCTGTGGGAAACTGTTAGAGCCTTACAATGTCTGAGCCAGCAAGGACAAGATTAGTACACCATGGGGAACCTTTGATATATGGTATATGGTATGATATATGGTATGATATTTGGTATATGGTATGGGCTGACATATGGTATCTAGAAGATGAGGGCTTGTTCCTTCCATCTTTTGGTTGGGCAATTATAAGATTCATTCTATGTGGCTTTTCAAAAGACATAGAGGAAAAAAAAGTCAGAGAAACTGCCCCAATTGTCCATAGCAGAAATCAGCTTAATTATATTCTTCCTTCTTTGACATTTCACTCTTTTTAATGTCAAAATAATGCTATTCAGTGTGTGTGTTTGTGTGTGTGTGTGTATTATATATAAAAGTAAAACAAAAACAAAACATGGACACAAAGGGCATACACCAAATTTATGAAATTGTCTATCTCTGATGGAGGAGGGGAATGGAACGGTGAGGTGAACCAAGGAGACTTCTAACGCTATCTATAGAGTTCTAGTTATTCAAAATGAGAATCAAATAGAGTTCTAGTTATTCAAAATGAGAATCAAAAATAACAAGATGTTACTATTTCTTAACTTTCTTAAGGTGTTATGAGAGTCATTCTCTCTTGCCCTCAAGAAGTACGTTTAGTCTCCTGCACCCTCTGTGGCCCAGGAGGCTGGCATCTCTGCTCAGCTGCCTGGCCCTGTGGCTCCCACTGAGTTCATCCTGTGGGGAAACAGGACAGAGATGGGAGGGAGAGAAGGAAGGGTCTCTGGGTATTTATTTGCACCACCCCCTTTCCACTCCCACTCTGTGGAAATGCAAGCTCCTTTCAGTAAGCCGTATCTTGACAAGTTCTTGGCAGCTCCCAACCCTGCGCCTTAAAGATGGTAGGGCTCCTGAAACTTGGAGTACAGCACTATCTCTTGTAGTTTTTCTAAATCTTGCTCATTTCTTTGCTATATATTTCCTGTCAGGATCCTTCTTGATACAAGGTTTATTTTTTAATTTAAATTCAATTAATTAATATATAATGTATTGTTATTTTCAGAGGTAGAGGTCAGTGATTCATTAGACTTATATCATACCCAGTGCTCATTATACCATGTGTCCTCCTTAAGGCCCATCATCCAATACCCCATCCACCCACCCCCATCTCTCCAACAAACTTCAGTTTGTTTCTTATAATTAAAGATTATAAGATTCATCTGATTTCATCATTTTTAAATTCTTCTCTGATTTCATCATTTTTAAATTTTTTTCTCTCTTCTCCATGATCCTCTATTTTGTTTCTTAAATTCCATATATCAGTTAAATCATGACTGATTGACTTCTCTGACTGACTTATTTCACTTAGCATAATACCCTCCAGTTCCATATGCATCATTGCAAATGACAAGATTTCTTTTCTTTCTTTCTTTCTTCATTTTTATTTATTTTTATTTTTTATAACCGAGTAGTATTTCATTGTATATACCACATCTTCTTTATCCATTCACCTATCTTGGACATATGGGCCCTTTCCATAGTTTGGTTATTGTGGACATTCCTGCTTTAAACACTGGGGTGCAAGTTCCCCTTTGGGTCACTACATTTGTGTCTTTGGGGTAAATACTCAATAGTGCAATTGTTAAGTCATAGAGCAGCTCTATTTTCAACTTTTTGAGGTACCTCTATACTGTTTTCCAGAATGACTGCACCAGCTTGCATTCCCACCAACAGTGTAAGAGGGTTACCTTCTCCCTACATGCTCAAAAACATCTGTTGTTTCCTGGCTTGTTACTTTAAGCTGTTCCGACTGGTGTGAGAAGGAATCTCATTGTGGTTTTGATTTTGTTTACATAATGCCAAGTGATGTGGAGCATATTTTCACGTGCTTGTTGGCCATTTGTATGTCTTTGCTGTGGAAATTTCTGTTCATGTCTTCTTCCCATTTCTTGATTGAATTATATGTTCTTTGGGTGTTGAGTTTGATAAGTTCATTATAGATTTTGGATACTAGTCCTTTATCTGATAAGACATTTGCAGATATCTTCTCCCATTCTGTCAGTTGTCTTTTGGTTTTGTGACCTGTTTCCTTTGCTATGCAAAAGCTTTTTATCTTAATGAAATTCCAATAGTTCATTTCTGCCTTTGTTTTCCTTGCCTTTGGAGATGTGTCTAGCAACAGGTTGCTGTAGCAGAGGTCATAGAGTTTGCTGCCTGTTTTGTCCCAGACTTTGAAAGATTTCTGTCTCCCATTTAGTTCTTTAATCCATTTTGAGTCTATTTTTGTGCATGGTGTAAGGAAATGGTACAGTTTCATTCTTCTGCATGAGGCTGCCCAATTTTCCCAACACCATTTATTGAAAAGATTGTCTTTTCTCTACTGGATATTTTTTCAAGCTTTGTTGAAGATTAGTTGACCATAAAATTGAGGGTCCATTTTTGGGTTCTCTATTCTGTTCCATCGATCTGTGTGTTTGTTTTTGTGCCAATGACATACTATCTTGATAATTACAGCTTTGTAATAAAGTTTAAAGTCTGGAATTGTGATATCATAGCCTGTGGTTTTCTTTTTCAACATTCCTTTGCTATTTGGGGTCTTTTCTGGCTCCATACAAATTTTATGATTATTTGTTCCAGCTCTGTGTGAATGTGAAAAAAGTTGATGGTATTTTCATAGGAATTACATTGAATATACAGATTGCTATAGATAGCATAAACACTTTAATAATATTTGTTCTTCCTATGCATGAGCATGGAATATTTTGCCATTACTTTGTGTATCCCTCAATTTCTTTCATGAGTGTTCAACTGCTTTCAGAGTACAGAAGTTTGGCCTCTTTGCTTAGGTTTATTCCTTGATATCTTATAGTTTGGGTGCAATTGTAAATGGATCAACTCATTAATTTCCCTTTCTTCTGGCTCATTGTTAATGCATAGAAATGCAACTGATTTTGTGCACTGATTTTATATCCTGCCAGTTTGTTGAATTCCTGTATGAGTTCTAGCAATATTGAGATGGGAGTATTTTGGATTTTCCACATAGACTTTCATGTCATCTGTGGAGAGGTAGAGTTTGACCTCTTCTTTCCCAATTTGGATGATTTCAATCTCTTTTTGTTGCCTGATTGCTGAGTCTGTGACTTCTACTACTATGCTGAACAACAGTGGTGAGAATGGACATTCCTGTCATGTATATGATATTAGGAGAAAAGTTCTGTTTTCTCCCCATTTAGAATAATATTTGCTATGGGCTTTTCATAGATGGATTTTAGATACTGAGGTATATTATCTCTATCCCTATACTGTGAAGGGCTTTAATAAAGAAAACATGTTATAATTTGTCAAATGGTTTTTCTGCATCTATTGAAAGGATCATATGGTTCTTGTCCTTTCTTTCATTAATGTGGTGTATCATGTTGATTGATTTGCAGATGTTGAACCACCCTTGCAGCCCAGGAATAAATGCACTTGGTTATGGTGAATTATCCTTTTAATATACTGTTGGATCCTATTGACCAGTATCTTGGGGAGAATTTTTGCATCTGTGTTCATCAGGGACATTGGTCTGTAATTTTCCTTTTAATGGAGTCTTTGTATGGTTTTGGGATGAAGATAATACTGGCCTCATATAGAAAGAGTTTGGGATTTTTCCTTCCATTTCTATTTTTTTGAAATAGCTTCAGAAGACTAGGTATTAATACTTCTTTAAATGTTTGATAGAATTCCCCTGGGAAGCCATCTAGCCCTGGACTCTTGTTTGTTGGAGGTATTTGATTACTGTTTCAATTACCTAGCTAGACATGAGTCTGTTCATATTTTCTATTTCTTCCTGTTTCAGTTTTGGTAGTTTATACATCTAGCAGTGCATCCATTTCTTCTGGATTGCCTAATTTGTTGGCATATAGTTGCTCATAATATGTTCTTATAACTGTTTGTATTTCTTTGGTGTTGGTTATGATCTCTCCTCTTTCATTCATTATTTTATTAATTTGGCTCCTTTCTCTTTTCTTTTCAATAATTCTGGCCAGGGGGTTATAAATCTTATTAATTCTTTGAAAGAACCAGCTCCTAACTTTATTGATCTGTTCTACTGTTCTTGTGGTTTCTATGTCACTGATTTCTTCTCTGATCTTTATTATTTCTCACTTCTGCTGGGTTTAGGCTTTATTTGCTGTTCTTTCTCCAGCTCCTTTAGGTACAGGATTAGGTTGTGTATTTAAGACTTGTTTCTTGAGAAAGCCTCATACTGGTGTATATTTTTCTCTTAGGACTGCCTCTCCTGCATCCCAAAGATTTTGAACAGTTGTGTTTACATTTTCATTTGTTTTCATGAGTTTTTAAATTCTTCTTTAATTTCCTGGTTGACCCGTTCATTCTGTAGTAGGGTGTTCTTTAGCCTTCATATATTTCCAGCTTTCCTCTTGTGATTGAGTTCAAGTTTCAAAGCACTGCTGTCTGAAAATATTCAGGGAATGATCCCAGTCTTTTGGCACCAGTTGAGATCTGATCTCTGACTCATATGTGATCCATTCTGGAGAAAGTTTTGATGTATACTTGAGAAGAATGTATATTCTGTTGCTTAGGGATGGAATGTTCTGGATATACCGGTGAAGTCCCTCTGGTCCAGCATGTCATCCAAAGCCCTTGTTTCCTTGTTGATCTTCTGCATAGATGATCTGTCCATTGCAGTGAGTGGGGTGGTAAACCCCCCTACTATTATATATTTATAAATGTGTTTCTCTAACTTTGTTATCAATTGGTTTATTTAATTGGCTACTCCCATGTTAGGTGTATAAATATTTATGATTTTTAGATCTTCTTGTAGGTTAGACCCTTTAATTATGGTATTGTGTCCTTCCTCATCTCTTATTACAGTCTTTGGCTTAAAATGTATTTGTCTGTTATAAGGATTGCTACTCAGCTTTCTTTTGATGTCCATTAGCATGATGAATGGTTCTCACCTCCTCACTTTCAATGTGGAGATGTCTGTGAGTCCAAAATGAGTCTCTTGCAGACAGCATATCAGTGGATCTTGCTTTTTTTATCCAATCTGATACTCTGTGTCTTTTGATGGGGACATTTAGCCCATTTTCGTTCAGAGTAACCATTAAAAGACATGAATTTAGTGCCATTGTATTATCTCTAAAGTCACTGTTTCTGTATATTATCTCTGTTCCTTTCTGATCTATGTTATTTTTGGGCTTTCCCTTTGCTTAAAGGAAACCCTTTAATATTTCTTGCAGGGTTTGTTTAGTGATCATAAATTCTTTCAGTTTCTGTTTGTCCTAGAAGCTTTTTTTACCTTTCCTAGTTTGAATGAAGTCCCAGCTGGATAAAGTATTCTTGGCTGCATATTTTTTCTCATTTAGCACCCTAAATATATCATGTATATTCCTTCTGGCCTGCCAGGTCTTTCTGGATAGGTCTGCTGCCAGTTTAATTTCTATTCTTGTAGGTAATGAACCTCTTGTCCTGAGGTGCTTTCAAGATTTCTCTTTGTCTCTGAGATTTGCAATCTTCATTATTATATGTCAAGATGTTGATCTATTTGAATTGGGGTGAGGGGGGTTCTCTGTGTCTCCTGGACTTGAATTCCTGCTTCCTTCCCCAGATTAGAGAAGCTCTCTGTTATAATTTTCTCCAATATATCTTCTGCCCACCTCTCTCTTTTGTCTTTTTTGGGATTCCAATTATTTTGTTTATTTATTTATTTTTGCTTTATGGTATCATTTATCTTTCAAATTCTCCCCTTGTGATCCAATAGTTGTTTATCTCCATTTTCTCTCAGCTTCTTTATTCTCCATCACTTGGTCTCCACATCACTAATTCTCTCTTCTCCTTATTTATCTTAGCAGCTGGTTCCTCCATTTTTTGTTTTTTTTTACTTCATCTCATTAATAGCCTTTTCAATTTCTACTTGATTACATTTAGTTCTTTTATTTCTCCAGAAAGGGAATCTCTATTGTTGTCTATGCTTTTTTCAAGCCAAGCTAGTATCTTTATAATTGTTATTCTGAACTTTGGTTCTGACATCTTACTTATATCCATGCTGATTAGGCCCCTGGCAGTCAATATTGCCTCTTGTTCTTCTTTTTAAGGTGAGTTTATCCATCTTATCATTCTGTCCAGAGAAGAATAGATGAAGGAGAGATCATAATACTAAAATGGCAATAAAGACCCCAGGTAAATATATGGTAAACAAATCAGAAGAGACCCAAAGGAATAAATAAATAAATAAATGATAAAAAATTTAAAATAAAGAGAGAGAGAGGAAATATAAGCAGACAGGTGAAACAGAACCGAACAATACACTGGAATTTGTGTTTATTTTGGTCTGTTTGTTAGAAAATTAGATGCCTAAATTCTAAAGAAAAGAAAACTTATATATGTATAAAAATAAAATTAAATACAGTGAAAGGACAGAATTTAACTGTAGAACTGAAAATTAAAAGATTTTAAAATAGGAATATAAACAGGTGAACAGAACATATCAATACATTAAATCTTGAGTGTATTTTGGTCTGCTTGATATAAGAAACTACATTCCAACATTATAAAATAATAATAATAATAATAATAAAGAAAAGAAAAGAAAAACTTACAGATATATAAAAATAAAATCAAATATATTGGAAGGATAGAATGTAACTGTAAAAAATGTAAAAATGAAAATTAGAAAAGATTTTTTAAAAGAGTTGACAAAATAAGAAATTGGTTGAAAAAAGAAAGGGGGAAAAGGTTAAAATTGAAAGACTAAAGAATTGTAGGGGGAACCCATGAATTCTGTATACTATTATCCCCTAGTGCTAGAGTTTTGCAGTTCTGTGTGATTGGTAAACTTAGCAGGATGTTCCTTCTTAGCTTTTGGTGGAGGGGCCTGTCATGCTGATGCTCAGGTATCTTTGCCCCTGATGGGATTGCACTGCTCTTATCAGGGGGCCAAGCTAAGTAAGCAGTTCCAGATTGCTCTATGTGTCTTTTATTCCCTGAACGCTTTCCATGCTGCTTTAGAGGATGAGAATTAAATGATAGCCTCCTAATTTCCAGCCCAGACCTGAAAGTTGGGGGTCCCACTCCTCACTGAGGCCTCAGGGAAAAGCAGTCAATTACTCCTGTCTCCCTGCTCTCTGTCTACACTTCATGCTCACCTAGCCTGTGACCGAGCATTTCTATCTCAGACACACAACCCTGTTTCAAGTCTCCAAACCCTGAAAAGTCCTGTGGTGTACACCCACACTGCTCTTCCCAGGGGAGGAAGAGGGTTTCACAAGGTTCTGCCACTTTCTGGGTCCCTGCTCAGACAGCAGTTGCCCACTATGCTGTTTTTCACAGTTTAAGGCAACCCCAAGCTGAGAGCCTACTCCTGGGTTCACCAATTGCAGCCAGATTCCCGGCTCTGATACCTGGGAATTCAGCTGCTCTCAGGCACCCCTAATCTTCCTGTGATCCCAGGGATCCTGGAACCACACTGTCCCACTAAGGATTCCACAACAATTCACCACCTGAGCATCTTTAGACAGGGACATTCGTCACCAGAGCAGACTTCTAAAAGTTCTGATTTTGAGCTTCCCTGCTATATCACTTTCCAGTAGCTGGCATTAGGAGGTCCTCCCCTCCCTGGTTTATGTTTCTATATATCACCTTGGGTTCAATTATCTGCACCTCCTAACTTACAGAAAGTGGTTGCTTTTCTATGTGTAGCATTGCAGATCTTTTCTTAGATGTGTGCTTGAGTTTGCATGTTCAGAATGATTTGATAGTTATCTCACTGAATTCCTGGGACCAGACAAAACAAAGATCTCCTATTCCTCTACCATCTTGATATCTATCTTCTCTACATTTCACTTTTACCACCAGCTCACCTTATTCCTTGATAAGGTATCCCAGACTAAACTACCAACACACAAGCCCATGTCTCAGGCTTTGCTTTCAAGGAAAAGCAAAGGATAAGACAAACCTGGATGAGAGCCAATTGTGTGAAAATGAAAGGTAGAGTCTTCTGGGCAGAGGACATGGCAAGTTCCTTGAGTCTTACTTTGACCATTACAGACCCAAACTTTCTCAGTGTCCCATAGCCATGCTGGAAAGGAATAATAATTTAAAAAAAATTATGTCATGAAGGAACGCTAGGTACCATTTGGGTCTATAGGATTATTATTGCCATAGTAGGAAATTTCAAGATAATTTGTTAATGGGAAAGCTCTGTGTAGTCTGGAGAGTACTGATCAGATTAATTCTGTGAAATTCAGGTTTCTGGGTGGAGAATAGGGTGCAGTGAACGGACATGGAAGCAGGAATTCCAGTTTGGAGGCTGTGACAGAAGTCTGGGTCTCCATGCCAAGACATAATAATGATACCATCTCTGAAAAAAGTAGAGGGGTATAGAGGGCAACCCTACAGATTAAAAGTCACTTAGCCATTTCAAGCAACTTCAATTTGGATACTTATTTAAATAAACTGTATCATATTGCATATATATCTATATATCTATATCAATCTATCTATAGGTCTATATATCTATAGATTGGTATTTATTTATACAAATATTTGTGAAAATGCAAACACTGAATATATGACAATATTAAAAAATGATTGTTGTTTTTGAGTGTCAAAACAACATTGTAGTTATGTTTTACAAGAAAATCCCTCGTCTTTTAGAGACACATAATGAAATTTTTATGGATGGAATAATACAACATCTCAGATTTGATTTAAAATGAAGCATGAAGGAAAAGTGAGGTGGGGGAAGCCAGAGGGGGAGACGAACCATGAGAGACTGTAGACTCTGACAAAACAAACTGAGGGTTTGGGAGGGGAGGCATTAGGGGTTGGGTGAGCCTAGTGGTGGGTATTAAGGAGGGCATGGATTGCATGGAGCACTGGTTGTGGTATATAAACAATGAATCTTGGAACACTGAAAAAATAAAATAAAAAAAAAGAAAAAGAAACGTATGTGTTCAAGTTTTCATGCAAACTGGTATAGCACTAGCCTTGATGATAAAAAAAAAAAAAAAAAAGAAAGAAAAACAAAAGCATGAAGGAGAAAAGTGGGTGTGGGTATAGACAAAATAACATTGGCCATTAACAGATAATTGCTGAAGATGGGCAATGAATATATCTGGATTTTCAAAAATTCTATCGGGGCACCTGGGTGGCTCAGTGGGTTAAAGACTCTGCCTTCGGCTCAGGTCATGATCCCACAGTCCTGGGATTGAGCCCCACGTCCTGCTCTCTGCTCACCAGGGAGCCTGCTTCCTCCTCTCTCTCTGCCTGCCTCTCTGCCTACTTGTGATCTCTGTCTGTCAAATAAATAAATAAATCTTAAAAAAAAAAAAATTCTATCCATGGTGGTATCTGTTTAAGTGTCCCATAATAAAACCAGAGAGAAGTGTGTGTGCTTGTGTGTGTCAGAGAGAGAAAGGTGGTCTGGTTCAGTGCGCTTGGACTATTTGGGTCGCTCCTGAGGTGACCATAACCAGTGGCTAGAATCTAGGATATTTGAAAGGCAGAGTGAGCAGGACTTGCTGACGGGTGTCTGAGTCCTGAGATTTTGGGACACTGCTTTTAGTCTGTAGTCAGTGCTGAGCCACTGGAGGCTTTGATCAAGAGGTTTCTATGATCTGCCGTGCTTTGGGACTGCAGCTGACAGCACGGGATTAAAGCCAAGAGCACTGGCTCTTTTTCAATATGGAATGGGACCTCTGAGATGTACTAGGCTTTTATTCTAAAAGTGTGTTTTGATCCCAGTGGGCATGGAGCGTGTCCACCTCCATATTCAGCGGTGCCCATCGTGTAATATCTGTGATCTGCAATCAAGCACAGGATGAGGAATCCAGCCTCGTGAATGGATTAATGTGCTAAAATTGTCCTCAGCTGGGAAAGCCACGACCCACCCAGGCATTGTTAAACAAATGCACACCCCACACGCCTGCGTTTCCACTTAAGGCCCAGCATAATCTGCTTTTCACATTCATTTACCCAAAGGATATAAATGTCCCAGACTTCAAACCGCTTCCCCTAAACAGTGCTGAGCAGCGACCTCCTGTATTTGGGGGCAAGTTAGACTGTGCTCCAGACAGAAATTCTAGGCTCCTGGAAGCCCAGACATTTCTTTAATTTTCTTGTTTATTTCTTGTTGCTTCTTTTGGGTTCACCCACAACAGACTTTCATTGTACCTTCTAGAGCATACAGTTGAGATGATGAGTTTGAAAGTACATTTTACAGAAATCTACCTGCATTCCTTTGCTCAGGACACATGGGTCTGACTGAGGTGCCCTCACCTGCACCATCTAAGTCAAACATTTCCTCTTTCATGAACATTACCCTCGATCTCCAGGAACATCTCATATTTCATTATGGATTTCTACCACAGCCATGCATGCTTCTAAATTAGCTCTTTTGATAACCTTCAAATATAGCTTTAGGCATACTTGTCTTTCTCTACACCACGTTGTAAAAACCTTTAGGGCATTCAATTAAATATACTTGTCAGAAGTTTGCTTTCTGGAATGAGATAGTTAAAGTCAAAAACTCAGCTCTGCCACTTATAGTTGGTGCACCTTTCTAAAGACTTATCCTGTTCATTTCTAACATGGAGATAACGGAATTTTTTTCATAGATGATATGATACAAAGCATGTAAAGTTGTTACCTTGGAATCTGTCATTGGTGGTGAGTAGCCAATAAGTGTTAAGTATAATTATCAGTTTATTATTCTAAGCCCACGTTGCAATGTCACACATGAGGCCCAACTATCTGGGTAAATAGAAATACACCAGTTTAAAAAAAAAAAAAAAAAAGAGGGGCGCCTGGGTGGCTCAGTGGGTTAAGCCACTGCCTTTGGCTCAGGTCTTGATCCCAGTGTCCTGGGATCAAGCCCCTCGTCAGGCTCTCTGCTCTGTGGGGAGCCTGCTTTCCCCTCTCTCTCTCTGCCTGCCTCTCTGCTTACTTGTGATCTCTGTCTGTCAAATAAATAAAATATCTAAAAAAAAAGAAAGAAAGAAAGAAAAGAAAACAGTATCTGCTTTAAGCTCTTATGTGAATAAAAATCACAGGGAATCTGGATAAAATGCAGCTTCACTGGCATTTCTTGCAAGTTTGCAGCTGATGGCTATGATACTGGCTCTCAGAGCAAACACTGAGTGGCAAGAGTCTAGATCTTTAGCATTGTGGAAAATCATTTTAAATACAAAGAAAAGTAGCTTCGGGAGGAATAGAGTTGGTGATTTTTATTATATGCAGGCATTATATTAGGAAGTACAAAACCATCAATTTTGTGTATAGCCTCTATTCATCCTGTTTCTACAAGACACATAAGAACTACTATTGAAGTCAGGGATTATTATTTCTCTGACATAAGGAGGTGAGGCACAAAGGCAGAAAAATCCAGGGGAGGTCCACATGGGTTCTAGGGAAAATGAGGTGAGAACACATAGTCCCAGCACAAGCTGGGACATCTTGGGCCATCCATTATCCTTCAGAACCTGTCCTCTCCAATCTGTAAAATGTGATGCGTAATACCTTTATGATGCTTCAATGAGATGATGCCTCTGAAATGTACCAGCACAGCTCCTGCAAATAGGACTCAGTTAACAATTGTCAGTTTCCAGCTCCGTCCTGTTATCTATTCTCTCCACATCCCACTGCCAGAATGTCAGGAATTTCACCACAGCCCCAAACAGCTAATAAGGCAATTCCTAAAGTGGGATTTGGGTAATGGGCAGAAAGGGAAGGTCACGCATTACATTCCTAATATGTGCTGTGGCCTTGTCAATTGCCGGGTGCTCTAGTTACAAACCCGTATCCTTGCCCTCCAGTTGTCCACCGCAGGGCCTGCTCCTCATTCTAGCATCCCAACTAGGCCAGGTGCTACAGCACTTGGGAGTGGCCCCTCTGCAAGTCCTGAGCAGACCATAGCTGCCTATGATTTCTCTTCTGTCATCTAGGATTCCAGTGTGACCTCCAAGAAAGAGGCAGGGAAATTGGAGGTCTCTTGTCTAACTTGTAATACTTTCTCTCTTGTGGCACACAAAATCATTAAATGTGTCACTTATAAAATCAATGCATATTTATTGTGAAAAAGCAGAATGTGGAATATAATCACTACCAATAATCCAAACACTTAGTCATGTGTGTGTGTGTGTGTGTGTGTACGTGTGTGATCTCTCAACCTAAGAATATAAAGTCACATCTCGACTACCCATACACTTTATACAGAAAGAAGTATATCGGCATTTAAAAATGGACTTTGGGGGTGCCTGCCTGCCTGGCTCAGTCAGTTAAGCAACCAACTCTTGGTTCCCCATTTAGGTCATGATCTTGGGGTCATGAGATCAAGCCCCGGGTCTGGCTCTATGCTCAGGGAGAAACTGCTTGAGATTCCCTCTGCCTCTCCCACTTGTGCTCTCTCTCTCACTTTCTAAAATAAATAAATAAATATTAAAAAAAAAAAAAAAAGAAAAAGACAGACTGTGGACTTTGAAGTCAGGAAGATCTTTACATTCTTGCTTCTTCACTGTCTTCCTGTGTTAACTTTAAGCAGCTGCTTGTTATATCTGAGCCACAGTTTTGAGAATTTAAAACATACATTAAGTTTGTTTGTACAAGTAATTACTCACGTACAATTTGAATAAATGTTAAAGATTATTATTTTACTAACTACGCTTCTGTGAGTATATAGGCATAGTACTGAGAATCCTTTAAAATATCACCCTTTGGCCTTATAATAATCTAATCTGAGGATGTATGTGGCCTATAGCATAACACAAATCAATATAGAATGAGTCAATGCACAGTAATTTACTTAAAAATCAATATTTACAAAGCTTTGCTAGGTGTGTAACTGGAAATTTCATTGTTTTAAATTCTACTCTGGGATTATTTTTTTCTCTTTTTTTAGTTGTTGGTGTCCGTTGCTCGTCTTTATGCAGCACTAATCGTCTATCGTGATGTATATACATTTTATATATTAATCTTTTAAAGTTCCTACAAGTATTTACCACTTATTATTAATATTATTATTAGTTTACACTCTTTCTTGTTAGTGACAAGTCTATAGGACACAGGACAGGAAAAAAAAAATAAAAGAAGGTACTTACCATTTTACCTAAATGCTACTTGGCTAAGTCTCATATATCTGGGATCTCTCTTCTCTTTGGGTGATGTTCTTCTTCTATATCTTGTTTGCTAGTCATAAAAAAGGCACTGGCTGGGAATTCCCAGATGTGTCTCTAAATAGCAGTTACTTTTCCTTCCTTGTAGATGATACTATATTGTATGTTGTTTGGAAGGAGGTTGGTAAAAGCACGTCTGGACTAGAAATAACATCTTGAATGATAATCACTCTATTATTAATGAATTTCCTATTAATTATATTTGTGTTACAAATACTGTTATTTAGGTCTGGTGTCATCATAGCTATAGAACTATACAGTATTATCAACTCTTAAAACAAACAAAATATATGATTTCTGTGAGTGACACTGTATTTATGCTTTTAGCTCACGTGTAAGAGTAGCACCCTGCCAAACCAACCCTAGGTCAGTCATTTTGATACAGATCGACACCCTGGTTGGTTTTCAACACGGCAAAGGCAAAAGCTACAGCCATGGTTGGTGGCCAATTCCTTTCTCCTTTAAGAATCACTTGTTTTTTCTCTCCAATCTTTTTGCATCTTTTTACATCAAGAAGATTTTAGGAAGAGAAAAAGGAGAGGGAAGGAAAGAGAGACTTACAAACAAAGAGCAGGAAACTGTTATGAACACAAAGGAAACAAATGAAATAAATTTGGCCATAACAGAAGTCCATAATAAATACAGAAGAAGAATTACACGTCATGGTGGAAGTAAAAGAAAGTAAGAACTCGAAAGAAATAAATGTCTCAGTAAACTTTTATTTTTCCCTTTCTGTTCAACTGAATGCCTCGTGATTCATTCCCACTGAACATGTGTGCCTTAGTGGTGGCCGTATATAAAAACTGGCATTCCTGAGGCTCACACCTCTTCACCTTTCCAAGTAAGTCAGCTCTGGAAGCTTTGTTAACTACTTCAGGCCATCAGGGACTTCAATTGAAGGACGGCCAGAACAGTTTTCAGAAGCTTGTATTCCATGTTGTGGATGCCCATGGAGTCTGTGCACACTGATTTTCTGGTCTGAACCAGAAATGCAGCACGGACCAAAACTCTGCTTCGGAACGTGGGGAGCTGGAATTCGGAATTTAGATCCAGTGCATGATTTACTAACTGTGTGACCCTCAAGACAACTCTTCCATTCTTTGATCAGTTTCCTGAGTTTTATAAGAGAGAAGGAACCCTTAACTCTTCTGGATGACTAAAAGGATTAAATGAAATAATGTTAGCATTCTGATTTCTTAAATATAAATTCTTTTATGAGTTTTATGGTTAACATGTTAAAATTATATATGTATAATATATGAATGAATTATAAATAACAGTTATAAATTATACACCCATAATTTTATATCTATCTATATCTGAGACTTGCTGGATTCCATTGAATTTAATTCCCTTTTAATTATTGATTTCCTGCAAGCCATCAAAGAACCTATGCATGTGGGTGGAGATACAGTTTAGATTACAATCAGGATGCCATATACTCGTAAATCACGGACTGTCTATCAGAGCATTGCCTTCTGCAAAGGTTCACATAGTTTGCTGAAAGAATATTGGGTCTATGACTGAATGTGATGTTTGCAGGGCTTGAGAAAGGTGCTTGCTTGTAAATTAATATAAATATTCAACTAATCTATCAGCTATCCCCCCCCAGATCGAGAGAGCTTATTCTTCTCACCACTTACAACTAAAATGCTATCTGATTGTAATGAACAATTTCAAGTCTAAATTCGAATTGACCCTTTGTCTAGTTGAAATAGCATGCTTGTGATGAAAAAAAAAAAAAGTTAGCCAAGAAAGAACAAAAAGTTGTGTTTTAATGTTCAAACGAAATTCTCAATGATGATATCAAATTTAAAAAAAAAGGCTTACATTTATCCAGGAATCTTGATCTTAAGGAAGAAAGAAGTCTTATTTATTTAGGAATATTAGAGAAGAAACAGAAATTGGTAAAGACTCTCATTTGGTTTAGGGTTAGTCTCAAATAGCTCTCAGGTTGAGAAAAATGGGACATGGTTCTGATTCTTTAAATATTCTAGAAAATCCTGAACAATAGGCCCTGTTATTTTGTTTCAGAAATCAAGTAAATGTGAGTATGAGAGAAAAAAGAAACATTTGGAGTTGCATATAAAAAACAAGAATTCCCCTAGGCAAAATTTAATTAAGCTACACAGAATAAGATAAAGAGAAAGAAAAACAGGTAACAACATAAAGCATTACCTCTATGCCATCATCAATAACAGAAAAATCATCTCCTCAAATCCATATCTTAGAAAGCTAGTCAGATGAGGAATAACAAAAAATGGATGGGAAGAATGTAATATTGGTATTTGTGAGATTTTTCATACTCGGCTCATAATACATTAATGTGTACTTACATTTCCAAAAGAAGAAAGTAGAAAATAAAAGCTTACATGTATATTTTTAGAAAACTCACTTTTAATTACCATATGTCAGAAGCTATTTAACCAAGAAATGCATTACTAAGAGGTTTGGAAAGTTAAAAATTCCTAGACCAATGCAAATACTTATTCTTTATTGTACTTGAGAAAGGACTATGAAGAAATTAATAGAAAAATAACCTGAGGGGTGCCTGGGTGGCTCAGTCATTAAACATCTGTCTTCAGCTCTGGTCATGATCTCAGAATCCTGGGATAGAGCCCCACATCCGGCTCTCTAATCAGCAGGGAATCTGCTTCTCCCTCTCCTACTCCCCCTGCTTGTGTTCCATCTCTCTGTCTCTCTCCATCAAATAAATAAATAAAATATTTAAAAAAAAAGAAGAAAAATAGCCCAATAAACTCTCTTATACCCAAATCAGAATTCTATTTCTATTGACAAAAAAGTCCTTCTGAACCTGACTAAACGTTTCAAAACTACGTTTCTTATGCTGAATACATAGTTCCCCATTACACTTTTCAGTGGACAGTGCTTTGTTTTCTTAAAAAGTGCAGATATTAGTACTTTTCCTTAAACAAAAAATTATTCAACCAACGTTCCCCTCTAATTACATATTTTGGGGTCCTTAGAGACATACCTCCCAGTAGGCACAATACAATATAGATAAAGAGCTTCTTCTTCCTTTTTCTGTAATCAAATTAGAGCATTGAATGGTTCATCCCTTAAAAATGTTTATATTAAATGGCATCATTTGCTTATACCAATTGTTGACTCACAAGAATGCTCATCAGATGATTTTTGTGTAAGTGGTTCAAATACATACATACATACATACATACATAAAAAGAAACATAGTATTGGGGAGATATATCTCACTAACTATAAGTACATTTCTGTTTTGGTGCCCAGATGTCTTGCATCATAGTGGGCTAGAAAATTTTCATTGTCTTAGGTATTATCTGTTTTTATCAAAAATATGTATTAACTGGGGCACCTGGGTGTCTCAGTGGGTTAAAGCCTCTGCCTTCAGTTCAGGTCATGATCTCAGGGTCCTGGGATCGAGCCCCACATCGGGCTCTCTACTCAGCAGGGAATCTGCTTCCTCCTCCCTTTCTGTCTGCCTCTCTTCCTACTTGTGATCTCTGTCTATCAAATAAATAAATAAAATCTTTAAAAAAATATGTACTAGCCAAGTAAAAGTTTCAGTATCAATGTATTTTTTTTTTTAGTATCAATGTATTTTGATTTGTCAAATCCTATAGCCCTATGACATTTTATAAAAATAATGTTTGTCTAACTCTGTCTCTTTGTGTCAGTACCAGGTTTTGGTGGGGATTTCATCAGAGGTCATGGCATTTCATTTATGAATTTCCAGTCATGATAAAAAGAGTTTGACACAGGGTATATATTCAGTAAAATGTCTTAAATTGAATTAAGATCATGTTTATGGTCATCATTCAGAAACTTTTTATCTTAAGAGTAAATAAATGTTACACTCAGGAGGCAATTTCTCTAGATCACCTTTGAAGTTGTTTTAAACACAAATATTTTATCAATATCACCAGGGCTTCTTCATTAGCAACACCTGTGACTTGCATATTTCAGATAATAAGTCTTGATCTCAGCTTCTCCATCAGAAAATTTGAGAATTAAAGGGGGTGATGGTAAAGTGCTCTCTTGCTTTAAACTTCGATGGTCTTTAGGACAATGGGGAAACATGTAGGACATGGATATATTGCTAGGTCTTGACAGGACCTAGACTGACAATAAAGAAAGTAATAGGTTTCTGCAAAATTGCCTTGCCAACAAGAAAGCCAGGAATGAAGCAGACAGGTGTGACGTACAGGAGGTCTTTTCAAAACAGATTCTTCACAGCCCTGGGTGCTGCTCTGAGCTAAGCCATGCCTTTATTAAGCATTCAGCCTCTATCACAACAGCCTTCCCCTCGCAAGCGCGGTGCAACTCCAAAGACGCCGCAGCTGCGGCAGTCGTCCGGCAAGCTGTTCTCACCCGCGAACTCCCTGGATTCACCATATGTCTTTTCTGGGACACTTTCCCCTGCTAATTATTAGAAGACAGCCATGCAAAGAGGCTTGGAGCAGGTTCCTGGTAGGGAGATGCTTCAGAGCCAGTGTGCTGATTACTAAGGCCTCGTGGCAGAAAACTCCCTGGAGGGCTAGATCAGGCTCCCAGTGTCGACAATTTATATCCCGGATCACAAATTTATCAGATGTGTGACTTTGGACAAGTGATTTCCTCTCTGGACTTCATTGCATTTATCCCTCAAATGAGGACCAAAAGGTTTCAGAGACAGATATACAGACCAAAATTACAGTGGATGCAAAAGCTATTGGGGTAATCCAGTATGACATCATGTTATCTCACAAAAACACACATACACATACGCACACTGCATTACTCAGGAGACTGTCAAGTTTTTTTTTCATCTTACCCTCCTGATGCTTTGGTACACAGAGACTGTGCCTTACAGTAGAATCCACAATGGCATAGGCTTTCTTTCTGACTCTCATTTGTTTCCTTCTTCGTAGATAGGCAATGGCCTGGGGAGGGGACCATGACTTGCCCTCTGCTCCCCTGAGCACCCACTGTACTCAACACAGGCTCGGGGGCTAGTCTCCAGAATGCCCTCCACTCCGCCCTGCTTTTGGAAGTCCACTCGCAGCTTCGTTCAAGTCGCTGTCCCAGCGATACTCTTCTTTGTTCTTGCTTTGGGGGTGGGAGGAGTGTTCATTGTTTTCCAGCTTTACATATATGTATATATTCATACACATTCACAAAATAGTAAGAATTTTACGATGTACATGACGAGTTGATATACCTATTCACCATGCAAGTGTTTTCCCCATAACGTAATTGAACTAACATATCCATCACCTCACGTACTCTTGGTTTGTCTTATTTTATTTTGGAGAGAACTTTGAAGTTCTATCGTCTTCACAAATTTCATGCTACAACACTGCCTCACCCACTATAGCATTAATCCTAAAAGCCATTTGTCATCTCCATGATCCACTTGATTCCCCTTCTCCTTTGAGGGGATTTACTTCCTTTTGTATCATATGCTAATAATCTGCTTAATTGTGACTTTACAATATATTCACTGAGCAGGGACAATTGTTAAGAAAAAAAAAAATGGGTGAAACACTGAAAACACAGAAGGGAAAATAGTCATGGATCTTTTCCTCATCCCTGCCCTGTGCATTAAAGCCAATAAAGCAGATAAGATGTGCAATAAGTGACTGTAATTCAAGGTTAAAATTTAAAATACTGTCAATTTTATTGGCATGTAATTATTGTTAGATGCTAAAGAGAGAGACCGTTTCTCGTGGAAAAGATCTGGAGGCAGTTCAGGGGTTCCAAGTGTTCTCCTACGTTTCACACCGTGGCTCCTCTCACTACATCCTCTACCTTGACCTACCTTTCTTGGCTTCCCAGGAAGTACCTGCGTTCCACAGAGAGCTCATCATGCCCACCTCTCCCACTGCCCACATGGGGGAATGACACCAGGGCATGGCGCAATGCTAGAACGGCATCCTTAACTGTTGTCAGACATTTCTATGCCACTTCCTAGACGTCCCCCACCAGGCTGGTTGCTGCACAGATTCTTCTGTGTGAGCATGTTGCAAGCCCCATCATGTCCCAGTCCCCCAACTCATGCTACTTCCTTATCTATTTTGATTAACTCTACAAGAAATATGGGTGTTGCATTAGATTTCTCCTATTTAACCCCAATTAGAACCAAGTAGGTTCTACTAATTTTTTTTCTATTTAATATAATTCCTCCCTATCTCATATCCACCCCTGTTACAACGGGATCTTTGGGATACCCCATAGCTCTTCTCCTTGCCTTAGTTCTCACCATTCTGGATTCCATGTCCCATACTAATGGGAAACCACTATAAGCTGCAAATATAATCATATATTCAATGTTTAATATTTTCAGTGGCTCCCATTCCTTTCAGAATCGAACTCATCAGCAGAGCACATAGTTTCCAGCATTTCAACTACTGTGGGCTTCCAGAAAGCATATGGAAATTTCTAAAGCTCCAGTGACTTCAAATGATGGGAGTATTTAAGTTCTCAGTGGGTTTACAGGGGTTCCTTTTGTCTGAGCTCTCATAACTCCTCCGTTCACATAATAAATGCAAGGACTTCCTTTAATATACAACACCAAAGTTCTGTGAAAGCTTCATCCTGTCTCCAAGCAATGTTTTAGTATTCTAACATTCTCATTTACATAAGTATATTTGAAGTGAAGACATTAATACAAAATTCCTGAATATATATTTGTTTCATCAATGAGGCTATTCTATGACAAGAAAATCTTACTCACTTTTGATTCTCTAGCACTGAGCACCAAGCCTAGAACTTGGTGGGAGCTAAAAGATTTGCTAGCTACTGCTGTGGAATGACTAAATAAATACCAGAGATGGGAACTCCAGACCAAAAAAGCATGATCGAAGACACCAGCAGATTGTTTCTGGGAGGAGGAGGAAAACTGTCTCCATGGATCTTTGAGACACAACAATTATGCCGTGTTTATTTTGATCTTTGATGGTATATTCACAGATTTAAAAACAATAAATGTCATTTTATTTTTTATATTTAAAAATGCCAACATATTATTCTACTAAATGAGTGAAGTTGAAATTTGGAACGATTCCCAAGAACATGTTCTTCATTGCCTTTCATCATCAGCTGAACAACTAAATAACTCAACATTGTGTTAATTTTGGAGCTTAGCAAAGTAGAACCATATAGTTACTTTGAACCAAATTAAATTATTCCATGAATATATTTATTAGAAGTGCTCCCATGTTTAAAGGGCGTTGAATAAATAACAAGACAAACAAACAAAAACCTAGAGTAAGTAGGATCTCCTGAAAGCCTGGCTACTGTCTCTCAATTTATAGCGCTAGATGTAAAGAGAACTCTCACTAACATTGAAGCTAATGAAATGCTTGAGGCCAACAGGTTAAGGTTTTGCAGTTAATTTACTCCGCTAATTAAGCTTATTCTTCTAAACTGATAGCAATTTAATAGGACTGCAAGCACCACTGAATTATCTGCCCTTGCTACTGCAACGTCTCACCAACGACCCCCGCTTCTGAACCCTCAGGTGGAATATTACCTTCCTGAACCTCCTGGATATGGCCATAACTGGGAAAAGCAGCACATGGACCATGCAGAGCTCCTGAGTTTGTCTCTCCTGATGTGCTTGTGGTAGCCAACACGAACATACATATTATAAAAATGTTTATCGTCATGTTGCACTTGTAAGAACACTCCCTCCTAGGACAGCATTGTAAGCAGTATTTCTAGAACTAGGGACTAGAGAGGTGTGACGTGCCGAGGGCAGAAGGAAGGGTAACTGTGACCACTTGTCTGAATTCAGGATGAATGCGTATTTACGTAACAGGCCCCAGTAAAGGTTTTCGGAATAACTATATACAACTGATGGGCAAATCAATCAATCATGGGATAATTATTTGAAATATTATGAATAATACTATCTACCATCATTGTACAAAAAGCTGTGCAAGGGATTGTATGCAAGTTATTGAATCCATGCTATGAATGTGAAGCTTAGTGTCTATGACTTCAATCTTACATTATTTTAGTATTTGTATTTTCCACATATATTTGTTTTATTGTTAGGATCTGAACTCAGGACTGAAAGGTATCTTTCCATTTTAGCCTCTATCTAGACCCACAGAATTATTATAGTAATGGTGTTTATTTATGTCCACCTATATGTTAAGTGAATGACTTTAAGGTTTATTATTTTGTCTAATTTTCAACAACACTGGGAAAAAAAAAGTTATTGTTGGAGTATGATGTAAAAGAGTAAACAGAGACTCAGAGACATCCAATGTCTTAGACTCACAAAGAGACAGGGATTGTTAGGATGTGGCTTCAGGTCTCCTAAGCCCATGTTTGCTGCTGATTGCTCAGCCCAAAAGGCTGAAGCTCAGGGAACCCAGCAGCAGGTGGTGATGGGACATGTAAAATGCAAAGACATCAGTGCCCAGCAAGAAGATGCAAATGCAGGCCAGGTGTTGCACACAGGCATGTTGTTGGTTGTCTTTTTTTTTTTTTCTTTTTGTCATAATTACTTCCTTAAAAAGAGAACAGAAAAGACCCACCTGTCAATAAACTTGAATTCCCACATCAGATTAGAGCAATGTGAAAACAACATCGGGAAAGAACTTTATAGATTTGAAGTATCTGCCTCCTTTCTCATGAGGCAACCATCAGCTTCAGCGTAGCCACCGCCCACTTCACAGTGATGGGTGACCTCCAGCGTTTTTAGAATCTCCACTTAGACAAGATAACTATGTGTATTACCAACCTAGCCCTTACACAGATTCGGTTCGGTGACAGTAATCTAAACTCTGCCGAGCCACGTCATGGGAACAATGCCTTCTCAGGTAATGAAAAACGGATCCAATGCATCCCTTGAAAAAGGACTCTAGTGAGTCACCCTTAAACATGCTTGTGGACTTGACTCTGCACGTGTATGACTTAAATTTCTCCATTACTGATGACTTTTTTTTTTTTAAGATTTTATTTATTTATTTGACAAAGAGAGAGATCACAAGTAGGCAGAGAGGCAGGCAGAGAGAGAGGAGGAAGCAGTCCCTGCTGAGCAGAGAGCCTGATGTGGGGCTCGATCCCAGGACCCTGGGATCATGACCTGAGCTGAAGGCCGAGGCTTAACCCACGGAGCCACCCAGGTGCCCCAACTTTTTTTGAAGCGTGAATAGATAAGCTCCTTTATTCCTGGGTCTGCTTGTCATGTCCCAACGGTCTTGTCTTCCCCTCATTTTTGCTCAAGAGCTTGGACATTATTTTCCCCATTTTTCAGGACTGATTGATAATCACTATTTTGTGACACTTTCAATATTTGCTTCCCACGAGGCACAGCCTATGACAAAGACTTTTGTGCAGGTAGTTTATTTGGGAAGTAATCCCAGAGAGTAGGAGTCCACTGCCTAATGTAAAAACAAAACAAAACAAAACAAAAAAACCACTTTAAGAATGTGTTAATGAGATGGTCACTGCTATTCTCTGAGAAGCTTGGTCTGAACAACATCTTCTGAGTAACACGTGGAATTTTTCCCCAAATGGTCTGTCCAAGAAAGGACAGGGAGAGGCATTTATTGTCTCCTGAGACCAAAACAAGGATTGCTTCTGGGGCCATTCACTTCTCCATATGTTTTGGCTGGGGGTGCTCGAATGTCAAGCCTGTGGCACTGATGTCCAATGCTGTGATAGCAGAAGAGACCCAGGAAGTGAGCAAGAGATTCGAAGCTGAACAGGGCCCATGCAGTGTGGTTCAACATCGATAACAGAACCATATGCTGGGGCCACAGATGGAACAGCGGTGAGGCCCGGATGAGGATGTGAGGTGATGCCTTGGAAGGATCCCATGTAGTCCACCCTGGTTCCGCTCATGTGCGCCCTACTTTTAGTCTACTGTTTCACTGAGTTGTCCGGGTGGCGACAACAGCAAATCCGTAAAAATGACTGAATACAGGCAGGTTAATGAAACAAACCACCCTCTCCACTGACGAAGGCTATAATTAAAATTCATTATCTTGCTGCTATAACCCGCTTTATATTTCCTTCACCTTTTAGCTTCTCTAGGTTATGTGCCCGATGGCTGAGCCGTTCCTGATGGATCTCCCATCGTGGCTGCCTGGTTCTTGCTGGTCATAAAAGCAGCAGCTGCTCACTCACCACTTGTCAACACAGAACACCTCTTGGCTTCAGACAGAGCCCTCGGGGCATCACGGTGTCGCTCACTCCTGCAATTGTTTTCATTTCCCTACCTCAGTGTAATCCCTTATCTGTTGTTTCACAGGCCCGGGGAACCCCAAATGCTCTGAGGCTAGCTAGTGTGTAGCCCCAATTGTTGTGGAACCCCTGTGTCCTTTTGTGGAAATTCGCCCACCAGCACAAAGATTTCTAAATCAACAGAGCCTGAGGTTATGGAAAAGAAGAGCAGACTTCCCGGGGCCACTGAACAGTGTGGAAGGGGCAGACTGATGCCGGTCCAGCCCTTTGGGACCCCACCCATCCATTCCACCAGTGAGCGAGACAGGGCTCTAAGCCAACAGTTGGTTTGCTATATGTACTCTGTCTCGCAAGACCCATCCCACTTCTGCAAGAGGTAATTCCCAGGCTGGTGTTTAGCTAAAGCTTTCAAAATTCCTTCCACCATTATTAATTGGAAGTTAGGTTTTATTTAACCACACTCTCTTCCTGTGACTGCAGGAGATAAGAATTTCTTTATATGAAAATGATCTTTAAATGGTATTTAATAGACCATGTGGTTTTGCAGAGTTTACTAAGATGACACTTCTTTGACCTCAACCTTTCCTTTCCTTTTTGCAAGACTCGCAAAACAGCACACCCCAGCTGGACAACCTCAAAGCCTACTGGTTATCATTGCTGTAGATAGCTCAAACGCTGGAGCTACCCCATAATCATCTCCTCTCCCTTCCACCTAGATCCCATCCTAGTTTTGCCACAAATGAGAGTCTTTGTAATTATGATGCCAAAATGTGCAAGCCAGGTTATCACCACCCCACTCATTTGAACAATATTATCTTGATTGTCATCTCACTGGTCGTTGATCTAGTCACAGGATCTCCCCTGGAGATGGGCTTTCTGGGTTGACTCCTGGAACCAATTGCCTTAACTCTGATTCTCTCTGTATGCAGAGCCTGAGCAAATACATCCATAGTAGCTTCCATCTGAGAGTAAATCCCAGAGAACAGGAGGCAGGTGTTTTTGCCAACAACTTATCTATCTGTTCCTGACTCCCTTTTTGGGGGGTTGCCCCAGGGTATGTGAACTCCCCTGAACTCTAACTCTGTGTGCAAGTATATCTGAGCAGGATTCACCTTACTTCCCAAGCTATGGTATCAGAGACACTCCAGGGCAGAAAGTTGGAAGAACATATTATAGACTTGAAAAGGGAAGCTCTTTGTGAAAAGTGAGCCAACCCAGCGTGGAACTGTGTGCCACAGCCACAGCCCCCCCTAGAACCAGAGCGGAGACCAAGAAAACATGAGCAGATTCAAAAGAAGAAACAAATACTTCTTTAGCAGAGGGTGAAACACTCTCCTCTGTGAATGGCCAGAGTACGCTGCACATACTTTGATAATGGATTTTTTTTTCTTTTTTTAAGCTGGACCCTGAGCTCTTGAGAACAAAATCTTAATTTTGTGTGTGTGTTCCTGTGTGCCTTGGCACATATTAATTACATAGTCCATATTTTTAGGATGAATACATAAAAGATTGAAAATTATACATGGAATGCATCTTTATAGTTGTTCATCATTCTCCAAAAACTTGTTCTTGCATTATGTACTTTTATCATTCTAATCTTTCTAAGGGGTCATGTTTCATCAGAGCCATTTTATAGATGTAGAAACTATTTGAAATATCTCCAAGATCATTAAAGATTACCTACCTGAGTGGTAAGTAAATGGACATTCCCGTGAGACAGCAGAAATGACTTCAGGGCAAGCAAATTAAGTGTAAATCACTTGCTGTTGGATCTTTTGCAGAGCAAGCTTGATTGAAAAAAGACTGACGTTCTAAAGTGCAATAAAGTTTGTCAGAGAAGAAAGTCTATAGACATGGAATCCAGGGCACTAAAGTACACTTTCTCTCTTTCAATGATGTTCAAAGCTCATATAGATGTTAAAACTCTATTTCTCCAGGCTCAGGGAACAATGGTAACAATTCATTCTCTGCTTGACCCCGAATTCCAGTTGCCATAACAACTTGAGACAGTTCTATAAATGAAGATGTGTTTATTGTAAAATTTTGCATTGAGAGAAAAAGAGAGAAAGGGAGGTATACCCAAATATACATTTTTCCTCTGTGTACCATCTGTAATGTTGAATTCTTTAAAGATTTCTTTAATTAGCCTACATGTAAATACACTTGCTTTAAAGTATACTGACTCTAATTGCACTTCAATTTGAAATGGTTTTCTGCTTTTCTAACGATACAGAAGGGCTTATATAGCTATCCCAGGCAAGTATAGTGGAGATATTTCTGCCTGAAATGAACTGACTAATAACCTCAATTCACTCATTCGTTGTCACAGTAGAGACCCAGCTAGAAGGAGAATCATAACAAAGGCAGCAGAGAGCCCAGAAGAAAGAGCTATAAAACCACACAGAGATCAAGACTGGCAGGACAAGACAGGCTTCTGCCTAGGGGAACAAAAAAACCTAAGGACCAAAGAGATGATGTCATTTTCCCCCTTTTTGATAAATAAGAAAGACTGAGAGAGATTACGGTAGCCCAAGTGCTTTAGAATGCGTTGGTCAGCCATAAAAATCGCATTAGGGTCGCCTGGTCAAGACAGTCACTATGGCAATTAACCAAGATAAGACAATGATTTATAAACAAGTTACAAAAAAACCTGGTTTCTCTGTCTAGGTGGGGTTCTGATATCTTGGATTGTTACTATTATCGTTGTTCACAGCCATTTACAAAACAACTGTACATACAATGCTTCTTTGGGTTTTTACAACAGCCTCAATTTAGAAGCAAAGAAACAGTCTGGGGAATATAAAATCACAAAGATACTGAGCAGAAGGACCTCGGACCTGTGCCTCCTTGAGTCTTGGTTACTTAATATGTAAAATTAAATCATGAAATCTGGCTCAGAAAGTTTATTGTGAAGGTGAATGTATTTCATATACTGGAATGTGATGTATGATGTAAGGCTTTATTTTTAGATTAGAAATTTACAGTTCTGTTGGTCTTTTTTTTTTCCCCCCAAACTTCCTTGATGAAGAAAAGAATTCTCCGGTTTCAAGACAGCCTCATTGTCATTTTGGGTTTAAGATTAGGGCAGATGATTCTTTTTAAAGCAATTTACAGTTTTTAGCAAAAAAAAAATTACTCTTGGGAACAATATGTAATCAGATGTGTGGTTGTATGGGACATAGGAATGTGTGGAATAACCGAGAAATTCTAGTGAAAATTCTAAAGTGCCACAAAAGCTTCTGTGGAACGTAAGAAGGTCAAGCATGGCCCTAAAGAACAGATCCAACTTCAAAGAACTGGGCACACTGATTTGATGAGAAGGACTACAACAAATACGTAGACACCATACAGCCTCTCTCCCCAACCCTACCTCCCCAAAACGCATGGCAGGAGTCAAAAGAAAGAAGTTCTAGATGCCAGGTATTGAATGAGGTATAAAAGACATTAATAAACAAGTAATGATACTACAGCAATCCGTGGAACTTTAATATAAAGAAACAGGCCCCAAGGATGGGTATCTGTGATTATAATACCTATGGGAGGAAAGAAGCCAAGTCTTTCAGACAAAATAGTACCAAGAAGTGAGTCACGGCATCAGTCCTGCCACGCAAATAGTTTGAATGTATGCTGGCTATACCAAACAACGTGTCCTAACCCCACATCCAGAAATGGAAACTGACCTAGTAGCTCTGAGAACTTGAAGAGACTTGAAGAAATAGAGGATGGCAGTGCTTTGAAAGAACCCATTGATAAAGGAGGGCCCAGAGAACCCTCACATGTAAAATAACCACTGCTGAAAAGTTGTACATAATTATAATTGGAAGTAATTTTAAGACACAGTATCTCTAAAATGCTAAAAATACAGAAATTCAACCAATAAGAGAATTAGCACTTTGGGATTTGAAAACATGAAAAATAAATATTGCAGTTAATAAATGATCATGCTTGAAAAAATGGGAAAGGATTATAGAACATAAAGCAAGAATGGAACTCTTAAAAAAAACCAACAACATTTATTTTTTAAAAAGCCAAGTAAGCTTTTGGGGCACCTGGCTGGCTCAGTCTGTAGATCAAGCATCTCTTGATCTCAAGGTTGTCAGTTCAAGCCCCATGTAGGGCATGGAGCCTCCTTAGAAAAATGAATAAATAAAATAAAAATTAAAAAATAAATGAACTTTTATAGAGAGAAGTTTAAAAATGTGTTTAATATTCTACAGTGTCACAATGGCATCAGACATAATAACACTAGAAGGTGGGGGTCATTTGAGTAACGTCTTTAAAATTCAGAAGGAAGCTTCCACCCAGCATAAAAGTGTACATTCAATCAAAATAAAATGGGAAAACAGAAAAGTTACATAAAGTCCCAAGGAATCACTTCTTATTACACAGTATCAATAACACTTAGGTAATCCATTGCCCTAAGAAGGGTAAAGAATCAAAGTCCTGACAAGTGGGAAACAGACATTACAGATCAAATGTAAGGAAGGGAAGGAGTTCCAGGGCAGAGGTGGGGTGCCCCAGGGCGACACTGGCCTGGAGTTCAAGAGCTGGTCCCAGGGTTTGCAGGGGCATCGCAAGGACAGGGTGGGTACTGTCAGATTGCACCCTGCGAACAGCCAGTGAGAGGAATCTGAGGGTTCTGCCACAGCAGGTGAGCAGCTGAGATGAGTGACCAAAACATTGAAAAGAAAACAGGCAAACAAAAAAGCAAAAACTCCAGGAAAATTTGTTTAAATTACAGTTGACCCTCAAACAATGTGGGTTTGAACCACGCTGGTCCACTTATATGCAGATTTTGTACGGTGCAGTATTGCAAATGTGTGTTCTCTTCCTTGTAATTTTCTTAGTAGCATTTTCCTCTCTCTAGCATAATTTATCATAAGAATATAGCATATAGTACCTATACATGGAAAATATGTGTTAATGGATTGTTTATGTTTCAGGAAGGCTTCCAGTCAACGATTGGCTATTAGCAGTCAGGTTTGGGGGGAGCCAGTAGTCATTTAGGGATTGTCAACCACACAGAGTGGGTTGGTACCCCGAACTCTCACGTTTTTCAAAGGTCAACTGTATAGAAGAAAGAAGTGTAATCATAGTTCAGCATGCAACATAGTTTATTGTGATAATACTGTCAATATACATTGTATATATTCTTTAATGCCATTCTAACCACAACTCTATGATACGTGAACTGAAATTATTCCCATCAGTGAACACACCAAACCTCCTTCAAGCTTTTTCTGCTGGCTCATATTCAAAAGGTCAACTCCCTTTTAAATTCTACTTTCTAGGCTAAATTGTTGTTATTAGGACCAATTTCCTCACCCTCCTAAAAATTACATTCACAGACACAGATGATCAAGATTTGTAGTACAGTCTGTCCTCTCTGACTGACTCATTCTGCAAGTGTCAGAGATACTCTCGAGGTCCCAACCTCTCTGAGTTCATACCCCATTTAAGTGTTCAACTCTCAAATCCTGAGGGTCACTAAGCTGTCATCTCTGCTGTCCACCACTTCTAGGAATTTTCCACTTCCATTTCAGATCTTCATTTAAAACCAATATGTATTTCAATATGTCCTTAGCAAGACTCAGATGGTGTATTTTCATTGTAGGAGAGCTGCTTGGTAGATAGGCACATAGAGAGAACACCAGACTGATCCCATCTTTATTTAACATATTGACATACTGTTTGTGAATTTCTTTGCATGAGCTTTCATACTGATCTTAATTGCTGAGATTTTGCTACCTCTAGCTCTCGTTCCTCCCAGGACCAGACACTATCTTTAGTCAGATCTATACCAGTAAGACAAAGCATTAAAATCTGTACATTAGGCACTCCCATTTAAATAAATAAATATATATGTATTTTTCTTTTTAATATATTAGTTAAATCTTGGGGCACCTGGGTAGCTCAGTCAGTTGAGCCTAACTCTTGATTTCAGGATCTCAGGGTCATGAGATCAAGCCTTGCAAGGGACTCCATGCTGAGCATGGAGCCTTCTTGAGATTCTCTCTTCCTCTCCCTCTGCCCCTGCCCTACTGCTTTCCTAAGTGTGTGCTCTCTCTCTCTCAAAAAAAAAAAAAAAGTCAGATCTTGCCATTATCACTTGCACTACCCATAACTAAATTTCGAAAGTAGAAGTTTCCATTTGATCTCAAGAGAGTTGGAGAAAGCTGAGCAGAAAAGGGAGGAGTGAAATGAACTGCATTTCAGAATGTCACTTAAGAGTTGGAAGCACTACGTGGAGCTAGGGATTCGGGAGAGCCAAGCTCCACCAGGCTGCTCTCAGCACTGGGCCCAAAGTCACACAGTCCAGTTGTCTGGTATCATCAGTCTGGGGCTCCTTGCTGAGTCCCTCAGTACCAGCAAGGACTAGGTCTGTGAATCCCCTGTCACAATTCAAGATAAGATAAAGCACCGAATTATTGTAATAGGTGTTCTCATGTGTTCTAAATGTTGTCATTTGTAAAGAGAGTGGATTAGTTCAGGATGGCTCGCATGGGATTCATAAAATCCAGCAAGTAAATTTTAGTTTAGGATAAAGACAGTAAGTGAAACACTGGAGATGTCCCTGGACAGGTGTGTTCTTTGATGCCCGAAGGGGTTGGAGTCAGGCTGCTCATCTGCCTAAGGAGTTGAGGATAAGATTTATGGAGAAATTAACAAAGATGGGTAATGACTGTGATAATATTGATAATCAGCATTTATGGGAGGTAATGGGATAAAGTAACACTGAAAAGGCAGGCTTAACTTCAACCCCCAAGGATGAAAAGTTAGCTAGGCCATTTGGTGCTATGTAATCTTAAGCAAGTTATGCAGCTCAAGCCAAAATCTTAATCTTTAATAGAGTGATAATGAGAACTCTGACTCAGAGGAATTGTGTAAAGATCAAGGTAAGACAAGTAAAGTTCTTAGGAAATTTCCTCACATGTATACAAACTTGATAAAAAAATGCATATATACTATTAAAAATGTAGATATATGATTCATTATTGAACAACTATCATTTGCCTAATAATTACATTTTTTTTCTTTTGTCCTCACAATAGCTCTATTAAAGATCCCATGTTTCAAGGGAGGAGGCAGCACCATGGAGGTCAAAGGAAATGTGTTCATGTTAACCTTACCAGAACTAGTGCAGCCAGCTCTACACAGACATGCCTGTCTCCAAGAATACACCCTTCCCATTCTAACACTGAACTACTGAGCCTGTGAGCCTAAGAGACTGCAAAATGCCAAGACACATAGAAAGAACAACATTTCATAAATGTCTGTAAATATGACAGACAATATATAGATAGGCATATAATAAATTAACCAAAAACAATCTTCTCCAAGATACATCTCCAACAAGATGATTTATTTCTGCTTCATTTTTAAAAACTGAAATATGATGTAAATATAATGAAATGTCCAGGACTTAAAAGCAGAGATTGCAGAGGTTTGAAAACCTTATACACTTGCCCTTAACCTATGACCATTATCATAAAATAAGATATTTTTATCGTTTCAAAATTCCTTCTTGTGCCTGCCCAGATTGTCCCCACTTGGATTCCAGAGGTAACCACTCTTCTAATTTATATGACCATCATATTTTGTTAAGCTGTTTTAGAAATGCTTAGTATATCACAATTTTTTCAACTGGCTTCTTTTATCAACATAATGATTTTTAAATTCATTTATTTTATATCAGATGTCATCAGTTGCATTCCTCATTGTTGATGAATTTTCTTTCATTGTCCAAATATACGACAATTTGTTAATCAATTCTCCCATTGATAGCTATTTGAGTTGCTTCAATTTATAGCTTATTATGAATAAAGCTACTGGGATTATGTTCACACATATCTTGGTCTGGACACATCTAAGATTGCAATTGCTCAAAAATAAATTCTATATTTACCTTTATAAGAAACAGCTAACAATTTTCCAAAGTGTTCATACCATTTTGCATATCTACTGAAAATGCTCAAGAATTCTAGTTGTTGTATGCCTTGACAACATTTAGTGTTGCCAGTATCTATAAATATGTCCATTTTGGTGGACAGTATGGTGATAATACAGACAGTTTAACTTAACATTTCCCTGGTGACAGGGATATTAAACACTTTTACATGTGTTTAAGGTATATCTTTCTTTGTGAAACATTTGTTGAAATATTTGCTCATTTAAAAATAAAAATGGGTGATTTTCCTTCATACTATTAAGATGTTGGAGTTCTTTGTATATTTGGAGTATAAGTCCTTTGAAACATATATGTTTAATGAATACTTTATTTAAGTCTGTGGTTTGACTATTAATTTTCTTAGCACTGACTTCTGATGATCAGAAATTTTAATTTTGATGAAGTTCAATTTATGCTTATTTTTTGGATTTTTTATGATTAATGGAGTTTGTTTCTTCTCTAAGAAATCTTTCCATATGCCAAGTTTGCACAGAAAATTCCATATGGCTTCTGTAATAAGCCAGCTTTTACTCTTGGTTTATGATCTGTCTGATACTGACTTGTTTTTTTTTAATTGTTTGACACAAGAAAGAGTCCTATATCTGTTTTCCAGTATGATACCCAAAAGTTCCAGTACAATTTTTCTTTTAAGGTTTTATTTATTTATTTGACAGAGATCACAAGTAGGCATAGAAGTAAGCAGAGAGTGAGGAGGAAGCAGGTTCCCCACTGAGCAGAGAGCCCCATATGGGGTTCAATCCCAGGACCTTGAGATCAAAGCAGAGGCTTTAACCCACTGAACCACCCAGGTGCCCCTCCAGTACAATTTTCTAAAAAGAGTTTTTTTTCCCATGAAATTGCTCAGGTGTTTTGTTTGTTTGTTTGTTTAATCAATTGGTAGTGTAAGTACAGATTATTTCTGCTCTATAGTAGAAAACCAAATAGTATGTAAAGCTCACTTGTGTATTTCTTTTCAAGGATCACAGCTTTGTATTGTTTAGAAAAAGTTATTTATAGTTGGAAATGTCAGCACCCCTCTATCAGAAAAAGAGAAGCCCAGAAGGCAGGAAAACAGTAAGAATACAGTTAAATTCAAAGGCATCATCGGTCAACTGGATATAATTGATAGCTATAGACTACTTCATCCAACAACAGCAGAATGTAATTTTTTTCAAGTTCACATGGGACATTCACCAAGATACACACCCTTCTAGGCCATAAAAGACACATGAACAAATGTTTTAAAAAAGAGAGAAATAATACAGTTACTCAATATGTGTCTGCTCTCAGACACTAAACTAGAAATTAATGACAAAAAGAAAGTTGGAAAATTCCCAAATAGTTGGAGGTTAAACAACATACTTCTAAATAACACATGAATCAAAGAGAAATGTCAAGAGAAATGAAATAGTACTCTTAACTAAATTCCAATGAAATATATAATTAAAAAAAACATATATGTGGGATGCAACAAAAGCAGTGCTTAGAGGAAAATTTATAGCATTGAATGAATATATTAAAAAAGAATAAAGATCTGAAAACAATAATCAGAGTTTCCATCTAGGGAAACAGGAAGAGAAAATTAAATAAAAAAGAGGAATAAAAAAGGGGCACCCAATGGCTCAGATGGAAGAGTATGCAACTCTTGATCTTGGACTTGTGAGTTGGAGCCCCACATTAGTAGTAGAGATTACTTAAGAAATTACTTAAATTCATTAATTTAGTTAATAAATAAAATCTTTTTAAAAAGGAATTAAATAAAAGAGAAGAAATAAATGAAATTGAAAATAGGAAATTAATAAAGAAAATAAAGCCAAAATCCTTTGAAAAATTTTTAAAAGATAAGCCTCCAGCTACACTTACTAAGGAGAAAAAAAAAAGTAAAAAAGAATACACAGGTTACTAATGTCAGAATCAAAGGAAGGGACATTATTACAGATACCATCAAGATCAAAAGGATGATTAAAAAAAGCACTATGAACAACTTTGTGCTCATAAATTTGATAATCAAGATGAAATGGACCAATTCCTTGAAAAATACTGCCAAAACTCACACACAAAATAAATAGAATCTGAATAGGCCAATACCTGTTATTGAAGTTGAACCAATAATTAATAATCTTTTAAAACAGAGCCAGGCTTAAGTGGGTTCATTGGAAAATTCTATCGTACATGTAATGAAAAAATTATGCTAATTCTTTATAATCTTTTCCAGAAATAAAAACAGAGTGAATACTTCTAACTCATTCCATGGGTTCAGTAGTATATGAAAGCCAGACAAAGACAGTACAAGAAAAGAAAACCATAAATAATTATCTCTCATGAGTAGGATATAAAAATCCTCAAGAAAATATTAACAAATCAAATCCAACAATGCATAAAAAGAGTTATTAAACATGATAAAGTTGGAGTTACTCCAGGTATGCAAGGGTAGTTCAACACTAAAAATCAATTAATATAATTCTTCACATCAATAGACTAACAAAGAAAAATCATATGATCATGATAATAGATACAGAAAAAATACTTGACAAAATTCAATAAAGTATTTTTCAAATTCCTTTTGTACTGGAAGTCTTGGCTAATACAATAAAACAAGAAAAAGAAATAAAAAGTGTACAGATTGGAAAGGAAGAAATAAAACTATCTTAGGTAATGACATAATTATCTATGCAGAACATTCCAAACAGTCAACAAAACAAAACAAAACCTCCAGGAACTAATAAGTGATTACAAAAAGTTTTCAGAATACAAGCTTAACATACAAAAGTCAATCACTTTCTTATATACCAGGAATAAAAAAATGGAATTTGAAATTAAATGCACAATATCCTTGGCAGAACACCCCAAAAATAAAATACCTAGGTATAAGTCTAACAAAATATGTACAAGATACATATGCAAATTATTTTTGATGAAGATATCAAAATGATATTCTGTATTTGTGGAATATGGAATTTAATATTGTCAAGATTTAAGTCCTTCCCAGATTGATCTGTTGAGTCAATGCAATTCCACTCAAAATTCCGGCAAGGTATTTTGTGGAGATCCACAAACTGATTCTAAAGTTTATATGGAGAGGCAAAGGCCCAGAAGAACCAACAGAGTATTGAAGGAGAACAAAGTCAGAAGACTGACATTACCTGACCTCAAGACTTACTGTAAAGCTACAGTGAACAAGACAATCTTGTATTGGTAAAAACAAACAAACAAACAAACAAAAAACAGATATATAACTCAAGAAACAGAATAAAGAGCTCAGAAATGGACTCATATACATACAATTAACTGATCTTTGAAAAGGGAGCAAACACAATATAATGGACCAGAGACAGTCTTTTCAACAAATAGTGCTGGAACCACTGAACTTCTACACACATATAAATGAATTTAGACACAGACCTTATATTCTTCATAAAAAATAACTCATTATGGATTATAGATGTAGATGTAATATGCAAACTATAAAACTACTAGAAAATAACATAGGAGCAAATCTAGATGACTTGGGTATGGTGATGATGTTTTAGATACAACACCAAAGGCATGATCCATGAAACAAAAGATTGATAAGCTGTGCTTAATTACAATGAAAAACTTTTGTATCAAATACACTATTAAGAAAATGAGGTGGCATCTGAGTGGCTCAGTCAGTTAAGCATGTGTCTTTGGCTGAGGTCATGATGCCAGGGTCCACAGATCTAGTCCTGTGTTGGTCTCCCTGCTCAGTGGAGACACTTTCTCTGTCTGCTGCTCTGCCTACCTGTGCTCTCTCTCTATTCCTCTGTCAAGTAAATATAATTTAAAAAAAAAAATCTAGAAAAAAGAATGAGAAAACAAGTCACAAACTGGGAGAAAACATTTTCAAAAACACTTCTAATAAAGGACTATTATCCAAAATATACAAAGAAATCTTAAAACTCAACAATAGAACAATGAACCACTTAATTAAAGAGGCAAAGGTTTAAACAAATACCTCACTAAAGAAGATATACAGATGACACATAAACATATCAAAGGATAGTACACGTGATATTAGGGAATTGCAAATTAAAACAATAGTGGGATATGATTACGCACCTATTTGAATGGCCAAAAACAAAAAACAAACAAAAAATGACATCCCCAAATGCTGGCAAGGATAGAGAGCTATAAATATTTTCACTTACTGACTATCAGGAAGCAAAATGGTATAGTCACTTTGGAAGATGGTTTGGCAGTTTTTAGAAAGAAAACAGAAAGTAAACATGCTCTTACCATATAAACCAGCAATAATGCTCCTAGTATTTTCCCCAAATGAGCTGAAAACTTATGTCCTCACAGAAATCTGCATATATTTATAGCAGCTTTATTCCTAATTGCCCAAACTCGGAGGCAACCATGACGTCTTTCAGTATGTGACTAGATAAGCTGTGGTACATTCAGACAACGGAATACTATTCAGCACTGAACAGAAATGAACTATCAAGCCCTGGAAAGACATGGAGTGACCTTAAATGCATATCACTAAAAGAAAGAGGCTAATCTGAAAAGGCTCCGTACTATATTATTCCAGCTACACGGCATGCTAGAAAAACAAAACTATGGCAAATAGTTTTGACAGGAAAACCAAATTAAACAAATGAAAACAAACAAACATCGACAACAACAGCAACAACAAAAGCAATGATTGCTCAGGCGTTGGGGGAATGGACAGATGAACAGACAGAGCCCGGAACATTTTAGGGCAGTGAAACCAGCCTGTAATGATGCTGCAATGGTGGATAACTGTCATTATTTATTTGTCCAAATCCACAGAGTGTACAGCACCGAGGATGAGCCCTAAAGGACACTGAGGGTGATACCAACGTGTCCTGTAGGTTCCTCAACTCTACCTCTATTCTGGTCCTAGAGGCTGATAGTGGAGGAGGCCACACATGTGTGGGAGCAGCATATGGGGAACCTCTGTATGTTGTGCTCTAAAGAATAAAGTCTATTAAAAATTTTTTTAAAAAAAGACACTTAACACGTTTTTTTCCCAAGCTGATAGTAATACGAGAAGATATTTGTTACTCCATGATGGCCAGAACCGGAATCCCCTTGTGTCAAATTTCATAAACAGAAAAACAAGAGAGAGAAGTGCAAGGGCAAGTATCTCAGGGACAGGCAGTTCATGTGTAAAGGGATTTGAGATGCGTAAGAATGGGGGGCGTTCACACATAAGTTCAGTGAGATACGGTGGGGTGGTAGCAGAAATAGTGAGAGATAGACCCATGATGAGCGTGGAAGACGTGCTAGTGTCAGACCAAGTCAGGCATTTATATTCTATTTCTACTCTAGGGGCAGATGACCATGGTAGTTACTTTTAAGCAAGGGAATGACGTATTGAAATGTGTTGAAATTAATTACTTCCCAGCCTCATGAATAATGGATTCCTGAAGAGCGAGTTCCTGATGAGGAAGCTAACTCATAAATGAGGTGAGGATGGTGAGGTTGGGATAAGAAGAATCATCCCAATGAGACACTTACAAAGGCAACATCACCATGACTTAGAGACTAATGTATGATCATGTAAATGGACATTAACTGGTATGGCCAGGAGACAGAGGAGCAGCAGAACTTCAAGACTGATATGATCAGCCACGTGTATGCTTTTGCCATTAGCCAGAACAACAGAAGCAGCAACAAATGGACAAGAGCCGAGGGCAACGGGGTGTCGCACTGGAAGTTAGAGATGAGCGTGTTGAGTTTATGTATATAATATTGAGAGTCACCGAGGTAAGGACAATGACTGCAGTTATGACTAAGAATATGATCTACTCGCAATAGGAGAAAAGAGAGGGGAGCCATACAAAACCTTCAAGACCTGCAGCAATTAAAGTGCAGTAGAGAAGAAGGAGCAGTCAGAGCAGGTGGTGAAAACCAAGCATATGTGATGTTACTAAAACCAGGGAAAGAATGGTTCAATAATGTGGGAATATTCAGCAGTATTTAATGCTTCTGAGAAGGCAAACAAGAAGAACTTTAAAATAAGATTGTCCAATTTTATCCCTCTGAAAAATGTAATAAATAAATGTGTTTTCCAAACATAAAGAGATGAAAAATCAGCCAGGAGAGGACTTGTTATTTCAAGCTATTATGGGACAGTCAACCTTGGCACGGTTTTAGTGTTGGGAAATGTGAGTGGGGTTTATGCAGATTCCATGACACTTTTAGAATTTCTGTGGTTTACCAGCAATGTGAAGAAAAAATCAATAATTCTCTATTAAATTGAAGAAGACGTTCATTTTGTGGAGACCTATTCTGTCTCTTGAGTTGATATCAGTTATATGCACTCTAAAATTAACTTATGGGGGCCACCCCTGCCCTGAGGTTGAAGAAAAAAACAAAAAACAAAAAAACAAAGGTAGCTTCAGAGTCCATATAGATTGGCAACATTTAGCATTATTGGATTGGTCTAGATACAAAAGTCAAATAAATCCTTTTCATTGCTACAACCTTCTGCCAAATGGAAGTAATCAACCTGCAAAGCCATTTATATCATAATTTTTAATATGTAAGTTTTTCCTGAAACTAGGTCACACCATTTGAATTATATTTTTCTACTCCTACATCCAGTTCACAGACATTTACTAGGGGTTGATTCTACGTGACATTCCATCTTGGGTGACAGGGACACAAGGGCCAGTGAGCCCAAGTCTTGGCTCCCAAGAGGTTCACAGTCACAGCTCAGGATTGAAGCAAAGTACATAAACCTTCTCTATAGAATCATACATTTCAGCCTTTAATTACAAGCTTTCCCTCTAATAGGGTACTATTTTAAGGGTCTGACCTACTTGTATTCTGTATCAAATCAAGAATTTGGCTGAGCAGGTTTACTCTCCTCTCTGATTTTAATAGACGTGTCAATCGTCGGGGTGGTTCTCTTTTTTTTGAAATTCTCCACAAAGGTCTATAACAATTTTTGCTGTTGCTAATTTTAAAATGTCAGGATTTATCAAATTCTCACATATGCCTTCCCAAATAATGAGAGCCTCTCTTCTCTGAACTGTGATCATCTTCTCTAAGGGAGACACAGATGGTAGGTATTTGAAATACCTGGAAATCAGAAACCGTTATAGGTCAGTAGGCCACATCTACTCTCTGGATTATGCCATACTTACTTGTCTTCACTGTAGTTTTAACCAAATTTGAAGGATAATGATAGAGTAAATCCTTGCTCATAGGAAATAGTATTTATAGGAATTACGAAAAGAGGGCAAATAAAAAACCAAAATCTTTGGATGACATTTAGGAATGGTTGACTTTGGGGAATGGATTCTGAGGGAAAGCCAACTTCTAAAACAAACGATGCTTGTACTCTTTTCAGAAAATCTTATTAAAATCTTATTAAATAAATACCTTATCCTGATAATATACTGTTCATCTTAAAGTATGTTTTGAATGGAATTCTTCTACATAAAAATCCACTTGTTAACTGATATGTTCACAGAATACATAGATGTTTGCTTTGCTAAAGGCAACCAGCATTTTTCTCAATTCTGTCATTGGATTAGCTGCATACAAGTGCCGTTGATGCAAGGCCCTTTACGTAACACTCACCTTGGATTAGTAGAGGTCTTAGCTATGTCTTCAGAATAGAATAACCTGGGGAGATTTCAAAAATTGCAGCTGCTGGGACACACTCCCAGAAATTCAGGTTGACCAGAGTCAGGTATATTCCTTTGTTAAAAGCGCTCACAAGTGATTCTGAATCACTTGCATTTGGAACTACTCAGTGGAAAAGAGCAGCTAGAGTGAATCTTTAAAATGCATTCACTGCAATATCTTTAAACTTATGATTAATTATGAGTAGTACTGTGAGCATTTTTTAGCCAAGAAAAACTGATTTTGAGGAAAACTGAGCTGTATCCACTTTCACTCAATAATGAGGAAACTAGGACCTAAACCCAAGTAAGCATGCTTTTTATTTCATTATAAGCATGATCTGTGAGATTGTATGTGTGGGCTATAAGTTGATATAAGCACAGATGTTTATTATGGAAGAGGTAGGTGATAGAAAGATACATAGAAGATTAGGTACATAGAAAAACAGATAATAGATGATAGACAGATAGATGCCTAGGTAGATAGGTGAATTAAGTTGTCCAAAAGAATTCAGTTCTATAGGAAATTGTTAACAACTTATTTGGGCCATGCATTATGTTAGGCAAAGGAAATACAAACAGAACACATATTTTTCATCATAAAAAACTTCACAGAAGAAAAATAAGGTCAGAAATATTAATCTATAATTGCAGTATGGTAGAACAGACCATAAATATAGTATAACATACTTGGAGAGGATAATAATTTGAAGGTAGAATTACAAGGTAATAAACAAGAAAAGAAACAAGAAAAAGAAGCAGTATTTATCATTGAATACTTACATGACATTAACCTGAGGCTGGCTGTCCCCTTTTTGGTGGGAGGAAAAAGTGGTAAAAGATTTGCTACATCGTTTTCCCTTTCATTACAGAGTTGTATATTTCCTGGGAGTGACCACATACATCATTAGTTAGACAGTCACTAGGATGTCATTAATGGACACCATAGCCACAAAATAGGAACTATTTTAAGTCACCTGAGCTTAGTCTACCATGTCCATTTTACGTCCAGCTGCATAGTTACAAAACACTTTGCCCCTCTTATAGCATGAAGGAGTGCCCGGTACTGAAAGACACTGGCTTTGAGTCAGGAAGCCCAGGCTTTCCCTCTAGCCATGTAATTTTTAGGAGTTACCATGGGTAAATTACTTAATCTCTGTGAGTTTCAATTTCCTTACTCACGTAAGGGGAAGAATAGTGCCTAAATAAGGTGTTCTGGTCAACAAATCCACCATGTGTTTTGGGAAGTCTGGGTGTGGTTTCCCCATACCTCCAACAAGCAATGCTTTGACAGCAGCTGGGTGTCCAACGGTTCAACTCTACTCAACTGAATCCTGATGCAATCGACCCAGAGATAGCATCAGATTCCACGAGTTAAGCGTTCAGTCTTACAAAATTGTCCCTTTTCTCCTCACTCCCACTCTTCCAGCCATTAGTTGCAAGTCAAGGTAGTTACCCGTACTTCTGGCCAACTGGCTATAAATCAGAGGTTCCTGTGACCCACTCCTTGGGTTTGATTAATTTACTAGAGCAACTCACAGAAATCAGAGGAACATTTTACTTACTAGGTCACCAGTTTCTTATAAATGGATATAACTCAGAAACAGCCAGGTGGCAGAGATACATAGGGCAAGGCATGGGGGAAGAGAATGGAGCTTCCATAGCTCTCAGAGCCCATGATTATCACCAAATCTCCACTTGTTCACCAACCTGAACGCTCCTAGTCCTTTTGGGTTTTTGTGGAGGTTTCATTCCATAACCATGTGTGATAAAATCATTGACCAGTAGAGACGGAACTCCATCTCCAGCTCCTCTCCCCTTCTTGGAGGTGGAGAGGGGGAATGGGACTGAAAATACCAATCCTCTAATCACAGGGTTGGTTGACCTGACAACCAGCCTCTATGCTGAGGTTACCTAAGGGCTTTCCAAACGTCATCTCATTAACAACAAAAGACACTTTTATCGCTCTTATTACAGGAAATTCCAAGGAATTCAGGAGCGGTGAGCCAGGATACATGAACAAAGAGCAAATATATATGAGAAATATATTTTGGTCATTTCTTATATACAATATCACAATGCCTGATTTACTTTTATGGATTAAATAAAATAACAAAAAACTTTAAGCTAAATGTCTGACCAATACATGTTTGGTAGGGATTCAGTGCTTTTTTTTTTTTTTTCTTTTAATCTGAAAAGATTATTATTGGTTGATAAGGATTGTGACCATTTTAGAAACCATGCATGCCAATGTCTTTAACAATTACATAAAGCAGACCACTTGGTGGTAGTAGAAGACACTGAGGGGTTTGAGGGCTACATGAAGAATCTTCCCTTAAAACGAAGGGTTCTATTCTACAGTTGGGCATAGGCAAAGACTATTTTAGCTACCATTTGTGTTTTATTTTCTGCCACTTAATATTTTTCCTCCTCTTGGGTTTGGCCTGGGATACAAAAGGTTGAATTAAAGAGTTGTCAAAAAAAAAAATGAGTTTCTAATTTTAACGCATTGCATTACAGGAAGAAAATCTTTCACATTTATCAAATTGGCTCATTGAAATAATTTTAGTTTCCTCTGATGAGTTAGCTGGCACAAGAAATACACCACCAGCTGCATTGTTTTCTTCATTGGTGCTCATCATAAAGAAGCAGAGGAGCCACCTGTCTGATTGCTCAGCTCAGCTGCCCTTGACTTGACCCCCCCAAAGGGGGGGGTGCAGAAAAAAAGTTGGTTTTGCAGAAGCCATTAAAATGATGACCATCAATTGTCCAGGTGTCTGACAATTTAAAGCAAAACAAAACAAAAGATAAAACTCTGCTCAGTGTAAGATGAGATCTCTATTTGTATGTTTGGAATTTGATTAGTTCAAGGGAAAAATAAACTATTTTCCAAAAATCTTCAAAACTCACCCCAAATACCAACATACTTTTTATTTTTTAATAGAATATGTTCCATTAGAATAACGTTCAAAGAGACCTGGGACCACACTTGTTTTATGTCTGCGGTATCTCCCATACCTAGAACAGTAACACATTGTAAGCGCCCACTAGTATTTATTAGATAAATAAATGAAGCCAGTGATTTCTCTTCTCTGGTGTGTTTGTTATTAAAAAGTGACTTTTTATTACCCCAATGCTATAACACAAATGATTGAATTTTAAAAAGAAATACCAGTGTCCAATCCAAGAACAGATAGAATTGAGTCAATGAGCTCATATATTGCTATGATAGCATATGAAGAAGCAATAAATGTGGTAGTATTTCAACAGAGACTTTTAAAATTATATGACTTCTCCCCTGCTAAACCCATTTTCATTACTGTATCCTGAAAGGACAATTTAAATTTGGGGGAAATCTGTTACATAAAATTGTCATGGTTTTACATATAAAGTATTTATTTATTTTAAAGTGCATTTGTGGGGGGTGGGGGATGGTGGGGAAAGGCAGGGGGAGGGAACCCAAGCAGACACTCTGCTGAGGTCAGGGTCCCATGCAGCACTCAACCCCAGGACTCTGAGATCATGACCTGAGCCAAAATCAAGAAAAAGACAATTAACTGACTGAGCCACCCATTCGCCCCTAAAGTTTTTATTTAAATAGAGATAGCACAAGCTTAAAAATCCAGCAACAGGGAATAATTAAAATACAGACTATAATACAACTATTTAAAATGATGTGGTTATAATCTGCACTATTCTAGAGTTTTAAAATCCCATATTGGGTGCCTGGATGGGTCAGCTGATTAAGCATCTGCCTCCAGCTCAGGTCATGATTCCTGGGATCAAGGTGCACTTGGGAGCTCTGCTCATGGGGATATCTGCTTCTGCTTCTCCCTCTCCCTCTGCCCCTCCCCCTACTTCTCTTCTCTCCTCTCTCTCTCTCTCTCTCTCAAATTAAAAAAAAAAAAAAGATACTCCATGTCTTAGGTGAGAACAAGTAACCCAAGCCTCTGATTGTCTTATTAAGTAACAGATAAAAGGGAGATGGGCAGGGAGTGTAAATATTAGACACTGGCTGCAGTGCCTTCCTGGGCAAATTTGAACTGATACATTATTTCAAGTCCTAGTTCCAAAGGTGAGATGAGGTTTCTGAATGAGGGCAGGACAGATGTCTGGGTAGCAAACTACAGAATCAATAAATATCCAAAAAGTATCCCGGGAGGAAAACAGATTTAGATAAATCCTCAGTACAATGATCAGAAAAGAGAGGAGAAAGTCATAGCTTAGGGAAAGGGTTAGCAGCAACTAGAGACAAAATAAAATAGATTCCCTGTTGGGCACAAGGTGGAAGGTAGTGCAGAAAATAGGTCAATATGCTTATGAGGAAATGTTTCTTGTTGTATACAGCAAGAGTCAAAAGAAATATGTCTGTGTACCAGGAACAGAGCGTCAAGAGAAGGAACGAGGAGAAGGCTCCCTTCCTTCCTCATTTCCTTCCTGTTAAGTTATGCACTACTTACAGCAGTGTGCACACACTAATAAAAAAAAAAAAAAAAAACAAGAAACTGACTGGTCTGCTGCCTCACAGAGCTTAATTATCCTTATAACAGAGATACGGCTATCCAAAACTAGTGCTTCAAGAGAAGACTTGAGTGAAAGCATTCAAGGGAAATCCACAACACAGCTGAAGAGAAGGAAAGGGAAATTGTTTAAGCTGGATAACAGTTTGAGGGAAATAAATCACATTACAGAAAGGAAAAAAAAAAAATCCCTGCAAGTTTATCTTGACGTTCCGTTTTCAAAAGGATAGAGTATGACACTACCAATTTTGTGGTCTAAGTTTCCTTACATTGTTAATGATCATTTTTGGAAATAAATATCTTGTATGTGATCGAGCAGTAAATACCACGTAGATTAGAATCATATCTTGCACTATGAATCTGTAGCATAGTATATCCAACTATACTAAAATTTTAAACGTGTTGACAATGATGACGACTAAGGATTGTGAGAATAGTCTGTACTTTATAGGTATGTTTCATTTAATTCTTAAGATATGTTAGGAAATGTTCATTATTAGTCATGTTTATCTACGAGGAATAACAAATTGTTATTTTAATTAATTATAATAGTACCTTATTTTACTGGCACTTTCACTTTGGGGACTTTTATGTTGATTGCAGTGTCGTGATAATTATATGAGTACACTTTTATTAGTGTCTAAGGAGGGCCCATCTGATAGGAGCAGTAAGAGAGACAATCCACAATGGTGGCAATCTGAAATTTACATAATAATCCTGCCCAGTTTCTGAGCAGTCCCTCTATAGCAGGATGTCAGTGAGCAAGAAACAAACTTTATGCCATCTGGACAGCAATGCACACATCAGACATTGGTAGGGACATTCGGGTGAGTTGGGTTATGGGAGCTACATTTCCAGCGGAAAATTTGAGAAGTTTTGTAGAATAACGTATCCAGAGCCTATCTCTGTGGATGGTGTCTGGGTCACAGGGTCAAGGAAAGGATTATGGTTAAATGTTGTGGCTCTGTAGGTCAGTGATGCCCCCTACACTCACCATGGATACCCGAGAATCATGGATGGAACAAGCCAGCCTATTCTAGGCCTCAGATCCTAGTGATCTTGATCAGTAATTGGATAAAGATAATCAAAACACGAGATAATTCATCTGGGAGGAGCCAAGATAAGCAGAGGCTATTGGTGAGAAATCTTTTTTGATTGACTGTGGGTGACCTGGCACCAAGAGACCACCTATGCTGAGGATGTCAATTAAAACGTTAGGCATCTTAGAGAATAGAGATTTTACCGTAACTTTTTTTCCTCCAACCATAAAATTATATAACTTATACAGCACTCTAATTTGAGAAACTGTACTAATTGAAGAAGAAGAGAATGATTAAAGTCCTTTCTGTTTTAAACATTGATGTTTTGTTCAAAAATAAATGACCATGTCCACTCATTTCACCCCTTATAATTTATAACAACAGCAACTTTGTCAATTGTATTAAACAGAATTAAACACACCAATCCTGACAAACATAACAGGTATTGACAGACCAAAGGTGTAGGAGCATGACATGAATGTTGTAGCATAAAAAAATTTGCAAAATTGACTGTCACATTCTCATTTATTCAAAAAATGCATGCTATGTAGGTCAGATAGGCTATATTTGGGGGAACTAATCACTTCATATAGTCAATTGATTTAATGGCTGAGAAAGACTTCAATAACTCTTCTTCTAAGAGACAATTTTAGAGATAAAATCTCACAGCTCATTATAGTACCAGGTACTGGAGGACTGTGGTTTTGGATCACTGGAGATGTTTACGGGCCACTGCTTAGCCATCTTCTTAAATGACAACACTCCTACCTTCTAATGTCTCAGCAGTGACTGTTTATGACCCGCTTGGATAATATTCTAATTGTTAATGCTCATTACTCCAGGACAACATTGCTGATATTTTCCTTTCTTACTGGAAGGTCAATCTGGTTGATGGTAAACAAATTTTACGGAAAAGAAAAGGTATGGCTGAAGCCTGGGAAGACAGGATTTGGTGTTTGAGGAAGATATGAGCATATCTGGTTCTTCTGTATATTGGTTTTATGACTTTAGGCAGGCTGCTCACCTCTCTACACTGAAGGCTGGTGATAGTCCCTGTTCTTCCTATGGTAGGACATCACCTGTGGCCTATCCTCTCTCTGGTCTTTGGCATGTCAGTGTTCCAACTACATTCACACTATGGTCACATACATATACTATGGTCTTATATATCACATGTCATTTCTTCAGAAACAAATATGGGCGTTTGGGGTTGTTGTAGAAATAGAACTCAGTCCCTTATGATTTGACATTTCTAAGGTTAGAGGCTATAGCTTTCTTTCTCACCCCTTGATCTGAATAATTTGGATGAACACTACTCCGTCTTATGCAGCTTATCTTCTCACTTGGCTACACAGCACTGTCTCTCTCTGAGCCCCCACACCCATCAATGCAGATGACAACCACAAAACTCCAAATCCCAAGCCACCCTTTCCACCCTCCTTCCAATACCTCAGAAAGAGGTGGATTTGGTAATCCTACAGTTAAGACTATGGTTGCTAAGGCACTTTGTGGACAAAAGGCCAGGACACTGTACAGAGATGAGGGAGATAATCATCAGTTTGACAATTACTGAAAGCCTCATATGTAAAGAGGGGTGTGTGTGTGTGTCTTACAAATTTAAAATGGATTTAGCAATTAAAGAAAATTATTTGGAAGATGCAAGCCATGGTTCTTCCCTTGATGCAGGCAGAAAGATAAGAGAAAAAGGAAATGACAGATACTGTTTCAGGAAATGGAAGGTACAGAGAAGAACACAGTTGGCCCCAGGCCCTCAGCTATATAGTGTTGCAGCAGGAAGCAAAAGTGACTTATCCAGGCCCTTGGCACAAGATCTTGCCCCTTTGTGAGAGGGCAGCACGTATCTTTAAGATGCTGCTGGCATGAAAACCACCACTTACACAACTGGTTTCTCATCTGAACTGTATATTCAACCACCTGCTCGTCCAGATTATTTCCTGCTCTTATCTCTGAAGTCAGATCAAAGTATACATTCCTGGGCCTACTTCTTCCCTATCATTGCTCTAGTTACATCCCATAGTCCCAGAAGAGTTATTATAGCACACAAATGACTAAAATACATCAACAATTAACCCAAAATTGCTACAGAATATATGACTTAAGATGTTCTCAATTTCAAGCGACAGAGACAGGACTCAAAAAAAAACCAATCACTAAAGCAATTGGATACATTCACAATGGGAAGTCCAAGTCACTCATTAACACAGGGATAATTCCAGCTTCTTTCTCTGATTTGCTTCCTTGAGTATCAACTTTCTCCTAGGCCTGATTCCTAGCATCATAACAGGGTGACCAAACAACCTGGCTGGTGGGGAAAGACTCAGTTTGTACATTTTACACAGGATAATCATTAACAGTTCTCCTATTGTCTCAGAATTGCCTGGATTTGACAGATGATAAATTATAAGGTCACCTAAATCACATTTTTGCTGCTAGTTGCAAATAGGGACACAACACTCCTCATATCCAGTGGGAGCACAGATCCTCTTCCAGAAATGTGAGAACTGGTCCATAAGTCTCCAAAACCTCTCTCCTCTCGAATTGTAAAGGAAAGATGCCATTTTTATTACAACAAGGAGACCCATCCTGGAAATGGGATCAGATCCCAAGTCACATGAACTATAGTGAAGAGGGATGGATGTAGCTAGCATTAGAGTTCTGTTCGGAAAGAGAAATAAGAAATGCAGAATGAAGCCATCCTGTTCCAGGTCCTTTGTAATGAATCCATTTCTTAAACGGTTAAAAATCTTAATGAAGCCACTTGCTGTAATGGTAGTGAGGCTAGATAAACCACAACCGGACTATGAGAGACCTCATGCACGGTAAGGACAGTAACGTATCACTCTTAGTGTTTCTGTTTCTGCAGCTCAGGGCTGTAAAGGACTAGCTGCTTGACATGTGTTTGCCGATTGACTACAGGACGGTCCAACTCACAAGTCCTTCCACTCAGTGTTTGCTCATCTTATTCCAAGCACATAACAAAGTTAATGTGAAAACTTTGAATGAAAAAATAGATGTCCTCATGCAAGCCACAGTGAAGTCTCTGTTCTATCAACATAATCAAAGCTTTACTCTTCTGCATGGGCTATGAGCATTCCCTGAGTGAAAATGTCATTCCCACTGAACTGTATCTCTGAATTATCTTCCATTCTCTTTTCTCTAACCTGGTGTTTGATTTCAATCATCCGTAGCAATACCTTTTTTTAAAAAAATAGCATTTACCCCTTTACATTGTGGTTATGTTAATGTATGCAACATTTAATTATTCAGTATGTATTATTGACCACCCCCTGTGTTTTGGTAATAATTTAGGCACAAGATAAACAATAGTAATAGCAGGCAAAGTCCTTATTTTCATGGCATTCATATTCTTCCAAAAGATAGTCACTGAGTTAATGAATATATAATACGTGAGAAGGTGATACATGTTCTGAGGGAGGGTGAAAAGGTAAGCAGGACTGCAGTGCTGAGGAGGGTTAGGGAGGGTTAGGGTTATCCATAGGAAGTGATGGACCAAGCCATACAGGTGTCTATGGAGCATCTGGAGGTCCTGAGGTCCAGAGGCATGATTTACCCATCTCTGTGTCCCCAGCCTAGCACAGTGCCTGCAAGGAACAATTCAATAAATCCTTGCTGAATGCATCCAGCTCTTATAAGTATTCTTTATAGCATAATATTTGATATTCTGATCCCAATGATTGGATTGATTTTAGTTCCACTAGGACAAGGAGAGAACAAAAAACTTCTAATCTCTCTTCATATCATATACATGACATATATTCTGGGCTTAACCTGACCTTCATTAATAGAAACACAGTCATAGAGGACACATCATTAGCCAATGGTTTTTCTCTGATGATTAATTCAAAGAACCTCTAAATACATATGACCCTATTTTAATTCTTATGCTGTTTGCCTCTGTGCTTTATGGCATGAAGGAAACAGCTACTAATGTGATCGTATTACACTGCCTCCAGGAATCAGCAGTCATATGATGTGCCCATTACAGAGTAAGTAATAAATATTGTTGCCATTTTGTAGTGGCTACATAAATCTGCCTAGATAATATTTTTCTAAGATGTTCTCAGATTCTCTATATCAAGTCTGTAGAAATCCACCTGCCCTGAAATTGCCCTTTATTGGATGAACAGGCAATCTGAACTATTATGCAAATGTGACCTTCTGGAAAGTGGAGGAGCAAAAGAAAAAAAAAAAAGATACCATCAGCTGTCCGAGACTATTTTGCATACACTTCTTTTTTGAATAAAGAAGAAAATCTGAGCTATGAAGCTCAAGTATAATAATCAAAATCATCATTTACATTGTGTGGGATAGTATTTGCATATAATATATCTTTCTATCATTTCATTTTCAATCTTTTTGTATGCTTATATTTTAGATGTCTTTTCTAACAACAACAACAACAACAAAAACGTGTAATTGAATTCCATTTCTGTGGTTGTTGTTCATGTGCTATCTAACTTGGCAATCATTGTAGTTTTGAATGGAGCATTTAATCCTCTGAGACTTAAAATGATTATGGGCACATTTCAATTTCGATTTGTCAACTTCTTCTGTACTTGCTGCTTGTCTTACATATTCTCTCATTCTCTCATTCTCTCCTCTTTGTATTCATGTTTTCATTATCACCTCACCTCTCCTTCTGGTCATGTTTAACTTACATGCTGTATTGTGAACATTTTCCCATTCTCTAAGAAATTAAAACATGCATAGCTAATTTGGTTCAATTAGACCCAAACCATACTATCTTCAGAACACTTTTTCATTCTGCTCCCTCAGACTTCCATTAATAAGGTTGTCATTTAACTCTGTTCTATTTAGTTTAATCTCATAAGCATCATCATTCCATGCCATAATTTTTTGTCCCAGATAGTCTGTGGACATCTCTTGTAAGCCTTACCCCTTTCTCTGCCTCCCTTATCTGGGCTGAAGGTAGAAACCTTAAACCACCTTCTTCAGGGCTCATGCACCAGCAAGAACTAAGTTTTAACTCCATCACTGGGAAATATTCACATAGTTTTGCAAGGCATACAGGAGACAGACACCATCATTGTGCTCCAGGGTAACGGGCTTGGTGTTTGGGAGGACAGGTATGTGGTTTTTGGCAGAAGGAAGACATGAGGCTGTGGAAGTGGTTTTCAGGCAACTTCCTACAAACCACTCCTCAGTGAGTGTTATGTCACCAAGGAAACTGGTAGTGGTGTCTTAAAACTTTTGCTAGTTATGACTCCTAATCTCTGAAAAGCAGCTTCTCCCATGTTCACTAATCCACCTCTCAGAGTTTTCATAAGCCTCTATTTCTTTTGATTTAAATCATTTTCCTTGTGAAACACTTCGAGTGCTTTCTTTTTCCCCATATACCTTGACTCCTAGAGTATTTAGCACAGAAATCTGTTGTATGAAACATCCCTTCAAATAGGGGTGTATGTGGTAAACTGTTGGACTGGGTTAAATCTGAAACAGTAAACTCGCCACAGTGAGTAACTTAGTAATGGATCCATGAGTAAGAGTAAGTTACAGTGTCGCTTTTATTCACCCAAGATGAAATATCAAGAATTCAGGACACCAGGCTACTGTTGAAATGCAACAATATGAAAAAATAAAATAAAATAAGAGCTATAAACGCTACCGACAAAATTCTTTTTTCTTTTTATTTTAAGATTTATTTATTTATTTAGTTATTTGAAAGAGCGAGAGCAGCAGGGAGGGGCTAACAGAGAGAAAGAGAGAGAGAGATTCCCAACCAGACTCCATGCAGAGCGCAGAGCCTGACGCAGGTCTCAACGTGGGGCTCGATCTTAACTCTGAGATCAGGACCTGAGCGGAAACCAAGAGTTGGACAATTAACAGACTTAGCCACCCAGGTGCCCCTACAGGTAGAATTCTAACCCAGATTGCATTGAAGAGCTTTCAGAAAGTAAACTAAGAATTCAGGGCTTCCACACCTTTCCTTAAGGCCTTGTCAGAGACCCAGGAGGGCTTCCACAACCATGCTGATGGAACCTCCTGATAGTGCTGGTATTTCCTAGAGTTGGATCCTGAGACACTGCATTGTTTCCTGAGACGAATTGTGAACAATGATACCGAGTATCAGTACGAGGAGTTCATTTGTATGTGATCTCAAGAAATATAAGCAGGGGAATGGAAAGCTGAGACTGGAAAGGCAGCACAATCAGGACAGAGTGTGCACCCACACGAGGTATTGCTGTGAGTACCTGCAAATTCCTCTTGCCAGGAAAATCTGGGAGTTCGTGTAGAGCAGGCAACAGGGTTCTCCTTCCCACTTTCAATGGGAAGCATGTGCATAGATGAACCGCAGTCAGCCCCTGGTGGGCAGTCACTGGGGGTTGAGAGGGTTTACTTCTCCAGATTTGTTCCCCACCAGAGTGGATTCCCACCACCCGAGTTCGTGCTGGCAAAAGATACAGCTGCTGTTACCTAGAAGACTGCTAATGAACACCCTAATGTTGCAACTCAAGAGAATTTGAGAGGACTTCCTCTGTGTCTACCACATACAGAGTCTGCAATTAAAATGAAGGTCTCTTTTGTGGACTTGAGGACATTTATTGGAGATTAAAAAAAAAAAAAAGGTTGACCTTAAAAATTCTGAATGTGTTTTACACAGACTACAATGAATGACTACCCCACCACTGCAAAAATCATTGAGACTCCCAGTCCAGCCCCTCTTCTTCTTACTTGAGAACTTTTTAAAGTCTTTGAAGCACCTGGTAAAGGATTGATAATTATTCTCTTTAAGGAACACCTATATCTTCTTGGCACTTCAAACCAATAATCAGAGTTACAGGCTACAAACTCTCCGTGGCATGGGGACATTGTTCTTCGGGTTTTGTCCACATATTTACAACATCCTTTGTTTTTCATTTCTTCTTGCAAATTCAACATCCCATCTGAAATGTCCTCCCAAAAAATATGATTTAGAATTCCCTTTGGTCTAAGTCTACTAATAAAAGACAAGGGGAAAAAAAAATCAATGAGGTTTTAATTGAAAATATCTTTATTCTGCTTTCATTTTTAAAAGGTATTTTTTGTATGTGCAATTTATTTTTTATTGAAAATAACACTGGACTACTAATATTGCTTTTGAGAAGTTAACTGACATTTTACTTGCCTGAGTATGCACAGTTTTTCCCTCTTCCTCTCTTCAGCTTCTTAAAACTTTATTTCTGTTGTTTTGTGTTCTACAGTTTCTCTGTGAGGTTCTTACTGTGAAGAGTTATTTGTTTGCATATATATTTACTTCCATATTCATTCCTCTTACAGATTCTTTATGCTCTTTCAAAATCATGTCTATAGCTAGTTCTGAAAAAATATAAGCCACTGTCACTCCATTACCTGCCCCATTCCCTGTTTTGGATCCTTCATTTCAACAGATCCCCCTGTGAACGATCTGGGAAGGAAAAGCAGCATTCCTACAATTAGGGGTCATATAAATTGCTAGTGTTTATATCCCCCAAAGATTGAAAGATCACAACATATCACAGATAAACATATTCTGTGATTGAGTGACTGGTGTGGTGGAGCTGAGTGGAGTTGGGTGGTCAGCATGCCACACTTTTGGTTAATGCTGTGATAGATGCAAAAGTGTGACTCACGCATTTCCCAGACGGAACTATCTTAAACACTCTGCTTTGTCTTTGCCTATGGGAAGTTTTATACTGGATATTGACTTGCAAGCGAGATAATCCCAGGACTGAGAATCACGTCGAATCATTTCCAGTGCCAAGATTTGAATAAATGGAAAAATAATGATCCTTGGCTCCAGACAGCGATTTTGTGTTTTAATGACTACATACAAAATGTTCCGATGCTGAAGCTCATACAGTTGTATATTTGCTAAAATAAAACATGCAGCACTGGGACTCCAGTACAAATTATGGTCACTTTAGCAAAGTCTGCAGGCAGGGGAGAGAATAGTAGAAGCATGATATCCTTTCTTTTGTAATCCATGCAAAATAAATCACAGCAAAGAGGAACGTAACATACTGTTTACATCAAAATTTAAGGAAACAGGAGGCTCAAGGTAAGTAAACTTCTTAAATAAATGAAGCATGTCTTTTTGGTTATGTTTTAGAAACAGTGCTTTGAAAGAAATCCTTTCAAGTGATGGTGGCTGCTCGCCCTCCTCCACATCAACCTGAATATACCCATCGTAATATGAATGCTCTTTAATCACACAAGGGGCATTTTTGCATCTAAGGTATGTTCCCCCATGCTGCAAACATTTGCTTCTGAGGACGCTTCTTTCTCTTGTCCTTTGCAGAGTCTGCTTCACCAGCCAGTCTTTGCCCCCCAAACCCTCATAGTACCACTACTTCCAAGGGCATTTGTTTATAGTCTGATATAAAATGGAAAGTGTTATATACATTCGGTAATGTTTATAGCAAAAATAATGATATTGAAAGCCCCTGTTAATATTTGCCTGTTGTTTTGTTTTAATTTCCAATTGTCCACATATGATGAGATTAGATTAAGCAAGGACCAGTGCCTTTGGAAATGTGAGTACCCCAACTTTTCGGTGAATGCTGCCATCCCTGACACATTCCCGGTGTCCAGCCTTGTTCCATTTCTTGCCATTTCATTATGGGTCCCACCATGTCTTAGTTCCCTGCATTTCCATATGCCACTCACTATGCACTCCCTGATCACGGAAAGTATATTGCTTCCTTGACAGTTTCCCACAGCACAGCATCCTGATTATACTGTTTTAGCACCATCCTCGGCGAATTGTGGTAAATTAAACACGCATCTGCCTCCATCCCAAAGATTGGGCCCTCTCGAGAACAAGAATGTGGTTCATTTGCATTTCTGTTCTAAAGACCCCACACAGCACAACAAGTGGTTGCTAAAGCAATTCTTGCTGAAATGAATCACAGAGGAAGAGCTTTTTGTCTGAACCCTGTTGCCACTTAATTGCCAGCCCCATCTAGATTGACACAGACAATTTCGTTTTCATTCATTGCTCACTCATTAATTCAACAACAATGCACCCAGCCCTGATTATGTCCCAGCACCATTCTTTTCGCCCCACCCCCACCTCCATTGACAGCGTCAGTAGACAGGGGGACCTGGGGAGGAAACAGGGAGCGTGATGGGTAATAAGGCAATGCTGGGGACCCTCCACCCTCAGAAGTCAAGAGAAGGAATAAAGGAATCTTCCAGTTTTCTCTCGTGCTTTATTTAAAGATCATCTGAAAAGGCAAACGGAAGATGCTCTGCTCCAGCAACACCAGCCGCATCCTGATGCTGTGCTCCAGCAACACCAGCCGCATCCAGTCTCTCACATACGTGAGCTTTTCTTTTCTCCCACTTCAGGCAGGCCTCCTGATGGCTTTCGCGGGTGGGGAAGGGGGCCGAAGCACTTTGGCCTTCGTGGGCCCCTTCCCTCACAGAAAAAAATAAAAATTACATTTTATGGCTGCATTGATATGAAGTTTAATATTATCCAGGCTGGATTTCATTCCTTGTATTCTTCTGATTTTCAAAGCTACCAAAACATGTTCATGGACCCTCAAGGCACTGTGGGCCACCGGCTGCTGTACCTGAAGCCGGGGACAGCAGACGTCCGGGCTTCACTCTGTCCTGCGTCCTCCCCGCGGAGGTGCCTTTCTTTATTGTTCAGATCTCGGGGTCAGTTCAAATACTCCAACGGTCCTTTCTGGACCTCGGCAAGCAGCACTCCACCCACTTCCCAAATGGAACAAAACTCTTGGGGCCATCACTCTCCCTTAGCAACTGCACACCCTTCTTGCGCAGTAATTTTAAATTCCTTCTCTACTTAAATAATTATTTAATCAAAGTCCATTTCCTCTAGTAGAGTGACAGCTCTTCTGGAAGACAGGAGGCGCCCCCGCTGCATTCTCAGATCAAATCAGATGTTAACTTGTGAACTTTCTTTCCCATCATGTGAAGCAATTCGCTGTGCCTTTAAGAAGACCCCTTTAAGTTGTTCTAAAAATAGGACAAGGGCCAAATGCCATAGTTTGAAGAAAAAAAGTGTCCCCAGGCTCTGATAAAAGCACATTTTGAATCACTGTCCTGCCACTGCCCTGTTATGCAAATACAAGCCCGTCCCTTCCTGTGTCTAAGAATTACTTTGCTTCTGTTTTAATTTATAAAATGGAGATCAGAGTTGTACAAAGCTACTGTAAGAATCAAATAAGGTATATAAATAGAAAAAAAAATCTCTGGACAATGTTCCCAGATATCTGAAAGACGGGAGAGAAATCGCTACAAACCTTCTGTTCTGGAAATGCCTGGGGGCTGATGGCACCATGCCCTTGAGGCAACATGGCTCTTTTTACAGTGATGAGTGAAATTGCATGGTACAGCTCTACAGAGCTGTAACAGCAGTCACCGTTGCTATTATCATAGCTTGTATATGTATTATGAATTAGAGAATCTGTATAATGTTTCCTCTCTGTTTTACAGTCATCTTTATCGGTGTGCCCATTTGACTTTTTCTGCTCTTAGAGATTGATGGTACCTTCCTTGTGCTCAGGTCCCTATGCTCCTGGAAAGACTACAAGGAGAGCTGTGTGGGTTGTCGGTTGCCTGTTCAATTACTAAGCAGTGCATGAAGTGCGGGTATCCCAAGCACCCCGAGCAGGATGCCATCAGAAAGAAGAAATAAATGAGTTGGAAAACCATAATAAATCTTGAAAACAATCTTTTGGAATGGATCTGATCTGACATCTGAGCAGAGAAGGGAGTACTATTGGGGAATGAACAAACAGGAGCAGAGCTGACAATTCAAGGGAAGGAAAATTAGATGCTACATTGTGAAAGGTTTGGAGAATTGGTTATCAGGTCTCTGCATCTTGACAAAGATGAATGCATTAAATAGATCATAGGAAGAATGTTTGCTAAGAGCAAGAATAATCTATCCACAGTGAAGACTAAAAAAATAAATACCTAAAGGAACTTTAAAAAAAAGGTTTTGCCTATACGATTAGTTTCTCCTTTTAGAAAGAAAGAGGCAAACAACTTGCTTTTTAAAAGGAAAAGAAAATGTAACTAAAGAATAATTATGTTTCTGATCGCAGGGCATGGGACAGATTAAACTGTTTTGCTGAGGCAAGTATTTCAAATGCTAGTGTTTATATTGTCCGGAAAAATTGAAGAAGTGTCAGGTAACCTCAAGCACCAGTCAACCCAAATCCAAAATGTTTATGTGGAGCCTTTCAGAATTTTTAACCCATAGAACAAGGCATTGCACTTTATCTGCAGCTACTGGGAGACCTTTCTTGAACATCCTGCTCACTCCATCAACTCTTCAAGTGATCACAAAGGTCATATGAACACTATCCCTTATTCATCCATTGCTTCATCTGACTGGGGGTACAGACATTGGCTTAGATGGGTGGAAGGACAACATTAACAAGGCAAGCAGAGCCTCTGTCTTTTCGGAGTTTCTACCCCAGTTCGGAGGGGCATCCCATTTCTAAGGAAGCTGACAATTAAGAAAAGGTGAAGGGTGAAAAAATGGAACAGCACGATGAGTTTGAGTCGGTGTCTGGTACCTTTGACTCGGTTGGTCAAGGAAGGTCACCGAGGAGGTGGCATTCAGGGGAGATCTGAGTAATGTGAAGGAAAATGGCGTGGAAATCTTCGGGGTGGAGGGGGAGAGAATAAAATGGGAAGAAGGAAAAACAAGTGTAAAGAATAAAAAGAGAAACTTTTGGAACAAGGAGAGCCAGACAAAGCAAGGAGGGTCGGGCAGCGAGGGCTGGGGACAGGTAAGATCCTGAAGGGTTCAGGACAGTTAGGGAATTTAACATTTTTTCTGGGCACTCCCACTCTGAAAACTGACCTACTTTCCCTTTGCATCACACCGCTTACAAGACGTTTTCCTGCCAGTTACCTCTTAATGACCCGGGCAGGAGGGTCACTTCTGTTTTACAATGAGCAGGTTATGAGTACAAATGAATACAACACAGTAAAGGGATAATGTTACTTCTCAGCCTGTATGGAGTTTGACAGCTCTTTCACATGCCTAACTTCATTAAATCCTTTTAACAGGCATGAAGAGGAACTTCCCAGTGTCAAGAAAGTCCTTTTGTCCCTCTCAAACTAGTAAGTTTCTTTGGCAACGACTTGCACATTCTTTCCTGACATCATTAGCAATCTAAAGATTGTCCCCTCTCCCCCACCCTGGGCTCCCGTAATGATTTTGTAGAACACGTATTATTATACTGCATGACAATCATTGAGCATCGCATGCACCTTCTACTAGGCTTCCAACTCAACACCGTGACTTTATGTTTTTATCTTTAGTGACTCTATGCTATCACCATGAACAGACAACAAAGGAAGGTTTTACGAAAGTCAGAATCTGTGTATGCTTTTCAAGTGCAGTTTCTGTTAGACCATCTCTAACCTTAGTTTTGTCTAACACTTCCCAAGTGCCCTTCTCCTTTAGGTCCTGAAGCACCCGCTGTTAAGACACTAATGTTTATTAAGGTGTTAATAGTTTCTAATGACTTCACATAAAAGCCCAGACAGCTAACACTTTGCATGTTAAGTAGCAGCCTCCTGAAGAGAGATTGCCTTAACCCAAGGTGGTCTAGATTCCAGACTCTGGGGAAGTCAGTGTGCACACTTCTCCTGTGATCACTTGCCTAATTTTCCCTTGACTCAGAAAGATCTTGGCTTCGTCCAGTCCCATGTTTATAGAGATGATACAGAGAACCAGGCAGTGGATTAGGCGCTAGGGTTAGGGGTGAATTGGAAAAATACAACCATCCCCCTAAACAATGTCACGTAAACACACAATTACAAAAGTGCCTTCTACGAGAGCAGTAAGCATGAGGTCTCTGATGGCACACAGAGGTGGGGGTCTTTCCATTGTAAAAGACTCAGGAAGACTTACCAGAGAACTTTTTCACTCAGATCTTGCCAAACAGTTGTCATGTTGTAGGTAATCCATAAATGTCCAGAGAAAGTTTTTCTTGAAGCAGTATCTAAAGGGAGTCCTAAAAAGATAGAAATTATTAGATGTGAATATGTGTCAATGAGTGTGTATTAGTATTTGGAGTAGACGGCTAGTGATTTAACTTTAGCTGGCTTAAATTGATTCAAACCCCCACAGCACTGGCTCTCCTAATATGGTCAATGTGTTTAATTCCCCTGACTTGTAGTGACATCCGCTGGAAAAATGCCAGTTGGAAATAGCAGTTATTTATGGGTTAGTTATGAGAGTTAAGTGAGATAATGCACGTAAAACACTTAGAACAATGTGTGGACAATGGGCATCCTTAAGTCTTGATCACTGTTGCTGTTGATCTGTTACTATTATGAAGCTAAAGCAGAGTAAGCGTTAAAGGTGATAAATTCTATGGGCAGGAATTCAAAGTTGTTACACTTGTACATGGGGGAAATGAAGCCACAAGGCTGACATTACCTGGCCAATAATCATAGCGATGGAGAGTAGAGTCGGGGATAGGTGTCTATTGACTCTCCCTCTAGTGGTCTCTGTTCCCACAAAATCATCACTCTCTTTCACAACCAGCTAGCCACATTTCTACTCGTCCAGAATACATCACTCAAAATGTGAGAGATTTGCCAATGACTGACCTCTACATCACCTAGATTACCAACCAAGTATCAGAGGTCACAGCATATAATGGGCAGCTCATGTAGAAATTGGCCTGGGGAGAAGAGAGGGATAAAATCTGTGGCATATTAGATAAGCAGTTTTACTTCAACCTCTATGACTCATCACCCACGCTGTGTGATCACATCATATGAGTGAAGGAGAGCTAAGATATAAATAGAAATGCACCACTGACAGATGATACATTCCGAAAAGGAGGAAGCTAGTCTTGATAGTTTTGATCTAAGAGATAAAGATAAATGGATAGGGAGAGAGATCCTATTGTTTCTTGTTGCTTTACAGTAAGGAGCCACCTAGAAAATACCTGATGCAGAGTAACTGAAAGGGTCCAGTCCTACCAGTCTCTAAATCATTTGCTGGAAAGGACCGGAAAACCAAAAGACCAAAACCAGCACACTTTTGGAAGATGAAATGTGCCTGGCAATACACTGGAGAAAAAGAGACCATACTGAGAACATGGGCATTGCCACAAAGATCTTTGGGAAATCTTTGGGAGATTGAAACAAAGGAGGTGATGACAGTATTTACAACTTAGAAAGATCATTCAGGCTGCAAGATGGAGGATGCACTAGAGGGTAGGACCAGAGATAGGATCTCACATAGGCATCACTGCAGCTACCCAGATGAGAGATTGTGGGTCCCAAACAAGGGAGCTGTGCATAGAGAGAAAATGAGCAGCAGGTACAAAAAATAATGGGTACATGGTTGAATTGGGAGGAGTGGAAATCCAATGGTGGAAAAGGGTTGTGTTGGATTAAATTTTTGCAATGAAAAGACTGGAGAAGACAGGATTTTAGGAATAAAATTATAACAGTGGTATACTGGTAACTGGCTTTCCGGGGCAGGGGGAAAAACTATGTATATATATATCTCTCTATATATAGAGAGAGATAAAGATAAATGGATAGGGAGAGAGATCCTATTGTTTCTTGTTGCTTTACAGTAAGGAGCCACCTAGAAAATACCTGATGCAGAGTAACTGAAAGAGAGAGAGATATATATATATACATATCTAAGATATATATATAGATATCTATATCGATATAGATATATAGAAAGAGCTTATATATCTCTTAGAGAGAGAGATATATATACATATCTAAGATATATATAGATATCTATATTGATATAGATATATAGAAAGAGCTTAGATGTCCATCAACAGATAAATGGGTAAAGATGATGTAAAGATGATGTCTCTCTCTCTCTCACACACACTCACACACACACACACACACATACACACACACATTGGAATACTATGCAGCCATCAAAAGAAATGAAATCTTGCCATTTGCAACAAGTTGGATGGTGCTAGAGGGTATTATGCTGAGGGAAATAAGTCAATCAGAGAAAGACAGTGTCATATGATCTCTCTGATATGAAGAATTTGAGAGGCAGGGTGAGGAGTTTTGGGGGGTAGGGAAGGAAAAAAATGAAATAAGATGGGATCAGGAGGGAGACAAACCATAAGAGACTCTTAATCTCACAAAACAAACTGAGGGTTGCTGTGGGGAGGGGAGGTAGGAATAGGGTGGTTGGGTTATGGACTTTGGAGAGGGTATGGGTTACGGTGAGTGCTGTGAATTGTGTAAGCCTACTGATTCATAGACATGTACCCCTGGGGTAAATAATACATTATATGTTAATAAAAATAATTTTAAAAAAAGAATGTGCTGCACAGAATTTAAAATAATAAAATATATAATAATATATATTATAAATTCCATACACCAAAAACTTGAGCATGATTATTTCTTGCAAATTCCACCATGAAGTTTTTCTAAGTTTATTGCCAATAATAGTGTCACAAAACCAAGTTTGTGAATAAATGTTTGTTTACTAACTATGTAAGCAAATACTTTGCTCACATCATTGACAAAATAATGTATTTCCAACATGAATGCTGGTTAATGTTTTTAATCTATACTACAGGTCAAAGGAAACTGAAAAACAAAGGTATATATCACAATTTCACTTGCTGATCAGTTAGTGATGTGAGCAACATCTTTGTTTAATTAAGAATTGTCTAAATCAAGTGAATACTTCCTCAGAACTGTGTGCCATTTACAATGTAATAGTTATAAACATGACAAACTTTATTTAATCCATATTATTCATGTTTTACCCAGCACTTAAATGCAGAGGATCATCAGGTCCATACACCAAGCTCTGATCTATAGCATTTTCCAGTTTCTATGATATAAATATTTCCTCTGTGGCCTATTTCAAGCTACCAATATGATATTCCTGAATAGGGATTTGGTAAGCGGTCACCATAGTCATCATCATATAATATTTCCACCATACAGATACTCAGTGGTGTAGAAAATATTGAAAAGCAGTAAAATACTGAGGAAGCAATTAGTTCCTAGGCTGATCTCTGTTTTTAACATAACATACTAAAATTTATTTGAGTGTGTCTATATAATTTAAATTTTTTTAGATTTTATTTAAATTCTAATTAGTTAACATAGAGTGTATTATTAGTTTCAGAGGTAGAATTTAGTGATTCATCAGTTGCATAGAACACCTAGTGCTCATTTCATCATGTGCCCTCTTTAATGTCCTTCACCCAGTTACCCCATCCAACACCAATTGCTCCTCCAGTAACCCTGTTTGTTACCTATGGTTAAGAGCTACTTACGGTTTGCCTCCCGTGTTGTTTTTATCTAATTTTATTTTCCATTCCCTTCCCCTGTGTTTATCTGTTTTATTTCTTAAATTCCACATATGAGTGAAATCATATGGCACTTTTCTTACTCTCACTGACTTAATTCATTAACGTAATACATTCTAGTTCTATCCATGTCGTTGTAAATGGCAAGATTTCATTCTTTTTGATGGCTGAGTAATATTCCATTGTATATAAATACCACATCTTCTTTCTCCATTCATCTGTAGATAGACATATGAGTGCTTTCCATGTATTGGCTATTGTGGATAGTGCTGCTATAAACACGGGTGCATGTGCACCTTCACCACAGAAATACAATTATAAGAGAATATTATGAGCAAGCATATGCCAACAAATTAGGCAATCCAGAAGAAATGGGTGCATTCCTGGAAATTTATAAACTATCAAAACTGAAACAGGAAGAAATAGAAAATCTGAACAGACCCATAACCAGCAAAGAAATTGAGTCAGTAACTGAAAATCTCCCAGTAAACAAGAGTCCACAGCTTGATGACTGGTTTCCCAGGGGGATTCTACTAAACATTTAAAGAAGAACTAATACAGATTTTCCTGAAACTCTTCCATAAAATAGAAATGGACAAAAAACTTCCAAACTTGATCCCTCAGGCCAGCATTACCTTGATCCTAAAACCAGACTAAGACCCCTAAAAGAGAGAATTATAGACCAAGATCCCTGATTAACATGGATGCAAAAATTCTCCACAAGATACTAGTCATTTGAATTCAGCAGTGCATGAAAAGTATTATGAACTATGACCAAGTGGGATTTATTTCTGGGCTGCACTTGTGGTTCAATATCTGCAAATTAATCAACATGATACACAGTATTAAGAGGAGAAAGAATAAGAACCATATCATCCTCTCAAAAGATGCTGAAAAAGCATTTGACAAGACATAATTTAATTTTTAATAATATCTATGTTTAACAACCACTTTGCAAAATTCCAGAAAATTTAACAAATGACATTCATGAGCCAATAAGATGATTCCAGCACAGCACTCCATGAAAGAAAGCTCAATGCTGAACAATTATGGGATAACATTGAATTATCAGGTAAAGTCAGATTTGAAGCAGTATTACAAATGTTAGTTTTCTACCAGTGAATGTGTGTGTTTATGTAAGTGACTGCTGGGAGCAGGGTAAATTCTTCAGACCTAAATTAGTCTTATGCTTCTCTCTGGCTATTTTGTTCTGATTCTTTCACTGCATCTGACTACCTGTTTTCCTGATTCAACCATGGTTTCCAGCTCTTGAATAGCTTTCAGGGCAATAGGTTTCAGGTACCAGATAGGAGCCCATAAAAAAAGATGACTGCTTTCCAGGACCCTGTTACACTGGTTTTACATCTCACAAACCACACAAACATACGGTCAGTCTAGGTGACTTTCTAATCATTTCTACCACATAGAGGTCTGGCTCTCCCTTCTTCTTCAAATGTGGGCCTCTGTCAATGCTGCAAAAATCTGATATTTTCTAAACTTGTTTATTCCTTCTATTAGATCCATTAACTTCTCTAAGAAGGCCAGTGTTGAAGACTAAATTGGAATAAACTTTTATTACTGATTTCAAATGTAGGAGTATAAGATTCTCAAGGTCAGAAAGAAGGCCACTTTTGTCCTGATGCGTATGGCAGGCGCATTGAACCAATTCTATCCCTGAAGTTATCCCTGTGCACTCTGGCTGCCCCAAAGCTTACAGCTCTCTTGGGAAAGAATTAGCCATTGAAGAGACTTTAATAACCCTGACAGTCTTCCTGGGCACCAGTGTGCTTCTTGACAGCCAGGTGTAAAAACCTCCCTGGGGGCTAGTGAAAGAGTAAAATCTCAGAGTTGAAAGGCAGCTCAGCTTGGAGACTATCTGATCCGACTTCCTATTTCACACATGGGGCTACTGAGATTCCTGAATGTGAAGTCACATTCCCAGAGGCCAGGCTGGAGAGTTTGTAGAGCTGGAGCTGGAGTCCTAGAGTCTGCATCTCCACCCAGACAGACTTTTATCACACAGTCCATTCTAGAGATTATATGCAACTGCACTGTGTACAATTTAGACAGGGCTGCCAAGCTCCCAGTGCCATGGTAGGTTAGCAGGAGCAACTTCAAAGAGGAGAGCTATGAGTAAAAACACTAGTGCAAATATTGGTATGAACCGGGATGCTAATAGAGAGTACTGCCTTGGGGGGAAGATGCTGAGATAGGGCTTGGATGGTTACTAGAGAATCCTTTCTCTCAAGCAGAGTATCTGCAATTTCTTAACAGCTGCATTGTAATGCAGCCGCTACAGAGAAGCATAACATAGTGGCTTTCAGTTATAATAGTACCCTGATGCCATGTGCTTCTTCATAATTTTTACCCAATTTACAGAATAAAAATTCAAGGCTCAGAGATATTAACAAATTTGGGGGGGGAGTCATTTCTTTATTTAGAGAGAAAACAGGCTTGTGTCAGGATTTTATGAAATTAAGTGGACTGTTCATCCTAATATGAAAGAATATGTAACAACATATATTGGTGAATAGATCTGATTATTAAAGCACAATTTATATATGGTGAATACATGGGTCTTAAGCTTATAGTTCGAGGAGTTTCAGGAAACGCACATACCAATATACTGCATGCCCCCATTAAGATGCAAAATAATTTCTTCACTTCCAAGGAACCCTTATGACTCTTCGAAATCAAATCTCAACCCCACCCCACCCCTTGGGATTGTATATGCTATTAATGTGGTTGATCACTTTGACTGGTTTTTGAAACTTAAACTATGCCAGGATGAAACCTATTTAGTCTGAATGTATTATTCTTTCTCATTTTTATTACTGAATTTGATTTCTCAATATTTTGTTTGGAATATTTGAACCTATTTTCTTGAGGGATATTGGCCTATGATTTTATTTTCTTGCAGTGTGTTATCTGTCTTTGGTGCTATGGATGTCTTGGTCTCATAGAATGAGTTGGGGGATCTTTCCATCCTCTGTTTCCTGAGTGAAATTTATACTATTTCTTTCATAATTGGTGATAGAATCTACCAATAAGACCATTTCCACATGGAGATTTCTTCTGGAGAAGCTTATTTTCATATTTCATATTTCATATTTCTTTGTCAGTTTGCACCTCCTGTGTTTTCAAAGGAGTTGGTCTCTTACATCAGGTCATAGAATTCATTGGCAGGAGTTTGGTCATAATACACACTTATGGTTTTTAATGTCCTTAGACAGAAACCATTTTTCCTTTATCATTACTGATATTGCTAATAAGTTTTTATTGATCAATTTCTCTGGGGACATACATATATATTTATAAACACACATACATATATATATATATATATATTTGGCTAGTTTTCTATTTTCATTTTATCAATGTATTCGCTATTTTTTTCATTTCCTCTATCTAAACATTTTGGGTTTATTTGTCCTTCTTAGCATTTTAAGTTGTAAGTTTATATCATTTGTCTGACCTCTTTGTTATTTTCTAATATAAACATTCAAAGTTACAAGTTACTCTTTTAAGTGCTTCTTGAGCTATGGATTGCACAAATTTTGATATTTTGCATCTTCATTATAGCTCAGTTAAAAATAATTTCTGACTTTCCTTGCAATTTCTTCTTCATCTTATGAACTATTTGGAAGTATGTTGTATATAAGTACATAGTTTAGGGGGATTTTCCAGATATCATTTTGTTATTGGTTTTTAATTTAATTCTTTTTTTATTTTTTTGTCAGAGAACATATATTGCATGGTTTCAATTTTTAACTTGTATTGAGAACTGTTTTATGGTCCAATACATATTTTCTTTACTATTCTATGTGTATTTGAAAATGATATGGATTTGGCTATTGTGGAATATAAGTTTCTATAAATATCAGTTATACCATTTTGTTTAATAATTTTAAATTGATATTTTTATGATTTTGTTATCTACTGGAGATAAAAATCTCCAAATATTATCATAAAATTTTCTATTTCTTCTTTTACTTCTGTCAGTGGATTGCTTCATGCATTTTCCTAGCTTTATTGAGATATACCTGCCATATGACATTGGTGTAGTTTCAGGGGTACATGTGATTTGTAGATACATATGTATGTATACATGTGAAATGCTTATCACAATAAAGAGAGTTAATACATCCCTCACCTCACATGATTCTTAATTAGTTATGGTTAATGTTATGGTAGTTTCTGTATTATTAAGCTTTGTTATTTTTTAAGGGTTTATGTTATTTATTTAATTAATTTATTTATTTAAGAAACAGAGAGAAAGTGCTCAAGGGAGGAGGGAGAGGTATAAGCAGAATCTACACTGAGTGTAGCTTGATCCCACGACCTTGAGATCATGTCCTGAGCCGAAATGAGGAGTCAGTGGCTTAACTGACTAAGCTACCCAGGTGCCCCCAGTTTTGTTACTGAGTGTCTATTTCAGACTGCTGGGTCTTCTTGATGAACTCTTCCTTCCATCATTATGAAATGGCCATCTTTATCTCAGGTAACACTCCTCATCTTGAAATTTATTTTGTCCAGAATCAATACAGTATATTAATTAGTCTTAGAGTTTGCAATTTGTATAAATTCTAATCATTTATTCCCTGGTTCTTTATATTTAAAACATATCTCTTATAAAAGACAAATAGTAGGTTTTATTTTTTGTCCAGTCTGACAGACTCTGCTTTCAATTGGAGTACTTAGTCAATTTATATATTTATATAAATTGTCAATTTGTATATAATATATTGATGTGGTTGGTTTAAGCTTAACATTATTATTTGTTATCAATTTATTTAATTTGCTTTTTTCTTTCCTTTCCTGCCTTGTTTTGGGTGAATCAAATTTTATCTACCTATCTATCTATCCATCTACCTATCTAGTATTCCTTTTTATCTTCTCCCTTTTTTTATGAACACTGATTTTATAGTTTCCTTTATTTAATGGACACTGTGTGGGTTACAACAGACATTCTTAGCTTACCATCGTCTGCGATGAATTAATATGCCACTTCGGGTATGATATAAGGCCCTTACAGAAGTACACAGTCATTTGAAACATTTCATTTATAACATTTGTTAACAGCCATTTGCATACTTCTTGTCCTTTGTTCTGTTGTTCTCATGTATTTATTTCTACTTCTGTAACAAATATTATAATGCCTCCTTCCCATTTTTTGTTTTTAAAGAATTAATTGTCTCTTAAAGAAATTGAGAAAGAGGAAATATATTATAATTTCACACATCCCATTCCCAGTGCTCTACATACCACTGTATGGGTCCAAGTTTCCAGTGGGCATCAATTCTGTTCAGCCTAAAGGACTCTTTGAGGTTCTAAGACACTGAAAACTAAAAGGAAACCAAAAACCTCTCTTCTCAATTTCTACTTGTTTGTTCAGTTTCAAGGATTATTAGAAACCCTAAGGATAACCTTAACTAAGATTTTAGTTGGGTCATTTTCAGTCATCTGGGTCATTTTCAGCAATTAACGGCATGTAATTATTGAGGCTTATGGTCGCACTAGCACACGGTGCAATCAAAACTAGTTTCCTGACTAAAAAAACTAAAAGTATGACAAACTGCTTATAGAAACAGAAGCATTATTAGGGAATACATTTATTTTTAAGACTCCACTTAAACTTAAATTTTACAAAGATGGTTACTATTTTTTTATCCTTAATGTGTGTGATTGGTTCTATGCTAAAAATGTTAGCTATTTTTCTTTTATTCTGAACAATATATATTATTACCATCACTTTTTAAATGAAGAAACTTCAGGTCAAAGAATTTAAGACTCCAAGTCTTACAGCTTGAAAAGGTCATGCCAGAATTTGAGTACAAGAATTTACACAAAGTCAATTCATTTTATTGTGTCCACAAAGTATTAGCAAGAAATTTCTCCAGTAGAAAGTTTATTGAGAAAACATTTTATAATTCACATGTGATTCACTGTGCTAATGACTTAGAGTTAAAAGACCAGGATTTAAATGCCCTCAGGCAAGTTATTGAGTTTTCTGAGTCAGAGTTTCCTTAGAGCCACTGAGAATACCAAGTAGCTAGAATAGGATGAATGTTCCATATTTTTATTTTTTAATGAATACAACTATAAATAAGTGTAACCTTTCCACAATTGGTAATTATGTAAATGTAAGGGTTCAGTTGGGATGACAAGAGAGCAAGATATCCTGAATTATTGCTTTTAAAAAATGATTTTTTAAAAATTCTTATTTATTTGAAGTAGATTCCAATAAATTACAGAGACAAGGAGTTTTTTAAGCCTATATTAATACAAAAGTTTCAATCATTGTATCAGTTCTTTTGCTTAAAATAAATGTCATTTGGTCTTTTAGAATAGGTGATCCGTCTAAAGTGATGTTTACTACATACAATTATTTGTCCATATTGTGCTCTCTGATTCCATAAAACACGTAGAGATTCACCAGTTTCTGAAATGAGATTATCTTTTTTCATTTTTTCTTTTTTTAAGAATCAAAGAGGCTTTAGTCAAATATAAAATTTGAGACATTAAAAGTCAGAAGCAAGATAGCTTTGGAACAGAATGATGTGGTAATTAAGAGAATGATATTTGAATGGAAATGATTTTGAATGATATTTCAATGGAAAAATTCATCTGAATTCGAGACTCCAACACATGATGTATGATCTTGAGCAGATTAGTTGACATTTGTTTGCCTCAGTTTCTTGATCTGTGAAATTAAGATAATGAGAATACCCCTGTTCTACTCTTACTATAAGAATTAAAGGGGATAAGGCATGTATTGCCTTATCAATCATACAGTCTTAAATAGATTATAGATTAAATAAATGAATAATAGAGGTGGTATATTTATACTCACTACTTTGATCCAAGTCTTAGGTCTGCCACATATTCTTCGTGTGGCACTGGGTGAGTTATTTAATGCAGCTGTGTCTTCTCATCTGTAAACTAGAAATATGATTCATAATTGCATCATCGGGTACAGCTCTTTAAATGAGATGATCATAAAGCTAACATTATCTGAAAATCCCCAGTATGTGAGACAATGTTGTCATCTCTACACAATTCATGTTGTGTTTTAGAGGTAGTAAAGTGTGTGGGGCGCCTGGGTGGCTCAGTCATTGGGCATCTGCCTTTGGCATAGGTCATGATTCCAGGGTCCTGGCTTAGTGGGAAGCCTGCTTAGTGGGAAGCCTGCTTCTCTCCCTCTCCCACTTCACCTGCTTGTGCTCCCCCTCTCGCTGTGTCTCTCTCCATCAAATAAATAAAATTTAAAAAAAAATAGAAGAAGAAGTAGTAAAATGTGGGGTGAAGAGCGCCAGTCTGGACCCCCTGTCCAGGTTCATATCAGGGTTCTGCCACTCATAACTATCAACATCAGCAAGTTGTTTAACCTGTCTGTGCAGCACTGTCTTACATAGGAAAGAGAGGTAACAATGTCTCACCAGTACTAAGTTACGAATGGGGTTGCCGTGAGGATTGGCAAACGGCAAGTACGCGGCTCCTCTTACTCGCTATAATCATTCATACTAGAGTATATACACTTGTGCTCTGAGCTTGGAAATTAGCGTTCATTTCATTCTCAGACTTCCGAAAAGCTGCTTGTTGAATATTAGACCTGCCATTTAGGCTTTTTGAACCTCATTACTCTCTTATGTCAAATGCAAATACTAAACCTACCCTGGCCATATGAACAGGTCTGAAAAGTATAAATGTCATTCAAAGGATCATAGCCTTAGACCCAGAAGGGCCCCGAAGATCTAACTGCCCAACCCTTTATTTTCTATCTTAGGAACCTCATGATCCCAGACTTGTCCTGGGCTTTGCCTGCATTACACGTAGGTACTAGCACTTCCCAAATGTGACATGAAGACTTATGTTGTCCCTTACTGATTTTTCTTTTCACCACATCGCCCACCATGGTCTTTGGATCTTAAAACAGGGGAACCAGTTGTCAAATTCTCTAACCAGAAACGTAAGGGCAAACTTGTTGTTGCAGAAGTTGGAAATCTTTTCGGCAGGGAGAGCAGGCTGGAATGAAAATAAATCTAATTGGGAAAGAAGTAGCAATCACTCATTTTGGCCTCCAGAGGGGGCATTTGGTATTTGATGAGTGACATATTGACATTGTTTTTGTCTGAGCTCACACAAAATTGCAAAGGGACCTTACTCATTCGATCACGCTATCAGATTAACCTTGTCTGAGGTTGGTATTCTGAGAGATGACCTCTATCCAACAGAAGAATGACATGGGCTGGAGGTGAGTGCTTGGCCACATTCCAGATGCCAGAGGCTACTTTTTGTCTTTCTTTCTCAGAGTTAAACTCTAGATTCAACTGTCATCTCTAATCAGTGTGACCTTGGGGAAGAAACGTAACCTTGCTGACACTCAGGCTTCTCATCTGTAAATTGGGGATGTTGCTGCCGGAATTAAATTAGGGTATCTATTTTGGTCACTTGCCCTGTGACTGGGTCTTTGAAAGGGCTCAGTTACGTGTAAGGTTAGGGTTACCCTACACTTAACTCCATTTTTCAGAGTTTCACACATACATGTTCCAGTAGTTCTTGGATTCCTCTGTTTAATTCAAGCATCCAAATGATTGGCTCACTTCTCAGACCACTTCTCTGCTCTGGAGAAAACCCTAGGAGAGGCTCACAACCAGGCAACCCAGCTGTTCTCCCAGAAGTGAAACAGCTCAAAATAGTATTTCTGCCAGCGTGAGACTCCCTGTGGGGTCACTGTGCGTCCTGGCGTCTTTGCTTACTTAGTGCTGATGGGTCATGTGTGACAACTGCCTCTCTCTGTTTTGCTGTCGAAGAAAGTAGTAGGTTTTATTGTCCTCCTCCCCACCACAGGGGCCGGCCAAGGAGGTGAAAATCGTGGCAATCTGCACCTGCTCTCGAATGCTGGAATGTCCCAGGCCTTTGCTTTAATGTATTCAGAATTAGGAGAGCCCATCACCTTAGCAGGTAGGCTATGCTATGAATTTTTACGAACTGGCACACCTCTCTCTTACTCCAGAGAACGCAGGAGAACAGACAGAAAGATCGCCTGTGGATGTCTACTCTTCAGGCACAGCACAGGTAATCTTGTGAAAATAGAGCCTCAGCCCTGCTTTTCTGGGGGGGGAGGGGGACAAGTGACAATCCCCATGTCTTACAGTTGGTTCCAGATCTGACACAAAACGTTCCCAAACAATCACTGAATAACCACCAATAAATAAAATGAGCAAAAAATTAGAGAAAGATGACTCAGTTAAGCATCTATTTTCTCCAAAGAAATAATTATATCATAAAATCACTGTTCAATGAAGGTATGATACCAAATGCACGAGTGAAAATGAGGACAGTTACTACAGAATTTTGTCAGGCGGCCAATGAATACAAATATTAGGTTATTTTTACATTCATTGTGATATAGGTTGGCTTCTTAAATTTGTTACCTTTGAGAAATTTAGTCATCGTAATTAAATATTCAGCTTCATACTTTACTTTTTTAATTATGTTTTATATCGTTTTTCTAAACAGCCTCACCAAACTTCTAGCACCTAAGAACCTGAGCTCTACTATTAGACTAGAAGTTTTGACATTCCATTTTTCTCAGCAGAAGGTGACTCAATTGTCATACATTTTGTTATATATCCGCTAAATATATTCACATGGAGACAACAATGGCCAGTGAATGTCTTAATATAAAGTGAAGGAAAGAAGAACATTAATAACCAGGCTTAACCCAGAAGAATCAATCACATGCTGCAGGCCATTATGGGTAAAGAATGTGATACAGATATCTGGAAAAATGACCCTTCTCTGTTTCCATTGAATAATTAACACAGTCTGTGTGGGTAGTTTGCAGTGGCCGCTAGTTCTTTTCGCTTCTCCAGTGTCCTTCCATCTGTCCCGTGATTCACACAGCTACCAGAACCTTCTTTCTAACGTGTAGGTCTGCCATATTCTTCACATCTTACTAAGGCCTCTGCACTGGTACCTGTAATACCTTTGCCTTTTGTCCAGATGATTAAAAGGCACATCTCCAGGGAAAAAAAAGCCCACAGGCACATGGCTTAGTGAACACATGGAAACTTTGTACAAAAAGAAAGAAAGGAAAGAAGGAAAGAAAGAAAGAAAAAAAGAAAGAAAAAAAGAAAAAGAAAAAAAAAAGAAAAGAAAGAAATTGCCATAAGTGCCAGAGGTACAGAAAGCACAGCTTGGCTTACGGAGCTCAGATGAAATTAGATTCTCAGCTGCCCCTTCATGCTCATGATTCGTGTATTTAACATCCCAAAGAGGTGTTAGAGACTCATTTCTCCCGCCTTGCTTGCAGGTGGATGCCAAGTTCCCAGACATATTACATAAGACCTTTTACCACCCGCCAGTCTCTCTTTTATACCCTGAAGCCTAGTCACACAAAATTAACTGCTGGCTTTCCACTGAACTTGGATTTCTCCTTATTTCTTTGCTGTGGTGCCATATTTCGAAGCTTGTTTTTACAGATCCTCAAACCATTCTCTGCTGAGTAATTTCCAACCAGTTTTGAGACTCAGGTAAGGATCTCACCCTTTGGGAAATTTTCATCACCCCCGTGTCTCCATGGGACATCTTCATCTCCATGTCAATGGCATGCTAAATTCAGCCATGTTGTACTTAAAATACTGTATCATAATTTGGGGTAGACTTATTTATTTCTTACACCAATGTCAGATGTGAGGCCAGGGATTTTATTTTTGAACTCTGTATCTTCAGTTTCTCCTAAAGTACCTGAAATATCTTCATTTTGATCACTATGATGACCATCCTCATCACTGTAATTTAGTGCAGACATATACAGTGACTCTCTTACTCATGTAAGGCAGGGGCACTGGTACATTTTCTTATTTAATGCAGATTTTCCACCATAGTAGCTCCAAACACCACTCCATAATTTATCTAGACTTTAAGTAGAATATTGTTAATTGATAGAAGTAATTTTGGTGCTTTTTAATTTGGCAAATCTCTAGTGAGCAGTAAAATCACTGGAGAGCATAAAATATGCAGACCCTTTTAATTTAACAGTAACTTCAGAGCTAATTTAAATGTGGAGCTTCAGGGATTAGAGCCTACTGAGCTTTGGGTGTGTTATAGCTCATTCCATCATATTACATGACCTCATGAGGCACACTGATTCTCTTATTAAAGGACAGGGTGATGCCTCGTAATGCTCTTAGAGCCTAACACCATTTTGTGGGTTCTCATTGCCCATACCGAGGTCCTCAAACAGGGTATGCATCCCCCTGGGATGGGCGTGTGTTGGAAGAATAACAACCTGGGCACTGCTAAACAGGCTGAATGCCTGGGGTATCAATTCTGCCTAAAGATTTGGGATGGGGCGCCTGCGTGGTTTAGTCGGTTGAGTGTCCGATCTTGATTTCAGCTCAGGTCATGATCTCACAGCCGTGGAACTGAACCCCACATTGGACCCTGTGCTGAGCACGGAGTCTGCTTCAGATTCTCTCTCTCTCTCTCTCAAATAAGCAAATAAAATCTTTAAAAAATTTTGGAAGAAATAGGTCATATCAAAGTGATCACCAGTATATGATTGGTCACAATATATACTCAAATATTAAAAGATGAAACACCACAGGTCAAAGACGTTTTCGATCTATGTCAGGCTGCCTTATGCTGGGCTCCCAGATTCCCACATGCTCCCTTTTCTCTGTCTATAGGATCACATCCGTGGAAAATAAAGAATCGTGCATACCTATCACTTAAGATCCCAACCGCTCACCACAGGATACAAAATCCTTCAAGATCTGTCCTCTGACCACTTTTCTAGCTTCAACTTCTGCCACTCGTGTGTTCATACACTGTGCTTGCTAGCCTCCGGGACGTAGCCGAGGCACTCCCAGAACAGATTCCTTGCATCCACCTTCTTAAAATAATCCAGCCAAATGCACACGTGGCTTTTTATAATGATGCCCTCGGGTCTTTCCCTGCGTGTCCAGGATGGCTGACTCGGTCTTCCGAAGGCTGTAGCCGCTTGCCTTCATGGGGAAAACAGTCACCTCCATAAAACTCCATCCTCACTGTGGGAAACTATTTCCCCAGTTTCAGACCTACTATACTGTAGGTGTATCAAATTCCCGAGAGTCTTGGAAACCCTTCCTAATGTTTCCCGCCTTTGTGGTTCCTTCCCTGGCCTTCACGTCCCTGAATGTCCTGGGAATTCCTCCCCCAGTCCACCCTTTCCACCTGACACCTGATACCCCTACTCGTGAGAGGCGTGATTTCACGTGTCGGCTCCAGCCTCAGTAATCCTGGAACCTAAGCTCGATACCACAGTAGACACAGCTCAGCCTTGCAAGGTGGTTCCTTCCCCATGCCTCTCCCTCAGTAGGCTGAGTCAGTAGAGAACAGGGAGAGTATAATATTATTATTTCGTGCCTTCAGGGACTAGGATACTGTTAGACACACAAATAGGTACACATGAACTTACTGAGTGAGGAAAGTATCCGTGATTGGGTAAGGTAAGGATAACAAAAATATATACCGAACAGAATGTAAATCATCATTGCTTATACTAGCAGGATGTACTTTTTTTAATAGATGTTGCCCCTTCTAAAATGCACTTCACTACCTCTCTCTTGTGTTCAGGATGAAGTCTGAACCCTTTACAAGAGACACCCTCAACATGGCTGTGAATTCCTACTTTCCAAGAACTGGTTTCCTCTTGCTTCAACAATCTCAGATCTTGCCTGTTGAGTTTCACGCTTTGATAAGATTCCCTACTTGTCATTTTAATTCCTCCTGAATGTCATTTCCTTAGGGCTTCTCAGTCGTTTTTACACAGGCTGCCCTGCCTTCTGGAAGTGTGCTTGTTCCTCTTGCAAAGCTAAATGCTACTCATTCATAGAGGTCCAGACGACAGGTGAAACTCTCTGGGAAATATTCCCTGACTGTCCTTCCATGTTGCATTACGTGTCCAGCTGGTGTTCTGTGGACTCTATAGCACTTGTCACATGGCATTACAGTAATGAATTTACTTTCATGAACTCTCCCATGATAGGCCAGTAATGTGTACAAGTAGTACATGGGAATGAGTTAATCATTCATGTTGCTTTAATCAAGTGTAATTTATATACAAGATTGACCAATTTTAGTGTACACTTCTATAAGTTTTTACAAATGTATGCAATAGCTTAGCCATCACCACAATCATGATACAGATCATCCCATTACTTTAAAAAGTTCCCAGCAAATAGTTGTTTGTTTCTATCTATATAATGTTGACTTTTCTAGAATTTTGTATACATGGAATCATACAATACATCCTTTTTTGTTTTGTTTCTGGCTTCTTCCATTGCATTTTTTCATAATGTTTATGAGATTCACCCGTGTGGTTACATGTTTTAGGAATTGGTTTTACTCTATGACTGAGTAGTATCCCATGGTCTGGATGTATCACAATCTCTTTATCCAATCACCAGCTAACAGACATTTGGATTGTTTGCCATCTTGACACTTGTGAATAAAGCTGCTATGATCATTTGAGTGTAAGTCTTTGTGTGAACACATACTTCTCATTATCTTGAGTACCTAAAAGAATTGAGGAATCACGTGGTAAATGTATATTTAGCTCTACAGACATTGCCAAACTATTTTCTGAAGAAATATACCATTTTGCATTCCCACCTTCAACATAGTAAGAGTTAAAACTAATCAGCATTCTTACCAATGCTATAACTAATAATCTTATTTAGTTTTAGCCATTCTAGGAGTACTAGTATTTCACTGCAATTTTAATTATATTTTCCCAATGAATAACGACATCAAGTATTTTGATTTGCATATTTACCACTTGTGCATTTTCTTTAGTGAAATGTCTGTTCAAATCTCTTGACCATTTTTTAAAGACTGGAATTTGTTATTATTAATGAATTGTGAGAGTTTATTACATAGTCTGTGAAAAGCTTTTATCAGACAAATGTTTTTACAAATACTTTCTCTCAGTCATTGTATTCATTTTTTCCACAGTATCTTTTTTTTTTTTTCTAAAGATTTTACTTATTTGACAGAGAGAGTGAGAGAGCACAAACCGGGGATACAAGAGAGGGACAGGGAGAAGCAGGCTCCCCGCTGAGCAGGGAGCCTGATGTGGGGCTTGATCCTAGGACTCTGAGATCATGACCAGAACCGAAGGCAGATGCTCAACTGACTGAACCACCCAGACGTGTCTCCTCAGTATCTTTTGAAGAATAAACACTTTTAATGTTGATAAAGTCAGCAGTGGCTACATTATTTTTGCTTTGGTTTTCTTTTCCCCAGGACAGAGGGAGTTGTTTGGTACATAGTAGATGTGCTATAAAATGATCCAAATGCTTTGTAAACCAGACATGGTGGAAAATCCATGACACATCCACCCTCACCCGTGCTCATCTGTGAATGAACTACTGATTTGCCTTTCTAAAAGTTGGACCACAGTGTGCCTTTCTATGGGAATAAACTGAATTTTCTTCTCTGGAGAATTTTCTCATCTGTCCCTTTGAGACATCACAGTTTCACACCATAAAACATTGGCTGACACAATTCTGGCCTGGAAAACATTTTTAAATGTGTGAAGAGCTACTGCCTGCAGCCATAGGACAGATTCCGTGTGCTCCCAGAAGTCATTTGATTCTGAACAAGATTAATTTTCTGTGAGACTTTCAGGATGAGTTAGCACCAAAGAATATTTCCTAATAAGTGAACTAGACAACAAGATCACTTAGCGTGGCATACAAGTCTGTAAAAGGGCTCAACTTTGCTCATCTCCTTGATTGCATCTGGGATCACAGTCAGCCCCACATACAATACTGTGGTTACCCCGGCTTCTCCCAGCTTATCCAAGGGTCCACACTCCTGGAATTTTGCACTTATCTTTGGAAAGATAAAATTAACCTTACTTCATTCTCCTACTCTGACTAATTCTGATTAGTCACAGGATGCATGGATTTAAAATAGCCATCCCAGCTAAATTAAGTCTTTCTTACATATTTTCTCATAATCCATTATAGTTCCCCATAGCTTTTGTGAAGTGTACAGTTATATAGTTGTGCACATTGTAAAGACAGTGAAGGTGGAGACATGTCTGTTTGCTTACCCTCATCTCCACAACCTAGCTCAGCGCTTGGAACATGTTGATAATCAAGAAATGTATATCACGTGTGATACGTACATGTATGTATATGTGTAGCAATAGAATCTTTTATATATATGACATAAAGGGAAAAGAGTACAAGTATGTTTTATTTCACATTTAAAATCAAATATAAAATTTTGGAGAATACCTCGTAGAGATAGTGGTTGGCTTTTGGGAAAAAATCAACAAAAAGCACTACAATTAGACTCTCTGGCCATTGTTCATTATCAAGCCAAATTTGTCTCTTGAGGCCCCCCCATTGATACAACTTCGACCTGAGGGCTGTAGATGTTATTTATTTGCATTATTTTCTACATCAGGAAGATGGTACAAAGGGCAATGAGAGATTTGCTTAGATGAGTGGAAGAAATTCTCTACAGAGAGAACAGCCAAGGATCAAAGATAGGAAAGTTTGTAGTGAAGGCAGAAAATGTGAGAGATGGAGTATAGATACTGAAGTGATAGACTGAGTGATTGATGAGAGCAATTGAAGACTGGATTAAACATGGAAATCTCCATAGATAATCTTGTGGAAGAACACTGGTTGACACTGAAACACATTTTCCATATATACTTCTTAAAAGAGGCTCCGAATTCCACTTCCAGAAAGGAGGTCCAAAAATGGTTGAAGTGGCTCTATCTTTGTGGTGTGTTTAGAGCTACAGGTTATGTCTGAAGTTCAAGCATATATCTAAAAATGTATCATCGATATATAGCATTTCCTGTATATGATTTGCCTAATTTCAAATAGAAGTCATCTTCTGACCTCCTGAGGTGAGCAGGTTGACATTCTCATGAAGATTGTCGGTTTTGTTTTTTTTTTTTAATTACCTGTTCCTTTCATCTCCTCATTGTATTTATATCCAGATCCCATATGGAAAAGGCACTCATCTGAGAAAAGTGCAATGAGTAATGTGGAGATTCATGCGAAGGTGTTTAAAGGTAGGACATGTCTATATAAATTTGTTAGTATGGAGTTTGGTTTTGTACAATTTACACTTGTTTCTTTTCTCTTTCGATTTTTTTTTAAGATCTTTATTTATTTGTCAGAGAGAGACAGTGAGAGAGGTAACACAAGCAGGGGGACTGGGAGAGGGAGAAGCAGGCTCCCCGAAGAGCAGGGAGCCTGGGGTCATGACCTGAGAAGAAGGCAGACACTTAAGGATTGAGCCACAAAGGCACCTTTCTTTTCTCTTTTGAATACAGAATTTACTTAGCCCTTTACAAAAGGATTATGTATAATTTTATTGAAGTAGTAGATCTTTGGCCAATGCCAATAATAGCAACTCACATTTATTAAATAACAATATTATGAATAATTACTTTATTTGGTGAACCTATTAAATCACAACCACCCAACCTGAGCCGGCACTTCCCTTTTTACTCTGCTGAATGAGAGCAAAGCTCAAGGTCAAATGACTAGTGTCCAGCTGAGGTGGGGTCCACATCTGAATCTGGCTGACTCTAGAGGCCATGCTCTTAGCCTGTATGTCTCAGTTTCCCAGATGTCATGTTGTCCAGACCTATACTTTTTTGCATGGGGAAGGGGATGGCTAGGGAAGGAGTGAATGACAAATATCAATGTCTTCATAGTGGCAGAAATAGAATTAGTGCCAGGCTCCTGAGTTCTGTTATCTTTCAACTACTTTTTTCTATTTACTTCAGATCACCAAAAAAAGTCAGAATTTCAGGGTGTCTTGAAAACTAAAAGTCACTCTTAATTTAACAAACACTTAACTCATGGTAATTATGTGCCAGTCCTCTGAACCCCTTGCATGGATTAACTCATGTAATCTCCACAACAACCATCTAGGTAGGGACTATTACCCATTCCATTTCACAGGAGAAGATCTGAGGCATGGATTGGCCAAACTGACTGTGTAAGAGCACCTAACTAGTGAGTAACAGGGTCAGGACTGAACCCAGACTGTTGGGTTCTAGTCTTTGCACCCTCGACTGCTTAGATAGGCTGCTTCTCTTCCAGCTACAGCTAACAGGTGACAGGGCTGCCATTTTCACACCAAAGTGTCAGGAGGAATGAGAGTCTGTCCAAATGTTTCTTTCCTGCAGATTTGCCATCTCTGAAATAATTCTGATGTAGAACAATTTTTCAGCCAGGAGGACAAAAATGAAAAGTGCTGCAGAAAAGGAAAACAAAACAAAACAAAACAAAAAAACACTATTTCTGCTATATTCTGGCATTGGTGACCTTCAGCAATTGACTTGGGAAAGCTCAGTTTCCACAGAAGCAAAGTCCCTGCTCTACTACAACCCAGTATTTATTTGGATGAACAGATGAAAACAATTTTAAGTGCCTGTGTATGTAAAATGCTTTAAATTAAAATTACAAATGTGAAAGAAAAGGGTGTCATTTTTGTTTAATAATTATAATAATTAAGCAGAATCAAGACCAATGTCAGTTTTAGACACTGCATACCTCTCTCAAAATAAAACAAAGTTATACCAGTATATTCAATTAAGTATTCATTAAATACATTTGTATTTTATGCCCATCCTTTCTTCAATGGATATTCTTTGAAGACTGAAAGCATAAGATGTTCACTTTTCAGGACCATTGTATGGTCATTTAACTCAGTGGGAACTCCAATACTGATGATTCAGGAAGAGAGGCCTTGAGGAGGTGGGGACTCCTCCGTCAAAGGGAAAGCCTTGTTTATTTTAACACTGTCCTTATGTGCTGAGTACAGTGTAGAACACGTGGTAGAGACTTGGTGGGTGCTTCTTGAACCAAATGGAAAATTTCATCCAAAACGTGCGGGTTTCCTCTGTGTGTTTACTATAAGACCATTTGACTAGCATTGGAGAGGAAACTGGACATTTATTTTAATACTGTGTCCCAATTCCTAGATATAAACTTGTGTTGATTACTACCGGAATTCAATCTCAGTGCGCATGCCTCCTGCTGTCCATACTGTTGGGACTACTGGATAGGACTTGAATTAGATGCGAAGGATGCCGCTCTGTACTTTACCAAGTCACTAGAGATGTAAAGAACAGTAGCCTGGAGTGACATGGGAAGACTTCTTATCATGCCTATCATGTATCTTACATTATTGGTATCTTTATTAAGTCAATTCCACCATGTTCTATAAGTTGCTGGAGTGGGGGTGGGGGGGTCATAGCTACACTTAAAATACTGATGTTTTTTTTTTTTAAAGATTTTATTTATTTATTTGACAGAGAGAGGTCACAGTAGACAGAGAGGCAGGCAGAGAGAGAGAGAGAGAGGGAAGCAGGCTCCCTGCTGAGCAGACAGCCCGATGCGGGACTCGATCCCAAGACCCTGAGATCATGACCTGAGCTGAAGGCAGCGGCTTAACCTGCTGAGCCACCCAGGTGCTCGAAATACTGATGGTTTTAACTGCCTGGATTTTGCACCTTCTTCATCCCTTTAGGCTTATTTTCCTAGCACTTTTGATATTTCATTGAAGTTTTACTAGTTTGCTTTGCCATAGAATAACTTTTGATTATAATAATACTTTGAGGAAATCATATAGATTATTTGGCCTGACTTCTCCATGTTAAAAATATGGAAAATGTGGTCATTTAGAATTTCCCAAATCATGTAGCTGAATGATGGTGAAACTGAAACTGAAGTTCATATTTCCTGGTTCCCAGTTCAGAGATCATTTTACTACAAATAACCTTATTTAGGATGAAATGTCCACGTTTTCATATACTGTAGAAATATCCCAAGCCTCTGCAACAGTTTATTGCAGAAATTAGCTTTCCCAACACACTCACACACACACTCACACAGAACTTTATACAACTCTAGTTCTGGAAGACATCTGTAAGCAAACATGTCAAGAACTGTACAAAGTAAATCAATTCTATTTCATTTCATCTGGACACAAAACAGTTTTTTATTGACTTTATATATGACAATAAAACTTTCTGATTCTATGGCCAGTTGAGATAAAATCTCTTTCCTGTATCACAGTTGGTAATGATAGATGCAGGTATCACCGTGAGGTTTGTGTCTCTGTGTCATGGTATCTTCTCAGCACTGACCCTCCTTTCTATGATTTCTCATATATCAGTGTGTTCTAGGGAAATACTAATTCCTGACTTACATTCCTTTTTCATATGAGCAAATATTAAAGAAATTGAAGCTATAGGAGTTGGCTTAGGGAGGGAAAATTCAGAAAGTCAACATTATTTTTTTCAATATCTGTATTAAATGGTTATAGAAGATAGATCCAGGAGCATAGTGTCTATTTTCAGGGAGATGAATTCTGTCTCACATTACAAAAGGATTTCTGTCAAAGCATCAGGGCGTTGGGATTGGCTGCTAAGACATGCGTTTCCTATTATCTCAGGCATTATGCCTTCATTCTGTGACTTATTTTTCCCATTTGTTTCCTTTCTCCTCTCCTATTTTTCTCTCTTCCACAGCATCTCTGTAATACCTCATGTGTGCTGAGCACAATGATTGTCATCAAGAATAAAGGCAAGAATAAGTCCACCCTTTTTAAGAATTCTCATTCTGTTGGTGGAGGCAGACTCACAGATAATTATAATATAGTGTGGAAACATGTAAAGATAAAGACAGAGAAATTCAAGGACACACAGAGGGCGAGACCTAAATCACACAAAGAGGTGGTAGAAAGCATTTTGTAGAATAAATAACTGGGGCACCTGGATGGCTCCTTTGCCTTCATAGTCTTTATTCATTTCGTCTTAGCTTTATTAATGATGTACTATATGTTGGCTAAATGAACATAAAAATTTAGAAATGAAAACATTAAAATGGATATATAACATTTTTGAAATTATTGGTCTTTTATGCCAGCACGATCACATGGATGATAAGCTATCCATATCATTGGAGTACCAGGAATCACCTTCCAAAATAGCTCCACAAACTGCAAACGGATCAGTGATACTCCACCATTACTGGTACAAATGTCAGAAGCAGTAAGCCTTCTGAAACTGACCGCATGTCCATTGCTTGTCTTTTCTGAATTTTCTTTTCCTTATGGGCAAAACGAGAATGGAATTACCTAACTCTTCGGATCAGAAGAAAATTCATCCAGATTTTGTTCTACCTACTGCCCCTCAGTGAATAATGATTGATTCCCCCCAATATTTTATGTGTATCCCCAAGGAGGGCATAATGGGATTTTGAAATATTAGAGGTTGAAATTTCCTGAGAGAGCATCTCCTGGCTCTTAATGAATTTTTTCATCTGCTCCTTTTTTATGTATTCCTGTAACAAACATAATTGGAAGCCACAGTGATGTGGAAGGCAGAGACACAGAAACAGACAAATATTATTCGGTCCAGGGGGTTCTGTAAGAGAACCAGGCATTGTATAGTAAGGAATGAGTGATTTCCTGAGCGAGCAGGTCAACTACCAGGATGAATGTCACCTTATGGACAGCAGAGGACGGCCAGCACCTCCATCAATGAGGACTCCAATGCAGGAGGAAGCTTAGTGGTGAGAATGTTGAGGTGTTGGGAATGGAAGCCAAGAGTAGAAGCTGGAGTAGCAGTTTCTCCCCTTCCTCTTGGAGGCCCGCTACTCTCTGCTGTTTGCCCAAATACCTGGATTTGCCCAGATACCCCCATTTGGGTCCTGGGTTTGCTTAAAGTCAAGTAGCAGTGCCACTGCAGAAAACTGAAGGATTCTGGATGAATGGCCAGGATTCCTGGGTTCTTGTCCTTGGTTAGCTGGGAAGTCACTCCTCCTACCTCTTTTTACAAAGTAGGATTTTTTTTAAATAAATAATTTGATGTTCATGCACTACTGTCTCCTAATTTCCACTCAAACAAAAAAATGAATGAACAAACTAAAGGAAGTCTGATGTTTGTTATTCTAGTTCATGTTAATATATACATCACCAGGTGCAACATACATTGATAATATCTTTTCTGTTGCTGGGGAATTTAATTACCAATGTTCCCCTAAGGCAGCATGGATTCTAAAGGGAAGGTGCCTGTGAGAGGCAACTGTGTGCCAAATGATATGATAAATGTGTTATATCCATCTCTCATTTCATTTTCATAATAAGTCTCTGTGGTACGTATTAAAATCTTCATTGTATAGATGTAGACAATAAATACCAGAGGTATTTGAAATTTTCCCAAGGTTAAAAGAATTACTAAAGAATGGAAGGGAGGTTTAAACCCTTACTTTAGTGACTCCAAAAGTCTCTTCTTTTCTCTTTCTTTTTTTTTTTTTCCCCTAAAAGACCCATCAAACCGAACCTGTCATAGTGGGTTGACTAGTTTCAAAATGAACACCATGGCCAGAATCCCAGCAAGATCCCTTCACTTAAAGGTGTCTCTTTAAACTTAAAAAGCTCACCTGAAACAAAAAAAAACCCACTAACATATGTTCTCTGAGACCCCTCGATTTCTCATAAAATATCAGGTGTCAGGAGGAGTTGAGCATGAGAGGAAGTCATCGCCACAAGCTGTCTGAAGAGCTGTAGCTCTCACTTAGCCACCTCTCAGGATAATGACGTTATGTGCCAGTCAAAGTTATAGCCAAGTGCTTAGCGGCTTTTCCTAAGTAGATTCTTACATGAGAAAAAAAGAAAGAACAAAAGAGAATTAGCCAAGCAGAGGGCATTCTAATTAGTGTTCCATGTCTCTCAACATTCACGTTAATCACTTTCTGAAACTGGATCACAGCACCTCAAAGACGACAATCTCCCCCTGTGTAGCAGTCACCTTCTACACACCTGGGTTTGGGAGATATTTTGGTGTTCTCCAATTATTTTCCTGTTAGTACTCAGGGATAGCAACATTAATCATTTTGAATATATCAGATGAGGTCAGGCGCTGTGTGCATACAGCGTAAAGAACACGTCACATGATGTCTCACTTCCAGGATCCCTGGTGTGGATGAAGAGCTCACCATTCAACCTCTCCCACCTGTAGATGAAAACACTGATGTCCTAATTGGACATCTGGTTCAACAAGATCTCACAGTGACTAAGGATACTTGATCTTCACGCCATCTGAGTGCTGGCGTGTGGACATGCGCATAGTTAGTCCCGGTGCTACCTTTTCCAGATGGATTAAGAATATCTTATTTCAAATGAGACAAGAACTCTTCCATTATAGTCCTTCTCAACCTGTGCTATCATTTCTTACTCCTTCTCTGCCTCCAGGGTACTTGTCTGAATGTGTATGTATATACATGGAGCCTTCATCCACAATGCCCTGGGGCCCTTTGCTTGCACAGTTTCCATACAATGTGATAATAGGACTATAGATGTAGTAAGAAGAGAAATGGGGTTAACACTCTAGAGACCCAGAGAAATATCCATAGAACAAAATAAAGTTTGAACTGAGCCTTGAGTAAGACTTGGTGAGGAAAAACACAAATGTCATCTCCAACAGAACTTCACATGTCAAGGTAGAAGATTTGAAAGAGCTGGCTTGATTTGGAAGACCAGAACCCTAGACACACATCAAGAAGTTGTATTTAAAGGTCCATATCATGGTGCCTGAATTTAAAAAAAAAAAATGTTTATGAGAAGGGATGAAGTGAGAAAGAGGAAGGTACAATAGAATATGAGAAGGAAATGAGGGTACTACATGAAAAAAAATCAATTTTCTCAGAATTTCCTGGGGGAAGGGAGTGCCCCAGAGTGGGTCAGTGAGTTAAGTGTCTGAGTCTTGCTGTCAGCTCAGCTCTCAATCTCACGGTCATGACTATAAGCCCTGCATTGGGCTCCACACTGGACATAGAGCCTCCTTAAAACAAAACAAAAAGCATTTCCTGGGGAACTCTCACGTTTTTATTAGGATTTATGAAAATGTTGATCTTTGCCTGGTTTCATAAAAGATTTTTATAAAGAATTTCAGTAGATGAGGGGGACAAAACCCTTCAATCTCTTATCTCAAAATGAAATCCATGTGCCTTCGTGGGGCATTCAAAGATGAGTGGCTGGTGCTTTCTCAGCTCTCACCCTTGTTCTTCCCACTTCAGTTCCCCATGCCCCTCTGCTGCAGCCTAACTGCACTGGAGGTCTCTACTAGATAACCATCATCTCTCAGATGGCTGTTTTCTTGCACTTACTGCTGCCTAACATGATCTTATCCAAACCCCTTTTCTTTGCTCAACTAAAATTCACCAATAGTTAGTCCAGGTGCTACTTCCTCAAGATGGATTAAGAATATCTTATTTATAATGACACAAGAACTCTTCCATTACAGTCCTTCTCAACGGGCGCTATCATTTCTTACTCCTCCTCTGCCTCCACATCAACGATCAAGTCATTCTTTAAGATCACTGACATCCTAGGTTTTGGCACCATTTCATCTGATGTACGCTCAGTGAAATTCTGCTGGAAACCAGTAAGAAAAATAAATGAATGCTAAACGAATGATGCCATGAAAGACAGGTCCACATCTTGAAAAGACCTGATTGTATAAAATTATGAACTGGATCCCAGAAACATATTAGAAATCAAATTGCTAAAACAAGCAACAAGAAAACATTGACTTCACATGAAATTTGTCAATTATATATCTTTTTCCCATGTCATTTAACAGTGAATGATACCTGAATGCCAGTCTCTTTAGTTAAGAGATTCTTAAGAAAAGGATCATATTTTCTTCTTCATAGCATTCCTCAGAGTTACACACAATAGTTTGTCAGTAGATGGGAGTGGGTAGGGAGAGGGACATGTCATTTTCTAAGTAATCAGGTATCTTGCTATTATTTTTTGAATCATTTTTTTGAATTATGGATATTATATATCCAATATTTTTCACTCTTTATATCATCAGATCATCATAAGTCTCTTAAGAAGTAGGTGTTATTTCTTCAGGCTGCAAATGAGTCAGTTAAGTTTCAGGGAGAATAAAGACTCTTTTCTAAAGTAGACTACACATGGCCGAATATGCTTTCTCCTTCCATCAAAAAGTTGAATCTATTTTCCCACTTCTTGAAAATGGGTTGAGTCTGTGACTTGCTTTATCTAACAGAAAGCAGCAGAGGGATGTTACATTACCTACAACCTTTGTGCCAACTCCAATTGCTCGGTGTGCATGCGTGAGTATACCTGGGATTCTCCAGTTCTAGTCTGAGTTCCTAGATGTTTGCAGTCTCGTGAGTGACTCCAGACAAGGTCAGGAGGTGAACTGCCCAACTGAGTTCAGCCCTAATGGCTAATCCCAATAAATATGACAAATAGATTGTTGTTTTAAGCCACCACATCTTGACGGTGGCTCTTTATGTCACGGGAGACAGTAACAGCTAGTATTTGGCAGAAATAATATAACTCTCCACTACCATAAGCTTCCTCACACATTAAGTCCCCTTGAATGTGTTTTACTTTTATGTATTTTTCTACTTATATTACAGTTTGCTTAAGGGAGTTTTGATATTACAAATAAAGGTTCCTCGATAACATGAACAGTGTTTAGCTTATGCATTGGTGCATCACTAAAATCAACTACAGTGTTTGGTCCTTATTACACAAAGTTTTTTTTTGAATTAAGAGTTGAAGGAATTCTATCTACAAAATTACGAAGCCCTTGAAAGAGTTTGATACGAAGCAGAAAAGGTATGATTTTGGAAATGTATTGAGGCAGCTATATAAAGGATGGTTTAAATTGGAGAAGAGGGATCAGGGACAGGTTTAAGTCTAGAGTAAATATGCCTTCAGTAATAACACCAGTACTGGGTCTCAGCACTTCTGAGGATATATAACACTGAGGTTGTACAATGTGCCTCAGAGAATTAGAGTTTGATTCTTTCTAATCCTAGGATCAATACCTGTAGCAGTCACAGAAAAATCAAATTCTTATCAAAACTGAAAAAAAAAAAAATCTTCAGATTCACAATGTAATGCATGTCTCCTTCCCCCAGGACATACCGAAGAGCAACTCACTCCTGAAGGTATTCGTATCCACACAAGACCCAACATCAGGACCTCCCTGGTTACTGAGGAGAGGGGTGCCCCAGTGAAAGTTCTCGGTGCTATGCTATTTCACATTGGGCTCCAAGTATCTAGGACATAGCTGATTAGCAAAAGATAAATTCACAGGTTAATTAGATTTTTTCACATGTGCATTGAAGGAGTTCCTTCCAGAGGCATGCATTGGCCAAGGGAAAAACACTTTCACAGTTGTTTAACTCCATGTTCCCAGGAATCTCATCGAAGAATGTGTATTCTGCCCCAGAGTTACATCTGGATTGGTCTTCATTTGATCCCTCTGACACGACAAATTCTCTACGGAACCCTTTCTCCAGCGTGAAATTCCCTTCTTTCTTGTCATCTCATGAATGGGACTTCTCATTGTCAAAGTTGAGGCAAAAATCATCACCCCTTTGAAGAGCTCTTCTCATCCAGTCAATCTGAAGTAGGTTCCTCAGCATGGTCTGATCATTTTAAAGTTACCTCATATTACTGTCCACATGGTAGAGAACATAAGCTTACCTTGATTTTTTTATTTTTTGATTTCCTCATTTTCTTCTACAATGCCACTGGAATCATACCAGAGTAGAAGCCATCTTCCTCACATTTACCACTGTATCTTTAGTGATAAGGGTGGTGGTTATCACACTGAGAACATTCAATAAATATTTGATGGATGAATGGACAAGTGAGAAAACTGAGGATTAGGGAGAAAAGTCAATTCACACAGTCAAGGAGTGACCCAAACGGGGTTTTCTGAGGCCGATTCACACAGTCAAGGAGTGACCCAAACGGGGCTTTCCGAGGCAGAGTCCCACGTGCATGAGGACTAGCCTTTACGAAACCGTGCAATCGGTAGATTGTGCAATTAGAGTTGGCAGATCATTTTATACAATATATGATATGTAATCGTGAAAACATCAATACACAAGTATACATACACAAACATATTATACATACATGTAAATATATATGATATATATGCACTTACAAGTGATGCCTAGGTCTAGTCTTTTTTTTTTTTAATTTTTATTTATTTATTTATTTTGTACCATTTGACCACCTTCACCGTTTCCCCCACCCTCCACCCCACACCTTGGGCAGTCACCAATCTGCTCTCTGCATCTATGGGTATGTTTGTTTGTTTGTTGTTTCAATTCCACATATAAGCGAGAAGATGCAATATTTGTCTTTCTCTGAATGACTTATCTCACTTAGCATAATGCCTTCAAGGCTTATCCATGTTGTCACAAATGGCAGGATTTCCTTCTTTATAGCTGAATGATAATTCATTACGTGTGTGTGTGTGTGTGTGTGCATACACATATACCACCTTTCCTTTATCCTTCCCCATCAGAAGACATATAGGTTATTTCCATTCCTTGGTTGTTGTAAATAATGCTGCAATGGTTGCAGGGGTGTGTATGTCTCTTCAAGATAGTGCTTTAGTTTCCTTCAGATAATACACCTAGAAGTGGGATTGCCAGATCTTAGGGTGGTTCTACTTTGCCTATTACTGTCCATAGAGGCTGAACCAATTTATATTCCCATTGACTGTGTTACGAGGTTTCCCTTTTCTCCACATGCTGGCCAACACTTGTTGTCTTTTGTCCTCTTGATGTCAGCATTCCAGCTGGCATGAGGTCATACCTTCGTATGGTCCTGATGTGCATTTCCCTGAAGATTAGTTATGATGAGCACCTTCTCATGTACTTATCGGCTATCCATATGTCTCCTTTAGAAAAACGTCTATTCATGGGGCTCTTGGGTGGCACAGTTAGTTAAACCTCTGATTCTTGGTTTTGGCTCAGATCATGATCTCAGGGTCCTGGGATCAGGCCCCACACTCAGCACAGAGTCTGCTTGTCCCTCTCCCCCACCATTGTTCCTCTTCCTGTTTGTGTTCTTGTAACTAAGCAAATAAAATCTTTTAAAAAATGCCATTCAATTCCTATGTGCAGATTTTAATCAGGTTGTTTTAAACATATTGCCTTTTTGTTATTGAGTTATATGAGATCTTCATATATTTGGATATATGTATTTATATACCACTCATATGTATGTATATATAATTTTACATATTTATATAAAATATATATTCATACACATATATGTAAATATATGTTTATGTTTACAAAAAATGTCTACATCAAGTCTTAACCCCGTGAAGATCAGGTCTCAGGCTTAGTTCCCCACTTCAAATACTCATTTTCCTGACACTCTTTGGTTTTGTGATTTTAAGCAAAGGACCAGGAAAGCTACCTCTGAATTATGAAGTTTAAGAATGGTGAAAAACGGGTATCTTAAAATAAAGTGAGAGTGGCTAATGTGTGACCCAGGCTCTCTGTCTCCGGCATCGCCTCTGACTTGCTTGCTTCTCATCTTCCACCTCCTGTCACCCTGTCTGTGAGTGTTGCATTTTGTGGTTTGTGATTTTTTTTTTTAAATATCTCTGTGATAGATGAAAGTCTATGCACTGAAGAATGCTGTCAGTTTCCAGCTATTTGTCACCAAACCCTGGCTCTCATCTCTGCCTAGTTGCTGGCTCTGAGTCATGTCTCTGCTCCTGACAAGATGTCAGTGTTATTTGTCACCAGTGAAAATTTATTCCATGTTATATTGCCACTTGCTGGCCATGGGTCAGTAGCCCTGGAGACGCAGCAGTCTTGAATGATTCTTTTTTTTTTTTTTTAAGATTTTATTTATTTATTTATTTGTCAGAGAGAGAGAGAGAGCACATGCAAGCGGGCAGAGGCAGACAGAGAAGCAGGCTTCTCGCCCAGCAAGAATCCCGATGCAGGACTTGATCCCAGGACCCTGGGGATCATGACCTGAGCAGAAGGCAGCAGCTTAACCGACTGAGCCACCCAGGCGTCCCGAGAGCCTTGAATGATTCTTTCACATGTTTGCCTCCGGACAGCCCTCTCAGCTTGGCTCCACCCACCAGGTGAAAGTAGAATGTCTGTTACATGCAAATGTTCAGCATATCACAACTGGTGACATGACTCAATTTGCCGATGTCCTTTTCAAGAAATCCTATCTACCTCTTCCCCAGTACTGTTTGTAACCCCAGAAGACCTAAATGGTATGTCATTCAATTAAATTCTTATGACATAGAATTTGCAGTTTAAGAATTCTCAGCTCCAGAAGACGTATGTTGCTTCAAGGATTCGGTAAATGAGTGGGAAATATGCAATAAGAGTCAGTCCATCAAGAGATTTCTGTGGGAGACTGAAGTGAACCTTCTAGGAAAAAATCTCACTCCCAAAGCATGAGAGGACTTACCCCAAAGACAATGAATGAGAAAAAGTGATTTTGAGTCTGCCAGTTGTGAGCTTCCTTAAGTCCCAGCCTGGCTACAACGACGGACACCAAAAACCCGAGATGAGCAGTCGATGAAAACAAAAGGGGAGGAAAAGTTCTTGTTGATAGTGACGAATACCATGGTGCTCACAAGCAAAATACTATGATGTTTATGATTTGCTTTTAAAATACTCAGGGGGTGGAAAAGTAGGGAGGAGATGAATAAAGCAAGATTGGCAGAATGTTGATGATGGTGGGTTGGTGGGATGGGGGTATGAGAATTACTTGTTGGTTTCTCTGTTTTGTGTTTAGGTCTTTAGTGTACTAAACAGTGTAGTCTAAGTTTAGGAACCAGGTAGGTGCACGAGGTAAATTCAGGAAAGGCAAAGGGATTTAGGTAGGGCTTCTCCAAGAGATAAAAACCTTTATCCAGAAATGGAACAAAGCTAGAGACACCACAAAACAAGCAGAAAGAGCAATGCTTAAGGGGAAGCGAGAAGGAATTCTGATGAGTGGTTGGGCTCCTTACTTTGATCTTCTTTCTGCCCCCTCAACTTAAGGATACTGCTTATGGTTTCTGGCACTAGTATCATTTTACGGAGGTGTCTTCCTAGTTATTTTTCTGACCCAATACGTCAGCAGATCCTGTTGTGTCCATATTGTCTATCAAGGTCCTCGGCACATTGTAGATAATCAATGAATACTTGTTGAATTTGTCAACTACTACCAACTAAGCTCAATCCACCCACAGAATAGGGCTTAGGGGGCTTAAAGGTAAGAAGGCGCGAAAGGAAGACTGGCGGTGCTTCCTGTCCCTGATGGCATTATTGGCAAGAAGGTTCGAAGGGGCATCCAAGAGGTTTTTAAGGCCAGTGCAACTTTGCAGGGCACTGTGTATGGTCCAGAGAGGCTGTGGACACATTCATTCATTCATTCATTCATTCATTTATAGGACAAATATTCATAAAATCTCTACTGTGTATTGGACACTGTCCTAAATTTGGGATTAGTACTGGATAATAAAATAGAGGCCATGTTTGTGCACTCAGTTTCACAGGGATAATATGCAGACAGTATGGAGAGAGCTAAAGCTCATAATCCATTTCTATTCGTTAGTAACAACCTGTGACCTGGGCTCTACAATTCACCATCTTTAAGTTCCAGTTTCCTGAAACTCCTGAAAATACCCTCCACAAAGTGGCTCTTACTAACTCATTTCAAGGATTTATTGTGTGCCCTCCCTGAACTCTGGCAGTAATAATCAGGCGCAGCACCCTGCTGTCCTGTACTACTCCTTTCCTACCTCATTCCAGCCCTTACCTGCCTTTCCGCTCCCATGAATCTCCAGAGCAGGAGCCACACCTTAGTCATGTTCGCATACTTGGCTTTGCAGTAGATAGAACACATGAGATATAATATGTCCTTTCAAAGAGCTCTAGAGAACCCAGCATCTTAAAAATCCTAATGCTTGCTTCAGAGCAACTGAGAAATAATGCCGAAAGACGTTAGTAGCAGCTGTTGTAGAAAGCCGATTAAACCAGCAGAGCGAAAAGAACAAATTATGATGACCTGTGGCCCCACACTGGTGCAAAACTGCGAAAGACAAACAAAGTCTCTTTTCACATTTGATTTCAAAATAGCCACCCCAAATGCAAGTCATTATGTCTCTATTAAACCCAGCAGTGCAACTCATTCTTTCAGGAATTGTGCATGAGCTGAGTTAATTTGAACCAGAATATATGGACACCAACACCGGCGCTGAACACTGAAATCGAGCAAACCCCACATCGCATCCTTACTATCTTCCTTTTCTCTGTGACTCATCACACGCTTCTTCCTCCTCTCCAACACATATTGATCTAATTACCAAATTCCATAGAATTGTTAACACCATCAATCTGTTCTCCGTTCTACCTAAATTTAGCAAATCCTTGTAAGCATATAATGAACATTCATTTAAATCCAAAAGGGGAAAAAATCTTCAAGATGAATTCATGAAGAATATCAAAAGATGAAAAGACGTACAGTAGACCTTTTTTTATTCCCCCTGGTTGACTCAAGCACAGGTTGGAACCGTGCAGGTTCATTTATAAGTAGATTTTTTTTATATATACATAAAGCCCTGTAAATGTATTTTCTCTATGAATTTTTTAGCAACATTTTCTTTTCTCTAGTACACTTGATTGCAAGAATATAGTATATAATACATATAATATGCAAAATATGCATTAATGTGTCTGTTTTGGGTAAGGTTTCAGTCAACAGTAGTTAAGTTTTGGGGAAGGCAAAAATTATATATGGGTTTTCAGCCGTGTAGGGCTCCATATCCCTAACCCCTTCTGGTCAACCGATGTGAGGTCTTGTCTAGCTCAGTGGCTAATGTCTACTAGTTAATCTCTTTGGATTTCAGTGTTCCAGCCTCAGATGAGGTCAAAATCACCCACACTGCCCTCTCATGGGGATTTAGGTTAAGCACAGAAAGTGCACTTCAGAATTTGGTCCACTAGAAACCATCATCCAAAGAGGACACGAAAGAGGCAGCTCCAGATCTGTAGCTGAATGATAAGCTATTGTTTCAACCGTTTCAGACACAGAAAATAAAATTGTCTGGGTGTTTAACTCTCCTAGGTATGTAGAACAAATTTTATAATTTATTTTTTTTAAGATTTTATTTATTTTTGAGGGAGAGTGAGCATGAGCAGGAGGAGGGACAGAGGGAGAAGCAGACTCCCTACTGAGCCCAGACCCCCACCCCGTGCAGGATTCAATCCCAGGCCCCTGGGATCATGATCTGAGCAGAAGACAGATGCTTCATTGACTGAGCCACCCAGGAACTGAACCAATTTTGTACTTAAGGCTACTCTCCTCCAAGTTATTTTCCTTATAAAACTGGAATAGTATTTAAAATGCTATGTCTTCAAAAACCTTGCTAGAGGAAAACATTCTTCTAGTGAACATTATCCCACTATCTTTCTTTTTCTTTTCCATCTTTTCCTCCCTTCCTTCCCTCCTCTCGTTCTTTCTCTCTCTTTCTTTCTTTCTCTCTAGAGCACTAGCAAGAGGCAGGGCAGAGGGCAGGGGAGAGAGAAGCCCAAGCAGGCTCCCCCCCACCCCGCAGCATAGAGCCTGATGCAGGATTCCGTGCCATGACCCTGAGACCGTGGCCTGGGCCAACACCGGGTGGGATGCTTAACCAACAGAGCCACCCAGGCGCCCCCCTTCCCCTTTCTTTATTTCCTTCTTTTTTCTCCTCTTCTTTCCCTTCTTCCCTCCCCCCTCCCCCCCTTCCAAGTATGTGGATATTTAATTTCAGTGAAATGTTCTCCACCTTTGTAATGTAGATGAATATACTTTCTTCACAATACTGACATGAGGATTAAAGTACTCAAAAGGTTGCAGCCCGATGCTTGGCATACAATATTTCCTTAATATGCCTTCCTTTTCTTCCTGCTCCCTCTTGGAAGATCGTCGCTTTCTTCCTCTCATTCGCTGCCTCCTCTCCTCCCTCTCCCCAGATAATCTCCTCGCGCTCCTTTTCCTAATTTGCCTCTGCTTCCTGAAAAGGACCTACTCAAGTATTGTCCACCAGCCAAACATTACTCAGTCACAACTGTGTAGTCTGCACCAAGGGCTTAGTGAACATACTAATATATATTTTACTGTTCGATATCATTCCTTTTTTAATTGTTATATTACCTAGTTATTACATACGAACCCTATATACAAGCCATGCTTAGAAAAATGGGTAAAGTGTAAAGAATGACACAGACATTCTGAGTATTCCAGACTTCCAAAATAGAGGAAAGAAAGTATTATACTGAACTCTGGAGCTCGATTGGGCCCTACCCGATGACCTCTGCTCTCATGTGCTGCTGTTTCCCTGCTATCTTCTATCTTCCTTGGAATATTTGCAAATGTGCAAAGCTTTTTCTTTAGTTGTTCGTGTTGTAGAATTCAATATAAAGGACGATAAACGTGTTTTCTTCTATAGCTTACTATTTTCCCTCAGCGTCCCGTCTGAGAACGGCCACGATGCTGCCTGCCGTGCACTCACTCTCGCTTACTCCCGCGTGGTGCTCCGCTGTGGGACTCTCCCCATTTATTTCCTCCAGCATCGACTCTTCTCACACTTGTGGGTTTGTTGTTTTGCTCTAGGCTCTAAGTATTTGTATGTGCATGTACTTAAATATATTTCCTGGGAGCACTAGGGCGAGAATATCTCTACATTTTTCAGCAGTGGAATTGCTGGGCACAGAATGCGCACCTTCTATGCTGGTAGATAACACAGACTTCCTTTGCAAAGTTTTTAAACCAATTTTCATTCCTATCAGCACTATAGGTTTTTTTTTGTTTTTGTTTTTGTTTTTCCTCTGCATCCTAATAGTCCCTCGCAATTATGGATTCTTGCCTATCAGAGGGGTGGGAAATTATGTCTCATTGTAGTTAAAAGATTACTAATGAGGTTGATCCTTTTACCCGCCCCCCACATGCTTACTGCCAGTTCTTTTTCTTTTTTCTTTTGTTTAGAAAGTCTGCTTATTTTTTTGTCCATTTTGAAAGTTACGAGGTTTGTCCTTGGGTATTCGAATTTTAGTAATTCTTTATGTATCCTGGATATTGACACTTTCCCATGGTATCCGTAACAAGTATCCTGTCATAGTCTCTGTTTTGTCTCAGTTTACGTCACTCAAATACCATATCAACCTTCAGGCTTCTCAATGTTTTAGAACCTGTTAGATCGGAACGCTCCCTCACAGGGGATGAGGTGTGAGCCCCTGACTTGCTGTGTTAAGGCTGGGTGGTGACCTAGTCCGAGCTGATACGGATTCCCTTCTTCCCGCACTGTCGTGGCCCTCTGCCTAACTGCAGGCTACACAAACTTGATCTAACAACCTAACTGCTAAGAAAAATCAGGAGTAAAACAAATGGGAAGAATAAAAAAGTGTAAAGGAAGGGTAGAGAGGAAGGCTTTGGGAGGTGCTGGTGTTTCCATCTTAAGCGGGGAATCCAGTCCAAGGGAAGTGGCCCCCCGGAGGGCTACATGGATGTGTGGTCACACCCTGACGGGAGGAACACTGCTCCGGGAACAGCACCTGCCTTGGGCAATGACATGTGTACCTGGAATTTTCTAATCTTAATAAAGGGAAATGTGCACTAGAAAAATACATAAAGGGTTTGAATGGACTTTTTAAAGAATATCAATATTCTTTGACTAATTATTTCCTCTAACAAGTATTTATTGAGCACCTATTGTGGTCCAGTCGCTGGAGGTAAAACAACAACAACAACAACAATAAAACTGTGAGGAAAAAGAAAAAAAAAACAAATATCCTGCCTTTATACAGTCCAGTGAGGGGAAGAGAGAGAAAGAGAGAGAGAGAAACTATTTAGCATGGTAGAAAGCAATGCATACTATGGTAAAATATTAAGCAGGCAAAGGTGATTAGCAGATTAGCAGGAGGAAAAGGGTGTTTGTAAATAAGAAGGTGTGTGTATATGGCAAACAGACGGTTTAGATTTATAGAAATTCCAAAATCAGCGGGTGTGGTTAAATTTTCCATGTCATTTTAGTACTCTGAAAAAGATGAGTCTCTTTACTTTGTTTATTAAGGAAATTCATTGTTTAAGCTATTTAATGCAAATTTCCCCTTATGGGCATAGGGACAGAATAGTACTGTGGAGATTATTATGTGCCACTTTACCTACCTATTGTCTCATTTAATCATTCTATAAATTCATAAATAGCTGAATTCCTGCTTTGCACTGAATTCTGGAGGTTAGTTATATCGGTATAAAGAGCAAATTTGCAATTCTTAGTTCCACAATAATCAAATAAGATTGGGCTCAGTATCATCTCTTTACAAATCAGAAAAGAACAAGCTCAAAAGTATTTAAGTACTTTTCCCAAACTCACATACATACTAAATTAAGGGCTTAGAATTCATATTCTTGGCAGTTGGTATCTAAAACCCATTTTTATGCTATCCTACACTGTATTTGTGAAATCTTAATATTTGGTGTTACAAAGGCATGTATATCTGTATGCATATCTGTATGCATATCTTATGTCAAACATAAGTTGGAACTAAAACATGGATTTAAAAAACCCAAGAGTCTGGGACGCTTGGGAAACATGTGTGAGTTCTTTGAATGTTGACTCCCACCAGCTATCACTTGAAGGGTAGTTTCTGAGTCTGGTGTGAAAGGTACAATGTGTCAAAAGAAAAAAAAATTCTCATTCCTTGTGGTTCTAACAGACCTAAGAAGGTGTTGTTCTGAGAAACAGATGGGTGGTAACATCAACAACAGAAAGATGATTTAATAGGAATATTTGTTACATTTTGTGACCAGCATCATCTACGTAGAAGCCCTTACTTACAAGCCCCAAATTCTTCCGTGAGGAGCAAACACAAGCTTTATTATCTTTTGTAGCTTTGGCATAGGATGAATAAAAATGACCTACAACAGGTTCCAGCAAACCAGATTAAGTTTTATAGAGAACGATGCATTTTCTCCGAAGAGGATCTATGTATTTCCTGGCATATCCCATGTGATTGACTGTGGCTTTGAAAACTTTTTAGGTAATTTTCTTGTCCCTTTGTGGCTTAGTGACTATGTGGTCTTGCTTTGTCATTTAAAGGTCAACATATTCAGTATGTATCCAATTTGTGTTCAATTACTTCAGCTCCATAAATACGCCTTTGTTCATTTGTGCATGGGCCATCTTTCTCTTAGGAAGGACTTTCAGGTCTAAAACAATAAACTTATTGACTGCTACATAAAAACTTAGAGTGACATTGGTGCACAGGTAGACAGCGACTTCCCCTATACTGCTACTATTGCCATATGGGAGCTCCACGTGTCAGGTAAGGACCGGGACTCCCCCACTCCCATCCTCAGCAGGACGTAGAACTACAGCCTTTAAGAAACGGATGAGAAACATATAGGAGAACATCATTTGTGTGTCCCTGTTCAAGGATGATGGAAGATGAGATAACATGACGGAGAATGACCTTGACTGGAAGTAGACAATATGAGGGAAACAAAGGAAGACACCCGAGGGGAGAATAGAGGATCCGGTTTTTGAGCTCAGACAATCCTAGGTTCAAATCCTTACTCTACCATTAATAACTGTGACCTTGGGAAAGGTACCTAATGATTAATCACCTGGGTGAGTCCATTAGCAAAACAGGGGAATTACTGTAGTTATAATTCTTGTGATGATAATTCTAATAAAGAGTGGATCAGAGAAATGGAGCAAAGTGAGAGTACTTAGGAAAAGTTAGCTCCATGTCTCTTTTGCAAGGGGCGCGGCTGGCTCAGAGCTTTGGAGAGAAGAGCAGAGAGGAGCAGATAGAGATATTCTACCCTGAGGGTGAGTGTGATCTGAATGTCAGAATAAGCCTCATGTATGTGGCATGTGTGCAAGGGTGTGTCTGTGAAAAGTTGTATGTGCTAAAAAGAGGTGAAGATAAAAGACCACAGGAAATTACAAAAAGGAGGGAGTTAGAAGCTAAAAGAGAAACTTAACTTGGTTCAGAGTTACTACATTTCAATTCTGAGAGGCATCCTAGGTTCTCCCGTCTTGTTCACCACTGTTTCTCCATGTCTAATCAGTCCATGATTTCTTTTTTTTTTTTTAAGATTTTATCTATATATTTTATCTATATATTTGACAGACAGAGATCACAAGTAGGCAGAGAGAGAGGGGAAGCAGGCTCCCCGCTGAGCAGAGAGCTCGATGCAGGGATCGATCCCAGGACTCTGAGATCATGACCTGAGCCAAAGGCAGAGGCTTAACACACCAAGCCACCCAGGCGCTCCCATTCAGGTTTCTTTAAACGAAAGGGTATCAGTTCAATTTTGTTTGAAGTGACAAAAAAACAAGGAGTTAAGAAGAAAAAAGTACATTTAAAAAGGTACATTTTTGTCTTTTTCAATTATGCAATCTTGACTTCACGTTTCACTTCAATTTGTATCAAATGTATTCAGTTTTTATAGATTTTAATAGCATCACAATTAGGACAGCAGAGAAATTATTATATCTGTATCACAAAAGTTCAAGTTTAAGAAATATTTTATATCAAAGCAGATTCTCCAAGTGTGGAGGAAACAATACAAAGCATTATGAAAATAGACAGTAAGCAAAACTAATTAAAGCCAGATTCATTTTCACCCTCAAAAACATATACAAGCTTAATATTTAACTTGTCATATAGTTTAGGACATATAAACAGGACAGATGGCTGATTTTCAGGTAAATGTTTATTCAAAGCAAGGTATAACTCTCTAAAATTAGGGGGAAATTATGAAAACCATTAAAAGACACATACTGTTTTTTTTTTTAACTTTATGTATTTATTGGACAGAGAAAAAGATCACAAGTAAGCAGAGAGGCAGTCAGAGAGAGGAGGAAGCAGGCTCCCTGCTGAGCAGAGAGCCTGATGGTGGGCTGGATCCCAGGATCCTGAGATCATGACCTGAGCCAAAGGCAGAGGTTTTAACCCACTGAGCCACCCAGGCACCCCAGTCCATGATTTCTGCTGAGCATAACTAAGCAGTGTCCTGCTCTCTGCTCCTGCCTGTCTTTGCCTCTCATCCTCCTGCCCCCACACTGAGGTTCTGCAATGTTTCCACCTGGTCTGCTTGCCTGAAACCTAACATCGACTCCTTTGGTCCATTCTGCATATATGGCAAGGGATCTGACCTTACCTAAATACATTTGTGCCTACATACATGCACACACGCACATGCAATCTATTAAAGAGGACCTAGGAGGTAAAAGAACAGAGAATGTTTTAAAGGCTTACAAATATATCCCTGTGCAAGTAAGACGTTATACACAATTGAATTAGGAATCACAGTGAGTTATATGACCTGGTTGCAGTAACTGCATTAAGCAACCATATTATTTCAATAATAAAATAAACCCATTGAAACAGATTGTTTTCTGGGATAATTATTTAACCAATTTAAAAGTGGCAGTAGGATGAATGTTCCAATCTTTGCATTTTATTATCTCTTCACCAGATGCAGCCAGAAAAATACTGCCTTTGGCAATTGCACTTCTTTACATTTATAGAAAAGTCCCATTCTTTTCCCAGAGTTAAATTTTTACATGTCCATATTTTATCCCTATACAAAGATCTCGTTCAGAAGGGCTCCTATCAAAATTCCTCCGTCAAGCTGGCCTTTCTGGGTCTCTAAATTAGATCCAGTCGCCTCCTCTACACCCCAGAGCTGACTGTGCACAGCCGTTCATGGCTTCCATTGAAGCCGTGCCACTTGTAGACTCTTTCTGGGACGAATGTGGCAGCGGCGGCATCTGTCTTGCTCCCTGCTGGGTCTGCTGCAGCAAACCCAGCACACAGCCCACATCAGTGCTCAGGGAGTATCTGCTAGGTAGATAATGAAGTGTGCAGACCAGGGTGTTGCTCTGATCTGCAATTTGCAGCCCAAGACAGTGTGCCCAGTTGAGGTATTAATGAATCCGATTCCTTCTGTCAGTAACAAGTACTAGCTTGAAACACATCCAATATGGATGCAGGATAAGCCTGAGTTTGCCGCACTCTGCCCAGAGCTCGGTTTCTCCTCAATTCCAGATGCTGATGAAGAGGATATACTCTGATCCACACCTGTTGTGTCCAAAACCCATCTCTGCCATTCACGAGCTGCATGATATCAGGAGAGTCCCTTAACGTTTCTGCTTCTCGGTTTTATTTGTAAGGTGTGGAGGGTTAAAGTGCTTACTTGTAAGGTCTTTGAGAGGAACATATGAGCTATCACGATCAAAATACTATAACAGAATTATTAACTAAGTCCTTGGTGCTGACTGCATTATTACTTACATTTTTATTGTTACAATTAAATGAGGCATTATACTTACACTAGAAACTATGTATTAAAATGAGAGTACCAGAAGAACAGCATAGCACCTGGTACAGAGTAAACGAACTGTAGTAGACGATTATTTTTGGTAGAAGCAACCACAATACCATTTAACCTTATTATTTACTAGACCACAGTTGATCACCAGTAGGAGAGGAAAAATTTATAGAAATATTAACAGTTGACATGGACTATATACTTACCACTTTACATGTATTAAATATCCAGGTAGAAAGAACTGAGAAGCAGGTAACATGATGGAAACTGTCACCCCACTACTGTGATCTGCACCCCACCTGTGTCACTAGATCACCATGAAGCTTTGGATGAATCCTTCTGTGCCTATCTTTGGAGAGATAGTAACAGAGCCTTCTTCAAGGCTTTTTTTGTGGGGAATAAATGAGGTGTGTGTGGAGAAGAAGAAGGAAGAGGAAGAGGAAGGGAAGGAGGAGGAAGAAGACGACTTGCACTTAGTAAGCCTTCAATACATGCTACACAGTATTTTTATTTTATTCTTATAACAACCTTAAATATTATATATGAATGTTATCTGCATAATAGAGCCATCGAAAATAAAATATAGAGGGTAAATTACTTTCCCAAGTTTGTACAGCAGTTCAGTATCAGGACTGGTCTTTGATTCAAGTCAGTCTGATTCTAGAGCCTGTGCTCAATACATGACAGAGCCCCCCACCCCCAGAGAGACAGGTGCTGCTTCAGGTACGTTGGTGTTGGGTTCTGCCTGCCACTCTGGTTGGCCACTGTCCACTCCATATGATCGTGATGATGCCCTGCTTACCCCCACGTGTCTAGGGTAGAGCCTGTAGTTCCAATGCTCTTATTATATGGGCTTTTCAGGTTAGATCCCCTGCGGGCAATATCTTCGTTATCTTTCCAGATAATTATGAAATGACATTTTGTTGGATAATGGGTAGTAATTTCTCTTTTTTTAATCCTGACGATGTAGCCCTAATTTCTACTGGTTATACATCCAGTGTGGCCTTCGTTAGTATCGCTCTCTTTTCCTCCCACCCGACCCCCGTGGAAGGGATCCTTCATGTATTTCTTAGTCATTCATCCAACTGTGTGCTACTACATAGCAGACCTTCTTGTACACGCTGGAGATACAGAGACATAAATAAGATATAGTCTTGATCCCTTGCGGTGACACCAAATGGTCTGGCTTAGTTTTATTCTTCCTTCCTTTCTTTCTTTCTTTCATTTTTTTAAAGATTATTTATTTATTTGAGAGAGAGAGAGAGAGAGAGCATGAGCAGGGGAGAGGGGCAAAGGAACACAGAGAAGCAGACTCCTTACTGAGCAGAGAGCCCAACATGGGGCTCGATCCCAGGACCCTGAGATCCTGACCTGAGCTGAAGGCAGCTGTTTAAGCGAATGAGCCACCCAGGTTTCCCAGTCTGGCTTAGTTTTAACATGTGACATTTCTAGCCCGTGCTTACCTAACTAACGACCATCCCTATTTCCAGAGTTGCAAGGGACACTGTTCTCCACTACCGAAATTCTTGGGATCTCCCTTACAGTGAGCCTCTGTCTTTCTTGGCATTATGCGCTTACTGACGTTCTCACTTCCAAATCTTGGAGCCAGTCCATATGACTGTCTTTCTTCCTTGATTCCAGGTTCTATTCTGTTTGCCGCTGGGACAGAAAGTTGCTACTATTCCATAAATCCATTGCTTAAAACATGGATTCATTCCTTTTGTAGGCTCCAGAAGCCTCACATAGCCTAGATAGGCCTGCCAAGCTAGCTAGCAATATATTTTATCCTGGTGAATAATTTTCTACACTCGATCCTATCTTCCACAGAAATGTTTGGGTGTCTGTAAGTCCTTATCTGAGAATTTGTCTTCATAATCTATTCTCCCAAAACTAATGCCTTCGGCCCGGGTGGGATATCCTTCTGAACCAGATAATTTTATTATAAGCCTCCGTGTTATGAGGGTTCATTATTAAAACTAGTTAATTTCTTACTAATTATAACCTTATCAAGACCTAAACCCCTCCACACTCCTTTTCCCAGCCCTGAATATTCTATATATCAGAAAATGCACATTAATCAACACTGGCCTTAGAAACGCTATGAAGAATAAAAAATATTTCACTTCAGATATCCCACTAACAGAATCTCACAAACTCAGATCAGAAATTCTTTACATATGTCCCTAACCTGTTTCTTTTTTCCATTTTCTTTACATTTTCATCTTTAATACCAAACCACTGACATCTTCCATTGACAACAGATCTGAGTTTTTGTAAAAAAGACAGAAAGAAGATACTGCAACATGCTTTCCTATGGGTTGTATAAATATTGCTTTCTCTGAGTGTGCTGAGAGAGCCCCTCACATAGAGATGCTTCTCTCCAATGGTCATAAACAAAACACCAACAGATGTGAGGAACAAGCCAATATCAAGAAGGCAGTCGTCATGGCAACAATAACCATGGAAAGTCCTCTAAACAACCACCCCTGCACCAGTCTACTCAGAAATTCAGAGCATTCAGCTCACAGAAATACCAAAAAAAAAAAAAAAAAAAAAAAAAAAGCCAAGAGAACATCAATGCAGTGGATAGAAATGAGCTCAAAGTTGAAAAATTAAAACTCTCATCAAAAGTTTCACTTCTCTGCCCAAACCCAGGGCTTGCTCAAGGCAGAATTATGAAGGGAGACATTTTCTGTGGCTTCTGTATGCCTACAGGACAGAGTGTATTCCTTAATCTGATATTTGAGGGTTTCTGCAGCCTACATTTATTTTTTTGAGGGGGGGGATTATTTGGCACTTGTCTAGCTGAGATAGTTGCTCAAGTCAAACTGGTGTTAACTCATTCTCTCCTGGATATAAAACATGCATTTCTAATGCAGACTCACACTGCAAAAATCATTCCACTTCTGTGAAAGTCTAGTTCTTCTCAAATTCACCTATAAACAGCCCAAACAACTGTTGCTGCGCCTCTGAACTTCCGTCTCATCCATGAAGTCTTTTCCAATGACCATAACTGACGTTATTTCTTGAAATAGGAAGACAAACTCCCTGGGTTCATCTCGCCGCTTGAATATTTAAAGCTGGGCAGCGTTACACTTTTTAGCACATGTAAAATGATGTGAACAAAATACTTTCTTGTGAAAATCTAATGATATACTGTAGGTAAATTAAAGTATATAAGCCTGAAAACCTCACTGACATTACTTATTTTTTTTACCAATATTTCTCCTCCCTCTAGGTTGCCATCCCCCAACCGCCATCATCTTCATGGAAGAAAGTCAGTCAGTATGTGGTAAAAACTCAGTCAGTATGTGTGAATCAGTAAAGAAGATGGAAGATAGAATATCAGGGTGCAGGGAATCTTTCAACATATACTCAAACAACAGAACACTATGGAAGATAGATTTGGAGGAATATATATGTATTTCTTCTCTATCATAAATCAACATGAATTTTATCTTCTTTCACTCAAGCTGCTCCTTGTCCATAATTAAAGACTCCGCTCAGATATTTTAAGTAATCGATGACTCAGTTCATCAAAAAAAATCCATGAGACATTTTTTTCAGGATTGTTGAAACTGTAAAAAACCATCATCACAAATGAAGGCTTTCTGAGTGAACAAAACATTAAGGAAACCACCTTTCTTCTGTGTGTGGATGGTCTACTCATGCCTCAGAACTCTCCCGGCTATCAGATACTCGACCCAGAATCCTCCTGCCCTTTCCTGTATAGTGTGGGCACCATATTTGACCCTCCCATAGCATCTTTGTTAGCTGTATAATGTCATCTACCACACTGTTAAGATACTCTGGGGCACCTGGGTGGTTCAGTCAGTTAAGCATCTGCCATCAGCTCAGGTCATGATCACAGGGCCCTGGGATGGGGCCCCATGTCAGGCTCCCTGCTCAGCGGGAAGCCTGTTTCTCCCTCTGCCTCTGCTGCTTCCTCTGTTATTGCCCAGCTTGCTCCCTCTCTCTGTCAAATAAATAAATAAATAAAATCTTTTTAAAAATAACAAAAATATAATATAATATAATATAATTAATTAAAATATCCTGTTTACTGGTTAGCCTGTGTCTCCTCCATTACTCTAATTATTTGGTATCCTGTATTTCCTTCATTGCTCTGTGTCCGTGATACAGTGTAGTGTCATCCACAATGCTATTACTTGTTGCATTAGTGACTTAGTGTGTGGACAAAAGATGGAACCAATGGATAATAAAAGAATGAATACATCAAATTAAATAGATGTCATATATATGCAAGCATCTAGATCATTTCTGCAAATTATTCAGAAAAGTGTATTTGATATTTTAGAATAACCTTAATTGTATGATGGCATATAATATTCTGCTACCTGCATTCCTGCAAGCTTTATTGATTTTTAAAAAACATTTGCATATGCCTTATCCCTTCTTTACAGGTAGGGGAATCAAGTCCCTTATGTCTTTGCAGATCATCTAGCTAAGTGGTTCTCAACCCTATGGCTGTCAAACTTAATAATAATGAGCTATTTTGCATATATCAAACAATCTGGGTTGTGTAAGCATCCACAGAAGCTACATGTTAATGTAATTTGGTACTTACTAGCTTCAGAACACTGGCTCTGAATGCATAGAAATAAATATATTATTAAAATATAAAATATATTATAAAATACAAAATATAAATATATATATTATAATATAATATATAATATAAATTATAATATATATTATATATAAATATATTATAAAATATAAAATATATTATATATTAAATGAGGAAAAGATTGGAAACAAGTAGCCTGCTCCATAACTGTTGCTGGGGAAGAGAAATTGAGGTCCAAAGAGAGATACTTATTTTGTACGTGGTGGTGGGATCAAAAGAGTGAATTCATTCCCTAATCCCAGAGTCATTGTCCTCTGGATTAATTATGAAGGGATTTGCATCATGCTTTGAAATACCTATAAAATTTCCTCATTCTGTACTTTCTCTTGCAAGTGTAGCTATAAGCCAAATATCACAAGCGTTATAGTATGCTCTTGTCTCCTATGGGTTGTTTTGACTAATTTAATAGCAATTCATACAAAAGCACTGGATGTTTTAAAAAAGATAAAGCTTGCAGATGACAAATTTAATGTTGTTTTTAAAATGATGCAATTCCCAAGCAGACCTAGTGATTTAATTAACTCATATTAAAAAGTATGGAGGTAGGAGATGGACCGAGTGATGTCCACTTATTTTTAATTAAATTTCTGAAAGCAATGGACCTTGATCACTGGCTGGGCTCTTATTTTCAACTCATAGGTCTTAAACAAGGGGGTTTTAGTATCTAATTTTGTATTAAGAGAAGAAAGCCTGACAATGATTCGACAGCAGCAAATGCATAAATAATTATTTTATTTGGCATTAAAAAGACATCATTGATGCAGAATTCTTTTTTAGGGAAAATGGACTACTATTATATAAGGAACAGTCCAGAGTTAGCATCACATGCATCATCCAAACCTATGTAGCATTTAATGTAATACAGTTACATCAATGTATTAAGACTGGAAAACACATGTGCAAAAAGAAAATAACTATGGAAATTTTGGGTTGATGCAATTTGAATCACATTTATATTAAAAGTGCAGAAGTTAAGAAAGGGCTAAAGAGTAGAGAAGAATTAACATGCACGTATTCAACAAGTAACAAGGGCTCACTTTACGATGATCCAGGCACCGTACTAGGTATTGACAATACAACATAGACATGGTCTTAGTTCTGAATTTACGAACTAGTGCCAGAGATTTGCAGTGATAAGACTATATCATATAAACTGATTATTTGCTGGCAAATATCAAGAAAAAACTCACTAACTTGCTAGACAGAGCAGGAGACAATTTAATTAATTAATTAGTTAATTAATTAATGCACTGTTTCCCTTAGCACAGGTGTGTTCCTTCCTACTGTGTAATATCTCATTGGTCCCCAGACCTCCAACTGCTGGGCATCAAGCCTCCATAAGCAATTCCCAGAGACAGATTGCTTAGCTTCCCAAAACTTGGGGTGTGTCTTCACTGATAAAGTTTTCACATTTGCTTGTAAAAAGTTTTGGTGTACTGTAAGAAGTTTAGGGTCATTGTCCTAAGGAAAATTCATACAGCACATTCAACAGATCAGCCTGATCCAAGCACACATCTCCCAGGGACACTGAGAGAACAGACTGTCTTCACTTGTCTGAGTCTTGTCTTAGAGGTGTCCCCAATAATTCTATTCCTTAATCTGCTGAGAGGAAATTGCATTTAAATTTGTGTCATGAAGAATTAATAGGGTTTCTTTTACCATTTAAGTGGTTACAGTTTAGTTTTTATAAAATTGTATAATAAAATTATAGATTCAAAACCCAGAACAAAGACCAAAGAATCATTTGAAATTTCACCATAGTAATATAATCTTCGCTTATGCATTAATCTTGTTTGTTACATGGTGGTGGTCATGGTTTACAATCTATTTTTTTTTCCCTAGTCTCTTTCATGAGAATATTTATAATCATATGGGGGTTTAGCTCTGTAGTTTTATGAACTTGGAATGGCCCGGTCACTTCTTTATGACTCAGTGATTAAGTGTGTAATGCAGATCTTCTGTGTGTGGTGTATGGTGTGTGTGTGTGTGTGTGTGTGTGAGTGTGTGTGTGTGCTTATGTCTCCTGTTTGTGGATAGGAAGCCGAAAAAAGTGACTTATTAGAATTCCTTTCAGTTCTAAGTTTTTGGATAACTGATGATGGATCAACACATCTCTTCACTTTAGTACTGAGTACCTCACAGTAACATTTAAGTAAGCTCTATTTTTGTGAGAGTAAAAGGGAAAACTATTTTCTTTTTAAACATTATGGATAAGGAGGTTAGAAAGAGGAAGGGTAGGATGGCGTGAAGGGAGAAAGGAAACAGAGAAACTCTATGGAGGCTACAGGTGCGTGGGACAGCAGTACTACCATGTTGCATAAGGCCATGGTTCAATTCCCCAAAAAATCAATTGTCTGAATGACAACTTTGTTAAATGACTAATGTATTTATTTTATCAAATAACTGATTTATCAAATGCTAATTAATGTTAATTTATGAATTTCACAAGGAATTATTTTATTTATCAAGATGATTTTAGCAACTTTCATTCGGCTTTGTTTTGGGGTGAAGTTCTTGATTTGTTTTTAGTTTGTCTTCATAGAGGAAATTTAAGCAATGGAGGTGCCAAGGTGGCTCCGTGGGTTAAAGCCTCTGCCTTCGGCTCAGGTCATGATTCCAGGGTCCTGGGATCCAGCCCCGCATCAGGCTCTCTGCTCAGTGGGGAGCCTGCTTCCCCCTCTCTCTCTGTTCTGCCTCTCTGCCTACTTGTGATGTCTGTCTGTCAAATTAATAAATAAAATCTTAAAAAAAAAATTTAAGCAATGGACCATCTCTTCAAAGGCAAGAGTCATAGGTAAGCCTGCACTTCTTTTAAACAAAATATTTAATATTTAGAAAATATATTTAACCAGTAACCAAAATATCAGGATGAAAAAAGGACTGTATCTGAAATGCTTTCACCATGAATATAATACATTTGGGAAAAATTCTGAAAGATATGGAAGATTAACATTTTAATTACTAATAGCTAAGAATCAAGGATTAAACTTAATGTAGACTTGAGGAATTGGTGAATGAAAAATAAAAATAACCTAAAGATTAGCAATATTTAACATTTAAAGAATGTGGGTATAGTCACAGAGGCTGAGCAACTCTGTCACCAAATAAAATTTGAAAGGGCGCCTGGGTGGCTCAGTGGGTTAAGCTGCTGCCTTTGGCTCAGGTCATGATCTCAGGGTCCTGGGATCGAGTCCGGCATCGGGCTCTCTGCTCAGCAGGGAGCCTGCTTCCTTCTCTCTCTCTGCCTGCCTGTCAGTGTACTTGTAATTTCTCTCTGTCAAATAAATAAATAAAATCTTTAAAAAAATAAATAAATAAAATAGAATAAAATAAAATTTGAAATATAAATATGTGAATGGCAAAATGACAAAATGAACTTTAATAATAATTTGTGAGACTGGTGAAAATTCATTAAAAATAATTGAATTTTAAGGGAAAATAGGGAAAAAAAACCTTAAAAAAGAAATAGGAAATGACCTAAATAATCCAAACAGTTAAAAATAAAATCGAAAATTTTGGTATCTAACAAGAAGCAATTAGGATATACCAATTGGTAGCCAGTTACTGAAAGATCCAATATGTGAAATCAAACCCTGCAGTAGAGCAGAAAAGAAGAATGTCAAGAATGAATTATTACAATGAACACCATGGATGGATCTGCCATTGATGATATGTATGAAATTATAATGGAATGTTTAAAAATATTTTTAAAATCATAGACATAAATCAAGAAATGATGGTAGCAATGACTTAGTTTTCCAAATCTAAGCTCCATAAACTAACATTAACTTTCTCTATTAGTGAATGAACTCTTTATAAATGTGGACAATAATTGAAATTATCTTCAAAAATGGGATTCAGAAAGAATCTATATAAACTGAAAAACTGCATAATAAATGCTGACTTTTGGGTGCTGATAATGAAGTACTATTTTTATATCTTCCCAGTATTAGTACACCTAGGAAAAGATAATCACTCTATAACCCCTTAACTTCAGTCAATTAAGCATTTTTTTTAAGATTTTAAGTAGTCTCTGCACCCAGTGTGGGGCTCAAACTTACAACCCCGAGGTCAAGAGTCCCATGATCTACTGTCTGAGCCAGCCAAGCAGCCCTGTCAAATTAAATATTTTTAGAATATTCCAATAATAGCCAAATTAAATCTACTTAACTAAATCTGTGTAAAATTTTTCAGAAGTAGCAAGTAGCCCGCGGTTGTTAACAAACTTGATAATTTAAATTTCATGATACTTCTGTAAACTGTGTATTTGTAGAAAATTGGTTGCTTATGACTTGGTCATCAGTGAAACGGTCTTTAGGTAGATGAACTATCTCTGTTTCCATTTCAAAGAAATATTCCCCCTCCTTGTAGAGCTCTTTATAAGTATACAGGATACACATAAGACAAACCCGCATGCGCCACCAGTTGCTAATAATAATTCCGCCTTTCTGCAATTGGCAACGTGAAGTTTTTTTAAGAAGAAGGTATCGGCGTAATTTGTGAAGAGTGAGACCAATGGAGACCTACTGGATTAAATCAAAACTAATGCATAATAAGGAAAGGGATACAGACAAAAGAGATGTCAGAAATGTTCCAAGAAAAGGGAGTCAGAAACCATAAAACAAAAGCCCTAAACTAAGAGTGCTTTACACGATTCCTTAAGCTCACACAACCCCCTCAGGTTTCTATATATTTGTATATATTGCATCTTTTCCTGTTCTTCTTCAATGATAATAAATGTGCAACAGAAAGAGGCAAGGATTCCAAAAGCTTGTGAATTACAAGAAAGAGAGGGTTATATTTCCTTTATATGAAACTCCAGGGGCCGAGGACAATGTCTTAATTTAGCTGATGTTAAAAAACAGAGAGAGAGAGAGAGAGAGCTCATTTATTTAATTAGTGCATGCATGAAGTAACAGTGTACAACCAGTATGAGCAAATGATTAAGTGAACACTTGCCTACTGGTGTAGGATAGATGGAGAGACAGACAGACATCACATCTTACTTTGAAGACTGATTTTTGGACTAAAGAAACCCCAGAGGGCAGATGGAGGCATGTTGACTCAGAGAAAGAGAACAGGAGGCTACATATATGGAATCTAAAATGAAGAAGAAGGAAGGGCTTTGGGAGGCAATCTGGGTTAGAAAACGAGCCCCAGGTGAATCCTAGAGCATTCCCAACAAAACTTTGAAAAATGGAGAATTAAATTTCTCAAGAATCCAGTGAGACCACAGATAAAAGTATCTTCTTCAACCAGGGAGCTCTGGAAAATTGATTCTTGATTTTGAAAGTAAAGCGATTTTTATGTGATTCAAAGGCATCTTCAGAGGGCAAGAAAAGTTTAATGTGTATACAGTGTGTTTCAAGACTTTTCTAGGGTCCAGGAGGCTCTCCTTTGGGTACCATAAGCTGCTTTATTATCCATTATCTGTAACACAAAGATAATGAAAGCGGGATGATTGTCTGTTCGGAAAGCCCACAGGAATACCAAGATTTGACAGCCATGATATATCTCAGTTAGTTTTTCCTGTGTAAAACCATCACAAATCATAGAGCAGACAGTATGTTGGTTAAAGAGACTACACATTGAGATGATGGAGTTATTCATTTATCCTCATTGAAGGAACTCAGACTGCAGCAGGGTTGATAACATAAATCTCATCCTGTACAAGATCCTCTCTCCTAATGACTTCTCTTAGCAGTTTGATGAAAATTATCTTTGTTTTCTAGTACACAACAGTGAGCTGACTTTTCTGATTAGTCACTGAACCTTTCAACCCAACCTGTGGTGCTGAAGTCTACAGAAAGACTAGATTTGAACAAAACAAATAATTAAAAGTACCTGGAAAGGTGGGTTAGCAATTTAAATAAGGAAGCATAAATAAGTTAAGTTCACCTTACTATTTCTGATACCTCATTCATATGAAATATCATTTTTGAAGATTTTATTGTTCAGTAATCTCACACCCAGTGTGGGGCCTGAACTCACAATCACAAGATCAAGAGTCCTTCACTCCACTAATCGAGCCAGCCTGGCACCCCTGAAATACGTTTTTTGAAAGACCACTTCTATATAAACAGATAACCTAATTGATGTGATCCCTTCATATTATTTGAAAAACTCAAAAGGTGTAGAGTGAGAAGAGAAGTTTGCGCATATTGATATCAGGATCAATGTGTCAGGGTGGCTCGGTTGGTTAGGAATGAAACGATAATGTATGATGATGTAGACGTCACATACTGCAAAATAAAGGAAGAATATACATACTCGTGAGCATGAGTACAGAAAGTGAAGATGAAAAAAAGACAACAGAGAAAAGCATGTTGAAAGGAAGGAAAAGAGAAAACAAAGAAAGGAACCAGCACAAATGAACGAAGGGAAAAGGAGCAAAATGGGGAGAGGGTAGAAACATAAGGGAAAAGGAAGGAGAGAGAAAAAGAGGTTAGCTCCCTACATACCTGTGCATTCACTCTAGGCCACGGACCACAGTAGGTGATTTCTTACACATTAACTGATTTAATCCGGAAATCAACCCCTGCCAGGAAGGGGTTTTGTTTACCTCTTTGATGGCATTATATTCAAGAAAGTTCTTCTTTTTCTTTGACAGGAAAAAAAGAAAAAAGAAAAAAAAAAAGATTTCCCATAGAGAAAATAAGAGAAAACAGATAGTCCTATTTCTGCTAACTTAAAAATCACTTCCTGCCACTGCATGTCTTCTCTTTTGTTTCCGTATTTTCCTTCTGTATCCATTTCTGCAGAAGAAACTAATCCAGATGGTGGGATGGCCTACACTAATATCTGAATTCCGTCTTGAGACAAACCCTCTTGCTAAACATTTGACCTTTTAGCCGTTCCTCAGGACTCTTTCCCATTATGGTGTACATAAACTGCCAACTCTCACGGCCATACTGCTTAGATGAAAACACTGTTTCCATTGGAGAAAAAAATATTAATATAAGATGTAAGTCCACTTTTCCCTCCTTATCTTTCTCCTCTGTTTACTCGGCCCACCTCGCCTTCCCTCCTCATGGTAAGCCAGAAGTGACTTTGACCCTGACTTCCACACCAACACCACTTTTTACAATGTTAATTTCTCCTTCTTAAATGGTACTTGTCAGGAGAACCAACAAAAACAAAAATACTAAACTAAAATTGTTTCTCAAGATCTCTGGCTTAAGTCATGTCCTGGAGACGTAGTTTTGTCTAGATAAGAAGGCTGACCACATGTTCATCGATACATTCAGAGGTCTTAGTAAGAGTCATACAGGAACACTACTCATTGGAAGTCAGTCTCAAATTCCAGGGTCTTGTCAGGTACACCAGACCTGATATGACTCCACAAACCTTGGAACTGAACCCTCAGGTTACCGGACTCTACACACTCAAGATAAAACGGTGAGATGGAGACAGGAAATTTCAATTACCATTTACCTCCACAAAAGGGAAGAATGGAGCACAGGAGACACTGCTAACCAGTAAATTCAAAATCCATCTAGGCAAATGTTATGAAGTTCCCAATTTCAGGGGTAGAAAAATTATTTGTGCCCTGATTCTGCTTCCTGCGTGTGTTCCCCAAGAACCATGACGCTACCGTCTGAAAGAACTATCCTTTTCCATTGTCCTCTCTATTCACTGATGAAGGGGACACTGGGAATATTGAGCAAAGTTTTCAGCCTTCTTCCTCCCTATAGAGAGCAGGAGACCCCAAGTTCTTTTCAAAATGAACCAGCCCCAGTTATTTTTTCGTCCAGCCTATGGCTTCTTCATTTGCATGATTCTCTTAAAAAATTTGTGGGCTTGCTGTGAACTTGCTTTGCTGCACTACAGATTTTTAGTCAGGTAGAAATCCATTTGACGGAAGCCATACCCAAGGCATGTCTCTCTGTTTAGGTGGAATCACTTCTATTTTAGGAACATCTTGCTGTTTGGGAAAAATAACCACGGGATTCCTCGAAGTTGCTTTGTCTAGGACAGACAGTTAAACACACACTCTGTTAACTCATGAAGCCTTAATAAAGGGACTGGAGGCTACGACCCTGACCTAACTTCCATGCTGAGTAGCACCTTGTACTTCATATTTTATCAGCTTGAAGAGCTAGAGGTGATAGTCTGTTCTGATTTTCATAAACATCAGCAATTTCTTTCCCAAACATGGTCACTCTGAGCTAGACTTGCAAGTGTGTCAATTTGTTCTTTAGCTCTTCTCATTCTTGTAACCCCAGATCCTATAAAGTGGAGGCAACCTGTGGACTCCCATAACATTGTGCTTGGAAATCTTGTTGGTCAAATCCAAAATTCCACATGGTAAACTATTCCAACTTTCAGCTAATGACTACAGACACTTTTATCAAACGTTTTCTATCACACAACTTAGATTGCCATTTTATGCTCTCTTATGTTCTCAAAACCCACAAATAATATTCTGTTTCTCAATCCTCTACTATAGCTACTTGCCTTGTTATCTTTCTAGCCTCTGCCCACCACCCAATCCCAATTTTTTAAATTAAAGCATTCCTCTTCCAATAAGGATTTTATATTAGTGAGCTATTTGCTCCATAATGAAACAGACTAAAACCAACTCTATACTTTTCCTTGAACCTGTGGGCCAGTGGGTGGTTCTGCTGATTTAGCCCAAGATCAGCTGACCCCAGCTGGGCTTGCTCACTTTATCTGTGGTGGGCTGGCTATTTAGCTGGGGGTTGACAATTCTAGAATGACTCTGTTTTATACAGGTAGGCTCTCCTCCACACTTACATCAATTATCTGTTTCTATGTAACAAACCATCTAGAACTTAGAAGCATTAGACAACGTCCATCTTACGTCATGCTGATTTTGTGGATCAGTAATGTAGGCTATGCTCAGCCAGGCTTGTTGGAGCTTACCCAAAGGTTTCCTTGGCTCAGCTGGATCCTCATGGTCTAAGCTGGCCTTACTCATATGTAAGTATGTAATGTAGTGATTCTTCTCTCCCAAGATGCTTTCTCAACCTCAGACAAGTTAGTCTGGGCTTCTTCTGATAGAAGACATTACACTGCAATAAAGTGAGAGTGAAAGATGCCAGGTCTCTTGAGGTCTAGATCTGGAAGTCATAATCTCCCCCTCAACTATATTCTACTGGGGAAAGTAAGTCACAAGGCCAAGCCACATGCAAGAGAAGGTGAAGTACATTTCACCTTTTGATGGAAGGAACGACAAAGAAATTGTTATCATTTTGACTCTACCAGAACACGTCTTTTAAATCCTTCTTGAAGACAGGCAGTTGAAGAGAAGGAAGAAAAAGCAAACACAATATAATAGACCAGAAGCAGAAATTCACACACGTTTCAAGACTCTGTTTATGTCCCATTCGCTAACAACCCCCAGGCTAAAGAAAGGGCCATGGGGCCATGGCAGAGTCCCACGTCAGGATGGGAGAAAATTATAAGCTTATAGGGAAAACAACAGATATAAGAAGGTTATTAATTGGAACAATCAATCCACAACAGCTAATGACTGGTAGAAATAAAATTTAAACATACTCTTAACTTTACTTTAAAGTCATGTCCTGGAGAAGTAGTTTTACCTTCAGATAGATTTACCTTTGACAGGTAGATTTACCTTAACTGAATACTTTAAGGACATTTGCCTTAAAAATACTCAACTTGACTTATTTTATCAAAGTTAAAATGCTCTCTATACTTGGAAGAATCTAAACTGTACTTCTCAAAGAGAGATAAAGATAAACAAGATAAAATACTAGTTCTACAATAATTGTTTGACCTCAGGCAAGTTAATGTAACTCTCCTGAATTCACTTTTCTCATCTATAGAAAGTATTGTCAATACCTACTTCATTGACATGTTATAGGGTTTAAATTAAATAATGGATCACAAGATCAAACATTTTAATATCTTTTGTTTCAATATTCTAACCTAGAACTTGAAGAATTTTTGAAGCATTGTTATTTTCATGCCATTTAGACAATTCCCTTTTCACATTCCAATTTTAATTACCCTTGAGCCATATTGTTCAACCCTTACCTCATTAAGTAAAATTTCCAAGTTTTTTTCTCAAAGGTTACTTTGTCTTTCTAGAAGGACTGCCTTTTTTTTATTCTGCTCAAAGCTCACTGTTCTCATAAAGGATACTTGTTCATTGAATTCTTTTCCGATCCATTTCCCCTGTAAAATTTGCTGCATCCATATTTTATGTTTCATTAGATTCCAGAGATTTCTAGCACAACTCCTCTTAAACCTTGAAGTGTTTATTTATTTATATGTCTTGCTTCCCCATCCAGACTCTGAACTTCCCTAGGGTAGTGTTAACCTTAAACATAAAACTGCCAGTAATTTTACTAGCAAAAGTGGGTTTATTTGGGAATAGCTAGGAACTGCACCGCTGCCCTTGCAAGCTAAGGCAAAATGATAGGCAACTCCATAGAACAAAGGGGAGGAATGCTCTTTTATAGAAGAAAGGGGAAGTCTGGAAGGGCTTGTAAACTCAAAGTCCATTGGAGTAGACCCGGAGTTTGAATTATAATGGCTTTTCAGTGGCTGAGACAGTCGGGAGTCTCTCACCGGCTGGGCTGTCCTCTGGGAAGGAGGAAAGCCTTCTTTCCTCCTGCTGGGTGGTCCAGGCAGCATCCCCTCCAAGGACCTCCTTTCTGCCCAGGTTGCAATTGAGGTTGTAGGGCATGAGAGCGCCCCCTGCTGGCCCCCAACTCCATTCTAAGTGACATTTCCGTTTATTAATTTTCACAGTAGACCCTGAGAGTCTCTGGGTAACCAGTTTTTTGAAGAGTTAAAACTTGGCAGTGTTCCATCGCAGCATTATTTTATTTTATTTTCAGCCAGTACTTTCAGCTGTTTATAGAGTTTCCCATTCTCATCCCATGACATGGCATTCTTACACAATCCTTTTGTATGGTTTTCAGTAGTTAGTTACATTCAGTTCAATTTCAACCTTTTTGGATTTCTGGACCCAACTCCAATGTTGGATGGGTTCCTTACACCAACAAGCAATTCGCAGAACACCAGCGGGGTCCTAATGTGATTTGAGATGGGGGTCCTTGAGAGGTTTTCAGAACAGGACCCAAGGTTAGAAAGAGTTGCCCTGGGACTGTGGAGCAATTGATTAAACACTCTTAGATTGGCCCGAGGAAGGGATAGAGACAAAAGAAGTTTCCAAAAGGATTTTCATGTGTTAAAGGCTTACAGGGTGCTGCAGGTCTGGCTTTTGTCAAGATAAGGCTGTTTTTTGCCTCTAGCAAAGTATTAACATCAAGACAGTTGGGAGTTCGTACAGGAATGTCAGACTCTGCCTGTCTCTAATGGGCTGCAAGTCAAAAGGTTTAATTTTATCTCTGTTTCCTTTTGCCCTCGATCTCCACCTGATTCTGACACTACCTACCCAGAGACAGCATCAGATGCCACAGGTTCGGGCTTGGCCTACATGACTGCGCCCAGACCCCACCCCAACCCTGTATCTGTTGTGCTTCTCATGTGCTACAGGCTGTAAATCAGAGGATCCCATGACCCCTTCCTTAGATTTATCAATTTATTAGAACTACTTCCAGAATGCAGAAAAACAGTTTACTTCCTAGATCACCTGTTCATTACAAAAGGACATAACTCAGGAACAGCCAGAGGGAAGAGATGCATAGGGAAGGGCGTGGGGAAAAGGTGTGGAGCTTCCAAACCAGCCCTCCCAGGGCCCCTCTTTTTGAGGAATCTCCTCCATGTGCTCCCCAACCCAGAAGTTCTCTGAATCCAGTTCTTTAGGGTTTTATAGAGGCTTCATTCCATAGACATAATTCATTAAATCATTGACCACTGGAGACTGAACTCCATCTCCAGCCGCTCTCCCCTCCCAAGGGTGGGGTGAGGTGGGACTGAAGGTTCCAGCCCTCTAATCACGAAGTTGTCTCCACCCGCAACAAACTCCATCCTGAGCTGACCTACCTAGGATCGTTCCAGGTCATCTTATCAACAACGTAATAAAAGACATGTTTATATCTCCCAACACTTAGGAAATTCCAAACCTTTGGGGAGCTTAGAGGGAGAGACCTTGAACAAAGGCCAAGAAGAGATGAGAAATAGTTTAGTTGCCAGAATAACCAAATACACATTTTTTTCTTATAAATCAGAATATCAAAATATCGCAACTCTCATGCCTCATCCCTGCCCCATCACTCCCCCACCTCCCGCCCAAGACTGTCTGAAGTGTAGTCAATCCCATTCTCTCCTCATTTCCCTCTTTTGGTCTTTCTTCCTCCAGTATGGAAGGGAATAGGACACAGTCTCCTCTGAAAGTGGGTCTCTTGATGTGCCCCCTTGTGGGGACAGGTGGTCATAAAAAGGAGGAAAAAGCCAGAGAGCCCAAAGGGCAAAGAACTAACCTCTGTCCTACCCCAATCTTCATTACAAGGGACCACAGAGGAGGAACAAGGGAAAGGGGGACAAACTGAAATGAAATTAGTCAACATTTACTAATTCCAGGAGGGAGACTGCAGCCTGTTGCAGAGCAATGGTTCTCAGACTTTGCCTACCCTTTGAATTGATGAGCGACCATTAAGAAGCGCTCCAGATACTCTGACTTAATTCATCCCTAGTGCATCCTGGGCACCAGAATTTTTAAGAGCTCCTTACTTATTCTAATGTGTTGCCCTGGTGGAGGGCCATTGTTAAAGAATAAATGAACCAAGATGGGATTGGGAGGGAGACAAACCATAAGTGACTCTTAATCTCACAAAACAAACTGAGGGTTGCTGTGGGGAGGGGGTTTGGGAGAAGGGGGTGGGATTATGGACATTGGGGAGGGTATGTGCTTTGGTGAGTGCTGTGAAGTGTGTAAACCTGGTGATTCACAGACCTGTACCCCTGGGGATAAAAATATATGTTTATAAAAAATAAAAAATTAAAAAAAAAAAAAGAATGCAATGCATGGCTGAACTTCTCTTTTGGCTCAGGGTGCCCTTGTAGGCAATGATAGGGATGCAGGACACATACCCCTAAACACCCCATTCTACTTCTATCCCCTACCTCTACGCTCTCCCTGCCCCCAAATAAGCCCATGGAAAGTGCTTACTGAAATGCAGAAGTGCATTGTCATTGCTTCCACTACTTTGTGAGCTTGGGAAAGAGCTTTGTTTGGTTGACTTGTTTAAATTCTGCATTTCATACTTTCCACGACAGGGGTTTGCACATAAAAGGGACTTAATAAGCATTTATAGAATCGAAACAAAATGTGGACATAGTCACCGCTTTTATTTCACTGGTACTTTTCACAATGCAGGAAAAAATCACTATGATCACTTCTGTGTATGGCTTTTTACAACTTACAGAAAGCTTTCTTTCAACTTCATCTCTTCTTATCTTTACATCATTTTATGTGGGCTTTATACTTCCTTTTAAAACATAGGGGGAATTGAGGCCAGGAAAATGTAATGACTAGTCACCCAGTGGTTCAGAGTAAAACAGAAACTTGAACCCTGACCCTTGACTCCCAATTATATATAACTCCCAGGATGCTTAGCCATTAATTCCAGTGGTTTTTACAAATGTTAACATATATATATATATATATATATATATATATATATATATATATATATTTTTTCCCCCCCTAACCAAAACTTCCATAAAAAGCTCCAAAGGGAAATGTGATAAATAATATAAGAAAAACTTGCTTCCTTTGGTGAGGCTGTGACACATTTAGCAGTAGAATGAGCAGCAACCAACATCTAACAAATAGAAATAATAATTTAAAAAAGACAATTATATGATAACTACCCACAAGGTGTTGCAATCAAGCAAGTATGGTTAATATAGGCCCTTTGCAAATGTAGCTTATTGTCTCATTAGAAAAGCCCAAAGGAAGAAAAAGGAAATTATTCCAAATTAGATGTTAATTAGAAATGCATGATGAATGGCCTGTTGCAGATATATAGATATTAAAAAGAAAATGTGGATGTTACACAAATTATCAAGGAAAATATATGCCTTTTATTATATTTGGGGGACGGAAGAAAAGATGCACTAATTGTAACTCCTTTAAGATTTATCTTCAATAAAAGCTAAAATAGGCACAGTGCAAAAGTTTATTTAAATCACTTCTGCTCAAAAAGCCAGGAAGAGATGAGTTTTTATAGAAATATGAAGTAACCAAGAAAGCAGGCCTTACGGCTGATATCTTGATATGAAATTAAATGGTCAGATTTAACAAATAAAAATAAAGAACTCTAAATTAAATTTGAATTTTAGATAAACATTTTTTAATATAAGTGTGTCCCGTGCAATATTTAGGACGTACTTATATTTAAAATCAATTTTTTATCTTAAATTCAAACTTACCTATGCATCCTATATTTTATCTGATAGTATTTTTTTTTTTTTACAATTTTACGTATTTGTCAGAGAGAGAGAGCACAAGCAGGTGGAGCAGCAGACAGGGGAAGCAGGCTCCCCACTGAGCAAGGACCCTGTTGTGGGACCCAATCCCAGGACTCTGGGATCATGGCCGGAGCAGAAGGCAGAAGTTTAATGACTGGGCCACCCAGTGACTCCTTTATCTGCTAATCTTAAAATGGGGTTAAGGATAGTGAACTTCCCAATACAAATCTAGTCAATTTCGTTTAGATAATACTGCTCCTCATCTGAGCATCATGTAACCTGGATTGAGAAATGCAGGTGTCCCCCCCCCGCCTCAAAACATCTATTCCTAGGACTTCTTTTGTAAGCCAAACTGGGTGCAAGTGAAGAAGTGATCACCATTAACCTATATGGAAACATTTTTGAGTATGCCAGACCCCAAACATAGCCTCTCTTATGCTTTTCTGATACATCAGGACACCCTCGCTGGTGGATGCATGAAATGATTGGAAATGAGCCCAAAGGCTCCCCAGCTCAAAGCTCAGGTGGTTTGACTCCCCCGGGCGCCGAGTGTAGTTCCCGCAGGAGGCGCTGGGGGCGCGCTCTCGCGGTTAGGGTCGCGCGGTCTGTTCCAGGGTAGTTCCCGCAGGAGGCGCTGGGGGCGCGCTCTCGCGGTTAGGGTCGCGCGGTCTGTTCCAGGGTAGTTCCCGCAGGAGGCGCTGGGGGCGCGCTCTCGCGGTTAGGGTCGCGCGGTCTGTTCCAGGGTAGTTCCCGCAGGAGGCGCTGGGGGCGCGCTCTCGCGGTTAGGGTCGCGCGGTCTGTTCCAGGGTAGTTCCCGCAGGAGGCGCTGGGGGCGCGCTCTCTCGCGCGGTTAGGGTCGCGCGGTCTGTTCCAGGGTAGTTCCCGCAGGAGGCGCTGGGGGCGCGCTCTCGCGGTTAGGGTCGCGCGGTCTGTTCCAGGGTAGTTCCCGCAGGAGGCGCTGGGGGCGCGCTCTCGCGGTTAGGGTCGCGCGGTCTGTTCCAGGGCTTATTGCTCAACATGACTTGCCCTTTTCACCTTTTTGTCAAAAAGAAACCCCTCCAGGGATTCCTCTGGGTTAGCAAACACAGGCCATGAAATGGTGTGATGGGAACTTCCGCAGAGTCCAAGTGAACTCGAGCGAAGTCTCAGCCTGAAAACATCGTCATTAGTAGTAATTATTGTATTAACTACATTTTCTTTTTTTTTTAAGATTTTATTTACTTACTTGACAGAGACCACAAGTAGGCAGAGAGGCCGGCAGAGGGAGAGGGAAGCAGGCTCCCCGCTGAGCAGAGAGCCCGATGCGGGGCTGGATCCCAGGACCCTGAGATCCTGACCTGAGCCGAAGGCAGAGACTTAACCCACTGAGCCACCCAGGTGCCCCTTAACTATGTTTTCTTACTTTCTGTATTGATGCTGTGGCTTGTGGGGCCTGGCTGATTGAGACTGGGAGAGGCCTCTCCTCTGGGGCTGACCAATCCTTAGAAACTACAAATAACTCCCCTGTGAGCGCCGGTTTCTCAGGGTCACCAACCAGTCCAGAGCACATACCCCCGCTAGCCCCCCTGCACCACAGAGCTCTCACGTGTCACCCCCGCCCCTACCCCTGACCAGGGCCAGACATCAGATAGCTCACGACAACCCTGACACTCCAAAGCTCACAAGACCATCTGAATCCGCCAGTCCAAGCCTGATGACCCTGCTTTGACCATTCATTCTTGTGGACATTTTCCCCATCACTCCTCTGCCTCCTGACCCGCCCAGGTGAACCCCTGCATGGTGAGTCATGCCTCTTGCTTCTGGGAATCTCCTCCATGACAGTCATTTCTGTGTCTTACCTTACCTAATGAAAATAAAACCTGGGTACTTAGAAAGCAATTATATTACCATAAGAAGGCTGAAATCCCTTTTTCAAATACTCAAAAGGTTTCCTCAGCAATAACTATCTTATTATTGATTCAGATAAGGGATTAATGTGTACCGTAATCATGTTCTGAGGAAAACTGTGGGAGACCTAACAACCTAGCCTTGATGCTTTCATGGGTCGTGTGGTTTTATCAAGTCACTTTTTTCTATCTCTACTATTTAGAGAAAGCCCAACACAAAGCAGGTGAAGGGGAAGCACCATTAAGCACCCATACCCACATGAAAAGGTATAGGAGGACACTCCGTCTCTCATTTTTGCTGTCTTGGACTTCACACTGCGTTGTCATGCCACCCAGAATAGCTCTCCTTCCTACTACAGCTCTCCACTCCCGTATGCCTTTCGTCGGTAACTGTTGCTTGACTACTAGCTCGCATATCAGATGTCCTTTCAATATGTTCTCTTAATGCACGGAATTCCCCCATCATTGTTTTAACTGTGGGTGTTATAATTCTAGCTGTAGGCCATGTGTCTTTCAGGTACGTTATTGGAATGAAATTGAAAGCACTTTTATTTTCCCTCTACTGATCCCCTTAAAAATCATTCAGAAATGAAAACTTTCGGGTGCCTGGGTGGCTCAGTGGATTAAGCCCCTGCCTTCGGCTCAGGTCATGATCTCAGGGTCTGGGATCGAGTCCCGCATCAGGGACTCTGCTCAGCAGGGAGCCTGCTTCCCTCTCTCTCTCTGCCTGCCTCTCTGCCTAGGTGTGATCTCTCTCGGTCAAATAAATAAATAAAATCTTAAAAAAAAAAAAAAAAAAAGAAATGAAAGCTTTCTTTTCTTATTTTAATTGAAAAAAAATAAATGGATAGACTTTATGACTTTTTTGCTCACTCTTGGTCAATTCATTGTCTTAAAGCCGATTTAGATCACAAAACACTCCTATTCTGGTAATTACAAGGCCCAACTCTTCGTATGAAGCAGAAGGCGAGACTGGCTTCATCAAACACTGCTGCTCTCCATATCCTCGTGCCATCGGAGCCCGGACAGCCTCTCACTGTGCACTCTCGTCCTTCTCTCTTGCTGCTCTAACTGAGGCTTGTGATGTTGTGCAAGGGAAGGAGGAGGGGGGTGCGAGAGCCAGGTCTTATGGGATAACCATGATGGGTGCTTTCTGGGGATATGTAAAAGCTTTTTCTCTGATGGGCTATAGCTGGAAATTGCTCTTTCTCTCTGACATAAAGTTTCTTTGCCCTGGGTAGACGCATCATAAAGTTTCTTTGCCCTGGGTGGACGCATCACTACTCCAAGAAATCCCTAGCAAATCTTTCCAGAGCACCTAAGAAGTGAGAGTTCACCTTCAGCTTCTTTGACCCATGTGGCAGATCTGTTGGACAGGACACAGACAGCACTGCTGGATCTCTAATTCATAGTCCATGGTGATTCCTTACATTCCCATAAGGAACTTGCCCTGGGAATAAAGGTAGATCTCAAGACACGTACAAGTCTGGGGGCCGACCCATCAGGCAGTCAATCCCTCTCGGATCTTGAGGATTTCTTGGGCAGTAATTTGCCTCCCACACAACAAGTCTCCCAACTGAAGGGTCAGATATTTTATTTCTCCACAAACTCCTCTTGAGCTCGAGGTGAGGGGTCAGGCCTCCCTAAAAGGAGGAAATAAGAGCACTTAATTGGCTTTGTTCAGTCCCCCTCCTGAAACCCCCATTTTGTCTGTATTTTGCATGTATACCCAACTGGACATAACTTTGTGAGATATTATTCACACAGCTTTCCTGTGCCTTAGAGAGAACTTAAGTGTATAACATGGTGTCACGTACTTTACAAATGTCTGATACATATTTTTGAATTAATTAATTAAACATTTTTGTTTAGAACAATTTGCTAAATTTTGATAACCACACAGCAAAGACAAATAGGCATAAAAATGATTTACTTACAAAGTGTCAAAGTTAGCTGCCTCAGATTTCATCTGTCTAAAAATCTACAGTGAATTTTAAGGTTAAGGGTGTTTTACTTAGCTCACTTGTTAAGGTATCAGAAGGATCACTATGAAAATTGGATCAAACAACATAAAGGAATTATTCACCTAAAAAAAAAAAAAAGAATTTACCCAGTAAAACATACAAATGACTAACCCATACTTGACCTTGTGAGTAATCACATTAACTATTTCATCACAGGACAGTCTTGACTTTTGGAAGAATATCTCGTGTTGCCCTAGTATTCTTTGTTAGTGAAAGAGCAAATCTCTGAAAACCGCTTGGAAACAACATGAGTAGCATAATTCAACTTTTATCCTGAACTTTGTAGTGCTTATTCTCAGAATCCAACCCAAATAATTCAGTAAAAGTACTTTTAAAAAGAAGACTCCTCTATCAGTCAAGTATCTTGACTACAGCATAATGCATAGCAGATAATTCTGAAAAAACAATAAGGAAATGTTTAAACATATTATGATAAATCCATAAAATAAGATATTATATAACTTTTAAAAAGTTGACCCTATCAGGACTACAATCCTCCTTCTATAACTCCCAGTTGATATCATATTCTAGTGGGTGCATTTATTTGAGATTTGCAGGAAGTTTATCACAGAAGGAGCCATAAGATGTGGTTTATCTATGTACTAGACTCTGGTGTTTTCCTCTTTGTACTGTATTGTTCTGCTGTGTTATTGCATTGCTCAATCCTTATGATGTTCCTACAGGTCCAGTATTAGACCCATTGTACAGATTAAGAAATCAGAAAAATTAAGAGATAGAAAGCAGAATATAATTTACGTCTCAACCTCCAAGCAGATTTATCCATCTTGTTATTCTGTGGGATCTGGAATGAAATTGATGTTTTCTGACTCCCATTGTGCTAAGTTTCTGAGTAAGAAATGAAGAAATAAAACAGTGTCTGCCCTCAGAGAGTTTTATTAGAGAATAAAGATGTCTAATGACTGCAAGAAAGTGGAATAAAGGAAATATTAAATATCTGCACTAAGGCAGATATTTGGCAGAATGATATGTCAAAGAAAGAAGTCATCAAAGATGTATGTTCTTTCCCTTTTCATTGTATAACTTTGAGCTCATTGCTGGTTACCAGGGGTTTGTGATTCTTTAACGAGAACAATAACAACCTTGCAAGGTGTCCTGATGATTAAGAGAGGTCATCCCTGTAATTAAACTAACACCAAATCTGATTATAAGTGAACAGTAAATGTGAGTTGCTTCCCCCTTTGCCCTGGTCTGTAGATGTACCTACCAGTTCCTAGACTAACAAATCAGCTGAAATATGTGAAGGAAAAAAGGCCAAAGTTAAGCACATCGGTCAAAGAAAGTGGCAGAAAGAATTACAAGAAATTATTCCAGAGCCAATTTAGTCTCCTTTCATCTGACAGAGTGACCCCTTGTAAGTATGTCACTTTTCATAATTGGGCTGTCAGAACTACAGCTCGGCCTCACATAAATGGCTGCTTTGCTAGCTACCTGGTGACACTTCCTTTCTGCACAGATATGTGCTACCTTGGTGCCCCGTACTCTGGGGCCATGACATTTGGGGATTCGGTGTAGCCCAGCAGAGCAGCTCCATTCCATGCATTTACTTTGCTGTGGCTTCCTTGATCCTTCACGAGGCTGGATGGCAAGCTTTCATGTGAGTGCCTCTAATACCACGTCTACACTCAGTTCAGATTCCCTTCACTTTCTGAGTACAATGGCCATGAGCTCAACTGCCTACGTTCCCTTCTCCCATTCCGATTTCAGTGTGTGTGTTGAGGGAGGTTGTTGTCTATAAATCTTGGGGATGTTGTCAAAGCAACCAAAAGTACCACTAATTGCTAAGCTAAATGGGTAATTGCATTGCTTGAGAGGAAGTCCGATCATTCCAACGCATTACTGTTTCTGAGAAAGGACAATATGCTGCAAGGTGACCGAGGAAGAACCATTTTACAACTCTCACTCAGATAAAAGGGAGGAGGTAAAAGATTCAGAGAGCTAACATCCGCCTGCCTTGAGCAAGGCTAGGGATCATGCCTGGCGTGTGTGGTTGTAGAGCAGGAAAGTGGGACGGGGTGGGAAGACAGAAAACCGAGAACAAGGTCAGTGAACAGCAATACTCCATAGAGAGCAAACACGTCCGACTTATCTTGGGCATGAATGACCGACTTCATCATATACGACAAAGGGAAGCAGAGGCAGTTTGTACGGCAGACAGTGTCTGTGACTCCGAGTATCTGTGAACTTGCGTAGGCAGCCCTAGTTCTGAACTTCTCCTCCACGTGAACGACAGGCTTCAAAGACCCAGTCATAAAGAGAACAGCACCTACTCCCATATTAATAGTTGATAGAATCTATTTTTAAATGTTTAGACACAGTACTAAATTTGGAAAATAAAGAGAAATCACCAAATCTGGAAAAATATAATTTAGAACTGCAGTTCTATGAAAAGAAGCTCTTTCAAAACTCAAAGTAATGTTTTATTCTCCAAAAGATTAAAATATATATAGAAACTGATTTTAAAAGTGAAGTGGAACTCCCAATAGACATTGCTTCAATGAAAACAGATAAAGTAGTTATTAAAATAAAGTTATTTATAAAGTCAAGAAAGACATTATGAGGTTCATGACCAGGTATAATATTCTAAATTTTAAGACTACTGAAGAAAAAAGAATTGTTATGCTGAAGCCTTTAGAAATTTTAAGAAAAGAAGTCAAATTTCTGATTTTCCACCAAACATACAAGTAAAACCTGCTATAGAACTGAAAAGGCTGTAAGAAAGAATATGAGGCATTAATAAAAGAATTAGGGTATAATGTAGCAAAGATAACAGAGTACACAGAAGTGATGCACTGATGGAAACCCAGAGAATAAAACTTTATTGAGGTTTTGACAGAGTAACTGGTACCAGACTGTCTCCCCAACCACAAACAGCCATAAAACTAGGGAAAACCATAGGCAACAGTTTATAGGCACTGGAAGACACCTGGGTTTTTTTAAAAGTAAGGAATCTCATGAGGTGATACCCATGACCAGCTCAGCCTGCCTTTACCTTCATTGATTTCTAATTAATCACACTGTAAACTTTTGTCCAAGAAAAGCATGATCGTTTCCTTAGGCTGAGGAGGAAGAAAGCAGAGTTTGGGGCAGCTAAAGTAATCAGAATTTGCAAGACAAAACACGAAGCAAATTAGTTGTGCAAGAGGATCTAAGTCCATCTTTGTTTTCCTGGGAGTCTTGGGTTTGAGGGCTGCCCAAGACGTGGTAGGCAAGAATATACAAGTTTATCTGGAGAGAAGCTATGGGATTGGGAACAGAATAGAAAAACCAGGGTTTGAACAGCTTGGGAAGTTGCTCAGGTTCTGACTGAAGTGGAGTGCAGGACTTTATAACATCTGTTGTCACCCTAAATATCCAAGAAGACATCAGAAATTCTATGCCTTAAGGGTAATAGGCAGACCTTAAAGCAAGACATTCTGTAGACATGCCCTAATTAAGCCCAAACAAAGCCTTGATCTGCAAGAAAGACAGAATATGAAGGTGGAGATGGGGAGCCACGCTGGGTCTCCACAGGTCTGCCTTAACAAAACGTAAAACTACACCTTCATAAGTCTGAGGTGATCGTTCAATAATTAAACTGCCTTCTAGAAAGAAAAAAAAAAATCAAAGGCTGAGGAGGACAACAACAGAATCTATAATATACAATGTATCAATCATAATGTCCTACATATAATCAAATATTACTAAACAACCAAAGAAAAGTTAAAGTGTAGCCGTGTAGTAGCAAAAGCACAGAGTAGGAAACAATCTTCAGACACCCAGGGGTTGAATTTAGCATACGACTTAAAGAAGCTGATCAGAACATACTTGAAGAATTAAGGGAAATTTTACTTATAGCATCTATTTTTGTGGAACAGATTACTCCCAAAGTCAGCAGCTGGAAAAGCAAACTTTTGTTCCTTCACAGTTTTTATGGACAGGTAATCTGGGCACAGTTTAACTTGTTTCTCTACTTCAGGGTACTCTGAGATTACAAACTGCTGGCCAGAGCTGGAGTCTCATCTCAAGACTGAACTGGGAAAAGATGTTCCTTCAAGCTAAAAAGGTTTTGGCAGCATTCAGTTCCTTGTGGGCTATTGGGCTGAGGACCTGGATTCCCTGCTGGCCACCCTCAGTCCCTTCCAGGGCACACCCCTCCAACAGAGCAGCTTGCTTCATCAGAAACAGCAACAGAAAGCATCTGCTAGCAAGATGGAAATTATAACCTTTGTTAACTTCATCTCTGAAATGACATCATACAACCTTTGTTGTATTCTATTGATTAGACACAGTCCTAAAAGCCCACACTCAAAAGAAGGAGCCTATAACAAGGATGTGAAGGGTGAATAACAAAAGATGGAGGACACTGGGTACCATTTTGTAAGTCTGTATATAACATTAGCCATTAGGGAAGGCAAATCAAAACCCCAGAGAGAAACCAGAAACCAGTGTACAGCCACGGAATGGTTAAAATTGTAAAGACTAACACCAGACATAGGTGGGTTTGTGGAATAGTTGTAACTCTGTTAACACTGTTGGTGCCCGTGGGAAATGATACAGTACTTGGCAAAACAGTGTAGCAGTCTTCATAAAGTCAAGCAAACATAATTTGACCTTTTTTTTTTTTTAACCTTTATTTATTTGAGAGAGAGAATATGCAGGCTCATGAGTGAGGGGATGGGAGAGGAAGGGGGAAAGAACCTCCAGCAGCCCCCCCACTGGGCAAGGAGTCTGACAAGGCTTGATCCCAATATCCTGGGATCATGACCTGAGTGGAAATCAAGAAGTGGATGCTTAACTGACTGAGCCATCCAGGTGCCCCTTGAGCAAACATTTATACTCTGATCCAGCCACTGAATTTTATGTACTTATCTGAAAGAATTAAATACGCATGTCTACACAAGACTTGTGCATAAATATAGTGGTTTTATTCACGATAACAGAAAACCAAAACTAGTCCAAACTACAATCAATGTGTATAAGGATAAATATATTTATTTAGTAGAACACTACTAAGAAATAAAAAGTACTAACACGACTAAGAAATAAAAAGTACTAACACTACTAAGAAATATAAAGAAGAAATTACTGATACATGTAATAGCATAGGTATAACAGAATAGCATTACAGGGCGCCTGGGTGGCTCAGTGGGCTAAAGCCTCTGCCTTCGGCTCAGGTCATGATCCCAGGCTCCTGGGATCGAGTCCCACATCGGGCTCTCTGCTCAGCAGGGAGCCTGCTTCCTCCTGTCTCTCTCTGCCTGCCTCTCTGCCTACTTGTGATTTCTCTCGTCAAATAAATAAATAAGATCTTTAAAAAAAAAAAAAAGCATTACAGTGAGTGAAAGAAGCCGGATGGATATAATAGAATATATATTTTATGATTCCATATGTATGAAGTTCAATGACAGGTAAAATTAAGCTTTAGTGAAGGAGTCTGATTTGGGGCAATTTGGAAAGGAGAATATTTTAAATGACTTTTTGGAGTGCTGGAAATGTTCTATAAGTTAATCACAATGGTGTTAAATGGGTGTTTATATTTGTCAAATTCAGAAAACTATATATATTTAAGTGGATTATTATTTTTTATTTTTTTATTTTTTATTTTTTTTTAAAGATTTTATTTATTTACTTGAGAGAGAGACAGTGAGAGAGAGCATGAACGAGGAGAAGGTCAGAGAGAGAAGCAGACTCCCCATGGAGCTGGGAGTCCGATGTGGGACTCGATCCCGGGACTCCAGGATCATGACCTGAGCCGAAGGCAGTCGTCCAACCAACTGAGCCACCCAGGCGTCTCAGATTATTATTTTTTAAAGATTTATTTATTTATTTGTTTGTTTGTTTGAAAGAGAGAGAGAGAGACTGTGGGAGAAAGGGACAGAGGAAGAGAAGTCCTCAAGAAGACTCTGTGCTGAACCCAGAACCCCATAGTGAGGCTTGATCTCAGGAGCCTGAGATCACAACCTGAGCCAAGACCAAGAGTCGGATGCTTGACTGACTGTGCCACTCAGGCACCCATTAAATGGATTATTTTTGACATAAATATGTAAGTCATACCTCTATAAAGTTACCCCCAAAACTATAGATAGACCTAAAACTTAAAAGTAGCATCTCAACCAAATATAAGTAAAATGAACGAATCTTCTGCTATAATTCTGTAAAATGCTTTAATTAAGTTTTGGCAACATTGCTTAGAAATGATGAACAGGTTAGTAATAGGAAAGGGGTAATAGATCTTGGCTTTACGTCAGTATCATCTCTAACGTGAAACACCAGAAGACAATAAGATACCCATAAACAGTGTGTGGGAACCCTAAGAATCTTCTTAGACCAGTGGTCATTAATGCATCTGTGAGATATTTTCAGATAAGCAGGGTTCTAAAGTGTTCTACTAATATCTGCTGCCTGCATCAGTAACTCCACACAGAACTGTTAACCTAGAACACACTATAGATGGTCTCCTAGAGCAGGGCAACGTCACTGCTCTGGATCATTCACATGTCTTTCCTCAAGAGAAGCACATGTGCATGTTTCATATATAAATATCATGTTTGTGCATGTGTCTACGGGTGTGTATGTATATGTTGACATACACACATACATATTGCAAATACTAAGATGTTAAGCTCTTCAAAAAACGGAAAACAGTTGATAATAGTATAAAATGTGTAACAAAATTATTTTAAGAAAACTTATTTGCATATGGACATATAATTGTATGTATATAAATATATGTATATCCATACCAATACAGAAAATAGTTTTGAGACACAAATAAATCATGTAATGAAATAGAAATATTTTACTGGTGTAAGGTGGTATCTCAAAGTGGTTTTGATTCGAATCTCCCTGATGGCTAGTGATGATGAACATTTTTACATGTGTCTGATAGCCATTTGTATGTCTTCTTTGGAGAAGCGTCTGTTCATGTCTTCACCTTTCACCATTTAGAATGGCCAAAATTAACAAGACAAGAAATAACAAGTGTTGGAGAAGATGTGGAGAAAGGGGAACACTCTTACACTGTTGGTGGGAATGCAAGTTGGTGCAGCCACTTTGGAAAACAGTGTGGAGGTTCCTTAAGAAATTAAAAATAGAGCTTCCCTATGACCCTGCAATTGCACTACTGGGTTTTTACCCCAAAGATACAGATGCAGTGAAAAGAAGGACCGTATGGACCCCAATGTTCAGAGCAGCAATGGCCCCAGTCACCAAACTGTGGAAAGAACCAAGATGCCCTTCAGTGGATGAATGGATAAAGAAGATATGGTCCATATATACAATAGAATAATATGCCTCCATCAAAAAGGATGAATACCCAACTTTTATATCTACATGGATGGGACTAGAAGAGATTATGCTGAGTGAAATAAGTCAAGCAGAGAGAGTCAATTATCATATGGTTTTGCTTACTTATGGAGTATAAGGAATAACATGGAGGACACTGGGAGATGGAGAGGAGAAGTGAGTTGGGGGAAATTGGAAGGGGAGGTGAACCATGAGAGACTATGGACTCTGAGAAAAGAATTGAGGGTTCTGGAGGGGAGGGGGGTAGGAGTTGGGTGAGACTGGTGGTGGGTATTAAAAAGGGCATGGATTGCATGGAGCACTGGGTGTGGTACATAAACAATAAATCTTGGAACACTGAAAAAATTAAACTTAAAAATATTTTATTGATATTTATAGCTGAAAACCTTGATGATTTAACTAAAGGGAAAAATACACAGCAAAAGAAAAATTCATGAAACTGTATTTTTCATAAATTCAACCTGTTACTCAAAGGAACTCCTTTTTTTTTTCTTTTCAAGATGCATAATCAAAAACCAGTGAATCAAATGTGTTAGAAAATTTAAAGGTAGATATTAGTCAAATTAATAAATTGATGTATTATCTCTCAGTAGATACAAAGCAAATAACACTTAAATCATAAAGCAAAACTTATGGATTAAAAGAAAATCACTAAATTCTGTATCTGAAACTACTATTAGATTGTATGTTAACTAACTGGAATCTAAATAAAAACTTGAAAAAAATAACAAAACAAAACAAAAAACACTAAGTATTAGTGTTTAGTTAGCCTGGGTGGCTCAGTGGGTTAAGCCTCTGCCTTTGGCTCAAGTCATGATCCCAGGGTCCTGGGATTGAGTCCCACATTGGGCTCTCTGCCCAGCAGGGAGCCTGCTTCCCCCTCTCTCTGTGCCTGCCTCTCTGCCTACTTGTGATCTCTCTCTGTCAAATAAATAAATAAAATATTAAAAAAGTAAAAATAAATAAAAATAAAAAATAATTTGAAAAAGGAAAACCAAGAATGAGAGTTATAAAAACAAAAATAAATGATTCAACTAATTAAAAATATTTTCTTATGCCAAAACAGAATTCAAATACATATATTTTATAAATGTCCACCAAAAAATAACTGCTAAATATATGAAAAGACAAATATTATAATGTGTTTGTGCACATATGTGAGATTTTATTAATATTAAAATAAAATTCAAAGTGAAACATGGACTAGAAAGGACTTTAATACATTGATAAGAGTTATTAGCTACAATGAGTACATAATTGCTCTAAACTGTAAAAACCCAATAAAGAGTACTGAAAAGTTTAAATATTTAAATCATATCAAAAGATTTAGAAAGTTAGGGTGCCTCGTTGGCTCAGTAGGTTAAAGCCTCTGCTTTCGGCTCAAGGCATGATCCCAGGACCCTGGGATGGAGTCCAGCGTTGGGCTGCCTGCTCAGCAGGGAGCCTGCTTTCCATCTCTCTCTGCCTGCTTCTCTGCCTACTTGTGATCTCCGTCTGTCAAATAAATAAATAAAATCTTACAAAAAAAATTTAGAAAGTAAAAGTTGTATAAGATTTTAACTTACTTTCATCCTAAGCAGAAAAGAATATTTCATTCTAAAAGTATTACATTCAAAAAAGTATATAGATACATTGTTAAAAGACATTAACTATGCTTTAATTATTGGTAATCAAAACATGAAAAATAAAAATATCCAGAAATTAAAAATAATTAAATATATTATAGCATGACCTTATAAAATATAGTAAAGGAAAAATACATAAAGTCTGATTATTATAGAATAGTAAATAGAAAACAGAAAACTAAAAAAAATTGAATCTATTGTAAAAAAGTACATTTTGTAAACTTTTTTTAATTTAGTGAGTGAAATAGAGCAGCTATTTGATTTTTTGTACTTGTACATTATTATCAATGAGCACTTATAAGGTATTTCTATGCATATTTGCCATTTGTTCTTATTTTTGAATTATCACTTTATATTTTTTGCCCATTTTATATAATTATTAATTTATAAGAGTTACTGTACACAGTGGTTAAATGTTCAGATTTGGAATAAAATGAGTACACAATAGGGACTCCACTAAATCTTGGACACATTTAAGTAGCCATAAATATATGTGAAAGGAAAAATAAAATAATATCATCATAAACCAATTATCTCAGAAGCTGGAGGAAATTTTGGCATTGGATATAAAAACATTTTGCTAAATTTTGTGCAAATTTATTCAGTAGCTCCACTTTTAATAAAGTATTAGGAAAAGAGAGGAAAAGTAGAATTAGTATAGAACCAAGGAAAGTACCTTTATGTAATTTAAATATTATGGGAAATGTTTGTTTCTTAGAAAAAAGAATAGAATGAAACAATAATTACAGAATATGAGTTCCAGTCAATAAAGAAAATGTGTTAGAAGCAACTCTGAAAGTAAAATGTTTTCATTCATTGTCTCAACGAACTGAATGTAGGTGATTTTCTTCCTGATTCTGTCAGTTTTTATGATTTCTATATGTATTACAATGGGAAGCATCACTTGGCTGCACAAAAACATGGTAAGGTAAAATTGTAAAAATTTATTGTAAGATAGTTGGGGTTTAGAAATACTGTAACTTGAAATGTTTCTTTCCTCTCTCTCTCTTTCTTTCTTTCTTTCTCCTTCCTTCCTCCCTTTATTTCTTCATTTTTTAAAGAGTCTATTTATTTGAGAGAGAGAGAATGTGTGAGCATGGAAGAGGGACAAATGGACTCTGTGCTGAGCTTGGAGCCCAATGCAGAGCTCGATCTCATAACAATATCGTGACTATTGAGTAAGAACTTAAGTAAGGGCAAGAAGAAAAGTTCCAGTGGAGACAAATTGAGATAAGATTGGCATTGGTTGCACACGACAGTTTCTATTCCCTTAGTCATAGACTTAATTATGAATTATTGCCTCCTTAGGGAGGAAAAATTGAATACAGCCTTGATAGTGTTAGTTAATTACTAGATTTACCAGATAATCTTTCTGGTTCTTATTGCAGAACATGCAGTATGTGCTCAACACATCCTGTGAGCCCCACACAGTGCAAAGAGAACTGAGTTGAGTTTTTCTATAGATGGATCTTGCCTTGACTGAACAGCTCACTCATAGTCAGGGTTTTGATACCTTCTGAGTAGAGTCCCTTAAAGAATATTGCCTTGGGGAGTGCCTGGGTGGCTCAGTGCGTTAAGCCTCTGCCTTAGGCTCAGGTCGTGATCCCAGCGTCCTGGGATCAAGCCCCGCATTGGGCTCTCTGCACAGCAGGGAGCCTGCCTCCCCTACCTCCCCCGCCTCCCCTACCTCCCCCGCCTCCCCTACCTCCCCCGCCTCCCCCGCCTCTCCGCCTACTTGTGATCTCTCTCTCTGTGTCAAATAAATGAATAAAATCTTTAAAAAAAAAAAAAAAGAATATTGTCTTGGGTTGGCTCACGTTTTCTTAGCTTGGGACACACTCTATCAGCACTGTCCAAAGCCATAGTGCCTTGCTTGTCTTGCGTAATATCCTCGGTATTATCTCACTCCCAAGCTGCTCTGCTAGATGCTTCTTTTCCCACTTCTGTATAAGACCAATTAATCTCCTTTTTGCTTCAACCATATTTTCAAATTCTTTCTGCATTCAATATTTTTTTTCAGTGTGCTCCTGTATAAATTACTTTTATCATAGCAGTAATCACAGGAAGTTTTATATTAGGATCCTTTTTAGGTAAGCACCTTTGTCTGCTAACCATAAGCTGTTGGAAGAACGAAGCTCTCTCATTAATCTCTGCATCCCTTGCACTCAAAATGCTCAAGAATGAGTCGTTGGATTTTAATTTTTAAAAATCTGTGTAAAAATATTACATTCAGGCACTTGTATATTTAATTCAATAAACATGCATTGCATATAATTGTATATCAAGCTCTGTATTAGATATAAAAGACATAAAGATAAGAAGATAACTTACATTTAAGGAGTTTAATAGCTATGTATCATTTTTGTACAAAGGCTGAAACACATTCTTCCTTACTAATTAATAAACAAAAAGATTTCTATAATTTTATAGGTTTTCTGTGTAATACAGATCCCAATTGCCAATGATGCAACTAAACTCAATCATGACTGAACCTCAGAGAGACTCCGGAAGGCCTGTGTTTGAATGGTTCATGTTGAGGAGCTCTCTGAACTCTTTGTCCTCCAATCGGAAAATTATATGTGTGGTTCCCTGTCTTATGAGCATGTTGTTACGGAGAAGGTCTGTAGGGAAGAAATCAATAGAATTTTGTCATCTCTAAACCAGAAGGGATTATTTTCAGACCATCTTCCTTGTGTTTAAGTGTGTGCATTTTGTTAGATTGTATCACTTGTGACAAGGGAATCTGTTGAACAGACACTTGGTTTAGATGTAAGCCAATGTTAAGGAAAGGAAATGAAAGTAAACCATCAATTATTAAGTATCATTTAGGACCAGTGCTGGAAATGCTCGCATTTTAGGTTTTAACAGTGCCATTACCATTTCTCAAATAAAGAGACTACAGCTCAGACAAATAAACCAACTAAAACATGTTCACTAATTTTAAATCATTTGACAACTATTAATTCAGGGGGAGTAATTTTTTTTTTTTTTTTTTTCAGGAATAACTTCCTAACAGATCACCCTAGTCTTCTAACTGTAAAGTTTTTCTGGTGAGATAAACACAACACCAGGCAAAGTGGGTACAGGGCAAGATTGATTAAAAACACTCTCCCGCCAAGTTTCAGGGCTCAGGAGAAGGGGAGCCAGGAAAGTTGCGCCAGGAGGAGGTGGGCACTCTCGGGCGAGGTTCCGTGACTCTGGAAAGCAGAGTGGCGGAAGTCGCACCCAAGGCAGGGAGAAGGGGGCTTTTAAGGGGCCTGGAGGGGAGTTCAGGGGTCTTTTGGCAAGTTTCTCTTATTTGGATATTTCGCCTGCTGGTCGGAGTCCCATTGGTCCACTGGAGCCCAGGGAGGGGATCTCAGATTCCCACTTGTCAGGGTCCCATTGGTCCACCAGAGCCAGGGGCAGGAGGGTTTTCAGATTCTTGCTTGGGTCTTTGTTCTCCTGTCCGAGCTCAGGTTTTGTGGCGGGGACTTTCGCCATCTTAAGTAGCCCCTTTCTTTCTGCCAGCCCAACACTAACCTCCCATTCTGCTCTCCAGCATCTCACCAAATAGTTACAATGGGAATTACCATGACACCTGGATAGCTATTGTATATTAAAATATTAAAATACATGAAAATATTTTTTCACCTTTCTCAGGTAATCTCAAGTTCCTCCTCCGCTCCCCCTATCGACTCCTGACTATAGGAAGACATATCTACAATGGAAAGGAGTTGAGCGTGTTCTTTTCCTTCCAGCAGCAGGTTAGCAACTTCCACAGTTTTCTATAGGTAACACAGAAGACTTTCCATGTCCAGAAACACTAACTTCACATCCACAGCAAAGGATTCAGCATTCCCCAAACACCACATGCTCTCACACCTAAATTGGACAACAAAACCCAATGACTTGGGGCTTATTATCCCTCCATCTGTAAGTTTAAAAACCAGGGCCTCAGGGTGCCTGGGTGGCTCAGTGGGTTAAGCCGCTGCCTTCAGCTCAGGTCATGATCTCAGGGTCCTGGGATTGAGCCCCGCATCGGGCTCTCTGCTCAGCGGGGAGCCTGCTTCCCCATCTCTCTCTCTGCCTGCCTCTCTGCCTACCTGTGATCTGTCTGTCAAATAAATAAATAAAATCTTTAAAAAAAAAAAAACAGGGCCTCAGAGTAATTAATAAACTCACACAATTTTTTTTTTAACCATCATTCACTATGTATCTTAGATCTAGTGAGCTGCCATAAATTAATATTCATTACAGGAAGCAGATGGAAAATGGGCAAGCGTTTGAAAATTCTCACCATGTGATTTTAAAGTATAATTTAATCATACATTTGGGGTGTCAAGGAATATTTAGTTTACGTCTTTCACATTCAAATGAGGGAACTGAACATAATCGTTTATTCTATCCGTCCATTCAATTATTCAACTAAGAAAAATATTGATAGAATCACATCAATGGCTAACATTCATTTATTTATTGCGCACAGTATGCCAGGCACTGGTCGGAGAATTGTATATGTATTAACTCACTGAAATAATTATTGAGCACCTAACAGGTACCAAGTGCTGTTGAGGCTGGGAAGAAAGTGGGTAATACAGGGCCGGTCCTATCTTCCTAGAGATGGTATTTTAGTGGAATAGACAGATAATGAACATGCAAGCAAAAAATAAGATCAGAGATCTTTCTAAGTGTACTGACAGGATAAATGTTTATGATACAGAGATTAACTGGAGCTGGTTCCTTTAGTTAAGATTGTCAAAATAGTCCTCTCTGAGCTCCCACCCAAAACCAGGCAGCCCTGGTTTTTCCTAAGTGAAAATGTGAGATTAATTACTAGGAGCCAGATTAGTCATTCTCATTGTCCCTGGTTACACGTTTGAGTCTTACGTCAGATTTAGGGAGATATTGAAGAGTTTTAAGGAGGAAAATGAAGTGATATCATTTACATTTTGGAGCAACCACTCTTAGTATATGTGGAAAATGGGCTGGGGAGGGAAAAGCTTGAAATCCAAGGAGACCAATTAGAAGCCTATGTGGTGATTCAGCTTAGGGATAATTCCGCTTTGGGCCAAAGTGAAGACTGTGAAAAGGAAAATAAGGCAGAAACTGACTATATTTTGAAACTGAATTAATGGATTTGGAAATAAAGTGTGTGCGACGAGGAAGAGCAAAAGAAATAGTAATATGATTCCCATGATTTTTGCCTTAGCAACTCAAATGCAGGGGTGAAGGCTAGGAGAGAATCAGGCATAATGGGCAATTGAGAGCTCCCTTTTGAAGATCTTCACTCTTGAGGTCTCTTTAGACCTGCAAATGAAAAAGCCAAAGAGGCATTTATTTACCTCTATGGGCTTGGAACTCAGGAAAGAGTGAGAAGCCTAAACTGATGGTTTGGAATCACTAATGCAAAGACATCAATGTAATCCAGGGGGATGAAGAAATCACCTGAGGAAAGAATGTGACAAAGGAGATACACGGGGTGGATTCCAGGACAAAATGCAAAGGCACATCTACATTGAGTGGTCGCGTGGGGAAGAGACCGACTAAAGAGTAAATAAGTGTCTGACTAGAGACCAGGGAGTAATCAAAGAGGCAGACAGACTGAAAGGTTAGTGTGGGGTTGCAGAATCCCTGGAGGGAGAGATCTTCAGGGAAAGTGTGGCCAAGGGCAGAAGGCAGAGGATCTGGAAGCATATTAAGTTTATCATGAAAAGAATCTGTGTAGTTTGGGATTTGAAAATAGAGTGGAATTGATTGAAAAGGAAATTGGAATTGAGAACGTGCAGACAGAGCACATGCAAATTCATTGGAGAAATTTTGTTGTGAAAGGGAACAGAGAGATTGGGTCAGACTTGGGGTGACACAATGTGTATGTGTGTATTATGTACTTAGATACACAACTATCATCATTGTTATTACCCACATATAACAGACTTGAACATGTTCCTGCAGGAACCGGCCTTAACCATCACTTACAAATTGAAAGACTGGTGCTATGAGTGAAAGGAGTTAAACTAGCATATTTTTGAAAAGATAACAGATTTTGAGACAAGAGTATGTGTTTTAAGTTAAAGAGGAAATATAAGTGAGACAAGAGTACAAGTCTCCTGATTTGTAGAAGGAAATATATTATACCGGAAAGAGCATCGGCCTTGAGATCAGTTAAAACCTTACTTGCCATTTATTATCTCTGACACTTGAAAAGTTAATTGATTTCTCTTAATTTCAGTGTCTTTCCTATAAAAGGAAGATAATAGCATAGACCTAATAATATATAAGGAGGTGTTTTCTTTTCACAATACTTCTACCCCTCTGCCTATGGCAGACATATTAATTATGATATGATTACAAAGGAATGTCTCTAAATTACTTTGAAAATTTCACAGTTCCTCTTTATTTCCCATAGTACCTATCCCAGCAGAGGCTCAGCATTCTTGAAATGATGTCAACTTGGTAAACATTACATCCCATATTTTCCTTCTTTTCCGTTTGGACTCTAATGTAGGAAAGATGTTAGGGTTCAAAGCCAAAGGTCAAGAAAGAATTCTTGAGACAGCTTAGGTGTGAAAAGTGGTTTTATTACAGCACGGGGACAGGACCCGTGGACAGAAAGAGCTGCACTGTGGTCATGAGGAGTGGCCCACTATATACTTGCAAGTTGTGAGGAGGGTTAGGGATAGCATAAGCCTCCCAGGTATTTTGAAAACAAGGTTTCCAGGATCCTGGGGTTGGGGGGGGTGCTATCTACTGTTGAGAAAGGTCATTTATTTTTTAGTAAACCCTGAGGCTAGAGACCCTTCAGATGTATATGGGTGGGTCATAATGTTTGGAGGATGATTGTCAACATGTATCTTGGGGGAGGGGAGAGTAAAGATAAAGGAAGTTTCCAAAGTAATTTTATACATTACAGTAGACTTACAGGGTCTTGCAGGTTGGACTAAGATTGCTTTTTTCCTTAGCAAAGTATTCATGTCAAGGCAGCTGAGTTCCTAGAGGAATGGGACTCTGCCTGTTCCAAGGACTTGTCAATGGGTAGTATGAAATTTAATGATTTTTCGTCTGCCTTTGTTTCCCAAATCGGGCTCTATTTTCTATGCAAACAACTTCATATAAAAATGACATTTGTAATTAACTTGCAATTATTTTAAAACTTGTTTCCTAGCTCAAAGCTCCTGGATGACATCTTTTTATTCCTGTGTCTGTTAGTATATAGAGTTGGATGAATTAATAAACAGCACAAATAAAAATAAAAGAGAGGTTCTCTCTATGCTCCTCCATTGCTTAAATATTGAACAGACTTCCCATTAATTTTGAAGACCTTGATAAACTGCCACTGACCTGCTGTGATTTGGCTTGTGCCGTCCTTTCCAGACTTGTCTCATTTGCTCTCTGCCTCATCCCAAAGACCCTTGGTTTCAGTTTTGCTCAGCCCTTACTGTTCAATAAAGCATGCTATTTCATGCATCCTTGAGGTCGTTTCACATGTGATTGCTTGAGCCAAAATGTCCTCTGACTCCTCTGTTTAGCTAAAGTTAGCTATCATTCAAAACACGGTAAGAATCACTTGCTCTGTAAGACTGAAATCCTGGTCAGATCTTTGAAATTAGACCTGGGGCTAAGGGCAGAAGTAGGATGACAAGCTGACTACCAAGAATAGTGAGGGAATTTGGGAGGATAATGGAATTATTTTTATCTTGATTTTGGTGGTATTTATACAATTCCATGCATTTGTCAAATCTCCTAGAACTCTGTAATGAAAAGGGTAAAATGTATAGTATGTAAATCATACTTCAGTAAAACACTCTGAAAAAGGCCATTTGTGAAGTTTTCAGGTCCTGTATGAATTGCAAAGATAATTTCTGCATCCTAACTTTACGGGGCAGAGGAAATCATTTCCTCGATCCTTTTCCCCCAGTTTGACCTGGGCTTTACAGATTGTCTCATGTTTTCTCATAGGAGAGGGAGAGAGAGAAAGGGAGAAGTCTAGGGTTTCCCGTTATGCTCCCTTCCTTACATATCTCACTTCAGTCTTCCTAGACCTGGTTCATTTTTTCTTTAAATTTAATTTAATTATTTTTTTCAGTGTTCCAAGATTCATTGTTTATGCACCACACCCAGTGCTCCATGCAATACGTGCCCTCCTTAATACCCACCACCAGGCTCACCCAACCTCCCACCCACCCCCTCCCTTCCAAAATCCTCAGTTTGTTTCTCAGAGTCCACAGTCTTTCATGGCTCATGTCCCCCTCAAATTTCCCCCAACTCACTTCTCTCCATCTCCCCATGTCCTCCGTGTTATTCCTTATGCTCCACAAATAAGTGAAACATATGATAATTGACTCTCTCTGTTTGACTTATTTCATGCAGCATAATCTCCTGCAGTCCTGTCCATGTTGATACAAAAGTATCTTCCTTTCTGATGGAGGCATAATATTCCACAGTGTATATGGACCACATCTTCCTTATCCATTTGTCTATTGAATTGCATCTTGGTTCCTTCCACAGTTTGGTGACAGTGGCCATTGCTGCTATGGGCATTGGGGTACAGATGACCCTTCCTTTCACTACATCTGTATCTTTGGGGTAAAGACCCAGCAGTGCAATTGCAGGGTCATAGGGTGGAGATTCCTTAAGAAATTAAAAATAGAGCTACCCTATGACCCTAGACCTGGTTCAAATGCAGAACCTTCCCAAAGAGGAGAAGAGACATTCCAGGTCTCTCAAGGGTGCAAAGGACAAGGGAGGGAGAAAAATTTAAAAAAAGGAAAGAAATGAATAGAAAAGGAATTTGGGTAATGAGAAATTGCACATTGAATAGATATTCTCATTTTTCCCTCTCCCAACCAAAATAAACATTACTAAATATCATATCAAAAATTATATTCAAGGAAAAAAGTATTGGCCTTTAAAGGTACAGAGAATGTAAAATGACACAGAAGATGAAAATGGATATTTCTTCATAATACAACTGTAAAGAAACTAGAATCCCTTATCCAGCTAAACTATCAAGTAATACGAAAAAAAAAATTAAGATTTTATTTACTTATTTGACAAACAGAGATCACAAGTAGGCAGAGAGGCAGGCAGAGAGAGAGGGGGAAGCAGACGCCCCGCTGAACAGAGAGCCCGATGCGGGGCTTGATCCCAGGACTCTGGGATCATGACCTGAGCCGAAGGTAGAGGCTTTAACCCACTGAGCCACCCAGGCAGCCCTACAAAGTTTTTTTTTTTTAAACGCATTACAAAATTTGCTGTCTTTTCATCTATTGTTAGGAATCTACTAGAGACTTGTTCTTCACCAAAATGAAACATTAAAACAAGAAAGAGGAGGGCATGAGATACTGCAGGGGCTCTAAGATAAATAGAAGCAAAACGAATACCTATAATTCAGGTAAAGGAAATCCCAGGATAGACATGAGGCAATTACTAACTCTAAGAAAAACAAAAAGTTGTACAGAAAGAACATGTAAGCATAGAATATCAGATGCCTATACTGAGAAGGATAATTAAATAATTATAAAAATAGAGGAAATGAAAGCATAAACAATTATATAAGCTTGCTGATGTACAAGACAGCAGAAAGTACTAGAATCAACAGCCCTAAGAACTAAAAGTGGTTCTTCCGTGAAACAAAACTTAAGGATGAGTAGAGGGGGCTTTGGAATCCTGTTTTACTTCCCATCATTCTGGTACAATTCGATTTTTGAAATTATGTACATTTACTGCATGGCATTTAAAAAATAATTTTAAAAACAGTGTGGGTGAATATACAAATGAAGTAACAGGAGTTTCCCAATATTTATCACAAATCCATTTCTCTTTCCAGGAGCACGTTAAGGCAGGAACCCCATGGCAGTCTTGACATTCTGTGCCCACACGACTTGCACACAACTAAAAGCATGTGCTCAGATACTTCTGTGTTTTTTAAGTAAATAATGTATGAAAACCTGAATAGTTGGTGGCTGTTGAGAATCCACAAAATAATAATGAATATCTAAAAACAAGGCCAGTAACTAAGGGGACTGAACAGCCAACAAAGTGGCTGACTTGAATCTTCTCACTAAATTATAGCTTTCGGCATCTCCTGGGTTGAGAGCATAAGGCTTCACATCCAGACTGCTTTGAATTCACAAGGGTCCACCTCTCTGTCAAAAAACAAATGCCCTCTTGATGTTTCCTCTGGAAGTGTTGACAAACTTCAGAAGTCATCCACAAATTACCCACCTTCTTTTGTCCTCTATAATTTCATTAATGCAGCCATCACACACCTGGTGATGGCTCACCCTCTTTTAGTCACCGTTCTTGTCTCTGGCCTTATATTTATAGATTGATCAGAAGTTAGTATAGCAGTTAGTACCATTCTAAGATTCCTTTTTTAAAGTGGTTTTTTTTTTTTAAAGATGATTTTATTTCACATGCAGCTGTATGAAATAATATAGAGAGAGTCTATGTACCCTTCACCACATTTCCCCCACGAGAAGAACTTGCATGACTATAATACAATATCACAACCGAGAAATTGACATTGATACAATCCATTGACTTTATTCAGATTTCACCAGTTTTATATATTCTCATCTGGGTATCTCTAGATTTCTTTCCTCTCTTCTCCTCTTCTCTTGTCTGACAATGGCTTGATTCTGCCCATGCAATCATGTCCAACTGTGTGATTCACATCCCCTCATGAGGTTCCTCAATCAGATCTTTAGCCCTGGGAACATTTCCTCATCCAACAATCTATATTTAAGTAAAATGTGGTTGAATTGCTACTATGTCCCAAAAACTTTTCATTGGATAGCATATTTTTCCTCACGTTATTAGCTCCAACAACCATATAAAAGTAAGAATTATTATTACCTGCAGATGAAAATGCTGAAATTTGGAGAGGTATGGTGACTTGGACATTACCACATGTCATTAAGTGTTGTATCTATAGTATTCACAATTGTGAAAAACAAGACAACAGGCTCCAAGTGGAGTCACTTATGCTGAGTAAGTCCCATATCAACAGACCCAGATCACCAAACTACAGTTCTGGCTCTCCCAGAAATGGGAATCTGTAATTACCTAATCAACAGTAGTTAGGTAATCTACCCAATAGACGTGTCATCCCCTAAAGGAAAGTAGACTTGCAATAACCAACTTGCCTTTAGTATATGTTATTAGTATATTTAGTATATTTATATAAGTATTTCCTAGTATAACTCTCTTGTTCTCACCCCCGTCTGCCTACGAAAGTCTTCAATTTTACGCAGCTCCTCAGAGCTCCTTTCTACCTACTAGATTTCATGCTGCCCAATGAAAATTGATTTTTGCTCAGATAAACTTAAAATTTTTAATATGCCTCAGTTTATGTTTAAAACATACTTTATCTTAAAGGTCAATTTTTCCTACAGTCCGAGGAAAATTCTTAACTGTTATTTTCTTTTTAATAACTTGCTGTGACCTGTTAAAACAGATAGTTGGAGGGGAAAAAAATTAGTCCAAATGGATTTTAGTCCTACTAAATTTCATCTATTATCCATCTGTTTAGCCTTCCCTCACATACCTATCCACCAGGGCTGGGTAGATTCCTTTGATAGACATTTTGAACTCTAGCACAAATTTCAAAAAAAAACATGAGGTATGACCTTCAAAGCAACTCGAGCTCATCTCTGGTATATCATGGTTTTTATTTCTGACTTCTACAAGCCTAAAAAAAGAAATCCTGATATAAAAATAAGCACTTACGGTCATTGAAACCCTTCTCTTATGATTAGCTATAAAAATATGCCCATTTCAAACATACCCTGAAATAGTAACAGAATCAGCATGTAGTTCAATTCCAAGAATTCCAAGGGTGTTTTTCCACTTTCATTAAAATGCACTGCAACGAGGAAATTATGTGAATATCATCTAAAGCTTTACAAGGAAACTTTTTAAAATTGATAGTTTTAAGTGTTTACAATACAAATTCAAGGTGATTACATGATGATTAGCACTTGCTTATATGTCTCTTAAGAAACCACACAATCTGATTCCAAACAGCAATCTCTTAGAATACTTGACCTTGATGAGCTTGATGCTGATTTTAGTGACAGACTTTTCAAATTCAGATTTTATTATAATTCTGCAATGTGCCACTTTCTAATATTTATGTATCAGGGCAGTAATAGAATACCCACCTACTGGTAGCATAATTTGGTTCCATGTATGGAGTTGGCAATTTCAGCGGCAACAACAACTATAATGACCAGTATTTTTGAGAGCTCAGTACATGCCAGACAATCTTATAAGCACTTTTCTTGGCATTAATTCTATTAAATTCTGCACATTTTAAAAAAAAGATCTTATTTATTTATTTGAGAGAGAAGGAGAGAGAGAGAGAAAATTAATTGGGGGGAGGGGCAGAGGGAGAGGGGAAAACAGACTCCCTGATGAGAAGGGAGCTGAGCTGGGCTTGATCCCAGGACCCTGAGATCATGCCCTGAACTGAAGGAAGGCAGACTCTTAAGTGACTGAGCCACCAGGTGCCTCTAAATTCTGCACATCTTTAACAGAAGCAATTGTATTCTTTAAAGGAAACCTGGAACCAAATTCTAGTTTTTTCAATCCTAAGGGTGATTGCTTGATTTCTGCACAATTTCTCGTGTGTAAGTTCTTAGTGCCAGCCTCTAGGTGGAGCTCAAGTCCTCTTCCCCTCCACAGACGCATTGGAGATGAGTCAATAATGAAGTCTAGGTCATTGAGGATGTTCTGCTATGGGCCACCATATTGCCAACAGCACCTACTGAAATGAATGAAAGTTGTTCTTGATGCTTCTACATGGAAGGTTATTTCTATTTACCGTCTTTCAACCCAACTGTTAGAATCAAGCAGGATCAGGGTGAGACACTATAACAACCAAAGGCACTATTTTTAGTGTACAATGTAAAAAAGACAGTATAAACAAGGCTTTGGATTTTAGTACATTCCAGCTTAGCTGACAATATTCGATTCAGCTGCTCTTCTAGTCATCAAATATTTGTCTCACTGTCCTTCCCATACATAAAGTATACTCACCCCATATGCCTTTTCTTAATAGAAGTAATCAGATATCATACCCACTTAATGACATCAAGCCTACCTATCAAAAGGCAGTCTCTATATTAAGTACAGTTGAAGCTCTTTATATTTTAGAAACCTAGAAACTAGAGTTATCTCCATCAGGAATACCCAACTTGAGAAAAGTAAACAGGAACAGGATAATAATTCCATCTAGAATGATAACTGTGGGAAACAAATTCTAAAATAATAATAATAATAATAATAATAATAATAATAATAAACACAGAATTTTTACTCTGTAGAAATTCTGATACCCCTCCTCCCAACTTTTGGGATAGGGGAAAGTCCTTGATTAGGGTGGTAATCTACTTATTGTCTGGGACTAGACCTATTTTCCAGGTTCTTTGGGGCCCTTGGCCATGCTCATGAAAATTACTCTTTTTCCATTATCTGATTCCTTATTTATGTCTAAAATGGGCATCAGGGAACATGCCTTCCCTGGTTGCTAATAAGCTTTCTTAGCTTGGTTCCTGGTTTAAAACGGTTAAGGATAAGAGTGGTTTCAATCTCAAATAATCTTACTCTTTTCTAGTCTAGGTTGGTAGGTCTTTGGGGAATACACTTCTCTCAGAAGTTTAATCATCTTTTATTTTTTTTCTTTTCAATGTATTTGAAGTCCATCAATTCTATGTAGTAATTATCATCCACACAATTATTTTGAAACCTAATTCTGATACCTGATATAGTTATTTGCCTACTTCCTCCACTACTTTTGATGAGGGAACAAAAGGCTAGCAGAGGACAAAGCAAAAGCTGGCAACATATGCACCCCCCCCCCATTCTCCTAGGACATAAAAAGATAGTACGTTTATACTGTGTGGCATTCCTCAGGCATTTCTGGCTGCCCTAAAGGAAAAATAGTTAACTTACAGAGATCGCAATCCTGAAAGACCTGAGTCTTCCTTAGTTTACAAATGTCCTAGTGATTTAAAAGGAAGATGCTGGGGCACCAGGGTGGCTCAGTGGGTTAAAGCCCCTGCCTTCGGCTCTGGTCATGATCCCAAGGTCCTGGGATGGAGCCCCACATCGAGCCCCATATCAAGCCCCACATCGGGCTGTCTGCTCAGCAGGGAGCCTGCTTCCTCCTATCTCTCTCTGCCTGCCTCTCAGCCTACTTGTGATCTCTGTCTATCAAATAAATAAATAAATAAAATCTTTAAAAAAAAAAAAAGGAAGATGCTTTCTTAACAATAGCCTAACTTCCAAAGACCCATAACTCAGTTCCTGAAACCCTAATATCATCTTTCCTCCATAAAATTGAGGGAGGCTGAGGCACCGGGAAATGTAAATAAAGTTAAATTTCTTCCAAACCTAAAGCTCATTGATAAGGGCGTGTGATAGAAGGAGTGTGACGTTCCTCCACAAAGCTCTCAACTATCTAACTGTTAATACCTTATAAAAGAAAAAACAACCTTAACTAGAAAATAGCAAAGCCTCCGGTATCCTGTGCGTCTTCTTTAATACATGAAAGTTCTTTCAGATCCTCCCCTTCCTTTACTTCCCCCAAGCCCACAGTATATAATCAGCGACCGCTCACAGCCCCGGGGCAGCAGCTCTTCCTGCCCGCGGGTCTGGCCCCGGGCTTTAATAAACCACCATTTTGCACCAAAGATGTCTCAAGAATTCTCTCTTGGCTGTTTGCTCCAGACCCAACTTCCATTCTAAACTTCGCCCCTTCCCCTTAATTTTGTTTTTTGATCGAAGTTTAAGTGACAAAGTAACATTTCCTTTAATTTTTAATTCAAATCCAAACATCTTCTTGAGCCTGTCAGTTTGGCGGGGAAACCACTCCTTTATGTTCTTCCTACTTTGCCTAATGAAAAAGATCTACTGAACGCCATACTCTTGATGAAGTTTTCCCAGTCCCCTGGGGATATGGATATATACAGAGCAGATTTACTGAGAGGAGAAAAGAGGGTGGAATTGTAAAATTAAGTTTTGAGTGCTGTCTTCATAGTAAGATGTCTGTTAAGTGAAGGAGAGATTAGAGCAGGGCAAGAAAGGCAAGTTCAGAACCTATCCCCATTTGTTTGCTGATCACACCTGGTGTGCCCACTGTGTTCCAGTCAGTAGTCTAAATTCTGGAGGTAACAAAAGTGAAAACAAAATCAAAAGTGAAAACAAAAAAATAGGTGAGAATTTCTGCCATCCTAGAGCTCATAGTTAGTGAAGGAATAAAGCAATATTTGGTGGTAAATTTAAAAAGGCTTTTCTGACCTGGGCAATGGCAGATATTCTAAGACCAATGAGCTCCTTTTTCTCTCTCAGGATTCCCATCCTTCGTAAGCATCATCTCCTTCAGGCTGCTGGGTTCTTTTGTTTAATTCCTTCTCCCAAGTGCAGAATAAGATCCATTAAGATGGGGGTCTCTGGGATTCCACCAAATTACGTGAAATTCTCCCATAGCTCAATCTCCTTAGTCCGTTTGACACCACTCTATCCTCCTCAGAAACTCAGAAGATTCCAGTTTCCTTGCCAATCAGAAGGAAAGGCTTTGATGAAATGACTGTGAACTCTATGAATTACAGGTAAGCTTCTAATAGACTGTTCTTATTTTGATTTTTCTTTCAATCACAAGGTGTTTGGCCTTTGAACACGATATACTCTTTTTCTTTTTAAAAATAGAATGCAGTATTTTTGGATATTCAAAATGCTCAATAATAAATTAATGACCCTTAAAGGAAAAGAGAAAAATTGCAAAAGAAAGCAAGTGGAGAGACAGTTCTAATTATACAATTTTAAGATTTTCTATAAACTGATATAAAGAATTCCTTATAGAGTTTACTGGAAAGTAACAGCCCCATCCCATTTTTTTTTCTTTTTATGAGAGCATTAAAGCTTAGATATGATGTGACTTTTAAATTATTCTATGATAATAACTGTTAGGGAATCCTTCTAGAATCATATGACTATTGACTGATACCATTGGAATATGATCTTTTCTAGGACAAAAATCTGTAATATTCTAAAAAAAAAATCTAGATTTTTTTTTTTTTTTTTTGCAGTTTGATCTTTTCTGGAACAAGATATAAGAATACTGGCTAATTATTGGAAGACTTTTATTAGTCCTTCTTCAATATTCAATCCTAAAAATCAGTAGGATAATTCTCCCCTGAAGAAAAATACATCCATTTTTTTGGCACAGGGAAAGAAAGAACTCCAGAGACCAGTGACATAGCTTCTTAAAATGGAAGGCAGCAGACCGACTCACATAGTAATGGAAGAGTAAAGTGTAAAGGACCTCATCAAGTCTATGCGGAAAAACAGACATTGTCCTTGAAGGGGATTGAATGGTCAATGTTGACATAGCTCCTAGTCTGCAATAACTAAAACTATTGACTAATTTTGCAGAAAATGCACCATCTATTCTCCCTTCCTTTATTTCTCCCCCTGGCTGTTCAAATTCTCTTCATGTTAAATTAAAAATATGTTTGAGCTCTCCTTTAATTATGCCTTTCTTTCAAAGAACTGCTTTATCTTATCTTTCTCTTTATGGTCACACTCTAGAGGAAAGAAATCGTCTACCCTTTCTGTTACTATTTCCTTCCCAATATTCCCTAATAACAATAATTATTATTCTTATATTATTATTACTATCACAAAAGTTTAGACACGGTGAATCAACTGTCAATACCCATTCTTGGCCTCTTCCCTCTAGTGTGCTCTCTGTAGTACAGATGGTGGGCGTCCTTGAGATGCCACTGTGATTTGTCAGTCTGATGCACACAAAGGTGACTTGGAAGGCAGGAGTGAGAAGAGTCTGGAATTCTGTGTTTTCTCTCTGCAAGCTCACTCTTGGAGGCTTCCTTTTTTCCCTGAGGCTGCTGAATTGGCACCTTCCACTGTTTGATCTCTAGCCTCAGGCTGTTGAGATGCAGTGTGTGGGGTTTCCATTCTGCTAGGAAAGGACTAGGGAAAATGGCAGCTTAGCTCTAGACCTGCCAGCAATAATAGCAACAGACCCTGGGCTGTGGTGTGGATATGGACCTGAGAGCAAGCAGTGAGAGTGATAGCATCCCAGATGGGCAGATCTTCAGATCAGAGGATAGATGGCGGAGCTCTTGGTAGCCCTGTTCTCTGATGTAGCTTGCAGAAATATTTCTGAAAGCTGAATCTACACGGTTCCTTCCTTCCTTCCTTCCACCTTTCTTTCTTCCTTTCTTTCTTTCTCTCTCTCTCTCTCTTTCTTTTTTCCTTTCTTTCTGAAAATAATCTTGTAATCCATTTAATATCCTCTAATAAATCCCTTCATGCTTAAAATAGCCAGAGTAGATTCTTTCTCTGAACAGAACTTTGACAAATTCAGTATCATTTTCTACCTATTTTATCACTTGCCCTCCCCTCCCCCAACTCTCATTTGAAAGCAAAATTCATACCTGTCTAATGTTATTATCACTTCCTCTCCTACAGTCTCACAAGTGTCTCATGGTATTTTAGTCACACAAGATGCTCAATAAATATGTATCTGATACAGGGGGATGCTTGAAAATAGTGGGCCAAAAATTATACATCCTTTAGCAACAATGAAACAATATACCCATTTATGCCAACAACCTCACGGTAAAAGCAAGATAACTCCTCTCCAAATATTCTATGTCAAATGTTTTTATTCTTTACTTTTTTATAACTCTTTTCTACTTCTTTCCCTAGAATTGTCTTTTGATTAGAATATGATTGAAGCAAAAGATTCACCTTTAGAACAGAGATACTTAATTCAAGGGGCTGTTAGGTGGTTTAAATAGATCATACAGTACGAATTTGGAACTAAATCTCCATCTTGATCTCTCTTATGTTTCCTGTTTCTAACTGAGTGAAACAGAGGAATGTCCCAGCTTGGCAAGGTTAGAAATCTTGAAGATCACCAAGGATGATGACAGGACTTGATTTTTTTTTTTTTCCTGGAGATAGCCATCAGATTTCAGAAATGCTTTACGCACACTTCCTATTTTGTGGCATAGAGTATTGAAAAGCTGTATATTGGGGACATGAGTTTTAACTGAATTAATGTTTTTACTCTATTGCTTCATCAAGTCTAATGACTGCTAGTAACTTTTGGAGCCATTGTCTTGATTCATGGTAAGGCACCGGTGGTTTTACTAATCTTACCTGTGCAGTCATCATGCGAATGTCAAGGCAGTAAAAAGTGTGTCAGTTAACAGCTCACTATGCTTGTGAAAAGAGCCTTCATCTGATGGACTCACTGAAAGAATGTTAGGCTCATCCACGGACCCCACTTTGAGCATCTCTAGTCTGCTTCCAGATCAAACTAAGCTCACGCTCGGGGGTGTCTACAATTTAGGCAAGTTTTGGTGGAACAGAAACAATTCCAATTTTTTTTTTTTAATGATGCACACGGAGTATTTTCAGTCAAAAATATCTTTATTTCTTTGTACTCTCCTGACATCTGATTTTGTCCCCATCATATAAAGGACCTCTATAATTTTGTTCAACATAAAGTCCTTAAAAAAACAAATACAGTTAACTCACAAAAGTAGACTTTATCTAACTAGAGATATTACCAAGGGTTCTCTGGAATAGGTATATTTCATAGAAAAGTAGCCTCATATTAGAATTTTGATTATAATTACTAAGGAGGTTTTTTTGTTCGTATGTATTATTTTGATTTAAAAATTACACATAAAAATGAAACTGGAATTATAACAACTCCAATAACAAAAAGAGGCGATAAAAAAATAATAAAAATTTTATCAAACATTTTTTCCCCTGAAATTATGAGTCCTGCTTCATCCTACCATAGCTTGACTTTTGATGGCCAATTATCTTCCATCTAAGGCAACTCTTTTTTAAAGAGGAGAAGGCGTTGGGTTTTCTTACCCCATGGATTTCATTAGAGAGAAGATATTTTAAAGAATATATTTTAAGACTGCAGTTAAGGGAAAAGGAATCTTTCAACTCTATGCTTATCAAATCAAGAATTCTCAACTCAAGTTGCCCAGAAATTTGTGTCCTTTTTCTTCATTCTTAATTATATATATATATATATACATATATATATATGTACGTATATATATATAAAAAATATATATATATATATGTGCATATATATATATATATATTTTTTTTTCCTGTTCTCGGGCATAATAAAAGAGGCTTGGACTTTTCTATAAAAATGTATTTTCCCCACTAATAGATTTTTCTTCTCCATTTGACACATAAAAACTAAACTAAACTAAACTAAAACACTTATGTAAATGACTTTCATAATCAACATGATATCTTTAGTAAAAGTTAAGGCTGTTCTTTAGCTTTCAATACCTTTTTGTGGGTTTTATCTCTGGATCTTTTGAAGTGGCTGGCTAAGGAAATTAAATAATGAATAAATGAATGTACATAAAGCCCAGTCACTTTTTGGTAGAACTCAAGCCACTGATTTTGTTTTTCCTTTGGATGCATAGCCAAACTCTATCAAGCCGAATATAATCTTCATTCTATTTTAATCTTTTCACATCTGAATTTTTTCACCCCACAGGAAGGGTCACTAAAACTTTACCTGCAAGCACTTATTTAAAGAGCAAATGTAGTTAATTCTGAAACTCAAATTTAGTTTAACTAGAGGAGCTGTTACTAAGGCCTTTTTGTAACTGATGTATTTTACATAAAAGCAGCATTCCATCCATTCATGAGTTCTTAGCATAAAAGACATTGCATTTGAATGGAGACCACAATTTGCCTGGTAACTTTTCATCACCAAGAGAGTCCTTTATCTTCTGTCAGTCAATGCTGGGAAACAGGAAGGTTTTACCTACTCTTAGTAACAGAGAAGGAGGTCCCGGGCAGCCATTAGGAAGACAAGGATAGAAATGTTTATATCTTCCTTTCTGAGGTCTGTCTAAACCATAACGTTTTCCCCGATAGTAGACAATCTGGTATTGTTATAATAATTACAGATTTTAAGTTCTAGAAGGTGAGTTATCAAAATGTAGAAATTTTATTTTAATGGGATCTACTCCTCTAGTCTGCTTTCATGCTGTTATGTAATGGTAGTTTAATTACTTAATCACCTAACAATGACCTTTGTCTGCTGAATATATTCTTTCTTCAGTAACATTTAAAGAAAAAAAGTATGTGGGTCTTTATTTTCTGTATCCTGGAAAATGTTTTGTGAGCGCTCTCAACAACCATTAAAACACAATGCCTTCACTGTAAGAATGAAAACTAATCACGGAGACTTACATCTTTATTTGTACAAAATGACATTTCTGTGCTTCAGAATTAGTTCAAGCACTTGTTTGTTGAGCATGTGATGAGATCAAAATGAGTCACTCTACCCTCATTAACGCTTAGGATTTTTACAGTGAGTGAGGGGTTACCATTCCTTGCATTGAAAATATCGTTTTATGGATAAAAATATAGAAATACAAAGAGGTGAAGTAACTTTCTCAATTCTTCATTCTTTTATAATGGGGAAAGAAGAAAATGGAATGGTGGAATAAAGATAATTTGTATAGTGGTTTGTCTACTGTGCCATACCACATTCTAAATCAATTCAGTTCTATAGAGAAGTATTGCTCCCTTCTGTAATCTTGAAGATAAGCAGGAATTAGCCAGGAAAACTAAAGGGGGAAGCACATTAAATCAGCGGTGAGAGTGTATACAAATCCATGGGAGCGTAAAACAACATGGTATATGGAAACACACCAGAGGTGTTTCTGCAGGTTAAATTGAGCTACAAGCATGGATACTGGAGATAAAAGTGGAGGACAGTCCCCAGGGAGCCCTGTATGCTGAGGTCAGGCGCTGAAACTTTACCTTGAAAACCATAGGAAAATACTTGCAGATCTTAAGCAAGAAGGCGACATAATCATATATGGTCCATATGCGTGTTTGAATGCTTTTTAATATATATATATATATTTTTAAGAACACCTTGGCAAATTAATGGAGGGTGGATTATAGTCTTTTTTTTTTAATTTTAATTTTTTAAATTTCTTTTCAGTGTTCCAGAATTCATTGTTTATGCATCACCCCCAGTGCTCCATGTAATCCATACCCTCCTGAATACCCACCACCAGGCTCACCCAACCTCCCCACCACCACCCCTTCAATACCCTCAGATTGTTTTTCAGAGTCCATAGTCTCTCATGGTTTGTCTCCCCCTCCAATTTCCCCCAACTCTCTTGTAATGGAGACAGGGAGACCTTGAGGAGTGTTTTTGTTTTGTATTTCTATCGCATTTTAAAATTTATTTTATTTAAATTTAATAACATGTAGTGAATTATTAGTTTCAGATATAGAGTTCAGTGATTCATCAGTCTTATATAATATCCAGTGCTCATCACATCACGTGCCCTCTTTAATGCCCGTCACCCAGTCACCCCATCTCCCATCCACTCCCTTCCCCTATGATACTATGTTCTGTTTCTTAAATTCCACGTATGAGTGAGATCATATGATAATGGTCTTTCTCAGACGGACTTATTTTGCTCAGCATCATACCCTGTAGTTCCATTGTCCTTGCACTGAGGAATGTAAGTTAAATGGGTAGTAGTTAATGGGAGTTAAATGGGTAGTAGTAAGTCTAGAGAGGGAGGTGTGGCTTTGCATGACATTTAAAGAGTGGTGTTAGAATGGCACGCGTGAATGTCAGGGGAGAAATGGAAACTTCGAAAGATTAAGATTTCTCACTTGGACCACTGGGTCCCATTATCATTTACTGGGACAGAGAATATGTGCCTACGAAATGTATTTTGGCAAAGATCATTTGTTTACTTTTAGACATTTCAAATTTGTGGTATATTTAAAGGACAGTGCCCAGCACATGGAAAGTATAAAAAATACTTATTTAGTGGATTAGAGCCATAAGTTCTCGGCTGAAAATATATATTTAAGAAATTTTGGAATAAGGAGGTTAGTAACGGGATTCTTTCAGAGAAATTGTATAGAATAAGGAGAGAAAATGAAAGTTCCTTAAAAAAATGATAATTTTTAAGGGTCAACACAAGATTCAAGGTTTAGGCTGGGAGTCCTAGAAATGAAAGAGACTTCTGGAAGTAGTCAGATCACACAGATAAAGCAAGGCATAGTGAGAGAAAGAACTCATGTATATTGATATCTGCACCGCTATATTTTCTCTTGACCAGAATTTTAATATGTTTCACAGAAATATAATTTGTTCAATCAATTTCCTTAACCGAGAAGCATCTTTCCTATTTACCTGATTCTGTCCAAGGTCGTGAGGTCATAAGATAAACATGTCAGGAGCTTTTATTAGCAAATATTCTATGACAAACCACCATATTTCTTGAAGGATGTAAAATGAACATAAAGCTTAGTGCCACTAGAGTCTTTTTCCTTTTCTTTGTTATCAACAATATTAGGCTGGAAGCCTCCATCAGCCCATTCCCAGGATTCCCCATCTCCCATGAGAGACGAACATAAAACAGGTTTTCTTGGGTCAAAAATATTTTCCCACCACTCTGTGCAGTGCAAACTTGCACTGTTTCTTTTCCTTTCATCCTATAAAAAAAGATGCAGTAGAAACCTCCAATACTCTCTCGCTTAGCAGGACATATCTTACATTTTAGGTCAGTGTATTATTGGCTGATTTCATCAGCTCATTCATCCATTTCTTCATTCAGCATACAAATAGTAAACACCTTTAGCGTGTCGCTGATGAACCCAGCGTCTGGAATCACGCTAAGGACTGAAGGAAAACAAGAACTTCCCGGGAGAGAGTGATGATGTTGGCCTTGTGCAGCGGGAGCAAGAGAAACCAGGCTGGAAAAGGAGGTCCCGAAGCAGGTGAGGAACAGATCCATGTGGAAGGAATAGCCCAAAGTGAAGACTGGGAGAACCCGGGGGAAAGAGCATTTGTAGTTAATTGAGGGAAGATGAAGTTATAAAGAAAAATTAAAAAAAAAAAAAAAAAAGAAGAAGAAGACGAACAGATGATGAATAATTAAGGAGGTGGCAGTCTCTCAGGGGAGTTTCAGCCAGGGGGGACAACTGAACCAGCATCTTAGTATGTTCCTTCTGGCAGCTGAGCTGCGGAGAGGCTGGCCCAGAGGTAGAACAGACCGGAGGCAGAGACCGGATAGGACGCCAGTTATAGTCTCGTTACGTTGTCATTTATCCAGAGGGGTAAATTACTTTGAATCAGTATCATAAACATCTTGGTGAATTTTGGCAATGACATTCCAATCCATTATGATTAAAGAAATGACTTTTATTCTGGTTCCGGGGAGATTTCTCTTAATATCCCGAATTCTGGTATTTGCCTCCAAGACTGTTTTACCTCTTTTGGAAGACACAATAAGCACATCAGTGTAGACTGTCTGTGGGCAGAGAATAAAACACAATGATCAGATAATAGAGATGAGGCAACAGATGATGGCCTCAGGGGCGGAATTAGGTTACATCAGTCCACTGATGTCAGTATGCATTATACAAAGAGGCCATTACGTGCTTATAGTAACAAAGGCAAAATTAATGAATCTCTTTCAAATCTAAAGAAAATGCAATATTATATAGAGCAAAGAAAACATATTCTGAAGGATGCCCAGCCAAATGGGATACCATGTCATCTACCTGCACTGAAGATGTAGCTCTAACAACTGATTTGGTGTGTTTTGCTCTTGTCTACTGATTCCCTCAGGCCTTTTCACAGTTTTGCATCTGTTGTTCCCAGTTTACTCTTAGTCCGGTAAACAGCTAAGGTGCTACACACAACATTGATGCCGCTTTGTTAAACACAGCCTGGTGACACTAACAGCTCTCTTAACTTCATCAGACCTGCCCTATTTCCTAGTGCTCAGAGGAGCCTGATTTCGCCAGAGCTTTACTTCTATCATCACTGTCGCACTTTTCCAGCCTCTCTATATTGTGGTCGCTTTGTGTGAGTCTACCTCTTGCTCTGGAGTTCTGCCTCCGGTTCTCATTATGAACAGCCGGGTTCGTGAAGCCGCCTGATGGGTGTGCTCTGTGATAACCAGACGGCTTTAAACAAAACCAGTGATTGGGAGCACACTTTATTATTTCACAGGTAAAACATGCCCATCATGCCCATAATCTACATGGTTCCTTCTAATAACCCTACAAAGAAGACCTTTATGCACATAAGGAACAGTATGGCTCAGAGAAGCAAAGCAACTTAATTTAAGAGGGCAGACCTATTAAGGGTTGAGGGGATAGGACATGGGGTCAAGTCCTTGTTCTACCTGGCTCGTTGTAAGACCTAGAGAAACTCCCTTTTCTTTCCAGAGATCCATTTCCTCGTGAAACGATATTGATGACTTCCATGAATCTTGAAACTTCATTTCAGTACCACTAAACTAACTCATCACTGCTCTTTATACAATCTTAGGTTTCATCTCTAAATATGACTTTATACAGAATGATGATCCCCCTTTCCTTGGTCTTAAGAAAATAAAAATGGATTTATATTTCTAAAGCAACTCTTGAGAATTTAAGAGTTTACACAGGATCAGAATGTTTGATGTTTTACAAGATTTCTTTTACGTATATTGGGTTTTTGGGGAAAACTGAGAGAATTGATGATTAACTATAATTAAGTTAATCCTCACATTCTTTCTTAATTCCTCACATTCTTTCTTAATTCAACACAACCAAACAACCAAAAAAGCAAGACTTTACCATAAATGAAAAGGTTTTCCTTGCAAAATCCTGTTGGTTGCCAACATTCAGTTTGTATAGAGGAAAATTCTGGATTTAAAGAAGGACTAGCATGGTAATTTGGCATTGTGGCAGCCACATTCCTTCTACACAAGACAGCAGAAAATATCTTAAAAATGAAAATGCTGGGGTCAGGTTGCCTGCATGTGAGTTGTAGCTCTGTCACACAGCTACATAAACTCGGGAGTCATCAGTGAGATGTGACACAGAATCAGTCCCTCTATGCCTCACCTGCAGAATGGGATGATCAAACAGTGTCTCAGTTCAGACTTATTTTAAGAGTTACAAGCAGTTAAGAGAGTGACTGCTAAGTATTAAAAATTTCAATCTGGGGTTTAATACTTAATAGTATTTTCTAGGTTCTATGTACATAATCTCTTTCTTTTTTTTTTTAAAGAGTTATTTATTTGGGAGAGAGAAAGAGAGTGTGTGTGGGGGAGGGGCATAGGAAGAGGAGAGAGACTCTCAAGCTGACTCACTGCTGAGCATGGATTTCCCAGGACCCTGAGGTCTTGACCTGTGTCAAACCAGGAGTTGGACACTTAACCGACTGAGCCACTCAGGAACTCCAGGACTATTCTATCTAATTTATCTTCAAAGCAACTTAGTTAAGAAGAGGACATTATTACCCCTATTTTACAGATAAGGAGACTGAAACATACTTTTCCCATTAAACATCAAAGAATTATTAATTACTGAATATCTACTATTTATCAAGCATTGAATACCTATTGTGTCATTTAAGCATCATAAATACACTTAGAGGTAAGCATTCCCTCCTCCATTTTTCAACTGAGGAGTCTCAGTTACTGATAAGGTACAGATAGTATGAAGGTTCCTCAAGAAATTCCTCTGTGATCCTCTATGATCCAGTAATCACAGTACTGGGTATTTACCCCCCAAATACCAAAACACTAATTCAAAGGTATACATGCACCCCAAGGTTTATTGCAGCAATGTTTATAATAGCCAAACTCTGGAAGCAGCAGAAGCATCCACCTATAGATGAACGGATAAAGGTGTGCTGTATACATACAGTGGAATATTAGTCAGCCATAAAAAAGAATGGAATCTTACTATTTGCAACACAGGGATGGAACAAGAGAGTATAATGCTAGGTGAAATAAGTCACTCAGAGGAAGACAAATACCATATGTGTTCACTCATATATGGAAATTAAGAAACAAATAGGGTATGTGACTACCTCAGTGTCATACATCTTGTAAGTGGAGATTCAATCCCAAGATTAATTTACCTCAAAATGTGTTTCTATTTCTGTTTTCTTCTTCTATTGGGTCATGCCATAGGTCATACCTATTAAGGCAAAAGTTTTGCTATTCATTGAAAAAAAGGTAAGAATTAATAACTTCAAATGGAAAAAGAAAACATGTTTGATCAGAGAAACCGAAAAACAGTGGGTTTTCTTATATAAGCTATGATGAACAAATGATGGATAGATAGATAAGGATAAAGAAGGGTAAGATACTATTGTTGAATCCTGAATAAATAAGACACAATTACTCTTGTGAATGACTTGACAGTATATGTATTTGTTAGACGTAAAATAATAAAATTAAATGAAAAGTTGAGAAATCAATTTCTGATGCTGCTTTCACTGGCTATGTGGTATTGGGCACATTACTAACCTCACTAAATTTCAATAGATGTATCTTTAAATTGCAAATTGTAATACCTACTTTTCAGAGTTGTAAAGATTGAGTAAAATAATATAATACGGGGAGATTAGGGCCAATTCCACTTTACATGAAACAGCATCATCAAATTCACAATCCCCTTACAGTCTTTAAATTTGCTTTAATTTAATTCTTTACAATCATCCTGAAATGAAATCACGGTGTTTCATTTGCTAATTGTTTATCATGTTTATAGAATCACAAGATGTTTGCTCGTGTCTGGTACTTAGTGGATATTAGACAATTAAGAATGAAAGATTATGAATGGATGAGTGATTACCAGCCAGAACCTAGCACAGACTCAAAAAATATTAGTAATTTTTACTTAAAATTATTACTCTGTCAGTAGCACACATACATGTTTTCTAAATAAATACACTCCAGTAATGGTGCTAGAGGACTTTGAGCAGAGAGAATCATGTGACATGATTTCTAAAAGATCTCCACTTGTTTTCCTGGTGAGAGATTTCGGGGGTCAAGTATCGATCGGGGTGATCAGGAGGGTGCTATGTCTTCTCACCCTCGAGTTTTTATATTAATTCTCCTAACAAGTATTTCAGATGCCAATTAACATTCTTGCTCCTTTACGTTACAAATCAAGCCAGTGAGTATGAGAATACTGTGCTGTTGCAGCTCACAAAATCCCATCGGGCACGTGTCCTTTGTGCAGACTAGAAATGGACGATTTGGAAAAATAATGCGGTAGGTGTGGGACATCACCAAACAAAAATTTAAAAATTACAAGACCCGGTTCAGACCCTGAATGTCCACTTGCTGAAAAACAAGGGGAACTCGTACCACAGGTGTAATGGCAAAGGTATACCTCAAAGTGGCAAAATCCAGAGAGTTTTGAAGGCAGCAGACAGGATGTGCTGATGGATATAATGTATCATATGAAAGACAGAGAGGAGCCAGAGATGACTCAAATTTTTTGTTGGAGCAACTAAAGGAGTTATCGCCATTTACTGTCGTGGGAAATACTCAGTGGGAAATAAGTTTGGTGGGGAAACGATACAGGCCAAGTCAAGTCTGTTTAAGATGACTTCAAGGGAAGATACTGGAAAGTGGTGAATTTGTTACTTATATCTGCTGTGATAAATTCTCATAATGGCTCAGAGGCTGGGAGAGGCACTATGCCTGGAGGTGCAGCCTCCGCAGGCCCAGAGGGCAGAGCATAAAGCCAGAAGATGACTTAAAAGCTTGGAAATCTAACAATATTTGCCCTGCTTGAGTTTGAACTTAGTGAGACCAGTGACCTCTTTATTCATTTTCTTCCTTTTGGAGAGGGAACCTCTCTTCTTGGCCTGCATTTTGAGAGCAGATAGCTTGCTTTCTGGTTTCCAGTTTCATAGGTCCTTAGATGGAGACAAATTTTGCTCAAGATGGAGCTTACTCAGGATCTTACCTATGCTTGATTTAAATTATTTTGATGAGTATGTTTGGGACTTTTCAGTTTGATGAGTACATAGGACTTTGGGCTTAGAGTTAATACCCCAATGAGTGGAGACTGCTGGAGACTGGGGTTGAGGTGGTGTCTACTGCATGGGAGTTGGATAAGAATTTGGGGGACAGTCAAAGGACAGGTTGCTGTGGATGAAAGGAAGCACCCCCTCCCCAAATATACATCCAACTCCCAGAAACTACAAATGTGACTTCATCTGGGAAGAGAGAGAAAGAGAGAAAGAGTTCTTCTAGCATAAATAAGTTAAGGACCTCCGGATGGTATCACCCTGGATCATGTGGGTAAGAAGCAAATTTAGTGACATGTGTCCAGACAGGTGAAAGGGGGTGGTAAGGGGAGTGAGAGAGAAACAGAAGAGAAGGCCTTGTACACGTGGAGGCTGCAGTCACACAGACAGAAGGCAAGGAGCACCAGGAGCCACTAGGAGCTGGAGGAGAAAGGCAGCCCTCTCCCCTAGAGACACCAGAGGAAGGGCCCTACTGATGCTGAGATTTTAGAGTTGTGGTCTCCAGAACTGTTGGGAATAATGATCTCTTTTCAAACAACCTAGTCTATGGCAATTCATTTATGACAGCCATGGGAAATAATAAAGGTAATTAGAAATATGGGACTAGGATCCAGGAGAGAAATCAGAGCTGGAGATAGAACTTTATAAAGCCCTAATATTGGGTAGGATTCCATATCTATATATCTATATATATATATAGATATAGAGAGAGAGAGAGAGAGAGAGAGAGAAAGAGAGAGAGAGATGATCAAAGGATTGATCTCGGAGGCAATATGTTTTAAGAAGTAATGAAGCTGAGAACGATCCAGAAGAGAATACTGAAAATAAGTAAGCAGCGAGAGTAGAAGAGCCGGCAAGGCAGAGGGCCCTTGAAACTACATAAAGAAATTCAAAGAGGAAAGGCTTAGCAATGTGTCAAATGCTGCTAAATGTCAAGTGGTGTGATGACTAAGAATTTAACACTGACTTTGGCAAGTAGCAGTAATTGATAACCTGAACAATGACAGTTTCAAATATAAAAACTCAGTTTCAGATATAAAGACCCGGGGCCTCTTAGGCTCAAGAGAGATTATGGAGAGAGGCTACGGAATTGGAAAGACAGAGAATATACTTGGAATTTTTTCTATAAAATAGAAGCAGAAAAATCATGCAAAAATGTTCACTTTGTTTCATACTACTTAGTGTTGTGTAATTTCTCTGCTCTCATTCCACAGGAAATATGTTCCTAATATGTTATATTTACAATAGCGGAGAAAAAAAAAATTGCCCATGAAACCCTATTAAGAAAGATTCAATAAAGCAAATAGATGAGGCAGAAGAGGAAAGAGGCGATTATATGTCTTATAACGTGCAATCTGAAGGAGACGGGATGCTGTGTACAGTAGGAAGGTTTACAGATGGGAGTGGGCCAAGTCTCTGCCTTCCGTTTTCCTCGGTGAGGCAGGAGGAGAGTGTATGGGCTTCTGGAGTCTTTGATGGGAGAAATCAACTTCCACCTTGAGTAAACACTGACAAAATTTTCTCCAGTGCATTCCAGTCATAGAGGTCTAAAATGTAAGTACCGTTTTGTTGCTTTACAGCAGTAATCATACCAACTATTAGACATGATTAGTACTTAAATTTAAAAAAAAAAAAAAAAGCCTTCATTTTCAGATAGAGCCCAGCCATATCGCTAAGCTAAGTATGAGATCTGAAACAAGCTACTTAACATCTTTCTTGATTTGTCAAAATACAGTAATAGTTGCCTTGTCCATTCACAGAGGTGATAAGGGTTATTTTTTTTTAAAGATTTTATTCATATTTTTAGAGAGGGAGTGAGCATGAGAAAGAGCACGAGTGTGGGGAAGAGCAGAGGGAGAGGGAGAAGTGGGGGGGACTTGGGGGTTTGACCCTGGAGTCAAGGCAGATGCTTCACTGACGGAGCCTTGCAGCTCCCCATGGTAGTATGGTTTATCACTGACGCTGAGAACTGGTGTCTGGTTCCACGCCAAGAAAACAGTTTTGTATGGACTGGTCCAAAGGCCAATGACCTCAATTCAAATCTTACCCTCGTACATCAGTGCCATGGGACCGAGATCCAACAGCACAGACTCTTCACCCATCGGTTTCCCTGATCGAAAACTAAGACAAGTGTATCAACCTCAAACGGTTGCTATGAGAAATTTAAGGAAGATAATGAATTCAAAGTGCATAGCATGCATGGTTTCATAAATGAATGAAAACTATTCTCATTTAAAATTGGTCACTTTATCATTTAGACTCTCTCCTCATCCCTGCCCTCAAGTAGCTCAGAGTGTAGTGGAGAGGATTTTGGTTAATAACGAAGCAAATATGTGGCAGCAAGTGCACGTACTCTGACTGGGGAAGGAGCTCAATGTTCAAGTGCGCACTAAGCTCAGCAAGTGTACACCTTCGTTAGTGCTCAATTAAACACACACACAGCACCGCACCTGGAACTGCATTAAGTCTTCTCAAAAGTGCAGAACAATTTATGGAGTAAGGCTCTGCGGCTCCAACAGGACTTCGTTTGCATGAGAAAAAGGACAGTTTGACCCTTCAGTACGCAATTTTCAGAGAACTGCTTTCCTTGAGCCTAATTCTTGGTTTGTTTTCACTTGGGAAAGAATCTGTCATTTTACATATACATGTTGTAGCCATGTGGCAACCTGCAGGAGGAAAAGGCTGGAGAAAACAATTTCTGGCCTTGAATTACTGCATGTTTGGGTAAGAAGATTAAGTTGCTGTTGGCATTTAAAAATGTGTGTCTGAATAGCAGTATCCCACACAAACTTCATTCATTTAATAAATTCCAGCAGTTTGACTAAATGCCCTAATTTCTGAAAGCTTAAAGCAGAAGGAGCCATGTGTGCAGGTGGGACAAAGATTGCCTTCAGACTCGCTGTAACAGCACCAAAGGGACACCGTGGACCCATGTGATCGCCCCATGAGCGCTGGTAGCTCCGGAACTCCCCCTTCCTGACCAAATCCCAACTAACCTTCTTCATCCTCACCTCATTCACTTCATAGGATACAGGCCTACGTTACTGACTTACATGTAATCCATCAGAGGTCCTCCTTGGTCTTATTATTCTTAAGGTAACATACAAGGGCCTCCATCATCGGTCCCAGCATCCCTTGTAAACTGCCCACCTTTCTTATTCTGATTTATGTCCTGGCTGAAAGGAGTGTGGAAGCATGAGAGAGAGCTGGGGATGGGGGCAGAGGGTGAGAGAGAGAATTTGAAGCCGGCTCCATACCCAGAGAAAAGCCCAACTTGGGGCTTGATCCCCAAACCCCAAGATCATGACCTGAGCCGAAATCAAGAGCCAGATGCTCAGCGGACTGAGCCACCCAGGTACCCTGTGATTCCTGCTTTAAAGTCCCTCAAGGTGCCCCAGTCTGTGTCCCCACAGTTCCCTGTTCTCCCAGACAACGTCCCGTCATTCTCAACATCTGGTAAGTTGCAGATACCTTTGGGTCTCTGTTCATTTATAGAGGTTCATTCCAAAATAAATAAACCTGTAACTTCACACATGTACATGTCATATCTAGCTTGGATTATATGGAAGGTTATCTCTAGATATATTTTGGGGAATTCCCCACTCTTAATTATGCACTTCGTAGGGTCAAGGACAGTAATTTGCCATTCCTAGCTACAATATAGTATTGCACCTGTAACCACCTATTCATACATATGTGCTTAAGTGAATCAAGTTAATAAGCCAGGCAACCAAGATTAAGTACCTCATATATCCAGTCACTGGACACGGAAGAGTCAGAGGCCAGCATGCTGAGGTTCATAACTCTGTGTGTGCTCTACTGAGATTCTACTAATGGCTGAATTTGAAGGTGATGGTATGTGTGGGACAACTTTGTGCTGGGGAGTAAGAGTAGGCAGTCAAGTCCCTACTTTTCTTGTTTCATAGGTTCCCTCTAAGCTATGCGATAAATCAGCATGGTTCAATTTCTTTATGTCAATAGCACTTATATTTCTGTCTGTAGCCCTGAGTGCTCCTCTTAGCTCCTGATCTACAATTTTCTCTTAGATATATGACAGCCACCTCAAACAAGCATGTACAAAATAAATGTTATGACCATTTCTTTCAAGTGTGGTTTTCTAATGGCTCTGCTATTCACACGGTTGACTATATAGATGGATATACACATATATCACCCCAGGTATATTATCTATGATATCTCCTTATGCTTCATTCTTATATTATAAGGGCCAAACACAGTGCCTGGAACTAAAACTCAGTAGACACACATGCACATATGCAAGCACGTGCACATACACACAGACAGACAAAACAAAAATAAATATACTGTAAGCGCCAACAAAAATAAATATACTGTAAGCGCCTTCCCTCTGTCACTTTGTCCTTCCAGGTAAGATCCACATTTGATGGTTGGGATGAGATAGCTAGCCATCTTGGCCTGGGAGCTGGAGGCTGCAGATTAAGCATAATGGATCAGTAATATGGAAGCATCTTGGGTCCCTGTTAATTACAGAACCACAGTAGTAGCTAAGGACTGCTCATGAGTACTAAGACAAGGAATAGACCTCTAGGTTGTTTAAGTCACTCTTTTTACGAGTGTTCTATTACTCAGAATAAGGATAATTTTATCTAATACAAGTAACCTATTCGTTCCTCATGAAGCTTTCTGGATGTCTCCAGCTTGTCTTACTTCTAATTTCTATTTAATAAACATTCATACTTACCTGAGATAAATGTGTCAGTTTCTTCACAAAGCATTACATTTACTCTGAAGCATTTCTGCGTTTCCTGTGAAAAGCTGCCCTATCGCACTGCTCCACTCCCCTCGCCTGACACTTGCACCTAACACTCCCAAGTCTTTGTTCCTGATCTCTCTTTTTATTGGAAATGCTCTTCCCTGCTTTCTTTCTTATCTAACTCTTCTGACATAAAGTACCATGCTCAACGGTATTGATTGCATAAGCACATTTATTGAAAAAGAATAAATGGATATTAAATTTTGATTCTGAGTATAAATGCAGGAGTTCTTCCATGTAAGGATAGATCCTTGTCAGCTTTAATATTAAGGAGGGGCTCCTAGTGAGTATTAAAAGTGATATGGTCCTTGAATACAGGAAAACATATGTTAAAGAAGCTAAGGAGGAAGGTAGACGTTTCTCCTTTATCATTCTTTTTTTGGAAAAACAAAAAACAAAAAACAAAAAAACCCAAAAAACTCCATAAACCAAGAAACAATGTTGGAAATGATCAGACATTTGCTGCCTATTGCTCCAGAACTGCCATCAACATCCCTGATGTGACCTGTGCTGTACAGTAGCTCAGCCCTTGACCAATCATTGCTGATCTGTCATCATCCAAACCCTTCACTTAATGGCCACCACCTTAAATACCTGGTGTTGCTATCTGTTTACACATAATAATCCCCAGGGTGCAAATACTACGCAGGTAATTAATATGTATGAGGCAAATCCATACTTTTTTTTCTTTTCAGTAACCACTCAAGCCATCTACTGAGTACAATTTATCAGCAACGATCATTGTTCTCTAAATCTCCACACAATCTAACTCCATAAAATTCTTAATTTACATTAAAATGTAAATTTTCTCAAATAATTTCCAACTTAAATCATTCCCAAACTTTGGTATATATAAACAGAAAATAGAAGCCCATTTAACAACTCAAGCACACAAACTAAACATCAAAATCCTTAAATGTGGCCAGGTCTCTAAATTTTAAACAAGAGACCTGGGTTAAAACCAAAGCTCTGCTACATTTTGTTGTTATTTTGGACAAGTTACTTGAGTTCCCTGGGCCTCAGATTCTATAAGGGATAATAGCAAATACCCTAGGCTTTGGTTTTTTATCAGATTTCCCCGACTAAATGCTAAATTCCTTGAAAGCAGAATTTGTGGTATATTCTGCCTTATTCTGAGTTACCAGTAAAGTATTCAGTAAGCACTCCATCAATATAGAATGGATATATTTTTATTAGACAGATTAATTTTTTAAAGGATTTTATTTATTTATTTGACAGAGAAAGAGGGATCACAAGCAGGCAGAGAGGCAGGCAGAGAGAGAGGGAGAAGCAGGCTCCCCTCTGAGCAGAGAGCCTGATGTGGGCTCGATCTCAGGACCCTGAGATCATGACCTGAGCCAAAGGCAGAGGCTTAATCCTCTGAGCCACCCAGGCACCCCTAGACAGATTAATATTTATAAAACAAACAAATGCCATTGATAGAGCAATGTAGACAAACAGAAAAGAAAATAATAATATACTTAGGTATTCCCAACCATGATATCCCCAAGGCCCTTTAGGATTTACTGGTCATACTTCCACTTGCAGCAGTAACTATTTGTCCATCATAAGAGCCCTATGGTTCCATCTTTTCTCAAGTATAGTCCTGGCTCTCAAAGTTGGCCACACAGATTGCTGTCAGCTGTTTCTATTTCAGAAATCATTTTCTAAAATCACGCTCCCTGTTTGCCTCCTTCTTCTAACTATACAATATAGATGCAATATAGTTATATATATATACACATATACATACATATTTATATAGTTATATGCATATTTACATATATATGGTTAGTTTTAACTATGCACACACACACACACACACACACACATTTCAAGCAACATTCTGCTAGGATCATTTAAAGTCTCAATTTTGCTTTATAGAGAAGGGGGTAGTCCAACATGGGAGCAGAGAGAAATCTCAATTCGCTCCCTCCCATAGACAGACCAGGTCTACAGCTCACCTGGAACAATTCTCTCTGAAAAGGGCTTGAAGACCAGATAAACAGCTCCTTCACAACAAACTGTAAAAGGTCCACATCAAGACAGGTGGGAGAGGCACCAGTTTGGTTCCTCCAGAATCCGCACCCCGCCTCTCCAGGGCATAGTGACCACAGTAAGGAAGGATTTCAGAAATGCAGGACTTCTTCCTGAGGAGAAAGGGGCTCATGCCCCATGCTCCCCAGCCTTGGGACCAGCAATGGAGAGATGAGCCTTCGAAATGTCTAGCTTTAAAGGCCACTGGGGAACATGTCTAGGAGACTCAAGGTGCTGTAGGGAGTTGAGGTACTTCTCTTAAAGGGCATGTGTGTGGACTCACTTGCCTCAGAGACGAGCATAAAAGCAGCAGTTGAAAAAAAATCCAATTTCCATTTGCACCAGAAAAAATTATTCATCTATTTTTTTTTTTTAATTTCTGCGTGTGGGGGCGCCTGGGTGGCTCAGTGGGTTAAGCCGCTGCCTTCGGCTCAGGTCATGATCTCAGGGTCCTGGGATCGAGGCCCACATCGGGCTCTCTGCTCAGTGGGGAGCCTGCTTCCTCCTCTCTCTCTGCCTGCCTCTCTGCCTGCTTGTGATCTCTCTCTGTCAAATAAATAAATAAAAATCTTAAAAAAAAAAAAAAAAAAGAATTGTTAATTTCTGCGTGTGGTGTAAGGAAATGGTCCAGTTGCATTCTTTTGCATTCTTTTGCATGCTGATGTCCAGTTTTCCCCATGCCATTTGTTGAAGAGACTGTCTTTTTTCCATTGAATAGTCCTTCCTGCTTTGTTAAGAATTAATTGACCATATAGTTGTGGGTCCATTTCTGGCTTTTTTATTCTGTTCCATTGATCTATGTGTCTGTTTTTGTGCCAGTACCATACTGTCTTGATGATGACAGCTTTGTAGCAGAGCTTGAAGTCTGGCATTGTAATACCACCAGCTTTGTTTTTCTTTTTCAAGATTGCATTGACCATTCAGGGTCTTTTGTGGTTCCATACAATTTTTGGATTGTTTGCTCTGGCTCTGTGAAAAATGCTGGTGGCATTTTGATGGGGATTGCATTAAATCTGTAGATCACTTTGACATTTTAACAATATTTATTTTTACAATCCATGAGCATGGAATGTTTTTCCATTTCTTTGCATCCTCTCAATTTTTTTCATGAGTGTTCTATAGTTTTCAGAGTACAGATATTTTACGTCTTTAGTTAGATTTATTTCTATGTATTTTATGGTTTTGGTACAACTGCAAATGGGATCGATTCCCTTTTTCTGATGCTTCATTATTGTTGTATAGAAATTCAGCAGATTTCTGTATGTTGATTTTGTATTATGCAACTTTATTGACTTCTTGTATCAGTTCTAGCGATTTTTTGGTGGACTCTTGGGTTTTCCACCTAGAGCATCTTGTCATCTGTGAAGAGTGGAAGTTCGACCTCTTCCTTGGCAACCTGGATGGATTTTATTTCTTTTTGTTGTCTTGTTGCCGAGGCTAGGACTTCCAGTACTATGTTAAATTACAATGGTGATAGTGGACATCCCTGTCTTATTGTTGACTAGAGGAAAGCTCTCAGTTTTGCCCCACTGAGGATGTCTTAGCTGTGGGTCTTTCACATACGGCCTTTATAATATTGAGGTATAGTCCCTCTATTCCTGCTTTATGGAGGGTTATCAACAATGGATGCATTATTCTGACAAATGTTTTTTTTGTTTGTTTGTTTGTTCATTTGTTTTTTCTGCAACCATGAGAGGATTATATGGCTCTTATCCTTTCTTTTATTAATGTGGTATATCACATTGATTTATGAGCATCGAACCACCTTGCTGCCCAGGAATAAATCCCACTTGATCGTGGTGAACAATTCTTTTAATGTACTGTTGGATTCAATTTGTTAGTATTTTGTTGAGAATTTTTGCATCCATGTTCATCAGGAATATTGACCTTTAATTCTTCTTATTTAGCGGGGGAGGGTGTCTTTGGTTTTGGAATCCAGGTAATGCTGGCCTTATAGAATGAGTTTGGAAGTTTTTCTTCCACTTCTATTTTTTGGCACAGTTTGAGAAGAATAGGTATTAACTCTTCCTTAAATGTTTGGGAGAATTCCCCTAGAAAGTAATCTAGCCCTGGACTTTTGTTTGTTGGGAGATTTTTGATTATTGATTCATAAATATTGAATTATTATGTTGTAGACCTGAAAATAATATACTGTTATATGTCAATTAATAAAAAGTAAAAATACCAGTTCATGGTGAAATGATAGTTCCATTTATAAAACCTACCTTTAGTTTTTGTTAATAATTAGTAAATATGATTAAATATGTTTTGACATGAGATAGGTCTTTCGATAACATTTCAATTCACACTGAAATTATTGAGAAAATCTGTATAAAATTTCAACACAGTGTAAAGTCATTGGAAATCAGGACATGGAAATAAAATTCAGCATTTGACACAAGAAAACAAAACAAAATCGAACAAATTTAAAAAATCTCAATTTTAAGGTTCCTTTGCAATTTTAATCAGAAAATAAAGCAAAAAAAAAAGAAATATATCAGAGCTAAATTAAGTATAGGAATAAGGAAACAATATTAATTTTTTGCATTGCTGGTAAAAAACATTGGCTCAGCTTGAAATCCAATTTATTTTTGTAGAAATTTCTGATAAAAGCAACAAAAAGGAGTCAGTAGAAAAGGTCATATCAGTGATGCTGAACAACACAGCAAATGCCAGTGCTTCCATGTGAGATACTAATATTTTTCTGTCCACCCAAAAATTTTCAAAAATTGTGTCTTCCTTCTTTTAAGAAATCCCAACACTTTAACCTCTTACATGATTGCTATCACAGAGTAGACATATTTACTCAATAATATACAAGATCAAGATAGGAGGGAAGAAATATTAGGGGAGGTATCTGTATCAAAGTTAAACCAAATTCTTAAATTTAATTTTTTAAAATTCTATTTCCTAATGGAGAGATCATTGCAGTGAATCATCATTATGGCCTCTGTTTACTGGTGTCTGGTCTGCTCCAATTCTACACGTCTGTCTTGACTCCTATTCTTCAGAAATTATTTACAGCTTGTTTCTATGACTCCTGCCTCCTCAGTTCTCTCTTAAATACTTTGCCAAATTTGTTCTGTATTGTTTGTGTATCTACTTCTGTTGTCTTACCCTAATCTGACTCCTAGGACCCAACTACTTATTACTGATTTCTTAAGGACTCATGGGATTAGAACTGGGGCAAACGTGGGGTCAACAGTGTCCAGGCAAAAACGTAACTGGACAAAGTCCAACAGTCAAGGAGGACTTTATTCAAAGCTGCTGTAATAGGACAGAGAGACGGGACCCAAGTCTGAACTCAATGCTGCTGAAACAAAGGGCAGGAGGGGTCTTAGGAGTGGAGGGAGCTGAAAGAAAAGTGATAGAGGACATTACGAGTGAGGTTGATCAATGGGATGTGTTAACACATTATCTCCTAATTTTGTAGATATTTTCATCTGTGATTAGACCATCTGTGTTTGCTAATTGGTGCTCACCCAAGTTCAGTTTCTATCCTCCCACAGAGACTATGGGATAGGGATAATTTATTTGATGATTGCATTTCAAAAGGGTGGCTCTCAAGTCTCTGAAAAAGACATTCTTGGTTTGTAAAACAGGTTTTAAAAAGCTTCACCTATATCTCAAAAAGGCAGAGAATAAAACCTCCAGCTTGTAAGTTTTCTAAAGAAAATACTTAAGAAGGGAAGTTTAGGGTCTAGAATAAGAAAGAAGTCTGTCTACAGTGTGGTTAAACTTAGGGAACTAGTAAGGCATCTCGATTGATAGAAAACTTCATGAAGTAGGGTTGCCTGTTCTTTTCCAAGGTTCTTGGCTTATTTGTTTTGTTGTAGTTCCCAATTACTCTATTTTCTATCCCTTTCGTGATTTGTAAATTTCACATATAAAAAACAAAGACCATGTTTAATGATAAAATACATTTAGGAAATATAACATTAAATACAAAGTTAAATATATATCATTTTTGGAAGAGTCCTCAAAGTCTTTCTTATGTTGATGTGCCATATGAATCTTACAGTGTTTACAGAGTTGACCAGTTGACCAGTGTTTACAGAGGACTTCTCTTTTTAATAGTAACATCTTCAGGTTTAGTTTTCTACAGAGTCAAGTATGAGAACAGTCAGTCTGGAAAAGTTTTCTTAAAACATTTTGATAAGTTATATCATTTCTCTGTTGAGATAGGAGTTAAAAAATGGTGAAGAAATTAAGCCAGTTTCTTAATTAACTTTTTAAAAATTTTTATGTGTTGAATAAAGTAGTTATTTAATTAAGTCATATCTGCCTTCATTTTTCACGTCTTGTACTAATTATTCTATATTAGATACAAAATTCTAAAGCTGAAAGTATATAAATAACCAAATAAATATACTTTTTTCCCAATTTTTTGTTTTTGTTTTTTTTTTAAAGATTTACTATTTTTTTTTTTTTTGAGAGAGTGGAGGAGGGTAAAGGGAGAGAGAGAATCTCAAGCACACTTCCCGCTGAGCATGAAGCCCAATGTGGGGCTTGATCCCATGACCTTGAGATCATGACCTGAACCAAAATCAAGAAATAGATGCCTAACCAACTGACCCACCCATGTGCCCCTAACATAGTTTTGCTTTAAAGAAGGCATTAATCAATAATTTCACCCTCTGTACATTTACAAGATGAAAAAGAGATTTATAATTTATCCTACAATTCTTTAGATATAAATCTCAGGTAGATCAACTGATTCAAAATCAACTTCTATTTCAATGGAACATTAGCCAAAGAGATAGGAAATGGAATGTGCAATTTTAACATTACAAAATGGTCTAGATAAAGCCTACTTTGGTTTCATACACTGCACCGCTGTCTATGGTGGAGTTACTTGGTTTTGACGAGTAGAGTTTCATCTACCTTCCAGACAATCATCTTGTGGAAACATTGAACTTAATATATGAAATAGTGTCTACTGAGATTTGCAAAATGCCTCCTCTTCTCCAACCAGAGACACTAAGTTGAGCAGCTGAAATAAGCAAGAGGGATGCAGCAACAACCAGCATGGCTCAGGAAACAGCTTTGTCACCATGGCCTGGTAGTCCCCTCCCCATTTGGGAGACAACTGGTTACACAATTTGAGAAAAGCCTTTCTTCCCTTACAGGCAGAACCAGCAGGGACTAACAGGATTCCCAGAGGTACCAATTAAAAACAAAAACAAAAACAAAAAAAGATAATAACATCATAAAGGGTCTCAAAATCATCGAAACCACAACTCACACAAGTAGACCAGCACCTGCACAGTATATGATCATATCAACTGACATTAAGAAAGCATCTGACTAAAGCCAATATTCATTAATGGTACATGTAACAAAATCCAACAATTATTTATGGTATAAACTCTCCACCAGTCAGAAATAGCAGGGAATTTTCTCAACTTGATAAAATAGCATCTCCAAAAAAAACAAACAAACAAGCAAAACCAAAACAAACAAAAACAAACCAACCTCCCCCAATTAACACCATATTTAACAATGAGGACTGAAGGATGCTTTTCCCCTAAGATCAAGAACCAAGCAAGGATATTCACTCCCACTAATATTATTCTGAATAGCATTGATGCTCTAGTCACTTCAGTAAGGCAAGAAAATAGAAATAAAAGGCATAAAAACGAGATAGGAAGGAATAAAATGGTTCTATTCTTAGATAACATGATTGTTCACATAGACAATCTTGAGAAATCTACAAAAAGAGTTCTGCATTAAGCACATTCAGCAAACCACAAAATATAAGATCACAGTAATCACAATTCTATATGCTAATAAACACAAGAAACTGAAATTCAACACACAGTATGAATTACAATTGATCCAGAAAAAAAGAATATATAGATGTATGTTTAAAAAGATATACACAGGATCTGTATGTTTAACATTATCAAATACTAATGAAAGAAATCAATGAAGACCTAAATACATTAAGAGAAAATACCATATTCCTGAAATGGAAGATTCAACATAATATAAATATTCTATACAAATCCATCTTCAGGTTAAATGTCATTCCTAACAATATCCCAGTAATGTAGACATAGACAATATTATTATAAAATTTATATAGAAACATAGAGACCTAGAATATCCCGAAGACAACTAGGTAAAGAAGAATAAAGTAGAAGATATCATTCTATCTAACTTCCAGGCTTACTTTGTAGCTACCATAATTAAGACAATGTGGTATTTGTGGGGATATAAACATATGTATCAATGGAACAAAAGAGAAGACACAGAAATAGAACTAATATAAATATACTGAACTGATTTTTGACAGAGAAGCAAAGCCAATTTAATGAAAGAAAGACAGAATTTGTAACAAATAATACTAGAGCAATTGGACAAAAAAAAAAAAAAGAATCTCATTATAAACCTCATGCTTTATATAAAATAACCACAAAATGGAGTACAGATATAAATCCAAAATCTGAAATTAAACATTTTAGGAAAAGTAGAAAAAATCTGAGGAGTGTGATTAGGCAATAGAGTCTTAGCCTTTATCCCCAAAGCATAATCTATAAAAGGAAAAAATGAAAAGACTGGACCTTATACTTTTTTTTTAATTGCTCTGCAAAAGTCTAGGTGAAGAGGATTAAAAGAAAAGCCACTAAAAGTTTATAAATAGGCAAAGTGTGGATCTTTATGATGATGAAACTGCCCCAAATCTTAATTCTGGTGATGGAGACACAAACCCACAAATGTGATACAATCAGACAGTATGAAGTACATGCATATATACTCCTGTGAGTGTAAGTAATACTGGGGAAAACATGAATACAATTGCTACATTGTATTAAGTGTATAAATTGACACGATACTGTATTAATATTAATATTGCAGTCTTGATTAAAAAAAGACTCAAGGTTACAATGATGAGTATGTGGCACAGTCCAGATAGGAATCCAGACATCCTGGCTTACAGGTCCTGCTCTTACATAAGCACATATGCTACCCCTTACTAAAAGGGGGGGTCTGCAGCTTCCCCATTTGGAAATCAGAACAGAGCTCAGATGTCTATTCTAGTCACTAATTATCTTAATGACTTGCACAAACTGTAATTTTTTTTTCAAGGTGGCATTTTTCACATGAAGTTAGGAGTACAGTTTCTACTATTAAATAGACCTGACTTTAAATTCTTTTTCTGTAACTTTGGGCAAATCGCTTACATTTTCTGAGTGTCTTTACCTATTGTTGTATGTATTAGGTGAGATGACACCTGAAAAGTGTTATGTTCATCACTTGGGAAAGAGGAAATATGCAATACAGTCTGTTCTTCATTAACCTCAAGTACAACAAAGGAATTACAAGTGAAAAAATAAATCTTTGACAGTTTATGATACAAATAAATATTTTTAAAAGTCATATATTTAAATAATTTCCAAGGCTTTTATCATTAAGAAGATTTTATGGAATTTGTATCACTGTGGCTTTTTAGTAAATATGTCAGTGGGAATTCCTAATTAAATTATCTTACAGTAAATTTATTTTATTTTATTTTATTTTTTAAAGATTATTTATTTTAGAGAGAGAATGGGAAAGAATGAGCATGGTGGGGAGGGGCAGAGAGACAGAGAGAATCCCAAGCATACTCTGCTGAACACAAAGTCCAATTCCAGCACAGGGCTGGATCTCACCACCCTGAGATCACGACCTGGCCCGAAATCAAGAGTCAGATGCTTGGGCACCTGCGTGGCTCAACCTGCTAAGCATCTGCCTTCAGCTCAGGTCATGATCTCGGGGCCCTAGAATCCAGCCCTGCATCAGGCTCCCAACTCAGTGGGGAGTCAGCTTGTTCCTCTCCCTCGGCCCCCACCTTGCTCATTCTCTCTCTTTAAGAAATAAATGAAATCTTAAAAAGAGTGAGATGCTCTACTGACCAAGCCATCCAGGTGCCCCAAATTTAATTTAACTAAAAAAACAATGAGTGAGGGTCTGATACATGACAGAGTATGACATCTATCTGATATATGGCAAAGTAAATGAGCCTGTCAATCCTAGAGAACGTTCTATTCTAGTAAAAGAAAAATCTGCCGTACAAATTCTGTCCAGAGAAGTGTGCCCAGTAAAACTCGCTGTGCTGGTGAAAATGTTTTATATCTGTTATGTTCCCAATACCATAGTTTCTAACCACATGCAACTACTGAATCCTTGAAATGTGGCTAAGGCAATGGGGCAAATGATCTTTAATTTTATTTGATTAATTTACATTAAGAAGCCACATGTGCTAGTATCTTCTGGTGAATGGTGCAGTGTGGAGGGGACTCTAAAGTAAAGAACCTTAAACTGAAAAAGCAAAGTAGGAAACAGGTACAAAAGGAGAATAATGGAGTCTTTTTTTTTCTTCATAAATTTTCTTTATTTTTGCATACATGCTAAAATAATACCTGAAAAGGTATGTATACCCTCTCATATTTTTAGGTTAAATTGTTAAGAAATTGATCTTGGGGTAAAGTCCTTGCAAAGGATACATTAAGTATAATGAGTCAAATGAAAGTTAAGTTTTAAAATAACTTGATATCCATCACCATCCATTTTCAGCAATCAATGAATAAGCTCCTTTTAATAGTCTAGAATATTGCAATATTCATTTTCCTCCAAAATGTATCTTTCTATTGAAATTCTCTCTCAGAATTTCTTGTAATGAATATTTTATGTTTTAAGTATTTCAGCAATCAATACCCATAGTTCTCTGCAACAAAATTACTTTTATTTTTGTTGATCATGTTTCTAAAATTATAAAATGAAATTAAAAGAACACTTAATTTATTTTGCATTATCATTATTAGAATTACTTTTAGCACAAAAATGTTTTACACGACCATAATACATTTTACAATTTGATAAGAAATAATTATGAAACACAATTATTTTATTCATGAATTAAAATTTCTTATTCTGAGTAAGAGAGACGTCAGTTTCAGCTCTATTTCTAATTTTCATTTCTATGCTTTAAAGTATTGTGATATTTTGGACACAAGAGTAAGCATATGAAATGGAAGAGGTTTTGTTCTATCAATGTCTAATTGTTTAAAAATCCTACCAAGTTATATGTCACAAATCACAAAATGCTCTTTTATCATATTTTAAATCCCTTAGATGCCAACTCAAGTCAAACCTTCCCTTATTTTGTTCAAAGGGAAGAATGGCAATCCACCTGTCTTGTTAAATGATCAGTTACTAGCGGAGTCATAACCTTGCCTACATTAACTCTAATATTATTACTAATTAATGTCTCTTTTAATGAATTTCAGGTTATTTATTTATTTATTTTAAAAGATTTTTTATTTGTTGGACAGAGAGAGATCACAAGTAGGCAGAGAGGCAGGCAGAGAGAGAGAGGGAGGAGAGGGAGGAAGCAGGCTCCCTGCTGATCAGAGAGCCCGGTGAGGGGCTCCATCCCAGGACCCTGAGATCATGACCTGAGCAGAAGGAAGAAGTTTAACCCATTGAGCCACCCAGGTGCCCCCAGATTTTGCATTTATATTCAAATTAAGAAAACGTAGACATAACAAATAATGGGCATAACAAATAAAGTAGAAAGCTTCTGCACAGCAAAAGAAACAATCAACAAAATGAAAAAGCAACCTATGCAATGAGGGAAAATATTTGTAAATTATGTATCTGATTGGGGGTGAATATCCAAAAAATATAAATAATTCATACAATTAAATAGCAAAATCAAGCAGTCTATTCAAAAAAATGGGCAAAAGAGCCAAATAAACATTTTTTTTTCATAGAAGACATGCAAATGACCAATAGGTAAATCCAAAATGCGCAACTTGACTAATCATCAGGGAAATTCAAGTAAAAAAGCACAAAGAACTATCAGTTCACACTTGTTAGAGTGACTATTATCAAAAAGAAAAATAGCAAATGTTGGCAAGGATATGGAGAAAAGGGAACCCTTACACACTGTTAGTGGAAATGTAAATTGGCACAGACACTTTAGGAAACAATATGGAGGCCCTTCAAGAAATTAAAACTAGAACTACCATTTGAACCAGTAATCCCATGCTGGACATACAGCCAAAGGAAATGAAGTAAGAACCTTGAAGAGGTATCTGCCCGCCTGTGTCCATTGCAGACTTATTTACAATAGTCAAGATATGGAAACAATTAAAGGGTCCATCAAGACGTGAATGTGTGTGGTGTCTGTGTGTGTGTGTGTGTGTGTGTGTGTGTGTATACATGTATATATGTATATATGTGTCTTCATAAACATGAAAGAATATTATTTTGCCATAAGAAGAAAAAAATTCCTGCCATTTGCAGCAATACAAATGGACCTCATGGACATAATGCTGTGAAATAAGTCAGAGAAAGACAAAGACTGTATGATCTCACATTTAATGTGGAATCCAAAAACAGCAACAATAACAACAAAACCAAAAATAACAAACTAACAAACTCATAGATACAGAGAATAGATCGGTGGTTGTCAGAACTGGGGGATGGGTGGTGGGCCGAACAGGTGAAGGTGGTCAAAATGTACAAGCTATAGGTATAAAAGAAATAAGTCCTAGGGGCACCTGGGTGGCTCAGTGGGTTGAGCCACTGCCTTCAGCTCAGGTCATGATCTCAAGGGCCTGGGATCGAGTCCCACGTCGGGCTCTCTGCTCAGCAGGGAGCCTGCTTCTTCCTCTCTCTCTCTCTCTCTGCCTGCCTCTCTGCCTACTTGGGATCTCTCTGTCAAATAAATAAATAAAATCTTAAAAAAAAAAAAAGAAAGAAGTCCTAGAAGAGCAATGTACAGTTTGCTGACTATATAGTTAATGATAGTGTATCGCATATTTGAAATTTGCTAAAATTTAGAAGTTCTCTTCACAAGAAAAAAATTTGTAATTATGCATGAAGGATTTTTTTAAAGATTTTTATTTATTTATTTGAGAGACAGAGATCACAAGTAGGCAGAGAGGCAGGCAGAGAGAGAGAGATTGGAAGAAGCAGGCTCCCTGCTGAGCAGAGAGCCTGATGCAGGGCTCAATCCCAAGACTCTGGGATCATGACCTGAGCCGAAGGCAGAGGCTTTAACCCACTGAGCCACCCAGGCATCCCATGGTGATGGATTTTAAGTACACTTATTGTGGTGATTATTTCACAATATATACAAATCATTATGTTGTATGCATGGAACTAATATGTTATAGGTCAATTGTATCTTTAAAAGATAATCATCTGGCCAGTAGGCTGCGGGACCAAGTTGACAACAGGTGTGTGTACAAGCGACTATATCTCAGCCAATCCAATATGCTGTGGAGGCTTCTACCCCCCAGGACAATGCACCAGAGTAAGGACCCGGGAGGATGAGAGACAGGTTCTAATGTGAACAGAAGAAAAGCAATTATGAAAGGAGCAGTGGGGAAGGTAAGACTCCTCCAAAACCATTTATTAGGTAGGTCAGTACAAGGAAAGAGAAAATTTGAGTGCTCTTGTCATCAGCTACCTACGCTACCTCTTGCCATCCGATAGATATACTTTCCCCAGTTGGAGCCTTGGATAGTTGCCTGCAGTTTCCAGAGCAACTGGCTGTCTAGTGTAGCTGGGGGAGAACACATGGAAGAGAGAGAACTTGAAGCCAGATGACAACAGCATCACACGCATGATTATATTGCAGTCATTAGCTGGTACCAAATTTGCTGACACATTCATTCATGCAGGTTTTGAGTTCAAATGTGAGCCCGGCACCCAGCGAAGCCAGTGGTCCTTCATCTTAAAGGTGAATCAAAGTCACAAATGGAGACTTGCCAAATCAGATTACCAAATTCAGACTCTGCTAGAAATTTTGATTTCAATGTTTTCAATCTATAAAGAACATTCTAACATGGAGAAAAGAAGGGTAGCCGTGTGTAAAGCAACATAAAAGGGAGACATTTAAGAGCCAGCCTCACAGGGCACCTGGGTGGCTCAGTTGGCTGAGCGTCGGGCTCTTGGTTTCAGCTCAGGTCATGATCTTAAGGTCACAAGTCCCAGCGCCACGTCAGGCTCCATGCTCTGCGTGGGGTCTGCTTGGCATTCTCTCTTCCTCTCCCTCTGCCCCTCCCACTCATGCCCACTCTCTCTCTCTAAAATAAATTCATGAATCTTAAAAAAAAAAAAAAAAGAGCCAACCCCAGGCAGGCAGGCACTGGCAAGCTAGGAGCGAGAGGGACGGACGTCACCACGAGTAAGATGCGCACAAGTTTGGCGGGCGTTCCCAGCACCAGGAGCCTCCACTTACGTGCTCTGTGCCACTTCAAGATGGACATTTTCTGGCTCATCCTGTTTTTCTCTCCAGCCTCTTCAGGACCTCACCCAGGACACAGGGAGTGGCAGGGTTGGCGCAGACAGGGCTTATTTAATGAAAAGATGTAAATATGCACTTTCATAATGCTGAGGGCATCTCTGTACAATTCAATTGAATCTCAGCTAGATTACTCCTGCCCCAAATTGCTTTAGATATGGTTATATTTATTGTATATTATCATATTCTAAATTACTTTTCCTATTTTATCTTCTTTTGTCCTTAATCATCAGGCGCCTCAACCCAGTCAGCGGCAATTCCAGGAAGATTTTCCATTTTGTGTGTGGGTATAAAATCAAGATTCTCTTAGGGTCTGATCGTCAGGAGATGCATTGATTCATTTTCTTTCTCATCAGACTCTCATTCAATATGACCCTGAGCTGCATGACACACTGAGCTGGGAGACTTGAGAATAAAGAGGATGCTGGCTCGTGCTCCCTGGGAGGTGCAAAGCCTTATGGAGCACACGGTCTAACCCCTTCTGTTCCAAGAAATCCAAGGTTTAAAAGGTGGGGTGACTTGACCAAAGTTACCTTGCTCATCAATGGCTAAATAATGGTAGCATAGGCTACATATCTCTTTATGTTTTGTCCTTCACCACATACTTATATTAGGGGCCATGCAATCCTGTTCATGAGGAAGGAGTCCCCTGATGACAGAGCTCCATAAATTTGCTCACACCTATAGGAACTAAGGGTGGCCAGATTTCTGCCTCAAAATGGTCATACCTTTCTCATGCTTGGAACACATGCACAGCTTTTGAAATGTGTAGACATCTTTGATTACATGCTTCACATGAAAATCCTATGATAGTTACACCCTAACAACCTTCATTCAGAGACTTCTCTCCCATTAGATATTAAATCCACTTGTACTTCTGAAATTAGAAATTTCATATTTATCTGATGAACCACATGCTGCCATGTCACATGTGTCTGTATATATTGTTCTGCTTACCCAGAGTCCTCTGTGGGTTCATTACCATGTGGGGAGTATTCCTTCAAGCTCTCTCCAACAATCTTCTCTGGAGCTCCTCTGAGTGACCTCTAAGAAGGTTGGGTCACATTTTGTGAAATGTACACCCCCGCAATACTGGGCAACATCGGTCTGCCCCCACCCACTACCGCAGCTTTCCATTACTATTTCTGTTTTTCCTTGGCTAGCTAAAGAAGAGAAGTCCTTAATTTCCTCCATTTCTTGATTAGGTAGTAAGCTAATGTGTCATAAATAAAACCCCCATGAGTTTGTACCTGTTTTATATATGTATATATGTATATATACACATATATATATACACACACACTTCTATTGTATTGGCTAATAAATACATATATTTAAATTAATATTAAATTAAATAATATTAAATTAAACAAAAAAAATAGTAAATTAATAAAACAATAAATTTTATATATATACATATATTAGCCAAAACAATAGAAGTATATTTTAGCTCATGTAAAAATATCATGTGGGTGGACAAGAGGTCATCAGACAGGGTTGCTCCTAATTACAGGCTGACAGGGCTCTGCCCTCTTCATCACATGACTCTGAGGTCATTCTTAGGGCCTGTCCATTAAAGTCAGCTGCTACAGTTCAAAGCACAGAGGAGCATGCATGAATATTCCAGAATAGACCCCATCCCTACTGTTCAACTTTGATGGCGTAGAATTGGTCTTGAAGCCATATCTGAATGCAGCAGAGGCTGGGCTATGTAGCTAGCTTTGTGTCCCAAAGAAGAAATAGGTTTTTGTCAAAAGCTGTCAGTCTCTGTACAGTCCAGTCAGTCCAAACATGCATTTGCATCTTTCTTCCTAAGCAGAGAACATTGAATCAGCTTTCCATAAAGAAAGTGGTCCAACGTTCATCCGAGTTACAATACCCAACTGAATGTTTAGGGCTTCTGTGTAGAGAGCAGTCCCTTGTGTTTGGTCTTGCTGTGGCTTACTGTGCTCTAGAAAAGCATGAACTGCAAAAGTAAGCAATATTCTCTCTCTAGGCACACAAACACACATACATACACAAGCATATAATATTAGAATAAGAACAGAATAAGCTCATTTCTGAAAAATATCTATTAAGAAAATCTATATATAAGTAAACTTCCTCTATTTGGTATAAGATGTTTCTCAATTTTCATACAGATCAATTAAATTTGTGGAGTCCAAAAAAGATAAGGTATAGCTGTCTTTCCCTTCCCATACAGTAAATGTCTTCCTATAGCCAATGCACACGGTTGTTTTCTGTTTTTTGGTTGTTTGGTTGGTTTTGTCTATTTTTTAGACACAGACTAAGAGCTCTTGGTTGATCCCTGTGCACCAGCACCTTCCTGTCCCTGTAATTAGCCTCTCCCACCTCTGCTGGCTCTTGCTTGCCAGTCAGTTCTCTAAACTTAAATGTCACCTTGTCTGGGCACCCAATCCAAGGTCACCTGGCATTAACTGCGTAACACAACACCAAATTTACTCTCAAAGAATGTATCAGCTTTGAAAATAATCTTTTTTTTACCTATTTGTTTGTTACCTGTCTCCCTCCAGCTAAAGCCAACCCCATGACAAATAGGATTCTGTCTTATTCATTGCTTTTATATCTATCACGCTGAATAGTATCTGATACATATTTGTTACTGATAAACATTTTTTAACGGATCAATTAAGTAATTAGCCCTCCATTTGAGCCTCCACAGCTTCATTGTGGCTTTGTTCACACGTGTATTGACCCTAGCTGTCCACATACTATAGAGCCTCAAAGGCTGGTCCTCAGAAGGGATGAATTTTACTGTCAGTCATCCATGAGCCAGCTGTCACTTACCATGAAGGACCAAAGGATAATTATCCCACCATTCTCATTTTCATTTTTCTTATTTGTAAAGCTGAGATAATTAAAGCAATATTACCCACAGTGAGTTGTTACATGGGATAAATATTATGCCACACCCAAAATATTAGCTATTCAGTGAAGGTTGGCTAGGACACTATACTTTTAATATCAGTATATCGTGATTTTTTTTTTTTTTTTTTTTTTTTTTTTTTTTTTTTACTGAAAACACAGTTGAATGAATCTGGAAACAACAGAATAGCTGATGAAGGCAGAGACTGGCCACTGATACGTCAGGAACTCCGCGTCCATCAGTCTCTCCCATTGTTGGTCAGTGGCTGCCCATGAAGATGCTGCATTTTTAACACGGGGATGGGAGGCTTTCATCCCAGAAGGCAGCCAGGTGCTCCTCTAACTTTGGGTACCATAGATATCTCTAGACTATAAATAGAGGTTCTGTCTCATTAACTATCGGTTTAATAATCACTCCCCACTGAAGTAATAGAAGACTAATTGTGCTAATAAGTTTAAATTGGATGTGTGCCTATGAACTTCAGTGTTTTACTGTTGGCACAGATTCAAGCCCCAATTTAGTTACTGGGGAGGAGAAAAGCAGCTGGTTTTGTTTTTGTTTGTTTGTACATTTTCCATCTTTTTAATTTGGTAGTGGCCAGGAGCCTCTCGAATCCAGCTCTGAACCTTGGTTCATCCACTTTACTACTAATACTATGACCTCAGGCTCAATACAACTCCTCTTTGAGACCCAGTTTCTCTACCTTTCTATTAGAACTGTAATAATTATAACAAAGTTTTATTTTGTTGTGTGCTTTCTACTTGCTAGGCACGGTCCTAAGTTATGTATGTACCTTTACTCATTTAAATCACATAATAATCCCATTGGATAGGTTAATATCACCACCCCCAACATCCCCCATTTGCCAACGATGAAACTGAATTACAGAGTGAATCAGTAAATTATGTAAGATTGCACAGCTAGTAAAAGGTAATGCCACCATTCAAAGCTCAGCTGTCTGGCTATGACATCTGTGTCTTGATCACTGTGGTATATCGTCTATGAAGTGAAGCATCCACTCAAAGGGCATGTGAATTCTTAAACTTCTGATTAAAACCTTCCTATTCTACCAGCTTAGCTAACTTTCTTGCAATTTAATTACAAGGCTTTAAATGAGAAGGTACGTAGTAAAAAGATTAGTGTAGTGCCTTTTTCACTACAGACCTTGAGTACATTTCGCTTCCTTTCCCTGTCTTTGCCCTGTGCACGAAGTGCTAGACTGTAAAACTGGGGACTCCGTGAGAACTCGACATCTCATTCCTGCTCAACCTGTAATCTAGGGGGTGATAATGAAACCAGACAGTTCCTTAGACATGTCACAGAAAATCACTAGGACAATCAAGTATTATGTACTTACACGAAGATAACTTCCTTTTTAGAGTTCTCTCCCACTGTGCTATTTTGAGGGGGGGGCATGGAGAACTTCTTTAACTGTGGCATTTTCATGCCATGCACGAAGTTTAGCTGTGTACACTGTATTATCTGGAGGCTCTCCTTTGGAAAGACTTTGTCAGCATCTCTTGCTTCACTTGAACCAGGGGAGTCTAATGCAAGGGGTCTGGGATCCCTAAATCAATGACACACCATGAAGGCATTTGCAGCCTAACTTTGACTTGCTGCCTCAGATGTCTGCGCCGTGCTCTTCCTCTGATATCTGTTGGTCAGTCCCACCAGCAATACACCAGGAGAAAACTTTCACCACATGCATGTGATTTTGCAATTACTTTCATTTCTGGTGACTCTGTCTCAAATTTATATTGGTCTTTAGGTTTCCATTTCTCTTCTCCCATCACAAAATCGAGATACCAGAAATACCCTAAAATTTAGGGACTAAAGAGAAAGCATCAACTAAGAAAGAGGTGAGAGGATTTGGCTTTGTCCTGGGGCACTTTCCTAGAAGCAAGTCAATACCAAATATCGTGGAAGTTAGTTATGAATGTGAGGTTCCCAGTGTGAGAGACGCCAGCTGAAAGATGCTGGTTTCCATGAAGAAGGCAAGGCCAAATGGTTTTCTCATCATATATGCTGAGATTTATTATGATAGGGCTATCTTCCTCCACCTTAAGCTTTGTGTCACTTCTATCTAGCTTCTTTTTATGGACATCGGGGAGTCCTAATACTAACATCTTCACCAACTTCTATGGGTCCCACTCTTTAAAACTTAAAAATCTTCTTCTCTCCATCTCCACTGACACTTTCTTAACTTCAGAACCTTATGTATTCTCAAGTACTTAAAAATAATGGATAAGCCCATATGGTCAGAATCGTTAGAGGGCTGCCCCACCACACAATACCCCCATGCAGGCCAGCAGCGAGAGATCCGGATCAAAAGAGGGAGGCTCCCTAACAGAGGATGGCCCCAAAGAGGCACAATCATGCTGTTGTATAAAACTTTCCAACACCAAGAGATGCTTTCCTCTGCCTTGACAGCCTTAGATTCTCAAATTCTTTGAAAATCATTTAGATACTCTTTGGCTGATTCCAGTTGGGGTCAAAATAAGATACGAATAAAATGAAAAGTCTCTGATTTTCTCTATAGTTCATAAAGCACTGCCAAGAGGATTTCTGAAAACAAAAAAGAGATGTCTTCATTGATGACAACCCCAAAAGTATTTGCATGAACCCCAAAAGTATCTACCTATAATCAGTCATTCGGAAGGAGCTGTTAAATTCTGCCCATCCTAAATCAAAACTTTTCAGTACAAATGTATATGCAAAAAGATGCAAATAAAAAGAACATGAACACCTAGGACTCTCAATTGAAAAATAAAGTATGATAGGGGCGCCTGAGTGGCTCAATCAGTTAAGCATCCGGCTCTTTACTTCAGCTCAGGTCATGATCTCAGGGCTGTGAGATTGAGTCCTGTGTCATGTTCCATGCTGGGTTTAGAGCCTTCTTTATGTTCTCTCTCTCCGTCTTCCTCTGCCCCTCTATGCCTGCTTGCGTGCACACAAGTGTACATATTTTCTCTATATGTATTAAAAAAAAGAAAAAAAGAAGAAAAAATGAAAAGAGAAAAAGAAAGCATGATAAATAAGTTGATCTCAAGAATACAGAAGCAGGGGTGCCTGAGTGGCTTAGTCTGTTAAGTGTCTGCCTTCAGCTCAGGTCGTGATCTCAGGGTCCCGGGATTGAGCCCTGCAAGGGGCTCCCTGCTCATCAGGGAGTCTGCTTCCCGCTTCCTCTGCCTGCCTCTCCCCCTGATTGTGTTCGCTTTCTCTCTCTCTGACAAATAAATACAATTTTCAAAAAAATAAAGAATGGAAGGAATTATAGGATAGTAGCAGACTACAGCGGCCTGAGTTTGCTTATGACTTTATCATTGCCTAGCAGTCTATGCTGATGTTTTGAGGAATACAATAGAAATACACCAACACCCAATTGTACGCATCAAAGTGTTACACATATGAAATATTATTCTCCTTCTTCTTTTTCTTCATCTGTCCCTAATTAAGATCGTCTTTCTCCATAACAGATTAGCTTCCCTTTATTTTTAATAGGAACTCAGTTTAGTAGTAAAATGAAGCACCCTATGCTTTACATACACCATACTACTAGAATTTGCATTTCAGCATTACCCAAAAAAATTCAACATACATAAAATAAAATATTTTAATGCAAAGATGTGACCACATGTAATATTAACTCATTTGTATTATATAGTTTTATAATATTTGACACATAAATATATATAAATTTTATTCTTTGTGTATCATCTATCCGTTTGTCTGCCTATCGGTATGTGGCAGTGCCTCTCTGAATGGGAGATGACGTAAGTGACAGGGAGAGGAGTGAACGGTCGCTCCAAGGTTTGGGTACGGGGCCAGTCCAGGACTCTCTCTGATCCCAAACCTGGTATAAGCTTGTCATCTGGTAGAACTATTGATAGTGATCCACAAACATACTCAAAATTTGCTGGTTTGGATGATAAATTATATGATCCCCTACTCTTATCCTGCCTGGTTATTGACCTCTTGCCTTCCCTATAGTGTGAGCCCCTTGTAAGGCATGAATCACAGCCTATCCATTGTTACACTCCCTCTGGCTACCCTAGTGTTCGACTCAATAAGCATCCATAGAATAAGTAAAAGCATGCTTCTCAGAGTTGCTGAGGTCTGTCTGAATCCACATTTCTTGTTCTTTTTTTTTTGTTTTATAACATATATTTTTATCCCCAGGGGTACAGGTCTGTTTACACACTTCACAGCACTCACCAAAGCACATACCCTCCCCAATGTCCATAATCCCACCCCCTTCTCCCAACTCCCCTCCCCCCAGCAACCCTCAGTTGGTTTTGTGAGATTAAGAGTCACTTATGGTTTGTCTCCCTCCCAATCTTGTTCTTTAAAAAGACCACATGGGAAATAGGGCCAGTTCACACAGAGGCACCGCCTGAAGTCCTTCTCTTCCTTTAATGCCCATCCGCAATGCTACTGTCACTAAGAGTCTCCTCTGACCCTCCACCCAGAATCATCGTTTCCCTCACCCAGCACAGCCCTGCACGGCACATGTGTCATACAGCACCTCACACCTTGTGATGCATGTGATGATTTGTCCTCTCTCCACAGCATCCCGTAGTCGGAAATCTCCTTGAATGCAAAAGGCACATTTTCTTTTTAAAGATTTTATTTGTCAGAGAGAGAGAGAGCACGAGCAGGCAGAGAGGCAGGCAGAGGCACAGAGAAGCAGACTCCCTACCGAGCAAGGAGCCCGATGGGGGCCTAACCGACTGAGCTATCCAGGTGTCCCCAAAAGTCACAATTTTAATCATCGATGCGCATAATCCCACAAATACTTCTACTACTAATAAATGCTAACAGTGGCTTCAGAGCGTCTATTTGTTAGGTGGGGTATCAGGCAAATCATATGTATTATCTCATTTACTTTTCACAAAAAACTTGTGAGTGCTTAATATTGTTTTAACCATTTGACACCCAAGCAAACAGGTATTTAAAAAGTCAAACAACTTATTCAAATAGTGCTAATAGGGCACCTGGGTGGCTTAGTGGGTTAAGCCTCTGCCGTCAGCTCAGGTCATGATCTCAGGGTCCTGGGTTCGAGTCCCGATTGGGCTCTCTGCTCGGCGCAGAGCCTGCTTCCTCCTCTCTCTCTCTCTGCCTGCCTTTCCGCCTACTTGTGATCTCTCCCTGTGAAATAAGTAAAATCTTAAAAAAAATTAGTGCTAATAAATAGTAGATTTGAGATGTAAGCTTAAGTTTCTCTAAATCTAGATCATATTGTATTTCTTTACATGATGAGAATCTTTCTTTATGTCAGAATTTTTCTATACACATATCTGTACCTGTGCCCATGTTGACAGTGTTTCTCTACCTCTTTTGTGGTTATGTTTTCTCTCAGAAATCTAAGTCTTGTTTCAGATATCTTCTGAAAAAGAAATAGAATTAATATACAGCACTAATTTTCCTTCTCTTCTTAGCTGTCATAGTCGAAAGAGAGGCATCTGGGTAGATCTGGCAATTACTGAATTGTGTGATTTCTTCACGGTTCTCTATAAAGATACTCATTATCCCTTGATCCAAACAAAAAGGGAAGCTAATACCAAACTCTGCTTTGCCTTCAGTCCCAGTGGAAGGCACTTAATTCTTGGCTTATTTCACAAAATCCACCAATACATCTTTCAATACTTTAAGCCAGAGACATTGCTAAAGAAATAGCTCACCACCAGTGTCTGGTCCACGTGGGAAGTTCTGTATCCACTCTGGAGCTGTGTTTCACATCTTGTTCTATTAATGACTCTGCCTAACTGCAAAAATGGGATGCCTCACCCGCATCTGTTATCTTTGGACACATACAGAACACTTAGCAGTTCACAGCTTTTGTGCACTACCTCCATTGATTCTGATAAAATAGGCGGGCTGGAGATTAATGAGCTCGCCATTTCCAGAAAAAAAAGGGTAGGTTAAGAAAACTAAATGAAGCAATCATAAAATAATAAAGCACAGAGATGGATCTCTAACTTAGGACTCCTCCCTCTAATTCCAAGGTTTTTTCCACTCCTTTTACTCTGTCATGCTCATTTATAGAACTGAATTATCCAAAAGCGAAGCTATTTTGCAATCACATTATGGGGTATTGTGAAAAACTTAAATTCATGAACCATCTATTGAAAAATATAAATTATGTGTTGTACACTTAAATATCTGCAAGAACCAGCCCAGAACAGGAAGAGCTGTGCCGGCCAGAGCCCGCAGCCGCCGTGGGGGGGGGGGGGTATCTGCAAGGGGCAGGGGAGCAAAAAGACATGTGCACAAGATGAGACTAACACCAGACTGCAAGCTGTTTTCAAATCCGTAAGTGTCTCACACTCAAACCAGAATACACCAGACTTCTAAAACAAGCCTTCTACAAAAATAAGATTCCCAAATCAAATACATTGTCTAAAATCCGAGATCTATACTGTGTCCACGGAAATTCAAAGTGCAACTAAAATATTAAAACCTTGGACAAACCATTCACCTGCCAAATGTATTTTCAAGTGTTTATCTTTGCTATAGAATTTATTATCGAATACGTTAAGTGAGATGATTTTAAATCCATACTGGTGTGTTCTCTTTGGTATATCGTCCGAGATACCTTACTTAAGGTAGTTTATCAGTTATTGATGGATACTTAAGGTTTAAAGTTCATATTTATCTACATATTATTTGAGTTTCCCTTAAATTCCATTGACAGAATTTAGGGTCTAGCGTCAAGGGGAGAGAACAGCAACATTGTGTGTGTGTGTGTGTGTGTGTGTGTGTGTGCACAAGGTTTTAGGGTAAATGGAAGTTTTTATGAACCCTTGATAGGAGCTTTTCAATCAACTCTATTCTTTGTTCTCCACAGCACACAGAAACCAAGGTAAATCCACACAGCGTGAGACAGAGGGTCTCCTTCTGATGTCCTTCTTTGAAGTGGAGAGACCCAGACCACAAGTTCAGAGATCTGAAGCATTGTTTCAGATTTTACCCGTTGGTGTGTGTGTTGGTTTTAAAATGCCTGCGTGGATCTTTGACAATCTTACCCTCAAAAGGCAGAGCCTACTTCCCTCCACCAGTGTGGCTCTAAGGGGCATGTTACGGAACCCTGGGCCATTCACAGGTGAGCGCTGGCACATTATCACTTCTGCATCTGATGAGATAAAGACTTGGAGCTCGCGCTGATGAATGGAACATGGTGGTGAGGTGTCAACAGTGGAGAAAGACACAGTGTGGAACTTGCAGCAGTCTTCAAGGGAGGGAATCACAGCACAGGTCCCAGTGATTCTGTAGGAGGCCATTTTGTCAACAGCAAGAGAATTTTATGTCTTTTCGGCTCCAGTGTTACTGGAGAGAGGTGGAACGTTTGGTCCTGGTCATCATAAGACAGGACAGGTCTTTTCTCCCAGTGGCTTAAATGAAAGCTGCTTGTACTGCTGATCCTCTTTCTTTGGGAATCCCCAAATGCAAGCATCTCAACATTTTTTCACTGGACCATTTCAATATTCCGAGAGCAGCATCTCCAGCACCACTCCTGAGGATGCCGTTATCAAATTGCTCAAATGCTTCCTGTCTGTGAAGAGTGCGCCTGGGGGCCTGGGGCTCACACGATCTGCAGGGACAATCCCAGCTCATCACCAGGACTCGCTCTCTACTTTCCAACCACATGTTTCAAAACCACCTCTTATTGGAGGCCACTTGGTTTCCCTCTGACGTGTTTTCAGGGGAAATTGCTTCATATTTTAAGAGAATACCCCTACAATGTCTCTATGTCATAACTTTCTCTCTAGCTTTACCTTTTTGAAATTTGCTGTAATTCTTGTATGTTATTATCTCCTCCCATATTACCTTGCACCTTATGAGATATGACTCTTTAAACATTGAGTTTTACTGTAAATTTACAGGGGTCTTAGGAGAGCAGGGAGCCAAATGCTGGTTATTAGCCAAACATTTAAGTTTATATCCAAAACTGTTTTATTTATGTGGAACCGCCTAATATTAGGCAGTAAAACCATTCATGTTGATCTTTAGGACCCATGAGTTAATGGCAAATATAAGAAAATAAGATGACAGGATAATCTTCTGAACTCCCACCTCTCTAATAAGCCAATGTGTGTTTTTTGGTACAATTTAATATCAGGCTTTACTGAACATCTAGTTATTAAGTGCCCAATGATACTACAGCTGATACTCATGATGACACCTGGTTTCAGTTATTCAAGATGGACACATTCTAGCAACTTGTCTTTATACTACTGAAAAAAAAAAAATCTGGTTATCTGCGACTTGACCTCAGTTTAAAACTGCTTTTACGGGAGCCTGGGTGGCTCAGCTGATTAAGCATCTGCTTTCGGCTCGGGTCATGATCCGGGGATCCTAGGATTGTGCTCCCTGTTCAGTGGGGAGCCTGCTTCTCCCTCTCCTTCTGCCTACCACTCCTCCTGCCTGTGCTCGCTCTCTTTCTGTCAAATAAATAAATAAATAAATAAATAAATAAAATCTTTTTAAAAATGTGCTTTTAAATGTTAAAATAATATTGTTTGATGGGATGAGTAATGATTAGTGAATTAAAAAATATGCATTGCAGGCTTCACATTTTATTGTTTGCTGGTGATAAGAAACAATCATGTTCTTCAAAAGTTTACATTTTATTTGGGGGAAATGCGTGTAAACAAATGATTACAATACCACTAAAACTACAAAAACATAATTACATTAGTTAAAATATTTACACTAAATAGGTTTCTGTAACATGTATCAGGGTCAAACGCCTAATCCTTCCTGGAGAAATCAGAGTTGCCCCCTACCCCTTGAAGCTCAGTGTTGTAAGGTAAGTTACTACCAGTAAACAACCCACATGGAACCCGATGAAGTTACTACAGAGATGTCGGATGAAGAACGAACAGCCTCCAGAAGCAAAAGCAAATATAGACATGAGTCATACAACTGTCACTTATTAAAAGCAAACATTTGAGTATATGATTTAGATTCCCTAGCCTTTATTTTACTCATCAGGACAATGGGGACATTAATACCTGCCTTTCAGTGTTGTCTTGAGTATCGGATATGACCCTGTCGCTGAGCTGACTTGTTCTGGACTTCACGAGCAGGCTGTAATTGCAAGGGGAGTGGTGGACAGAAGTTTATTTCACCAAAAATGGGACCTGATGAAAAATCTTCCCACATGGGAAGGGAAATTGCATTCAGAAAATCCAACAATGGAGATATCTGCTAGAAGTATTATTATCATTAGGATCCCTGGCACTATTCAAAAGTGGAGGCTCACTTAGTCCCAATCACTCTGAGAAATCACAATGGTGGGGTTCCCATGCAGAGATGTCTGACTATAGAGTCACTATAGTCACCACTTCACTATTCTCCTTCTTTAAGTAATCTGTTCCCTGACAGAGGCAGCAGGTAATGAAAACTTTTTTTCAGTGATAAATGCTGTCCAAATGCAGCAGATTCTTATTCTTAAGTACATTTCTTAGATGCAATCTACCAGCCATTTGGAACCATATATTATAGCAGTTAGGAGTTTGGACACTAACACTGCTGCCTGGGTTTAAATCTTGGCTTTGTCACTAAGTGGCGATGTGATTTGAGGCAGCTTATTCAATTCTATGTGCTCCAATTTCCGTATGTAACATGGGACATAATAATAGAACCTAATTCATTTGATTGCTGGGAAGATTAAGTAAGTTAATTTATGTCAAGTGCTAAATGCAACATACATGCAAGAGGTCATTGATACTATGATTAGGGTTTGAAGCATTGAAGTGTGAGCCTTGCCAATCAATCACAGGCAGAAATAATACATCACGAAGCAATGTAGGAAGAAAAGATAACTCTTATGACCAGTGGGGAAGGAGAAGCAGGGAACACGAGGCAAAGGGTAGTTCCGATAAAGGGAGGTGTGAAATGAATTCATGTTCACCATCTCACTTCAAGATGAGAAACTTCCCACTGGCTCTAATAGTTTGCAAGAGCTGTTGCTTCCCTCTAAAGTGAAATCAAACAAATAAAAAAAAAAAAGATAATTGCTTCTCACTGAAAGAATTTCTCAAACATGAGTAAATCATATTCTTTTGGTAACCAAAGACATGTACATATACATGATTTAGTTTTAGTCCCCAGGAATGGCAGAAATGAGGCTATTTTGAGAGAAAAAATATGAAATAGATTAATTTGAAGGGGAATTTTACAATTTTGTCTTCTTTTCAGCTTGGACACTTGGTGCATGGAGCCATGAGAATGAAAGCAACAAGTATATTAGGAAGCAGAGACAGGTTTCACTCATTCACAGGAGAGTTATTGTACATTTCAGATATCTCATGATATTCATTGGACGAGTAACAGCCATGATGCCCAGGGAAAAAGAAGCATGGCAAATTCATTCCGAAGTCCCAAACCATGGTCAGTCCTTAGCCACTGGCCAGAGCTGAGAGCATGGACAAGCCCATCCACCTCTCTGGCTTCAAAAGCAGTTTCATCTACTAAATAAAGAGTTGATGTAGATGATCTCAAGCTCCTTTCAGGCTAGGGCATGGTCAGTGCAATGTATTTTTTGTTTCTGTTTTTGTTTTTTGTGAGGCACTTCTTGGTTTTGTACTATTTTGTTTGTTGTTTTGTTTTGTTCAACCACTGGCTTGTTATAGTCTTCTCAGCACTTTTTCCAACTCCTCCTCTTTTTTTTCTATAATTACAAAATGATTCCCTGTATCTCTCTGAGTTGTTCAGAAAGTGGTGGCTCTGCATTTTATTAGACTTCTGTGATTTGGGCTTATACCTTATCTCCTTTAAGGAATTATAATTTCTTAAGGATGTAAGTTTTTTTTTTTAACTTTTGATCTATAATGCTGGTACAATGCTTATTATTTAGAAGTCAGTGTGTGGAATGAATTGATACACTGAAAATCAGCCTACATATATTTTTAGAAAATTTGCACAGGCTTTCTTATGTGATGTGATGGCAACAGCCTGATCATTTTACCATTTTCCCCTCTCTTCTCCTGAGGATTTCCTGGCCAGAGATCACACTGACAGCAGTTCTCTATGACAGTATAAAACATTCCTGTATCAGCCATGTTTTATTTGGCCAAAATTGATTGCCAGTATAGAAAACGTCATATAATCACACTCAACGTCCCTTCCATCCAGAACACTTCAAATCAGTCAATTAATTAGTAAAATCCAACCTCTCAGTCCTCCCACCTAATGGCCCCCTGGGTAAGCCAGAGCCTTCCAGAGTTGTTTGGTATAACCCAGGTAAGTAGCCTGGGGTGACCTCCTACTTTCTCAGCTGCTCAAGCCTGAAAAATCATTGCTAAACTCATCTCTAGAAGTAGAATGTCATTTAGTAGGACTTCCCCTACACCTTCACTGAATCAAAACCATACCCATCACTCACTGATGGGTTCTTAATTATTAGCACTTTTCGAGCCAGTCAACAACTTGATGACACTGTTCACAGCAGCAGGTGGCAGAGGAAAGAGAGAGTAGAAGGCCCTGCATGTAGTACCAGAGCCCCATTAAAGAAATAAGCAATGGAAGTGCCTCTTCTGCACTTAGTTGTATTTTGCTCCTGAAAACAGACCCAAGAACTGGGGAGCATGCAGAACCAGCAGAAAGCAGGGGTTGCTGGCATTGAAGAGGAGCACCCAAGATGCAGAGTATCTGAAATTTATATTGGGGTTTGTTCCAGAACTGGTCACCTGAATTATTGCTGCTACATATATTTAAGCTGAGGAAATCAGTAACTGCTATTAGATTCCTATTGGTGACTCTCAAACTCTACTCCTTGGAGAGGCAAGAATTCATGGCAGGTTATCCTGGAAAGACCGTGTGTAGTGAGATATGGTTGAAGGAAGGCAGTAGCTGCTTTGTAGCAGGAGTCAAAAAGAATACAGGTGACTTCAGACTTCCTGTCTCCATTGGAATAGAAGAATGTGTAAATACTTTACACACTGACATTTCTCATTAGATTTTGTTTGGATTTAAAAAAGAGGGGGATGATGTAGGTAAATGAAAATCATTCTTCTAGGTTAGGTCAGAAAGCAAGGGGCAACATACTTTCTGATCATGTGCCTGCACAGGCAAAAGAAAGGTGTCAAAAACACCTATTAAGGGAGAGTTCCACATCCAAGAACGTGGGATGATGTGTGTGCTCTGGAGAGAAAATTCTATAAAGCAATGTGAAAGGCTGTGATAACTGACAAACAGGACTGGGGGGTTGGGCTGAGTGACGGTGTTGTGGACAAGCTGTGTGTCCATCCCCCCTGGCTGAGTGTAGGCCAGGAAAGAATTTCTAAAAGGTTTTGTGTGGCTCCTTCTGAGACTCAAGTGTTATTGATCTGTGCCTTTTTGGTTCATTTGACCATGATAAGCCAAAATGTGTATGAAAGGTGCTGAGGCAGTCAGTGGAGAGATTTCCATCTGGTCTTCTTTCTGGGAAAGTTTCTGGCTCATCGCCCTTTTCTAAAAGAAACTAAAATCACAGAATTTTGGGGGGTGTTATTTTTGGTTTGTTTTCCTCTTATTTTCACTTTTATTTTCTCCCCTACCTGTCCACTGATTAAGATTTATCCTTATCGTAGAGCATATGAGTAAGGTATGGTCCTTCTTCTTAAGAAGCTCGGAGTATGGGGTGCCTGGGTGGCTCAGTTGGTTAAGCCTTCAGTCTCAGGACATGATCCCAGGATCCTGGGATTGAGCCCCACATCAGGCTCTCTGTTCAGTGGGAAGCCTGCTTCTTCCTCCCCCTCTGTCCCTGCTCATATTCCCTCTTGCCATCTCTCTCTCTCTTTCTCTCTCTCTGTGTCAAAATAAATGAAATTTTTAAAAATAAACAAAACAAAACAAAAAGAAGATGAAGAAAAAGCTTGGAGTATGGTAAAAAAAACCAAAACCCTAAAACCTCACAAAAGGAATATTAATTGCAAAGCTTTAAGGCACAGTTATTAAGAATCCAGTAACCAGGTTGGATTTTGTTCCTGCAGATTAGATGATCTTAGAATTCTTACTTTTATCCCTATGTCACAGTCTCCTCCTAGGCACAATGGGGAAAAAATAAGCATATGTAACCGAAGGGGTTGGTGTAAGGGCTGGAAGGAGTTATACATTCGTGTTGGGTAGAAAAATGGCTCCCCCAAATGATTTCCACATCTTAATCCCCAGAAATCTGCAGATGTGATTCAGTTAGGAGTTTTGAAATGGAAAGGTATCCTACATTAAATGAGTGTGCCAAAGGTGATCACAATGGTCATTATAACGGGGAGGCAGCGATGTGGGAGTCAGAGAAGTATGCAGGATGATGAAAGCAGAGGACAGAGAGAGAGATAGGAAGATGTTACAACCTTATCCTTGAAGATGGACAAAAGGAACACAAGCCACGGAACACAGATTGCTTCTCAAGATGGAAAAGAGAACAGATTCTCTCCTAGAGCATCCAGAAAGAATACAGTCCTCTGTTACCTAGATTCTCACCCAGTGAGACAAACGTTAGACTTCTGACATTCAGAGCGCGACATAATCAATCTGTGTTGATAACCCCTTCATTTTGTGGTAATTTGTTATAGCGGAAATAGAAAATTGAGGAGCCATGAAAGGCATTTAGAAACAAGTTTAGAACATAGAAAGTACTCCATGAGTATGATTCATGGTAAGTAAAAAGAGGAAGAATCATGGAAAGAAGAACTGTTGTGTATCTGACATGCCCATGAATCAGAGCTCACCATGCTGAAGGAACCATCGTTATAGAAAAGCACATGGGCTCTCCACAAAGAGCTGAATTTGAGTTCTGATCTACCTGTTTTCATAATGACATGGAGCTTAAAGACCTTCATCTCTAAATGAAAGTTATGATGCACGTTTCCTGGGCTATCGTGTGATTGTGCACTTTTGTAATTATGCAACCATGAGCTCTTTCTCTCCACTCTTAGGTGCTCAGGAGCAGAGCCCATTTCGAATTCCTCATATCCGGCATTTCTAGGACTTAATAGAGCTTTGTTCAATATATAGAAGTAGGTGACTGGAGGATCTCAGGTTAGAACTGATCTATCTCCAGAGCCCGTTTTCTCAATCACGATGCAACATAGTGATCATTCCCACACTTACACTTTGAGTTATCTGCATTGTTTTTTTTTTTTTTTTAAGATTTTTTTTATTTATTTACTTGACAGAGAGAAATCACAAGTAGATGGAGAGGCAGGCAGAGAGAGAGAGAGGGAAGCAGGCTCCCCGCTGAGCAGAGAGCCCGATGCGGGCCTCGATCCCAGGACCCTGAGATCATGACCTGAGCTGAAGGCAGCGGCTTAACCCACTGAGCCACCCAGGCGCCCCGAGTCATCTGCATTGTTTCATTCTGTCTTGCCAGCAATCCCATGTGGTGGTTAATGATTATGTTATTTGCACTTGCCAGTTGAGGGAACTGTCCTAAACTGTTTACATAAATGTCCTTATATCAAAACAGTTTAAGTGGTAGAGCCAATATTTGAGCCTCAGTGTGGTTCCTTCCTCCTCCTATGAGATAGTTTTATTTCCCCTTCTATCTGAATATGACTTGGCCATGGGGCTTGCTCTGGTGAAGAAAACATGTGCATAAGTGATGGGCAGAGGTTTGAGTGGCTCTCTGCCACTCTTTTACTCCTACTATTTCTCCGAGCATGAGGTGTCTGCATCTTGGGCAGGGGTCTCAGGCTGCAGAAACTTATCAGAGTGAAACACGGGTCACAACTGACTCATGAAAAACACATAGTTTCTCATGCTGAGAAAGAGACTTGCTGTTTTAAGTTCCTAAGATTTTGTGGGGTTTTGTGTCCTCAGTATAATGCATATACTGTCAGGTTTCTATGAGAGCACCAGGTTTATATGAAATCAAAGTCCATGTTATGAGCCCCCTGATAGGTATTATACTAAATCAGTGGAACTGGGAGGAGAAGAAGGAACAAGATACGGTCTGGCACTTATCTACAAGTGGTCGGCAGGTCTACCTTTTCTCCCTGTCCCTCTGTCGTCTGTAGGACTAGTCAGGTGAGCTGTTGAAACAGACAAGAGGAAGCATGATGTGTAGGACCTGGGACTGAGTTACACCTGCTTATACACCACACGTTAGGTGACACAGAGTCTGTGCTGGGTTCTGTGGTTGGACAAAGAGCACAGGCCTCCTCAGAAGTGAGCAACGCCAGGGAGCTGGGCAGCTAGAAGAGCAACGCAGAGTCTGATTATCAGAGGGGCTCGTCAACACGACCAGGCTCTGTGGTCACGGAACAAGAAGGCCCTGATAGCTCCTCATACTGGGTCCAATGGAACTTACTTGTCTTTTCAATCAGCAAACCTCTGAGAAGGTACTGTGTGAGCAGAATTGTAAATGATTGAAGATCGGATTATCTGAAAGAATAAACTGCCAAAAACAATTCCTGAAACAGAGCAATTATTCAACAAATGGGTGATATATCTTATTTTCTCTTTTTTGACCCAGAAGTAGTGTTGAGTTTGGGGACCAGTTCCAGAAATTTACTGAAAGATATAAGTAACATAATTTTTAGTAAATGAATCCTATGTTGACAGAACATTTCTTTGCTATTCGCAGTGAAGAATTTTCATAGGGTCCTATGAAAACAATTTCCTATACCTTCCCATATATTATTTCTGAGTGGAACTGATCTCTCTAATGGTTTAGTTACGTTTCCCCTGCTGCTACGTAAAACTCTTCTTTTATTGCTTTCTCTTCCCAGGGGAAAACTAGCTGACTGTATTACTTCAAAGAACCCTTCATGTGAGGACATGCAGACCATTTCTAAATCTGAGGGCCACACGCTATATGATTCCAACTTAGGGCATTCTAGAAAAGGCAAAACTATGAAGGAAGTAAAAAGATCAGTGGTTCCTAGGGGCTGGGGGACGGGAGGGGATAGAGAAACCGGGGGATCACAGAGAACTTTCAGGGTGATGAAAATACTCTGTATGCCATGGTGACAGATACATGTCATGATACATTTGTCCAAACTCATAGAAAGTACAATATCAAGAGTGAACCCTAATTCAGACTCTGGACTTTGGATGTCTGTGATGTGTGGATGTAGGTTCATCAGTGTAACGTAGGCACCACTCTGGTGGGGGATACTGATAAAGGGGAGATTATGCACATGTGAGAGCAGAGCACACATGGCGAATCTCTATGCCTTCTGCTCAGTTTTGCTGTAAACCTAAAACTGCTTTAAAAACAAGTCTTTTTTTTTTAAAGATTTTATTTATCTATTTGACAGACAGATATCACAAGTAGGCAGAGAGGCAGGCAGAGAAAGAGAGGAGAAAGCAGGCTCCCTACTGAGCAGAGAGCCCGATGCGGGGCTCGATCCCAGGACCCTGGAATCACGACCTGAGCCGAAGGCAGAGGCTTTAACCCACTGAGCCACCCAGGCGCCCCTAAAAACAAGTCTTAATAATCATACAAAATACATATCGATGAGGCACACACTGTGTGGCAGGCAACAGTCGGAGCAACAGGGTAAGCGAGCCAGTCCAGGTCCTTGTCTGCATCCGAAGGGAGACAGACAAAGGCAACAGAAATGAAACCAGATGCTATTGTCATGGGGGTGTTCACGGGAGCCCCAGGAACACCCCAGCCAGGAACATTTCTGGAATCAGAGTTGATTGGGAATATTCCTCCTGGCAGTGTTTAGACTGGCCAATTCTACCCAGTTGTGCAAGCCGTGACCTACACCATAAGAGGGATTCAGCCCCGAAACTGGAGTGCGAACAACCTCTCCTGTAGGGATATGGGCGTGGTCTTGTCCTAAGCATAAGCAACTGAGTAACTGGTGGATAACTGTCCCTCTCCAGTTGGTGGAGACAAGAGGGAACAGGTGAGCCTCCCTCCTATTCTGGAGCTTAAGACCTAGTGAGAAAGGAAATTCTGAATGAAAGCTATAAACACAATAAGACAAGTCTTGTGACTAAGGTCATCATATAAATTTCATCAAAATGGTGACACTTAAAAAAAAAAAACCAACAACAACAACAATAAAAACACCGGGGGAGGCTTTGATACACCAGAATATAGGTGTTGTGTCAGAAAAGTAAGAATAAGTTGGGCTGTCCCTGGAAAGCCTACGCAGATGATCACCCTTGTTTTGATGGGCTGTGAAGGCATCAAGGAAGGGGTGTTAGTCTGAGTTAGTCTTTCAGAAGGATTTATAGCTAAGGAATAAGTTAGCAAATGTGGGACACATAAGACTCCAACCCATAATTGTCAACTTTCCCACCATAGTAAAGCCCATGACAACTGGAAGCAAGTGGATGAAAGGTCCTGCTAAAGCCAGCTTTGCTGGAGGATGGGAAAGGGTGTGGAAGCAAGGAGGGGAGGCATGAAGACACCAGATCTTCTGGTCCCTATTAGGCCAGTGCCAGAGCTTGGATGTTTTTCCTGAGGCAAAAGGAAAGCATTGAAGTATATGAATCAGTGATGTTGCATGGCCCCTTAAACTATCTCTGGGTGTGGCAGAGGAATGACTTGGAAGAGCCCAGGGAGGAGGAAGGAAGGATAGTTTGAGGGCACTGCAATATTATAGCTCAGTGGCCTTGGGCTAGTGGCAGTGGGGTGGACAGAAGTGGACAGAGTTGCAGACTTCTTAGGAGGTAGAATCACTAAGATTTATTAATTGAATGTGAGTCACTGAGGGACATAGGGGAGTTAGAAATGCCATTTATTGAGAAAGGTAATCTGAGAGAAGGAGGGACAATTACAAGTTCATTTTGCTGAGTTTTAAGTGTACTGGGAATGTCCAAGTACAGACTTTAACAAACATTGTGGATGTTAGGATAGGATTTTAACTAGAGACAGTACTTCGAGATGAATTATAACTTGACTGCAAATTAACATACCTAAATGAAAGAATTCTCCTAATGTAATAGTCAGGATACAGAGAAATGGAACGCTCAGAATTTCAATATTTCAGAGGCACAAAAAGCAGAACCTCAGGAAGATTCTGAGGAGTGTCCAGAGAGGCAGGTGAAAATCCAAAAGAAAAGGCGATCATAATCTGTCCCCACAGACAAACAGAATGCCAGAAAGAAGAGAAGTTCAAATAGGCTAACAATAATTAATTGTTAGAATCTAAAACTGGATGATGATCAAACATTGAACTCTATTTAATTAAAAGTAAGACATCAGTGACCCAGGAGAGAATAAGTTTATTTACTCCTATTTTCCCCTTTCCCCCATATGCATACCTTTACTGCAGATAATCCCTTAAGGATAGAAGTTCTATGCTACCTTCTCTGCATGTCCAGGGTGGACATGCTACCTTCTCTGCATGTCCAGCTTCATGGCCAAGGTCCATTAAGCATTTATTATTGGATTCTTGGACCACAAAGAAGAAAACAGAACTCTGGAGAATGTTTTTTCTTGTAAATCTCGATTTCCAATGCAGAGGCAGCCTGAAGGTGTGGCTGTCTCAATTAATTTTAAGACAAAATTAATTTTGTAAAAGTACAAGGATGAACTGAAAATAGAAGCTCTAAAGAAGTTTCTGCCCAGCCTAGCTTTGATGAGTTGGGAGAGAAATTGAACAAGATAAAGCATTTTCAACCCGTAGCCAGAATGTGCCAAAATCCATCTCTGAAGCGGGTCTTAATCACAGTCAAATTTCTCCTCAAAGTACATTAAGGTTATTTAAGCCTCTGGGCTCCATTCAGTTGAGCAAGAACAAACTCTTTTCTGTCTTTTCTGAGTTTTTTCTCAGCTATCATCATTGTTGAGTTATTAAGGCAACAAATCGTACTTAATTACATTACTGACAAGTTCTCACTAGTTTAATAAAAAGGTGGGAAATGATCATTTCAGGAGCATAAGCGCACAACCTTTACTAAGGAAAAATGAAAGATATTCTACTTTGCAGATCACCCAGAAATTGTGTCCTTGTAATATCTGAGCTTTCTTCCTTCTCTTTTTTTCTCCTTCCTTTGCCATTTGACCTTTTGTTCTCCCACAGAATTTATGTAAAAGCTTAGGAACATGTAAAAGGAAATGGGCAGGCCAGGGGGCTTTCTCTATCAATGACTATTACCAAATGCCCCTTTCTTTACTTTTTTGTTACAGGGAAAGAGGATTCCACATTAAGTCCCCTTCCTATTATAGGGATGTGACTTCTCTCTTTCCTCATCTTTAAATATTCATGTCATTCAATGTTATTTTCAAGATTTGTGATTGCTTAACCTGCGGCAGCTTTCCCACGAAGCTGATGTATGTACCTCAAGCAACAGAGTCCCTCACAGGCAGGAGTCCCTTCTAGGCTGGCAGGAGCCTAACATCATCTTAACATGGTCTTACATTTAAAGTAATATGTTTTAACTTCAGTTTTGGTTAAAACTACTGTCTCTTTGCCCTCTCACTTCCTTACATACACTTCCTATGACTAGAGATATTTGAGGACCTAGGTGAGAAGAGGTGAAGTACAGCTTACTGCAATGGGTTTTGTGATATGCGATCACTCTGCGCAGATGAAGTTATGGTAGACATCCTGGGGAAGGAATGGCTTCCAGGAATACCTCTTTCATATTGTCTGCAAACTCCCTGATACTATGGAATAGAGCCAGGAGTCCCATCGAAATATAAATACGTCTCAGAGTGCCTGACACTAGAAAGACATTCTCTTCTGCAGTATCATAAACGATTAAATGCACAATACAGAACTCATAGATAGTTAACTAAGATGTTATTTTAAAAAATCATTTATTTATTTATTTGACAGACAGAGATCACAAGTAGGCAGAGAGGCCGGCAGAGAGCGAGGAAGGGAAGCAGGCTCCCTACTGAGCAGAGAGCCCAATGTGAGGCTCGATTCCAGGACCCTGGGATCATGACCTGAGCCGAAGGCAGAGGCTTTAACCCACTGAGCCATCCAGGTGCCCCCTAAGATGCTATTTTAATAGAGATTTTGATGTTTGTAGTATTTCTCACGTTTGATATTTGTTGTTCAAACATCTGTCTCATTCTAAATAAATACCCACTTTTTTTTTTTTTAATCTATCATTTATCTGTTCCAGTGTATTCTTTTTCTTAGTGAACGGTACGAAAATTAGAAAAACTTCAGACCTCAAAAATAAGGACCTTTCCCTGAACATGGCTTAGAACAATGTTTCAGATAGAGCTCTCTTACAGAGCATCGACCTAGTGAATTGTGTTAATGATAGGGTTGGTAATGATTTGATGATTATCCATCAACAAGATGGAGTCCCTGCTTCACACAAGTGTCGAGGACCAATGCAAGGAGTCCAGGGAAGACTGAGAGAGAACGGTGGGGAATTAAGTAAAACAAGAGACAGAAAGCTGGGATTGGGAGGTCTCCATGGGCTGATGACCCAGTGAAGCCCCAACATGCATAAGAGATTTTATTTTATAGTTCAATAACAATAATGTTTATCAAGGAGCTTGAGGTTGGAGGACCACAAGTCCCACATGACCACCTTGCTTCAAAACAAGAGAGTTTTCTCAAGCATATTTACAGAGGAGCTCAAGGACTATGTCAGCTTGACCCAGAGCTCTTATGGAAGCCAAATCGAGTAATGAGTGAACTGCAGGGATTGCTGTAGCTAGCCCTTGAAAAGAACTCCCTGACTGCCAGGACCATGTCAGCTTGCAGTTAGAGTCTCCCCGCCACCCCAAACAAGGACATGCAACATTCTGAGATAGTACTTTCAGCAGCAACACAACTGGCTGATCCTAGCTCCCTTTTTGGTGTGCCCATACTATCCAGGCTTTAACCCACTGCTTAACCACTGATGTGGTCCATGTTCTCTGATACTTCCCTTTCCTTAAATGTCTGTGGTGGACACTCTTGGTTTTCTAATTCAACATGCATTTAGCACTATGTGCCAGGCTCCACCATAAATATGGGTAATATGCTCTCCAAAGTTGAGACCTCTTCCTAACCTCCTTTGGAGCTAGGGATAGTCCAATGAAGCTTGTCTCTCCAGTGAACTATAAAGACAGGGTCACAGGGATGTTCTGAGCAAAGTGTGAAGAGTGATATGTGTCCCTGGTGTCATGCTTTCCTCTCTGATTCCTTCTGTGTTCTGCCTGAGGCATCACAGGAGAATTTGAAAAGTCAAGGGAATCAGAAGCCTGCTGATCCCATTGAGCTACAGAAACAGAACAAAACAAAACAAATCAGAATTTGCCTCTTCCCAATTTCTCTTTACATGAAAAGTGTAAACCCTTATTCTGCTTAAATTATTATTGGTTTTTGTTGTTGCTTTGGATACTTGCTGAAAAAAGTCACTCTTTAGAAAGCCTATCTTTCCATTCGGGTTCATATCTTCTTTCGACTCATCCTGCAAAACCCCTCACACATTTGAAGATTCAGCTAAATACAACTCCTTTTATCATATATTACTCAGGCCTGAAGTTGACAGTAATCTCTACCCAATCTCTTTTGCCATACCCTACAACATATTTCGCTTATGAATATCTGAATATATGGGCATATAATTATTTTCAGGCTTGTCTCTTGAACGTAGAAAAATACTATTATTTTTGGTATCTTTTTTACCACAAACTTTTTGTGTAAGGGGGCCAGGGAGTAATATTTTAGGGTTGCAGACCATACAGTATCTATTGAAACTACTCAATTTGCCACTGCAGAATTGAAAGCAATCATATACACTTTGTAAATACGTAGGCACAGCTAAGACCTTGTAAAAGCTTATTTATAAAAACAGATGGCAGGCCAGATTTGGCCCACAGACCAAATCTGCCAAACTCTATAACAGATATCTATAATATCTTTTGAATATTTTGGAAAAAAATGTATTGAATAAGTGAAAAAAAATGTATTAACAGACTACAACCAACACTTTTATGCTGTTTTCATGAAGTTTGCACCACATATTAATCCTGGAATAAATATGCATCAGGCAAAGGGAATTAGTAATATGAATTATGGTATTTTCCAAAATGAGAAATAAAAACCATTTGCTGTCCACAATATAATTCTAGGTAGCAGGAAACACCATTAAATACCAAAAATCACATAGTTTTAATGAAGGTCTCAGTTCAGTGCTAATCTCTCTTAAACAATCAATAAGCTTCCTATTCAAAAAGAAATAAAGTCCCCACAGATAAATGACAGTGGAGCAAGTCATTTAGCAAAGCATAGTAGCATCAATGCTGTTTAGTATCTACATTTTAAATTATCTTACAGAAATTAATCCGCATATGTATAATTTTCCATCAACATTTATTTAGCCAGATAGAAAGGAAAGACCATAACTAACAGTAAAATATGTAGAAAGCACAAAAGCAGTAAAATTAAGTCTATCTGTAAAATGAGTCTGGGGACTCACAAAATACAAGGACGTAAAGCATGACACCATATACCTAAAATGTGGTGGGGAGAGCAGTAAACGATGGGTTCAAACTCAAAGGACCATCAGCTTAAAATAGACTGCTATAAGCAGAAAATGTTATGTACTAACCTAATGGTGACTGACACAGGAAAGATGCTGGGGTTCAGGGCCGATGGCCAACAAACAATTCCTCAGACATCTTTGGTACAAAAAGGTGGTTTTACTGACGCACGGAGACAGGACCCGTGGGCAGAAAGAGCTGCACTGGAGTCATGAGGAGTGGCCCACTATATACTTTCAGCTTGGGAGTGGGTTAGGGAGAACACGAGTTTGGAACCAACAGATTTGGAACCAAGGCTGCAGGACCTTGAGGGGGCTAGCTACTGTTAGGAAAAGGTCATTTATCACTGTCTAATAAAACCCTAGTCATGAGACTCTTCAGATGATGGCCACCATGTATCTTGGGGTGTTGGGGGTAGAGATAAAGGAATTTGCATATATTAAAGCAGATATACAGGTTCATGGGGGTTAGGTTAAGATTTCCTTTTGCCCTTAGCAAATTATTGACATCAAGGCAGCTGAATTCCTAGAGGAATGTCATTCTGCTTTTCTCAAGGACTTGCCAGTGGGCTCTAGGTAGTAAGGAAATTTAATTTTTCTTTTCCTTTTGTTTCCCACATCAGTAAACACAAATCAAAAACTGATAATAGATATGAAAAAAATAAAGAAAAGGGAATCCAAGTACATCACTAAGGAAAGTGAATCATTAGAGAAAACAGGGAGAGAAGAAAGGAACAGAGAAGAACTTTAAATACAACCACAAAATGAGTAACAAAGTGGGGATAAACACATACCTATCAATAATTACTTTGAATATAAATGGATGAAATGCTCCAGTCAAAAGTCATAGGGTGACTTTTGAGTGAACTAAAAAGAAAAGACCCTCTCCCTTCACCCCGGGGCCACCTGGGTGGCTCAGTTGGTTAAGCATCTGCCATTGGCTCAGGTCATGATCCCAGGATCCTGGGATGGAGACCGGTGTCTGGCTCCCTGCTCAGCAGGGAGTATGCTTCTCACTCTCCTCTGCCCCTCTCCCTTGCTGTACTTGCTCTCTATCTCTTTCTCTCAAACAAATAAATACAATCTTTACAGCAAACCAACCAACCAAACAAACGAAAAACAAGACCCCCCTCTATACTGCCTACAAGAGACTCATTTCAGACCTAAAGACACATGCAGAGTGAAAGTGAGGGGATGGAGAAACATTTATCATGTCAACAGGTCAAAAGAAAACCAGGATAGCAATACTTATGTCATACAAAGTAGCCTTTAGAACAAAGACTGTAAGACGAGATAAAGAAGGACATTGTATAATAATAAAGGGAAAAAACCAACAAGACGAAATAACAATTCTAAGTATTTATGCACCCAACATGGGAGAACCCAAATACATAAAACAGTTAATAACAAGCATAAAGAAATTAATTGATAGTAATACAATAATAGAAGGGACATTATCAATCCACTTACATCAATAGATCATCCAAACAGAACATCAGAAAGGAAATAGTGGCTTTGAATGACACACTGGAACAGATGGATCTAACAGATGTATTCAGAACATTCTATCCTAAAACAGTGGAACACATATTTTTTCAAGTGTACATGGAAAATTCTCCAGAATAGATCACATATTAGACCACAAAACAAGTCTCAACAAACTAAAAAGCATCCATGTCACACCATGCATCTTTTCTGGTTACGACATTATAAAACTAAAAATCAACCAGAAGAAAAAATCTGGAAAGAGGACAAATATACCGAGGTTAAATAACATGTCACTAAACAATGAATGGGTCAGCAGAGGAATCAAAGAAGATATAAAAAATTACATGGAGACAAATGGAGATGAAAATATGATGGTCCAAAATCTCTGGGATGCAGCAACATTTTTTTTTTTAAGATTTTATTTATTTATTTGACAGAGAGATCACAAGTAGGCAGAGAGGCAGGCAGAGAGAGAGGGAAGCAGGTTTCCTGCTGAGCAGAGAGCCCAATGCGGGGCTCGATCCCAGGACACTGAGATCATGACCTAGCCGAAGGCAGAGGCTTAACCCACTGAGCCACCCAGGTGCCCCTACAGCAACATTCTTAAAGGGAAGTTTGCATCAATATAGGCTTACCTCAAGGACTAAGAAAATTTGAAATAAGCAACTTAGCCTTATATCTAAAGAAGCAGGATAAGAACAAACAAAACCCCAAATCAGCAGAAGGAGTAAATAATACAATTAGAGCAGAAATAAATAATATAGAATCTAAAAAAGAAACAACAGAACAATTCAATGAAACCGGTAGCTGCTTCTTCAAAAGGAACAACAAAACTGATCATCCTAAGCAGACTCATAAGAAAAAAAATACATAAAAGCAGAAGTGAAAGAGGAGAAATAACAAGTGACACCACAGAAATACAAAGGATTGTAAGAAAATATGAAAAATTGTAGGCCAACAAATCGGACAACCTAGAAGAATTAGATAAATTCCTGGAGACATATAAATTTCCAAAACTGAACCAAGAAGAAATAGAAACTCTGAACAGACCGGTTACAGCAAAGAATTGAATCACTAATCAAAAAAAACCTCCCACTGAACAGAAATTTGGGGCCAGAGGCCTTCACGGGTGAATTCTACCAAAAACCTAATGAAGGGCTAATATCTATTTTTCTCAAACTCTCAAAATCCAGAAGAGGCGTGAAAACTTCTAAATTCATTCTGTGAGGCCAGCCCCTGACACCAAAAGCAAATAAAGACACAACCACAAAAAAAAAAAAAAAAAAAAAAAAAGGAATCACAAGCCAATATCTCTGATGAATATAGATGCAAATCTTCAACAAAATATTATCAATTCAAATCCAACAGTAAAAAAGATCTTTCACCACAATCAAGTGAGATTTATTTCTGAGATGCAAGTGTGGTTCAATTATTTGTAAACCAATCAATGTGATAGAGCACATCAACAATAAAAAGGATAAAAACCATATAATCATTTCAATAGATCTAGAAAAGGCATGTGAAAAGTACAACATCTATTCATGACAAAACCCTCAACAAAGTAGGTTCAGAGGGAACATACCTCACCACAATAAAAAGCCTTATATAAAGAATGCACAGCTAACATCATATTTAATGGGGGAAAAGCAGATTTTTTTCTCCTACAGTCAAGAATAGGACAAAGATGTCCACTCTTACCACACTTATTCAACATAGTACTGGAAGTCCTAGACAGAGCAATCAGAAGACAAAAAGAAGTAAAACACATTTAAATTGGTAAGGAAAAAATAAAACTGTCACTATTTTCAGATGACATAATGCTATATATAGCAAACCCTAAACTCCACCAAAAACTACCAGGATTAATAAATAAATTCAGTAAAGTTGAAGGATACAAAAATCGATGTAGTGAAATCCATTGCATTTCTATGCACTAACAATGAGACAGCAAAAAGAAATTAAGAAAACAACCCCATTTACAACTGCACCAAAAATAATAAAATACCCAGGAATAAACTTAACCAAAGAGGTGAAAGAACTGTATTCTGAGAATGATAAAACACTGATGAAAAGATTTGAAGATGACACAAAGAAATGGAAAGACATTCCATTGTAGGCTGTGGGTTAGAAGAGTAAATATTGTTAAAGTGTGTATACTACCCAAGGCAATATGCAGATTTAATGCAATCCCTATCAAAATACCCATAATATTTTTCACAAAAATAAGACAAGCAATCCTAAAACTTGTATGGAACCACATATACTCTGAATAGCCAAAGCAATCTTGAAAAAAAAAACAAAAATAAAACTAGAGGCATCACAATTTCAGACTTCAAGTTATCTTACAAAGCTACTGTAATCAAAACCGTATGGTACTGTCACAAAAATTGACACATATATCAATGGAACAGAATAGAAAGGCCAATAATAAATGCAGAGTTATAAGATCAATTAATCTCTGACAAAAGGAGAAAGAATAGACAATGGGACAAAGATAGTTTCTTCAACAAATGGTAGTGGAAAACTGGGCAGCGACATGCAAAATAATGAAACTGGGCCACTTCCTTACACCATATGCAAAATAAACTCAAAATGGATTAAGGATTGAAATGTGAGACCTGAAGCCATAAAAATTCCAGAAGAGAACACAGGCAGTAACTTTTTTCACAGTGTTCATAGCAACACTTTTCTAGATGTGTCTTCTGAGGCAAGGAAGACAAAAGTAAAAATAAACTATTGGGATTATATAAAAACAAAAACCTTCAGCACAGTGAAGGAAACAATCAACAAAACTAAAAGACAACCTAATGAATGGGAAAAGATACTTGCAAGTGACATATCAGATAAAGGGTTAGTATCCAAAATATATAAAGAACTTATTCAACTCAATGGCCCCAAAACAATAATCTATTTAAAAATGGGCAGGAGACAGGAATAAATATCTCCAAAGAAGACATACAGGTAGCCAATAGACACACGTGAACATGCTCAACATCACTCACCATCAGGGAAATACAAATCAAAACCACAATCAGATACCATCTCACACCTGTCAGAATGCCTAAAATAAATAAATAAATAAATAAATAAATAAATAAATAAATAAAACCTCAAGAATGACAAGTGTTGGCAAGGACACAGTTGATGGGAACGCAAACTGGTGCAACCACTGTGGAAGATAGTTGGAGGTTCCTCCAAAAATTAAAAACAGAGCTATCCTATGACCCAATAATTACACTACGGCGTATTTACCCAAAGATTATGAAAACACTAATTTGAAGGGAGATATGTATTCCTGTGTTTGTTGTAGTATTATCCACAATAACCAAATTAGGGAAGCAGCCTCAGTATCACCAGTAAATGAATGGATAAAGAAGATGTAGATATTTAGATAAATACCAGATACCTGGTATTTGCAACAATGTGGATGGATCTAGAGAACATCACGCCAAGCAAAATAAGCCAGTCAGAGGGGGCGCCTGGGTGGCTCAGTGGGTTAAAGTCTCTGCCTTCAGCTCAGGTCATGATCTCAGGGTCCTGGGATCAAGCCCTGCATAGGGCTTTCTGCTCGGCGGGGAGCCTGTTTCCCTTCCTCTCTCTCTGTGTGTGTCTCTTTACCTACTTGTGATCTCTATCAAATAAATAAAATCTTTATATTAAAAAAAAAAGTCAGTCAGAGAAAGCTAATTACCATATGATTTCACTCATATGTGGAATTTAAGAAACAAAACAAATGAACAAACAGACTAGTAAATACAGAGAACAACGGGTCATTCCCAGAGGGGAGGTGGGTGGCGGACAGGTGACATAGGTGAAGGGGATTAAGATTCCACAGAGCTGTTGAATCACCACAGTGTACACTTGAGAAGAATAAACATAGGGGAACCTCAAATGCTCACTACGAAGTAAAATAAGCTAATATAAAAACGTTACATCTTGTATGATTCTAACTATCTAACATTATGGAAAAGGCAAAACAATAGCAACAATAAAAAGATTAGTGGTGCCGTAGGTTTGGGGTAAGGGAATGAATAGAGCACAGAGGATTTTTAGGGCACTGAAAATACTCTGCGGGACATAATAATAGTGGGTGTATGTCACTATACATTTGTCCACACCCATAGAAAGTATACCAAGAGTAAACTCTAATGCACCCTTCTTGTGGGAGATTCTGAAATTGAGGGAAGCTGTATGTACGTGAGCAGGAGGCAGATGGGAAATCTCTGCACCTTCCTCTCAACTTTGTTGTGACTCTAAAACTGTTCTAAAAAAAAGACTTACTAAACATACTAAAAACATACTACGTGCCAGAGACAAAAACAACCGGATGAGGAAGATAGCCAGCCTCCATGCCTGCAGGTAGTTCAGATCTGACGGAGACCGACAAGCAAACACGGCAGAAAGGAAACCGGGTGACGTTGTGATAAGGGTGTTAGTGGGAGCCCTAGCAACATGGTAGAGGCAAGCAAATTCAAAACGAATTAATGGATTTATTTTAAAAATCATAATGAGGGGCGCCTGGGTGGCTCAGTGGGTTAAGCCTCTGCCTTCGGCTCAGGTCATGGTCTCAGGGTCCTGGGATCGAGTCCCACATCAGACTCTCTGCTCAACAGGGAGCCTGCTTCCTCCTCTCTCTGCCTGCCTCTCTGCCTGCTTGTGATACCTCTCTCTCTGTCAAATAAATAAATAAAATCTTAAAAAAAATCATAATGAAGAGGCATGCAGAGAAACTAAAGCATCCTGGAAGCGATGCTCATGTGAATGATTGAAGTCAGAGAAATAGGATGGTTTGAGGGTGGTTTGATTACTCTGTAATCAAAATAACTCACTTCAGATCATGAACTTGTTATGGATAAGTTTTATAACTTCAGGAAAATCTTACGACTTACCTAAAGCTAAATTTCCTCATCTATAGAAAAGGTCACGGAGTGGGGGGTATCAACTTACATAATATGTGGACAAGTTCTTTATTAAGCACTACACAAATTTCAGTTAATGATAAACCTAGCTTATTCTGAAACTGAGACGTTTTCAGCAGGTTTTCCTAAATGATTAATATTCCTTTGCAGCCAGTGCCTGAGACAGAAACAATCAAGTGTTTCATTAAACAGGAAAATATCAATATTCTGTCTCAGAATCAATGTACAGACATACTTGACTACCTATTAGTTTAAAGAAAAAGTACGCATTAGCAACTCATTTGGGTTGTAAAATTGGTTATTTAACATATAACCACATTCTAATTTGTAACATGTTTATCAAAATTTAGTGCCTTGTCAAGAATTGCCTCCTTTAAGGAAATTTATTGCTCAGTTTTACTCTAGCCTTATAATATAACCAATAAATTCAAGAGTAATATTATGGCTTTTTTCAATTGATTAAACTGAAATCATGGATACAAATTAAAGTTAGTGATTACATTTCATTGCAGATCTATAATATGTAATTTATGTAGGATCCACTTAAAATGGTCAAAGTGTTCAGAATATCCAGAAAGAATTAATCCACAATATACGTGAGAGTATTATTTCCTGTTTACATGACAGATAGACTGCTTTTGAAATTGCACCTCAAGTAAATGGAAAGCTTTAGAAACCAAATGGTTTTCATAAGAACAGAAGTGGTTCTTCTTTAAGTGGTGCCTGGCACACAGTGGGAATTCAATAATCAGTAAAGGTTTTGTATTAGTTTCCTATTGCTGCTGTGAGGGTTCAACACATTCAGTGGCTTAAAGCAACACACATTTATCATCTTACAATTCTAGAGACCAGATGTCTGACATGGGGCCCACGTGGCTAAAATCAGGGCACTGGCAGAGCTGCATTCATGCCGAAGGCTTGAGGGCAATATCCATTCTCGGTCATTCCACCTTGCAGCAGCCATCTACAGGCCTTGGCTCAGGGCCCCCTTTCATACTCAAACCAACACACTTCTTCAAATCTCGGACCTCCGCTTCCATCAAGTCTCTTTTCATGATGACTCCCCTGCCTCCCTTGTATAAGACCTTTGTGGTAACACTGGGCCCACTGGGATAACTCGGAGAAATATTCCCAACTCTAGACCCTTCATGTAATCACATCTTTGAAGTCCTTTTCACCACATAAGGTAAAATATTTCACAGGTTCTAGGGATTAGGACACAGCCATTTTGGGTGAAGTAGTGGTCCTTATTCCAAATTTTTTTTGAACATTTTATTTATTTGACAGATCAGAGGCAGAGAGGCAGGCAGAGAGAGAGAGAGAGGAGGAAGCAGGCTCTCCACTGAGCAGAGAGCCAGATGTGGGCCTTGATCCCAGGAGCCTGAGATCATGACCTGAGTTGAAGGCAGAGGCTTAACCCACTGAGCCACCCTGGCGCCTGGTGATCCTTATTCTAACTCCTACAAGTCTATGAGGCTAAATTTTTAAATACTAAGGTTTTGTTATTTCAGTCCACTAATACTTCTGGATTAGGTCAGCTAGATAACTGTTAAGTACTGATGCCATCCAAAAATATTGGATTCTAATAATAATGATAGCTAGGCTTTCTAGAGCATAGCATTAAATACTTCCATACATTATTTCAGTTAATTCAAAAAATTGAGAAGATGCCAGATGGAAATACTGACATCTAGAAATTATACGATGCATGGATATACTTTCATTTTATTCACAAATAAAACTCATTCCAAAATAAAATATTGTCATGTATCAAGTATGCAGAGATCTATATTAATTTACTGGTAATTTTGAAATTAACGTAAAGTTTTAATTTAAGACTATTCTCATGGGCTAAGAATTTATACCTTAAAAACAAACCAAAAAAAAAAAAGGGGGGGGGTGCCTGGGTGGCTCAGTGGGTTAAAGCCTCTGCCTTCGGCTCAGGTCATGGTCCCAGGGTCCTGGGTTTGAGCCTCACATCGGGCTCTCTGCTCAGCGGGGAGCCTGCTTTCTCCTCTCTCTCTCTGCCTGCCTCTCTGCCTTCTTGTGATCTCTGTCTGTCAAATAAATAAATAAAATCTTAAAAAATTCTTTTTCACAGAATGTTGTTTATAGTGTTCATTGACTTTGTAATACCCTTATTTTTTGTACTGATAGATAAAAACATATTCAGTCTGCAAAAATGGTAAATATATTTGTTTCACAAATTACAAGAAGTTTTCTCTATCAGTTCTTATTTATTCAGTGCCACATGTTATACGCTAACCCCGGCAGATGTCATTATGTCCATTTACAGAGGAGTTTCTCAAGTCCATAGGTGCGAAGACACCAGCCAAAGTCATGCAGGTGGGAGAGGTCAGAGACTCACCATGTTCTAACCCTGTCAATTTCCACTTTTTCTGTTGTATTTTAAACCCAAACTATGTTTATAATAACTTAGATTGTATTGTTTGCTCATCCAAAACAATTTGGTGCCAAAGACAAAATGAGAGATAAAGAATTGGAGAGATGAAGGTCAGCAGTAGAGACCCAGGCAAAGATAGAAACATGTTGAATTAGCATCTGGGCTGAAATAAGTCACCCCATTATGTTTCTTGGTAAGAATCTAGGGACAGAATATCCCTAATGTGAAGCACTAATCTTATTTCCTCTAGTGTAATTAACTTGATTCTAAAAACTATATTTGGACGTTGATTTAATAAAATTCTTGTTAGAAATTATCAAAAAGATTTTGGTTACTGAGTTAGGTTCTGAGACATCATATTTTCATTAAATCTTTCAGCCTAAAGCAGAAATAAAAAGACCATTACTCTCTGCCCCTACCTCTGTGGAAATGTCTTAATCAACTACATGTTAATTTAACAAACTTCCATGGTCTCATGACAATTTTCCAAAGGCCAACTGATAGGAGAATAAAATTTGGACCTAGTTCACTGCTTGAAATGTTCTCTGGAGCCAACAATGGACAGCAGCAGCCCTCCTGCCCTACTCTGGGGTGATTCTCAGGGACTGTGGTGGAGGGGATCCTCCCGCTGGGCACTGTGCTAAGAAGCAAACTTGTTCATTCACTATGAATGAAGGAGAAACAGAAACGGCTTAAAGCCACAAATACACAGACTCCTTGTCAGTGGCGGATGGCTTGACTGTGCAGTCACTAGCCTTAAGGAGGCAGTAGATGATGACCAGAGACATGGATGTTTCGGGAAGAGTCATGTGTATGGAATTATGAGAAAAGAGTGGGCACAAAGGTAGAGCTCTTTAGTTTCATTAATGTTTGCCACAGAGGAACCCCCCAAAAGAGACTCTGAATGCTCAGGATAATGGATCCTGAGTGTGTCCCCTGGTCTTTGTTCTCAGCCATTCTGCTGCTGGTACAATGAGATCATGAACAGAAGATTATTTTATTTAATTAAGATGGTCTTTGAAGTAACTCTAAACTTTTTTGAAGTTTCATCAAATGGTTTGACAGAATATCATTGATTCAAATTTTACCTTGGACTACATGTAAAATTACTGGCAATACTCCCAATTTGATCTTGTCTCTTGGGCCATGTCTTATTTTGAGATTATTTGCTCATTGAAAAGAGCAGAGCTGAGCAACAGTTTTATGTTTCAAGCCACTTATATCCTCTGTAAACTCTATTCAAACATCAAATAGGTACTTTAACGTATCTATCTGTAGCTCACCTTTTCATATATATCTATAAGGAATCAGTTAGAACGTTCACCATTTTGCCTAAAAAATATCCTGAGCCACATCCACCAGTTCCTGGGACAGCCACCTGTGACAAATTTGCTGACCTTCCCACCATGCAGAACTGTTCATCTTTTCCCCTCCTCTCAGTGATACTTCGAGCCCTCGCCCCCAGTGACCTCAAGCCTGGGTTCAGTGTTCTGACCAGACCCAAAGACAATGCCACTGTTTAAAGCAGAATCATGAATCCAGGGACCAAATTATATTCCAGTTGCTTTATGATATATCATTAAAAAACAAAACAAAACAAAAAAAACAACTCCTCAAATTTCATGGTTTAAGATACATCTTAGGTTTCCTCATGAAGTTGTATTTCAGACATTCACAAAAAGGTCAGCTGAGTTAATGATCTCTGACTCACAAAAATCAATTAACATCATGGGCTCCCACAGGCCATCTGAAGTCCAAAGTGGGGGCACCTGGGTGGCTCAGTGGGTTAAATCTTCTACCTTCAGCTCAGGTCATGGTCTCAGGGTCCTGGGATTAAGCCCCACGTGGGGGGTCTCTGCTTAGAGAGGAGCCTGCTTCCCCCCCCCCCACCACCCTCTGCCTGCCTCTCTGCCTGCTTGTGATCTCTCTCTGTCAAATAAGTAAATAGAATCTTAAAAAAAAAAAAAAAAAAAAAAAAGTGAAGTCCAAAGTGGCTTCTTGTCTCTCATTTCTAGTGCTTCCCTGTCTTCTCTGTTTCCTCTTGCTATTTCATTCTCCAGGACCTCCTCTTATGGCTTGGCTTTCTCATGTGGTGGTCTCCGGACTTACAGAATTAATCTAGTGCTGTTTTCCCCACAGCAAGTCATTCAAGAGTGAATATTCCAAAAGGCAACTTTCAAGCCACCAGTTTCTAAAATACCTAAGAACTGAGCCTTGGTGACATAATTTTTCTGTATTTCATTATTCAACAGATAAACAGAGCTCCCTTTGACTCAAGGAAAGAAAATACACCCCAGCCTTTAGTAGGAAAAGGGTCAAAAATTTTAAACTATGACACTTTGAGCTTTATGAATCTGCACAGATTAGGTAACCAACCCGAACCTCCGTCTTCTCTTCTAGGAAGTATAGGTGAATAGATAAAATTATACCATGCCACGATGGCTATCATGAGGACTAGATGAGATACTGAGAGTGAAGTGCCTATTACAGGACCTGGCATAGAGTAAACAATCAATAGCTATCATCTCTGATGGTAATGATTGTATCAGCATAAAGAACATTTCAATTGGCTCATATTATCATATGAGCCACTGACTTTACATTATCCACTCTTAACTATTCAGACATAGTTATTTTCAAATAGTGCTTTCAGCAGACAAGAAAAGCCTGTGTCTAAGATACTAAAGGTCTGCAGAGCTGTGGGTGGGCTACAAATTTCATTTTCTTCTGGGATGTAAGCGTATAGTTTGTATTCATCTTCTGGTTCTTTTTCATTAATATTAACATGGTTTGTAACATCTCAGCTGGGGTTTATTAAGGTATTGTTCACAGAGATGTGCTGCATAAATATGTCCCAAATTCCTAAACTAAGAAGAAAAGCAAATCAAAAGATATGAATTTCAAAAGATATCAACAAATCCTCCAAAAACCATAGGAAACGCACACGCGCACACACCTCTGTGCACACACATACACACGCACATTTACCCCTCACAGATTTAGGAGAATAATGCAATAAGAAATCACCTATAAGAGTCATTTAAAACATATGTACATAATGGTACACTTCTGGGAGGCAGGTGTGCCCTTATGTGAAACTACATTATGCCCAACCTTCTCCATTTTCTAACTTCCATTTTCATCGTGAGAACATGTTTTCCTCCTCTGGACATTAAATGATACTCTTAGAATCAGTTCCTTGAGTTATGCATGAAAGAACTTCTCCGCTCTTTGTAACCACAATTATGGATCTGGATATGGTAAAATGAAATCAACAACTGAATGCGTTGTAAAAAGAAGTGGGATAAAAATCAAAGACTTAGTTAAGATTTTTTTTTTTTTTTTTGGTTATAAGTAGTATAAGTGTATCCATCACCACAATCATATGGATTTACTAGATCATGCCTCTGAGTTTACAGAGGTCATGTGGACTTCAAGCCAGCTTCTCAGTGAATTCGGTCAGAGACCTTGTCTCTTTCCTCCCTTTAGGGTATCCTTGTCCTAAGGCTATTTCTACACCTAGCAATGGAATGCTAGCAGCAAATGAGACTGTGTTCTGAGCCAGCAAAAGAGACTCTGCTTTTGCTACAGCATTAACAATCAGAGTTTTAATATTCACTCTTAATTGATCACATAGCTCACACATCAACCCCTAATAACAATAATGATGACTACATTTTAACGAGCACTTTCTATGTGTCAGGCATTGTTCTAAGCAGTTAACTAATAAGATTTAATTTATTTTCCTCCATAAGCATAGGCAGAGCTGACTATAATTATTCCCATTTCATAAATAAGGAAAATGAAGCATAGGTTATTAACACCCTAGGCCACATCCATACATTCAGTCTGCCTTTTCCCTTAAGACAGTCAGGGACCCCATTCCAGAAGTGCATTGTCCACCTGTAGGAGGAGCGTTCATGTGAATGAGAACACTGGCTTCTAGGAGGACAAAGCCACTCTGCATAAAGAACCTTCACTTCACAGATTCACCAAACTTGCTCTGAGCCTTGGTTTTGTAGCCTCCACAGGGCTACCACGTAAAGGAGGAATGAGCCAGGCCAACATGGAAGGGTCACAGGTAGTCACAGGCAGACTTCAGGTCAGCATAAGGAAATTCCTACTTTCCTAAAAGCAGAATGATGGGAAACAGCTCTCCCAGAGGCTTTAAATGGCTGATGAAGAATTTTGTGTTCATGAATCTTGAGATAGGGTTTACCCTCTACAGGACTAAGATTCCTGTGTAGTTTATTTCCATCCTCTGACTCATTTGTTCTAAGTCATAGTGATCCGACTGACTTTTTTTTTACAGATTAAAACGATTTTAATAATAGTGTTACGTAGTTACAATAGCTAATAGAGCTATTTCTAGCTATAAAACTGATTTAATTTTTTAAAAATGGAATACTGGCACATGATAAAACACGGATACATGTTGCAATAACTGTGCTAAGTAAAAGCAAGTATTCCAAAAAAGTTATCCATGCCATGTGGTTCCATTCATATGAAATTCTAAAAAATTCAAATTATAAAAGTCTCTAAATAAATCAGCTGTTGCAGGTAGATGAAGAGAAAATGGATAGGCATGGAGGAACCAAAGGTAAGAAATCCTGAAGGGAAATAATGGAACTTTTGGGCTGTTGGAAGTGTTTATTATACGGATTACAGTGAATGCTTCACAGTCCTGTCATATTGTATGTTTTAAGTATATGCACTTTGTTACATTCCAGTTAATCCTTAATAAAACTATCAAAGGAAAGTTGTATTCTTAAAGTTATGTTTATCAAGAAATCCATATAGAGATATGCATAGATATTTAGCTATGGGAATCTAGAATTGACAGAAGAGAGTGAAACTAAAGATATTATCTTGGCAGTGGTCTCTTGTTGGGGAATAACAGAGCCAGAGACTGGATGAGACCGCCGTGGGATGGTAACGTACAAAGACATGTAGGGACTGAACCCCAGAGCACTCTAAAGTTAGAAAGAAGAAGCCTTCGAAGGAAAAAGTCAGCTGTACACGAGGCAATGAATATAGGGTAGGGGAGTGTACAGAAATTAAGTGAAAAGACTTTATTTCAAGAAGGAAATCATCAACTCTGAGAAAATGCCAAAGTTCTAGTAAAATGAGCACTGAAAACCGACCACAGATACAGCTGCATGGGGTTTGTATCTCAGCTTAACAAACATGATTTCCCTGGAGGGATGGTTACACGCTCCTTGTTCCTGTGAGCTAAAGCCACAAGGAAGCGGAGACAGACTGAAGAGAAATTTCCACGTGTTACTATGAAGGAGAGCAAGGAAAAGAAGCATGTTAGGACAGAACAAGTCATTGTTTTACATGGGTTGTTTTCATTTGCTTAAGGTGAGAGATATTTCAGCCGGTTTATAAGCTGGTTTATATGAATTAAGGTGAAGGTTCATTCATAAATTTGGTAGAGAATTTATTTTCAGTTTCTGAAAAAAAAAAAAGTTTAAATAAAGCACAGTCCTCAATCGAGCATGTGCAAAGCAAAGACAAAATGTGCAAGTTACTGACTTTGGAAGACAGCAGTCTGGGGAATCGCGAGACCACAGGACGGTGCTCTGGGCCCACATGAGCCTGCTCAACGGAGACTAAATGAAGTGCCCGTCCACAGGGTGGCAGCCCTGCCCAGAGGCCAAGCTGAGCTTGTGGGAGAAGGAGAACATGACTGGACCAACCTAGAATTTCTGATGTCCCGGGAGAAAGGAGCAAGTAGTTGTGTGTGCGAGGGGGAGGCCCTGAGGGTGGCCTTGGGCAGGAAGGCAGAGAACTCAGGACAGGGTGAAGGTCACTGGGAATGTGGTCAGTGTGGTCCAGTCGTGGGTCCTGCAGCCCTGGGCATTGAAGCCGCTCTGGAGAGTGACACGGGGCAGTGAAGCCTCACTCGCTTTGCGTGGGTGACCCTGTTACTCTTCTGCTTCCTCTTTTATGTGGCACTCCCACAGTGGCCCCAAACAACTCTCTGCTTGCTAGCTTTTTTTTTTCTTTTTTTTTTTAACTTGGATACCTGACTTAAATGTTCCGTGTGCTCTATTAGATCTACGACCACCAGTCTAATGGAAAGATTCTCCCCATCCCAGAGTCCCAGCAGTTGACTCCACAGACTTACTTTTGGCAACACTGCGATTGCAACACCAAAGAATTGATAAATTCTGAGCTTCAGCCCAGACCTCCTGTGCGCATGTGTGTGTGAGTGCGTGTGTGTGTGCATGTGTGTGAGCACACGTGTGTAGTTTTTCTTAAGGCAAACGCCTTCACATGAAGCAACTCTCCTTTTTAATCATAGCAATTCAATTAAACGAACTACAGTAACAAGCAGTGTGTCCCAGTTTTTCAAGATTCAGTGCAGACTCTGACTTCAGTAATTCACGTTTTCCCAGGTGTGTGGACATTTATTAGAGCTTAATCATTTTCTCTCTTTTATGAAATTAATTTTCTGATACATTTATGGTATAAATGAGGTTGTAAGAAAGAAGTGGTCCTTACTTTCTGTCAAAACAAAAGGATTTTAAAGAAGCATGATTGCAAGGAAGCTGCAGCCAGGCATGCGTTACCAAGAACAGTTTATTTCGGTAACTATTAATCTTAAATGATTCTAGTTGAATTTTAACAATATATTCTAGTTACTGTGCTACACACTGGAGAGTCTAAGATGAGTAAAACAACAGTATAGCTTTCTAAATAGTAATAACTGTAAAAAAATGCATTATAAGGTATTTTAAAATAAATACTATTAACTATCTTACTTTTGTAACAGTGATGATAAGTGAAGTTTTGGGTTATTATTAACATTATTATTCTTTCTTTTAGTATATATTGACAGATATGAGAAAAGCACCCAAAGGTTGAATTTAGAGGAACACCGATATGGATGAAGATATACCCACAAAAGAGAAAATAAAAGACTGTGTAAGCTGTCTGTCACCCAGATCTACATGACTGTGTTTCTCCTTTTCTTTCTTTCTTTCTTTCTTTCTTTCTTTCTTTCTTTCTACCTTCCTTCATTCCTTCCTGTCTTCCTCTCTGTCGGTCTTTCTTTCTTTCTTTTTAAAGATTTTATTTATTTATTTGACAGACCGAGATCACAAGTAGGCAGAGAGGCAGGCAGAGAGAGAGGAGGAAGCAGGCTTCCCGCTGAGAAGAGAGCCGGATGTGGGGCTCGATCCCAGGACCCTGAGATCATGACCTGAGCCGAAGGCAGAGGCTTTAACCCACTGAGCCACCCAGGCACCCCGTAAGATTTTATTTATTTATCTGTTAGGGAGACAGCACACAGCAAAGGGAGCAGCAGGGAGAGGGAGAAGCAGGCTCCCCACTGAGCAAGGACCCCTGATGCAGGACATAACCCCAGGACCCTGGGATTATGACTTGAGCTGAAGGCAGACACTTAACCAACTGAGCCACCCAGGGGTCCCTAGGACTGTGTTTCTGTACACCTTGTGGTTGGGTTGAGAATGGGACAAAGGGTTATTTGATCTTATATAAGGTCTTCTAGACTCCCCTCACCTTATTTTAAAGCCCATCAGCATCTTTGTTGGTGATCCATTCAGGCACTACTCCTTCTCAGACGCTTGAACCAGCCGTGACTGCATTCTTTCAGCACCACAGCCCAGAGGGAGGGCTTCTATCGATTTAGCGCCAAATGGCAGCTGATGTGATAAAAACCATAAAAGAATTACATAATCTCATAGAATTAGTGGGAAGAGTTTTCTCCGAGTTGCGATAACTTTGTGTGGAATGGGACAGTCACAGCCACATCTCCTCTGAGGGCTATTGGAGAAATCCTCTAATAATAACAGGACAGTGTTTTGTTTTTGTTTTCTTAGATAACAAATACATGACTCCTTTGCTACAATATGTATTGGTTGAGATAAAGCCATAAAATTACATTTGTGGCCCTCAATAGCAGAGAACTTTTCAATTCCTAAATTTCTTTTACTTTGCCTAATATTCTTGGTGGGTCTTTCCAAGAAAAATAAATGGTAACGAAACATTTAATTCCCACTGGCATGTGTCTTTTAACTAGAATGCCCTCCTTATTGTCACACTGAGCAGAGCCCTGGAGCACCAGTTTAGTAGCCAGTCAGCTTCCCAGAAGCCTCAGTGAGACTTTAGGGAGGCATGGCAACTATGACAAAACACTTTAAAATAACCACAGTTGAGAGCGTTAAGATGCTTAACACATCATGTTGTGATCACCTCGGTCTTTATTCTTAAAAAGTCAGGAAGACAGCTTACAGGAAACCAATGACTCAGATCGAGGAAGTAGATGTTGAGATATTTCTCCATGTGGACGTCTCAGGAGTATCATAGCGGGGAAGGGGCCAGAGTAAAGGCACAACTTAAATGCATCTATATGCCATTGAGCCACATGCTGGGTCCTGAGAAATATTAAACCAAAACAGTTCCTTTTCTTAATTCAAGAGCCCTTGTATTATTTCAGTTCTGTCAGAGGAAAAAAAAAAAAGGAAAGATGTGTGGATACAATAGCCACAATTTATTAAAGAATGCGTATGTGCTAGAGTGAGGGACCAAGGATAAGATAAGGCTGATCAAATTTTATAGCAATCCCACATGGCAAGCATTATTTTCTTAAGATATTTTGTGTCAGATGAAGAATCTGTGGTTGAAATAGTTTCATATCTTGTTTTAAATATCTGATATTTTAATATATTAAAGCCATAACCATTGTTATGCTTTTCCAATGACAGTCTGTATTAAGAAGTTAACAGTTTTTTTTTTTTAAGATTTTATTTATTTATTTGACACAGAGAGAGAAGAAAGAGAGAGAGCACAGGCAAGGGGGAGCAACAGAGTCGGGGGGAAGCAGACTCCCTGCTGAGCAAGGAGCCTGATGCGGGACTCGATCCAGGACCCTGAGATCATAACCTAAGCTGAAGGCAGACCGTTAACTGATGGAGCTACCCAGGTGCCACGAAATTAGCAGTTTTAAAATATAAATGTTGGAGCTGAGGAAACGCAGAGTAGCAGTTGGGAGCCCACGTTATTTGGCTATGGGAACAATGTGAGGAATAACCAATGACAGATTCAACCCCGGTTAGAAGAGAAAAGATAAGAAGAAATTATACATGAGAAGAATTTCCCAGGAAAAGGAAGAATTTGGATGCTGGTGAGAAAACTGAAATGGAGATGTAGGATGCGGTGAAGGGCTGATAGTGATGCTGTCGGAGGGGAAGCATTTTGGAGAAAAAGTTGGTGAATTCCTTAATTTGGGTACATAGATTTTAAGATGCTAATAAAGCAATAAATATTACACAGTTCCCCAAAGTCATCCCGATAGATGGTAGAAATCACCACCCAGAGCATTTAATCCCAGACCCAGACCTTCAGAGCACATCTCTCCTGTGAGCCAGATGCTCTTTTGGACTAGCTACTCAACTCTCTTGCTCAAAAATATTCAGTGCCTTGTGAATTAAGTAACACTTGGTTCCAGATTAAACTTTTTTTTTTAATTATAGTTAATCTTTTTTTAAAATTTATTTTTATTTATTTTCAGCATATCAGTATTCATTATTTTTGCACCACACCCAGTGCTCCATGCAATACGTGCCCTCTCTAATACCCACCACCTGGTTCCCCCAACCTCCTACCCCCCGCCCCTTCAAAACCCTCAGATTGTTTTTCAGAGTCCATAGTCTCTCATGGCTCACCTCCCCTTCCAATTTCCCCCAAATCCCTTCTCCTCTCTAACTCCCCATGTCCTCCATGCTATTTGTTATGCTCCACAAATAAGTGAAACCATATGATAATTGACTCTCTCTGCTTGACTTATTTCACTCAGCATAATCTCTTCCAGTCCCGTCCACGTTGCTACAAAAGTTGGGTATTCATCCTTTCTGATGGAGGCATCATACTCCATAGTGTATATGGACCACATCTTCCTTATCCATTCATCCGTTGAAGGGCATCTTGGTTCTTTCCACAGTTTGGCGACCGTGGCCATTGCTGCTATAAACATTAGGGTAGAGATGGCCCTTCTTTTCACTACATCTGTATCTTTGGGGTAAATACCCAGTAGTGCAATTGCAGATTAAACTTTTAATCAAGCTAAAATCTCCAACATGGCCAGGCTTTTCAGTAGTCTCACGTCTGTGCCTAAACCTCCAGCCTGTATGGCAGCACCACTCTTCACCATGATGATGCCCTGTGTCCCTTTTACAGCGGCTGGTTTGGGGTGGCTGGTCAGTCTTTCCTTAAACATCAACTGTGGTTTGGGGTGGCTGGTCAGTCTTTCCTTAAACATCAACTGGAATGCGTTCAACTACCCCAACTTTCTGTCCTTCATTCTTCTTTTATTTTACTCTCTCTTGAACTTAATCAAGTCTTAAGTTCAATAAAATATTTGTGGAACAATCCATTGGTTGCCTAAAGTTGGTTGGTACTTCTATCACTAATATTCTCAAGAGAACACTATATAGTTCCAGCATTATCAAATTTTAATCTCCTGTGTTAAACTAAAGCTCCATAATAGCAGACACAACATATATTTTGTTTCCCTTTGAATTCACAATTAGCAAAATAGCTAAAACTTAATATGTATTGAATAAATATTTGGTGAATGATAAAAATAAGAATAGGCCAATTTTATTTATGATCTTAGATGTAAGAAATTAATAATGGGATAGTAAAAATTGTATTTAACAGTATAGTAAAAGAATTATTCAACACAATAAAGGAAAATATATATAAATATTAATACCCATAAGAAGTAAGAAGATAAGAAGTGTATCTAATAGTGATATTTCTTCATAAAAAGTAACAGTAAACAGGATTATAGTGAAATAGTAAGGCCTTTGATTACTGAGAAAAATAAAGAAAATGTATACTATCACTACTTTATTCAATGTCTGGGAGAGTGAGCTAATACCATGAGATAAGAAAATAGAATTTGCAATATAAATATTGCACAAGAAGGCAATCACATCTTCGTTTGCAATTGTTATGATTACTATGTAGAAAGTTCAGGAACCTTAAAGAAAACAATTTAAATCAAAGGATAATTTGGTGAGATCAACAGAAGAAAACAGAAAAAATATAAAACATACTCTAAATTATAATTACAAATATACTAAACTTACGTCCTGTCCTAATATACAAGGAGGATCACCGTGTGAGATTCGAATTTAGGGTACCATTTTTAGGGCTATAGGAGATAAGATTAAATAAATAATCCATTCTGAATATCATTTTTTTAGATGCTGACTGTGAGACATGCACATTCATAATTGCTTTATAACTATTAGCTTCTTCAGTCAATGTAACACTTTTTTGACAAGAATCACCTACCTTTTCAAATACAGATACCCAGCCCCAATGTTTAAGCCACTCAACCGTGATCACAAAACCTGCAAGGCCGAGAACAGGGACCCAGAGGTGTCTTCTTGAACTTCAAGCACGTTTGTAATGGAGCGAGATCCTGGAGGCAAGGACAGATCGGGAGGGGAAATGCATTGGCTTTGGAGGCTCCCAGGTTGTCAGGGACGAGCGTCATGTTCCCAGCATGGATGGAGTCCAGCTGATTTCTGATTACTTCAATAGAAATTTATCTCACCCGACTGGCCTCCACAGGGGTTCCATCAGTGCTTGGGAGAAAAACACCAGGGCAGTGGTGAGAACAGACCATCTTGCACAAGGCATGGTGTGTAAACTACTGTGCTGCCCAGGACCATCGCCCCTGAATAGACAAGCAACGTCAGGAGCTGTTCATCTGCCGTGAGGGAGGACACAGATAAAAAGAACAGTAATGCATCTTTTTTCTCTGTTATAATTTTTGTATTCTTTTTACCCTTGAAGGTGCTTTTGGCCAAGAAAAATGTCTTGAGCTCACTGCTGCTCTTTGCTGGGCTGGGCTTGCTCGGCTAAAGTCCGGGCTTTGATTTAGGGTCAGATCAGCACCCCAGAGCTTCATCATTTTGGGAACAACATCAGCATGGCTCATGTTCTTCTTAGGGTAGAAAGGCTAACATGCAAGAAACCCAAGCCAAATCATTTTGGTGAACACTTTATTTGTAAAAGTCAGTCACTTGAGCCAGCCCAAAATCAGCAAGAAGAAGACCTATATCCCCCTTGGAGGCATTCTGAGGTTACAGAGATATTAGGTTGCAGAGAAAGGGTTCAAGGAAGGAAGAACAGTAATGCACGGTACCACTCCTGGTTCAGACCAATGCTGTAGAAATGGAAAAATGTCAAGTAGTACTGTCCTTCCCAAAATTCAGCCACATCAACCAAAGATATTTTTATGTTTCTATATACCACATACATAATTGCTTGCTATTTTTGTTTTTATTGACTGTTTCGCAAATCTATAGAAATCTACATTAAAAAGGACCTTTGTTTCATCATCTGAAATGAGAAAAGGCATTTTCCTCACCATGAATGCAATATCATTATAAGAATAAATTATTTCATTTAAATTATAGCAAAACACTCTGGGCATCAGAGCTGCTGAAACTCTTTGTTACATATGTAATTAGCAAGTGCTCTAGAAGCATAACATAAATCTTTCTCTTTGAAGTCACCAGGAGAATTTCAAAGACATGAACAAGGATGGCGCCGGCATGATGTATTGAAAACCCTGTCTATGTGCCACCTTAAAATAAACTCCTGCATTGATAAAACCAATTTATGTGTCACACATTAGGAAGCGCTGTCCCAGTGCTTATTTCCCATTACACATCTGGGGAAAACAGGGCTCAAACACTCCCAGACGCAAGGCCAAGTTCACAAACAATATCAGAGACAAAACTAAAGCATCATCCTTATCCCTTAGTCCCAGAACAGAGCCGACTGTGGCAGATTGCCTCAAAGTACTTCAGGGATGAGTTAACGCTACTTAATGAGGCACGATTTAGAAAGAAAAAGAGAAACATGACCAGAGTTGATATGGGGGAAGTCAAGGAGACCAGGTTTTGTTTATGGCTCTGGCACTGATTCATTGTTTATCCTCCAGTAGTTCGATTAATCTTTCTGTGTCTCTTGTTCCCATTTGTAAACTAGAGGTAATGAATGGGTCTTACAGAAATGATAGGAGGAATTAATAATAAGATAATGCATGTACAGTGCTCTGAACTCGTCAAGGAAATGACTCCGTGGATAAATGTGGCGTGTTGCTGTCATCAGGTAGGCAATCAGTGGGGAAGGCAAAGGAGGAGGGAAGAGAAAGAAAGAAGAGGATAGGAACAGAGCAAGTAAAACAAAATGAAGTGGAATCCAGCAGATGAAAAACGAAAGGGACAGGAGGAAACAAAGTCTTTGTCCAAGAAAAGCCAGTCTTTGTCAATTCACCACCAAAAAATTCTGTATCAAATGAGACAGGCAAACATATCAATTCTTTTTCTTTCTCTCTCTTGCTTTGCTATATATTAAAAAAAAAAAAAAAATTGAGGGGCGCCTGGGTGGCTCAGTGGATGAAGCCACTGCCTTCAGCTCAGGTCATGATCTCAGGGTCCTGGGATCGAGCCCCGCATTGGGCTCTCTGCTCAGCAGGGACTCTGCTTCCCTCTCTCTCTGCCTGCCTCTCTGCCTACTTGTGATCTCTGTCTGTCAAATAAATAAATAAAATCTTTTTAAAAATGTGAATTTTTTATCTTTCTAGAACAGAGCAATTTTTTAAAAATTTTATTTATTTGGCAGAGAGAGAAAGAGAGCAAGCATACATAAGCGGGGGGAGTAATAGAGGGAGAGGGAGAAGCAGGCTCGCCATCAAGCAGGGAGCCCAGTGAGGGGCTCCATCCCAGGACCCTGGGATGATGACCTGAGCGGAATTCAGACACCCAACAGACTGAGCCACCCAGGCCCCCTAAAACTGAGGAATTTCTTTTTTAAAAGATTTTATTTATTTGAGAGAGGGCACAAGCAGGGGAGAGGCAGAGGGAGAAGCAGACTCCCCACTGAGCAGGGAGCCCAATCTGGCACTTGATTCTAGGAACCAGGGACTAAGACCTGAGCCAAAGGCAGACACTTAACCAACTGAACCACCCAGGTATCCTGAAACTAAACAATTTGTAGTGAAAATATTTCAATAGCATAATAAACCAATGCATCAGGAACCTATGGAAAGAAAAAAAGAAATAGTTCGTTAACTTGAAGATACTCCCTCAGGATAGCTCCCCTAACACATTGGAAGGGACTCCAGGGCTTAATGGAAACTATTCCTTAGGGTTGTTCCCTGAAGCCAGGGAGTGGTGGCCCATGTTGAGGAAGTTGAAATCCCTGAATTTCCAGAGAAGATGGTTCAGGAAGTGACTAAAGAACTGAGAAAACTGGATATTGTTGTGAATGTTACATGATGAGAGAAGACACATCAAATGCTCCCCACACTGAGGAAGCCCAGAGGACTCACCCAGAATGTGCTGGTGAATTACCCTAGAGTTACTGAGAATTGCTGTGATGACCTCAACTGCAAGCCAGAGCTGATGGTTTGTTGGGAGCGGAGCAGGGGTAGGTGCAGGGCACAGGGTCCACTGATAGAAATGAGGATGATGGAGGATGATGGGACCAGGAAGCAATAGAGGTCAGGTGGATTCAATTAACCACTGGAAGTCTATGGGAGGCAATTTTGCTAAAAATCAGGATGGCTTCTTCTGCTGAATGTCATAGAGATGATTAATAACATATAGCACCCTTAGAGACAAAATAGATAGGCAGACAATGAAGGTATCGCTTATTATATGCCCTAATATATTTTTTTTAAAGAATAGAAGAGTAAAAGGCTGAAGGAAGTTACCCTATTAAAAAGTAAAGATCTATTGCCCAAGTCTTAGAACTAAAAACATACAAGTCAATAAAAAAATCTGTTCATTGAAAAATCTAATAGTTGGCTTATACCCTGGCAGGACAAAGCAAAAGAAAATAATATCAATATCCAGAATGCAAAATGATACATCATTATAGGTCCTACACATATTAAATGAAATTAGAATATTGTGGAATAACAATTTCATGCCAATATTTATGCTTACATAAATACACAGATTCCTCAATAAAACAACTTAAAATTGATGCAAGCACTAACAGAATATCTAAATGGAATTAAATCTATTAGCAACAATTATCTTTACTCCCATCCCCCAAAACAAAATCATCCTCATCCCCAATCCTATCAGTAATAAAAAAAACTCCAAATATTTAAGGAAGAAATAAATGGAATCTTGCACAAACTCTCTGATAAAGTGGAACACACCCAAATTCACTTTATGATGCAACAGAAACATAAACAAGCCAAATTCAGTGATATACCAAAAAGAAAAGAGAAAAAGAAATAAACCATAATCAAGTTGCACTTATTCCAGTAATTAAGTTTGGTTACCACAGGGAATCATCATATTTCCCATATTAATGAAATCAAGGAAAGAAAATCTGATCCTCTCAATGCAAATACAAAGTATCTATGTTAAAATTCAACTTCCATTCCTGCCCATTCCTGCCCATACCATATGACTGGATATTCCTCTTATTTCATTAGTGAATAACAGACATTGACTCACTAGGTCTGTTTACTGAAGTAAGTATAGGGAAGTCATGATAATAAGATGTTGAAAATATAACTGTACATATTTGTTCTTTTGTGTGTAGCGTTCATCCAGTTTTAGATGTCATGATTGACTTGCTGTCCACAACTACAACTTATCCTTGTGGCTACAGCTGTTTGAGACTCAGTATGCCATGCCTCTTATCCCAATAGAGTATACAGTTTCAGGATTGAGATCTTCTCCATAAGCCTTATCCTATGACAGTGAAATAGAGTATTTATTCTAAAGTATTAGAATATATTATTTCTATATTCTGTTACTTAGATTTGATATGTCTCATTTCCCATACAGAAAGGTTGATTTTTTTTTTAAATGTCTTTAGGGGATTGGAAACAAAGCAATGACAGAATTTGGAAGTATATTATTATTCTATTTAGGAATTTCTGCTCTCAGAGAATTGGTAATCTAGTTTCTGAATCACTTCATTTTAATTGTGGGCTATTCCTTAGAGATTTTTCCAGTAAAATCTTATTTTACAGATGGGGAAATTAAAGTTATTTGATGTTATCAAGCAGGATTAATTAAGACTGAGTCTGGATGAGGACTTAGAAAATCTTGGTTTCTTCTAATGTTCTTTTCCCTATGCAACAAATGATCTTCTCTATTTCTCACTGAATTAACAGAAGGGGTAATTATAAGATAAATCACACTATTAAAACCTCAAATGAAATAAGAATAAATTAAAATACATTAAGACATTCAGAAAGTTTTCCTATTTGTTTACTTTAATAATTCCCTAGCTAATGGTATACAAAATACTTGTTTTGAGTTAAAAAGTTTAAGGATTGACGTGTGTTCTAGGGAAAAACAAACAAAAAACAAAAAACAAAACAAAACAAAACAAACAAACAAACAAAAAAACCCTCCAATCAGAAGTAGGTTATATAGGATGTATAGAATGTGTATATTTTGGAAGGAAAAATGGTGTTTTAGGATGCAAGAAAATATATATTGTTGCTTGACTGAGGGCATCTTTGGATACATGAGTCTTCACCCCAGAGCTACAATGAGATCATGGAAAATAAAGAAAACTTCATTAGAAAAGGAGTCAGCAAGCCCTAAAAGGGGACCTCTCATACCTCAACCCCAGAAGTATATCTCATATTCCCTAACAAGAAGAAGCTTACTTCACATACCCCAGCAGGAGGAAGGCAGAATTTCTCCTTGCCCAGGAGCCACCACACCAAGAAACTACCACAATAAGAAACCATCCCACTAAGCCCCCGAGAAAGCCTGTTGGTCCCTCGCTGCTTCCTTCTTCCCCCTATGAAAGCAAGTCCCTTTCCTCTGTTTTCTGGACTTGCCGGTGCTTTGTCAGTTTGCTTACCCTGAATTACAGTTCTTTGCTATTCCAGAGTGAACTCATTTTGCTGGGAAAATAGCTAGCTCTTTTGTATTTTTAAGGTCAACTTTACCAGTTAAAGATCTTGTTTAGGAAGACATAATCTCCCCTTTCATCTATCCAAAAACCACTTCTTGGCAAAAGCAGAGGAGAAGCACAAGCAAATTAACCTTGGCATGAGAGAGCATGAAAAGTTCAGAAAATATCAAGAGAACTGAGTTTGGAAGCAGCATTTAATGCAGTTGGAAGCCAGAGGTTAGAGGTGTAGGTGGAGATCTGATAAGAGAGGCTTCTGGGATAGTCATTAGGTTGCTTGCTGCCCAATCATCGTTTTCCTCTGACCACATAGTAGGACTGTATTTTCTAGCTCTGTGAGACTAGATCTGGCTACAATATTGCGGAAGAGAAGTGACCATTAGGGATCCCTGGCCAGAGCATTTGATTTCTGGTTAGAGAATGTGCAGAACTTTTTTGTTCTGGTTTGGTATTCAACAGCATTCAAGATGGTAGCTGTCCTGTTAGCCACATTTCCTGAATCAGTATATTAAGTAAAGATTCTCTTGTGACTGACCCATGAGGGATACGTTACATTTGTGAAAAATAAAACTGTCTTTTTAAAGTTTTGATTTGGGAAGTGGCTCTAACCATGGTGCAACCTCGCCTGCTTGAGACAGTTTCACAAGACATTTTGGAATGTGCAGCTGTATACTGGAACCCCACAGAGGACGTTAGTTATAGCTGAACCAGGCTGTATGACCATGCCACGCAGATGCCCCCTCAAGGAAGAACTTGCCACTGCTACAGGGCCGCATCTCCGAGCTGCTTCAACAGGAGACTGTTTCGGCCACACACAAACAGCTCACCCAGGCAGGCTCTCATCTTTCCGTGGGCAACTGCACTTCTGGCTCATGTGAATGGTTTTAAAGGTTTGAACATTTCTGGCTGATTCTGGACGACTGCGGCCAGCGGTTGGCTCAGGGCTGCCTGAGGAGTTCGGAGGCTGTTCTTGGGCTTACATCACAGCTCAACCTCTCCCCAGGCCAAACCTGCATCTTTCCACTTCCTTCTTGCAGGTGGACACCAAAAACAGCCAACGGAATTCTCCCCAAACGAGCAGTGACCCATGCCAACCCCCTCCAGAGGACGTAAGAACAGCCTCCGAAGACAGGGGGAGTTCTGGCGGGCCACCTGGGCTCGCCTCGCCCCCCTGGGTCCCTCAAGGTCTCCCCAGGAAGTCTCGAAAACCAAGTGGCACCACCAGACCCAGCAAGACTTGGAGGAAAACATTACTTCGTAGGCCTCAGAGAAAAGCATTACATCCGCCTCTGGAATCCTGGAGGACCGGACGGGGTCTTCGCGGGCCACAGAGTGGACCCTCGGGGAGCTGCAGTTAGAAGCCGGCATGCGTCCCCCCCACCCCTCGGGTCCCTGCTCCCGCACAGCGGCCTGGAGCCCAGCTGCCCCGGAAGGCCGGCGGGCCGTGCCGGGAGAAGCCCCGCGGCCGCTCTGCAGAAGGACCCACCAGCCCTGCGCACCTCGTGGGTGGCCTAAGGTGCGCGGCCTCCAGCCGCCGCGGAGCGGACGCGAGTCCGCCCAGAAGAAGGCCCGGGGGGCAGGCGAGGGCCGCTCCGCCTTCCGCGGGTCGCGCCGCTGAACTGGGACACGCTGGGAGTCCCAGGTGCGCCGCCGCCGAGGCCCGCAGCAGGCCTCCAACACTCACCTCTGAGCGCTCGGACGCGTAAGCCTGGCGGCGGCAGTCCTGCGACCGGCCGGGCGCGGAGATGGAGCCCACGAGGACCTGAGCCGGCAGCGCTTCGAGGTGCTGGCCTGAAGCCCCCGTAGCGGGGGGGTCGCCCTAGGAAACAGTCCTCAGGCCTCACGCCGTCTGGCGACCAAGATGTGCCCGCCGCCCAGCCAGCAGGCCACCTCAGCCCGCCTTGGCGCTGGCGCGCGGGTCCCCACCAGTGCGCGCGTCCTGGGCCCTGGGGCCTGGGGCCTGGCGCCGCAGCCCGCGGCAGGGTGCGGGCGACGCAAAATGAGGCCTGCCGCCGAGAGCTGGGGCGCGGCGCCCAGGCGGTGACCTCGGACAGGGACCAGGGAGGGTCTGCGGAGTCTCCTGTTAGGCAACAGAGAGGCTCAGACTCGAGGAGCTGGCCAGGCGGGATCCGGAAGGTTCTGGAAGGAGAAGTTGAGCTGCCTGCAGACCCGTGCTGTGCGGAAGGGTCTCTCTTAAGCTCCGTCCAGCGACTTGAGAAACCGACAGCGGCGGCGACATAATGGAGACGCACTGGCGGGAACCGGGGGTGCCCCAAGTGTCCCGGGCCAGAGCCCGACTCAAGCTGGCTGGCGAGGAGTGGCCGCCAGAGAGGGCCAAGAGCAGGCCAAGACCAGGCCGCAAGCCCCAGGACCCCACAGGTGGGCACCCGCCACCGGGGAAGGCTGCAGCCAGGCAGACCAGTGGAGTCTGGGGCGCCCTCCTGTCCAAGGTGGAGATGGCCTGACCTGGAGCTCCCTGACTGCTGTCTGCCCTCCTTTGTGTGCGGCTGACTTTGTTGGAGGATCCCAAACTTTCACTTAGCCTCTACTCGTTTTTAAACTAGATTGTTGGGGGGAGGGGGGAATTGCTTTAAAAGGGAAACTTCAAAAAAAGTTTCACTTCCTTTCAAAGAAAAAAACAAAACAAAACACTATCTAATAAATATGGCATGTGATGAACTCAGAAAGCAAAGGCCGGGAAAACTGGTTCACCAGCCTGAGAAAGCCTGCCAAGGATGGTGTTTTGGGGGTGGATCACATGTCACTGGGCAGCGGCCAGGTCCTGGCAGTGGTGGCAGGTGCAGCCCCTCTGTCACTGCACACGTGGTGGCCCTACTACCCAAACTGTCATTGGTAGTGAATCTGGATGTTGTTATCTTTGGGAGCAACTATGCTACGTAACAGTGTTTTAGCCATTGGGGAGATAAAATAGAAACAGTATCCAAATAGCAAAGAAGTGGATGATTGTTTTGAGACTCCATTAATGGTCTAAGGGGACAAAAAAAAAAAAAAAAAAAAAAAAAAAAAAAAAGAGAGAGAGAGAGAGAGAGAGAGAGAAAGAGAAGGGCTCAAAGCCCTGTGTGAAAACCAGAAGGTTTCCTTCGGCGTATGCCAGTATGTTCTCATCTTCTTCCTTGGAAGTTTAGAGAAAGCCAAAAACAACTACCAGAACTCAATTATCAGATAGCTAAGTGACAAAGAATGTAATATTACTAATCAAGGTGTTTATGTTATCAGTATCAGAACTGTGATTGAGGAAGATGGGACCCTAACATCTGGGATGGGGACACATGGATTCCATGCTCTTAAGATCTTGACTACCCAGATTCACCTGAACCCTGTGATCCTCCACAATTGGCTCATCATGTCCTTTCAGGGTAAGTAGCTCACTGCTATTTAAAGATAATTAAGCTGTTTTTGTCCTTTAGTACAAACTTTTGCTCACAAGCGGGCCCCACTTTTCCTATAGGACACAAAGTCTCTAGCAGTTTTAAGCCATTGAATAATACAGCCAAGAACACATTAGGTCTCACATAAGAAGAAGGGGACTATACCACTAAGAGTGGCAAGACTGAGACAGCATGAATTGGCAGCAGCGAGAAGGTATATGCATGATGCATAGATTTTGAGGGTGGTTATTTTGGGGTCTAGGAGGCGATACTGGATAATGGAGAGTTTCCTTTGTTTGTTTTTGAGCATTGTTCCAAGATACTAGTTTTTCTACCCTGGCAAAGACCTTAAAAGATCATTCAACCATCTGCTCAATAGTAGGATGGTTCCTAGAAGCATATGTAAAACAATGGCCCATTTTATTTGAAATTTACTACTAGGTTTTTATCCCAAGGATACAACAATAGTGATTCAGAGGGACACATGCACCCCAATGATTATAGCAGCAATGTCCACAATAGCCAAACTATGGAATGAATCCAGATGTCTATGTACAAATGAATATAGAAAGAAGATATGGTGTGTATATATATATAATGGAATATTACTCAGCCATCAGAAAGAATCTTGACATTTGAAACCATGTGGATAGAACTAGAGGGCATTATACTAAGCAAAATAAGTCAGTCAGAGAAAGATAAATACCATATGATTTCACTCATATGTGAAATTTAAGAAATAAAACAGATGAACATAGAGAGAGGGAAAGAGAAATAAAATAAAATAAAAAGAGAGAGGGAGGCAAACTATAAGAGGAAACAGGAGAGTTGCTGACGGGAAGTGTGTGGGGGGATGGAGTCATTGGGGGATGGGCATTGAGGAGGGCACATGATGAAATGAGCACTGGCTATTACATGCAACTGATGGGTCACTGAATTCTGCCCCTGAAGCTAATAAGACACTAGAACTTAACTAAATTGAATGTAAATTAAAAAGCAAAATTAAAAAGATAAAATAAATAAATATCTGAGTCACCATGGCATACTGTATAGAAAAGATTTAGGAGTCTCAGGGAGGCGGCTGTACCATAGGAAGGTGCCACGCAGCACTGAATAGCATGGATATAAGATACTCAGCCTTTTTGGCTCAGGATGGGAGACATTTTCTGATTTACTCCAGAGCCCCTCAGGCTAGCCAGTTCTGTTGTTGGAAACGCATCGATCAACTTTTCCCTTTGTTCCATCCAGCTTTCTTCCTCCACTTTCTACAGGGATTAATTCCAATTGCTCTCCATCATAAGCATCCTGCACACCAATTTTCATCCCGGAGTGTGCTTCCTGCAGAAGCCAATTCGTGGTGTATGATTATAAGCATCTGGAGACAAATTTGTGGGTAAGTGAGTTGCTGAGAACCACTTGCCAGTCCTCACACCAACATTCGTGTTAGAGAATTAAGTATCATCATCTCAATTTTATAAATGAAAATATTGAGAGTTTCAGATTATATGACTTACTCAAGAATAACTAACAATATTAACTATGCAAAGTCTCATATTTCCATGGCAGGAGCTTTTATTCTGCCACACTGTTCTTTGTATAATGGCTTCTCCAGAAAAGATGTGCAGGAATCTTGTGGTTACACAAAGTTTCAATGAGAATCAAGAGAACAAAGCTTAGTGACACCCACCCTACTTAAGCCAAAGCAAAACCACCATTATCCATTTTAATAAAAGACAAATGATTTTGTTCAAAAGAGATGCTGCTGCTACCAAAACCAAAAAACCACCACCAACAAACAACAACAGCAAAAAAACAATTGAAAATCACTCCCTGCCATGACAGAACATAATTCACTGAGCTTAGCAGAAAATTGAAAGTGAATTATCATCTTGGATATTTTAATACATACACACATACACACACACACACACACACACACGTAGTGGCTATTACAAATCACAAAATGACTTTTTGTAACTTCTCTTTTCTTTTTTTCTTTTTTATTTATTTATATGGCAGGGGGTGGGGAGAGAGAGGGAGAACTCAAGCAGGGGGAACAGAGGGAGAGGGAGAAGCAGTCTCCCCACTAAGCAAGAGCCCAATATGGGGTTTGATTCCAGACCCTGGAATGATGACCTGAGATGAAAGCAGATGCTTAACCGACTGAAACACCCAGATGTCCCTTGTAACTCTTCTTTATCTGGCTTTTAGTTAATTTTATTATTCTTTATTTCTCTGTTCAATTTAACTGTGGTTAATTTTCCAAGTTTATTATAATCCTCTGCTCTTATTTAGTTATAATGTTTATAATAATAAAATCATTAACTTTACAATAATATTTAGAGGAATAAATGTACTGTGAGAAAACAAATAACTTTGAAATCTAAAGGGTTTAAGAATGTAAATATTAAACTGGAATATAAAATGTCTAAAATCATTTCTGTTTCTTGAGGTACACTTAAGGTCAATGTTATGAAGATAATTATGCACACAGAAAATTTCTAGGATGCCTGGATATCAATTATTTTATGAAGAATTATAATCATGTCTTTGATTATATTTTTGACTGAAAATATCTGAAATTTTATTTTCAGTAAACTTCATTTCCATTTTATCAGTATAAACTCTTTCAGATGTTTAATTTCATATATCATAGAATACGTGTTTTTATATAGTACTTAATATTTTAATACTGCCAAAAATAAAATGAACAAAATGAAACAAAACAACAAAATGTAGAGAGATAGTTCAACTCAATGACCAGAGATGATATTAAACACATTTGAATAACCACATGTTCACGTGAAACAATTTTTATTTCCCAAAATAGAAATAATAGTCAATTTTTAGCATGACAACTGAAGTACTATGTTCATGCGAAAGAAATTCCATTTTCAATATTTCAAAAATACTAGATTAGTTAGTTTATGTATTTTGAAAAGCTTTTGAAGAAATGACCAGAATATCAGAAAAAGAGATATTGGTTGTAAAGTACAAAAAACTTCAATTTCAGCAAACCTCAAGACTTCATGCTTCTGATTCAGAAGTCTAAATATTTAAAAAAGATAATCATCGAGGTCTAACTTAAGAGAGCTGTCCACCTCTGATGCAGTAATTGTGAGCAGCTTGATTATACTGTAAGTGTAGTCAGTAGGTATCAAATTATGGGAGCAGTGTTGAGAGAAGACTTTGTGGAGACAGTGTGAGCTTGGAAAACAGTTTGTAAGACATATGTTCAGGGGAAGAAAGAAACAAGGGATGCAGATGGAGTAGGAAAGAAAGATCAGGAGTGTCTCTTCATTTAACTAATGAATTAAGTTATTTTTTTAAATTGAAGTCTAGTTGACACGTGATGGTATGTTAGTTTCAGGTATAGAACATAGTGATTCAACAAGTATATAGGTTAGGCTGTGCTGACCCCAGACATAGCTACCACCTGTCACCATACGGTGTTATTTGATAATACCACTGGGTATGTTCTCTATGCGGTCTCCTTTATCCCAGTCACTTACTCAAGGAATTTCTCTTAAAAACCCAGAGAAATCCATGCTAGATGATGACCATCCCCAATGACCACCACCTTCCCTTCCCTGCCTCCTGTGCCAACCACCGGAATAGCTTTCTAACTTCCCCTAGGATCCCCCTGCAAGTCTCTTCACTTCCTTTTCAATAGCAGAAGGATCTTCTACAAATGCTACTTTTTTAAAACCTTTTAAGGACTCCCCACTACTCCTGAGAGCAATGACCAAAATGCTTATCTAGTGTGTGGAGTAAAGCCAGAGCCTTCCCCAGCTTCGTTTGATAGCCTACATCTCCTTGCTCACTGTATTTTATCAGGCTGACTTTCCTCAATTCCCACACGCTGGGCCAGTGATTTTCTCTGCCCCTCATTCCAAATTTATTAACTCCTACTTATTTTCATCTCTCCACTCAATTCTGAAGTTATTTCTGGTCTTCTATGATACCTACAGACCGTATCTGATTCCTGATATACTTGGTCAACTCTTGATTTGTAAGGCATTGTAACTTTTACTATTGCAAAGTTTTGTATGCCCAGATAACGTGAGACTTCACAGATAAACTGGAGATTCCATGAAGGTAGACCTTAGGTCTGTTTTTATTGCCTTTCTGATGTACATCCAGCACAGAAAAATCTCAACAAATGTTTTGGTGATCATGGGAATGATTAAGTGAACAGAAATAATTGATTCTTATTGTGTGAGTATTAGATCCAATCCAATTTTAGTTCATATGGGAGTTCTTTATTCCTGTTTCCAGGAATAAAACTCAGAGTAGAGGCTCTCAAAAATATATAAGAAAAACAGGAAGAATAGCTCTTAACCCAAGGAACAATCCAGAGGCAAACCTCCTATGATTCAATAGTAGATTATACACAGTCTGTGCGAACGGTGCCCCTGAAATGGAGAAGCCATACCCAATGCTCCTTGAGATCCCTGACTCTGGTAAGTCTTAATGCTACTTCCTATCTTTCCTGGGTCAAATTTAAAAAAAAATATTTTTTTTTTTAATAAAGACGGGAAGGGAGAAGAGAAGAATACTAAGCTAAAGATGGAGGATTATATTTTACAACATATTGAAATGTAGGTGGGTGTCATGTGTCTGATAGTAGAGAAGGATTCTATTAGTTCTTTGTTCTATTAGTGCAAGTCCTTGAGGAATCAATCATATACTTATATTTTGTTATTTCTAATATTCTGTATTTTGAATATAAATGCAGTCTGTGTGGTTATAACAACATTTTGTCAGCTGGATTTATAGCTAAGCCAATCAGGCCACAACTAAGTTAGAGGGGATGTCTAGTGACCAAAGACAAGATTTTGTTATAAACTGATATTTTTTGGGGGAGTCCCAACCTACAAATAGAGTTTCAGCTTCCTGATGCTATACCAGCGAGACAGTAATAGCCGTAGGTACAGAGAGGATTCATCTGAATTGAAGTGTTTATGTGTGTACACACTTCACAGTTTTCCTTAAGATATAAGTTGGATAAAAAATACCTTAAAATGAAAACAAGTGCTGTATTAATATGTTTATCATCATCAACATCATCATCATCACCACTATCATGTATCTAAAACATACTCCTATTACTTAGATCAGAATGTACTTTCATTTAGCAGTTTGAGGTCTTTAAGGGATTGCCTTGATAAAAAACTGAAAGCAAGACAACCTTGATTTAATGGTTTGACCAAACATTTCTTTTCCCAATCCCCTGCCAGAATCATATGTGTAGGCAATTCAACATGTGAAACCACACAATAGTCCTAAAAGAAAATATAACATAATAGTTCCCAAATATTATATATATATAATAGTTCCCAAATGTAATAGTTTCTAAATTTTAATATTTTCCTCCTAAAGTTAGGAAAAAACAACCTGAATTCCAAAACAAACTCTCAAGGCTATTAGTTACAATTTTTGGAATAGTACCTTTCTGAGAGAAAAACACAAAGATCTTGTTGTAATTTAAGAATAGTAGTTAAAAGTCACAAGTGGTTATATTCATCTTTACTTATTCCCTAAAAAAAAGGAAGAAACAAAGCCATTAAGTACATGGTAGGCATTAGGGAAGCTTCAAGGTGATAATGAGACATTTAAAGAAGGTATCCTGGAATAGGTTTATACATAATGTTGCATTTACTCCTCCTAAGTATCCAGTAAAGTAAGTTATACTCTGTCTCCATTCTATAGTTAAGAAAACTTAACTATGGTCACTTTCTAAGTAAAGAAACCAAGATTCAAAATCAAGTGCTCACATTCTTAGCCACTATTTCAAAAGTAAACTCTATTACCAGTGATGTTAATTAGTAGAAATTAAATGTATTATGCCAGTAATAAGACAATGGCTTTAGGACAAACAAATGGAATGAAGAAGGGTTACTGCAACCACAAGAATGAGGTAAAAGAGAGACAGACTTGGACCACAAGCCTGTGAGGGCTGAGACTTAACTTAGGACTGAACTGTGAGGGCACCAGTTCCAGAAATCCCACTGTATAAGGACCCTGTCAATGCTTAATTATAGTATAGTTAGAGATATGACATGCAAGTTTGGAGAATAGGAAATAAAGAGCCAAGAGTAGAGGAAGACCATGGGAAGAGTTAGGCAGAGGTTGTATCTGGGGTGGGATAAAAGCATAAGATCAACAATTTGACAACAAAGACAACAATTTGAGAAATACTTGAAAGACAAGGCATAGACTGGAGAAGAATGCAAGGTAGTTTATGGAAGTTGACAGCTGAGAATTTCTTGGGGAGCAGAGAATTTAAAATTCCCCTTATTCTTGTATTAGCATTTCTTTACCTGTTCCATTAGTTCATAAAATGAAACTCTATTACAGGGAGACATTAAAGAAAAAAGATGTTAACCTTTCAAGAGGTTGATATGAATGGAAAATGTGGTTACCTATCCTTACAGCAGTGTTTAAGATCATCTGTTAAATCACCAACTGGTATTTTTTTTTAAGATTTTATTCATTTATTTGACAGACAGAGATCACAAGTAGGCAGAGAAGCAGGCAGAGAGAGAGAGGAAAGCAGGCTCCCTGCCGAGCAGAGAGCCTGATGTGGGGCTCAATCCCAGGACTCTGGGATCATGACCTGAGCCGAAGGCAGAGGCTTTAACCCACTGAGCCACCCAGGTGCCCCACCAACTGGTATTTTTAATTCTCCAATTAAAAATTCTCACATCCCTTGACTCTCAGTTTAATTCCAATTGATATATGGAATTTATTGAGGTCTTATAAAATCTTGGTACTCTGATAAGTGCTTTTTTACAGATATAATTCTTGCCTTCATTCATTGATTAAATAATTTAATTACTTTCAATATTATAGTCATTATGCATGATTCTAGCGATACAAAAAAGAATGGTCTCATGTGCTATCCCTTGATGTTTTGCTCTGCTGCTGCTTCTGCGAAGAACATTTGTCTTCTCTCTCAGATAAGCAAACACTAACCTTTCAAGACTCAGCTCAAAAATCACTATGTGATTATGTGATTGGATCTTTCTAATGTACTACAAGTACATAAGGGCAGTACCTTTATCTGATTTATTTTTATTTCCAATGTTAAGAAAACTATCTGAAACCAAGGTATGGTAAAGAAATGTTACTTGAGGGGCGCCTGGGTGGCTCAGTGGGTTAAAGCCTCTGCCTTCGGCTCAGGTCATGATCCCAGGGTCCTGGGATCGAGCCCCACATCGGGCTGTCTGCTCCGCGGAGAGCCTGCTTCCTCCTCTCTCTTTCTCTGCCTCCCTCTCTGCCTACTTGTGATCTCTGTCTGTCAAATAAATAAATAAAATCTTAAAAAAAAATTAAAAAAAATAAATGTTACTTGAATGACATGTAAAAGTGAATGAATGAATGAATGAGTGAATGAGAGAAGTAGATGGTTTTTAAGGTGGTTAATTGCCTTCCACAGAAGGCAGATGATTACCAAACCAAAGCCAACCATATATTAAAAAAATCATTCACCATGATCACTTGGAACTTATTCACAAGTTGACCAACATGATACATCATATCAACAAGAAAAAGATAAAAATATATAATAATTTCAATAGATGCAGAAAAACCTTTTGACACAGTATAACATCCATTCATGTAAAAACCCTCAACAAAGTAGATTTAGAAGTAGAGTACTTCAGTGTAATAAAGGCCATATGTGAAAAATCCACAGCTTAACATCATATTCAATGTCATAAAAAAACAGGAATAAGACAAGGATGTCTACTCTCACCACTTTGGTTCAACATAGAGGTAATACTAGATTATCCAACACTGGTAATACTAGCTACAGCAATCAGATTAGAAGAAGAAATAAAAGATATCCAAACTGGTAAGGAAAAGTAAATATTCCACTATTTGCAGAGGATATGATTCTATGTATAGATAATTCTAAACCATCCCCCACAAAACTGAAGACTAAACTATGAATTCAGTAAGGTTGCAGAATGCAAAGTCAATATACAGAAATCAATTGCATTTCTATACACTAATAAGTAGCAGAAAGAGAAATTAAGAAAAGAATCCCATTTGCAATTAGACCAAAAATAATAAAATATCTAATAAATTAATCAATTTATTAATTAATAAAATTAATCAAGGGGGTGAAAGAGCTGTATTCTGAAAACTATAAAACATTGATGTAAAATACTGAATACATGACAAAGAAATGGAAAGTCATCCATGCTTATAGATTAGAAGAACAAATATTGTTAAAATCCCTATAGTACCCTAAGAAATCTACAGGTTTAAAGCAATACCTATCAAAACACAACCAGCATTTTTCATAAAACTAGAACAAACAATCCAAAAACCATGTGGAAACACAAAGAACCTGAATAACCAAAGTAGTCTTTAAAAAGAAGAACAAAACTGGTGGTATCACTATTCCAGACTTCAAGTTACATTATAAGGTCATAATAATCAAAACAGTATGGTACTGGCACACACACACAATATTTATATAGATATATATATTTATATCTATCTATCTATCATCTATCATCTGTCTATCAATGAAACAGAATAGAAAGGCCAGAAATAAACCAATTGATAATTATATGGTCAATTAATTGTTGACAAAGGAAGCAAGACTATGCAATGGGAAAAAGACAGTCTCCTCAACAAATGATGTTGGGAAATTGGACAACTACATGCAGAAGATTGAAACTGGACCACTTCCTAATACCATACCCAAAGATAAACCAAAATTGATTGAGGACCTGGCGATCTCACATGTGAGATGAGAAACCATAAAAATTCTGGAAAAGAACATAGGCAATAATTTCTCTGACATTGTTATATAGCAACTTTCTCCCTCTGCTCTCTCTTTCTGTCAAATAAATGAAATCTAAAAAAAAAAAAAATTATATAACTCAACACTAAAAACAACAACAACAAAATAACACATATAACCCAATTAAAAATGAGCAGAAGGCTTAAATTGGTATTTCTCCAAAGAAGACATATAGATGGCCAACAGAAACAAGAAAAGATGCTCAACATCAGTCATCATCAAGGAAATAAAAATAAAAAATATTATGAGATATCACTTTACACTTGTCAGAATGCCTATAATCATAAACACAAGAAACAACAAGTGTTGGCAATGTTGTAGTGAAAAAGGAACACTTGTGCATTCTTGGTGGGAATGCAAACTGGTGTAGCTACTGTGGAAAACAGTTGATGGTCTCTCAAAAAATAAGAAATAGAACTACCATATGATCCAGTAATTGCTGGACATTTATCCAAGGAAGGCAAAAATACTGATTCAAAAAGATATATGCATCCCTGTGTCTATTGTGGCATTGTTTACAGTAGCCAAGTTATGGAAGTCGTCCAAGTATTCATTGATAGATGAATAGAATATCTATATATTATATAGATAAAGAAGAACATTTATATATAATATTCCTTAGCCAGAAAAAAGAATGATGTCTTATGATTTTTAACAACATGGATGGATCTAGAGTATAATGTTAAGTGAAATGAGTCATTCAGAGAAAGATAATTACTCTATGATTTGACTCATATGCAGAAATTGAGAAACAAAACAAATAAATGAAGTAAAAAAGACAAACCAAAAAAACATACTCTTAACTGTGGAGAACAAACATGGTCATCAGAGGGCAGGTGAGGGATGGGTGGAGAAGACGAAACGGATTAAGACTGCACTTATGATGAACACTGAGTAATGCAGAGAATTGTTGAATCACTGTATCGTATACCTGCAATTAATACAATGCGGTATGTTAACTCTACTGGAATTTCAATGTAATGAATTAGAAAGAGAAGGAATATGATTTCATCATTGTATGGTAGGTACACAAACTGATAAGAAAGAACAATGAAATAAGCACAAATTAATGCAATACAATGGAGGGGCAACTGCCTTGAATAGAGTGGTGAGGGAAAACCCAGAAGAGGTTGTTCTGGTTATGACACGTGGTGGAGTATTAGGAGTTAATTGGGGAAATAATGTTGGAGGTAACCGAGCAGAGAAAAAGCTTTTAAAGGTTTTCCTTGCTAACATGTTGGGTACTCCAGGACCATTATGACTATAAGTCAGTTTTTCTAAACTATCACTCTGTTCCACCTCCAAATGGGTTGGATGAAGAATAACTATGTTTACTGAGAGCCTTAATTATCTGCCGACATAGGTGTACACACACACACACACACACACACACACACACACACACTCTGCATCAGTTATATTTAAGTGGTATCAGATATATATGTGTATACATAGATTCTAGATACATAGATAGTTTATTTTAATCTGTAAGCCAATCTTACTTCTAGGCATTGGAGGCCCAGAACAGATAAGGTCTTCACCAAACTCCTCAGCTGATACATGATTTCCCTGAAGGTTTTTGTCTTTGTGCTACTCACAACAAACCTCGGAAATAGATATGGTTATACATTTGAAATGTATTTTAAGACCTAAATTGAATTTGTATTCTGAAAATGCATTTTATTAACTGCCAAACCTGGCAGCATATAAAAATAAATAACTTTATTTCAACCTCACCAATCTTTTACCTACATTATTAAAAAGCATGAAGTAGCTTTGGACTATTTCTTAGACATTGCAATAAACTCTCAAATTACTTGCTATTGAGGTTCCAAGGGTAAATTTTCTAAAATCCACTGGTACAGTTATCTGAGTTATTACACCTTATGTAAATGCCACACATCTTCTTTAACATCTGGTGTTGTGGACTCAGATCAAAACAAGAAGGCATTGAGAGGACATTCATATTGGCCGATATGGAGATGTACTATAATAAAGAAGAAACCTAATTTGTTCATGCAAATGGCCTCAGTCCACAGACTTTTAAGCTTCTCCTTAGTGCTTTGGAACTTGAGAAAAATAAATTAGCACCCAATAAGACTGACATTAATGATGAGGAACGATAAAGGATGTCACTTAATAAGAATACCCTGTCCCTCAGATGAAAGCAATATGAAAACACGGAGTCCAATTTTGATTAGAGTAAAATTTCTTGTTTTGAGGTTAATAGTTTGAAGAAAATTATCTATAATTAGAGTTTCCAGAAATATGCCAATAAAACAATGACACTAGATACAATGTCTCATAATAGAAAAGATTCAAGCATGCATTTACAAGGAATAATTCTAGAGACTTAGCAAAAGGTTGAGAAAAATGTTTCAAGGAGATGCACTATAGTGGAACAAAGTGATCATCTATTGACCTTATCAGACAATATTGACCTCATCAAATAACATAAATCATGAATTAAGAAATGATATCTACTGCTATGGCCATTGCCCTTCACCAGAAAAATAGATTTCCTTCTATTTGGAAATATTGTCATGTGGTAATTCAGTTTATCCTGAGAGAATAGTTGAAGAGAAATGCAAAGGAGAAATTCTCTTTTTTATTTACCGGATGAGTCAATTGAAAATGATCAAGTTTTCAAGATACAATGAGATCCTGACTTGCTTTTGAATCACAATTATGTAAAGTTGTAACTGGGATTTGAGCCTATTTATAGGAGTTAAAGAAGAACTGTAATCTACAGTCTACTCAGATTTGTTGAATTCATTTTATTTTATTCTTTGCTTTTTTTTTTTTTTTTTTGCTTTTAGCAACATTATTCATAATAGCCCCAAACATGAAATAACCCAGATGTCCATCAACAGGAGAATGGTTAAATCAACTGTGATAGATACATATATTGGAATATTATTAAAGTCACTCAGCCACATGTTGACTAAGTAGAGAGATAGGATGTGGCTTATTTATTCCCTTCTCATACTTCCTCAGTCCCACTAGGTGATTTTTCCAAATCTCATCTACATATCTATACACTTTTCTGTAAAGACAGCCCTGTGACTGAGACGTGGTAACTTTATGGCTTCCTCTTCTAAAACTCTTCCTTCCTTTACACAAGGGGAAATCCCCATGATTTTATGTACTATTGCTCTAAGAACCTGCATCTGCATCTGATCACTGAGATTTGGGGTCCAGCCATTGCTGGGACTGACAGAGGAACCACTCCTACTCCCAGCAGGAGAGGATCTAAGCATTCAGGTGTCCTGGCAATCCCATATCTTACTTTTACTCAAGTACTTTAAAAAAATTTTTCTTCTAATGCTAATATACAGGGTATTTTCAAAAAAAGATTATATACCAATTATTCACTGGTGATATGTAAGAATGGAATCTACTTTTGTTATATTAACCTTGAATTCTGTGACCTTGCCTTCTTCACTTACTGGTTCCAGAAATGGTTATTGCTGTTCTTGACTTCTTGAGATTTTCTCTATAGAAAGTCATATTATCTGCGAACAAAGACCATTTTACTTCTTCCTTCTCAATATGTACACCTTTCCTTTCTTTTTATTATCTGGTTACACTAGCTAGGATCTTCTTCATAATATTAAGTAGGAGTGGTGAGGGAACATCCTTGACTTTTTCCCAGTTTTAGTGGAAGAGTTTCTAATTTCTCCTTAAGAATGATGTTACCATAGGTTTTTTTGGTATGTCTATTATCACATTAAGGAAATTTCCATTTTTAGTTTGATGACAGTTTTTATCATGACTAGTTATGTTATATCAAATGCAATTTCTAAATCTATTGATATGATCATATGATTTTTTTCTTTGAGTTTGTTGATATGATGGATTACATTGGTTTTTAGAATAAATTTCACTTGGTAATATTATTGTAACACATTTCATAATTATTGAATTCAATTTGTCATTATTTATTGAGGATTTTTATGTACATTCTTGAGCAATATTGGTCTAAAGTTGCTTTATTTTTTCTTGAATTTTCTTTTTTTAATTTTTTTAAAATTTTTTATTTTTTCAGCATAACAGTATTCATTATTTTTGCACTGCACCCAGTGCCCCATGCAATTCGTGCCCTCTCCAATACCCACCACCGGGATCCCCCAACCTCCCATCCCCCTCTCCTTTAAAACCCTCAGATTGTTTTTCAGAGTCCATCATCTCTTATAGTTCACCTCCCCTTCCAGTTTCCCTCAATTCCCTTCTCCTCTCCATCTCCCCTTGTCCTCCATGCTCTTTGTTATGCTCCACAAAAAAGTGAAACCATATGATAATCGACTCTCTCTGCTTGACTTATTTCACTCAGCATAATCTCTTCCAGTCCCATCCACGTTGCTACAAAAGTTGGGTATTCATCCTTTCTGATGGAGGCATAAAACTCCATAGTGTATATGGACCACATCTTTCTTATCCATTCGTCCGTTGAAGGCATCTTGGTTCTTTCCACAGTTTGGTGACCGTGGCCATTTATTTAGCTTTTGTAGTAGAGTAATTCTGGCTTTGTAGAATAAGTAGGGAGTATTCCCTCTGCTTCTATTCCCTGGACGAGATTGTAGAGAATTAGAATAATTTCTTCCTAAACCTTTTTAACATCATCTACATGTCAAGGAATTTTATAAACTTCTTCCCATGGTGAAATTTGCCAAAGCACATAGTATTCTTAAAATCAGTGGTATCAGATAAAAGGATTCACTGTTTTTTGTGAGCCTGGACCTAGAGCCTGAGTCTTTTGCTTTCAGCAGGTGCAGCTGTTGGGAAGATGAGCTGGACGTGGAATTGAGGGAACCGACAGTCAACGGGGAAGCATAGGACACATCAGTGTCTTTTGGCCCCTATGTCTCCTCTTTACAACTTTGGGGAACAATGATATCTGCTTCATTTCATCCTTCCAAAACATGTGTACATTTCTCTTTTAGCCAATTCTAAACTAGACTCCTAGGAGGGTAATCAAGGAAGCATGGTTCCAGTCTTAGGCAAGTTGACATCACAGAGTCTAACCCATGAAGTGAAACAACTTGCCCAATGTTTCCTTCAGTTAATATTTCACATTTCTCTTAGTTTATCCTGAATAATAAGGCTTTGTCTCTATGTTTATGACCCTTCCATTCACTCACTCAGAGAAGGAGGAGGACTACTTCTGTGGATCAGGATAGTATAATATTTGGTTATGTTTAAAGGGTATAAACATCACTTTGAAGTGAATACTTGATTTTTCTCTCTTCTGTAACCTTGTTTGTTTAAACTACTGAACAGCTATGTATTTAGTGTCATAAAGTTGGCCTATGCACAAGCAGGACAAAAGATGATAGAAAAGGAAAGCTTTTTCAATAGAACACTAATTTATATCATGTATACTTTAAGGGCTCTGTCCCTTTAAGATTTAAGGGAAAATATATGTTTTCTATACTCTGTTGTGCTTCTCAGATTTGATCTGTGCTTCCCCACCCCCTTTAATCATATGAATGACAAGTACTCTTGAGCAAGTTAGGTTTTGACTTGGGGGAATTCCAAATTTTGTACTATTTTATTTCTGTCCAGTCTGGTCAAGGCTGTTGGCCACTTGGCAGAGAAGGTAGGGTGGGTGAGCAGTATCCAAATCCTACCCCTTATTACTATTGCACGAGAAGTGGCCAAAAATATCAGACTTCCTCCTTAAGTTCAAAAAGACACATTGGGTCACATTTTTGTAAAAATGGAATGTGTAGAGGGCACCCATATCATAGCATACAGTGGAGAAGGTCCTTCCTCTTTTTATTATCACGGTCAAAGTGATAAGGTAATGAGTCCATATAACAGAGGAGTCCAGGCGTGTTCACTTTGAACTTTCCTACAGCCCCTTAGGTCAGAGGGCCACTGTCCTGTCCTGATAAGATCTCAGAAGGCAAGCAACTTGCTGTCTTTCCTGAATTTCTGATCCCTGATGTGTGCACGTGTTCCCTTTCATTGGAGTGCAACCTTCACGCTGTCTGAACTGAGTCGTGAGAAACCTGCAGAGCAAGACTTCCATCTGCTTTTGTTCCAGACATCCCTGCTCATTCAGCTTAGGATGGAGTAGAGCTTCAATCAAGGGAGTCCGCGGTCAGACTTAAAAATAATAACTTAATATAGCGTGTCTTTTATGCTTATCTCTTTTCTTCATGAGATTGACTTGGATGGAATTCTGGCATTTCTGTGGTCCTTTAAGAAAAATTTCATCAGTAGATCTGTTAAGGTCTCACTGCTGTGGTCTCTCTGTTAGGGTTATAGGGCCACACTTCATAGTGTAAAATGTATGATATCTTCTGAGTTTTGTTTTGTTGTATAAACTGTTGAAAGAAATTCCAGGAGTAGTACATTGGAATCAGAAGCTAGGCACCTCTTCATGGCTGTTAGTAGACGTGTTTCCCAGGTTAGAAATTAGAAACCTAAGTCTGTGAGAAAAAATACATTCCCTCTTTTCCCACAGCTATTAAGTTGTTAAACCAGCACGCACAGGCAAGCCTTTGTCAGTAATGACTATGGACTTTCAAATGTTTAACATTACCAGGAACCTCACATTTCTGTATCCAGAATGAGGTTCCACAAGGGCACCTATTCACAAAGTGGAGATTTTAACAAAATTATGGATTTTAATCTAGTCATAGTTATAACTTATTTTTTGTATAGGAATAGATAACTTAAAAAAATCCATTCTCTCAACTATTATAGGGTGGAAAAAACAGGCATTTCTTTTTTGTTTTGTTTCATTTTTAAAATTTATTTTATTTTTTCAGTGTTCCAAGATTCAGTGCTTATGCATCACACCCAGGGCTCCATGCAATACGTGCCCTCAAAACCAGGCAGTTCTATCCCTATGCTTCTCTATTAGGGTATCAAAGATCTAAGAGTTGAGTATAAGGAGATTTTAGGAAATACTGTTATTGAAGCCTTCTTTTGAATTCAAGGATGAAAATCTTTTCCCCATGTTTTGCTTTTAGAAACTATTTGGTATTTTTCTAAAGATTCTCGTATTTATTTTAGAAAGAGAGAGCACACGTGCACAAGGAGGGAAGCTTAAAGGGAGAGGAAGAGGCAGACGTCGGCAGACTCCAAGCTGAGTGTGGATCCGGATGTGGGGCTCAGTCTCACAACCCTGGGATCAGGACCTGAGTGAAAACCAAGAGCCAGATGTTTAACTGATTGCAGCATGCAGGCACTCCAACTTTTAGGCATTTTAGGGGCACTTTCTCCTTGTATTTAGAATCCACACAAGGGCTCTAAACCTCAAAGGCATGTGAGGATGAAACATTGAGTGCTTTGATTTGAATTATAAATTTTGCCGACACAGCACCTTTCATCTGAGCATTCGGAGCCACTCCTAAGAAAGTGCATTCATTTGTCCAAAGTCCCTTTGAGGCTGCTGGAACCTACTTTTAGCTGGAGAGGCAGAGGGATAAGCAGGGAAAGAGAAAGACGAAGATTTATCTAAAAAGCAGAGACACAGTCCCACTGGACACCCTAACTTTCCATTGTGCTCTTCTGCAATGGAAAGGTTATGAAGGAAGGTGCTATTTCTCCAAGAGCTTCAAATGCAAAGGCTTAGTTTCTGTACGTACAACACTGTGCTGTGAAATAATGTCAGAAGAAATATGAGGAGAGAGGAAGTGAGAAAGGGTGCCAGGCTTTGCAGAAAGATGTCAATATGGTTTATCAAAGACAGGAATTATATTAGCAGTAAAGGAATCTTTTCAGTGAACTCAATCCCTTATATCCAATATTCAGGTGCAACCTATTTATTCTACTTACACTCAGTCTTGGGAAGTCTTTCAGTGAGGTACTTGTACCTTTCCCCTAGACTGCTGCCACAATTTCCTGTCTGGTTTCCTTGCTCCAAGATCTCCCTTCTCCAATCCTGTCTTCACTTATAGCCAAAGAAGTTTTTTTTAAACGTGTTTCTTTGTACTGAAATCACTTCTTTTTATTAAAAACAAATTATTTTGCTGAACGTAAATTGCAGGCAACATGCATTTCTGTCCTCAATAACTCCGCACACATTTCCCAAGAATAAGGGCATTTTCCTGCATCCCCTAATACCGTCATCACAACTGGGAAAGTAAAGAATGATTCTGTATTATTTCATACTCGTTCCATATTCAAATGCCCTCAATTGCCCACCCAGTGTCTTTTCTTCCAGATTTATTGTGGTATATAATTGATATACCAAAAACTGTACATAATTAATGTTTAAATTTGTTGAGTTTGGACCTATACATAGCATTACTACCATCATCCCTTGACCTCTTTGCTGAGAGAGTAGATAGCAAACACTTTTGTTTGGGATAGAGCTTCTCTAACTCCAGTGATCTTAGCATAAATTTCTGTGCATGTCAATTGACATTCCTCTCCCCATGACCCCCCATCCCACTTAAATTGGTGTTTATTATTTGCTACGTGCCTTGCTTCATAGATTCCTACCACATTACACTTCCTCTTTTTCTCTAGACACCAGCAAAACCTCTCAACCCTCTGTGGTTTCATGACTGTCATTTCCTCAGCCTCCTGTGTCCTGTCTTAGCTTTTGCTCTTTTGTATGACAAGCATTGCTCAGATTTAATACATTTTATTCATAAATCATCTCAGTAGTGCAGAAGGCTTGTGCTGATGCTTGTGTATGAGTGTTTATTTTTGTCCAATCATTTTTTTTTAATTATTTTGGTTTTTCCTAATGGCCTTCCCTTTAAACCTCATAGGGGAGGAAAAGTTTCCTTCAACCCTCTTAGAGTTCCTGTCTTGGTCTGAAAATTAAACTGAGAAACACAGATTAAAAAGCATACAAATTTATTTGATACAAGTTTACTTAACATGTGAGTTTAATAAAGGAATAATGACTCAAATAAGAGATTAAACCTGAATATTTTAATGCTGAATTTGATGAAGAGTGGATAGTCTTGGAGAAATAAGATAGGTCAAAGATTATGAGCTAAGAGTAGTAAACTGAGGGCAGCTTAGTGAAACCTATTCACCTGGATTCTTCTCAGTGCCTCCTGGTCTTCAGAGATAAGGATGATTCTTTTCTCTAGGTATAGGGTGGGCACCTCTTAATGTGGAAAACAAAGGCAGAAGAAAAATTACTACATGTCCTTACTACTACAACCCATTGACAGGTCCTTGGAACAGTGAGGGTGACGTCCTCTAGGGACTCAACTGCTTCAAAGTTAATATTTTGTTAAGGGCAACAAGTAATCTTAGCCCCTTCCCCAGGATCCTGTAAATCTACTTTAACATATAAAAATTTTTTTGGAAAACTTCCTTTATCTCTACCTATCCCCCTAAGATATATATCGCAATCACCCCCAAGCATATGACCTGCCAATAGACATCTGATTTTATTTGACAGTAATAAATGACCCTTTCCCAACAATATCCAGCCCCCTTCAGGGTCCTGGAATCCTTACTTCCAGAATTCCTTAGAGATTTATGCCACCCTAACCCCTTCCCAACTTGAAAGTATATAATGGGCTACTCCTCGTGACCCCAGTGCAGCTCTTTCTGCCCATGGGTCCTGTCCCCATGCTTTAATAAAACCACTTTTTTTGCACCAAAGGTGTCTTAATAATTCTTTCTTAGCTGTTGGCTTCAAAACCCAACATCTTTTCCTACATCACCTCTCACATGAGTTTCATGACTCGTTTCCGGGGAGAAAGGTCAGGGAAGGTCAGAGCGATGTTCTTCTTTCTGCCATTTTCTCAGATTCCTTCATCTTCAAATATTTAGTTTTCAGGGTGCTGTGTTTTGGTATAGTGTGTACTGAATCCCATCAAGGTCTAATATCCTTCATGGCAATACCACATTTTATTCACTTTTGTATCCTTTCTATGGGTCTCTGCCTGGCACAGGATCTGGCTGGTTATTCAATAAATATTTATAAATAAGTCATTACCTTGAGAAAAACCCAATGCAATATTTTGTGCTTTGTGTAACATAGAATATTTGTGTTTATATCTCGAAATCCAGTTTCCCAGAACATCTTTGGCTTCCTACTGGGAGTACCTGAAGTTCTCTGACAGATGTCTTTCATGGGTCATAACTACATTCTTAGGGTAGCTATAGACAAGAAAGTAGTTCCTGCAGGAGTAGCTCTTAGTTGCTCTAATAATATCCTAGGCTCTTCTCTCTTTAGTGGGAACAGTGCTCAAGAAAATTTTATGCTATCTCCAGGAGGTTGGCAGGGAATTGAGCCTCTCTTTTCAAAGTGATAACCTACTCACTAGTCCACTCTGTACTGATGTCAGTGTCTGTCTCACTCCATCTGTCTCATTTCTCTGACTCTCCACTTCTGTACCAAAGCTTTTGAAGTCCCTCTACCTAATGACTGCTTCCACTAAAATTCTTGCCCAAGGACTTGCTTCTGGAAGAACCCATTCTAAAACAACTTGTTATTCTTAGTGCACCTGTTTCTAACCATGGACTGATAAATATCAATTACACCGCCCTGACTTTGCAGGGTATCTTTTGCAGAGTTTAGTAGGAAGGTATCCTGATGGCATAGCATGGGAATAAAACTGTTTTGAGTTCAAATGTAAAAAAAAATGACTCTTCAGGTCAAGAGGATTCAGCAATAACTCTCTTATTGCCATAATGTGCAGAATGTCATTCAAGAAGTAATCCAGTGATCCAAGAGAATAATGACAGGGTTGAGCATGGACTTAGATTAAAGAGAGATATGTAGTTAACACATGGACCTTAATAAGGAAAGCAGGTAACTAGCATTTTACAAGCAAATTGGAGGAAGTGAAACAATAGAAGTATATTGAAAAAGGATGTTCTTTGTACAAAGTCTTCAGTTAACATCAAGAGTAAGAATTCTGAGGAAAGGGAGCAAGACTTCTGCCCAGGAAAGCTCAGGATGGGCCACCAGGTTGCATCGGGAAAGAAACACACAAGCGCACGAAGACAAGTAGAACAGACGTGTGCTAAGCCTGACATAGAACCTGGCATTTGATGGGATGTCGTAAATTCTGGAAGTGAATGAGATTCATGATTATTGGGCTCTACTAATTAATGCTTATTTGCCGAAATGCAAACTATGTGGCACCTGCAAAAGCATCACCAGAAAAGCTTGTTTGTAATGCAGATTACTAATCTTGACCCAGAATTACTGAATCTGCATTTCTCAACAGTGGCCTTGACAAAATAATGGCTTAATCATTACAGAAAGTGAATAGCTAACATTTACTATGTGTATTACTTGTCAAGCATTGTTTTAACCAATTGGCTTGTACTATTAATTATTTTAAAATTCATAAAATCTTCATGAAATAAGTAATAGTATGAAGTCCATTTTAGCAGTGGGGTGTCTGATGCAAACAGAGGTTGAAGACCTTTTCCAAGGTTATGCAGTCAATAGTGAAAAAGATATGATTGGAACCCAAGCTGCCAGGCTTCATAATACTTACTCTAACCCAAACTATGACATTGCCTTTCCCTTAGAATTATTCATTATCATACCTATTCTATGTCTCAAGGTGGCTATACGGGACTCAGGAGACACCTGTTAAATTGTACATTTAAGGGAAGGTATTCCATTAGGCACGAATACTTTTTAACTCTAGAATGTGATTTATTTATCAGGCATAAGAAACAAAAGCCAATGAAGAGAAAAAGGGTCTGAATATGGCAATGATAATGATCCCAATAACTGTAACCATATTTATTGTTATGGCCATAAAGACACTTTTCTCTAACATTTACCACATGTTGATCTTTTGTACAACCTTGGAGACCATATAGGGCAGGTATTGTTATCATCCCCATGTGACAGATGTGAAAACTAAGTCTCAGTGGAATTGAGTGACCTCTTCTGGCTACACAGCTGCTGTGGGATGGGTCCAGAATACCAATTCAGCGCTGACATTAGCTATTTACCTACAATAGGTAAAAAGTAAAATGAAGATAGGAGTGAGTCAGACAATGGGAGGAAATTGGAATATTGCAACATCTTTAGTAATTGGAGCTCAGTGCTGCAAATTTGTTGATCATCAACAGAAAGAAAACTTGTTGATGGTCTTTTAGGAATGTTTGCAAAGTGCAAGATGGATAAATGATTTTAAGCTAGGGAGCTGGTCCTTTACAAAACCAACTGGCCTTTGTAGCTTATTAGTCTATCAGCAGACACGGTGCTGCAATCCATTCCTTAGGATCTGATCATGGTGTCTTCAAAGCCGAATTTTTAATGTATTTATTTGAGAGAGATGGAGAAGGAGAGCAAGACAGCAAGTGAGTGGGTACAGACAGGGAGAGAGGCAGAGGGAGAGGGAGAATTTCCAGCAGACTCTCTGCTGAGAGTGGAGCCCTTTGTGGGGCTTGATCCCAGGATCCTGAGATCAGGATCTGAGCTAAAATCTAGTGTCCAATGCTTAACCGACTGAGCCACCCAGGTGCCCTTCAAAGCTGAAAAGTTTTAAACTTGCAGGCAGTGTGTCTTGGCATACTCAAAGTATTAATTCTTAAAGCTTTAATTCTTAAAGCTAAAAAAGAGGTTGCCATTCTTAGTCAAATTTAGCTCTTACTAAATACAATATTTATAGTGGTAAATAATTGTTTATTTTCACAAGAGACATAGGTAACCCCACATGCATCGTATTAAAATGTCCTGTGTTCTTCGCCACACATTTTTGAAATCTAATATTCCCCTCCCTCCTCTCACATCACCCATCCACACTCTCACATCTGCATAAATCCCTCTAGGACCCAAACTTACCATCTACACTGATTATTCTGTATCTGTTCCTCCTATTTCTTGAGCCAGGAGGGGTCTCCTTTCCTCTCTACTATGGCAGTTTCATTAGTCCTTCAACTAAGTACTCACACATTATCTTTGAAAAATCTCTCTGTCTACTTTATTCTCTCCCTCTCCACTGAAAAGTTCCAGTGGAATTTGACTCAGCTTCTAAACCAATGGTTGGTTTCTCCACCATCCCAATGCAACACTTTACTAGTCTCTCATAGGCAATTGATTGCAAGCAAGTATCTGCCTTCTCATTTTATTGTATGCTCTTTGAGGGCAGGAGTCAAATCTTGTTCATTCCTATTGGAGTCCTAGTGCAAGCTGGTAGATGCTGGTTTCTCAGCTTGTGATTATCCAACATGCCCTGAATAATGATACTGTGTTTTCTCCCTGCTTCTTTAATGGAACCATTTCAGCCATGATAATGATGAGTTAGAAGTTGCTGTCAGTTCCCCTTTTCATTGATAAGTATCAGGCCAATGTGTGATCTCCTCAGAGGATAGTGTCCAAATGTGACTAATATGCAACAAATTGCTCACAAGCAAACCTTGCCCTGGTTTCCATTATGAATTCTATCATGCGTCTGCAGGTGAGTCTGCCAACCCCCAAGAAGATGGGCACACACAAACCACATAAACTCATACTTTATTGCTGATTCCAGACAGGCAGCCCAAGTCCCTTATTCATACTCTCTGCATCTTTAACTTCTGCTCGCATTCTTGCTGCCGCAGCCTGCTTGGTCCACTTCTTCCCCTTAAACTCTCATGCCAGATGTCACTGTGCTTGAGAGGAATTACAAAACATACTTAGCTCTTAGAATCATGTATTTAGAAGACATAGGTGGGAAGTAAGTGAAGACTATTAAAAGCAAATGCAGTATGTGCCTGGCATCGTACAGGTGTAGGGACTGAGTTCAAGCCCTTTATTTTATTTTGGGACAAGGACTCTGGCTTTTCCACAGCACTGACCTGCTCACACCCAACTCTAGTAAACTAGAGTCACACTCACAAATGTTTGGAACTGCCCATAGAATAAAGTAAATCAGGGAAGCTGGTTAACCGACTGAGCTTCCCAGACACCAACCCTATTCACTCTTTAAATACTGCATGGGCATATTCATTTTCAAATGCATTGTCTGGATCATTATTTTGCAACCGAAGACTAATTGGTCTACCTAAAATTTCCCATAAATTCTAAAAGCAGAAAGAAAAGATATAATATTATAGTAGTATAAAGTGCTGGAACGAAGTTATAGAAAGGTTTATATAAATGAATGAATTCAGATCCATAGTAGGCCAGCAGAAGTAAATAAACAGGACAATATAACCAGTAAATATTAGTGCAAATTCTGTTGTTTTTCTACTGCTTTTTGCTGCTGGTATTTTTATTAATTGCCAGGTATCTATAAAGGATAATGTGTAATAATGTAATAATATATTTAAGATTTAGAAAGTTATCATAAAACAAGCCATTCAGTTTAAAAACAATGTAAACTTTGACATGCAATTCCTATCTGAACCTCTCTCAAGTCCAATCATCTTCTCCCCTCTCAGAAATAACCATCGTGCCAAGATCTAGGTTTGCCTCTTCGCTTTGTATTTGCAAGCAATGTCTTTTTTGATTTTTTAATGTTTTTTTTTAAACTTTCCATCAATGGTAGCATACTCTATGTGTCCTTTTACAGCATTGTTTGCCTGTTTAACATTAGGTCCTGGTAACCATCCATGCATTTCCTTGCCTGTGTGCTTTCATTATCTGTTTTCAGTTGCTGCAGAGACCACTGTTTATCCACCACCCAGAAGTGCTGAGCAAAAGTATAGCTCAAAGCATCATGCACAAGGCTCCGGGTGCATTTGTGCAAGAGTTTCTCTGGGATGGACTTCTGAAAGGGGAGTGGTAGGGTCACAAGTGTATTGGACACCTTGCCCAATGAATGCTGCACAAACTCTTGGTCTCATCCATGACTCCAGAAATGGCTTTTATGACTAACCTTTTGAAACTTGACCTGCTCTGTTTAGCAGAAACATCTGCCAGGTATCTGTCGTGTCCTGCCCCAGAGTTTTTTTTCCTGAAGAATCAATGGGAAGGCTCTGCAGGAGCCGGCTCACAACTCTATATCTTCTTGCAGGAGTGCCCTTGTGTTAAGCCAACACACCCATCTAGTGTGCGTAACTCCAGCTCTGCCAGATAATGGCTGGCTGTTTTCAGAAGTTATTGTACCCATGTCCACTCTCACCAGCAGTGCTAAGAATGTTCTATCTTTGCCAAAACATAACACTCTCAGACTCTGTGCTGCCTAACGCTACCGGTCTGGTAGGTGTGATACAGTATCTCAGTGTTATTTCATTTTTCATTTCCTTGAATGCCGTGAGGTTGACCACTTTTTCACACATTTGGTAACCATTTAGGGTTTCCCATGTGAAAGGTCCGTTGATGGCATTTATCTACTTCTTGACTTTTTTCCTAAAACAATCAAAGTCGTTCTGTATAAATTTCAGGTACATATGTTTTCAGATTTATATTTTGCAAATCTATCCTGACCGTTTGCACCTATGCTTTCTCTTTGTGTTTACTGATGAGCAAGTATATTTAATTTATTACCATAGGAATTATAATACTTACTTTACTTTTAGAATATTCTTTGTCTTCATTAAAAATATTTTTCCAGCACACCTGAGTGGCTCAGTTGGTGAAGCGTCCGAATTTTGAATTTGGCAACGGTCATGATCCAGCTCAGTGAGACTGATCCCTCATCAGGCTACCCGCTCAGCAGGGAGTCTGCTTCCCCTCCCCCTCTCTCTCCTTCCTTCCCCCTCTCCCTCTTTGTATAAAAGAAAAAGAAGTGCCTTCCTGGCCTGAGGTTTAACTTTCCCAATCTTTCTCATTTCCTGTTGATGGAGATGCAAATAATTATGGCACACTTGGAGCAAAGATGGCAAATCCTCCCTCAGGTCCTCTCCCTGAAAGTGGTCTGTATTTAAAGTATGATGTGACTATTCAAATGCAATTTTCTTCTTGAATCAGTTCTACTGAGATCTGCTTTTCTAGACACTTGTTGATTTTATGTAAATTTTCCAAAATTTAACATAACTTTATAACATTCTCTTATTAAATATACTGTGTCTGTCTGCACTTTTATCCCCTTTTAAATCTTAATATTATTTATTTTGCCTAATTTATTCTTGGTCACATCTTCAACTCATCTGCCTTTTGAAGGAAACAACTTTTGGATTTGTGTATTCTCTCAATTTTATGTTTGATTTATATAATTTCAACCTTATTCAACCTTCCTCTGTTGAACTTATTCTACTCTTCTTTACATAAATTTCTTAAACCAGATGCATAGATCATTAATTTAAAAGTGACTTCTCCAATATAAATACTACATGTATAAAACTACATATTTACTTGAAAATACAGCGTTAGCTCCAACTCAGAAGTTTTTAATATAATATATTATAGTTGAGTTCTCAGTATTTTCCAATTTATGTTATAATTGATTATTTGATGAGTAGACCATTCCTAAGTGTATTTTTAAAAATTATTGTATGATGGATTTTCACCAAAATTACATATGCTCTGGAAGTATATTCTCTATGTTACCAATTATTTCACATTTTTGAGACTAGCTATATGGCTAACATCAGTCATTTTTGTTAATTTCATTTCTTTGCTTGAAAAGAATATGTCATATGTGGGGCACCTGGGTGTCTCAGTCCTTAAGCGTCTGTCTTCAGCTCAGGTCATGATCCCAGGACCCTGGGATCAAGGCCAGCAATGCATTCCCTGCTCAGCAGGAAGCCTGCCTCTCCCTCTCCCTCTTCCCTGGCTTGTGTTCCCTCTCACCTTGTCTAACTCTCCATCAAATAAATAAATAAATAAGTCTTATAAAAACAAAAGAATATGTTATATGCAATTGTTAAATGTTATACATATATTACTGTTTGATGCAGGGTTTCCAGATAAAATACATGATACCATATTAAATTAGAACATAATTTTTAATGAAAATATTTTTATTTTATGTTCCAAAATGTATTTGTTGTTTATCTGAATTCAAATCTGAGGGGATATTCTATTTTTTTCTTCTCTTGCTTAGTCTGACAACCCTAATTAAGTCACTCCTATTACTTTTTTTTGTCTATAACTTTCACATTGTCATTTTTGTCTGCTTGATGTGTTAGTGAGAAAAGAATGTTTAAATCTGCCCTGTGCTATTGAATTTGTCAGAGTTTTCTTGTGTTTATGTTGAGTTTTATTTTATACTATTGGAAATTAAATTGTTGCATACATACCAATTCATACATTTTATATAGAGTTGAATATTTCTTTTCCTTCAATTATTTACTAATCCTCTTGAGATCTAGTAATGATTTTTGCTTTGCATTCTATTTTGCTTGGCATTATTATAACTACAGCACCTTTTCATTTGTTCATATTTCATTCTGTCATTCAACACATATTTATTGTTTGTTATATGCTATGCCCATATCAAAGGAAAGCAAAAAGTAAAAAAAAAAAATTAAGTCCCTGACCTCACAACATTTGCATTCTAGAGGTACAAGATAAACACAAACTAATAAAACATGTACTGCACTTATAAAACATGTACTGCATCTGTGACTGTAAATACTTATCTATGACTGTAAACACTTAATAAAGAAAAATAATCAGAGAAGAGGGTTGGGAGTACCATGGTTGACCTCATTGTGCTCACAAAAAATGTGAAGTTTAGACTCTGAACTGTGAGATAAGGCCTGGGTATCTGAATGTATCTTACTGAGTCATGGAATCATGCAATAAGAACTTATAGAGCTTTGTTCTCATGATTTCAAGGAAAATAGATGTGGTAAGGTTGTCTTTATTGGAGGATATAGCAAAAGGGCCCTTGATAAAATGATTCAAAGTTCTAGGGTCACTTCTTCACGCCCATGTATAGTAATTGAGTATTGGAGAATGGGAAGGCCCTTTGAGAATAGAAGAGATGCCTAGCTTCTTCTCAGTTCATGACCATGGAGGTATGGAGGGACGTAGGTGTACACATGATTAGAGAGGGCAATACTAGCAAACCATAGGAAAATCCATAAAGGTAAAAATTCTTACCATCCAAGTGTCTCTGATCTTTACCCTGTGACCTCTGCATTTTAAATATTTATTCAACATTTACAGAACAATGTTTAGCATTTTGAAAATGACTTTTCTTTTTAAGTTTTATTTAAATTCTAGTTAGTTAATGTATAGTGTAATGTTGGTTTCAGGAGTAGAATTTAGCGATTCATCACTTACATACAACCCCCAGTGCTCATCATGACAAGGGCCCTTCTTAATCCCCATCCCCCATCTAGCCCGTCCCCACCGCCCCCCCCCATCAACCCGCAGTTTGTTCTCTGTCATTCAGGTCTCGGATGGTTTGCTTCCTTCTCGCATGTGTTCTCTCTCTCCCTCCCTCTCTCTGTCTCTCTCTCTTTAACTCTTCTTCTATGTTCCTCTGTTCTGTTTCTTAAATTCCACATGTGAGTGAAATCATATGGTATTTGTCTTTCTCTGACTGACTTATTTCATTTAACTTAATACAGTCTTTTTAAAATTAATCTAAACTTCCTCTTTATAAGAAAATACTACAAATTCAAAACAATGCATACAGGATGCATAGACAACTTATTGGAATTTGAGTATTAACATAATACCACTCAAGTTCAGAAGTCCCCAGTCTCTTCGGTGGGACTTTTAATAAGTCCCTCATGGGGGACGCCTGGGTGGCTCAGTTGGTTAAGCCGCTGCCTTCGGCTCAGGTCATGATCCCAGCGTCCTGGGATCGAGTCCTACATCGGGCTCCTTGCTCAGCAGGGAGCCTGCTTCTCCCTCTGCCTCTGCCTGCCATTCTGTCTGCCTGTGCTCGATCTCTCTCCCTCTCTCTGACAAATAAATAAAATCTTAAAGAAAAAAAAAAAAAAAAAGTCCCTCATGGGTCTTACCCAGGCCCAGCACTCTAACCTTCCAGTGAGCCTTAATTGTTTCTTTGACTCAAGGTTATGTTTGTAAAATTCATCCGTGTTATGTGAGACTGTGAATTGGTGATCTGTTTTATTCTGAAAGTCAGTTGTGTGGCTACACCACAGCTTTACTACTGACGGCTGGTTGAGTCTTGTCCAGTTTTGTGCTAATGCGAACAATGATGCTACGAGCAGTTTTTGCACATCTCCTAGCGTTTGCGTTCCCTTTTCCTACCGGTTACATAGAAGTGTTGGACGACAGACTTCTTAGATGGTGCCATCGTTTTCTAAAATATTATACGAAATCGTCCTGCCCCCAGAAGTCTCTGCTGCTCTGGTCATTGGCAGGTTTACTTGTTCATTCATCATTCATTCATTCTACCCAGTTTGCTGCATACGTGGTGTGAGTGAGGTGTGTTTCCCTGGTGACGAATGGCGTTGACCACTTTCTCACAGGTTCATTTGCCATTTGCATTTTCCGTTTTGCGGAGTGCCCCCTTTTCTTGTATGCTGTCCACTATTTCATTATTGGTTTGCATAAGCCATTCATATTCTATCTATAAGAGCTCTTGTGACTCTAGATGGTATCTTCTGATGCGTATGAGCTTTTAATTTGGTGAAGAGAAGCATATCAATCTTCTCCTCTCTGTAGCGAGGGCGCATGCCGTGCGCCGTATCGCATATCCTCCCTTCCCTGAGGTCATGAAGATACCATCTTGAGGTCACGCTAGAAAGAGTGGCTATGCCAGAGGCAAGGCGGAGACGGAGGAGTTCCCAAGACTGATTTTCCCTTACTGCCAGCAAAACCCTAGTCTCATCCAAAAACACGGCCAGAAAAACGAAGCCAGAACTTCTACCAAACAAAAAACTGGGGATCAAGAATGGTCATTATTAGAGTCGTACAATAAATCAAGTGTGAATAAATCCTCTGTCATTCACGCGTTAGGCCCAGCGTCGGATCAACGGGAGGAATAAACAAGCGCTTCAGAGCAGGTCGCTTAGCCAAATGGAACGGATTCTGTAGCTTCAGGCCCTGGGTCGTGCGCAGTGAATTATCTTTGCCCGTGAACTCAATGGCACCCCTTAAAGAGTTCGTCCGGCTCGCAGGGATGAACAGTTTACATCAGATAACAAATTCTTCACCTCGGCGATCCTGCCTGCTGCTATTATCTCAAAGATTTGTCACTGTCCCCTCACTTATATTTCTGGATCAGGCTGGGGAATTGAATGGCTTTGAAGCAAGGCAGTTTCTCCTCTGCCAGTCTTCCAGACATGAATGTGCATATGGGGAACTGCTTTACAGGAGGGACAAGAGATGGTCTAGGAATGTTTTCAGGGGTGGAAGGACGCATCGTGTTTTTACTTCGTGTAGCATATCACTGTGTTGTGCTGTAAAATTGGGTTACTGAGAAAATCATTAAGCAAAATGCATTTATAATTAATATATTAATACTAGTAATTTATGTTTAGTGACATTTTTGCCAGTATCTGGGACTATGTACTTTTTATACCTGCACACAATGGGATGCTTTAGATTAAAATTTCTCTATCTTTTATGTTCCAGACATGCACAGATACACACTCATACATATATATGTAAATTTATTTAATCTTCAATGAACAGATGGTAGCTATAATTATACAATTAGCTCAAATTTAAATATGTAGAAACTGGGGTTTAGAGAGGTTAATCATGGCTGAATTTACACAATTGTTAAGTGGTGGAAATGGACCTCAGCTCACACTGGTCTAAATATCACACTGGGTCCTAGAACTTCCTACATAATGGACTAGGACCAGAAATGTGACATTTTAAAAAAGATTTTATTTATTTATTGGATAAAGAGATAGCAAGAGAGAGCACAAGCAGGGGGAGTGGGAGAGGGAGAAGCAGGCTTCCCACTGAGCAGGGAGCCTGGTGTAGGGCTTGATCCCAGGACCCTGGGATCATGACCTGTGCTGAAGGCCGATGCATAACAACAGAGCCACCCAGGCGCCCCAGAAATGTGACATGTTAAATACACTCAGGAAATGGAACTGGATTTGATGTTTGGAGAATGTATCATGGTAATGAAGTTCCAGGATAACCACAAAAAGAGAACAAATGTTAGTCAACCCATTTCAACATATGAGAACTAGAGTGCAATTAATAAGTTGAACTAATCACAAATCAACCTAAAATTAAGACAAATGAACACTGGCATAGTTGACATCTTGGCATAAAACCATTCTAGGTCAAATTCACAATGAGAGTAGAATATGTGTGTGTGCACATGTGTGTGCGTGTTAACTTCCAAAACTCATAAAGTCAGTTTGTAGTCAAGCTAGAATTTAAAACCAGAGCCAGGTCCACTTGGTGCTAAGTTCAGAGATATTTTTCCCTCTGCATATTCTTTTCCTTTGGTTAAGGGCGTGGAGATTTACCAGTGATTTCTGAGAGTCTCAGTGAGAGACTGTGTCTCAGTGAGCTTGGAAATGAAGCTGGACAGGAAGGTATCTCCTATAGCTGATGTCTTGGCCGGGAGATGTTAACTTTGTCATTCTCTTCATTAGTTTCAAACTGATAAACAATTAGACAGGAAAAAATGTGAGAGAAGAGTTGAGAAGTCAATGCTGTGCCTTACAATACTCAAAATTACACAAAAAATTTCTCTCTTCCAGTGCAGCTCTCTCTTGTTTCAAATCATCTTAATTCCACGATTGTTGATCAATTTCCATTATTTTTATAATTCAATTCAAACTTCAATGGAAGGCAGGCAGACTTTCAAACTTTTTTAAGTAAAAACTCAACTTTTTCTTTTCCCCTTCTGGAGGATATTTCAATCTTGACTGGATTAGATAAAACACTCTCCTCTTCCGGTCGGGGAGACCTGGTCATTATATTTCTTATGAAAAATCCTCTCTGACCTTGAACAAAGGTGAAGGAGATCAGCTTTTGTGTGTGAAATGCTTTGGGCTCCAGCTTTTTTGGTAGTATCATTACAGTTCTTCCTGGAAGAAAAGAAAAAAATAGGTTTTTTAAAGGAAGGATAAAGGGCATTTGGTTCTCGAGCTTAAGAGACAGGAAAGAGAGAAACGTAGATGCCAGAAGTCTTAGAGCTCGATCTGCGCCAGAGGGAGATAGACACCTGCCAGTAGGTGATGTGTGGTGGGTTGGCAGGAGGGCCCAGGCAAGGAACATCATTTGGGTGGTTGGAACTATGATGCATTAGAGTCATGTCTTTAAAGGGGCTAGAAGCTGCGTGTTTACCTACGCCCAGATCTGTGCCATCTGACTTAATCACTTCTCAGGGGATAGAGAAATCCATACTATTGGTAATACAGTTGTCCTCACCAACCACAACTCATACTCTTCAAGAGTAGATGTGATACCTTCCTTGGGCTTCCCTGGGAACTTTCTGAGGATGCCTCTGGACCACTTGCCCCTTCCCAATGCTAAAGACTTCTGTTGGAATGACGGGGGACACCTGTGCCCTTGCCAGAGTCGGGAAGGGGTGACTCCTTCATTGTACCTGTCACTGAATCACTGAACTGGGCATACATGAGCACCCAGATCTGGGACCGTGCGGCTAGATTATAGAGATTCTGGTGAGTATGCTGTAAATCATCATTGGCTGGGCATCATAAGGATGAAAAGTGAACATTTGGAATTACCGTGAAACTACTATGTGATAGGCATTGTTATAGTAACTCTGTGTCTTTCACGTTTTTAATTCTCTCTCTTTTTAATTCTCAAGATTACACAGTGAGGTCGATATTTTCACCTGTGCTTTTAAAAATACAAAGAATTGAAGTTTAAAAAGTTTACAAAACTTGCTTATCTGACCACTGGCATCACAAGGCAGAACTAGGATCAGACACTTTGTCTAACATCAAAGCCTTCCCCCTCTTTTGTGATGTAACACTGTTTCTTTGTGCTATGTCTCTGAGTAGCTTAAGGCAAATCACTGAAGTACTTTGGACCTCAAATCACCCATTTGGGCTTGCAGAACAAAATGATTGTCCATTACAATTTCTTGCAAGCTTGCGCTCCATGTGGAGGCGAGGAGTGGCCCACTTTTGCAAATGTTTTCCTCTTGAATAACACATGCTATCATATGTTGATAACCAAAGCGTATAAAAACTGTTCAACCTCTCTCTCTCTCATTCCTGCTTTGCTGTGTGTGCTTTTCTTGGAGATTCTGGGAGGACGTGGGAGTGAAGCAGGGTTATTAAAGCAAGTGCAGCCTTGCTTTAAATTTGTTCCTCGGATTAGAGGAAACTTACTCTTGTCCTTCGCAGGTAATGGAACTGTGGTAATTTCAAACCCATCCTCTTTCCCCATCATCATCAAGAGACAGACACATTCTAAATATATTTAGGGGATGCCTGATTGCTTCCTCTCCATTCTAAGTGAGTTGGCTTACGGGTCATGGTTGACGTGGAAACGAAGAATGGAGGACGCCTCTCACAGGGTCCCTCACAGTGAGTCATGCCGTTCTCCCTGTCATCCCGAGTTGTCTTGTTCGATTGATACAGGCAGCTTTATGAATTAGATAAAGACAACCACAGCATTGGTAATGAGGCAAGAGAGGGGGAATGAACTACAAACTTGAATGCCAGTCCTGATTCTTTCATCTAAGTCGGCTCCTAGAAATGAAGGTCACATCGTGGTCAAGGCAAAATAAGAGCAGACTCTGAGTAAAAGTGTCCCTGAGATTTAACTAGTGATGGGGGGAAGAGAAATGTGGGACAAGCAAACACCCTTTATCACCTGCAACCTCACTCTTCTCTGATGTGTTCATCCCACTCAGCTGCCGCATCAAAATGGTGAGTGTGGTGGAGCCTTTCACAGAAGTGCTGGGGCACACTCAGGTGTCTGGTATTGGTGGAGCTGTCCCCAGAGGACATGTTCTGTGCAACATTGTCTCATCTCCATCTGGCACGACCTGGCGACCCTCCTCCCAAGTGAGAAGGTCAGGATAAACCAAAAAGAAAGCTAAAGATTTGGCCCCAAGACAGATCCAGATGAGAGAGTAACTATGTGTCCCCATTTTGGTTCCCTATACGCAGCTGTGAAAGTATCCTTGCTCTTGATATCATATAGTTTAACAGCTGATTGTAAGCTGACATTGTACTTGTGTGAGCATTGTGTCCCTATGCTGTCTGCGGGTCACCTAGCTTTCTCTTGTGGGTCTACGTATTCCACAGTGTATACTGGAATGGTCATTAGCAAATCATAAAAGGATGAAATGGAAAAGTGAAAAGGCTCAAGTCTTAGTACACCATTGACTAATTTACTAATTCTAGCAGGTGAATGAAGTAGGATTTTCCGCCCTCGGACTACAGACAAACAGAATCAAGGAGCACCTCTGACACATTTGTGGGGAGAAGGGACAAAATGAAGCATTAAAAGTGTAGCTGTTGGGGCACCTGGTGGCTCAGTGGTTAAGCCTCTGCCTTCGGCTCAGGTCGTGATCCAAGGGTCCTAGGATCGAGCCCCATGTCGGGCTCTCTGCTCAGCAGGGAGCCTGCTTCCTCCTCTCTCTCTGCCTGCCTCTCTGACTACTTGTGATCTCTCTGTCAAATAAATCAATAAAATCTTTAAAAAAAAAAAAAAAGTGTGGCTGATTTTGGAAGACGAGAATGGAGTCAGTGGATCAGGTAATCTGAGGACAGGTGGGACCCAGAGGACCAAGCTAGCAGATTAAGATGTGGATCATGATCAATCAAAGTGGGGTATGAGAAGTCTGGTCCAATCTGGAGCCTGTGTTTTCTCCCCAAGGGGATCTGTGCTCCCAATTAGGCAGGCGTATGTCCCTAGGACTCAGGCAGGAATTGTAGGAATCTGCAGGGGAGTTGAAGGGCATGCGGAGAATGGTAATAGAAGGTCACTTCCTAAGGACAGTTGAGCCTGTGATCACAGGGACTGTCCAGAGTACAAAATGCAAGGGCCTGGTGTACAGAGACACAAATAGGCTTGAAATAAAGAACCTACAACCCAAGTCAGCAGAATCTGAAGCACTGAGAATTTCAGAAAGGGGAGGTACCCAGATAGAGGAGAGAGCCCCCCAGGACATACAAGAGGGGAGAAACATTGAGGACACTGGGCTTGTATGGACTGGGTACTGGACCATTGCTCAGGTTAAAAGGCAAAGAGACAGGATAGGCCCTGCACAACTATGAGAAACTCAGTCCCCTGAATCACAGTTTTCTTGTGCAGAAAATGAGGGAAAAAAGGGGGGGGGCACTTTCCAACCTAAATTATAAGCATCAAACAAAATAATGGAGATGAGCAATTGTATTAATGTTTTTTTTAAATAGTTTTTATTGTGTGCCAAGCAGCGTGTTTTACACATTTATCTCACTGACTTCTCAGAAAGCATAGTGCTAGTGTATGCTTGCTATAGCCCCGTGAGGTACAAGTGCTTTCTATCTCCACGAAAGTAGGCCCAGGCAGAATCTGGATAATTTGTCCCAGTCACATACTAGTAAGTAGCAGAGCCACTTCTTGAGTTCAGGAACGCAGGCCAAAGCTCAAGGTCACAACCATGCAGCTGTGTGGCTCAAGTTCTGACCTATGGGATGGTCCATCAGGAAGGTTTGAGTAGGAGAGTGGTCGGATAAAGAGCTCCTACTATTTGAATGCCTGTTGTTAAACGAGGTTCACAAAATATCTAAATCAACCTATCCGGGCAGACACACTTCCTGCCCTTTTACTGTCTTCCTTCGAGTCTGGGAGGTATCGTTAAGGATAGACATTGATGACAGGAGCCGAGACCTCGCTGTTCTGATACTTTCCATTGTGTCAAGTGCAGCACCGTTAGCTCTGTTCCTCTCTTCCCTCATCTTCACTTAATAGACACTGAGTAGCCCGGAGCAGCTACTGCCGATCGTGATTCCATCTCTCCTATCAACCTCTTCATCTGTTCAAGGGTCAGAAACTCTGTGGATGACCCCTAAGGCACACATCACATGATGAAAGTATATGTGGTTTATTGGGCTCTTCCTGTCAGCCCATAAGTGTATAAACCAAAAAGCAGTTGTTCAAAGATTTGATTCCTAGACATTTTCGCAAACTTTAAAATGCGGATGTAAAATACAGTCAGGCACTGGAGCTTGTCCCCGCTGCTGCTCTCCGCACATGGCAGAGGCTAGAGCACAATACCTCCCTTCTTGTGCAATACCTCCCTCTCTGTGTCTTGAGAGCAGAAACTTTAAAGCATTCATCTGGGTACCTTAACACAGACACAGATGTGTCCGTACAGTCCCACATGTGATCGTTGTCTTCCACACACACAGTTTAATGCATGCTAGTTCCTTTATTCAGACGCATGCCACAACCTAACACATCACTACATGGATAGAGACGCACACCCACACATCGAGTCAAACACAGGCAGCTCCTCGACAGAAGATGCCCGTCTGTCCTCCTCCTCCTCTCTCGGACTGCTCTCTTCAGCCTTCCTCAACGGCTTCCTTTTCTTCACACACTGCTCTTACTGTTGTTACTGGGGAGGCAAGGTTGTTTTGTTTGTTCTTGTCTTGTTTTTTACTTCATGCAAGGCATGTGTGCTCATTTGAGTATTTATGGAGCACATGTTAGTAAGCAGCCCCTGCCTGGCAGGCGTTACGCTGGACGCTGAGGCTCGATGTATGAACCAGTGAGGCAAGTTGCTCCCCTCATGCAAGATGCGTTCTAGGGTCTGGAGACAGAAAAGACAAAAGCCTACGACCAAATGTCACTTCAGAGCATGGATAACAAAAGGGAATTACTACCTCTGGAATGCATTCTTCTCTTTACTCTTTGCTCATTTAACTACTATCAGGCATTTATTATCTTCCAGAAAGCATACCAGGAGCTGGGGAAAAAATGGTGAGAAAACATAGAATCTAGTAAGGAAACTCTTAGTAGTTCAGAAAATGCAGGGAGAGTTAGAATCGGGAACATCCTGTGTGTGAAGAGACTGGAACATTTTGCAGACACGTGTGTGCTGTAGGGGACAGCGTTCAAACACAGTGACCCAGAGGATGATCTATGATTCCACGGAGATATGAGAGGCAGCAGCTTCCATGGCGTCTGAGCTGAAGTGTGACTAGTGGGTACTGGGGAGAAAGGGAGCACGGACCTCTCTTAGGAAGTTGGTGTTGACTAAGACAGGTGGGGATATTTATGGAGAGGCAGAATGAAGGGGTGTTTTCAATGAGTAAAATGTCATGAGTAGAAGCCAAGAAAATGTGTCCAGAGGAAGGAGGGCAGCTGACCATAAAGGAGAGAGAAAGAGGGCAGGACCACAAAGGAGCAGATCACAAAAGTGTTCAGGACTTGAATGGATGCTGTGATTCCTCTTCCTAAGACTAGAGAAAAGGGAAGAAAGATTTGCATCGTTGTGGGTGCCCGTAATGCACAGGGGAAAGGAACTGAAGGAGAATGAACACCTGGGATCCTCTGTCCCTGAAAAGGAGGAGTTAAGAGCCCAAGTCCTAGAGGCAGACTTCTCAGCTAAGAATGTCTCTTAATGGTGGGTGACTTGGGCTCCATGCTGTCTCCCCACACTTGGGTTCCTCATCTACAGCCTGGCCCCCACCGAACTGATGTGAGGACGTGACAGGGTGGCAGGTTACAGCAGTGCTTGCTTGACGCAGGAGCGAGCACAGACTTGACTATTCTCATTTTATTATGTATGATCCGTGTATCTGTTTATATGTTTACCATTATTATAAGAAAGTTGAACGTTTTATGAGTAGCTCATGCTTATTCCTTCACCCCACATTCAGTATTTATCTCCAAGCTACAAACTCAGCATTGAGAACATACCTCACAGCAGCTGTGCCTCCCATATCCTAGGCACGTGTACTAAATTTAGCCCTGCCCCCAAGGCCACTGTCCTTGAAACCAAAGGAAGCTGTGCTGTTGGCATTGCTGAGGCTCAACATTATTAAAAGGACATGCATAACAGATTCACAGCCCCCTTCTGGTTTGATTTTTGGCAACTTGCTCTTTCATATGGTACAAATAATCATAAAATTAAACAGCAACCACTTGTAATTTTACAGCAATTGCTCCCATAGCCTTTGCCAGGTTTCCCATAATAACTCCATGTATAATTAGTATGTAATCTTCAGGCATAAATAATACTCTAATTAGTCCGCAATCTGTAATTATAATATACTTTCAGGCAAGGTGTGTATATGTGTGAGCGTACTTATGAGTGAACTGAGGGAATCACAAAAAGAGCCTTTTTAATAAAATAAAAGGGATCATGTGGATTTCATGTGTAAACTATTTTCAGTGCTATTAAAGAATGCATGAAATTAGATAAAACCTGTTCAGTGAATTTCTATGTCATATTATACACAGCCATAGTTGTATTTATAAATAGCAATAACAAATATACATATCGCTAGTCATGACTGAGCAGGCATATCAAAAACATAGACATGCAAAGAAGAAATGGCCCCTGGTTGTATAACACTTACATTCAATTTAGAGGATAGACATGCCATCATTGTGTAATTTAAGTATTGTTGTAATGCCTTTTTCCAGAAAATATTTAGAGAACAGTAAGTAAATACTCCAAAATCATAAAAGTTGAGCTTGTGTTTGAACCCAAACGTTTTAGATTAAAAGCATATCTGTGACACCACCATTTTAAAATGTGAATCAAACTCTTCAGAAAGAGAATGATTCAGATACACTGGCCCTCACAACCAAGAAGTCAGTCTATGTCTGCAGGAAGCTCTACCAGAGGGGGAAAGAATGTGGCACCATTGCAAGAGGGCGGGAGAAGGGGAGCAAGGAGTGGATACAAAGTCATCTTCTTCTTAAGGTGTTTACCAGAAACATTAATGAAGGGAACACACAAGGAAAAACAATTTTTCTCATTTTACATTAGAAAAGAAAAACATCCTGCTGTCAATTAACAAAATCTGAGATATGAAAGTCTACAGATAAAAAGGATTAAGAATGGATTACGTGTGCCTAAGTACAGCTAAACTTCCCTAAAAGAGCCAGAGAATGACATCAGAAGAGGACAATGTAATTAAGGAGGAGACAATATTAGATTAATTCTAGACCATGTTTAATTCCCAGTAGGTTTTGGTCAGAAAGACAATTCCATTCCAGAACCAGCATCTGTTTAATCCAAAGGATGATTCCAAGGGAGGATATATTTTCTTCAACGTCTTGTGGTTTGCCTTTTCTATGCTTGGGACCATAATTGAATGGGATCATTTATTTGTTTGTAATGTTCTGGTTGTCATGATCACTTGTGACCTTATAATGTGCATCTTGCTTTTGAGGAAGTTTAAATTTCAGCAATAGTTTTCTCTGTGCAAGCCATGGACATAGACAGTGAATTACATATTTTAAATAAAATTCACTTCAATAAAGTTTAGCACCAAAGACACCTGGTATTCTTCATCTAATTCAACATTTGTTAGTTTGCAACCTGGGGAACTTCAGAGGCAGCATCTGAAACTGGTCTCCATAGGGGGAGGGCAGGGAGAGACCAAAGAAAGCGGCAGGTCACTCCAGATTGGTAGGTGGCAGGTTTAATAAGCAAGGGAACATATACATGAGAAAGGAACTTACTTCTGTCTTGGACATAAAATAAGATCTCAACAACCGTCCTCCAAATCAAGGTTTATATTGAGACCCTTACTGGGTTCAGTGTGAATGTGATGTGAATCATCCAGATGATCTCAATATTTACCACTGTCTGAAGGCTGCAAGTTTGGGGGTGGGGGGTGCTTTTGGGAGTGTGAAGATGAGCAGAATGCATATTCAAGGAAGGGAGGGAGTGAGTGAGGAGCCTCCATGTGCCCAGATCCAAGTTAAGTGCTGACCAATGGTTACATCGTCTTTTTTTTTTTTTTAATTTTTATTTATTTGACAGAGAGAGAGAAATCACAAGTAGGCTGAGAGGCAGGCAGAGAGAGAGAGGGGGGAGGAAGCAGGCTCCCTGCGAGCAGAGAGCCCGACATGGGGCTCGATCCCAGGACCCTGGGATCATGACCTGAGCCGAAGGCAGAGGCTTTAATCCACTGAGCCACCCAGGCACCCCGGTTACATCGTCTTGATGATCACTTGGATGTGTCTAAATGTAAGAAAAGGAAAAAAAAAAGTTGTTTTCCTCTTTAGGATGTTTTTAATGTGCCAAAAAAGGAGCTAAAGTAATCTATACAATCATTCAGTCAATAAGATACTTTTGAGTACCTTCTACCTGCTTGGACGTTAATGTGCACATCTGTCCTGACCATCACTTTGGAATTCCAAACGTGAATACAGCTGCAGATCAGGAAAGAGTAGCCGGGAATGCACCATGAGGGTATCTAGAGAATGTAGGGTATGGGCATTCAAATACCACTTATGGGAATTTCTGAGAAGGGTCAGAGGATTCAATTTAAACAGGTGGAGTGCCAGGGAAGGAAATCTGGTATAAGAAATTTAAGAAACCATTGGGGGTGGGGGTTGTGATTCCCTGAGAGCTCTTTTCTGAGGACACTCGAGATGGTCTTTATACCCAATGTGTAGGCACTTGACAGAGGAAACTGAAAGAGTCATGGAAGATGGATGTGTCTCAGTGAAAAGGCTGGTTTGGACAAGTTGTACTCTTGGAGCCAGTGAGGCTCCAAATGGGAAGCTGGCAGACAGATTCAAATTTATCAGACAGCATGTGAGGGCAAGTGACAGAATGCAAGTGAAGTGATTTAAGTGAGGGTCGTACATGCTGAAAAGATCAAATATAAGATTTGTTTCAGTCTTAGAAGAATTGGAGAACTACAGTGATGTCTCTCCCTCTCTGTTTTTATTTTACTCTCCTCCTGATGACTTTATTCCCAGGAAATCTTTCTTTGAGGAAAAAAAAAAAAAATGGCACTGTAAGTTCCAAGATTGTGTGATTTTTTTGTTGTTGTTGTTTTGTTTTGTTTTTTAGTGGTTTAAGCATTCCAGAGTAAGGAGAAAACCTCTTTCTTAAATGCTCCAGCAAAATTTTGGGCAAGTCTTCCATTGGCTCCATCTTGAATTGGTTCCCAGATACTAGACCATTTACTATTGCTGGGAGGAGCCTGTTGCTGATGGCATCTGTACCACATGGGCTTAATGTGGAAGGATCACAGTTACTAAAAGCACATCATGTGCGTTGTGGCCAGAAGAGGAGGGATGGGTGCAGAGCAGGCAAATGCATCCTCTGGAGGATCATCAGACTTTTCTCTCAGGTATATGTACACATCCATGCACACACATGCACACACACCCGTGTGCAACCCTTAGGCTATAAATAGAATTACAAATTCCCCGCGTATGCTTAGGAAAAATATTAGAACTACAATAGGCAAGTGGCAAGTAGTAAAGGATTAATGTAGAGAAGAGAAAATACAATTGCTTTGTTACATATGGAAAAATGTGCTCAAAGGAGTGAAAATTAGAGCAATAATGAGGAACCATGTTTCAACCTAATCTAGCCAGTGTTCTGTGAAATGAATCACTGGTATAAGTACAAATTACTGCTGGTTACTTTGGACCATTTTAGTCTTCAACCTATGCCAATAGACTCAAAAATTGTGTGTGTGTGTGTGTGTGTAGAATACAATATAGTATTATTGATTCTTGCACATAAAAGAAGAAAAAAACAATATATGAAGATTATTTCATGTATTACATATAGCAGATTATGTAACGTAGATGAAGATTAACGTAGGGTGGAATTGATTTATTTTATAGGACAAAACTATCAAGGTGTCTTGAGCAAGCTATTCAATCTCTCTGAAATAGAAATTTCTGATTTGTAAACCGAGAAATATATTACATGTTTAGTAGTCTTTGTTAAGTAATAATGGTTTGATAATGTGAGTAAATGAATGCAGTGAACATGGTTGGTTGGGAAATTATTCCTTTATTGTAACTAAAATCATAATTATGGTTGTTTTCTATATCACCAAGAAGGAATTACATTACATATCGTTAAGTAAAAACACATCAGCAGGATAAATGCACATGAATAAAAACTTGAGGGATTTTTCATTATCATCACTGTTATGTTAGGGTAGCTGTTTATGCCTGGCTTTTTGCCCCTCTATTTTCCAGATTCCCTGTGGTCTTATATTTCATGTGGTATTTGTGACTCGTGGAATGACTACTGTGGGTGAAAAGCAGTTTGCAAGATGAATAGTGTCATCCTAGAAGGAAGACTGATGACAGTGATTATTTTAATGAAGTAGGAAAGACAGGGGACTTAACAGTATTAAATTAGCACGTCATGGTAAAACGCAGAAGTGTTTGATTTGTAAAGTGAATATTTAAGAGTTTGTATATCTCTCCCCACTCTCCAGAGGAGGACTCTGAGGGCATCAAGCGCTGGCTGAGCGGTGTCCCGGGGTCTTAGCAATAGGGTTGCTCATCCTTCTCTAGGCAAAGTCTGTCTGAAGGTACATTATTACGTCCAAACATTAACTAAATGAGACTCACGGGGTTATCAATCGAAACAGACTGGGGAACAAATAGGGCCAGAGTACGAGCAAGTTCAAAACGGAAAGGAGAAAGTGGGAATTTGTGTGCAGCAGCTCAAGCTGCCATTGGCTTTATCTGAAGAACCTATGGCCATGAGCGTAAGGATGCCTCAGGTCTATTGGGTCTATTGGGGGACTAGACCAGAGAGGGAGTCTTAAGCAGGCAAAGACCGAACATGGGAGGTGTCCAGGAGCTCTGGATCTGGCTGGCAGTGCGAGTGCTTAGCAATACGACCACAGATGAAAATTTGATCTCTCTGAACCTCAGTGTCCTCAGACATACAGTATGGCACAGATGTCTACCTTCCATGCATGGTTGCTATGAGGAACTGCAGTCATTAATGTGGAATGTTCAGTTGTGACCATGTACCTCTGTCCAGAGAAGTATTCTGAGGGAAAAAAAGACATTATCCATGGAAATACAAGTAATTTCTATGTGACCCTCATCCTTCGTTTTCATTTATATATGTAATATATATGTACACATATTTCAGTGTCCATGCAGTTCCCTCAACATCTCTTAGAAACCATTCTTTTCCTTTTAATACCTATTGCTCTCACCCCTGTGCCCTGACTCCATTTGTCCCCTTTTGCCTTCTACCACTGTAACATTCTCCTGATTTTTCCTTTCAAAAGTCCAAGGATCAGGGCACCTGGGTGGCACAGTTGTCTAGGCCTCCAACTCTTGGTTTTGGCTTAGATTGTGATCTCGGAGTTGTGAGATTGAACCCTGCGTTGATCTCCACTGTCAGTATGGAGTCTGCTTTAGATTCTCTCTCCCGTCCCTCTGCTGCTTCCTCCCACCCTCCACACTTTCTCTCTAAAATAAAAATAAATGAATCTTTTTTTAAAAAGTCCAAGAATCAATCTTAATAAACAGGACCTTCCTTAGAATATAATGTTAGGATGAAGACAGGCAAGGATATTATAGACAGAGGTGTATGTGTGTGAGGTAAATGTGCTGATGCTTGGTATATAATAGAGTTTCCTTAAATAGCAAAATTATTATTATCATTATTTTATTGACTTTTGGCAAGCCCATTTAGATCCTTGTGTTGAACTTCCCTTCTCTGATTAGTGGGGTAATAACACTTTTTTGATGGATTTTAATGAGGATTATATAAAATGATGTATGCCATGTTCACAAAGTGGTGTATATTAAGAATTCCTGTATGATATACTTACTTAATAAGATGAAAGAAATAATATTTGGACTAGGGAATGATTGGCTTCTTATTACTCAGTGTTCTTGATCAAATAAATACCTTTTTGCTTCGAGTAACTGATAATAGTGTTATACATATGAAGTAGTCAGGTCAGTGGTTGTCCATAGATAATAACATTTAATGTCATTGTTATTTTACCAATGAAACCTGGTGTTGTTCAACTCTCTGTGTCACTCTCCTTAGTTCTTCTGTATCTTGAATATATCTAGTTACTGTCTCTTGTTTCCTACCATCAGTTCAAATGGTATTGATAGTAATGATCATTTTATTGAACACTTACTGTGTGTGATACACTTTGATAAATGAATTATATCATTTGGGTCTCACAACACTTTTCGTAGGTGAGTAGGACCATTATCCACCTCTCATAGGTGAGGTATGGAGAGAGGATGAAGATGAAGCTCAGCTAAAGTATATTTTTTGGTAAGAGACAAGCAGTAACTCAAACCCATGTGTTTGCTTCCAGAGTCTCTGACTTTAGTTGTGAATGTTCACCATCTCCCTGAGTGAAGCCCTTCTGTGTCCAGCCTGAGCAACCATGAGAATCTCCAATGTGGCCTCTCTGCCTCTACTATGTCCTGTACTACGTGAATGAGATTTTCTAAAGGCAAATCTAACAAGGTCAGTCCCCAGCTTAAAACACTGTGATAAGTAGATCAACAGTATAAGGTGTAAGTCTCAAGTATGAGACTCAACAAGTCCTCCTGTTTGCCTCTGAGCTACTTGTATATTCCCATCTCTTCCCTCAGCCCTATTTTGTCTTTACTGTAATCAATAGCACTGCTGGGATACACCTTAATATTTGCACCTTTCTGTCTTGGATTATCTTCATTGAATTTGATCTGCTATTGAAGGAGACTCCTTTCCCCACCTAGAAAATGCCTGCTTGGTCTTTGAGGTTCCACTTCTTCAGCAAACTGTCAAGATTCTGTGGCCTTCCTTAGATGAGCTGAATATTTCTTCATTGAAACCTCTAGTGCCCCCTTCCTTCTTCTTCTATAAATTCCGGGCACCACGACATGTGGTGTCCACCCAGTGTTTGAGTCATTCCATTGCTTGACACACTGCTTTATATCTCCTGATGGCATAGAGTTTGTCACATCGTGGACATTTAATAAATATCACCTTATTAAATTACGTAGATATAGCAGGATGAGCTGAATCTGTCACCACTGCTCTCAGCAGTTGATAAGTTATGTGAGACTCAGAAACAGACTGGACAGAGCACCATTAACACCAGATGACTGAAAGCAGGAAGCAACATGCCAGGAGTCAGGGTGAGAATTCTGTGAGGAGTCAGGCCAGTCAGCTTAATAGGAAGGCTATGGGTCCTCCATGTAGAGGGCGTGGAATTTTACTAGATTCAGTTAAATACTTCTACTGAAGAATGATAATTTTCATGGTGGGAAATTGAGTTTCTCTTCATATTTTTAGGAGAAAATTTGCTTTTGTGTCACTGGCATAGAGAAACAGGTTGGTTGCCATAAAGTCAGGAAAAGTTTGAACAGGGAAAATTCAGTAACACATCCCCCAAAGTCAGAAGGGAGGAATTTGCAAGATGTAAGAAGGGAATCTAGGTATTCTTTTACCTGGTGGAGAGACACTGGTAGAACTTGTAGAAGGAAAAATGTCTTCCACAGGACCAAAGAAAGGACCAAGAACTCTGTAGGAGCTCAGCAACATGGTGGCATTTAATGTTTCTACTCTTCAAATACTTACATCCAAGAAAGCAATTAACCACAGAAACTTTACTGTAAATTTAAATGAAATTAAACACAACGACTTAAACCTTGCATTGTATCTACGTTAGAGAATGTAAGCAAGGAGGTGTTCAGAAAGATTATTCCGTGGTCATCTGATAGGCACTAACAAAATGTAAAGCAAGAGACATATTTGGGCAGCAATTACAGTCCAAGAACCAGAAAAATCAATTCACTTAATTCCTGTCTCGTTATCCTAGAAGAACCTTAAGAGACAAACCATGCAAGCCAGAAAGACATGCATCCTGTATGAAGACACGCTCCCTGATACCCAAGGAGGGCACGTCTTGCATGGAGCACTGGGTGTGGTGCGTAAACAGTGAATCTTGGAACACTGGGAAAAAACATATATATATATATATATATGCTCCCTGTGGCTCACTCACAGCCTCAATGGCGGTGGCTTTCCATTTGTATTCCTTGTCCAGGAATGCATGGAATCATCCAGTACTTCCTTGGATTTTATAAACTGCATGGTGATGCTAAACAATAAGGCTAAGAACATCTCCCATTTACTGATGGTCTCATATGCCTGACACCATGATAGGCTTTCCACTATAGAATCTTCACCATTTGTAAGATGCCATAAATATAAATGTTAGTATCCCCATCTTACAGGTTAATAGATTACGTTAGCGAGTGTTATAAAGCTTACTCGGGGCTAACTTTCTGAAAGGTGGTGGAACTGATATTTGAGTCATAGTCTGTTTGAATCACAGGCTACACAGTCCATAGGTTTTTGTAATAGAGCTTTGTTTTCATACTAACCGGTTCCCTGATAATATTCATAAATGCATACACATCCACCAATGAAAAGGGAAAAGTCATTGCTTGATGATGGAGGAAGTGAGGAAAGAGAGCAAATTTTACTGGTGGAATTGATATTTGAGTCCTAATCTGTTTGAACCACAGGCTCCAAGGTCCATAGGTTTTTGTAATAGAGCTTTATTCTTATACTAACTGGTTCCCTGGTAATATTCATAAATGCATACACGTCCACCAATGAAAAAGGAAAAGCCATTGCTAGATTGGTGGAGGAAGTGAGGAAAGGAAGCAAGTTTTACTGGAACCATAAAAAAGGAAAGGAAGGAGCGGAAGAGAGGGGATAAAAAGAAAGAACACGGGATAAATTTAATGTTACCAGCTAAGAACCCAGGCTTCTCACCAGATGGCTCCTAAGAATAAAAGGCCCAAAACGACTCAGGGAGGATTTTCCGTAAGGCAGTTAGGTCTCTTAAAATTTCTCAGCTCTGTAAGTGCAAATTAAATGTAAAAATAGACATTTCCCATCACATCCCCTATGTAATCTTGTACATTTCAAACTTCAGAAGAAGAATGGATAAAATGGAGTGGAGCTGTCAGAATATATAGCCAGGTATGACACAGCCCTCACGAGGAGAGGGGGCTGCTAGTTGGAGCTCAAACACTGCTGTTTACCTTATAAAACCATGTTTTATAGCCTTCCTCACATACCTGCTACGTCCCTAGATGCGGAGTGTCTCGCTGCCAAGGACTGTGATTGCTTCTCAGTTCCCACCATGCCTGAGCTCGTGCCCAGCACATAGCTGGCGCTCACTGCTTCCTGTTTTTCTTCAAATCTGGCCCCTGACATATGGAAGAGATTAACTGATCACTCAGCCCCTCTTTGTCTCAGTCTCTGTAGTTGAGTTCAAGTAGCAATGATAATAACACCTGTCTCAGAGTTATTGCCAGAAGTGTTTGCAATAATGTGTAAAAATGCATACCACAGCAGCTAGCTCTGCATTGAAAAATAGACTCAAGGCCATGGCTTGGAGGATATGCAGAGCTGAACAAGACACTTTCCTGATTTCAGGGAATTTGTAATCTAGCAGGAGGAGAAGGCAAATTGGAAAGAAGTTGGTACAACAGGATGAGCTTTGAAGTCAGACATTGGCTTAAAACCTGCTTTTTCCACTTATGGCATGATCTTAGAATATTACTTAAAATTGCTGCACCTCATGGTAATCTTAAACAAAAGAAGCCCAGAGCACTTATCTCAGGGAGGTGTTGTAAACATGAGAGATATTGTGGGTGGTGGACTTTGCAAAACATGAAGCATATTGTACTCAAAAATAGCGTGCATTATGATTTTATTATTTTTTTAAGATTTTATTCATCTATTCATTCATTTATTTATTTATTTATTTATTTATTTTTTAAAGATTGTTTATTTATTTATTTGACAGAGAGAGAGATCACAGTAGACAGAGAGGCAGGCAGAGAGAGAGAAAGGGAAGCAGGCTCCCCGCTGAGCAGAGAGCCCGATGCGGGACTCCATCCCAGGACCCTGAGATCATGACCTGAGCCAAAGGCAGCAGCTTAACCCGCTCAGCCACCCAGGCACCCTCATTTATTTATTTGACAGAGATCAGGAGTAGGCAGAGAGGCAGGCCTGGCAGGTGGGGGAGGGGTGAGAACAGGCTCCCTGCTGAGCAGAGAGCCCAATGTGGGGCTGGATCCCAGGACCCTAGGATCATGACCTGAGCCAAGGCCTTAACCCACTGAGTCACCCAGGTGCCTCACATTATGGTTTTATTAACATGAACTCATGAAAGCAATGATCCAAGAATATATTTCACAAATGTCAACCGGACTGAATATATTTGATACTGAGATAGTTTAGCAGAGGGCTACCTTCAGTTGGAGAGAGAAGGACATAAAAGGAGGATTTCAAGAAACAGAACTTGGGGAAAATTTCAAGAAGAAAGTGGGGTTTGAACAAAATGCTGGGTTCAGGAAAGCTGGCACAGACTTATACAATACTAGATTGGTCATTTTTTTTTTAACACGGAGTACAATGCAGAATAATGGAAAAGATTGAGGCTTTGATTTAAAAGCTAAGGTGATTGTGTGTATGGAGAGCAGGAGTAATTGCAGCTGTTTTGGAAGGTCTAGAGAACACAAATGTCAGGAAATGTACTGGGGATAAGAAGCACAATTGGAAGAATGCATCAACAGCACGGCCAGTAACGACTAGAAGTAATGACAATGGCTAGCATGATGAGGGTTCATTATGTGACCGACACGCAGTATTCTAAATGCATTATTTTTTACGGCCTCACATATGCACTGTTTTAATCTGTATTTTGCAAACAAGGAAACCAAGGCTGAGAGAGGTTGAGTTAAAGCTCTAGGCCAAACATCAATCAAGCCATTTTGGGCCAAGCATTCACATGAGAACTGTTTCACGTCAAAATCCATATTATCAGATGTTTTCACACACTGGATTATATTTTTAAAATTCTAGATGAAGAGACAAGTTGAAACAAAGGCATATTCATGGGGATATCTTCTGGGCTTTTTACAGAAGTAAACCATTTTATGCTTACATCTGTCCCCCTGCCTTGGAGCATGAACTCCAAAAAGTTAAACAGACACTAATTTCCCTCATACTGAACATAAAGTGTATTTGCTGAATGACTGAGTGAGTCGCTGTGCAAGTTTTCTGCCAGGCCTGCTGGGCATGGAGGCCATTGGCAACAATAGTCAGGCTCCCTCCTCCTAGCTAGGAGTTCTCCTATGCCAGTAGGCAGGAGAGGCGTAAGACCAGGCTTGTCCTTAGAGAGTGACACGGCCAACCATTCCAGGCTCATCTTGTTCTTCAAATCCTGCAATGACTCTTCATTCAAGGTTAAGTTTGGCCTCAGGGCATAGTGGAAGAGACCCTTGTGGCATGGACTCAGGTTAGACTTCCAGACTAATTTCTTCTACTTTTCCCTTATACCAGGGGCCAATGTACCGATTCATTAGACAACATTGACACGTGTCACACTATTTCATGTGTCCTTAGCTTTTTACTTGTCATTTCTTTGAGCAGAAGTACATTATACTTTTCCAGGCTGTTTTTACCTGCTGTCCCCTGTACGGGCTCTTCTTAGGACAGCTTAGCTCACAACAACACGGTTGGCTGCTCTCCCTTTTCCAGCATATGCTGCCTTATCACTTCACTCTTCTTTCCCATTGTACCACAAAGAACTTTTTTTCTGTTTCCTCAACCTCCAACACGATGCACAGCCCCTGAAAGTGACCAGAATATTCACTGAATTGAGATACTGATATAACACTGAACACTAAGAATTTACATGTATTTATTTTCCTAAATATGTTCTCTCCATCAGACCATAAATTAATTGATGATAAGAGAAATACCTTAATTAACTTAGTATCCATAGTTGGCAAGTGGTGGGAACTGTTTATTCATCAAATGCAAGATTAACTATTCTGTCCTAAAGCATAATTCTACTCCAGATGGACTGCTCACTCACACCGTCTTACCACTTGTGTAATAACCATCACGTAATAGCCAACACCCACCTCCGTCTTTCACCACCAACACCACTAAGTCACCATCACCAGACCAATTTTATTTGGAGGACAAATTATAATGCTTCACAATGAGATGTAAGGTTGAAATCCTGGCTTACCAGTGACTAGGGGCTTGATTCTCCTCAATGTCTTACCTACAAAAGAGATATAGCAATGTCAGTATCCTTGGCATATAATGGTTATTAAATGAGAAAGGACAGCAAATGCTTAGTGCAGTGCCAAGAATAGAGTAAGGAAGGGGTCGTTAAGTGCCTGGTTATTTACCTTCTGCTTCCCCTGTTTCAGTCCATCCTCTGTGCTCAAATGGATGTCCCAGTTCCCTTCTGAAACTAACAGAGTATGACAGTAAACGTGCCTTTGGTGACCCCTGGACCCATACATTAGAGATGTAAAATAGGGGAGACATGAAAGATACTGAAGAGATCGAGGTGATAGGAGGCAATCTGGGCTGAACATTGAGTAAGAAAATGAACTCCTCATTTATTGCCTTCTGTTTGGAAGAACAGAGAATATAAATGATAAGTAAGAGGTCCCTGATGATTACATTTCACTGAAGACTGTCTTCAGCCTGAAGATTTTTCTCCCTTTTCACTATAGAAGTATTTATGGCTGAAATCCACTTCATCATCGTAGCATGGCAATGACAAGCCTTTCTTGTGGACTGGGCCCTTCCTGTCATCTGCGGGCACACGGGAAAGCACAGAACTTAGAACATAGAGCCAAAGGTTCTGTAAACCCCACATGTAAATAAGTTCTAGCATTTTCTCAAACTAGTACTTCTTAAGAAAAGCACATACTCGTTCTGCAGACATACATTGAAAACTTGCATTTTTTCAAAACTGGAAGCACTTGGGTCTCATGTTTCAACATGAAAATGTCCAAGCACTCGAACATGTTTAAGGAACAGGGAAAAGGGGTAAAAGGAAAGGAATGTGCATTGCCAATGCCCTAGTGCAAGTTCTCGGTTCATGCCTTGCCTGTGCTGTTCATTCACTCTCCACAACCCACCATTTCCGCCCACCTTCCAGGTGTGACCACTGAGATTCTGGGGGGCCAAACAGTTTGTGTAGTAGAAGAGATTCAGAACTGGGGTCTCAGGCCAAATTTATCTCACCAAACCTCTCCATTTTTGTCTTCTCCACGAAAAACTATAAATCTTTCGTTGGCTTAGTCACCAATAATGAGACCATGATTCTTCACTGAGAGAGCCACCCCCACTATAACCATTGTCAACATTTTGATCTTGTCCATGTAATTAGATTAAAAATCTACAAAATAAGAGTGCAATTAGTCGTTCCTCAAAATATCATTGGAAGGAAAAATGGAATAATACACATAAAATTTGATTTGTTCATTGTCTTGCATTTAGGAAATGTTCAATTAATGTGCTTGAGTGTGGCTAGATTATAGCATAGATATATGGTTGGCTTTTTAAGAAACTGCCAAGCAATTTTCCAAGGTGTTTGTAGACATTTCTGTCAGCTTCATATCCTCACCAGCATTTGATATTCATAGACTTTTGATTTCAGCCCTTCTAATCGATAGCAAAAGGTCTCTCACTGTAGTATCAATTAGCATTTCTCTGATCACTAATGATGTTCAGCAGCTTCTCATGTATTTCTTGGTCACTTACTTTTCTTCTTTGCATAGCATATATTCAAACTTTCACTCAATTTGCATTAGTATTTTATGGTTAAATTACAGAACTACTTCATGTATACTCTATACATAATCCTTCAGCTTATGTTGTCTTATTAATATTCTTTTTTTTTAAGATTTTATTTATTTATTTGACAAAGATCACAAATCGGCAGAGAGGCAGGCAGAGAGAGAGAGGGGGAGGCAGGCTCCCTGCTAAGCAGTGAGCCCGATGCGGGACTTGATCCCAGGACCCTGAGATCACGACCTGAGCCGAAGGCAGAGGCTTAACCCACTGAGCCACCCAGGCGCCCCGTCTTATTAATATTCTTTTTTTTTTTTTTTTTTAAAGATTTTATTTATTTATTTGACAGAGAGAAATCACAAGTAGATGGAGAGGCAAGCAGAGAGAGAGAGAGAGGGAAGCAGGCTCCCTGCCGAGCAGAGAGCCCGATGCGGGACTCGATCCCAGGACGCTGAGATCATGACCTGAGCTGAAGGCAGCGGTTCAACCCACTGAGCCACCCAGGCGCCCCTTATTAATATTCTTAATAGGAATTTTTGATTAACAGAAACGTCTAACATAATGAAGACCAGTTTAATATATTTTCTGTTCTTTATTTCACCCGTACCCCCACCTACTTCACTTCTGGCACATACCTTTGTTCTCTGTATTTAACAGACTGTTTTGGTTTTTAGATTCCACATATAAGTGAAAGCATATGGTATTTTCTTTCTCTGTCTGACTTATTCCACATAACATAATACCCTCCGGGTATACATTTTAATGCTAGAGATTTTTTTTTAAGTTGTAAGATAGTGTTGTTTGCCTCAAGCTTATCAAGATGTTCTTCAATATTTTCACTTAGAAATTTCTTGGTTCTAGCTTTGAAGTTTAATTTCAGATGCATTTTGAATTGACTTTTGTGCATGGACTTGAGTCTAAAATATATATTACAGATAGGAGCGCCTGGGTGGCTCAGTGGGTTAAAGCCTCTGCCTTCGGCTTAGGTCATGATCCCAGGGTCCTGGGATTGAGCCCCACATCGGGCTCTCTGCTCTGAGGGGAGCCTGCTTCCTCCTCTCTCTCTCTGCCTGCCTCTCTGCCTACTTGTGATCTCTGTCTGCCAAATAAATAAATAAATAATCTTTAAAAAAATAAAATATTTGTTACAGATAAATGAAAAAAGCATGTCCACAAAAAAAACTTGTGCACGAATATTCATAGAATCATTATTTAATATGGCCAGTAATCAGTACAACAATCTGTCAACCAAACGCAGAAATGAATACATAAACTATGGCATATTCATGGCGTGGAATACCACTCATCACTGAAAAGGAATGGGCTACTGACATATGAGACAACATGCAGGGGTGTGAAAAACATTATTTTGAAGGAAGGAAGCAGACACCAAAATAAATTAACACCTGATGTCATTCATGTGAATTTCAAGTGCATAGAATACGAACCTTTAGTGCTAGAAGTCAAAAAATAATTGAGGAGGTAGTTAATTGAGTGGGAAGAGCCTTGAGGAAACTTGCATTATAGATCCTATTTTGGGAACTGGTACACAAATGCATTCAATTGTTGAAATCAACAAACAGTATAAAATCTATACATTCCGTCTCAAAAAATAAATAAAATAGGAGAGGAATGACTGGTTGCCATGGTTTTCTGCAGAAAACAATCAACTTATGCTAAGATCCCACCTTTTCCCTTTAGAAACTCCAGCCTGTCTCCTCTGTTTCTGACGGGGCTTGCAGGCCTTTTGGCCATGCCCACGTCAGCACTCTCTTTCTTGGGGGATGGAGACACAGCTCTCCTGCCTGAGGAGCTCAGCAGTTGTGGAAATCGCACAGTACCAAAACCCAAATGCCAGGACCCTGCCTTAGACCTGCCCTCCTCTTGCATGTTCATTGCTCGCTGACCCCTTTAGCTTCTGAAAAAAAAACACGATGATGCATTTATTTTGTTCATGAATTTGTCACTGAAGAAACTGAAGCTCAGAGAGCTTAAAAAAGTATTTGAGGACTCAGAAATGATATATTTTTAAGCACTAAAATCCAGGGATGTGTGAGAGCCTCTGTTTGCTCCGCTCTGATGCGTCGAGAGCACAGGGGGCTTTCAGGGTCCTCACGAACAATTTGCATTCTGGAAGGAAAAAGAATCTGCTTGTTTCAGGACAGTGCAGACACTTTCAGGCCTTCACATGTGTACATGTATCAGGACTGAGGAGCTAATTAATTCATATCAATTAGAGAAAAATTTATGTTAATTTACTGTGTATTAAATATGTTTCTGTGTGTGTGTCCCAAAGTAATAGTTTGATGTGTTTAATTTCTCTTCCCTCTCACTTAATTTATATATTATTACTTCATAAATAGTGATGAATTCACTTAACATTTATCAGATACCTAATGTGTGAAAATCCCAGATATACTTACAGAAAATAATATATAAAAGTGTAAGAGAATTTGGTATTTGGCACGTATTTTATTTAAAGTACTTGCTTTCTGCCTAGCTTCATTCAAAATATATAAAACAATACTTGATTCTTTGAGCATTTACAATTCAGTTGTGAGAGGTATTTTTTGTTTTGTTTTGTTTTTTGTTTTTTTTTTTTTTACAAATTTCTTTTTAATTAGTTCATCACTTTTACACTGCTTTATCGACATTTTTAATGGTTTTAAAGTGACTACCCAAAAAAACAAACAAACAAAAAGAACCAAACAAGACTGGCAAACAAACAAACAAAAATGATTAATACATTATTTGGCAGAAATGGTAAAGGTACCCAAAGAAATTAGGACAAAAATAATAGTAGAAAAATGAAGCCTGAAATAGTCTCGTCCAGCGAGGTTTTCAGTTTCTTATAAACTTGTAACTGAATGTCAACAAATTGTGTTGGGGCCTCACTAGTGGGCTCTTCAGAGAGAGGCATAGGCCATTCTGCAGTTTTGTGATTTCCACAACTTGAAACCAAAAACCACCAGTTATTTCACCAGCAAAAGATGTTTTTTGGGGAGTAAAAGAAAACTGCAATCTGGGACAAATAAGTTGTGGCAAAATCACAGAGAAGCCCAGAGAACAGAAGGGAGGGACCTGTGTTTAGGGAGAAAAGGAGGATCTCGGAGGGTGTCCAGACGCGAGTCCTGGGAGTCAGCTGGGAATCCTCCTAGAGCGGCTTCTCCTTGCATGGGTGGAGGGGGAGGAGATAGGAAAGCAGGTTCCGGCAGGGTGGGTAGTAGAATGGTGTCTGCATGCAAGGTCGAGTCCCTCTAAAGTCAGGTTTGGCTCTTCCTGCTGGGTCTGCACTGACTACCAGTGGTAGTGAGAGTTCCTGTGACTCATGTTCATACCATTTTATTAAGGAAAACAGCTGCTTAGCAGAAAACAATTATCACCAAGACACTATCTCTTCATAAACAGAAGTCTACAATGCAATGGAAAATACTGACAATTATGTTTGGAAGAGGAATTTTTTTTGTGATTAAAATTCTTCTGGAAGTTATACAAAATAGCACCAATGCATAAGGCATGAATATTAATCCCAAAACATGTTAGCTATGACTCACATCAATTGCAAGTATTAATAGAAAGATAATTCCTTTATCCATTTCTGGAGAAAGAGATACACTACTGATCTTTTTAAAAAAAAATCATCCGAAAAATAGTGCCTTTGGTGATCACTGGACACTGTATGTCAGAATTGGTGGTGGACAGGAAGAAATGTCTCTCTTTGCAACCATGGGGTTTTAAAATTCCACCATGACAGAAGATGGCTCTAGGACAGTTACCATAAGGGTTAAGCTGAGAGAGATGTGAAGACTTCTGCTTCTGGTTATGGAAAACTATATTGTATCAGATTAATATTCCCAAGGAGAACAATTTGATGAACAGGTTACAAAATCTAAAAAGCATATATATTTGAAGCCAACACTGAGCCCCAAGCTTACAGGACTTGAAGGGGAAAGTCCTAAAAAAAAAAAAAAAAAAAAAAAAGGAAGTATGGAAAGAACCCAATATGATGCTAATTTTCCACACAGGGAATTTACTAATTCATTAGAACTGGCTATATTGAAAGTACAGTAGAATTTAGTAAAAAGCTTAAAAACTAAGATAATCCAATATTCTAACAGGCCTGAGAAGATGTATGTTGAATGACAGGATCTACCAGGAAGAGGGTCCCTAACAGACACACAGCATCCCAAAGAGCTGCATATGGGAGGGAGGGAAGAAATGAACAAGGTTTAATAAAGATTGATACCCAGTTTCAAATCAGATCAATCTCAGACTGAAATAAGATGATCTTCTCCCATTCTATTTTAGAGAAGGGAAAACAAATTCTAAATGTGGGAATATAAGACTATCCAGAACCTTAAATAATTTCTAAAATATTTCATGACATTCAGTTAAAAATTAGCATACATACTAGAGACAAAAATAAAATAATTTAAGTTGGAATTTTAAAAAGATGTCAGAAAAGTACTCAGGAGATCTATGTATTAAAATTACAAGACCCAGAAAGTAAAATAAATGTGGTATGTTACTGAGAATGGATGATTTGATGGACGCTGTCAACAGAAAATAAGCATCTGTAAAGATAGAATTATATTGAAATTCTAGGAGATAAAGTTAAATAATTGAAATTAAGAATTCAATACATAATGTAACAGAGATTAATATGATTGAGGAGAGGATGATTGAGGTAAAAAAATAGGTCAGTAGTAGATTATATAGGACTAAGATATAGAGAGGGGGAAAAGGGTGAAAATGCAGAAGATTTTTTTTTTTGAAATGGTTTAAATAAAACCTACAAAAATGGAGAGATATGTTTCCTTAATGAATTTAAAGACTTGGTATTTGAAAGACATGGTACTCTCTAATCTGCCCTATCGAGTCATGAAGTTCCATTCAAACTCTCAGCTAGGAAATCAGAAGGGCAAGCAAGTGAACACAATTTAGGAGAACAATAAAGTCATCTGTCATATACAAGCAGACATCAGATGTATATAGCCTCTAATTCAGACAACTTGTTATTGGCATTAGAATAGATAGACTCATTTAGTGGGAAAGGAAGGACAGCTCAGAAACAGATTGACCCTTATGCAGCATTTGGTATTTACAAAGGTAAAATGTATAGGCACAAGGAAAGATACTCTTCCCATGAGGGATTCTGAATCAGTTAATATTTGTACAAGGAAAGATAGAATCTGGATTCTATCTTATGTGTTAAACATTGGACACATACAATGACGGTGAATAGTAGAATGGATAAATAAATGTTAATACAGTGGAATATTATGCAGTGATAAAAAATGAACTATTACCATATGCAACAATATCAGTGAATATCACATTATTAAAAAGTCACAAAAATACAACACAAGCATGATATATATGTATATATATTTTATATGAAACATGTATATATATATACACATTCATATTATATATTGGACAAAACTAATCTATGATATTAAAATTAAGGTAAGAGTTAGCTTTCAGGAAATGATGACTAGTGACAGGATAGTGATAGAGTTATTTCTGAATGGCTGTTAATACCCTAAATATCCTGTTTCTTTGGTGGGTGGGTGGCTACTCAGGTACATTTACTTTGGAAAAAGCATCATTTTTACACTTTAGATTTTTTGTGTACCTCTCTCTTCCTCTTTCTGTGGGGCATGTATGATTAGCTACTCTGAATCCCATAGAACCAGATACAGCAGGGTTATATACAAAAGAAAAGCTTAAAAATATTCTTGTCACTAAGCATGAACGGATGTGATGTGCATTCACTGACACAGAATGAACTGTGTGAATCACATCGGAAGAAAATACTCAGGGGTGTGGGACTGTGGTAATGTAGAGAGGAAAACCTTGGAAGGAAAGAGAAATGTCAAATTAGAGAAGGAAAATTAAAAACCTGGGTGTCTTGTAAGGGTTATAGTCTTCCAAATCTTGCCATTGCCCAACTTATCCTAAAATTATGCAATCAGATAACTGAAAAATAGAGAAACACGATCTTATTCTCCAACACTCACAACAAATCAAGGCCTAACCTTTTTTTTAACACCAGTATTAAATGGTGTATATTTTATTTTATTTTACCTTATTATTTTTAAAAATTTAAATTGATTGACTTATTTGAGAGCAGGAGAGGCAGAATGAGAGAAAGAGAGAGAGAGTCCCAAGCAGACTCCATGCTGAGCATTGAGCCCAACGCAGGCCTTGATTCCATGACCCTGAGATCACGACCTGAGCCAAAAACCAAGAGTCAGACATTTAGCCTGCTGGGCCACCCAGGCTCTCTGCTGTATATTTTATTACAGCCTTAAATGCAAGCAAGTTCATATTTCCTTGAATTTTTTTTTTAGACTTCAAGAATACATTTTGAATACATCAAAAAAATATCTATGTTCAAGACTTCTCTTTTTTGGAACCTGGAGGAGATACACTGTCCTCTAGTTCCCTTGCTAAGTACAAGTAAAAACCTTTGACGTATATATAAAACAAATATTGAAAACTCTGAAAGGTGGAAAGAAGAAAACCTACTAGCTTTTGGGAATCAAGACACCAAGAAGGACACAGTAGAGTTCCCTGAGCTTGCTTCTTTACCTTGCATATCCCAGACTTGGAGTGCAAGGAGCTAGCAGCCTGGAACACAAATAGGAGGAAGAGAGGGCAGGAGGAAGAAAAGGGGAGAGGTATGGAGGGAAGAAAGATGCCTAGTTTTTCTAGCTAAAGGACCAGGATGGGGCAGCCTTACAAGGCAGAAAACATCTCTCTGAAAAAGCTCTACCCCACCTTCACTCACGCAACAAAGGCCCAAGACGGACTGGACTTCGACACTCTCCCGGCAATCCAGTGATTAAAACCCATTCAACAATGAACACAACATGGTTCCCGGAGTTAAATTTGAAACATGAAACTATAAACTTTTAGAAAAACTGGGAACATTCTCAGAATGTAGAATAAGACAAAAGTTTCTTGGACTGGACACCAACGTCATGACATTTTCTGAGATCCTCCTAGCTAGATCCTAGAGAAAGTGAGCTGAAGAAGAAGGGAGGGGAAGGAGAAGGAGAAAGAGAGAAAGAGAGAGGGTGGGGGAGGGACAGAGAAAGCAAAAAAGAATTCTAAAAGGCTAAAATCTGAAGAAAAAACTAAATATAGTCAGTTCATTGAGCATGCAAACATTCATTCATTTATTCAACCACATAGCGTTAAATTAAGGGTCCTGCCAAGTTAATGTCAAAGTTTCTTCAAAATTTGACATATGTGCTCTTATAAATTACAGGTCTTCTTAATCAAAAAAGAGTCCATTGTTTTGAGGAGCGACTCAGGCAATATTTAAGAAGATAAAGGAACAACCATTGACTTGTTCAGAGAGCTCTGGTACCCAGGCTGTAGATTGGAGTATATAAACCAGGAAGTTAGGACAAAACAATATAAATGGTTGTAGGTGGGTCAAGGGTACATTGACCAAAGTACAGTGTCAGCTCAGCTAGGAGGCTGTCCACGTGGGGGGCTGATCTGGGCCGCATGCGACAGAAAAATAAAATTGCAATAGATGAAGCATGATGGCACCAATAGATGAAGCATGATGGCACCCTCTTCTCAGCCCAAAACACAACCCAGACTCACATCAAACTTACTGAAAAAACTCAAACTCCAGGATCTCTGGGTGTCCTGGGAACTTCTCTAGAGTCTGAATATGAGTCCTTTCTAGCTAATGAGCTTCCAGAGAAGAAACACTTCAGCTTCTTCTTAAGGGTTCTGCCACATAGACTTGAGTTTGACTTTTATTTGGAAATACTGATTCCTCAAAATCTTGGTGGACTGCCAGTGTGTTTTTCTATTTTATGTGCCAATAAACCCAGCCAAAGATATTGTCAAAACATGCATTTCAGATGCAGTGATTTTTGCCTCTTAACCACAAACCTCCGTATTCAGTGCAATCTTCTCCTACTTTAAGAGCTAAAGGTCACTTGAAACAATTGACCCAGGTAGGAAACACACTATAGGAGGAATAGTTAAAGAACGGTGGTATTTTTGAAAAAGATTTGGGTTATATTCTTAACTGCCACTATGGTTGCCATTTTACAGTGACCCTTTATGATGGCTTAAAGTTTCTATAGAAAATCATTTTTTCCCCCAACTCTGCAATTCTATAAATAATAAGACTCCCAGTGAGTTTGGAATATAAACTCACACACCTACAGTGCATCGCTTAGCACAGTGATACTTTTTTCCAGTCATTCCGATGACTGTCATGGAATGACTTTGTCTTTATCCTGTATAAGTGAACATATATACCATTTAACTTGGTGTGATCCTGGCTTATACTCCTTCTCCAGACAAATTTATTAATAGTTCCGCCTTTCACTGTGAAAGAGTCTGAGTTTGGAAAATAAGTTATGTTTATCTTTCTCTTGTCAAACTTCACTGAATGGATGAACAAGGAACTATACACACCACAATTTTAGATATTTTCTATAATTTTGCTTAAGACTCCAGCCTTGGTCATTGCATGGTCTGAGCTCGGAGATTAAGCAAACAGTAGTTAAGTAAAATGGCTTGGCTCTGCTTCACAGCAGTTATAAGCTTTCCAAACCACAATGGGTAGACCCACCTGCCTGTTGCTAAAGCCTTTGCATTCAGCTAATGCCACATTTTGGATTCTCTTAGCAATAGCATTTAAATTCTTTATCAACTAGTGCTTCTGTTTGTCTGTGTTTAATTGAATACCTAAGGAACGGTGGCATAAACATGTCATACAATTCAACATGGGGAGAATAACTGATACTGTCATTCCATTCTGAGACTGCAATTTTTATTTATTTATTTATTTATTTATTTGTTTATTTTAAGGTAGACCCCATGCCCAACACGGGGCTTGAACTCATGACCCTGAGATGAAGAGTCACACGCTCTACCAACTGAGCCAGCTGGGCCCCCTGGGACTACACTTTTCAAAATGTGTCTATGAACACAAAGATTTCCCCAGGACCCCTCCAGGGGGTTTATGGAGCCTATACCATTTTCAGAATAATAATAGATTACTTGCTTGTTTTCGTTGTGCGGAGAATTGCATTAGTGATATATATATATATATATATATATATATATATATATAAAAGTGGTGGCTGAAACTGTTGGCATCTTGGTATGAATCAGATACAGTAGCAGAATCATTTATACTCATAAACATTTGTCTCTTTATTGTCATATGCTTAAAGAAAGAAGAAAAAAACCCATTTCACTTTAAAATGTTGATGAAACAATAAAAATATTCATTTTATCAAATACTGAGCTTGAAGACTTTTTCTAGATAACAAAATGAAAAATACATATAAATCATTCTGATACATATGTAAGCGCAACGGTTGCCTCCAAAAATAATTGTGTTGGAATTGCAAGGTGAACTATGCTTTTTTCCATAGGACATGATTTTCACTTGGAAACAACGACTGAGAGACAAACTGTCTGTATTCAGACTTGGCTGTGTAGCATATATTTCCTCAGGAACAAACTAAATGAATGTGTCTCTTTAAACACAATGACTGGCATCGGGACACCTGGGAGGTTCAGTTGGTTAAGCAACAACCTTTGTTTCAGGTCATGATCCTGGAGTCCCCATATCCAGTCCTGCATCAGGCTCCCCCGCTTAGTGGGGAGCCTGTTTCTTCCTCCTGCCCTCCCCCTCTTATGTCCTCTCTCTCATTCTCTCTCTTTCAAATAAGTAAAGTCTTTTTTTTTTTAAAGATTTTATTTATTTATTGACAGAGAGAAATCACAAGTAGATGGAGAGGCAGGCAGAGAGAGAGAGAGAGAGGGAAGCAGGCTCCCTGCTGAGCAGAGAGCCCGATGCGGGACTCGATCCCAGGGCCCTGAGATCATAACCTGAGCCGAAGGCAGCGGCTTAACCCACTGAGCCACCCAGGCACCCACAAATAAGTAAAGTCTTAAAAAATATAAGCAAACAAACAAATAAAAAGATTGACATCTTTGCCAATGGTAATATTTGAGTTTACAAATAAAAATCAACTTTTGGAAAAATTGTTATCTCCCACTGTGAGATTGGCGTTTCTCAAAACTTCAAGACTTTTCTTATGAGAATATTAGCCATATCAACAAATTATTTCTTCATGTTTTGTAATTAAATATGGTATTTGGGAGAGCTACAGTGGGCTGATATTTTTAAATGACTAGTGCATGATATTACAAGGTTAACAACATGGATAAAAGACACACTTAAAGTGCAAGACTGCCCAGTACGTATGAATGTATAACAGCACAGAGCTCATGACATTCATTTCATTTTATTTTTATTTATTTATTTATTTTAAAGATTTTATTTATTTATTTGTCAGAGAGAGAGGAGCAAGAGTGAGCACAGGTGGACAGAGTGGCAGGAAAAGGCAGAGGGAGAAGCAGGCTCCCTGCCAAGCAAGGAGCCCGATGTGGGACTCGATCCCAGGATACTGGGATCCTGACCTGAGCTGAAGGCAGCTGCTTAACCAACTGAGCCACCCAGACGTCCCTCATGACATTAATTTTAGATTCCATATTGCAATTCATCTCTAAGAAACTTCACACTAACCAAGTTTAGTTTAGTATCAAAGTATCCATAATGATATAAAAAGGTTATTAAAGTACAGTTTTCTTTCCCACTTCTTATCTGCGTGAGACCTGATATTCTTTACAGCACTTAAAAAGTAAAATAAAACTCGCAAAATATTGAATGCAGCAGCAGAGATTATGTGAATCAACCTGTTTGTGATTAATCTAGGTATTACAATTTCTTCCAAAAATCTAGAGTAATGCTACTGTTCTTTGTAACACTTTGGTTTTTGAAAAATATAAATGTATGAAGCACATTTTGAAAAACAGAAGCACATAAAAACATGCCATTTATGTTAATGCTTAATGTGTTAATTAGTTATTTTAAAATAAGTAGTGAATTCAAATAAATAATGGATAATGGATAAATAAATAATAAATTAGTTTTATTAAAAGTAATAAATAATTACTTCTTAATTTACATTTTCTATGCTAATTTTCAATAGATAAAACAGATTTGAACATAAAGTCTCTTGAGTATTCATTAGATGAAGCTTTAGACCAATATTTGAGGAACAGTTCTATAAGGCAAATAATTACAACTTGTAAAAATATAAACTCTTTTATTTTCCTATGAATACATAGTAATTGTGGATTGTTCAAACTAAGAAGATTCAAGCAGAAAGTAATATTATGGTATTACTATTTTTTAATCTAATATGTTAAAAGACCAAGAATGAAAAAGTTTTTGTTATTTTGTCCAAAGTTAAAGTGTTAAGGGATTCAAGCAGAGGGTCATCAGATTGGCCCATTTTTGCAGAACTGTATTCTTCTACATTAGAGAAAGTAATAATTGTGGCAAAATTTTATATCTCCTACTTCTGATGATAATACAATTGTTATAATAGATTTGCAGAAATTCAAGGTATCAAGAATTTCAAAAAATTCATACATTGACTCAATAATCTCAGTTGTAAGACTCCAGAATGATCAAATTATGATTTGGAACTACAACATTAAGTTAAACAATTCTAGAGAATTGTAATTGTAAATATATTTATCATAATATCATCTACAACAGTAATATGCTGGAAACAATGTATATATCTGAGAGTATTGACAATGGAATACTCTCTAGCCAGAAAAATAATTTTTATTAAAGTGTATGTTAATATAAGTTAATATAGTCAGATTGTGTTGTTAATATAGTTAATATAGGTTAATATAGTCAGCAAAAAAGCAGACATAGCTAAGACAACACTTACTGAGATATGTTTAGCTTGAAATACATGTACCAGGAAGCAAAATGGGACAAAATAAATTACACATTAATAACACATTTCCAAAATGTTGGAAGCTAATCAAGTAGTGAAAACCAAAGGAAAGGAGACAAAAGTATTACTTTTGAATGAAGTAGAGAACACAGCAACAAACACAGTAGCACATTTTTACAAAATTAAGAGGTGTTACTTTGAAAAGAAAAGTAAGATAAATCTCTGGTCTGGGAATATAAATTGAAAAAAAGGAGATATATCCAAGACTAAAAAATGATATTACAAACCACTATACACTAATAAATTTAGAACCAAAGGAAATATGTAACTTTATAGATATTAAATGTCAAATTTGCCCCCAAAATAAATGGAAAACCCACAAGTTAAAATGTACTCAATACTTTGAAATAATCGTCAAAGACCTCTCCCACCACAAACTGCATAAAATCATCAATAAATGTTCACAAAATGCCATGCTTACTAGTAAGAGTTAAATTGCTCAAGAAAATGGAAGGAAGAACATTGGGCCTATAATATAATGAAGTTATTTTTACTCAATTCAAAACCAAATGAGGAAAATTCATGATTATAGGCTCAGTTCACATATTAATACACAATCAGAAATAGTAAATAAATAATTAACTATTCAAATTTTACATTTTAGTAAAAGCAAGCACTGACCGCCCTCAGAGCACAGTGGCATTAAATTAGAAATAACAGAAAGATCACTGAAAAAATGACAAAATACATGTAGAGTAAATAGCACACATCTAAATAACACATATGTTGAAGAGGAAATCTCAAATGGAAATGAAACTTGCTGAAATTTGTGAAATTCAGTGAAGTCTGTGTTTAGGGGGGAATTTGAGGCATCAAAAATTTATACATCGACTATATTAGAAAAGAAAAAAAAAACTAAGGAAAAATATCTAATATTGGCTTCTAAGATTCCATCTTAGGACACTAGAAAAAGAGCAAATTTTAGTTAAAAGTAAACAAAATGAAAGAAATATGAAACCAATGTAGTTTAAAACAGGAAATCAATGGAGAAAGTCAATGGAAACAAAAGCTGATTCTTTGAAAAGATCAATAAAATCCATAAGACGCTAGTTAGACTAAGAATAAAAAGATAATGAATTACTAATATCAGAAACGAAGCAGGACACATCACTACAGATCCCATGGAAATGAAATGGATAATAAGGGGATACCACAAACAGCTCTGTGCCCACAAAAGTGAAAACCTGTAAGAAAAGGGTCAGTTACTTGAACGACACAGTCTGTCCAAATTCACATAAGAAAGAACAGACTAACTGAATAGGCCTTTATCTATTAAAGAAATTAAACCAATAAATAATTTTCCAAAACAGAAAGCAACAGATCCAAATTTGTTCCCTAGTGAATTCTAATAAACATTTAATGAAGTTATACCAATTCTCTGTAATCCCTTTCAGAGTATAGAAATGTTTCCAAACTCATTCACTGAGGCCAGCATTACCCTAATTCCACAATGAGGAATAGATGTTATAAGAGAAGCAAAGATCTGTGTCTTTCATGAGCATAGATGTAAGAATCCTCAATAATACATTAACAAATTGAATTTGACAACGTGTGAGGAGAATTATACACCATAACCAAGTGGGATTTATCCCAGGCATGCAAAGATGGTTCAACATTCAAAAGCCAACAGGCTCAAATACATCAACAGGCTAAAATTAAAAATTGCAAGTTCATATCAGTAGATGCAGAAAAAGAATTTGACAAAATCTAGCACTGATTCATGATAAAAATTCTCACTCTTCTAGGAATAGAAAGGGAAGTGCCTATTCTTTTTTTTTTTTTTAATTTTATTTATTTATTTGACAGAGAGAGATCACAAGTAGGCAGAGAGGCAGGCAGAGAGAAAGAGAGGAGGAAGCAGGCTCCCTGCTGAGCAGAGAGCCCGATGCGGGACTCGATCCCAGGACCCTGAGATCATGACCTGAGCCAAAGGCAGTGGCTTAACCCACTGAGCCACCCAGGCGCCCCAGAAAGTGCCTATTCTTGATAAAGACTGTCTAAAAAACAAACAAGAAAACCCCCTAACCTACTGTCTATAAAAAATCAAAAACAAAAATACAAAACAAAACAAAACAAAACACCCTACACCCAACATCAGACTTAATGGTGAGAAAGTTTAAGTTTCCTCACTAAAATCAGGAACAAGGCGAGGACCTCCTCTACCCCCTCCATCCACTCAAGGTGAATTTTGCCTTGTGTCTCACCTGTTTCTGATTCAGATGACAATTAGTTAAGACTTTGGGCTTTAGACTTTAGAATTGATGCTGGAATGCGTGAAAAATTCGGAGGCTGTCAGGATGGACTGAATGCACTTTGAAGGTGAGAAAGGTATGAACTGTGGAAGACTAGAGGCAGAATATTATGGATTGTATATGTCTGTTGCCTCAAAACGCATATGTGAAGTCCTACCCCCAGGGTGATAGTACTTGGAGACGGAGCCTTTGAAAGTGATTAGGGTTTGGTGAAGTCCTGAGGACGGGGACCTCAGGATGGACTTGCAGAAAGAGACACGGACGAGCTTCCTGTGATCTCCCTGCACACACACAAGATCTCATGTGAGCGCACAGCTAGATGAAGCCACCTATAACCCAGGAGAAGAGGCCTCAGAATGAAATCTGCTTTCCCTCAATGTTGGTCTCAGATGTCCAGCTGCCAGAGCCATGAGGGAAAAAAAAAAAATAATAATCTATTGTTAAAGCCACCTCATCTTCGGTATTTTGTTATAGCAGCCAAGCTGATTAATGCACGCAATGATCATGAAAGACATGCGTGAACCTGAGTCTTGTTTCCTTCTCCAAAACAGGAGTGAGGACCAAGCAAACGTCGCCTCATTGTTGTGTGGATAGTTAAGGACTTAGGGCATAAGCTATGGAATGAGATTCCCCAGAATTAAGTTTCTATTTCATAATTTCATAACTATAAATACTAAGACAAGTTAGGCAAACTACTTCTCTCATTTGTTCCCTCATCAGAAAACTGGGCAGGATAATAAAACCTGTCCCATAGGGTTGCGGTGGGAATTACAGGAATTAGTAGTTATTGTGATGTTTTGCTGCATAGTATGTGCTGGGTAAGAGTTATCTAAGAAGGAATAGTGTCCTTTCAAACAATATGTGTTTTCTCTACATCGCTGTATCTTTCCATGTTCAACTTTTGTGATTTATACCTCTGACTTTGACTTTTGTGATTTATACCTCTGACTTTGACTCACTTTATTTCACCCCCAGCCTGCAGGGTCCTCAAACCCAGTCCCTGTTCTCGAGTCCTGGAGCACCTGTAGGTCCCCGCAGGAGGTGTCTGGCAGCAGCTGGGTACAATTAGGACGCAAGAAAGAAAAGTGAAAAATATTAAAAAAAACAAAAAAAGGAAAAAATGGAGCTGTCTCTAATTTTAGTTTGCCTCCTAATTAACAAAGTAATTAAAAACACATGGACAAAGTGGATGGCTCTATGCAGTGCTGGCATTGTGAACGGCATCTTCCTGTGGGAAGGAGGAGGGATGACTGATGGGCTCTTCTTTCTCTTTTGTTTTGAAAGCTCAGAGTTCCTTTGGGCTTTGGCAAAGGCATTGTTTTTTTCCCCACAGCAAATACACAAATCTCCATGTCTGGTCCAAGAATTTTAGCCACAGCAGCAATGCTTCCTGCTAGCTGAATAATTTGCAACCCACAAAGACATTAAAATATATAAACTCAGCTCCCACGACAGCCCAGTAAGATTGGCAGGGTATATCTTCCCCATTTTACAGATGAGGAAATCACATTATGTTCCAAATGCACCATGACTTATTTGAAAGAGCTCATATTTTATTTATGTGATATGAATCCCCAGACATAGGACATATCTGGGGGGCACATGAATGAATTGGTGGGCGTGAGCAGGAAATACACGGAAGTTTCAGGGCTGGCTCAGGTCCAATCTGCTTGTCCAGGGGCAGGCTGTACAGTCAGCTCTACCACTCAACCAGCTTTGCTACCTTCAGCACTTCCCAGCTCTGTGGTTATTGAGACCTTTGTGGAGATTTAATATGAAATGAATACAAAGTGTCTGGAACATAGTAAGTGCTCATTAAGGCCAGCAGCTGCTTACTCTAACTGCTTTCAGCACTCATGGTTTTTAACCAGCCACTGTAGGCGTTTGCTTGCTGTGGAGCATGACTGAATGTGACAATTTAATGTGAAAATGTCTTGTCAGTAAAGAGAGGAATTTTGATTTATTAACTCATTGTGGCCCAACACAATGGTAGAATATGCATATCGTCTATAATATATAAATGACCTCATCTAAATTCAAGTTAAATATTTTGGATATTGGCCTCATTTGGCATTTTACATATGAAGCACCTATTAAGAGCTGGCAAGTACAATAATTCTTTCCACATATATGCTGTCATTAAAATTATGCCAGTCTGGAAAGTAGTCATCGCTGTCTCTAACTTGACAAGTATGGATATCAGGGCTCAGAGAGGATGGATGTCTTTCCCCAAAGCAAATACTCAGGAGATGGGGTTGACATTTAATCAAAAGCATCTTTGCAATGTCCATAATCCCACCCTATTGGGGAGGGTATGTGCTTTGGTGAGTGCTGTGAAGTGTGTAAACCTGGTGATTCACAGACCTGTACCCCTGGGGATAAAAATATATGTTTATAAAAAATAAAAAATTAATTTAAAAAAAACTGAAAAAAAAAAAAAAGCATCTTTGCAGGATGCCTGGGTGGCTCAGTCATTGGGTGTCTGCCTTCGGCTGGGGTCATGATCCTGGGGTCCTGGGATCGAGCACCGCATCGGGCTCTCTGCTCAACAGGAAGCCTGCCTCTCCCTCTACCGCTCCCCCTGCTTGTGTTCCCTCTCTCACTGTTTCCTCTCTGTCAAATAAATAATTTTTTTTTAAGATTTTATTTATTTTATTTGACAGAGAGAGATCACAAGTAGGCAGAGAGGCAGGCAGAGACAGAGGGGGAAGCAGGCTCCCTGCTGAGCAGAGAGCCCGATGCGGGGCTCGATCCCAGGACCCTGAGATCATGACCTGAGCCGAAGGCAGCGGCTTAATCCACTGAGCCACCCAGGCGCCCCCAAATAAATAAAATTTTTAAAAAATTATCTTCTCCAGCCAATGTGCACATGTACACAGACACGTAATACAAATGTGCGTACATCTACTATGCAGCAATGCTGATTTTTAGCTCTATGTCAGCTTTTATTATTTCAGCTGTCACAAAATAACCTTAGATATTTTATTCATTTTGGTCACTGGGATTCATGCACCCTTTCTCCTAAGAAGGATGTATTCCTGGAATGAGTATATAAGAATGTTTCAATATGTTTACAGTCTGGACAGGACAGGTGGTGGCTTAGCCAGGGCAGTTAACAAACTAGCCTCAGGGATGGCCACCTGTATCTCTCTGTACCCAGATTCTACGGAACTTTCTTCCCATGTTCCGCTGCATTCTTGTCTATGTAACATGATTGTATTAATGTCGGGTCAGGCCGAGAAGAGGGCACTGCAGTTGAGGAGTTTATGGAGCTAGAAGGTCACACACGAACCCCAGAAACTGGACAGGGACAAGGATATACAATTCAGGTAAAGGAGTGGAAGAGCGATGCTGATCGAAACAGGTGCTGGAGGGCTCTGCTTAACTCCAGGGATGACGAACACTATGGGCGTGACTTCAGTTCTGCCACTTTCTGGCTGCGTATTCTTAGGCAGGGTATGTAACTCTTTGAGCCACACTTTTCTTATCCAAGAAGGGGTAGGTACAATCATGTGCATAATACAGTGTTGTGTTGAGAATTATATATGCCCGATGCACAAAATAAAGGCTCAATAAATGTTATGTTTTCAATGCTTTTGCATTGAAAAATGGGGAATGACCCGTGTGACCCGTGTGAATTCACAAAGCTAGAAAATGATAGAGATTTCATCACCTGAGCGTCTAGAACCTGCCTTCAGAATACCACTTTCATCATTGCCACTTGTACGAGTGTAGACTTAATTTTCACATTTTCTTGGTCTCGATATCAACAGCTATAGTCCTTCCCTCCTTTATTTCTTCTGCATGCACTTAGCACCACCCAATATACTGCATACGCTAGTTATTATTGTTTTAATTTTCTTTTTCCCTAAAATAATATTAGGTCTCATGAGGACAAGAATTTTCATCGCTTTTTAAATTGTTTTTCTCTTAGTGGCTGGAAAAATGTTAGGCAAGTAGATGTCCAATAAATATTTGTTGATTGAATAGTAGATGTATAATTTATTTATGTTAAAAGAGAAAAATGAGTTATTCTTACTGCTTAGGGTAGCCAAGGTGAAATTTTATAGAAGAAATGTAGGTTAAGGAGCAAAAAGGCATTTCTGTCAAAAGACTAGAGTAGGTACAAAGTATAAGCCTGGTTTTGGGCATGGACAAAATGTAGTTTCCATTGGAGAAACTGGAAAGAATGAACATCACTGAACAAAGTCCCATTCTCTAAAGTTTGACTTCCAGAGTGTGTGTTTTTTGCAAGTAATCATAACTGATCACCTGATAAATCTGAAACTGAAAAATTCCCAAAGCCCCTGTCTCCAAAGTTGAATGTATAATGTGTTGTTGTTGTTGTTGTTGTTGTCTTTTCCTATTAGGTAAGGCTAAATGATTGAATATCAATTTATAATGTTTTATGAAACAGGGGATGGTGCAGCATTTCTAGGTCCAATATTCAGTGAGAAAAGGCATGTACTTGGGCGAGGAGCTGGAGCAGAGCTGGCTCCTCACCATGCCAGCTTTCCATCTGCACCTGGTGCCCTTTCTTCCCCTGCAGGAGCCTTGATCTGCTTATTAGACATGCAACAAAGAGCCAGCCTGTGGAGCACACATTCATATTCATAACTCAAGTCTGCTGGAATTTTTTTACATTTTTTTTTCCTTTCTGGGAACTCATGGTAACAAGGACCAAATATCCAAGCAGCACAAATGGGACTGATGTGTGGGTCCTTGATTCAACCTTTTCTATGCTGCCTCCACACTGCTGACTGTCTGGTGGTCTTTTCAGCAAGGTTGTAGAACAATGTTACTTTCCTACTTAAAAAAAAAAACAAAAACCCTTTCAAAGCCCACTTCCTCTCTTCAATAAGGTATATGATTTTTCAATCTTATTATGGGAAGATATGAATTCTCTAACTCTCCAGATTCAGGTCTTTATTTTTCTTGTATTCTAGTAAGTAAAGTTTTAATAGATTTATTGTGGTATAATTTACATAAACAAACTGCACACATATATAAGATACGCATTCAGATAAGTGTTCAGCTGTACACATGCTCCTGAAAGTATTAGAACAAACAAAATGAAAGTTGAATCAAGCCCCTTTGTTATCACTTCCCCTTCTGTCCTCATGAAATTACTGAGCAGTTTTCTTTTACTGACATTTAGTGTATATTTTCTAGAGAGTTCTAAGTCTTTACTATTTTTTTCTTTTCTCTGGTTCTTCCTTCCACTTTTTTAGTTGATAAATGGAACTGGGAAACATAGATGATTAAAAATTTTAGTGGATGTGCATCAATGTCACTTTAGTCAGAAGTGACAAAACCAGCAAAATCATCTAAAAAGTGGTAGTCATGTGAACTAGTCACTAATAAACCCTGATATTTATTATTACTTACTAATTTTATGTTTATTATCTCATTAAACTCTCATACCCACTGGTGAGATTGTTGATATTATTATTATTTTTTAGAAATAACAAATAAGGTCATCTATGAGTAGACTAATTTAGTACTCAAAAAAAAAAATATTCTTTGAGACTCTATTTTATTCCAAGAGCTAAGTTACATATTTTTAACTTGTTCTTTTTCACTAAATACCCATGGAGAATTAATGAAATTATCTTAGGCTTATCATTTATTCTGTAAGTGAGAACTTCTAGATTCTCATAATTTAGTCAAATCAATTATAGTTAACCGTTTCCTATCTTAGGATTCTTTCAAGTCTAGAGATTTAGGACACAATAAGGATTGGAGAATTTGAAAGATGCCGCCATTACAAGAGTAGAGTTGGCACCCAAATGGTTGGGTGGCCCTATACGAGCAGCAAGTCCCTGGACGGGCTCATAGACAGAGGGAGTTTAGAGCCACAGAGACCACGTGCAGCCCAGGGGGTAACTGATAACTGGTGCAAATTCAGTTCAAGGACCAAGAAAGCGTGAGAGGTGATACCAGCCCTGGGAGATCGCTCAGACCTGTAGAAACGGGTCTGCATTAGAACCTGGGAAAGTAGGAAGAGATTACTGATGCTATTGTTGGCAACTCCCTGATAACTTCCCATGAGGCTTCAGCAGTGGGGTGTCTTGTCTACATATCTTCTTTGCTGGGGTCTGTCCTGGAGCTTTTCTTACGGCTCACTCCCTTCTAATTTTAAATCAGACATCCTCTTTCGCTCCATCCCTGCTGCTGACCTCGTTTCAAAATAATTCCAAGATCCTGTCTGGTCCAATGACCAGTCCCAGAGCCCACTGTCTTTGAATACCCCCTGCTGGAACTCGTGAACCCACATTTCAGGTCTATGTGCCTGTGGAACTGCTGCTGCTGGTCCCACAACACTCCTGCTGAACAGACTCCCGTTGCTCACAGAATCCCAGAAACTCACATGTCCAACCATTTGCATGTGAGTGCTGTGAGTGCTCTTGAAACCACGACCAGTGAGGCTGGGGCGGATGCCACAGTTACTGCAACAGCCCAGAGTTGCCTTATGTTGTTGTTGTGACTGATGCCAGAGGCACAACCAGAAGCTGGCGGGGGAGAATATCACCCTCTCTGCCTTCTCTCCTCCTGCCAGTTCCTCCCATGGGCAGAAACAGGGAAGCATGTTTAAAACATTCTAGCTCTTTGGAACTCAGAAAACAGAGAAAGATACAAACAGAGCGAATGATCACAGACTAATCATCACGATCGTTAAATTTCTTGCACCATTGGTAACTTCTGGTATTGTTACTATTTAAAAAAATAATAATACCAAGATCCTCAGTCCCCTATCCTAGCCATTCAGAAAAAGTACAGGATGCTGCATTCAATTTCATTTTCAGATAAACAATGAATAGTGTTTTAGAGTAAGTAGTTTCCATAAAATATGTCCCATGAAATATAGCATTACACATACATACATACACACATACATACAGGATCAAAATGTTGCATGAAACATTTATGCTAACAAGTGTTGATTATTTGTCTGAAATTCAGGTTTAACTTGTTGTCCTATATTGTAATTACTAGCCCTAGCAATCCTACCCCCAAGAGACACTACTGCATGAGGTAGTGTCTCCCTCATTCATTCACTGCAACTTTTATTATCAAACTTTCTATGACTTGCAACTCTCTCTCTTCCTTCTGTCTTTCAACAGGGATACTTGGTGGCAGAGACCGTATTCTTACCATTATTAATTAAATACCCATGCATGCAGGGATCCTGATCAACCCTGGAGACATAAAATTGTACATGTCGTGGGTGCTAAAGCACTACTCAGACACAATCCCTCTGTTCCAGAATTGAGATGTTCATCCCCCCACCCGCCGGGAACATGGGAGGACACTGAATTTCAGCTGGACCCCTCCTGAAAAACTTCCGTGAAGCCATAGAGACCCACCTTGCCTAGATCATGGCCCCTTGTGGGGCTAAGGGTTTGCCCACTCTGAATGGCTGGGAAATGCAGGGGTACAAAGCCTGGTTTTTTTTTTGTTTTGTTTTGTTTTTTACCCAAAAGTAAGGTAAGTCTTCTCTAAACATGGGATCATGCTTTCTGGAACATTTCAGATAAGGATGTCAGAGTCAACTTTCCCAGGGGTTCAATATGCAAAAGTACTTAGGGAGCCTGAGCAGTCCATCTTGGTGGCGAAACAACACTAACAGCACCTGCAACAACGACAACATTCTGCAATTTAAAATCTAGTTTTCTCTTATTTCTGACTGCTCCTCAGCTTCCAGATGAAGAGCAGCACGTGATCATTGAATGAGTGAAAAAATGATCAAGCGACTAGGTGAGTTATGTCTGTACTTCTCCAATCTCTCTCCTTTTAGCTTCATATACAATTACCTGTGAGGTATCCTGCAACTTATTTTTTGATACCTACTTTGACAATTACTGAATTTTAATTGAAGTGTCTGGCCATTTACATTTGAAATGGGTGTCTACATGTCTACTATTTGACCATTGGCTTTCTCTATGTTCCCTCGGATTTTGATTCCTTAGTGTCTGTTCTTCTTTTTTCTGTTGGATGCTTATTAATATTCTATTTTAATCTATATCTTGATTATTTTTACTATATTTTTTTGTGGAAGTTTCAGTGGGATTTCTAGGGTTGACATCATATATTTAATTTTTTACAGTCTGCTTGTAGTTAATATGGTACTACCTCAAATAGAATAGAACATTTATTACCATATGGATCCCTTTATCATCTTCTGTTATGTTATAGTTATCATATTTATTCCAGCTACATTCTTTAAAAACCCTATCAGAAAAGGTCATAATTTTATTTTCTTTCTAGCGCCGAAGTTTCGATGTTTGATACTGTCTCATAGGACTATGATACTCTGCTCATTTTTTTCTTTTAATCCTTCCCCTCACTTTTTTCCTGATCAGACAGTCTCAACTGATCTATTTTCAATGAGTAATTAGAAATATTTTGAAACTATTTTCTAAGACAAAGTTCAATGGTGGTATGATTAGATGAAAATCATGTGCACAGTTTGGGATATATATATATATGTATGTAATTGGTGATGACTATGAGACCTCTAAATTTAGACATAGTCTTAAGTATGGTGGAGAGTTTAGGCTGGAGATCTAGCTGTGGGCATGGGCATATATGATTACATTATAAGCCATGGTAGGATAATTAAAAAAAATTTTTTTTTAAAGTTTTCCTTTTTTTTTTTTTTTTTTTTTAAAATTGAAGTAGGCTATACACCAAGCATGGAGCCCAATCTTGGGCTTGAACTCACAACCCTGAGATCAAGAATCTGATGCTTAACTGACTGAGCCAACCAGGTACCCCCACCCCCTTGTTATGGAAGGATGAAATTGTAAGAAGAGAACATGAAGTATAATGAAAATGACCCTGGGCCTATTTATCAGGGAAGTCCAATATTCAAGTTAAAGTTAAAACCAGAGCTGCAGGAGAAACATCAGTAGAAATCAGTGGCATAGGAGAAAAGAAAGTAGATTGTCCCAAAAATGAGGGAAGGATTCACATTTGACACACCAGTTGCCCTTTAGACTAGATAATCTCCCACCATTCTGGCTTTCTGGCTCAAGTGAAAGTCCCCAATATCCTCACAATTGCTATTATCTACTACTCGGGTCCCCTGAATGAGCATCTCCTTTCAATTTAAGCCAGTTTCCAGCATCCTCCTCCTCAATATAGACCTCTTGAATTATGCCTTTTTTCCAGCTCATACAGAACTCGGAAATGCGATTCAGTTTAAAATGATGCTTTTATAACAATGGACTATCAGAGAATACAGTTTGCTTGGAGGGCAAAATGACGGACAATCCGTGACATGCTGCTGGCATCAGCTTGTACTGACTCTGAAGAGTCGGACGCGCCAATCTTTCCGACTCTTGAGTCATGTCATGTCGGTGGTTTAAAGTCAGTCATAGAGGTAGCATCTTCCCCTATAGAAATCAGAAAATGCAACAAATTATAGAGTTTTTTTTTTTAATAGAAAAAGCTATGGCTGAGTTGTGTCCTCCTAAAATTTATTGGTTGAAGTCTTGACCCAGAATGTCACTGTATTTGGAGATAAGATTTAAAGAGGTAAAAAAGTTAAAATGAGATCACTAGGATGGGCCTGATCCAATATGGCTAGTGTCCTTGTAAGATGAGGTGATTAAAGCACAGAAACATGCAAAGGAGAGATCATGTGAAGACATAGCATTGGGAGAGCTTTCTACAGGCTAAGGAGTGAGCTCTCTGAAGAAACTGACCCTCCTGACATCCTGAGCTCAGAATTCTAGCCTCCAAAATTGTGAAACAGTAAGTTTTTGTTGCTTAATCTGTTGCCCTCAGTTCTGTCCCAGTCTGTGGTGCTTTTTTCTACGGCAGCACCAGCTAACAAACACAGAGAGCGAGTTGTTAAAGATTTTATTTATTTATTTATCTGACAGAGAGACAGATCACAAGCAGGCAGAGAGAGAAGGGGAAACAGGCTCCCTGCTGAGCAGAGAGCCTGATGTGGGGCTGGATCCCAAGACCCTGAGACCATGACCTGAGCTGAAGGCAGAGGTTTAACTCACGGAGCCACCCAGGCACCCCGAGAGCAAGCTGTTAAAGAGACATCAGCATATCATGCTAAAAACCCTTCAAAAGTATTAAAACAGCTCTAATAATAAAAATCAGAACCTAAAACTTGAAAGCCAATAATATTTAGCCTATATCAACAGAGACTTTGTTATACGCCAGCTGCTGTCTTTGAGCTGTACTATCCCATTAATGACAGTCCTGCTCACCCCAGGACAGCGGTGGTGGCGGGACCAGAGGAGGGATGAAGGCGAGAGTGTCGGGAAGGATCACAGCCCAGCACAAAAGGCAGCACACTGGGGTCTCACCCTTTCATTTTCAGTCCCTTGCTGCAGCCTGAGCATGTTCACTACAATCGAGTCCTCATTTTCCTTCTTGACAAAGGGACAGAGTGATTCCATGAGGCTGAGACCTCCTGTACCTGAGTCCATTCAGCTTTGTCATTCCTGATGTTCCCATGATTTTAAACAAGGGCAAGCTCCGTACCAATACAGGCAAAAGGCATAGACACTGCTCTTACCGGGCTGACAGATAATGAACCAATACACAAAAATCTTTATGACCACATGTTGGGAAATGATACGAAACAGACACATTATCCACTAAACCAGCCTTCCTCCTCCTTCATTAATGAAAGCTTGTGCCAATAGTACCAATCACAAAAAGGACAAGGTAGTTTCTTCTGTTCCCTTGAGAGAGATTACGGTCACCTCCTGCCTCGTTTCGTAGACCCCATTTCGGCACACCCTTCTAGTGAAGAAGAGAAACTAGTTCTTGGCTGCTCACCTGGACTGCAAGAATACAGAGTATCTTTGCTTCATTACAATCATGACCCCAGCCTCTAGGATCACAACAGTTCTGCCAGAAACAAATCTGTTTCTTTTTCAACTATACATCATTTTGCTGAATGATGCCTGCCTCAATGCACAATCTTCTTTTATGTTAATCTAAAGCAATTGTTTGGTTGGATACATTTTACAGATATATATATCTGTATATATACACACATATATCTGTATATATATACACACACCCCTCTGTATGTATATATCTGTATATATTAATAAATATTAATATATTATATATAATTATATAAATTATATATTTTATAATTATATATAATATATTATATAGAGACTTTATTATATTATATTAAGTAATTATTTATTTACATTTATTTATGTAATTTTATGTTTATATTTATATATTTTATAATTTATATTTATTTAAGTACTTATTTGTATATAATTAAACACATTGTTTTAGCATATAATATATAGAAATATATTATATGTAATTTTAATGATTTAAATAATATTTTATAATACTTTTTATAATTTTATAGTAATTTAATAAATATTTTTAGATATTAACTTTTATAATATTCTTAATAACAAGAATATATAAATTATTTTCTTTTTTCCTTTTCTTCAGATTTTGTATTGGTTGAATTTGGCTCTGAAATTAGATTCCTCCTGCTAGGCCCCCAGGACTTCATCCAGTCAGTTTTTAGTCAGCTGAGACTGAAATTCAATGCCAGTTTTATGAGGAATGTCATCCCCAACAGAACCTCAGAATTCTGAGGGCATTTGTTGATTTGTATAAATTCTTGTTCAGTAGTGAAAAATAGTCACAATTTTTTTTTTAATATTCTTCTGTATTTTTATTTATTTATTTATTTATTTATTTTCGGTGTTACTCTATTTTTATTTTTGTTTCTCTTTCACAAACACATTTTTAGTGGAATAATGTATAACCACTCTACCATCTTTCTATGCCTCTGTCTATCCTTCATTTCCTACCTGTGCCAAGAGTACTCCTGTCTTCACTGTTAACGCGCCACCATCACCCTTGTCAATAAATAAAACCCTATTAGAAGTGTTAAGGCACCTGGGTGGCTCAGTAGGTTAAAGCCTTTGCCTTTGCCTCAGGTAATGGTCTCAGGGTCCTGGGATCAAACCCCACGTCAGGCTCTCTGCTCAGCAAGGAGCCTGCATCACCCCTCCCCACCAGCTCTGCCTGCTTCTCTGCCTACTTGTGATCTCTCTCTCTGTGTCAAACAAATAAATAAAATCTTAAAAAAAAAAGTGTTAGGTAAAAGTGACCCCACACCTATGCCATTTATGCATGAAGAGGTGTGCTTGCCCTCTGAAACAACGGTGAAGGCATTCTTTATCTATACTGCCTGGAGGAGGCAAGTGAGACTTTGAAGGTAAACACCAGGCTTGTTATTAGGTTCATAGCAAAATACAGACAATTCCTATTTTAAGAAGAATACCAAGAAAATCATGATGTAAAGTCAAGAAAATACCACTGGTGTGGTGAAAAACTGGGTTCAAATCCTAATTCTGCCATTTACTGATACTGTACCTCCTATATTATATTACACTATTCTGAAGGAAATTTTCTTCCCAGTAATACAGTAAGTGTCATATCTCTAAATAGTGGAAAAATGGGATCCAAAAGGTAACGTGATACAATTCTTCAGGGTGGGACCTCATCCCAAAGGTAGCAACCTAAGGGTGACTTTAGTTCATGCTTGGTACTGCAGATGTTGCAACACGAGGAGCTACTTTTCACTTCTCTGTTCACGCAGAGTGCTTCCTGTCTTTGCCCGAGGTCCAATTCAGTCCTGTAAGTCCTCTCTCCCTAGCAACCGCCTCTTCATTTTCCTGGAAAATTTCCTTGGCAGTTAAAAGTTTCTTTCCCATGTCTATTGGGAATATGGCAGCATGCTGAGACTCACTTGTACAGCACTGGAGGCAAAAATGTTGAGGGGACTAAATTCTGGTTCTTTTTCTCTGTAATATCATATGCATTGCGGCAGATTACATTTTTGGCAATACAACACTCTTATTATAACTTAGCTGTGTGGTAAGTCTTCAAACTCGATAGCCTCCCCTAATTTTTCCCTTCCTTTTCAAACGATTTTATTAATCTTGTTCTTTGCATTTCTAGATAAATTTTGAAATTGGCATCCTAAATTTTACAGACACCTTGATAGTCTTGATAGCCTTGATTAGTATTGCACTGAATCCATATACAAAAGTGAAGAGAACTGACTTTTTAACGATTTTGAAACTTCTAGTCAAAAGACATGATATATTTTCCATGTGTTTGGAAAGTATTTACTTTCAGCAATGTTAGGTAGCTTTTGGCTTGATTTCTTATGTATGTAGATCAATGGAATAGAATAGAAATTTCAGAAACAGGTCAACATATGCATGGTCCATTGATTTTTGACAAAAATGCCGTGTTAATTTAATAGAGGAAACAATATTTTGTTGTTGTTTTTTTTTTTTTCAAATAAATGTTTCATCAGCAATGGTATATCCACAAGAGAAAAAGTTTTCAACTCCTTAACTCATGATATATTGGAAAAAAATTGGCTTAAGTGTGTCATATCCCTAAAGATAACATATTCCTGAAGATAATATCCCTAAAGATAATATAACTGTAAAAGCTTTAGGTGCAAACAGGAGGAAATCTGCAGTATTGTGTCAGACAATACCTTCTTGCATAGAACAACAAAAACATAAGCCTTATAGAAGTGGTTGAGTTGGATTTCATCACAAGTGAAAACTTCAACCATTCTTCAGCCATCTTAAGGAGATGAAAGACAATCTTCAGAATGCAAGAGGGTAATTCAGTCTCCATACCTAACAAAGGATTTGTATCCAAAAATGAGAACCCTTTCAACCCAGTAAGAAGACAAATCATCCAGTTAAAAAATGGACACTTTACTAAAGCATGTCCTAATGGCCAGCAGTCATTGCTTATTTATGAAAAGGAACACATAGCATTACTCATCATCAGGGAAATGCACATTGAAACCACAATGAAAAACTACTACAAATCTTTCAGAATGATTAATCTTTTTGAAATTTTAAGGTTATGCTGAAGATTTAGAACATCTGCAACTTGCACACACTGCTTTGCACTGAGTAGAGAAACACAACTGCTCTGCAAAACTGGCAGTTTTCTATGAAGTACAGTACACACTGAGCATAGGCCCCTGGGATCCCACTGCCCTGTGTTACTGAATACCTTCTTAGATCCGTGCTAAGTATCCTTCCCATTTCCTTGACTCCTTTAGAACATCCGACAACACAACGTTAATGTCAGAAAGACCGTTTTTACTTGCTTTCTTCGCTCCTTTTTTGCTGCATGTCCTAAAAACAGAAAACAGCTGTTAATGGACAAATTAACATTAGCAATTAAAAAAAAAAAAGCCAGTGAAAATGCAAATATTTTAGCAAGCTTGAGAAAAAGAATTAAAACTGGCCTTATGCCACCAAAAGTGCTATACATTTCTCAATCTCTTGGTTTCCTTTGGAACAAGATGTTAAGCGTTTGTCTTATTTTGAGTTTTTCTTTTCTGAGAGAAACTCATGCTTTCTTCTGAAGTGACTCCTCCTCCACTCAACCTTCTTCCCTTCCTTCGCTTGGCGCTCTTGCTTAACCAGCTTTCATGGGTAATGGGCATGTTTATGGCCTTGATGTTGATGACAGTCTTGGGGTATATACTTACACCAAACTCATTAAGGCATATACATTAGATATGTCTATCATAACTCAGTAGGGTGGTCTAATAAATAAATAAAATCATTATATTCTGGAAATACTTATTAAAATATTTAAAGATAAAATATCTCCAATTTGCTTCAGAGTGATTTGAGATGGGAAATGGGTGGAGGCTAATTTAAAGCATGGTCGGTCACCAGTTGATAATTATTGAATCTGGGTGATGTAATTGGTAATATTCTCTACTTTGTGTATGCTTAAAATTTTCTATAGTTGCTGAGTTTTCAGAAAGAATCTTTTTTTTTTTTTTAAAGATTTTATTTATTTATTTGACAGAGAGATTACAAGGAGGCAGAGAGGCAGGCAGAGAGGGAGAGGGAGGAAGCAGGCTCCCTGCTGAGCAGAGAGCCCAATGTGGGGCTCAATCCCAGGACCCTGAGACCATGACCTGAGCTGAAGGCAGAGGCTTTAACCCACTGAGCCACCCAGGCGCCCCTCAGAAAGAATCTTTTCTAACAAGTAGGCTTTAGTAAAAAAAAAAAAAAAAAAAAATGGAGAAGAAGCTTGAGAAGTGGCCCCAAAGGATGTGACCAAGGAGAGGAAGAGAGAAGACTGAGGGCCTCTATGAAGATATGGACTTGCAGGACCAGAATTTGGCAGGAAGTTCAAAGCTTCCTTTTTTCTCACTTGATGAGAACTTTAAGAGCAGGAGATATGGGGAGAAAAAACAAAGAGAAAAGAAATGTGGCTAATTAAGAAGTGATGGGAACCTTGTAAAAATAGCTGTGTCAGAAATTGCATTAAGCAACATGTCCTTGAAAAATGAGAATGTATTCAGATGAGGACAGCCAGATGACAAGCCCTCAGTAGAGCAATTAAGGGAACGGGTTAATGAAGTTACAGAGTCATTTAAAATGAGTTGGGAAGTATGTGGTGTAGCTAGGCACTACCCAAAAAAGAAAATGAGAGCAAGTGTGAATATTCTATACACATGTGTGGCTGTATATGTGTGTGCACATGCATACGTGCACACATGTGTGGACATACACGCACACACATACGCCTGCACACACAGCTCCTACTCTGGTTCTCTACAAGATAGTGGATCCCCAGGCATCATATGCATACCTTGTGTAGTCTTTAGGTTGATGGTATCCGTTGATGATTAAGTTCAGAAACAGTAGCGGCCATTGTTCCTTTATCATACACATTGTCCTATATTTTTGCTTTTTTTGTCACAATTAGAAATCAATATATTAACTATCATGTGAAAAATTTTGAATCTTTTAAAAACAAATTTTGCTAGGTTTAAACGAGGTTTTAAATTCACCTTTTTATTTTTTTAAAGCAGAATATACTGACCTCGATATTGAATTTCCTTTCTTTGCATTGAAAAAGTGGCACGTTTTACCTGAATCCCAGGATCTATTTAATAAGTCACTTACTAGAGTGAGGCAGGATTTTCAAAGGTTCTGTTTTCTTTTTATAATCTCAATTTTATAATACAAAATAAGCTTGGCTGGTGTGGGAAAAACTGGCAAGTCGGACAAAGAGAGGGAAAGAGAGACGTAGGAGGAAGTGAATGAGGGGTAAGGACCCCCCTGAGGCCGAGATCCTGGCAACAGCACAAAACCTGCAGTATTCTGGTAACCTTCCCAATGCCACCTCTCAGTCTGTGCCTCTTGGACTAGATCTTACATACTAATATTGTTGAAAGAATATGGTGTTATGTCTATTGTCCTTGCCATGATTGCTGTTGGCAATTTTGTCACTGTTTGTTATAGTAACATGGTGACCCATATGGTCTGGGAGAAGTGTCTCTTGCACAAATTGTGCGCTGCTTATAGTAACAGTTTGCCTTCACTCTTGGTTATTTTCCAAATACTCTCTGTAATCCTTCATTTCTATACCTGGATCATTTGAGTGAGTTTCCTTTTGCTAAATAATGAGATTTGTGGGGGGCCCAAATATATATCTTTCTTCACCCCATAAACTTGAAACCACCTAAGGAGGAAGTCAGAGATCTGATATGAGCTTTATTATTATCTAATATAACTTTTCTTGGGTATGTGGGGGCAGATCACTCCCTGCAGAGCAAAGGTGAACATCGCTGCCCTGAGCAATGTTTTGTAAAAAAGCAGAGAGAACCCAGCGAGACTGAGCTGAGGGTCTCGCTGTTTATCCCACTCTCACTCGGCAGATGAATCCCACTTTCCTTTCCAGAAAATAGAAGCTTCTAGTTCTTAATGAAAACGTGAGCAAGGTGTACAAATCTTCCCACAACACCAATAATTGCCAATAATTTGTCCATCTCTTACTTCATATTTGAGCAATTTTGGACAGTTTTCAATGACCACCACCTTCCTTTGGGTTCCTTTTCAAAGTGTTCTGCTCACCCAGGGCATTAGTCTTTCCTGATTCACCTGGCCCAGTAGGCGAATCAGGTTGAGCAGATTCTCAACCTGGTCAGAAGAAAGGGAGTCTCGCACCCTCCCCACATCTCGGAGACCTAATGTGGCTCCCACTATTTCTAGTCATGCTGCATGTGCTACAGTGAATAGGCAGGGTTGAGGAACAGGCTGGGCCCAAGTGCTTTTATCATCAGTGCAGTGAGGAAAATCATTCTGCCCACTGGCTCTTAAAGCTTTCTGCTTTGAAGTGACAAGCTCCACTTTGGCTCAGATGTCATTGTCCAAAATAAGCCATATGGCTACACCCAACAATAAAGAGAGGACAAATATGTTCTCTCCTTAGCCCAGAATAAGCAGTGACCTGGGCAACTTTGGTACACATATCAGTGAATGACAAGTGCATGTGGCAAAGGGGAAAGCACATTCTAATAGCTGTTACCCCTCAGCTGAAGGGCTTGAGGAGATTAGACGAGCCAATAGAGAAAAGACTGAAATTGGGTCCATACCAGGTCCCCTTTCTATTGAGAACTTATCCAGTAGCAAGTGAATGAACTGATAGCTTCTCTAGCGAATTTCATTTGAGATGATAGGGTGATGACTAATAGAAGAAACTATGAACTTAGACTCAGAAGAACGTCTACCTACGTGCCTTTGATTTCTGCTCTTTTGTTATCAAGGCTTATGCTATGGATTTAATTGTGCCCCTCCACAAATTCATATGTTGAAGCCCCACCCCATTGTGATGGTATTTAGAGATACTATCTTAGAGAGATAATTAGGTTTAGATGTGGTCATGAGGCTGGGGTCCTCATGATGGGATCAGTGCCCCCCTAAAGGAAAAAGAAGAGACACCCGAGGGATTGGTTTCTCTTTCTTTCTATCACTCAGTCATTGGACCACACAGTGTGAAGACAGCCATCCCTGAACTAGGAAGAGAGCTATCACCAGAAAAATCAATCTGTCAGCTTGGACTTCCTCAATATTGGACTTCCCCACCACTGGCAACTGTGAGAAATAAATTCTTGTTGTTTAAACCACCTGGTCTATGTTATTTCGCTATGGCAGCCTAAGTTGACGAATACAGCTAATAAGCACCCCTCCCGTTCTCTGAGTCTCAATCTCATCTTCTATAAGTTGTACTTCAGACTCTCTACCCCACCTTCCCTGTAGGGTTATAGGGAGGAACTAGGAAACAAACACGATAATGTCCTAAAAATTGCTTTGCGACCTATGCAAAAGCTATGTAAATAAAAAGATTGGTAGTAATGTTTCAGACTCTCTTGTTTTTCCTCTATAAAATTTCCATCTTCCCAGCCTTGGCCATTTGCTCAGTCCATGATCACTGCTTATTAAGGACTGCTAGTGACATTAAGGTAACATGATCGGTGAAAACGCCATAAAGAGCTACAGTGGCACCACTTGGAAGTGTTGTTGCCAAGCTTTGTTGTTCAGACTGAATTAGCATCCCATGGGCAAGAGAGACAGGGCAGAGACTCTACAGACTATTGGTGGATTTGGGTCAGAAGTAGCCCTGCACCGACAAGCCTTTGTGACCTTGGCTAAATCACTTAGCCTTTCTGAACTTGTGTGCTAAAACTGTTAAACTGTATTAAAAAGAGCTCTTACCTTACAAGTTTGTTGTAAAAAACAAAAACAAAAACAAAACCAGTTCTTCCAATTTCCTAGAAATTCATTTATTTCATGGTGAGGCTCAGGAACAGTATTCTACTGCACGGAAGGGCAGGTGTCAGTAGTAGCCCATGAGCTGGGGAGAGCTCTGAAGGCAGTCAATGTCGGTAGACTCATACCCAAGGTAGCATTTTGCTACTTCTGCAGCATTATTCAATCACTTCGTTTATCAAATATTATTAACTATTTTAGGCACTAGGGATACAATATACGAAGTAGACAAAGTCTTGCTCTCACAAGAGGCAATCAGAAACCAAAAGAATATATTAAATATTCTGTGCAATCAGATGGAATAGGTACTATGGAGGGAAATAAAGCCAGGTGACGTGGCAATGGAAGAAGACATCAGCGATGTGTGAGAGAGAAGGTCTCTGAATCGGAAGTGAACGTATTCCAAGGAAGTAAAGGCCCGTGCAAAAGCCATGGCAGAAAAGAGAGCTAATCAAGAAAAGCGAGAAAACTGGTACAGTTGAAGCAGAATGTGTGGGGGGGAGGGTCAGGAAAAGACAATGGAGGCAATCAACCTCAAGTTCATTAGCCTCGGGCGGGTTATTATACACTGTAAACATATTTCTGCTGGATCTTATGTGTCTGAGGTTTTGTTAGGATATCGTAAAACACTTTATGCGAAAGCACACCCCATCCTGAAATTATAAGAAATCTCTTAAGAGGTAAGAAATGAGCTGAACATACCCCTTGGCTCCAGTTCCATTCGGTCTCGATGAAGTAACCTACCAACTACTCTTCTGCTACCACCACTTAAAGTCCCTGAAATGCATGGTCGGGGTCATGTACACTCTCCAAGTTAACCCAAACTTCTGCCCCTAATTGCTGAATGAGACAATAAACAAAAAATTCTAGAAGGGTACCAGGGACATCGATGTTAGCCACTGTTATTATTTTCCCACTACCGTTGTGAGTTGGTCAAAACAGAAATGAAAGGAAAAGCAAAAACTCTGCTTTGGATATCTCTCCCTAAAGAGGGAAGTGGAGAACAGACGGAAGGTCTACCTCTCCTCAGTGATGCACAGCCATACAAAAGGGAAAAGACATTCATCAATCACTTGTGATTATATTTCTAGCCAGGAATACGAACTCCAGGAAAGTACTTTTTATGAAGCCCAATATTTTTCAATATATTTGAGCAAATCTGATCCTGAAGTTGAGAGTGAAAAGTGAATGAGGATGATGGTAGAAGTGAGTTTGCCGGTTAATAAATAGAGATCCGATATGGACGTGGATATAGATGCAGCTATCATAATTATTAGTATCCTTGTATAATTGCTTTTTAATATAAGTATAGACATGTTTCTCTTCTAGCAACACCATTCTATAAAAAAAAAAATGTCATTCCACTAATGCCTGAATCTGCACCATCAGTAGGTGTTTTTGATGTATTTGAAAGTATGTTTTATGCACAGGAAGAAGATTGAGAGGTTTATTGAACTTAGAAAATTAATTTTAATGCATTACTATTATAAAATTGAAATCCTGTTTTTGTGCTTTCTAATTTACAAATCATCTTATTTTCTATTTATAAATCCAGAAGATATTAACAAAACTTTTAAGTCATCCTTGGCAATTTAAACTAAAGTCCATTACATGTTTTTAACTTTATTTATAAATCTAATGTGCTCACTTTTATTTTTAAGTACTTCCATTCTCCAAAAAGCTAAGCTTCCCAAACACTTAAGCAACTTCTACAAATCTAATAAATCAAAATTATGAGATGTCCTAACAGTTTCACAGATGTGTAAAGTTTTCTCAGACTAGTCAACTTAGAATGACAAGGAAAATAAAAATTTCAATTCCACATTTTAAACTGGAATCAATTTAATCTTTTAGATGCTCTACGATGTCAAATTATGCTTTAATATGTCAAATTCTCCTAAGTTATAAATGATTAAAATGTCAAATAAGCTCAGGTTATTTCAAAACTTAACATGAAAATATGAACCCTATGAGTTATAATTTGCTTCCTCATATTCAAAACGAAGCCTGTCATTTCCTGTGGTGAAAGTACTCCCTTAGGCATCAATTGGTTTATTCGTGCAACCTACAACACCTACTATGTGCCAGGCACCATTTAAGATACCGTGTCTAAAAGAGTGGGAAAAAAATAAAAAGATCAGTGTCCTCAACTTATGAAACACAAATACTAGGGGAATGCCAGGGCAGCGAGAATGACAAGAAACACATAATCGAATCCCAAGGTGTTTCAGAAGCTTGCCTTGGAGAAAAGGTCCCTGGATAGGGAGATCCTGAGTTCCTATGTTGACACCTGAGCAGCATGGTCAGGAAAAGACTCCCGGAAAGGTAGCAACTGGGAAAACACGTAAAGGAGATGAAGAGATTTGTCTTGAGGAATCTGCAAGAGCATTCAAGGCAAGGGAAGAGCAAATGCAAAACCCGGAGAAGGGGATGTGGCTGACCTGGGAGAAGAGGAGCCAAGGGTCAGTGTGCCTGGAGCAGGTGAGGCAAGAGAAAAGAGGGAGGGCATAATTCAGACGGGAGAAGTGGTCTAGGATGTGGGAAGCCTTCTGGTCCCTTACTCTGATTGGGAAGGAAACTCAGCGCAGTGCACTGTGAGCAGGAGCGTCAGGACTCAGGAGAGACCTGATGTAATGGAACATTGAGTCGGCTGAGTCCAGCTCCCGTACTGAGATGAGAGGTGTGTAGGGGCTGGGAGGTGCAAGGGGAAATGCCAGGAGACAGCGGAGAGCCATGGCGAGGATCCAGCTGAATGGCAATGATGGTTGTGACCAGGTTGTGATCAGCGAGGTAATCGGATTCTAGCATTTAGGAAGGGAACCCAAAGGCTTTACTGAGAGTTGGGAAATGAAATTGAAGCGTGACCTTAAGATCTGAGGCCAGAGCTACTGGCAGGATGAGATGGGGAAGACCACAGGAGACAAAGTGCTGTTCCTATTCGGAGTGTGTTAAGTGCGGGAACTCTTAAACATCACGCAGGGATACCAAGTCATTTCAGTAAGCCTGGTTAAAATGTTTCTGTACTAATCAGACTTGGGATTGCCCGTTTACCAAGTGAATTGAAATGACATATTAACCAACAAGTCTCCTGTAACATGAAACATAGAACTTCAGATAATAGGAACAATTTTTTTCTTATACTCATTTTGTGGAGGAATGTAGAAACGATCTCTAAGGCCCTACCCTTCAAACGGGTCTTATAGTCCATACCCCATGGATTCACCATATGCCTAAATTAATCATTGTTAGTGTTTTATGTGTTTTTTGAAACAATTTAACAGGACATGACGTATCTCTTTATTGTCTGATGCTATTCTGTCATCTCCACATTCTTCCGCTCTGGCAGAACCACTTTTCTCATGGATATTTAAATAGATTTTGTGGATCTTATTTTTACCTCATTGAACTTGCTGGAGTTAAGATCCCACCTCTAAAAGTAGTCCAGCTAAAATCACCTCCCCAGAATTTCCTTTTGTTTTGTTTTTCCAGGCTTTTTTTTTTTTCTTTTGTTTTTGGAGATAAGCTCTATCTAATTCCAAGCTCTGAAGATGAATATTGTGGGCAGGGGTTAATACATTAAAATCAACCACACTTTATTTTTTCTTGATCTGAGAGAGCTCAGGCAGAGAGAAAAATCTTTTGGCTTTTCAAAAACTTAACAAAAGAGTTCTATATGAATAAGCAGAGTGTTCAAAGACCAATTTTGATCCCTGATTGTGGGGTTGTTGATCCTATTAGAAGGAGAACAGATTTTTCCACACATAGAACAATAAGAAGATGCATCCATCATCTCTCAAAGCCTAATTACCGGTTACCCAACCACCTCCAACAGGATCCACGTTCCTGACAAGGATGAAAGTGCTTTCTTCAGAGCCCAAGTGGTGTTACGTAAACGCACAAGTGACAACTTGTGTGTTTCATCTGCAACAACCACGCCCCCCCACCAAGTCCTCCATAAGGTTATTCCCTCTACAAGGTTAATAAGTGCTTGGTTATTTGGAGAGGATGGACTAGTTAACTGTTAGAGAGGTGGAGGTGAAATCTTAGCAAAGCGGGAAAGAGGACATTTTAAGCACAAGACTGCCATCTAGAATCACCATGGGACAGCATGAATTACTCACAGAAACTCAAATTCATTAAGAAGAGTGAACGGAGATGCCCTTCAGCGGACGAATGGATAAGGAAGCTGTGGTCCATATACACTATGGAGTATGATGCCTCCATCAGAAAGGACGAATACCCAACTTTTGTAGCAACATGGACGGGACTGGAAGAGATGATGCTGAGTGAAATGAGTCGAGCAGAGAGAGTCAATTATCATATGGTTTCACTTATTTGTGGAGCATAACAAATAGCATGGAGGACATGGGGAGTTAGAGAGGAGAAGGGAGTTGGGGGAGATTGGAAGGGGAGGTGAACCATGAGAGACTACAGACTCTGAAAAACAATCTGAGAGTTTTGAAGGGGCGGGGGGTGGGAGGTTGGCGGAACCAGGTGGTGGGTATTAGAGAGGGCACGGATTACATGGAGCACTGGGTGTGGTGCAAAATAATGAATACTGTTATGCTGAAAAGAAATTTAAAAAAAAAAAAAGAAGAGTGAACGGCATTTAGTATCATTTACAGAAGAGAGTAGAAACAGGCTCAACTAATGTACCTGCTAAACACAAATCTAGTTAAAAAAAAAAAAATGGCTGAATGCAGAGTTCTAGCACTGAAATGAATGAATGCATTTTCAACCACTTGGAAACTGTTTTCTGAGAATTCCAAATAATGGAAGTTTTCTGTAGAATCATACATTATTATATCTACAAGGAAATGTCAAATCCATTTCCTTTTAGTGGAAACAGGTCTGGGAAGGTTAGGTGACTTTTTTGGCATCACATAGCAGGTTATTTTCAGATCTTGATGAAAAAATAAAACTAAAATATCCAGTGTGGAGTTTTATTCATTTCATGTTTTGAATGAAGATTTAATTTTCTTTCTATTTATTATTTTATTTTTACCACATACTAATTGTACTATGAGTCCTTAAAAGTTACGGAAAATTAGACTTACTATTTCCTCCCGTTACTGCATAAAGTGCTTTATTTCCATTTGTTCATGATCCTCTGGACGTAGTTCTATGTTTCAAGGATCGCATGACCTTAAGCCAATTTTGGACTTGGCTATTTTTGCCACATTTTTAGTGTTCTCTAATTAACCAGATTGTTTTGTTTTCATTTTTCTTAAGGCCTAATTTTAAAAAGCTTGGTACATTTCCCCATTAAGTTAAGTCTGTCTTTTTAGTAGCCGGTTTTACCACATTTGTTTTAATTTATCTTTTCTCAAGTGAAAAGCCTTACCCCCTGACCACAATATTTCATTTTCAGAACTTGGAGCAGACAGAACTTATCTCTAAAATCACAACCAAAGCCAACCAACCCACAAATGAAAATCCCATATGTATTGTTTCATTTACATTCCCACTTCTTAGTTTAAACATTTCCAACCTACAGATAAATTAGGTGTCCAACAAATCAGAAAAAAAAAAAAAAAGAATTTGGTAGCATACAGAATTCTTGTATTCTAATTTCTCTATCAGAAATTTCTCTGCATGTAGGTATCTTATTTGCTACAATATTTAATATCTCTAAATCTAACATTGTCCAAAATATTTTATTTCATTTTATTTTGGGAGACATCTTTCTAGAAGATTTTCCTATTTATTTTTACAATAACCTAATGCAATCGACATTATTTGTATAACCAGGAAGTTCAAGCACCACACATTAAGGGGCAGCACTAAATGTTAAACGTATTCCTCATTTCTTCTTCCTCCAAAATGTTCGTAGCTCTGTATGTGGAATGGTGGCTATATCCATCTCAAGTGTTCTCAGAAGGCTGTAATGATGATCAAGAATCAACAGAGAAAGCATTTTTAGTGGACCTCATTTAACTACTAAAAGACAATCGCTTGATAAGACACTTTTTTTTTCTCAATTCAAACATTTGTGATATTAAGTATTCCAGAAATATATTAAGTTCTGAGTATTTTGTAAAAAATATTTTATTTTTTATTTATTTGAGATAAAGAGCAAGAGAGAGAAGTGGAGTGGGGGGAAGGGCTGAGGGAGAAGCAGGCTCCCTACTGAACAGAGCCCAACGTGAGGCTCAATCCCAGGACTCTGAGATCGTGACCCGAGCTGAAGGCAAACCCTTCACCAACGGAGCCACCCAGGCACCCCGGTTCTGAGTATTTTTAATAAATTGACTGCACATCTTAAAATCTTCTCATGATACCTCAGTATCACCATCATGTAGGGGAGTTTTCAGATCATTCTGTCTCACCCATGTATCACCTGTGTCTCCTGTCATTTAAGCTCTTCAGAGATGAGCTGAATTTCCATTCTGTACTTGTATGAGTTTTAATGTTCTACCTGAAATATATGCAAATGTAGAGTTTACTCCTTCTGCTGGATTGTCATTCCATGTGATTGTTTTCTGTCCACATTACTCCTTTTCATTCTTCCTATAACAAATTGCAAAATAGTGCCCAGAGTGGTGACCAGTAACAGTGCAGGAGCTGTAAAGGGTTGCATTCACAGATTAATAAGGTTAGTGCTTTTGCACTGGCTTATGTGTAGCAGAGGAATACTGGTCGCTGAGTTATTCCACCATATTAATACATACTAAAGCAGAGGGAAGTGCTTTTATTTTTTAACTTTCCCGTGGTAGCATGTGATGACATTAATTGATTCTAGCATCTTCCAGTTCAACAGAGAAATCCTTATAATTATCAGCTTATTTTCCTCCCTCTTCTTTTCTTATAGAAGGAGCATGTTTCTATGCTAAGCTGATTTCCAGATTTTGTGATGCAGAATTGGATTTGGGGCAAACTGGATATTTTAATTATATTATTTGTATACTTGTATGTTTTGTCTTTCTTTCCCATGACTGAAGACACTCAACTATTCTGTTCATTTTTCTACTCCCTGTGTCTAGAATGGTGTTCAGCATGTAGTAAGCATTTTAAAGTAAATATTTCTCAGCTTTATTTAAATAAGCGATTATATTTATCCTGTTTCCTAACCATGAACATGGAGAAAATGATTTTCCTAAAAAAGGAAAACAAGAGAGCAAAAAGACCTAGTATTTATTTTGTGCCCTTACATTTCAGGCTCTGTATTAAACATATTATATTTATCTATAATGTGTAATTTAATTCCTATAGCTGCACAATAGAGAAATCGTATTTAGAGGTAAGAAAACATTAATTCAGCTATGTTAGGTAAGTACTTCAAAGTTCTATAGATTGTAAATAGCAGAGTCAGAATATAAAATCATTTTTCCCTATTTTTCATACTGAGTTTCTAGTTTGATCAACATAATGACTGTACAGTAGCATATGTTAGTTTGCTTAAAAAGAAGGTGAGAGTAGGAGAGGAGAAATAACCTCTCCAGAGTGATGTAGTTGGTATGTAATTGAACACTGACTCCTAATAGAGACTTTTTTTTTAAACATTTTATTTATTTATTTGACAGACAAAGATCACAAGTAGACAGAGAGGCAGGCAGAGAGAGAGGAGGAAGCAAGCTCCCCATGGAACAGAGAGTCCGATGTGGGTTGATCCCAGGACCCCGAGATCATGACCTGAGCCGAAGGCAGAGGCTTTAACCCACTGAGCCACCCAGGTGCCCCCTAATAGAGACCTTTAATGGTTGACTAGAGTCCTGATCCTCAGGGATGCCAAACCATCAGCATAAGCAGCACCTGTTGGCTTATTGGATATAGCATGTCTGAGCCCCCACTCCAGGAAGACTAGGGTTTTCTCAGTAATTTGTCTTTCAAGAACCAAATGAAATATGGATGGTGGTGGATCTAAGGGAAGATGACAAGCAACTGTAGGGGCCAAACCCAGGCCACTCCCAAGTGTGCCACTTCGGCATAGTGGTTTTTCTGAATTAAAAGGTACTTATGAAATGAAACAGCCAGTGTAAAAAGAACACTCTGACCCTACTTTATGTCCAAAAAGCAGGAACTAATTCTACTATCTGAAAGTTACCCTCTCTATACCTGGAGGTAAAGAGACATCCTTATCAGCAGAGACAGAGAACCCAGAGCCGAAAAGACTATGTAAACAATCCTTCACTTTTATTTATTAAATACCTCAGGCCAAATTCTGTACAGAATTCCTTACTACTTGAAACTCCCAAACAACTGAACTGTCCTGCCAATTCCTCATGGGTTTATTGTTTCTACGTCAAAAACATGTAAAAACTGCCTGCCTTGGTCATTTCTTTGGGTCTCAATTTCATTATCGGGCCTCTGTGTATATGTAATTAAACTTTGGGTTCTTTTCTCCTGTTAATCTGCCTCATGTAAATTTAATTTTTAGAGCAGCTGGAAGAACTTTAAAGGATAGAGGAAAATCCAGGCTCCCACAATCTCCCCAACAAAGATTATATATGACAAGAATCCCCACTTAAAAGACCTGTCCTAATGTTCTCTCCAATCAGTTGTGATAAGTCCTTAGAACATTACTAAATCTAAATTTAAGAGGCCCATGGAAAGATTCAACACATTAAAATTTAAGGTTCGAAAATTTTGGCAGGTGTTTTCAGGATAAGACTCAATTTATCACAGGAGTTGTCATTTCTTTGATTTCTTCTCCAGCAAAAATGTGATAAAAGGCTGATGTAAGGTACTGTTGGCACTCTTTGAATGGATCCTGATAAAAAGTCTTGCTTTGGACAAAAGAAGCTGCTGAAGAAGGCATAACACAATAACACGTCACAGATGGCTCCTAGAACAAGCAAGGTGGGATGGAGAGGGCTTGGTGATTAAGAGAGAACACTATGGAACTTGTAGCAGCCAAATCTGTTTTGTTCCTCATGTAGACACAGTATGAAAGTAATTATTCATATATAAATTGTGTGATTTTCCTTCTAGTCTTAAAAAAATGGTCTTCTTCATTATAAATAAAAACTAACAAATAAACCCAACTGAACATTATTCTGTAGATTCTTTTTTAACTTTTTATTTTTTATTTAATTTATTTTTTAATTAAATTATTATGTATTCTTTGCCCCAGGGGTACAGGTCTGTGAATCATCAGGCTAATTTTCTTCTCTCTCTCTCTCTCTTTCTTTTTTTTCTTTCTGTTTTTTGTCGTTTTCTGTTTTTAATGGTACTCTCCTTTTAGATGTGACTTCGTGAATAAAAAAGCATGTAACATCTGGAACTGCTTAAAATCAATTTCTTTTCTCCTTTATTTTTCTGTTCTATAACTAAAAATGGACTTTCCAATTTGCATCATGCTTTTCTCCCTTCCTTTCCTTTACAAAATAAATAAATAAATGCCATCTGGTCTAACAGCTCAGTTGCCAATTATCAGCCTGAGGCAATCCAAAACTGCCAGATAGTCAACGCAGAAAATATGGTTTTAAGAAGAAATGCTAACAGAGCCTAAGCTGTAGAATAGCTTGGCACACTGCCAAATTACTCCCCCATGCAAATACTGTCTTATCTCCTAGGGACTTGCAAAAAATCCTTGCAATCTGCATTATGGTGTCTTAGCACCTTGACTTATCTTAATGAAGATGTCTTAAAGACTCAACTGTTTCATAGTTAATGAAACATATTGACATCTCAGAAAATCAGATCAGCACTCTTCCATTGGTGCTATAGAGTTTGGAAGTAACTGACTCTTCAACTTGTTTGTTTTCAGGGGATCACAGTACCTTTTTGGCTATGGACAGTAAAGAACAGCAACTCCTTCCTGTTGTACCTGGCTCAACTAAGTCTACTGGGTCCATATGTGGTATTATTCACTTATAGTCAGTCTCAGCAGTAAATATTCACTTATCCTACTTGAATTCAATGCTAATTTGGTTGTTTATTTAAGTTGCAACATTGGAAGGTTTAGAGTCACCTTGTTTCCCTTTTTCCTGAATATCCAAAGCCTAAGTCCTGGAAATTTTACTCCCAGTACTGGCCCTATTCCTTTCCATATCCGCTGCCACTAAACAGATCCAAGCCATTAATAGTCCTCATCTGATTTCCATTCAAAACCTTCTTTGTGCTCTTTTGTAACCTGTTCTACCTCCATAGCCAGTGCGGGGCTTCTGAAAATATAGATCATACCATGTCCCTCCCCTACTTAAAATGAGGCCATATCTGTCTATTGTACTTAAGAATAAAATCCAAAAACCTTAAATATAGGCTAGAGCTTTCCTATGAACTGACCTTAATGTCTCTCAGACCATCTTGGTCCTTTCCCTATTTCTCTCCACAAACTAATCTGTTGGATTTATAAGAGCAAACGCCATGTCTACTTTGTTGAACATCCTTGACTCAACACCTAGAAGTGGATGGTATGTAGTCATCACTCAACAAATATTTTTTGAGTTAATTCAGATTGAATCTTAGTTCTTACTACCTTTGTAATGTTAGACATAAACCAATAATTCTTAGCCTAAATTTCCTCATCTATTCTACTCAGCTAATTCTGAGTTTTGTTGGGAGAAGGAAAGGAGAATATGTTTGTAAACCTCAGTTGGTTCCACAAAATAAAATATGTTGCATAAGTTAACATTAGAGAAATATTTTAATATTTCTTTCACCTCTCATTCTTATGACCTTTGACAAATTCCCTAAACTTTCAAGCCTTTTTTTCCTGATCTGTAGAATGGGTTGATAGATTTGCCAAAGAGATTTTCTTGGGAAGATTTTATGAGAGAAATATCAGTGAATATTAAACTAGTATATAGTAAGTGTTCCATGAATGGACTAACTATTGTCATACTAGTATTGTTTATGACCATAAAAATAATTAAAAACTTCTGAGTTCCTTATTCCATCATTTCAGAAAAATTCACCCTCACAGGAAATTTCCCCAACAGTATTCTTCCTTGTGCCCTGATTCCATGATGTGTGTACAACTGTATGTAAGAAGCCTAGATCGGGGTGTACAAAACTTCTTCAGGAGCCTCGATTTGTATTTACCCAAGAAATCTTTTTGTTACTTGACACACACACATTCCTATAAGTTTCTGTTTTTCTGTATCTCATCCCTCACCCATCACTTGTACAAACCTTGGCTCCCAATCTCGTTTTAATCTATGATCTATTAGGGATTTGTCATCTCAGTTTTACCTTTCCTTCAAGATCTCCCTTCAAATTCTGTCTTCTAACTTCATTTATATAACCCCATATTTCCCTGTTTACATGTGTTGTCCTTTGTGGGCTCTGTCTTCACTCTTTTCTAACAAGTATCGCATCGCACGTGTGCACTGTTTTCCTTTTGAGGACAAAGAAGCCATCTACCTTATTCACCCAGCCCCGTACCTGCTGCATGATTCCTAAATAAATATGTGTGAAAAAATAAAACTACAAGTTTGTGGTATTCCAAACTCATGTTTCAGAATACTTACATGGGATAGTCCAGTCCTGTCTGAGCCAGTCTTTGCCACACCTGATAAGACATATATTTGAATGGAAACCAAATAAAACTTTTACATGGAAAGGTTAGTATTGTATCTGTTTTTCTTGGAACTTAAAAAAAGGAGGAAGGGCATTGGATTTAGGTAACTTCCCAGGGTATCATGTCTTCATCTGAGTAATAGAAGTAGTAGTAGCCTCAACATAAAATTGCGTGGATTAAAACACTTTCACAGAACTTACCAGAGAAGTGTTCATTACTTTTCTTCTTCCTCTCTCCTCTTATATTAGAATGTGAAGAGAATATCTTACAAAAAGTTACAAAATATGCCTAAAACAATTTAGGTGGACTCATTGATATGCACATGTCCTTTTTATTACAGAATGAGGTTGGAGTTCCTTTCTCCTTTGAAATGCTAAAACTACCCATATTACATTGTGCATTCAGGTAGAGCTGAAGGGTGGTAGAAAGTTTCCCATCACTCACAGAAAACTGCTCTGAGCCATTAGGCAGAAGGCCCAGTTATCTTTACTATCTTACTTTGCATAGATAAAAATGTTGTGATTGCTCATGAAATTACATCGCATCCTTTTCAATCTGTTGACATTTATTGGCTTGATGACTTAAAATAATTTAAAGGATAAAATGAAAATATGAGAGAACTGAAATAGATTCCAGGCAGTGATTTTTATAGCCAGGAGTGGTATTTTCACACTCCAGGTGTTTAGATGAGCATTTTGTATACAGCAAAGCAGGAAAGAGAGTGATAATTATAGTTTAAGGACTTGTGTTAGGTTTGTTAAATTATTTCATTATCATAAATATTACCTTTTTTTTACATTTCACAACTAACCAAAACCTAAATTATTTGTTTCTACAGGCAATAATCTTGCTATCTATTACTTACTGGGACATGGTTGAGTTCCTGAATATAATTCCTTCCTTGAGACAACTATACAAAGTACAGAATTATCTCATTCATTAGGATGTAACTGGAGAGAACATCTGCTAGAATTGTGGAAATTTTGAATGAAAAATATAGATAATGTATTATTCGTGCTCACGGTTTTCATGTCCATATTGCAACGTGAACTAACAAACTATTATTATTTGAATACATTTCATGGATCTTCTTAATTCATAAAAAGAACATGAATTCAGTAACTCATTTATTCAAAACATTTTTATGTGTCAACTATGTGCTAAACACAGACTGAAGATACAGAGATGAATAAGTCATTTTCCTAACAACAATCATGAAGTTCACTCCAGTGCTAATATGTAAATTGATAATACTAAAATGTGATAATTCTGTGGTAGAGATATTATTTAAGAATACTGAAATGTCATCAACACAGAAGAAGATCCCAGAGATCTTGAATGAGGAGGCCATTGAGGAAGAGGAGGCTTCTTTCTTTAGAAAGATGAAAGTATTGGGGTTGATAAATCATTAGAAATATCTGGGCTGATCATGAGAAAGTAATGGGTAAATCATATTTTAAGCAAGATGAAGAATAATTTGGAAAGCTAGATGTACAAATAAGCTCTTTCCAGGGAATTTTAAATCCCTTTTCCTGGTTGGAATTATACATCTGAAGTAGAGGGTGGTTTGATGGTGTTTCTTGATGTAATAAAGACCAAATCATATAAATTATGAAAAACTTCCCATATTAAGGTAAAGAGTTCGTTTTTTTGTTTTTTTGTTTTTTTTTTATCTAGAAAGTTATAAGGAGTCATTGAAGGACTTTCAAGAGAGATGAGATGGTATTGGATATTTGTTTGAGATTATTAGTTTGACAAATGGGAGAAGGGAGAATTGGGGAGATCCAGGTGAGAGGCAGAAACTAGATGGAGATGACACCATAGTAACTCAAGTGAGAAATGGTAAGTCTTTCAATAGAGGGATCAATGTGTTAAAGAATAGACTCTACATGGTCTGAACATTCATCAAATGTGGTGATATTTGGCAAGGCTTGGAATTGGACAGCTAGATGAATGATTCTACCATTGTGAAATATAATAAGCGGTGGGTTTGGATCACTGAGATGATATCACGGATTTGATCTGAAGAGTGCTGGATGGTATTAATTTCAGTTGCATATGAATTTCTTTAAAGGAAATCATGCTGTGTCTTATCTACTTATGAAATCATTGGGTTCTAAATTATGGGTGTTTTGCCTTTGTTATATAGAGGAATTAGAAATTTAAAGGGAAATTTGCCATCATATTCCATCAGTGTCATCTTACAGATAAGCAAAACAAGGCTCAAGGAGAAAAAAAAAAATGTCCAGTTTCCAAAACTCCTAAGGATCACCACATTGATTACTTCACCAGATTATTTACAATTCCAGGGTCAATTAAGGATCAAGGACTCCTATTGCTTGACTCAGAAACTCAAACTGCTCATGTAATCTTCTCAGGTGTTACCACAGGCCTTGAACCAATTTTGAAGAAAATTCCCAAACATATGTTATGTGATTTCTTTTTCAAAATCTATTAATGAATAGAAGCCAACATTTTTAAGTGTTCCTCAAAGCACCACTGGGATGTATCTTTTGCTCTGATCTACAGATTTGCTCTTCAGAGACAAACCTTGCTTCATTGGACTTTAGTCTTAAGGAGTTGCTTGCAGATTGTTCAAGATATATGGTGTGAGGTTGAATTGGTGGGAGTTCAAGTCCCCAGGAGTGACCTTGGGCAAGATACTTTACTTCTCTAAGCCTCAGTCTACTTCCCCATAGAACAGGAGTCATCATGGCACACCTCTCTCAGGAAGTATAATCAAGGCAATGCGTGTGAAAAGGCATGGGCTCTAGACCATGTAAATCCCCCATTCTCAATTATTCAATAACCTGTCATAAGATTTGGTTGTTGTTATCAAACCCCCAAGTCTGAGTTAATCCCTCTTTCTGTGTGCCCCTGTGTTACCCTCTACACACTTGTGATATTGTGATTTATAAGAAATATATATTTGGTCTTCATCCCTATTTCTGGCAAAGTTCCTAAAATCCTTAGAATTTCCTAAATTATGAAAACCATAAAGGTATCTTTTGTTATGTTCATGAGGTGAATTTTGGACCATAAACCATGGGTGAGGGCTGGTTACTAGAACGGCCAATCTTGGGGTAGAGGGTTTGAACTTTCATTCTCACCCTCTGACTTCCCAGGGAGGGGAGAGAGGCATGAGGTTGAATCAATCAGCAAGAGCCAAAGATTTAATCTATCAGGCCTATGCAATGAAGTTTCCATAAAAGCCAAGTAAGATAGAAAGTTTCCAGGTTGATGAACATGTAGAGATTTGGGCAGAAAGGCACATTCTGAGAGGTCATGGAACTCTCAGCCCCTTCCCACATGCCTTGCTCTATGCATCTCTTCTATCTGGCTGCTCCTGAATTATATCCTTTTGAAATTAACTGGTGATGCAGTGAGTAAAATGTTTCTCTGAGTGCTGTGAGCTGCTCTAGCAAATTAATCAATCCTAAGGAAGAAATGTTGGATATCTCTGATTTATGGCCTGTTGGTTAGAAGTACAGGTAACAATCTAGACTTGCAACTGGTGTCCGAAGTCCATGGAGGGGTCATTGGAGCCTTCAGTCTATAATTGGTCAGTCAGAAGCTCACATGGTGACAGACTGGTGTCTGAAGTGGAAGTAGCAGTCTTGTAAAACTTGACCCTTGACCTGTATAATATGATATTATCTCCAAGTAGACGGTGTCCGAATTAGGTAGAAATATGGGACACTGAGTTGGTGCTCAAGAATGGTGGGGGACGCCTGGGTGGCTAAGTTAGTTGAGCATCTGCCTTTGCCTTGGGTCATGATCCCAGGGTCCTAGAATCAAGTCCTCCATCTGGCTCCTTGCTCAACCAGGAACCCGCTTCTCCCTCTGCCTTCTGTTCACCCTACTTGTGTTTGCACCACTGTCTCTTTCTCTGGCAAATAAATAATATCTTAAGAGAAAAAAAAAAAGAATTGCTCGGTGGTATGAGGGTACGTTCTCCCATATTAAAACTGGGTTCACAACCCCCCCAAAATACCCCATACCATGGTACCTATAAGACTTCATTACAATTTAAAACTGTAAATCAGTTTCCCTCTCTTTAGACCTTCCACTGTCTTACAATTCCACTTAGGATAAAAACCAGATACTGAGACAGGACTCCTTCCTCTTGCCTTGATTCCAGCCTTATTTCTGAGCCTCCCTGTCTTGCTCACAGTGTTTTGAGATGCACAGACTTTCTTCCTGGTCCTCAAACTGGTCATATTCACAAAAGCCTCAGAGACACACTGCCTGCTCTTCTGTCCCGCAGGACAGAAGCCCATCCCATGTCTGGTCTTCCTTCCACTGGAGCCTCTGTGCTCCAGCCTTCATTTACTATTACTCTGTTCTATCTTGTCATTCTCTGAATTATTAAATTTTCTACAATGCCTGTCTTAAATTTTTACTTATTATTTATTTATTTATTCACATTTTCGATTTCTTTTTCCTCTGTACATATGTCAATTTCATGTGAAATGTCTCTTTCATGTGTATGTCTTTTCCAAAAAGAGACTTTGGCTTGTTCCAGGATAGCAGAGATGTTTAGAAAACAGAGGCTAGAGTTCAACTTCCCAGAACTGATTCTTGATTTTACTTCTTAATAGTTATATGGCTCTGGATAATGTCTTTAATTTGTATCTCTTCTCTTAAAAAAAATATTAAGTGCCTAATTTAGAACATGCCTAGTATACAGTATTCTCCATTAATGGTATTATTATAATTGCTATTATCATTCTATCACCTATAGGAGTGATAGACCCACAGAAGATACTCAACACATATGTACTAGTATAGTGTTTAGATCACAACCAGTGTTCAGCAAATGGAGTGTGTGGATGTTGCTGCCAATACTACTACTAAAAAGATAATAATACCATTTTTACCATCAGCAACATTAAAAATTCTGAGTGTCAGCACTTTGAAAAGATTCCCAGAAATCAAGAACTCTACTATCGCCTGCTTTTTCTGATTTTTTTCCCTCCATACACAGATATCCAATATCTACAAGGTATTTTCAAGAAGCTAGAAATACAGAGGTTAATAAACCAGAGTCCTTGTCTACAGAGTTCACACTCCAATGCAAATATAGGCATTTAAAACAATCTCCCTGCTGTTACAAAGATGCAGAGAAAGTGCTTTGGAATTTTAAAGGCAGTGAATTCCCAATTCTTCCTAAGGGGGGCAGAGTGCTTTTACAGAGTAGGCACCAAATGAACTGCAGTTGGAACAAAAATTAGGAATTCTTCAAGTAAAGGAGAAAGAAAGGCAAGCCCAGGCAGATACAGGTAAAGCAATCACTATTCAGGAAGTACAAGGTATTTGGAGGGTCTGCAACAGTGTGCAGAAGGAACCAGGCTGTGGGGATTTAACTGTGTACGGAGGTAAGAGCAACAACTGCAGTGGTTTGGGGACTGAGTTTTATGATAAAGTCAATGGAGGAACATCAGAGGGTTTTAGACTGTGGAAGTCAAATGATCATATTTGAGCTAATGTAATTACCTTAAATTAAATTATTAATTTAATTAACTCATATAATTAGTCAAATAAGATTAGTACTTTCTTTTTTTCTTTTGGATAAGCAGGGGGAGTAGAATTGAGACCATCACTTTGAGAGCTTTTTTTTTTTTAATGACATTTGTAATTGGAACTGGGCTGAGGTGGCACCAGTGAGGAAGGTACAAAGGAAACAGATTTTTCAGAGCATTTAGGATAGAGGGTCAGACAAACCTGGCAGCCCTAGGGACATGATTATTAACAGAGGGAAAAAAAAAAAAACAAAGTTCCGGACATATGTCTATTTTGGAAGACGACATCCGTATTTCAGCTTTGTACATATGGAATAATAAGAGATTAAAAATAGGTCAGTGGCACACAAGTCAGAGTTTGGAAATGTCACTTTTGATTTGTGAGGCACTGGTATGTAAATTTTAAGTTTTAACTTGTTAGTCATGTATGGACTGTTTTCTCTGTGGATACGTTTGTGCCAGGGTTTCTGTGGAGTGCAGCCCCATTGGTTTAGTGAAGATGGTGCCGGATTTTGATTTATCACCCTGGAGTCATTAATAGTGTCACTCCTTTTTCCTTCACTAAAATCCTAGTTTCTGTCATTATTATGTGGTTTCAAAGGTATAAGAAAATCCAAAATTAAAGAATTGAGTGCTTTCAGACTCAACAAGAATTTATCATCTAGTGTAGGAGGCAGACATATTTGAATACAATTAAAAAAAAATGTTACCAGATTGAAGAAGAACAAGAATAAAATGTATCAGGATTCCAAGGTCAAGAGACACTTTTAATTCTTGTCCTGGCTTCCTGGGCAAGGCCACTGTGATCCTGAGTCCATTAATGACCCTTTGTACAAAGACTTCTTATTAAATGTCCTTCCAGGAGGATGGGCTCCAGTAGACCCAGCATAGTGTACTAAGTACAAATGCAGTGTGAGGTAGACAGAGTTCCCTCCACTTAGAGAAGAGGACCCCAAGGCGCTGGCAGGGTGACAGTCACTTGTCACATGGAAGGGGGACACGCATGCCTCGAGCCTCATGTGAAAGATTGCTTCCCTCCCACTGCACCAGATTGCTTTCTTCTTCTTTAGAGGACTGCAGCTTTGTCTGGAGAGTCTGAGTGGAGAGACGCATGATGCCAGGCATCTCCAGGGAGAGCTCGATCTCCTGTCAGAGCAGGGGAACGAAAGAGACCGCTCACTGGGGATGGCGATTGCTGCTGAGCAAACATGAGTGAACCCACTCACAGTCGAAACAGCTAAGCTGACGTGATATTCAAAGTGAGCCAGGAGGATGCTATAATCAAGTGTCAAAGGTAGCATTCAGAGCGAGCAAAATTAAAAACTGTTAGATGTGACTGTGTTAATAAATCATTGAAAAGAAGATCTCAGGCAAGGCCTGCCCCTGCCGTGAAGTGAAAAAAAAGCTGGATTCAAGTTTCTCAGAGAGACACTCTGTACCTTCTTTAAAGAGAACTTGTTACTTTTGGCTGTGAATGTTCTGATCCAAAGAAGCACATTTAGTGCCTGATCAAATGACTACACATAACACAGCCATTTGTTTCCTGAGACTTAACAGTATCCACAAAAAGAACGAAGAGCCAAATCCATTCACTGAACAACATTTATCGATTTTTGACTCAGACAAACACAATAACAAGTGCTGTGTATGCAGAAGTGAATAAAACCCAACCCTTGGCCTCAAGGTTCTGTGACCAAGTAGACTCTAAGCCTTTGTGTGTAATCTAGTGAATAACACAGTAGTTCACATCAAAAGTGTAAGCATATTAAAAAAAAATAAACAAAACAAAAAACAAGATGGACTTGGATATGGGTTCTGATTTGGCCCTTACACTTCCGTCTGAGAGGAAATTTTAAAATATGATTTTAGGAATCCTACTTAATGGGATAGCTCACCTCTCTTACTCAGTTTGGGGGCTGTTGTAACAAAACTCCATAAAGATATATTTCCCACAGTTCTGGAGGCTGGAAGTCAGAGGTCATGATGCCGACGTGGTCGGGTTTTGGTGAGGTCCGCTTCGTGGTTTGCAGATGGTGCCTTTTCACTGTGTCCTCACGTGGTGAGCCAATAGGGCACTAATTCCATTTATGAGGTCTTCACTATAATTATCGCCCAAAGAACCCACCTCCTAATGCCATCACTTTGGGGGGTTCAAATTCCAACATATAAATTTTGGTGGGGGAAGTGAGACACAAATATGCAGTTCATAAATTATCCAAACTGGACTTCTAATAAAGAAAAGAAACACTAGTGACCATAACGGGACCATAGACATAAACTGGCACTGTGCCAAATAGATATGCAGGACCAATTGGGAATCGGGCTCCACACGAGAAACCATCGCTCTTCAGACCTGGGATGCATGTCTTTGGATTTGGCAGGTACGCATTGTAGGAGCCACATACGTCACTCTCTCTCTCTCTCTCTCTCTCTCTTTTTTTTTTTTTTTTCTTTTGTCTTTTTCTCTGACCTTAGTGTTACACTTAGATGAACTTCGAGTACTTTTGAGTACTCTTCTTTCAGGGTAATGCCCTTACCCATCCACTTCTTACTGTGATAAGACAGAGGAGAGGATGGTGATGGCTGCTGATATTAAGGCCTCAGTCCAGATGTAACCCTCACTTGGTCAGCTGCTGGCCTTCCCCATAGGGTTTCGGACCCTCATTTAAAGAGACACCCATCAGGTTCTCTTCCTGGACTAGGTCCGTACTAAGAAATTCACCGTATTTGTTTCATACAATATACCTTCCAGGTATTTTACAGTCCGGATTCCATGTTCCAAGGTTCCTTCTACATCGATACTATACAGTTCAGCAATAATAAAAGTGTGCTTGTATATTATGGCCGCATGTTGTTTCTGTTATCAATGTCACAACAGTATGATGAAATTATGCCTTTCCTTTTCTGTTACAGCATCAGGGAAATCCCTGGGTGTGAGAAGCTGGGGCTCACAGGAAGTGTTTGTGATGTGGAGGGTAGGTTCTACAGAATCTCTCCACGGGTTAAAATCACACGTGGTCCTTCACCAAAGGACGTCACCAGTTAACGCTGGTGTGTAACTCCTGCAACCGCTGGTGACACAGACATTTTCAAAAGTGCTACTCTGAGGGCATCAGTCAAGCCATGGTTGATGGGTCACTAGGTCAACTGAGAATTTGAGTTGTGTATCATTCATATGCTCCCTTCTTATTTTGGAGATGAAAAAGAGAATCTTTCTTGAGATATAAATAAGGATTTGATAGCTCCTTTAACATTAAATAACTCTCCCTATACAATGTGTTCCAAATGCTTCCATGAAAAGAGCCTGAGAAATTTTGGATATCCTGCAAATTCTGTTTTCAACTAACACATATTTAGCTACATGCTGTCTCATATTTAGCTACATGCTTTGTAAACTAAGAAGTGCAGGGAAACAGCTTACATGGTGATATAATGAGACACGTAATGTCCACATTATGTCGACCTTATATTTCTCTTCCTGAAACATGGAGTCTCTCATCTGGAGTTCCTTGTGGTGGTTTTAAATATGACCCCAATGTTCTTGGATAATTAAAACCTGAGGAGCTTATTTATAGGATGAAATCCTACCTTGAACTTGAGCCTGATACTACAGTGAGATGGGATTTGGAGGTTCTTGGTGGGGAAAGAGTTTATACTACGTTTGGGAAGAATGTAAACAGTGTGTGGCCAGTGGGAGGATTGTGGCAGTTTTAAATCAGGGTTTCAAATTTTTTTGATGATTCCCTTTGAATGGATGGGTTATGGTCCCCACCCCCTTGTAGCTGGGCTCTATGACTGGTTTACAAACAGAATACAGTAGAAGTTATACCCCTCCCTTTAGGGAGCCCAGGCCTCTGGGAATGCTTCACACTAAGAACCTAACTTCAATTGTTGTGAGGAAGCCCACACTAGCCCAGAAAGAGGGAGACAACCCTAAAGACAGAGCTTCCAGTCCACAAACCTGGTTGATGTCTGAGCAGATAAACCGAATCAATCACCAGGCATGTGAGACCTCTCTCCCGTTCACTCATTCAGATAACTCACCTCCCAGCTTGTAAGTCTATCCAGGTGAAATTCTAGATATTAGGGGGCAGATATATGCCATCAATACAATGCCTTGTCTGAGTTCCTGACCCAGTAAAAATAGGAGAGATGATCAACTTATCATTTAAACCAGTAAGTTTTGAGGTGGCAGGTTGTACAGAAATGGATAACCAAAACACTTAATAACGCTAACTTATTTCAAAAGTCACTTGTCTCCCAGGAAAAAAAAGGGAATTCTATTATTTCCTTCATTTGGTTTTCAAGTTTCAAAAAGACCATCTTCACTTTCTTAGCTCTGACTCAGCTCTGTTTATTTTCTATTTAATAATGTGGTGGGACAAATCTGACTGTAAAAGTAAAAACCATCAAAGCTGTATTATTTTATTTCCTCCTGTACTTGATCATGACAATTGCTTATATAGTAAATAATAAATCTGTATTGAATAAATGAATGTGTGATCTGAACCACAGATTTGTGAAAATCCATTGTAAGAGAAAAGTGCCATATAAAATTTAGACATTCCCATCAATAATCCCATTATATTAAAATGGTGTGTGAAATAAAAACCTTTATGATATATGTGTATTTCAAAACCTCCTATTTTAGAAGACCTCTACCTGAGGGTTTAATCTCATCCTTCAATGTGCTTTCATCTGAAACACATCTTCTGGTTAAATCATTGATTTGAGCTGTGTCTTTAAGGCTGTGCACATTTCTCTTCCTTCCCTCCATCCACCCTTTCTTTCTACCTCCTTTCCTGCTCTCTCATTCTTTCATTCAGAGATCACCTCAATAAGAAACAAATGCATATGCATTTTTCATGAAACTTTTTTTTATTTTTTATTTTGAGACAATTTCAAATTCACATTTATCTGTAAGAAATATGCAGGGAAATCCCACACACCTTTTGCCCGGTTTCACCCAATGGCAGCCTTTGGTCAAACTACAGCACAATGTCACAACAAGGTTGTTGACATTGATGCAATCAAATTTCTGTAGAACATTTCAATCACCGCAGTGATCCCCGTGTTACCTAGTTTTAGTCTCACCGACTTGTCTTCCACGCTACCTTCCCCTTAACATTTGGCAATGATTAATTTGTTTTCTATTTCTATAATTATTTCATTTGAATAATGTTCTAGAAATACAACCAGCTTTTAAGATTTTTTTTTTCCACTCATCAGAATTCTTTGGAGATTTACACAGGTTGTTGCATTTATTTATACTTTATTCCTTCTTATTGCTGAATAGTACTTCGAGGTATGGACACACTGTATAGTCTGTTTGACTATGTAAAGACATCTGGGTAGTTCCCTGTTTGGAGCTATTCCAAATTAAGTTGTTAAAAACACCTATGTACAGGTTTTAATAGAATACAAGTTTTCATTTATCTGTGATAAGTGTCCATGAATGCAATTGACGAATTATATGGTGCTTACATTCTTAGTTTCTAGTAAAATTGCCAAAATGTGTTCTGGAGATGCTGTCCTCTGTTACATTCCTATCAGCTATGTGTGATGGTCCAATTTTTTCACATTCTTCTCAGCACTTGATATGTGCAATTTTTTTTAAATTTTAGCTTTTCTGAAAGGTGTGTTGTGATATCTGATTATGGTTTAACTTGTATCTCTCTAATGGCCAATGATGTTGAAAATCATTCTGTGTCTTATTTATCCCTACTACATCCATTTTGGTGAAATTTCTGTTCATGTTTTGTACCTCTTCATCTATTTGGATTAATGGATTTTTTCATTATTTTTTTTAATTGTTGAGATTTGAGAGTTCTTTATATATTCTAGATACTAGTCTTCTTCAGATATGTAGTTTGCAAATATTTTCTCCCACTCTGTAGTTCATTTTCTTCTGCTTTTTATAGGGTCTTTGATAGGGCAATATTTTTTTTAATGTTGATAAAGTCCAATTCTTCTATTTCTGTCAAAGATTGTATCAAATTGGTGTTATTTTCCTAAATGTTGGTAAAATTCCCCAATGAAATTATCTGATTTGAAAGTTTCTTTTTGAAGACTTTTTAAATCATAAATATGATATATTTAATCATTATAAGGGTATTCAAGGTTTCTATTTCATATTAGGTGAATTATGGTAGTTTGGCTTTTCAGTAAATTAATTCATTTCATTAAGTTGTCAAAGTTTTGTATTTCTATTATTATTCAGTTCAATGAATTTTAAAAATTTCCCTTGAGACTTCCTCTTCATTTTCTGAAATATTTAGTAGTATGTTATTTAGTCTCCAACTGTTTGGTATTTTCCTTTTAACTTTCTGTGATTAAATTTATAGTTTGATTTTGGTATGTTCAGAGAATACATTGTGTATGATTTCAATTGTTTCAAATTTGTTAGGATTTGTATTATGTCCCAGGATATGGTTTATCTGGATATATGTTCCCTGTGGACATGAAGATAATGTGTTTTCTGCTGTTGTGCATAATATAAGTGTAATGTGTATCCTGCTGATTGGTGGTTGTTATGAGATTTTTCTTGTTGACTTTTTGTCTAGTTCTATCAATTGTTCAGAAGCAGATGTTGAAATCTCCAAGAATAATTGTAATTTGTTTGTTTAGCCTTTCAATTGTATTTGCTTTTGCTTCACATAGTTTACAGCTATGTGATTTGGTGCATCTACCTTAGGATTGCTATGCCCCTTGGGAGTTTGACTGTTGTATCATTATAATGTATTCCGCTCTGTCTCTGGTGATTTGCTTTATTCTATGTCTAGCTTATTTGATATTAACATGGCCCATCCTGCTCTCCTTCATGTAATATTTTCATAATAGATGTTTCTATCTTCTTACTTTCAGCCTTCTTATGTTGTTATATTTGAAGTAAGTTTCTTATAGACAACATATTTTTAGGTCACATGTTTTAAACCATTCTGAAATTCTCTTGTCTCTAAATATGAAAGAACAATAGCAGGAAGGGAATCAAAGAAATGCTTTTTTTAGCATCTTAACCAAATAAACCCCCAAACAGAGAGCTCTGGTATGAACTGATTAGAGCACATCTTTAAATTAGTTTGCAGACCTAAGTAAACTATGCTTCCGAACCCAACTGTCTGAACCTCAGGAATGCTCAGGCACATCAATGGAAGGACTGAGAGGCTGAGGGCCAATACAGACTCTGGTCTAATACTCCACCCAGCTTACATGTATGTAGCAACATGGAGGAGAAGTGAGCTGGGCTTGTCTGTCCTTGGAAGGTCTTGCCCCACTCCTCAGGGAAGAATGCTGATTCCCAGTAGGTCAAATCAGCTTATTGATAAAGCATGGTCTCACAAATGTTGTGTCCCTAAGCAATGAGTAGTAAATTAGTAAATTAGTAAGTAGTAAATAGATGTATAGGGCACTAGTGAAGAAAATTCAAGAATCTTCTGACACAAGACATTTTCCTGATAGCTGACTTTTACTCTTCAGGCTAAACTTCACAAATTTACATTTCTCCCTATTCTTTTCATCTTTTTCACTTCAGACTGTCTCTCTAGACAACCAGATTTTCTAAGAGATTTCTAGATTTCATCATCTTTCATCTCTACTTACCCCTTTCACACATGGTATCCCAGGGATTTCCTGAGAAGATTGTATACCCATGGTGGCCTTATACGTGAACTCATTCTTGGCTAAATAACAGCATTCATGTGCCTGAGATAATCATCAGGGACACGTCCCTTGCTTAAAGAGAGTTCTCTGGATACTCTGGCTACTCAGCAATGCTGCAGATTGAAGTGGGTGATTTATCACTGCACTCTGTGGGATCCAAGCCCACAGTATACATTGGCACAAGAGACCGTGGCCAGCAAAGTCACTCAGACACATTTTTGATGATTCTACAAAAAACAATTAAATCTTATACCAAAGATCATTTAAGTCAAAAGTGGACTTATATGAAGAGCCACATGATCACATCCAGATACCTCCCAGAAAGTCTACAGTAGAAATGTGCCCTTTGTGCCACCTATCAACAACTAAACAAAATAATCCTAATTCAGAAATGTGTTTTTCCAACAGATATTCACTCCTCTTAGTAAGATCCCAGAAAAAACAGGTCATCATCCTCTCTCTGTAAACAGAAAAAAAGCCTCACTACATGGCAAGTATATTCATACTTCAAGGTTCAATTACTTTTATTTAAAACACCAATTGAACCCGAGAACGGGATGAGAGGGATGGAATATGGAATATTGTCATAAAATACAAGAGCTTAAATGATGCACTCAAGGCAATGATATTTAGAAGTGACAGTGTCTGAATCCAAAACCATGTCTAATTTCAACATGTCTCTTAGAAATGAATTAAAATGGACAATGGAATCAGAGGAGAAAGGCTCTTCCCCAAAGACTGTTCAGTAAGAAGTGCATGGCCCTTTTGGTAGGCACCAGCTAACATATCAAATTAAATATCTTCAACAACAACAACAACAAAAAAAAAATGGAGGAGAAGTAGAAATAGTGACTCAAAGACAAAGTTAACCAGTGAAATGTGAATAAAAGGTATTTTGTAGAACTTTTGTAATACTTCACGTGTTTTATATATTCTGTAACCCTTTTTGGGGCCTCCAAGATAGGAGCCATGGTTTATGCTGTAATAGGGTGACCAATTCATCCTAGTTTAACTAGAATTCTTCCAGGTTTAGCCCTGAAAGTTCATGTTCTCAGAAATTCCCAATCCTATGCAAACTGGGACCACTGACCAGGAAGGATAAGAAAACAATGGGATGATCCGGACCAATTACCAGTTCTGGTCTAAGAGTTTCATGATATTTGTCAAGTTACCCCAACTCTCTGGCTTTCAGTTTCTTTATCCATTAAATGTAGATCTCTTTACTCAACTTAGGTTAAAAAAAAAAAAAAGTGCAAGTTCCACACAAGATCATCTCTGTGAAAAAGCTTTCATCCAGTGGGTTCTCAACACTTTTGTGTTTTTAAGGCTCAAAAGACATTGTAGGGTAAATCACACAGGTGCACGTCTAATCCAGATGTATTTGGGAAGTGAGGACTTATCAAGCAGGGAAGAGAAAGCCTCACTGAGGAGTCCCATCTAGGAGGGAAGGAGGTGGGATAATGGAAGGGAATGGCAGGTTAGAGATTCAAGATATGTGGAGATCTCTGCCCTGTTTGCCTGCTGCCCCTTGGTTATCAGCCATGACTTGACAGGATGTCAAGTCCAGGATGTCAGCCATGACTTGACATGAAGACCTGAGGCCACTGAGAACTTTGCTGGGTGTCTCTTTGCCAGCACTCTGAGAACTGAAAGCTTAGTTATGGTGCACTGTGGACGAAGGCAGTAAGGCAAGGATGGAGCCCACCACTGACTGAAGACCATAGCCCTTCCTATTTTGGAGGTGTGGTCTTGGTTTCCAAGCAAGACAAGTAGACCCCATAATATCATAGATTGAATTAGTCACTGCCTTTGTCCATGAGTTCTCAGATTCAATTTAGTTTAAAACAAATAGAGTTAGTCTCCATGGATCTAAATACTGTAAGACAAATTGTTATCATCTAGTCAAAGAAAAATAAGATATTTTCCTGGATCATAAATATTCTTAGAGAATAGTTTAATGGAAAGCCATATATACAGTTAATTATTACATAAGAAGATGAAATTGCTTGTAAAAGGGATGGGGAGAACTGAGTAAGGAACTTTTTAACTGTAAATTTCCAGATAGAAAGGCAGACAGAGCAACCCTGCAGTTCTCTCCCATGGTAATCCCTGGGACAAATAACTTCTCTGAGATCAGACAAAGAGCCTAGATGAAGAGATAAAGAACATACTCAAAATGCCATGTTTATGCCTAAAAGAAGAAAGACAAATACACAGGAACAATCTTCACCTCTTGATCTCTCTCCTTTTTCTACAGAAGTCTCTAGCAGGGTCAGGAGAGGAGGGAACATCTTCCTTGCAAACTACTTCCACAGGTAAGTGACACTTCGGAATGGACTAGTCCTCAGGACCTGAGGAATAAAAACCAACTAAAGACCCCACCAAATGTCAGAAAAGTCACTTTGTTCCAAAGAGGCTGCTTTTAACCACGCTTGTTCCAATCCAATGCTAAATCCATGGAGAGTGTAAGAATTAGCCTTCCCTTAATTGGCACGGGCGAGAAGTCTCTCCAGGAAAGTTCTTCCTAAGGGAAGATTTAAAATTCCCTTAGTCAAAACCATAGCTGAGGGGATGTAGGGTGGGTCTGATCTTCTGTCTAAAATATTTAGAGTAACTGATGACAGAGAGAGTGAGCCAGCAAGGATAAGCAAGAGCCTGAGTTGAATGATTGATAATGAAACATTTCTAATCACATCAGCCTTTTGCAGAGAAGACAGGTCATGGAACTTATAGATCCACAGCTACAAGTTTAAGAGTTTTTGACAAATAGCTATAATTTAAAATACAATTACTAAAAGATAAGACAGATGTGAACAGCTTGTTTCTTTTTTCATGTGGGAGTCAAACAGGAACAGGGAGAGATTTCCCTGCCGCAATGGTTCAGGGTTGGTAAAGTTAGCTCACAAAACACTAAATCAGCAAAATCGAGGGTACCTTAACTCCCTGGGGAGAAAAATGTATGTCCTTTTATTTTCTATCCTCTAGAAACGACTTATTTCAAAATAGTATTTTATTGTGACTGACTGTAAATGACATATGTTTTCCTTTTTGAAGTAAATAAAATAAAAGTAAAATATTAAATATAAAATAAATGAAACTCTCATCCACATTCAAATCTAGAACTAATTGTTACCATAAGTTTCCCAAAGAATAGTTTTACATAGTTTAGATTTTGCATAACCCATTTTTTTGGGTTATGCATAACCCCTGATTTTGTCCCCATTTAATATTAAAACACAAACATTTTGCAATGCCATTAAAAAATACTTTCTACATTTAATTTTAATATCTCCAAAACATTCTGTTTTTGGAGAAAAACAGACTTCTGAATTTTTCAAGTCTGTTTTTAAATTAAACAAATGAAAAAAAAATAAGCTAACAAAATATAGTTTCTAAGACTGTTGTAAGAAATTTACTCTGCTTACTACTTTAGATAATTCTCTGAGAATTTAATTTTATTGGATAACATTTGTTTTGTCAAATTGTTTTCCAAAACATCTGCATTTGTTCTGTACCATCCCCATAGCCCATAAAGTAAGAAATAACTCCATATTAGAAAAGTAAACCTTTGAACCTTGTAGTGTTATATAATGTTTTCTCAACCCAAGTTCCTAGATATTTTCATCTCAGTGGTTAATTACTAACTAGCAAAGACATATTCAGGTCTTGAAAAATGTCTTTCAATTCTGTTGAGTCTATCATGTTTCCTATTTGAATCCTACCACTCTTAAAATTCCATTCTATTTTCCCTTAAAAGTTTGTTTTGGTAATTGTTGCTTGCAATTAGAAAAACAGAGGTTATTGATTCATAGAAGAGAAATTTTCATTGATACCATTTTTCTTTCTAAAATGAATATTAATGATAGCCAATTTGTACTAAATACTTATTATATATGGGCACCGTAATAAGGAATATATATATACACACATATATATGTATGTATGTACGTGTGTGTGTATTTGAAGATTATATATATATATGTATATATATTATATATATATATGTATATATATATATATATATACACACACACACACTCACATATATATAGCTATACCTCTATCTGTCTATCTAGAAAATCTCTAAATTTCATTCTTGCAGGATTTCTGGTTAATGACTTAGGAAAATGTGGCTCAGAGAAGGGGAGTGCCTTCTTGAAGTCACACAGCCATAGATCGAGATGAGAGTTAAGCTGGGAATAATGACAGTAGAATCCAGGCTCTTCCAGTGCATTGAGTTTGAAGCACAAATTAAGCAATGTAATTTTAGTACAGCTCTGGATGTGTAAAGGGACAGTCACTGGATTTTTAGACTTTTATCTTTAAAACTGACCCTGACCCTGGCCGGGAGAAAAGGATGGGGATCAGCTTTGCTCTAATACCTCTCTTTTCTCTGAGGCAGGAGTGTGAATACCTGTGCTGATTATGCCTACTTATTCAAATACTTAGGCTCCTTGTATGGGTCAGCTAGCTCTTTTAATGGAAAATCCTATGAATCTGGTTATTTCCTTAGTAATCAACCAGAAGGTGAGATTTGAATATATTTATTTTAGGAAAATAATCCCTATTTATTGGTGAGAGATGAGGTAGTATAAAGGGTTGTATAAAGCTGGTTCTGCCAGTGTTCTAGCTGCAGCTAGATAACTTTGTGGATACATGTCTATACCTCTCTATACCATACACTTTCATAGTCTGGAAGATGAACACAATGCTAGTTTTCTCATGAATTATGAGGGTTTTATGAGATGATGCAAATTAACACTTTTTTTTTTTTTTTTTTTGGAGAGAGATCGGGAGCAGTGGGGTGGGACAGAGGAAGAGAGAGAGAGGGAGACCTTAGCAGGCTCCACACCCAGTGCAGAACCTAATGTGAGACTCATTACCCTGAGATCATGACCTGAGATAAAATCAAAAGTCAGACGCTTAACCCACTGAGCCACCCAGGTACCCTGGAAATGAACACAATTTATGAAGCACAGAAACATGATAAATACTTGGGGGGGGGAAGGAGAGAGAGAGAGAGATTGTCCAGTTCACTCACTTGGCTGATAAAGAAGGAAGGTCAACTCTAATACTGGTTCAGAGAAATACCAAGTGCAGTGAACACACTGTGTCAGTTAAGATGACAGCCTCTCTGACATAGATCCTTCTGTAGATGGGACAAGTGAGTCTCAGGGAGATTAAGTCATATGCTCCTATTTATACATGCAGTATATAACCTTGTCAGTATTTTGAAGCTGGTCCCTCTCTTTAGAAGACCTGGGCTTTACCGAAATGCAATGCTTTATTATTCCTTTTCTTCATCTCAAAGGCACTTTCTCCTGCATTTGACTTCCTTCCAATTCTGAATCCCTTCCAATTCCTTTGATTTATATTGGGTGACAATGTGACCACCGCATGAGAGATTCATTTTGTCCACAATGCACATCACTCTCCCTGGGGTTGGGGCACCATCCCTATCCCAGCTGTAGAAAGTATCCTCCTTACTCAACTCATCTCTCTCCTGCCCCAAAACTCTGCATAATGGAAAGTCACAGCAGTTAAAGCCTCCATGATGCATGCGACCCATCTCCAACCACAAACCATCTGGAGTAATTAAAGCATAATGAAATACCATAGTTGGTCCAGGCCTAAAGGAGGTCTTTCCTGCAAATTTACCTCCCACATTAATTCTCTAACGAGCCCAGTTCAATATGTTAAATGGAACTGATTGTTTTTTTTAAAGATTTTATTCATTTATTTGACAGACAGAGATCACAAGCAGGCAGAAAGGCAGGCAGAGAGAGAGAGAGGGAGAAGCAAGCTCCCTGCCGAGCAGAGAGCCCAACGCGGGGCTCGATCCCAGGACCCTGGGATCATGACCTGAGCCAAAGGCAGAGGCTTTAAGCCACTGAGCCATCCAGGTGCCCCAGAACTGATTATTTTTAACATATAGTTTATATTTAGAATTTAGATAGTTGCTGTAGATGAAGGGGCTCAAGAAACAGCAACAGACAGTCCTTACTTCCTAAAATAATATTAGATTACTTCTTTGGAATGTCTAGTCCAGACCCCTAGGTGATAACTGCATTCTTACCAGTGTCTTTCATATTACCAGACCAAGAGTCTGGTAAAATTATCATCTTTTGAAAACAGCAACTTTAACAAGAAATTCACATCTACTCACTCATTTGTTCCTCTAGTCAATACATAAATCCTGACTACTTTTTGTACCCAGCACTATTCTAAGGGCTCAGGATAAATCAGTGAGCAAAACAGACATGATCCTTTCCTGTCAGAACTTAAATGCTAGGAGAGGAGACAGACAATTCACTATGAATGAGCATAGTAACTGTATGGTTGAGATAACATGTTAGACTGCATATGTGGATCAGCATAAGAGATATCAAAGTGTGAGGTGTGCAGCAGACTACAGTTCTAAGTACAGTGGTCATGGGAGCCCCATTGGAAGGTGGAGCTTGAGCAAAGACTTGAAGGGAACAAAAAGGAATTCAGGTCCCCAGGGAGTAGGGAAGAGTTGTTCTGGTAGAGGAAGACTAAAGGCAAAGGCATAGAGTGTTTGAGAATCCACTAGGAGACCACCAAGACCAGATGGAGGGCCCTGAGGACTTGTGAGGGACTCTGGCATTGGCTCCTAGTAAAAGAGGGAGCTACTAATGATTTCAGACTAGAGGACTGATGTAAACTATCTGGTATTTCATGTGAACTCATTGGTGTCAAGCCTCTGTGGACTGAATATGTATGCCCCTCAAAATTCTTATGTTCGAAGATCTAATCCCCAGGGTGATTGCATTAGGAGGTGGGGTTTGGGGGAGGTAATTAGTTTCAGTGAAGTCATGAGGTTGGGATGCCCATAATGGGATGTCTGCCCTTGTAGAAAGGTGAGGGACCAGACCTCTCTTTCTCTACCATGTGAGGAAACAGCAAGAAAACAACCATCTGCAAATCAAGAAGCGGACATTTGCCAAGAACTGAATCAGCTGGCACATTTATCTTGGACTTCCCAGCTTCCAGAACTGGGAGAAATAAATTTCTGTTGTTTTAGCCACCCAGTCTATGGCATTCCATTATGGAAGCCCAAGTGCACTAAGACACAGGTCCTAAGTGAAGTAATTTGTATTTTCAGTCAGTCTGTGAGTTAACAGCAGCCGCTCCATTTGACAGATAAGCACACAAAAAGTTCTGAAAGATGAAATGCTAAAGGAGTGATGTTCCAGAAGCAAGATAAGTAATATTCTGTCCACAGAAATTCATTAGAGGCACCCACACGCTCCCGCCCCCGACTTTCATCTGTGTAACTTTTCCATGTAGGTCCCTAGAGAATCCCACTCCCATCCTCCAGATTCTTCTGGCATCTTCTTGTCTTTCAGAGCAGAGCTGAACCTCAGTGTTCTGGGTAAAGTCAATCCTGAGCACCTGTTTCAGTATCCCTCTTGGTTCTTCCATAGTTTTTATCATAATCTGTAACCGTTTATTTATTTACTTGTTCATGCTTTCTCTGCTACACTGAGTATCAGTTAAATTACTCTAAATGATTTGTGACTATCACACATCTAGCACAATGCCTGGTATTTTGTGGGTGTTAAATAAATATTTATGGAAAGACAGAGTTACAAACACTTAAAACAATATGAAAATAAACAAAAAATTCATTTCTTGTGATTTTCACAAATGAAATAAAAATGGCTCCTCCCTGCTGCCAGAACCAAAAGCTCAAGTCCTCACGGTTTGGCCAGTTTGCCTTTTTCTGCTCATCTATCACCAAATCCTTGTTCTTCCCATGAGAAGATACCTCCAGTAAGTCTGGATCTTTATTCATGATTGGTTACCCAAGAAGGCGTATAATTCTTGGTGCACTACTTCTCCCACTGGAATTAGACCCAGGAGCAGGATTTGGTTAAATTCATAACCTCACATTGTACTAACTCAATGAACATTAAAAAGTACTCAGTACATAAACATATAAATTGAAATACTTAACATCACTAAGACTATATTAATATTGTTTATTCATATTGTGATTTTTAAAATATTTATGTATTTGAGAGAGAGAGAGAGAGCAAGCAGAGGAAGGGGCAGAGGGAGGGGGGAGGAGTGGACTGCTCACAGAGAGCCTGTGGGGCTTAATCCCAGAACCCGGAGAGCATGACCTGAGCCAAAACCAAGAGTTGGATGCTTAACCAACCATACCACCCAAGCATCCCTATCCATATTATTCTTTCACGAACTTAGCACTTTGATCATGCCATTAAGTATTCTTTAAGTCACCACGGATTCATTCCACAAGTCTCCTGCAGTGGGCACGATGGTTGGTATTTTGTTTTAGAAACAAGGAAACTGCAGTTCAAAGAGGTAAAGTCAGTTGCCTAAGGAGACTTACCTAGTAATTGGTGGAGGGGAGTTTTGAACGGAGGCTGTCCATCATAAAAACCTGAGCATCTGCAGTCTTATCTTTACAGCTCATAGAGGCATGGTTGTCCCTGTTTTCTAGAGTTTGGTGAAAAGGCAGACAGAACACCAAGACTCCCATTATTTCTGCCAAATAAATTTCCTTGCCCAAGTCTTAACTTTGTTACTATGTGTCTCTGAGTGCAGAGGGTTCTGGACTTCCCCAGTTACACTAGTGTAACTATTAGTGTAACAGATAGTTACACTAAGTTGTATCAAGAACTCTAGGAGGAGCAAGTACAATGAGCTCCATGAAGGCATGGATAAGAGCAAAATGTCAACAAAACTTACCCTCCTGGGAGTTCTGGTAACTTGAGAACTGTGGAGCTAAATGGGACTTTTTTTTTTTTTTTTTTTTTTTTTAATGAGAACATGGAGGCCCAGAGAAAGTCAGACACTTGTTACACATCATGGAGAAGGAATTTAGCCCTGCCCAAACCAGAAACCTCACTCTTCTTTTTTTTTTTTTTTTTTTTTTTTTAAAGATTTTATTTATTTATTTGTAAGAGAGAGAGAGTGAGAGCGAGCACAGGCAGACAGAGTGGAAGGCAGAGGCAGAGGGAGAAGCAGGCTCCCTGCGGAGCAAGGAGCCCGATGTGGGACTCGATCCCAGGACGCTGGGATCATGACCCGAGCCGAAGGCAGCTGCTTAACCAACTGAGCCACCCAGGCGTCCCGAAACCTCACTCTTCTTAATTTAATCCTGAACAAGTATACTTCTACCACTCCTTGAAAGACTCAGGTCCCTTTTCAACCAGCAGTTTGGTACCAGAACAGAGTGAGTCATCTTCACGAAAGTGACGTTAAAGAGACAGACAACGTGCAAAATGTCAAGTGGCCCAGACGAAACAGAGGCCTCACTTATTTGATTATTATGATAATGCTGCCAGTTGTAATAATCCTTGCCACAGAACAGATGCTGGCTATTCAATAAAAATTGAATAATGTAGCACGATTTTCTGACATTGCTGCCCCCGCTTAATGGAAACAGCACGTACGAACACAAACATACACCATTATGTAGGTCTGTCAGAGAAATTACGGCAAGTGTGGAAAATTGGGCAGCACATTAAGGTCAATGTTGGGCCTTAAAGGATCAGAGAGGTGTGAGACAGCACGGGGTCTGGAATGCTCCCTACCACTGCCCCTATGTGAAGAACGCTCAAGTGAGAAGATCAGTAATCTTGGTAAGAATACTCCCCAGACTCCTCAGGCCCAGAGCTCTTGGCTACTGCGGGACACATGCTACAATATAACAGATATTTTCAGGGCTTTCCTGAGGGTTGCCGGAGGGGAAGTCATTCCTCCAGGAAAGGATGAGTCTAAGTGGACACACTCTAAAATACATACAGACCATAGGTATGGTCTGTGAAGAAATGCTAAAAGAGAAGCTAAGAATGAAGTTACTCATAGAGCACTCTGAAAATGCAGGAGCATCAGAGGAGAATGGGGTAGAAATACAGAACTAGAGAGTATAATTTTTCTATCATTTTAAGTAGCAGAGTCCCATATCAATCTTTTATAAAGCCCCCTTTTAGGGACTGATTGACATATGAAAAAAATAAGGTCCCCATCTTTAGAAGTTTTACTACATGTAAGTGGTAGGGAGCATAGAAACCAATAGTTGTGATGTGATCACACCTCTTGCAACACAAAGATAGCGCTCTGTGAACTCGGAAAAGGAGCCGTTCTTTCTGACTGACAGAAGCAGAGAAGTTTGAACAGTGCAATAAACAAACGAACAAACAAACAAACAAATAAATAAATAAATAAATTTTACCCCTAAGTTGAATCCAAGACGAAGTCAGAGAAACCGGGATCATTTTGAGTGTGAACCGACAGAGCCAGGGGAGGTAGGAGGTCACAGAGGGGGGTTGCGCGGTGTTAAGAGCATAAACTAAGGAGGCATGTCTGGCGATTGGACAAAGAAGAATCTTGGGAGAGAGGCAGGGCTACCTGTGGGCAGCGTGTGTGGGCGTAAAAGGTGGCCTGCCCTGCTCAGGAGAGCGTGATGGGCCAGTGGGTGCTGCAGAAACCAGGCTGGGTCCAGAGGGGAAGTGGAAGGACACAGAGTACTTTTAATACACGAAATTTCACTTTATAGAATATACATTTTGAATAGGTGAAAGTGTGAAAATATGAGGCTTTTTACAGATGACACAATTTTCATTATTTTTGGCAAAAAAATCACACCCTGATGGAAATATCTCAAAATATCGCATACAATATGCTCTTTTTATTGAATGAGTTATTTTTTGGAGGAGGGATATTAATTGCTAAAATGACATTTCCCCCTAAATGGATACAGATATAGAGGTACAGATACACAGATATATAACCTAATCTATACTGATAGTGATACTATATAGATATATTTGCCCATTTACTACTTAACATAAATATCTATGTATCTGTAAGTGCATACAGATAAATACAGACATGTAGAGGCAGAGAGATAGAGAGATATGGATAGATCAATTGATCTATCTATTGATCTCTACATAGACAGAGATACAGATACTTTCAGTTAAGATGGTCCAAAGTACAGGACCAATAAGAGCTCTTTCCCCCTCTCTGATTTTTCACTTTGTAAGATTACGCTGGTCATAAAGTGCATGCAGGGAGCTGGGCCGGTGGGGGCGAGGAGTGGCAGGGATATCATGCTCTTGAGGTGACCCAGGCAGAAAGGTGGTAGAATCTAGAATCTAAGGCAGGGTGGCCAAATGACCGCTGAAAGTTTTAGGTAATGAGGAAGCATATTATGGCTGGTGGGGACCTACTTGTGGTAAATCCTGTTGCTGCTTCAGCTGACAAGGTAACAGACCACTACCTAGGGGCTGTGCTGATGGTGGTAAGCACAGCTTCTCAGCACTTGGGAACTTTCTGCATCCCTCCACTAAGGGATACTAGAACCCTGCCTACCAGGAGATGCCAGGTGCTTGGTACCTTCCCCACCTGGAATGGCCACCAGAATGGTACAACATTGGGCTCTGGGGGCTAATGAAACAGCCCCAGGTTGAATGAGATTTGATTGCTCTGATTCCGTTTCTTCTGATGGCGTGCCCTTCACAGTGCGGTAAGCCCTACATGGCCTTACGTGGGAGGATTGCGTGTAGGATCCCATTACCCAGCACACAGGATGAGGCCCCCACACCTGGCTCTGTTTGCACTACTCTTCCTAAATGCTGATAGAACATCAGTCTCTCACCCTATGTGATTAGAGAACAGCAATGTCAGAGGGTTGTACACACCGCACATAGAACAAAAAATTGCTAGGGAGCCCCTAAGACTGCAAAATCTCCATCCACATTAAATGAAAATGTTCCTGTTTCTGCAAACCCAGAGGTGGTTTAACCTGAACCCCATTGCCTCATCCCAAAGAGGTGAACTAAGCAGATACCTCTTGACAGTCTTTCTGACAATTGCAACAAAGCTTCGACATCAGCTTCTCGGGGTGGCTTTCACTCTGAATATTAAATATATAGTTGGACCATATAAAATTGTATTTACGTGGGTCAAAATAGTGCAGTGTTGGTTATATCATATGGCTATGCCTAATGCCATCTTTTTAGTGGATTACCATATTTTGTCAAAACTGAAAAAAACAAAACTAAAAATGCCCTTCCTTATTCCTGACATTCGGCTTAACTTGATAAATATCCAATATTGGCTATGAACCAGGCATTGTGTATTTACTACAAACAGACAAAAAAAATAAAAATGATAAGAGATAATCCTTGCTTCCAAGGGATTTGCAGTTCGACGGTGGAAACAAAGTTAAACAGGTGGTCTCCAGACACTGAGCTCTCAAAATGCAAGCGCCTGGGGCTAAGTGCAGGGAGACGGTGAGATGCTGCAGGAGTAGTTTACTGACAATGGCATCCAGAAAGTCTTCCTTGAGAGGCCAACAATGTAGCAGATTATTTTGGCTGTGAGTATCAATATACATGCGTAGTGGACATTTGCTTTTATTTTTTGGTGGGTTGGCAAATATGTTTGAATATTTTTGGTGGAATCCCTCATCATTTAAATCTTGAGGGAAAAGAAATCTGTGATCTTCACTACAGAAGAAAAATAGGAGAAAATTGCTGCTCCCCTCCACAAAGGAAGAGCATGAGGGTCTGAACTTGACAGCCGGACGCATCATACCCAGGACAACGAGGCAAGTCTGAACTCCACCTAGCAGTGAGTGGTGATGTCTATGTGGTGTCTGGCAAGTGGCTGTGTTTTGGAGAAACAGTGACGATGGTGTCTCTCTCAGCTTCCTAAATGGACATTTTTGGGGCTTGATCTCCTGGGCTGCCCTTCATGATCCCAAATTCCTCCCCTTCTTGCTGGTTTTGAGTAAGCTGATTTTCAGCCTTCCCAAAATTCTGTCAGCTACCAGAAATCTTTCGACTAAATTCCTTCGCGATGCCAAACTCCTGTGGTTCTTATTTGTTTGAATATCCTGCTCATCAGGTTTCCCATGATTCTGTCAGCAACCAGAAATCTTTCTTCTAAATAGCTTCTCTACTCAGGCAGAGTTGCTTTCTCTTGCTTGCAACCAAGAAACTTAATGATACAAGCCATTTGTTAAATGTAATCAGAATGTGTCAACCAGTGTGCCAAGGCCTTTACAAGGTTGTTTTTGGTTGTTTGTTTTTACATTTAGTTCTCACAAATAACACTGTAAAGTGTGCTTGTCCCCACTGGGTAGGAAGAAATTTGAAATCGAGAAGGTATACTTAGAAATTACAGTTCTAGGGCGCCTGGGTGGCTCAGTGGGTTAAGCCGCTGCCTTCGGCTCAGGTCATGATCTCAGGGTCCTGGGATCGAGTCCCGCATTGGGCTCTCTGCTCAGCGGGGAGCCTGCTTCCTCCTCTCTCTCTCTGCTTTCCTCTCTGCCTACTTGTGATCTCTCTCTGTCAAATAAATAAATAAAATCTTAAAAAAAAAAAAAAGAAATTACAGGTCTAGTCTCTGGAGCTGGGCCACCTTACAGAACAGGGAGTAACCAGAATTTCTCTGGTTGTGCTTTCGTTACCTAAAAATAGAAATAAAAATAGCATTCATCTGAAAGGGGATTGGAGAACATAAATTGTTCTTGTGTATAAAACACTCAGATCAGTTTCTTGCAGTAACTTCCTGGTCGGGGTTAACTATCAGCACTTCTGAGTAATTTGGCTCAGTTCTTAGAGCTGGTGAGTGTCAGAACTGGCGTCAAAATACTAATCTTTGTGAATCTACATGCTGGTCTCTTTCCATGAAAATGTGTCAAAAATGAACAAGTCTCACACCCCAAAGAACACGTGCCTGAACACATCTTTCTCCTCCTTGGAGTTCAAGTTTAGGTGAAAGACTTATGCTTCTGTTTTTCTGATTTATTCACATATATGACAAGAACAGGAATAATTGGATAAAATAATGGAAATTATAACAAAATACTAAAAGTAGCAGGTCACATGCATTCGCTTCTGTGTATCAGGATACAGCAGAAAGGTGTCCGTTGAATATTTACAATAACACTCAGAGGAAAGTGTGCTTTCCTGGGAGGCTTGATGGGGCTGGTGACTAGCACTCTTCTGTTTTGATGAAATTCTAATCAAAATGAATAAAGAAGACTGTGGAGATCAAAATATATCTTGATGTTAATAAATCTGATGTTAAAAATAAGCCTTTTTCTGCACGACAGTGGACTTTCCTGCTCTGAACTCCTAAGAGCTCAATTCTCAACTCAGCCAAAGATGCTTCTCCAGGGGCCCCAGTTTCTGTCTTGGAATTTACCCCCCTGGGGAGGGTTAAAATGGCGATATCGTTTTGTTTCACACTCAACACATATTTATTGAGCACCTAGAGGTGAGTGCTGACAAAGACACACAGTGGGAAGCTCTGGCAGGAGTGGGAGCCGGTCCCTTTGTGTAGGACGCACAGATGGTTCGGATGAATGCTGAGTAAACCGTGTACCTGTGCTATGTCCGTAAGTCTCGAAAGAGACCCTGTGTCCAAGTCAGATTATTTTACTTGTTAAAACTGATTCAAGGGGCACTTAGGTGGCTCCGTGGGTTAAGCCTCTGTCTTCGGCTCAGGCCATGGTCTCAGAGTCCTGGGATCCAGCCCTGCATCAGGCTCTCTGTTCAGTGGGGAGACTGCTTCTCCACTCTCTCTGCCTGCCTCTCTGCCTACTTGTGATGTCTCCCTTAGTCTGTCAAATAAATAAATAAAATCTTAAAAAGAAAGAAAGAAAAAGAAAGAAAGAAAGAAAGAAAGAAAGAAAGAAGGAAAGAAAAAGAAAAAAAGAAAAACTGGTTCAAGAAGCGGGTATCCTGACATGGGAGGCAGAGGACGTTGTGTCCGTGCCTGAGGAGAACTTGGAAAGTGATGGTTGACAAATCTTTGTATTGTTTTTATGTGTTCTTTGCCATTAAACCCGGATAAAAAAGAAGCAGGCTGGGTGACCTCAAGAAGGTAACATGCATCTCCTGGTGGGCAGAAAACCCTTCCCCTCTCGATCTATGTATTTGTTAGCAAGATGACTGTCACCAGGAGAGAGGAAGAGGCATGAAGAAGAGCAAGGGGGCAGATGCTTGCTGCTGCCATCCTAGCCCACTTTCCGGGGATCAGATCAACTCCTGACCACACCACTTTTCACAGATGAGATAGCACTGCTGTCCAGAGCTGACTCTCTCCCTGCCCCTCTTACCCCCTACCTTTAGTTCTTCTTTAATCCAGACAAAGCTGAATTGGTGAGGCCAGAAGAATTCGATTCAGAGGAAGCTTGCAACTCTTCTTGGATTTCAAGGCTCAGGTGCCAATCCAGCCTCTGGAAGTCTGCATGAAGGTCTCCAGCATCCATTCCTCCATGTTACCACAATCCTTTGATTTCCACCTTGTTACCATTTCTTGCATCCATAACTCCCTGCAGGACCCTGAAAGAAGGCAGGTAACCAATAAAATGTTGCCACAACAATGTTCTAGAACACAACAGACCAAACTCAGAGGCCTAAAACAAAACTTATTTATTGTTAATCATGTATTTGCTGGTCAGGTGCCTGCCTGGCCTCAGACTCAAGCCAGATCTACTCCACCTGTCTTCTCTCTTCCTTCCAGCAGCTACCCTGGCATGTGTTCTCATGTAGAGGGTAGAAATGCAAGAGAGCTGAGCAGAGACACTGGATTTTTCCTCATGCCTAGTCTTGGAACTTTTGACCAAAATCCCATGCAAACTCAGCATCTGTGAGGTGGCCTCTAATCGGAAGAATTGCAAAGTCTCACGGCACAAAGCTAGGATATCGGGGAGTGTGAAGCATTAGAAATAGTAAGACTCTACCAGAGGAGGGACTCAGGTATTACTAGTTGCCAAGGGCTGTCCCACTTAAACATGCCTGAACCTTACTCCTTTCCTAAGACTAGACACCATATAAATTTAAGTGCTGTCATTCTCAACTTGACAGAAAAGTGGGTGGATTAATAAACTATAATAGAACCTCAATTACCTCTTAATTACAGTTTCATTAAGGGTAGAAGCTGGGTTTTACTCATGATTGCAGCCTTAGTGTTTGACATATATATTTGTTGGGAAAATGAATTAAAAAACCAATTTACTAAAGAGTTTCAAACCTTTCCTAAGCAGCTTTCCTTTTAAAGTGGCTAATGAGCAACATTATTAGATAAAATTGAACAATATAATTTTGTCCAGCTAATACAGGTGCTAATTGATAATAAAATAAAGAAAGCCTCCAATGAGTTTGACTAGTATAAGATGGGATTTAAATAATGTATTAGCTGGATAATCAGAAACATCAGAAGTAGATTGTACAGTGTTAAATGAAAACTTTATAAAGGAAAATTAAACTCCTTTTGATTTGTTGGCAAGGGGCCTGGAAACTATTAAAGGGACATTAATGCCATCAGAAATCCAAAATTTCTATTGTACTCAAAGTGCACTCTCTTTTCTTTTGCTGGTCACTGCTTAAACTTCTGTGGAAGATGGGAGATGGAGATCCCTTCTCAAGAAATGCAGATGTGGTAGGCAAGTAGGCTATGCCCAAGAGAAACAAGTTGAAAAGCGAATGGGCTGTCATGTCATTGAGAACAGCAATGGTGAGCAGTGTCCTTAAGAGCACAGAGGAGGGAGCAGGACCCCACCTAGATTTTACCAACTGTGGTTAGACTAAGGAGTAGGATATAATAGTAAATGTTTGTCTGGGCTGGGAGACAAAGTAAAAATGTACTATATGAAAATTCAAGTTTACCTTGAAAATTGAACCTCTGGGTTCTCCACCTAGAACTTACTTCCCTTCCTGTGGTCTTCATCTCCTGGTGGGATTCCAGATATCAGAGGTACTTAGTCCTCCAAATGGAAATCTGGGAATTCTACTTGGCATTTCCTCTCCCCTGTACCTCATGACCAAGAAGTCCCACGACATTTTAAAAAATTCTCTTTACTGAATATTTTTACATATAATCTCTTTGTTTGATGATAAGCAGTTGCAACCTGGGTTCGAGCTGGAGGCTGTGCCTGCATGTGAGAATCAGAAGCGTCCTTCAAGGGAAGCAGGAGGGAAGTTATGGGAATTAGGGGCCTTCTGGGTGAGCGGAAAGGATGACAAAATAGTATATCATAAGGAGTGGCCTCGTTCCAGCGAAGGAAAAGTAGGTTTTATGGCCATTCGGTCTTACCATGTATATTTGCATTTTCAGTTCTATCCCATAGTAGTCCAGACCCTTGTGTGGGGTCATGGAACAGGAAAGGTGTAGGGCTGCTGAGTATGCCTTCCAAGCTGTTCATGTGGGCAGTTACCATCGTGAGATGAAGGGGTGTTAAGATTGCTTCCCTTTTCCCCTCAGTTCAACTAAACTTGACGCAGCCTTCTTCCTGACTCAAGGCTCCTTACTCTTCTTTTTTCTAAGAGCATTTGCTTTTGAAGACTTTCAGTTGTAAATGCATTCCTGATTCTTGAGGCATAAATCTTCTCGCTGCTTCTTGCCTGTATTACTACACTGAGTAAAGTCTTTCTCAAGAGCCTGGGAGCCACCCCTTTGAAATGCAATCATTGAAGGAGCTAGAGATCCTTTCTCCGTTTTCTGTGGGAGGATGAGAGCCTAAATCTGATGGGCACAATTAGCAAACATAGATGGCTTGATCACATTGACCAACCTCTCCTGACATCTTCCAGTACCTACCCACCAGCTCACACCAGTATTTAAGACCCACCCGCTTTGCTTTCAGTGAGGCAGTGTTCAATCTCCTCCCAACCCCCGCCCCCATCCAACAGTCTTGAATAAAGTGTGCTTTGTTTAACTTGTCTGGTGCCATTTTTCTCTGACACAGGATACTGTTGGTGAGAAAATTGGTTCTTGGATAATCCCCTGAGCAGAAGCTATGCCTGACCCAAAAGACGATGGATTGATTCTGGAGTGAAGTGGAGAGTGAACTCAGGGGTGAGACAGGTATTATTTTAGTCACTGTGTTGGGGGAACAAGTAGACACACATTTGAAAAAGAAGGAGATGTGCCAGAGGGACCCCAAGGTTGACACTGAGGTGTGGGCCCACCAAACAGCAGCCAAGGAGCTCCTTTTATAAACAAGGTGCATGAGCTGCTTTGCTGCAGTAAGGACTGGTCTTGGCAGTGGAGAAAATGTACCAGACAAAGCTGAGACTCCAACAAGTGTGGATTATGGGGGTGAGCACTCAACCTAGCAGAAGCTCATCATCTCCCAGAAAACTCTTCTCCTCCCCTGGGCCCTCAGTCAGCTGCTCCTTCCCAAGTAGAACCCTTAGGCATCTTAAAATGTTTTTCTCTCTCCTTTCCCCATCAATGGCTCCCTATCATTTCCCAATCCAGCCTCAGTGGGAGGCCAATCAAACTCCTTCTCTTCAGATTAGGTTTCTCGAGCTAAGAGACACATGGATCAAAAGGAAACTTCAAGCTCATAATTCCAAAGGTTTCAGTTCACGTATGTGTTAAGGGTTCCCTTCTTTTCCAAAGCAAACTTAGAGGTAGAGGATGTGCCCCCCCCCCGGCCCCCTCATCTAGCATCCTTCCTGTCTCTGAAAATGGGGAAGGAATTTGACCTTTTTCAACTTTTCCCTCTTGGAACAGTGGACTGTTGTGTCTGGGCTCTGGACACAGTACTTTACATATCACGTAATTTATCCCTCCAGCCAGCCTGCAGAGAAAAATCTTCTCATGTTCTAAAAGGATGAAATTCAGACTCGAGAGGAGCAACTTGTCAGGGATCACAGAAATTATGAGAAGCTGAGTCAGGACTGAAAACCAGGCATTCCAGATTCCAAAGCCAGCACAATCACCAAAACCCAGGACTTTTTCCAGGGTAATTACTGCTTAATATATGCAGCTTTTTGCTGGACCTCCTCCTTCTGCCTCCCCAGGGATGGCTGGGATCATTAGGATGTTACACATTTAGCTTCTGGTGACTTGTTACTCATTTGAGTGCCGTGCATTTGTCAGCAGTTCAAGTTAACTCGCTCTTTCTAGTAAAATCCTTTCTAGCAAAATTCTTTCCCCTTGAAAAAATTCAATAAAAACTGAAAAGCAGGGGAGCAAGATTAGAAAGGCTGAAAAAGGAAACTAGATAACCAAAGAACAGTCCCCCAAAGCCCGTATTTCTCTCTCATCAGAGATTTTGTGAAAGGACCAGATTGGCAGGAATGAAAAGGAAAATCCCTTTTTATTAAGCTCACCTGTATAGTATTATCTCTTCAGAGGTGTTTATGAAAACATTCACACACAGTAAAACTTGCCTTTTATAGAATTTTTATTTTTATTGAATAAGCCCATTTTTATTGAATTTCTTCAGCTCTCCATCAAATTTTAAAATCCCTGCCTATTACTCTATCTATACATAAATCATACCTCATGTCCATCAGACTCCAGCATAGAGGCAATTCCCTCCAGCTCCTGGTTATTTGATACAGAGCTGTGTATCGTGCTAGGGGGCACAGACATCCTCAGCCTCCAAATCACCAGGGATGCATGGCAATTGCTTCTTTTCATTTCCTGGGCAGGGTGTATGTGTGTGTGTGTGTGTGGGAGGGGTGTTGTAAAATGAACTAGGATGCAGAGGAAGAAATAAAACTCCACTTATTATCATAGGCCCTTAATTATTCAGGCAGCCAAGATCCATTCTAAATTTAAGCACTATCCCAGTTATGCTCTGTCCAAGTTCAAAGTCCTGGGCTTCTGTGTCAATGACCCGTCCATACCCCACAGGGACAGGAGTCAGCTAATGCAAGACAAACATGTAGGGTGGCAGAAAGTCAAATGTGACTGAGCTGAGGCACCTCAGTGGGTGAGGAGCTGAGAGTTGAAGACAGCCCTTTCATTCACAGGGACTAAATCAGATTTTGTTTGGAAGGGCTCTGATGGTAGACCATGGGCTGTTAGTTTTCAAAATTTTGTATATTTAAAAAATGCTAAAGTATTTCCCTCCCAGACCTACCATCCTTCTATGTCTGTTAATTCATCCATTCCTTCATCATTCATGGGTTCAGGAAACCAGTCTTTCAGTCACTTGGTCCACAAAAGTACAATTAAGCATCACTGATATGCCAGGGCAGTGTAGATGTAGGGAGTAATGGTGGATGAGAGACCCAGTTCTTGCTCTGGTGTATTTATATTCCAGTGAAGAACACATTTAAGAAACAAATTTAACATAAAACCAGGAATTCAGCACATGCACATTATACAGAAAGTCATAGGTAGTACAAAAAAAAAAAAAAAAACAAAAACACTTTCAAATCTTTTAAGTTCAAAAACATAATCCCATCCTTTGGATATACAAGTCCTACATGGTTGAGGTTGCATACAGCATATGGATTTGTTAGTTTTTTATGCAGAGGTATGTCAGGGTCTGAATAGTGCACCGCAGAACTCATTGGTACCATGTGTTGAGCCATCAGAGAGGTGAGCTGGCCCCATGGGTAGAACTGGATAAATCATTAAAATCAAGGACCTGTGTCCTCTATCACCTAAATGGTGTCTGAAGGTCCATTCTCCATCGTTTTCTAAATATCCTGATCTACTCTTATCATGTCCAGGGGAACAGACAATAGTCCCTTGCCTGGGTGGCTCAGTTGGTTAAATGTCTGCCTTCAACTCAGATCCTTATCCCAGGGTCCTGAGACTAAGCCCCATGTTGGACTCCCTGCTCAGTGGGAAGCCTGCTTCTCCCTCTCCCTCTGCCCTTCTCCAGCTTGTATTTTCTCTCTCTCTTGTACACATTTTCTTTCTCAAATAAATAAAATCTTAACAACAACAAAAAAAGACAATAACCCCTTATACTCCATGACCCCTTCTATCACCAGACACTCACATCCGTAGGAATGAGTCTCTCCGTTGATTGCTATAATCTTACTTCTGCTTTTTTCTGATTTTCCCCATATATATATATATATATATATATATTTCCCCCACCTGGACTGGCTCTTCTGGAGCTGAAACAGAGCTTCCCTACTTCTTTCTTCTTCCTCCATTGCCCTCGATGGTGGTCTTTCCTGCCATTCTCCTTCTTTCTACTCCCCAGGGAATCTCTTTTTAGAAGGCTAAGGCTGTAAGAATCCTGAAGCAAAGGAGCATTCTGTCTCTCATAGTCCTCCCCACAAGGACAGCAGGATGACTATGGACATCCAGGACAGGAAGTGATTTAATGACAGATTCTCACAGGAGAAAAAAGATCAGCTGCTAAAGCACCCCAGAAATGTATTCACTCAGGAAGGTGGTTTCTGAGCTTAGAAAGCATGGTTTAGAGGCATTTACTTTGCCAGGTGGGGCCAGGATTTGTCCAGTTGAACACAATGTTGAGTGTAAAGGTCATGGGTAACTTGGTTAATACAAATGTGTTGTCTGTCTTAAGACAGGAACCATTCTTAAAGTCTTCTGAAGAACTTGGTAAAATATTCTCTCAATATCATTGTTAGGACTCAACAATTACCAAGGAAAGTAAAGGGTAGCCCCATTTACTGAGTACCAATGTTCTCTAGGAAATAGCACATACAGTATCTCATGCAGTACATACAACATTCCTTCACACGGAAATTATTATCCACATTTTATAAACATCTTCACCCAAACTCAGGAGGCCAAAGGAGTTAAGCCATTAACCTAAACAGTCAAGTGAAAAAGCTGGAATTTGAACTTAAACTGCGTTTATCCCAAAGCCTGTGTTGTTTTCTTGCCATATGATCCCTGCCTATTTTTACTTAGCACCTAGTATGTTCATGATAGCTTAGATAGAACATCTCACTGACGTTTTAATTGTAATTTTACTCTTGAAATAAAAAGATGCTAGAAATATAAGAAGCCTACATTTTATGGAAGTAAATTTCAAAGAGGTTAACAAATGTGTCCAGGTCATAGCACTGTCAGATGGCAGAACTAAAACTTGAATTCCTCCCAGAGTTACAGGGAAGAGTGACGGAGGTGGTGCATGGAAACACATCTTGTTAGCCAGATCCATAGTAGGAACTCAAAAACTAGCCACTCTTGTTGTTGTTGTAAGAGTTTCCACTTAAGCTATGTTAGATTAATCTAGTCCTCTGAAATGACTACTTTATTCACCCTGCTTGGTTATTTCCTTCTTCTCTTTTTTTCTGTGCCCAACCTCATGGCACCTGCAGCTGAAAGAACTGTGATTTATTAAATGTAGTGCGGACATCTCCAAGTGCAGGGCGTAGCACTGAATAACGAGAAGGAAACAAACAGGCTTTGGGGTCAGATGTATCTGAATGAGGCATCGTGATTCCGTTCACCAGCTGTCTCGTCTTCAGAAAGCCTTGGACTTCTCTGGGTCATAGCAGATGTAAAGTGGGAATTCGTACCTATCCCACAACATTGTTGAGAGTTTTAAATCCAAAAGTACCTGCTTAAAATTTGATGTCAAGTGGGCAGCTCATATGTATTATTCTGCCCTCAGCTTCATTCTTACATGGATAGCAGGAGCACAAACACACAGGCAGTGCAGAAGCCACTGGAACCTTTGGTGACCTGAACTTATTATTTCCAGCTCTCTATCGGAGCACATGGTACAACATGGTTCCTTCCTGTCTCTGGAAGTTAACCTTGACCATATGAGTGACGGTGGCCTATCAGGTATAAGTGGAAGTTTTACCCCTAATTTACCGCATTCCCTTCCGTCGGTAGCAGAGTCTCTGACAGCGCACCCTTGATCCTGTCTACTGCAGGATCCCTCCATGAGCTGGGCTGATGTGAAATGTGAGCAAGGACAAGGCTATTGTTTGATGAGCGACGGAGATTTTGTTTAACCCTGGCATAACTCAAATATCCTGGTCAATACAGGTAAAGTCTACCTTGACGTTTCCTTCCATTTTATTTTTCCCCAAAAAGACTGGTTTTAACTATTCTTTTCTGTTTTCTGAGAGGCCGAAAGGAGCTTGGAAGCAATCCGATCATGTAAGTGAATGATTTATCACTCCCGTTTGGCCCTAGCAAGGATTTGCCCTGTACCATTCATCTCTCCAGATATAATTGGACTTAAAATTAAAACTACATTACCTTCCAATTCATTGAAAGGAAACTCGTGGTTTTGACTTAAACAGCAGTTTCAAGCAAGGTATCTATTAGGAGACTGTGAAAAATTGTTCTAGCCTGTTATCCTAGGAGCCAGCATGGGAAATGAATTGTTTTCTAAATGGTGTCCAATTGATCCTGAGGTCCTAAGGACAAACATCAGGACTGGACATAGCAGAGGTTGAGCTCTGTGGCGCTCATCATCTTAGCGCAGGCTGCTCCATGTGAATTCATTGTATTTCAGTGTTTCATCACAAGTTGTTGTTTGTAAAACAAACAAACAAAACAAAAAACAAAACAAAACAAAAAAAAAAACTTTCATTGCTAATGTGAGCTTCCTGCAAAAGGCATGAAAAAGAGTTTGTGATCCAAGAATGTGGGAACAGACTGAAGTCAGAGCAGGCTTCAGAGGGACCCTGACATATAAGCATGGTGCTAGGTCAGGGTCATTCAAGAAACAAGTTTCGTCTTGGTCACTAACTGAGTCTAGATCTAATGTCAAAGCAGACTCTACTCTGAGTGGAGTAGCTGCTTCAGAGGTTGGAAGCCAAGATGTAGACACCTTGCTACTTAAAGCATGAGCTGTAGATGTGCCTTTGGATTTATCTGGGAAGGAGGTACGGACACGGAGTTCAGAGTATGAAAGCTTGACACCCAATGAGAGAAGGACGGGGAGCCTCCAGAGTGAAATACCATATGGGGCAATGTCTATGTCAACCCATTGGGAGTCCAGGACAAAGAATGCTAGCAGAGGAATCTCATTGTGGGTAGAAGTGCCAGACCTTTAGACCAATACCATCCTTGGTCATCGGCAGGAGGAGGGCTGCTCTACGAAGACCCTCACTCCAGTTTAACAGTGGGGGTGGACCCTGAAAAGCTAACACGAGGTTGCCATTTCCTTACACCCTTCACAGATGGGCAGAGAGTCCTTTCTTGAAGGAGAATCTGTGTCACACACCTCTGATTCTACCACAGGGATGCAACAGCCTTAGCATCACCTGGGAGCATTTTGGAAATGCTGTATTGTGAGCCCTCCTGGAGACCCACTGCACCAGGATCTGAAGTTGAACAAGGTATCCAGGTGGTTTGTTTTCTACCTCAGGGTATGAGAAACAAAGAATTAGATTCGAGGAGCCCAAGGAGGGAGATCAAGTCCTGTGGCTGGTCGGAGAAACAGAGTTCCTGGAAATCTTGCCAAACTGAGACCTCATTAAACATTGCTTACAAATTTTAGACTGCATGAGAAGCACTGGAGGAGGTGCCCCATACCTACTGAGTTAGCACATCAGGAGTGGACCCAGAGCTCTGCATTTCAGCAATGGCCAGGTCACTTGAAGTAATTAATCCACTATTCATTCCTTGACAAATGATTGGAGATCTTATGGTTGGAGCTCTGCACCCAGCCTTGGGGCACACAGATGGCTGTGGGACTTTCAAAAAATTAATGCTATTTTTTTTTGCTTTGTTATTTTCAAGCATAAAAATAGTCCCAAATGGTTGTGGTGAGGATTAAATGATACAACATTCATTTTTATATTTTCTCCTATTAAAGAATAAAACAAAGATCTAAAAACAGAGTTGAGTTTATTTTTCAGCCAAGGGAGAAAGGGTCATTCAAGAAACAAGTTTCATCAAGTCTGTAGGTGGGGAGGGTTGAAGGTAGAGCACCAGACAGAGACTCAAACGAGGGAGTGAATTCTATGTGGGGAAGGATTCTGGGAGTGGACTTCTGGCAGCTGAGGGGTGAAGAGATGTCAGGGATGGCCCCGGGACTGGGCATTGCTTTACATCACAAAAGTGGGGGCAGGGTCCACAGGGCATCCAAGGAGAATGGCATGGCTCAGAGCTTTGTGGGGACACATTTAGATGCACATGTCTGGTCCCCTGCCTTTCAGTGATCTTTATACAGTGTCCTGTGAGCACTTACCCAGGCAGTCCTGTGTGAGGTGTCAGTAGAGCTGGAGAAACAGCTGAGTCCCTGCTCTCAGGAGCTCGCTGCTGTGGGGGAAGTGATGAATGGAAGTAAGTGTGGACCGTTCTAAGCCAGTGACAATAGGTCAGTTGAGGCATTGCAAGCAGAGGTGAAGCGAACACACTACAAGCCAGTCCCTTCTCCCTGAAAGATGGCTCAAAATCTTTTTTAGCTAAGTGAGCACAGGCAAGTGGATTGACTTCTTTGTCAAAGCACCCTCACCTGCAGAATCGAAATAATAGCAAGTCTATCTCATAGGTCTTTTATGACTATTAAAGGAGCAAATCTCGATAAATCGCTCAGAATAGAACATGGCATATGGTAAGCACTCCATAAATAGTTGTTATGCTAACAACTGTCCATTCATTCAGTGGAATATAATTCATCCACTCTAGACTCCACTTCAGGAAGATTACAGGTTAAGTGAGTACATAGATGTACTACCAAATGAAGCATAGGACAAGTCTGGATACAAAATTGCAAATATTAAGTGTTCAGAAAGTGTTAACTATTATTACTACTTAAATCAGACCAGGGAAGTTGTTTCTGACAGGTACGTAATAGGAACTCTTTAAATGCCAATTTCTCTTCCTTGGTTTTCAGCATTAATTTTTCTGGCTATCTATACCTTGCATTTAACACTCCAGCAATACCAGATGACTTTCGTTTCCAGCATAAACCCTCCGCTGCCTGTTCCTCCCACGCCTTTGCTCATAATCTTCTGTTGCCTCAGCGCTTCTCCTGCTCCTTTGTCTGGAAGCTGACCCTCTCCTGACTGTTCAGGCTGGCTGAGAGTATCCTTCGGCAAACCTTTACACAGCTGTCCTTGGATGTCCCCATCACACGTGGAAACTCTCTCTTCTATGACACTCACCGCACAATATTGTCATGGATTCTCTGCAAGAAAATCTATGTCCACCCAGAGACGATAATCTCTCTAGAGCAGAAAAATAATTTTGCGACCTTTGTGGATCCAGGGACTGATGCTGGATGGGCATCCCATAGTTTCTGATCTAGAAATGTTGAACAGGTGCATGAATCCTAACTTCAGAGCAACTGACCTCTCACTCTCACAAACTCACTCTTTTCATCTTTTTTTCCCAAGCTAATTTTTCACCCTCGATTGCTGTCCTCTTTCCCATCTTCCCTTTTCATTCAGAAAACAACCGTTCCTTAGAAATTCAGTCCACAGTCTATGTCCCCATGAAGTGAGGCCCAGGAGTCAAGCAGAGAGTAATTAAAATCTGGCATGGCATGTTCTTGCCAAGTACACTTAAACAAAGGTTCTCCAACTTTCCTCTTCATAGTTTTCTTAAGTAGGGAAAAATAAGAACTGAAAGAAAGAAAAGGGGAAGGGAAAAAAAAAAAGAAGAAAAAAAGATAAACCTGTTTCATGTAAGGAATAAAAATATTTTAAAGTGTAAATGTACCAAGAGTACAATGGTCAGCACAAGGTAGGTGTTTAAGCAGCAATTGGAATCCACCTCCAAAATGATTAATCTACTGCAAATTCCCATAGCAATAGCACAGCACTATTCTTCCCCCTAATCTCCATGTGCACATTTCTCTGCATAGCTCACAATTATCTCAAATTTAACACGTCCAAAACTACACTCATCATCATTATTCCAAACCAGCTTCCCCCTACCCGCTAATGCGCTAATCATTCTCCCGGCTGCTCAGACTTGACAACTAGGATTTGCTCAACCCTTCCTCTCTATTGACCAAAGCCCTTAGTTGCAGATAATAGGGACAGAAGAGGGTGCGGGGAGTCTGTGGGAATGTTCTGCCCCAGGGAGGAGGAGTATTTATCACTGAGATCATTTAAAATTCCTGGCAAGTGATGATAATAAAAGGCCAACTAATATTTTGTTAATTTTATTATTGATTTACAATTCTCTGCAAAGAATGTACACTCTTGGTGCCTAAACCTGGGGCAGGTTACTTCCACATCTCCATGCATGAGAGGTGTGCTGTTGTTAAGGGATGTTTGATAGATCGTAAGGGTTCAATAAACCTCATGGCCCCTGGCATGTATCTCAACTGAGCTTCCAAGAGCAGGACCATAATCTGGTTTGTAAACAGAATATTATTGCTAAAACCTTAGTGTAGAGCTCCTTCACTATAGTAGGAAAGTGAGTGATGCCACACTACCTCGACCCCCAGAGACCTTCTGTGTCATACCAGGTATGCTATTATGTCAGAACAATCTGTGCCCAGTTCCCAGTCCATACACTCTTGGAGCTCACAGATCTCACTTCCAGACGGAAGCTTCCTGGAGAAGATGGAACTAGGACAGCCTAAGTCTCATGCCTGGACACAAGTAGTTCGTGGAGCTGAGGAAAATCCCCCTCCTCACACACACACACACACACACACACACACACACACAAGCTGTTGCAACCTTGCATGGGTTAACTCTGTGTTAACTGAAACTTGTGCACGTATCAGAAACATGGCTTCACATCATATAGTTCCCTGATCACCACATGGGAATGCATAAGTTGAGGACATGGCTCTGAAATGTGTGAGTTTCCATTAACACAGCACCCTGCAAAAGTGTGTGTATGGATACATGGGGAGCATAGGTTTCTCAAGGCTGGCTGCTGAACCATGAAAGAGGGTTCATAGATTTAAACATTTGCAAATCATGGATTTCTACCAAATCCTCCCAACCCTCTTCTTCCAGTTATTTCGCACATCCTGTCAATCCTACCTTGCTTTCCGTCCCCCTACTCAGGACCAGGCCCAGGATCCGCTGACCCTGCAGTAAATTTGTGTCTCATCTTCTTGCCTTCAGACCTGCCTCCCTGCTTCCAGAGTAAATTTCCAACCACGTCATTGCGATTATGTCATGCTCTCCATGAAATGCCTCCAAATCCCCCGCATTATCTGGATAATGGCCTGTTGGTGACAAGTGGTCTTAGTTTAAGCAGATCTCACTTGGTCCAAAACAGGAGGGGTGTTTATTGTAAGCATTACTGAGTAAAACAGTCAACAAAAAGATTTGCTGAATAATTAAAACTCAAAAGGTGGAGAATATTGTGCTTTAAGGATCTCAAGTTCTGGAAAAACGGAGCTGGACTGCCTTAAAATCTGCACGTGTGTACGGATTGGACTTAGTGCTTTCTCAATCCGTCCTCCAGTCCGCCCTGCTGAGAAAGACTGGCTTCCTCCCCAGGCTGAGTGTACCTGATCCCCAGAAGCACCTGAAACACAGCTCTAGAAGCATAAAGAAGGGGACTTTTATCTCATTTCTTTAATTATAATTACAAAAATCCCGGAAATAATAATAGCAACCTTATATAGCACTATTTAAATGATGATACTGTTTTGAGGTTTTTTTTTTTCTTTTTACCTTAAGTTGTTAGCTTTCATTTACAGAATAATGAGTAAAACATTACTCATGTAATGCATATTACAGTCTTAGAAGATAGATAATATTATCCTCATTTTATTGGTGGGGAAACTGAGGTATAGAGAGGTTACACGACTTGTTCAAATTGCTAACAACTGGGCTCTTCTATTCCCAATCACCGTGACACCTGTCCCTGGTCACCTTACTGGACTATTTTGTGAGGGCATTAATGGGCCGGATTTAGGTCACATGTGGCCCTATCTCCTCCTAAATCAGTGATGACAGATATTATTAAGATTTAGATCCTGGGTGGCTGAGTTGGTTAAGCATTCAACTCTTGATTTCAGCTTAGGTCATAGTCTCAGGATCATGAGATCAGGCTCTGCATCAGACTCCATGCTCAGCAGGGAATCTGCTTGAAACTCTCTCCCTCTGCCACTCCCACTCTCTCTTTCCCTCACTCTTTCAAATAATAAATGAATAAATCTTATTTTAAAAATATTTAGGGACGCCTGGGTGGCTCAGTTGGTTAAGCAGCTGCCTTCGGCTCAGGTCATGATCCCGGCGTCCTGGGATCGAGTCCCACATCGGGTTCCTTGCTCCGCAGGGAGACTGCTTCTCCCTCTGACTCTGCCTTCCACTTTGTCTGCCTGTGCTCGCTCTCGCTCGCTCTCTCTCTGACAAATAAATAAAATCTTTTAAAAAAAAATATTTAGAGCACATGCAGGCCAAATAAGAAGAAACATTTCCTTAAGGAAGCTGGAAGAAGAGAAAGTTCCTGGGCCAAAAACCAGAAGGGGTCCATTGTAAGTTCCATATGCTCAATGAATTCTCCAAGGCTGGAAACTGTCTCTTCTCTCCCTTCCTCCCAGTGCTCCCTCCAGCACCCTCTGTCATGGCCTCCTTGTAGCCAAGCCACTGGTCCTGGACATTCACCAGGTCCTCCTTCCAAGATGCCATTGTCCCATCTTTGCACCCAGAAGACCCCTCTTGTCTTCAGTAACCACAATTAAATGGCCTTTTGCTGTTACGTTTCTTGTGGCTTCGTGGGTGTATCAAGCAAGTTTGGTACTATGGTCTTCTTGCAGCTTTCACACCTAAACCAATCAAGCAATTGCCTGATTCTTCCACTGGACTGTGTGCCCCTACTCAGAATGACTCATCTTTGCACCCCTGCCACGCAACCATATCATGTAGTTGAATACAGGGATGAAAAGAAGATGGAAGGAATAGCAGCTGCTCAGTCACGTCCCTTTTTAGTCATCAACATATCCTTGACCTCTCAGGGTTGCTGAAAACATAGGCGTTATGATCATACTAGATTCCATACCACTGTGCTGACTTTATCTAAATTAGGTAGTTTTATTGAAGTTTTACTAAATCTTGTCTATAGTCAGCAACTTATCAGTGGGGAAAATGAACCTCATAGAAACTAAGAAAGTTGTTCAAGGACATAAACCTTGTAGATCATAGATGTAGAACTGAATCCAGACCTAGACTCCAAAATATATATATATATTTTTCCATAATATTGCAATTTACATAAGAAGAGTCATAAGTTTTCTCTAAGGAGAAGTGAAATTTAAGGACCAAAAATCAATCACAAGCACTTTGAATATATCCAACAGGGATATAATATGACCACCTACTTTAGCAAGTAATTGTATTGATTAACCGATTGATAATCAAGAAACCACACAGCAAACCCATTAACTGGGAGATGAAAGCACAAAGGAGGGCCTGGTGTTTCCAGAAATGTTGCTATTGATTAGGTTATTGTCAGCCTGGACTCAGAAATGTATGAACTGTATGTGTGAATGGAGTCACCATGTTCTAAACGATAATGGCTATCAAGCCACTCAAACCCTGGGGTGTGATTGTAACACTGCTAATCCTCAGCTGCTGTGTCGTTCTGTCTCTAAAACATCATCTGGATCCCAGGGTCCAGTCTTTTTGTTTTCACTTCTTCGGGAGTTCTGTCTCCTTATAGTTTCAAATGGGCTTTAATCAATTTCTTTTTGTTTCTTCCACCATGTTTCTTCAGCAAAGGAATGCACCCCACCCCACAAGGAACGGCCGCTAATGAACCTGCTGTGAACCAGACAAAACCCAAGATGGGCACTGTTTTACATAGCTTTTGTTTATTTATTGCTAAGACACTGAAAACACTTGCTAAGGATGGGGAGTCCAGGTGTAAACATAAGAAAGCCTACTTCTAAAATTGCTGTGATAGAAAATTTTCAAAGTTTAATAGACATGAAAGCATAACTAGCAAAATTCAGGGGAAAATCTTCCATAAATTAACAGAAGCAAAAAACATCTGGTTGCAACAGCTTCCACCCTTGAATAGAAAATCTTACGAAGCCTTGATCAACAAGACTGAAGAGGGACCTTCCATGCTCAGAGGTGAGATGTAACGCATCTATGCGTCTCCACCCAGTCAATGCTGGGAGATGTTCCTGGGAATCAGCAGGCATGAGGATATCATCTACTGGATTTGGCATAGGGGCAACCTCGACAAGTGTGTGTTCCAACAGCATGCAGAGTACTTCAGTTTAGTGATACTGGAGGAGCAGGATCACCCAGGATGGGGTATTGGTGAGTATGAGCTGGAAACAACATAACTCTGGCCCATTGAAGCAGGGAAGGTACACATTGGAGGAAACTAAAGTATCTCACATATTTCTGAAAGGTTCAGAAACTTGGGCTTGAACAAAGTCTCCCTTCTGTGTCCCCAGACTCTCATCCTGATGGCTCACAACTGTCCTAGTTGTGAGAGAGTCTAAAGCTCTAGGAACTCTGTCAAATCCAAGTGAGGCTGGAGAATGGTCACCCTACTGTCACAGAAGAACTGTGAAGACACTACTGCATAGGTTCATGGAAACAGAGATTACGGTCTGCACCTTCCTTAATGCTGGGCATAAGATCTACTCTAATCATTCTAGGAAATGGATGTGGTCACAGACGTTGCTGTCATCACTGGAATTAGGGTGGCAGGGTCCCTATTTCCTGATATTCTTAGCTCCTGATCAACTGGGCACACCATTAGTAAGGGAAAATACAAACGAGCTTTCTGGATCTTTCAGTTTAAGAGTAAGAGAATTCCCTAAACACAAAAGAAGGATCAAATGTAGTGTTCCCCCAAGTGAGAACAATTCTTAACTCCAGTAGCTCTGGAAATGGCTCAGAGAGAGATGGTGAAAAGCTGAACTATGGCTCAGAGAGGATATTAATTGTTTGAGAAATGATTAGAAATAAATTTGTAAGGTCAGTGGGATACACAGAGCCAACAATGAAGAACCAACTGCCACCCTCAGAATTCTCGATTTGGTAATGTGTTGGATTTTGTTGCAACCTACTAAGATACTTTATTTTTTTTTAAGATTTTATTTATTTATTTGACAGACAGAGATCACAAGTAGGCAGAGAGGCAGGCAGAGGGAGAGAGGGAAGCAGGCTCCCTGCTGAGCAGAGAGCCCGATGCGGGGCTCGATCCCAGGACAATAGGATCATGACCTGAGCTGAAGGCAGAGGCTTTAACCCACTGAGCCACCCAGGTGTCCCTACTAAGATACTTTAGAAGAAACAGAGAATACAGAGAGAAAGGCAGTGAGGTTAGTTCAACTAACCAAGGCTGTGGTGCCTTGGGGGCATTCAGATGGAAAGACCCATTTGGCTGAAGCAGAAGTGCGAAAGTATCCCCAGTTCATAGGTGGGGAAACTTTAAGGGCAAAGTGTAGTGAAGCCAAGATAATAAAGGTAGAAACAGTATCGGAACCTAAATCTGATTACATGACCTTGCTTTTCCCAGTACTTCATACTGCTTAGCATATTTTTAAAGATTTTTTCATCCATGGGGCACCTGCGTGGCACAGTTGGCTAAGCATCTGACTCTGGGTTTTGGCTCAGGGTCATGAGCTCAGGGTGATGAGATTGAGCCCTATGTTGGGCTCCATGCTCTATGTGGACTCTGCTTAAGATTCTCTCTCTCCGGGATGCCTGGGTGGCTTAGTTGGTTAAGCAGCTGCCTTCCTTCGGCTCAGGTCATGATTCCGGCGTCCTGGGATTGAGTCCTGCATTGGGCTCCTTACTCCGCGGGGAGCCTGCTTCTCCCTCTGACTCTGCCTTCCACTCTGTCTGCCTGTGCTCGCTCTCGCTCTTTCTCTGACAAATAAATAAATAAAATCTTAAAAAAAAAAAAAAGATTCTCTCTCTCCCTCTCCCTTTGCCCCTCCTGTACTTGTGAGCACACACACTCTCCCCCTAAAATAAATGACTGAATCTTTAAAAAAGGATATTTTTCATCTGTGTTTTGTGGTGCAAATGTGTCTTTTCCGCTTTCATAAGAGGAGAGGGGAAGATCAATATTTAATAATTATCTTGGAAGTGATAACACTGTACAGTAATCATCTAGCACAAATTCAAAGCAAAATTTATTTATATTTTACAGATGATAAAAGTGAGGCTCTGAGAGATTAATTTCCTTAACAACTCGGAGTTGGTAAGTGGAATTAGATGAGCTTTCCTCTTTTTTAGAGAATTTAGAGCCCGTGGCTTACGGTAGTAGTCCTGAGAGTGTGAACCCAGGACCAGCAGCATCAGCACCATCTTGGGTCTTGTTAGAAATTCACACTCTCTATCCCTGACCATATTCACTAAGTCAGAAGCTCCAGGGTTGGGGCACCCAAATCTGTGTGTTAACAGTCCTTCAGCTGATGCCAATGCAAGTACAAGTTTGAGAACAACTGGTTTATTATATGAGAAGGATAGATTTAAAATGTGCTTCTTCCACTTTGGGATGAGATAAATAATTTAAATGAGATACCATTTATAAAGTCCCTGGCAGAGTGCTAGGTATATATTAGATTCTCAATGATTCTAACTGAAATATGATGAACCTAATAATTCAAATTACACCAACCTCCACCAAAGACATTTTAATATACTCATAAAAAAATAAATAAATAAATAAATGACTTTGCATTTTTAATGAATTCATAGAATTTGATTCTCAAAATCATTCGTTTTCTTAAAAAATTTTTTCATGGCTTCACCTAAATTTAGAAATATTGCATCCCTAAATCTATGTGTTTTCAGGCTTTCTTACGAAATCTGCATGTTGGGCACAGCAAAGATGGCGCTGGCCTGCCTTCTCTTCCGGCTAGAAAAGGCGCTAGAAAAGGCGCCACCGTGGCAGTATTGGCGCCAACGTGGCGGTTTCGGTTCCGCATATCTCTGATATTTCCTCCTCTCGCCCAACACACCCTACCCAGTTACTGACTACGTAACCAAACCCCATAGGCTCTCTCCCCGCTGACCTCATTTCCCATCCCCTAACCAATATAAGCTGCAACCCCGCTCAATAAAGTGAGATCCTGCTTCGACAGATCCCCCGAGTCTGGTGTGGTTCCTGAATGCGCCTGGACTCGCGACACTCGCCATCCCGCTCAGCCCCAAGGGGAGCTACCGGCTGGCCCGGATGCTCTCCTCGTGCCTGTCCGCCCGCAAAACCTACCGGAGTCCGACATCTGCATATAGCAACAGTTAGGAAATCAGAACCCGGACATCTGAAGAGGATTCGGAGGAGACCAGATGTGTGTTTTTCTGTCCCCGTTAACTTTCTGTCCCCAGAACCCACTCATTTCTCTTCATACTGCAAGTCCGACTGGAAGTCCGGCTCTTGGTGTGTATTTCTGGTCACTGAAGATAGTTAAGGAGAGACTCAACAGTCACTGTTTTGGGATCCAGAGGGGATTCATGAGCTGAAGTGAAGGAAGCACTAGATAATTTCTTGCATCCCCTCCAAATTTAAGAATCCAACTTTCAGTGAAGCATGTGATACAGTGGGAGGGGCGTCCCTGAACGTCACACCTCCCACACTCTGAGCCCTCTGAGCGCTGCCCCCTTCTGCGTGAGAAACAACGGAGAAACCACGGCATGACGACCTGGGCTCTTCACTTCTTAGCCTTTCTTTATGGAACAAAGTACTCTGGCAGTAGATGGAAAAAATTCTGGCCAGCACTGGCATGATTCTAAAAAAGAAAAATTTCCCTGATAATAAAGAAATATTAGTTAAGGAAAGAGAGAGAATCCAGTCGCTAGCATGTTGTGCTTTTCAGAAGGGTATAAATGGTCCCCCTGGAGGTGCAGATGTTATTCATTATGCTGGAGATAAATTCAGAAATGTAGTTTACCCTGATTTAGCTTTATGCTTAATTGTTTTGAAGACTAATGCAAGGCAGTCAGCCCTGCATGCTGCTTTGTTGTTCTATTTAAAAGTGAATGCTCCACTGATTTGCCTTGTGAAGTTTCTCTACGGGAAGAACTACTAGGTTTGTAGCCTCAAGATTCAGAAATGAAGGTATCACCACACTATGAGATCTAATTATAAGAGCTACATTTTTTTTTTTCTTTTAGCACATACTTTGGGGCAGCCAAGTGCTAAAACTCAGAATGATAACGCATGTTTCTAATCCTCAGGAAAACTGTAAAGAATTTAACAACCCATTCTACAAAGGAAGACAGCATCTCAAAGCAGAAACATAATTTCTGACTGTGCCATGGGAAGGAAAAGGTAGAGTTTGGATCCAGATTATTTCTACTCAACTCTTTCCCCAAAACAAACATACCAACAAATAGACATAACTGAACAAGGACTGTCTGCTGTATGTCAAGTCTTTTATGTTTATTTACTTCATTAGCTGTGACATCCCTCAGTAGGTCTTATTATTAGCCCTATTCTACTGAGCAGCAAATAATTTGTCCAGGGTCACAGGAATAGAGATGAGACAGATGTGGCTTTAAACCTAAGTCTTACAGTCCTGACCCACACTCCAAATACAGTGCAGATCAAACACAGAGAATAAAGAAAAATTACTGCTAAAAATGCAACAAAAAGTAAGCTGGGACACCTAGCTAAGCATGGATGGAAATGGTTTTGTAATTCTTTCTCATGTATCATGACATTTTGCCATGCTAAGTAATAATAAAATCTGGGAAAATATCTCATTATATCAAGACAAAAATTCTTCAAAAGCATTCCTAAGATTATCTGCTCGCCTTTCAGCAAGTATAGGTAGTCCTCACCCCATGGGAGCAAAGGATATATTTTGGATAGTAAACGCATTTGAAGAGAGATGTCCTGACTCAATGCTATTGTTTTTCTTCTGATCACAACTGTTGGGGGAAACACTTGTTCAGTGTTTTACATTGTCTTGAACAATGACGTTGAAATATCATTAGGAGAAACCAGAGAAGACTGACATTATTTTCTGGGAATAGATAAACTATATGAAGGTTAGATTTGCATTCTTGGATGTTGTAAAAGTAAATCGTTCAAGGTTATTGTTGAGACTATTGAGAGAATCGAGTTTTGAGCTTAAAAACTTGGAGACCAGTTCCTTATTCACATAACAGATGAGAAAAATGACCAAATTGAAATGTTTCAAGGTCACAAAACTAGTTAGGCTGAGAAAGGAATGCACATCTCCTGTGTGTGAATTACTTGCTCTACTAGACTTAATCATACCAAAAGTTGGATTATGATACTGCCATATAAAATTAAAAAACAAACAGACAAACAAACTAGGTTCGAATTCCAGCTTCACTTACGTACTGGCTGAGCATTTTACATAAGATATTTCACTTCTATTAAACTAAACATTAGTTTGTTTTATCTTGAAGATGTATGAATAATACAGGCCTCATAAAGTTTTTGTGAGAATTAAGTAGATCATGTATGAATATTTCTAGCATCATAAAAGAGCTCCAATGCTTTAAATTCTCTTTTCCTCCTCCCACTTTATTTTCCTCTGAATTATGAACAGTTATGTAGTTTAGTACATTGCCTAATAGCACCCTGATTCAACCAAGGGTATCTTGAGCATAGCATGCAGCATACCTGTTGTTTTTAAACAGGGATGTCTCCTTGTATTTCAGAAACTTGTAGTAAACCTCTCCTGACAGATAAACTCTCCTGGCAATGTATTTATTTCAGGGAAGCTAGTCCCTGGTCTGCACAGTTGAATTGCAAAAGTGGCTCAGAACCATTTGATATGCTAAGCAGAGATGACAAGCACTGACAAGGTTAAGAAAATGATTTGGAAAAAAAAAAAATAGGTAATCCCTATTGAAAATGAGAAAACCTTAGGGTTCTCTCTCCTCCACAGAAGGTTTATATTTATAAAATCCACGAATAAAAAGCTCAGCAGAAAAGAAGAAAGGCAGTAGTAAGTTATAAAAGACTGTGAGCTCTGGTGCCACGGGACTAGACTATGAGTCCCAGATGCATCATGTGCACACATGTGGAACTCCATGTGAGGATACCAGTTAGCTATTGCTGTGTAACAAAACACCCCAGAACTTACTGGATTAAGATAATGGCCATTTTAGAAATTATTATTTCTCAGGAATCTATGGGTTAGCATCACAGTTCTACAGATCTAAGTTGGGCTTGGCAAAGGGAACTCATCCATCTTTGGACAGCTGTATGTTAGCTAAGCAGATCTTCCAATCTCGGTCTGGCTGAGGTCTCAACGGGGATAGCTGGGCTGTCTCAGGTCTGATCCAGATGTCTCTTCTCTTCTGAAGGCAAACTTGTGCATGTTCTTGCAGAGAAGACAGAGGAACAACAGAGAGAAAAGACGTCTACAAGGTTGGCCTAGAACTGAGAGACCTAGAACTGAGAGACAATGATGTTCCATGTTCAAGTCAGTCTGCATGAATAAGACCCAGGCATATGTATTCTATATATATATATATATATTTTTTTCTTTTCTAGCTAACTACAATACATAGGTAGGTTTGAAGACAATGTTCTCACTGCTTGAATCATGTATGGATTGCAATACTTTTTTTTTTTTAAGGTTTTATTTATTTATTTGACAGAGAGAGACACAGCAAGAGGGAACAGAAGCAAGGGGAGTAGAAGAGAGAGAAGCAAGCCTCCCAACTAGTAGGGACACCAACGGGGAGCTCAGTCCCAAGGCCCTGGAATCATGACCTGAGCCGAAGGCAGATGCTTAATGATTGAGCCACCCAGGTGCACTGGATCACAATACCTTTTACGAAAATGTTACAATGAAGCCAAACGGAAAAATGTAGAAAACAAAATCAAAACAAAAACACACTGAAACAAGTCCTTATTAGCTCTCTCAACTGAAAATTTCAGAGGCAGCTGTAACTTCCGTTATGATTGGATCCAAGGGCTCCAAAGACAGGGTGTCATCTCTCTCTTTTTCCAACTCTTTCCTCAGCTTTCTATGGTGGAAGCCACATTGTGAATGTAGGTTCTTTCTATATGGGAGGAGACTGGCCATCAGAAGTTTCCATAGTCCTTGGAACTTTATTAACTGAGAAAGGAAGAAAGAGGCAGAAAGAGAGAGGAGAGAAATAGAGATAGGGCTGCTCTTTCTATAATTTAGACAAATCCTATTATGAGTTCCCATTGGCACAACTTCGATCATGTGTCCACCCAGGAGCTTGGATGAGTGCATTCATCACATGCGGAGGGAGAGTGGAGGAGGTGTGAATTCCCAAAAGGAAATCAGAGTGCGATAACCAAAAGAAGAGGAAACAGAGACTGGACAGGCAAAAAAGAACAGATGTCTTTAACAAATGATGTATTCTACAGCTGCATTTCTGCAACATGCTATTATATCCCTTTCATGCTGTTGTAATCATGTATTTTATTCTGACTTATACACTGCTCTATTATTTTCTTGAATACAGGGAAAATGAATTATATCTGGTCATTTTGAATGTCCTTAGAACTGCATGTGACACTTAACGTAGATCTTTGTTATAACTATTTTTTGAAAAGATTTTTGTTAGGAGTTTCAATCGCTGCTTCCTTCCTAAGTTGTTAAATTCAAAAGGTGCCTATGCACGATTGCTCTTTTTCTTGAATTTTATTACTTTTGGATGCAGCCCTATATCTCTATTTGTTCTGTAGCCCTAGAAAGCTGGGTGACGTAAAAGGTCTCTTTGGCCCTGACAAGAATCATGCCAAGTAGCCTGATCCTTGAGCTTATTCTACTAGAACCACATCCCAATCTTGATCAGACTGACTCAGAATTATACCTTCTTCAGGTGGTGGCAGTTTAAAGAAGACAAAATATTTAAAGCATAGAGCAATTTTTCCCATCCATCTTGCTTTCATTTGTGTATACTTTGGTTCACTACCTAAATTTTGGGTGATCTTCCAAACAGTAGTTAGGATCACATGGCCAGAAGATAAACTACATAACTGAAATCATAGTACTGACTGCAATGGAATGCAGGAAGCAAGACAGATAGCAGATCAGATATTATAAACAGTAGAACAATGGGAGAAAATAATATTATTTTCACTTTTTTCCTGAAAGTTTCAGATACACTGAATATGTGTGGCATAACTTGTGCCTCTCATCCAAACCAGAATATGTGTTCTTGTCCTCTCCTGTTCTTTTGGACTCTTGCTCAGTCTCGGTCACCATCAAGGTGGCCAGCCCTGCAAGGACCCCACCCAATCATCATGAGCTTACCAACTCTAGGTGGACTTTTCCCAGCTGATCCAAGGCACTACTCTGCCTCCTAAGATAACCCCTAAGATTCTAATTCTTCTCATAACTACTACACCTCAGTAATACAGCTCACCCAAAAGTTTCTGCAGGACATAGGGGATACCTCAGAGAGCTCTACTTTGAATATTGCGACTTTTGACAAATGAAAAATAGAAGACAAAAGGAGACTCCTAGATAAATTCCCCCTCTGCCCTTCCCATGACCATCTCCTCCTGTACCTCAGGATTTACTCAGGAGACTGAAACCCCACCTGCAATTTTAACAGAAAAAAAAAAATACCATAAAGATTTCTTTCTTTTTTCTTGACCATGAAGGTTTATTAATTGGATTACAGGTAGTTGTATTTGTCTGCTTGGGCCATCACAACAAAATACCATACTGAGGGGCTTAAGCAACAGAAATTTATTTTCTCACAGTTCTGGAGGTCGGAGTTCTATCAGCATTCTGGCTACTTTGGATTTTGGTGAAGACTCTTCCTGATTTCCCAGTCTCCTTTTCCCTGTGTCCTCACCTGTGTGCAGTCGGGTAGACAGGAACACTCTCCCATGTCTCTTCTTCTCAAGACAATAATTGAGTCTGATCAGGACCCCATCCTTATGACCTCATCTAACCTGTTACTTCTCTATTGCAGATAATAGCCACATCTCAGGGTAGGGCCTCAGCCTATGAATTTTGGCAGAACAACTTCATAACAGTAGTTAACTATTAAAAGAGATAAAAGAGATGGGGTGCCTGGCTGGCTCAGTGGGTTAAAGCCTCTGCTTTCAGCTCGGGTCATGAACTCAGGTTCCTGGGATCAAGCCCCTCATTGGGATCTCTGCTCAGCGGGGAGCCTGTTTCCCTCTCACTCTCTGCCTGCCACTCTGCCTACTTGTGGTCTCTGTCAAATAGATAAATAAAATATTTTTTAAAAAGGTAAAAGAGAATTCTAAGGTATAAAAAAATGAATAACTACAGAGTATCCACTACACCCTAAAGTTAAGGGGGAAGTAGAGAAGAAAGAAGACCCGAAGCTCAGAGAATGAGGCCAAGCACGGCTGATAGACAGCACACAGTAGGAGAGCATGGCCCGCACAGGAGCACAGTGCCACGGCTGGAGTGACAAAGAAGCTGGCTACAGAGTATGCACCACTGGAAGTCCCCATCTGCTGACCCTCTAGAGAAGCCCACCACTGTGGCAAAGGCTGTCCGGTCCTTTCACATAGATGCCCTTGATGCTGTAGCGATAACAGAACACCACCTTCTCACCCTAGCCTGACAATGCCTCTGTAGAACCAGAACCTGCCATTGTCAAACCTTCCCATGTAGATACACAGTCTCAACCGTCCTTGTGTGCATTGCGGGCTGTGTTATTTACTGCTCCTCATTACGACACCATTAAATAATCTGGTACTAAATAATAACGTGAAATTTAACCTACAGTTTATCTGTATAAAATTGTAAGGGGAAGGAGAGAAAAGGTAATTAATATGGAGACACAAATATATACACAAAACAAGCAAGGAGAAGTAGGCTAATTGCCTTCAGTTGTTTCTGTAGTTGCCTGTGAAATCATAGTTGAATAACTATGTCTTCCCTCTTTCCATGGCCTATTCCATATTTCCACTTAGACAGCAACTCGCCTGATTAAAGTCCCTCACTGGGAGAGTGCACCAAAACTTGAATTCTGAGGGGGTCTGATCGTCTTAGAGCCTTATCTTATTTTGGTCATTGCAGTTCTCCATTAACTTCGACTATTGACAATGGAATATTAATCACCCAAGAATGTCCCCTAGGTTCCAGACATAGCTCTCATCCTCACTCTTATTTTGCACAGCTACCCTGTTTCTTGTTGATAATTGGGATCAGTCACTCCAGTCATCACAATAACACCTTCCCCTCTTTTTTTTTTTTTACCATCCCCTCTTTTTGACCACTTGGTTCAGAGGCATAAAGATCCCCAAATGGTCAGAGGTCAGTTTCAACCTTCTATTCATTGGGATCACTGTTGTGTCTTCTAATGGAAGTGCATCCTCTTTGGGAACTAATGTGTCCAAGTCAGCGGGCTTCAAGTTGCCAGGGTGGGAATAAGAAATTCTGTGAGAGTGTTATTGCATATAATAATGAGAGGAGCCACTCCAAGTACACCTCTTTTTCAGTCACACCTATTTTAACTATAAGAAGAAAGCACAATAAAGAACTGATTGAATTTGTTTTCAAACACATACTGCACCCTGTAATATAGAACTCAAACCTTTTAGAATACTATCTCTAAGCTGACACCATAACTTAGTCTTCAGTAAGGCAGACCATCTTCCCACAGACTCAAGAGGCATCACTTAAACAAGAATAAGTCATGGTTCAAAGCTGATTAATCAAATCTAATTAGGTGGCTCACTAATTGATCCCAGAAGCTACCACCATTTGACCTCTGGTAAGAGGGCTCAATACATTCAAATTCCTCTGGAGACAAATGAATAGAAACTCCCATTGGTTTAAACCACATAATTCAATTAATCCACTTAGTGAATTCAAGGGTTAGTCAAATCACTCAAGTGTATATTGGTTTTCAGGAAGAGATTGAACTAGAATTTATCTTTTCCTTGTCTTTTGATAAATACTGTCTAGATAGCAAAGCCTTACATGCGAACTTCAAGATATGATAACATAGAATCAGGCTGGTCACGATCTGCTTCAGAATACATTCCTTCTTAGGTTTTTCTTCCTTACCTTCTCTTTCCCCCCTTCCTCCCTCCCTCCCTTCTTAATTCTCAAAATCCAACTAAACCAGATTCTTTGGTAGCAGAACATGTCTGGATTAATCCATCAATGTAAGCAGAGATTAGAATCTATAATTATCTAACTTTATAAAATAAAAAGCTAAATGACAAATTGGCATAATACATAACAGACATGGGGTTAATATATTTGATATATAAAAATCATCTTGCCAATAAATGAGGAATCTTAAACGTATAGTAGCAACATATGTAAAAGGCACAAATATTCCATTGAAGAAAGAATATAGGGAAATAACCAACAAAAATATAGAAAATATATTATTTTAAGTTCTCATCAAAGAAATACAAATTAAAATATCTGTAAGTCCACTGACGCCAAAAGGTAAATTTACTTTCTTCTGTTGATATATTAACAAATTACCATATATAAGGTCACAATATTATACACCGATTCTGATGTCCAGACAAATTATGTGTGCTCATGTAAAGATATTTAATTTGTTGTGCATCATGAAGTAGGTTATAAGAGACACTACAGAATATAATAATGTTTTAGCAGTTAAACCAAAAATTTATACACACACACAAACACACACATATTTGCTAAAAAGACCACAGAAAGTTGGTAACGTTTGTTTTTGAATATTAGGATTATGGGTTATTTTAAACTTCTTTTATTTATTCAACCTCAATTTGTTACAATATTTTAAGTTGGTTATAACTTTTAGACCAAGAAAAGTTATCCTTTTTATTAGAAGATTTAAAGAAAAAATGTCAATGCTATAACACTGACAAACCCCTCTGAAATTCTATACACGTTTCTCCCATTGGAGTGTTTTCACCTGCTGTCTCTCACATTTTTCTTCCTTTACTCTCCAGTCTCCATTTGGTCCTCTATAAGGCCTTTGATGTTCTCCACAGGAGCTTCTGTATTTTAAAAAATGCAGTTTCAATATAACAACTATTCTATGACAAATTTCAACTACTCCTGCTCTCCTTCTGTCTTCCACTCTGATCCTGTAAAATCCACTTGGTCTCCACATCACCCAGTGGAACATCAAACTAAACAACCAGAAGAAGAATAAAACTGAATGCCAAGGAGGAAAAAAAAAAAGATATATATTCAATTTACTCTTCTGACTCTATAGAGAGATATTGCACTCTGGTTCTAAGAGCAGAATTTATATTAACAAATAAATGTTACCTGTTTAAGTTTGGGTTCAATATAAATATTTTCTTCCATAAATCAGTTTCATTAAACTGGACTAAACTGCCTCCAGATATTCAGGTGGAATACGTACTAGAATATAAATATAGTAAGCGTCTACTGGGCATTTAGGTTTGTCTTATATTTATTCCTTACAACTCTCTAGTAGGTTAGACCCTGTCTGCATATACCAGCCCAGACTGGCACTCAAAATTGTGAAGACATTCATTTAGGATCACTGAGTAAGTGGAATAATCAGGATTTTATGGGGTCCTGAGACCTGGCTTCTTTTTTTTCCTACTGCACAAATAATGTCATAAAACAGCTAAGCCCCAGCATGGTCAGTATGAAGCTTCTAAGGCAGAGGAAAGCAGTGTGACCCACACAGACGACAAGGAAGAAAAAAAAATAGAGGAGGCTCAAGACTTCTACAGCAAGAGTGACGGAGGTGGAAGGGACAGAGCAATGCCTCATGGAAGAGGAGCTGAATCCCTAAGTCCCTCCTGATAGCAGTCTGCTTGGGCTGCCTTAACAAAATACTACCAACTGGGTAGTAGCTTAGACAATAGAAATGTGTTTTCTCACAGTTCTGGAGGCTGAGAGTCAAAGATCAAGGAGTCAGTGGAGTTGGTTTCTTTTGAGGCCTCTCTCTTTGGCTTATTAATGTCCTCCCCGCCCCCACCCGTGTCTCTCTATGGTCTTCTCTCTATATATGTCCATGTCTAAAAGTCCTCCTCTTATAAGACGCCAGTCCCATTGAAGTAAGGTCTATGCAGATGCCTGCGTTTTTACTTAACCACCCCCTTTAAAGACCCTGTCTCCCATATAGTCTCATTCTGAGGTCCTGAGGGCTGGGTACGAATTTGGGAGAACACAGTTCAGCCAATAACCCAGTCTATGTGGGAAAGCATGTACTGCTTCTAATATCTCTCTTTTCTAAAGACATTTTCCACGACTTCATTCGCAGCACCTGATAGTCAATGAGTCAATCTCTCCTCTGAATAAACATTTAATTATGTGCTGCCTTTTGTATAGATCATTTCACTCTGTATCTTCAGTATGTGTTTCCAGTCTTTCCCATCAGAATTTCAATTCCTCGAGGATGTATCCAGTGTGTTATCTTTATTACCTCGAAGCGTGCAAGTGCACGCAAGAGCATTTAATGAAGAACTGTGGACCGAAGCAGTAAATAATGAATGAATTCATAGGGAAACAAATGAGAGCATGTTGAAAGAGTCCTAAGGAGACGATGAACCCCTCTCTGAGCGCATGTCTTCCCACGTGGAGACAAGCCGTGGGAAGCTGAGTGGGCATCAGAATAAAGGATTAGCCTTAGTCAAGACTAAAAATTGAAAAGATAGGCCCCATGTGCTATGCACTACTCAAGGACAATGATCCTGTTTGTTTTATTTAAAAAGAATACCCAGAACCTAGTATTGGAAAATGACACAGAAAATGTTTTTGCTTTTTGTTATTTTTTTGAGTCAATAGATGAAGGAGACAATGGAATATTTAACAAACGAAGCAGAAGGAGAAACAGAGAAAGAAAAGGAACCATAGGAGAGGGAGGAACATTTGCTGGAAGGTAGCACCAAATTGCATGTGCCTCCAATAATCTGCATAAGATTTCTTCGTTGTTACCAAATTCTCTCAATAACTCTGATGTAAACCAAGGTCAGGGAGGCCTGCCTAACCTGCATCTCCTTTGCAAATGTTTACAAGGTGGATTGCTTAATTATCTGAAAGCCTGCCTTCCTCAACCACTTCGTTTTCTTCACAGGGACCTGTTCTGGCCTCCAGATGTCTGCAGTGAGCACGTCGGAGGAGTCCCATGGCAACCTCCTTGGAGACGGCATGAGGATTATTAATAAACCTTTGGAAATAACTGCTCTCAGACACTGTAACTCACATTACCGTGCAATATCCCTACCGCTCACTCTGCTGATGGGAATGCAATGTACTCGCTCTGCTTTATTATAAAAGCATTAAAATGTACTCTGTTGCTTAATCATGATGACACTTTCATCTGTTTGGAGGGGTTTTCAGTTGTTTTTGTGTGGAATTTAATCATATACTTTTTGAACTTTACCTTCTAGAAATGAGTCTGAGACATTTGGGGCTGGATTCTGGCAACACAAATTATACATATGTCATTTGGCAAGTTAGAGCCTTAGACAAAGCTCCTTTCAGAATCAAGAAACTGGGATGCTTGGGCGACTCAGTGGGTTAAGCTCTGCTTTTGGCTCAGGTCCAGGGTCCTGGGATGAAGCCCTGAGTCAGGCTCCCTGCTCAGCGGGGAGCCTGCTTCTCCCTCTCCTCCGTGCTCTTGCTCTCTCTCGCTATCTCTGTCTCTCTCTTTCTCAAATAAATAAATAAAATCTTAAAAATCAAAAGAAAAAAATCAATAGCTGTGTTTCATCCTGGTGCACCTACGATGCGCTAGATCACAGGGCCATGTGTAGACCATGACGGTACAATCTCTCACCTAAGCCTCAACACGACATTGTGAAGAGAAGGAAAATTTTGACTCTCAGTAGAACAGGTGAGAAAACAGAGCCTCAGGATGTTTTATCCATCACCTCGAATATATTAAAGAAGCTTCTATTGTCTTTCTACTTCACGATCTTGACTGAAGACAGCCCACAAGGTGACTGGGGCCTGCTGTTCCATGAGTACTTGGGTTTTTCCCTCTATTGTAGTTTGTTAATGATTATATAATCATTATGAGATAAGTAGTACTTTGCGAAGTCAGAGGCTAGAGAGAAATTAAGTTGTGGGACTCAATTCCTTGGCCATTTCCACTGAACTCTAAAGATCTTTGGGAACCCACAACACCTTCCATGTTCTCGACGATCTCGCCTTCTCTCCTCTCCCCGCCACTCCCAAACACCGTGTAAATGTAGAACTTAGTCAGACTTGCAAGCACGTTTACATTGCATTTGACCCTCAGGGCTTCTTGAGATTGACAACGTGGATCAAACTCATCCCGTACCATGTAACCGAAGCTGCGGAGACTCAGTGGACATCACGTGATGACTTACAAACACAAGAAGACAGATTCAATTTAGCAGTGGTCTCTCCTTTTTGGATTAAATATTCAGGAAATACCATCTGAATGCCTACATCTAACAGGTGATGCTCTGAACCAGGGGCTGGCGAATGTTTTTTGTAAAGAGGTGGGAAATAAATACACCACCCGTGCCAGTGTCGCCACCACTGCGGCAGAGAAGCCCCCACTGGTGACCTGTGAAAGGATGAGGAAGGCTTTGTGAATGACAAGCAAGGAAATGAAAATGAAAGCTTTATCCACGCACACTGACATTTTAAATGTTATGCAATGTTCACATACCACCAAGCATTGTTCTTTTGAATTAGTATTACAACCACTTAAAATATAAAAATAACTTTGAGTTCACAGGTCACCCCAAAACATGTGGTGGACCAGATTTGGCTCCGAAGCTGCACTGTGCTGATTCCTGCTCTAAACCTTAGAGATTCAATGCCTGATAGATCAGAACAGCAACTCCTTGCCCTTTTGGAGATTACATTCTACTGGGCATAAGACAACTAAGGAAGAAGTAGATCAAACGTCGAGAATGTTCAGCAAGATAGGAACAGGCTAGAACCCAAGCAGAGAATGGTGAGCAGGCAGATTTTTGGTGAGTGTATTTGCACACGACCCTGAGGGTGTGCTTACTTCCAATGGTGGTTGTGTGGGGTTAGCAGGCTGGTAGTGGGGCGAGATTACTGAAGGATTCAAGAATGAGGCTGGCTAGCACATAACTGCAAATTTTCTTCATTCCTGTACTTTGTTGTGCTTGGCTGTTCTTTAACAACCTTCTGTTACTGTGAATTTTTGTAAAGTCTACTTGGCACAATGGGCTGTGATGAGTGTTTTGTGAAATTGAAGGCAAAGGGATGGTGTTCCACATTTAGGTCAAAACACAGCAGCCTAGAAATGGGAGGAGCCACCTGAAGCCAGCTTCATGGGAGAATTTAGTGGAAGCTGAAAATTAGTGCCAGGAATAGTTTCCTCCCAACCCTCACCAAAGAAAGAATCCCTGCAGATATCAGGACGGTAAAGGAGAGGCCTATGAAACGTTAAAAGTATTGAATTTCCTATAAATCTTGAATGTTAGAACACATGGCTGCTAATGGCTGGTCTGTATATTCTTATTTGATCTTTCGGAAATCCAGTGAGGTATCTGGGACAGATCTCTCCTTTGTACATTATAGATAATTCTTTCGCTCTTGCTTTGGGACTCAAATATGATAATGATCGTGATTATCCTATATAGTATACATTATATATAATAATACATAATTTTATTATATTCCATTGGAATATAAGCTCCATGAAAAAGTTTTTTTTTTTTTTCTATTTTATTCTCTACTGGATCTCTAATGCCTGAAAAAGTGCCCAACACATCAAACAACTGTAAGTGTTAATGAATATGCAAATCAGTAAATGAACAAAAGAAACACTAATAGAATAAGTGGGGACCCAGGTAATAATTCCTTGAACTATTGATTTTTTGAGTTGAAATGAGAGAAACGCTCAGGCTGGGGAAGGGTTTAATAAACTAGAAGACCTAGAGGTATTATATGTCTGCTAATTAAGCATAATAAAAGAAGATAAAAACACAGTGGGAAAAAAAAAAAAACTAGAAGACCTGAATGAATGTTCTCCATTGGGCTTCTTCTGTGTCCAAGAAGATCAGCTTGTGATTTTGTAGAGATGATGCTTTCTAAAGAAGCTCTGTGTCTTCCCATGGGGACATGGCTCCACAATGCATCCCACCACTGAATTACAGCCTTAGTAACTGCAGTCATTGACTTTCTAATAAGCCCCTGGTACAAGTACATGTATCTCACAAAATTGTTGGAAATCTCAAGACTTGGTTATGATTTCTGCATCCCTTTCCAGCAAACCAACTGACTTCTCTGCTCTGCATCATAGTGATCCTTTAGGTAGTGGGAAGTAAGAGGAAATAAAGAAGGCACTGTTCTATTTCACCCCTTTGTTCACCTAGATAAAGGCAGGGAATAACCAGGGTCCTTTCTCAAAGTTTGTATTTATCTCTTATCCCACTATAGACTCATTGATGGCAGGAGCCACATTATTTCTTTTGTATCTCAGGATTTCATGCAAAGCCTGTCACAGGTCTACCATCAACAAAGTATTGATTAGAATTTAATTAGTAACTTTCTCTTACATGATAAAACTATACCATCGGCTTGATCATGAAATTCTAAATGTGATATGTCCACTTTGAAGAACCTTTTGGTTCCAAACTTTTAATTGACACACCACTAATATCTGATATCAACAGTAAAACTTTAAATTTTTTAAAAGATTATTTATTTATTTGAGAAAGAGAGAGTATGATCTGGGCCAGAGAGAGAGAAAGAGAGAAGCAGACTCCTCACTGAGCAGCCAACCTGACGCTGGGCTTGATTCCAGAACCCTGGGATCATGACCTGAGCCAAAGACAGATGCTTCACCAACTGAGAGCCACCCAAGGGACCCAAGTCTTCTAATTTTTATAGAACTGATCATTTTAAATGCTGCCATTTTTTCTTCTAATAGAGCTGAAATACGTGTGTGGATATAATTATTTTTTGCATTCAACAGATACTTAATAAGAGCTTTTATGTGACAGGTACTGAACCAGAGACTAGGTCTAGTGGTGGACATCTGGTCTCTGCTCTTGAAGACATTTTAGACCAGGGATGCAGACAGAAAGTATGAAATGGACTATGAAAATAAGTATCTTAATACAGATTTTGGTAAGTGAAGAAAAAACCAGGCTTTTCTCTGTAGAATCTATAGAGTATAATATACAGCAAGTGGACAATGGCTAGAGGAATTTCAGGAAGTCTCATTTAAGCTAAGATTGGAGACGTCAGTAAGAATGGTTACGTGACTTACTTCACTGCATCCTGAGGTCAAGGCGGTGAAAGCACCTATGCTGAGGACTGAAGACTGTGAGTTCAGTTCAGCCTCCATGGTCTTCAACGCGTCCTCAGGTGTGTTGGTCCTCACTTGCTTGATTGCTAGAGTAAAGCTCACACGTACTCTTTCTGTGCCTTGATTTGTTCATCCTGTGAAATGGGAGTAATTATAGTAACTAATTCTTTTATTTTTAATAAGGATTAAAGGAGTTAAAACATGTCAAAGCACTTAGAACTCTATCAAGATTATTTTAAGTGCCTGATAAATGTTAGACATTATTGCAATTGTTATTTTTATTAGTGAATGTCAATCACCCATATGTCTTTCATACCTTGATTAAATTTGCACTGAAAGTGAGGACATCATGTCTTTTTCAGATGGCTGAGAAAAAAAAAATAATGAATTAATTTATACTTAGGATGCTCAATTGGATCTTTTGTTTTTAGAGGGTCTGTAAATACTCTTTATTTCTTTAAAGTTGTTATTTAAGTTCCAGTGAATTAACTATGGTTAATTTCAAGTGTGCAACATAGTGATTTCAAGTGTACAACATAGTGATTCAATATTTCTGTATAACACCTGATGTTCATCACAACCCGTGGTCTCCTTCATCTCCATCACCTATTTCCCCCATCCCCTGCCACCTTCCCACTGGTAACAACCAATTTGTTCTCTAGAGTTAAGAGTCTCTTTCTTGGTTTGCCTCTCTCTCTCTTTTATTCTTTGCTTGTTTGTTTTGCTTCCTAAATTCCACATAAGATTGAAATCATAAGATATTTGTCTTTCTCTATTCTGCTAGCTGCATCCATGTCATTGCAGATGGACCATTTCTCTCCTGATGGTGCTACCTGATTTCTCTATCCCATGCTAAGAGTCGGAGCTCAGGGGTTGGAGAGGTGAGGTGCTTGATCCATCATTTCCACAGAACCAATGTGCCTCAAGGCACTCAGTAGAATTGTGTCCAGGGAATTGTGGTATATTGAGCAGAGCAGTATGTCCTTAGTCGGCTGCATTATCACGCATATGCTGGGAGAAGATCTCCAGGCAAGATGCGGAGCCACGTGGAAATTGTAGAGTTGTGAACAGAACAAAAATTAAAAAGGAAAATAACTCAAAAGTGATCCCCAGGGTGAGTCACTGAAAGTCATTTACTGTGTACCCACTGAAATGTGAAAAACTCCAGAAGAAGTTGGATGATGATCTTGGGGAATAAATAGAAATTAGGTAGACAAAGTTGAAAGAAAAGTTGGAGAAAACATCTCAGAGGTATGCTGCAGCCCAAAGATAAACCCTGAAGAGGAACAAAGCAGGGCAACTTCAGAGAACTAAAGATAGTGTGAGATGTCTGGAGCATGTGGTACAAAGAAAAGCAAGAGACAGATGAGGGCGGAGAAGCAGTCAGGGTTAGATAATGAAGGTCATTGTGTGTTGTGTAAGGATCCTATTAGGTCAAACATTATAAAAGCACCCTGTTGAGAATTTTATCATCAGCTGGCTCTCAGAGTGACTAGCAGCTCCTCATTCGAATGGACAGGAAGCATTAAAGACAGTAGAATTGTATTTTTGCCTGTCTCCTAGGAGATAACTATGGGGCAGTTAATAGAAATAGTGACATCACTGAAACACCACAATGTGAACACACATACACACACACACACACACACAGAGAGAGAGGCACGCATGTGCACACTTGGTTACAACAGGCTGATTATCCATAAAATGATATCTCTAACAATGGCCACAAAACACAGGGAATTAGTTAATTAGAACACATTTCCCTGGATGTTCAGGGTTTCAGCTTTCACATTTGCATCTTTCAAAGGTGTAATTATGCCAGATAATACACCCTGTCCTGGAGTTTTTACATAAACACTGTGGTCTGGTTCAGAGTTATCTCTACTGCATGGAGCAGCTGTTGGGAGAAAAATACAAGCTATTAAAAGCAGTTTGAATTAGATGTGGTCTACTTGCTTAAAATATACAATGCCTAGTCACTTATCAAGCAGAGGAATGAGTTACTATTTATTTATTATGCAAAATGTGTGCCTGGATAAGGTATACAAATTAAGTGGCCTGGAAAGGAGCGTGTTACCAATTCTGCAAGAAACCTAATAGGAAACTCCCTTTAAATATACATTGCAATTTCAGGTCAAGTCTTTTTTCATAGGTGCATGGACAGAAACACATACTGAAGGTCTGGATCAGGCAATGAAGCACTAAGAATTTCTTCCCTGTTTTCACAATGCTCTTTTAATTTCACTGTGTGATCACAGACATTGCTCTTTCACAGAGGGATCTTTAGAATAGGAAATAGACCATATTTTAAAGCCTGTTCCGTTAAGGTTCAATCAGGGAAACAGAAGCAGGTTATGTATTATGGGATAAGGGCTTTATAGCAGGAATTAGATCTTACACAATTACAGATGTTGGGAAAGTAACATTCCGAAAAGGGTCAGAAAAGAGTCACAGTCAGTCCTGGCAAGGGTGCATGGACCACACCTTCCAGGAAGCTGGGCACCCACTGCTGTTGGGGGGTAGCCTTGAAGGGCAGAAAGAAGTCAACGGATGGCTGTTGGTCTTCCTGGCACCTGCGAACTTCAGCTCAGCATCTAGCAGCGGGCCTGGAGCTGCTACCGACCAGGAGGGCGGAAGAGAGGAAGGACTGCTGGATGGGAGACAGGGAGAAGCAGGGATATTGGCCTCTCGTTTTTTTCTAAACAACCATAACCTTCAGGTGTTTTTTTTTTTTTTTTAATTAATAGTGTTTATTTATTAGAGTTTTAGGTTTACAGAGAAAAGAGTTGAAAGCACCGAGAATTTGCACATACTCCCACATACCGTTGTCTCTAGCATTGATATGTTGCATAGGGGACATTGGATGACTGGTGAACCAGTACTGAGAATTCCTAACCACATGTCCGTGCTTACATCAGGGCTCACTCCTTGTGCTATGTCGTTCTATGGACTTTTGACAGATGCACAACGAAATGTACCCACTATTATAAGATCACACAGAGTGACGTTGCCACCCTGAAACTCCCTGTGCTCCCCCATTAATCTCTCCTTCCTCCTCACCTGACCCCTCTTCTCCCACAACCACTGATCTTTTTACTTTCTCTAGAGTTGTGCTTATTCCAGAATCCCAGAGTTTTTTCAAACCAGATTCTTTCACTTAGCCTTATGCACAAAAGCTTCCTCCATGCCTTCCCCTGGTTTCACAGCTCCATTCTTTTTCTTGCCGGGTAATACTCCGCCGTATGGATTGGCACAGTCTGTCCACTCAGTTAAGGAAAAACATCTTGGTTGCTTCTACGTTTCGGCAGTCATGAACACAACCTTCCAGTTTTAAAGGTTGGTGCTTTGCTTCTGCCACCAAGACACCACACAGTTTTTCCTGTGGCCGATACTAATGCTGATCAATCCAGGAAAGGGGATTCTGGGAAAGTTCGTTAGAGTTTAGCCAACGTAACATAGTGCAAAATCACACCCTCCACTTTGCACAACTTGCTCTGCAGATACATCGCTGTTGACCTAGTGTAACTCCAAAGTAAAGTGACTAGTAAGATCATGCTTCTTTGTAACGAGATGTAACTATCCCACCTATAAAGAAAAACAAGCTAACTCCCTCTCTAAAAAAGAGTATCAAGTCTGGTATGCCACTTTCTTCATCTCTGGAGAACAGCCTTCCCTTTTTGAACTGTGACACATTACCCATTAGATCTCCTTTGACTATAAATACTGAGATGCAGTCTTAACCACTATTAACATGTCACAATTAACAGGTGGAAAAGGGAGATTTGTTAATATATCACAACAGTAAGAAGAAATACTCATAGCTATTACAGTGTTATTTATGTAACTGGTCAGATGTCAGCAGCTGGTAGTTATAACTTCCTTCTATGTCTTTTATTCCATATTTCCTTTGTCCCCAGCAAACATGGTTTCTTAGCCAGAAGGCAAAATCTTTGTTTCTGAAGAGTCTGGATTATCAACAGTCCTATGGGTACTGGAGTTCCATTATCTTTTATTCATAGGGCAAGGGAATATTAAGGGGCATCCAGGGAGATTTCCTGCATTCCAGACATAATCTTCCCTTATTCTTATTGTGTCTAACCACCCAACTTCTCTTTGACGGTCAAGATCGATCACCCTGGTCAGGACAGTAATTCTACTTCTTGCCTGTTTGGTTCACTGACCTGAGGGATACATGGTGATCAATGATCTCCCTAGGTTCCCATTTAATAGACAATGGCTGTGTCTCCTGATGAGGATTTCCATAACCGGATTTTGAGGTTGTGATTGAAATATGTGAGCTAAGCATTTTCTTATCTCAAGTTCTCTGGTATACCAAGAAGCAACCCTTATTACTATCCATATCACTACTTATTCTGCCCAAAGTATTGGAGGGTAGAAATCCTTGATCAATCAAAAGCTTGCCTTCTATGAGTGCTTACAATTTCAGAGGGGATAATTTATATAACAATGCTGTCAGTGTATGCTGTGGGCTGTCACAGTCCCTTTTATAACTGATAAAATGAACATCGGAGGCTTTAAATATAATAGTATTGGAGAATCAATTTCAGATTCTCATCTTTAAATTTATGCTTCCCTGGAAACACGTTGAGGACTAATAATTGAATCAATAGAGTTCACTTAGAGAAGTGAAGTGCTAGATATTATATTACAAGTAATTTTACATGGAAATTAAACATTACACAATTGTGAGAGAAACTGAGGAAATAAAAGTCAGAAAAGGATAAGAAAAATGTTGGGGCTCCTGGCTGGCTCAGTTGGTTGAGCATCTGCCTTCAGCAGGGTCATGGGATTGAGCCCATGATCTGAGGGTCTTGGGATTAATTCCCACTTCGGGTTCCCTTCTTGGTGGGGGGCCTGCTTCTCCCTCCACTCCAACCTCCTTCCCCACTCATGCTCTTTCTCTCATACACAAATAAATAAATAAAATCTAAAAGAGAAACAGAAAAAGAAAAAGAAAAATATTGTTCAAGAGCCTAGGCATGTGTGGATGAACCGAAGATAGAAGGAAGCTAGATGTGTTCACTGCAGATATCCTGAAAGATAGAGACCTACACCACTACTGCTCCTCCGAGTTTAGAAAGACATAGCCGGCTACCCCCTCTCAGGGTACATTATGGAGTCTTGTGTCTCTGAGCCCCACGGTGCCAGTGCTTCCTGCCTCTTGAGAGCAGACTCTCTCCAGAGATTCTGAACACTTCCTTGAATAGCTCCAGACCCAAAATACTTCTATAACAGTTGGCTCTTCTGAAACTAGTCCCAGTGGAAAAGGAAAGGCCAGAAGCAAACAAAGTGTCTGTGAGTATACCATGAACCTAAAATAGGTTTGTTTGGAAATAACTTTTCCTCGTGTGTGTGGCAACATAGGCAATCCCAAGCCATGTCAGTAAGATGGCTCATAAAAGCCTGAGCAAACAGTCATGGTCACCTTATTTATTTATTTATTTTTTCTGGCAGAAATGACCTCTTAAAATAGAGCTTAAAATTGACAACAATCTTTTTTATATTCATTGTTGGTTGTTTCAATCAAGATCTCATAGGTATATTTGTAGATTCCTCTACTCATCTCTTTAATTTTAACTTTTGCAATTTATTTGTTGAAGAAACTGATTATTTTTCTGGTAGCTATTCCCACTGTGTGGGTTTTACTGATTGCATTCTTGCTGTATAGTTGATCATTTTCCAGGGGTCCTTTGTATTTCCTGCACATTGAAAGCTGGATGTAGAGTCTTGATCAGCCTTGATCTTTTTTGGCAAGACTTCTTCATCCAGCAAAAGGCACACCATGTCTGATTTTCTCTTCTATGGTGATGTCTGTAGTCACTGCGATTATTGGTTAGATCCATTCACTCATTAGAATGTGCAAAATAGGACACCTGGGTGGCTCAGTGGGTTAAGGGTCTGCCTTTGGCTCATGTCATGACTCAGGGTTTTGGGATCAAGTCCCAAGCCAGGTTCCCTGCTCTGTGGAGACTCTGCTTCTCTCTGACCCTCTCTCCCTCCCTGCTGCTCATGCTCTCTCAGACTCTCCCTCTCAAATGAATAATTAAAATCTTTTTAAAAAGAAGCTGAAAAATAGCTGTATCCTAATTTTACCATTCCTTCATTTTGGGGAAATTTACTACTGGTCAGTGAGACACAAGAGACATCTCCTGGTGGACAGAAGTAGGATGTACTTCTGGACTTCTTAAATAAAGAGAGAGGTGCTGGGAAGCATGTGCTTGTATCTTCTTGTTATAGGTGTTATTGCGAAGAGCTAACCCGTGGAGTTGTCACAGCCACCTTATAATCATGTTTTATAATTTGAGGCATTGCCAATAGATTAAAGAGGCAGATTTTTAAGAAATCAAGAAAGACATAATTTTATGACATGCTTGGGGTGTGAACCAAATCTCTGAATTTACTGTCATCTCAAAAAGTAAAATAATCCATGTTATTATAAGCCACAGTTAATCAGTTAGTATCTGACTTGTGGCCAGAAGCATGTTAAATAACAGAGTCCCATGTATGGACTGGTTACATTCTCTGGTGTCCTAGTTCACTGGTACACCAACGTCACCCACTACCTTGTGATCCACATGGCAATATACTCTGTATGGACACAACTTACATTAAATAGAGCCAGTAATCTTAGCTGATCACATCTGAATCAGATTCAACCATCACTGTAAATGTCTTGAACACTTCAACCTCTACAATTGTAAACACAGTATCTTACAGAATTCTTTATTTAGACCTGAAATGTTTCAATGAACGTGATCTGCTCATGATCTAGGAGGATCATGAGAACATGATCTTCTCATGATCAAAGGAATAAAATGATTGCTTGTTCAAGTATGGAATCAATAAATGACAATCTGCTCATCCAATGCTCCACATAGTGATAAGAAATATCCTAACATGGTATTGTTGGTATCACTTTGTACTTCCTTTTAAATCGATTCTTTGCCAGGATGCCTGTCTGTATTGAATTTGGTTCCATTTATTCCATGTACCGTCTTATGATGCTTCCCATTCATTTTCCTCGGGCCCAGATATTAACCATTTCCTCACCCAGCAGATGTTCTCAGAAACCTTTCTGTGTCTGAGTTATCTGAGATTTATCTGAGATTTCTTTCAACTAATAGTAAAATATCTTAACCCAGGGTAATTTGTATGTAAACTCTTTGGGTCAACAGACTGTTTTCTTACAAGTTATGCTAAAAAAAAGAAGAAGTTCCTGCCTCTTTCCTGCCTAGGCCTGTCTCTGCCAAGTTCCTGAAAGGCCACCATCAGGGAGGAAGGCATTTCTAATTGGATCAAAATCTGAAACACTCAATGGATTGCATTTAGTAACAGGCAGGGCCACTGTCTTCAAGAACAAGACTAGAAACTCTGCCTCTGCATCTGCCATTCTGCTTGGCTTTCCTCACTCGGGGCAGCCATGAGACAGCTGGTCTCCCTAAAGCACAGCCATTTCACGTGCACTTCTTCTTTCTCTTCCTTCCTTCATCTGATAGTCAACAGGATGGCAAAATCCACAAGTTAGATTAATCGGAGAAATAGGAGCCAAAAACCTACTATATTGTCCAAATCTTCAAATATTTCACCCAAACAAGATTTTACGAGAAGTCCGCATCATGAGGCAAGCATCTGTGGTTCTTTATTGCTAGGTTTTGCATGTTTACCTTCTTCCCGAACGCTATGGAGGAGGCTAATATTTCAACATTCCTTGTTCTCTGGACATAATTATATCCGTATTGCAGTAAAACCTATCCATGATTCATATCGTATTTGTTCAAAATATGGAGGCAGAGGTAGAGCTTGTGAAAGCACCAGGAGTTGGTTTTCCTGTTTGGGTGGGTCAGAGCAGAGATTTCTTCCTTCCGTCACCATGGACAGAGTCCCATGCAAAGCTCCCAAACAAGTGACATGTCATTAGGGTGGCTTTTAGGTATCCTAAAAATCCCTTTTGTGGTGGAAGAGTTTTCCATATGTAGGTCTTCCTTGACTGCCTACTCTGATTTAACTCATAAAATAAACTTCATTTAGGATTGTTTTCAGAAAATTATGGCGATAATAACAAAGACTCCCATATACCTCACAACCAGCTGTCCCTGGTTTATAGCACAGTTAGTACAATTACTGATCTTGTTACATATAAATATTGGTACACTATTAATACATAACGTCTACACTTTATTCAGATTTCCTCAGGTTTTCACCTAATGTTCTTTTTCTGTATCACGACCTTCTCTAAGATATCACAGCACATTTTGCCCTCATGTCTCCGCAAGCTCCTCTGAACGATGACAGTTTCTCAGATTTTCCTTGCTTTAGATAACCTTGGCTGTTTTAAGGAATACTGATTGGGTATTTTGTAGAATGCTCCTCTACTGGGACATGTCTGACGTTTTCCTCGGGATTGAACTGGAGTTGGGAGTTTGGGGACGGAAGACTGCAGAGGCAAAGCACCTTTTCCATTGACTCTCACACGACCAGCACCAGCACAGCTTATCACTGCTGAGGTGAGCTTGAGCGTGGGCTGTAGGGCATCTTGCAGGCTTCTCCGCTTCAAAGTTGTTCTTTACTTACAGCACCCAGGTAAGGCAAGGAGGGTGGGGAGTGGTTACACTTCACTTCCTTGAGAGGCTAGTGCCTACATAAATCATTTGGTTAGTGCCTACATAAATTATTTGGAACTCTGCATAAAAGGTTTTGATTGATTGATTGAGTCATATATTTATACCAGTGTGGCCTCATGGATATTTATCTTACTCTTTGGTTAATAGTATGAAGCTACTTCATTTCTTTTACTCCCCAAATGGCTCCGGATTCTGCCACTGGAAGCTCTTTTTGTTGTTGTTGTTCTCAATGGCTCCTTGATAAATCACCTCATTGAGGTTTCCTTTGTGTATGTCTTTGTTTCTTGCATTTTGTTTGAGTACTTCTTAATTTCAGGCCTGAAGAGCTGCTTCAGGCTCATCTTCTGAGTTTCCTGGCACAGTTCTAGATTTGGCCATTTCTCCAAGGAGCCCTTGTTCTTCTTCTGAGAAAATGGTTTTAGAAGCCACGATCTGGGTGCCTGCCTGATGTGTTCCCTAGTTCAATTTTTTGTTTTTGTGTCTTACACTCAGTTTTAATTTTTAGATATTAAGTTAGAATTTTTAATTTAAATTGTTCTTTTTCTACTCTGTCCTTTCTCTCTTAGAGTTTGACTTGTGAGAGTTAGCAAATAAAAACAGTCTGTCCAGGTAGATTTGAATCTCAAATAGACAAGTTTTAAAGTAAGTATGTCCCATTTAGTTTTGGATCATACTTAAACTAAATTAATTGTTTACCTAGAATTCAAAGTTGGATGTGTTTCTTATACTTTATTTGGCAACACTGCATATTCTTCTGTAAAAGGGAAAAAAACAAAGTGGTAGATTTTCCTACTGATACCAAAACAGTGGCATTTGCCTTGTCCCAGAGACTGAAGCTCTGAGTCCCACTGAGGTTGGAAGGAGAAGCGTGGGCTGGGAATGCTTTTGCTACAGGCAGGGCAGGACAGTGGTTAGGGGTGCGAACGCTGCATACAGACCCCATGGCTTCTTAACCGGCTTCTGATTTCACAAACTTGGGAGGCTTGCCAGCAATAGTCAAAGATTAGGAATGCCTCCTCTCCTTGCAAACATTCAGGGTAGAACCATTACACTGTTGGGAGCCCTACACTGCCATTAAATCCAGAGGGCATGGGTTGGGAGCCAAGTAGGATCTGGGAGAAGCTGGAAGCAAGGAAAGCTTCCTTTTAACTTGTTCTCTTTATCTTGAGTATCTTCCCTTGCCAAAATAAGAAAAATAACATGCTGCCCCTTTGACCTTTGCCTGATAAGGGTCATTTCTGTTGGATTATGCATTTTGCTTCGAAAATGATTTGCTGCAGAGTCACATCTGGTTGAAAACAATGGGTGGTGTGGGTGTGTGTGAGAGAGAGAGTCTGTGCATTTGTGGTTTCATGGATTTATGGATATATGCATATGTGTCAGTGTATATTTGAGGGTTCCTGGGCCCAAATGCAACGGAGGGTGCCCCCAACAACAAGGAACAATTCCCTGAAACGCAAGCTGGGTGCTCCATAATTCAACTCCATCCTAACACTGTCTACCTGACCAGCTGCAGACCCCACCTGTTAAGAGTTCCATCCCACAAGACTTCAGATGCCAGTTGCAAGTCTGCATTGCTACTTGTATTTCTGACTGTCTGGCTATAAATCAGAGGTTCTTATGATCCCCCCTTACCCCTTAGGTTCATTTAACTTGCTAGAGTGGTCACAGAATTTACGATAATTATTTTACTTACTAGATTACCAACTTATTATAAAAGGATAGGTATAACTTGGGAACAGTAAGAGAGAAGAAATACACAGGGCCAGGCATACAGCCAGAGCATGCTTCCTCCAGGGAGGCCGCTCTCTCCACATCCTCATAGGTTCAGCAACCTGGAAACTTTCCGAACTCCATGCTTTTGGGTTTCTACGGAGGCTTCATTACACAGGCATGATGGATGAAATCATTGACCATAGACACCTGACTCAACCTCCAGCTTCTCTCCCATCCCCAGAAGTCAGGGGGTGGGACTCAAAGTTCCAACGCTTGAATCACAAATTGGTTGCCCTGACAACCGGCTCCCACTCAAGGGTGTGGTCCAAAAATCACCTTATGAACATAATAAGAAACACCTTTGTTGCTCTCATCATTCAAAAATTCTCAAGGATTTTAGGAGTTCTCTGCCAGAAATGCGGCTGAGGAGCAAATATCTATCTCTTATTATAAATCACAATATCAAAGTGATGCATTCAGAGAGAATGTGTGTCTGTGGGTAAGCGTATTTGTGGCATTTAAGTGTGTGTGTGCCAGCAGGAGCTTGTGTCTGTGTATGCATGTGTGGCTGTATGATGCTGGGTGGTGATATGAGGGTCTGTGTGCTGATAAAGATGGCTGTGTAGCAAGCAGTGTGGTAATATCATCTTTCTATCTGATCTTTTGAAATTGTTTAAAAAATTGGCTAAACAGTCACAAATGATTTTCCTTGGATTCTGAATAGAATTTTGTCGCAAAAACATGATGCATGTTCCCTCTCTCCGGCGTGAGAGGAGCTTCAGTCCCTTTTCTTCTTCCTTTATTCTCCCTATCCTAGAAGCCAAATATTAAATGTACAAAACCAATCAAGGTAAGCCACTATGGACAGATTGCATATTGGACCTGTGAGAGAGGATGGGGTTCAGTCAGGACTCTCATCTAGAAACTATTGTTCATTCTTTCTGAAGTTTTGTGACTGAAGAAAGAGACTCCAGAAAGAAAGTTTGATATTAAATAGTGGAGCCCTTGAGACAGGGTTCGCAATGTGTCGAGAAGTTGCAAGCAGCCCAGCAGCCGGTTCCTCACATAGCTGCAACATTGCACCGATATTCAGGGAAACACAAGTCTTTTATCACCCTTTCTCTCTTGTTCTCTTCTCCTTTGAAACCTTCCCAAATTCGAGGAGGAAAAAAGACATGGTTTGATCTGGAGAGCAGCCGTAAGTTGAAGGTTTATATCACTTAGAGCGCAGGGGACAACAACATCCATTATTTGCAATAGAAACTACAAGGCAGGGGGTCCTGGGTGGCTCAGTGGGTTAAGCCTCTTCCTTCGGCTTAGGTCATGATCCCAGGGTCCTGGGATCGAGCCCTGCATCGGACTCTCTGCTCAGCGGGGAGCCTGCTTCCTCCTCTCTCTCTGCCTGCCTCTCTGCCTACTTGTTATCTCTGTCTTTCAAATAAATAAATAAATAAAATCTTTAAAAAAAAAAAGAAAGAAAGAAAAAGAAACTGCAAGGCATTCCTATTTTATTTCATGTCAAGAACCACATGGTATGGACAAGGCAGGTGCTACAGTGGGTTTCGGAGGAATTTCAAGACGCTCAGTAAGCTACTCAATGTAAATACACATGTCCCTTGAAACAAAGTATACGTCACCCACAGGAGCTTGCATCAAATTTTGCAAAATTAATATAAAAAGTAATACAAAGTTCTGTTAGTAGCTGCTTAATTCATGAGTCTTCTTGGCCCTGGATGGGACAGTGCAGTGTGCAAAGCAAAGGCATGGGGGTAGTGACACCATGGGCAGGATATGGGTGAGGAGGAGAGTCAGACCCATGTCTCTCCAACCCAGACAAAATAGAAATACCAAGTCAGAGGCAATCTTGGGACTCTGTCTGCACTCTGGCCAACTCTGCCTCGCTGAGGCTATAGAGAGCATTAGTGAGGAATTAAATTGATTTAAAATATAAGTCACGGAAGAAAGAAAAATATCAGACTTGAAATTTACAAAGTACATTAAAAGGCATTTCACACAATAATCACGTAACTTAATCCATATTATTTTACAATTTTATGTATTTTAAATTGAGGCATTTTTTGGGGGGGGATGATTTAGATATAATGACTGTCCCTCTGCTATTGTATGCTCTCAACCACTAAAGCAAGTTTGGAGATTGTGTGTGTGTGTACGAGTGCATGTAAATATACACATGCTTCGTGAATTTATGCATTTCATTTTAATTGTATAATATTAAACGACTTTCTGAATTTTGGTTTCAATACATTAAAATCTGAAAAAATCTTTCTGGTTGGTGCAGATATGGATTAATGATGGTTTATTTGAATCTTCTATTTTTTTTTTTTTTTTTTTTTTTTATAGTAAATATTTTTATTCTTTGTGTGTGTGTGTTTCACATTTTTAAAATTTATTTTCAGTGTATGAATCTTCCACTTTTAATGGAAACATAAAGTTAAACTTTATCAAATTTCCATTGCAGTAGCATTTTATGAGAGCATATATGCTGATTCCATCAACTTGCTAACAGATATGATTCAATATTTTAAACATCGCCAATCCTTCCAGGAAAACAAGTACCTCAGAGTTGTAATTTTGTTTATAATTTATATTTATTCTTCTCTGGAAGAACATTTAACTTGTGGAATTTTAAAAATTATATGGTTTTCAAATTTATTTGGACATGTTCTATACATATTTTCCACAATACAATATATTCCAGCATGTAATTTTTCCCAGTATTTTATTTGTCTTTTAATATGTGTTTATGAGGTCCTTCATCATATAAATGAAGTTACGGGTGATTCAGTTGAATTTTTCAATCTTTTCCTACATTGATTTTCCTTTTGTGTCTTCTTAAAGAAAGCTCCTTACACTAAGTCATGTTCTCATATAATTTCTGGTAACATTTTTTGAAGTTCTTTTGAAAGACGGTGTTCTTTAATCACGTATTTATTTGTGTAAGTGTATGAAGTGTTGATCAACCTCTTTTGTTCTCCAAATCCATGACTAAATGATCCCAAACAATGCATTAATTAATCTGCTCCTTTCTCGAGGCTCTGAAAGGCAGAACTTCCTGACCTGCATGTAATGCAAGGTCTAGCTCGCTAGGGGGCACCATCCACACAGACGTCAATAGTGATGGCGCACGGATGGTTGTAGAGCAGGTGTCTGTCTCCCTCTTAAGAGAATTTCCAAATGCCTGAGCATTTATTTATGGACTCCCTTTTCTGTTCTAATAACCAGTCTGTATGTATACAGTTGGAGTTAATATCCTTTTCCTTGTTACTTAAATGTGTGTGTATATACATACACACTATATATATATATATATATATATATATATATATATATATATATGGTTTCTGATCAAACTAATTTCATTTTCTAAACAAAATATTAGCTAGCATTTTGCATTTTTATGAATTTTATACATATATTTAATACTTATCAATTTTAGAAGCACTTTGTCAAAATCCATGAAAAGTCCTATTGGGATTTGAGTAGGATTGCTTTAGATGTATAGATCAATTTGGGGAGGGAGATGGTCTTTACAATATTGATTCTTGTCATCCTTGAACTAAGTAGATTTCTTTATTTACTCAGGTATGTGCTTTAACTGTCTGGTTAGATGAGCCTATTTTGTTTTCCTTGCATAATATTTTAAGGAGGTGAAATACATTGATATACTTTCTTTTACTGAAGCTTCCTTGCATTCTTAGAATTAAAATATTTTGTTTAAGCTTGGTCTTCTATTTTTTTTTAACATATTGCTGAGTGGGATGCTCATTATCTAAGTATTCCTAACGTGAGTCAGCATTTGAGATTACCTCTAAAGAACCAAAAGGAGGGACACTTGGGTGGCTCAGTGGGTTAAAGCCTCTGCCTTCAGCTCAGGTCATGATCCCATGGTCCTGGGATCGAGCCCTGCATCAGGCTCTCTGCTCAGTGGGGAGCCTGCTTCCCTCTCTCTCTGCCTGCCTCTCTGACTACTTGTGATCTCTATTAATTAAATAAATAAATAATCTTTAAAAAAAAAAAAAGAACTGAAAGGAAAGGAAAATATTGCAGTGGTCTGATGAATTATATTAATTCCCTCTTAAACATGCCCCTCTGTTTAGCACAGACTGTCAATCATCACCCATGTAGTTAACCTTGGTCTATCTCCAGCTAATTGTCAGTTAGTTCAGTCATCTGATATTAAAATATAAACAGATTGCAAAACAAAATGACAGCTATCACAGAAAATATAGAAATTTAGGAGTTAGTAAAAGCATTGGAAGAATGTTAAAATCATTCATTCATTCAATAAATACTAAATCAACTGTTACAGGTCAGAAATTATTTTGTCTGTTGGAATATAATAGTGAAGTCAAATGAGTAAAATCCTGGCATCACATACAGATTATATTCTATTGGGAGATACAGTTAATGAAAAATTATAAAATTAAAATAAAATAAAGTGCCAGTTAGTGACGTATGTTATAAAGATCTGCAAGAGCAAATAAAAATCAGAGAAAAGGCACAGAGTTTGAAGGTGGTGGGAAAGGTGGTTATCTTTGAAATACTAGCCAGAGATATGAAACAAAAACATTGAAAACTTTTTTCATCATTTCAACAAGATTTAAAAAATTAAATAGAAATAATGAATGCAAGATATATATATTTTAACATCAAAAGATTAGAAGTTTGTTGGAGAAAATGTTGAAGCTCTGAAAAGGGTTTTGCAAAAATATCTTTCCTTCAGTGATAACAGGCAAAGCAAATACGGAGTGAACAGAAACAGGGCAATTCTGGCATGTGGTGCCTTTAGGAAAACAACAATAAAAAGAGCAACAACTAATACATTTTGAGATCTAATATTTAATATTTCTAAAAAGTGCATCACAACAATAAACAACACAAATTCTATTTAAGATGGTAACTTTAAACAAAACTATATTTTAAAATCGAGTTGCACTTTGTCAAAGTAAAACCTAAGTAATCTAAACCTTTATGCTTTTCTCTGAAGAGCTCATCTGTGTTTTAATTTATTGCAGTTTAGTAGCATTTCTGAGTCCCCATAGATTCAGATCATAAAGGCATTTTTTTTTTGTTTGGTTTTGTTTTTGTTTTTGTTGAGAGAGAACATGCACAGGCAGTGGAGAGGGGCAGAGGGAAATTATAAGCAGGTTCCATCTCCAGCTTGGAGCCAAGCTCCATCCCAGGACCCCAGGGTCATGACCTGAGCCAAAGGCAGGTGCTTTACTCACTGAGACACCCAGGCGCCCCTGCACTGGAACTTTTCACCTTTTTCTCTATTCTAGAAAAATTTATGTAATAAATTTTTAAAATGTATGTAATAAATTTATGTGAGATACAAGTATTTTTAATACCTGAGTATTAAAAATACTTTATGAGGTCAAGTATTTTAATTTGGGATTTGAGTAGGATTGCTTTAGATGTATTTTAATACTTGATCTCATAAACCTTCTTGGGCCTGTGCCTGTTTAGGGATTAATAATTGACTGATATTTAAAGAGTTTATTCCCTTATATTCAAGTATTCTAACTTGAACTGGGTAATTCTGATAATATTTTCTTAGCGGTATTGAAATATAGTGTGCTGTATTATTGTGCATAGAACTTATGCAATTTTTGAAGTAAACTTTTTATACAATGAAAAACACATATTTTAGGCATATAATTTTTTTGTTCAACAATTCATTAGTTGCATATAAACATTAACAAGTAGCATACACTTATATATCTGATCTCTTTCTCAGGATAGAAACAATTTCTATGATGTCTCTTCCTAGGCAGTTTCCACTCCTGCAGAGAACCAACTACCTTTCCCATTTTTGTTAACCATAGATTAGTTTTGCCTGTTTGGGAACATCTCATTAATGGAACCATAAAGAATGTACTCTTTTGTGCATGTTGTTTTAGATTTATTTTACTCCACGAAATTCCTGTAAATTTGATCTGCCCTGTTGTCTGCTCACTTGTGTTTGTCTCTGAAGAGCCCCTGAACGCTCTTCTAAGTTCTTTCCGATTCCAGCTTCTGCCTCTTCACTGAGTCCCTCGGTGTCTCCCAAGGTCCCTGATGCACAATGTGTCAGGGTTTCTCTCGTTCGTCCCTTTCTGGAGCTCTTTTCCCTACCGCCTGTCCTTTGTCCTTCCTGCCTCTAACTCTTTACTTTGACATCACAAAGATTGTGACTTTCTACCCCCCAAACAGTCTGTGGAGATTGAGGGATAACCACAAAAGAAAAGAAGGAAGGAAGAAAGGAGGGAAGGAAGGAAGGAAAAGAAAGAAAAAGAAACACACAATTTCAAATCTCTCCTGGTACAGTTGATATGGTTTTCATTTCTTTTCCCCTTGGGAGACTCTCAAAAAAGTATTCTATTATCATTTTAATCTTTGGGGCAACTTTTATAAGTGTTATTTGTGAACAAGGCAGTTCAATCAAACTGCTTCTCTATTATTAGAAGCCGTACATATATTACATGATTTTAAAAATCCTTCTAGGTAAGCTGTAAATGTTTCCTCTCCAAATATCCATCTCTTTCACTGTTTGTTTTACTTCCTGGGGGCTTTCTTTGAATTTGTCTTTAAACTGGTGAATCAAATTGATATTTATTTTTATTTCGGATGCTATTGTTCTCATTTTACAGAGGCAATGTGTGCTCAAATCTTTCTGAGGGCATCAATTATTTTTTAGAAGTTTTATTCTGCATTATATATAAATATTTCACAGGAGAGGCAGCATGGAATGGGAGGCTTGGGAATTCAATCTGGGCCTACATTTTATCTTTATCTCTAAAAATCTATGGAAATTTGGGAAAGCTGCTGCATGAATCAGAGTCCAAGCAAAGAAAATAAAATATTAGCCATAAATAATGGAGATGGGTTTCATACCGGGAATTAGACTCACAGGTGATGAAAGATATGGAAAGGCCATGCAACAGAGAGAAAGGCAGCTGAAATATTAACAGGGAGGGGGCCTCTATTATCTCTTGGTGACACAGAGGAAGGGGCATTTTACCAGAGTTTACACAATAATGAAGCACGGTGGACCTGTCTGCTGAGAGTTGACGCTTCACATCAGACACAGCAACTGTGAGACACACAGCCTGTGGCAGAAAGAGAAAGAGAGAAATGTCCTTGCTACTTTTTTTCTCCTGCCTTTTGGTGTATTTCTAGTACTTCTCTTGGCCAAACCTGGAGGACTGCTGGCACGGTCGCTTGGGACACTTGGCCTGAACTGGGGGATCAAGCAAAGCTAGCAACAATGCTAGCAAGATTTCATTGAAAACTTGACTCATTTGGCTTTGAAGTGACCATCTTAATGCCCAGCACTAGGTGTTTGAAGGAAGATTACTTGAAATAATATGTGCTACTTTCTGGCTTGTACCTAAGAGGTGGTAAATATCAGGTAATTCCCTGTATTTAAACTGCATATAGCTGTTATACACTAAGAAGAGATACACTGTTGCTGAAAACACGTATCTGTGTTGTAGACTGCAAAAAAAGCCTATAGATCCCTTCCTTTAGGTTTAAATACAGTTTCTTCCCAGCTTGATCTATAGATTAATACTGATCCCAAATAAACATATGAAAAGATGCTCAATACCATTTGCTCTTAGGGAGTGACAAGTTAAAACAGCAGCAAGATACTACCACCCTCCCAGCAGAATGGCTGAAATCTAGAACACTGACAATACCAAAGCCTGGTGAGGCTTCGGGAGCAACAGGAACTCTCACTCATCAGTGGGAGTCCAATGATACTCTGGAAGACAGTTTGGCAATTTCTACGACAAAGTAAACATACTGTTACTATATAAACCGGTGATTGTGCTCCCAGATATTTACTCAAATGAGCTGGAAAGTTATGTCCACGTAAAAATCTGTACATGAACGTTTTTAGCAGCATTATTATTTGTAATTGTCATCATCTGGATATGATCAAGACGTACTTTGGTAGGTGAATGGGTAAAAGTGGCAGTATAGTTGACTAGTATTCAGCAATAAAAATAAATGAGCTCTTCACCCATGAAAAGTCGGGGAGGAACTGTAAAAGATTTTTGTTAAAGGAAAGAAGCCAGTCTGAAAAGATGATACATGGTGCGACCATCCAACTATGTGACACCTGGGAAAAGGTCAGCAGTTGTAGCGTCTGGGGGTGAAGGTCAGAAGAGGGAGAAACAGGGGGTGTGGAATGCAGTAAAACTATGAGGTATGATAGTTCAGTGGTAGACACATGACTTTACACATTAAGTGGAACCTAAAACTACAACACAGCTAGTGAACATTAATGGAAACTATGGTTTTATTAATAACAATGTATCAATATTGGTGCATTAACTGTAACAAATGCACCACACAGATACACAGTATTAATATTAGGAGAAACTGTGGGCAGAGAGTGGGGACAGCAAGTATGTGAGAAATCCCGTACATTCTGTTTAATTTTTTTATACACCTAAAACTGCTGTCAGCAATATGGTCAGTTAATTAAACTAGTAAACTTATATTGTGAAAACAAATATCACTTTACTGTTTCTTTCTTCAGGAGTCAAAGTCCTTCCTTCCGTCCATTAAATCTGGCCTGGACCATGTGATATGATTTGGCCAATAGTACACCTAACAAATGTGAAGAAGCAGAGGTTTGAAATGTGCTTACAGACGAGAAATTATCTCCTCTTCTGTCAGAATCTCTTTTGTCACCAGGAGAAGCCCAAACAAGTCTAATAAAGGACAAGACCACAAAGAAGAGAGGCCAGCCATCCAGCTTACCACCATTAAAGCAACCAGCCATTAGCTAACTGAAACCACAAAAGTTACTCCAAGTGTATCTAGTACAAGGTGAGAAATATTTTGTTAAGCCCAGCCACACTGAAAACCTATAGAATTATGAGTAAATAAGATAAGCATTTAAATTATGAGTAAATAAGTAAGGTCTAAAGTCACTGGACTTTGGGGTGCTTTGTCACAGAGCAATGGACAACTGAACCCTTTGTATATTGAGTTCTGGTTGCCGCTCTTCCATCAGGATACTGATACCCTGAGAAACTTGCTTTGCAGTAGGATTCTTACTTTTCTGCACTCTAAAATATAGTAGCAAAGCAGAGAACTGGGAGAGGCTACACCTATTTCTAGTTTTCTTCTAACTCAAATTATATGATTATGCAAAATGAAGCTGGACTTTCTTCTCATTTTTTTTTCCTGTAAAGTTATTAAAAGATTTTTTTTTTCTTACCCAAAGAATCTAGCTTGGAGGACCATTTATAAATATCTCATCATGAGAGTGCAGATCTCTTGCCAGTGAAATGAGCAAGAAGTTCAAAGAACTCTCAGAGCCGCCAGCCACATCAATACCAAAGGCAGCTGTTCCGGTGTGACCACACTGCAAGGAAGGGCTAGGTTTTAAAACCTGAATGATTTTGCCCTGAATACCAGCCTGTGGCTGTGATTCTGAGAAACTTATTCAATATATGGTTATTGGCCAGAAGATACACATAAACATATGAGGATATCTTTCTCTGAATTGATATTCAGGGAAGTATGAGTAAGGATCATAAGACATCATTCCTCAGACATTCAAATAGTCAAAGTTGAGAAGTAAAAAAAAATAATAATAATAAAGAAAGAAAGAAAAAGAAAAAGAAAGAAATCTACTGGCTAGGAGATTGTATATCAATAGGGTGACTAAAAAATATATTAAAATCCTGGAAATTTCTCAAACTCTCATTGACACAAGAATGGATATGTGATTTAATGTATATTCAATATAGCATTAGAGCTGTTCCATCAATAGTGTGAAAAAAATTCAGTTGCATAGTTTCAATAAAAAGATAGGTCTCAAGATACACAGCATAAGATGTTTTCTCTTAAAAATATTTTATTTATTTGAAAGAGAGAGAATGAGACAGAGAGAACATGAGAGATGGGAGAGGCAGAAGGAGAAGTAGACTCCCCGCTGACTTGATCCCTGGGCTCCAGGATCATGGTCTGAGCCCAAGGCAGTTGCTTAACTAACTGAACCACCCAGGCACCCCTACAGCCTAAGATCTTTCAAAAATAAGGTCAGAAAAACTACCAAATACCTAAATGTACTTTCTTCGGATACATATAGATGCAAAAAAAAAAATTAATGCAAAACAAGGGAATGATAATTTGGAATCGTGGTTATGCTGGGTGGGGGCAGGAGGTACAGTGAATGGAGGAAGATCACACAGAGGGATCAACATTTTTATGCTGGTATTAAGTTGCTTATAAAACTTTTAATAGTGTTTGTTATTCACAGAGAATAAAGAAAAGAACACCTTGCATGGACTAGTAAAGAGGGTTGCATGTATCAAAGACTGTAACTATTCATTTTTGTGCAATTGACCTTGAACCCATGAGCAAAAAAATAGTTAATGACACGAAATATGTAGTCTCCTAATGTTAGGTGGAAACAATGGATCAAACTATATTTTCAGTGGGACTCCAAAGCCCTATAATGGTAAACAATGGTGGGTAGGGAAGGAAGTGTGAGGCTCTGGATCGTTTCTCCGTTTACTCCCGGACACTCTCTGAAATCTGATGATCTATGGAATGGCTTTTGGATAAATGAGGATGTTGCCTCCTGCTGCCTTGCATTATGCTGTCAGTCTTCACATACCTAATTCTTTTGTTTTTTTCTCCACGCTTAGGTAATTGGCCCCATGATTAGAAAATAGTAACAGCTAACCTTTATGGAAGTCTTATAAGCATTTACTGTGCATTAATACACTGCATTCTGATAGTCTCACTATTATTTTTTATCCTCATTTTATAGAAGAGGAAAATAAGCCTCAGTGAGGCTAAAGAAACTGCCCAAGTTTCTATTGCTAAGAAGTGACACTTCTGCCAGAACCATAGGGTTTTTGTGTGTGTGTGTTTTTTTTTTTTAATTTCTTTTCAGTGTAACAGAATTCATTGTTTTTGCACCACACCCAGTGCTCCACGCAATACGTGCCCTCAATACCCACCACCAGGCTCACCCAACCTCCTAACCCCTGCCGCCCCTTCAAAATCCTCAGATTGTTTTTCAGAGTCCATAGTCTCTCATGGTTCATCTCCCCCTGATTTCCCTCAACTCCCTTCTCCTCTCCATCTCCCCATGTCCTCCGTGTTATTTGTTATGCTCCACAAGTAACTGAAACCATATTAAAATTGACTCTCTTTGCTTGACTTCTTTCACTCAGCATAATCTCTTCCAGTCCCATCCATGTTGCTACAAAAGTTGGGTATTCATCCTTTCTGATGGAGGCATAATACTCCATAGTGTATATGGACCACATCTTCCTTATCCATTTGTCCGTTGAAGGGCATCTTGGTTCTTTCCACAGTTTGGTGACCATGGACATTGCTGCTATGAACATTGGGGTACAGATGGCCCTTCTTTTCACTCCATCTGTATCTTTGGGGTAAATACCCAGTAGTGCAATGGCAAGGTTATAGGGAAGCTCTACTTTAATTTCTTAAGGAATATCCACACCATTCTCCAAATTGGCTGCACCAACTTGCATCCCCACCAACAGTGTAAGAGGGTTCCCCTTTCTTCACATCCTCTCCAACACACGTTGTTTCCTGTCTTGCTAATTTTGGCCATTCTAACTGGTGTAAGGTGGTATCTCAGTGTGGTTTTGATTTAAATCTCCCTGATGGCTAGTGATGATGAACATTTTTTTCATGTGTCTGATAGCCATTTGTATGTCTTCACTGGAGAAGTGTCTGTTCATGTCTTCTGCCCATAGGTTATTAATTAATATTGAAAGGACTGATAAAGGAATCCAGGGTTCACCATGCTCTGATGAACATGGAAGATTGCTCCTACAGAAAAGCTGTATTAGCAGTCCCCCAAATTCTCCAAATAAAATCCATCTCCTCTACCTGGTCTTTATTGCTGAGATCTTAATATGCTTTGTGCCCATACTTACATGCTGTATTATTCCTGACACACACAAAATATAATAATGCCTCTTAACACTTTTCAAATGAGTGAATAGCTCTATGAATATTTGTTCCCTGGGGCCAGTGTCTGGGGTTGTTGTGGTCTTCGTGAGAAGGAGACATTCACCAGGTCTGTTGTATAAATGATCTTTCCCCTCAAGGAAGTCAATAGACACTGCCCTTGGGGCTCAGACAACCTGAAGCCATTAGTACTCAATATTTGTGCCAGAATCTTTCCATCAATACAAACATCTCTAGCAATCCATGTTCGCACTTAAGAGAAATATTTCCAAGAGGAAATGAGCCACAGGATCCAGCAGTAGATAAAATTTAAGCACATATGGTATCATTACAGACCTCAGGAAATGCACTTTTCCCTCCTCTACTTCACCTGCTCAAGCAGTGGGTCCTGGGGTGCTGGGTACTCTTCTTTTTATTTTTTAATTTATTTTTTATTTTTTCCGCGTTACAGTATTCATTATTTTTGCACCACACCCAGTGCTCCATGCAATCCGTGCCCTCTCCAATACCCACCACCTGGATCCCCCAACCTCCCACTCCCCGTCCCTTCAAAACCCTCAAATTGTTTTTCAGAGTCCTTAGTCTCTCATGGTTCACCTCCCCTTCCAATTTCCCTCAACTCCCTTCTCCTCTCCATCTCCCCATGTCCTCCATGCTATTTGTTATGCTCCACAAATAAGTGAAACTATATGATAATTGACTCTCTCTGCTTGACTTATTTCATTCAGCATGATCTCCTCCAGTCCCATTCATGTTGCTACAAAAGTTGGGTATTCATCCTTTCTGATGGAGGCATAATAGTCCATAGTGTATATGGATCACATCTTCCTTATCCATTCGTCCATTGAAGGGCATCTTGGTTCTTTCCACAGTTTGGCGACCATGGCCATTGCTGCTCTAAACATTGGGGTAGAGATGGCCCTTCTTTTCACTCCATCTGTATCTTTGGGGTAAATACCCAGGAGTGCAATGGCAGGGTCATAGGGAAGCTCTATTTTTAATTTCTTGAGGAATCTCCACACTGTTCTCCAAAGAGGCTGCACCAACTTGCATTCCCACCAACAGTGTAAGAGGGTTCCCCTTTCTCCACATCCTCTCCAACACACATTGTTTCCTGTGTTGCTAATTTTGGCCATTCTACCGGGTGTAAGGTGGTATCTCAATTTGAATCTCTTCTTAGGTGCAGCAACAAGAAAGTGTAGCGGCTGGGAGCTGCGTGGAAAAAGGCAAGGGTGCATAAAGGGAGCCACAAGGGCTATGAGCAGCACATCTACGTAGGGGGAGCATATACTCAGACAAATTACTCAGCCTCTTCTACTGCCCAATTTTAAAATGAGAATCTACCAAACACCCGGCTTTGTGAAAATGACATAATGAAACAGATTTTAATTCCTACCCACTTCAAAGTAGTTCCAATGCAGTGACCTGCTTATTTATTCCTCAGCCTAGCAAATGTCTGCGGAGAGCCCACTTCTCAATGCCCGGGACGTCACAGAGAGGAAAACAAGGTCTCTGTGGAACTCACATCCTAGATGGAGACTGACAACAAAAGAACTGGATGTTTAGAGGAACAGAAAAAGTAAAGACCAGCATGATATATATGATATATGTAGTACTTTCTAGATTATATTACCTATATATCTATACATAAATATCTTTTTTTTTTCTAGATGCAAAAAGATGACGGGACCTTTGAGGTTTATCTGAATTTACTGCTTTTGATTCTTGACTCTACTCAAAACAAGATGTCATTCTCCATCTGCTCAAAATCTCCCGTGATGTGCTGTTCATTTCCTTAGACGATGCTCAAACTCCTTTCCTAGTATGTTCTTTAGGGATATCGTCTTTATGTCAGCATGAATTCAGGTTGCTCAAACCTCTTGCCTTTGACCCTAACTCTACTTCTACGTAGGAGATCTAACTCATCTGGCACACGACCACCCTCAGGACTTTGGAGGGACCCTTCACATCCACCTTGAGGCAAAGAATCACCTACCACTCCAGACCCAGAATGTTCCTTTTCCACATGTTTTATGTGTGACTCAAGTGCTAGACACTATCATGTGGACTAGGAAAATGGGTAACAACTGAAAAATGTCCCATTTGGAGAGGTTCACACTTGGGTTGAGGATCGGGATACAAACAGGGGAATTATATAATACTACAGTTTGTGCCACTCAAGAGGTAAATGCAGTGTGCCATCAGTGTGAATAGAAGTGAGTATCTCTTCTCCAGGCACTGGATTCTTCATGAAGAGTCTACATGAAAATGCACTGGAGGTTGACCCACCTTGAATTTTGAACCTTCACATTCTGGTTCAGTAGGAAGGAATAAAAACAAGAGCCAAACTAGTGCCACGATAGCTGTGCCTGAATTATAAAAATCTTGCTCTATGTATCCCTCTTCCATGGACAAGGAGACTTGCTCATGGCATGTGTGTGTGTGTGTGTGTGTGTGTGTGTGTGTGTGTGAGACAGAGATTGAGAGGAAGGGATAGTGTGTGTGTTAGGGGCAGAGAAGATTATAAAAGGGAAAATGGGTGAGAAATATAAGCTGTACTTTTCTACACTTGAGTTATCTCCACAGTTGGTCAAAGTGCTATATTTGTGAGTGACAAAGGTGCCCACTCCCATCTGTTAACTCAAATATGTGTTCACCAATATACATTCTCATGGCTGGTTTAAAATAAGCTCAGTCTGCAAAGACATATTGTGCATGAGAAATATGTTAGTTGCTTACATAACATCTTTTTCCCAAAGTGCCCCAGGCATTGCCAGTTCAGAGGAGAGTACACAGGAAGCAGGGGCCACCCTTCATGGTGCAGGAGAAAGGGGCTGTGTGGGTCATCCCTTTACATTCAGGCAGTTCTGAGTTCTAACACTCTCTCTGCCATTTATTAGCCCTCTGACCTTGGTCAAATCACTTTGCTTCTTTAAGCTCCACATTTATAAAAAGCTTTGGATGTGCCATGAAACTCTATGGCTGTTATTTTCACAAACAATATTGAGATGATGCCTATGGGAATGAAGTGTGATGGAGGATGTATTTTAGAAAAGCCATTCTGGCAATAGTCTGTCTTGGGGCTGGGGCAGGCATTGGGGATTAAGAGAGGTCATGGGCAAGTTTAAAAGACTGTTCCAGTTTCCTAGGTTAGAATTTGAAAAGAAAGTTAGGATTTTTCAGAAACCACTTCGCCAGGCTACCTGGCTTGTAACAGGAAGCTTCTGGGACCAACTTTGCCTTGAAAAGGCATGGATGGCTTTACAGTGGAGGTTGTATTTAGCTGACACTTGGACCATAAGTAGAAGTTTTGCAAGCAAGAGAGAGCAGATGAAGCATCCCGTGAAGATGGGAGAGAGAATACAAAAGAGCAAAGGTACAGAAGTGTATATGCCTTAGGAGGATAAGTTGCAATTATCTGGTGAGGTGGGTTGCAGGGCGTGAGGTTGGGACGTCTGATGCACACAGTGATAGGAGCTGGAGATGACTAAGATCAGGGACAGACTGTAATGGTTCTGGCTTGCCTTCCATACTTACCTACTTTTTTCAAAGTAGGTCAATCTACTTGTGGATATATAAGTTGCAGATTTATATAAACAATTATAACTTGCATATTCAACACTTGGTTATCACACACCCTCATCACATACCACCATGACTATACTGTGTTTCTCTTTTTATATCCTTCCCAGCTTGCAAACACTTTGTTTCTTGCCTGTCAGAACCACTTCCCTCCATGTTGCCTACATGCTGATTTTTGACCTCTAAGACTTCCTTCATGGCCTCTTCTGCCCTGGATGGCTCAGTGCTATAAGATTCCACAATTCTATATGTCTTAGATAAGTGTGCACTGAGACAGGCACCAGGCACCAGTATCTTGGTTCCAACAAAGAAGAGACCTCTCCTACCCCAGCCACCCCCGACTGGTCAAGAGCCACAGTGTCAAACCTTCCCTCTCCTCTGCTCTGACCATCCATTGAGAGAGGAAGTGGCATGTTGGAAGACCTCAGGAGATGTGGGGGATGAGGAAAAATCACATTGGCTCTATCCTACCCACAATCAGCTTTATGAGTTTCAGTTTCAAAAATTTTATTCTTTTTTTTTGTGGGGGGGGGGTGTTGGAGCTGGAGAGTATTTCTTAAGTTTTTATTTAAATTAAAGGTTGTTATATAGTGCAATATTTGTACCAGGGGCACAGTATAGTGATTCAACACCACCATGCAACACTGGGAGCTCATCAGATCTGTTCGTTTTTAAGGTAGAGCACTGTCCTTAACACCTCAGATGGCACATGCATGACTGCACATTTCTCTCACACTGCTAGATGATGAGAAGACAAATATGATCCAACCCCTCATTCCTTCCAGGTGTCTTAAGCTTTTCTTGGATCAAGTTGACCTTTATCTATAATTGTCTGAATGATTCCAATACTAGTAAAAATGATGGTACATAGATATTAAATCCAGCACTAAGTAGTTTCCTTTGGAGAAGATGGACCAATTTATCCCATGTTGGTGAAAATAATTAACTTTGGTGTTTTCACGCTGTGTGTGCATGTGAAGTGATGTAGTTTTCAGAAACAGTCACCTGCACACACACTTACTTAGATGCTCACAATCTTTTCAGATCATTGTTTTCATTTTTCAGGTAAAAAAATGAGGTAGGAAAGTGTATATGTTTCCCCAGTGTTACTGCACTAATTAATTCACAGAGTACATGTGGAGAAGGGGGAGTGTGGGTTCAGTTTTTCCCAGAAGCTACTCAAGGGCTCTTTCCCCCAGTCCACACTCTACCATCATGTTTATATCTCTTACACTCACATAATTCATCATAGATCCTGGAACCCAGGATGTTGTTAATTTCTGCAGCACTGATATTAAGATAAGGAAGCAGCTCATTTTCTTAGAGCCTGGTGTTTTTTGTTTTCCATGCGAGAGAGTGATATGAATGAGATGATCATGCTCTAGACTTTGGGAATGGTGCATGGTGAGGTTGTTGTGTTGAGTGGGGAAGTACTCATTTGAGACAATGATGATTAGAGAAACTTAAAATTGTCTCAACCATTTTGGATGTGACAGAAGTAGGGGTTGAAGTCAGGGCATTGATCCAGGGAGATGATATCAAGAAAGATAATTTTCAACACAAGGTAAAACTCTTCATAGTGTACTCTGGGGCTACAGTAGAAGAACAGTAGAAGTGGAAGAAAACTGGAGAAATAATGGCACTAAGTGTGTGAGGGACTCTCAGAAGTGCTATATTTACATCACAGCACCAAGTTAATTTGGATTGTGGAGAATGAAGTTCCAATGTTTAAGTAAAAATAATTTCACATTCCTGACTAAGAAATTCAAGTTTTTCATCCATTTGGGAGAAAAAAATATGAACTACTTGGTAAGTGTCAGTGATGGTAAACACGAACAGGTATAGGTATCCATTCACTGCTGGAGGAAATGCAGATTTATAGGCCACATCAGAAGTAATTTTGAAAAATGATGTTACAACATGAAATTCATAGACTACATGACCTAAAATATTAATTTCTACTGGTTACCCTAGAGAAAAAACAAGGAGGCAGGTACAAAAGTGCTCATTAGAGCACTGTATATAATACTAACCATTATAAATTCATTGTAAAGTCTAATAATAGGGGAATGGCTATGTAAATATGTATATTCATCTCTTATAATACCACAAGACAGTTAAAAGCAATGATTTATAAGTATATGTACTGATAGAGAAAGTCATCCAAGACATATTATTGAGTGATGAGTATAAGGGAAACAATGTATATAGTACATACAATGTAAATACAATATGATATCATATATAAATATATTTATACAGTATTATTTATTGTGTTATTATTATTATTATGCATTTGGTATTATTATGCATTTTTTAACAAAACATATATAATTAATGGTATGGAAGGTTATGCCTCAAACTCAGAATACAAGGGAGTCTTCATAGGGGGTTTTAACTTGTAAGAGATTGGGCTATTGACCTTACTTCTTCATTCCACACTGTACCCATGCCCTGGGGATGAGATCTTTAAGTTACTCTCATTAATGGGTGGGATATCAGTACCCATGACTTCACTCTGGTTTTACCTATACTTGCTTTGGTTTATATAATAAGGTTGAGATAACAGCACCATGTCTGAGTGTAAGTTTTAAGACATCTTATGTGTTTCTGCTTCTCTGTCTTTCCATAAGAAAAACATTCCCAGGATGCCCACTAGTCACAGGAAAAGGTTGAAAGTGACATGGATACGAGCTGCCCCAGGCAACCTCCAGACTTGCAGTGAGAAGCAGAGCTGCATGCCTTGGAGTAGACCAGCTGTACCCACCAGTCTGCATTTGTAGGTGAAACTAGGGTAGTGTTTTAAGCTACCGAGCTTTGGGCTGGTTTGTTACGCGCCATTATCATGGTGATAGTTGACTAATACATTACCTTATTTCTGATATTTATTTATTTTTAAAAATAAACAAAGAGAATAAAACAAGGGACACAAATACATTTGTGAAAATATTTTAAAAGAACGTTAGCTAATGTTTGTAAATATGTTTTGGAGGTTATTGTTTTATTGAATATGGAAATGGAAGGCTGCTTTTTTAAAAAGACATATACATCTCTATATTTATTGCAGTTTTTTTTTTAATTTTATTATGTTAGTTACCATAAAATACATCATTGGGGGGTGGTGGGATGGGTGAACCTGGTGGTGGGTATTAAGGTATTAAGTATTGCATGGAGCATGGGGTGCTGTACATGAATAAGGAATCTTGGAACACTGCATTGGAAGCCCACTTTTTAAAAGCTGAGGGTGGGAGCACCTGGATGGCTCAGTCACTGGATGTCTGCTTTTGGCTCGGGTCATGGTCCTGGGGTCCTGGGATCAAGCCCCACATTGGGCTAACTATTCAGCGGGAAGCCTGCTTCTCCCTCTCCCACTCCCCCTGCTTGTGTTCCCTCTCTCACTGTGTCTCTCTCTGTCAAATAAATAAATAAATAGATAAATAAATAAACACATAAATCTTTAAAAGCTGAAGGTGGAGAGGACAGATTGCAGAATAAAATGTGTATGTACTACTATTTGTAAATGACAGTGGGCATTGTCTGTATTTTTACCTATGGCTACAAGTGAACTATTTGACCATGGACAAGTCATTTTACACTTCTGGAGGGGATTTTTGTTCATTTGTTTTTTGTTTTTGTTTTGCAAGTAAAATGAATTGTTTACCAAATGAAAGTCTCTTAGACGGTGTATATTCCAAGATGCTGCATCCTGCCCCACATGCCTCACGGTGCCACATACAATTGCTCCAATCCCAGACGCTGTTTAGCCTCTGTGTTCTGAACTAAGGGAAAGTGAGGGAAACAATTTATTCTGACACATTTTTCTCAGAATCTCATGATTTCCTATATTTCATTCCTCAGAATGTCAATCTCCTGTTAAGTCAAAAAAAAAAAACTTTGAAATATAATTTCCTTGTTGTTTTCCCTTCCCACAAGGCCATTGTCATGTCAGTTTTATTTTAATGGAGGAGAATAAAAATACGCATTTGTTTTTTTTTTTTTTTTTGTTTTGTTTACAATTTTAGAAAAAGAAACTCAGACATTTATATTTATTGAGTTCAAAGTATTTACCAGGGTATGGTCAAGAATGTTGCACAGAGATTAGAAGAAGTGTGACAGTTGAAATAACCAAATTTTAGGGTCTAAAAGATCTCGGTTTGGTATTAAATGGGCCATAGCCAGTTATGAGCCTTTGAAAATGGACTCAACTTTTCTGAGGCCATGTGGCTAAGTTCTAAAATGCTAACATAAACTTCCATAGGTGCTCAAGAGCATTAAAGGAAATAAATGCAAGTTAGGAATTTAGAAGCTAGTGTAAAATAGAGAATCAGTAGCTCTACTGTCCACACTCCTTATGACACTCTTGGGAAGTGAATTATTTCAAAAACATGTATAGAAAGACTTTCTAAACTTTAAAAAGATTCAAATAAGAAGAAAGAACATGATAATAAGCATATATATGGGGATTAATGAATAGAAAGCAGACAAATAATAAAGAAAATCAAAATATGGCTCTTTTGAAAAATCAGTCAATGGACCAACGTCTCATTAGACTGATAAAACAAAAATAGAGAATTCAAACATTATTAGTATCAGGAATGAAAGAGCATATATATCTATAGCAGTGTCTACAGAAAGAAAACAAGATGGAAATTAATGAAATAATACACATTGTAATGAGAAAGATAGGAAGTCTTTTTTTTTTTTTTTAAGAAGATAAAGATGGTAATGATGTCCCTTGTTGTTAAAAAGAGCTGGTTTAGAGAAGGTCTAATGTTAGAACATATCTAGCGATAACAAAAATCTATCACCTCTATGTTCAACTGTCAATCTGTTCATTCATTCATTCACCCATTCATTTTATTCAACTCTTAATGTGTGAGACATAATGCTCAAAAGACGGTAGAGACCTTAAAGACAAGCAATGCTTGCTATCCTCTTCTTAGAGTTCACGAGACCTTAAAGACAAGCAATGCTTGCTATCCTCTTCTTAGAGTTCACATTTTAGAAGGGAAGGTCACGATGTAAGCATAATACAGTGAAGTCACAATAAAATAGCAAGTGTGGTGAGGTCAGTGATAAAAATGGGTTTCACACACCTATGTATAAACATGGAAGACAAGAGCTCTATCCATGCCAGAAGGGGAATGAGGAACCGAGGCAGGACACCTTTACACAAGATTTGAATCCTTTACTTGTCTTATGGGCAACCATACAGAACCATAAATAATAATAATGCTGATAAAGAAAATGAAACTGAGTATCTGCATCAGATTCTACAGTGCTGAGATAAAACATCTTCCAAATCACCTCACTCTTTCATTGGTATTGTTTGTTGGGCTGCTTTTGGATATCTTCCACCAGCAGTGAAATGCAAGAGCACGGGATTCATACTCTAGAAGGAAATGCTACTGCAGAGCCTCAGAAACACCACGGGAGCCAAAGCCATCTCATTGATAAAATTTCAGATAATGTGCTGTTTCTTCCTTTGAAGTCTCTTGTTATGCATATATGCGCATGTTTCTTTCTTTTTTTTTTTTTAATAAACATATATTTCATATATGCGCATGTTTTACTCAGGAGAGTCTCTGTTAAAGTGAGCAAGTTCCAATCAGGCCTCCCTCTTTCAATTTGTAGTAACACTAACCAGCTCAGAGCACCATCACGAATATTCAAAAAGCACTGGGACATTCATGGTCATTTGAGTTGTGCCATGCATTTCCTTTAAGGCTGGCTTTAAGGTGTAACAGTGATGAGAAGGAAGGTACAGAAGGAAGTAATGGCGGTATGTCAGAACCCAGAGTAGGCCAGGCTCAAAACACTGCCATGTCTAACCACCAGAAAGGTGGTTATCTCTTGGCTCATTTAATCAAACTGTTCAAAATAAACTGGGTACTGTTTCATTTTGTTGTTGTTGTTTTAAGATTAATATTGAAAACACTATTCATGAATCCCATTTTTCACTATTTCACTATGGATGGTTTCATTTCCTTTAGTCATAGAAGTTAGAGAGAGAAAGCCCTTTTGTTAACAGTTTTGTTAGGTCCTCAGATCAAGCAGAAGTATCATTATTTATTGTTGATGTTATTTCTAATTGTCTTAAGCAGCAACTCTACATTTTTACCATTGCCTGTCAGACACTAAAGTAAAATAGTAAAACCTGGACAGAACTAGTTTAGAGATTCTTAAAGGGATGAGTGGTTATCATAATTCATTTATATTTCTTGAAAGGATAATGGCCATCTTCAGCCCGGTACCCAGATTTCTGTTTCACTAAGACCTAAAAAGATAAGAACGACATACTTCAGGGTATTTCACAACTCAGTGCATGTCTCCCCCATCTCCTACTACCCCCTAAACGACATGAAAGTGATGTAAAGCTGGGAGGGAAGACACATTTAAATAAAGCTCACTAGGTCCACCATCATGCCCAATTCAGTCTCAGAGACCCACCTTCTCCCTCTCTCCCTTCTCCCTACTATTTCCACCATAAGGCATATAGGACTCTTCAACCACATGCATATTTTCGACATACACCTTACTTTCGCTTGATGTTCTGACACCGAGAACATTTGACTTTGTACAGAATCCCAGCTTTAATAGCTAGAATAAAACATTTAATTTAGACCTATCCCACATTTAAACAAAAGAAAGGTGAAGACAACATATAATTAACTACAGCTAATGCTAGCTATTATTATGTGACCTTAATGAATACAGAAAGGAATGAGCAAATTCAGAAATACAGATTTCCATCATGGTGCCTAATAGGGAAAGGAAGAATGAATATCTAGTTTGGATCCCAGATGAAGCCCTCCTTATCAATCAAGCCAATTAAAAACTAACCCTTGATTACATATTAATTTAATAATTAAAGCATGTAAATAAATGTATTTAAATAAACTGCAAGGTAGATATAAATGTGTGTTTTTGACCAATGACAAATGATGAAACACACATACAATGTAGCATTTTACTCTTAATCTATTCAATGTCTTCCCGACTTTGACATTTTTTAAGTACCTAAGGAGCTGCCATGCAGCATGCCCTACCCTCTAGGTTTATCTGATTGTTTACCTGCGGCTTTGTTGAAGTAGCTATCTGTTCTCTTCCCATAAACTAGAAGTTAAGATTAACATCGGATTAGATACAGGATAAATATTTGGGACGGAGAAGAGAAAAGTTCTTCCAGGTAATACTATCTATTTCATATTACATCGCCCAGAAGGAACATAGTATCAGGTGGTCCCAGCAGCAGTGAAGATGTCTGATGCCTTTGGTAGGCGATGATGACCAAGTAGCTTCCTAGTGAAGAAATATTTTTCATTTTGTGATTAGAAAGTAATCCACAGAGTGAACTTGCATTGGGTGAATATCCTTTTCCAGAACAGCCTTGCACCTAATGGTTTTATGCATCCGCCAATTGTCCTTGCCTAAGCTATTTTTTAAAGATTTTTATTTTACTTTATTTATGTATTTATTTATTTATTTGGCAGAGAAAGAGAGAGCACAGCAGGCAGAGTGGCAGGCAGAGGGAGAGAGAGAAGCAGGCTCCCTGCTGAGCAGAGAGCCCAACGCTGGGCTCAATCCCAGAACCCTGGGATCATGACCTGAGCCAAAGGCAGCCACTTAACCTACTGAGCCACCGAGGTGCCCCCAAATTGCTCTTACTTCTAAAAGAGGTGGCAGGGGTGTGGGAGGTTGGGGTACCAGGTGGTGGATACTATAGAGGGCACGGATTGCATGGAGCACTGGGTGTGGTGAAAAACAATGAATATTGTTTTTCTGAAAATAAATAAATCGAAAAAATTAAATAAATAAATAAATAAAAGAGGCATGGTTAAATATGTAAGCTCAAAATGTCATGTTTGAAACATTTTCAAATAGTTCTACAAAATATGTGTGTGGTGTATTTCCATATAAATGACAATTCAATTGATACTTAGCATGTATTGTATAGTTCTTTCATTTTTTTGTATGTTTGAAAATTTTTGTGATAGTTGGAAAAACTCATGAAAATTGATTTTGCATAATCAAGATAAATTGACACGGAACACCTAAATGTATAATAAGCAAGTAAAACAAAATAATTTTAGGATCTGCAGGACTGATCATCTCTATCCAAGCCTCGAGAGCAAGAATGGATCTCAATCAGCACCTAATGTGTTATAATGTTACATAACTGTGTTGCAGGTTTCTTACCCCTCTAGCTTTAATCTTCACTTTGGATTTAAGGCTCAGATTAAGGGCCATCCAGGACCAGCTACATGCTTTGCAGGACCTAATGCAAAATGAAAATGGAAGTCCCTTGTTAACAAACTATTCCCAATTTCAAGACAGCAACAGTAGACTATTAAACCAAGGGCGGGACTCCTCTGAGCAGGGGCCCCGTGTGAAAGCTCAGGCATAAGCCCACCACCCTGGCTCTGGGGGTGCCTCCTCTCATTAGAAACACTCCCCATACTTGGGCTGATAAAATCCTACTTAAATACTTAGTTAAAATGCCACCGGACGATGGCCCAATAATACTTCGGGTATGAGTTCTGAATTATTTTTTCTCTCTTCCATTATGCCTAGCATTATGCTTTGCAGTTGTAAGCCCTTAAATACAGGGATAAGGGGTAGTTAGTGAATTTACAAGGCAGGGGATTTGGTCAAGGTCCACTACTTCATAGATTCATTTCTATCAGAATGTCTTAAACTCCCATATATCCATATTCTTAATTTATGAAAATGCATAAAATCCCTATCTCACATAAATCTTGCATGAAAAAATATTGTCTTAATTACATCTAAAGCACAAATATTAGTGAATGAGTGATTGAATGAATGAATGGTTTGAGTGATACACATGCAGTCCCTGTCTCTCATGTACCAAGTGAGGAGGAAGGAGAGGAGCAGCACACCATCTTTCATGGGCTGGTGCAGACAGCCAAATCCACAACACACATCCTGCGATTCCTTGTTGTCAGGTCACCAGATAATCACAGGTAAATCCTCCCTGAATTGTATTAACCAGATGCAGACAGAGAAAGATAATACAATTCTTCTTGCAGTAATACATGACTAGGCATCATAACTCAGAAAAAATAATGCATTCTCTAGTTAGCTTGGATTCCTTTCAGGAGATCCTAAGCATGTAAGTCAACCTTCCTGAGCCCCTTATTCCTCATCCGTAAAGTGAGCATTAACAAAGCAGAGCACTGTGAAGCCTAGACTACTGGGCACCAGAATAGCAGCATTAAGGTGACGTCCCCTATGTACTTGATACAGCAGCCACAGCAACATCACATTTGTGACAAGAATGCTTTCCTTCACAATGAATTGCAAATAGTAGCCTATTAACCATTAGACCCCCTGCTCATGATCTTTCACAGAATCCAAATTCTCCTCTAGATTTCACTTTGTTTTCATTCTTTGAATTTCTCTTAAAAGAATTTGATTCAATAGAATTAAAAGGATATTTCTGGCTTTCTCTTATCTTATTAGGATGTGCATTATCCTGTTGCTGTTTTAGAAGCTGAAGTCCCTGGGTCTTACCAGTGATTTCAGTTGGTAATGCCTTGTTAGAATTCTTGTTGATGTCAGACCTAATGTAGCTCAGTAGTCTCATGGTACAGATGGTGATTATGGTGACATTTTTTTATGTTGCAAACCTTAAGTATCTAATTTTGCACTTTTTAAAGTATCATTTTAAAATTAGAGGTCATTTTACCCATTATGGCCTAATGTATAAAGGATATACCACTCTGGTATACTGGCATTTTTTTTTTTTCTGTTTAATTTATCAGGAAAGAATATCACATTTTTCAAATGCATGGACTCATTTGTATAGAGAGTCACATTCAAAGACAAGCACTCATTCCTTTATCCATTCAGTTTAGTCATTCACTTATTCTTCACTCATTCAACAAAGACATATGGATTGTGTCTCTGGCACTGTTCGATGTGCTATTTAGACAAACCAGATGCAACTATGTGGCTTTTCCTATAAATGACTTCACAGGCTAGCATGATATAATGTGAGTTCTTTTTTTTTTTTTTAAGATTTTATTTATTTATTTAACAGAGAGAGATCACAAGTAGGCAGAAAGGCAGGCAGAGAGAGAGAGGGAAGCAGGCTCCCTGCTGAGCAGAGAGCTCGATGCAGGGCTCCATCCCAGGACCCTGGGGTCATGACCTGAGCTGAAGGCAGAGGCTTAACCCACTGAACCACCCAGGAGGCCCTATAATGTGAGTTCTAATTAAGATTTTCACAAGGGCACAGAGATCAGATAAGGGGGAATGCTTAAGTCTCCTTGAAGGCACTGGGACCCAATACTTGAAGACAGAAGTTTGGAGAAGGCAGAAAAGCAAGGAAGACCATTCTAGACAGAAAGAACATAAGAAAACATACTTATCATCTGTATCACCTATGTCTGAATAGTAGTGAAAATCTCCTCTGCGTGATTGGTAAACACAGGCAAAGCTCCATGCATTTAGAGATGTTTGAACAAAGTCTGCATGTCAATCTAGGAGGTGCACCCAAAAGGATAGGATGTTGTGCTACAGACCTCTGTAATCATTTTAAACCTTGAGATTTTAGATAGAGCTGGGTAGGCATGCAATTTACTCCAAATAATTAATGGAAGCAAAAACAAGGAGTGAATAGAAATCAGGGTTGAGCAAAAAAAAAAAAAAAAAAAAAAAGCCACAGGCAACCTAAAGAAGTGTGCTGAAGGGCTGAGAGGTAAGGTCAGATGGCGATCAGGAAAATGAGCCACAAAGCCAAAAACCAGCAAGGTCCAGGAAGTTCTTGCTGTCAGGATGAGAAGTTCAGGAAAGAGAGAACAGTGATGCAAAGACGTTGAGAACCCCATTTCTATGTGGCACAACAAAGTTTTGTTTGCTCGGTGATGGTCCAGCCTCCTGAAAGACATCCAGAAGGATTGTGCACTTCCAACTGGCTCTCCGGAGTTTACAGAGGTGAATGACGTGAGGATATGGGACTGTGGACCAGATTTGGGTAAAACAAAGAAAATACCCAACTTGGGTCATTCCTTCATCATCAACATATTTCACAGTACAACACCCGTGTCCAGGAAGTCCCACTAGCGTGGAATCCGAGCAGGGTCTGCGCTGCTCTCTGCAGTTCTGTGCTCATCACACTTCATCTTCAAAGCAGTCCTGAGAAACAGGAGCCCTTGTTTCTCCTGAGAAACATGAGCAGAGTGGCCCATAGTGTACTTGTCTCCTCCAAAACCATGCAAAAAATTATGATTTTAGTTGGCTTTGCTCTGGCACTTTCTGTAACTGTCTTTGTGGAGTGTCAGTTAATTCATCCGTCAAATGGGAATGATGACTCTAACTCAAAGATTTATCCTGTGAAGATCCAGGAAGATAATAAATTTAAAATGTTGTACAGAGGGGCGCCTGGGTGGCTCCGTGGGTTGGGCCGCTGCCTTCGGCTGGGGTCATGGTCTCGGGGTCCTGGGATGGAGTCCCGCATCGGGCTCTCTGCTCGGCGGGGAGCCTGCTTCCTCCTCTCTCTCTGCCTGCCTCTCCGTCTACTTGTGATCTCTCTCTGTCAAGTAAACAAATAAAATCTTTAAAAAAAAGTCATACAGAATATGAAAGGTCAACTAGAAGTAGTAATGGGGTAAAGGGTGATGGCAAAGGAGGAAGGTGAGAAGAAAGAGAAAAAAAAAAGGAAGAAAAGAGTCAGAATTTAGGATTTTTTTCATCTTTTCATTCCATGATCAAAACCCTCAAGCTTCTTGTATATTCTCTTTCGTTGTCATACATAGGGAATTCCTCTCAATGCCTTATTAGAAAGTCTGGTCTTTAGCCCATGTTTTTATTATTTTTATATATGTGCATATGTATGTATTTCAATGATGGCAGGCTTCTACTTCCAGAAATTTTTTGGTTCTTTTTTGTAAGCCTTTTTGTCTGTTTTTTAAGTTGTCCTGTATTCGTCCTGTGGACTCAATTTTCTATGTGATTTTTTTTTTTTAAGTTTTATCTATTTGAGAGAGAGAGAGAGTAAGCAAGCAAGCATGGGCAGGAGGGGCAAAGGGCGAGGAAGAGACAGAGAAGCAGACTCCTCGCCGAGTGCGGAGTCCTACTCAGGCCGCCATCTCAAGACTCTGAGATCATGACCTGAGCCAAAATCAAGAGTCTGACACAACCAACTGCACCATCCAGATGCCTGACAGTATTCTGCTTTTTAAAAATCTCTTTGATCTTTTGAAACATAGTTGTCATAGAGTTCAGATACTATTGTCTGGATTTTATGAGGAACAATTTCACTCATTTTTGAATCAGCTAATTTACTGCTGGGGGGCTGGTGTTCAAAGGAAGAAAAGAGGCATCTGATTTGGGAAGTAGGAAAGACTTTGGGCTGGCATGGAAGAGGGAGTGTGTATGTGTGCACATGTAATGAAAGGACCACCATTACTATGAGCTACACTTGTGGGAGCATCGAGTGTTAGCACAGACTTGATGATAAGCATGTCAGTTGCAACAACTCATTTGTTCCTCACGTTCAGTAGTCAGTAAACCCAACCCTGACTTCAGTAGAAAGAGGGAAAGGAGAGACGGGGAACAACTCCCACCAGTTTGGACACTGGGCAGGTTAGATTGGTACCCAAAGGTGTTCTTCTGCATCATTAAGCTATCTGTTTGTGGGTGTGACTTTAACCAATAGAAGTTCTCTGGGATGTTCTCTGCTCCCTGGAAAGTATGAGAAGGGAGAAGTTATCTATTTCAATGAATATTATAGGATTTTATTTAAGCAAACTATTTTGATTTTGAGAACCTATAGGCAGGTTTTGGAGAAATTGTTATTGCTTCTTTGCTCTACAATCCACTGTCTTGTTAACTTTTAAGTTGTAAGTGGAGAGGAAAGATCTGGGTAGGAAAGCAGAAAGTAAGACTCTATTGTGGGATATTGGTGTGCTGAGAAAAACTCGGGAATTTCTCTGATTCCAGAGGTGAAATTTTATATAATGAGACATACTTATGGTTTTCATACAATAAACTAAGTTAAAAGACTTCTATAGGCCTAAATTTGTTTTTAAAAATATATATGCTGACAAAATTGTTGGCTTGAACTTTGGAATGATTGTATGGACCACATGAAGTGGATGCTGCCTAGCTGGATGCATCTGTGGAAATGGACACAAACCCCAGTGGACTCAGAAAGAGAAAGTGTTGCAGCTCCTTTCTGGGTGGGACACCCTGAAGCATTGAACCTGGGACAGCAGAGCTGTTGCTGGTAAATGGTTGAAATCACGATCAGAAGAGTGTTTCCAGGAAGAGAAAAAAAATAAATGAATAAAGATTGCTTAGCCACTTAGTGACCAGTAGGAACCTGAGTGGACACTTTGTCCCTGACATTCTGATTCATTTGAAGTGTCAGTTTCTTATTGCCCAAAATACAAGCCACAGGGGCACATGGGTGGCTCCGTGGGTTAAAGCATCTGCCTTCAGCTCAAGTCATGATCTCGGGGTCCTGGAATCGAGCCCCGCATCGGGTTCTCTGCCCGGCAGGGAGCCTGCTTCCCCGCCCCCCCCTCTGCCTGCCTCTCTGTCTACTTGTAATCTCTCTACGTCAAATAAATAAATAAAATCTTTAAAAAATAAAATAAAATACAAGCCACAAAAGGGACTGGTGTATGATGCTCCTTCCAGCTCAGACCATAATAAGTCTCATATGTGTTTAGAGAGGTAGTTGAGTGGCTCCCAAGCAAGATTACATGTGCTGGTCATGAAATTATTAAGAGGGACCCCGGAGTTATTTTCAATAATTTAAAAAGCCAAATGGAAACCATATTTAATTTCTAGAAAATCCCTAAATGAAATACCAAGTATTTATATAATTATTATTATTAATGATTATTATTACCTCAACTTCCTGTGGTAAATTGAATCCTCTGCTGCTGCTAATCTAGGGATCTAGTAAAGAGGAAATATATTTGATTAATTAAAAAATGTATGGAATTAAAACATCATTAACTATTTAAAAAGAGTATAGTTTTTGTATTGTGTATATTTGTTTTCAATATATAGAGAAGAACTCAGTTCTGAGAAATGTGGGATAACTATGCCGCTGTTACTAGATATTCCTTTTGGAAAATTACATTTTACTTAAAAACCATGCTAATGTTTGTTCTAGAATCTTATTTCTGAGGATCTATGTAAAGAAAATAATATAAAAGGAAAGAGTGTTTACATGGGAATATTTACTTTCTCTAGAGCACTATACATGGTATCAAAAACCTAAGAACATCATAAACGACCAAGAGGGCGCTGGTGAAATTGATTCTTCTGCTATGTTGTGTTGCAAATGTTAATTAGAAATAGTCTATAAAAATAACAGAAATAATTCTGTTATAATGTTTAAACTTGAAAAGTAAATAAAATTGCATGCACATTTTGTCTCTAACTATGCCTGGCTCATAAACAGGCCTCACTGTTTGCTAACTAAATGCACTTGCCTACTGCTATTGAAACCCTTTACCAGAGGGGAGACCTGCACAGGAGTGAAGGAGGTGCCTGGACCGATGGAGCTGGTCACAGTGGCCATGCTAGAAGGAAAGCAAATTTCCCCTCTGTAGCAATGTTTCTCATACACCGATTAAACACCACCTCTGCAAAGGTGTTTTTCCCCATGGTGATATTATCATCGGGAAAATTTCAACCATTTAAAAAAAAAAAAAAAAGACCTTCATTAAAGTTTAATATTTTCCTCTAGGTGAGAACACTTGGGGTTTCAAACTTCACTATGGTTTTTAATTACAAACGATGAACTGCCCTTTCAAATTATGCCAACAAAAATTGATTTTACATGTATCAAAGTTTATTACCAACTCCTAAAGTTCTGCATTGTTTTGCCTCCACTTCCAGGGCGGTTGGTAAAGCAGTGGTTGGTATAGAAAGGTCAAGATGGAAAGAGATTAGAGGAATGAATAACAATTGAGCTGTATTTTTCCTTCTCAAGTGATTAAAATGAGAAAATCACCCAAAGCTGTATCAGCTGCTGCCTGGAAGTGTGTTTCTGCCACCACCCTTCCCCAGGAGAGTCCCCGGCATTGTCTCCTTCTGGCTTGGTGCTACTTGCTCTGGAGAACCAACATGGTGGAAGTAGGTGGGGTCCTGAGGTCAGTACTAGGATCAAGTCCCTTGTCGATCTCCTTCAGTCAGTCTTGATCTACCCAAAGATCTCCAACCTGGGTTTGATTCATTAATTCCTTTCCTTATTCAAAATTATGATGTCCCTAACACATGCACCCTGAAAGCAAGCACATGAGCCCTTAATTGACATAGCTTTAAAGAATTGAGTCTAGGGGCTCCTGGGTGGCTCAGTCGGTTAAACATCTGTCTTGGCTCATGTCATGATCCCAGAGTCCCGAGATTCTGTCCCATATCAGGAACCTTGCTAAGCAGGGAGCCTGCTTCAGCTGAGTCTAGTGAACTGTTTCTCAGTATCACTGCCTTAAGGAGCACTTATACATATATAGTACATTTATATATACTTTAATATAATATGTATTAATATATATTAATATATAATATACATTATATATTATATATAACAAACATATGTAAATATATTGTTTATATATAACATATTATTACATATAAATATATATTATACAAATTATTGTGTTACATATAAATGCATAATATAATGTACAAATAAAATAAAAACATATTAAATAAATTAATAATAAATAAGTTAATAAACATAATATATAATGCATAAATAAATATCTATAACTATATGCCCCCATTTTGCCATCATGCTTATGACAATGGCCCTGTGGAGGACCAGAAACCATTGTAATATCTAAGATCTCTTTTGGCCCAAAGAACTAATTTTCACCACTATGTGACATCACCCCCATTGTGAATGGATAATCTAGCTTCAGATTTGTTCAGGGAGTAGTTGTCTGACATGTGCTCTAGAGAAGGACCACAGGCTGCTGCAGAAGCAGTGAATGAGGGTTCATATCCTGCATTTGGGTACATGAGGTCAGGCTTCCAGAGGAGGGTGGGGAAGGATGTCTGTAGTGAGTCTGAGCAAAGACCTGTGCCAGTAGCTGGTTTCTCATGTACCTTCAGATGAGCTTCCTGTGATGGTGGCTTCCCTCACTGAGATGTTTGCATCACGTTCATGGTTTTTAAGACACAGCATTCTCATTATGTACCACCTGGCTTTAAATATGGTTAGGAAAATAAAACAAACAAACAAAAAATCTCGAGATATCCAAGCAAATTTTCCTATATTATCTCCCTCCTACCTGTTACAGATCCAATTGTATGTCAACTTAAATTGACTTTCTCATTTACTATTTGTGGTCACTAATGTTCAAGCTACTTGTGGCTTCTGTCGAAGGGCTGTAGCCATCCCAAATGATGATTTTTAGATTTTCTTCCTAGAAGTGGTACATGTCCCTTATACACATGTATCATTCATTGAGCCCAAACAAAATGCACGGTTATTGTTTTTTCCCCATCTGACATAGGAATGGCAAAACCCAAGTAGAAGCTACCCCTCACTGTATGCTTTAGAAGGGGAGGACATGGTGTAGCATCAAAGACAATTAGTTCCCCTATAATGAACCAGAGTCTTCTTTTCTCACTATTCTGAGCATAGGTATGAGATTCTTCAAGTAGTTAAACCTAGGTGTTCTCATAAGTACTTTAAATCAGGTTATTCCTCTGAGCTTTGGTGTTCTGTGCTACCTTATCCAGATACCTAATATCCCAGATGTATATTCATAAAACCTTGCTCCTGATCACTGCTGTTGTTCAGACATTCTGCTAATCAGGTCTTTGCACTCAGAAGGGCATGGGAGAGCGTGGATATCATATCCTTTCTCTGTAAACAGTTATTTTTTCCCATGTCATGAGCTCAAAGGTTACAGTTCATTGTTCTTGTATCAACTGTTAATTTTCTTGAAATATCACATTGAAAAGAACAATATATGTAAATCAGAGTTGCATACTTGAACTAAGACTGTATTTTTTAAAAAGTACCAATTAACTCTTTGTAATAATACCCATTGCATTTGTATAATACACTGCCATTTATAGAATGTATTCACATACATGCTTTTATTAAATTCTTATAATAACCCTCTGAAGTACATATTTTGAATATCACTATTTTACAAATGAAAAAAAGAAAAACCTTCAAGTCCTTGAAACATATTCAAGACAAGTATTACCAAGTCAAAGAGAAGAAGGAATTAATTTTAACAATAACCCCATAAAATTCTAAAATTGGATTTGAGGTAAGTAACAATGGTATTTTCCAAACAAGTGCCAGGCATTGCACATTGGTGACTGTGAATTAAATAAGACAGACATGAACCCTGGCTTTATATAATTTACAAGCCAAAAGACTTTTAAAAATCTCTAAAATTTCTAGGTGGTTTTGTTGGTTAGGCATCCGACTCCTGGTTTTGGCTGGGGTCCTGATCTGGGGGTGATGGGCTCGAGATGGAGTTGGGCTCCACATTCAGTGAGGAATCTGTTCAATTCTCTCTCTTTCCCTCTATCTCCTCCTCTGCCCCTCCCTCCACTCCTGTTCTTTTTCTTTCTCTTTCTCTAATGAATAAATAAAAATATATTTTAGAAGTTTCTAAATTTTACAATTTAATTAAACTATGATAGAGCAGAAATGTAGGATGCCATAGAAATGAATTTTAAGGTCCTGACCTGGTCCAGGGCAAGCCAAAAGATTCCCTTGAAGACTTACTGAGTTTTGAAGGTATCTGAAAATCTGCCATGCGGATATGCAGACATAAGTGGTGAGAATTGACCTTCAGGTGACGGAAATGGTACACAAAAGGTTATTCAGGTACAGAGACAGCATGGTGCAGGACAGAAAGAGAGGAACACCAACGCAGCCTGGGGCGGACAATAATCAGAAGAGGAGCAGTACCCATCAGTGTTGGTGAGGTAGGCGGGACCTTGGTCCAGCCCTCTGTGCAGACCAAGTTAAAAGAGTGTTGGCCTTTTCCTTACAATTCATCTGAGGTCATTGTAAGCAGAGGAATAACACGGTAAAGTTTGCATTTTTAAGAGCTCACTCAGAGCGGCACAAAACTAAATCCCTGAGGACAAGCTTGGAGTTGAGGGACACAAGAATAGGGTCCTTATTTTGAAGAAAATGTATTTGAAACCAGCAATTGACTCCATCCTTGCGAATACTAATCCTACTGCAAGCGTAGTCAGAAGCAGATCAATGAGGCAGAGAGGTGCTGTCTCAACTGAGGGAAAAGAACTGTAGACAAGAGAGAAAACAGCTCTTCTAAGGTTCTTAGATACTAGGGTGCGGGTCCACAGAGATGGCTGATCTCCTCGATTCCCCTCTTTTATTTGGGGGCACATCTGAGGAAAGACTTGTATTCATCCTGTTTTTCTCGTTTCCGTATTTCTGATGCTTTAGCAGCTGGGTCTTGCTGACCCCGGCGAGATCACCCTTCCTACGGCTCTCACTCCTAGGATAGTCAGTGACTTCCAATGAGTACGACTTACATATGCAAACCACCCGATCTAGAGCCCATACCCCACTATCTCCTTTATTGGGCTCTTATCCTCTTGGCCACTATTCACCTGCTCTCCTCATCTGAGGGCAAGGTACCAGCAACTAGAGACAGGCCCTGCACCCTAGCCCTAGATACCCCAATGGAGACTGTTACTCCCAATCTCCCCCTACACCCTCTGCCTCCTGACCAGCCCAGGTGCTTTCCTGTGAGGCTCCCTGTGTTGTGCATACCCTTGGGAACTGGGCGTAATGAATTGTGGCCTTATTGTTTTATTTTTTATTTAAATTTTACTTAGTTAACACACAGCGCAATATTGGTTTCTGGAGTAGAATTCAGGGATTCATCATTTACTTACAACATCCACGTTTTAAAGGTGGTTATCTCCTGATCTGTGGGCCTCATCGTACCTGAATTATATGAAAACATACTTTTTAAAACAAGCCTACAGTAAAGCCTTTGAAGCAAAGCCCAACTCTGGGGGAAATAGTGTCTGTCATCTGTGGAGGGCTTGCTATGTGCCTCGCGTTGTTCTCAGGACTTGACCTGCATTAACTCAGTCAATCCTCATGACTATCTGGGACTTAGGAGGACCATCCTTACCCCAATTTACAGATAATATCGAGGCCCAGGGAGGTGAAGTGACTCTCCCAACATCAGGTAGCTCATAAGTGGCAGAGATGGGATCCAAGCCCACTTCTGTCTGACTCCCAAACCCACAATCTTGCCTCCCTCCTGATGGGAAAACTAATTCTGGGAAACCTGGAGGTAAAGAGGCAAGGCTCTTCTCCATGGAATAAAGTGCCCGTGAGAGAGACAGGGCAGTTCCTAGTGATGCAATATGGCAGGGCCGTGATTGAGAAAATGGGAAAACAGGAGGGATAAGTGCACTTAGTATAAACTCAGACGGAAAAATTGTGCCACAGCAATGGAGACAGAGTTGAATTTTTCTTAAATAGGTATCAAGGCCAATATGGTCACTCTCAGAGGCCACGTTTGCCTCTTGGCCAGTTCTAATTATCAGCATTGATGTGTTCTATGGGCAATTATCCAGGCTCAGGGAGCCGCCTCAGTCAGTAATTGGAGTGCGGGGAGCCCTGGAAGGGTTATCCACACAGATGTACTTACTACACACCCTTGCTCCAACTGGCAGTGTGCATGGCCTGAGTGGGAGCAATAATGCCTCTGCAAAGCTGGCCCAGGGCTGTGGAGCAAATTGCAAAGCTGATCCCTCTGCATTAAGAGAAGCCCATTAGCACAACAGAGATCTTGTAGCTGTCAAAACCGCTAGGTGCCTGGCCATGCCCCTGTGCTTTTCCGCTGAGCCTGACTGTTAGGGATCTGCTGTGCTTCTGAGATGGACCAAAGTGAAGTTGCAGTCCCCTTGTTCTGACTTCCCAGGCAAGGAGGCCTGACCCAGCAAAGTGAAACACCAGTTTTTCCTCTACTTGCACCATATGTGGAGGTTGTTTTTCCTCACATGAAGCAATTCTGACATGAACTACCGGGAGTTAGCACAGAGCCCATAAATCAGGGTCTCAGTCCTATGAGACAAGGTGGCCCCTGACTTCAGACACCAGTCGCACAGCTAAGGGTGTCACCTGATGGGCTATGAACTGGGGGTTTCCACAACACCCTGCTCTGGCTTGATAATTTGGAGAATGGCTCACAAACCCCGGGGAAGCATTTTACTTCCCGCTACTGACTTATTACAAAGGCCACCATTCAGGAACTGCCAGTAGCATAGAACAAGGTATATAGGAAGCGGTGTAGCGTGTCCATGCTTTCTCCAAATACACCCCTTTCCCAGAATCTCAAGGTGTTCATCAACTCAAAGAGGCTCCAAACCCCATTGATAAGGGTTTTTATAGAGGCTTCAGTTCCTAGGCATGATTGATGAAATCACTAGTCATTGGAGATTAGATAAACCCTACTCTACCCCTTCCCTGAGTGGGGAATGGGACTGAAATTTCCAAGCTTCTCATCACCTCTAATCAAGTGGCTGGTTCCCCTGGCAACCAATCCCTCATCCTTAGAGCTTTTCCAAAAGTCCCCTCATTAACATAAACTCAGGTATTGTTGAAAGGGGCTTATCAGGAAGAACAAAAATAGGCTCTTTTCACCCTCTATCACTCAGAGCTACTTCAGAAATGTGAAAGAAAGACCAAAATATATATTCTTATTATTTCACAACATTACACAGGGTCAGGGGCACATAATTGGAATAATTCAATTGCTTTTTATTACCTCTTTGGTGAGTCATTAGACTAGCCCAGAAAAAAGGAGAGGTATCTAGAATAAAAATCAGCATGGCTTGGGTACAGGCCAGCCATAACTGGTAGAGTCCATGAGTAAGTGGGGCAGCTGCCCTTGCCCTCAGGCCTGAGAGAAGCATGGGGAGACACACATAGGTAACACTCAGTCCGTCCTGGCACAAAAGGGCTGGTGGGATGGCAAACAATGGGACAGCCTTATCTACTCCCTACTTGTTGGACTTGGGTCCATACTGCCTGTCGCAATTTTGAGAACTGACACAATGTCTCCTTAGGACATCTTCCAGAACACATTTTAAATGCTTTCTTCTTCCCTCAAGATCGAAAATGAGCCCTGCGCACAGCACACTGCCTTCCAATCAGACCCTTCTCCCACCTAACCTTCATCTTCCCCAGTTCTCTCTCTGGATATGGGAAACTTCCTTTGCCTATTTTCTGCGGTGAAGAAACACACCCAAGACATCCACCATGTCCTTTTTGTCTCTTTTTCTCTTCTTTCTGCGGGTTCTGTTTTCATCCTGTCCTCCCACTTTGCTGTTGTAAAGCGCTTCCCAAGGAGCAAGTTCCTCTTTCCCTCTGCCGGCTCCCCAGGTCCTTGCTCAGCTTCCGGTTGGCTTCTCTTCCCCACACAAGCTGCGCCTTGGTGATGTTGAATCGAGACACGTTATTTTCAACAACACTGAAATAGACACTGTGTTCCTGAAGCTTTTGAAAAGAGAAGGTGGGTTGGCACCCAAACATTCCCAGGGCATCATGACCGTAAAAGCTGCATCTTTTTGCTTAGGAGACCAAGCCAAACACCGTTTCTGCTTGCCTTTTAATTTGCATCCCTAAGAAAGATTAATTGTAGTACACAATTCCTGAAGAGTGGGTAAAGAATGACATTTTAATAAAGCAAGATTGTGGGAGTGAAGCACGACTGCCGAGGACTGACAGGGAGAATAAGATGATTCTCTGCTGGACAACTTAATTGTATGTTCACTTGTTTCCGGCATTTTCCACAGTGGCATCCTAGGAACTTGTGCCCGGAACCCAAAACAAGGTCATGCACCTTCTTATTCTTATCTGCCTCCCCTGTGACACGAGTCTGTCATACACACAAAGTGATGCTAGTATTTAGTAAGCACACATTAACATTAATGTTGCTGCCTTCAAATTACTTTCTGACCAAAAATAATAATAATAATAATAATAATGTACTCCAACCCCATGGGCTGTTCTCTCTTTAGGAACTGACTCCACAGTTCAGTGTTTCCACCCCAGATTTAACTGCTTAACAGGACCTCAGTAAATGAATTCAGAATCAATTCAAACATCTCACAGGAAATGCGTTTTTGTCATTTTGCAGTTATATCATGTTTAATTCCAATGATGTTTTCAAGTATAATAAGATCATTTTATTCAAGATCTAACTCTATCAACTTTTTCTTAAGTACACATATTCCTTCTGAGATTGACAGGTTGAAGATATCTTATCACTGATGAAATTTAAAAGAAAATGATGTGGAATGCTGAAACACTTGGAGGATAACAATAGAGATTTAAAGGGGAGAATTTAAGTCACATGTCCAGCTTTGAATTAGTACGTCCTTGAATATTTAACTTGAAAATGCCAACCATTATCCCGTGAAGTTAGAGTAGTTATTGAAAATAGTCAGGCTTGGGGACCCCTGGTGGCTCACATGGTTAAGCATCTGCCTTCAGCTCAGGTCATGATCCCAGGATCCTGGATGGGATCGAGTCCCATATCAGGCTCCCTGCTCATGGGGAGCCTGCTTCTCCCTCTGCCTGCTGCTCCTCTGCTTGTGCTCATGCACTCTTTTTCTATCTTCTTCAAATAAATAAAATCTTAAAAAAAAAATAGTCAGTCCCAGATGACTATCTATGACCTTGAAAAAAAAAAATGGATTACTTTATCTGAACTTTGGTTTTCTAAAGTGTAAAGTGAGAATAATCATGTATAGACAGCAGTGTTCTCATGAGAATGAGAGACACCACATCGTGAAGATGGATCAGAGCCCAGGCAGGAAAACAAGACCACACCAAGTGTTTCAAACACAGAGATCAAGTACATGGGGCTGCTGACATAGAGTTGGGAAGCTGATGGAACAAAAATTAAAATCAGTCACTGCGGAAAGCAGTGTTTTCCCACAGAATTAAGGAAGAGAACAGAAAAGAGGAAATGCTCCCAGAAGCCAGTAGCAAGCAGGGGAGGGGGGGCGGAGACCTCAGGGACCGTGCTGGAACAGCTAAGAAAAAAAAGCCAACTCAGAATGTTCTCAGCCTCAAATGCCTGATTCCACTTTCCTACTCATCAACTGGAGGAAGAGAATTGTTCTTGCAGTGGTTAAGACTTGGACACTGGGACCAGACTGGTTCAAACTCAACTCAGACACTTACTTCCCCTGTGTCTTTGAATAAGACTGTAACCTCTCTGTCCTTCAGCTTCCGCACTGGTGAAACAGGGACAATAATGATCATCCTGAGGACTCAGAAGGCTGGGGTATGTACTAAGTGTAATGTATGTAAAGACTGACGCAGTAAGTGCAATGAGGGAGCTTGCTAATATTGGCTGTAACATGGTTATTCCTGTCATTATTACTCCTATCCTTTAATCTTTGGGCACAAAAATGTCCTTTCCCTCATGGGGAACTGGAAGAATGTAAAACAAATGTCTTCTTCACTGAGTGTTCTTCTCTTTTTTGATTAGCTATTGGACTATTAGCTCACGAGGGGAAGGATGGTTTCTCTTCTATTGTAAAGGTTTCCCTGGTTTACAGCACTTTGCTGGGCAAAGGGAGGAACACAATGAGCATTTAAGGGCTAAAAGAAATACATGGCAACTTTTAATTTCTGATTCGGACAACTGAGTGAATAGAGGTGTCAATCCTCTATCTAGGGCCATACTCAGCACATAGATGGGAACTGAGGTTATAAAATTATAAGATGTTGACCCAGAATAATGAATAGAATGGGAAAATTTATTTTTAACATTTACTCTAAAACAGGCACTGTTCTAGATGCTGGGGAAATAGCTGTCAATAGAGAATAGATAAAAATGGGGCCCCTGGGTGGCTCAGTACGTTAAGCATCTAACTTCAACGTGTCTGTCTCCTTGCTCAGCAGGGAGTCCGTTTGTCCTTCTGCTCCTCCCATGCTCATGCTCTCTCTCTCTCTCCCTCTCTTTCTCATAAATAAACAAAATCTTTTTTAAAAAGGAAGTCGACAAAATTCCTGGCTCTCAAAGGGTTTACATTTCAGTCGGGCACTCTGATAGTAAACATGATAAAAGAGTAAGTTACATGGATGTTTAGAACAAAGTGAGTACTGTGGCAGAGGGGAGAGTTTGGAATACGGTGATGAGTGTGGGCTTCACTATGGACATCTGCACAGATTTGGAAGAAGCGAGGGAGTGAACCATATGGACATCTGAGAGAAGAACATTCTGAAATGAAGAAGGAGCTCATGGGAACACCTTGGAATAGAAGCATGTGTCATGTGTTCTGGGATAAAGAGGGATGTCTGTGTGGACACAGCCCAGTACGCAAGAGAGCAGTGGTGGAAGAGGAAGTCTGACAAGGAGAGAAGGCCCAGATGGCATGGGTACCATAAACCACTCTGAAGGCATGGCTTTCTTCTGGATGAGGACTCTATAACAATACCTCCCCCTGACTGAGGCCAGATGAATGCCTGGACTTTCCAAGCCAAGGGAACCAGTAACTGCCCTCTCTCCTTTCCTTTCTCTCTCTCTCTCTCTTTCCTCCCTTCCTTCTCTCTTTCATACTCAGGTTGAGGGGCGCCTGGGTGGCTCAGTGGGTTAAAGCCTCTGCCTTCAACTCACGTCATGATCCCAGGGTCCTGGGATCGAGCCCCACATCAGGCTCTCTGTTCAGCAGGGAGCCGCTTCCTCCTGTCTCTCTGCCTACTTGTGATCTGTCTGTTAAATAAATAAACTCAAAAAAAAAAATACTCAGGTTGAGTTGCTCTCTGACACTCAAAATCCAAAAATTTCTAATTACACTAGTAGGAAACATTGAAAACAAAAATTGCCTATGTTTGGGGTTCTCTGATTCCCAGCAGTGATGCGATGGTATTATAAGGGGTAGTTGGTATCTTCAGTAAAACAGTGAGGGGGTTTCAGTCTGCAGGGAGAAGAAAAAGATTTATCTTATACCCCTGAGAGTTTAAGAGTAGACTCAAGGCACTACAGGCATGAACACAGATGGGCTGGTACAGAGAAATACCATTAACTAGTTGCTAAGAACAGTGGGTTAAAATATAGCCAGCAAGTGCCCTGGTCAAACCTTCGCTGGAGAAAAACCCCTTCCTGGTAGAGCAAAATTAAACCACAGTTAAGGGGAGTTCAATGAGCAGGAGTCAGAATTCATCATGATGAGATGAGAACACACAAAAGCAAATTCCACCCAAATACCAGACAATTTAGAGGCACGGTGCACAGGAGCCACGTGCCTTTCCTTAGGCAATCCGCAATGAATGGCAAAGAGAGATTCATCGCTCCAAGGACAAGCATATAGAACATCCCGTCTTCATCTCCTTTTCTACAAGGCTCACCCACAAAAGCTGCCAAGAACTAAGGTGGAGGGATGGATGGTGGACGTAGAGAGCACCCCGAGTCAGAGACAAAACCCGGGGCTGAAGCTGATGAGCTGCTCTGGTTCCGCAGGAGGGTGAACCTGCTGTGAAACATGCCTGAGATTGTAGGGGTGCGCAAAGTGAGGGTGACTAAACTAACACAGGGCGAGAAGACACGTAGAGTAGCTAGTGTCTGCTTAGACCTGCAGGTTTCTCATGACCCTGTAAACCCCATCACCACGCAGGCGCTCCGGGCTCTGAGCCCCATCACCACGCAGGCGCTCCGGGCTTCGAACCCCATCACCACGCGGGTGCTCTGGCCGGCAGATCCCATCACCAGGTGAAGAGGTGTCCTGGACTGTGGCTTAAGGTTCTTAACGTCAAAGTCTCTCATGATCCTCCAGATGCATGACCTGAAATACTAAGTCATCTGTCCCTGTCTTTACTAAGCTCCCTTTGTCTCCACAGGAAATCAAATAAAATCAGTAGCAAATAGCTCACCTTTTATCATCCCCCGTTCTCCACCCACAATCATCTCTGCCCTACTCCCTCAAACTCACGGCCCTGCACAGCGCCCTCTACGGTGCGCTCTGTTAGGACTAACCGTGGCAATAGCTAACAAAATAGTATTCAAAGATGATCGCCAAAGGACTGTAAATATATTAACTCATTTACTTTAATTCGGTCAACACACAATATATGGAAGAAACTAGTTTTATTATATCCATTGCAATTCATGCCTCTACCGGAGCTTGAAGCCAAACCAGTATGAAAAATTTAAGGCCTGATATCTAAGGTTGGCATTTATCTTGCCATCGCCTCGTTCCATTTCTTACAAAACAGAACTAAACAAGGAATGGTTTCAAATGAGAAGGCATTATTTGGGGTTTGCATAATTGACATCATTACCTGTCAGGTGGCTTAAATAAACCCAGCAGCCATTATAAGATCATTAGGAAAGGGGTAGCAATAGGTCCAGAAGGCCAATTGGCTGTGTTCTAATCACGAGAGAAGCAGCAATCCTAACAGGGGCCTCGGGGAACATGTACTGAAGCAGCTGGAAGAGTTTAATGACCAATCAAGGTAAAGAAATGACTACCTGTGCACCAGTGAATAAGATAATTTCCGCCATTGCAGAGGAGCTTGGAGACACTCTTTCTGGCACCCCTGCTTCCCCACTCCTAATGCATAATCCCACAGGGACTGAAGAAATCTGAGAGCTCTCAGACAGATATCTAAATGAGGGTGAACACAAAGAAGGGAAAACATCCTGACATAAGTAAATGGGCTTGGATCAGCAGATCCTAGCCTAGTCTGCAATGCACTCCCACTCAGGATCTAGCAGGTTTTAGGATAGGAGTCTTGTGCATTTGTCTCCAGAATGAAAACTTTGACTTGAAAGGGGATGCGGCTTGAGGAAGAGAACACTGCCTGTTAATTGAGGCAGAATCTAATTTTAAAATCTCCTTTTCAGTAGGCATCTGGATGTTCTGTTTAATGCAACTGATTTACCTGGGGTCTATTTCCTGCCCATCAGCCTATGGAGAGAAATACTGGAGGGGAAAATTATGTAATGAGAACCAGGTCTGGGAGAAGCCTGAGTGCCTTGCAGAAAAACATCCAACCCTGTAGCAAGGGGCTCTGGATTGCAGCATATCTCAGAGGATAACCTTGGAAATAGGCTGATGTGAATTAGATGCTGACATCAGGGAAAGTTTCTTCTCCATGCATTTTTCCCTCTCTTCAGAGTCATTGGATCTTGGGTAACAGAAGTAAAATGTTTTAGATACTTTACATTTTGCAAAGAGCATCATGCAACCACCTTGGACAGGTAAGCCAGGTTCAATCCCACTCTAATGTCCCCCCAGACAGTCTTTTACCATTTTAAAAACCTTCTTCCCCCCAAATCATGAACATCTTCCAATGCCTGATCTCACCAATTTATGATTACAACAGCATTTGAGGGATCATTATACCCAGTTTACTAAGAATAAAAGGCACAGAGAGGTTAGGGAATTCACCCCAAAACACACAATTTGTGATCAAAGTTTATACTTATTAAGGCATGTTATTTACCAGGCATGGGGAAAAGCACTCTGTCTAGACTATGTGAACTAAGAGCCACAAGCAAACTCTTGAGATGGTAAGTGTGGTCATTTTCAACTTTGCTCCATAGATGAGGAATCAGAGTCTGGATGATGAATAATTTACCTAAACACAATAGAAAGGAATTGGAGTGTAACACTGGCATAGTGGCTCCAGGGTTCCCTCTATAATTCCATGCTGCATTGCTAGTTCATGAAAACTCGGGGCTTGAATAAAGTTTTCTTACTCCAAGTGAGGTTTTAGCAAATTGGACAGGAAATACATCTATATAAAAATCCAATCTTGTTTAATATATAATTGGACAAAATTAGAGATACAAAATTGTCTATTGTGTGACTCTGAGTACCCCCAAAGACTTTCAGTTGCTTTGGTTTGGTTTGGTTTTAGTTGGTGGATTTGCAAGTTTGGAACTGTTGAAATGCCATTAAACTCATCAATATAATAAAACCTTAGGTGATTTAGAGGTCTCACTGGAAATTTCTGGATCTCAGAGGATAGAAGCTAGACAGGGATGGATAAAAAGAGAAGCAGCCATTCTGTTACTGGCATTACCAAGAGGGATTTTAGGAAGAACATAAATGTCTAATGGGAATTTCTGAATTTGCTTTCTGTGTGATGTGCAATGGAAATCTACTCCCACATTCCCCCATGGAAATGTCAGTGAAATTCAGAATGATTATTATGTTTGATACAAGTATACTTCTTTTTCTGGAAAATACAAAGAAGTAATAAGCTCTGTATCAAGACTGTTGCGAGCCCATGGGGACAAGCAATTTCTTCTTTCACATCAAGAGCATTACTGACTCCCAGTCTGAAGGAAGTTAAAAAAAAAAAAAAAAGAAAAAGGCAGCCATACATAAATACTATACATGCATACAACTGGTGCTACCAAATGTATGGTGGCCCCTTCCAGTTATTTAACAAATACTTCTTATTTGCATTCTAACCACCTGCTAAGTATTATAGTTATTTTTTAATGGTGGGGATATACCATTAAACAAAACAGAGTCCTGATCCACATGGAACTTCCATTTCTCTGGGGGAAGATTCTAACAGAAATCATCTATGGACTCTGAAAAACAATCTGAGGGTTTTGAAGTGGCGGTGGGGTGGGAGGTTGGGGTACCAGGTGGTGGGTATTATAGAGGGCACAGATTGCATGGAGCACTGGGTGTGGTGAAAAAATAATGAATACTGTTATGCTGAAAATAAATAAATTTAATTAAAAAATAAAAAAGAAATCATCTTGGATCCTGACATGTATTATTGGTAGCTAAAGAGTGGCTGAAAGTGAAGGAGAAAAGCATTAGGATGCCAAAGAAGGCTTTTTGAAAGAAGAGCCCTGTGACCGTAAAAGGAACAAGTATTCCAGGTGGAAGGAAGACCATGTCCAAGGGCAGGTGCCTTTGAGCTTGAGGTAGTCAAGAAGACTGGGGTGGCCTCAGCATAACAAACAAGAGGGACAGCAGGGGAAACTGGAATGGGAACCCAGAAAAGGCCAGGTGTAGTAGTGTTTTATAGATCATGATGGGCAGTTTGTACTTTATTGTTATTGTAACTGGCAAGCCATTGGAGGGATATGATGGAATATACCTTGTGAACAATGGACCAGAATCTAGTGTGAGTGGAAACAGAAAAAAGTATTCCAGATGAAGGATGGATTACAAGACCATGACTTTTAGAGAAGTTGACTTCAGATAGCATTTAGAGACAGAGTCTACAAGGGTTGCTGTGAAACTAGATGTTGGGTATGAAGGAAAGCATGCTATTAAGTATGACACTGGGGTTTCAGTTCAAGAAATATGAAGTTGAACATCTGAAACCAATGCTTCCACTGGTGGAAACTGAGTTCCTAGTATCATGTCCTCATGGAAGTAGGATCTAGGAAGCTCCATGAATGCACCCAGCCAGGAACTGCTGACTTGTGTTGGAAATATCTGAGAGTCCCAACTATTCACAGCTGACAACTCAGCCATAATCATAGAGTGGTGTTTATGACGGGAGAAAGAAGCAAACAATTTGAAAAATGATGTAACTAGTAATGGAACCTCACCTTCACATGGCATACTACATGAGTCAATGTAATATATTGCTCAGCAGGGATAAGCATCTTTTGGTTACCACTCTAGGTGGATGAGTAAGCTGAGAAATGGCTCCTAAGTGAAGATTATCAGTAATTATGCAATTCATTATCACGGCAATCTAATGAGGGATCATTGTACCCACCTTACAGAAGCATAGTAAAGTACATCATTTAGGGAGACATTGTTTTCCATAAAAAATGTCTGTAATAATTATATGATCCCTACATGTTGATTGAGTAAATATGTGTGCACATTGTTGCATGTTAGGAGGTGTACGCACATGCTTAAATGTATCCAAATATCTACCTACACTTTAATTTTTTTAATTTTTTTGAAGATTTTATTTATTTATTTGACAGACAGAGATCACAAGTAGGCAGTAAGGCAGGCAGAAAGAGGGAGAAGCAGCCTCCCCACTGAGCAGAGAGCCTGATGTGGGGTTCCATCCCAGAACCCTGAGATCATGACCTGAGCCGAAGACAGAGGCTTAACCCACTGAGCCACCCAGGCGCCCCTGCACTTTAATTTTTTTTTTTAAAGATTTTATTTATTTATTTGACAGACAGAGATCACCAAGTAGGCAGAGAGGCAGGCAGAGTGAGATGAAGGGAAGCAGGCTCCCTGCTGAGCAGAGAGCACGATGTGGGGCTGGATCCCAGAACCCTGAGATCATGACCTGAGCCAAAGGCAGAGGCTTAACCCACTGAGCCACCCAGGCACCCCTGCACTTTAATTTTTAAACTTAGACAGTCTTCTTTCACTTAACTAGTACCACTTTTCTCTGTTGGCACATGAGGCATGGAGCACTGGGTGTCGTGCATAAACAATGAATCCTGGAACATGAAAAAGTAAAATAAAAGTAAGAAGTTAAACAAATAGATAAATCAAAATGTACATATGTTGTGCTTAATATAAGTTATTATTATCATTCAATATGAAACATATATTATTGAAAGGAGAAAATCAAACCTCACTTTAGAATAAAACACAAGAGGAAAAGAATTTTTTTTTAATATCAAATATTTCCAAACCTAAATGCAGGGTCCAGTCTTTGCAATGAAGTGGGGGTGAGAATCATCATTATTCCAACTTCATAGACATGGAAATGGAGGTTCTGATAGTCCAAGTAAAATGCCAAAGTCCAGACAGCAAGAAGTAGTAATGTTAAGACTCTGATCCTTGCCTCCCAAACCCACATTCTTTACTCTGTCTCTGAACATCTGAAACCAGTAAATCTTATACATCACTTGGGATGTGCTAGATTTCTAAGGATACACATTAAATAAATGCAAAAAGAAATCATTTTCATTGTTAGTGTATAAGAAAGCCACTGATTTCTGTACATTGAACTTTGTATCCTGCCACGTTGCTGAATTGCTGTATGAATTCTAGTAGTTTGGGGGTGGAGTCTTTGGGGTTTTCCATATAAAGAATCATGTCATCTGCAAAGAGAGAGAGTTTGACTTCTTCATTACCAATTTGGATACCTTTTATTTCCCTTTGTTGTCTGATTGCTGTTGCTAGGACTTCTAATACTATGTTGAACAAGAGTGGTGAGAGTGGGCATCCTTGTCGTGTTCCTGATCTCAACGGGAAGGCTGCAAGCTTTTTCCCATTGAGGATGATATTTGCTGTGGGTCTTTCATAGATAGATTTGATGAGGTTCAGGAATGTTCCCTCTATCCCTGTACTTTGAAGCATTTTAATCAGGAACGGATGCTGGATTTTGTCAAATGGTTTTTCTGCATTAATTGAGAGGACCATGTGGTTCTTCTCTCTTCTCTTACTAATTTGTCTATCACATTGATTGATTTGCAAATGTTGAACCATCCTTGTAGCCCAGGGATAAATCCCACCTGGTCATGGTGGATAATCTTTTAATGTGCTGTTGGATCCTGTTTGCTAGGATCTTGTTGAGAATCTTAGCATCCATATTCATCAGTGATATTGGTCTGAAATTCTCCTTTTTGGTAGGGTCTTTGCCTGGTTTGGGGATCAGGGTAATGCTGGCCTCATAGAAAGGGAAATTAGAGAATCAATTCCATTTACTATAGCACCAAGAACCATAAGATACCTGGGAATAAACCTAACCAAAGAGGTAAAGGATCTGTACTCAAGGAACTACAGAACACTCATGAAAGACATTGAAGAAGATACAAAAAGATGGAAGACCATTCCATGCTCTTGTATCGGAAGAATAAACATTGTTAAAATGTCTATACTGCCTAGAGCAATCTATACTTTTAATGCTATTCCGATCAAAATTCCACCAGTATTCTTCAAAGAGCTGGAGCAAATAATCCTAAAATTTGTATGGAATCAGAAGAGACCTCAAATCACTAAGGAAATGTTGAAAAACAAAAATACAACTGGGGGGGCATCACGTTACCTGATTTCAAGGTTTACTACAAAGCTGTGATCACCAAGACAGCATGGTACTGGCATAAAAACAGATACATAGACCAGTGGAACAGAGTAGAGAGCCCAGATATGGACCCTCAACTCTATGGTCAAATAATCTTCGACAAAACAGGAAAAAATATACAGTGGAAAAAAGACAGTCTCTTCAATAAATGGTGCTGGGAAAACTGGAAAGCTATATGTAGAAGAATGAAACTCGACCATTCTCTTACACCGTACACACAGATAAACTCAAAATGGATAAAAAAAACTCAATGTGAGACAGGAATCCATCAGAATCCTAGAGGAGAACATGGGCAGTAATCTCTTCGATATCAGCCACAGCAACTTCTTTCAAGATATGTCTCCAAAGGCAAAGGAAACAAAAGCGAAGATGAACTTTTGGGACTTCATCAAAATCAAAAGCTTCTGCACAGCAAAGGAAACAGTCAAGAAAACAAAGAGGCAACCCACGGGATGGGAGAAGATATTTGCAAATGACAGTACAGATAAAAGGTTGATATCCAGGATCTATAATGAACTCCTCAAACTCAACACACACAAAACAGAGAATCATATAAAAAAATTCGACCTCAGCCGCAGCAACATCTTCCTAGGAACAACGCCAAAGGCAAGGGAAGCAAGGGCAAAAACGAACTATTGGGATTTCATCAAGATCAAAAGCTTTTGCACAGCAAAGGAAACAGTTAACAAAATCAAAAGACAACTGACAGAATGGGAGAAGATATTTGCAAACGACATATCAGATAAAGGACTAGTGTCCAGAATCTATAAAGAACTTAGCAAACTCAACACCCAAAGAACAAATAATCCAATCAAGAAATGGGCAGAGGACATGAACAGACATTTCTGCAAAGAAGACATCCAGATGGCCAACAGACACATGAAAAAGTGCTCCATATCACTCGGCATCAGGGAAATACAAATCAAAACCACAATGAGATATCACCTCACACCAGTCAGAATGGCTAAAATCAACAAGTCAGGAAATGACAGATGTTGGCGAGGATGTGGAGAAAGGGGAACCCTCCTACACTGTTGGTGGGAATGCAAGCTGGTGCAACCTCTCTGGAAAACAGCATGGAGGTTCCTCAAAATGTTGAAAATAGAACTGCCCTATGACCCAGCAATTGCACTATTGGGTATTTACCCTAAAGATACAAACGTAGTGATCCAAAGGGGCACGTGTACTCGAATGTTTATAGCAGCAATGTCCACAATAGTCAAACTAGGGAAAGAACCTAGATGTCCATCAACAGATGAATGGATCAAGAAGATGTGGTATATATACACAATGGAATACTATGCAGCCATCAAAAGAAATGAAATCTTGCCATTTGCGACAACATGGATGGAACTAGAGCGTATCATGCTTAGCGAAATAAGTCAAGCGGAGAAAGACAACTATCATATGATCTCCCTGATATGAGGAAGTGGTGATGCAACATGGGGGCTTAAGTGGGTACGAGAAGAATAAATTAAAGAAGATGGGATTGGGAGGGAGACAAAACATAAGTGACTCTTAATCTCGCAAAACAAACTGAGGGTTTCTGGGGGGAGGGGGTTTGGGAGAAGGGGGTGGGATTATGGACATTGTGGAGGGTGTGTGCTTTGGTGAGTGCTGTGAAGTGTGTAAACCTGGTGATTCACAGACCTGTACCCCTGGGGATAAAAATATATGTTTATAAAAAATAAAAAATATTTAAAAAAATGGACAGAAGATATGGACAGACATTTCTACAATAAAGACATACAAATGGCTATCAGACACATGAAAAAATGTTCATCATCACTAGCCATCAGGGAGATTCAAATTAAAACCACATTGACATATCACCTTACACCAGTTAGAATGGCCAAAATTAGCAAGACAGGAAACAACATGTGTTGAAGAGGATGTGGAGAAAGGGGAACCCTCTTACACTGTTGGTGGGAATGCAAGTTAGTGCAGTCACTTTGGAGAACAGTGTGGAGATTCCTCAAGAAATTAAAAATCGAACTTCCCAATGACCCTGCCATTGCACTCCTGGGTATTTACCCCAAAGATACAGATGTCGTGAAAAGAAGGGCCATCTGTACCCCCAATGTTTCTAGCAGCAATGGCCATGGTCGCCAAACTGTGGAAAGAACCAAGATGCCCTTCAGCGGACGAATGGATAAGGAAGATGTGGTCCATATACACTATGGAGTATTATGCCTCCATCAGAAAGGACGAATACCCAACTTTTGTAGCAACATGGACGAGACTGGAAGAGATTATGCTGAGTGAAATAAGTCAAGCAGAGAGAGTCAATTATCATATGGTTTCACTTATTTGTGGAGCATAACAAAAAGCATGGAGGACATGGGGAGTTAGAGAGGAGAAGGGAGTTGGGGTAAATTGGAAGGGGAGGTGAACCATGAGAGACTATGGACTCTGAAAAACAATCTGAGGGGTTTGAAGTGGCAGGGGGGTGGGAGGTCGGGTACCCGGTGGTGGGTATTATAGAGGGCATGGATTGCATGGAGCACTGGGTGTGGTGAAAAAATAATGATACTGTTATGCTGAAAATAAATAAATGAAAAAAAATTTAAAAAAAAAAGAAATCATTTATGTTCTCTTACAAAATGTAGAACAGAGCAAAGACATTGTGCTTAACTTAATGTATCTAAAACATACACTTTTTAACAATCATGGAAGCATCAGTTTCATCTCCTTCACCTACCAGCATACATTTTGGCTGGTTTGATATAAATCTTCCCTGTTTGAAGAGCCATGCAACCTTCCCAGAAATGCACCACTGTTGGCAGGTTTCAATGTTTGTCCTCGAACCCCACGCTGGGTTTTAATTTGAGGACAATGAGCTCCAGAATTATTCTCTTTGTCTAGGCAGAATCCATTTCCTGTGAAAGTAGATAAGTGAGCATTTTGCTTCACAAGAATAGACATGGAAGGAGGTCCTAGGAGAAATCTATATTACTCTACTCGTTATATTATTCAGGCCATTTAGGATACTTGTGGAGGCTTCAGACTGCAGAACATTTTCCCTGTCGCATTTTGTTTTTCAGTTCAGTTCTACAGAGAACGGAAGTTGATTGAACGTTTGCATTGTGTAACATAGTATACTAGGTTCAGGTTGGGGTAGAAAAGTAAATAAGAGTGCCACTGTCACCTGGGGCTCACTGTCTGGGTGGAAGCAGGAAGAGTCAGAGAGAGAATCAGGAGACACATGACAAGATAGGTAAGTGAGAAGTGTTTGCAAGTTGTAAACTGTGGTGGGAGAATAGAAGGGCCCCTAATCACTCTGTGGTCTGAAAGCAAGGCAGCTAGGCTAGTTAAGTTAGGTTAGTCAGTATACACCCAGGGACAGAGGTAAGAAAGACATTACAGAGCAGAGCAGAGTGAGCAAATCACAGAGTCAACAAAGGTAGCTACGGAGGTAGGTACGGTAAGGGGCACTAAGTGATACCTTGGGGTTGTGGCATGAATGTGCAGAGGTGGGAAGCCAGGACAGGACCACTCAAGGGCCATGAACATCATGCTAATGTTTGCTTCCCATTTTCTCCCCATCACATCCACAGGGACTCGCACAAGGTCCCTGCTTAAAAATGTGTGAAATAAACAATGGAAAGCTAGAATTTAGGGACACAAAGATGAATAAGAGATGCTCTGGGTTGTTATGAGTCTCAAGGCCTAGTCAAGGAGATGAGTTTTCGAGGCAGTTATGTGACTCAGGCAAGAAACTAATGGTCTGAACAATTATGCAAGCCCAGTGAAGAGATTTTGACATTCAGGTGACAAGAGCCACTTTAAACATCACTTTTCTTATCAAATAGAAGGGACAATCTTGAATATGGAAGATTCAATTAAGCCTAGCAAATCTATCTTTCATTAATTGTCTCCTGAATGAGAGAGAACTAGTTGTAGCCAAAGGAAGAACAGCATAATGGGATTGGGAAACTGACTTATGGTTAATTGATGTTTCAACACAGGGAAGCAGATGAATATTTGAAGAACACCAGGATGTGAGCTTCCACATGACGCAGTGTCTTGTTGGCTCCCTGCATGTGCCCAATTTACACTCTTGAAAGTTCATCCTGCCTCTTTTAGAAGAGGCAGCTTACAGAGATTCTCTTCATCTCTTTGACCCTTGCTTCTCTACAATTAGATGTAAAACGTGTTCTATACTACATCCCACTTATTCCTGCTTTCCAGAATCTATCAGAGGAATAGCGGATGATTGAGATAATAGCACAAGGTTGTTAGGTAACATGACCAAAAGCTCTGGAACCACATTAGGCTTCTCTACACACGAGCTGTGTGATTGAGGGAAGGTCACTTCATACCTCAGTTTCTTCATCTCTACAACGGAGATGCAAATTTGATATGAATTTTTTGAACTCATTTTGTAAGGCATAAAATAAGAAATTTTTCCATTTTATTTTATTTCTTTTCAGTGTTTCAAAATTCATTGTTTATTCACCACACCCAGTGCTCCATGGAATTCTTTTTTTTTTTTTAATTTCTTTTCAGTGTAACAATATTCATTGTTTATGCACCACATCCAGTGCTCCATGCAATCTGTGCCCTCCTTAATACCCACCACCTGGGTCCCCCAACCTCCCACCCCCTGCCCTTTCAAAACCCTCAGATTGTTTTTCAGTGTCCATAGTCTCTCATAATTCATCTCCCCTTCCAATTTCCCTCAACTCACTTCTCCTCTCCATCTCCCCATGTCCTCCATGTTATTTGTTATGCTCCACAAATAAGTGAAACCCTATGATAATTGACTCTCTCTATTTGACTTATTTCACTCAGCATAATCTCTCCCAGTCCCATCCATACTGATACAAAAGTTGGGTATTCATCCTTTCTGATGGAGGCATAATACTCCATAGTGTATATGGACCACATCTTCCTTATCCATTCGTCCCTTGGAAAGCATCTCGGTTCTTTCCACAGTTTGGCGACCATGGCCATTGCTGCTATAAACATTGGGGTAGAGATGGCCCTTCTTTTCACTACATGAAATTCTTAACCAGAGTTTTTAAATCCAAAGAGAATTGAATATTCCACTTGAACATACATGCTTTTGGAGTATATAAAGTTCTGAGATCAAATGATACATACAGTGTGTACTTAATTATTTTTTTTTGGTCTGGGTTCTGTCTTCATGAAAGCTTAAAAGTCTTTGTTAGAGTCTCAGAACATTCCTAACCTAAAGGAGACTCAGCCTCCCTGCTGCAAAATGCTATGAGATGTAAGGGGTTTAGAGCAACTGTAGTTGGTTACTAAAAGAGGAAAAGCTGGGTCATTCAAAGTAGTCTGTAGAATTTCTTGGTTTATTGATTGTTTTTTCCCGACATTTTTGTATTTAGAAGTCACAGACAGAAAACTGGGGGAGTAGTGATTGGTGCAAAAACAATGAATACTGTTACACTGAAAATAAATTTAAAAAATTAAATTAAAAAAAATAAATGTAGGATCTAATTTTGATGACTAAACAGATGATGAGTCCTATTGCCAACTAAGGGGACCACAGCAGTGTCTCAGTGTCTCCTTCCTTTCATTCATTTCTGTCTATCCTTGTTATATTCTTGGAAATCATAATTTCTTAGACTCTTTGTAATCTTTGCAGTGGATTATCTTCACCGGTACTCCAAGAGCTACTGGGGTTAATTATATTATAAAAATGAACTAGTCAATTCAACAAAAACAGCTGGTTGGACTATTTACTTATGTCCTTGAAGTGAACTGATTGTGAGTTCCTTGGATGAATCGCTAAGATTCAGTGGCTCCCAGGTTTTCCCATCTGTAAAATAAAGTGGGCAAAATTCCTGTTTTGATCCATTCTTTTTTTTTTTTTTAAGACTTTATGTATTCATTTGACAGAGAGGTCACAAGTAGGCAGAGAGGCGGGCAGAGAGAGAGGGAAGCAGGCTCCCCACTGAGCAGAGAGCCCGATGCAGGGCTTGATCCCAAGATCCTGAGATTATGACCTGAGCCAAAGGCAGAGGCTTTAACCCACTGAGCCACCCAGATCCCCCTGTTTTGGTCCATTCTTGAGCAATAAAGTAACTTCTGCAATGTTTCCAACACCTTCCATCTGAGCTCTTTCCTTCTGTCATTGTCCATCATGTTTTCTCAGGCTGCCCTACAGGTCTATCTTCTCCACCTATTGAACCCCCAGTCTTAAAAATTTTAGTCAAATGCTACCCGGATTCTTCCATTCACAATACCATGTTCTTTTGCTGAATTCTTAGATGTCTTTAGCATAGGCTCCTACATGGCAAGAGCTCAATATATCATTAGGTGCGTCTGCACCTTAGTGTTGAAAGGAAATCATCATGGGTATTCCTCTATCCCAAGATTCAGAAACAGACCCAAGGTGCTTCATGATTCACATGTGTTAGTAAAGAGCAAAGCTAGAACTTGTGTCTCTTAAAATCAGCATGCCATATCAAGAGAGAGTTGTACCATGACCTAGTCGCTAAATATAGAGAAGACAGTGCAGAACTGCATTAAGGAATTTGATGTTTAGGAAGCTAAACCAGTTATGTGTATCAGTGCCTCTGTCAAGTAGGTCAACCTTGGGTAAGACCTCAGTACAAATGCAGAGGTGAGTAGCTTAGAGGAGAAAAGCCAATAAGGTAATAAAGAATTGTTCAGGAAGAAGAAACTCACCTTCATCAACCAGGTCAACACAGTAAGAAAGAAAAGGCAGAACCAGAAATTATTGGCCAAGAAAAGCATGGCTGGTGATTTGAGTCCAAACCCCTCCTTATGGGGAGTCACTAAGTAATCACTAAGTGATTATGAACGTTTTGCTTTATGTCTTTAAACCTCAGATGTGCCTGTAAGGCAAAGGTAGACATATATACCTCAGCATATAACTTTGAGAACTGACAAAATAAATGTAGTTGCATGGCTTCCATGTCTTGCACTAAGGATGTGGGAGCTTCCATCCTGTTGTTTTGATAATCCTTGGAATAATGGATTCCAGGGATATTGCCAATAACATTTAGCTCCATTTAGTACCAGATGGTAAGGTTGAGTTCCTGGTAATTTCTCATCCATGTTAAGCTCCCCTATGAGCTGATATGAACCCAGGTGGCATACAGGTGCCTGGGTTGGCCCATGAGTAGACACAGTTGTCAAGATGGAGGTACTGGGATGGTCAAAGAGATACACTGAGGCCTGATCCAATCTAGGGCTTGTTCCAGTATATCATGCAAAATATGCTGCAAGCTCTTGATCTCCATGGTAACCTCCCCCCCCCACACACACAAACACACTAACATCTGTGATTCTTATTTAGGCTATAGCTATCCCCCCCCCTTTTTTTTTCCATTCACTTCTCCAGAGTTATAAGCTTCTGTGATGCATGATAAGTTGCATCTACCTAATATCATTGACAGACTCTTCTGCCAGGAAAAGAAATGTCCAATGAAAGCAAATCAATGGGCCACGGAAGCAGCTCTTCCCATCCATGACCTAATCTGCCTGTTTCAAAAGAAGGTGAAAAAAATAAAAACAAAACGGTAATTCAGCAGCAGTCCAGGATTACTGGAAGCGATTATTTTTTATGCAGCAAGGTCTTGTGATCTTTTCAGAGGTCGCAATGATGTGATGTGTAAGACGAGAGATACCGCAGCCAACCGGATTCCTGGCCTTCATGCTTACCTGCTTAGTCACATCTCTGAGGCTCACTGTCCTCATCTGTGAAATGGTAAGAGCAATACTCGCCTGACTTGTGTCTCGCCCTTCTCTTGGCCCTTTCCTCAGTACAGAGAAGGATGATGTAGGGGAGACCATAATAATGATCTAGCACATTGGAGGCAAATGTTTTATTCTGCTTTGTTTCCGTCAGAGCAGGAGTTAACTTGGTACACATTTAGAAAAGTGGCTGTATAGATATATTTTTGTCTTGGTTTGGAGTCTGTAAGAACAGACCCGGGACAAAGATTTGCGTGTCAAGAGTATACTTGGGAAGTGACCTTAGGAAACACCTGCAGGAGGATGGGGAAGTGAGTCAAGGAAGGGAAGGAGCCAAGGAAAGGCGTACTAACAAGGAAGTGATTACCATAGTTGTCAACGGAGCTTAATTCTGCTGGGGAGTGTGAGCCCGTGTACGACACACACTTTAGACCTGTCCAGTCCAAAACACAGGAAAGCTGAGGTACTGGGCCACCAGCTCCAGTCAGGGAATCAGTTAAGGACTCCTCACCAAGAGGCATTGGTTCCCCAGCATTCCCTTCCCACCTCTCACAGGGACAGAGGGAGGCTCTGCAGTGGGGAATGACTGCAGGGGAGAATCATGGTGCTGGCAGTTGGGTGTTGGGCCAGCACCACGAAAATATTAAGGGATTATAAGCAGGGCACCAATGGCATCAGTTTCAATTATGTATCAGAAAGCTTGTGGAAAGAATCTTAATTTCTGCGCCTCAGATGGAATTTTCTGTTATTCATTGATTATAAAGAATATGATCTATGATTTGATGTTGCTAATGTTGTATGTAGGAGAGAGAAGAATCTGAAGAGGCAATGTTTCGATTGCTATGATCTGGACCATTTGATATCTGCATCTCTACCTAGATCTATCTCTGTGTGTGTATATATGTATATATATGTATGCATACACTGATGTTTATTTATTTAAAATAGAAGCTGTTGTGTGTTGTGGCTAAAGATCAGGTGTTCTGGTGAGAGAAATAAAAGTAGAAAACAGGTAAAAAAAGAAAAGGCACTAGATCTACATTCATACCCTTTCTTCGTCTTCAACAGATATGTAATCACAGGTAATTCACGTCTCCTCCATTGAGAAATTAGAGTCTTGAGCCAGGGCAGGGACAAAAGATACATTTCAAGGCATGTGCCACCTTCACTGAATGAGGGGGGTAGCTGCTAAGTCACTGGGCTGAAGATGATGAGACTGTGTTCAGGTTTGTGGTAGATGAGCCCCGTCCTCATCTGCTGATGTCCTCAGGGAGCCTGAAGGGGTTGTGTTTACCCTTCCTGGTTCTGAATGACTGCTCTAGGCACTGTGAACTCCTTTTGCCCTATCCTGTCTAAGCTTTGTTTTGTAATCACCAACTTTAAAAAATCCACTAATGGGAGACAGAAACAGATTGTTTTTAAGGCTCAAAAAAAATCAAAAAACAAAAAAAATCCTTAGCACTCACTGAAGCTCCTTGTATCTCACTGTCTTCCCCTAAAGGTTCAGAAGATCCATCTGAACTGAAAATGCTCAGGATCACTAAAATGGGCAGAAAACATCACTGTTGAGCAGCTGAGAAGAAGGATAGATTAATACTGATTTTTTTCTCATGACAAGTAAATAAGCTATGTTATCACATATGGATACAAAAGCCAGAATTTAACAAGAGAATAGATATGACCAAATGGACAGAGATCATGGATCTTTGGAGAACATGGTCCAATATCCTGAAGAGTCATTTAATTATTACATTTATTTGTGATTTTAAATAGGCTTTCACATGTATTTTAGTAAATGGCTCTTAAACACTGAGATAAATAATAAGGGGCAAGCTGAAGGACGGAGCAGTGATGTTCCCTTTATTCAATATTATATGCCCAGCACTGGGAAGAATTTCAGATACAGTGTTCACCTTAGATAAATACTTGTGGAATTAATGTCTTGTTTTCCCTTTTCTGGACAAGAGGATGTATCTTTCTCAGCTCATGCAGTTTGTATACAGATGAATCATTGCTTTAACACAGGTTTTCAAGGTATGTCCCAGATATTGTACCTATATGCAATCACAGCTAATGTTCAGACCCATCCGCAATCAAATCATGTTTTGTTTAGCTCCTTGATTAGACTGTAAGCTCTTATCTGTGTGTCTCACAGCTGAGGCCTCAGGATGTAGCTCAGGGCCTTAGATGTAGCAGCTGATCAAAATCTAATTGTTGTAAGAATTTTCATTTTAATGGTAAAATAACTTGGGAAAAAGATTAAGGGACTAAATCAAAGTTATTTAGAGAATGAATGACAGAGACTTGCCTAGAATCCAGTTCTTTCCCTTAAGTCCCAGTTGAACTACCAGAGAGGAAAATTTTAGGAAAAATTAACATCTAAATATTATGTTGACATGCCCAGGTTCCAGTTCTGTCTGATGTGGTTGTTAAGAGAAGACTAGTTCAAAAATTCACCAGCTGCAAATTAGTGGGGGTGGGGGGGGTGGGAAGTGCCCAAACAGGCACCATGAGTCAAAATACTATCAATCTGGAGACATCTATGTTGCCTTTTATGGTGATCTCTGGCCTTATTGAGCCTAATGGATAGTGACTCCAAATGTCAGATTTTCCTCTTTTCATTTGACCCTTGGATTTCAGAGTGAATTACATTTATCACAGAAAGGTCAGCAAATTCTTTGAAGTGAAATGTGTGCTGAGAATAAAGGAAATTTTATGGTTAATGGGCATTGGCTTTTCAGCATCCTTGTCAGTGGGAAGCATGTTTGTCAACCTTCTAGCTTTATAAAAGGAAGACAGAGCTAACTTCCTACTAAAAAAATATCTGAGGGCACATATTGCATGGAGCACTGGGTGTGGTGCATAAACAATGAATTATGTTACACTGAAAAGAAATTAAATAAAAAAATATTTGAATCAATGGTGCATTTGTATCTAAGCCCTAAACTATCCCACAAATGACCACAAAGTCATCTTCTTCTGAATTAAAATTATGCAACTTTACCCAAGGGCACTGGGAGCAGATACTTCCAGTGACCCTGTACTCTTGGCCCCCTTTCGGTTTTAGTCGTGGTGGTTGTCGATTATTCAGGTTCACCTCTAGCTGACAGGTCACACCTCAATCTGGCTCTGCCTGTCTATATCTTGCCCTGAGGTCTTGTACTACAAGAGCCTACTAAGTTCCCTCAAGGAGAGAGAGGAAATAAGCAGGAGTGGAGGCATGCGTGTCTTTAATTTAACGAACAGACGTTGCACACTCTCCTCTTTCAGACTGATCTATGGCATGCATACGTGTGCATGTCTGTATTCAGTTACGAGAATTGGGGTACAAAGCAAATTTCCAGGGGCCGTTTTAAAGTCATTGATTAGATCTCTGCAATGACTAGGTCCTGGGTTTACAAAGATGACCGACGATGGGCTTTGAACTGTCAGAGTTCAAGATTCAACAGGTGATAGATAACTGGAAATGTGTTTCTCCCTTTGTCATCTTGGCAGACTATTTCTTTATGAAACTCCGGTCAGAAGTTAGCTCTTTCAGAGAGCTTCTGACATGTTCCTCCAGAATCTTCCTCTACAAATGTCCTTACCAGTTGTTTTTGGTTATAGGTGCTGATATCTGTTCCTCTTGTTTATAGGTGAGCTCCCTGGGGGCAAAGACCTTGCTTTCCTCAACTGTCTTCACAGAATGTCCAACCGTGTATACAGTGGGTCCTCAATAGAGGTCAAATTTAAGGAACAGATTAAATTATGGGTCCTTGGAGTGATGTAGCAGTATGTTCTGTACATAAGTTTGTGATTCTTTCCTTCCTTCCTCCCTGCCTCCCAGTGGACTACTCCTATTGCTATTCCTATGGACAAATTTTGTATCTTTGTAATTCTAAGAGTGAGCAAACTCTCTAGTCATTTAAAATCAAATGGATTTGCAGGGATTTGGGAGAAGAGTGGGTCAAATTTTTGACTACAGTAAACCAGCTTTCAAAGAAGATATTAATTAGTGGCAGCTACAAAAGAAAAGGATACCAGTTTGACGACCCAATGCTCCTGAGAAGTAAGAGAGAAAAAAAGAACAAATAGTTGGTCCCTTGGCTTGTTTGGAAGGTGGGGTGGTGTGGCCCAACAGCATTCATTTTGTATTTTTTTCTTATCTAGAAACATCAGTGCCCTCTTGTCCTAGGCCTGGATCTTCTGGTACCACGATTCTCCTCCTTCAGCCTCCACCACACACACACACACACACACACACACACACACACACCGAATAAATGCATGGAATCAAACACAAATGCAAGCCACCTTGTTCATTGAACATTTGGTATGCATTTCAACCATATATATATATATATATTTTTTTCCCATTCTGATATTATGACTTAATCATGTCTGTAAAATGTAGGGGCAAAATCACTCTGCCGTTCAGCAACTGAAAGCATATGCCATGTTGTGGGGGCTGCCTCTGGAGCATTTTCTTTTTGAGTGAAGGAAGTCATCCTGAACACACATTCATTTCTGGTAATTGCTTTTTCTTCTATATCACAATATGCTTGAGGACATATTTTTTTTGTTGTTTCCTTTCTGTCGGTTCCATTGCTTATTAATAGGTTTTAAATTCTGTATCTTTAGGTTTATTTCCTGATTTTGGTCAGGGAACTTTACAGAGAGCTCTGCTATGAGAAAAACTAGAAGAAGGCAAATAAAGATAACATACCTGGTCACCTGGTCAGGAAAAAAAAGAACCTAACTTTGCAAAATGCCCTCCCAGACAAGATCTAGTTTTCTTCTTTCAAAGACTGGAAGACTGGAAACTCAGTTTTCATTATACTGATTTAGAGATTAAGTATTGGGGAGGTGAAAAAGACTTGGCTAAAGCCATTTGGTTGTGGTTGTGGAGCCTGCTTGCAACAATATCAAGTCTTGGCTCCTGTCAGTTCTTTCCAGTGGGCCAACAGAAAACTTACTATAATACGAATAAATCAGTTCTCTAAAAGTAATAACATATGAGCCATTAAATAATTAGTGCCACTCACTATATAGTCAAATTCTATTATTTCTGGCACTCATTTTAGTATGGTTGCAAAGGAAGGGAAGCACTCATAAGCAACTTGTTCATGACTCCATTGCTTTTAAATAGTTGTGCTTAAATCATACTTAGGAGAACATTCAAAGCCCGTGTCCTCTCACTCCATCACCTGACTTACAGTCTGAGCATGAGTGGCCACATTCAGGGAGGGTATTTGTCATAAGTAGAAACTGATGATTTTTTAGGATCCAAGAGGACACAGAAGTTAATAGGCATTGTTTGTTTGTTTTTTTTTTAGTTAGTAAATCCCACAGTCAAAACTTGAGCTAGAGAAATGGAAGACAGGAAGAAGATTAGTGGAGAGTTAATAATAAGAAAATAATTTTAAATTGGGACACCACTGCCAACTGCCAACACGATGTGGATAGATAGAGGATGTTTTAGTCAGCTTGAGCTGCTTTGACAAATACCATAGACTGGGGGTTCAAATAACAGACATTTCTTTCTCACAGGTCTGGAAGCTGGAAGGCCAAGATCAGGGTGCCAATGTGGCTGGGTTCTGGTGAGAGCCCTCTTCCTGGCTTGCAGGTTGCCTCTGTGTGCTCACATGACCTCTTTGTGCACACCTGGATATCTATTTACCATCTATCTATATACCTACCTACCTACCTACATGTATATATTTAGGGGCTCTAATCTCTTCAGGAACACTTACCATGACCTAATTACCTCCCACAGACTTCATCTCCAAATAACGTTACTTTGGGATTTAGAGATTCCACATATGAAGTCTGGGGGACACAATTCATTCCATATCAGAGGAAATGATCTAAAGAGTTAGTGGAAATGCATTGTCTCTTAAGGAAGAACTTGCTTCAGAAAGTACTGAACTCAGGCATTAAAGGCTGAGTGGGAAAAACTCTCTCTCTCATTCTGCCTCAACTCCCCACTTTGGCTCCACTTATCTGCAGTAACCTGAAGGATAAGTACTTCCTACCTCAAAATTGAAGAGCCCAGAGGAAGAGCTCTATTGGCTCAACTTGATTACAGGCACCACTGTGGACTATGTGCTAAGATGAGTGGACTGAGTGACAGAGGTTCTGGGTTACACACCCTCTGGGGCCAGAGTTTGGGGTGCTATGATTGGTCACCACACAAAAATCACATTACTGCAAAGGAGATGAGAAGTTGCCTAAGAAAATGGAGTAGTTGGCAGACAAAAGTATCTAATGTGAAGTGCAGGAATGCCCTGGTGTGGATGATGAGAAATGTAGTAACAAAGAGTATAGAAAAGAGTGGGGTGGGAATCAGGTAATCTGGACTTTGTTTTATTACTCCCTGCATGTGAAAATGAGTTTCACTGCTCTGGGCTTCAATTTAACTATCAGTAGTATGAGAAATCCCCAAACTGGCTGTGCATAGGAACCATTTTAGAGATTTTTTTAAATATATTGCTACAGTGTCCCAACACAAGAAAACCATATATAAAGATAAAAGTTAGAAAAATAATTATCTCTTGACTAATACTCAAGGACCACTGTTCTGGGTGACCTCTCTAGACCTTTGCTATTCTAATATTTGATTATTGTAATTAAGAGAGAGAGAGACAAAGACAGAGACAGAGAGAGAAAAAAATAAATCTTTAGATGAGGAATAGGAACATGCAGACTTTCACGGTTGACCCAAGATAGCTGTGCCATGTGTCACTCAATACTCCCATTATGGTGTCTGCTTGCTGATAAACAGTGAAAGCCTGCCACATGCTTTCAAGCAAAGAAGATTCTCAAGACTTTCCAAATAAAGATCAATGGGCTCATTCTGCATGCAGACAATTTCATCAAAAGAAACACACACCATAGAAATAGACTACTCCCCATGGTTTCTTGCCCTCCAGCTTTCGTAAAGTCATAACAGATGCTCAACAGCCTTACAGAGCCCCAGACTGCTAGCAGCTGTGCATTGACTCCTGCTAATTAAGCCACCTATCACCTGACCAACAGTGCATTCCACATTGGGATTGCTCTAGGAGAGGCAACAGTCACACTAATCATTCACCTTGAGTGGAAAAGATTTCAGACATGAAACGAGCTTCTTCCAGCACTGCCTGCTCCTACAGGGAAGACAATAAGCTCCACACTGAAAGGGAGAACACAATTTACTGGGGATTAGTGTCACAGCTTGTTTTGAGTGTAAAAATAAAACGTGTAGGGATCATTTATTCATGGAGTTCTTAACCAAGGTATAAACTTGGATCACTTCTGGGTCATTGGATTATAGATCCCTTTACAGATCCCTTGACCCCCATCTGGACCGTGTGTTTCTCTCAGATGGGTAGACACATGCATAGACTTACAAATCCTGTTTATTCTTATATTAAAATTGATCCAACTGAATCCCCACCTCTGTAACAAATATAGATGTTGATGTCTAGCCCACTAAAGAACTGATTTGAGGTTAGAACTCATACTCTTTGAAAATTAAAAAAGAAAAATGAAGGATGAAGATTTAAGGGCTGAGGCTATCATCCTGAATATTTATTTATTTTTTCTCTTTATTTATATTTAAATTCAATCAGCCAACAAATAGTTTCAGCCAACATCATTAGTTTCAGATGCAGCGTTAATAATGCATCAGTTGCATAAAACACCCAGTGTTCATTACATCATGTGCCCTCCTTAATGCCCATCATCCAATTACATCATGTCCGCATCCCCTCTCCCCTCCTGCAACCCTCATTTTCTTTCCTATAGTTCAGAGTCTCTGATTTTTCTCCCTCTCTGATGATTTCCCATTCAGTTTTTGCTTCCTTCCCCTATGATCCTCTGGGTTATTTTGTATAGTCCACATTTGAGTGAAACCATATGATAAGTGTCTTTCTCTGATTGACTTATTTCACTCAACATTATGCCATCCAGTTCCATTCACATCAGTGTAAATGGTAAATATTCAACATGGTAAGTTTCTGATGGCTGAGTAATATTCCACTGTATATACATTACATCTTCTTTATTCATTCATCTGCCAATGGACATCTCAGCTCTTTCCACAGTTTGGCTATTGTGCACATGGTTGCTATAAATGTTGGAGTGCAGGTGACCCTTCAGATCATTACATTTGTATCTTTGGGGTAAATAGCCAGTAGTGCAATTACTGGGTCTTAGGGCAGCTCTATTTTAACTTCTTGGAGGAACCTCCATACTGCTTTCCAGAGTGGCCGCACTACCTTGCATCCCACCAATAGTGTAAAAGGGTTCAATACCCTCATTAAGAAAGCTCCAGCATCTGTTGTTTCCTATCTTGTTAATTTTATTTATTCTGACTGGCATGAGATGGTATCTCATTGTGATTTTGATTTGTATTTCCCTGATGCTGAATGATGTTGAACACTTTTTCATGTGTCTGTTGGCTATTTGTAGGTCTTCTTTGCAGAAATGTCTTTTCATGTCTTCTGCCCACTTCTTGACTGAATTATTTGTTTTTTGGGTGTTGAGCTTGATAAGTTCTTTATAGATCTTGGATACTAGCCCTTTTTTCTGATTTGACATTTGCAAATATGTTCTCCAATTTATTGCCTATGAGTTTTGTCAAATATTTCCTTTGCTGTGCAGAAGATTTTTATCCTGATGAAGTCCCAATAGTTCATTTTTAGTTTTATTTCCCTTGCCTTTGGCTACATGTTTAGCGAGAAGTTGCTACAGCCAAGGTCAAAGAGTTTGCTGCCTGTGTCCTCCTCTAGGATTTTGATGTATTCCTTTCTCACATTTAGGTCTTTCATCCATTTTAAGTTTATATCTGTGTGGTGTAAGAAAGTGATCTGAACCCTAAAAACTAAAGAACACTTAATGCAAGAAATTGAGGAGGACACAAAGAAATTGAAAACATTCCACGTTCATAGATTAGAGGAATAAATATTGTAAAAATGTCTATGCTACTCAGAGCAATCTATACATTCAATGCAAGCCCTATCAAAATACCATCAACATTTTTTTTTTCTCACAGAGCTGGAACAATCCTAAAATTTGTATAGAACCATAAAAGACCCTGAATAGCCAGAGGAGTGTTGAAAAAGAAAACCAAAGCTAATGGTGTCATAATATTGGACTTCAAGCTCTATTACAAAGCTGTAATTATCAAGACAGATGGCACAGGCACGAAAACAGGCACATAGATCAGTGGAACAGAAAAGAGAGCCCAGAAATGGACTCTCAACTCTATGGTCAACTAATCTTTGACAAAGCAAGAAAGAATACCTAATGGGAAAACGACAGTCCCTGCATTATTTTTTTAAAAGCTAACTTCAAATATATATATATATATATATATATATATATATATATATATATTTGTGTGTGTGTGTGTGTGTGTGTTTTCTTAGAGTAGGGATGCAGCAAAAGTGATGAACTTTGGAGTCACATAGGTGATTTATATCCTGACCATTTCTACTTACTTGCCAAATATGAAAACACACACACACACACACTCCTGATAGTTAAAAGTATTTATCTGAAAAAAATAATCTTAATGTGGTTTCTCCAAAGATACAGATGTAGTGAAAAGAAGGGCCATCTGTACCCCAATGTTCATATCAGCAATGGCTACGGTCGCCAAACTGTGGGAAGAACCAAGATGCCCTTCAACAGACAAATGGATAAGGAAGATGTGGTGCATATACACTATGGAGTATCATGCCTCCATCAGAAAGGATGAATACCCAACTTTTGTAGCAACATGGACGGGACTGGAAGAGATTGTGCTGAGTGAAATAAGTCAAGCAGAGAGAGTCAATTATCATATGGTTTCACTTATTTGTGGAGCATAACAAATAGCATGGAGGACATGGGGAGATGGAGAAGAGAAGGGAGTTGGGGTAAATTGGAAGGGGAGGTGAACCATGAGAAACTATGGACTCTGAAAAACAACCTGAGGGTTTTGAAGGGGCAGGGGGGTGGGAGGGTGGGGGAGCCATGTGGTGGTTATTGTGGAGGGCACATATTGCATGGAGCACTGGGTGTGGTGCAAAAACAAGGAATACTATTAGGCTGAAAATTAAAATAATAATAATAATAATATTGCCTTCTGGATTTGATTTTCAACCCCATAACTTACTATAAAACGTCATGCAAGTTAGTTAACCTCAGAGTACTCACACATGAATTGGAAGAGCTGTAGTGCCTACTTCATAGAATTGTTGGAAGATATATTTTTTTTAAAGATCATAACTGTAAAGTACTTTGTCAATTCTTGGCATATGAATTCTTGGTAAGTATGAGTTATGATTATTATACAAAGCCTGAGAAACCTGTTTCTACTTAGTATAGACAACAAAGTCTGAGGTTAAATCTTGATCGTGCCATTTACTAACTGCCATGATCCACTTGCCCACTCCGGTTTAAGTGGAGAATGGACCAAAGTGAATCTGAAGGAGGCTAATAGGGTAGAAACAGGAGGCCAGAAGATAGCAGTTTTAATTCTTTCTACTCAGTGTGGACCATGGAGTATCAGCAGCGTTGACATCACCAGGGAGCTTGTTAAAAAACAAGAATCTTAGGCCCTACCCCAGACCTATTGAATCTAAATATGCATTTTAACAAGATCCCTAGGTGAATCCTATTACATGAAATTTTGAGAAATACCACTTTAGTGGGTCAGGTCCAGGCAAGGCAAATAGTGGAACAAAAGCATAACTCAGCGCAAAACTACAAAACAAAAATAGAATTTCCCAATGGTGGGTGAAGACAGTTACAGAGTAAACCCATTGACAGGTAACTGACAGGTAATTTTACAGGGACAGAGCCAGTAAATGGAATTCTGGAACAGAAGGTTTTGCTATCTAGGACTATTCTTTAGGGTCAGTTCACTTAAGAGGGTCTGTAATCCTGATGAGAGAGGTCAAAATACTGAGCACATTTAGAAAACATAGCTGACTTCACACATCAGAGGCAAGATTTGGAGCTGGAGGAGGGTCTGAGCCAGAGCAACGCTGACGGGTCAAAGTGGGGTAGTCAAGTGAGCTGGGGAAGGAGCGGGAGCAAAAGTGAGGTGTTTCCGAGCAGTGTGAGGCCCCAGCTCTTTTGCAGACAAACTATGATGCACTTACAGTGTGGGAGCTAGAGCTGAAGACCGTAGCCACTCTCTGAGAAGCAGGAGTTGTGAAACAGGAGAAATTCCATGCTTCACAGCCCGGAAGCAGGTCACCATCGTCTGGAGACATTTACAGAGGAACAGTTTCTGCTCCCACACCCCAAAATTGCACTTAATGATCGATTCGGGGTGAGAGGCTCATATTTCTGCTGTCCTGACGTTCCCCCGGATTTGGTGATGCCCAGCCAGAGCAAGAAAGCCCCCACTGGGAGCAGGGGGCGCAGATTCCAAACAAGTCCTGTGTGACAGGAGTCATCCGCCGAGATGGGTCAGAGACGGGTGCTGTGAAGAGCGAGCCTGCGGCAGAGACTGGAGAAACCCCACGGGGTCATACTCTCTGCAGAGACGGGTGCTGTGAAGAGCGAGCCTGCGGCAGAGGCTGGAGAAACCCCATGGGGTCATACTCTCTTCTGACGGGGTTCTTCTTTCCTGGACTTAAAAATAATAATATGGGGGGAGGGGGGGAAATGAAAATCGCCTTGAATTGCACAAAATAAAAGTAAATACCCCACTCTTTTAGGCACCTCCTTAAAAATATTAACTGCTGGGCGCCTGGGTGGCTCAGTGGGTTAAGCCGCTGCCTTCGGCTCAGGTCGTGATCTCAGGGTCCTGGGATCGAGTCCCGCATCGGGCTCTCTGCTCAGCAGGGAGCCTGCTTCCTCCTCTCTCTCTGCCTGCCTCTCTGCCTACTTGTGATCTCTGTCAAATAAATAAATAAATAAATCTTAAAAAAAAAAATTAACTGCTTACAGTTTCTTGTAATGGCCTTTTGAAAAATAGTTCAGTTTTTTACTCCATAAGGACATAAAAATGTATGTATATATGCATTTTGTATGGTGTCATCGGCCTGGCATTTTTCCCCCCATTTAATAACATACTGTGGTTATCTTTCCGTATCATCTCACACTTATTTATTTCAATCCTTCTAAGTGTCACACAGTATTTCATCATTTGGATATGTCATAATTTATATAGCCAGCCCCGTCTTGAAGGACACTTTTTACTTGGTCTTCTCTTTCTCTTATTACAAAGCTGAAGTAAACATCATTATGTATCTTGTGTAACTTTTCCCAAAATGCCTATACAGTATATCCTTGTACCTGTAGCAGGATACCTCAATCACAGGATACACATATCTTGATTTTCTAGATACTTTCTGTATACTTCCCACAAAAGTTGACCATTCACACTTACAATGACAACACTTTATTTCCCAACACCCCCCCTGGCAATGGGTATGATACTCTCAAGATTTAACATTTTTGCCAATCTGTGTGGTAAACCTGGTTTGGATTGCATTATTTAAAGACGAGTTGCCTTAGACTTTGAATATATCTGGAGACAATCCCGACACTTTTGTGTGTGTCTGATTCTCCTACTATATCAAAAGTCATACCTCGTTTACCTTCTCCATCGTCACCCAGGGTCGCAGTGACTAACACAATGCTCGGGCACAGATAGGTTCTACATAACTGCTGCACTGATTGATGGAAATGAATTGCCAACTGTCCAGAAGTGTTTCACTGCCACTGTTTTGTGCATGTGGCTGTATATACGTTGGGGGGTGGATGCCCAAACCCTAAGCCAATAATAGCTAATATTTATTGAGCATATAATACGTGCCGTTCTAAGGGCCTCTCATATATTATCTCAGTTCATCTTTATGAATCACCTATAAGTTGAGTACTGTGATTATCTCCATTTTATTCATAAAATTGAGGCCAAGAGAAGTTAAATGTCTTTTCTGGCTCAGTGATCAAGCAGAATTAAGATGCAACAAATCTAGGGTTCAGCTATCTCGGGCTTGTCATTTCTATGCTACATACCACCTTTCAGTAACTGAACTACTCTTTTTCTTGTTTCCCAGGCGGATAACACCAGAACCTCATAGGCAACACCCTTCAGGATCCATGGTAATCTTGGTGTTGCATTACAGACAGGTGCACAGGACCGAAGCCACAGTATTTTAAGGTTCCACAGATGTACTGCCCTGATCCCTGTTGTGGATCCGTTTACTCCTCTGACTTCTACTGTGGATCTGTTCACAGCAGGATATTAAATGTGTCCCTTTCTGTAGACAGAGATTCTACACAAGTCACAGATATTGAGGACAGAGTAGTTGATTCTAAGTACACCACTGTATTGCAGGTCTTGCAAATGAATGATACGCAGGTGGTGGTTGTATCAGAAGTACCCTATCATATAGGCAGAGAAGGTCAGAGGCTTCAGGCTGGAAGACCTACTTTGGTGAAGGCTGAAGGTATGTCGTATTTTTTTTTTTTTAAGATTTTACTTATTTATTTGAGAGAGTGTGTGAGAGAGATCACAGAGGAATAGGTAGAGATATGCAGTAAATTCTTACTTACTGGGGTGAGGAAGGCTTTCTGACCTTTCCTCTTAAAGCAAGTGAAGGGTTTCCAGGGAAATAATCAGAGGTATGTATTCTTTGAACATCAAAGGACTTAAGGATTGATATCTGAGAAGCCTGAAACATCTGAAGGCAGAAGGTAGCTGCTGGGATGAGCAGGGTAGCAACACAAAGAATTGATGGGAGTAGACAGAGCAGCCAGGGGAGCACCTCCCATGCCACAGGGAGGTACCAGAACCTGGGGACATTCCTACTTGAAGAAGTTCCCACCTGTGGTGTCTCCAAAGAGCCCTCAAAGGCACTCCAAGAGGGAATAATTCAGCTCGTGAACATCTGCAGAGCTCAACCACTGGCCATGAAACAGCATTTCCATTTCTCTGCGTGTTACCTCTCCTCAGTGCCTGCTCTGTGCCTGGAAGCTCAGGGGCCGCAGGAGGGAGAAGGATAAGGGGGTAGATGAAGAAGAATGTAGTGAACACCCAGGAAGCCCTTCCTGGCCTCTATGCACATTGAGGCGTTCTAGTCTGAGGCAGAAAATTTGGAGATAGAGAGAAGTTTTAAATTGGATAACAGAATACAGTGATTGCACTGGACATTTTCATACAGGGAAGTGACCAGAAACTTTCCTAGATTATGGGATCTAGCCCAAATTATACCCACAAACTAAAAGAGCTTTGGTAGGAGATTATCAACATGATGTGATACAGTGGGTTTGCTTGCCTCCCTATAAGTCCAGCTCACCTTTGGGAACTCTGAGTTTTGTGAAACCTCTATGAGTCCCCAGCTCATTGCTTGCCCAATCCTTTCAGATGGCACACCATGGCCACACACCTCTGTTCTGCCCTTTCTCTTATTTTTCAGGTTTTATGGAAAGCAATGAAAAACAAAGTAGAAATAAGACAGCAATGTCCTGTTATTATATCCACAGCTCCATTTGAAGACACGTAAACACGCACTAGTGTTCTGTATAATCACACATTTGTATGTATTATCATTTGCTATTAGTTTTATTTCTCCTATTTTAAACGTTATTATCCAAACAGACTGGGCACAAGCTTTCTGTACTTGTTCCACCATAAATAAACAAAAACGCCTAAACACAATTTGTAAAATGTCATCTCCGAACCACAGCTAGGATGCTGCATAAGTAGGAAACCAAAATTAAATCAAACTGGGCACAATGCCCAGACCACAGGCTTCGGGCAAGCAGACGTGAAGGGAGAACACAAGAAAAGACACTAAATTGCAGAAAACTGGTAGAATAACAGGGAAACCACAGTAATTAACCCTAGGACCATTTTGTTTGTTCCAAGACCCACATTCGAGATACCTTTGGAAAATGAATGTTGAAAATTAACCATCTTTATTTGAAGTGAATCTCCATTTTTGGCACTCATTTTCTTGTAAGTCACCTAGGGGAAACAATAACAGTCTTTGTTATTCTGCAGGTTTGGGTCATTTCCTTTATTCAACTAATCCTTGCTTAATAAGTAAAATAGTAATGGGGTGCCCAATGGCTTAGTCGGTTAAGCTCCAACTCTTGATTTTGGCTCAGGTTATTACCTCAGGGTGATGATCTTAAGGTTATGAGAGGGAGCCCTGCATCAGGCTCCACACTCAGTGTGGAGCCTACTTAAGACTCTCTCTCTCCCTTGTCTCTTCCCAACCCCTGCTCACATGCTCTTTCTCAAATAAATAAATAAATAATAAAATTAAATAGTGACTAAAGTAGTGTTAATAATTAAAAATCATGACAAAAACGGTTGCAGCAGCAACTACACTAACAAGAGCTACTGTCCTTTCCTGGCCAAGGATACAGATGTCCCTCACCCATACCCCTCAGCACATCTGCATCTACCTAGAGCTTTGGTCCCTGGAAGGCTGGCACCTTCCAGCCTCAAGCATCTGGATCTTTCATCTTTCTTCTCCTCTGCCTAAGGCCCTTCTCCAAGCCCCAGGAGAGCTGGCAGTTTCTCCACCACCACAAGTCACAAATCATGAAAGGGGTGGGGTAGACATCCCAGGAGGTAGCCTTTAATTAATGTGGAATAGGAGCCAGTGGATAAAAGTTCTAATCTCATTGGTCTTCCAGTGGACAATTTGAAGTTTATTAGCAGTTCCTGGTAGGCTTGAACCCCCTTGGTCCAGAATGGAATCCCACTCATGGGTGTGCTTTGGCTTTTCTCCCTTCTCTGTGTCATTTTCCCTACTTCTAAGATTACCTCCCCAAACTCTACTTGAATCAAAGCCCACAATTCAGAGTCTGTCTTTGGACAATCCAAAATAACAAAATTGTCTATTATGAGCCAGTTATTTTAATTTGCTATCTGCAATGCTCAGAATAAGCTTCAGTATTTTATTTATAATATCTCTAATCCTCAGGATAAATATGCATGCTAAATATTATAATCCTTATTGGGGAAATGAAAAAACTGAGAGTCAGGCTAAACAACTTGCCTAAAGTTTTGTAACTTGAAAATGGCAGACATGATATTACATTTGAGCTTCAAAGCCAGTACCATAATTTTTAGATCATCTTGTCATCCCTTCTTCCCATGAGCTCCGTTCTTATAAAAGCCATACTTAGCTCATCACTGCAATATTTACCACATCTAGAACTCTGCCTGACATACATATTTTCTCCCGTAGGTACTGGGGAATAAATCAATGAATTTAAGGTACTCAGCAATCATGTATTGAACAGCATCTAAACCAAACACTGTGGTTGGCTGGAAGATACAAAGGTGATGAAAATAAAAATTTCCCCTTCAAAAATATCACAGCATACCAGGAGAAATGAGATAAATCAACAGGTAAACATGACAATACAAGAATCGACAGAGTGCTTTTTGGTAGACATGAAAATGTGGAGATGCACCACTCAAACACTTTTTAAGAAATGGCTTATTGCCCAAAAGTGAAAAGTGAGGTCAGCAGAGATCTAGCTATCACCTCCTTGGGTGTGCCTTGCCCCCTCCAAGGCTAACCCATATCCACCAAATAAAGGAAGTGGGTAGTAAAGTACAGCCTCTTCTCACTTTTGGGATAACTTGGATAGAAAACGTTCTCTTCAGAATTCTGTTCTAGGTGAAACAAGGCTTTGTAAAGCCTACAATGAGGCTGAACTTTCTCCTTTGATTACTCTTCTTCCTTTCTCCCCTTTCACAGGTCCTGATCTTTAATAAACCTTTTGCCCTGCATACACCATCTCAGCATTTTCTTCCAGTGCACTCAACCTATAACTCTTGGCACCAATAGTGGTCTAAGCACTAAGGTATAATTTTGAAGCAGGGTCATTCACCATTTGAAGAGAGCCCAGAACTAGTAGAAGGTGAGGTACAAACAGTCCCTGACATAAGGTTCTGATCCAGTTGTTAACAGTTTTACTGATGAATCAAGTTGCATAAGAGAAAGGACTCAAGTAGGGTGTATAATGTATTAGGCATTTGAGAAAGCCCTATGGAGGAAGTAATACCTATCTCCTTTATTTCAAAATTAACCAAATATTGATATCAAACTCATCTATAAGATATTTTTACAGCAATACATAGATTAGTACCTGATTAAATAAATGGGTCCTATTGCTTAGTCAGATTGACATATGAAATCATCAAAATGGTCCCTTTGTTAGAGCAGGGTCACACAAGGTTCAGGTAATATCCTGAAATATTGGCCAACACCAAGCTAACAGTGATTCAAAGTGTCCAGCAGAACTCCTACTGGTCATTTCTCTGGTCCCAGAAATTGGGATAGACATATTTGGCAGTCGACACAATCTCCAAACTGGGACCTTGGTCTCTAAGGTAAAAGCTATCATCATAGGAAAGATCAAGTTGAAACCTCTGATCCTAACAATGTCCTGAAAATATGTGGGAGCAGGATGATTGCTATGGCCTCTTCCTTTAAGAAACCACAACTAACAACATAGAAACTGGAGGAATCCTGGAAGATTACTACAAACTACTCTAGCTCAACCAAATAGTAACCCCAAGTAGCACCACCATGAGAGATGTGGTATCTTTAAGTCAATAGATCAATATCTCCTCAAGTACCTGACATGCAGATTTTGATATTGTTGTTTCCTATCCTTATCAGAAAATATATCAAAACAGCTTACATTCGCATATAACAATACGCATACATACGCACACACACACACACACACACACCAAAAGGTGTTGCCTGGAACTATGTTAACTCTTCTGCTTGCTATCATAATAATAAAGTTCAAAGTGATGTGGAATTTCTGGATAATCTGACAAACTTCACATTGATTGATTACATTGATGATATCAGGTTGATTGAGCTGAATGAATAAATTGTGAATTACAAGCTGGAAGCTTGTAAGTCTTAAGTGTCTTAAGAAAAGACACTTAGACTTCAGGGATGGGAACTAAGCCCAGCAAAGATTTGGAGGCCAGACATATTTGTACATTTTTAGGAGTCAAATCATCAGAAGGTCAGGTGGCCATATTCTAGGAACATGGTCTTCAAAGTAAAAGAATGTTACTGTTCTTCACATCCCCCACCATGAAAAAGAAATCTTCAAAATCTAGTGGGCCTCTTTGAGTTCTGGAGATGACATGATCCACAGGTAGGAATATTGCTTTGGTCCATCTTCTGGGTGACTCAGAAGACCCAAAGTTAAGATGGGACCTAAAGAAGGAAAGGGTGTGGCAGCAAGTCCAAGCTGCTAGGTAAGCAGCCTTGTTGCTTGGGTCATATGATCTAGAATACCCTGTGGCATTGGAGGTATCAATGGTGGGAAAAAATACCATGGAGTGTTTTGGGGCAAAATTCAATTAAAAAAAAAATACAATGCAACAGAGCTATTGAAGTTCAGGAATAAATCCAAGCCACCTGCGCCAAATAATTATAAGCTTCTGGAAAACAACTCCATGTAGAGACAAAACATCTGACCATAGCACATTAAATGACAATGTGACCCAAACTGCCCATTATGAACTTGTTTCTATCAGATACACCAGGAATTAAGTCAGGTAAGCTCAACAAACATTCCCTGTAAGATGCAAATCTATTCAGTACTGATCCTGAGTGAGACACACAGCACAAGCAAAGTACATGAAAAATTTGCCCAGAAACCATGATACCCAGTCCTCCTGAAAAGAGCATCACTCCACAAGCTCATACTATGGGTCTATAATGAAATCCTGTTCAGCCTCATAAAAGAGTGTTAAAATACAAAGCATGGTTTAGGGACTTATTGATGCAGAATGGAAACATAACCTAAAATGAATGGAAATTATACTGTAGTCTCCTGCAAAGGTTTCAGTGAAAACCCAGAGTGAGGAGTAAACCTCCCAATGAGCAAACTTTTGAGGAGTGTACCTCATCATTTACTGTGAGTAGAAAGACACATGATTTGAAATTAGAATATATATATATATATATAGTGAATTAGACAGTGGTAGATCAGATCAGATCAGAAAAATATTAAAAGATCAGGTACAACAGACCTGTATCCCTGAAATAAATAATATGTTGTAAGTTAATTTAAAAAAAAAAAATCAGAAACAAGGAGGACTACAAAGTAAACACAAAGTGTAACTATGGAACACATAGTTCCATCATGAGCTAACACCCACCAGAGAACACTGACAAAATGCTAAATAGGCAAAGGCACAATAACTCCACCTTTGATATAGTCTAGCCTCTGGTGTTAGCCACTTCATTGCTGTTACATTGCATACATGAATGAAGTGACCATAGTTAAAGAGATGAAGGCTATCCACGGGTTTAACACTATGGACTCCCACTTACCAATGCTGATCTGGCTGTCATCGCCATTGATTATCCAACGTGCCAGCAAGAGAAGCAAAATTTCAGCCCTGACACAGTATAATTCCTTTAGGAGATGCCACCACTTGGTGAAAAATTTACTACATTAGACTACCTTTTCTGTTCCGGAAGAGGCAATAGTTTGTCCAGATGACGATATACACCTATTTTAGGTATTTTCCTTTGCTTCCTGCAGGATCTCAGTGATCACCCACTATTTGAGAACTTGTGGTCCATCAGCATGAAATCCCATGTAACATTGCTAAGGAATTCACTTTACAGAAAAGGGGGTAGGAAGTGCACACATAACAGAGGAATCCACTGGTCACATCACATATTGTTCCACCAGAAGATGCCAAGCTATAAGAGGATTAAAATGTCCTGCTCAAGGCAAACGTGAAATGGCAGCTTGAGAGTATGATGACTAGCATTCATCTTCTAGGACTCACTGCACGTAGTAAATCAAAGTTTTTACATAGTAGTGTTCCAAACGAAACAGTACATTTGTCTGGGAACCAAAGGGTGGAAGGAGGAGTGACTCCAGTTGCTCTCATGCCAAATTATTTACTTGGAGATGTTTATTTCTCATGTTCGCAAGCTGGGGTATGCAGAATTAGAAGTCTTAGTTTCCAGAAGGGGTACACTTTTGCCAGGAGACACCAAAAAAATTTTGTTTAATTATGAGATATAGTTCTGAGAAATTTTAGTGGTTCCTTGTGTAAATCCTAAAATAAATCCTAAAATTTATTTGGAACCACAAAAGACCCCAAATAGCCAAAGCAATTTTGAAAAAGAAAAGCAAAACTGGAGGTATCTTAATTCTAGACTTTGAGTTATATTACAAAACAGTAGGATACTGGCATGGAAACAGGCACACAACTCAATGGAACGGAATAGAAAACCCAGAAGTAAGACCACAATTATATGGCAAATTAACCTTAAACAAAACAGAAAACAATATCCAATGGGTAGAAGAGAGTGTCTTCAAAAAACGGTGTTGGGGAAACTGGTAAGCTACATGCAAAATAATGAAACTGGACCACTTCCTTACACCATACACAAAAACATTCAAAATGGAATAAGGACCTAAACTTGAGATACAAAACCATAAAAATTCTAGAAGAGAACACAGGAATAATTTCTTTGACATTGGCAGTAGCAATACTTTTTAAGAATGTTTCCTGAGCCAAGGGAAATAAAAGCAAAAATAAGCTATTGAGACTACATCAAAATAAAAAGTTTCTGCACAGTGAAGTAAACAATTAACAAAACTAAAAGTCAGCTTACTGAATGGGAGAAGATGTTTTCAAATGATATATCTGATAAAGGGTTAATATCCAAAATATATAAAGAACCTATATAACACACTCAACAATCTTTTACATTTCCTGTTAGGAAGATTAGTCCAATGGAATTCAGGAGGAATTATAATCTGAATATACCTGGGCAAGTGAATTTGAACATCCCAATGTGTAGACTATTATAGAGCCAAAGATGTGCTATCAGCTCTCTGTTCAAGAAAGGGCTTCCTGAACAGCTTCGAGAAGCATGGGCAGCAGTCTCCTGCTGCAGACTTTCAGATCTGCTCTGCCTGAGACCACGTCCTCTGGCAGCCCACTTCAGGGACTGAGTGATGGAGGGATATAAAGATCTGGCTATTTTGGTTCTACTTGGGATGATTCTGACTAGCATGTCACCATTTAGGCACTTCTGTCTGGTGCATCACAGTTCATCTTCTTTCTTTGCATGCCCTCCTTTCTCTCCCTTCCCTGTAAGGAAATCCATCCCTAATTAACATTTACCCCACCCAAATCCTGTTTTAGCACCTGCTTGTAGAGAGTCTTACCTGGGACATACTCCTCGAACTCAAATATGTGAGTAACTAGCTTCACTTATAGGCATTAGAAGAAGGCTTTTCAGAGATTTTCCTGTGTCTGACATGCAGTAGTTATTCTGTAAACACCAACTGTCTTGAATTGAACTGAACTGACATTGAAGTTGGGGTGTTTAAATAAGTGGGCATTTCCCAAGGCCAAGGGTATCCAGAGCTCTAAGGGAAGCTGGCAAATGTTGGGGGAGCGGCACAGAAGGATGAACAATGTGGGTTTGTCCGAGAAAACTTTTCCAAGTAGATGTCTTGACCTTAACAATAAAGCAAAAAGCTGAGTGTGAGGGCAAGGTGAAACAGGTGTGCTGTCAGAGAAATTCAATGTAAAAGTTGCAGTGATGATAAAGTATTATTATATTATTATAATAAATTATTGAGCCCTTGAAGGCAAAGTCCAGGACAAAGCACTTGTCATGTATTATCTTTTTATTTCTAATAACAATGCAATAAAAGAAGTACCATTAATTTTAGTATTTTACATATGAGGCTCCAGCACTTGAAAAGAGATAGCAACTCACTCTTTGTGAAGCCACTTGAGAGACGGAGCTATCCATCTAGGAATGGACAGAAATAAAGAAGTGAAGTCTCCTTGATGCCACAGTTAAATCACTGCCGACAACTGATTATCCCCAGACTTCTGTTCATGTGGCCATTATAACCCCCTATTTGTTCAAGGCATTTTAGTGTGGTTTTTGGTTCCTTGCAACTGAAATCATTCATCACTGACTAATTATAGCCTGGGTAGCTTAGTCTGTTAGTGTCTGTCTTCAGCTCAGGTTATGAACCCAGGGTCCTGGGCTCAAGCCCCACATTGGGATCCCTCTCCCTCTCCCTCTGCCCCTTCTCTAGGTTGTGCTCGCTTTCTTGCTCACTCTAAAAAAAAAAAAGTACAATCTTCTAAAAACTGATAACAATTAAGGGATAACTGCTTATTTAATATAAATTGAAACCTAAGATGTTGTTAGAACTTTGTGCGCATAGGACTTTTGCAAACAAGATCAGAAATAATTTCTAGAATTCTCTTATGATTTGTATGTCCTTAATGGAAAATAATAAGGTATGATTAGCAAGTCTGCCTCCTTTCTTGTCTTTGTCCCATAAGACAGCATTTAACATACAAAATGCCCCTTTAGGGTCATAGGTTCCAGAAGTGAGATAGTAGGATAGAAGCTGCCTTAGTACAACCACGTGAGGGATACAGGCACTTCTGCACCTTGAGGATGCATGTCTAGCCCTTCCCTGAACATTCTACCAATCATTAACTAACCACTGTGTGGAATGACGTGTGCAGAGATGTGCTGCTTTACATAGTTCTTTTTTTTTTTTAATAAGTGTTTTATTTACTTATTTGGCAGACAGAGATCACAAGTAGGCAGAGAGAGAGAGGAGGGGGAAGCAGGCTCCCCGCTGAGCAGAGAGCCTGATGCGCTGCTTGATTCCAGTACCGTGAGATCATGACCGGAGCTGAAGGCAGAGGCTCAACCCACTGAGCCACCCAGGCGCCCCTACACAGTTCTTTCTTTTTTTTTTTCTTTTTTCAAAGACTTTATTTGTTTATTTGACAGAGAGAGATCACAAGTAGGCAGAGAGGCAGACAGAGAGAGAGAGAGAGAGGAGAAAGCAGGCTCCCTGCTGAGCAGAGAGCCCGATGCGGGACTCAATCCCAGGACCCTGAGATCATGACCTGAGCCAAAGGCAGCGGCTTAACCCACTGAGCCACCCAGGCACCCCTACACAGTTCTTTCTTTGGGGAGGATTAAATTCTATTACCTTTCTGGAACTTCATTCACCAAACCTGTTTCTGACCCCAGAGGCTAAATAGGAATTTATTTATTCTCCTATATTTCACAAAGACAACTACTTGTCTTTTCCCCCTATAGCTAGCATATGTTTTTCATACACACAGTAAATATTTGTCATCTATTATGCACTGGGTATTGTGCAGATACTGAGGACATGGTAGTGTATAAAACGGGCAATGTGCCTGCTCTCCTGGAATGAGATTCTAGCAGGGAAAGGCAGATCACAAATGGATAAACAGGATAGAAATGTGTGTTCTGAAGACCAAAAACAAAAAGAGAGAGTGTTATAATATGCACTGTTTTCCAGGGGGAGGGTCTTTAGGTGATGGGGGCAAGCCAGTCTGGTTCAAGGAGGTGATGTGAAAATTGAGCTCTGAGAATGGTAAGAAGTAGCCAGACACATGGGGATCTTGAAGAAGAATTTTTCAGGGAGAGGAAAGATAAAGTGATAATTTCTTGAAACATTTTGGTCTATGTAGAAACAGCAATGAAACTAATATGTGCAGTGAGTAGCGAATGAGAACGAAGGGAAAAGAGATGTTACTGAAAGAAACAGAAGAGCTTGATCAGGAAGTAGCTATAGGTCAAGGTGAGTTTTGATTTGATTAATACGGGCAATGTTCTGATCTAACAACTAACACCAGATTATCCAATGCCTTTGTCAAGACACTGGCTTTCCTAGTTTCCTGGGCATATCACTGCACGGGGTCACCAAGCTCGTTTCAGTTCTCTCATTTGTAAAAAATAGGAGACTTGACTAAACAATAAATTCTTTAGAAGGGTAAATGAGGAGACGGGGGTGTGTGATTTGTAAACCTCAGGGTGCTATTTACATGGGTACTATTTCTAGAATTACATTTGCCTTTTTGAAACTAAATGTTCTCGATTCCTCTACTCCTCTCCATATTACATATTACATGGCTTCCTCTTCCGTCTTCATCTCGGTGCCCTACTTGAAAACCTAAATTTCTTAGGGTAACTACCTAATAGTGTAATCCCAAGTATCACTTTGCGTTGTTTCAAATTTCTCTCAGACTTCTACAACGAGCATGGCAGGACAGACTATGGTGTCAGAGACAGAAGTTAAAGTCACCTGGATCCCATATTGGGTAGCAACATCACCTGTTAGTGAGACCTGATGCATTCTCCTTATCTTATAGGCCAGTTTATCCATTTGTAAAATGGAGAGAATAGCCTTCTAGATTAATTGGATGAAACGCATGTGAGAACTCCTGAGCTCCAGGTACACAAGGTAATGCCAATGTTATCCTTGACCTGTCTTCCTGTAGAGTTACTAAATTGTCTCTTAATGGATTTGAAGCTACTATGATGCCATTCAGTGTACCCTAGGCAGTAATTTATTAAATGGAAGCTGGCATAATGAACATGACTTTTGAATGAGGCACCTGACCCACGGCAAAGCATGCTCCTTTCTCTCACCAGTTAATCTCAGGAACACAGTATGAGAAAAAGGAAATGGAAAACAAACTCCAAATGCACATATGCCTTAGAAGAAAGAACTTACCTTCTAATAAGGTAGGTTTTTTTTTTTTTTTTTTTTTCCCAGGGGCATAGTTATGAAAGCTTCAGAGGGCTCTTCTTAGCTGTGTCTTTCCCTGGTTCTCTCTGTTTGTCTTCCACTGATCAATACTTTTCTTTGTTGCTGTGCGATTTTGTAAAGATGTTTCCTCCCAGTTGCTAATCACCGAGATCTCTGGTTTTTTTTGCCCTTAGGCGTGATCTCCCCGACACTGTTCCAAGTGAAGTCCATATCACGAGGCAGAGGTGTCTGCCAAGTTTCTATTGCCACTCTACCAAATTAACCACAAACTCAGTAGCCAAAAGCAACATAAACTTATTCTACTAGAATCTGGAGATAAGAAGTTTAAAACCTAGGTGCTGGCAGGGCTGCATTCCTCTGGAGGCTTCATGGGATTAAACTGCTTGTTTTTCTGTTTCTAGAGGCTGTCCACATTCCTTGGCTTGGAGGTCCTTCTCCAAATCACTCCAACCTCTTACTTCCCTCATTATATCTACTTCTGTCTCTTCCTCTGATCTTCATGGTTCCATCTCTTGAAGACCCATTTGATTTTTTTAAATTAAATTCAATTATCCAACTTATATTACATCATTAGTTTCAGATGTAGTGTCAATAATTTATCAGTTTTGTATAACATCCAGTGCTCCCGTTTGATTTTTTGGACCCATCCGGATAACCCAGGATAATATTCCCATCTCAAAACCCTTCATCACATTTGCAAAACTCTTATTTTTTTCCCATGTGAGATAACATATTCACACGTTCTAGGGAATAAAGTTGTGGGCATCTTTGGAGAGCCATGATTCAGTCTACTACAGTGGTGGAGTTCTTTACTCTTAAGGCATGCTTCTCCTCATGGGAAATAGCTCCATACTATTCTATCAGACAGCATCCCACTTCTCCCAGGATGGCAACCCCGCTCTGAGCAAGGGTGACAGACCCTGATCTTCTATGTTTACACCTGGAACCTTAGCTCGATGGGCTAGTGGAAGCAGGTGCACTCAGAGCCTAATATATTCTTAGCATGTTTTACTTCGAGCAGAGCCTTCATCCTATAAGTAGATGTTGTATCAGGGAAGGGCCCAGGAGCAGAATTCTTCCAATGTGGACCTGACAGGATGAAATATGCTAGAAGCCCACCCTCCCTGGTACGCCACAGTCCTAGATGGCGTTAGGTGGAGAGGGAAACCATTCCCTTGCTATACATACCTGGAGTGTGTGTACCTTCCATCACATTAAGCTGCGACAAAGAGGGAGAGGTATGAGTGGGCCATGACTCAGTGCCACAAACTGCCACAGTTCTTACTGAGATTTAGAAGATTTCCTTCAGTAAATATGCCTCCATTTGCTATTTGTTCTTAGGACAATTTCTAGAGTCTAAGCTGTGTGTTATATGTGTGTGTGTGTTTCTTCATAATTTTCAGCAGGTAAATGGTTGTGTCAGTAGTAAGAGAGCCCACTCTGCTCCACAGACAACCAGTCCAGATGTGGATCTACCCTTTTTTACTGTGACAAACTGCCATCCCTCTGACCTACAACACCATTAACCCTAGTATAATGGAACCACCCCAAAGCATCAGGAGATTTCAAATGTATTATAATCAATAGATTTTTGTTTGATTAAGACCTCCTTCCATTACTTCGTTGACAGATGGTAACAAATCCATGTCCAAGATATCTAAGCCAAACCTACTAAAGAGAAACCCACATGCTGCCTACCCCAAATCACTGTTTCCTGATACTTATCCTAGATGATCTCATTGTCCTATGTGTATTTATTTTCTGGGAATCCAGGCACATATTTTCTTTGCTTCTTTTATTTTTCACCTTAAACCTGTCTTGGATTGTCTCCATTGTGTTTACTTCTTCCTTTATACTCTTTGTCTGCCCCCTTCTGTAAGATAAAATATTGGTTCTATCATTAATCCACCTCCATTCTAGTTCTCCTATCCAAAGAATTCCACATTTTTATGTAGCCATTATTCTCAGGTAATCATAACTGTAGAAGTTCTGATGGTTGTATAATACCATGGGATTCTGAGGTCTCAGGAGGGGCCAGAGACTCTGAGACTTACTTCAGTTATAGCCATTGTTGCTCTCCCCTGGTAGACCCTTGACCTATAATTCCCCATGTCACTTGTCATTTTATGAACTGATTCTTTTATGCCAACATTTAAGAAGGGTTTTAAAAAGCTGTACCCATCAGGACTAGATTCTGACTTGAATGAGAACAAAGGAGGAAGTAGAGTGAGTGTATGAGCTTAAGCAACAACTTTCCTAAGGGAGGTTAAATTGGTAAGGAAAATAAGAGAAGACTAGTGGAGAGACCATGCTGAATTTAGGAACTGCAAATGGTTGCACCAAAATGGATGAAATAGGAGAAAATTCAGGGAAGGTTAGTACCTAGCATATTAGGAGATGGGATTCCAAATTCACCCTGTCATCAATGACTTTTTATCCCATTCCTCTCTTCTTCTTCTCTCCCAAAACATATTTTATGGAAAAAAAATCACCAAAATGGATAAAAATTAAATTTCAAACTGAGTATCAGGATTTCTCCTACAGAGAAGACTATCTTTTGTTTAGCAAGTTGGCTGCAGCTGTCTGTCCAATCCTTGTCTGGCTGACATGGCAGACCTAGACACAGTGGCAAGCTTTGCAGGGAAGACTAAGGGAATAGCTAAAAACAAAAACAAACAAACAAAAGAAACCCATAGTGTTGACAAATTAGAGTTGGTTGAGCAGCACCAACTTTGTCTCTCATGTGTGTGTAAAAGCAATGCTGAAAAGGAAGAGAGGAAGAGAAATAGTCATAATGTACTCCAGACCACAAAGACATGCATTACACTTTCAATATCTATCAAAATTCTCCTTCTGGAAAACAGGGTTCAGTCACTGTCCTAGAGTCTGATCAGCCTGGCTTGTGACTCATTCCCCCTTGAGATGGGAAGAAGCATGGTGGGACACCTTGATCTCCACATGTTAGCCACTGGAATACTTACAGAGAACACTTTGCAGGAAGAACAAGAGAGGCCTCTGCACCCTTATCATAGCAGAGGGGAAAGTCACAAATGGACAGAAGTAATGTTGAGGTCCCCAGAATGAGTAGAGGCTCCCTGGAAAGAGTTCCTTTCATAGTTGTCTTCTTGGAATCCTAAGGTTTATTTAAAAAAGTAAATAAATAAGTAAATAAATAATAAAATAAAACAAAACCCTCAAGTTGCTTAAGCCAAAAGAAGGTAGTTTCTATTCATTATAGTCCCAAACTTTAAACCAACATAAATGCTTACCTTTTATAATCCAATGCTAGTGGGTAGGGTGAAAAGGATGAATTAGCACACCACTGCCTCTAATGATAAATGAATGAGGGAAATGGGCAAATAGTGTAATAATGGTCAAGTCAACCTATGGAGGGGCTATCTCACAGATGAGGGAATTTAGAGGCAGAGTAGTACTTTGTCCTGCCTTTGTATAAGAGACTCACAGCACTGAGCTTCATGCCAGGACTTGCTAATCCTAAAGTGCAAGCTGATCCCAGAAGAACTAGAGGCCATTCCAAAGGGAGGTGCCCTTTTAGCACAACTGGGGAGTTTCTCCAGTCTTCGGACCATGGATTCCAACATCCTTCCTAAGCTCAAATATCTTTATCTTGATGATGCATTTGATATTGGAGGACCCAAAAGAAGTTTCTCAGATGAATGGTTAATGAATAAATTGGGTGGTCTAGTATTTTGGGGGTGAAATAAGCACTACAGATAAAATGGAAAGGGTTTCCTGTGTATCTTGTGAAACCGCTCTGGAAGCATTGTTATCAGAGAAGTTCAATGTGTTTAAATCTGTTAACCCCATTGGGATAATTTAGGGAAATTGGCATCAGCTAGGTATAGGTTAAAAGCCTATAGATATGGAAACATGGAGACCTTAATATTGCCCCACACTAAGCTTATGGGAGGATGATGGCCAAGCTGTTTATTCTTCCTGGAACTCAGTTTCTCATGTGAAAATAGGAAGATCAGGCTGGATCAACAGTAGCTCCTGGCAGATACACTAATTTGTAAGGCTTTAGGTTTATAATTTGCTAAAAAGTTGGGATGAATTCCATGTTGGTGTCACGCACTGCCCACACCCTCCAGAAAAGAACAGCACTCAAACAGTCATCAGGATTGAGGAGGGAGTCAAAGATGCAGAAAGGAACACACTGTGGCTTCCCTTATGATGACCAAGAGAAGATTACGCCTCTTCCTGTTGGTGACTTCTTTTCTCCCACGTAGCTGCAAGGTCAAATGAGGCTCATTAGGTCCTTCTATTGATTCAGTGTCCTTGCCCTTCGAAGGTCATTCGAGACTAAGATAAGTTTGTGCAGCAAGAAAACAGTGGGTAATTCAGGCTGGTGGTATACTGTTAGAGAATTTGGGTACTATTCTATATGTCATCTGAACTTGCAAGTGACAGAGTGGCATAGGAAGACAGGACTTAATGGAAGTGATGATAAAGAAACAGAGAGTCTGTGGTTGCTTTGCCTGTCCTTTGCCTCACGCCAGCAGCACCCAGCATGAGGAGTCTAAATGAACATGGAACTATTTAGCAGGTCCTGGAAATTTAGCTTATCTGGAGGCTTGGGTTTAAATGAAATTGTCTGCATTAAGCCTGCTGAAAATATACACTCTTGGTTTCAAAATGAGTCCAAGAATAACCACATTCAAGCATTACAATTCTTTCCATTATGAATATAACACCCCAGAGTGGGTTTCTAAGGACCCTGACAAGTTGAATTACTGTCTTTTCCTACTCAGCTGCTTGTGACTGAGCTTACAATGAAATGGCTTTAAACAATGTCATGCCTCTTTACCCAAGACACACTTACAGGACCTCATTCACACCCCAGTGAAAACATAAGGAAGGGAGTGTTGGATCCAGAGGCAAAGGGCTCAGGATTCTTGCTGTAGTTCTGTGGCCGATGAGCCATGTGACCTTTGACAAAGTCACTTCCCAGCTCCTATACTCGCTTCCCTATCAGAGCATAATGAGGGTGTGGACTGAATCAGAGTCTTTATGAATCTTTCCAATTTCTAACTCAATTCAACAAACATTTACAGAGTTTATACTATGTTGCCACCACTGTGCTAGACAGCTCCCAGCTGTATAATTTATTTTTTATTCCATTGAAAACTAGAGTCAGGTAATTTTCATGCAGTTCTTAGCACAAAATCACTGGACTGGGAGCCACAAGGCTCAGGTTCTGCTTACAGCTTTGTCATTAAATATTTGTGTGATCTTTACAAAGTTACATCAGCCATCTGGGTTTTAGTTTCTTCATCTGTAAAAGTGGAAGGAAGAATGAGAATAATGTTGAGAGCTCATGGTCAGTCATGTAGTGGTTTGTCCCCACGAATCTTACAATAACCATGTGCTGAGCTGCATGTATATTCTGTGCCAGACAACATATAAGACCATAGGCTGAGAAGTTATATTATTCCCTTTTGACATTGCTTTGTTCAGGACATATAGTGAGAATGTTTGATCCTCTCTCTTTTCCTTGGAATCCCGAGCATTTTCTTACCAGAAAGCTGTTACATAGCATAGAAATGGCAGACTGTGTGTCCATCTTCCTTCCAGGCTGGGAGTCGTGAAGATGGAACTCTTCTCTTTGCCGTTTTTATGCAGGTTCTGAAACCGTGCAGGAGTTCAATAAAAGTGTATCACAGTTATCCTCCCCTGCGTATTTTTCCTCCCCAGGTAAGTTTGTCCCCAACACACCAGACAGAGAATAATCCTCACCAGAGAAGATCTCAGTGTGTTTTATTCTAGATCCTACAGTTAGTTAATAAATGTTAAAGTAATGCCTTTCTATTTTTTAATTTGTTACTTTGGGACATTATAAAATAAATATTTACTCCTCTCTTCCTTCCACTGTTGATAGCACAACGTACATTCCAGCTCTCATTGGTGTTTTGCTTGGGGCCATGTAACTTGCTTTTGCAAGTGGGATGTTACCAAATACAATGTGTTCAAAGACTTGAAATACAATTTCTCTCTTGAGTTTCTGCAGTTATTGGGGAAAAAAAACATGGCCTGGCATGTTCCCAAAAGAAAGAGAGACACATGGAACAGACTTGGAGTAATCTCGCAGTCTGGAGCCAAGTTCAGCCTAGATAGGTCAACACCTAGCCAACCCTCAGATTCATGAACAAGAGTAAATTTTGTTATTTTGAACCATTGTTTTTTTTTTAATTTTTTAATTTTTTACAAACATATATTTTTATCCCCAGGGGTACAGATCTGTGAATCACCAGGTTTACACACTTCACAGCACTCACCAAAGCACATACCCTCCCCAATGTCCATAATCCCACCCCCTTCTCCCAAACCCCCTCCCCCCAGCAACCCTGAGTTTGTTTTGTGAGATTAAGAGTCACTTATGGTTTGTCTCCCTCCCAATCCCATCTTGTTTAATTTATTCTTCTCCTACCCACTTAAGCCCCCCTGTTGCATAAGTCAAGCAGAGAACCATTGTTTTTTGAGGTAGTTTGTTATGCAGCACCATGGTAGCAGAGGGTGACTGACACATTTAGAAAGCCTGAGATGAGTTGTTTCTTCACACACCTGTGGATCCTGCCTCTTTTATGTCTCCAATTCCTAGAGACTCTGTTTACTCAAGAAAAATTAATGGAGAAAACAGAGAAAGTTTAGAGCTCTGGTACAGAGATTAAGAACAATCACTGCTTTGAAGGAACTCACACAGTCTAGTAGGGGAGGCAGGTGAGTAAACAGATAAAACAATGAAATGGGATATATGCTTTGGCAGACGGAGGCTACACACAGAGGAGGCATTAAAGTAGACCCAGGCTTTAAGTGGGCTTCAGGAAAGGCTGTCAGGAGGCCCTGATATCTAAGCTGATTTGTGGTAGATCCATGAGAAATAGGAATGCACAGAGATTAAAAGTGATTACATCAGAAGGAACCCCATATGTGGAGTCTTTGTATACGAAAGATGGTGTGATGATATACAGAAGATATCTCAGGCTTTGAGACCATAAAGGTAGTGAGTTCAAGACCTGATTATACCATTTACTAAGTACCATTAATTGGCATGGAACTTAGCTTCTCCAAAGCTCACTTTCTTTAACTATGAAATGGGGATTATACACAATCCTTGCAAAGTTTCTGTGAAGATTAGATACAAAACAAATAAAATAAAGTGTAGGGGTAGGTAGTGATAGAATTAAAAAAAAAAGAAGACAAAGAAGAGGAAAATAATAGAGTGTTGTTTTCCTAGTGTGTTTCAAAGAAAAGAGAGGAATCTACTGCAGATTTGGCCACAAATTTAACAATTTATCTTAGTATGATAAACAACCAGCAAGCCTCACTTCTGGGAATCTGACCTCTCTAGGAATAACAATCTTGCCTCCAGAGTTACCCCATGGCCACTCAGTAAGCAATTTAAATACCATCTGCCTTGCTTCTGTGTAATGGGGCCCTAAGTCCCTTTTGACTGGGACCTCCAAAACTTTGGAGCATTGTCTTGTGAGAAGGAAGTTCTGTTGTTCAGTCTACTTAGGAGATCAGAGTCACCGCATTTTGCCTTCCCACCAACGGTGTAAGAGGGTTCCTAATTCTCCACATCCTCACCAACATCTGTTGTTTCCTGAGTTATTTTTAGCCATTCTGACTGTTGTGATGTGATATTTCCTTGTAGTTTTGATGTGCATTTCCCTGATGATAAGTGATTTTGAGCATCTTTTCATGTGTCTGTTAGCCATCTGTATGTCTTCTTTGGAAAAATGTCTATTCATGTCTTATACCCACTTTTTAATTGGATTATTTGTGGTTTTTTGGGTGTTCAGTTTTATAAGGAAAACCCTATGGAGTTGTAACAAAAAGTTGAAAATAAAACTACCCTACAATCCAGCAATTGCAATACTAAGTATTTACACAAATGATCTTTGCCTGATGAATAGATAAAGAAGATGTGGGAGACCATTATATATATATAATGGACTATAACTCAGCCATAAAAAAGGAATGAAATCTTGCCACTTGCAATGACAAGGATGGAGCTAGAGGGTATGATGCGAAGTGAAATAAGTCAGAGACAAACAAGTGCCACATGATTTCACTCATACGTGCAATTTAAGGAACAAAACAGATGAGTGTATGGGGAAAAAATGACAAATCAGGAAACAGACTCTTAACTACAGAGAACAAACTGAGGGTTACTGGAGGGAAGGTGGGCAGGAGATGGGCTAGATGTGTGACAGGTATTGGGGAGGGCACTTGCAAGTCATGAGCCCTGGGGGCTAGTGTGTAAGTGATGACTCACTAAATTCTACTCCTTAAACTAAAATTGTGGTGTATGTTAGCTAGCTAGAATTTAAGTAAAAACCGGGGAAAAAACAACAACAACCCATAATTCGGGAAATCAGAAGTTGAATCCCACTGCTCACACAGGGAGCAATGCCCCTAGCCTGCCTCTCGGGATGACCTGTTGTTGCTCTCATCCTCCCTCACTCCCGTCAGTCACAGGGACCTTCCTCAGTGTTTCCCGGATACTATGCTTTCTTCTGCCTTAGAATTGTCACCTTTGTGGTTCCCTCTACTTAGAATTCTTTCTCTAGGGGTCGTTTTCTCTTTTGTCTTTCTTTTTCTTCCTTCCTTCCTTCCTTCCTTAATGGCCGATTCTTGGTCAAAACTTAGGTTCTAACTCCCAACATTTCCTTCTTAGAGAAATGTTTTCCTGATGACTCGTGTGTAATGATATATTTCAAAGATAATTATATAAAATTATGCATTTCAAACGTGCGTGTTGATTTTATCTTCCCTGTTCATATTTAACCTAATTGCAAGCTCCATGACATTCTGTAAACCTAAAGCTTAGATACATGACTGGAACATAAGTGTCCAATAATGATTTCTTACACACATGCACACAGAGAACTAATAAAGTCCGAGGACAGAGCCAGTGCAATGAAAGTCAAATTTATCTAAACCAAATTTTCCTCAAAATGGAATGGAGATATTCATGAAACTCTGAGTCAGAATGTGAAATGGAAGGTCAGGGGGTGGGCAGGGGTGAGAGATGAGGCAGGAGATGTCCCAGGGGCTAAATCATGTAGACACCCGGCTGTTGCATTAATATATCACATTTTATTGGGTAGATAATATAGAGCCTTTGAAGAGTATATTAATCAGGGTCCTTGTTTAAAAAATAAAATCAATCTAGCAATCTTAAGCAGGAAAAGAAATATTTATTATATTACAGCCCTCAGAATCTCTGAGGGGATCAGATTTCCCAGGAACGATGCTACACAGCCATAACTATAGCAGCTTTGTACATCACAAGACTCATCCAGTAAAAGCCCTCCTGCAATCACTGCGCATCCTGGGCAGCTATGTCTCCATAACTGGATGCTAGAAACATCACCACAGCTATCTCAGCCAGGGGACTCACATCAACCTCCAGGTCTCAGAAAAGCATATATGTTTTACTGGGTCTTGGACCTATCTGACACTCTACCTGCGAGTGTCTCAGAAATGCAGCTCTTACCTCTTTTTTTTTTTTTAATTTTTAAATTAATTTATTTTCAGAAAAAACAGTATTCATTATTTTTTCACCACACCCAGTGCTCCATGCAATCCATGCCCTCTATAATACCCACCACCTGGTACCCCAACCTCCCACCCCCCGCCACTTCAAACCTCTCAGATTGTTTTTCAGAGTCCACAGTCTCTCATGATTCACCTCCCCTTCCAATTTCCCCCTTCTCCTCTCTAACACCCCTTGTCCTCCATGCTTTTTGTTATGCTCCACAAATAAGTGAAACCATATGATAATTGACTCTCTCTGCTTGACTTATTTCACTCAGCAAAATCTCCTCCAGTCCCGTCCATGTTGCTACAAAAGTTGGGTATTTGTCCTTTCTGATGGAGGCATAATACTCCATAGTGTATATGGACCACATGTTCCTTATCCATTTGTCCGCTGAAGGACATCTTGGTTCTTTCCACAGTTTGGCGACCGTGGACATTGCTGCTATGAACATTGGGGTACAGATGGCCCTTCTTTTCACTCCACCTGTATCTTTGGGGTAAATACCCAGGGGTACAATTGCAGGGTCATAGGGAAGTTCTATTTTTAATTTCTTGAGGAATCTCCACACTGTTCTCCAAAGAGGCTGCACCAACTTACATTCCCACCAACAGTGTAAGAGGGTTCCCCTTGTTTCCTGTTTTGTTAATTTTGGCCATTCTAACGGGTGTAAGGTGATATCTCAATGTGGTTTTAAATTGAATCTCCCTGAGGGCTAGTGATGATGAACATTTTTTCATGTGTCTAATAGACATTTGTATGTCTTCATTGGAGAAGTGTCTGTTTATATCATCTTCCCATTTTTTGATATGTTTGCCTGCTTCGTGTGTGTTGAGTTTGAGGAGTTCATTAAAGATCCTGGATATCAACCTTTTGTCTGTACTGTCATTTGCAAATATCTTCTCCCATTCCGTGGGTTGCCTCTTTTTTTTTTTTTTTTTTTTGACTGTTTCCTTTGCTGTGCAGAAGTTTTTGATTTTGATGAAGTCCCAAAAGTTTGTTTTCGCTTTTGTTTCCTTTGCCTTTGGAGACATATCTTGAAAGAAGTTGCTGTGGCTGATATCGAAGAGATTACTCTCTATGTTCTCCTCTAGGATTCTGATGGATTCCTGTCTCATGTTGAGGTCTTTTTTTTTTTTTTAAGATTTTATTTATTTATTTGACAGAGAGAGATCACAAGTAGGCAGAGAGGCAGGCAGAGAAAGAGAGAGGAGGAAGCAGGCTCCCTGCCGAGCAGAGAGCTCAATGCGGGACTCGATCCCAGGACCCTGAGATCATGACCTGAGCCAAAGGCAGCGGCTTAACCCACTGAGCCACCCAGGTGCCCCTCATGTTGAGGTCTTTTATCCATTTTGAGTTTATCTTTGTGTACGGTATAAGAGAATGATTGAGTTTCATTCTTCTACTTATAGCTATCCAGTTTTCCCAGCACCATTTATTGAAATGACTGTCTTCAAAGAGCTGGAGCAAATAATCCAAAAATTTGTATGGAATCAGAAGAGACCCCAAATCTCTAAGCAAATGTTGAAAAATAAAAATAAAGCTGGGGGCATCACATTACCTGATTTCAAGCTTTATTACAAATTTGTGATCACGAGACAGCATGGTACTGGCATAAAAACAGACACATAGACCAGTGGAACAGAGTAGAGAGCCCAGATATCTTTGACAAAACAGGAAAAAATATACAGTGGAAAAAAGACAGTTCTTACCTCTTAACCTCTCCAGTGCAGATAAGTCAGAATACCTTCGGAGGATGCTAAGTGACCAGCGCCCCCTACCCGCCACCCAGATGTGTATTTTAGGAACAGGAGTCTGTCTAGGAGAGAATGCCAGAAAACCTGGAAAGGATTCCAGAGAAGGAATTTCTCCCCTGGGGGGACTAGTTACTTTCCAGAGTACCTTCCAGCACTGGTCTTCTTTGACTATTTTGGGGACAGCTTCGTTAAGAGAATATGAATCCAGAGAACAGAATTATTTTTGGTTGAATAGCCACCATGTTCCCAAGACTGTGGGGGAGTATCTTGTCTGTGTTGATTTATAATATCTTCCTCTGTTGGACATTCCATGAGATAAGGCATGAAGAGAATTCTCTTCTTCACTCCCCCTCTTCCCTACCCTCCACACACCTTTCCTGGGCTGGGACTCTGTCCCAAAGAAGATGTTAATTTTAGGAGATTGAGATAACATTTAGGTTACAAAATTTTTTTTCCATGGAGCAGTTATTAGCCGTTAAATGTCAGCATCTGTTCCTCTTTTATATTTCCTGCTAACGAATGCCTACCTACAGGATGCTTCTCTATGTGTGCTCTGTGGTCAGAAATTGTGAGACCATGCATGCTCCTTGAAGGTAGACCCATCCACATGTCTAATACTTCTGTGTGCTGTACCACTTTGATACATGCATGGGTATCAAAGAGAAAGAAGAAAAATGGAGTTTAACTTAGATAGACCTCAAGCCTCTATATCCAGTCTTTACCCAAGATCTCATCATTTGTCCAGGCACTAATAGACAGATCCTGTGTCTTTGTGTATGATTTCTTCAGATGGAGGAGGGAAAAGTGAGAGGTAGAATATGGGCACTCAACTGTCACTCAAAATTCCTAACAGTTGCTGTTGTTTATTATTATACCAATGCCATTTTCTGGGTTGTGATGTTGCCATACATATATAAAACGCCATCATTTAGGGAAATGGGATGAAAAGTACAGAGATCGTCTCTTAAATATTTTTGGTAATTTATGAGTGTACAATTAGTTCAAAAATTTTTAAAAAATGAAATATGGTATCACTATCATCAGCAATTAGAGTGTCAAAATCACTGGCCTCCATGGCATGGGGACCTCAGACTTCAAAAACCTCAATGACCTGTTTCTCACTTTTTTTTTTTTTTAAGATTTTATTTATTTAAGAGAGCAAGAGAGACACAAGGAGACTGTATTGAGTGCCAAGCTGGACACGAGGCCAATCTCAGGACCCTGAGATCACAACCTTAAACCGAAACCAAGAGTTGGGCACTTAACTGACTGAGCCACCCAGGTGCCCCTCTTTCCCACTTCTTGAGGGAAAAAGATGTTTCCATTATTTCCGGAGCACATGCACCGAAGACAGGATAGAAGAGTTCTTTTCAAATTAAAATAGATTGAACTTAGAAAAAAAGAAAAAGAAAAAAAATTAGGTATTCTATGTCTACTTTATATTTGTAGAAACAGAAGCTCAGAGAATTAAATAACTTGCTCAAAGTCATAGTTAGGAAGTAACTGTGTTTGGATTCAAACTTAGCTATTTCTATCTCTTACTTATGCAATCTGACTTGAGAGGGTATAGAATGCAGACAGAGCTCTCCTCTATTCATCCAGAAAGATGCTCTGGTAATATTGTCCCTGACATGCAGGAAAGCATCAAGTCCATCAAAGCCAACTACACAGCTTCCAAGGGGACTGCTCATAGCCAGGGAGTCTTTGATCCCTGAGAGCATCTGGACCAAAGCATCATGAGCATTTTTCTCTGTCAGAATTATTTCCTAAGTGTGTTTATGAGCCACATCTTGCCAAGAATAAACCAGTGTGAACACCCATAGATTGTCAATGTGAGCCCAACTTCCACGGCCATGATTTGTGATGATGCCATCAATTTGCAGACACTGCTGTTCCACATAGGGCTTTGACGCAGTGTAGAAGAAGGTGGCCCAAGGTAAGATGTGGTCGACGAACTTGAAAGAAATCTTTGCTCCATTAAAACTTAAAATATCCAGTAATCAAGACACATTGTAATAAAATTTTCCCTGAGGGTGTCTGTTCAAAGGGAAGTATATCGCATATCTAGAAGAGAGGGCTTGCAGTCCTATGAGATCCAAGTTAGCACCAAGTCTATAGGTACATTGTCTTTTGATAGTTTCAGGATTTAAACACAGGAGAGGGAAGACCTTGAAAAGGAGATTTTGCTGAAAAATGTGAACAAAGGGCAAATGGGGGAGTTCCGTTGTTACCTCCAGAAGAAGCAGGTGACTTAGGAAATGTGGTCTCACGTCTTTCCTCTGTCACCGACCAGCTGAGCAATCTGGAACAAGCACGTTCCCATCTCTTACGCAGCAGCATCTTGGAACTAGTTAGAAGATCAATAAAAGAATATACGTGAAGGGGATTTATGAGAGGTAAACACTTTCCAAGTATAAGCAATCTGAGTTTGGGGCACATATTGAGTATCTCCTGTAGGTCAGGTTGTTGTCACTTACATGTCCCTCCGCTGAGTTTACCAGCTGGTCTTCTTGCTCATTGTCTCCTCGCTCCTTTTCCGTCAATCTGGGATGTTCTTCCCCTTTTAACTTTTTTCTTGTTCTCTCTTTTTATTCATTCATTTATTCAAAAGTCTTCCCCTCGGTGAGGTCTTTTCTAACCATCATTTAGAATAATGGAGGCTCTGACACTCTCCCACTTTCCAGCTTTATTTTGTTTCATATTTATAATTATAATTATATTTTTACCAATTTAATTTTACTGAGAATGAAGCTGAAGCCTGGAGACATTTCCCCTATACAATAATACAAGTAGCATTTCCTGAGCATGGATAGTGTACAAGGCTCTGATCCAGGTGCTTTGAATATCTTAATTCACTAACCTATGTCTGGGTAACTTGCAAGTATATTGTCTTAATCTGTAGGGATTTATACAGATAATATCACTTGTTCTGTATATTTGGCCAAAGACAACTGTAGTGGGTGGTGACATGATCAGCCTGTTTACTTACCTGACTTCCCCTACCTGACTGTGTCTTGTTCACCGGTGCACTCATGTGTGGTATCAGCCCATCAGCCATTAGTTGTATGAGGTTACAACAGGACCATTGGTTAAAAAAAAAAAAAAAATTACTGAATGTAAATAATCCTGTGCCATGCCTAGAAGTAGTAGCTACTATCACCACATGCATTTTTATTACACACCTCTCTGAACCTGGCACTGCATTCTCCATTACCTCGGCAGGAATGGTAACCCATGTTTTATTTCTAGAGTTCTGATACTCACGAGGGTTAAGTCACAAGCTGGTGGGCATCAGGATACCTTAAGCCCATGCTCTCTCCATTTTTAACTTTTTCTTATCTATATGCATTTCTCCTTCATGAAAACAGGTTCAGTAAGACTCTGAAACAGTGTCTCTCATGGATCTAAAGTCTTTTTTTTTTTTTTAAGATTTTATTTATTTACTTGACAGACATAGATCACAAGTAGGCAGAAAGAGAGGAAGGGAAGCAGACTCCCCACTGAGCAGAGAGCCCGATGCGAGACTGGATCTCAGGACCCTGGGATAATGACCTGAGCTGAAGGCAGAAGGTTTAATCCACTGAACCACCCAGGCACCCCTAAAGTCTTTTTTTTTTTTTAAGAGTTGGGTGGGTCAGAGGGAGAGAGATAATCTTAAGCAGTCTCTATGCCCACCACTGAGTCTCACAGCTCATTCTTCCAACACTGAAATCACAACCTGAGCCAAAACTGAGAGTCAAACACTTAACCAAATGAGCTTCCCAGGTCCCCCCAAGGAGTCTAAATATCTCTGAGTGGGTGAGCTCTGTCAAGGAAAATCCATCTCACATTTTCATCCTTGGCAATCCCCTCAACATTCACTCAGCAGAAAACATGGAGTGCATCCTTTGTGCCAGGCAAGGTGCTAGGTCCTGGGAAGTATGAATGGGTTGAGGCCACCTTTAAGGGGTTTCAATGTAATGAGATATAATTACATGAAAAGAAATTTTGATGACATGTGGCCCTTGTGTTTCATGAGGACGTCCCAGGAAGTAGCACAGCATTGAAGAGGAGATGAGGTGGCTCCCTAAGCCCCTTTGGATATGATACTCTATGACTTCTCTTCCAGTCACCTAGCTCCCTCCCTCTATCTACTTTAGAAAAATCCATGACTTAATAGTGCATGAGGGAACATTACTTTAAGATATAATTATGCTTTTCTGCAAATGACCTATGCAATTACACCAGAGTGGTGGACAGCAATTGCAGAGGGAAGTTGGAACAAGTGCACAGGAATATAATGCTGCAAAATGATCCTTGCTTCAATTTCCCTTCTCATAACTACATAAAAATTACATTTGCTTCTATCACAGAGATGTGCAGTAAAAAATGAAAAAGGCCCATTAGATTATCTGCTCCCATCTCCTCCTGGGAAGTTTTGTGTTTGTTTTTTTTTTGGCTGTTTTTGGGTTTTGTCTCATTTTTAACTGTGACAAGCTTTCTAGGGACTTTGGGCTGCTCAGTAATGCCAAGGTAATGCAGGTCATGACGAGGGAGGAAACAGATCTCACGACTCAGTGTTTATACTTTGTAAATCTGTATGTTGGCACCCAGGAGACATGGCCAAAGCATGTGGACAGAGCTCAGAAGGAGGGTGGGAAATTGAGCGAGGAGTGCCAAGGCAAGGCTGGGAGTATAAAATTGGAGTCACTGTCAGAGTTAGGATAAATAATCATAGTTTGCTCAAAGAAGGGTGCTAGTTAGTAATCTGGTAGGCAGTTTCAGATTGGGACACCAGAGGTTTGAGACAGGCATGTATAAAATAAATGTAAGAATGGATATGACATTAATGTAGATTTTTATGCAGATCTATTTTGTGGTTTTAGTCATACTGTGAAGTCTTCTGATTCTGTTCCTTTAAGAGTAAATCCAAATCCTGATCACAGTCTTTGAAAAGCATCTCAAAACAATTGCCTTAATGTCTTCATCATCTTTTATCTGTATAATAATTAATCTTTACTTTATGGGAGGACATTGATTCTAATTTTAAATCTAAGTATAGTGAACATCCCTGGGCAAAGAGCTTTAAAAGTATTTACCCATTTTAATCCAGGAAATCATTTTCTAGATGTATAATTAAAGAGAAAATCAGAAATGAAGTCAGAGACGTATGTGTTTGAATCCAAGTGTTTGTGTGTGTGTATGAGTTTTTGGTGTTGCACAGTTTCAGAGCTAAAGCCACTTACCTGTCATGTGACTTTTCTGTATGCAGAAATATTTGTTTAAAAATAAATAAATAAGAGATAAAAGATGCTGACATATGTGTATATTCTTGCTGGAAGCAAAAAACTAGTTTTGCATCAGTGATACTTTGAAAAAGGAATAGATACAGGAGCAGATGAACTGGGGCATACCAGAGCCCTAAAACTTACCTGCAGGGTAAATTTAGAGAAGAATTAATCCCTGTAAGTATCAACTTCAGTATCTGGAATTTTAAGAATTGCTGTTATACTATGCTGTAATCTATGCAAAGCACCATATAAAACTTCCAAACACAAACTTGGGACCCAGAAAAGTTATCACTGCTCCCCTTTTAGGTCCTCAGGTAATACTATTCTCTACATGCTTATATTCTTTCATTCATTTGTGATTGTCTGAGTTAACCATATTTTTCAGCTTCATTGGGGATTGCAAGTCTTGAATCTTGCTTTCTATATTTACTCTTTGCCCAACTAAGGCTAATCTGGTCTAAATACTACCTAATGTCACACTTGCTTTTATTTAATCTATTCACCCCCCACCTTCTTCAGGTGATAGCTCTGATCACTTTTTTAGGCATTCTTTAAAATTTATTTTCAGCGTAACAGTATTCATTGTTTTTGCGCCACACCCAGTGCTCCAGGCAATCTGTGCCCTCTCTAATACACACCACCTGGTTCCCTCAACCTCCCACCCCCCCCCCCGCCCCTTCAAACCCCTAAGATTGTTTTTCAGAGTCCATAGTCTCTCATGGTTTTTTAGGCATTTTTTAACAGAATTGTAAGACTATAAATTTCTTCTTTTATTCAATAGAAAGTGTGTTACTTAAATGTTCAGGGACTTAAATAGGGATTTTTTTTTTTTGTTGGCTTGTAATTATATTTTGATTACAGAACTTCTTCTGTATTATCTCAATTATTTTAAAAGCATGGAGATTTATTTAATTGTCCTTATTTGGTCTAGCTTGGTGAATATTCCATCTTTATTGGGAAAAAATGTGCATTTAGCTATTAGTGGGTGGAAGGTTACAAAAATAGCAATAGGATTGAACTGATTTAGAAGATTGTACATTTTTTCTCTATTCTTACTGATTTTCTTTCTACTGCAGCTTTCAGTTCTTGATAGAGATGTGTTGAAATTTCCAAATATAATTGCAGATTTGTGTATTTTTCATTTCAATTCTGCTTTTTTTTCTTTATATGTTTTAAACTTTGTTATTTGATATAAACACTTATTTTATCTACTCTTCCATATTTCATTTTGCATTATAAAACAACATCAGTATTGGTATATCACTAATCATTTCTTTATGGTTAATGTCTACTTAGCTTATAATTATTTTTCACCATTTAATACTGGTCTTTATATTTACATAATCTTTCTTATGGACAGAAAACACATATGCCTTGATTTTCTTAAAAATCTGTTTGTCCAACTGTGCCTTTGAATTCAGGAGTAATGCAAATATTGACATAATTAGTTTGAAAACCAGGTACTTGATATGTGTTTTTTATTTGTCCTGCATGCTCTGACTTGGTAAATGTTTCATGTGCACTTGAAATAATGTGCATTCTGTTCTTGTTGAATACAGCATTCTGTAAACATCAATAGGTCAAATGGATGGATAATGTTAAGCAAATTTTCTATATCCTAACTGAATTTTTGTTCACTCTGTCCACTTGTGTTCCTATATACAGGAAAATGTTTCTCCTTTGTCTCCCAATGTTTCTAGGCTGTTCTCATTCTCTTCACTTCTCAATGTTTCACTAAGACATGCCTAGGTATGTTTATCTTTTTAATTATCCTTGTTGGGCTTCTCTGAGCTTCTTGGATCTGTGGGATACTCCCTCCAATTTCAGAAAACTATTGGCCATTGTATTTTGTATTTTCTCTTGACCCATCTTCACCCTCAACTCCATCTGGGACTGCAGCCACACATATTTTGGAGAATTTAGTATTTCCCCACAGAAATGGGGAATGTTCTGTCATATTTCTTTTTCTTTCTTTCTTTCTTTCTTTCTTTCTTTCTTTCTTTCTTTCTTTCGGATAATCCTATTAACTTGTCTTAAGTAAACAGATTACTTACTTTGCTTTATCTAATATCCTAAGAAGTCCATGAAAATAATTTTGAATCACAGATATCAGGCACTTCATATCTAGCAATTCCACTGGGCTTTTTTTTTTTTTTCCCTCAATATGGTTTATGTCTTTCTGCTGAAATTCCCCACTTGTTTGCATACCTCTTTTCTACCTTATAATTTTTAATCATAATTATTTTAAATTCTTTAACTAGAAACTCCAATTTCTGTGCTATTTTTTAGTCTGTTCATTTGATTTTTTAATCTCTTGATGATGTTTCTTATTTTATTAACTTTTTTTGGTCTAATTGAAAGAAGTTAAACATCGTGTATAAAGAACAGTAAGACTTCCAGAAAAGAAAATGCCTCTTTTTCCATCAGACATTAGCAAAAGTGTTGAGCCAAACTGGTAAACTCAGGAGTGGGATTTACTATTCAAAGGCTTCAGATGACCCCAGGAGTGAATCACCACAGCCTGGTACTCACTGTAAGGTCAGGAATGCTGGAGGGTTTTTTTGTTTCCCTGCTTCACATTTGAACAGATCTTAAGGTCCCTAGGGAGGATCCCTTCTCAAGACTCTCTCCCTCCTCTTAGTAGCAAGAGTATCAGATGCTAATAACCTTCAGATGAAGGTTAACTTACCTTCACTTATACTTTTGCAATGACCTTTTTCAGTTCTTTTCATTTCTTCCTACAGTACCATACTTCATTCTTCATTGTACACCCTCAGATCTTCTGTTTGCATTTTTGCTGTTAATGAATTTTTTCAGCTTTTCATTCTGTGAAATCTTTTTTTTTTCCCAAACCTTCATTATCTTTTACGCATCTTTCTATGGGTGTAATTTACATAAAATGAACTTCACCCACTGAAAGGTTACATTTTGATGAGTTTCCACAATTGTATGCAGTAGTACCTCCCCTCCACAATCAAGAACCAGAAAATTCTCCTCTTCTCAAGCTACCCTGTGCCCCTCCCAAGCAATCTTTCAATGCTTTCGATCCAGCCCTAAGATGTCTACCACTAAGGTCTTGCCCTTTTAAGATTTCATGCACAGGTCATTATTCAGCATGTAGTCTTCTGAGTCTGACTTCTTTCACTTAGCAAAATGCTTTTGGAAGTTATCCACGCTGTTGTGAGAGCAAGTACTTCTCCATTTTATAGGTATACTGTACACAATGTGTTTATTAATTCACTATTCAGATATATTAGAATTGTTTTCAATCAAGGGCTACTATGAATAAAGCTGCTATACACATATAGGATACAGGATTGTGTGGCCTTTAGTTTACACTTCTCTAGGTTAAATATCTAATTGAGGTATTGTGGTTCTTATGGTAAAAATAAGTGTATGATTGATGTTATAAGAAATTTCCACATGAGCTTTCAAAGTGGCTGTAATATTTTGCATCTTCATAAGTGATTTATGAGACTTTCAGTTCCCCCATATCTTTGACTACACTTCATATTATCAGGCTTTTAAAGTTGTAGCCATGTTAGTGTCTATATAGTGGTAATATTGTGATTTTAATTTACATTTCTGTAATGAATATAAAGATAATAAGTATATTTGACTCTGTTTTGTCAATGGTATGTTTTTTAAGTACTTTACCTGTTTTTAAAATTCATTTAATATTATAAATAAGATAGTTAAAAGCACCTGTTGCTTTTGAATTCAAATATATATGTAAATATTAACCTTCATATTGTTTACTAGAAGTTTTTGATGTATATTAAATATTAATACTCTATAGATATATCTATTGTGAATATTTTCTCCTAATTTCTCTTTTTTTCTTTTAATTTTACTGATTGTGTATTTTAAATAGTAGATGTTTTTACATTTGATAAAGTAAAGTTTATGTTTTTTATTTTTATTCTTTTTTTATTTTTTATTAACATACAATGTATTACTTGTTTCAGAGGTACAAGTCTGTGATTCACAATTCTTACACAATTGTGTAAGATTCACAAGTCTTACACAATTCACAAAACTCACCATAGCACACAGCACACACCCTCCTCAATGTTTTGTTTTATGGTATTGTCTTCTTATGGCTTGTTTAGAAATCCTTGCTAATCAGATAATCATAGCAATTCCCTCCTGTGCTTTCCTCTAGAAGTTTTGTACTTTCAGCAATTAAGTGTGGATCTATAATCTGTTTTAAGTTATTTTCTACATATATTTTATGGGAAGGGGTGGTTTTATATTTTCTTTATGAACATACAATTGACCCATCACCATTTGATGAAGGGAGAAATGTAGGAGGTAAATACCAAAGTCCAGAATGACCGAAGAGACAAGCAGAAGTATGTATTACCCCGAGCTGTTAATATTATTCTGCCAATGTTGCAGTGATCTGTGTGTATTACAACACCAGAAGTTTCAAAAGAAGAAACTAAGGGCCTCCGAGGAGAAAGAGAGAGCATGAGAGAGAGCACTGCAAGTGTGAAATGTCATCCTTGAATTCCTTGTTGTAGAAGTTAAGATGGCACATTGGAGTAAACAAGGCTCAGTTCACTGCAGTCTACTTGGGTCAAATTTAATATCTAAAGATGTTGTTATTAAATCCTGATGCTCTCCTCTAGCAATGCTTTAGTACTACAGGTCTACTTGGTGTACCCATCGCCTGAAGCAGGAGGGTGATTTTTGCCCTTTCACAAGCATAGAGGATTGTCCCTCATTATCCTCTCCTCCAAATAATGGACTCTTCACTGAAGACCGTACTCCCCAGCAGACACAAGGGGATGTCGACAGACGTGGGTGGAAGCATCCTGTGGGAGCTCCTGGGGACTCTTTTTTTTTTTTTTTTTTTAATTTCAGATGTTTTTTATTCGAAGGTTTTCAAAAGAAATAAAACAGAAAAAGCTAACAATCTGATCAAATATACAGTTCAAAAATGTCTTTTGGCACTTAACAACAAGTCCTAGGAAGGAAAACTACAGAGTTATCTTGAACGGGACAAATAAGTTACCACTGGCAAGTGTATCTTTTTCAATCCATTTACGTTCGATCTGTTTGTTTAGCTCTCCTGTATCTGTTATAAGAATATATACCTGAAATCTATTTTTTCATCCAATCTGTCAATCTTTTAGCCCTTCCTAATCTCTTTTAAAAGGACAATCAGGGCGCCTGGGTGGCTCAGCGGGTTAAGCCGCTACCTTCGGCTCAGGTCATGATCTCAGGGTCCTGGGATCGAGTCCCGCATCGGGTTCTCTGCTCAGCAGGGAGCCTGCTTCCCTCTCTCTCTCTGCCTGCCTCTCCATCTACTTGTAATTTCTCTCTGTCAAATAAATAAATAAAATCTTTAAAAAAAAAAAAATAAAAAAAATAAAAGGACAATCAGACTATTTATACTGATTGTGCTTACAGACCTATTTGTGTTTACCTCTAACAATTATTTATTGCTTTCTATTCTATTTTTATCATGATATTGTTTTTTAAATTTTCCTTTCACAACTTTGTATTGTAATCTACTTTTATTCTCATTAAAATTGTAATTTCTCTACTGATTTTGAATATATAATATAATATGGTATAATATTTGTAATATTTTGTTGATTACTCTAGAGCTTTTACTTGTACATTTAACCTAAAAATCTAAATTTAGGCATATTTTTACTATTCTTCTAGAAATTATATGTTTTTTTTAAAGATTTTATTTATTTATTTGACAGAGCGAGATCACAAGTAGGCAGAGAGGCAGGCAGAGAGAGAGAGGAGGAAGCAGCTCCCTGACAAGCAGAGAGCCCAATGTGGAACTGGATCCCAGGACCCTGAGATCATGACCTGAGCCGAAGGCAGAGACTTAACCCACTGAACCACCCAGGTGCCCGAAATTATATGGTTTTTAAGATTGTAAATATTATTAACCTCCTTACAAAACAAATGTTAATTTTATCACAGAACCTAAAATTCCTTTCTTGATTTTATATACTACATAAAATTAGACATTACTGTGATTACTTTATAATGTTAATGCATGAGTAATTTTATTTATAGGCTTAACATTTTGTTTGTTCACCATTCATTCTTTTTTAAATATTTTATTTATTTATTTGACAGAGATCACAAGTAGGCAGAGAGAGAGAGAGAAAGAAGCAGGCTCCCTGCTGAGCAGAGAGCCCGATGTGGGGCTCGATCCCAGGACCCTGGGATCATGACCTGAGCCAAAGACAGAGGCTCGGAAGACAGAGGCTTTAACCACCCAGGTGCCCCCATTCATTCTTTTTAAAAATATCTTTATTGAGATATAATTTGCACACATACATTTCATCTTTTTTTTTTAAGATTTTATTTATTAATTTGACAGAGAGAAATCACAAGTAGACGGAGAGTCAGCCAGAGAGAGAGAGATAGGGAAGCAGGCTCCCTGCTGAGCAGAGAGCCTGATGCGGGACTCGATCCCAGGACCCTGAGATCATGACCTGAGCCAAAGGCAGCGGCTTAACCCACTGAGCCACCCAGGCGCCCCACATTTCATCTTTTTATTTTTTTTTATTTAAATTCAATTAACCAACTTACAGATGTAGTCTCACTTCATCCATTTAAAGTGTACAATTTAATGGTATTTAATATATTCATAGTTGTATACTCATTCCTGAAACTTAATTTTAGGACATATTAATCCATCCCCTCACAAAACCAGGGACCACATTCTCATTCTTAAACTTACCTGTTCCTGACATTACACGTAAGTGGAATCATATAATATGTCATCCTTTATACGAGTTTCTTTCATTAATCATTTTTTAAAATTTCTTTTCAGCATAACAGTATTCATTGTTTTTGCACCACACCCAGTGCTCCATGCAATACGTGCCCTCTCTAATACTCACCCCCTGGTTGCCCCAACCTCCCAGCCCCCCGCCCCTTCAAGACCCTCAGATTGTTTTTCAGAGTCCGTAGTCTCTCATGGTTCATCTCCCCTTCCAATTTCCCTCAACTCCCTTCTCCTCTCCATCTCCCCATTAATCTTAATGTTCAGTGTTTCTCTCCCTTGCATTATCAATTTTTTCCTCCACTCAATTATTTCCCATCAGTATACAAATATACTATAGCCTCTCCCACCGAAAAAGTAAAGCTATATTAACACCATATCCTCAGACTCCTCTGTCATATTTTTGTATTCCTCTTCAAAGCAAAAATTTCTCAACTAAATGTTCTCCTCTTGGTCACTTCTCATTCTCTCTTATTGCCACACCATTTCTTGCCTCCCCAACTGCGGTGAAGGCATTCTGAGTCAATGGCATCAATAAATTCCATTTTCCTCTATGTATGTGGAAATTTCAACGTTCATGATCCTTATTGTTATCAATCATTTCTTCATTCCTGAAATAACTTACTTTTCACTTAGTTCCTGGAATTATTCTAATTCACCTCCACACTCTGGGGCATTCTCCTAAGGAAAATCCTTCTTCAAGCAACAATGGCCCTTCAGATCAAAATGCCACATGACAAGCACCCAGCATAGAACAAAATCTTAAGTTATTTTACTTAACTATGACAGAATTCTGTGTCACAGAGCATTATTTTACTTCTCTAACATCTACCTCTTGCCTTTTTCTCAATGTTATTCATGCAATACATCAGACATCAGGGTTTTAGAAAGCTAATAAATAATATGCCCTCCCAGTATGAGTTTTGAAGCAATTTGAGTGAATAGAAAAGATTAAGTGGATGAGACTCTCTCAGTGTATTTAGTATCTCTACCAGTAAGCTTACAATACAGCTGAGACAAATTGAGAGTGCCTAATATTCTTCAGATAGGCAAGCTCGCAGGGAAAGCTAACGGAAAAGATAAAACCATACATGTCCTATCCCCAAATTGTTAATCATATCGTTGGTCTCCTTCCCTCATACTCTTCTCAGGAGGGAGTTAGTACAGTGGTGGGAAGAACACAGGACCATTTATGCTAATAGGTGGTCCCTACCTGCTGGTAAGCATCATAAATGATAAACCTCTCGCTCTTCCCATAAAAGCAGATCTTGGATTTGAACTTTAACTTGAAATTTTAAGTATCTTAAAAAAAAATGCCTTCAACCTGGGGTTAATTGGAAATAAGCTATGTGTATTTATTTTAAGAAACCTAGACTATAATCCATAATGTGGTGTTTTAAGCATTTCTAGTAGTTCAGTGGCAGTCATTGTAAAATCCAAATGACCCCCTGCCTTTTTCTTAAACAGAACTTCCTAAGTTCTGAATAATACTTGCATAACACATACAATCACACCCACACATCAGTCATTGCATGCTGTTCTAATATGCTCTCAGGGTGGACTTTAGAACTATACACCCTGTCACTAACTGATCCCAAATTATTTTACCTTTAATGTTCCTTGACACCATCAGGCTTTCCAATATTATTTATTACTATCACCTCTAAATTCACATTCGATATGCTTTCACTCAAACACACACACACACACACACACACACACACAACACACACACACACACACACAGAGTTTATTTTAAGTGCCAAAGTGATGGGCACTCTGATGATAATGGCTTCAGGTTTAAACATTAATGATAACAAATGGGTAGTGAATTTGAGACAGAAGGGTTGAGAATGAAGTTCGTGACATCCTTTAAGCAATCTTTTAAGAAACCTCTTCCCTCACCTCCACCCTCGTGTCTTTCTTGTTCTTGTAGCTCTTCCAGATTTTGAAGATATTTAATAGTAGCTGAATCTATTCAGCATTTACTGGTTAGTAAGTGCTGTTTTTGAAAGTAGATGTAGCTTGTCTTACATAATCCTTGCAAGAATTGATGGGGTAGTCACAATATCATATCCATTTCACTAATGAGGAAATTAAACCTAGAAAATAAACATGGCTTGCCCAGCGTCATGACTGCAAGTAACCCACAGAGGCTGGACCTGTACCCCTCTCTCCTGCTTCTCCCTTACACCATCTCTTTACGATTCAAGGTATTGCAAGTAAGTTCAGGGCTGCTTGGAGGGGAAAAGCCAAAGATGTGGCAAAAGTTATTCTCTAAGATTCAAAAGAATTCTCTTTGATTCAGTAAGTCATGGCATAAAAAGGCAAAATGGACCCAGCCTTTGAGTTAATGCGTTTATGGGTATTCCTTAAACTTATCTGATTGGTTGGTTGCTATTCCCATAGGCCAGTGATAGAACTTTCCGAAGTGTCTTTGTTTAATTAACACAATGAGATTCAAATACTCATTAGTTAGGAAAAAAGGTACAAACTTCATTTTTTCCAGAGATGGTGTTTACCACTTTCATATTTTAGTCCTGATAGTTCCGAAGCCAAAAGTGCTAATGGCTAGACATTGTGCTCTGGTATAGGTCCAAATATGGTTAGGTTAATGTGTGGCAAGGAAATAAAAACACATATTTTCATTGCAGATATGAGCTAAGTACTCCATCAGTTGCTTTACAGGGAATACCTTATTTAATCCTCTCCATGGTTTTTTGAGGCAGGTAGTATTTCTAACCACATTTCATAGATAAATACAGTATGCCCTAGAGAGGTTATACAATTTGTCCACTCTAGTAAGATAGCATTTGATGATGCTTGTAGTCAAATTCAGTATGCTGGATTCCCTCCCTGTCTTGTGTACATAACCACCATATAAGACCACTTCTCAATATGTGTGTATTCACACGTGTGTATAAACATTCTGGTAAAATAATAAGCACTTAGAGCCAAACAATGTACTTTTTGAATTACAAAAAGGCTATTTATTAAATTTGTGGAACCCATATATATTTGCTAACATCTGTCTTTTGTTTTATTCTCTATAAATGAGAATTATTCTTACAATGATACACAAAATTTTTAAGTATCTTGTATGATTAAGAAATCTAAAGGGTTCCATAGCTTGGCTATTGTGGACCTAGATGTCCATCAACAGATGAATGGATAAAGAAGATGTGGTATATATTCACAATGGAATACTATGCAGCCATCAAAAGAAATGAAATCTTGCCATTTGCAACAACATGGATGGAACTAGAACATACCATGCTTAGTGAAATAAGTCAAGCAGAGAAAGACAACTATCATATGCTCTCCCTGATATGAGGAAGTGGTGATGCAACATGGGGGCTTAAGTGGGTAGGAGAAGAATCAATGAAACAAGATGGGATTGGGAGTGAGACAAACCATAAGTGACTCTTAATCTTAAAAAACAAACTGAGGGTTGCTGGGGGGAGGGGGGTTGGGAGAAGGGGGGGTGGGGTTATGGACATTGGGGAGGGTACGTGCTTTGGTGAGTGCTGTGAGTATGTAAACCTGGCGATTCACAGACCTGTACCCCTGGGGATAAAAATACATGTTTATAAAAAAATAAAAATTAAAAAAAAAAATTACTCTTTGGAAAAGCAAAAAAAAAAAAAAAAAAGAAATCTAAAGGGTTAATTTTTTTGTTTTGCTTTGTTTTGTTTTGTTTTAATTAACATGTAATGTATTATTAGCCCCAGCGGTACAGGTCTGTAAATTGCCAGGTTTACACACTTCACAGCACTCACCATAGCACATACCCTTCCCAATGTCCATAACCCAACACCCTCTCCCTTGCCCCATTCCCCTGACAATCCTCAGTTTGTTTTGTGAGATTAAGAGTCTCTTATGGTTTGTCTCCCTCCCTATTCCATCTTGTTTCATTTATTCTTTTCCTACCCGCCAAGCCCCCCATGTTGCTTCTCGACTTTCTCATATCAGGGAGATCATATAATAGTTGTATTTCTCTGATTGACTTATTTCACCAAGCTTAATGCCCTCTAGTTCCATCCATGTCGTCACAAATGGCAAGGTTTCATTTCTTTTGATGGCTGCAATATATATATATACACATATATACACATATGTGTATATATATATATACACATATATATATATGTGTATATATATATATATATATATATACCACTTCTTCTTTATCCATTCATCTGTTGACAGACATCTAGGTTCTTTCCATAGTTTGGCTGTTGTGGACATTGCTGCTATAAACATTTGGGTGCACGTGCCCCTTTGGATCACTACATTTGTATCTTTAAGGTAAATAACCAGTAGTGCAATTGCTGGGTCATAGAGTAGCTCTATTTTCAACTTTTTGAGGAACCTCCATGCTGTTTTCCAGAGTGGTTGCACCAGCTTGCATTCCCACCAACAGTGCAGGAGGGTTCTCCTTTCTCCGCATCCTCGCCAGCATCTGTCATTTCCTGACTTGTTGATTTTAGCCATTCCGACTGGTGTGAGGTGGTATCTCATTGTGATTTTGATTTGTATTTCCCTGAATCCGAGTGACGTGGAGCACTTTTTCATGTGTCTGTTGGACATCTGGATGTCTTCTTTGCAGAAATGTCTGTTCATGTCCGCTGCCCATTTCTTGATTGGATTTATTTGTTCTTTGGGTGTTGAGTTTGCTAAATTCTTTATAGATTTTGGACACTAGACCTTTATCTGATATGTCATTTGCAAATATCTTCTCCCATTCTGTCAGTTGTCTTTTGGTTTTGTTAATTGTTTCCTTTGCTGTGCAAAAGCTTTTAATCTTGATGAAGTCCCAATAGTTCATTTTTGCCCTTGCTTCCCTTGCCTTTGGTGATGTTCCTAGGAAGAAGTTGCTGTGGCTGAGGTTGAAGAGGTTGCTGCCTGTGTTCTCCTCAAGGATTTTGATGGATTCCTTTCTCACATTGAGGTCCTTCATCCATTTTGAGTCTATTTTCATGTGGGGTGTAAGGAAATAGTCCAGTTTCATTTTTCTGCATGTGGCTGTCCAATTTTCCCAACACCATTTGTTGAAGAGACTGTCTTTATTCCATTGGACATTCTTTCATGCTTTGTCTAAGATTAGTTGACCATAGAGTTGAGGGTCTATTTCTGGGCTCTCTATTCTGTTCCATTGATCTATGTGTCTGTTTTTGTGCCAGTTCCATACTGTCTTGATGGTGACAGCTTTGTAATAGAACTTGAAGTATGAAATTATGACGCCACCATCTTTGGCTTTCTTTTTCAATATTCCTCTGGATATTTGAGGCCTTTTCTTGTTCTATACAAATTTTAAGGTTATTTGTTCCATTTCTTTGAAAAAAATGGATGGGATTTTGATAGGGATTGCATTAAATGAGTAGATTGCTTTAGGTAGCATAGACATTTTCACAATGTTTGTTCTTCCAATCCATGAGCATGGAACATTTTTCCAAGGAAATATAAAGGGTTTAAATTCCAGTTTTGCAGGCACCTGGGTGGCTCAGTGGGTTAAGCCACTGCCTTCGGCTCAGGTCATGATCTCAGGGTCCTGGAATCTAGTCCCACATGGGGCTCTCTGCTCAGCAGGGAGCCTGCTTCCCTCTATCTCTCTCTCTCTGCCTACCTCTCCATCTACTTGTGATCTCTTTATGTCAAATAAATAAATAAAATCTTTAAAAAAATTTCCAGTTTTGCAACCTCAATGCTGACATTTTGAAGTGGAAAATTCTTTGTTGAGAAAATGGCCTATGTATAATGGGATGTTTTCCCCATCCTGGTTTATACCCACAGCAGGCTGGTTGCATCTTCCCAGTGGTGACAACCTGAAATGTTCTGGACATGGTCAAAATGTCCTTCAAGGGGCAAAGTCATCCCAGATTGAGAACTGGCTTAAGTAGTAGAGATGTTCACTTTGAAACTCCTGCTATAGATAGTCTTTTTTGCTTACCCAGTGTTTATTGCTTTTTTCTTCTTTTTAGAAAACCATTGATGTCTTCTTCCTTTAAAATTATACTATGGTCATTCATATCTCAGGAAAAGATTATGAGAAATCTTATCCAGAAGTCAGTAAAACAGGGGTTGCCCAGCTGTGTCACCTGTAGATAGGTGTAAGATTTGACTTACACATAAGTTCGTATTTCAAGTTTTTGGAATGTTTTAAAATTTCTGATTGTACTTATACCATACTTATTAGGAACAATACTTTTAAAGCAGTGATTCTCAAAGTACAGTCTTCAGAATAGAGACATCCAAAGCATCTAGGGACATTTTAAACACTCAAATCCCAAGGCAACATGCCAGGATTCTGACTCCTTAGGTCTTATTGTCTGTGTAGTTAACATGAAGTTTGGGCAATTCGCCCAACATTTGGGTACTTCCAAGATCACTTTTTGAAAAATAGCCTTCTAGATAGACAGATCTAAAAATCCCAAACCATGGCAAGAGCACAAATGTCCACTGACTGATGAATGGATAAAGAAGATATATATTACTCAACTACCAAAAAGAATGACATCTTGCCATTTGCAAAAACAAGCTAGAGTATACTATGCTAAGCCAAATAAATCAGTTAGAGAAAGACAAATATCATATTATCTCACTCATATTTGCAATTTAAGAAACAAAACAGGGAAACATGGGAAGGGGAAAAAATGGCTAGGGAAGCAAACCATAAGGGACTCTGAACTATAGAGAACAAACTGAGGATTGATTGAGGGAGGTTAGTGGGGATGGGCTAAATGGGTGATAGCTATTAAGGAAGGCACTTGTGGTGAGCACTGGGTGTTGTATACAAGTGATAAATCACTAAATTCTGTACCTGAAACCAATTTTACCATATGTGTTAACTGACAAGAATTGAAATAAAAACTTGAACTAAGGTTACCTGGGTGGTACAGTTGGTTAAATGACCAAGTCTTGGTTTCAGTTCAGGTTATGATCTCAGAGTTCATGACATCCAGCCCTGTGTCAGGTTCTAGGCTCAGCATAGAGACTGTTGGGATTCTCTTTGCCCCTCTCTGATCATGCTCTAAGATAAATAAATAAATCTTAAAAAAAAAAAAACTTGAAAATATATCCCAACCTTACTTTTTACTCTTCAAGGACTCCTTATTTTATATCTTTGAACACACATTTTATATCACTAATAGAGGGTGGCTCAAAATCAAGCACACACTTACACTTAGGGTCTTGGTCCTAAATCCCAGATATCTTGACATTATTCTTGTGCATTTTAGCTAAATCATATTCCTTACAATCTAATTATAACCAAGCACTGATGACTATAATGTGGAACCTCTACCCATTTATCCATAACCATCACTGTCTGGTTAGGAGAGTGTTACTAACTCCCAGTGAAATCATCTATCAACATGTCTCCTTGCTTTTCTTTCAGATATCTGTAAGGGTGACTTATTTTCATCTAGGAGCAAATAATGAGTCTACAGGACAAATAGTATCAAAAGAAGTTCTGCACCTGTGCTTCTTTCCACAAATCCAATCTCAATAGAAATGGACATAGTAATTAATAAATTTGGAATTAATTCAAAATAAATCTCAATATTAAATAAGTCATCTACTTCCTTGAAAGAAATCAGCTTGGTCTTAGAGTTAAAAGCCCTCTGAGAAGAAAGGAAGGTGCAATGTACCAGTCCTATTCATCTTCTCCCTCATTGTTGTCTTCTACTCCCTCTTTTTATTCCTTCCCTTATTGTGACATAGTACATCATCATGAATGCCTCATTCACCCCTCATAGCAACCTTACATCATTTGCAAGCAAAGGCTGTGGTTGAGGAAACCAAACCTCATAGGGGGCAAGTGTCTTTGCTAAGTAAATGCAACTAGGGAAAGGGAGAAAAGATACTTAAGGCAAAGCCATTTGTTTCCAAATCCATTGCTCATATATCTTGTAAAAAGGGTTTTACTATTTTGGAAAATCTTATAATAAAAGTGAAGTATCCAATGGTATGGTATAAAATCCAACTTGTTTACTGGAAGAAAGAGTAGTGATGATTCTTGATGTCCAGGGAGAGGGGGAGGGTACTAGATTATACCCTTTCATAGCCCAGAATGATGTCAGATGATGTCAGATGATGGATGCTTCAGACTGAGTGAATTTGAAGATCACCCAAGGTTGGCATGATAAACAATGACCAACATAAAGATGTAACCCAAATCACTGCCACTGACAACTCCATAATTTTTCCCATGGCCTCCCAGCAAGACATCCTAAGTCAGCCATTACTCACTGTTCAGCTGTGTCAGAGGTGAATATGATTGTGCTTCTGACCTCTGAAATCATCCAAGACTACTATAAACCAAGGCCTTGCATTGTCCATGAATGTTGATATGAATTCTAAACTCTTCTTATCAAGGAGAGATGCAAGTATCTCTGAGTCATTGGGAATGTTTAAAAATAAAACTCAAGAGTGATATTCCCAAAACTTTAGACGCATGACTGATAGCTCCTAGTTACTAAATATTCAATACATAATGACAAAAACATGTAAAATGTATCCTTTATTTTTAAAATGTACTTTGAAGTCACTGATGCTGTTTTCGTTGGTTTTTTTTTTTTTTAAGGTTGTATTTATTTATTTGAGAGAGATTGTGCGCCCAAATGAGGGGAAGAGCAGAGGGAGAATGACAGGCAGGCCCTAATATGAGGCTGGATCCCAGGACACCGAGATTATGATCTGAGCTGAAGTCAGATGCCTAAATGACTGACCCATCCAGGTGGCTTTTCACTGCCTCAGTTCTTAAATAAAGCAATTAAGGATCAGAAAGTCTGTGCTATTCACTCAAGTCTGAATAGCTGGTAAAGGAAATTGATAGGATTTCAGCCCAAGTCTGACTACAAAACTCTCATCTTTACCACCTTGCCATAATGCCTCTCAGAACAAGATAATTAGTATCGTCAGAATGATGCACATGACCTGAGGCCGAGAAGAGGTCAGTGAAATACACTCTAGAAAGAAAAGATGGCTTATACTTACCTGAGACCCAGACCAAAGCACCAAGGCAAGGACCATGGTAAGCCTTCCATTGAGAGAAAATATTCTTGGATTCCAATCTGAGAGTTAGGTTTACACAATTTTTTTATCCTCACAGAGCCTTTACATCTGACCAAAGTGATATTTAAAGAATGAAAATGAAAATCTTGTTCAAATTTCTCAGCAAAGGCCTTGGAGGGACAAGAGAACAGGGTGAAGTTTCATCATCAGTAAGTCACAGGACTAGACCTGCAAGGAGTCCTAAAGGAGAACAGAACTGGAAAAGGAAGTTTTTGCCCTAGGCCTGGGTGAGGCTGTCCACACAAGAGGAAGGGAGCCCAGGAATCTGTACTAGCGGGCTTCTCTGAGGTCCCTCAAACCAGAGCCAGCCTGGAGCAACTGACCCTGGGAGGAGAACAGCAAACACTTCTAAAATCATGACCGTGTGTGGGAAAAGTGCTCTTGACACAAGTACAAACTGGATGAGAGCTCAAAGTTGGAACCAAGCAGTGTCAATCTTATGGACGACAGGCCTTTGGTCCATAAAACCAGCAAAGGTAAGTGTGTTGATGGTGGAGGGGGCAGGTAGGGAGGGAAGGAGAAGCACCAACAACTAAACATTAAGCAGGTGTCTTAATTTGGGTTTCCCCAGAACGAGATCCTGAGATGAGAATTTGAGTACAAATAGTACGTGTGTGTATGTGGGGTGTATGCGTGTGTGTGGGAGGGAGTATTCTAAGAACACTGACCACAAATGGAAAAGCGAAATAAGGAATGGAAGCAAATCATTACAGGGTACATTATCAAGCAATTGAAAGAATGTGAGACACAGTGTAGAATGATCTTCAGATTTACCCCAACGAAGGAGAGAGGAAGCTGGGATGTCTGTACAGCACCTGTGTGATAATGATTGAGAACAGATCTTGAAATATGAACTCTACAGCACATGCAGCTTGCCACTGCTTTCATGGACAGATAAAAACCCCACAAGTATATGGAATAAATAGCCTTGTGTTTGGAGGTCAGCACTTAAGGGAGGTAGGCAAAACATTATAAGCATTTGCTAGAGTGGAGGCATTTGAGTCTTTTCCATTATTCTGCTTATTCAGCAGAATGGTATGGGGAAAATCTGTAAGCTTTGGAGTAAAATAGGCCAGACTTTAAATCCCAGTTTGGCCATAGCAACTTTGCAGCCAAACTTCTTTCAAAGAAGTTTTAGTTTACACGATCCCTTAAATTAATAATACCAGGGTCAACCCTCATTCTCTATCATAAGCACAACTTATGATATGATGCTATAAGGTCAGTATCCAATTAACTACCAGATCTATAGTTAGGAAGGGGAACTGAAGACTGTTTGAGAGAGAAACGATCCACCATTTCCAACAAGTTCCATGGTGCTTACTTTCTATGAAGATTAGTTGTTGTTGTTTTTTATTTAAAAAAAGCTGGAAAAAAAGCTGGAAAGATAACTGGCACCATATCAGGTTGTTGCAGAGGTGAGGATTATATATTTGAACTACGCTATACAATGCTAGGCACATAGTACATTTCAAAGGATGTTATCTAGTGTTAATTCATTTAATTAATAATTCTTTAAGTAAAAATGAATATTTGGGGGATATGTCATGTTCCAGGAACTATGTTTATAGAAATACTTAGGTTTCAGTTTATGATTTTCCTTTCCAGGAACTTCTTATTCAAAATGTAGAGATAAGATAAACATAAAATTTGATGGTAGAGGAAGTGCTTAAAATTTTTAGTAGGAAGAAAGAATACTTGGAGTTGAACATACTATAGGAGGCACCCTAATGAGGAAATTCAGGGTATTTTAAAAATTAGAACAGATTTCTTTATAAGCTCCAAGGGAACAGGGACCTAATCATTTTTGTTAATTTCTGTATCCCTGGTGGATGAAGTAGGACCAGACCCATAGCTCATCACTCAGTAAATACTTACCAGCTAAATGACTCTGAAGAGGAGGGAAAGTGTTTTCTGGACAGAAGGAGGGACATGAACAAGAAGAGGAGGCAGGCAAGAATAAGATGCATAAGATGCAGAGGCAGATATCGAGTGATCTAGGTCAGGAGCAACTTGGAATTTGTGCGGGTGAGAGGTGAGGAGTAAGCCTGGAAAGGTCGCAGGAGCAAGACTGGCAGCTTTGAATGTCAGTCTGAAGTGCTTGGGTTTTATTTTGTAGACAAAGTAAAGCCACTGAAGGCTGCAAATGACCTGATAAAGATGGTGATTTGGGAAGTAATATCTGGCAGTACAGTGAAGAATGAATTAGATTAAGAAGACAGGAGGTAAGGAGTAGGTTAGAGGCGATTCCAGTTGTCCAGGCCCAGGCATGTCTGAGTAATTGCTGTTCATGTGGTTAGCTCCAAATTACCACAAGCACTGACCGCTGCAAGCTGATTCTTTCTGACATCAAGGACAGAAAGGTAGGGATATTTATCTCTGGTATAACCCCCACATGGGACAACCTGTGAATAAAGCAATCTGTTCACCCATATGGACCCCACAAATTTTATAAGTGCGAGTAAATTCACTCTCAACTTGGGTTTCATAAAATTAAATTTAGCACAGATTCATCATGAAAATTATGCTAATTGCAATTCCCCATTGTAGGGAGTGCTTATCAATTAAGTAGAAACACACATGTGTACACACACACACACACACACCAACAATGACAACAAAATTCTGCCTCCAAATTATCTAACCATTCTATATTCTATATGGCACCTTTAATCAGTAAAGCTATAGTTACCCTAATACTCAATAGCATAACATGGCTGACTCAGTGAGTCGATATCTGATCACTGCCTAGTTTTTAGTTAAAGAGAATAGATGGGAACTATCTGAGATGGAAATGGCCCTCTCTCTCTTACTCTGAATAATTTTATTCCTGCCAACCTAACATATCCTTCAGAAATATATTTCGTTATAATCATTCCTTTCAGTCATTTACCAAGTACATCCCAAATGCCAGATTGTATAGTTGTGAAAGATGTGATAGGGTGATCTAGGTTATGAGGAAATAAACGTGAATATAACAAAACTTTTGTCCCCTTTGAGGAATTCAGAGTCTGTTGTGATATGGAATCAAATGTTACAGGAGGTAGGAAGTTTAAGATATACTCCAGAAAATCAGTGAGTATAAATTACTGCTGACTCCAGAAAATCAGTGAGTATAAATTAAATGTCTGCTATATATAAGATCTTGGGTGACTTACCATTGTTTGTAAATAATTGGAAGATAAAAATTAGCCATTTTTCAAAACTTAGGTATATATTTGAGTTTGTAAACTAAGGCAATATTAATAGATACACTCCTTTTACTTGTCACTCAACAGTATTTTTATTGAGTACCTACTATATTCTAGGCACTAATGTAGGTAATATGGATTTAATAGTAATTAAAACATGGTCTTCCCCCTAAGTAGCTCATTATAGAGTGGGATATTTCTGTCAGGATAAATTGTGCTACCCAAACAACTTCAAAATAAACAGAGGTTTACTTCTCAGTCATGCTATATACACATTATAGTTCAGCCTCAGCTCTGCTTCATAGAGTCCTTCATATAGGACAAAGCTGCCAAGAAGGTATCTATCACAGATGCTCTTATGGCAGAAGAAGGAGAGCTCTTTCCAAAAGGGACATATATCTCTTATGTTCACACTTCATTGGCCAATGCAAATATCATTGTCACCATGACACAAAGAGGATGAGGAAGGAGAATTATCCCACAAGTCAAGTCATCATGGTGAAAGAACTAGGGTATTTTGTAGACCATGCATCTACCACAGTGAGTCCACTAAGATCACAAACCCTCTCAGGAGTAATTCACCTGGATAGCAAATATAATCAGCGTGGACATGCTTATTAGTTGGCAAAATCTCACAATGGTTGTTTGAGCAAGAGCTGTTTTAGTAGGAAAGACCAAGTGCAAACTCATGAAATTAGCTCTACCCTCTAATGACAGGAACGAAATAAAAAAGATAAATTCACAAGCTCAATGGGATTAGGAAAATATTGTTCTTCTTGACTCTATAATTTTAGGTTACATCTTTCTGGAGGTCCTATTTCCTACATCAGGAAATATTACATTATACACAATATTCTGCTGAACTTTGACATTAGTTAAATCTTCTCTCAACCCATCAGTTTCCTCACCTTTAAAATATTGACTATTGTTCTGCTGCTACTACTGTCACTACTACCAACATCATCAATATCATCACAACTATCACCACCACCACTGTCACCATGAACTTCACCACCACAATCACCCTCACTCCTACCACCACCATCACCACCACCACCAACAACACCATCATTACCCCATTACCACCACCATCATCATCACTACCACAACTTTCACCACCACCTCCACCACTGCCAGCACCATTATCACCACTGTTTCCATCACTACCACTATAATCACTCCCACTCCTGCCACTGCCATCACAACCACCCTCATCACCACCACCATCACCACTGGTTCCATTACTACCACCTCCACCTCCACCACCATCACCACCACCACCACCAAAGTCAACAAAATCACCAACACCACCATCATCACCAATATATCACCATCATCATTACTATCACTGCCACCATCACAGTCATCATATCCACTGCCACAATCACCTCTACCATCAACAGTGTCACCAATATCACCACCAATGCCAGTGTCACCTTTTTCTAAAGACTTTTGGGTATCTTACATGTATTCTTATTTCATTTAATGTAGGATAGTCATATGAGGCAGGTACTATGGTTAGCCCCATTTTATAGCTCAGGTAAATGAGAATTAGTATTCTTTTTTAATTGCTCAAGTTTCCATAGCTAATGACTACTGGAATTCTGAATTTAAATCTAAGAATTCTGATGTCAAAGCCCAAGAATCTAACAAGCATATAAATTACCTCCAAGTGATATTAGTCCAATTAGAAAGTGTCTAACTTCTCTTTCTCCATGACAGTAAAAATAAAACAACAGTAGCAACAAAAGAGAGTTCTTCTGTTTCACTATTATTGGGAGGTAGTGGAAAAATCACAGGGTTTGGGACCAGAAGACTTTTTTTTTTTTCTGTTCTAGTTTCACTGCCAATTGACTGTGTGACCTTACAGAAATCTGTTAACCTCTCTGAGGTATAGCTGTAAAATTGAAACAATAATGCTGGATTGCCTTAACCGGTACTGGTGAGAAAGATCAAAAAGTATATGTGACATCATGGTGTGAACTATAATTCCTGTAGAGGTGTAAATTACTATTATTTCTGCTTGATTTTTCTCTCTCTGAAAAACTAGCTTCCCCTTATATCTCAAAGACTTAGATTTTGGTCTCAAGTCTGTGGCTGGTGAGATATTTACCATATTTACTACAAAGGCTTATCATAAATATTTGAAGTTACCTGCCTTTTAATAATAGAACAATTACCATTTTTCATCCTGGTGTCTAAAATTGGTGTCTTTGGTCAAGGACCCATGAGGGAGAAGGGCATCAGAGAACTTTGCAAATGTTCCTGATTCAATGGGAGGACAGGTGATGAGGGAGAAGTGAAAGCCTCTATTGTTCATTCTAAAGAATTTTTTTCTAAAGAAAGGTTTTCTGTCTTATGGACTGCCAGCTCTTAAATTATTCAGGCCACAAATTGGCAATCCTTTTATTGCATCCAGAAAGAAAACAAAGGAAAGATCTTGGAACACCACTGGACTACTTCTCATTGGGAGTTGAATGGGATAGACAGAATGACTAAGAAAGACCTTAGGAAATATCCTGCCTCATGGGTATTCACAAAGGACTAGAGAGGATCCATTGGATATGCGACATTGGTTTTACTGAATAGGTGTGTCATTCACACCCTCTCAGTCAAAGTTAACTTACTTGTAAAACTTCACTGAAGACAAACCACCATTCTGGCCTTTGAGAAGAATACATGCAATTCTACAGAACCTTGTCCTACCTCCTTGACATAAGAACTGATAATTCTCAAAAGTGCAGAACCTTCTCAAAAGTAGAAATGACTCCTTTCTCTGGATACAGCCTCCTTTTTATTTTTTTTTTTAAAGGCAGTGAGTTATGGGACACTAAGATATGAGAAGCATTCAAAAGGTGTTGACTGTTTCTTTTTTTTAAAGATTTTTATTTATTTATTTGACAGACAGATCACAAGTAGGCAGAGAGGCAGGCAGAGAGAAGAGGAAGCAGGCTCTCCACTGAGCAGAGAGCCTGATGCAGGGCTCTATCTCAGGACCCTGGGATCATGACCTGAGCCAAAGGCAGAGGCTTTAACCACTGAGCCACCCAGGCGCCCCAGGTATTTACTGTTTCTTCATTCAACACTCTGTTGAGAAATATTCACCATTTTCCTGCATGCAGCTGATGACTGTGGCAAAAAGGAAATGGTTTCAAACATGGAAGTGGTACTAGGTCCTGGCCTGCCTTAACCTACTTGTAACAAATGGGTGGACATTAAAGTTTGCCTGTAAGACTCAGCTAAACTCCACAGGTTCAAATAAACCACTGCTTACCAAAGGGAACATGTTCTCTTTTTTCCCCCACAGGGAGCAGAAATGAGGTGCCACGGAAAACTCTATTCATAAGCCTTTTACCTTTTTGAACACTAAGAGATAGATTTTTCTATATATTCTAATTGAAACAAGCAAATCTAATTTCTGGCACAGAGAGGATATTCATAGGCATGTTGCGAACTTTGCCTGTTATCTTTCCTTATTGCAAAGTGTATGATTTATCTTCTGGGCAATGGCACCCATATCTTAATATGAGTTATATAAGAAAAATAGCCCACAGTCACAGAATATAAATTGTTTCTGTTTTCCCCAAAAGTAGAGAGAAAAAAAAGGAATATGCCTTGCAAGAGTAGGTCCAACGTTATGTTCTTAAAGGGGAACGTAACTCAATTTCCTGTAATGTCCCTCCAATAAATGCCAGTTCCCCAGGGCCTTTGGTGGTGGTTAAATCTGGTACTCCATCACCTTTGCACAAAGGACCTTCCTCTTTAGAGAACTGGAAGCTTTCCTTTATTCTGCCTGATTGCTTAAACTCACCGCTTAATTCAGCTGCCTGAATCTGTTTGGAGAAAGTTACAATCTTGTGTTACTCTTGGGGTTATTTTCAAGGTGCTGTGACGATAACTTTTAAAAATAAGGTACAGAATCTGTGCTTTTAGAAACAACATGTATTATGATCTAGTTAAAGTTAGAGGCAAGCTATTCTAAAGGCCCTGGATTGATAAAAGTCACTGTGCACCGAGAACAATGTTTCAGTTCCCAACAATGGTGGTCACCCCTGTGAGTAAAACATCGCCTGCTTTTTTTTTCTCGTTGCTTGTGGCTCCCTCTTCTGTTATCATGAGCTAAATCATCCCACAAGCATCTCAAATACCTACAGTAATGGTTTTGCTGATCCTCATCTCTGGATACTTCATTTACATGTATGGTTTTCCATAGTGCTTTCTTATGCTCCCGAATACCACCTTTTAATATGTGACTGTTATATTTATTGTTTTTGTAAATGGACAATCTCTCTACCTCGACTGTAAACCTCCTGGGGGTGGAAAGGATGCCATATGCAGTTTAATGCTCCCTAGCTCCCCTGACACTGAGTAGGTCCTTTAAAATAATTACCAAATAAATATTTTGAGAATGCGGTATCAGATGATGAGACTAGACAAAGCAAGAGCTTGTAGGTCCCTGTGGGCTGGGAGTCAGTATCTCCCCAAGGTATTGGAAGACAGAGAAATGGAGGCACATAGGTAGTAAGGTCTTAGGAACCAGATTTGGTTGTAAAGCCAAAAGCATCTATGCTGGTGCATTCAGTAAGTTATTTCTCATGTCCTGCCATCGGCTTGAATGTCTAACACCATTTCTAACACAAAGTCAAACAAGCGTCAAACCTCATTTTAGATGACATTTGGTTCCTGACACAGCACGATCCTGGCTTCCCCACCGTGAGAAGGGAGTTGTCTCTTGAAGACTTGACGAATGCGGAGTTGGCATTTTTCTCCCACCAGGAATACACACAGTGGTAGAAATGTTTTTTCCAAAAGCAAAACTGAGTGATATTAGAACACTGGAACACTAAAAATGAGAAATGTTTATTAAACCTCAGTTTGCTTCGTAAATGGCATATAGAAGGTACTCGGTATATACGTTTGTGAAGTGATAAATATAGCACCAGGATTTCTTTAGAGTTATTTAAACCTAGAGCTTGAAGAAAGACGACACTCCCAGTTTTCTGTGTGTATTTATGTGCGCATAAATAAGGTGTCACTCAGCCTCACTAGACCCTGCAAACAAATGATGCTGTACCACAGTTACACACAGTTTCAGCCAGGTCAAATTCACACTCTTCAGAGAGACGCACAGCACGTCTCACAGCCTCCTCGTGATTCTCTCCTCTCTCTTCCTTTCATTCTCCAGAGAGCCCAGAGTACGCGGGCCGTATTCCCTACCGATTCCTGACAGCACTGAGGTAGCTGTCCCCTTCTGAGGGCACGCCGTGCCTTGGTGTTGCTGCTGTCATTCCAGTGGTTTTACTGTGTGAATTGTCTTTTGAGCCAGAGATGAAGTTGCTGATCCCAAAGCTGCACTCTCATTTGTCCTTTTTCCAGCTAAGACCTCCCTTCCCAGCTGATACCCTAGTCTACCTGTGCTTTTACTCCTCGGGCGTCAAGACCAGTAAATAGAAGCAAATCAACTGCAAGAGGGAGGCAATAGCTCTCTCTCCTCAGAGGAAACTCTTTCAGCTGTCCCAGGGCTGGTGTGGTGGCTCCCCTAGATGCCCCTGAGTCTAGGTGTATCTTTAATTGACCACCCTTGTCCTGGAATATTCTGGAGAGATATTTGATCTTCTCCTCAAGCCTGTATAGAAAAGTATATGCTTGTGGCAATAAATATTTTATCATCCCGTAGACCTGAATGATGAGGCCATATCTCAGGCTGCCATCGCATAAAGGCTTGATTATGCTCCTTAAAACTTCAGCCCACCCCTCTGCTCCATAAGCTGTTTTATTTCTAAATCGTTCTCCCATAATTTTTATCAGCATGTAGTAAATAATTTACTTAATTATGTATATTATCTGTGGCCTGTCTTCCTTTGCTAGAATATAAGCTGCACAAGGAGAAGACTTTTTTTTTTTTTTTTTTTTTTAGTCTAAGAAAGGTAATGTGTTCTTTCTTTCTTTGGGATGTCTGTTTTGTTGTTTTCCCCACCTCCTCCATGTCTTGAAGTTTTCAGTTTTAATCCCAGTGTAACTAGCATGCAGTCTTATGTGGGTTTCCGGGGTACAGTACCGTGACTCAGCAGATCCGAACATGGCTCGGGGCTCATCATGGTGAGTGTGCTCTTAATCCCTGTCACCTGTTTCCCTGTCCTCCCACCACCTCCCCTCTGATAGCCATCAGTTTGTTTTCTGTGATTAAGAGTCCGTTTCTTTGTTTCTCTCTCTCTTTTCTCCCTCTTTGTTAATTTGTTTTGTTTCTTAAATTGCACATATGAGTGAAATCATATGGTATTTGTCTTTCTCTGACTGACTTATCTCACATAGCATAATGCCCTCTATCTCCACCCACATTGTTGCAAATGGCAAGATTTCATTATTTTTATGACTGAATAATATTTGCTTGTGTGTGTGTGCGTGTGTGTCACATATGCTTTATTCATCTATCAATGAACACTTTGGCTATGTCCATAATTTGGCTATCATAAATAATGCTGCAATAAACATAGGGATGCAAATATCCTCTCAAATTAGTGCTTTTTGTGTTTTTTGGGTAAATACTCAGTAGTGCAATTACTAGGTTGTATGGGAGTTATATTTCAAAAGGAAATTTCATACTGTTTTCTACAGTAGCTACACCAGTTTGCATTCCCACCAACAGTGCATGAGAATTTCTTTCTCTCCACATTTTCACCAACACTTGTTTCTTATATTTTTGTTTTGTTTTGTTCTGTCTAGCCATTTGGTCAAGTGTAAGCAGATACCTCATTATGGTTTTGATTTGTATTTGCCTGATGATGAGTGACATAGAGCATCTTTTCATCAGTCATCTGGATGTTTTCTTAGGGAAAATGTCTGTTCATGTCTACTGCCCTTTTTTAAATGGATTATTTGTTTTTGGTATTGAATTGTGTGAATTCTTTACATATGGTAGTTCTTAATATTTTTTGGCTACTAATTCTTTTTTTTTTTATCCAATTACCTTTATTTTTTAAATTTTTTTATATCTTTTCAGCATAACAGTATTCATTGTTTTTGTACCACACCCAGTGCTCCATGCAATACGTGCCCTCTATAATACCCACCACCTGGCCCCCCCCCAACCTCCTAACCCCCCGCCCCTTCAAAACCCTCAGGTTGTTTTTCAGAGTCCATAGTCTCTCATGGTTCACCTCCCCTTCCAATTTCCCTCAACTCCCTTCTCCTCTCCATCTCCCTATGTCCTCCATGTTATTTGTTATGCTCCACAAATAAGTGAAACCATGTGATCATTGACTCTCTCTGCTTGACTTACAGTCAACAAAACAAAGAGGCAACCCACGGAATGGGAGAAGATATTTGCAAATGACAGTACAGACAAAAGGTTGATATCCAGGATCTATAAAGAACTCCTCAAACTCAACACACACAAAACAGATAATCATATCAAAAAATGGGTAGAAGATATGAACAGACACTTCTCCAATGAAGAGATACAAATGGCTATCAGACACATGAAAAAAGGTTCATCATCACTAGCCATTAGGGAGATTCAAATTAAAACCACATTGAGATACCACCTTACACCAGTTAGAACGGCCAAAATCAGCAAGACAGGAAACAATGTGTGTTGGAGAGGATGTGGAGAAAGGGGAACCCCCTTGCACTGTTGGTGAGAATGCAAGTTGGTGCAGCCACTTTGGAGAATAGTGTGGAGATTTCTCAAGAAATTAAAAATAGAGCTTCCCTATAATCCTGCAATTGCACTACTGGGTATTTACCCCAAAGATACAGATGGAGTGAAAAGAAGGGCCATCTGTACCCCAATGTTTATAGCAGCAATGGTCATGGTTGCCAAACTGTGGAGAGAACCAAGATGCCCTTCAATGGAAGAATGGATAAGGAAGATGTGGTCCATATACACTGTGGAGTATTATGCCTCCATCAGAAAGGATGAATACCCAACTTTTGAGGTAACATGGATGGGAATGGAAGAGATTATGCTGAGTGAAATAAGTCAAGCAGAGAAAGTCAATTATCATATGGCTACTAATTCTTTATCAGAGATGTCATTTGCAAGTACTTCTCCCATTTAGTAGGTTGCCTTTTAGTTTTGTTGATTGTTTCCTTTGATGTGCAGAAGCTTTTTATTTTGTTATAGTCTCAATAGTCTATTTTTGCTTTTGTTTCCCTTGCCTCAGGAGACATATCTAGAAAAATGTTGCTACAGCCAATGCCAGAGAAATTTCTGCTTGTGCTCTCTTCTAGGATTTTTGTGGTTTCAGGTCTCACAGTTAAGTCTTTAATCCATTTTGAGTTTATTTTTGTGTAAAGTGTCAGAAAATGGTCTATTTCATTCTTCTGCATGTAGCTGTCCAGTTTTCCCAGCACCATTTATTAAAAAGATTTTTTCCCCACTGCCTGTTCTCACTTATTTTGTTGGAGGTTCTACAATCATGGGTTCTCTTCTGGGCTTTCTATCCCACTCCATTGACCTGTGTTTATGCCAATACCATACTATTTTCATTACTACAGTTTCACAGTATAACTTGAAATCTGAAATTGTGGTAACTCCAGCTTTGGGTTTTCTTTTTTGTTTGTTTTTTTCTTTCTTTTTCAAGATTGTTTTGGCAGGAAGAACTTTTGTTTTGTTTCTTGACATATTCCAAGCATACTTTGCAATACTAAGCCTTTAATATGCATCTGTTGAATGAATAAATGAGTGAATGACTTTGATTTACATAGTCTTCTTTATGTCTCCTCAGGGACAATCAATTTCTTTTGTAAGAAGACAGTATTAAAAAAAAAAAAAAAAAAAAAAAAAAGACAGTATCAGTGTCAACTCTGCTCTCGTTCCCCAGTTTTCTCCTCCAAACCTCTGGTGCCAAACATAAATCTGACTCCTTCTGTGGTCAGTTCCTTCTCAGTGTGCCCCATCCACCCCAGCCTGTCCAACAGAGCTCAGTGTTTGAACCTCCATTGTGGCAGCAGGTTGCGTTTTCTGCCACTGTGTGCATCACTCCCACAAGAACATTCAAACACTGCTACATTAAACAATATATCACAGCAGGCATTTTGGAAGGAAGAAGATGGCCTAAAAGCCTCTAAAGCTGATTTGTGTTTCCTTTAATAAAGAAAAACAGCCAAAATGAAAACTTTGGAATATCTATTTCAAAGGATGAATCCATAGATGTCTGCGGGAAAAATTTTATTTCCTTCCTAACTCCCTCCCTTGGACTATAGCCCAGCAATTTTCACCCTTATGAACCTATTACAAAGAACATCAATGTCTGTCTGATAGGATGGACATTCAGGATTTGAAAAGAACACATGAAAATTTGGACCAAATGTAAGACAAAGAAGTGTTAGAAAAGTGGGGAAAACACAGAGCTGTTGTGTGACATGTTCGGGATCAGTCATGAGAAAGGAAGAAATAGATGGTCAGTGGTGAAAGAACTGGCCCATGAAATGGAAGGAGATCCAAGAAGGTGTGATATCTCAGAAACTAAGTGGAAAAAATGTCTCATAGAGAAGGAAGACCTATGAGGTCAAATGCAACTGAGATGCCTGACAGTCTCAGGCCTAGAGTCAGAGAGAACTGGTGGGACAGAAACCTTGAGAGGTCTTTGGAGTATAAGCACTTAAATTAGACTATAAATTCCCAGTTGGTCTGTGTAAGGAAAAAAACAGTCGGTATAGCCTAATTGGATATTTAAAACAGTTTTAGTAGCTTTACTATAAAAGGAAGCTAAAAATGAGTAGGGGTCCAGCAAGATTTATCTTCAAATTTCTTTAAAGACAGGGGCACCTGGGTGGCTCAGTCGGTTAAGCATCTGTCTTTGGCTGAGGTCATGACCCTGGGGTCCTGGGACTGAACCCCATGTTGGGCTCCCTGCTCAGTGGAGGGCCTGTTCCTCCCTTTTCCTCTGCCCTACCCCCCCCCCACTCACACTCTTGCTCTCTCTCACTCTCTCTCGAATAAATAAATAAAACTTTTTAAAAATTTCTTCAAAAATAAAAAAATAGAATGGGAGGGAAAAAAAGACAAAAGATAACAATATATTCATATACAGGAAGAATTGACCCAGAAGGAAAAAAAAAAGGAAATGTTTTGTTTTGAAAGAAGATGGGATAATCATATGTGCAGTAGCTGAGTGGGGAGAACTGACAATACAGGGACACACCATCCTTGCAACAAGAGGGAAGGCAGGGTACGCAGATATAAGGTTAGGTTTGGTGGAGAAGAGATGAAGTAGTTCTTTTTAGATAGATCCAATTTTCTCAGTGAAGTAAAAGTTCATGCTGAAAAAAAATATTCATGCCAAAAGTAAAGGCAGGTGGGCTTCTTGGCAGCTTGAAAATAAAGGAAGCTGAGAAATAGCTATTTGGTAATGTATATTCAGTAGAAAAATGTAAAGGTCATTTGAATAAGTAGTTCCCAAACAGGCAAACATCCACATCGCCTGGAGAGCGTGCTACAAACATTCCCGAGCCCAACTCATACTGTAAGAATTACATTTGTAATTATGGGACACAGGTCCTGAAAATATTCACTTTAAGAAAAGGTTATTCTCAAACAATTGTGATGATCCACTAGATTGGGAGACTGCTGTGATTGTTCCATTTTGGCCCCAGCTATGGAATACTAGAGAGGCACCTTTACAATGAAAAGAAACAAATTCGCCATTTACAAAATACAGGAAATGAGTGTCCCATATTCTGAACTCTGCAGGACTTGTTTGAGATATTCTTCGTGGCTCTCAGCCCTGATTCACAGTATTTTCAGCTTTATATCTATTTTCCTCGGTATTAGAGGCAGTTCCACTTGAGTAATTTTAATGTTAACACAGGGACTGGACATAGAGATCCCTTGATACAAGGGATGTTATTTTGGGTGATTAATTTATGTCTGAGAACATAAGGACAGGTGGGCTCTGGGAGTCTAAGTACTTCATCCCCTGCCAGGTAACTAGGTAGAACGATAACTGGAATCCAAACGTCCTGATTCAACTTCTCTGGGTGAATCCCAGGAGGTCCAAAGTATGGAAAACGTAACTCATATAGGGCTAAGATTACTGAAATCATATACACAACCAAAACATCCGGAGAAATCCCCTTTTCATTCAATGCAACTAAGATTTAATGAGTTCCCAGTATTATGGATCTATTCCGTGAACAGGCACTTTATACTGGCTCTCAAGGCACTGACTCATACTTTAAAAATACATCTTCATTACTTGTCTCTTTCTCAGAATATCTTTTCAGTAAATTTTCCTGATCAGCTCCTGCTCCTCCCTTGGCTTGCCAGACATGGAAATGTGATGATTTAGACTGCCATGTTCTCATTAGTACCAACAAGAGATAGGTAAATAAAGATCTTTCATTGACCTGTGAATCTGACTTTTAAACTGACCTTGAACACTGTCATTCCAGATCTTCAGCCTCTCTTAATGTTACGATGCACATTTTCTGGCTGCTGGCCTTTCAACTACAGCTTGTTTTTAACCTGTTTTGTGATCATAAGCATTTATAGAGGTGCGTAATTTACAAACAAGCAGGAAGAAATATTCGATCATCCAGTCATTTGATGCCTTTATTCTGAAATGTGTTTTTCTGTAATTTCTACAGAGCTAATTAAATGCCCTCATATTCATTAGCTATACCGTGAAGACAGTAGACAGTAAAAGGAACGCTGAGTTTGCATTAAGAAGAACTTTGTTCCAGTGCTGGCTCCCATGTCTGCTCATTGTATGACCTTGACCAGATCATTTCATAGCTCTACACTGGGTTTCTCACCTAGAGATGAGCATGTTGGGAAAACTCAAGCAGACAATTGAGAAGAAAGTCCCTAAGAGTGGCTAGTACAAAGTAGTCATTAATAAATACATATGACTTGGACTCAGGGTTATCTCTTTATGTATCCATTCTGTTTTACTTAAATGCTCATGATTAAGAACAATGCCCTAACTACATCATCACTTTTCTTAGTATATCTGATGGGTCAAACTAAATACTGACACATAACAGATGACTTTGAGAAAGCTGGTGTTTTAAGTACAAGCTGTGAGTTGGGCTGAAGATAAATGCTTGTGTTCAGATTTGCTTGCTACCCCTTACCTTGGATGAGATCTCTAGAGGGAGTTCTATGGCTAAGTTTCAAAATCTATAAAATGGGTATAACTATACCCACTCTGCAAGGTTACTGAGGATGAACTACAATAAAATATGAACTAGTTCTCAGAAAACCATGAAGCACTCACAAATAATGCTATTTTCTAAGTTTGTATCAGTCTTATGGGTCATTCACATGCAAGGCAGAAATCTTAGAACCTCGTGGGTGTCAAAATAATTGAATATTAAGCATGATAGCAGCAGCCACTATTACTTAGATATAGTATGATGGCAATACCTGAAGGAAGCACGGATTCCTTGCTTAAGGCAGTTATTGACTCTTGTTTCATAAATTGTTTTTAAAATATTATTGTTTATAGTACATCAGTATTATGACATGCTATACAGCAACATATTTTGTCATACACTTTTGTTTGTTTCATTAAAAATTTGACAATTTTTTAGCATTTGGAAAGCTGCACAAAGTAAATTTAAGTTGTGCGTTCCTTCTACCAGCCCCTATCCATGTCTTAAAACTATACTCTTGAGTCTGACTATAATCCCATGGGGGCTTAGTACTTCTATGATCCTTGCTATGACAGAAAGAAAATCAAGAAGACAACACAGGATGAAAAAAATGTTTCTCCCATGTACCCAGTCGACACTGCTGTGTTATTGTGATTTTTTTTTCTTTTTTTAAAAGATCCTCAGACCTTATTCTTCTTATAGCTAAAAGTTTGTACACCTTTACCAACTTCTCTGTATTTCCCCAACCCCCAGCTCCTGATAAACACTTCCTGCTTTCTGTGTCTATGAGTTTGGCTTTTCATTTAAGTTCCACATGTAAGTGATGCCAAGCAGTATTTATCCTTGTCTGTCTGGCTTACTTCACTTAGCATAATGCCCGAACATTCCAGTGACATTGCTGCCAACAGCAGGATTTCCTTCTTTCTCATGGCTGAATATGATTCCATTGTATATATACATTGTTTCTCTTTTTAAGCACTCATCTATTGTGAATCATTGTGTATCACTATTTAAAGTTCACAAAGTTCCCTAATCTCACATATTATTCCAGCATTAGGGATAGGAATATTTGACCCAAACTGAGCATATACTGCCCCAGAACAGATATCTAGTAAGCCACAGCAGCAACTCTGATGGACTGAAAACTTTTGGAATCCAAACTTCACCTTTGTGGTACAGTAGGCTCCCCTCCTGTTGCATAGGCTATGGTTAACCATGCAGTTGCACAGCCATCACTGTAAGAGCCTAATACTTAGTGGAACCAAGAACCAAAATACTTCAGGACTCAAAATACAGGCTGGTGTTGGAGAAGACTTAGCCTCTCACAGAGAACTGTTGTATTTAACTCAATCCTAAATTAACCCAGGAGGCTGAACATTTGATAAGTGAGAAAGAAGTCCACCACTCTTCTAATCATCTCACCTCTGCTAGTCTATTTACAGCAGCCAACGTTACCTTGGATTACCAGGACAAGACAAATACAAAAGAGGGCTGAAGTGGAGGGGGGTGGGAGGTTGGGGTACCAGGTGGTGGGTATTATAGAGGGCACGGATTGCATGGAGCACTGGATGTGGTGAAAAAATAATGAATACTGTTATGCTGAAAATAAATTAATTAATATAAAAAAAAGGGCTTGACATTTTAGCAACCCTTTAGATGTAAGGGAATAGTGTATCAAAATTAAGAGCACATTTTATGATACCATGTACAAAATAAAATATGGCTCCAAATAACACAAAATCACTTTGTCATTATAGTTTGTTTAATCATAACAGTATCACTACCACAAGTCCATTCTCTTATATAAAAGATGGCATTATACTCTGTTGCCTAATGAAACAGACCCTAGTCCCACCACACATACACACAGTTAATAATGAATCAGAACCTACCAACAGTGCTGCTTCTTTTTACACTCTCTGTCCCAATGTGTAGAGAAAAACCTGTTCTGGACTAACTCAGGAAGACTTACTATCTTGTGCTTCTTGTTAAATTAACATAAAGAGAAAGTTACTTTAGGGAGAGATTTCTTTAAACCACAAATTACTTCTCATGCTTTAGCATTTTTAGTAGAGGCATATGGAAAATTTAAGGACCATGAAATCTCTTCCAAAATCCCTTGAAAAGAATGTCACCTCTTCTAACCCTTAGGTGGCTCCTATGTGTAGGCAGAGTAAAGAGTGGCCATCTGGCATGATTAAGAAGGGGACAGGATGGTTTTCAGAAACCACTGAATTGGTGTATGAAGTGTCACCTTCATAGGTTTAGTATTTGGGTGAAATGTTGACTTTGACTGCATGGTATCATATCATTACTTGGAATGAGCATGAGCTCTTAGGAGCCCTTTAGATCTGGACAGAGACTTACACTCTGCACTGATGAGCTAGAGGAGCCTGAGGGTCCTCTTCGATAAGCTATAAGAGCTGCCTCTGACTATCTCACATGGTTTCCATGTAGATTTAATGCACTCGATCATATTCTCTTTTGTCTGGCTGGCACTCTCCCTTCTCATCTGAGAAATGCTCTTTTGTCCAGTCTGTGATTGATCTGGATGCTTCCACATTCTGTCAGAGTCCTTGGCCATGATTAACTGAGTGAGGGTGGGGTCCTGACTGGGATGTTTTGAGATGGAACTGGGAATGCTAACTAAGTTCTAGATCCATCCCACTCTGTATATAAAACTGTAAGATGGCAGCATGATGAAGTCAGCAGCCAAGCATGTAGTTATGGGAAGTCTGAGTCTTATTCATTCAAAAACATTACTGGAAACAAACAAATAAAACCTGCCAAAAATCCAAAACCAGAAACATTACTGAAAGAGTTGACCACGTCTCTATTTCCACTTGCTGATATACATGCTCCTTTCGACTAACTTCAGTTGTTAGTTCACTAACTTCAGCTAACTAACTAACTTTTGCCAACACATCTCCACGAAGTGTGTTCTTATCAAGGACACACTGTCCTCCTTCTTGCCAAACCAAATGGTTGTTGTTTGGTCTTTTAGTCAAGTGACATTATAGCCACATTAGACATTGTAGATTCTCTCTCTGCCTCCAGTGCTTTTTCGCATTGTTACTTTCAGGATATCATTCTCTCCTGTTTATAGACCATGCTCTTGGTCACTTTTTCTCAGCCTCTCCCTTGTTTTTTTCCTCCATTTCTACGCTGCTTGCAAGAGTGTCAGCACTGAATCTGAATCTTAACCCCATTTCTTCTTTCTTTCCTTCTGCATACACCACTCAGATAATCTCTCCAGCCCTGGGCTTTAAATATCACTCACATGCTGATGGTTCACTAACCCAGAGACCCCAGCTCTAACCTCTCAGATTCCTCTACCCAAATGTCCACATGTCATCTCCAAGTGGATGTCTAATAGGCAGCTCAAATACCTGAGTATCACACACGATCCCCCCTCTCCAAAGGAACCCTTCCCGAATCTTCTCATTTCAGTAAATAATACTAAATTGTTCAAACCAAAAGATAGAAGCATTGTCTTTGACTCAGCCTTAAAAGCTCCCGTTCTCTTCGGTCTTCAATGACCATCTCCTAAGTCCCCCCCTCTTTTTTTTTTAAGATTTTATTTTTTATTTAAGAGGGAGAGAGAGAGAGAGAGTGAGAGAGAGCATAAGAGGGGAGAAGGTCAGAGGGGGAAGCATACTTCCCGTGGAGCCGGGAGCCTGATGCGGGACTTCATCCTGGGACTCCGGGATCGTGACCTGAGCTGGAGGCAGTTGCTTAACCAACTGAGCTACCCGGGCACCCCTAAGTCCCTTCTAAATATGGTCCCACACAAGACCCATGGGCCACAACTTCCACTTATCTCTGAGGGCAAAATTCAGTGAAAGGAAGCCCTCTTGCAGACTTGAGCTGAACTCAGAAACTATTTCTTTACTACCTCATTCTAAAGGTGCAATCAGGGGCACACTGGACTTGTTATGAGGTGTCTCTTAAGGGGGCCCCTAGTCACAAATAAGTCTGAAGTAGTTACAAATGAAAACTCTGAACTAGCCTTCCAGAAAGAATAATTGCTATTTCTGGAGCTCTGGGCTGTGTGTTCTTTGGGACTGTCCTCATAATTAGTTGTTCTCCACTGTGAAAAGAAAAGCAGAAACTGAGCCATCTCTCATATACTAAACAAACCTTTACTAGTATCTCATTTTATAGGTGTGGATCAAGGTCTGAGTTACAAACAAGAATAAAAGAGGTTCCTGTCTTTCACTCTCTGATATTGGGAGAGTATGGCTAGTGGTTTCATTGTACCTTGTTGTGTCTTGAGGCCCTAACTAACATAGAGACTAAAACAGTTTCATATCCATACCTAAAATATGAATGGACTCCCTCAGAAAAGTGGTTGAGACATGTGGTGAGTCCACTCTGAATGTCGCTGTCACAGACTGAATCGTGTCTCTCAAAATTCATATGCTGAAGTCCTAACAACCAATGCCTAAGAATGTCAGTGCATTTGGAGATAGGGTCTTTAAAGGAGTAATTTAGTAAATCGAGGTCAATAGGGTGGGCGCTAATAGGACTGGTGTCCTTGTAAGAGGTGATTATGACACAGGAGGAAGACCATGTGAAGACAAAGGGAGAAGTGGGGCATCTACATGCCAAAGAGAAAGGCCTCAGAAGAAACTAAAACTGCTGATACCTTGATCTTGAATATGCAGCTTCCAGAAATATGGGAAAATAAATTCCTGTTATTTAAGCCATGCCATCTATGGTACTTTGTTTTGGCAACCCTAGAAAACTCGTATAGCCACTGTGGAAGATGTCATATGCTCTGGAATTCTATGGACCACTGTACTACAGGGGAGTAGCCCCCCATCAGTCATATTCCTCGAAGACCTGGCAGAATAGAGGAAGCCTAGAAGGAAGACAGGGGAGTCTACCACTAAGGAAATGCCCTGCCTCCTGCATAATCCTCTTCCTCACACCGGAACCCTGGAAAGAATTCGAGGCAGGGACCCAGAGGACTGGGTTTGAGGCTGACAATTGGTAGCCCATAGTCAATGTCAGGGACCTTAATGTGTCTAAGCTTCAGTCACCCCATTGGTAAAATGGAATTAACCATTTGGGCTTCGCAGAATAACTCAAAGGGATGATGGACGGCAAATTACTTTGCTAACTCTGGCATGCTCTACACATGTGAGAGGTTATTCTTATTCTTTTTACTCCTGTTTTCATTTAACAAAATCTAACCAGTGGCCCAGGACAAAGCGCATTCAGCTGCACTGATGAATGCCACCTGCCTCTGTGATTGCCTTCTTCATTTGTTTCCATTTCAAACACCCTGTGAGCAGAGTAATTGAGTTTGAATTGCTTGGGGGATCCTCCCCCCTCATGGCTCCATGCAAGTAGAAACTTACTGTTGCTAATGATTTATTATTTCACCTCCTAAGTGTATTTGGTGCTTGTGCCCAACACAGTAGCTGCATAAGGGGAGCACACACGTGCCGTCACTTCCAATATGGACATGAATAAATCCAGGCTGGCCCTTCTGCCTTGATCATTTATGGAAGCAGCTCTTTCATCCTCTAAAACAGAAATGTTCTTATCTCACAGCCTCTCTCATGGGACCTGTGTTTAAATTAACTCACTGTCCTCAAGTGCCCTGGCTTCCACTCAACCCCCAAGGTTTTCTCTGTTCTAGGAGGGGAGAAGGACTGTAAATTTACAAGTGCAGAGGTATCCCTATGAATTGGAGTCCATGTGTAAATAAAAATAGCTCACATTTTAGATTACTCATTATATGCTAAGCATTTTACAAGTGTAGCCTTTTTAAGACTCACACAACCGTATGAGGTAAGAGTTATTATTGTCTTTTTTTGTACAGGTACAGTGGTTTTTAAACCATGACTGTGAATTTTAAAATCAACTTCCATGCTGAGGTGGGTTCTGTATTTCCTCCCCTTAAATATGGGTAAGCTGTGACTGTTGGCCAATAAACAACTGAAAAGGTGCTCTCTGGCTTCAGAAGCTTGGTTGTCAAGACCACGCAGTTTCCACCTTGATTGTTGCAAATCTCACCCTTGGAATCCGTAATCACCATATGAGATATCTGACCATTCTGAAGCCAATATGTTGGAGCGTCCATGCCTTCCCTCTGGCCTTGAGTTCCATATGAACCCAATCTCCCAATCATCCTGCGAAGGTGACAAACATGAGAAAACTTGTTTTGAGTCCTCCAGAACCCTCCAGAACAGCCCATCTGCCGGTGGATTATCATCAAGTGACCTACACTGACAGAAGAAGAGAACAGAAGAGTCACTCAGCTAATAACCTACTCAAATTTGTGAACCACAAAACTATACAAGATATTAAAATAGATGTTGATTGAAGACATTCAGTCTTGGGATAGTTTGCATACAGCACTAAAGAACCCAAATACTAGTTGAAGAAGCTGAGGCAAATGAAAGTGAAGATGTTGTGGATCTGGGACTAGACTCCAAGACTCTAGAGTCTGACTTCTTAATTATACTGCCTTTTCCTCAAAAATCCATAATGATATAATAAGATGAGGAGAAGAAGTAGGATTCTGCTCAATAAAAGAAGTGTCTTCTAACAGAGCTGCCAATAGTAAAATCAGGTCAGTTTCGGCATTTAGAGAAAAAGCTTTTTCATTTGCCATCAAATAAGTGACTTCAAGTCTTTCTCCAACCTCTTATCAGATGTGTGACCCTAAGCCCGGAACTCAACTCTAAACCTTCACCTTTTTGCTTGTAAAATGGAAAGATAATAACTGTGAGGTTCAAATGAGATCAGATCTAACAGAGTACACACTCTGCACATATTGCATGGAGCACTGGGTATGGTGCATAAACAATGAATCTTGGAACACTGAAAAAATAAAATTGAATTAAAGAAATGAATAAATGCTGGGGAAATCCTCAGAGACAATTTCTCTCCTTCAGCCACGATATACCATCCTGGCAGTGCTTCAGACACTCGGCGATGTCTAAAGAAAAGCTTCTTTGTTATGACTGAGGCGGTTCTATTGGAAACTGCTAGGTAAAGAACAGAGATTCTGGTAAATATCTATAGTGCATAGGACAATACCCACCCTGTCCCTCACCCCAAAAAAGAATTACCTATTCTGAAATGTCAATAGTGCTGTTGCTGAAAAACATCCTCATAAAAGAATTGTGTGGTAGCTAAAATAGACAAGATCTCACCAACATTCAATTGCGTCTCTCAAAAATTCTATTATTCTATTTTTTAAAACATTATGATTCTAACCTTCAACCATTCTATGATCCCTAGATTAAAAGATCAAAGAGGTTTTAAATGTTATAATTCTAAGAAGCCACAATTCTAAATTTCTAAGATTCTATTTATTACTCTGAGGTACTTGAAATATAAGACTACTTTCCCAAGCTTCTAAGATGCTCAGATCTTAAGAGGCTTTAATCTTAGATTCTATGGCATCTTGAGGTTAGGTTTCTAATAAGTTCTATTCCATAAAACAAGACTTCTATGATCCCACAATAACATAATGCAATAATTCTAAGACATTATGGTGTTGTAGGGTATATTTCTAGGGTCAGTATGTTCAGGGCATGGAAACTCACTGTGCTGAAGGTGAGGGGCAAGGCTATATCCTTAAGCTTAGTTGTTTGTGATCTGTTTGTATAATCTAATAACCATGTCTGAGGGATGGAGATTTCCATTGAAATGTTTGTTTCAGTAGATGAAAGTTCAGCACCTATGATGCCATAGACAATTTGTGGCCCGGTTTGGAATAAGTTGAGCTTTCTTGGATATGAAAAGGATACTAACATTTGTGTGCATTACATTGAGAAGTCATGACTTATGATCCCAGCATCCTGGACTCAGCCCTGCTTCGGGCTCTCTGCTCAGCGGGGAGCCTGCTTCTCTTCCTTTCTCTCTCTCTGCCTGCCTCTCTGCTTACATGTGATCTCTGTCTGTTAAATCAATAAATAAAATCTTAAAAAGAAAAGAAAAGTCATGACTTATTGGATATAGTCATAAAGGTAATTGAAGTTTTTATTCCTTTGTCCCCTTTACACCTATTCTATGGGGATAGCTGTGCTCTACTCCTGGGTTTATTTAGGGCTAGCCTTATACTTCTGGTGGTGTATAAGTCATTAACATAGAGTTAATCAAGAAGCAGCTTGTCTGTTCCAGAGAAACAAGCCAAACTCCAAACTTCATTCACAGTTATAGCTACTTCCCTTTCCTGGATCTGGCTCACCACCAGCTGGCCACCTGCATTCAGAGGGAGGATTATGGTGGGATCTCCTTTTCTTTCTCCACGTGGCTCTTTTTATTATCCTCTCTTGTCTTCCTGGTCATGATTTCAGATGGCTCTAGGGTTTAGGAATAGGGATGAGGGAGAAGGAGAGGAGGAACAAGGTTGGAAATATCTTACTTTGAGAGAAAACAGAGCTCCTCCTTAGGGCTAGCACATGTTTAAGCAACACTCCTCTCAGGAAATATCAGTGAATTCCTCAGATATGCTACCCCTTCTCTGTGGCTGGAGCTTTCCTCTTTGTGTCTTCTCCAGTATAAGACAATGGGTCTCTATTTCAGCTGACCAGGAAGGACTCCTCTTAACCATGAGCTCCATGTGGTATGCCTCTGGTTTCTTTCTACTCGAGTTAACTCACCCCTCTGAAGAAGGTCTAAAACAACCCTCTTACATAGAGCCCACGGAGGTCCAAGAGAGACCATGGTTCATCCTTTGTTTTTGGAAATGCCAAAAGTCCAATTCAGTTCCAATTTAGCCACTTTCTTCTCCTTAGAATTGTAAGACAGCCCTTGACATTTAAATGTCTCAGGTCTGAGTCAGACCACAGCTGATGGTCCCTCTCTGAGTGGTCTCTTCAAATCCCTTCTCTCACCTCAGGAGAGGGGCAGGGTCTCCACCCTGTTTGGTTGTAGAAAAAATGGGTTGGGGTATGGACTCACAGTAAATGAGAGGCTTTATCTAAAATTCCTTATCTAATTTCCAACAGTTTTTTTTTTTTTTCAGCCATTCCAACATCTTCCATGGTCTAGAGTAGTGGTAAGTAAATTATGGTCTTCCAGCCAAATCATGCTCACTACTTGTTTTTATAAATAAAGTATTATTACAACACAGCTGCACATTCATTTTCATGTTGTCTGTGGCTACATCTGCAGCAGAGGTGAATAGATGCAACAGAGAACATAGCTTCCACCAGCTTCCACCATTCACTTGCCCTTTACAGAAAAGCCTGATGGGCTCTGAGCTGGAGGCAAGGGAACCAAACTGACTCTCTGTCACCTTCTTTTACGGACACAGCACCGTCCTTTCTTGATTCTCCTTTGGAAGGTCACATCTAATATATTAAGACCTCTATGAAACTGAAACTAAAATAATTTTATTTTAACCTTCTGTCATCCTGTTAACACTTATTTACCTACTCATGAGCCAGGTGTACTGGGATATCTACCCAAGTTACCATGTTTAATAGTTAACACGGATACCAGGAGGCAAGCAACATTGATCTCATTTTATGGAAGAGGATACACAGCCTCAGAAAAGCTTAGTAACTTGCTTATGAATAAACAACTAGTAACCAGAGAGGTGGAATTAAACTAAGTTTATCTGATTCCAGAGGAAATGCTCTTCCAAATATCTCAGCTGTTTAGAAACCATGCTATCAAATTCACCCTGTCATTACTGATGCTTCATTTCCCATCCCCAGGAAAGTATAGTACTACTAACATCGCCATTCCTGGAACATGGGATCTGGCCAAATTGAAAGTGCTCATTTGTTTCAACAACATGAAAATTATTTATCCAACAACTGCCTTTCAAATCAGGGTTGAGCAGGATGCTATCAGAGTCACCACTCCATAGTGTGCATTCCAGCTTAATTTCAGAACTCTTCATTATGAATCTCCTCCTAGAGAGACTGTCTTTTCCTGAGTTCTGGTAGTAAGAAGTGCCATCAAAAGAAGAAAAAAGTCCATAGAAACCCCAATTTAACCTTTTGCAAGAAGGAATGAAACCATTAGGGAAACAATTTTGGCACAATACTCCCAACCCCATTTCCCACTGTCTAATTTTTTAGATGAGAAAAGTGAGATCTAAAGGAAAAACAACAACAAAAAAATAAATAACTGTTCTAAAATGACATGACAATTAGTTATAGAGTGAAGAGAAACTACATTTAACACTCCAAGCCTAGTTTTCAATCTAACATGACAGAGACAAAAGGCAACCAAGATCTTATTCTTTTCCATCTTTCCCAAAAATATTCTGTGTTCATCTAATAAATACATAGGTCTTTTATTATATTGTAAGAAAAATAATAGGTGAAGAATCAAGAGTTCAAAAGCTAATAGAAGATGTCAAATTTACTGAATAAGAAAGATCACCAAGTCAACTGTGGAAGAACCAAATTAATCCAGAATGTATGGGAGACGAAAGAGAATATATGAGAACACAGCAGAGTCCTAGAAGAGTATGAGGGCAGCAGGGAAGAGAAATCTGGTCAGATTGAGAGAGGGAATAACAAACATTTTGTGTGTAGCATTTTGACAAGCTAGGTAGACTACACTTAAGATTACATCTAACCTTCTATTTCCATTGTATTAAGAGAACTGGCAAGTTTTTAATTACTTTTCATTCCTTTGGATGTCAGACTGGTATTTCTTTTCAATATGGTATACACAGATTTAAGAGATGGCTCATTATGTTCAAGGCACTTTGATATTCATCAGTCCTCCATCCCTGAGCTGTCTGTTCATGTTCGTGTGTTGGTTCATACAGTGTGCGCACTTCTTGAGTACTCAGTTGTCTTGTGCAAACCTCTCACTCATGCACTCAGCCATCACTTCGGTCAAGAGAATTCTTTGACCGCTACTACTGCAGGGTTCATATCCTGTCTGTGTTCTAGTCATGCCTCCCACAGTTTCTGGTATATAACAAGCCTTCAGGAAACATTGTCTCATGGAACTGTGTTGAATTTTAGTGCCTGTGTGGAGTACTGGAGACCAGGAGAACAAGTCAAAGGTTTCATCATTGGGAAAATCACAATAAATTTGAGAAATACAGAAAAAAATTCTCAGAGTGTTCTGTGTTGAGAAATAGAAGAAGGTGAGGAACAAGTTCAAGGGAAGTGCAGGGAGTGGCTTCTCCTAGAGGCTGATCATGCTCTCCAGCCTCGTTGTGCACATGGAAGCAGAAAGGTCACTCTAGGTGGCCCAGATAGAGGCTTGCTCTTAAAGAAAGAACAAAATTAAAATCCTGAATCTCCCAGTCCCTACATTAAGTACCTGTACCAATTACTGGCCTTCCTTGTCTATAAGAGGCTTTGACAAGCAACAAGTGTGAGACACATTTAGGGTTGATTATTTATTGAATAGGCTCCAGATAAGTTGGATTAATGGAAGGCATGCCACCTGCCTCTGAAGTCTAGGCTGAAGAAATAAAGTGAAATTGGCAAATACAACATTTCAAATGAACTCCAGCCACTACCTTCAAAGACACCAGAGTCAAACCAATATATTAGGTTCATAGGAGCAATCGAAGGTGTTCTGTGTATATTAATTGGCAATATCACTCATGAGCCCACATTACATACAGGTATATTGAAACTCATTTCCATTCAGCACACATTTATTAAAGGCTGACTCTTCATTTACTTACCCATTCATCACTCACTGGACAAATGTTTTCTGTGCCCAGAACCATGCTTGGTGCTGCAGAGACAGGGCAGATCTTAACTAACATTGCTCTACCCTGAGGAAGCTCAATATTTGGTGAATGACCTGCACAGTGAATGATCATGCAAGCAGTCATTGAAGATTTGACAAATGGAGGAAAGAAAAACACAAAGTGTGAAAAGAATGTAGAATGAGGGGTCCTCATCCAATCTGATTGTCAGTAGATGCCTCTTTGAGGAAGTGATATTTAGGAAAGACATGAAGGCGAGTTAGGAACCAGGCAAGTAGGATGTGATGTGGGTTCTCTAGTTTGGAAAAGCATCTATATCTTCTGTCACAGGGCTAGTGGCTGTGTGTAGAGAGGTGGAGAGTGACAACTAAGACCCATGATGAACTACATCAGTCAGAATATTTAGAGGAAATATCAAAAATCTTGGACAAACTCAAGTGAGTATGAACACTAAAGAAATTTAATATTTTATATGACGGGAAATCCAGAAGTTGGCAGACTCTAAGAGTGGCACAGTGAATGTACCCATGATATAATAAAGGCACAGATTCCTCCAACCTCCCTCTCTCTTCTACCCTAGCTCCAGACTTCTCCTGAACTCTACACTGGCTTCCCTTGTATTCACCAGAGGGCTTCCAGAGGAATATGACTTTACAGCAATGCTTCTTTGTTCATGATCAGGAGGAAGGCAGAGAAAGCCCTCTGTGAAGTATAAACTGTTAGATCTCTCTTACAGTTTTCTTGGTTTAATTAAGTCATCCCTGAATCCTGGAAAACCCAGGGAACACCGTGCACTGACTGGTATGGAGAAATCAGACTCCAAAACTGAGCAGTGCATGAAGCCACCCTCTACCAGCAGGGATAAAAGTAGGTGCAAGAGTGTTTTCAGGGCTCTGTTAAGAAAGGAGCAGCAGCACGCTTACAATAGATGCTGAGTTAGCCACCATCAGTGCACTGCACTGCTCTCTGTGAGCACAGAGAAAGCTCATGTCCATCTTGCACAGAAGATGTGAAGAGAGCATCATCATTGTTGATTGTGAACATTGGGTTTTATTCCTGTTTCTCTACCTACTGGCTGCAGTAGCTAGACTAGCAATTCAGTATCTCATTCTCAGCTCGATTCCCTGCAAAATGGGGGAAAGAATTACAGTCGTATGGCGTACTTTTCAGATTTGAATAAAATAATGCAGAAAATGAATTTTATCTATGACAGATAGTCCATGTATGTTCCTTCCTCCTTCCCTGACCTTCCATCTGTCTTGCCCCAGAGAATGGGGACACTTTAATTCTCACTGGTAAAAACAGAATTTATGAGGGCTCGGTAGCCTATCTTGCTTATAACATTGGAGACAGAATAGCATAATTTCACACTGGAGGACAGAAGGACAGCCAAGCTTCTGGGCATGGATCTGAGTGTGCTTGGGGGTGACTCTGATTGCATAGACATGAGGTGAGAGATGTAGGTCTGGTCTGCTTATCGATAGCCCACCATGCTGATCTCAGAGTCAGCCTTCATTGTGTGTCTTTTTTCCACAATAATTCCCTCTCAGAAGGTTCCTTGGAGTTCATACAAGAAAGCTGAAGCAGGCCAGTACCACCTGTTCACCCAACTTCTTGGACATGCATAAATGCTATCTAGACGCCTTAAGATCCCACCATAAGGGCAGTATGTACTTAAGCAAAAGGGAATGAGGGCTAACTCAATCAAGACATATAAACTGGTTTCTCTGGTGTCAATACCCAGAATGGAAACAGAGGGTCTAAATTTGCTCTCGTTTCAAAAATTCATAAGACCAAATAATGAGGTTATATGCTAGAATATCTCCAAAAGATGAATGAATGTGTGAAAATGGAAGAGAATTCTCAAGACAATATTGATAAAATCTGGAGGTCTTAGGAAATTTTTCATGGGGAGGAAGTTAAGGAAGGAAAGCAGGAATCCAATATTGCTTCCAGAGTTTGGTTTTGGAATACCTGGGATAAGTTCAGTATAGTAAGCAAAATGGGAAACATGAAGAGTAAAAGGTAGCATATTTGGGAAAATGTATATGGCTCAAAATTGCTGGAACATATGTTCTGAGAAAGGGTTGGAAGGAGATGAGGATGCAGATACAGACAGGCATTAGGGAATAAATTGCTCATTATCTCATATAAGATTCTTGGACTTTATTCTAAAGGTAAAGCAGAATTAAAGAATGTCTTTAAAGCAAGGGCATGTTGTGTATGTTTCTGTTCCTATTCTGGTTGCAGGAAAGATGGACTGAGTGACGGAAGACAGGGAGACTAGTGAGAAGTTTTCTGTAAAGATACAGGCGAGAAGAAGTTAAGACCCAGAAAATAATGGCTGATAGGGAATGAGAGAAAGATGGAAAAATGGGAGTGACTGGACAATGAAAAGACTTGTCTGCCATCATGTAGTGGCTTCTGCTTTAAGATGCAGAGAACCACACAGTTGGAACAACCAGACTTTGATTATTGGCAAAGGAAGATCAATGGATTCCTCATTTGTGTGAAAATGGCATCCTTTTCAGGTGCTGAAACAGTGTCTGGGCTTCATGTGGCCATCTGGGTAATACTGTACTGCCTGGGTCTAAGAAGACATGAAGAACCAGAGACTTGGAAAGTTTAAGTTCTCTGAAAAGAATGGGGGATTTCTGTTTTGAGAGTTTGATCATACCGTGAGAAATCACTGGGGGCGGGGGGATTTCATATTGTTTGTATTTTAGGCATTTGTGCTGATGATAATATAAGATTTATATATGCAGTTCTGAAATGTGGAATTCTTTGGTGTTATGAGCTGAATTGTGCCCCCCTACAAAGGAGGGAGATATGCTGAAGCCCCAAGACCCAGGGCCACAGATTGTGAGAAGGTTTTTAAAATGGAAAGTAATGTTAAATGAGTTTACTGAAGTGGGATTTAACCAAACATGACAAGAGTCTTTATACAAAAAAGACATCTGGTTCAGTTTTTCAGCAACGTGGCAGGATACAAAATCAATGTGCAGAAATCAGTGGCTTTCTTATACACTAACAATGAAAATACAGAAAGGAAAATTAGAGAATCGATTCCACTTACTATAGCACCAAGAACCATAGGATACCTGGGAATAAACCTAACCAAAGAGGTAAAGGATCTGTACTCGAGGAACTACAGAACACTCATGAAAGAAATTGAAGAAGACACAAAAAGATGGAAGACCATTCCATGCTCTTGGATAGGAAGAATAAACATTGTTAAAATGTCTATACTGCCTAGAGCAATCTATACTTTTAATGCCATTCTGATCAAAATTCCACCGGTATTCTTCAAAGAGCTGGAGTAAATAATCCTAAAATTTGTATGGAATCAGAATAGACCCCGAATCACTAAGGAAATGTGGAAAAACAAAAATAAAACTGGCAGCATCACGCTACCTTATTTCAAGCTTTACTACAAAGCTATGATCACCAAGACAGCATGGTGCTTGCATAAAAACAGACACATAGACCAGTGGAACAGAGTAGAGAGCCCAGATATGGACCCTCAACTCTATGGGCAAATAATCTTCAACAAAACAGGAAAAAAATATACAGTGGAAAAAAGACAGTCTCTTCAATAAATGGTGCTGGGAAAACCGGACAGCTATATGTAGAAGAATGAAATTTGACAATTTTCTTACACCGTACACAAAGATAAACTCAAAATGGATAAAAGACCTCAGATTCCTGAGACAGGAATCCATCAGAATCCTAGAGGAGAACATAGGCAGTAATCTCTTCGATATCAGCCACAGCAACTTCTTTCAAGATATGTGTCCAAAGGCAATGGAAACAAAAGCAAAAATAAACTTTTGGGACTTCATCAAAATCAAAAGCTTCTGCACAGCAAAGGAAACAGTCAAGAAAACAAAGAGGCAACCCACGGAATGGGAGAAGATATTTGCAAATGACAGTAGAGACAAAAAGTTGATATCCAGGATCTATAAAAAACTCCTTAACTCAACACACACAAAACAGATAATCATATCAAAAAATGGGCAGAAAATATGAACAGACACTTCTCCAATCAAGACATACAAATGGCTATCAGACACATGAAAAATGTTCATCATCACTAGCCATCAGGGAGATTCAAATTAAAACCTCATTGAGATATCACCTTACACCAGTTAGAATGACCAAAATTAGCAAGACAGGAAACAACATGTGTTGGACGGGATGTGGAGAAAGGGGAACCCTCTTACACTGTTGGTGGGAATGCAAGTTGGTGCAGCCTCTTTGGAGAACAGTGTGGAGATTCCTCAAGAAATTAAAAATAGAGCTTCCCTATGACCCTGCCATTGCACTCCTGGGTATTTACCCCAAAGATACAGATGTCGTGAAAAGAAGGGCCATCTGTACCCCAATGTTTATAGCAGCAATGGCTATAGTCGCCAAACTGTGGAAAGAACCAAAATGCCCTTCAAAGGACAAATGGATAAGGAAGATGTGGTCCATATACACTATGGAGTATTATGCCTCCATCAGAAAGGACAAATACCCAACTTTTGTAGCAACATGGATGGGACTGGAAGAGATTATGCTGAGTGAAATAAGTCAAACAGAGAGAGTCAATTATCATATGGTTTCACTTATCTGTGGAGCATAACAAATAACAAGGAGGACATGAGGAGATGAAGAGGAGAAGGGATTTGAGGGACATTGGAAGGGGAGGTGAACCATGAGGCACTACAGACTCTGAAAAACAATCTGAGGGTTTTGAAGGGACAGGGGGTGGGAGGTTGGGGGAACCAGGTGGTGGTTATTATAGAGGGCACGGATTGCATGGAGCACTGGGTGTGGTGCAAAAATAATGAATACTGTTATACTAAAAATAAATAAAATTAAATAAATTTTAAAAAAGGACATTTGGACACAGACACATACAATGAAGACCTTGTGAAGATATCAGAAGAAAACCGCCAAATAGAAGAAACCAGAAAGAAAGGCTTCACGAAATCAACCTTGCTGACACCTTGATCAGAGAGTTCTGGTCTTTATAACTATGAGAAAATAAATCTCTGTTGTTTAAGCCCCTCAGTCCATGGCAGCCCTAGAAAACTAATATGCTTGGTGTAACCTTATAGGAAAGCTTGGATGGCATCATTCAAGCTGCTAAGTGGGATGAGTGATGAATGTTTGAATCGTGTTTCTTGGGGTTATCTGAGTCAAGGTATTTTTGTACTATTTCAGTTTAGTCTATTAGTATTTTAGTTCATGAACCTCATTGTTATATGACAGATATTTTTAAGATGATCTCAGGTTAAATTCCCATCCTAGTCATCAGAGCATGATGCTCAGGGCACAGGAATGTTTGGAGAAGCTGCTAGAGGTGGTAAGCAGGACTTTTTTGATATCCTCTGAATTTCTTCCTCACAGGAAACAGCCAACCCTGACCAGTCAACCAGAAATCTCACTAGTAAGCTCAGCAGATTAATAGAAAAAACATAAACCAAAGAGATGTCTTTTAGAAACTGCTCATGCCTATCCTCCCAACCCCCACCAACTCCAGTCTTTCTGATACAGACAGTGTTTGAGATTGAGAATATTTCTGGAGGGCCACCTTTACCAACAGTGATTTTTTTTAAGATTTATTTATTTATGTTAGAGATAGGGAGAGGGAGAAAGAGAGATAAGGATCAGGAAAGGCAAAGGAAGAGGGAGAGAGATTCCCAGACAGACTCTTGCTGAGTGCAGGGCCAGATGCGGGGCTCAATCTCACAACCCTGAGATGACGATCTGAGCCCAAACCAAATGTTTGATGCTTAGCTGACTGACTGAGCCTCCCAGGTGCCCCTAGCAGAGAAATTTTTAAAGGTCTTAATAGTCTACCCCACTGGAGTGTCACAAGACACTTCTCAGAACATATGAATGGGCACTTCTCAGAGCATAAGAAAGGGCACTGATGACAAGTCAGACCTAGGAAGATCTTCCTTCCCTACTCAACAATTTATGGTTCTAGACCCTTTGATTTGAGGCTGGTTGGTGCTCATTGGGTTACAATGTCCTCACATTGTGGTTGGAAGATGTGATTGGAAGACACATCAGGTTGGGTATTAGGAGTGGGAGACTGAGACTGATAGATGGGGAAAGAGCCAAAGCTGGGCTTAGTTGGTTTCAGTAAAGAGGTTTAGTTTTAGCAAAATGGAGTTTTCCATGAGTTCAGTGTATACTGTCCACTGTTTTGAGGTTCGTGGCCATGGCAGAGGATAATTTTCTTTGTTTGCCTTTGTGTGCATGTACACCTGCCTCAGGACCTCAAAAGGAGGACAGCAATAGGGTAAGCCACATTTTGAATACTCCTATGTCATGTAGCTTGGACAAAAGAAAGTATTGACATCATACTATCGTAGTTCTGGTACCTTGATGTTCCCAATCTTGTCATAATTCCTGAGCAACAGGAAGCCATTGAAGGCACTTAGGTCGGGACTGATATAGTAAGACCGGCCTTGAGGAAAACATAACAGGGAGGCTTGATAGAGAGGTCAGAGTAATCCACTAAGATTCTGCTCCAGGATTCCTCATTCATTCTATCCATTAACTTCACAAATATTCATCAAGTGGTTATTTTGTAATATTGATCTTGGCTCTAGAGATACAGTGATTGAAAAAAAATCAAGTCACTGCCTACAAAAAGTTATATTCTAGTAGAAGAAAAGGGACAAATAAACATGGTTACATGTATAAGTTATAAAACAAAGAGAGAGAGAGATGAGGGGTCCCTGAGGGGCTCAGATGGTTAAGCTTCTGCCTTCAGCTCAGGTCATGATCCCAGTGTTCCAGGACTGAGTTCCACATCTGGCTCCTTATTCAACAGGGAGTCTGATTCCCCCTCTTCCTCTACCCCTCCCCCTGCTCATGCTCTCTCTCTCTCTCTCTCAAATAAATTAATAAAATTAATAAATCTTTAAAAAGAGAGAAAGAAAGAAATGCAAAAAGATTCCATTGTGGTCTGCTGCTATGTAGAAGGAGGTCCCATAAATCCTCACTGATGAGATAATTTTAACAAAGGCTGATTAGACATTCGGGGAAGGAGGATTTTAGGCAGTAAAAAGGTACTGAGATGGTAATGTGTCTGGTTTGTTGGGGACATAGCAAGAACACCCATGTGGCTACAACAGATTTGGTGGTGCAGAGGGATAATAAATGCATTTGGAAAACTAGCAGGGACAGGTAGAGGGAGAACAGATCACAGAAGGACTTAAAAAGTATCCCTGTGTCTCTTGGTCAAAACTTCATCAAAATACCATTTTGCTTTTCTTACTTTGGAGCTTCCAACCTTGTCCTCATTTCTGAACAATATGGGGAAGCTGTAGAAGGTGTTATAATCACGTTGTATTGACATGTCCCTTGAGCTGAAGAAAGTCAGGAGGGCCTGGGTTGGGGGAGCAATTATGGAGATGGGTAGGTGCTCATGGACTTCACTTAGAAGGCCAGCACTCAAGTGAGCAGCAAGGCAGCACAGGTGGTTATGTCCACTAGTGTGGTACAGGAGTGCAAAGAATGTGGGGAAGGAGCTCGTTAGATTTGGTCTATGTACTCCTGATTTCTCAGTTCATCCAGTTTATCCAGCACAGCTGTTCCCATAAACGCTGCCACAAGGAGATGGCTCTCAAAACTGTAGAGAGACGCTTTCATGCATGAGCTATCACCAGATGTCGACCCCTTTGCACATGCCCTGTCACTTAGCAGCAGCCGCACTGGCAGCTTTGACCTTGGCAGGAGGCCATCTGTTCTGCCCGGAACCTGCTATGGCAGTTGGGCTTCACAGTGGCACCTGCAAGTTGGTGCTACATCACTTTTGTGAGCAAGAGGCAAAGAAGCAAATAGAATTACATTCCTTTTAAGTTCCTTTGGATGTTCTTCTCACCTTCATTGTAAACATTTATTTAGTGCTTGCTGTATGTCAGGCACTGTGACAAATAGTTGCAGAACATTACTTAATTCTTATCACACCCATGAGGTCTCCCCATCCTCATATTCATATAAGGAAATAAGGGGACAGAGAAATGAAATACTTTGCCCAAGTTCACACAGCTAGCTTGGGCTTATTGACCTAGAGGAAAACTAACCCCATTGCCAACCTGTCATGATGGTAGACCAACAGACAGCACACCTAAGGATTCCAGGCCCCTTTACAGGGTGAAGACCAGAGCACCTTGCATCACCTACTTAGGACCTCATGGCAAGTTCATTTCATGAGCTCATGCATGCCATAGCAGGTGCTGGTCTAATTGATTTTAATTTTTTTTTTTTAAATTTAACCCTCAGAGCAGCCTGACTTCTGCAGATGAAGAAACAGAGCTCAAGGTCTAAGAGCCATCAGATAGCTGGGCAAGGCATATAAATATAGGGCTCTCTGATGATTGAGCATTTACTTCTGACCCCCATGCTGTCAAGACTCATTTTGAGAAGAACCCATCCCAGGGCTTAGGCTTTCAGGGTACAGATTTGGTCTTTGAACCAACAGTCTGGTGCAGCACCATGGGACAGAAATAGAATGTGCACCATAAACATACTTTCAATTTTTCAAGGTCTGCATTTAAAAAAAAAAAAAACCTCAATAGATAGGTGAAAATAATTCAATAATATATTGGATGAAGGGGTACATTTCTCATCATGAGCATGGCATAATGTGTGGAAGTGTGAAATCACTATATTGTACAGGTGAAACCCATATAACACTGTATGATAATCATACTGGAATAAAAATCGGAAATAAATATGAATTAATAAATAACATAATAGGTTCAAAATAATATAATTTCAAAATATAAATGATATGAGTATGAATGAGATAGACTACACTCCTTTCTTACATATTAAGCCTCTAAAACCTGAACAGATGAAGGAAAACAATGAGGAAGGAAAGAAGGCAGATAGGGACTTCATTTATTGGAGCCTTGTATTACTCTTGTGTATTTGGGCCTCATGAGCTGAATTAATTACAAGGATTTTTGTGTGATAATCAAACAAAGCAAGTTGTAAACAGTAAAACACGATGCAAATCAGAGCTCCCTGCCTGCCTCTCCAGTGCCACTGCTCAATTCCCTATCCTGTGCCTAGAACATGCTTGATGCTGTTTATCTCCTTCTGGACTGTGTCTTTCCTCTTTCTCTGCCTTATTCACTCTGTGCACCTTCCTCCAGGACTTTTCCGTGGAGCTCCATTGTCTGCATTTTGAGTCAGATACCACCTCTCAGTCCCCTCACGGGGTTCTGTGTCTCCATGGTGGCAGCAGGCATTCAGCCACTGCCCTCTCACGGGCTTGGATGAGAATATAAGAACCTGTCTTCTGATTTGGTGGTGAGCTCCCCAAGGGATGTAACACCTTGTTCATTATAACACCAGTATTTTGCAAAATAACTGGCATATAACTAAATTTTGAATCAATAAAAGCAAAGATGATTGAATAAGTGAACACATGAGTGAATGAATAAATAGTTCGTACTTGGAGAATATAGGAGATTTACTGTATTTTCACACACTTTCTAGTGTCTAGTGTCTTAAGTATAACAGGCACATCAAATGCCTAGCAGGTTTTGTTTTACGGGGTGTTCTTTTGTTTGCTTGTGTTTTTTGGATGACTGGTTATTTCTCTACAAAAGACCCATTTTCTTTATGGCTATATGGCCCAATCAGAGTGCAGACCAGAGCTTGTGCTCATCAGAAAAGGACAACACGTGTTATTCTAGAGACATCCATGCCTGAGCAAAAGCTGAGGCCTTAATTTACTCTGACAACTTCTTCTAAGTAGCCAAAGTGAATTGGAAACCTTCCCTTGAGACATTTATTGGAAAACTCAGTTTGGATTAGTCTAATAACTGAATGTCAACTGACTTCCAAAACAAAGCAGTGAGGCATGCTTCCCTCTTTACAAATCAAGTAACCCAGAAGAGCACAGCCTCAGTAACCACTAATAAGGATTCTCAGAGGATTGAGGCTGGCAAGGGAATTGCTTTTACCCATAGGCTAAAGTCCAAAGACCTTACCTTAGCATCCGCCGCCCTTTATAAATTAGCCCTGACTTCCCCAAACACTGAAAACACTTGGTGAAATCCCACAAGCGTTTCTAAGGAAGTAGAGGGGAGAGGGCATTCCAGGTTGAGGGAAGAATTTAAATAAGGGCAGTAGAGTCCGTTAAGTTTAGCAAATCAGTTATGTCCATAAGGTATATGTGTGGGAAGAATTCATGATGAAATAGGGAAATAAAGGTTACATTTTGTATTATTTCATTTATATCACATTTTAGAAGACAACATTTTATAAATGAAGAGCCTTTTAATGGTCAGGATTTAGTGGCAGAGCCAAGTGAGGTGGCCATGATGGTATGATTTTATGGACATGGGATAATTATAGAAATACAACATGAGAGATCCTTGTGATACTGGAGTTATTCCATACTTGACTGTGATAATGGATACAGGAACCTACAAGGTAATAAAATTTTATAGAACATACACACATGTGCATAAAATAATACTGGGAAAATCAGAATGAGTCACAAGATTGCATCAGTATCAATGTTCTGGGATATTTAATAAAATTTTGCAGAATTTTGCTACTAAGAGAAGCCGGGAGAAGTAGAGAAGGTATAGTTACCTGCAATTATCTCCATAAAACTTTCAATAATAAAAAAATACTGCTTGCTGTAACTTGGGGGCTGACCATATGTTGGCTGAAGACTTTAAATTCTATAAGAAATAACTAGAAGGAGTCAGTGTGAGAGTATGTCAGTGTCTACTGGCTGAGTTTAGGAAAGTATAAGAAAGTGATTAGCTTCTTCATTAATTGGCTTGTTTGTAAAAAGAAATGAGAGACAGTTCAGAAATCTGGGACCATGAAAATTTGGCAAAGTGGCTACTTCTACACTCTCAACAGTAGGGAATGAGACTGACAAAGCTGAATTGACAAGGACACATAAAGACTCAGTCTTTCCACAAAAAGCAGTATCTCAGCCTAGTTGTCTGAAAGCAAAGCTTGAGATGAAGTTTCATGTTTTATGTCTCTTATTTAAATCAGAATGAAGGGCGCTTGGGTGGCTCAGTGGGTTAAGCCGCTGCCTTCGGCTCAGGTCATGATCTCAGGGTCCTGGGATCGAGTCCCACATCGGGCTCTCTGCTCAGCGGGGAGCCTGCTTCTCTCTCTATCTCTGCCTGCCTCTCCGACTACTTGTGATTTCTCTCTGTCAAATAAATAAATAAAAAATCTTTAAAAAAAAAAAAATAAAAAAAAAAATAAATCAGAATGAAAAGCTAGGGAAGTGTTGCAAGGTAGGAGGAAAATCCAACCTAAGAATATTGGCCACTTCAATTTTAAAGAACTTGGATGTAAGTGGAATTTAAAAAATAAGAGGAGTTTGGCTTCCATATATCTTTAGAGATCCAAAGTCCCCTGACTAACCCACACTGTACTGTGCTTTACATTACTTTGCAAAGTGAAAGAATCCTGCAGGTGTAATTAAATTCTCTAATCAGCTGACTTTAAGTTGATCAAATGAGAACTTAACTCGGGTGGGCAGTACCTAATCACAAGAATCCTTTCTGAAAGCATCTAGATGTTGAAGCAGCAGACTCTCTCCATTGTTGGCTCTGAAGGAAGAAGCTACCATGAATTCTGTAATCACAAGGAAGTGAAGTCAGCTAACAACCTGATGGAGACTGGAAGCAGATATTCTCCAGCTGAGCCACCAGGACACAGCCTGGCTGGCACCTGGATTTCAGCCTTGGGATACCCTGAGCAGATGGTACAGTTGAGTCATGCCAAGGCTTCTGATTTACAGAGATTGTGAGACAATGATGCATGTAGTGTCCAGTTGCTAGTTTGAGGCACTGTGCTAGGCAGCAATAGGAAACTAATACAGTTACCTTGCAGAACATAGATCTTAGTTACTTTCTAGTAAAGTAACTCATCCTAGTAAAGAGTGTCATTATAGTGTCCCTTATTTTTTCCCTGAAATCAGCAAAGACAGTTTGTATAGAAGAGAATTCCTGGTAGGTAACGTATTCATGTTCACACCCTTGACTCTACAGGTCCGTTACTGGTATTACCATTGAGAGTTACCACATCCATAGAACATCTGAGATATAATTAAGTAAATAGTTTTCTTTATATATACTCACACTTTCACTTATTTAAATCCATGAGGACGTTGTGTTTATCATGGTGCTGCTATAAGTGACAAATTGTCAAGTCTCAAAGGTTTAGAACAAAAAGTCTATTTTCTTCTTGTGAAATATTCCAAAGATGGGTATTCACCAGGAAACTCTTCTGCAACTGTCCCCATGCACTGATTCAGGATCCAATACTTTCCAATTTGCATCTCAGTGGTCTTCAATATACAAATTTCAAAATCACCTTGCTGTTCATCTCTTTATCAACTAATCTGTGGGTAAAAGAGAATGAAGAATCAAGCATAGTAAGGACCTGTCCACAATTCCATGCATTAGCCCTAGGGATGTGCCTCAAGGCAAGGAACTTGACAAATACAGTTAAACCCAAGGAGGGGGTGGTCGGGTGGGAAGAAAGTATGGTGGTTCAACTAACATTCTCTGGCCAAAAAAAATGTATCATTGCTACAAATAGAAAATCTTAACTCTTCACAAATAGAAAATATAGTAAAAATCAATACAATAAGTCTTCATATCATTTGAAATCTCAAGGCCCAATTCTACCTTGATGGAGCAAAGCAAATCTAAATATTCTCTTTTCCTGATTCTAGTTGCTCTATGAGCACTTTTCCTCAAGCCTTCCGTTTTGAATAAGTTGAAAAACTGTATTATCCATATCTCCAAGGATAAGTAAGCCAGCCATCCTCCCCTCTCCCTATTTGAAGATTATTTATTTTTTTTTTTTTTTTGACAGAGAGCTCAAAAGTAGGCGGAGAGGCAGGCAGGGGGGCAAGGGAAACAGGCTCCCCACTGAGCAGAGATCCCAATACGGGACTTGATCCCAGGACCCTGGGATCACGACCTGAGCTGAAGGCAGAGGCTTTAACCCACTGAGCCAACCAGGCACCTCCTCCCAATGTAAAACATCCTCCTACTACCCACAATCTAGAGACACATAGGGGAAAACACCAGTGTAGAGTGGTTCTCCACATGGGCAAATACATCTCAGGGGCCACTTGGCGATATCTGGAGGCATTTTGGGTTGTCATGACTAGGGAACAGGCTGCTACTGACATCTCATGGGTAGAGGCCAGGGATGTTGCCCATAATTCCATATATACAAGAAAGCCCCCACAACAACAAAAAATTAACTGTCCCCAAATACCAGTGATGCCACGTTTGAAGAAACTGGTATAAAGTAAATAGAAACTGGATTCATAAATCCCCCTCATCGTGTACCCATACAGGAAAAAATCTTAAGCATATACTATGTGCCAGGTACTGTTTTATATTCAATGATGCAAAAGTGAACAAGACAGATTGCTTTCCCTCATGGCACCTATGTTCTGGCTTATTACATATATGACCCAATTAACCTGCCTGAAAGTTAGGCTTCTCACTTGTGAAGTAAGGGTCACTGTAACTCACAGGGCACGTATGGAGTTTAAATGAGACAATGTATGTGTAACGGGATGTAAAAATGGTACTCTTCATGCTTCATGGGGCATGAATTCAACAGATGTTACATTCCAAAGTGAATTGAAAACAGAACGCTATGGAAAAAATAACTGGTTATATGACTATCACAAAATGTGCTTACAAAGGTGTAGGTGGAGTAGTGATCCATGAGGATCCTGCAATGAGACTTCTGGGAAGGACCACAGGGCTGATGAGGCTGCAGGGGGTGGGGGTCTGAAAAGAAAGCTTTAAGATTACAAAGAGGTTTGAAGGGTGCCCCTGCGGTTGAAAGGGGGACACAAGCATGGGTGCTTACCATGCCTAAGAAAGTTAGAGTCGCCTTGGGTGGCAAGTAGAGGGAGCCACATCTGGAAAGTAACTGCAGTCCTGATAGTGCACACACAGGGCTTTGGAGCAAAAGAGATAGAATGGGAGCCTGGGTTCAATTTCCAAGGAGTTCTGCCCCGAAATGCAGCCTTCCAGAGTAACAAAACTCAGCAATAATGGGCTGTGGAGTTTTCTGCTAGGACAGAAGTCCCGAGGTGATTTGGAAGGAGACAAACACAGGAAGTCACATCATGGCAATTGCAATGGCAGGGTCTCAGTGGGGGAGCTTCTGAACTCACCAAGGCATTCACAAAAGAAAGTTTTGTGAAGTTCTGATCATCTGCCAGATATGAAAATCTCAAGACAACACTGGATAACAGCTTCCTGGTTGCCATTCTCTAATCCTCTCTGTCCCCTGTTTGGCAGGGTCAGATAATTATTTCATGAGTCTGGAGGAAAGGTTCCAAGTAGAAAAAAAAGAGTAGGAGAATTTTACTACCCTCTCTCAATTTATATGAGCAGCCTACTCCAATGGCACCTTGTGGAGGGCAAATTTAAAACAAAATCAAGTTTAGGAAATTCGTTAGGATAAGGTAGGCATTAGTGAGGTATCAAACGCCCCAATCCCAGTTAATCACAGAGCTTTATTTCGTCTTGTGCGATCTATCTAAATTGTGGCAGTGGGTATGTGCACAGGGTGGAGGGGGGCATGCTCCATTTCACATAGGGAATCTCATCGACAGATCCACATCATCATTACTATAACAACAAATGACTTCCCGTGGGTTTCTGAAGCACAGCAAGAGAGAGCTGAAGTGTTGCACATGCGCTTTTATAAGGGGACCTGAAATGACATAAATTGCTTCTCTCAATATCCTAATGCCCATGATGGCAGACATAATTGCCCTGGAAGGTGGGAAGTGCTATCTCCCCATGTGCCCAGGAGGAAAGCACTAGATATGAGAGAGCACTGGTCATTTTTCAACTTCCCAGTTTATAATTTACTGCACTGGACATTTTCAGTTGCTGTCCTAAGAATGACTTAACATATTTTAAGTTAACCCAAAGAACCCAAAGTCAAGGAAACTGTGAACTTACATCCAGGGGCAGAGAACAGATAGGTTTTCATTAGACTCGACATGTTCTACAAGTTTAACTTTCTGGGAACCCAAGTAAAACGTGAAGGATACTGAGTTGCACACACCAGGAGACCCAATATTGCTTGCCTTCTTCCTTTCTGTTTTCCATGTGCAACTACAATTTCAACACTATTCTGATCCTGATATGAAGAAAATAATCTTATTCTATATTATTTTTTTTTAATTTTTTATTTTTTATAAACATATATTTTTATCCCCAGGGGTACAGGTCTGTGAATCACCAGGTTTACACACTTCACAGCACTCACCAAAGCACATACCCTCCCCAATGTCCATAATCCCACCCCCTTCTCCCAAACCCCCTCCCCCCAGCAACCCTCAGTTTGTTTTGTGAGATTAAGAGTCACTTATGGTTTGTCTCCCTCCCAATCCCATCTTGTTTCATTTATTCTTCTTCTACCCACTTAAGCCTCCATGTTGCATCACCACTTCCTCATATCAGGGAGATCATATGATAGTTGTCTTTCTCTGCTTGACTTATTTCGCTAAGCATGATACGCTCTAGTTCCATCCATGTTGTTGCAAATGGCAAGATTTCATTTCTTTTGATGGCTGCATAGTATTCCATTGTGTATATATACCACATCTTCTTGATCCATTCATCTGTTGATGGACATCTAGGTTCTTTCCATAGTTTGGCTATTGTGGACATTGCTGCTATAAACATTCAGGTGCATGTGTCCCTTTGGATCACTACATTTGTATCTTTAGGGTAAATACCCAATAGTGCAATTGCTGGGTCATAGGGCAGTTCTATTTTCAACATTTTGAGGAACCTCCATGCTGTTTTCCAGAGTGGCTGCACCAGCTTGCATTCCCACCAACAGTGTAGGAGGGTTCCCCTTTCTCCGCATCCTCGCCAGCATCTGTCATTTCCTGACTTGTTGATTTTAGCCATTCTGACTGGTGTGAGGTGATATCTCATTGTGGTTTTGATTTGTATTTCCCTGATGCCGAGTGATATGGAGCACTTTTTCATGTGTCTGTGTTGGCCATCTGGATGTCTTCTTTGCAGAAATGTCTGTTCATGTCTTCTGCCCATTTCTTGATTGGATTATTTGTTCTTTGGGTGTTGAGTTTGCTAAGTTCTTTATAGATTCTGGACACTAGTCCTTTATCTGATATGTCGTTTGCAAATATCTTCTCCCATTCTGTCAGTTGTCTTTTGATTTTGTTAACTGTTTCCTTTGCTGTGCAAAAGCTTTTGATCTTGATGAAATCCCAATAGTTCATTTTTGCCCTTGCTTCCCTTGCCTTTTGCGTTGTTCCTAGGAAGATGTTGCTGCGGCAGAGGTCGAAGAGGTTGCTGCCCGTGTTCTCCTCAAGGATTTTGATGGATTCCTTTCGTACATTGAGGTCCTTCATCCATTTTGAGTCTATTTTTGTGTGTGGTGTAAGGAAATGGTCCAATTTCATTTTTCTGCATGTGGCTGTCCAATTTTCCCAGCACCATTTATTGAAAAGGCTGTCTTTTTTCCATTGGACATTCTTTCCTGCTTTGTCGAAGATTAGTTGACCATAGATTTGAGGGTCTATTTCTGGGCTCTCTATTCTGTTCCATTGATCTATGTGTCTGTTTTTGTGCCAGTACCATGCTGTCTTGATGATGACAGCTTTGTAATAGAGCTTGAAGTCCGGAATTGTGATGCCACCAACGTTGGCTTTCTTTTTCAATATCCCTTTGGCTATTCGAGGTCTTTTCTGGTTCCATATGAATTTTAGAATTATTTGTTCCATTTCTTTGAAAAAGATGGATGGTACTTTGATAGGAATTGCATTAAATGTGTAGATTGCTTTAGGTAGCATAGACATTTTCACAATATTTATTCTTCCAATCCAGGAGCATGGAACATTGTTCCATTTCTTTGTGTCTTCCTCAATTTCTTTCATGAGTACTTTATAGTTTTCTGAGTATAGATTCTGTGTCTCTTTGGTTAGGTTTATTCCTAGGTATCTTATGGTTTTGGATGCAATTGTAAATGGGATTGACTCCTTAATATCTCTTTCTTCTGTCTTGCTGTTGGTGTAGAGAAATGCAACTGATTTCTGTGCATTGATTTTATATCCTGACACTTTACTGAATTCCTGTATAAGTTCTAGCAGTTTTGGAGTGCAGTCTTTTGGGTTTTCCACATATAGTATCATATCATCTGCGAAGAGTGATAATTTGACTTCTTCTTTGCCGATTTGGATGCCTTTAATTTCCTTTTGTTGTCTGATTGCTGAGGCTAGGACCTCTAGTACGATGTTGAATAGCAGTGGTGATAATGGACATCCCTGTCGTGTTCCTGACCTTAGCGGAAAAGCTTTCAGTTTTTCTCCATTGAGAATGATATTTGCGGTGGGTTTTTCATAGATGGCTTTGATGATATTGAGGTATGTGCCCTCTATCCCTACACTTTGAAGAGTTTTGATCAGGAAGGGATGTTGTACTTTGTCAAATGCTTTTTCAGCATCTATTGAGAGTATCATATGGTTCTTGTTCTTACTTTTTTTGATGTGTTGTATCACATTGACTGATTTGCGGATGTTGAACCAACCTTGCAGCCCTGGAATAAATCCCACTTGGTCGTGGTGAATAATCTTTTTAATGTACTGTTGAATCCTATTGGCTAGTATTTTGTTGAGTATTTTCGCATCTGTGTTCATCAAGGATATCGGTCTATAGCTCTCTTTTTTGGTGGGATCCTTGTCTGGTTTTGGGATCAAGGTGATGCTGGCCTCATAAAATGAGTTTGGAAGTTTTCCTTCCATTTATATTTTTTGGAACAGTTTCAGGAGAATAGGAATTAGTTCTTCTTTAAATGTTTGGTAGAATTCCCCCGGGAAGCCGTCTGGCCCTGGGCTTTTGTTTGTTTGGAGATTTTTAATGACTGTTTCAATCTCCTTACTGGTTATGGGTCTGTTCAGGCTTTCTATTTCTTCCTGGTTCAGTTGTGGTAGTTTATATGTTTCTAGGAATGCATCCATTTCTTCCAGATTGTCAAATTTGTTGGCGTACAGTTGCTCATAGTATGTTCTTATAATAGTTTGTATTTCTTTCGTGTTAGTTGTGATCTCTCCTCTTTCATTCATGATTTTATTTATTTGGGTCCTTTCTCTTTTCTTTTTGATAAGTCGGGCCAGGGGTTTATCAATTTTATTAATTCTTTCAAAGAACCAGCTCCTAGTTTCGTTGATTTGTTCTATTGTTTTTTTGGTTTCTATTTCATTGATTTCTGCTCTGATCTTTATGATTTCTCTTCTCCTGCTGGGCTTAGGGTTTCTTTCTTGTTCTTTCTCCAGCTCCTTTAGGTGTAGGGTTAGGTTGTGTACCTGAGACCTTTCTTGTTTCTTGAGAAAGGCTTGTACCGCTATATATTTTCCTCTCAGGACTGCCTTTGTTGTGTCCCACAGATTTTGAACCGTTGTGTTTTCATTATCATTTGTTTCCATGATTTTTTTCAATTCTTCTTTAATTTCCCGGTTGACCCATTCATTCTTTAGAAGGATACTGTTTAGTCTCCATGTATTTGGGTTCTTTCCAAACTTCCTTTTGTGGTTGAGTTCTAGCTTTAGAGCATTGTGGTCTGAAAATATGCAGGGAATGATCCCAATCTTTTGATACCGGTTGAGTCCTGATTTAGGACCGAGGATGTGATCTATTCTGGAGAATGTTCCATGTGCACTAGAGAAGAATGTGTATTCTGTTGCTTTGGGATGAAATATTCTGAATATATCTGTGATGTCCATCTGGTCCAGTGTGTCATTTAAGGCCTTTATATCCTTGCTGATCTTTTGCTTGGATGACCTGTCCATTTCAGTGAGGGGAGTGTTAAAAGTCCCCTACTATCATTGTATTATTGTTGATGTGTTTCTTTGATTTTGTTATTAATTGGTTTATATAGTTGGCTGCTCCCACATTGGGGGCATAGATATTTAAAATTGTTAAATCTTCTTGTTGGACAGACCCTTTGAGTATGATATAGTGTCCTTCCTCATCTCTTATTATAGTCTTTGGCTTAAAATCTAATTGATCTGATATAAGGATTGCCACTCCTGCTTTCTTCTGATGTCCATTAGCATGGTAAATTCTTTTCCACCCCCTCACTTTAAATCTGGAGGTGTCTTCGGGCTTAAAATGTGTTTCTTGGAGGCAACATATAGATGGGTTTTGTTTTTTTATCCATTCTGATACCCTGTGTCTTTTGACAGGGGCATTTAGCCCATTCACATTCAGGGTAAACTATTGAGAGATATGAATTTAGTGCCATTGTATTGCCTGTAAGGTGACTGTTACTGTATATGGTCTCTGTTCCTTTCTGATCTACCACTTGTAGGCTCTCTCTTTGCTTAGAGGACCCCTTTCAAGATTTCCTGTAGAGCTGGTTTGGTATTTGCAAATTCTTTCAGTTGTTGTTTGTCCTGGAAGCTTTTAATCTCTCCTTCTATTTTCAATGATAGCCTAGCTGGATATAGTATTCTTGGCTGCATGTTTTTCTCGTTTAGTGCTCTGAAAATATCATGCCAGCTCTTTCTGGCCTGCCAGGTCTCTGTGGATAAGTCAGCTGCCAATCTAATATTTTTACCATTGTATGTTACAGACTTCTTTTCCCGGGGCTGCTTTCAGGATTTTCTCTTTGTCATTGAGACTTGTAAATTTTACTATTAGGTGACGGGGTGTGGGGTGGGCCTATTCTTATTGATTTTGAGGGGCATTCTCTGAACCTCCTGAATTTTGATGCTCGTTCCCTTTGCCATATTGGGGAAATTCTCCCCAATAATTCTCTCCAGTATACCTTCTGCTCCCCTCTCACTTTCTTCTTCTTCTGGAATCCCAATTATTCTAATGTTGTTTCGTCTTATGGTGTCACTTATCTCTCGAATTCTCCCCTCGTGGTCCAGTAGCTGTTTGTCCCTCTTTTGATCAGCTTCTTTATTCTCTGTCATTTGGTCTTCTATATCACTAATTCTTTCTTCTGCCTCATTTATCCTAGCAGTGAGAGCCTCCATTTTTGATTGCACCTCATTAATAGCTTTTTTGATTTCACCTTGGTTAGATTTTAGTTCTTTTATTTCTCCAGAAAGGGCTTTTATATCTCTCGAGAGGGTTTCTCTAATATCTTCCATGCCTTTTTCGAGCCCGGCTAGAACCTTGAGAATTGTCATTCTGAACTCTAGATCTGACATATTACCGATGTCTGTATTGATTAGGTCCCTAGCCTTCGGTACTGCCTCTTGTTCTTTTTTTTGTGTTGAATTTTTACGTCTTGTCATTTTGTCCAGATAAGAGTAAATGAAGGGGCAAGTAAAATACTAAAAGGGTGGCAACAACCCCAGGAAAATATGCTTTAACCAAATTAGAAGAGATCCAAAATCGTGAGTGGGGAGAAAGGGGATAAAAAGAGGTTCAAAAAGGAAGAGAGAAAAAAGAAAAAAAAAAAAAAGAAAAGAAAAGAAAAGAAAAGAATTTTAAAAAAAAGAAAACACCTAAGAAAAATGTAAAAATATATATATATATATATATTAGATAAACTAGTAAAAAATCGTTAAAAAAGAAAAAGGTAACAGTTAAAAAAAAAAAAAATTTACCCGAAGGCGAGAAAAAAAAAAAAAATGAAAAAGAAAAAATTAAATTAACTGCAAGACTAAAAAAAAACACAGGAAAAAAGCCATGAGTTCCGTGCTTGGCTTTCTCCTCCTCTGGAATTCTGCTGCTCTCCTTGGTATTGAAACCGCACTCCTTGGTAGGTGAACTTGGTCTCGGCTGGATTTCTTGTTGATCTTCTGGGGGAGGGGCCTGTTGTAGTGATTCTCAAGTGTCTTTGCCCCAGGCGGAATTACACCGCCCTTACCCGGGGCCGGGGTGAGTAATCCGCTCGGGTTTGCTTTCAGGAGCTTTTGTTCCCTGAGCGCTTTCCGTAGAGTTCCAGAGGACGGGAATACAAATGGCGGCCTCCTGGTCTCCGGCCCGGAGGAGCCGAGAGCCCAGGGCCCCACTCCTCAGTGCGCCCTCAGAGAACAGCGCCCAGTTACTCCCGTCTGCCTGACCTCCGGCCGCGCTCCGAGCTCACCGAGCCTGTGACCGGTTCAAGGTAACACGGAGCTGCGAGCTTACTGTCAGCTCTGTCTCTGTAGCCGGCTTTCCCGTTCCAATACCCGCAAGCTCTGCGACACTCAGACACCCCCGATCCTTCTGTGACCCTGCGGGACCTGAGGCCACGCTGACCCCGCGTGGGCTTCGCCCCGGTTTAGCCTCTGGAGCGATGTCCCTCAGCGGAACAGACTTTTAAAAGTCCTGATTTTGTGCGCGGTTGCTCCGCCGCTTGCCGGGAGCCGGCCCCTCCCCCCGGGGTCTATCTTCCCGTCGCTTTGGATTCACTTCTCCGCCGGTCCTACCTTTCAGAAAGTGGTTGATTTTCTGTTTCCAGAATTGCTGTTCTTCTTCTCTTCGATCTGCCGATGGATTTTCAGGTGTTTGCAATCTTTAGATAAGCTATCTAGCTGATCTCCGGCTAGCTGAAGCAGTCTCAGCTTGCTACTTCTCCGCCATCTTGACTCCTCCCCCTAGTTGACACATCTCTATATTATTTTTTAAGAGCCATTTCTTCAACACCCACTGTATGTCAGGCACTAAAACATCTCTTTTCACTTTCTTTTCATGATGCTGCAGCAGGTGGCTCCATGTTTCCCCAGTGCAGTTAATGCAGAAGACTGCAGAGCATGGAAGATATGCAAAGCCATAATTTCCTTGATCAATATTTTTACTAGGATAGTGGACATACAAACTATTGTTTTTATATTAGAACAAATCTGAGTATATTTGTGGGATTTTTTTAGTTTTATCAAAAACTAAAAAACTATAAAAACTTATACACTTAATGTATATAACTTGATGGGTTTGGTATGCATACATCCATGATACCATCATCACAACCAAGATAATAAACATATCCATTACCTCCAAAAATTTCCTTGTGTTCTTTTGTGTTTTTTTTGGTAAGAATACTTAACATGATATCTATAAATGTTTTAAAGTGTAAATTGTTAACAATAGGTACAATGCTGTACAGCAGATCTCTAGAACTTAATCATCTTGAATAACAGAAACTTTATTTCCATTGAAAAACAATTTCCAGTTTTCTTCTTCTCCTAGCCCCTAGCAACCACCATTCTGTTCTCTGATTCTATGACTTTAAATATATTAGATATCTTGGGGCGCCTGGGTGGCTCAGTGGGTTAAGCCGCTGCCTTCGGCTCAGGTCATGATCTCAGGTCCTGGGATCGAGGCCCGCATCGGGCTCTCTGCTCAGCAGAGAGCCTGCTTCCCTCTCTCTCTCTCTGCCTGCCTCTCCGTCTACTTGTGATTTCTCTCTGTCAAATAAATAAATAAAATCTTTAAAAAAAAAATAAAAATAAAAATAAATATATTAGATATCTCATGTAAGTGGAAACAGAACAGTGTTGTTCTTCTGTGACTGGCTTATTTCACTTAGCATAATGTCCTCTAGGTTCATCCATGTTGCAATAAATGGAAGAATTTCTCTTCCTGTGAGAATGAATAATATGTCATTGTAAGTGTAATACCCCACATTTTCTTTATCCACTCATCTGTTGATGGTTATTTTGGTTGTTTCAATATCTTGGCTATTGTGAATAACGCTACAATAAACATGAGGGTGCAGATGTCTCCTCAAGATCTCCATTTCATTTCACTTAGATACATAAAAGAAAGTGGGATTGCTATAGATTATATGGTAGTTCTATTTTTAATTATTTGAGGAACCATCATACTGGCTGACACCATTCTATGCTCCTACCAGTGGTGTGTACAGATTCCAAATTATCCACATCCTCCCCAATGCTTTGTTAACTTTCATTACATTTTATTTTGATACCAGCTATCCTAACAGGTGAAGTGATAGCACATTGTGGTTTTTTTGTGTTGTGTTTTTTTTTTTTTTTTGGTTATTCCATTTTATTTTATTTTATTTTTTATTAATTAATTTATTTTCAGAAAAACAGTATTCATTATTTTTTCACCACACACAGTGCTCCATGCAATCTGTGCCCTCTATAATACCAACCACCTGGTACCACAACCTCCCACTCCCCCGCCACTTCAAACCCCTCAGATTGTTTTTCAGAGTCCATAGTCTCTCACGATTCACTTCCCTTTCCAATTTACCCCAACTCCCTTCTCCTCTCTAACACCACTTGTCCTCCATGATATTTGTTATGCTTCACAAATAAGTGAAACCATATGATAATTGACTCTCTCTGCTTGACTTATTTCACTCAGCATAATCTCTTCCAGTCCCCTCCATGTTGCTACAAAAGTTGGGTATTTTGCTCATTTTTAAGTTGGGTTATTTGTTTTTTGCTATTGACTATAGAAGACTATATACTTTGAATATTAACCTCGTATTAGATGGAGGGCTTGCATATAGTTTCTCATATTCTGTAACATGACTTTTCACTCTGAATTGTTTCCTTCCCTGTGCATACAGAAACTTTTTAGCTTGATATAGTCCCACTTGTCTACGTTTGGTTTTGTTGCCTGTGCTTTTGGTATCAAGTCCAAAAAACTAATTGCCAAAGCTAATGTCAAGAACTTTTCTTCCTGTGAATTATTGGAGGGGTTTTGTAGTTTTAAGTCTTATGCTTAAGTCTTTAATCCATTTTGACTTGATTTTCGTATAATCCATTTTGAGTTTATTTCTTGTCTGGTATAAGATAGGGGTCCTATTTCATTCTTTTGTATGTGGATAACCAATTGTAAGATATACATTAAAAGAATAAAGAAAAAAACCCTACAGATTCTTTACAAAAAAAGAAAAGAAGAAGAAAAAAAGACCCTGACAGAATTAATAAATCAGCACAACAAATTCACATTCTTTTTTTTTTTTAATTTTTTATTTTTTATAAACATATATCTTTATCCCCAGGGGTACAGGTCTGTGAATCACCAGGTTTACACACTTCACAGCACTCACCAAATCACATACCCTCCCCAATGTCCATAATCCCACCCCCTTCTCCCAAACCCCCTCCCCCCGGCAACCCTCAGTTTGTTTTGTGAGATTAAGAGTCACTTATGGTTTGTCTCCCTCCCAATCCCATCTTGTTTCATTTATTCTTCTTCTACCCACTTAAGCCTCCATGTTGCATCACCACTTCCTCATATCAGGGAGATCATATGATAGTTGTCTTTCTCTGCTTGACTTATTTCGCTAAGCATGATACGCTCTAGTTCCATCCATGTTGTTGCAAATGGCAAGATTTCATTTCTTTTGATGGCTGCATAGTATTCCATTGTGTATATATACCACATCTTCTTGATCCATTCATCTGTTGCAAGAAATGGGCAGAAGACATGAACAGACATTTCTGCAAAGAAGACATCCAGATGGCCAACAGACACATGAAAAAGTGCTCCATATCACTCGGCATCAGGGAAATACAAATCAAAACCACAATGAGATATCACCTCACACCAGTCAGAATGGCTAAAATCAACAAGTCAGGAAATGACAGATGCTGGCGAGGATGCGGAGAAAGGGGAACCCTCCTACACTGTTGGTGGGAATGCAAGCTGGTGCAGCCACTCTGGAAAACAGCATGGAGGTTCCTCAAAATGTTGAAAATAGAACTGCCCTATGACCCAGCAATTGCACTATTGGGTATTTACCCTAAAGATACAAATGTAGTGATCCAAAGGGACACATGCACCCGAATGTTTATAGCAGCAATGTCCACAAATTCACATTCTATACCCTACCAATGAACAATCTAAAAAAAAAAAAAATTAAGGAAAAAATCCATTTACAATGGTATCAGGAAGAATAAAATATTTAGGAATAAATTTAACCAAGAAGATTAAAAACTTGTGCATTGACAATTGCAAAGCACTGACAAAAGAAATGAAAGCAGATGCAAATAAATAGAAAAACACCTCTGGTCATGGATTGGAAGAATTAGTATTTTTTAAATGAGCACACTATCCAAAGTAATCCATAGATGCACTAAGATCGATCATTGTCAAACTCCCAATGACTTTTTTTTTTAACAGAAATAGAAAAATAAATCCTAACATTCAAAGGGACAACAGAAGATATGGAATAGCTAGTGTGATCTTGAGAAAGAAGAATTGGAAACATCACACTTTCTGAATTGTGATTATAAAGTATTTAAAAAGACCCCATTTAATGGCTCAATAATATCATGTGGAAGAATCCCCCCAAAATAAATTTTAACGTTTGTCATACATCTTAGATGTTTCCAGTTTTTCATTAGCAAATCTTCCGCTGTGATAAATATGTCTGTCATGTAAGAACATGTCCTTACGATTTTTGCTGAAAGTGAATTGAAAACAAAGAACAGTATTTTGTCAGTAGAAAATAAAATATAACAAATAAGGTCCCAAAGAAAGGTAAGAGAGCAGGTGAGTAGAATACCCAGCTTCATTTACAGTTTGGGCCATTACTGGACATGTTATATAAGTAATACAACTAGGCAGCTTCCATGTTTTCTGGATGTTCTTGAGATCAGGTAGGTAGTGCAGCTTGTAGAAGGCACGTTTTTTTTTTTTTTTTTTGTCTTCTTTTATTTTATTCACTTTTATTTTTGCATGGAAACACCTAATCTGTTTCCTTTTCTTCTTCCCCCTTTACCTCCTCTACCCATTCCCTCATCTCTCCCCCACACACCAACAATCAGAAACCAAGTGCAGTCTACCAAAGCTGTTCATTCCAGCAGCACATTTTGCAGGTCTGCAGTGGGGCAACTTTGTTCTGTCTCTCTCCTGCACTTGGCTTGATGTAGCTGAAGTGGGACACTTCCTTCAAAGACCCGGTACAGACAAAACACTTATCTTTGCTCAGGGTTTGGAGGAACTCTCCAAGAAAAGGCAGGGAAACTAATCATAGTAAATGGAGAAAGAAAATTTTCAGGGAATAGTAAAAGACTGACAGAAATAGAAAGGAGCCACAAAACTGCTCTACAGAAATCCCAAAGGTAGGAATCTGTACCATCGTTCCCATTATCATCATGGTCAGCACTCACAGAGCTTCTCTGTGCTAAGGAGTCTATCAACATCATCTCATGAAATCTTCTCAAAAACCTTCTGATGTAGATATTAGTATCTTAAGCTATTCACACAATTAAATTTAGGCCCTGGGAAGTTGGGCAAATTTTTCAAAATCTGCGTTATTAAGCATCCTGGGTCAAAAATCCTCAGCCTAGATTCTGGAAACTCTTATTCACCACCACACTTTCCTGAGGTAGCTCCCACTACCTTTTTTTGGCCAGAGGAGTGTAATAATGTCTGATTCATTCAATAAAATTCATGAAGGAATAGTTTTCTTCCAGGTCACATGGAACTATTATTGTGAAAAGCCCAAACAAAGCAAAACTATAATGATAATTAGAACTGATTGTTTTATTTTTTTTCTAAAACACAACAAGCTAAAAATAAATACCTGAAATGATAGAAACCATAAAAAGAATACAAACCAAAGAGACAACCCATGGAATGGAAAAAGATATTTGCAAATGACACTACAGACAAAGGGCTGATATCCAAGATCTATAAACTCAACATACAAAAAAAAAAAAAAATGGATAACCATGCCAAAAAATGGGCAGAATATATGAACACACACTTCTCCAAAGAAGACATACATGCAAATGGCTAACAGACACATGAAAAAATGTTCATCATCATTAGCCATCAAGGAAATTCAAATCAAAGCCACATTGAGCCACCCGTTAGAATGGCCAAAATTAACAGAGGAAACAACAAGTGTTGGAGAGGATGTGGAGAAAAGGGAACCCTCTTACCCTGTTGGTGGGAATGCAAGTTGGTGCAACCACTTTGGAGAACAGCGTGGAGATTCCTTAAGAAACTAAAAATAGAGCCACCCTATGATCCTGCAATTGCACTACCAGGTATTTATCTCAAAGATACAGATGTAGTGAAAATAAGGGCCATATGTACCCCAATGTTTATAGCAGCAATGGCCACAATTGCCAAATTGTGGAAAGAGCTAAGATACCCTTCCAGAGATGAATGGATAAAGAAGATATGGTCCCATATACAATGGAATATTACTCAGCCACCAGAAAGGATGAATACCCAACTTTGGGACTGGAAGAGATTATGCTGAGTGAAATAAGTCAAGCAGAGATAATCAATTATCATATGGTTTCACTTACTTGTGGAGTACAAGGAATAACAAGGAAGATTTTAGGAAAGGGAAAGGAAAAGTGAATTGGGGTAAATTGGAGGGGGATATGAAGTATGAGAGACTGGACTCTGAGAAACAAACTGAGGGTTATTGAGTGGAAGGGAGTGGGGGAATGGGTAAGTCTGGGGGTGGGTATTAAGGAGGGCATGTATTTCATGGAACACTGGGCATGCTGCATAAACAATGAATCTTGGAACACTGAAAAAATAAAACAAAATTAAAAAAAAAAAACAATACAAACCACTAAGAATAGTTTAAAGCTGTATTTTCTAAATGAGTGCTTCATGGGATGCAAACAGTGAAATCATCCTTTAAAAAAAAAGATTATATGATTATGTAGTAGAAAATGCTAATATGAACTTCTGGGCTCAGAAGTTCATATTAGCATTTTCTAGATTCTGAGATGTCTGGCAATACTATAGCTAACGTGGGTTAACCCCATTAGTAAAACTAAAAATAAAATAAATAATCGAGAGGGAGGCAAACCATAGGAGATGCTGAACTTCAGGAAACAAACTGAGGTTTGCTGGAGGGGAGGTGTTTTGGGGAGATGGAGTAACTAGATGATGGACATTAAGGAGGGCACTTGATGTAATGAGCATAAGGTGTTATATTCAATTGATGAATCACAAAATTCTACTTCTGAAAGTAATAAAAAAATCTAAGCACATTTGGTTACAGAACCATCTTTTCTCTACAATGAATGCCCTTGGTAAAATACACTGTTTTATGTACTTCCTATGGGATCTTGCAGAAAATGCCAATATGGAGCTATTTCTTTATCTTTCTTAGCCCCTTGTTTAGAAAATTCATGTAAAACCTCTAAGACTTACCATATCTGCTCCCACCAGGAGAGCAAGGAGACTTTGTAATATAGGGACAAGAAGTCCACATCTCAGCTATTTCTTTTCTTCATTGCTTTTACCTGTTCTATCTAACTTTAACTTCTCTAACTTCTTGGCCCCTTAGTTGGTTTATTTTCCTTGGCTCAGATCTTGGCCAAGTCTTTTGGATTTTGAAATGTGGGCTTGCCCTTTGGGCTGAGTGAGGTACCCCCCAGGACCCATCACCAGGTCTGTGAATTCTAAGTTTTACATATCATTACATGGTCCATTCAATAATTCAGCAAGTCGTCACTAACAACCCACACTGAACATACGGAGGTTAGTAGCACAAACATGTAAGTTCACATAGTGTGTTGTAAATTAGCACTAGACAGATAGGCTCTCCTTGGGCAGTGTAGTAAGCATTGTGGAATGAGAAGGACATGCTGAATAAGAGGACTTGTAACCTAGATTTGAGGGGTAGAAGAAGATTCTAGGAGGCAATGGCATCTACCCTAATCTATGAAGGTGAATATAAATATTTAAGTGAAAGAATGGTAAAGTAGAAGCAGAATGTAAGTGTTCTAGGCAGATAGAACCACAGGGGTAACGTTTGTGTTACCCCTTAAAAGAGGAGAAATAGATTCCTTTAACTGACACTTGTAGTTTGAGGATGTAAGTAATGGGTCATGAGGTTTCAGAGGACAGAATAGAAAGCATGTGTCCCAGGCCAGCAACCTGGGATTGGGTGTTTGGCCAGCCCAGGTTCCTGGGCCAGACCTCACTTATGTATGGGAAAGAGTTGTCAGATTCCTGAGCTCTGTTCACCTGCAGTCATCATTGCCCTTTTCCATGGGTCAGAATCCTGCCTTTCTGTCCATATCTCCAGCCAATTTAAGTAAATCCCAGGTGTATAGGAGAAGCTTCAACCCCAGTACTCAGAATGGGAGGGCAGTGTGAGGCTGAGGTCCAGGTCATCAGACACATAAGATATCTATAATAAACACTGCTCTGGGTTCACTGTCAGCCACCATCTCACCTGATCCTGTGGGTTATTTGTTAAAATTCCCAAGGATAGCTGAGAATATGGATGACAAGAGAGATTAAGTAATTCACCTAAGGATATACAGGGTTTTTTTTTAACCATTTTATTTTTCAAAATTTTATTTATTTATTTGACTCATAGAGATCACAAGTAGGCAGAGAGGCAGGCAGAGAGAGAGGGAGAGGAGGAAGCAGGCTCCCTGCTGAGCAGAGACCCTGATGCGGGGCTTGATCCCAGGACCCTGGAATCACAACCAGAGCCAAAGGCAGAGGCTTCAACCCCTGAGCCACCCAGGCACCCCGGATATACAGGTTTTAAACCACAGATTCTAAACACTGATCTACCAAAATGCATCCTCTTTATATCATGTTGCCTCACTTCAGTGAGTGTTTTTTGTTTGTTTGTTTGTTTGTTTCTGTTTGGTTGGTTAATAACAATATTAGTAATGTAATAGCATCTAACACTGATGAAGTGTCTTTGGACCAAGATCCTTATTAGATGTTTTGTATTCATGATCTCATTCAAACCTAATGACAGCTTATGGAATAAATACCAGTATGCTTAATTTGCTGAAGATAAACTTACAATTGAGAAATGATAACTTTTCTGTGGGAAATGGTTATTACATGCAGGAGATAAGATTAGAATTCAGGTTCTTCCAGCTTCATATTGCATATCTTTCCATAACTACATTGCCTCTAGATTGAATAAATGAATTAATAGAGAGGACAAACAAATGCAGGAATGATAGCATAAGCCCTTGCATTTTTTTGAAATGAAATGCATGGGATTTTCAAACTGAGAATGGTTTTTACCACTTTTTTTTTTTTTTTTTTTTTAAGAAGAGGGCTCCCAGCAAAGACCTTTAGGGGTGCTATATAATTGCCTATGAGGATCCATTACAGTCCAAGAGACACAGGTGCCAAAGGCTCCCACATCCATCATGGGTTTGTTTTATTTTATTTCAAAGTAGATAATGAGGATCCCATTTATTCTAGGCACTTTTGTTGATGACATACTAGCTCCCATAAAATCTGAAAAGTAAAATCAATTTTATGAGCAATTAAATGGGGTCTATCCAGAGGTAATTAATTTTATGATGGAGGTTGAACAAGGTGATAGGAGAGCCTGTTTTAGATGCATTGATGATAGGGAGGAATAATGGCTCATCAGCTATGAAATAGTTCCAAATTACCTTGCTTTTGGGTCATTATTTATATTTTAAGTCTGCTGCCCTGTTTGCATCATAAAAGGAGAGCATATTGTTATCCACAGACCTTTGAGGAGTACTCCACATTTGTTCTTGTGAGCATAATGGAAATCTGGACTGTCAGGATACTGGACTTTGCTTTTCTATAAGACAGATGTCCTTTGATCTACAGTTGAAGGAACAATGAGGCCATTTATCAGTAAAAGGATTCAGTACTATCTGAACTTGGGAAATTGATAGCAAACAGCTGAGAAACAGGTGTTTGGAGGTTATGGTCCTGATAGAATTAATTAATCTATGCATTTGTTTAACAAGTACTTATTGGAAATATCCTATATGTTAGGCACTATGCTAACTACTGGGCAAATAAGGTAAAATTAATATAATTAATGAGGAGTTTGTGGGTCTGTGATAGAAACTGAATTTTTCCTTGGGATGATTCAATACCTTTAGAAAAAATTGCTCTTGAATAGGTTTGACCACCTCAAAATCCAATGATTACAAAACATATGAGTAATGTGTCTTGCTTCCAAGGTTATTAATACTACATGCCTTTGTCCTTAGAATGGTGCCCCTTCCACAAACAGAGTCAAGTTTGATTTTGATCACTAGGGACAGATAGCACAATGAAAAATGCTGAAGGACATTCTACTCACCCTAGTTTATCAAAGAATCCCCAATCCTTCATGTCTTCTTTATGAAGCTTCCTTTTCACCTGAGCTTACACAACACTGTCTCATCCTCCATTATTATGTCACCAGGCATGGACAGAGCTTGGACTTCCAAGCCAAACTCATCTGTCAAACCCAAGTAATCCTAATACTGGCTATGATTCATGCAAGAAATTTCACCTTGATGACCATCCCCACTGCCCCCTCTAATGGACCCTACTGTTGCAGGTTTTGAATGAGAAAAACTCAACCCAAATTGCTAAAGGGAAATCAAACAAAGAAAGGTTTGGTTGGGTTGCATAACTGTGAAGTCAAATAGAAAATAGTTTCATGCACAGCTATGTTTATCTTCACGTGCATTCAGATAATTGTTTCACACCTTCTCCATCACTGCTTTGTCTTCTTTGGTTTCCTCCAGCAGGGTTTTTCAAATGGTGGCCTCTGGAATCACCACATGTACACTGTCCCCACTGTCTAGACTCACAGAAGGAAAAAAATCATCTCTCTCTTATTTGTTCAAAAAACATTACTGGGGGCACATGGATGGCTCAGTCATTAATTGTTTGCCTTCAGCTTGGGTCATGATCCCAAGGTCCTGGGATTGAGGCCCACATTGGGCTCCCTGCTCAGCAGGAAGCCTGCTTCTTCCTCCCCCACTCCCCCTGCTTGTGTTCCTTCTCTCTCTGTGTCTCTCTTGGTCAAATAAGTAAAATCTTTTTTTAAAAAAGTTAAAAAAATTGCTGGGATTCACTCTGAATAGAACAATTTGAGTCTCATGTGCCTCATCAAAAAAAAAAAAAAAAAAAAACATTTTAAGCAGTCAGTTCTGGGCCATACATCCACCCCTAGATAAGGCATGAAATTAATTTTGTAAGAATCTCATGGACATGGAGAAGGTTAATTATGGATTCTTATTCCAAAAGATGGAAGCATAATTTACATGGCAGAAAATCACACAAAACAGAATCCAGTCTACCCCCTTTTTTTTTCCCTGAAAATTGAGCATATGAATCTCATAAAGGCACAGAGAGAATTAAAATAGATGAGTATAAAGTGTCCTACTCAGTGGGTGGCACAGAGTAGATGTTCAAAAAGTCCATTATCTTTCCTTTCCATAAAAAAAATAAGAGGAGAAAGACAACTATCATATGATATCCCTGATATGAGGAAGTGGTGTTGCAACATGGGGGCTTAAGTGGGTACGAGAAGAATAAATGAAAGAAGATGGGATTGGGAGGGAGACAAACCATAAGTGACTCTTAATCTCACAAAACAAACTGAGGGTTGCCGGGGGGAGGGGGTTTGGAAGAAGGGGGTGGTATTATGGACATTGGGGAGGGTATGTGCTTTGGTGAGTGCTGTGAAGTGTGTAAACCTGGTGATTCACAGACCTGTACCCCTGGGGATAAAAATATATGTTTATAAAAAATAAAAAATTATATTAAAAAAAATGAAATACTTTATTTCATGCTTTCTCATCTTTCCAAACAGGTGATAGAAGTTTTCTGGTTAGGTGCCAACTTATGTTTGTAGCTTTGTCCAAAAATCCAGTCTGGTGGCTTGCACTGAGTGATAGGTATATATTTTTAAGAGAAAAGTGTTTGTGATATCACAGGCTGGAATTTCCAGAAATGTCTGGGGAGATTTCTTAAATACGATCACACGTGTTTGTATAGTTGACCTAACTGGTCTTCTTAGTGGCCATTTCATGGCCCAAAAAGAAAGATTCAGCTTGAGCCCTACTCTGTAGGGAGCTTAAGCTCCAGTGGTAGGAATAATACAATTGGAGAAAAGAGATTTAAAAGTCATCTGTGTCCCTAGCAAAAGTCATATGTGTTGCAGCATCTTCCCTGAAGGCTTGACAAACAAAAATTGTAATGAACAGTCACACAGCCATATGTTCTTTGAGCTAGCCAAAGAAGGCTTTGTGCTAGAAACACATCTAGCTGCAACCTATATAAATATGCCAGTCAAGCAGAATAGTCTGTGGGTGAGATAAAAGAAAAAGCCATCTGGCTCTGCAATATAGACCTACCTGGACTTTGAAATACGTTTTCATGGCCTGGGCTTGGTAATCTAATTTCCTGGGTTCAGGATCTCCTACAAAAGCTAATAATCATTTTGTTTCTAGTAATTGTGTTACATCTGGCCAATGCCTCTTGTTCAGAGTCTTAAATGCAACTCTATAGATATTTTTAGTCTATCCTGTAACCAAGAAGTAGAGGGAACTAACTGCATATTACAAAAAGCGGTCTCTGAAGAGGATGACAATGATGAAAATCTGTATGCTATGAATAAAAATCTGCTGCTTGACTTAATCTGCCTTTGGTCAAAAGAGAGGATTAAAAAAAAAAAAAAAAGTGTTTTGACAGCACTCTGCACTTAGATGCCCTGGCCTGACACTAACTTGGCTGTTGGTAAACCACTTCATTTCTCCAACATCCTACATAAAATTTACTGATGTCCAACCAGAATATTACTGGAAACTCCTGATAGAAACAGATGGCAGCAGACTCCCACTACCTTGAGTTTTCCTTGAAATCACCTAACACAAGCCCAAGTCCTATCATAAGCCCCTCTGAACCTCATCTTACTGGAAGTTCCCATGCTTCCCTGTGGTGTATGGTATCCCTTTTCTCAGAAACTCATATATGCAGCATTGTTAGACCATGTGTTCTTCACATAACTCTTTGACTAAGCACTCAGTTGATGGTAGTTATTGTGAGGAGTTATGAATATGTGGAATATGATGGATTACTTGAATGGGTGCCACTCTTAGAAGTCAACATTCTACTCTCACAGGCACCCATATTTACCAATCCTCACTCTGTCAGTGTCTGTAGTATCTTGAGCATAACTTTTGGGTTTATAATGTGTTTCTCTGGATAAACTTGTGTTGACATAACCTAATTCTGGTAGACAGTGAGAATATTTTCCACCAATGAAGAAAGAACTACAAGAAAAACCCATATCCTCTGAAAGGAATCCTTCAACAGGTGAGAGACAAAGATATTGCCTTTCTTTGGCTTTGCACCTCCCTCTTGTAGGCTCTGTGAGGGGGTGTTAAGAGTGGAAGTAGAGGCAGTCAGAAGCTAGAACCCCTGCATAACCATGTCTCTCTGGGATAAGTTTGAGGATGTTGGTTTTAATTGTAAGAGAGGTGGCAATTCCTTTAGTATGTGCCTTTGCAGGTTTTAAATGAGTTTTGCCCTGAGCCCAGTAACTGCCCCTTCTTGAGTGATTTGCTAATATCTAGAAAAGAAGAGAAGAAGGGAAAACTTGTGGCCAGAGGAATACACAGCCAGCCAGCAAAAAAATGAGCCAGTAGTTGGAGGAAAGCAGAGGGCTTAACATAAAGCAGTTCAATAATCCCAGGCCCTGTACACATAATCCAGTTTCCATCTGCCTCCCTCATCTTTGAAAATCACCCCTCAAATACCCTCTATCCTGCTAAGAATGGATATGTCTTTCTGCAAGCATTTTTGTCAGTTCTTTTGTGTGCTAATCTCCCTGCCTGTCATGCATAGGTAGCAAGTCATTGCAGAGTTATGATCTGTAAGTCTAGAAATGTATAATGCAGTTTGAGGAAAAAAAAAATACTGAGAACTATTTTCTACTTACTGGACAGGATTATGGTGTGCATGAGGGGTTTGAAATATTCAGATGTCTCAGAACTACAGGTGAGGATTCATCAAGGTCACTGTGGCTTTTCTGTTCACAGACTTTAGTCAAGCAAGACATACTGTGTAACTGGGAGGTGACTTCTTTGGCAGGATATTATAATCAGTAGCTATGCTATCTTTGCTGCCCCTGAAATAATTTTATATATTTTATTGATCAGTGTTTCGGTAGATGTAATGAGTCAGAGAGACCTTGGGGAACACTAGGGCAAATTTGCAAAATATTTCAAATCAGTTTGAATTTGTGCTCTTTGGTAGGCAATTTCTGTGCACTTTCTATGAGCTATTGTTAATGTTTAGGCATGTGGAAAACATGAGTGACATGTTTATCATGTGATCAGCCCAAAAGAGGAAGAGCAGATAAACCCTGTGCCCATCTTTCTTCCGTCCTTCCATCCTTCCCATTTTCAACATCCATTCTGTCTCAGGGTCTAGCACATTTCCTTTATAGTGTCCTCTCCTTTCCTCTCCTTTCTTGCTCAAAACTGAAATTAATCACAGATTCAACCACTGCCCTCTCTAATGGTAACATCCTAATTTTGGTCACCATTTTCTTCTGTCAGGAGAACAAAAATGTCTTCTATGTGGCTTTCCTGCTACTACTCTCACTTCATTCTCCACGTAGTAGCCATACTCAGTTCAATTTCTGAGTAGTTTTAAACTCAAGCCAGGTCACAAGTATCCTAATGTGTTTTCTAGGGGTAAATATTACCTACTTCCCTTCTATATTTTACACTCGCATGTGATTAAAAGTTAGGAATTTGTGAAAAGAACAAGAAAATGTGACTCATGGTCAAGACAGAGAGTAGCCTTGATGTTGGTCCTAATGTTGAAATTAACACATTATGATTTCAAAATAAATATGAAAAATATATTTAAAAATCTAGTGAGAAAAGATGGCATGTGTGAACATACATAGAGTTTCAGCAGAGGCAAAACTAATAAAACAATTAAATGAAATGAGGGAAATGAAACACATGATATTATTTCAAGGGCTTCAAAGCAGCATGGACACATCAAAGGAAAGGATCACTGAACATGAAGACAGGTCAGTAGACATTACCTAACATAAAACATAAAGAGAAAAGGAGATGAAAGAGATAAGGTCTCCAATACCCAAGACCTTTGGAGCAGCATTAATAATATAACACATATATTTGGGGTATCAGAAGGAACGAGGGGAAGAATCAGAGGGATTCCTGTGCTTTTCCAAACTTTCTGAAAGACATCAACTCACAGAACCAAAAATCTCAGTGAATCACAAGCAAGATTACAAAGGAAATCACACATAACTTATTTAACATAAAACTGCAACATCTTTAAAGTGCTGAAAAAAAATCAGGTCAACTAGAATTATTATACAGCAAAATTACTCTTCAAAAATATAAAATAAAGATATTTTCAGGTAGGCAGAAAGTGGGAAAATTTACCTACAACTGATCTATACTAAAAGAATACTTAAGAATACCACATGAAAGGCAAATCAGCAGCAAGGAAAGAAAAGTAACAAGAGCCAATATGCCTTTTTATTATACACACACATACACACACATGTATTTGTATAATTTCCTAAAAGACTGTTAACTGTTTAAGATTAACATAATAGCAATGTGAATCTGTGACATAAAACACTCAACACTCAGGTGGGAAGAGGGCCAAGGCCAGGGTGAGGCATCTAAGGCACAAAGTTAAAGAGGCACTCACCTTCAGGTCGTATGTACGACATGCCACCATTCCCCTCACCTTTGTCCTGGGTGGGAGAGGTGAAATTGAAGTACACTATTACAAGAATCTTAAGGTTTCCTGAGGTACTATAATTTTACTTGAAGTATGCATGTTGTAATATCTAGAGAAACCATTAAAAGGCACAAGATGTTCAACAAAATAAGTCAAAATGGGATCCAAACAAATAATTCAAAAACAGAAGAAAGGAAAGGAGAAGCAGAGGAATAAAAAGTACATGGGGTAAATAGAAAAAAAATCAACAATTACAGTAGAACTAAACCCAAACATATAAATATTTATATTAAAAATAAAGAGATAATCCAATTAAAAGGCAGAAGTTGTAAAATTGTATGAAAAGCAAGATGCAGTTATGGGTCATTAATAAGAAATTTTAGACAGGTTGATAATGATAGAATAGAATAGCATATATTACAAAATTATTGAGTGAAAATGACAGTGGAACTGTATTAATCAAAATGCATGTCAAATAAAAGTATGACTGATGCATTTAACAATGATTATATACTAACCAAGAGGACAAATCTATTGTCCTATGTATTAAACTAATAATTTTATTATTATTTAATATTGTATAGTATATTTAATATCATTATATTTTTATTTATTTAATATTTACATATTATTTAATATTTACATATTATTATTTATATATTTTGTAAATTATATATTTTATGAATTATATAATATATTTATACATAATTATATGACATATATTTTATGAATTTATAAATTTGTATATGATTACTTATTATTTATGATATTATAATATTGATATATTTACTATATTATATTTAATATTTAATATTATAAGTAATATTATTATGTAATTGTTATTATTAGGACTATTCTATCCTATGTATTAAACCAATAATTAGACAAATCTATTGTCCTATGTATTAAACTAATAATGAAAAGTTTTACAGAGCAAAAACTGATAGAACTAAAGGGACATATACACGAATCTGCAATAAAGGGCAGGGATTTTAACATCTCTCTTTTAGTAATGGAGAGAATACCTAAAAAATATTAACAACACTAAAGTTTGTAGCATTGTTGTAGTGTTGTTGTTGTTGTAAAGCTTGTTGTAGTGTTGTTGTTTTGCTTAATTGGTATTTGAGAAAGATTAATAATTTTAAATGCTTGCAGTAGAAAAGAAGAATGCTGTCTAGGTTGTTGTCTACGATTACAACTTAGGAAGGAGAAGAGAAGGGAGTTGGGGGAAATCAGAGGGAATGAGGAACCACAAGAGATTGTGAACTCTGAGAAACTTAGCACTTTGGAGGGGAGGGGGTGTGGAGGAATGGGTGAGCCTGGTGGTTGGTACTAAGGAGGGCAAGTATTGCATGGAGCATGAGTGTGATGCATAAACAATGAATCCTGGAACATTGAAAAAAATAAAATAAAGTTTAGGTACTAAAGGCAGAACGGTTTCCCCCCAATATTATAGAATCTAGAAAAACCTCAAGGCACCTGATAGTAAAAATGAGAAATCATAATTATAGACAGGATCTCTTCGAAGCAGCTAGGACAAAGACGCCCCTTATGTACAGAGGAAAACCCATCAGAATAATGTCAAACCTGTCCACAGAAACCTGACAAGCCAGAAAGGGCTGGCAAGATGTATTCAGGGCACTAAATGAGAAGAACATGCAGCCAAGAATACTTTATACAGCAAGACTGACATTCAAAATGGGATGGAGAGATAAAGACTTTCCAAGACCGGCAAGGCTTAAAAGAGTGTGCAACCACCAAGCCGACACTGCAGGAAATAGTAAGGGGGGTTCTATAAAAGAGGAAAAATCCTAAGAATATCATTGAACAGAAATATATGGAGACAATCTACAGAAAGAAAGACTTCAAAGGTAACATGATGTCAATAAAAATGAATCTCTCAATAATCACTCTCAATGTGAATGGCCTAAATGCACCCATAAAATGACACAGGATTGCAGATTGGATAAAATGACAGGACCCATCCATATGTTGTCTACAAGAGACCCATTTCAAACCTAAGGATACACCCAGACTGAAAGTGAAGGGATGGAGAAGCATCTTTCATGCCAATGGGTCTCAAAAGAAGGCCGAGGTAGTGATTCTCATATCAGATAAATTATATTTTAAACTAAAGACTATAGTCAGAGATACAGAAGGACACTACATAATTCTTAAAGGGACTATCCACCAAGAATTGTAACAATTGTAAGTATTTATGCCCCCAATATGGGAGCATCCAATTACATAAGAAAACTATTAATCAAGATTAAAGAGTCATTTTGATACAAATACATTAATAATAGTAGATCTTAACATGCCTCTCTCAGTAAAATAAAGTTTAAATAAAGAAAGATGAATAAAACACACACACAAATAAATGCAAAATAGAGAAAGCAATGAAAACAAGAGAGGAAATTAATGAAACAAAAACTAGATATAAACAAAACAAAACAAAACAACAACAACAAAAAAAAAACAGTTTTGGTTATTTGAAAGTATTAATAAAATTAAGAAAAACCTATAAGGCTGGTAAGTAAAACACCAAGAAACCAGAAAATACCTAAGTGACAGATGTACCCTCAGTAGGCAGCTCCAAGTCAAAAATGGAAGCTGGCTGCATTACAACCTCACTTGAGGTTGTCTCGTAAAAAAGTGATATTAGAAATCTTCTTTTTTTTTTTTTTTTTTTTTTCTGCTTTAGGCAGTGCACCATGTCATCCACTTTGTGTGGAAGGAGAAGTGACCCAAAGTTAGAATATATATGAGACACTGGCAGTGTGGAGCAGCCTGGACAAATGTGCAAGAGCTTAGGTGAGGAGTTGTGGGTGAATGTATATGGATGGGTACATTGAGGTGGGGATGAAGCATAAAGACTTTGTATTACACATGAATGCTCATCAGAGAGCATTCAGCACAGAAAAAGGCCTAAGAAAGTAGATAAACTAATTTGGATCCTCAATAACAGGCAACTTCTGTCAGTAGCCATGCAAATGATGGCATGAAGGGCACCTTAATTAAGTATCTATGATGGCAAAAAATGGAAGCTACACAACTGGCCCAACAGCATGGACTAGCCATTCCCACTGCCAGCAAACAACCTGTTAGCAACAGTGACTGATGCTGAGCCCCAAACAGGCCATCATTTCTTAAAGAGACTAAATGATCTCTTCATGTCAGGTTCACCCTATCGACAATCCTGAAAGAGCTAGTGGTTCATCCCCAAAAGAACAGACATGGGTTCTGCGTATGAATTTGTCTTTCCTGTGCAGAGGGCTTCAGCCACTACCACTATTCATGTTCTTGAGTGCTGAATCCACCAGCACTAGAACCTGCATAAACTCAGAACAGGAGACTCACATTTTGATAAAAGAAGTATGAGAATGAACCATTGATCACAGGACCCAGTGTGATATTACATGCTGCATTACACAGAAGCTGCTGGCCTGATAGAACCCTGACACAGCTCGCTGAGGGCACAGCCAAGGCATCAGCTCAGAAGTAATACTCTGCGGGAACAGGATGCCCTTCTCCAAAATGCAGCACATGTTCTGCCTCAGAGACCTCTACAGGTACAGTGTTTTCAATAGGAAAGATACCTGTGTTCAGAAATCAAGTGATGGAAGCAAGTCTGGGCTCACTTACCATCCCTCCCAGTGACCACTGAAGGAATGTCTGCTTCCCCTTCCTGCAGTTAGTGCAAGGCTGCTGAGTTAGTGCTCCCGGATCTCAAAGGGAGCACACCTTCACCAGGGTAACAGGAGGAGTCTCACGGAATTAAAAGTCATGGCTGCCACCTGGTTACTTCACACCTTTTGCTCACAGATGTGCAGACAAAAAAAGGAGTCATTGTCGTGGCAGCAGTAATGGACTTCGGTCACATTGTAGTGGCTTAAAACAATATATATTTACTCTCTTACCATTTGGTATGCCAGACATCTGACATGACCTGGCACAGATCTTCCTATGATAAAATCAAGATAGCAGACTAGGTTGCATTCTTTTTTAAAGGCTCTAGAGGACAAATCTATTCCCTTGCCTTTTAGAAGCCATCTACTTTCCTTGGCTTAAGGGCCCCACCTCCATCTTTAAAGCCAACAACATTGTGTCTCTCTGATAGTTCTCAGTATTCATGTTTCCCTCTCATTCTAAGCTCAACAGGAATGGTTCTTCAATTTTAAGGTCCCAGAGTTTGGACTCACTCAGGTAATCTAGAAGGTAATCTCCCATATCAAGAGTCTTAATTCATTGCATCTATAAAGTCTCCTTTGCCTTGTTAGGAAACATGCTCATAGGTTCCAAGGACTAACCGTGAGCATCTATGGAGGGCCACTATTCTACCGACCTCAGAACCCAACAACCTCTCAATTGTTTTAGACTTTATATTATAGATATCTATAATATAGTTAGATAGATAGATAGATAGAATATAGATATCTCTCATAGATATATGAAATGTATATGAGATTGTGTGTGTGTGTGTGTGTATGATAATTGGCTCTTAAAGTAACTTCAGATATAATAAATCAAGGACTCAGAACTTGAGAACTTCCCCTAAATTGTACAAAATGTTTCCTTTCCAGGTGCATATGTGCTTTTTGCTGAGGGTAGGATGAGAGTGGTAACCTTTCTCCCTAGATTCTCTGAGTTGAGAATCACTGTTTTAAATCCATTTTCATTGGGGCACTTGGGTGATTCAGTTGAGCTTCTGACTCTTGATTTCAGCTTGGTTTGTGATCACAGGGTCATAAGATTACACTCAGCAGGGAGTCCGCTACTCTCTTTCTTGCTCTGCCCCACCTCCCTGCTTGCACTCTCCCTCTCTCTCCCAAATAAATAAATAAACAAAAAGATAAATAAATAACCAACCTATTAAATAAATTAATTAATCCATTTTTATCATTGATAAATGGTTCAAATAGTATTTCACAATAATTAAAGGCAAGCAAGTCATCTTTCCATGAGAAACTCAGCTTCAGAGACACTCCATAAATGTGAATGAGGGCAATGCTAGAAGATAGGCACTTACACAGCTAACATTATGTCTTTACAGCCAATATTTATTGTCTGCTCATGGAGATCCAGTAGTGACTGTACTTAGCATTTTATATAGATTGGTTAACCTTGATCTTTTGAACAATCCTGTTCAAATTCACCATAATTATCCAAAATTTAAAGATGAAAAATGAGACTTAAAAACAGTGTGTATATTCCTCAATAAATTAAAAATAGAGCTTCCCCATGACCCTGCCATTGCACTACTTGGTATTTACCCCAAAGATACAGATGGAGTGAAAAGAAAGGCCATCTGTACCCCAATGTTTATAGCAGCAATGGCCACGGTCGCCAAACTGTGGAAAGAACCAAGATGCCCTTTAACAGATGAATGGATAAGGAAGATGTGGTCCATATACACTATGGAGTATTATGCCATCAGAAAGGATGAATACCCAACTTTTGTAGCAACATGGATGGGACTGGAAGAGATTATGCTGAGTGAAATAAGTCAAGGAGAGAGAGTCAATTATCATATGGCTTCACTTATTTGTGGAGCATAACAAAAAGCATGGAGGACAAGGGGAGATGGAGAGGAGAAGGGAGTTGAGGGAAATTGGAAGGGGAGGTGAACCATGAGAGACTATGGACTCTGAAAAACAACTGAGGATTTTGAAGGGGCGGAGGGTGAGAGGTGGGGTAACCAGGTGGTGGGTATTAGAGAGGGCACGGATTGCATGGAGCACTGGGTGTGGTGCAAAAACAACAAATACTGCTACGCTGAAAAGAAATTAAAAAAAAAAAAGGTTAATTAATATTCCTCAGGTTACATAACTGGGATTTACTCTGGCAGTCTGATTTCAGAGCCCACACTCAGCATGATACCACTTCTTCTAGATTTTGCTTGATCCCAGGAATGTAACAGAATTCTGTAGAAATGAAGATAGACATATTTATTTCCTAGCTATATTCAATACCTGCTTCATGAAAACCTTCACAGCAGGTGTCAGGAGACTTCTTTTTTTTCTTTTTTTCTTTTTTCTTTTCTTTTTTTTTCTTTACATTTCCCTAAGAAAAGCTAAAATTAAGTCAGATCTTTCTGGTGTAGTTGTGCTGTTTCTTAGAATATTGCATGGAGCACTGCCTGTGATGCATAAACAATGAATCTTGGAACACTGAAAAAATAAAATAAAGTTTAAATAGATAATAAATAAATAAATAGATAGATAGATATTGAAATAATTCCATCACATTTGGTAAACAATGTCCATGGGTATTCCTCCCCACCAGAAACCCCACTTTGTTGGACCCTCTAACTTTCTCAGAGTCAAGTAAGTGACAGGTAAATACCTGGTTGGGCAGGGCACCTCCAGACACAGATCCACTGATGTTACCAACATCCACCAGTGATTAGCACTCCACCAAGTGAGTCCAATGACAAGGCAAGTTTAGGAAACCATTAGTAAGTGCAAGGAAGGTATTCAAGTATGTGTGGCTTTTGAAGGCAGCATCAAATAGATCCAGGTTCATGTTCCAGTTTCACTATTTACTTAATGATCCTGGATGAGACTCTTATGATTTGGAGGTTACTTCCTTACCTGCAAAAAACAAGGCAACAAGATTTCAGGGTTATCATGAACATTGGATGAGCTAATTATGTGAAAGCACTATATTTAGTTGAAAACACTCTGCAGTTAGGAAGAGTTCCTATTTTTACTCTTGAAGAGGGAACTCCAAAAGAAATATCTATCCAATGAGATAAAGGTATAAATACAATAGTACTTCAAAGACCATCATATACTACCAAATATTCTCTTGTGGCAAATAAAAAACTCTACAACCAGAATTTCTAGGTCTTTCAGCTGAAGTCATTCTTTTTTAAGTCATTTTTTTTGTTTGTTTCAGAAATTTACCAACTTTTATCCATGCCCAAGAAAAAGTCTTATATTTATAAACTTAGAACACCTCGAACAGGTACCCCCCCTATCTTTAGTGTCCTGCATAGTTCCAGGCAAATAATAGATTATCAGAAATGTTTATGAAAGAAATTTCTGTTTGGTCACTATAATCCAGGGAATAGCCAAAGTCTTGCATATGTGTACCTTTTTGCATTTGCATTTACTCTCACACTGCTATCTTTGCAAGGTCCCACACTGATACTGTGCACTAGGCAGGGACAATACTCCACATAATTCTTTCACACAAGGAATCCTTAGCATGAATATATTCCTGCTAGGAGTCAAAATTGTACTAAATAAGAGTTTGAGGATTCAAACTGCAGATAGGTAGATAAGTAGGTAGGTAGGTAGATAGACCAATGGATAGATAGATGCATACATATGTATGTGTGAATGTTCATGCACACAACATGTGTGTTTGTATGCATATATATCTATCTCTGTCTACCTATAAATAATTATTAAATAGTTACTCTTCTAAATCACAAAACAAAGGGCATGACTAGACTCCCACCCAACTGCCAACTATTCTGATTTATCCATTTAGTGCTCTTTCCTCACACCATAAATACACTGGAAAATGTAAAGTCCATAGTTATCTCCTTGACAAACAGTAAAAAACAAACAAACAACAACAACAACAAAATAAAAAACCAAAATGTTGTTCCTTGGATGTTATATCCCAGTACAGGTACTAGAGCCTGAGGGAGAAATTCTAAAATGGTGGACGTGGATAAAATGGCAGGTGGTTCCATTGGGGAGGCAAATAGCTCTTTTCCCAAGGGGCTAAAAATGATAGCCCATTCTTCCCACATCATTGACTCAAAAGACTATAATGAGACTATAATGATCCATCATGTCAAGGAATATTACTGTTTAGGGAGTACTTGATCCATAAGCTGTTGGCAAAGTGTGCTATGAGGATCTATTAAGGTACAGCTTGCCAATGTGCACAATATTTGGGGAGCCACAGCTCTGAAATGATCAGCTTTTGCCTGCTAACTTAGGGCTCCATTCCTGGGACACAAAATTAAAGCTAAAGTAAAAGAGGTTTTTCAAATAAGTCACTACAATATTTGTTCATATTAAGAGGGAGATAGAGACAGAGAAAGAGAATAAAAGAGAGGGACTAACAGAATTCTATTAAAGGAATGGAAAAATAAATAAATAAAAGTATCAGCACTGACCTCTACCATTAAGTTAGGTCAATCAGTCCAAAGGCGATCATTAAGCATCCAGGGTGAATGGGTTATGAAGTGATATATGGAAAGAATATCACCAACCCTTGTATGGATTACATGTTTATGTCCTCCCAAAATTAGCATGTTGAAAAACCCACCTCCAATGTGATGGTGTTAGGAGGTGGAGTTTTGGGGAGGTGATTAAACCACAAGGGTACATCCCTCATAGATAGCATTTTGCCCTTAGAAAAGGGACCTCAGAACTGTCTCTTTGCCCTTCCCACCATGAGAGGACACAATGATAAGCTGACTGTCTGCCCCCTGGAAGAGAGAGTTCACCCAAACCTGACTATACTGGATTTCAGATTTCCAGCCTCCATATTTAAAATGCCCTTCCTTCCTCAAAAAAAGATTACCTATTAAATTACATATTAAATTGGTCTATAAAATTCAGGTACTCAAAACTGGAAAGTTAGCCTCCTCTGTTCCACTTTGAATTCATAGACACACATTTGAAAGATTTGCTGTGCTCAAATTTCTACTTCCTTGCCTCCCAGACCCATGGGACCTTCTTTCCTCAGGTCGTCAGCAATACTTCATTAAAATGGCCTTTTCAACAGATGGTTTCAATCTTGCCATATCTAAACAGAGTCTCCCCCCCCCTTTTACTTGACCCACTGCAGATACTCACACAAGTGGTCACTCTACTTTTTGAAGCACTTTGAGCCCTTGATTTCAGGTCAGCAAGCACCCCTGGTTGTCTACCTCATGGGGCACTCTTCCTCAGTCCCTTTTTCTGTATTCCTTTCCCTTCTCTGAACTCTTTGTGGTAGAAACCTCCAGAGCTCAGTCTCTGGACTCATGTGCTCTCTCTTGTCATCCCTCCTTTGATGATTCTACTGAAGTATGTGCCTTTGAACACCATATATGCATGGCTTGTCTCTCTGGTACATTACTTTCCAGTGTCTCTATGACGATATATGGTGACCTTTCACTCAGGTATGTCAGGCAACAACCTAAGAATGATCTTTGGTCCCTATATTTATTTAAATCCTACATATATTCTACCAATAAGACCTTCCACTTATGCCTTAGAAACATTCAGTTAAAATAACCAAAGAAAGAACTCCTTGTTACTCCCATGGCTTCTACCTTGGCCTGAGGTGCCTTCAGCTCCCACCTCTATCAAAGTCATAGTCTCCAGATTGGCTCCTTGCTGTTTCTTTTCCCTCTCTAGCCAAGTTCCAGAGCATCCTCTAAAATATAAATCTTCTCATGTCATTTTTCTGCTGGGAACATATACTATTAGAATAAAACTCAAAATTGATAAAATATGTTATAGAGTCTGACATCATCATACATAATCTTGCCTCACCTGTCTCTTCTGACCCACCTCCCCCCACCCCACCTCATCACTGCACTTTTGCCACAGAGGCTATCTTGCTTTGATTGAAACTTGTCAAGACTGTTCCTACCCCAGGGACCTTTTTCCTTGTCCTCCCTTCTGCTTAGAATATTCTTTTGCATGGCTGGCTCCCTCAGCTCACAGGCGTCAAGGGAAATTTGGGGTCCTCAAAGAAGCCTGCTCTGGCCATCCTAAGACTGCTTCCTGCCTGTCCCTGGACCCCTCTCATGATCACCATTTTTCCAACCACTACCCTAGTTTTGTTTCTTTTATAATTGTCCCTAAACAAGGTTATATTATTTGCTGCTCAGTTGATAAAATAGCTTATAGTAGTATATTATTTCTACCTGCAACTCCAATAGTAAGGTAAGCTCCAAGGGGACAAGTCTTTTTGTCTGTTTTTGTTCTATATTATTCCCATATGCTTAGAACTGTTTATATCATCTCCTTATACCCCGGATATGGGATCTATATATAATATAGAGATACAGATATAGACACACACACACACACACACACACACACACACACACACACATTTATACATAACATTAGATTTAGACTGAGATTCGTACTCTTATTAAATAAATGAGTAAATGGGTAACCCCACAGATACTAAGCATGTAGAAGTGAGTAAGCTGAGCTATCACCACCGTTTGTTGCCTTGCCTGACCACTCAGGGTAAATGGAACAGCTCCAGGATGTCAGTCAAGAATTCTCTGGGCTACAACTAACAAGGAGCAGACCTCTGGCCAACAACAAGACCTTTTGGAATCAGGTCTCAGTGGGCCCTTCTGAAATAACACAGATACAGTGCAGTAAAAACAGCCTGCAGAAACAGCATTTATAACTCTCTTTACAACTGAAGTCTATCACAGGAAATGCTGAGGAAACAACATATAAATAAAAATGAATTCTCAGATTTATCTGCTGAGGCTCTAACAACCTAATGAGGTTTCCCCAGGAAAAGCAGGACAGGCAAGGAGAATAAAAGCACCTTAAATTTCTTCTTTCTGGCCCACATATGAAAGCAATTCCTCCTTATTTCCAGCTAGAGCCCTTCTCATCACCCAGAAGTGGTTTTAACTGCCTTTGTTGGAGGTAAGAAGGAAAGAATGTTTCCTTGTTTCTGCATGACTAATTCTCAGAGGTACATAGTGTGCACGGGCCTACCCGGTTCCCAGGTTCTACATCCCCTACGCCCACTATGACACTGATGTACCATCACCAACACTAACCATCAAAATCTCAATGTCTCAAAAGAAAGAATGTGTGTGTGTGTGTGTGTGTGTGTGTGTGTGTACTGCTTCATACAAGAAAAAGTTAAAAAACAACCCTACTTACCTGGGTAGTCAGCTCATTTTCTGGCACATTAGCCTTAACTACATGCCCTAGATTGTATAACTAGACTCCAGTGTCCTTCTCTGTGCTTAAGTCTCCAAATCTCCAGTGCCCTCAAGATAAATACACCTTACCATTCTACGCATGGGTTGTATATGCCCAACCCTTGTCCGGATTTTTCCTTTTGCCATTCGCCCTCAGTATCCCATACAACATAACACTTGTAGTCTCTGTGCCCAGTTCTACTTCAGAATGTGCTATGCCTCAGCTCCTCAAGAGAGCAGGCCCTGAGTAGGAACATCCTAAAATACAGCGCTAAAAATATAGGTCTAAGCCACTTGTTATTCTAGAATAGAACAGAATTTAGGGCCAGAAAAGTTAAGGAAGCTACAGTGATGGTACTGCAGCAGTAGGTTGTATTTTGAAAGTTAATTTAACAGAAAATAGAAGATGCTGAGTAAAAACACTCGAGGCCTTGAGAAATATCCCTGAGTCTGTTGGGACTAGCGAAAGAGCAACAGGTTCTAGAGCCATAAAGTAGGCAACAGATGGGCGAAGAATAAGTATGAATGGATGGATATTCACTCACCACACTGTAACTCTTTCCTGTGACTTGTGATATGCTGAGGATGATGCTGGGATCCAGGGACAGAACACAGCCCCAGCAATCTCAAGAACAGAGTAAAGTTGAAGGGATGAGTAATAAGAACTATGGCAATTTTAACATCATTATCTATAGTAAGACTTTCATCATGCACAGTACTGGTTAGGATTTCTATTTAATATAACACTGATCTGGTATGAGGATTCTCTCTCTCTGAGATAAAAACAAATAGAACGCTGGATAAAATATCACCAAAATTCATTATTTTTTTTTTATGTAAAGTAAGATTAATGCAAAAAAGAGATGAAGAACAAGCACATTGGAAAAGAGATAACAAAACTAAAGGACTTCCAGGAGAGTAGGAATTAGATATGAAATTCTATACCTGGGGATGGGTCTTTCACATCAGGAAAGGTCATGAAGTCAAGGCCATGGTCCCTGTGCATAGCCAGAGCTATCCACTAGCAAACCAAAGCATCAATATCCAGGCTTTATGTGAAATGGAAAAAAAAAAAAAAAAGAGAGAGTTCTACCCATTGACCCAGAGGGTATCAAGAAAGCATACAGTTGGGGCACCTGGATGGCTCAGTGAGTTAAAGCCTCTGCCTTCAGCTCAGGTCATGATCCCAGTGTTCCAGGATTAAGTTCCACATCTGGCTCCCGCATCAAACTCTCTGCTCAGCAGGGAACCTGCTTCCCTTCCTCTCCCTCTGCCTCTCTCTCTGCCTACTTGTGGTCTTTGTCTGTCGAATATATAAATAATTAAAAAAAAAAAAAGGAAGCAAAGACATTTTAACAATGTTTATCCTTCAGATCCAAAAGCATGGAATGGTTTTCCATCTTTTTGTGTCTTCTTCAATTTCGTTCATGAGTGTTCTTGAGTTCCTTGAGTACAGTTCCTTTACTGTACTCTTTGGTTAGGTTTATTCCCAGGTATCTTATGGTTCTTGGTGCTATAGTAAATGGAATCGATTCTCTAATTTCCCTGTCTGTATTTTTATTGTTAGTGTGTAAGAAAGCCACTGATTTCTGTACATTGACTTTGTATCCTGCCACATTGTTGAATTGCTGTATGAGTTCTAGTAGTTTGGGGGTGGAGTCTTTTGGGTTTTCCATATAAAGAATCATGTCATCTGTGAAGAGAGAGTTTGACTTCCTCATTGCCAATTTGGATACCTTTTATTTCTCTTTGTTGTCTGATTGCTGTTGCTAGGACTTCTAATACTATGTTGAACAAGAGTGGTGAGAGTGGGCATCCTTGTCATGCTCCTGATCTCAACGGGAAGGCTGCAAGCTTTTTCCCATTGAGGATGATATTTGCTGTGGGTCTTCCATAGATAGATTTTATGAAGTTCAGGAAAGTTCCCTCTATCCCTATACTTTGAAGGATTTTAATCAGGTCAAATGTTTTTTCTGCATCAATTCAGAGGACCATGTGGTTCTTCTCTCTTCTCTTATTAATTTGTTCTATCACATTGATTGATTTGCAAATGTTGAACCATCCTTGTAGCCCAGGGATGAATCCCACCTGGTCATGGTGGATAATCTTTTTAATGTGCTGTTGGATCCTGTTGGCTAGGATCTTGTTGAGAATCTTAGCAACCATATTCATCAGTGATATTGGTCTAAAATTCTCCTTTTTGGTAGGGTTTTTGCCTGGTTTGGGTATCAGGGCAATGCTGGCTTCATAGAAAGAGTCTGGAAGGTTTTTTTTTCTGCTTTAATTTTTTGAAACAGCTTCAGGAGAATAGGTGTTATTTCTTCTTTGAAAGTTTGGTAGAATTCCCCAGGGAATCCGTCGGTCCTGGGCTCTTGTGTTTTGGGAGGTTTTTGATCACTGCTTCAATCTCGTTACTAGACATCGGTTTATTCAGGTTGTCAATTTCCTCCTGGTTCAATTTTGGGAGTTTATAGTTTCCTAGGAATGCATCCATTTCATCTAGGTTGCTTACCTTATTGGCATATAACTGTTGATAATAATTTCTGATGATTATTTCTATTTCCTTGGTATTAGTTGTGATCTCTCCCTTTTTTTTCATAATTTTATTAATTTGGGATTTCTCTCTTTTCTTTTGGATTAGTGTGGCCAATGGTTTATCGATCTTATTGATTCTTTCAAAAAACCAACTTCCACATAGACTGGTGGAACAGAGTAGAGAGCCCAGATATGGACCCTCAACTCTGGTCAAATAATCTTTGACAAAACAGGAAAAAATATACAGTGGAAAAAAGACAGTCTCTTCAATAAATGATGCTGGGAAAACTGGGCAGTATTATGCCTCCATCAGAAAGGATGAATCCCCAACTTTGTAGCAACATGGACAGAAGCAACTGAAAGAGATTATGCTGAGTGAAATAAGTCAAGCAGAGAGAGTCAATTATCTTATGGTTTCACTTATTTGTGGAGCATAACAAAAACATGGAGGACAAGGGGAGATGGAGAGGAGAAGGGAGTTGGGGGAAATTGGAAGGGGAGGTGAACCATGAGAGACTATGGACTCTGAAAAACAATCTGAAGGTTTTGAAGGGGCGGGGGTGGGAAGTTGGGGGAACCAGGTGGTGGATATTAGAGAGGCCACTGATAGCATGGAGCACTGGGTGTGGTGCAAAAACAATGAACACTGTTACGCTGAAAAGAAATAAAAAAATTAAAGAGAAGAAGGAGGAGGAGGAGGGGAAGAAGAAGAAAAGAAAGCATACAGTCATATTTGTGATGAAAATCGAGACTTGTCCCATAAGAGTATCTGGCCTGCATAGATTAATATTTCAAAACTCTTTTAGGATCAGTGGAATTCATACCACCCCAACTCTCTGAAGCAGATACAAACACAAATATGTCTAAGTGAATACTCTACAACCAACAGCCCAGATCATTCTCCAACATGTTTAACAGCTTCTGAGACTTAGCTCATAGTCAGAAATTAAAAACCAAAAAAGACTGCAGTGCCCAGGAAAGAGTTATCAGAAGGTACAAACAAGAAGATGTAGAGATAATGTATTTAGTCAACAAATATTTATTGAATGCCTACTACACACAAAGCACATTTTGGGCATTGGGATATATCAGAGAATAACATAGGCAAAAATCATCACCTTCATGAAATTTATACTGCAGTAAGAAAGTTACTTGAAAATAAGCATCCAAGTAAGACCTTATAGCTAATGAACTAACTATAAATGATATGTTTCCTCCAAAGAGCTCAGGGAGCCACCCTGGACTCGAAACTTCAGAGATGCACCAATTCTTCAGGATCTTTATTCATTTCTTAATATGAAAACATTATCACATAGTAATACATACCATTCAGTTATAGTACATTTCTGATGATCCAGCCCTGTACTGGATTTGTGTTCAACTGTTCTGCTCCTATCACTGAACATCTCTTACATCTGGGACAGAGCATATCCAGGGATTAAAGTGCCAGCTATGGAATCAGCTAATCTGGGTTTGAATGTCAACTCACATCCTAGCTGAAGGACTTCAGGAAAGTTGTTTAAATATGACCATTTCCACTCTCTTAAAAAGATAATTATCATTAGGATGTAACTCATACGGAAGTTATATTTACCTATGTAAAGAACTTAACAGTGTTTGACATATAGTAAGTCTTCAATAATTATCAAATATTATTATACCAGGGGTGCCTGAGTGGCTCAGTGTGTTAAAACCTCTGCCTTCGGCTCAGGTCATGATCCCAGGTTCCTGGGATCAAGCCCAGCATTGCACTCTCTGCTCAGTGGGGAGGCTGCTTCCTCCTCTCTCTCTGCCTGCCTCTCTGCCTACTTGTGATCTCTGAGTGTCAAATAAATAAATAAAATCTTTTAAAAAATTTTTAAAAATTGGGGCACCTGGGTGGCTCAGTGGGTTAAGCCGCTGCCTTTGGCTCAGGTCATGATCTCAGGGTCCTGGGATCGAGCCTCGCATCGGGCTCTCTGCTCAGCAGGGAGCCTGCTTCCTCCTCTCTCTCTCTGCCTGCCTCTATGCCTACTTGTGATCTCTCTCTGTCAAATAAATAAATAAAATCTTTAAAAAAAAAATTTTAAAAATATATTATTATACCATATTGATGCCAGATAAAATTTACTCATGGTAAGCATTTATGCTTCTTGATTCTTCATTCAAAAGATGAGGGGAGGGGGTTTGGGAGAAGGGGGTGGGATTATGGACATTGGGGAGGGTATGTGATTTGGTGAGTGCTGTGAAGTGTGTAAACCTGGTGATTCACAGACCTGTACCCCTGGGGATAAAAATATATGTTTATAAAAAAATAAAAAATAAAATTGAAAAAAAAATCTTAAAACAATAACAACAACAACAACAAAAAAAAAAAAAAGAGATTCTTTTCAAATCCTGAAGGTGCCACTACTCAAGCATTTAAATGTTTACAACTTTAGTGAAATGTGTCCCACCCTTTTCATGGATAGACAGCCTTAGGAAGAGAGGAATGCATATGTCTAATTGACAAGGGATGGCAAGGATCATTCCAGAACTAGAGTAAGTAAAAGATGTTCAATAAATTTTGACCAACATGTTAACTGTGGTACAGAAGAAAATTGTTCAGACATGTGATTTGGGATGACTTAGAAATAAAGCTCCTTTGAAATGTACATCCATTCTGTCATCTAATACCTCCTGAAGGTTGATTAACTCACTAAGCTGGGTTTTATGAGAAAGCCCCTGTGATATCTGTGGGTGAAGTCATGCTGAAAATGACAGAGTGTGGCATTAAGGGCAGTTAATCTTACCTTGTGGCCATTTGATGTCAGTAGAGTCTGATCTGCTAAGATGTGTTACCCATACCCACTAAAGTCATCAGAGACAAATATGTAAGCCTTTTCTTTGGGGACAAAGATGCTGTTGATGAGGAGGATGATAACACTGCTGTGTTGACTACTGTATGTGAATACTATATGTGAATTTCATCCATAAAATATTTTGAAGTATATCTATGAATATCTTCATTTTATAATTCGAGAAACTAAGAGTCAGAGGTTAAATCACATTATTAACTGGACAATCAAGATTCCAAATCAGGCAGTCTGATTCCAAAATTTCTGCATGGAATCTGCTCTAAAATAATCAAATCAAGGAAATCTGTAAGTAGATTTTCTCCATGTTACTCCTCTTTAGTAAAAAAAAAAAAAAAAAAAAAAAAAAAAAAAAAATGATATTAAGTATAAGGAGAACATACTGAACCATATTTATAAATATTATAAATAATACCTTTTAATAATAAGGTGCTTTCACTTGAAAAATTGCTATATGATTCTGATATTTCTGTGGTATATCATTTATCTATCCTGCATGCTTGGTTTCACAAACACTTTCCACAGTGCTCACATGTCACTAATAAAACAATGTGGCACTTGCATTATGGGCTCTCCACAAATTAGTTAGACAGCTAGCAAAAATCATGTTAAGAAAGAGAAAAATCTCAGCTTCCAAAGTGTGATGGGCATTTATTTAGACATTTGACAATAACATTTAAGCATCTGGAGAACACCCTGATTGTAGTTTACAATTGTTTGACCAGCTAATGGGTGTTGCCATTGGGTGTTGCCAATGGGTGTTATCTAGACACATATCTTAATCATTCCTGAGCTTTGTGGAAAGATTCCAAGAGGAACAAATAATGGGGAGACCATTCTTGCCTGGATGCTGTCAGACAAGATGTAGAATCCTCAAATGTCATAAACGAAAAAAACACAAGTGATACTTTAGCCCAACTACCTCTTTTTACAAACGAATAAACTATAGCCCAGAGAGAGGATGTGATCCATTTAAGGTCAATGTATTAGTCAGGATTAGACAAGGTTGCATTGCAGTAACAAGCAATCAGTGTGTTTTGTTTGTTTGTTTGTTTAGAGAAACATTCCACTTTTATGCTATACTACCCAAACCATAATTAGTTGGGTATACAGGTCATCAGAGTCCCTCCTCCCACATGGGTTTACATTGTCATAACAGTAGGACTAGCACAAAGCAAATTGTACCTGGGGCCTTGCAGTTTCTTCTGCTTCATTTTGTTGACTAAAATAAGTCATGTGCTTAACTTCAAAGGGAGAAAAAAAGTATAATCCTGCCAAGTACTCAAAAGGAAAAAGCCAGAAATATTTTTGAATTCCTATAAATACCATAATCCACAGTAACTACTACCACAAAGGTGACATTACCACAGGATTCAGCAAAAGGCCTGATTTCATCATAGGATAAAACTCAGAAAGATACTTTTTGGCAGCCCTAAAGGTCAGTGACAGAAGTGACAGGTAATACTGGAAGTCAGAGGGAAAGCAGGCATGATGTCCTAATAATCTCTCCACCTGGGGCAAAGTACTTCGGATAGTTCAGTACATCTGGATAGCTCAGGAGGTGGGTGTACACTTCTGATCACATGGACAGAGAAAACCATGCTGGAAGAAGAATAACACAAAAGAAAGTAAACATTGGGGACTAATCAAACTCCACTGTAGGTCTACAGATCACCAGCAAAGGTAGAACCCAGACCAGGATGGAAAATAGTAAAAACAGGAGGTAGAATATTTAATAGCAGACATAGGGTAGTATTGGCCCTGGAATTAGCCACAGTGGGAATCTACAGCTGCCCCTGGTTAGGACAAGGGGGCAGTATCCCAGAACCTGATGGGAGTGTCAGGGGAACAATTTGCTCATGCGAGCTATAGCTTTAGATACAAGTACACAGCTTGTACGCAATCTCTGGTGTCACAGGGACAGAACAGTGTGGTGTCTTTTGCTCCAAACTTTTGTGAGTGCCTTCTACCTGCAAGTAGAAACCAGAAACATTTCCCAGATGGTGTGGTCCACAAGGGCCACCTCCAGGGCACCAAATAAAGTGATGAAGGATGGAGAAATGGATGTCCTGGGCAAATGGAGAATAACTGAACAAAGGACTTGAGATTCTTGAGGAACATGACTAATGTCATAGATCCAGGCAGACACTGAGCTTGTCAGCAGAGGCACAGCACACTTCCAGACCTGGTCTCTTCCCTAAATACAACATTTGCCTGGTTGGAGCTCTACAATACTGATCATTTATTTTACATACATAGAAGCCAAAGGGGAGAAATTGATGCCGGCCATCCTGGAGTGCACTGAGCCAAGCCAGGATCCAGGTCCTCTTAGGGTCAGCCTTACTCTTTACATTGGGACATTTCTCACTCCTTTCATCTTTTTATCACTTACTATTCTTATACTCTAAGTTTCAACCACATTCATTGACTTGCTGTATCACCAGCACCTTGACACTCAAATGGTGGTCCATGGACCAGCTGTATCAGCATCATCAGGGAACTCAGCAGTGAAGAGTCTCAGGCTCCATTTCAGAATCCAAATCTACATCAAACCAATATCTCCAGATTCCTGTGTACACAAGAAGTATCAGAAGCACTGCCCTGATGTACCCTGTCTTCCCTGAGCTGGGGACTACATACAGGATGGACCCTCCTAATCTTTGGATGATGTAGCTTATGTAACATAGATTTTAATTTGTGCACAGACCTTATTTTTTTTAAAGGGACTCCCCTGTCCAAATAGTGGGGGCCCAGTGATTCAGCCTGGCCGAAGTGTACAAATTCCAGAGTCCAGAGGTTAACTCAAGAACAGTGATTCTAACTAACTGCCCTGAATGAATCAATACATGTGAGTGAGAGATTGAGGATGTGGCATGGATAGGACAAATCAGCATCCTTTTCTGGGGAACTGACACAGGCCCCAACAGAGTATTCAACCATATAAGGACCACACAAGTCTGCATCTAATTAGGGTCTCCCCCTTGCTGACTAAGAAGGAGACCCAAAGAAAATAAAGAAGAAAATTAAAGGTATGTGTAAGAAAAAGAGAATTGTAGACATTGTCTTAACTCAGGTGCCACATTTGTCTAAACAGTCCCTTGAACTCCTCACTTATGGAAGCCAGTATATTCATATTTATAACTGAGATTGTTCTTTTTGGTATTTCTCCCTAACATCTGAATGATTTCCAATGAACCCTTCTGGGTATTTTATATCCATATTCACCTTTCTGGACAGAACTTAAGCATCACCTTCTCTTGGCAGACTTTCATGACACTACTTCCTCAAACAGAGACAAGCGGCCCATTTCTTTGTCAGCACAATCTTCTAAGCATGTCTCTGCCAGCACATTTATCATACTGTATGACCACAACCCTCCCTCGTGTCTCCCACGGGGTCATAGTGAGGACCAAGAACAGGTCCACAGCTGTCTCTCCCACCACGGAAGCAAAAGCATATTGGAAAGTATCTGGCACAAAACAGGTGCTCAGTCCATATACTTTGAATAAAAATTCATCAGAAATAACTCTCCCACATTCTGCATCCACAGAACGCATTTTAAGTCCTTGTGAAAATTTCAAATTAGTAGTATTTCAGCAAAATTGGACAAATTCTCCTGGGCAGGTCCAGTAATAATGAAGGAACAATGTAATCACCACTCTTTTCAGCTTCATTAAGTAGGGAATTGGAGGTAAAACTGAGAAGGCAGACAGCACTTGGGAATTTGATACATGTCTTTTAAAGAACTTAAAAAGAACAATTACGAAGACAGGGTTCCGCAGTTAAAATGAATCTTAATTGAATCAGTCTGGAAAGAGAAGCCTGAATTAGATTTAAAAGGGATAGTTTAAGGGATTCTTCATAATTAGGTAAGTTAATTCAAAACATTCACAGTCTAATAGTTTCATCCACTCCTGAGCTGGATTGAGAGGAAAGAGAACACATTAGGAAGAAGTGCCTCTATAAAATCTAGGTTGTGTATTTCGATCTCCTTTCCTTGATGAACTTGGACCTGAAGTAGTTTAATGAAGATGGTGCCTCACACTGAAGATCAGAAAATGCAAAATCTGAGGAGGATTAAAAGGAGTTGTTTTCCAAAGACAAAATGAACTAAAACACCAAAAGTCATATTAACAAACCTAAATAAAGCCTAAAATGCAAAAGAAAGCTAAATTATCTTCCCCAGCCTACAACAGATACAGAATATGTTTATGTACATCTAGAAATCACCAGAAAGTACTTGCCAGGGGGGTTGGTAAAGTGAAGTTACCTGGCATTGGTGAAGAAGAGAGGATGAAGTGGGATTCCCCAGAGTGGAAGTGATCTTGACCCCTACTGTGTTTGCATAAGACATCAAGAGAAAGATTGAGTGCCTACTGTGTATGCATCTTTGTAAGATGCTGGAAGAGTTGGAAATTGATATGAGTACTTTAACCAATTCCATGGCGTGAATTTTATTCTCTCTCTCCACAGCTTCTTGAAATGAAATCAAGTTTAACTAACTTCATAAGGGTTTGTGCATATACCAAGATGAGTCACAAACAGCCTTTTCACTGTAGAAGCGTATGATTATGTAGAGATATACCACATGACACCAGAATGTAAATCCTACCAGACAAAAGTAACATGTGACTTCTAAACAAGTAAAGTTGGTAAAGAGATTAATTATATCCAAGGAGATGGGACAAGATTGGGTAATTTCTTCACCAGCCTCTAAGCTAGGGAGCATTTTGAAAGTAAGTGAAGTAAAGGAAAGGGACCTCCAGCTAGAGAAATCAGCATGAAAACTGGAAGTGAACCATGAGAGACTATGGACTCTGAAAAACAATCCGAGGGGTTTGAAGTGGTGAGGGGGGTGGGAGTTTGGGGGAACTGGGTGGTTGGTATTAGAGAGGGCACAGATTGCATGGAGCACTGGGTGTGGTACAAAAACAATGAATACTGTTATGCTGAAAATAAATTTTTAAAAATTTAAAAAAAAAAAAAGAAGTCAAACTCTCTCTCTTTGCAGATGACATGATTCTTTATATGGAAAACCCAAAAGACTCCACCCCCAAACTACTGGAACTCATACAACAATTCAGCAACGTGGCAGGATACAAAGGCAATGTACAGAAAGCAGTGGTTTTCTTATACACTAATAATGAAAATACAGAAAGGGAAATTAGAGAATCGATTCCATTTACTATAGCACCAAGAACCATAAGATACCTGGGAATAAACCTAACCAAAGAGGTAAAGGATCTGTACTCGAGGAACTACAGAACACTCATGAAAGAAGTTGAAGAAGACACAAAAAGATGGAAGAACATTCCATGCTCTTGGATCAGAAGAATAAACATTATTAAAATGTCTATATTGCCTAGAGCAACCTATACTTTTAATGCTATTCTGATCAAAATTCCACCGGTATTCTTCAAAGAGCTGGAGCAAATAATCCTAAAATTTGTATGGAATCAGAAGAGACCCCGAATCACTAGGAAATGTTGAAAAACAAAAATAAAATGGGGGGCATCATGTTACCTGATTTAAAGCTTTACTACAAAGCTGTGATCACCAAGACAGCATGGTACTTGCATAAAAACAGACACATAGACCAGTGGAACAGAGTAGAGAGCCCAGATATGGACCCTCAACTCTATGGGCAAATAATCTTCGACAAAACAGGAAAAAATATACAGTGGAAAAAAGACAGTCTCTTCAATAAATGGTGCTGGGAAAACTGGGCAGCTATATGTAGAAGAATAAAAATCAACCATTCTCTTACACCATACACAAAGATAAACTCAAAATAGATAAAAAACCTCAATGTGAGACAGGAATCCATCAGAATCCTAGTGGAGAACCTAGTCAGTAATCTCTTCGATATCAGCCACAGCAACTTCTTTCAAGATATGTCTCCAAAGGCAAAGGAAACAAAAGCGAAGATGAACTTTTGGGACTTCATCAAAATCAAAAGCTTCTGCACAGCAAAGGAAACAGTCAAGAAAATAAAGATGCAACCCACGGAATGGGAGAAGATATTTGCAAATGACAGTACAGACAAAAGGTTGATATCCAGGATCTATAATGAACTCCTCAAACTCAACACACACAAAACAGACAATCATATCAAAAAATGGGCAGAAGATATGAACAGACACTTCTCCAATCAAGACATACAAATGGCTATCAGACACATGAAAAAATGTTCATCATCACTAGCCATCAGGGAGATTCAAATTAAAACCTCATTGAGATATCACCTTACACCAGTTAGAATGGCCAAAATTAGCAAGACAAGAAACAACATGTGTTGGAGGGGATGAGGAGAAAGGGGAACCCTCTTACACTGTTGGTGGGAATGCAAGTTGGTGCAGCCACTTTGGAGAACAGTGTGGAGATTCCTCAAGAAATTAAAAATAGAGCTTCCCTATGACCCTGCCATTGCACTACTGGATATTTACCCCAAAGATACAGATGGAGTGAAAAGAAGGGCCATCTGTACCCCAATGTTTATAGCAGCAATGGCCACAGTCGCCAAACTATGGAAAGAACCAAGATGCCCTTTAACGGATGAATGGATAAGGAAGATGTGGTCCATATACACTATGGAGTATTATGCCTCCATCAGAAAGGATAAATACCCAACTTTTGTAGCAACATGGATGGGACTGGAAGAGATTATGCTGAGTGAAATAAGTCAAGCAGAGTCAATTATCATATAGTTTCACTTATTTGTGGAGCATAACAAATAGCATGGAGGACATGTGGAGATAGAGAGGAGAAGGGAGTTGGGGGAAATTGGAAGGGGAGGTGAACAATGAGAGACTATGGACTCTGAAAAACAATCTGAGGTGTTTGAAGGGGCGGGGGGTGGGAGGTCGGAGTACCAGGTGGTGGGTATTATAGAGGGCACAGATTGCATGGAGCACTGGGTGTGGTGCAAAAATAATGAATACTGTTATGCTGAAAATAAAAATAAATTTAAAAAAAGATATGTGCATATATCTGAGGGACATTTTGTCTAGGGCAGAGATTATATGTGATTCTTTTACCGTGACATCTATACACAACTATCTCCAATATGATAGATTCTTTCATATAATTTTTCTTGTTTTATTGTGTTATATTACTACATATTGTAATTATAATACATATTATAATTATATATCATTATGCACTATGTATATAACAACTACTAATATAGTTGCATTACATATTATATATAACTATAGTTATATAATATAGAATTATAATATATATACATGATACATATATAATTATATGTATTGTATATATTTGATATAGATTTTATTCTTTTCCATATGATAATATTGAAACTAAGGCTGGTGAGCCAAAAATGGCAGAGCCAAAGCTAGAGGTTTACTACTCCCAAATCTGATTATTTTTGCCATTCTACAAACCAATGAAAAAGGAGCAATAATGAAGGAGAAGGTCATAAGACTATAACCACATTATGTAACACCTTTAATTTTCCTCTGAAGAGATCAGAACATAGAATGCAGTTAGGTAATAGTTATTATTGCACTATTATTTTAATATTTTGAGCAGGGACTATTAATTTCAATTCTGTTGGTAGTCTTCATATGCAAAGATAACTTTGGATCAGATGTTCTTTTAATCCAAGTGTTTATTAGTGACACACCAATCTCTAACGAAGTTCAAATCACTCTTTGACTTCCTCCAGCCTTCCTTCACCTGCCCTACATATCACCTGATATGTGTGTGGTGAACAGTCTCCAAGACGGCCCCCAATCAAGCCTGTGTTCATGACCTTGAATAATACCTTCCCTCCTTGCATATGGGCTGGAATTGTTGACCCACTTCAAACAAATAGAATACAGCCAAAGTAAAAGGGTGCCGCTTCTGATTAGGTTTTAAGGATTGTGACATTCTCATTTCCCCTTAAAGATCTCTTTCCTTGAAAGAAGCCAGATGCCATTCCATGTGTAAGTCTGTGGAGGGGCCCATATAGTGAGGGATCACGGCCCACAAACAGCCATATAAGTGAGCTTAGAAGGGGAAGCTCTTCACTGGATCAAGACCTCAAATAAGACCACAGCCTTACTTGGCAGATTGACTAAAACCTCATAAGAGTATATGAGTCAGAGCCTTCCAATTAAGTTATGCCCAGAGTCCTGAACTCCGTTATATGTGAAATCATCAATACTTATTTTTTGAAGCTGGTAAGTTTTGGGGCAATTTGTTACATGGCAATAAATAACTAGTACAAATTTTGAAGACTGAATCTTCAAGAATATATAAGTTGACCATCCTGATGTGGGGATTTCATTTTTTAATTTCTTTTCATTTGTATTAGTTTTTTATTATTATGTTCAATTAGCCAACATATACACACCATTAGTTATTGATGTAGTGCTCAACAATTCATTAATTTCTTATACCCCCCGCAGTGCTCATTAGTTTCTAAAAACCAACATTCATCTTATTCATTTGTTTGTCCTAAAAGAAACATGGCGAAATATGAACAGATCGAGATTCAACATGGTCAGGGCAGGACTCAGAGATTTTCATTTCCAAATTCTGAAATACAGACTCTGAAGTACACCAAAACTTGAAATCCATAGACTTTATGGAAATTCTGTAGCCTTTGGGATAGTGAGAGCTAGATTCATTCCTATCTTCATTATATACTGGCCATATGATATAGAACATGTTACTTAAGTACTCTGAGCCTCGATCCCCAAATACATAAATGAGATTTCTATCACCCTCTCAATGTAATAAGAAGGATCATTTAAGACTAACAGAGGTAAAGGTCTGCTACTTGGCACATAACAAGGAGTCAACAAGGGGCACCTGGGTGACTCAGTTGCTTAAGCATCTGCCTTCAGCTGGGTCCTAATTTTAGTGCATGGGATAAAGCCCTGTGATGGGATCTGGGCTCAGTGGTGAGTCTATTTCTCCCTCTCTCTCTGCCCCTCTTTCAGCATTCATGTATGCATTCTCTCTCTCTCTCTCATAAATAAATAAATAAATAAATAAATAAATAAATAAATAAATAAAATCTTTAAAAAAAAGGTATTCAACAAAATTACATTTTCTCCCAGGCTACTGGAGTTTGATCCCAAACAAAGACTACATATGTTTGATGATTAATTTCACTGTGTCTTCTTGACTAGGCCAGGGATGCCCAGGTACCTAGTAAAGCTTTAGTTCTGTGTGTGTCTGTGAGGGTGATTCCAGAAGAGATGAACATTTGAACTGGTGTATGGAGCAAAGAAGAAAATCCTTCTTAGAGTAGGTGGGCAGCTCCCTAACCTTTGAGGGTCCAAATAGAACCAAAAAGAAGGGGAAGGGCAAATCCACTATCTACTCTCTCTTTGCTCAAACTGAGACATCCATCTTCTTCCACTCTTGGCATCAACATCAGCCCTCCTGATTCTTACATCTACTGACTCAGATTGGGATGCTACCAATCAGCTCCCAATTTTCAGACTTTCAGACCCAGCCTGAAATAAGCCACTAGCTTTCCTGTTTTTCTAACAGATGGGAGATGGTAGGACTTTTTGGCCTCTGTAACTGTGTGACCCAATTCCTATCATCTATATCTATCTATCTATGCATCTAATCTATCTATTTATGTATCATCTCCTATTGGTCTGTTTCACTAGAGAACTCTGGCTAATACAATATGTAAAGACACACAGGGGCAATACCACTAGAGCAGATAGCTTGGAGCAATGTAAGGTTATTGTTATTTCCCTCAAGGACTGGGAAAATTATCACCTGATATTCTTCTCTTTTAGGTCAAAAAGTTTGGAGCAAGTGGAAAAATAAGATTGAGGCATGTGCTTTCACCCAACCTCTCAATCCTCAGAAAGAATGCTATTACTGATAATGAAGTTTTTTTCAGCTGAGAAATGCTAAGAGAGTTGAAAGATAATAACATACATACATATAGGTAGATAGATAGATACATACATACATACATGCATATATTCTCAATATATGCATATGTATACACACATGTGTACACATAGACACATACACACACATATGTATGCATGTATTTATACACACACACAGACCCATATGGCCTTAGAATCAAACTAGAGAATGAATGTGTGGCATTGTCCAAGGATGTCTGTTGTTTTTCCTTTTAAATACACACAAGCTACCTGGCTCATGAGCTGTCTGCATGCATTTATTACCCCAGAACCACGGCAGCAACAAGTTCTAACAGACATTGCAGGATTACAGACAAAGACATATGTCACCTGATAACTCCCATACCACAGTGCACAGAGCACCCAGAGCAGAAGCCCTTTGTCCTTGTATCTCACGACTGGCTGCCTCCTCCTCCCAGCTCTGCTCTCGGGGGTCCTTCCTGCCAGCTCACTGCCCTATGTTGTCCCTGCCTCCTTCTGGCTACTGCTTCCTCCTTGCCGCAGTTAACTAGTTCCACTCACAGGCCATGTGACCTTCAGGTTCCCTCCACTTGGGGGCTTGCAAGTGACAGTAAGTGGCTACGGAAGACCAAAGTTGCCAGCCTGGTTGGGGAGGGCCGGAATTTGGTCAAATCTCAAGGCTAGTTTATAACTAACTGGAAGATCTACCCAGGCTCTTGCCTGTTCTCTACTTTTTACTGCATGAAGGATCTTAAACACATCTCTTAACATCATGAAGCTTCCAAATTCATGAGGCTATCCAGGAGATTAAAGGAGAATGCCTGTATAAAACACCACTCATGGTAAGAAATCTTTAAATGTTAACTCTTTTTTTAAAATTTTTTAAATTAAAAAAATTTTTTATAAACATATAATGTATTATTAGCCCCAGCGGTACAGGTCTGTGAATCACCAAGTTTACACACTTCACAGCACTCACCATAGCACATACCCTCCCCAGTGTCCATAACCCCACTACCCTAAATGTTAACTCTTATTACTGTTGCACTTTTATTATATTTAATTTTATATGTAAATCAATATTCTAATATATTTCCATGGTGTTATGGAAATAACTGGATGAGATAATCTATGTATTGTAGCTATGATAAGGCCAAACACATTGTAGAAGCGCAATAATTTTTTTTTCTTCTATTTCTTTTCTTTCCTTTATCTTCTGAAATCTTCCAAAACCTGGCAAGATATGTCAATGATAGAAGAATAGATGTGTCTGGTTCAGGAAACCATTATCAGCCCCTCAGAGAATTCCAAAAGGCTATTTGCTACCCTAACAATCCTAACACTGTCTTTAATTTCTTCAGAAGGACAATGGCTGTGCCCTGTTCTTAATGACATTTTCTGAGAGTCCCAGTTTCCTCCACATTCAAGAATATTATCCAATATTATTCAATACTTTTCTCTCTGAGAACAAAAACAAAAGGAAAAGAAAATGGAACAAACAAACAAAAAACAGAAATACAGAATTTGCTTGGAGTTTCTCATATCCCAATCTTACTTGGAACAAAGTGTGCTGAAATTATATATTCATTCAAAAAATCTTATTGTGACAAAGGCTGTACCTATTCATCAAAGAGCGTGTTTCCCTTTCACGATATAAAGGTGTTACTGACACATGGTTTGTTACCGTTTAGCCAGGATCCAAAATTGCTAACTCTTCTTGTAGGGAGGAATTTGTGATTGAGTCTGGCTGATAGCAGGAACAATTTACATCACTTCCTGGCTTGATTCCACTCAGTAATCTCCCAGATCATCCTCGGTTCTCCCACTACCTCACTCACCTGAACTGAAATGAAGAGTTGGACACTTAACAGACTGCACCACTGAGGCACCCCTCTCAGTCATCTTTAAACCAGTATACTAACAAATGAACTCATCTCAAACCCAGGACATCCCTGGGACTTCCAGGGAAGGGTAAGTGAAAATTTTTCCATGGCAATATTTCCAAAATCTAAAGTTTTCCGATCAACACCAACAATAAAAAAAAAAAAAAATCCCTTATGAAAATATTACCTCTGATACCCATATTTGGATACCAGCTTTCTTTTAATATAGGCAAGACGGATACTAATTAAGTGAATGCAGAAAGCATTAATATGGATAAAGGTGACCTTTATAAATGATAAAATGAATAATTCACCAGAAAGATATAATCCCGGACCTATTAGTCCTTAAAAACATAGATGCTAAAAGTAAAAGCAAAATGACAGTTGATTAATTAAGGAATACTCAATGAAAGATTTTAACACATTTTTGTGGAAAATTATAAATCAATCAGACAAAAAAATACTAAAGACATAAAAGAGATTGTAAAATGTTTTCTGTAAAAACATTTCTGTAAATAATTTAAGATTAGCAGGCTACATACAATCTGTGTAATTGTATTCTCTCTCTGTCCCTCTCTCTCTTTCATATACAAAATCCTTTAAAGATGTAAAAACCATTCTGAACTCATAAGCCACACAGAGCAAGCCTGAGCTGTGAGCTGAATCTGACCAGTGGGACAGTTTGCCAGACCTTCATCCAGAAGTTAAGAAAGCAGATAACGACTTCATCTAATGGATATTTCTTCAATACTGCTCCAAACAAGTAAAGTGTTCTAATCATTTATAGATTATCATCCATTCATTCCTTTTGGGCAAATATGAAAATTGAATAATAATTGATCACATAATGATCTGTAAAGCAAGACTCAATCAATATAACTAAGAGCCAATATCATGAAAACACAATCTCATACCATAATGCCAGAGAATTAGAAATTAATATAGGGGCACCTGGGGGGCTCCGTCGGTTGAGTATCAGACTCTTGATTTCAGCTCAGGCCATGATCTCAGGGTCATGGGACTGAGTCCATCTCCCTCTTGGCTCATGCACACAGTCTCTCTCTCTCTCAATCCCCCTCTAAAAAAAAATTATCACAAAAGAAAGACCAAATGTGCAAACATTTAGAAATCTGAAAACAAAACTTCTAGCCTCTGACAAAGCCTGTATGGGGAGGAACATGTGAGGCTGTAGATGAATGTCAGTGGTTGGACTGACAGCACATGCCCAGTCACCTGAGTGGGCCTTTGTTAACCACCTCAGCCTACCTCCTCATTGCTTTCAGGAAGGCAGGCAGGACTAGCCACATGGTTCTCTAAATGGCTGCTTTCCACAGTGCACCTTGTTACCAGCAGTAGTTCTTAATCTTAACTTTGTGCAATGCTCTTCTTATGACATATTAAGTGCACCCTTAATAATCATGAAATAATGGGTGATGTAAACAATTTGGTATAGATGATACAAAAATGACATAATATTTAAACTTTATTTAGAACAAAATGAATCTTAAAAAACCCTAAGCTTCTAAGTTCTGTGTTGAAAAAGAAGTCACAATATAAATTACACAGTATTCCAAATTGAGTGAACATGCAAACACTACTTTAAAATGAAAATGTACAGACAAAAATGCATATATTAGAATGGAATTAAGATCAAAATAAAGAAACTACTTTAATTGCATTAATAGTGTCTTCCTGAGAATGTGAAAAGTTTTTCTTTAAATTCAGGAACCAGCACACAATGCTTACTTTCAGGGTACTGGAGATGCCTGTCGGGGCAGTAAGGCCACAAACATGAAGAAGAAATCGTATAAGGACCAAAAAGGAAAAAATCAAGTTGTCACCATGGTAAATTGATGAACAATATGATAATACCCAGAAAAATGACAGTTTTCAAATTATTAGAATTAAAAAGATCAAGGTTGCTAAAGATAGGATCACAATAAAATACCAATAATGTTCTAAACATCAGGAATAATTGATTAAAATAAATTATTCTTGTGAACAGTGTAAACACACAAAAAGATCTAAATTATTAAAATAGATTTTGTGCTTTGAAAGAAGACAATCAATATTGTAAAGGTGTTGAGATTACTGCCAATTAGTCTTTAATCAAAACCAATGTGATTTTGTGTAACATAACAAGCTAATACATAAAGTTATGCAGAAAGATGCAAATCCAAGGACGGCCACATCAAATCACAAGTTGGAGTGGAAGGGCAGGAAACTCAGCTTACTGAAACTCAAATACATTATAAGGACACAGAAAGAACAGTAAGAGATTTGAGTAGGGATAGAAAAAATAAATTAAAAAAACAATACAATAAGAAACATATTAAAGAACCAAGAAAAAAAAAGTTTGTGCACCTGTATGGGTGTATTTGAGACAATTTGATACATGATATATGACAAAGATGACATTACAGTTATATAGAGACTATTTATCACCTACATGAGAAAAACACAAATGAGATCTTTATCTGATATTAAACTCATGCACACATATCACATATAGATGGATTTGGACAAGGGTGGGGGATAGATACAGACATGATACAGATATATACATAGAGAACAGGTGGAAAAAGATCAAGATAGAAGAAAAAATTTTAAGCACAAAAATTCCTTTTAGTCAACATTATTTGGTAAAATGCATGATATAAAAACAAAAAAATTAAAATATAATTTGATAAGGTTGCACTGATTAAAATTAAATAATTATGTGTGACACAAATCATATTTAAATAAACAAAATTAAAAGATAACTCACAGCATGAGAGTAGATAAAACATATAAATACACATACAGATATATCACATTACTGTATAAAATATATGAAGAAATCCTACAAACAAGTATTGTGAAATAAGAAAAGAATAAACAAACAGTATGATAGAAAAAACTAAAATGTTAAAAAATTAGAATATTAAAAAACTTAGAAGAGGGGCATCTGGGTGACTCAGTCAGTTAAGCATCTGACTCTTGGTTTCAGCTCGGGTCATGGTCTCAAGACTGTGAGATCCAGCCCCAGCCCCACATTGGACTTGCTGATCAACATGAAGTTTGCTTGAAATTTTCTCTCTGCTTATCCCACTCTCTGTCTCTCCCTCTGCTCTTGAGCTCCCTCCCTCTCTCTCTCTCTCTAAAATAAGTAAATAAGTAAGTAAATAAATAAATAGATAAAATTTTCTAGAAGATTCTTAACCTTTCTAATGTTTAAATAATGTAAATTAAAGCAATTTGGATATATCACTTCTTAACTAATGGGAAAAATTAAAAGATTTAATAATAAAAGTATTGACTTTGATGTAGGAAAACAGAAATAATTGATACTCTGAAGTTTGAGTATAAATTGATTGAACAACTTTGGATTATGTTTTAACAAATTTTATCAAGTTCAACCCAGCCGTTTTCTTTTTAGGAAAATAAACTGGAAATAAAACTGTCATACAGGTATACAGGAAACATTTCATGTGTCCCTGTGGTTATATGAGAGGTTTTATTATTATTTTATTTTTATTTTTTATCTTCTTTTTTTTTGTTTGTTTTATTTTATGTTTTCAGCGTTCTAAGATTCATTGTTTATGCGCCACACCCAGTGCTCCATGCAATAGGTGCCCTCCTTTATACCCACCACCAGGCTCACCCATTCCTCTACCTCCCTCCCCTCCAAAACACTCAGTTTGTTTCTCAGAGCCCACAGTCTCGTGGTTTTCTCCCCTTCCAATTTCCCCCAACTCACTTCTCCCCTCCAGATGAACAGCAGACTTAGGAGGAAAAACAGAAGCTTGGCTTGCAGATGGCTAGATTCAGGATGTAAATGTGAGCCAAACATGGAGAGCAGCATCCCAACAACCTCTCTCAGAGATGGTTGAAGATAAAGATAATGATGACGGTAAATCCTCCCAGTGGGCAAAACTTCAGGAGGTACACATGGTCAACCAATTTATGTGGAAAAAGAAATAGCCCCAAGTTAGAATAAATAAAGAGTAAATGATCTGGATACATGTTCAGGGGTTTCAGGAGAAAATATTGGAATTCCGATAATAAGGAAGTTTGGGATGGATGTATGAGAAGGATAACAAAGTGTGAAGTTCTTAGTATCAACATTTTGAAGTCCAACAGGGAGCATTTATGATGAAAGGAGCTCCAGCCAAGTAATAAAAGGACCAAGCTAGCTGGTATCAGCCGGCCTCTGTCATTGGCCACCCAGAAGCTGCCAGAGTAGGCACTTGGATGGAGTGTCCTCAGTAGCACAGGTGAACACTACTCATGGGTCTAAAGGCAAAGATTCATTCACTGAGATTGATCTCTTCTTACTACCAAATGTCAAACCTATAAACAGCAGAAATAAATGCCTGTTCTCACAATAATAGACACATACTCCAGGTGCAAATTTGCTTTCCTTCCCTAACCATAGGGTCTTAGTCAGCATGACTCCTCAATGGATTATGGAGCATTTAATTCACATTTAAAAGGTCTCATATAATGTCATGTGAATCCAGGGAATCTATCTTGCAGAAAAGATGTTGGGAGAGTAGGTAAAATGACCATGGAATCCTCTGGATGTATCATACCATACCATACCACCTGGGAACTTCTGCCTTGATAGACTGTTGAACTGGTCTACCAAGCACAACTGAAAACAACAGTATGGAGATAAGAGTTTGGGAGGGTAGACCCAGTCTACTTACTGAACCAAAATCATTACATGACACTCTGTTCCCAGTCGGAAGGATATATGCTCAGGGATTCCAGGCAGGTACACAGCACTCAGAGAGACCCACAGAGTAAGTGTGTGCTTGCCTTCTGTGCAAGTATGGGTTTTTTCAAGTTATATGTTCTGGTCCCCAAATATATTGAGAACGACATCTACCAAGCAAGGGGAGCACCACATTTGACATGGAGAAGTGTTGTTTAATCTCTTTTCAAAGGGAGACTCACTGCCCATGGCAGAGAGTGTAGCCTGGAAATAGTCAGTGATAACTTCCTATATTTAGCTAACTATCTGTTATTTTCTCTCTTCTATATATGTCCTTTTCAAATGTAATCTACACAATTTATACATGATTAAATGCTGTTTTATGACATTTTGTACTTCACCATATATTGTACACACTTCTGAATATGACTAAATATCCTATAATATGACATTTGTCACTACATTTATGGCTAGTTCTAGAAACTATAAATATCATTTACTTCTCTGATTTTGATACTTATTTAATTGCATTTCCCTTCTCTGTATGGAGCAAGTCATGAAGTTTTCCTACAGAAAAGGGCAAGCAGGAATTCCCAGGATATCCTGGGAGGAGGTACACCCACTAAAACCTATCCCAACTCAAGTTGTAAAGTACTGTTAAAAATTTAGAGGTGAGACTTGCAAGACAGAGTGGATGTATTACGCTGTTTATACATCTTATTCAGAACTTTCCTGACTTAGAAATTTAAATACCACCTGCTATTCTTGAATCTGCCTCCTTCAGTCCCATGTGTCTAGCCCCAGGTCAAGCAGGCCAGAGCAGATGGGACCTTCCCCAACCCAATCTCTACTGACCCTATTTCCCCATCATAATTATTGGGCACAAAAGTAACTTCATGGTATGAAAAAAATAATAAAGTGTATATAAATCTGTTTCTAATTTATGCCTGGAACCTAATAGCTGTGCCTAATAGCTTAACCCAACCACCAAGTCATAATAGGAAGAGAATGATAGTGTGTATCTAAGACTGGACTTGACAGGGGCTGCCCCTAGATGACACAGACCAACCCTGAGAAGGGGCAGAATGGCAGTTTGCCCATTTTCAAGGAACAACTACCAGGACTTTTAAAAGCATATGCAAAATGTGATTTTTCCTATTTGTGTTTCTATTCTTATTTTGACTTGCTTCTCTGACCCCAGACCCGTGATTGGAGTGCCTGGGTCAAGGACCATGATAACGGCACCAATAATAGCAAAAGAGAGGATTTTCTGGGAGCCTTCAGGGAGCACAGAGATTTCTCTCCTTCCAGATCCAGCCTCCTCCAATGAGGCAACACAGGCCAGGGAGTTGGTGGGGAGAGCAGTCTTCCCTGCAGAGCTGACTCACTCTCTGGTTGGCTGTCTGAAATGCAGACAACATACATGTTCTTTAGGGAGAACCTCTGAAGGGGACAGGACCGTCATATGCACCACCGAGGAAGATAGAGAATATAGAAATCACGGACAAGTTTTATGACCAAGTGCTAAGTATCCTGTGGTCCCCAAAGATATTAGCACAAATCTTAAATATGTCCCTGAAAGGAATAAAGTATGGCTAAATTGCTTAACCTTTAAAATCTTTAGCTTCCTCTCTTCCATATGGAAAAAGGATGCCTATCTCTACGAGTATCTGTGAGGAGGAAGTAGCCTAACTCTTATCAAGCCCTTACAGGTGTAGAAGACAGTTTTGGTGTTCGGCTTGTCCAAGCCTCAAATCAGTGTGTTCTGTCATGTACACAGAACAAGAAAAGGCGCTTTAAACTATTTCTTAATGTAGTCCTCACAGCTTTGGGAGGGCATGATTTTATTCATGACACACATAAAAAACAGGTTAAAGAAACCCTGTGACCTGACCAGTGCTTCATTATTGGTGATGTGATGAAACTTGGCCTTCTTTTGCTTTTGTTGTTGTTGTTGTTCTTTTGTTTGTTTGTTTGTTTGTTTGCTTGTTTGGGGGTTCTTTTTGCCTGTCTTCTGAGTCCAATTCAGAAAATGCCACATTATCACCCTGGACGAGCCCACAGCACATGGAACAGAGCTGCCGCTTTAGCTCCTCTGGACAGTCTGAACCATGCAGGACCCATGCTAGCAGTATTGACTCTATTGTGTTTAGTTGCTTCCCTCTTCAGATTTTTGAAAGTAAGAAGAGTTAGAAATATGCCCTGAACCCACTGTGTGGGAGGAACTACGTCTGCTCAATAAAATACCAACAGATTTTGAGTCACGGGGATGGTCACCAGGTATCACTAGTGCTTTCCACACACCACCTAAGCATATATTGACTATGAATGTTGTCCATGTCAACACAACAGATTTTTAGGCAATAAGTACTTGTCTACATAGACATTCATAAACTTTAAATCAAATCTTTGTTACTGAAGAGTGGTAAGTTAGAAGCACCTTAATGTGGGTCACTAGCTACCACTTTCTCATCACCGACAACTGACTGTGCTCTCCTAGGGATAAAGGCAAATCTGTGTAACTTCAATACCAACCTTATATTTATGTATACTGTGGTTTAATTAAATAAAATGTTAGTTAGTGTGCATTTACTCAGATATGATCCTTAAAACAGGGAAGAACAGAGCCTTAATTACCCAGAATGTATAAGTAGTCTATATAGGTCTTTAATGATTTCTGTCCCCCATAGCTATCTGTAAACCTATGAAAATGATAAAATTCAACAAGTGTGGCTCTCTTTGAATGCAAGAACATGACAATAACCTCTGTAAAATGCTATGGAGCTATAGTGGGAGGGGTTTCATTACCCTCTGTGGGTCTTAGAGAATAAAAAATGTCATTTTCTTGGTTGACTATTGCCTGGAATGCTCACCCCAATAACTATTGTACCTTTTTATTTTGTTGATTTCCTATCTGCTGCTTTCAGATATCATTCCTCCCCCCACCTCACCTTCCACGTCCAGCCTTCCTGTCCTGCCCAGCCCTGCTGCAGCAGATAGAATATGAAGCCCCACAGAAGCACAAAATGAGTTCTTCCTTGGGCTCTGCTTTTCAATCAATGCATGTCAACTTCATGGGAGTTAAATTGAAAACATATGAGGAAAGAAATCACATTGTTCTTGCTTTTCTCTTTTTGTAGCTAATACATTTTTTGCTATAAAAATTCAAAGATATATAGGGGAGGAAACAGAAATAACCTCTGAATTATATATTGATGTGTTTATATGGAAAGATATTGATAGAATTATTTAATTCAAAGAGGGGCATTTTTCTCATGTATACTGAAAAGATGATAACAAGGACAAAATAGGTGTTTGTAAGTATGCAGGTACATATAATGTTTTAATCATTCGACAAATAAGGTGCTTCCACATGAGGCAGGATCTAGGTGTGGGATGTGGAGATGAGTAGACACAGTCCCGGCCCTCAAAGAGCTCACTTTTAGGAAGGGGGGCCAGGAACACAAATGGCACAAGACATGAGCTATTTAACGTGTTCTCCCAGAGTGCAAATACACAGTGACACGGCATGAGACTGAGTTTCGTTGCCTGAGTCTTTTAGTGATCTTAGTCCAGTTTGTGTGACTAGTGTGAGGTCAAACAGCTCATCAGTGCGAAAACTTCCCCACACTCTGCAGCTGTCAAACCAGAGGGTCAGAGAACAGAAATCATGAACATTTTAAGAAGAATCAGACAATAATTATCCTTTACAGAAGAGATGAGGAATGGGACAAATCAGCACTCTTTTGTTACCAGCCTCGTATTTATAAACAATCCCAGGAAAGACAGACAGAAGAACAGCTTTTCTGGTTTCTCTTAGATGTCTCCTTCTCGGGTTTCTTCTACTGAACAATCCCACCAACAGATAACACACGCGCACACGTTTCATCAAGCACGTTGTCCTTGGGCAACTGTGACATAATACAGTTTCCCTACAGTCGTGTTGGATAGTGATCTGCATGGGTGGAGAAGGTGAGTGCAGGAGGCAGGTTGAGGAAACCACTCCGAGAGAGAGAGTGGGGGATGCTAGGCACAAGCTCGGGCGGTTGTTACATGTGTGGGTTCCCGGGGGCTGACGTGGAGTGGGTTGTTCTATAAAAGAGAAAATCTCTACTGAACTGAATCTAATCCCCTAATCCCTTCCATTTGTACATCAATTTACAGTTCTCCAAGCTCTTTTCCAACCATTATCACATTTAATCTTCACAAATGCCAGGAAAGAACACAGGACAGGGATTAATCAGTCCTTTTAATGTAGAAGGGAGAGGAAGTGATTTGGCCAAGGTCACAAAGACAGGAGGGACAGACTGGCTGAAACTTCTGCTTCTTTTTTACCTTTCGTCTGACACCTCCTTTTGGGGGACTATTTTTAAGCCTGGAGGTAGATATTAATGCAGACCATGGGAAAAGAGAAGTAACACATAAGAGTCTTGTGTCGTGTGCCAATCTTCCATACCAGGTAAAAACAGACTTCTCCTAATCCCCTGCCTGGTCTCCAACACTCAGTCAGAGGATGTCACAATTGTGGTTCAAGGACATCTGCCAGCACAGAACTGCGGATTTCCACTCCATGGTGAGATAAGGAGTTTGTGCGTGAATGCAGCCAACTGTCCCAGACTGAGCACTGTTGGGTGACATGTTTTTCACAGCAAGGTTCTTCTAAGAGGAGTGCACTGTCCTGCATGCTTGCACAAACACACATTCCCATCATGACCCTGCCTAAGCAGTTGCAGGACAAACCCTTAGAGTACCATGGCTTACAACCAATAAAACGAATAAAACCAAATTAATGAAACACCTAGTGTGGGATTTCAGAGAAAAACTTTCTCCATGATAACCACCTGAGTTCCACTAGAGAACTTTGAAATAGGGAGGTTCCTCACACCCATAGTGTCCTCATCTTCCCGCCCCTCCCAACTGGAGTAAGCACTTGTTTTTCCAAACACACACTTTTGAGGTCTTGTTTCTTCTCAATGGTGGACCATGGGATCATGAAATTTTAGAGCTGGCAAAAAGCATTTATAGGAGAAAGACTAAGGATAAAGAGACAAGCATGCTCAGAGGGCTCTGCAGAGACCAGGTGGGGGCCCCTACATTAGAGTAAGTGAGGGAAGGTCTTCAGGAAAGATGCAAGAGAAGAAGTGACAACTGCACAGAGCCTGATGAGTGCTGGAAATGTACCAGGTAGAGAGTAGAGGAAAGTGAATATCCCACAGAAGAAATAGTGCATGAAAAATCAAAAGGAGAAAGCGTACAGAACTCCAAGCATGTTATTATTCAGCAGGGAGAGAAGAATAGCATAAGTGGGAGGAGCCTGATCATAAAGGATCATAAAGGACATATTTTGCCAAGGTAAGAGGCTTAGTTTTTATCCTGTGGGCAGTGGTAAGCCATTGAAGACATTTATTCAAGGACAGGAAGAATAAGGTCAAAATTTCTAAAGAATATCACTCTGGAAACAAGATATTTGGAGGCTGTTACTGACGGCAAAGAGATCAGTTGACAGATTTTTGCAGCAGCCCAGGAGGCCAGTCTGCTGAGCCAGGAAAAGTCGAGTCTTAGAAAAGAAAACTGGAATTTGTACAAGGTTGAGTTTGATAATTAATGATAACATCGGGGTGCAGGGTTTGGAGGGAGGGAAGTATTGAGGGCAATGGAGTTCTTGGTTTGTGCGAGATGCTAATGTACTGGTTCCCAACCCAGCCCACATTTCTCTCCATAACGAAGGAAGCTGTATGAGGCAGTCAGAGCCCACCTGACCCTGTCCCTTGGCCTCTGTCCAGCACTAGCCAAGTTCTGTAGAATAACCAAATTGGGTCAGGGTCACAGCCTATCACTCAGGACACTCTGCACATGTTCACAACCTGCTCCTCTATAGATTAGGGGTCCAGAGCCGCTTCCTGGCCCTTGCTACATCTCATACCCCTCCTCTCATCCTACTATCTCAGACCTGGAGACTGTTTCTGTTCTCCCTGCCTTTTGACTCTGCCTCTCCTCAGTGACCCTGAGTAGGATAACCCATCTCTTCTCCCTGCTTTGACCTGCCTTGGATAAGATGCCTAACAGAGCCAGCACTCGGGATCCAGGCTTGCCTGATCCCAGCTCACCAGCAAGCCTCCCAGTTTTGGCTGAGTGCCTCTGCTCAGAGCGCTGTGCAGTTTTAATTGTCCCAGTGGCCTGGTGTTCGCTATATCCTCCCCAAAGACTGGAGGATGGCCACTTCTCTTGGAGACTGCATAGCGTAGAGGAAAGGTTTTGAAGCCTGTTCTGCCCCACTTCTCCAGCACACCCTGCCATTCACCATTGTACCTAGCAAGCAAAGGGATGGTGGACAGCTCACAGCATGTATTGGAACTCAGTGGGGATGAGAGACCAGAAGGATAGAATAATATTGTCTGGATTGCATTGTGCCTCTTTGAAGCCTCATAACAAAAGTGGTTTGCTCAACATGGAACTGATATGTATTGTATCCATATTATGTAACAAGTACTCTAGAAGGAATTCGAGATTCAGTGGGTAGAAAAAGAGGAAAAGTTTCCTTCTGGTTGTGAAGATAAGGTTTTAGTGGAGGAGAGATGGATATGAACAAACAAAAAATATGGTTATTGGTAAGTTCTACGGAGAGAATATACTGGCATAAAGAGACAGAGGGAGGTAGAGGCTAATTTGGGTGAGTGGTTAGGGAAGGCCTCTCTTGAGCAGTTGGCCTTTGCACTGAGATAGGAACATAGGGAGGAATCAGTCCTGTTTTCTGAGAAGGCTGGTAGGAAAAGCATTTTTGCCAGAAGTAACAGCTGGTACAGATACTCCAAGGCGAAACCTGGCATGGCTAAATGCAAGGATCCTACAGCAAATTTGTCTTGGATAGCCATGTAGGAGCTAAAGCTCGTTTCCAAAATTCTGTTCTGGAAGAACATTATTGCTTCTTAATTTCCCAGTAGATACCTCTTTTTATTCTTTAGAGAAACACTTTGGCACATTAGAAAGAGCCCAGGATTTGGGGGAAGACATAATTAGGCTTGAATATCAGTTCCATCTCTCTTTATTTCTATTGGGTTAGTTAAGGTATTCAAGATCGCTCAGCCTCAGTTTACTCACCCGTGGATTAAGAATGGAGAGCTTGACTGCGTATTTGGAGAGAGACCCAGACAAGATAAAACATTTATTAACACTTAGTTTCCTGAAACGTAATGAGCACTTAATAAATATTAGTTCTTCCCCTTCCTCATTAAAAAGCCTTAAAACTATTATAAACAAGAGCATTATTAGAACTACTATTAAGTTCATAACCCTCCTCTTCCATTTAAAGGAAATTCTTTTTATTAGCAGAATAGAATATGAATAGAAATGTGAACATCACACTATTTGTAAGTTCTACTAAATATATTTAATGTAGTAGGTGGGTAGTCTGTTAGGATACACCAATTTCAATGGGACTTGAGGTTTTAAAATGGCAACAAAGAAGAAAGAGAATTGAGCTTAGTCCAGGGCAAACTGGTCAATGAACATTCAATTTCCTTCATCTAAAGAAACAATGAAAGAACCTGCCATTTTTGGAATGATTACTGTGTGCCTCAAGTTTCCTGTGTTAGACCTCTAATTCTTTTTTTTTTTTTTAACATATAATGTGTTATTTGCCCCAGGTAAACCTATAATTTTAAAATAATCTGAAAGTTAGGTGTTTTTATTGGAACTCCAGCCACTGCAAATGACAGCATCTCAGTTTTATCTCACAAAAGACATGATTTTGTAAAGCACTCACTGTGAAGTTCAAGCTTCGGACCAGAGTCAGTTAGGGCTCGATTCAGGCATTCAAATGAGGTTTTGAATTTTGTTTTGACTTTGCTTTCCCTTTCCATTTTCCTGCCTTTCATCTTCCTGGGTTGGCTTTCTCATTAGTTAAGAAAGCTCTTCCCAGGAGAGGAGGCATCATTGCTGGAGTCCCAAGAGCCTATGACTCATGATCCAAACCTCAAGAAATTTTCCTTTCACCGAGTTCATAGACCAGTCTCAGGGAGGACACTCATGGGCCCTGCTTGGAAAAAATTTTTGTGTAAACACTTTCTCATGATCAAGGTGATGAACTCAAATGTCCATCCTGTAATGATGTCAAGAATGGTATTTAAGGACTGATGGGAAATAGGGTCCTGATTGTCAGCCCTATCAGGACCAAATGGATATGGTAGTGTTGTCAAAGAAAGGATGTTAAACAGACATACACTCTGTGCTATCTTGCACTCTCAGTTTGCATATAAGAACACTGAGGCTTGGATATATAAATCAACAGACAGACAGTTACCCAAATCACACAGCTGTGCAATGGTAGAACAAAGATTCAAAATAATGACTGATTCTGAAATCCATGTCAAGTATGTCAGCTGCTTTTCTGACCCTTCAGTAATGCACAGGTACCTCCAATATTTCAGCAAGGAGAATTAGATTATTGTTTTCCAAATTTGCAGTGTCCAATTTTTAAGGTATTTTTTGTGCACCATTTTGTCTATGTTTTGGCCTTTTTTGTTATACATATATTAGGTTATTTGGGCATGATGCTTCTTTGTGCTGTTTTGTATTTTTCAAATGCAATCTACTAAACAATGAACTTATCAGAAAAAGAACAGTTACTTGGAAAGGACTCAGGCCATGTGCAAATGAACTCCATTAGTCTTGCATTTTGACCGGTATTTATTTTCCAGTCAAATCCACAAGACCGTGCAGAATGCCAGAGAAAAATGAAGGAGATAAGTTGTGATGGCTTCAAATTGTCCTCATCAGAGCCATGGGCCTCCAGCACTCCCCAGGGACTGCAGCAGCAGCCAAAAGGAGGTTGAGAGAGTTCCATGGCTCAAGCATGCCCCATCCCCATCCAGTTCTATCTGCATCATTGAAAATGTAAGGGTCACTGCTTTAATAGAAAAACCTGCAGCCTCACTCACAGGTCATGGTCATGAGTGCCATCTCTAGTACACGATGGTGGGGTGGTTGTTTTGGCAAGTTGCCTATTAAGGTCAGACTTGGCCTTCCCCTTTTGAGGTATTGAGCTTCAGAACACTCCCCACAAGCAAAATCAAGTATTTCAGAGGTTTATTACTGGCACAGGCATAGACCAAGTGGTCAGGACCCCAGAAGAAGGAACTCAAGATTTTTATTAAATTGCCCAGAATCAGCAGAAAAACAGATTAGTGAACTTGTTGGCTGTCTGGGCTCAACAAAAAGACTTGGGGCTCAGCCGTTAGGGACACTAGCTCCACAGTAACCCATCAGTCCTCACCAGGTGACCAGTAATTTGTAACCAGTCACTCCTCTTTGTGTAACTGTGTGGTTCTGCCTTTGTCTGAGAGAGGTAATCACTGGAGCTGCTCTCGCTCATACCTACTCACACTGAGGAAAATCCCAAGGCTTTAAAACAATGATTTCTAATTATTCTTCACAGTTTAGTACTCACTGTTCTTTTTATTGTTTTTTCCCCTTGCATTAGTATTTTTTTTTTTTTTTTTGCATTTTGACACATCACACTGAAGAGTTTTAGGCATCTCTTACTTATCTCGTCCAGTGGTATATGGATATATCTATGCACTCTGCAAATATTTGTTCAGCAGGGATTCTAAACCATGTCCTGTGTAACACACCAGATCTATAAATCGAATAAATTCCCCCAATACCAAGTGCCAATGATACAGTGAGGGTAGGGGGAGGATGGAACTACAAATACAAAATGATAACACAAAGGTAGACTCGTACTCAGAGAGAGTCGTGTTCAAGGAAGTGAATAAGTACAGAGAAGATTCCCGTGACCCAGCACAAGGGGAGTGAGGGTCGGAGCAACCTTCCATAAAAGGGGACGTCTGGTCTTCCTTTTGAGCCATTCTTCCTTGTACTATGCATGAAGAAGTGGCTAGAAGCTGGTTGCAAATGTTTGTTTAAAAAATGCCAGCTGCTGGGGCACCTGAGTGGCTCAGAAGGTTAAGACTCTGCCTTCAGTTCAGGTCATGATCTCAGGTTCCTGGGATCGGGCCCCACATGGAGCTCTCTGCTCAGCGGGGAGCCTGCTTCCCCCACACCCTGCCTACTTGTGATCTCTCTTTGTCAAATAAATAAATAAAATATTTAAAAAAAAAATACCAGCTGCCAACTGAGGACAAACACCTTTACACACCATTGGATAATGATTTAGGTAGCACATACCTATGGTACCATCAGGAAGTCTTATGAAATCTTGACCTTCATGGAGTCTGATGCTCAGAGATGGTGTCCGATTTCAACTGACCCCATATTCACTTCTCTTACCTCTGAGAATGTTGCTCAAGACATCATTAAAACTACATACTTTTTTTCTTAGGCATGTTATCTATCTCCCCATGAAGATACCTCCTTCCAACACAGGCAAATTTCAATAGGAAAGAAAAAGAGAATGAAACAATGTGACTGTAGGACCTCCCAGGTTCTAGGAATCCATTAGCTGTGTGGTGTCCAGACTGGATGGTACCAGAGGGAATGCTATGTGAGGGTGTCCCATTACACATTTTGCTCATACCCTCAAGAAAATAAGAAATGTGGTTTTGTTTTTTGTTTTTTTTTTTAATATAATTTTTTATTTTTTATAAACATGTATTTTTATCCCCAGTGGTACAGGTCTGTGAATCACCAGGTTTACACACTTCACAGCACTCACCAAAGCACATACCCTCCCCAATGTCCATAATACCACCCCCTTCTCCCAAACCCCCTCCCCCCAGCAACCCTCAGTTTGTTTTATGAGATTAAGAGTCACTTATGGTTTGTCTCCCTCCCAATCCCATCTTCCTTCATTTATTCTTCTCGTACCCACTTAAGCCCCCATGTTGCAACACCACTTCCTCCTATCAGGGAGATCATATGATAGTTGTCTTTCTCCGCCTGACTTATTTCGCTAAGCATGATACGCTCTAGTTCCATCCATGTTGTCGCAAATGGCAAGATTTCATTTCTTTTGATGGCTGCATAGTATTCCATTGTGTATATATACCACATCTTCTTGATCCATTCATCTGTTGATGTTTTGTTTTGTTTTGTTTTTTGTTTTCCAGAGCAAGAGATGCAAAGCAGAGTCTTGGTACAGGTGCATTGGGGGCTGAGGTTTAAGAACATTGTTTTGGGTATCAATAGAAGACAAGTTCACACTCTAGTTCTGTCGATCACTGCATGAACTTAAACATGTTAGTTCACCTGTCTGATCCCCAGTTTCCACATCCCTTAAATAGATACTGTGGGGGTATCTACCTCATAGTTTGAGAATCGAACCTGAGAATATGAGGTGAGGAAAACTTTGGCCAGTAGTTGTTTGGTTTTTTATATATATGTATAAACACTCATCTCAATTCCTATAATGTATCCTTAGAGGAAGTTAAGTGTGGTTAGTGTTTAGGAAATGAGAGGAGACTCTCATGACCATAGAGTGAGGGCAGCCTCAACAAGAGAAGGAAGGGTGTTCAGGCCACTTGGAATGTATTTGATGAAAAGCAAGGGATGGATAATTGGACTAAATGCTGATTTAAGTGAGGCCTTCTACAAATAGCCTGGTTTCAAGAAATAGGTTTTACATCTCGTCTCTATCATTATCAAATACTGGGCAGAGAATTTGGGGGGACACAAGGGCAAACTGATGCCTTAATGGCAGGGATTGCATTTATCCATTATTGTCTGTCAGATAATAGATGGTCAATAAATATGATCTGAATGAAAGGAAGAAAAGGTTTCTAATTTATAGAAACCAGGTGTGTGAGGCACAATGCTGTGTACAACATGGTGACTGATCTCGAGTTCGTCACAAACCAGGAGCATAATGGAATGGAATAATCGCGGAAGTGTGATAGGTCCGGAGGAAGGAGGACTTGTCACCTGCATAAACTTGGCTCAGATGGGTGTTTGTTGGGCTCCCACAGTCACACTGCCCCAGACATCAAACTTTCAACGTGATGCACCATGCTTCTGCATGGGGGAGTGCCAGCATGCCTGTCTGTACAAACAGGATGGTGCTTCCACAGACATCCTTTGGTTCTCCGTGAAGTTTCAGTGAAACAGAGTATCCCCACACGCTATTTCCAACTAATAAGCGGTTTTCCAGTGTGCCTTGTTGTTGAGGGTTCTGCTATGGGAGTTCATGAAAGAGAATGAGAACTTCTAGGTGGAGTAATAAACAGGCACAGCCTCATAGGAACCCAACATTACCTGATCCTAATACATTTTATCTATTGAAGCATCATGTAGCATTTATGAATGTTTCCAAAGAGAAATAAGAAAAATGTACTAATTGAATAAAAGCTAAATGTTTAAAAATGTCATTCAAATGGCTTCAGAAAACATGCTTGGCTAATTAGCTATTCTGAACAGGTATCTATGGAAACAGCTGTATATCACTACTCAAAATAGACAATCATTTAACCATTTAACAAAGAATCAGAAAACAAAAGCAAGCCTCGTTCAGTGATATTTCTCTTTTTTTGCAACACACATAGTAGGAGAAAACTGCAGATATTTTAAAAAAATATATAACATTAAGATAAAAAAAGAGCCAGGGTAGGGGTGAGGACACAGAGCAGAAGCAAGAATTTCACCTCTCTGGACACTGTGCCTGCTTTATGTGCATTAGTAGCAACACACTTTGTACCCCTGATGAAATGATAATTGGTAGTAATATTCAATATATAGTATAATACAAAATGCTTTGAGTTTCACTTTCATTGTCTAGTAACACAGAGATGAACTCAACCTTTGTCGTTGAGAAGCTCACCGTATGGAGATCCAGAGGAGATTTAACAGGAGAGAGACACGTGGAAAGCATTCTGGGAGCATAGATAAGGACTTTATAAATCTGGTACTGGAATGAGGTATCGGCAAGAACCACAGGGAGAGGTGGCTTCTAGGCGTGACCTAAAGCCAGAAAGATATGTATGCTTCTGAGCAGAGATGGTAAGAAATGGTACCAGCAGCATCCATGCCCCCTGAATTATATGCATGGTGCCCTGGGAAAGGGAACAGCAGTGGATTCAGAGATTTTTCCAAGACTTTGAACACATTAAATATATCCTAATTTAAGCCTTATTGCAACCCTATATTGGGTAGGATAACTTTATCCAAGTTTTACAAATAAGAAAACAGGTGGCTCAGAGGTACTAAGTTGCCCATGAGTGCCCTGTTAAGAGTCAGGATTTGAACTACCTGACTTATGACATTCTAGAAAATCTCATGGCCAAGAACAGAAGAATCCAGTGTCACTAACATGCCCTCCACATGCCTCTATTAATGTAAATCACACCTCTACCATAGTGCTATAAATCACAAACCAGGAAGTACAATCAGGGATTAGAAACTCAGCATTGTTTTACATTGTTTTACAGAACCTCTGACGATATTCAACTACTTCTCCAATCAGCATAGTCCTGCATGGAATGATTTGGTTAACAGTGGTACCAGAAAATTTCTAAGATGGTAAAAACACATCCATGCACATATATACATGTATGGACACTAACATACTCATTACTACAGATGCATAAACTTTATAACTACATTCCAAAGTGCTTTAAGAGGTATACCTGCAGATGGGAATTATTGTTCTACATCTAATCCAAAAATAAACTGGGATATAAATGAGCATATTTAATAATTAGAATGAATATGATTTTAAAAGCTAGAAATAAATCAAGTGCTATTAAACACACACACACACACACACACACATTGGTGCAAATTACAATCCTGGTGTCGAGAAGAGGAATCACTAAGTAAGTCAGAACTTCCAAATACACTGATCCAAACTACATACAGAGGAATATGATCTGATTTGGAATTCCATCCCTTTTAGTCAGATTTCCTACCCCAAGTGCGTGTCTTGGCAACTCCTTAATAACTCTGAGCCATAGATTCTTGATTTATAAAACAAAGAAAATAATTATTTGTCAATGTTCTTGGATTTCTATAAGTGCTTATGACTTTCCAAGAACTGTCTTAAGTCCTTGAATATATTTCCAGACTTTTAATTCTCATAGCATGCTGCCAGGTAGCATTCTGCACATGAGGGAATTGAAAGACAAGGAGATTAAGCCCATCGTTTTCTTGATCTCCTGCTAGTCTCTGATGCTTCCAAGTCCATCATCAAGTAGCCACAATTTCCAATCCTTTTTTTTTTTCTCAGCATAACAGTATTCACTGTTTTTGCACCACACCCAGTGCTCCATGAAATCTGTGCCTTCTCCAATACCCACCATCTGGTTCCCCCAACCTCCCACCCCCACCCCTTCAAAACCTTCAGATTGTTTTTCAGAGTCCATAGTCTCTCATGGCTCACCTCCCCTTCCAATTTCCCTCAACTCTCTCCTCTCCATCTCCCCTTGTCCTCCATTCTATTTGTTATGCTCCACAAATAAGTGAAACCATATGATAATTGACTCTCTCTGCTTGACTTATTTCGCTCAGCATAATCTCTTCCAGTCCCGTCCATGTTGCTACAAAAGTTGGGTATTCATCCTTTCTGATGGAGGCATAATACTCCATAGTGTATATGGACCACATCTTCCTTATCCATTCGTCTGTTGAAGGGTATCTTGGTTCTTTCCACAGTTTGGCGACCGTGGCCATTGCTGCTATAAACATTGGGGTACAGATGGCCCTTCTTTTCACGACATCTGTATCTTTGGGGTAAATACCCTGTAGTGCAATGGCAGGGTCATAGGGAAGCTCTATTTTTAATTTCTTGAGGAATTTCTACACTGTTTTCCAAAGTGGCTGCGCCAACTTGCATTCCCACCAACAGTGTAAGAGGGTTCCCCTTTCTCCACATCCTCTCCAACACATGTTGTTTCCTGTCTTGCTAATTTTGGCCATTCTAACTGGTGTAAGGTGGTATCTCAATGTGGTTTTAATTTGAATCTCTCTGATGGCTAGTGATGATGAACATTTTTTTATAAACATATATTTTTATCCCCAGGGGTACAGGTCTGTGATGATGAACATTTTTTCATGTGTCTGATAGCCATTTGTACGTCTTCAATCCCTTTTTATCACTTCCTCTGGCTTCCAGGCCTCCAGCTCCTCTAGGTTTAGAGGTTAAGAGATGCTCAAGGCTCCAAAAGTGCTGACCAGGGCCATTCCCAGCAGGATCCTTGGAAAATAGACACTAGTATATCTCTCTACCCCTCAAAGAGTTGTCCCCCGAAACCACCAGCTTTCTTGGAGCTCCTCCAGTATTTGGTATACATAATGGTATCACTCAACCATCAGAGATTTCTTGTGAGGAAGAGATAATGTACCTTCTTTTCATAGTAAGGAAGACAAAATGCAAGAAGATGCTGTTCCTAGAGTTAGAAAGTGGTGAACCGGCTGCAAACTCCAGAACAGGTTCCATCATGTATGACTTAGTGTCTGTAACTGCAATAGTTATTTTTCACTTCATCAGTCTTCTGTGGTAGAATTAAATGATACACTTCCAGGAGTATACAGTTTTTTGATGCTCATCACCTACCCCACACTCAGAACACCAGCATAGAACCATACAATCTGGATAATCTTTTTCATGCGGCTGAATCCCATCCAAACTTCCTTAAAGTTTTATGCTTCCTTAAACATAAACTCAGGGAGCTCTTTCTTGACCTTTACCCTACTTTAAGATCTCTGGTTATATAGACCTGTGATTTCGTGTGTGTCCCCTATCATGGCACTCATTGCATTTAATTAAAAGTTCAATGAATAAAGGAAGAGACGGTCTGTCTCATCTACAAACACACCCCCAGTGCCCAATGCCTATTTCAGGGCTTGGCACCAAACACATGTATGATATATATTAATGTAAGACCGAAGTAATTAAATTTTGATGCATATAATAATTACTGTCGAAGTTTATTAAAAATGTAGGTATGTCAGGTTGAGTGGATCTGTGAGAGGGCTCAGGTAGCTGCACTGAATCAAGCACTTTTTAAATTTTGATACAGAAGGTATTTTGCAGATTCTATCAAGTGAATTAAAGTTTGGGTGGATGGGTAGATAAATAAAAATGAACAAATACATCAATTAGCCATTTAATTAATGAATGGACAGATAAATATATTATCAAACTGAGGCTAGATCTGAGATTGTGTTGACCCCATTAAGATTCATTCTGTTTTGTTGTGAGTCTGGCCTGAACAGGCAGTAAACCTCCTCTTGACATCTCTTTGAACACAAATGCTCTGAGATGAAACAGTTCTCTGATAATCATCATTATATTTTATACGCCCCAGCAACACTCCAAATGAAGCCTTTGTGCTAAATCTTTATAGAAACAAACAATTGGAAACTAGGAAAAGTCTTAATCAACTTGAAAGTAAACACAAGGTTGCCATTTAAATAACTATCATCTCCCCAAATGCAAACTTCTCACGACCAACACTGAATAAATGCAGAGAACACATCTATTAGCTGAAAATGAATAAAACAGTATTTATGAAATGAGTAATTTGAATTTGATTAATGTTTATAAATGTGTTTACATATGAATTGAATATTAACCTATAGCTTGAAAGGGTTTAATTAGCCTTGGAATATTGTTTTGGAGCACAATGAAAAATAACCAATTCACAAAGGGAAAGGCAAAGGATATCTGCATGCACAAATGAGGTCAATTAATTAAGCAATTTGCATATGTTTGAATGGTTATTTCCAGGGCTTTTTTTTTTTTTTGACATTTGGCTCTTCTTATTCCCATATGTGTCTCCAGTGTTCTATTTATACAACACATCAATCACTCAGCCACTCTGAGTGCATCGTGATCTGCTCAGGTGCAACTCTGGAAGCCACAGTCTTCCCTGAGAACTAGTCATCTCTGCACAAAAGACACAGTCACTTGCCCAAATGGGCCCTAGAATGACAAACAGGGAAATCAAGTTTAAGCTGAACCAATGAATTTGATATAGAACCATAAAATATGTGCAGCAATCAGAATATAGTGAAAGCTCAGTAATTATTCATTTAATGAATGAATAGATGAATTAAAACTATCATGGATTTCAAGAATTATGCAATCGTGTTTCTAAAAAAATTGCAATAGTATCATCTCAAAACTTTTTTAATCCAACTCTCAACATCGCTTCAGCCCTCTCAATTTTGCATTTATCCATCTCTCAGGAAGATTTTTGTGAAGTCTTACTGTATTTCAGTTGCTTTTAAAAAATAAAATGCATATATCATATGCTATTACAAATGAGTTATTTTGGCCCTCCAGGTTTTGAAAATTCCTGCAAGTGACCCTCTATCTTCTCCAAGACCAAAGCAGCACTATTGAGGCTCCTAATGCGAAGTCAAATAGCTCATTAGCCAAATAACAAAATATGCAATAAAATAAACAAAAATAAGATAAAAATATTTTGCATAGTAGATAAAATAAGATAAAAAGATATTACATTATACATATGCAAGAGAACCTCACTTCTAGCCTCTGCCACCAGACATAGAAAGAGGCCATTGTTAATCAGCTGTCCAAGCACTGGAAATGAGGCAGAGGAAGGAATAAGCATCATCAAAAAATAACTTATCCCTTACATATTTTACACTGTATCAAATTGTACTATACATGTATTATTCAGTATCAGTTTGTGAAAGAAGTATGAAAGATGTTATTGACCTGATCTGAAACAGGAAGCATGTGTTCTTTGTATTGGAGTAGGATAGCTGAAGCATTATCATTGCTACACTAATTCTTATTTCCAGGGTTTCTCAGATTTTAAGGCCATGAAATGGTCTTAAAGAGAGAGCAGTGCAGGAAAAAAAAGAAAGAAAGAAATCCATGTACTCAGAGTAGGGCTGGCATTTTGTGTTGTTGTGTGAGCATTTCCTGCAAGCCACAACTGTAAGGACACTAGAAAGGATTCTACCTATCACCCACGAAAACTTTCCCAAATTTCTTGAAAGATACTTTCAAGTATTTAAGTGTGGATGAGGGCTCTCTTTCCACAGAGATGAATAACAAAGAGGAAAACAGTGATGCTAAGAGCAATGATTTTTTAGGCTAATAATAAAAATTACACATGTAAGAGGAAGAGCAAATCCTGTCTCTCCAGTTTTCCTGGTTAGTTGGAAGTTGAAATGGAGCCTGATAAAAATAAATTATGCAAATGAGGTCATCAGAATGAGTGTCTTTAAAAGACAAAATAATTCACCGGAGATATTCTGTTGTACTGAACTCAGTCTTCGCCAACTCTCCAACTTCACCAAGATCTATCCAGATCTAATTATTTGGCACGTGAGGCTGCACTGGGTGACTTGGGGTATGAGCATGGAATAAAGTGTGCTGACATTGGAGAAGTATTTTGTTAGGAAGAACAGGAATCAATATATTAACAGCATGCAATCTTTCAGGCATTGTACTAGGCCCATGGAAATACATTATCTCACTGAATTGTCTCAAGAATTCTTGGAGGAATAAATTATATCTACTTTTATTTATTTTGCAGCTAAAGTTCACAGAACATTTAATATATCCAGTTTCCCCTTAGAAACAAGTAGCAAAACCAAGACCATGCTTCAAATGTGTCTAACCCCAAGTTTCAGCTTCTCACTTTTGGCTCTATACCTGTTTACTGTGAGGTCTACTCACACAGCCCACTGAGTACCATGAGCTCTGGTCCCAGGAGATGAGATTGCTCTTGCCAGATACTAAGAAATCACAACCTGACATATAACCTGACTAAGAACATATTACCCATCTCCTCTTCTACATTCAGGTCAGAGAATTCAGACTCCTGGCAGAACAACCATTTCCAGGAACTGGAACAGAAAGCTTTATTCCTCCTGTCCTCCACCCCATCCTCTGAAACACACACATTTACTTCTTCTTACCTCTAATCTTGATCTCCTACCTTCCCCCCTTCCTTCCTAATCAATGAAGGCAGGATGCCACGGGCTAGCAGGCTTAGGTTTTGGATCAGGTCGCCATGGGCTCTGATCACGATGGAAAGGCTGGTTCACAGTGGGACCTTGAGCAAGGTGATCTCTCTCATTCTTATTCTCCTCATTCATTAAAGAGGGAAAATAATTTAAATCAAAGTCTTGTGAGTGTCTGGTTTATGAATCTAAGTTTTATTACTCTCTTCCTTCCTTTAATACAATTCAACAATGACTAAGGGTGCACTATATCAGATGATGGCCATGGGACAACTGGACCTTTCTATCAGACTAAGTACCTCCCAGCCAAGCCACTAATCCCAAGACAGGAGAACTTCCTGGTTTCCTCCATGGTGTGGTCCTCCTCATCCTCTGGTTTCTTAGGTTGATCCTTATCTCCTGCCCTGTCTTCCACAGGCCCCAAGAACCCAAGACTTTACTTCCCTCCTTGCCCTCTTTGCCCTTGCATTATGTCCTGGGTTCTAATTGCCTGTTGTGCCTGTGATTATACTCACCTCCAGCTACAAAGAAAAGCGGCTGTCCTTTGGCATCCTATCACAGGGCAGGCATCCTGGTGTTAGCTTTTCCGAAGGAGATGCACCCATTTGCACAAAAAGAAGCCATCCAGAGAGTCCAGACCTAGGCTTTGGGAATTCCAATGAACAAAACACTACTAATATTTGTATTCAGTGAAGGAGAGTGTATCAAATTTGCATGCTTTTATTGACCTCTTGCAGATGTCTATCACATGAGCTTTCTTCAGAAATAGCTGCCAGTTCCACTGTTCTCACCCTGCGACTTGCTGGGATTCCCTCATTGCTCAGTTTCACAGAAAAGCTCACAGGTCTTTAACAGCAAATGCTGTAGTTTAAGTTGTTACCTTGCTTAGATTGCTCTTTTTCCTTCTGTCTACCTATATGTCTACCTAGTTTACACTCTTTCATTTAAAGACAACAGGAGGTAGACAGAAAACCAATATCTGAGACACTGTTCACTGCCCCGCCTTCTGAAACAAGCAACATGGTCCCAAAGAACTCCCTTTCTCAAGTCTTCAGAATCAGCCCATCCCTTTCACTCAGTTCTTTTGATTCATTAATGCTGACAAACGTCAACGAAAAAGCTCATATATTCTAAAAAATAAATCCCAAGTAAAGTTGTACTACCTCTGCAACTGAAACTCCCTAAAATTTCAACTAAATCAATTTAACTGAAATCTGGTCATTTGAAGAGGAAATATCTTTGCTAAAGTTAAAATCTGGGCAACTATCAACTGTAGGAAAAGGATATTAACAAGTCCACATTTAATTTAAGATTCAGGGTAAATTGTAAATTTGTGTTCATTTTGAACAACCTTTACTTATTTATTCTTTATGGCAGGGGTTTTCACAAGAAACTAATTCATATGGATGAAGTATTGCTTTTTTTTTTTTTTAAGTATTGCTTCTAAATATCATATTATAGGGGTTCCCGGGTAACTCAGTTGCTAAGTGTCTGCCTTCAGCTCAGGTAATGATCTAGGGTCCTGGGATGGAGCCCTGCATCGGGCTCCCTGCTCAGTGGAAGTCTGCTTTTCCCTCTCCTACTCCCCCTGCTTATGTTCCCTCTCTCTTTGTCAAATGAATAAATAAAATCTTTTTTTTAAAAAAATTTAAAAAGTGAATAAATATCATATTGTAGAAAAGCCAGAGATGTCAGCCTCTTAATTCAATTAGCAAATTGAATGGCAAGATACTAATAAAGTTTATTAAAAGGATTAGGTTTATTAAATTTTATTAAAGTTTAAATAAAGTTAGTTAATCTTTAAAATAAAAAGTTTAATTAAAATAGCATGCTCAGATTTAATAAGAAAAATCATAAGTCAGTTATAGATGAATTATGAAATCCTAAGTACAAAAAATTAGTTAGCTTGTGGCTTTTAGTGATACATATTTTACTCATTCATTCATTCATTCATTCACATGCTGATGAATACCTATTATGTTCTAAATTTCATGGTAAGGGCTGTGAGAGATACAGAGATAGAAACTCACTGATCTTGTATTCAAGGACTTCTCATTGAGTAGGGAAATGATCCTTGTATCATACTGTGGTGTCAGACATGTAACTCTGTAACTCCCAGAGTCTTTGTTAGCTTACACATTCAGTAAAGTCAGCTGTTGTAGAGAAGCACCCCTCATATGAGGAGTAGCAACAATGTATTCATGAAGAGCACTGCTGTGAATCCAGGAGCACATACATGATGTATACATACATGTTTGATCTAGATATATATGCATACACACACTTATATAATCTGTCAAGTCCAAAGATCAGTTCTGAGGAAAGAGTCCATCATACTAAATTATCATAAGAAAGAGAAATGAGCTCTGGGAAGGAAGGGTTGATTCTTTGTGACCTCAGGAGGAACTTCTCTTGGCTAAAGGGACTGGTAGTCATACCGGTTCTTTTTGCTTTAAATTTTAATTGCCTCTTGAATGGCAGCACCTTGTTTTGGAGAGCGATCCTATTCCCTTCTACCTTGTGCATCATAGCAGGAAACATGAAGGGTTCAACAGATGAATGGATAAAGAAGATGTGGTCCTTATATACAATGGAATATTACTTAGTCATCAGAAATGATGAATACCCAACTTTTGCATTAACATGGACGGAGGAGATTATACTAAGTGAAATAAGTCAAGCAGAGAACGTAAATTATCATACGGTTTCACTTACTGTGGAACATAAGGAGTAGCATGGAGGACATTAGGAGAAAGAAGGGAAAAATGAAGGCTGGGGAATCAGAGGGGGAGATGAACCGTGAAAAACTATGGACTCTGAGAAACAAATGGAGGGATTTAGAGGGGAGGAGGGTGGGGGATGGGTTAGCTCAGCGATGGGTATTAAGGAAAGCATATATTGCATAGAGCACTGGGTTCTATATGCAAACAATGAATCATGGAACACTACATCAAAAACTCATGATGACTGTTATGGATATTGGTGAGGGTATGTGATACAGTGAGTGTGCTGTGAAGTGTGTAAACCTGGCGATTCACAGACCTATACCTCTGGGGTTAATAATACATTAAATGTTTATAAAAAAATTAAAAACTAAAAAAAATGATGACTAACATAACAGAAATAATAAAAAAGCAGTAAAAAATAAAAATAAATGAAAATAAAAATGAGAATTTGTTACAAAAAATAAGTCTGCTGAAATTCATGATAAAGGTAACTATTAATTTGAATGATAATGTACATCTTGGATAGATTCTTTTCCTGAGAGGTATTAATAATTAAAATTTCCTGGCTCTCTATTAATTGATATATTTAAAAATCTTAAAACAAAACAAAACAAAACTAACCAGAATAGGAAACATGCAGCGTATGCTAAGCCTTGAACATGTATTGGCTCACAACCCCGAGGTTTCCAATCAGAGCATTTCCCTGGGATTTTTCAAAGGGGAACAAGGCTAAAACAGCGGCAAAATTAGCCTCGCAGGTGCCCAGTATCTGTCCTGTCTTCAGAGAGAACAGACCATAGCCCAACCACAAGCAGAAGCAGAAGGCTTTGAAGAAAAGAAAAGAAAAGTGCTGCCATTTCTTGGGTTTCTATTTTAAGTTCCTTACATCATTTAACTACATCACTGCATTCCAGATTTTAATTAATTCAAATTAATTAAATGCTAACTATTTATTATTTTATGATTTATTTATAAATAATTTACAAATAATTGATCATTATTTAATATTGATTAATTATATTAATAAATCAATCTAATTAAATTAATTAAAATTTAATTTAATTAAAACTAAATTTTAATTTAATTGTTCCAAAATATTTATATTTATGCTTAATACATTTCAGTTTTTTCTGTCATTGGAATTTTATTTTTTTTAATCTGTTTCATATGCCTCCTAAAGAGAATGTAATAAATTTGTTATTTCAAAGATACACAAAATGCCTCCTGTGTGCAGCACCATGCTGGGTGGTGGGAATCGAGTGTAACACTGGAACAGATTTGGCTCCTGATGAGGAATATAAGAACTATGGAAGACAAAGGTGCTGTTATTGTAATAATACAATACACAGGTCTGATATACTCGGGAATATCAGGGAAGGATTCCAGAGGAAGTGACACTGGAATTGGGGTTTCTTGATGTCCCTTCTAACTCCAAATGTTACTAATCCCCTAAACCCTCAGGGAGGACAAATGTCAAACCCTTCATTCCCCTGGTGCTCACTTAAGGAATAAAGAACAGTTTTCAGTGTCCTTTGCCTCCTTCTTCCCTTCATAGCTTTCAGGCTCTTTCACCAGACATACTCTACATTTAACTTGATTTTCTCCAATTTTTTCAGTTTGCAAAATGGCCACCTTCTGCTGAAAGAGCAATCTCTTCCCTGATTACAAAGGGCCAAGAATTATCCCTGCAGCTTCTCAGATCCAATTGGCAGCTATCTTCAGGGATAAGAAACTGACCTACGCCACCCCCAGTCTGCTGTCTTTGGGGTTCATCTCAGTTTCCAGAATATGCTGTTGCTAGGAGTTAACTGATCAAGAAAATTATTCCCCCTCACTGCCCTTCTTATAATTTTAGGGACAGGAGCCAGATAGATCATATAATCAAATATTTCTAGACTCCAGACAATGAGACTTGTTGTTAGACTAAAGAAAGGCAGACATTACACTTCATTACATACTTAAGCTGAATGGAATATGCGATGGCTCAAAATTTTTAACAGATTCTAAAGTAGATTACAGACAGCAATGAATAAATCGTAAGTGTTCGTTAAGTTGGTTAGGTGTTCAAAATACCCAGCGTCTCACAATTTAAACTTAAATCTTCCAACTTCCTTCTGCAAGTTTCCCTTCAAAAAATCTCCTTGATGCTATAAACATTCGGGTACACGTGCCCCTTTGGATCACTACGTTTGTATCTTTAGGGTAAATACCCAATAGTGCAATTGCTGGGTCATAGGGCAGTTCTATTTTCAACATTTTGAGGAACCTCCATGCTGTTTTCCAGAGAGGTTGCACCAGCTTGCATTCCCACCAACAGTGTAGGAGGGCTCCCCTTTCTCCGCATCCTCGCCAGCATCTGTCATTTCCTGACTTGTTTATTTGAGGGTTGCTGGGGGGAGGGGGTTTGGGAGAAGGGGGTGGGATTATGGACATTGGGGAGGGTATGTGCTTTGGTGAGTGCTGTGAAGTGTGTAAACCTGGTGATTCACAGACCTGTACCCCTGGGGCTAAAAATATATGTTTATAAAAAATAAAAAATATAAATTATTTAAAAAAAAATCTCCTTGACTATTACCTATATTTTCCCCCAAAATGGGAAGAGACAGAACAAAGTAGTAAGGGAACTTTGTATTTTTTAGTCCCTGTTCTGAGCCAAACTCTGTGCCCAGTACTTTTATAAGGCTCTCATATTACAATAACAAGCACTTTCGCCCTTAGATATTATTATTTATTATTGCAGTCATGGGGAGAAGGGAAACAGGACTTCACCCAATTCCCCAGGTCATCTGAGGGTGGTATCACCTTCTCAAGGTGGGGATCCTGGTGATCAGAGCTGAAATGATGGGGGGACTACCAACTGATGATCAATAGATGACTTTTTTTTCTTACAATCACTTCTTTTATACTTTACTCAAGATCTGGTTACCAAGAGCATGTAGATTTACGTGCAGGACATGAACTGCTTGTGAGATGTGAGCTACGTGCAGGACGCGGGCCACATGCGGGATGAGCTACATGCGGGACGTAGGCTACGTGCAGGCAATCAGGTCTGGCAAGTGAACAACAATGATTATCTCTTAGCTTTAAACGACAGGAGCAAGTTAAGGATTCTCTACCTTATCGGATCCATCTGAAGGAGGACATGAAAGCACTCTGGGGATCCTCCCATGTTTATTCGGCCCAGAAAGACTCTTGCCCTCCATCTCCTGGAGTTTTCTCCCAAGATCCGAAATGACCCCAGTCACATTGGCGAGGATCCGGGCTGTGTTCCAACAGTGGGACTCACACCTTCAATTCCCTTTCTCCCCACTTCCCTACAAGACAAAAAGCGCCCTATCCATTGCACCAACGTACCATTGGCTGCCTCAGAAAACCAGACAAGGTCCACCATGCAGGTCTTTGCCTAGCAGGTCTGTGAGGAAGAAAGTGCATTCTCTTTCTGGCCATGTAAACCCTCATGCCTCAAGGCTCCAATTCTGCCACTTCCTCTCCTTTCTCTCTCCAGGGTTCTGTTTCTGCCTGAGAATTTTGTCTTAGCCAGGAAAATCAAATGAATGATTCTGGGGTTCTACAGCGTCTGCCGGTATTCTGAGGCCATCCCTCCTTGGAGGGTGACTCTGGGACTGCTGAGGGGCCAGTAGCTCCTGACACTTTCAGCATGTTGAAGTTGATAGAGCATCAGGAATGTGGCTGTTTCTACAGGAGTGCTCGCAACAGCCCTCTGAAAGGACGAAGAATTCTTATTGTCCGGTGCATTTCTCTGAGTTCTCAGGATCAACGTGCAGAAGGGAAAGGTGCGGTAGCAGTGATTAATGAAGCAAGACTCATAAACATGAGCAAAGACACTAGCAAGGAGAGGGGATGCAAGAAGGGATGGAGAAAAGTGGAACCTCTGAACTTCTCTCCTTGTAAAATGTCTTTACAGAATAAGGTCCTTGCTGCCCAACTTTTTGCTTCTCTACACACCTGTGACTACATTTTCCAGGTGAAGGTCAATTCCATTAAATACTTAAGCATTGTCTGAGCTCCTCCAGTGTTCCAAAAAAAGCTCTCCACGTGGGGGATGAAGACAGTAGTAAAAAGAGTCCTTGCATGGTCTTCGGAAAGAGCACTTCAGAGTGAAAGAGTTTGAATTTGGTTCTCAGCTTTGCAATCTACAGCTGTATCACCTTGAAAAGGTTAATATATGTTTCTGAATCTTGGTTTCATCTGCTAAATGAAGCAACAATGTATTCTGCAGTGTGGTCATCTACAACAGTGTGCTCCAGAGTGTTAGCACCAGACCAGAGCTGGTGGTCAGTACACAGCAGCTATGGCGACAATCCGCTCCTGGAGCAGAGCAGGTCCCCAGCCCTTTCCCTCCATCTCTTGGGATGCCTGGGAGAAATCAGAATGGATGGGTTTGCAGTTTGGCTTTGAATATGTAAAGTAAATATAGAAACAGAGACCAGATAATAAAAACTCAATTTTGAATAATTCTTTATACTTCACTGAACAATCTCACACCTGTTATCTTGATCCCCAGCAAAATTTCAGGAGATCAGTAGATAGGATGTAGCATATCTTTTTAATTGTTATTTTCAGAGGCTCAGAGAGCAGAAGGGCATTTCCCAGGATCACCATTTTAAAGGGGAAGAGACAGGAGCTAAATTAATTCCATGATTTTTACCTAAAAGGTCAATCCACGCAAGCCAGCTAGATGTTCCAATTATACCTGTCCTGCTGTTCTGTGTTTAGATAGCCTAACGCTGAGTACTTAGAGAACAGTGTGGAGAGTGGTCTCTAAGGAGTTGGGCTTGTCGGACACAGTGCATCTTCCTTAGCTGACTTTGTAGAATCAATCACTTCCTCTGTGCCTGAGGTCTGGGCAGGCAACAGGAGATAGTGTGGCTGACAACATTAGCTCTCGACATAAGCAACAAGAGACCATCCCAGAGCCCCAGGGACATGCCTCCTGGCCAACTGGGCAGCCCCCGCCAGTGGCCTGAGAATAGCTGCCTTCTCATCCCACAGAGGCTGTGAGAGCACGGCCTGGCTAGCTCACGCTTCATTAACTGCACTTCTATTTTTGAATTCTGTCTTGTTTCCATTTGGCTTCAGAATGGAATCTCACCCTGGGGTCAGAAGCACTTGTGTCAGCAGCAGCCAGAAACCCATACATCTTAGTGTAGTGAGTTTCTTTCAGGGCTGCTTGGCCAACATGTGCTCATCTGGGTTTCCTAATGGAAGAGAGGGTGACAATGGGGTGGTTTTTCTAAACCTAGTTTAGCACGATGCTGTCTGCCTGCCTGCCTGCCTTCCTTCCTTTCATTTTCTGTCCTTCCTTCTTTCCTTCCTTCCTGTCATTTTTTTTAAATGTTTTTATTTAATGAATGGTAACTCTATCCCATGCACCCTCTAGGTGCTGGACTAAAAAGTTAAGAGGAACTTAATCTTTTAAATCTCCAACAGTTTGTGGAGGAAGACAGGTACCTCAAAAACACTAATCACTTATTTGGGGAGCATAACAAATATCATGGAGGACAAGGGGTGTTAGAGAGGAGAAGGGAGTTGGGGTAAATTGGAAGGGGAGGTGAACCATGAGAGACTATGGACTCTGAAAAACAATCTGAGGGTTTCGAAGGGGCAGGGGGTGGGAGGTTGGGGTACCAGGTGGTGGGTATTATAGAGGGCACGGATTGCTGGAGCACTGGGTGTGGTGAAAAAAAATAACGAATACTGTTTTTCTGAAAATAAATAAATTGAAAAAATTAAAAAATTAATATGCTTGCCTGTTTCGTGTGTGTTGAGTTTGAGGAGTTCTTTATAGATCCTGGATATCAACCTTTTTTCTGTACTGTCATTTGCAAATATCTTCTCCCATTCCTTGGGTTGCCTCTTTGTTTTGTTGACTGTTTCCTTTGCTGTGCAGAAGCTTTTGATTTTGATGAAGTCCCAAAAGTTTATTTTCGCTTTTGTTTCCTTTGCCTTTGGAGACGTATCTTGAAAGAAGTTGCTGTGGCTGATATCGAAGAGATTACTGCCTATGTTCCCCTCTAGGATTCTGATGGATTCCTGTCTCAAATTGAGGTCTTTTATCCATTTTGAGTTTATCTTTGTGTACGGTGTAAGAGAATGGTCGAGTTTCATTCTTCTACATATAGCTTTCCGGTTTTCCCAGTACCATTTATTGAAGAGACTGTCTTTTTTCCACTGTATATTTTTTCCTGTTTTGTTGAAGATTATTTGCCCATAGAGTTGAGGGTCCATATCTGGGCTCTCTACTCTGTTCCACTGGTCTATGTATCTGTTTTTATGCCAGTACCATCCTGTCTTGGTGATCACAGCTTTGTAGTAAAGCTTGAAATCAGGTAACGTGATGCCCCCCATTTTATTTTTGTTTTTCAACATTTCCTTAGTGATTCGGGGTCTCTTTAGATTCCATACAAATTTTAGGATTATTTGCTCTAGCTCTTTGAAGAATACCGGTGGAATTTTGATCGGAATGGCATTAGAAGTATATATTGCTCTAGGCAGTATAAACATTTTAACAATGTTTATTCTTCCTATCCAAGAGCATGGAATGGTCTTCCATCTTTTTGTGTCTTCTTCAATTTCTTTCATGAGTGTTCTGTAGTTCCTTGAGTAGAGATCCTTTACCTCTTTGGTTAGGTTTATTCCCAGGTATCTTATGGTTCTTGGTGCTATAGTAAATGGAATCAATTCTCTAATTTCCCTTTCTGTATTTTCATTGTTAGTGTATAGGAAAGCCACTGCTTTCTGCACATTGACTTTGTATCCTGCCACGTTGCTGAATTGATGTATGAGTTCCAGTAGTATGGGGGTGGAGTCTTTTGGGTTTTCCATGTAAAGAATCATGTCATCTGCGAAGAGAGAGAGTTTGACTTCTTCATTACCAATTTGGATACCTTTTATTTCTCTTTGTTGTCTGATTGCTGTTGCTAGGACTTCTAATACTATGTTGAGTATTAGAGTGGTGAAAGTGGGCATCCTTGTCATGTTCCTGATCTCAACGGGAAGGCTGCAAGCTTTTTCCCATTGAGGATGATATTTGCTGTGGGTCTTTCATAGATAGATTTGATGAGGTTCAGGAATGTTCCCTCTATCCCTATACTTTGAAGCATTTTAATCAGGAACAGATGCTGGATCTCCTCAAACTCAACACACACGAAACAGGCAAACATATCAAAAAATGGGAAGAAGATATGAACAGACACTTCTCCCATCAAGACATACAAATGGCTATCAGACACATGAAAAAATGTTCATCATCATTAGCCCTCAGGGAGATTCAAATTAAAACCACATTGAGATATCACCTTATACCAGTTAGAATGGCCAAAATTAACAAAACAGGAAACAACATGTGTTGGAGAGGATGTGGAGAAAGGGGAACCCTCTTACACTGTTGGTGGGAATGCAAGTTGGTGCAGTCTCTTTGGAGAACAGTGTGGAGATTCCTCAAGAAATTAAAAATAGAGCTTCCCTATGACCCTGCCATTGCACCCCTGGGTATTTACCCCAAAGATACAGATGTCGTGAAAAGAAATAAACCAAGGGCCATCTGTATCCCAATGTTTATAGCAGCAATGGCCACAGTCGCCAAACTATGGAAAGAACCAAGATGCCCTTCAACAGACGAATGGATAAGGAAGATGTGGTCCATATACACTATGGAGTATTATGCCTCCATCAGAAAGGACGAATACCCAACTTTTGTAGCAACATGGACGGGACTGGAAAAGATTATGCTGAGTGAAATAAGTCAAGCAGAGAGAGTCAATTATCATATGGTTTCACTTATTTGTGGAGCATAACAAATATCATGGAGGACAAGGGATGTTAGAGAGGAGAAGGGAGTTGGGGTAAATTGGAAGGGGAGGTGAACCATGAGAGACTATGGATCTGAAAAACAATCTGAGGGGTTTGAAGTGGCGGGGGGGTGGGAGGTCGGGGTACCAGGTGGTGGGTATTATAGAGGGCACGGATTGCATGGAGCAGGGTGTGGTGAAAAAAAATAATGATATTGTTATGCTGAAAATAAATAAATGAAAAAAAAAAAGATCCTTAAAAAAAAAAATAGAAATAGAGCTACCTTATGACCCTGGAATTGCACTACTGGGTATTTACCCCAAAGATACAGATGTAGTGAGAAGAAGGACCATATTCACCCCAATGTTCACAGCAATGCACCCCAGCAATGTCCACAATAGCCAAACTATGGAAAGAGCCGAGATGCCCTTCAACAGATGATGGACAAAGATGATGTGGTTCATATACACAATGGAATATTATTCAGTCATCAGAAAGGTTGAATACTCAACTTTTGTATCAACATGGACAGAACCAGAGGAGATTATGCTGAGTTAAATAAGTCAAGCATAGAAAGCCAATTATCATATGGTTTCATTTACTTGTGGAACATAAGGAATAACCTGGAGGAACTTAGAAGAAGGAAGGGGAAAATGAAGGGGTGGAAATTGTAGGAGGAGATGAGCTATGAAAGACTGTGGACTCTGAGAAATAAACCAAGGGTTTTTAGAGGGGAGGGATGGGAGGATGGGTTGGCCCAGCGATGGGTATTAAGGAGGCATGGATTGCATGGAGCACTGGGTGTTCTACGTAAACAGTGAATCATGGAATACTACATCTAAAACCAATGATGTACTGTATGGTTACTAATATAACATAATAAAAAAATTAAAAGAAAATACCAATTGAAAACATTTTTTTTTTAACTTGAAAGCATACATGGTGAAATTAAAATGGGTTTCTAGAGGGTTTTGTTTTGTTTTTTGTATTGTTTGAAATAGTTCTGTACAACTCAATTGAAGATGAAGTTTTCTCTTTTTGTTTCTCAAGTCTGTTTGTAGTCCTCTAGGCTTGGGGGTGGGAGGGGTTTGGCAGGCAGTGCAGGGGATGTCATAGTCTGCCCAATGTCATAGTCTGCCCCAGCCTGGCCTCTGGGGATGCTGGAATGCACGAGGCTGTTTGAGGCTGTTGGAAGTTGTTGCAGGCTCATGGCATGTGTGCTGTGTGAGACTGGCACACCAACACTGCCGGGAGCACGTGTGACATCTGTGCAGGAACATAGGCCACATGTGAGTAATCTGGGATGGCTCAGGTCATGGTGCGTGCGTCTCTAGCTCTTGTCACTAATCTGGCTGCTGACTCACTCCTCCCTCTTGAGATAGTTCCTTTTGATTCGCAGAATTTTTAGAAAATGCAGGTTGGCAGAGATAACTTGGGGAAGGAGGTTAAAGAGGGCATGGTGGGTGGAAAGGGCCAGGAGAAGAGAGCCTCTGCTCCCCTCCAAGGGGACCTGTATGGGCATCCCAGTAAATCAAGGGGCAGGTGCTTATCCTTTGCAATTGTCTATGCATTTTTCCTGAAGAGGAGAACGGGGCTGTGACCTGGAAGTCCAGCTCCTCTGAGTGCTGTCCTGCCTGAGTTTCTGGCTCTCATTAGAGGATTTGAGATAAAGGAAACCCCATCCCCTTTTAGGTTTCACCTCCTCCTGCTACCCCAAACACATCTGCCCTTTTCCATGCTAATCATATTCCAGATTCAGATCACACAGGCATCCCACAACCTAATTCCTTGGGTGGGAGCAATGTATCTCTTTGGTACTGAGACTAGGACCTGTCACTTTTTCTCAAGTAATGTTGGCATGAGAACCCCTCATTTCTTCACCAGGAATCCAGAATCAGATCTGTGTGTTCTGTCGCTCTTTCTCCCTCAATTCCTTTGTCTTGGTCCCTCTCTCTTTTTCTATCTCTCATATCCCCTCATTTCTAAGACTCTTCTCTAGCAGTGTAGAATCGTTTGCCATCTCTTTCTTCCCTCTGTGATTCTAAACGATGTCTCCTTCCTTTTCTAGCTAATTCCTATTTGTTCTTTAAATCACAGATACCACTTCCTCCAGGAAGCCCCCTCTGACACTTTCCAGGCTGGATTAGCTGCCTTTGCAATGAACCTTGACAGCATTTTGCTTTCCTGTACTGCAAATGCAAGGCAACTCCTGCAAAAATATTTTGCTTCTCTTCCTGCCATTAGAACATGAACTCTTAAGGGAGAAATTCTTGATTTTAATATGTCATTGATGATAACACACATCGTCAGTTTTGTGACTTTTTGTTGATTTTTAAAAAGACCCTACTTTATGGAATATAAACATTGATTATAAAACTTACTCCAATTTCATAATGTAAGCTATTAAACAGTGTGAAACTTTATATTGAGAAAATGTGATTTATTTGTGAAATGCTGTATTCTTAGCACCTGACTCACAGTAGGAATATAGCAGAGGCTGTTAATGGTCACAAAAACCCATACACTTTTCCTCATTTCCCAGATCCCCACCACCACCACCAGCACAAACACACAACAGTGACATCCTGTGACTGCCCTTGCAGTGTGACATAAGCAGATTTGATGTGCCACTTCTGGTAAGAGGCGGTGAAGAGAACAAGAAGGAAGGGGAGAAAATGGTGACCATGGATCACAGTACCTGTGGCCAAGCTGTAGCCCTGCAGGGCTAGAGTGCATACACCTCTCAACCCACATAAGGATATGCACAGACCACCCAGAAATGCAGGCAACAAAGTTTGGGAACCTGAGAGCCCACTGATGACAGCTATATCCAGGCTCAGACCACTGCGACCTATGGGCAGACCACTTATGCAACTCTGATGGACAGTCTCCCACTGCTTATACAACTCCAATGGTCCCCCAGGCATGCAGTCATCCTGTCCAGGGGTACAACAATGGTGCTTACAATACCACCACTACTTTGGTCCCTACCACCCAGGCCTCCTATGCAGCTCAGTCTGCATATGGCATTCAGCCTGCTTAGCCAACTAATGAATAGCAGCCAGCAGCCACCACACCAGCAAGACCACAGATAGTAACACACCCACTGAGACTAGTCAACCCCAATCCAGCACAGGGGGTTATAACCAGCCTAGGCTGGGATATGGATTGAATAATTACAGTTATCTGTACATACCTAGGACCTACCCCAGGCAGCCAGTTACAGCACCACCATCTCTTCTTCTAACAGCTATTCCTCTACATGGCTGCCTAGTTACGAACAGAGTGGTTACTCTCAGAAGAACACCTATGGGCAGCCCAGCAGCTATGGAAAGCAAAGTAGCTATGGGCAACAAAGCAGCAATGGACAGCAGCCACCCACTGTTTATCCCTCCCACACTGGATCCTATAGCAGGGCTCCAGGTCAACATAGCCAATAGAGCAGCAACTACAGGCAGCAGAGTACATTCCAACAAGACAACCCCAGTAGTATGAGTGTTCATGGGCAGGATTCTGTAGGATTTTCTGGATCAGGAGAGAACCAGAGCAGGAATGGCCCTGATACCCGGGGCAGAGGAAGAGGGATACTTGACTGTGGAGGTATGAGCAGAGGTGGATGGGGAGGAGGACATGGTGGAATGGGCTCTGGAGAGGGAGATGGCTTCCATAAGCCTGGCAGAATTCTGGACAAAGGACCAGATCTTGATCTAGGCCTACCTATAGATCCAGATGAAGACTTTGACAACAGTGCAATTTATGTGAAAGCCTTAAATGACAATGTGACTCTAGACAATCTGGCAGACTTCTTTAAGAAGTGTGGAGTTGTTAAGATAAGCAAGACCCACCGCTGTGAAGACCCACAAACTGCCAAGGCTTCTATGGAGTGGATTGATGTGAAAGATTTTCAAGGGAGCAAACTTTAGATTTCCTCGCTCAGAAGCAGCCCCGGATGTGGGGTAGTATGCCTTCCCATGACGGCAGAGGGATGCTGCTGCCACTCTGTGGAGCTCCAGGCAGCCCAGGAGGTCTTGGAGACCCCATGGATCTCATGGGAGGCCATGGAGGAGACAGAGGTGGCTTTCCCCAAAGGAGCCATGGGGTTCCCAAGGAAACTGATCCAGAGGAGGAAACATCTAACACTGAGCTGGAGACTGGCAGTACCCCAGTCTAGGGTGTGAAAACCAGAACTTCACCTGAAGAACAGAATGAACCAATGTAAGGCTCTGGAGCCCTCTCCCCCAGGTGATGACCATCACCATGGCAGAGGTGGTCCTGGTGGCATGCAGGGTGGAAAAGGACTGTGGTGGTCCTAGGGGAATGTTCAGAGAGGGCTGTGGTGGAGACAAAGGGGGCTACTGTGGTGGCTGGGGCATAGACTGAGTTGGCTTTGGTGGAAGAAAATGGGGAGGCCCGGGTGGGCACCCTGCCCCTTTGGTGGAACAGATGGGAGGAAGAAGAGACCAGCATGGAGGGCCTGGAAAAATGGATAAAGGCGAGGACATTCAGGGATGCGGAGACCCGCCCTCCTAGATGCAGAGACCCTGCAGAGCTGCACTGACTCCCAGATTCATTCTTTATTTTATTTTATTTTATTTTAAATATTTTATTTATTTATTTTACAGACAGAGATCACAAATAGGCAGAGAAGAAGGCAGGGAGAGAGGAGGAAGCAGGCTCCCCATCGATGCGGGGCTCGATCCCGGGACCCTGGGATCATGACCCAAGCCAAAGGCAGAGGCTTTAACCCAATGAGCCACCCAGGCATCCCCAGATTCATTCTTTAAACCAAAAACTGTTTTAAATTTGTAATGTTGGCCACAACAGTTTGATGATTCCTTGTCTCTCCTTTTGTATTTTTTAACATTTGTGAAGAAACATTAAAACAATTTAAATGGTAATAATAATAATAATAACAATAACAATAATAATAATAAACAACTTTAAAAAAAATAAAAGGCAGTGAAGAGCCTCTTTTATTTTCCCTGACCTGGAAATGAGGGCCCCCCCCCCCGAGGTGGTGGAGTTGCTGGTTAGGTCTGCGTCACTGCTTTACCTCATCCAACTTGTGAGGAGACCAAAATAAGCATTTGTTGTGTTAAAGCCACTGAGGTTTCCGGTTTCTTCTTGTTCTGGAGGTTGTCCGTAGACCACAAGCTATCTTAGCATCATTAATGCAATAGGTCAAAATAAGTGCTTTATAAATTATTGCTTGAGTCCTAAAATTAGAATATCAATTGCCATCAATTATCCTCAGACAAATGAGTAAGCGGACATGATTTAGCTTTACAGGCTGACAAGGGCTGTATGAACGTGAACCCCTCCTTTCAGGAACGCAGCTGCTGAAAGCTATTACACTGTCTATTTTAATACCCACGACTCTAGATGATGCCATCTCCCCATGCAGGTGAGGAGCCCGAGCTTCAAAGAGCTCCAGATTCTGCAGCTAAGTGACAGGGTCCAGACCCCCAGTGCCTCCTTCAATGTGAAGTCCAGACTGATCTCCCACCCATCTGCCACCCGTTTGCCACAAAAAATGGCACTGTCATTACTTTGGGTCATCACGAGTGTCAGCTTTGCACACAGGAAGCTCACACACAAGGAGAGTTTCCAGCTCAAAATGCCCCCATTGTGTAGCAGGTTTTGATGACTGAGGTCTTCCTGTGAAAGCCACGTGACCCATATGGCCTGATAGCTCCTCTCTCTCTGGGGAGAATCTCCCACTCTCAACAGAAGTTCCTCAAGTAATGCAGAAGCAGCTATCACTGGACTGTTGTCTGGGGCCCCATGAGGGCACTATGAGCATGTGACCCATCAAGGGCCCTCCATCTGGCAATCAGCGGATGGAGCCGAGTGGGGAAAATCTTCAGGGGTGGCCCTAGTCTGACATGCAGGTGTTCTATGAGTTGAAACCTCTGCACACAAAATGAGCCTTCTTTGAGGTTACAGGAGCAGCCCCTGGCTGCTTTGTGTGGGTTTCTTCGCCTTCACATGGCACAAGTTTGAGATGATAAATGATCAATTAACAAATATTTGTCAGGTGATTACCCTGACCCAAGTTCTACGCTAGAACCTGAGTCAGAAGGCTGAACATTTCTTCAAAACAAGGCAGATGTGCTCCTGCCCCTGATGAAGATTTAAGCCTCAGAGAAAACAGGCACAAAACTAATAATTACACCAAATATGAAAGTCACAAGGTTCAGGAAGTCAGAATTGAGTAGTTTAAAATTACGGTTTCTGAGTGAATGCCTTACTCAGACCCCCGTCCCAGCTCCCATCCTCTGTGTTGTCCAAATGCTCTGAATTTCAGTTGCTTTGTATGTGAAACAGAGATAACACAACCACTTCTTATATAATGCAGCTGTGAGAAGCAGGGTGACAACTGATGGACACTGTCCCAAAGTGGCTACTGCATAGCAAGCCCTCAGGACATGTTAGCTATTAATCATGTTGTTACTCTAACCAAGACGCTCAGGGAGCTGCATTAGTGTACACCAGAGTCATCGCAGTCAGTGCAGTCAGGAAAGTCTTCCAAAGAAATGATATTGAAAGTAAGATCTGGAGAAAGGCTGGGGATTAGCCAGGTGGAGAGTTCTGGAAATGTCTCCCAGAGCACTCCAGGTAAAGGACTGGCATGAATAACAAGCTCAGGTAGCAGAACATTGGTACAAATGTAAGTATGTCAGTGTGGCTAAAGCCTGAAGGCTTTGCAGAGAGTACGTGGGAGGTCAGTAGGGGCAAGGGTGTGGAAAGAATGTGAAGCTCGGTTAGGGAGGTCAGAACGTATCTTAAGTACACGGTGAGTTCCTAAAAAGCTCTACACTTGCTTTACCTGGTTGTGACATGATTGGGAGGCTGCTTAGTCTGGTTTGAAGAGTTTTGCCTCTCATGCCCTCCTTTAGTAAATAGTGTCAGTATATCTCCAAAATGCATCCTGACATTCTACCAAGTTCCATTTCTCCATGACCATGAACCGAGCACAAGCCCTGTCTGCTCTTCTCTGGATTTCCCACTTTCCCTCTTAGCATCCTGGACCCCCAGCAGCTTAATACCCCACACTCAGCAACCAAAGTAATTTCTTAAAGCATAATAAGATTATGTCATCCCCTGCTTAAAACTGTCTAATCCGGGGTGCCTGGGTGGCTCAGTGGGTTAAAGCCTCTGCCTTCAGCTCAGGTCATGATCTTAGGGTCCTGGGATGGAGCCCCACATCAGGCTCTGCTCAGCGGAGAGCCTGCTTCCCCTCCTTCGCTCTGCCTGCCTCTCTGCCTGCTTGTGATCTCTGTCTGTCAAATAAATAAATAAAAATCTTTAAAAAAAGTGTCTAATCATTTTCCCTTTTGTTTATGAAAAAAACCTCTAAAATCCTTACCATGCTCTACACAGTCCAACATAAATTGGAGTCTCCTTTTTAAATCATTTCAGCTTCAATTCAAACACCTGCTACTCAGAAAACTTTTTTCTGACAACTCGAGGTAAAATATCTATATCTTCCTTCCCTGACCAAAGACAATTAATAATAACAATGATGGTGATAATAGTATCATTGATCTTTATATGTAATTCCTGCTATAATTTTAAGAGATTTTGTTAGTACCCAAACATATCTCCTGTATTTGTTTGTCCATGCACTTCCATTTACTTTCCCTCTTGAGAAGATACATCCTCTTGGGCAGACATTTTGTCTGTCTAACCTGTCACCATGTCCTCAGCACATGGAAGAATTGATGACCTACATTAGAGAGGAAATTTGGGTTTGGATGTCAACTGAGTAGGTATTTCTTCCAATTCTTCCAGTCAACAGTATGTTCCCAAGTCAATTTGTTCATCTTTACACTAGATTTTAACACCTTTGCACCACAAGATTGCTAAGCAATGAAGCTGTGACCATTCCAAATCCCAGACACTTAGATATGAATTCATTGGTTATTACCAATGCTACTAATCATCACCACCATCACCATCATCACCATCATCACCGTATCATCCCCAACACCATCATCACTGTCATCCCCATCACTATCACCATCATCACATCATCATTATTGACATCATCACCATCATCAGAATCACCATCATGACCATTATCAGCATCACCATCATCATCATCACTATCATCACACCACCATCACTAACACCATCACCATCAATTCCACCATCCCCATCCCCATCATCACCACCATCATCATCATCTTCATCATCATCATCATCAACACTATCATCATCACCACCTTCACCATCATTACCACCATCATCATCAACATCATCATCACCATCATCATCAATCTTCATCAGTACAATCAGCAATATAATAGTTGTGCTTCTATCAAACATATTTCAAGTGCCAGAAACAATGCTACTTTTTCATTTAGTCCTTACAATGAGAGCAGGTTGATACTATTTTCTTTATTTCAAATGGAAAGGGGGGCTAAGAGCACAGAAAGTTCCAAAACTTGTTCCAAAGCACATGGCTAATATGTGGGGAATTATGTTTCAAGTCTAGGGCTGCCTGAGTCCAAATGTGGTGATTTCCACAAGGCAATCTTGCCCTCTTATTTTATTCCAGATTCTCCCAACTCATAAGCATTGGTTGGGTATCTAGGCCTCCAGCTCATCACCACTTTTATTTTTTAAAACTCATTTCATCCCACTCTTTCTTTCTACAAGGACTATGCCTTGGAATTGACCTGATTCCTGTGCTATTAGCCACCCTGGGCAGTGTCCTCAGGCCTCTTAATGAAGCCCTAAAACCATGTTCATTCCAGTTCCCATCTCAAGTGGAAACATATGAGAATATGTTTATATCACTGGATTGGTGAGATAAAGTGATTAAGACAAACTCTCTGAAAGACTCTCAGTGTCCACATGTGATCTTTTGTCATCTACACTGAGTGCTTACTGTCTTAAATTTAATGGAAAAGATTGAGCCTAGATAATCCAATGTCTTGATGTGCACATCCCTCACAGACAGTGACTGGTTGAACTCTGTTTGCCAATTCCCTTGCAAAGATTCCTTAATAGAAATTAAGAGATCTTCTTGAAATGAGTGTGATGAGATGGAGCTTTCATCTCTCATCATGTTAACCACATCAGAGCCCAGCACATTAAGCCATGCTCCTGGAATTATACAAGATGCTGAAGAGCTGCAGATTTGAGTTCAATCTTTGACATCTCAAGGAAAAAAGTAGTCAGGAAACATGTCTCATATTTTCTCTCCCTTGTCAGACAAATTGGTATTCTGTTGATCTTGTTTTTGAAATATCTTGCAATTCAAGCTATTAGAGAGAGAAAACACTTATTTGTCATCACTTTCCTGAGATGCTTAGATGTGCGCTGTCAAGGATGATTTTTCAGACACAATCCAGTCACATGAGGATTGCTATTTGTGTTAATTAGTATGTGACAGCTCAGATTTCTCCAGAGGGCCTCCTAATTCTGGTGGCTTATTTAAAGCAGGGAGCAAAGAATCTATTGCACAGTAGGTGGGATAGAGGCCTAACATTTCCTCCGTCAGACTTCTTGTCATAAGTGGTTTCATGTTTATTTCAGATATGGCCAAGGGTGTTTGCATCTGGTCTGGCTCCTTTCTTAAGGTCTATATAGGCTATCTCTCAACTGCAATTTTGAAATCCAAAATTCTGAAAACTAAAAGTCTTTTTCCAACTTATTTGTTAGTAAAATGTTATCTGACTCAACATGAGGATCTTTATAGTCTTTATGTATCCCATTGGTGAGAATGGTCTTATGGTTCATTGCAGAAACATCCATTTATTTGCTATCTCTGACCCCACTGAAGACACAGCCTTTCTAAAATGATGGATGGAAGGAAGGAAGGAAGGGGAAGAAAAGGAAAGGAAAAGAAAGGAAGACAGGAAGAGGGAAGGAGTTGGGAGGGGAAGGAGGGGAGAATTCTCAAGCATATCAGGCCTAAGGCTTCTGGATATGTGATTGGAAAATTGAGTGTACACTGATGACGCTCATGAAAGTACGTGGAGTTGTCACCAGTATTAACCCAGAGTTCAATGGGTAAATTGATCAAGAATTGACAAATTGGATTAAAAAACCCAAACTTGCCTTTTCTCCCTATGAAACCTTTCCTCCTCTCCCCTTCAACACAGATGATGTCCTCTGGTATCTATTAAAAAAAAAAAACAAAACTCACCATATCCAAATCCTAAATTCACTCCTCTTTGATGCCTTCCTTATTCCCCAGTTATAATAATCTACTTTATTCTCCAGGACAGCAGGGCAGCTACCTTCCTCACATTTGAACGTGGAATTATAATCAATTGCATGTCTCCCCTACTCAACTGTAGAGCTTATTCATTCATTCATTCATTTATTCATGCAATTATTCAAGTTCTAATGCCAGGCTTTATACTAAGTACTTTTATCTATTTTTAATTAATCATTGAAGAAAGCTTAACATACTTATTAATGCCTCCATTTTTTTTTTCTGGAAGAAAAACTGAAAATAAGCTCAGGAAGTTTAGACTATGGTTTAAGAACATACAGCTAGTGAGTTGTAGCGTTGGGATTTGAGTCTAGGTCTTTGTAATCCCAAAGTCATGTATTATAGATATTCCACAGTGTTTGGGGAACATATCATCTTACTTGCTTTTTTTTTGTCACAATATAACACACTATAGAAGTGGTTTTGGTTTTTTTAATATTTTATTTATTTATTTAACAGAGATCACAAGTAGGCAGAGAGGCAGGCAGAGAGAGAGGAGGAAGCAGGCTCCCCACTGAGCAGAGAGCCTGATGCAGGGCTCGATCCCAGGATCCTGGATCATGACTTGAGCTGAAGGCAGAGGCTTTAACCCACTGAGCCACCCAGGCGCCCCTAGAAGTCGTTTTAAGTAGGTAGTTGGATATATTATTTGTTTTTGTTTTGTTTTGTTTGTTTGTTTTTCTCCATTACATGACTCAGAGCACCATCTAACTCTGTGTGATAGAGTTAAAGCATTATTTCCTGGCCTTAGGTTTTGACCTACTGTTTTCTATACAGACCTTATTTGTTGAAGTTTCCTTTTTTAATGCATGCTCCAAAAGAAAAGATGATATCTAAAATCCCTGCCACTTAAACACAAGAGAACATATTATTTTTAGTTTGAGAGCTCTCTTTACAACTGGCTGCCATAACAATCAGCCGAAAGTAGGGCCCCAGACCTGCTGGGCCCATGGCTTGCATCTGCCCCAGGACTCCCACCTCGGATGCCGTAGCACAGTAGCTGGAATCCATGGTCTGCCCTGCAGAGGCAGTCAAGAAAGGGAATCTGAACCTGGACTACATTCCTGGAAATGACACTCTAATCTGTGGCCCCTGGCTTTGGTAAATCGGACCTGATTCTTTGTGTGGCGACTTCCAAAGTTCTCTTGATTTTTTTTGTCCCCCCTCAGCTGAAGTACACCAAGACGAGTTCATTCATTTTATGTCCAGTGTGTGTCAGGCTGTTCGTAATCTTCTCCCATTCCTTCATCCTCCTATTTATCTATTCAACAAATATTTGTTGAAGGCCTAACTGTGCCAGATGGAAACAACAGCAAACAAATGGAGTATTGGCCACATGGAGCTTACATTCTAGAGAGTGAACTAGCAAACAAAAGTAAACATAAACACAGAGTATGTCAACTGTGGAGGGAAAAAAAAAAAAAGCTGAGGATAAGCATTATTAGGCACAGGATGTGATGAGCACTGGGTGTATATGCACAACTGATGAATTATTGTGCTCTACATCTGAAACTAATGATGGCTAATTAAATTTATATTTTAAAAGGGATTATTGGGATTGAAGCATGTAGTTGTTGTTGTTTTTTATATTTTATATAGCATAGTCAGAGAAATCTTCAATGATACGGTGACCCTTTGTGTGGAGATCTAAATCAGGAGCTCCTGGCAAAAAAGGATTCCAAACAGAATGCACGAGGCTTAAAAAAGGAGGGTTTGGGAATATTCCAGAGGTGGGCACTGGGCCATGGTGCCTGCATGTGGGTGACGGCGGAAAGGGAGGAACTGAGATGAGAAAAAAGTTCCAGGGAAGCTACTCAGGTAAGACCCTGTGAGCCAAGAGAGAGATCTTTGTTTCATCTCTAACGGGGATGGGAAGTCCTTGGAGAGATGTGATCAGTGCCATGATTTGAATTACCATTTAAGAAAATCACTCTGGTTGCTGTGTTCAGCGTGGACATTCCAAGAGCCACGGATGACTCAAGGAACCTTGCTGGGAGATGATTGTGAAAATCAACTTGTACCAGTGCAATGAGAAGGAACCTAATTATATAAAGACAGTAGTAGATTGGCATTGTAGGGGGTTTGCTGTTTTCTACCTCTCGGTGCCTATGCTGACACTGACTTTGGGCTTGGCAGATGACTTATTTTGCCCAATAGGATGGCAGCAAATTGAAGTAAACAGGAAATTAAAAACTGCTTTCTTGTCACCATGATACCAAGATGCCTGGACCAGCCTGCCTAAGGCATGTAAGAGATGGGGAGTAGCACTGAGTCCTCAAGCCAGAGCAAACAGCACTAGCTCCCAGCCAACCACAATCACACAAGAAAGCAGAAATCATCCCAGACAGGTCCGAATAATCAGAGCTGTTCCGCTGACCTGCAGGCCTATGAAACATAGTAAAAGAGCATTACTTTAGGTTTTCAAGTAGTTTGTTGTAGGTAATTAACTCACTGATGTCATATGATGAAGGAGGACCGGGTAGGTCCTTGTGTTGGTGGGAATTTGACAGTTATTCTCTGTTTACTCCCAGATAGTCATAGAAACAGAAAATAAGGTCAGTGAGTTGAGTCATCTTACCCAAAGGTAAGAAAGCCAGGGTGTATATCCAGCCCTTCTGCCCATCATGGGTTGTGGCTTGTTCCCTGGGGAGTTACTCTGCCCCATTCTGCTGCCTCTGCCCTGCTTGGGGCTGGGGATGGAGGGAAGGGAGGGATCATGCTCTGGCTGGCAAGGCCTCAGCTAAAGAATCCCAGATACTTGCAGAAGAAAGGCCACAGGGTAAAGAAATGGTGAGAGGTGGGGACCGGACAGCTAATAGCTGCTGCCATAAATAAATGAGACATTGGAATTTAAGATCGCAGGATGGAAGGTACAGCCAACTTCACCACAATTGCATTATACATATTATTGCTGAAACACACATTACAACACAAAACAAAATGTAAATGAGAGAAAGAACCTATATTGAACTGGAGAACATGGCAAGTCATAGGATCAAGGGTTCAACTCTCTTCCCTGAAGATTTATATATTTTTTAAGATTTTATTTATTTATTTGAGGTAGAGAAATAGAGAGGAAGAGAACACAAGTGAGGAGACGGACACAGAGAGAAGCCGACTCAGGCTGAGCAGAGAGTCCAATGCTGGACTCCCTCCCAAGCCCCTGGGATTATGACCTGAGCCGAAGACAGAGCGGACAGAGCCCCCCAGGCGCCCTTCCTTGATGCTTTAAAAAAGGAAAAAAAAAAAAAAAAAAGCAAAAACAAAAACCAATCTGCGGTTCGATGCTTTTAGCAGTGAGGGAAAAAGGCCAAATGACCTCTCTAGTTTCCTGCGTGAAGAGCTTCTGAAATGTCAAATAAGCTAAATGAGATTTGCTTCATGTTGGCAGAGGAAAAAGGTACTATAGAGAATCTATAAATCAAAGTCCCTCATTTTTTTTTTGTTCATTATGTTTATTTTTACTATCATGTATTTCATTGTAAGTTTCTTCTACATTGCTTTTATTTTTTTTTTAAGATTTTATTTATTTATTTGACAGAGAGAGGTCACAAGTAGGCAGAGAGAGGAGGTAGCAGGCTCCCTGCTGAGCAGAGAGCCCGATGCGGGACTCGATCCCAGGACCCTAAGATCATGACCTGAGCCGAAGGCAGCGGCTTAACCCACTGAGCCACCCAGGAGCCCCTACATTGCTTTTAATAACGGTTTTAATAGACCCAGGGTCAAAGATCTCACACTTGGTCACTCCGAAGCTTGGACAGTTTGCAGATTGACCTCCCTGGACTCAAAAGTCCCCCGTGAGGATTATCCAAGTTCTCTTTTCCAGTAAGACAAAGCGCTTTTTCCTTCTTTTCTATTTTTTTCTATTTTTACTTTTCTGTGTTTTAACTCTCATTAAAAAACCACATAAATAAAATGTAGTGTCATGCCCATTTCTCAGTGCTCAGCCCAGCTCAGCTGTGCTAAGTACATGCACTCTGTCGTGCGACCATCACCATACTCCATTGACAGAACCTCTTCATCTTGCAAAACTGAAACTCTGTAGCTTTTTAACAATTACACCACATTTGCCCTCCCTCCGGAGCCTGGCAACCGCCACTCTACTTTTCATCTCAACAAATTTGATGACTCTAGATACATGTAAGGAGCCTCGTTTTACAGTACATCATTTGCTTTTTGGGACTCCCTTGTCTTGCTTCACATAACGTTGTCAAGGTTCATCCCCCCTGCTAGCAGGTGTCAGAAATCCCTCCCTTTTTCAGGCTGCATAGCACTCCATTGTAGTGACCGACCACATTGTGTATACTTGTCCACCTGGCAGTGAATACCTGGCTGCTTCCACCTCCTGGCTGCTGTGAATAATGTTGCTGTGAACACAGATACAGAAGTCCTCATTTTCTCCCCTGGGGAGACAGAGTCTTGACAATATGGATTTAATTTACTTCCTGGTTCCAGGGGTTATTGATGGCAGGATTTGGGCTCTGATCCAGGTTGCCTAAGTCGAAAGGTCAAGTGATGTTATTTTACTGCATCTTTCCTGCGCCCAGACCCTCTGAAAGCCACTGGACATAGAGAAGTGAGTAAGACAGACACAGCCCTTGTCTTCCTCGTGTTCCCATTCTGCCGAGGGAAAAACAGAAAGTTGATGAACAAGGTGACTGATTATGATATATTCTGCAAGAAAAGATGACAAGATTCTCAGAGAGAGTCACTGGTGAGCAGGGGTCTCTCCAAGCACTTGTTCCTGAGCAAGCCCAAAGGATAAGAAAGATCTGGGCAAGAGAGGTGGAGAAAGAGCCATCCAGGAAGAATGCATGGAAGGAATGCCCTCGCGCTGGAGCAGGCTTGGTCTGCTGAGAAGTCCACACATGAGCCATGGGTCTGTGGAGTCTACTGAGCAAGGGTAAGAGTATAGGGCTTGAGGATGAAGAGGCAGGCAGGGGCTAAGTTGTGCTGGGACTGTACTGAGGATTTTATTCTAGGGGCACCAGGAAGTATTTGAAGGGGTCTGAGCATCAGCATGCTATAACCTGATTAAGGTTACTGCTCTACTGTGCTATACTGTTTCAATAATAATCCCCATCACTAGCTTACTAGTGTGCTAGTAAGCACAAGTGTGTTTTCTGTATGACTGATAGGGGTTCAGCTTATAGTAACTTATTCTTATAACACTTCTAATAATTTACTACTGTCTGAGACACAGAGAGGTTAGCAATTTGCCCAAAGTCACACAGCTTATAATTAGTAGATGTAAAACCTAAACCTTTGACATTTGATTTCAGTGACTATCCTCTTAGTGAAGACCACCATGTCAATGAAATATCTTGATACAAATCTGTTTGGATTTAGTTTCCCACTTGTCTATTCTCCAAAGGCCTAGTGTATAGGGCTTTCTAGATAATAAAGACTCAATGCCATCTTATAATGGTAACTCCATTTGGCCATCATTGTTTTCAACCCTCTCCATAGTCCTTTGAAGTAACAGACATGAAACAAACATCACAGTGCTGGATGTCTGTGGGTAGAGGGGACCCCTCCTTCCACACCTGACACTTCCCTGTGAGTGCGGACAGGCCCTCGGAGATCACACCACTGAGTTCTCTTCCCCATGTGTCCTTCACTGCTCTTCTGGGGAGGTCTAGAGACATATAATTGGCACGCACGAAGAGAACCTGGAGCCTGTCTGACTTGTGTGTTTTCTCCTCTCCTTGGGAGCTGGCTGCCAACAGATAGCTGGAGGCCTCGAAGCCTCTAGGACCTGCAGAAAACTTGGCAAGAGAGTCTGAGGGAATGCAGCCCAATCCAGGAGTCTGGTGACCAGGGAGTGTGCCTGGCTCATTCCCAGGATCTGGGTTAGAAGCCTAACTGTCTGGCTCTGTCAGCTAAGTCCTGTAGCCTCCCTCAACTGATGGTAAGGGGATATTTTCACACTCCAGTCCTGATCTAGACACTTTTGTTATTCTCTGGCTGGTTTAGAACACAGACAGGAAGGAGAGGCCTGGCATTTACTGCCCTCCCCCAACACTAGACAGCCACAACACTAGACATATAATGGTGACTCCATAACTTTCAGGTCATTTCTGTTTTTCAGGCAGGTCCAGGGACCCCCGGGGAGTCACAAAACTCATCAGTGATATTTGAGATTCAAGGTCACATCCGTCCAATGTGCCTCAGGGATTTATGAAGCAACAAATTTATCAGGAACATGGAGAGGGCCCAGTGTACGAGAGCCCCACGGGTGCCGACCACAACAGCACACGTCTCGGGAGGGTTTCTCAGACCTGGAACCCTCCCCGCTGAATTCTAAGAGTTTCAAGCAAGGCAGTGGTTACCTCCGATAAGCCGGGTACCTAGCTCTGGAAACACAGGTTCTCTGGTGACTCTTGTCAAGAACCATAATAGCTTCAGGCACCGCTGGCCACATGGTGAATCTGCTATCAATAATTCAAGCAGACGGAGAAGCCAATGTCTGCTGCTCTGCAAAAACACTGGTCCTTCTACTGCTCCCAGCGCTTCAGCCCTCTGTGGTCATGATGGGGCAACTGCTTCCTCATCAGGTGGGAAACAGACACACTGAACCAGGAATGGTAGTTTTCTCTTCTGCAAGAAATAGGTACAAAATAAACACCCGCAAGGGTAGATGACATCAGCTCGCACTGTAACATTATACAAAGGTCAGAAGTTGGAGTTAAATGTCAAATGCTGGGAGGAAAGGTCGCTGCTCTGCTTTGCATCTCTGGGTCTCCCCAGTACCTGCTGTCAGAACTTCCAGCTGTGGGGGAAGTTCACGGCCTTAGGAAAACCTTGTTTGCCTTCATCTCTTGACACTGTTTTCCTCTTCTCTTTTATAACAGAAGAAATAGGAAACAGGTGCCATTTGCATATTAAATTAATCTTTAGATATTGCTTAAAAAATATATTTTCACCATTAATGAGAAGTTAATGTCTAAACAGTGGTTTGATTACATTTTATAAGTTTTTATTGCAAGAATAAAGTGAGGCCAGAGATTAGGGTTGTAGTGGTAGTCTGCTTCTATAATAATTGAAAAAAAAACAATAACATGTACATGTGTTTGGGCTGGCATCCAACTGACTGTTGTCAGCATAGCTCACGTCATGATACTTTATTCCATATAACCTGCCGTGACCTTGAGTTCTGTAAGATAAAGTGCTGAAGTCATAGTTCACAGTGTCTTGAATTTTCTCAACTTTTTTACTGTATTTCCACTACTGGGACAAAAGTTCCGATAGTTCACTCTTGAACAATCTTTAGAGTATAACATACAAGTTGGTTTTTTGTTGTAGATTTCTGGGTTTTTTGTTTGTTTGTTTGTTTGTTTTTAACATCTGACTTCAATGTCTCATTCTACACTCATCTTCCAAAATCTCTTCCCCTTCCCCATGTTATTCCCTACTGGGCATCTTTAGAACAAGAAAAGGGACTGTAACCAAGCAGTTTCTAGGATCTTAGGTGTCTTTACTCACACCTGGACTGGACTACCTGGGCTCCTTAAGCCTCTCTCTTTTCTTCTGTCTCTTTCTGTCTTTTTCAGTTTTTCATCTCTCTGTAGGATGGTGAAGCTATTTGTCCATTTGGCCTCCCCTGATCTGGCCTCAGGAGTCGCATGGTATCACATCTGCCACATTCTGTTAGTCCAGGAAACCCCAAAGCCTGCTCAAGGGTCAGGACACATTTGCTGCCTCTTGAGGGAAGGTGTGACAAGGATTTCCTGGGTGTGTTCTATCCATTTACAGCATACCTTCCATGTTCAGATGCTGTACTTAAACCTGTAATAACCTTTTTTAATCCTCCTACCAGTCTCTTTGTAAAGGCTGGTTACCCATTTTGTAGAGGAAATTTGAAGCATAGAGCAGTTAGATAACTTCACAGAGGTAGAGAGTGATAATCCAGGACTCGAAGCCAGGCCCACCTCCAGATTCCTGGGTGTGCCCCTCTTACCTCACCAGGGCTACTGCATTGTGGGTTCTCAAGTCATACCTGGTCAATGAATGAATGAATGAACATTAAATTTCAAATCCTATAAGCATTCTATACTACTGAATACAAGTTAAATATCACAAACTTCTCTTCTAGACTCTAGACTCTGTTTTTAGATTTCAAATGTGAACCCAGATCATTGATTTATTAATTCATTCATACAAGTATATCTCCAGCATGAATCTATCTTAGATTTACTATGATTCAAAGACTTTTCCAGATGCTAAGGGAAAGCAATGGACAAGCCCAGGGGTCGCTGGCATCACAGAGTTTACACTGCAGGAAGAACAGCATTTAAAGAGACAATGGCCTGATGAGTCAATGAATCACAGTTGTGATAAATATAACGAAGGTTTATCTTAAGGTTCTGATCTAGAATTGCTCTCCCCAAACAATGATACTTTTTACCAAGAGTCTCGTTATTAGAAAGACAAAATGGTGCCTCCAACTGGCCTGATTGGACCACCTTTGCTTGTGATGCCAGATTCCAGTCAGCTGGTGTTGACCAGATCCTTGGGCATAAAGGTTTGCAATGGTGTCTGTGGGTGTCTGCTCTGTGGTCATTTCATTATTACATTGTTATTATAGTGTGGAGGTCGATCAGTCTAATTGATCATTGGTTAAAGCACATTTGCTAAACTTTGGCAGTAGTGATATTTGGGTATGATAATTCTTTGTTGTGAAGACTGTCCTGTGCATTGAAAGAAGTTTAGGACGTCCTAGGCCTCTACCTCCTATAAGCCAGTAGCACCAACCTCCAGTTGTGACAATCAAAAATGTCCCCAGCCATTGTCAAGTGTCCCTGGCAGACTAAAATACTACCTGTTGACAACTAGAGGGTTAAAAACAAACAGACACTGATATAAGCCCAAGAACTTCTGCTTTTTTAGTTGTGCGATCCTGGAGAAGTCACTCTGTCTCCCAAGGCACTCTGACAGTGTCTATAAAATTGCCTTATATATAAGTGAGTTCCTCACAAGGTTTTTTATAAAAACTGTCATAATTTTCACTCACATTTATTAAGTGCTTATGATAATCTAGGCACTTTTTTTCTGGATGTATTAATTTGTAGATTATTTATTCAATTTACATTTTCATAAAGTAGAATACTATAATCCAAATACTCAGCTAAGCATGAAGTACCCTTACTTTAATCATGGAACATGTCATGATAAATTTAAAAGAAATCATGCCCAAAGCATATTTTTAAAGGATATGTGAATGACTTGACTACATGATGTTCTAGAACTGTGCTGTCCAATACAGCGTTCACCTGACCACAAGTGTCTATTAACATTTAAATTCATCTAGGTACCCTTTTAAGTTTTTACGTATTGATTCACTGAACCCCACAGAAATGTCATGAGGAGAGTGTAATGATTTATCTCCATTTTATAGATGAGGAAACCAAGAGATATTAACCCTATAGTCTATGGTCTATGAAGTGTTTGTGGAGATGACATTAGCCACACTGTGCACCACTGTTGCTTGTCACAAATGGCCACTGCTTGCCTCACAGATAAACCCTTAAGAGTTACAAAATAGGGGCACTTGGATGGCTCAGTCAAGTGTCTGCCGTCAGCTCAGGTCATGATCTCGGGGTCCTGGGACTGAGTGGCACATAAGGTTCCCCTCTTGGCGGGGAGTCTACTTCTCCTTCTCCCCCACCACCACTCCTTCTCTCTCTCTCTTTCAAATAAACAAAATCTTTAAAAAAAAAAAAAAAGAAAGATTTATACAATAGATATCTGGACATAAAGTAAAATAATAAATAGGAAAGCTAACAATTACAGAATATGCTCTCTATTCTTTGAATCTTATTAAGTGTTGGGAATCCAAAGGTGAACAAAGGCCACAACTAACCCTCAAGGCTCTCAAAGCTCCCAGTGATGCCACTGTTTGGAAGACTCCAGCTCTCTTCACTGCATTGCAGAGGTCCTGGAGGACATGGATGCCAGCAGCATCCTCTGTCCTGAAAGTGGTCCATCAGAAGGAATCTGAGAGCACAGGTTATCTCCCTGCTATCTGATGACTGCCTGAAGGCCTCAGAACGTGTTGGAAGAAATGGAGCCTAGAGGTAGGCAGGTCCACAAAGGAGCAGCTCCTTCTGCGCCTGGGCAGAAGTCAAGCCTGGGCTGGAGTGCTGACCATGGAAATACAAAGAGGAGGATCTTACAACCTTTGTGATTTGGAAAGGCAAATGTTTTGAGTCTCAATTTCTCTATCCACAAAGTCATGATAATGGTACCAATTATCTAGATGCCATAAAGATTAAACAGATAAAATATACAGCACAGGACAATGGTGAATTCCTCAATAACTTTTAGCTACTATAATAATTACTATGAAGCAATAAGCACAGAGTAGGTCCGAGAAACTGATGGCTTTTTCTTGCCTAGTCCTCTTTTCTCATGCTTTCAGCCTCTTTCTTACTGCCCTGAGGATAATGTTATTGCAAACATTGACCTAATAAAGATGCACAGAAACCTCTTTTTATACACTGAAGCAATGCAAAACAAAACAAAATCCAAAAAGGCAAAGCAATTCTCTTTCATGTTTTGCAAGTTCCAGTGGGATTTCTTTTCCAAACGAAGATATTCTATTTCTATTCCAGGAAATAAAGATATTGAAAATAAGAAAATTCCCCTTAAGATTCACTATTCAGGAGCTCAGCAGTTTTTCCTTTTTATTTTCTCATTTTCCCATATATCATCTGACTTATATTCACTCTTTTGTGTTCTGCCAAGAGCATGGTGAATACATTTAAAGAGGAAAAAAAAAGTCACTCAATCCAAAGCATCCAAACCTAATAAATATTGTTCCTTCAATTCATTCATTCAGAAAATAATCACTGTCCACGTGCTACATGCTGAGCATGTTCTAGGCACTGAGCAAACAGATTTTTTTTTTTTTTTTAAGTCCTGTGCTCCAGTGGAGCTCCACTTGAATGGGAGAGAAAAACAAGCAAACAAATAATACCATTTCCACTAATGCTTAAAGTTATTCATCAAATAAAGTGTCCAGTGGTAGGGACTGATGGAATGTGGGTGCTTCCTAAGACAGAGAGAGGTCAGGAAAAGTCTCCTCTGCAGAGGAGGTATTTGAGTATGATACCCAAAAGCAAGCCGAAGGAAGCTCTGGAAGGGGCGGTTTAGGTGAGAGAAAGCCGGAAATACCCTTGATGTGGGAACCATCTGAAGGTCTCCGGAGGATAGCAATCCATCAGATCAAGGAAGGATGGGCAGGAGCAGCAGGGTAGGGGGTGACTCTGGAGAAGGAGTGGAGGGCAGGTCACCTAGCACCTCCTAGGCCATGGGACAAATGTCAGATTTTCATCCTAAGGGAGATGGTCAGATAATTTGAGTGGAACCATAGCAGATTTACATTTGAAATGATCATTCTGGCTGATGGATGGAGAAAAAGACCAACTCTGAGAGGACAAGCCAGTACTCTGAGTCAGGTGGTGGTGGCCAGGCAAGGGTGGCCATCCAGAAGCTGGTGAAATATGCCCACATTGGAGTTCACCAGTTGGGAAAGAAGCAGCAGTTGGAAAAAAGCACTCAACAGTCATGAAGGTGTGGATTATGGAAGCTAGGAAAGTCCAATATCTTCAGGGTCAGCTGGCAACCTGGAGACCCAGGAGACCCCACTGTGCAGATGAAATCTGAAAACCGTCCGCTGGAGGATTCTCTCTTACTTGAGGAGGCCAGTCTTTTCCTCCTAGTCAGGCCTTAAGCTGAATTGAAAGCAATCTGTTTACTCAAAATTGACCTACTTAAATGTTAATCTCACCTGAAAACACTTTCCAACTTGACACATAAAATTCACCATCACAAAGCCTGATGCACTGTTTAAAAAGAGACAAACAAGTATTCAAAACCCAACTTTACCATACTAGTTCAACAATAACAATGCTGACCATTCCATTGTGTGATGAGTACTATAGGAATCATTTTATTTTAACTCACTCAATCTTCACATAAACCCAGTAAGAGCTGCCGATACTCTTCTCTTTTACAGAGAAGACAAGTGAACTCCAGAAGACTGAATACACTTTCCAAGGACAGGTGAGTCAGAGCAGGGTGTGGTCACTAGCTGATCTCAAAAGCCATCCTCTTTAACCAAACTCTGCTGTAACCACCTGAGTCTCTTACACTCAGTTTCCCTGACGGACTATGGAAATTAGTCATACTAAGAGCTGGTAGAAATTAAATGGCATAAAATCAGCTAGCAAGATAGCTGAAATTTAGTAGATGGCAAATAAAATCTGATGTCCTTCCTCTCAAATAGTCAGTGGCTTATTCCGTTCCCTTCCTTCCTTCCTTCCTTCCTTTATTCATTCATTCACCCACACATTTAACCAGTAACCATCAGGGTCCAATATTATTAATACCATGATTGGCATTTACAGAGAGATTTGATTCCCATTCTTTATTGGGAATGGTTTGGGCATTGGAAATATGCTACATTTGTCATAAAATAAAATCCAAGGTGTCCCAGGCCTTTCAGGCTTGAGCTCCCATGGCCACATCTCCAGCCCCATGTTCTATGTGGTGATAAGACACCGTCATAACCTACACGTGGCCCCATGGTGGGCAGCCACATGGGCTTGTAAGCATTACACAGACATCTCAGTCTTAGGCAGAGCTTTTTATTTTTCCTATTATCTTTGCTGTTATCTTTTCTGAGAATTATGGCAAGTACTACTACAGTTATAAAGTCGCTATTATTTTTATTACTATGGGAATTACTACTTTGCTTGTAATAGCATTGTGAATTATTGTGAATATTCAGTGAATATTCAGCAAGGTATTCATTCATTTAAAAAATATTTATTGAGCACCTTTTACTGTGAGTAATCTGGGGACCTAAAGAAGGGCTTTGAGGAAAGGTGATACGTTCTAACATAGACTTCAAAAATAGGATTCTGATTCCTTTATTGAGAGGAGGGTAGGGACAGGACAAACAAGGCAACAGCAGAGGGACCCATTGAGAAGCTATTGTAACCATCCATATGAGAGAGGAGGGGAGTCTCAGGCCATTGTGGCACTGGTAGCAGGGGTAAGAGGTGGCCGAATTGGTTCAACTGTGAAAGGATGGGAGTTCGCAGAGGTAGGTGAAAGATCAGATGCCAGTTATAAGAGAGAGAGAAGATCCAAGGATGACTCAAGAATGTGGGTCTGAGCAACCAGAAGTCTGGAGTCACCGCTCACTGAGCCGGGAAGAATGTGTAAAGAGCAGGATGGATGGGTCATGCTTGATATGTCTTAAAAGTCCGTGTGCAGATCACCAGTTAAATGACTTCCTTAGTAGTGGTGGCATCGGGGAGGCTCTGTCTGTTACGTTTCCAGCTCTCCATTTCAGCTCATGATCTCAGGGTGTGGGATCGAGCTCCATGGGAGCTCCTCTCTCAGAGCAGAGTCTGCTTGAGATTCTGCCTCCTCTCCTTCTATCCCTCCCTCTTCTCTCTAAACAAACAAACAAACAAATTAAATTAATCAATTAAATGTTTTATAAATAAACAAATAAATAACTTGCACCAGACATTTTAGAATGTGGGTGGGAAGTGGGAAAGTAAAGCTCAAGGACTTAGTCCTGCCTTCAAGGGCCTCACAGTTGGCAGGAGTTACTGGAGCTATTTTAACACTGGTGTTGAGAAGGTGTGCCCAGGTTAGAAGCCCAGGGGCACCAAAAAGGAGCACATGCTATGCGCAGAATTCTGAGAGGAGCAGAGACTTAAAATGTCTCGAAATCCATGTGAGGCCTTTGTAGCCAATAAACTGGGGATACTATAGTAGATTAATTAATTTAAGAAGTCTGCTAAAGAGAAGATCATAAAAACGATACCTACACATTTTAAACATTTTCTATTAACTTAAAACTTGAGGTTTCCTGGGGTTGGGGGTGTAGAATAGGGTGGTTGGGTTATGGACATTGGGGAGGGTATGTGTTATGGTGAGTGCTGTGAAGTGTGTAAGCCTGAGGATTCACAGACCTGTACTCCTGGGGCAAATAATACATTATATGTTAATAAAAATAAAAAATAAAAATAAATTTTTTTTTAAAAATCTAAGAATAAAAGATACCTTCATTTGCCAAGGTTCAGATGTACATCCAAGGTCTTGATCTGAAGACAGGTCTCCGGTTAATTATTCTTCCTTTAGTCTTTCTTGCATAGATGGATGGCACTCATAATGTATGGTCTTTGGTTTCCAGTATGAATTTTTTGACAGTAGAGTAAAAATTTAAAAATATTTAGAAAGTTATAGGAATGCAGACTTCTGGGTTTTTCAGCTTTTTTTCCCCATAGTCTTTCACTGATCCAAGCATAATTTTTTTCAACTACTCACCTTCATCAAATCTTCCCAAAGCATTTAGTATTATAGAAACAACTCTTGTCTTTTTGTTCATATTTCATTATTTATACGATAATTAAATCAATGTATAAATACAACAACAGGCACAAATGAAACAAATACAAGTGCTTTTTTTGGAAGCAGAAACTCTCCCTTTGGGAGCAGAAGAATGCCAGTGTATTGAGAGTAGCTTACTAGTCCTCTGCCATCTAGCATGCTCTAGACATTGTCAGTACATTTCATTAAGATTAGCGAGGTGCTATTTAACCAGCACATAATTAAATAAAACTCATTTCAGAGACTCCTTGGGAAGAAAGTCTCTATAAACATCTTCTCCTTCCACCTGTATCTCTCTCCTTCCACCTGGATTTCTAACAGCATTTTTGACTGCAGACAAGGTAATTAATTTTAAATGAATACAGATGGTCCCCAATTTACAATGGTTCAACTTCAATTTTTTGACCTCACAATGTTGCAAAAGCAATGCACATTCAGTAGAAACCATACTTGAATTTTTTTAAAAGATTTTTTTTAATTTATTAATTTGACAGAGAGAAATCACAAGTAGATGGAGAGGCAGCCAGAGAGAGAGAGAGAGAGGGAAGCAGGCTCCCTACTGAGCAGAGAGCCCGATGTGGAACTCGATCCCAGGACCCTGAGATCATGACCTGAGCCGAAGGCAACAGCTTAACCCACTGAGCCACCCAGGCGCCCCCATACTTGAAATTTTTAATGTGGATCTTTTCCAGGGCAAGTGATGTGTGAGCCGACCCTCCCCTGGTGCTGGGGGGTGGCAGAAACCACAGCTCCCTGTTAGCCGGAGATCACAAGGGTCAACAACTGACACACAGACAACAGTTCTGTACCCCTATACATGTTCTGTTTGTCACTTCCAACACAGTACCCAATACATTGCAAGAGACAGTCAACACTTTATTATAAAATAGGCTGTGTGTTAGCTGATTTTGCCCAGTTGCAGACTCATGTCAATGTTCTTTTTTTTTTTTTTTTTTATTCCTTTGACAGAGACAGATCAGAAGTATGCAGAGAGGAAGGCAGAGAGAGGAGGAAGCAGGCTCCCTGCCGAGCAGAGAGCCCGATGCGGGACTCGATCCCAGGACCCTGAGATCATGACCTGAGCTGAAGGCAGAGGCTTTAACCCACTGAGCCACCCAGGCGCCCCTCATGTCAATGTTCTGAGCATGGTTAAGATAGGTGTGGCTAAGCTGTGAGATTCATGGGTTAGAAGTATTACATGCATTTTCAACTCACGATATTTTCAACTTAGGAAAGTGTTTATTGGGATGTAATCCTGTCATAAATTGAGGAAAATCTATATGACTTGGAACACACATGCTATCAAATATCTGATTATTCTTCTTTGGCTTCAAGATAATTAATAGTAAACATATTTTGACTGCCCCTGACCATCTTCTATGCATTAACCCATGCTGAACTCAGAGAACCACAGAAGATGGGTACTACCACCCTAAGCATTTGACGGATGGTGTGAGAAAGGGGGCACAGAGAGAGAAAATCCAAATTCCTTAGTGGAATCAAGAATCTTATTTCCCATCTCCTTTCTTCTTTCTGTGTCTTTACACAGGTAAAACACTAGAGCAGAAAAGGCAATTTTTTTTTCTCCTTTAAAAGGCCAGAGAGTAAACATTATCAAATTTATGGACCATATAGCTCTACCACAACTAATCAACTCTGCTGTTATAGCAGGCAGACAACCATAGATAATAAATAAATAAATAAGGCCCTGTTCCAGTAAAACTTTATTTAACAGACAGATGATGGGCCAAATCTGAATCGTGCACCACTTTAAGTCCTTGCCCTGGATAAAGGGAATTACTCACCATTTATCCAACAAACCACACAACTCTCAGTCAGATTGCTTCTCTCCTTGCCTTCTGAAGTTCACTTATTTAACTCACCACTTTGCTCTATAGTGGATTATTATTTTGTTTTAGTTAAAGTAAACCCTAAAATTATGTGGCCATCAAAGTAAAACCTTATTTCTTACTCATATAAAGTCCAAAATGATTGTTCTGGCTAGGAACAAATCTCCTTGGAGTGATGATTTAATCTCCTTGAGATTAAAGTGGTGGACAAATCTCCTGGAGTGGTGATTTAGGGATCTAGCTTCTTTCCACCTGGGCTCTACCATCTCCTGTAAGTAGATTCTGAGGTCATTCCAGAAACAGAGCAAGCACAGAAGACTGGGCATGGGAAGGCTAGAGGTGGAGAGAAGAGACACAGTAGCATAAAGGAAATGTCATCTAATAAACATCTTGAAAACCAGGCAAGATTTTAAGGAATGACGTGGTAAAGGCTAACAACTAAGGGAAGAACGTGAGATAACATAGACGTCTTCACAGGACCAAAATGTCCTGCTTGAAATAGAGAGCAGACATGATGAGTAGTAGATCAGGACACAACATGCAAAGGTGTACATAGTGTGTCCCTGCCAGAGGACAGGTGGTATTTAAAATAGTCAACAGTGGAAACATAGAAAAGAATTTTTAACCCTGATTCGAGACTCTCTGATCCTCTAAGGACAAAATCTGTTTAGGGAATTTAAGCAAGAGGCCGTTGGAAAATTGGTTGAGCAAGGGGATCAGGGGAAGCAGGAGGCACACTAAGACATCACGGCCAACACGAATTCGCATTACAGTTACCTGAATAAAACCCGGAGAGCGGTGTGATGTCAGGGAGGGGAGAGAGCATTGGACTTAAAGGCAGAAAACTTGAACCTAAAGCTTGGCTCTGGCAATAAGCAGTTGTTACCTTGAGTAAATCACTTCTCATCCCTGGGATCTAGAGTCTTTATTTCTCATGGAAGAAAGTCACGGTGTAAGAAAACAGAAGCATCTTCTTCCAGCACTAAATTCAGGGGCTTGGTGAAAATTAAAAATAAACAAGGAAAGTCTCTAACGCCTGTAATCCAGATACAAGGTCTAATTACAAATTCAAGAAGGCTCTAGAATGAACCAAAGGCTGCAAATGAGAATCTTTTGCACATTATCAACTCCATGTGGCCTGTGAAAGAGTTAGTTCCCTCAGAGTAAAAATAAATGTGCTCCTTTAAGAACACCTGAGGGGGGCATTATTTCCATGGATAATAATGCTCATTAATTTATTCAGCTTGCTTGCACTATTTTTTCTACTATTGTCTGGAATCCATCAAATGTTCTTCCCTCTCACAAGAATTGCTGATGGCCATTGATCGATTACTTTGTTTACAGAGGCTTGCAATGTTCCAGCTTTAAAATAAAATTAAAATGGGGAAAAAATCCTAAAGCAACCTTGCAGCAATTGGGAAATTAATCGTTGGCTTCCAAAGCATACCGGAGGCTGAGATTAAAAACACCGGCCCTCCTCTCCCCCTCCACAAGATCACAGTGCATAGGGGCATCCATTCGCCACCAGCAAATTGTTCCAGAGTTTCAAGAGAAAGCTAAGTAAACGGTTTTCTTCCTGGCTGCTCTCAGAAACGGTCCCCACAGCACTCGGCCTCGACACTGATGAGTACCTGCGGGCGTGCTTACACAAAACAGAGCAGTTTGGAAGCCATTTTGATAAATGATACTTTCCTTTCTGCAAAGGCTGGACATGGAGGTGTTGTCACTTCTAAGTGCACCTAAATTGCCCAGCACAATTAAGGCATCATCTAAGCTCTAGGAATGTTTTGTCTGATTCTGAAACACAGAGCCACTTAAATCATAGGTCTGGGCCAGACACATAATAAAAGTGTGGGGATTTTTCTTAGCAAATGCCTCTCAAACTCTGGCCCACCCTGGAATACCAATATCTCTCTGTCTGTCTATGTATCCCACATGCATCCTCCTGAGTCGTATCAGCCATGAGAAAAATCGTAAGTGTGGTTGACAGTTAGAAAAGTCCCAAGACCGAAACACCACTCAGATTTCCTGAGATTTTAAACTTCTTCAACTACTTTAGTTGGTCTGACTTCTGGGAAAAAAAATGTGACTTCGATTCTTGCTATGAAACATGGCAGCAGCAACTTGCACAGGGAAGGACAGGAAACCGTGAGGTGGAAGGAAGAGGAAAAATCCATGTTTTTTGACTTGTAGAGGCATAGTAGATTTGTTCTAACACAGAAACAAAGAAAGCTCTAACAGAAACGGGAGCCGGGGGATGAGGAAAATGGTGAGATACTGGTCAAAGGGTGCAAACTTCTAGTTAGAAGACGATTAAGTTCTGGAAGTCTAGTATTCAGCACAGTAACTGTAGTTAACAATACTATGTTATATACTGGAAAGGTGCTGAGAGAGTAGATCTTAAATGTTTCCACCACAAATACACGCACGTGTGCGTGTGTGTGTGTGTGTGTGTGTATTATGCAAGGTGATGGGTGTGCTGAGTAACCTACTGATCATTTCTCAACATACACAAATATGAAATCATCGTGTTGAACACTGTGAGTTTATATAATGTTACACATCAATTATATCTCAATAAATTCCAGGGCAGGAAAAAGCAGAAAGAAACTAAGAGAGAAGGAAAGGAGAGAAGGAAAGTGAGAGATGGAGGGAGGGAGGGAGAGAAACAGAGAGAAAAAGGGAGGGAGAGACGGAGGAGGGGAGGGAGAGGAAAGAAGGAGGGAAGGAAGAAAGAAGGGAAAGGGAGGGAGAGAGAGGGGCAGGTTGAGGAGAGAGAGATACATTGGGAAGCAACCTACCGGTTCAACTTGTTATTGTAGGACCAGCAAACTCAGTATAAGACACGTGATCAATACCAGAGAAAAACAGATACCATCCGGCTCTCCTCATTCCTGGTCTCTTTACTGGTTTTTCTGACCCAGACCTCTAGCTTTGATTCTCCATTATGATCTGGGTTCTTGGAATCCAAGCCATGGAAGTAAATTTCTAGCCTTGAAGTCATTTCCTCCATTATAACTATATTTCACACTCACCCTTTGTATTTCAACCATGGTTTCTACAGATTAATGGCTTGTCTATTGCACCCTATGGTGAAGACTCTATTCTGGATAAAGAGTGGTTAGGATTTAGAGCTAACCTATTACAGCCCTGGATGCAAGTCTCTAATAATGTCCAAATGGACATGGCAGAAATTGGACCAATGTGGCATGAATTCCAGACCCAAGGAATATGGCAGCAGGAGGAACTTGTTTCAAGAGGAAATACAAAATCCACTCTATTTGATGGTAAATTGGGGCCCTTCTGCCCTGGATGACAATGTTAAAAACTGGCATGACCAGTAAAATGTCACAGAAACCCATCAGATCTAGTTCTGCAAGGTGTTGTTTTTCAATCTTCCAATTCAAGCAAAACTAATGCAGCAATGAAGCCTGGACATGTACTTTCCTTCACTTGTACTAGCCTCTGATTCATGATCAGGTTCTTTTAAGATAGAATGCATCCCTCAGGTAGTGGCAAGATCAAGACATTTGGAGTCACAGAGGGCATGGGTCCATGACTCAGTTCTTATACCCATTGGGTCTGGGGGTCTGAGGAAGTAATCTAAAAGTAATCTATATTGCAACTTCTTCATCTCTGAAATGGAGAAAAAGAAATACTTGGCATTACTGTGGATCTAATTTAGAAAGTCCCAGTGCATACCACACTGATCTTCAAATGCCCATTTGTTTCCTGTCACTATGATGTTAAAGGAGGAAGCAACCCCCAAAATTAACATCTTATGAATCAAAAAAGTTTAGAGTAATTATGATATTTTGCCAGAGTCCAAATAGTTAGCTTGTATCAGAGTCTGACAAGAGCTCAGGATATCTAATATTAATATCAATTTTAATATTAATAATTACAGTAGCAGATATAAATTGAGCGCTTCATTTTAAACTTAATCATATAGTTTAATTAATTTTGAATAAGTAATTCATTAAGTTCATTCAAAATAAAAAGGATAAGAAATGCTACAGTAAAAAATCTTTCACCGTTCCCTCTTTCCCCTCCCCTGAACAAGTAACCCCTTATTTATAAAGTTTCTTATGTGTCTTTCTAGAGTTTCTCTATGTATAAGAAAGCAAATGAAAGTATATATTCTTATTTTTCTCCAGTTTTATACAGAAGATATGATTACACAACTTACTAGATTTTAGAGATATTTCCACATGGATTTTTCTCCATTCTCTTTTACAACAACAGCAGTTGGTTATATGAAAGTATCAGAATTGTTTTTACAAGTGCCCTGTTAATGGGTATTTACATGGTGTCTTCTCATGTTCCTAAAAACAGTGCTGTAGCGAATAATCATTTAAAAATCATCTTACATATGAGAATTAACACAATAGGATAAACTCCCAGAAATGGAATTTATGAAATAAAAAAAGCATATGTGTTTATCATTTTGATAGTCATGGCCCTTTGTATGTGGCTCTATGTTTCCACAAGCTGTATGTGAAAGGATCTGTTCCCCCCTCCCCAGTTTTGCCGAAGAGTACAACCACTACCTTCTTAATCCTCGACAATAGGTCGGTATAACAACTCAGGGGAGGTTTAACTTCCATGTGCCTTACTGCAAGTGATGCTAAGCATCTTCTTAGAGGTTGAAGAACCCGTTCTGTGAACTTTCTCTTCATATCTTTTGTGTATTAATGATTGTTGCCTTAGTCTCTTAAGAGGATCAGGTTTCCCTCTCCATCTCTAATTATATTTTTAACAATGCTAATGACTACTTTTTTATTCAATGATTTCTTCTAGAGTTTGAATTTCGGCTAGAAACTTCATCCACGCTCGAAGATGACTAAGTACTTCTTCCATCCTAGGCCTTTTGTGTGTGCTCTTTTGTCTGCCCCAGACACCCCTTCACTCAGAACCACACCTCTTGGACGTGCTGACTCAAACCACCTTGTCGAAGAAGTCCATGGGTCCTGCTGGAAAGTGTCTTCCCCCTCATTCTCCGTTCTTTCTCCCCATAGCAATTGTTCATCTTTTGTATGTGCATTTTAATTTGTTAATTTATTTTATTCCTTCATTTGTTGCCTATTTCCTGCCTTTCCACTATGTAGACCTAAAAGGAGCTGGGGTCTTGTTTCTTTTGATCTGCACTACACCCCCAGCACTTCTAAATCCTGGCATACGACAGGCACTCAGTAAATACTTCTTGAATAAAGAAACACTTTTTTCCCCACTATGTTCATGGTTTCATTTTTGTATTTAAATCTTTAATCCCTCTTAATTTTATCCCAGTTTATGGTATGAGTTTCAGATCCCACTTTGTAATTTTACATGATTAACTAATCATTCTAACGCTGCGTATAGAATATCTATATTTTCCCAGCCACTGTGACTATGTTTTGTATATTTTGGAATTTCTCTTTAGACACATGTAATTTATTTGCATTTAATCCTCATAACAATGATCTCAGTATACATTAATATTTTGATTTTAAAGATGGGAAGATTGATCTTTCTTGAGGACAAGAAACTAAAATAACAGGAAGTAGCAGTATCACAGCTGAATATACACTCCAGGTGGTAGCAAAACATCAGTCCAACCTCAAATGCCACATTCATTTTATGCTCCATGGAAGTCTCCATGGTACTCTGTGGACAGGGCATGACAATGTAGGCTGCTTTTTATGAAAGCAAATTCTGAATTGCTTTGCACAACGAATTTTCATGAATACGGTGTCACAGAATATAATTAATTTGGATGTCAGAGATGCTCAGAAGGTAGTATTGTTACTTCCTCAATGCAACTGGAAAACTCATGTTCTAGTCTCTGGGCCCCTGAGAACTTCATCTCAGACCTGGGTATTCTCTAGGCAGAATAAAAAACCAAGCTCTCAAAGATAAAACAATAAATTCAAATATTCTTGGTCAAAGGATTTCTAATTTTAATATACTGAATATATTATATATGTTTTAAAATTTATAATTTACTAAGAAAAATATGTTAGAAAGAACTCCACAGGCTTATGGTTTTCCCATGGAGTGGAATGTCTTCATAAGACTTTTCTTATAATGGAGAGATTTTGGGGTTGGGCAGCTCACAGTTATAATAGTAATTACATTCATTGAGTAACAGTAATGGAGGTGATGGGATTTATGTGGTATAAAATATTGTCATTTGTTCAAAAATACTAATATGATTATTCCTTCTACATATAAGAAAGCCAAGACTTGGATAAGGTAGAGAACCTGCCTCAAGTCTCTTGGCTAATGATGTTGGGTCCAAGACTCAACACAATTCTCACATCAAATGTATGATTCCCCCCACAATACCCTGCTGCTTCCAAACATGTGGCTGTTCTCGTTTTGGTGTGGTTATTGAGCAGAGCAGGACACACTGAAGGGTCTGAGATATTATTGTAGTACCTGCTGGCATACATTCCTTTTTTCTTGCTCTCCTTACCTCAATTCAGTGAGCCATGGAGGGAGGAATCTCCTTTGCTTGGGTCCTTCAAGCCATTCCAGCCCAACAATGTTCCCCACACCAGCTGGCCCTACAGGCAAGTGACAAAAACCACTGTTGTTTCTACCATCATCTAGGTAGGTCCACCTTCTGGCTCCTGACCTCATCTTTCCAAACATGACTCTGACTGTTGTCTCCAGGTTTGGAGCGATTTATGGACCAAGACTTGGACCTTGGTGTTTCTTGACTGATTTTCCTATGATGAATAATTTTCCTTTGATTTAAATCTTAGGGGTGCCTGGGTGGCTCAGGGGGTTAAAGCCTCTGCCTTCAGCTCAGGTCATGATCCCAGGGTCCTGGGATGGAGTGTGCATCGGGCGCTCTGCTCAGTGGGAAGCCTGCCTCCCCCTGCACTCTCTCTGCCTGCCTCTCTGCCTACTTGTGATCTTTGTCTGTCAAATAAAAAAAAAAAATAAGTAAATCCTAACTCTCCTCTACTGCTTAGACTTATCTGATCTCTCCACTTCTGGGTATTTTGGGGGAAGCTTCAGGTAGGCAACATTCACTCTAGATGCAGACGTAAGACCAGGTATTCCTAAGCTCAATCTGCAGGATGAAGAGTCAGGCAGGTGAGTCCAAGACATGTTCACTCCACTGCCTTCCTGATTCTTCTCTCACTGTTCTCTAGTCTCTTTTTAACACAGTGGGTAGACATCATTCTCTTCAAAGACTTCTACTGGCTCCCACTGACTCAGAGTAAAGGACAACACCAGGTTTGCCCAGGTTCTACAGAATCTGCACTACCTTTCCCAGCTTTCTGGCCGCAACTCTTACTTTTCCTCTCATTTTGCTCAGCCACACTGGTCTTATCATTTCTCAAACTCTGCAAGTATACTTCTCCCTTATGGTCTCAACACTTACTGTTTTTCCCTCTTTCAAATGTGGTCTTTCAATGAAGCTTCCCCAAAATATATTACTTACCATTACACCCTCCTCAAACCCTCACATCCCAACTTTCTCCACACTTTCACTTTCTCTTAACATTTCGACATGTAAACACACAGAGACACAGACACACACACACATTTATTTTAATTATTGTCCCTCTTCCCACACAAGATTATAAATTCCACAAAGGGAGGATTTTCTGTGTTTTGTTCACTGTTGTCTTCGTAATGCTTCAAATGATGCTTGGTACTTATTAAGTACTTAATAAATAACTGTTGAGTGATTGAATGAACAAAATGGCAGCCAGGGAAAGATATTTAAGTATTAAAGAATATTCTCCCAGATCCTACATAAAAGGCAGATAAGGAACCAGTGAGGAGGTTTGGGTGGTCAGATTTTCTAAATACTATTTTTTTTATAAATACTATTTTGTAACTGTTGTTTTATAGTGAGTATTTAAAGAAAAATTTTACTTCCATTTCTTTGTGAGATAAGAAAACCATGATTCCCTTACCTTGAGGAAACAGCTCTAGCTTAGGACAAAAGATCCCCTACAATGAGAACCAGTGAAAACTGAGATTCCCAGAGTGTAGTCTTGTATGCAGTATGGTATTGCTTTGTTTGATGGCAGTGTTGCCCCAGACCCCTTGAGTATACGTGACATATAGTATACCCATTCAATATTTTAAATGATTGAATTTCAAAATATATCTGACTCCAAGGAGTTCAGATAAGTGGCTTTGATCTTGTATTTTCACAGCCAGATGCAGCAGAATTGCAAATAAAAAGATCACGAAGTTTAGAATTTGGAATCATTGGGACAGTGTGCTACAGAGACACAAATTTCTTATTTCTAAAAAAAAGTGTCAATAGTTTATTTATGATTTCCCATTTTATTGAATATGAATCATTTACTGGGGTCCTATTCCCAAAGACCAACTGACAATGTCTAAATCTGATAGGGAGGGATTGGAGTGAGAGTCTCTGCAGAGAAGATTCTAACTTAAATAGGTTGACCAGTGAAGTTGGACACAATCTAGAGGATGAGTAACTGGATTTCAAGAACAATCTCCCCGTATTTTGGTGGAAGTTATAATTTTACTAGTTTTTTTTTTTATGTGATCAGTCTATTTGAGTGGCCAATCCTTTTGCTTATTAATGATTATCTTATACATCCAAATACAGGAATGGTTTTGACCTTCAAATGTCAAGGATCTGGGACTCAGAGAGGGAGATGAAATCAGAATAATATCAAATCTTATCAGCATCAAAGACTCGGTAGGTGAGTTCTATTGTTTCCTAGATGCACCAATAACCTAAACTGCAGTATTAACAGACATGACACCCAGACTGGGGCACAGAGGGAAAGCAAGTTCATGAAAAAGAAGATGATGTGAAAGTCAGCTCAGAACCAGTAAGTCTTTACTTGAATGAACATGGTTGGAGTCTGGATGACCTGGAAGTCTAGAAAGTAGGATTTTTTGGAGGGGAAACATAATATTTACATGGGTGATAATGAAGTTCAGGATATCTATTGAGTTTCAGAACAAAAGGGTAGAACCCAGAAATAGAAAATTAGACCACAGAAAGGCAAGTAGAGATTTTCATTTTGAGATAGGATATTCTTTGGTTATCCAAAATTCCCAAAGCAACGAGAAAAGCAGTGTCCCTTTCCCTGACCTTGGGAGAGAGTGGAGGCAGCACAGGAGACTTCTCATACTGAGTAGAAGCTCTCTGACTGCCCTCTCCCCACCCCCTGCTTAGTTCTTAGGAGATCACACTGAGCTCATGCTGCTCCCTTCCTGAACTGGACTCTTTTCTTCCTTACAGCAGCATCCACTCCACTGAGAAGACTTCCTGCAGGCCCGAGACACTCCCCAGCCTTCACTGCCTTGACCTCCTATTAGGGCTTGCCTCCTCTTCCAATACAGCATGCTCATTCAGCAATGGGATTTTTCTTGTATCTGTTCCTGGACCATACTGTGTAGACCTTGAGGGCAGGGACCACGTTACATCTTCATAGGTCCGAAACCTACAAAGGACTTTCCCTGCAGAGAACCTGTTCCTCAAAAGGGGGCATTTCCTAAAGCCAATGGAGAATGGAGCTGGTATATGTCTATTTGTATGTGTGTTCAAGACACTGGGCTTTTCTCCCACACAGTTTCATTTGCTGATGAGTAATCAGTTCAACCTGAAGAAAATTATTTTATTATTGGGAATTTGATTAACTTTTAGCTCTGTGGGTGTGTGGACACTCTGTGCTTGATGTTGAGGTTAGAATATCAGCATCAGGAGCTAATTTAATTTTGATGTCTCATTTTTCTCTACTTTTTCTCCTTGGTAAAGTGCCAACAAATTGCAAGTTAATCCTGCTTCTAAAATTACCCAAAGTACATGACCAATTTGTTGGCAGGAAATACAGACAGGCTATCACCTGATTCTGCTACGTGCTTTCAATATATGCCATTACTATTTTAAAAATCTAGTTCTGTATGTTGGGTTCACTATATAGCTCATTATTCTGTCTTTTATCAATCAAAAGAGGCTGAATTATGCAGATCTCTGGCTAGCAAGAGCTTCTCTGTGCTAGGACAAATGCTGAAAAAAGTGTCCTTATAATGTGGAGAATCTGTCTTATAAGTACAGACGCCTGGTGTGGATCAGTGACGTCATACACGTTGTTGAAAAGAGGGAAAGGACAAAGAATGGAAAAGACATAATAACCAATATGCTGAATACGCATGTTAAGTATCTTATATCTTATTAAAACATATTTAATCCTTACCATACACTTTGGGATGGCTACTTAAAGACAAAGAAACTGAGGGATAGACTGTCATGTAACTTGCTCCTAAGTCTATGTGTATCCAGAGCACATGATCCAATATGGACACAATAGAGGTTAAAAGTGGGTAAAGGATAAATGAAACAAGATGGAATTGGGAGGGAGACAAACCATAAGTGACTCTTCATCTTAAATCTTAAAACAAACTGAGGGTTGCCGGGGGGGGGGGGGGGGTTGGGAGAAAGGGGTGGGGTTATGGACATTGGGGAGGGTATGTGCTTTGGTGAGTGCTGTGAAGTGTGTAAACCTGATGATTCACAGACCTGTACCCCTCGGGATAAAAATATATTATATGTTTATAAAAAATTAAAAATTTAAAATTTAAAAAAAATTTAAAATTTAAAAAAAGTGGGTAAAGGGCTGATGGTGGAATCCAAGTTCTGCGCACTTAAGTCACTTAACTTGTCTCATTGAGCCTCAGTTTCCTCGTACATAAAAATAGGGTTGCTGATATCTATCTCCTATGGATGTCCAGAGGAAAAAATGAGACAATATTTGTAATCTGCTCAGCTTAATCTAGCACAAAGGAAATGTTCAGCATACAGTTCCACCAAGTTTTCGTGGTGTCAGAGCTATTTGGATGTTATTTTTAGGTTTGTTGGTTTTGTTGTGGCTGCCCAACTTAAATCCTTTTAGAGCTAGTGCCAGGGAAGAATGAGGAATGAATGATGCTCTGACCACAAAGCTTGCGGTAGGAGGAGTGGCTCAGACCTGCTTATGGCACCTTTTCTTGAGGTAGAGGTGAAAGAAGTGGATTTTGAGTCAGCTGACAACAATAAATCATAGCTTAAGTGTATCCGACAGCACAAAAGCCATAATTGCTTCCTTTGTTGCTCACAATTGTTCATTATGGCTTGGAAAGGCCCCTAGATCATATAAAGGTACATCTGATGTAAAATATCATTAGCCATAGCTCTCTCTGTGCCCTCACCTTTGCATGTTATTGAAAAGAGCTGGGAGAGAAAGAACCAGCCCCAAAGCAGCTCATAGCATCACAAAAAAAGTGACAGCTTGGCATAAATGTGGAGATTTTTAGACTTTTTCCCCAAACACTGATGGAGTGCCTATACCAGACTCTGTCCCCAAGTGAGCCCTGTCATCCCACCCACCATCCCAGCCTAGAATGCGCACATGGTAACATGTACTCAGCCTGGAGACCTCCCATTTAGCACCCCACACAGCGTCCCATGTTGGCCAAAGGGAAGAACTCATGACCTTGTAAAGGTAGTCTGTCTGAGCACTGTCAGGCAGAAGGAGACGTTAGTTTCTTGCCTAGCCTAGGCTTACCCTTCCCAAAACACCATTGGCCAAACTGAGCTAGAGGCTGGTTCACGTATTTGAAAGGTCAGTGGTCTCCCCTGAACATGGTCTCCCCTTCCACTCTACTCCACTGCAAGATGATTCCATAGTTATTCAACTATAATGGCAATTATAATAATGATAAAGAGAGTAAGAAACTTAAATAAGCTTGAGGCACTGTTCTAAATGCTTTATATGTAGTAACTAATTCTAACCTCAAAGCAAAGTAATGAGGTACATAGTATTTCCATTTTACAGGTGAAATAACTGAGTCACAGAGCAGTGAAGACACTGGATTAGATCACAGGACCAATAATCTCAGGAGTCCAGAGAGGACCACCTATGTTTCATTCTCTCTTGGGTTGGCAGTTAGAATAGGCAGAGATGATAGCTCCACCATCTCTGCAGCTTGACACAACCAAGGTCTACAACCTTATTCACAACATATCCCAAGGGTTGGGAAGGGTTGGCAAGGCTGTTTGCTCTATATTGTCTTCACTCAAGAACTTGGGAAAATGTTATCCATGTTGTCTCTGTGCTTCCTTTGTCAGTGGTACAGGATAAAGAGATTGCAGTTGTGTCCTGTTCTGGAAATCCAATGCTACTTTTCAAAAGCAACACAACAGCCCACAATTTAATTAATCTGCACCTTCCGCACCACCCCCACCCAGCATCTCTGGTCTCCAGAGATCTCCATATCCTGCAGTAGCTGCACTGGGTCTCTCTTGTTAGACACTTAGGGATCACCCATGTTTCCTATTGCCCCCCCAGTGGTTGACAGTCACTCACAGCGCCTCGTCTAGATGCTCCCTGGGAAGCACCTTCCTCTCCATCACTACACCATCTGTCCTTGGGTAGGCTTCCGCCATCTCTCCTGGACCACTACAAATGCTTTCTGACTGCTCTAGGGAGAGCAGTCAACTCCCTCATGATAGAAAGGGACAAAGAGCTGCCCAAAGCACCTCATTCTCCCCTTCCAGAGACAATCTCTCCCTTCCCGTTTAACTGCTTAGTTGGACATTTGCTCCACCTCAGTGATGTTTAAAGTGGTAAATGGAATTTATTTGCACAAACTAAGTTGAATCTACTATGTATTTCTAGGGTAACCACTATTTCCAAGCATTGGTTTTAGGATCATACAGACCGGGAATCCTAGCTCTGTGGCCCATACAGCACTGAAAGTCATTGAACTGCCCTAAATCCTGGCTTCTAATTTGAGTACCGGCAAAAATAGAAATAATATTTATCTCCCAACATTTTGATCAAAAATACATGAGAGGATGTTTGTAAAAAAATCTAGCATATTTCCTAGTGCAGTCGAGGAACTCAGAAAATGTTCACTGCATCTAAAGTACACAAAGTATTCACCAAGAGTGAGCTGGGGAGTTGGAGGGAGCTGTCCTTTGCTCTCTTCTTGGAGAAACAGTAAAGTCTGTGAGTTAAGTGTGGGCTCTGGAGCTAGACCTGAGAGTGCACATGCCAAATTTGTTGCTTTATCCTCTCTTTGCCCCAGTTTTCTTGGGGTTGTAATCATGATGCCAATACTAATTGTGAGGTTGTTGTGAGAATCTTCATTGTCATTTTTCATCTTCAAGAATTTAGGAACAGGTTGAAGGCACAAGACTGGTATAGTTAAGAACTTGGATAATCCCGCAAGGGACTGCATGAAGCATCCCAGGACAGAAAATGTTCACGCTGGAGAAAGCAGGTAGGTGTTTCATGAGATCTTGAAGAACCTCCACATGAATCCCGGATCACTGAGGAATGCTGGCGTCACTGAGGGATCACAAACACTGAGGTCATAAGAGGGTTTTTTTTTTTTTTTTTGAGAAAAACTACTCTGATCATCTCCAACTCAGTGAGCAGAAATGGCATAGTGATGTAACAATGAGGTGAAACGTGGTGTTGTGCGGTACCTTCCATGCAGCCAGCATATTTTTGTTATTGTTGTTTAATCTAAAAGCCCTGTCCTGCAGCCTTAGCTTTATGAAATTGAAATGGAACTACTCTGACACATCTCCTGACCCTTTGATCCATCACTCTCCAATGCCCATACTCAGGAACAGTCTAACTGAGTGTTTGAAGACAGATGTGTCACAATTGCCTGAGACCCTTTGCTATGACAAGGGTGCTGGCTTTACTTCAGCAGCCCAGGAACTATGCTTTCCTGTAAGAGCAAATCCCACTATACAAAGTATTCAATTGCTACAGTAAATTTAGGTCTAAAGAAGAAATAGAAAATTTACTCCAACTTTGTCTAAGGAAATGTGCTCAGGCTATCCCAGAACGCATTCTTTCAGAAGCATGGACTGAGCTGCTGTTATCATCAGGAGTTTTGAGGGCCTGAGCATACAAACACAGAAGAGCAGGCCAAGGACTCAAGGGGATTCAATGACCACCATGCTAGTCCCAAGTCCCCAGGCTCCGTACAAGCTCAAACTTTGCCGATCAATTAGGAAATCGTGTTGGTCCACAGAACTGCATTGTCTCACCACGATGCATTTCCATTTTGCATGGCATTCCTTTGGACCTGTGAACAAAGCTGTCCTGGAAAGTAGCTAGGTCCCTCAAGTTCTTCCTATGCTGGTTACATTCTTCTTGTGAACTGCTTAGCCAGCTTGTCTGCTTTTCTTTCTTACTTCTCATCCTCCCTGTAGAAACTCACAACTTTGGTTAACTACCGACTCGTGCCCTCAGCCTTTGACATCTCAGATCCAATCAATACCATTGTTGGGTCACCTTAGGACAGAGCAGTGGCCTGAGAAATAGGGCAGAGGTCCTGGACTCTAACCATGCCCACTTCGCCTCATTTGATTAGCACCAGCTGCATACCCCCAGGTAAAAAAGCAAATAGATGCCTCTCCCCCCCCCACCCCCTTTCCAAAGGCACAGGGATCAGATTGGGGTTTCATTTTGCTTGTGGCCAGACTTCAGAGCATTGTGTAGTTAGCAGCCTGCGGTTTAAAGCTCAAGAGTGAGGAATGGAAAGAATAGGATTTACTGTCAATCTCTCTTTTCTGAAAATTAAAAAATTTGAAACTCCCTTATCTGTGACGCAACAGTCCCAGGACTCGCCCTGGTCCATTTCACAGTGTTCGTGACAACCAGAACAGTGTGGGGGATGAAAGCCCTGTGGGAATCACTGGGCACCCAACAGGTGCTACAGCTAATTCTTTTTTTTTTTTTAAGTTTTTATTTATTTATTTGACAGACAGAGATCACAAGCAGGCAGAGAGACAGGCAGAGAGAGAGGAGGAAGTAGGCTCCCCGCTGAGCAGAGAGCTCCATGTGGGGCTTGATCCCAGGACCTTGGGATCATGACCTGAGCCGAAGGCAGAAGCTTAACCCACTGAGCCATCCAAGCGCCCCTACAGCCAATTCTTGAGCAGGTTGGAAACAAGATGATATTTGAAGTCAGATGTCACTGGGTTCCAGTCACAACCAGGCCACTGTAATGACTCCTGAAACCCAGGGCCCCTTTTCTCAACCTTCAATGCAGTGAATAACCAGTGCAGTGATTCTCAACCTTGGCTGTGTGTTAGGTTCTTCTAGAGAAATTCCAAAAGACGATGCTCAGGCTGCAATTCATTGTTTGTTTGTTTGTTTGTTTCCAGAATGTCTGGGGTGAGGACCCAGACGCCAGCATGTCTGGAAACATCCCTCTACTTCCAGTAGTAAGCAAGTCACACTGAGAACCTTTGGTTTACCGCCATGAATGTAAGTCATCAGCTGCTCAGTTCCCAAACTCCCAAACTCCTACCCTCCGTGCATTCTAATCCCTCCGCTGTCACTTTGAGTGGCTGAGGTCTTGTCAGTCTCTATCTTACAGACCCTGTTCATTCAATTTATTAAGTAGCAATAATAATGGCCATGCCACCGCCTTATTGGATTGTTGTGAGATCAACCTGAACAGCCGTAATTGTCTCTGCAAACAGGGCACCGTGGTGGGGATGACAAGATGTTATTAAACCATGCGTGTTGAGATCCCTCAGTCATTAGAAGACCAAGAAGAGAGAATGGACATGCTTTAAAGTGCATCATTCCCATTTCCTGGGCTCTTATGACAAAAGGCGCTCTTACCACTCCTACTTTGCAGTGGACCACAGAAGGATCTGGGTTCAAGTGGAGCCTAAGAATGAACCTCGCTGTTCAGAGAGCTCCTAGTGATTCAAATGACAGCTGTTTTTTTTTTTTTTCCTCCTATGAAATGATCCATTGCCCCTGACTCCCAGCAGTTTTTGTGTCCAAAGAAATGAGAACAAGGGGAGGATTCAGACTTCAGAATGGCAGGCTCTTTTGTAAGAGAAGGCTGCGGGGAACTTTGCTGGCCTCCTCTGTCCTCCCTCTTGCTTGCTAATTGATTTAATGGGAGACCCTGATAGATGTATTTCGGCTCTGCAAGGGCCTGTCCAGCTGATTTATGTCATGCAAGGAGAAACTTATATTTGCTCTCCTGGTTTCTCTTTTAATTGCTACTGAAGGGAAGGCATGTAACTTTAAGAGTCGGGTAGTCATTCATCAACTCAGCAATAGCTCATGTTGAGGTTTCTGTCCTTCCGATTTAATAAAATTCTCATTTCTTAGAGGGATGACTTCTGGAGGGCATGGGCAGAAATAATGCCAGCCGAGATAAGCCATTTATGTGTCTACCTTATTCCTAGCCTTTAAAGTCAGCCAGGTGTATGTCCACGAGGCTAGTGGAGAACAGCACACTCCCCTTTTCTCATCTGCATCTGGAGAGCCTGGTTGCGTCAGGCTAAGCAGCTCCTTCACATGGATGTCAGGAAGCCACCTGGGTCATATTCAGGCTTTTTCAGTCTCAGCACTAGTGACACTGGAGTCAGATGATTCTTTATTATAGGGAGTAATCCTGAGCATGGTAAGATGTCCAAAAACCTCTCTGAAATTAACTCATTAAATGTCAGCAGTAACTTCCCCACCAAAGTTACAACAACCAAAATGTCTCCAGACATTTCCGAATGTCCCATGTGGGGCAGATCGCCTCTCCTCCCCAGATCATAATCACTGGTCTAGCGGGACAAGGAGGAGAGGTCATGCATACCCTACTCTGGTCTCTTATGACTGTGTCACACTACAAAATCACCTCCTTCCTATGACTCCTGGGGTCTCATCCCAAATACACATTATAAGGACTGAATGTAAGAACGTGTTTGAACATGTTCAGGGAAGGACAACACACAACAAATGGACAGTGATGACAATGATGACCACAAAGAAAACCATAGCAGGGTGTTTTCTTTGTGCTTGTAGGAGCTTCTAGCAGAAAAGCAGCTTTGGTCAGACATGTATGGATGTTTTAGACAGGCTGCTATGTAAAACCATCCCTTTTAGATGTGCATTGATCTTGTTTTTACAATGTCAAAGGCCTCTTCTTGCATGTGGGGACCTGCCAACTCTATTCTCATTGGTGGACAGGTGTGTGTGTGTGTTCATTAGTATAAAGGTGTGTGTGTTTGTGTGTGTGTATCACAACTATGGAACGGGACGTGTGCCAAAGGCATGGGAGCTAGCTGTGCAGGACATGGACTCTGGGGCATGGGGGATGGGTATGAATATGTATAGGATATGTAGTTGAGGAAAGTTTGAGGGCCCATCTGTTTGTGCTGTGTAAATGCTTATTGATTGTGTTTTTGTACATGAGTGATAGCTGTGTGCCTACAGTGTAAGTAACGTGGGTGAGTTCTGCATGGTAGAAGTAGATATGCTGGTGTGATGTTTATGTAAATCACACTCATACTGTTAAGTGTGCACATGGGAATGCATGTGTGAGGTGAGGATGTGTGCCCCAACTTGGGGAGAATGTAGGAGGTGTCTGTAATGGAAAGGCTATTTATTGTCTGTTTGTCACATCATTTCTGTAAATCAGGTGTGCTCTGCACTAGAGGTGCATATCATCAGGTGTGATGGGTACACATCTGTGTGGAATGTGTATGTGTGAGTGTGTGCTGATCAATCCTTTATGATAAGCTTTTACAACTCAATCCATCTCTGTTGAATGTGCTTGAATTGAATGAAAAGGAAATAGCCCCCCAGTCCCACATTATTCCAGGACTCATGCATCCACTTCCTCCCAGACCATCCCCAAAGCAATCCTCTACTGGCCCTTGGACCCTCTGGTCATTCTCCACTCCTCCATGAGTAGCCTCAGCTGCCGAATGGAACAAACAGAACTCATGTGCTACTGGGAGAAGGTGTCACCTAATTTTGCTCTATGAGGGGCTTCCAAGTGGATTGGGTCAATTAATGAGAAAAAATAGGGGGAATAAAAGTTCATTTGTTTCTTTGTTTTGATTGAACTACTTGTTGGCACCCTCTCCATTCTACTGATGCTGAGGTTTACACCCTGAGTAGCAAACAATTGGAGAAACCATCTTGAGAATAGTAACAAGAGTGTTAACTCTGACTCCTCATTATAGTCTCCACAGTCCAGGCTCAAGAGTCTACTGCCATGTTGAACAAATGTATTTGGAGTTTCCTGATATGTGATGAATCTTCTGGAGGGTCTGGAGACTCAACACTTACCAAGAGATGACCTCTGTCCAAAGCGTTCATAATAAATCAGACAGAAACAAACAAACGAAAGACTGATTTCAGGGTGTCGTAGATGTTGATGGGGGCCATGGTCCTGCCAAGGCCTGAGAGTCTGGGTTGTAGAAAGCAGGCAGAACACCTATGGGATGTTGCAGAGGAGGGGGTCAAGGTCTGTTCTACTGACAATGCAAGAAGGGAAGTTCAAAGTGTACCATGTGATGTGTCCCTCCTGTAACTGACAAATAACTCAGAAAGGTGAATACAGAGGTGTTTCAGGCTTGCGTTTTACGAGCTGAAGGGAGCCACTGAGGAGCTCGTGCACGGGAATGGCATGAAAAGCTCTGTGCGACTCTCTCAGTTTTCTCCCACCTCTGAATGTGCATGTCAGGAAGGATAAAAACAATTCCTGTCTGAGGCAAAAATCATCTCCATCCCATAGACCTCTCATGCCTGGTAGGTCCAAGTGAGGTGAATAAATTCCCTGATGTCATTTGTTTTTGTGTCATTTGCTTTTGAGGATAAACTAGCTCTAATCTATGTCCAAATACCTTGTTTAAATTTATGTTTTAGAACATGAACAAACAGCTCCTGGGAACGTTTGTGTCAAAGGCAATTTGTAAATATAGCCACAAAGTTGCCGCTGTTGCTAGGGAGAAATATTTAACTTTTGGCTAACGCCAAACTTCCTGTGTAAAAACGTGCAGGGAATAAAATGCTTCTTTAGGCTTTTATTTTATTTTTTTCTTTTTAAATAACAGTAACAAAAAGGCAGATACTTCTGATTGGGTCAAAAAGATCATCACTGTATAAACTTGAAGTGTGGGCCCATTTTTAGAGCAATTTTCTCTTTGGCTTCATCTTCTCACAGTTGAAGGATGGATAAGAGTCATCCTAAGGATGGCCCCGCACATGAGGAGCAACATCACTGGAAAGTGTGAAATGAGGCAAGGCAGAATCCACTGCACAGGTGGGAACACCATCCCTAGCAGCTCTCAGCATCCTCGCCAGGGATTCTGGGGGCGGATCCCTGGGGTGGGCAGGAGACCAGTCTCTGTCCCAGTCTTTTTATGGAGGCTTTAGGACAGAGGCAGAGGCTAAAAATGTGCATTTCTGGCACTTTCCATGAGATGCCAAAGCTGCTAATGGTGGGGCCACACTTTGAGAACCAGTGCTGTATGGATCCCAGATCTCCCAAGCCCTTTACAATGTGAATAACAAAATCTCAAAGTGAGATACAAATTTAAAAGCACATTTAAAAGTTCTTACAAGGTAAATAGGCACTCAACCAGGATATCCTGGAGTGTGTAACAAGACTTAAAACCACTCCTGTATACTCCTGCCTGCCACCCTAGCCTCCTTTGATCAAAGAAAACTGGCTGTATCATCCCCCCCCCCAAAAAAATAAAAATGTATTTAATTTTATATGCAATTTGGCCTAAAATCTAAGAACTGTATCCTAACAGTGAATGATATTCATGAATCCACAGAAATATTTAGAAAGGAACATTTTATTTTGTGCAAAACCCATATTCAATCCAGGCATCAGTGACGTACTTTAAGGATTAGGGAAGAATGTGAATTTACCTAAATGGCTATTTCTGTCGAAGTGTACCATATATAATTAACATTTCTGTGATTTAATATTTGCACTCTCCAAATAGAGTTGCGTTTGAGATTCAACTAACATTATTTTTCAACTGTGAGTGTCTAGAATGCAATGTGGACAGAGACAGAGCTATGGTGACTGCAGTCAGAGGCTCTCTGTGGACTGAGCGGTAACTTGTAGAGCCAGACAACGAAGCTTGGGGTAAGAGCAGGTGATCTGGACTCGCTCACACTAGCTCCTCCTCTCAGGTGCCAGAGCTGGAGGGCTAGGCTTTTCCAGTTGATTCAGACAGTCACCAGGGATTTGGGGCCCTACACTTTGACACTCTCCGTAAGATTTGTAGAGGCTCCCATCATTTGACGAAACAGTATTACCTCATCTACTCTGTTGACAGACACATGCTCTAAAAATGCAAGTTAAAAAAAATAATAATTGTTTTTTAAGATCGAACATAAGATGTAACTAAAATACTCTGTCATAGGGTGCTGGGAACAATAAGTCCCATTTCGTTTGTGTAAGGACAGCTGTCAGTGGTCGGCCAGGCTAAGCCCCTGCTCCAGGCACCGCGGGGCCACCCCCACGATGAACCGGGAGAGAGGAGCTGTGGAAGACCGCGCACAGCGCTCCAGGAACCGCGCACGGGAGAGGGTGTGCGGAAGCAGTCACAGCTCCCCTGCCCCTCCAGCCGTGTCCACGCCTATGTCTACTCCTCAGCCTGCAGCGACACTTAAACCTAGAGCCACACCCACACCTACGTGGACGTTTACATCGCCATCTGACCCTCATAGGCATCTTATCTCCGTGTGCAATTGCATCTGCGTCAACTTCTCTCACCCCCACCTACGACCACGTCTGTGCGGGTCTTCACTCTGTCACCTGCGTCTGCGTCTACGCCTAGGACCGTGGCTGGATCCACACGCGTGCATCTGCTCCCCACATCTCCATTTCCAGCTGCACGGCCGCATGGCTACGTCTACCTGCATTTCCGTCTTTGTCTGCCTCTCACCTACATCTACACGTGTGTCTATTCTTTTCTTTTTAAGATTTTATTTATTTATTTGAGCGAGAGATACAAAGAGCACAAGTGGCGGGGTGGAGGCAGAGGGAGAGGGAGAAGCAGACTCCCCACTAAGCAGGGAGCCCCACATGGGGGTCGATCCCAGGACCCCGAAATCATGACCTGAGTGGAAAGCAGATGTTTAACTGAACCCCCCAGATGTCCCCATATGTGTCTATTCTTTTGTGCAACTTCAAATCTCCAGAAAAGTACATGAGAAGTGGGTAATGGTGTTTGACTGGTGGGAAACAGGCGTCTGGGATAAGACAGGGCCAGAAAGACTGTTTCGTGCGGACTTCGTACTGTTTAAAGAGTTTGCTAATGGCATGGCTTAAGTGTTCACTATATATGCGGGCACCGGCTCTGGAAGAGAGAGAAAGAATGTCACACTGTGAGATGAGAATGTGATTGAGCCACAAGCTGGCCTCACACTTTCTGGGCTCTCTGTGTCTGCCCTCCTGATCAGCCCTCCGTGGGGATTTGACCTTGAGTTTCATTATGGAGCCTTGGGTTCCAGAAGGCCTCTGTGTGAACTTGAATTCTGCTGTCCAGCTTTCTACCCCAAGCTTGTTCTGATGATGCTGACTCAATTTTCTTTTTTTCTTTTTATTAAATTTATTTATTTATTTTCAGAAAAACAGTATTCATTATTTTTTCACCACACCCAGTGCTCCATGCAATCCGTGCCCTCTCTAATACCCACCACCTGGTACCCCTCCCACCCCCCCCCGCCACTTCAAACCCCTCAGATTGTTTTTCAGAGTCCATAGTCTCTCATGATTCACCTCCCCTTCCAATTTACCCCAACTCCCTTCTCCTCTCTAACACTCCTTGTCCTCCATGCTATTTGTTATGCTGCACAAATAAGTGAAACCATATGATAATCTCTTCCAGTCCCGTCCATGTTGCTACAAAAGTTGGGTATTCATCCTTTCTGATGGAGGCATCATACTCCATAGTGTATATGGACCACATCTTCCTTATCCATTCGTCCGTTGAAGGGCATCTTGGTTCTTTCCATAGTTTGGCTACCGTGGCCATTGCTGCTATAAACATTGGGGTACAGATGGCCCTTCTTTTCATGACATCTGTATCTTTGGGGTAAATACCCAGGAGTGCAATTGCAGGGTCATTTTTCATCTAGTTCCACCGATATCATTAGGGTCAATGTTACAAAGGCAAGAGAACCTGGGTTGGGAACACCTCAGAGTGTGGACACTGTGGACACTGTGGACTCTGTAGACACTGTGGACATGGACAGAGCTGGAATTTGAATCAGGTCAGCCTGGATCCAAACTCTGTGCTCTTCCTCATCGGTGCGTTGCTGGCTCAGTGCCCTTGGGTCCATCCTGGAACTTACAGCTTATCACCATCTTAGGAACGTGTGACTGGGGACATCTCCATGAAAATCTTGCTCACGTTCTTCGTAAGGTTGTAATCATAAAAGTTTTGTTTTCCCCCTTCGTTCCACCACCCCCTAGGCCTCCTCTTCGCCCCCTTCCTCCCTTTCTTTCCACATTGGCTCTTCCTTTCCTCATCTTATGTCTGGCGTCAGACTAAAGTGCTCACCTATGCATTTTTCATCAATCTGGCAAGTTTCTTAAACATTTGGTATAAATAAATCACCACCATATAATTTATTATGAATAGCATCAACCTGGGGTACAATTCTGCTACAAAGAAGTCAGCATGTTTTAAAATTTTCAGTAGGGAGATTTTTGTTTTCTCTCCCTCTCTCTCTCTCTGTCCTTTCTTCTGAAAGCAATTTTAAAGTGTTCCTCACATATGTATATGTAAATGTCATCATTCTCATGTTCTTCAACCATTCATCTCTGAGCTGCCTCCACTCAGCTCTGTTGTGGGAAAAGGTGATTGATCATTTCTGTTTTCACAGTCAAGAGAACAGAGAAAAATGAATCCGCATGGCCGTCATACCAATAGACATCGGGGTGAGGAGTCTTCATGGGTTGGCGGGTAGGTCAGAATATTGCTTTCTTTTTATGATCTTCTCCCGAAAACTGTTACAAAATGACGAGCTGTTTTAAAATGCCCAGAATGAGGGCACCTGGGTGGCTCAGTCGGTTAAGCATCTGCCTTCGGGTCAGGTAATGATCTCGGGGTCCTGGGATTGAGCTGCATGTGGGGGGGAATCTGTTTCTTTCTCTCTGTCCCTCTGCCTGCCTGTGTTTTCTCTCTCTCTCTCTCTCTCAATAAATAAAATCTTTAATAAAAATATTACTTATTGTATTAATGCACAGGTGATAGTAATAGTAACACATTTTTGTTGGTCCCTCCTACTGTACTTGGGTGTGTGCATGTGTCTTTTAATTTACCTCAGTCCTCAGACTCACTGTCTGAGCTAACCTGTCTCTTCATTTTCTCAGGAAACAGAACTTCTAATGCTGAAGTTGCTTTTTTAATCCCACATGCTAACTAGGAAATGGGATTATTGACACTCAAATCAGATCAGTTTACTCCACAAATCTGATTGGTGCTTGTCTCTGTGTAACCCACAATGTGTGGCAAAGTGGGTGCAGATTGTTTAAAAAAGTTGCTTCTGAGCCCCGTGTGTGTGTGTGTGTATGTGTGTGCATTGGCACCTTCCTGCTTTTAGCCCTTCTGAGGAAAATCTGAAGAGCTATACAGATTCTCCTACATTTGAATTGTATTAATATGCTTAATTAACATGAAGCAGCATTAAGTCAGTAGCTGAAGTCTGACACTGGGAAAGCTCTCTTCCCCTGTGCTATAAAACTTCAGCTCTTGTAAGGGTTTGACCCAATTTATGCTGCCCGATTGTACAAGATGTCCTAACACGGAGTGAATCTGGATGCCGCAGTCTGTCTCTGGTGATGGGTATGCCTCTCCTCAGCCTGCCTTTCCTGGATGTGTGAGGCCACCCGTGCCCAGAGCTGATTCAGCAGTGGGCTGGCCTCTCCCACGCTAAGATCCATGGTTCACAGTTCATGCCTCCCCCATGCCTGTTCATTCTCTTGATCCCTCATTACCAGACAGGACATCAGGTCATCGTTCTGCAGAGGTATCTCTGCGTCTCAAGTTGTTTCTTTCCAACTTGTCTACAGTTTCTTTTTTGGAGGCACCTTCAGCAGCATGTGGCAGGGACTCCGCGGTCAGCTGTTGTCTGCAGTGTCTGCTGAAGGCAGGACCAAGGCAAGGGCAATGGCTGGAAGGGCCAGAGCAGATGAAGCTGGGAGGCCAGGGCCCAAAAGTTTACTCCAGATGGGGGATGGGGGAGGATGGAATGGCAGCAGTCCGTCACATGTGGGTGACTCAGAGATGTGTCCTCGGGAAGGCAGGCCCGAAGGCAGCTTCTAAGTTGGGATCTGTCATGTTTGCTCTTATCCCATTGGCTAAAACATGGCATGGTCAGGTTCAGGGCAGTGTGGCAGGAGCTCCCCCAGTGCACGGACACAGAAAGAAGTGTGAACAAATCCAGAATGTGCTGTAACCACGAGCGTAAGAGCAGAATAAAAATCAGAGCTGGATTCCCCTTCTCAGATATCCCATCTTAGGAGTGAATGGAAGCTCTAATACGGAGAATGAGTAAGAGAGGGTCTGGAACAAGGGCTGAGAAGGGGCAGGCAAGGCAAGTCAGATCAAAAGGGTTTGGGGCATGAACTGTGCCTCTAGAGAAAGAAGGAATCAGAGAGCCACCAGCAAGGAGGGAAAGACATCTGGGACTCCGTCAGGGAATCAAACACTGCATCAGTGAGTGACGCAACAGCAGTTTGGGTTTCCTTAGAGCACAAGTTAAGCCATAGAGCTGGCAGGGAAGGAGAGAGAGGGTGTGAGCCCAGCCATGACGTACTCTTGAACATGTTCAAAGGGACTATTAGAATGATTGTCAGTGCCTTGATATGGCTGGACAAGGGAGCAGCTGCAAAGAAGTGAATGAGTCAATCTTTGGCAATATCTCTAATAAATACCAGAGGTGTTATCAAGTGAACTGCAATCATCAAAGAACTGCAAAGTCAATCCATTCTCACTCATTTAAAATGGGTTAGTGAGCAGCTACTGTACACCAGGCGCTGTCAATGGCCCATGTCTACGTAGCCTATAGAACTTTAACTAGCAGGGGTTACCTGTTCCTTCTGTGAACACTTACTTTAGCAGAGCTCATTACGCTTTCCCCACCCTCCTGTTAGAATCGTTTTCTGGCTGGGAAACTATAAAAGGTAAGAACATTTCTTTCATGTTCCTTGAATTGGGATTCATTCCCATTCCCCTGTAAACACCAAAATACGATCTTCAATTCAAATACCGCTATGCAAATTTAGTTTTTTATAGAAAAATCCAGATATGGAAACCCTCTGCATAAGCACAGCTCAGAAGTCCATCATTAGGAGAATGGGAGAGGCTGAAATCAGCTAAGACTTTAACAAGCAGCCTCTGATCACGTCAAACATGATTGATAACTATGATATTTAGGGAAGACGCGAGTGTATTTCAACTTAGAAATGGTAGTTGTCCAAATCTTATTCTTCATTGAACAAAACTAATACTTTAAACAAAACTAATACTTACAGATTATTAACAATTTACACAGCAATTAAAATACTCATGTTTTATAGAGAAATCAGTAACTGCCTGCATTTGGGTTTATTTCAACAGACTCAGTCACGCCCACATGAGAGTAATTTAATTATGTTACCCAAAATGCAGAATCTAAATCAGAGAATAAAGCCAGGGAGGTTTGAAAGGAAGCACATAATCTTCCGAGTCCCATTGGGAAGACCTCCGTTTCACACGAGCCAACAGTAATGTAATTACATTGATCTAGAAGCTTCTTTGAAACTAGTTCATATGAGTCTTCTTCAGTTTACTAAGTGAAGCTAGTTTCTCGTTTCTAGAACGCTCTCACCTAGGGAAGGTTGTATATCCTTTCTATGCCTTTAGGCTTATTCCCTTATTCACAGGGTTTTATAAATGATTATTTTTTGTTTGTTTCTCTTTCTTCCATCTACATCAGATTCTTAGCTCCTTGAGATTAGCAACCATATATATGTCATGCATACACACACACATACATATGTGTATGTGTATATATATATGTATGTATATATGTATATTTTATACATATATAATATACATATTAGCATGATGAGATTTGGAAAATGTGATTTGAAAACAAGCAAATGTGTATATATTGTCTGTTTTCTTTTTTTTAAATTTTTTAAAGATTTTATTTATTTATTTGATAAAGATCACCAGGAGGCAGAGAGGCAGGCAAGAAAGAGGAGGCAGCAGTCTCCCCGCTGAGCAGAGAGCCCAATGTGGGGCTCAATCCCAGGACCCTGGGATCATGACCTGAGCTGAAGGCAGAGGCTTAACCCACTGAGCCACCCAGGCGCCCCATACTGTTTGTTTTCAAATCACACTTATTGGAGATCTGGCTCATAGGAGTTACTTAGTAGATGCTCTCAGAAGCAAGAATACAAGACACTTCCAGGGGGATATGTGTGTGTGTGTTTCCTCCATAAACTAAGGATCACTGGGTAATGTTCCTGAGGCTGACACAGGAAGACCCAAAAAGAGAGGTGAAAACATGCAATCCAGACCTGTAAATAAATCATTTTTTTTTTCTAAACCACTTGTTATGTAAAATAACAGATTAACCCACTGGCAGTCCTTCTAAGAGTCCCCTCCTAGGTTCACCTGCCCAGACTGCTCCCATGGGTCCTGGTTATGTCTCACTAATCAGTACAGCAGAGAAGGAACCAAGAGTCACTGCTGGGAGGGGTGGGGAGCGAGGCAGCAAGTCTGAATTTAGGAGCAAGTCTAAATTCAGGAATTTTGGAGAAGTGCTGCGCTATTACAAGTGTTTAATAGGATTGAAATAAGAGTTAGATCACATCTGCTTGTCCATAGAACCCCCATCGACTGTACGACCTAATTTTCCCGCAGAATGCCTGCATGCTTGGGAAAACATTACTTTCAACCTTTGTTATCAATCACTGCTTTTTAGACCGTTTCTATCCTTCCTTCTCTCTAGAAGGCTTTGCACGATCTCATCTGTTTTCAGAAACTGAAAATCACATTTAAGTCTTGACTTTCCTAAGAGGCTTGTACATTAACATGGGAAGCCCCACTGCACCTTTATCAGAAGGAACCATCAATGGTGTCTACAAATCACTTCCAGGGTGAAGTCTGCTTCCAAAAGCCGTCACTTCTTCAAGCAGACAGCACAACCCAAACAAGACTACTAACTTTGAAAACAGCTCCTGGTGAAAATAGGTCTTGGTGAGCAGCAGGTGGGGGAGACAACGCAAGTGTATGGTTATACCACCAGTATCTATCAAAGTAACATGCTCTTTAGTTGACCTGAAAGATTCTTACTAGTACTGGTGGTTAATTTCTGGGGGAGGCAAACCCTTCACTATAACAAATATGCCTTTAGACTAAAGACTAAAACTCTTTTTCCCTGAAGACTCAAGGCGTAGCTTTGGGCCTTGAAATACGATCTTTTTACAAAGCATCCTTACTTCTCCATGAAGAGTGTAAAACAGAACTTATCTGAACAGAACAAGGTTAAACACATTAAAAGAGCTTCTTATTTATCGATACGAATGAAACAGATGTGAATGTAACTCTGGACTCCAATTTAATACTTGTATCATGCTGGACATGCTTCACTTTTCTCATATGCAAAGTTGGATTAATAAAATAGTCTATCTCATCATTTTGCTGAAAGGATGTAGTAGTGTGAGGAATACACAGCTCCTGGCCTTGCACACAGCCCAGTGCATGATTGATCCTTTCCTTTATTCCCTGACACTTACCCAAGAAAAACTGGGTGGGTTACTGGAAATAGTGGAATGAGAGATTGTTGAATGGACAGAAAACACAACAGCAATGCAATGAAAGTAAAGAAACTGTGTGTATCAAGGATTATGTACTATATGCAGGTAAACAATGGAGGCACCAGGGAGTTAGGGGGACAGTGTTTGGGGAACATAATAGGCCCTGGCATTGTCCTTTGGTTGTAACACTTACGAGTTAACTTCAGCTTCACATCAGCCTGGTCTTGAATCCTTTCCAACATCATCTCCATCAGGACTACCAATGTCCTCATCATTGAAGTTGCTCAGATCTTAAGGTTTTTAACAAATCTAAAAATCCTTTCTTGCTTTTGATCCTCACAAGAGGGCCGAAGGTTATATGGGCCATGCATTGTCTTTCATTTAGAATAAAGATACGAGACCCAGAGAGGTGAGATAACTACCCAAAGTCACAGAGCAAGTGAAGGAAGATCTCGGCTTCCATCTCTGGCTACAGGATCTCCACTCAGCTCATCTTCTCTGCTCTGTTCAGCCCTCCAGTCTACAATCACCCTATGTACTCCCACTCTTACAGCATGACTTCCCTCAAGAATGAGTCATGGTGATCCATTCCTATGACGTAGCTCCCAGTTGCTTCCATGAAGACTGCTTTTATCCTTAAAAAGGTTTCTACAAGGACCCCTTCAGTTTCTGAGTAAATTGGCTTCCTTACATGCTATCAATAACTCACAAGGACTCTGGCCTATTACAGAGAGTCAAAACAAGGCGGAGTTTCTCTGCTAATTTATTTCATTCCATTCTGTATTCCGGTTGATGGACCCCCTTGGCATTATAAACCCAGAGCAAGTAATTAACACCCACACTTTGAACCCGAGTCTCTTTTTTCCTTCCTAACTACCTCTGCCTCCTTTGATCTGGTTCATTTTCTTAATTAACTTATGTGCTTGCTGGATTTGTTTCCTTGGGTCTGTGTAAATTTGGAAGGTTTGGAAGTATGAAGTAGGACGACTGACCTTATAGCAAAGGGGTAAAAGAGAGGATGGCCCCCATCACGAAAGCAGCAGAGAGCCAATAAGGAGCAACTGGCATCAACCTCCACCAGGACCAAGTCACCACTTACTAAGCAGCCACCATGTGTCAGGAGCTCTGCAACCTTTGCTTCTGGGAGTGCCCTGGGAGGAAAGTGCCAGGATCCTGCCCACTTCAGAGATAAGCAATCAGCCTCAGAGAAGATAAGTGGTTTTCCCAAGATCCCACAGCTTGGAAGTAACTCCAAACCTGTTTTCTGTTCCAGTGAGAAATACATAAAGAGAGGGCCTAAAAGTTTGGTGGAGAGCAATCTAGTATCAAGCGTCTGGTGGTGTATGTAGTAGGCAGGCTTAAGCAGAGTGGCCCTGAGAGCAGGGTGACTCTGACTCAGTCAGGCACATGGGGAAGCTGACAGGGAGGAAGAGGTTTCCTCTGCAAGCCCATCATTTCTGGTTGGCCAACCTCTCAGTAGCTGACCTCATGCAGGGGTTGGTGGACCAGGACTACCAGCTTGGGCCCAAAGAAACAGGAACCAGCAAACAAGAGGCAATTTTTCAAGATTCTAGACAACCAAGTGGATTCAGAGTGAAAATTTCAGACCAAAACAAAGATCATGTCACTTGATAATGTGTTACTTGGTAATACATTACTTGATTCTTTCATCGACTTTACTTATCTGGCTCCATTTAACTTATGAAAAATGTTTATATAAGAAAATTTCCTATAAAAAGGATGGATTAACTGATAAAATAATGTATACTTCAAATCATTCTCAACTTTGATTATACTCAACTTGTGGTAGTTCCAATTCTCGTTAATTCATGAAGATGCATACACCCCTTTATGCATGCAAGACAGGTTCAGAAACCACTTATTAACCCAGCTGGCTAGAACTAGAGTGACCTTTGCATTAATCTAGCCTCCTAGATTAAGAGGCCCAGAGTGGGTCACCTAGGTCGCAGAACTGTTGAGTATTAGAGTCAGAATCTCAGACTCTTAGAATCTCAGAACCTCTCCTGCCTTCAGTTCCAGTCCTCCATGGCTAATTATTTTTAATTGATAATTGGAAAAAATAAAAGGACTGCAGAGCTAGAATAGTCAAGGATAAGATCAATATCTTTGCTCCTTGCATGAGGAGGTTGCTGGAGAGTGGGTAAGAGGGCTGATGGCACCAAGGACTCTCTTTTTGTATGAAATTTTCTGAGTAAGGAGAAGGCTGGACGTATTCTGGTGCTTCTAAAAGGGGTTTAGGATTAGCCCAAACAAACCCTGAAGACCTTTCCTGAGGTCTGCTGAACTAAATACATCAATAAATTTAATTGTGGCTTTTCCTTTACTATACACCCATGTTATGTTCTGCCTCTGCAACCATAAGAACACAGAAGGTGAGCATCAACTCTCCTGTCTCTACACCTTGCTTCAAGTTTCTTCTCCTTGTGCATGTGGCCAAGAATTTTCCACTGAAGCAGATGGAAAATCCAGCAGTAATCACAGGCTGAGTGCAACGCCACAGATCTCATTTGTTGGGTGTTACCTAATATGTAGTCAAATTTCAGCTGATCAGAAGGCTTGTGCAGGAGATGGTATTGAGCTAGAATTGCTCCATAGAGTGATTATCGATTATGCCTCTAATAGTGCTGCAGCACATTGACCGTGAATCCAATTAGAAGTAATTATACGCTTTAAACTAATGCATCCAAATTGAGAGGGTTGGAATTTGCGAAGGACTCTAGGAATTGTTGTGTGATCAGGGAATATACCTAAAGAGAGGGGAGTTACTGAGTTTTGTTGAGGGAAATATCATGCTCTGCAAAGCTGTTGTGGCAGAAAGAGCCACCAGAGTCCATTATTACAGATGTCAGAATCCAAGAGGGTGCCTGGGTGGCTCAGTGGGTTAAGCCGCCTCCTTCGGCTCAGGTCATGATCTCAGGGTCCTGGGATCGAGTCCCACATCGGGATCTCTGCTCAGCAGGGAGCCTGCTTCCTCCTCTCTCTCTCTGCCTGCCTCTCTGCCTACTTGTAATCTCTCTCTGTCAAATAAATAAATGAAATCTTAAAAAAAAAAAAAAAAAAGAATCCAAGAAATCGCAGGATGATGGTAGGTGACCCCAGTAGAATCACAGATGCCAATCATCATCATCACCATAATCTCCATAATAACTACTAATTTATTAGGTACTTTCTCTGTTCCAGACATTGAGCTAAGCATTTTACAAATAACATCTGATTCAATTCTCTTGACCAAAGGTTCTCAAAACGCGGCCCAAAGGCCAAGTACAGTCTGCCCCTGTTTTTGTAAATAAACTTGTATTAGAACACAGCCACTGCCTTTTATTTGCATACAGTCTGTGGTGGATATCCCACTTAGTCAGAATTTGAGTCTGTCCCCACCCGTGGCGTCTAGAAGAATCGATGGAGAGCATTCTGCCTGGTGCTTTCTGCCATTTCCCAAGCCTGCTGGCCGAGCTCATTCTGCCGGCGAGCCTGCTGCGTGGCAAGTCCTGTGGTGACTGTGTTTCAACTAATGATGCAACCAAGAAAATATCCTGTTCAATTTCACCCATTTCCCCTAGAAATAATTCTTAAGTGTGTCAGTCACAGGAAGTTAAAATTTAAACATTATAAAATACAGGCTGGGAGCACCTGGGTGGCTCAGTCAGTCAAGCATCTTGCTTCAGCCCAGATCCTGAACCCAGGGTCCTGGGATGGAGCCCTCATTCAGGCTCCCTCCTCAGCAGGGAGTCTGCTTCTCCCTCTGCCCCTCCCCCACTTTCTCTCAAATAAATACAGAAAATCTTTAAAAAAGTAAAATAAAGGATGAAGATCAACCATCCAACTCTAAGGGGATGATTAAGAAAAATCAGTTAAGTCTCTTTGATAGTAAGAGAATAGGAAGCAACCGATCGAACACATCACTGACGTCTGATGTTTATGATGCAGTGCTAAATGAAAAAGGCAGAATATAAAAATGTGTCTTTATAATTAAGTTCAATAGTTACGTGTGATTCACCTAGGATCCAGCCATTCTGCCAGGGACTGCATATACAATGATGCATAAGTAGATATCGTCCACCTTCAGGCTGCTTATAGTCTGGGTGGAACAAGGACAGAGAACTTACTCTGGTAGAGCAAAGTAAAGTACAGGCTTCCCCGAGATAGTTTTATGAGAAGAATCTAATCTGAATTGGGGCCAGAGACGGTCCGGACATGTGTGTGCTGCCTTGGAATCCTCACGGAATGAATAGAGGGAGAATTCTCTGAACAGAGGACAAAGCAGGACACAGAGCTCTAGCATGGCCTGCAAACCCAGAGGAGGACTGAGAACCTGCGAAGTCCGTGTGGCAGGAACCTGGTAAATAATAAGGATAGTGGTGAGACTTAATGTCCAAGAGATGAGACAACCCGCCATGGAAGGCTGTGCTTGTCTGGCCTACTAAGGAGTTGAGGAATTATTCTAAAGATCCTAAAGAAGTCCCTGCAGAGTATAAGCAGAGCACAGTGTGACCAAATTGGCATTTTTAGACAGTGTCTCTGCCCGGGGAGAATGGGTTGAAAGGGAGTAAAATTTAAAAATGCAAAAATGATGTCGATGTATCACCAGAAAGAGGATATGAGCATCAGAAAATTAAAATACTTCAATTTGTTTTGGATTAGATCTGTTTGTTTGTTTGTTTGTTTGTATTTCATTTTGTTTTATCTTTTTGCATTTCTTCTCTTGTTTTCCTTATAATTATAGTGGCTAAAAAATAATAATTCAAACAATCATCGCCAGCTAAACAAAATATGATGAGGAGACCCATGAGACCACTGTCTAGATTGGATGAATACAATCTAGAGACCCTTCTCTGCTGCCCTGCCCAGGCTGCAGCTCGTGCCTGGGCTCCCTCGGAATGTCCAAGGCTGGACTCCTCGCCTTGGGCTCCTCTCTGCTCTGGGCTGCACCCAGTGAACAGCTTTGCCATTGATTAAATGCTGCCGCTCGCCTGGAGTCATTAATCAATTTCACCAGCTGTTTACGGCTTTATTTACTACAAAGGAAGCAAGGTAATCCCTGTAAACTCAATAGATCTAAATTAACTGCGTGTTCAGGAGCCAGCTTAGAAAGAATTATTGCTCCCTGACTCAGGGGGACAGAGGAAAAGAATGAACACAGAGACCTGTGGCAGAGGCTCTGACTTGCTCTCTGGCGCCCGGGAGGGTCACATCGCAAAGGGCGCTGTGTGATGGGCTCTCTATTAACCAGGTCTCTCAGCGTAGGGTTCAGGGAAAACTCTCCCTTGTTTTGAATCAACATTACCTGGGGGAACCGCGGGCCTCCTTCCTCTCTCCTACCCCCTGCTCTGCCCTCCCGTGCCGTGCATGCCCTTTCCCTCTGCAGATGCCTTCTTGCTGGTGATAGACATTTTCTCCACATTCTTTTATTAATGATACTGATTGTTTTTAATTTGTTTATGTTTTCTCAAGGAAATTCTATTCAGTCCAAATTCACTGGGCAACATGGAATGCCTGGGGAAGAAAGTAATATTAACTTGCCAAGAACAGTGCCGGGTGATTTTAAAGGCTGTTGGGATTTTTTCTTTTTTTTTAATCTGCCAGGCAAATCCTGTAAGATAAATACTGATGTACTTGTTTTAAAGATAAGAAGACTGAGGCTCAAAGAGAAGAGCTATGTTGCCTAACGTAGGTTAGGCTAGTGGGTGACCCCATAGGGTTTCACCCTCATGTCCTAATGCAAGCTTCTAGGACATAGCCCTGGGTGATTGACACTGCTGGGTCAAATCTCTTCTTAACCAGTCAAACCAGAGCCCCTGCCTACAAGACCACTCTGTGCCCCACCCCCCCTTCTCAGACCCTCCTCTTCCCTATACCTGCACCCCTTCCAAAGTCCCACCATCACTACTGCACATTTTAGACCTCAGTATCCCAAAGGCTTGCATTACCCCCAAACATTGCATTAAACACCAAACATCTGGGTTATTTCTTCTGCCTCCTTGCCTCCCTGATACATTCCTGTAAGACTTCCGAAGCCTATCTCTGCCACTTCTTTGAAAATTTACCTTGTCTCTTTCACCCATTCTTGCCATGGGATGAGTTAACAAGCCCTGTTCTGGGCCCTTCAGGGCACTTACCCCACTCAGACCTTTGCACCTATCACTCTGGTGTATTTATCACCAGAGGCCGCCATGCAGCAAAGACTTGGGCTTACAATCAGCGCTCAGTCACTGTGTCAAAGTTCATGACTGGAAAGAAGACGTGTAACCTCCACTGCACTGGGGAGACAGACTTGAAACACATACAGAGCAATGAGAGGCACAAATAAGCAAATAAGCTGACACCATCACAAAATCACCATCATTTTCAAAGAAAACAACCTAGTTTTTTTTTTGTTGTTGTTGTTGTTGTTTTGTTTTGTTTGTTTTGTTTTTTTTCCTGACAAGTCATGACATTGGCAAAATAGCAACAGAGCAGATATTTATCCCAAATCCCCCATGGTGTTCCCTCCTCTTGCCTTCTTTGCATACTTTTGTTCCTGGCAAGCTAACCAGAAGCAGATGGGATACAGCACCCTCTCCTTCCTCCAAGGTCTGAATCCAGTGCAGAATCCACACACAGTGTCATTACATGTGCTTCCTGCCTTCACACCCTTCCCGCCTTCTGCCAGGCTCCTCTCCCAGGCTCCTCTCCCTTCCTGGGATCCTCAAGACCCTCTACAGAGTAGAGATTCCAGACTGGAGACTTCCGGTGTCTGGTCATCTGCACAAATCCAGAGATGCAGTCGGTCAAGGGCTTCCTCAGATGCCTAGACCTTTCTCACGGATTTTCTTGAAATTGTCTAGAGTCTAGGACTATAGACTTCCCAGGAATTCACTCTTTGTATACAGTTTATACACAACAGACAATAGGTCTGACAGCTCTCAGCCTAGGCTAGACAACAGAGAGTAATTATGACTCCTCAAAAGAAGTTGTAACTCGTGCTCACAGTTCCTAGCACGCCCTTTACTCTTCAATCTTTAGATTATTTTGCTGCTTATGCCTCTTGATGCTTCTGCAAATAGGAGCGACATGATGAACAGGTAGAGAGAAGGTGTGTTGCTTGCCAATGAAATAGAAAAATTACCTTTTTCTTCTCCTCCTCCTCCTTCTTCTTCTTCTTCTTCTTCTTCTTCTTCTTCTTCTTCTTCTTCTTCCTCTTCTTCCTCTTCTTCCTCTTCTTCTCTTCTTCCTCTTCTTCCTCTTCTTCTTCTTCTTCTCCTTCTTCTTCTTCTTCTTCTTCTTCTTCTTCTTCTTCCATCTTCTTCTTCTTCTTCTTCTTCTTCTTCTTCCTCTTCTTTCTTCTTCCTTCCTTCTTCCTGCTTCTTCTTTCTTCTCTTCTGGTCTTCTTCTTCTTCTTCTCCTCCCTCCTCCCCTCCCCCTCCCCCTTCTCCTTCTTCTTCTTCTTCTTCTTCTTCTTTCTTCTTCTTCTTTTAAGTAGGCTCCACACGCAGTGTGGAACCCAACACAGGGCTTGAACTCACAATGGTGAGTTTGAGACTGAGCTTAGATCAAGAGTCGGTCACTAAACCGACTGATCCACACAGGTGCCCCAAGTTCTCCTACTTTGTAAGCACTTGATTTGAGAAGTGATATAACCTCTTTGAACCTCATCTGCAAAATGGACACAGGGCATCTTCCTCATTGAGCTCATTTGATGATTAAATGAGGTAAAGAACTACAAGTACTTAGCAAATTCCCTGAGTGAAGTAAGACCTCAGTAAATAAGACAACTCATGTTTTGTTGTTGTTGTTGTTGTTTGTTTTGTTTTGTTCTGTTTTGGTAAAGGGTCAGGGAGCTGCGGTACCCAAGGCATCTAGGACTAGGTGCTCAGTAGTGGTCATCACCTTTTCCTGACCCTTCAGCAATTTCCAGCAATGGGGAGAGAGTGACTATTCCAAGTAGCACCTCTGGACAATTTAGCAATAGGTATCAGGAGCCAAAAAATATTCCTAATCGTCAACCTAGTAATAACACTGGAAGAAATCTAACGTGAAGAACGGTTCCCTCCACACATGCTACACGTCGGGGGTATTATTTACAAGTGCAAATTTCAGGGAGGAACTAATGTCCAACAGAAAGAGAATAGCTCATTAAGACCATTGAACATCTATCGGGAAAATGTTAGGTAGGTATTAAAAATGACCCCACGAAGTTAGTAGAGTGACTTCCCAAAGCGAGATGGAGAACGATATACAGCCAGATTGCAATGGTATAAAATTATACAGGCATTTGGACAAGCCAAGAGATAAACATATGAGAATGAAAATCGTCATTTTGGGGTGACAAGATGGAGGCTGATGTGAAGCCTGTTTTCTCTTCTTTCTCTTCTATTGTTCCACTGTCTTTACCAGGGAGAACAAGAAACAAAAAGAAGCATCTTCTGCTACTCAAACTTTGACCTGAGCTTACCTAAAGCAATCAGAGCCCCTTGCTCCTGTGGGAAATGGGGCTTGAGTGCCAGGTGCTGATAACAGTTATCTGACCCTCCCTGTTGTAATAACACCTTTCTGAGAGAGGCACAACAATCCTCTGAAGATAATGGTTCTCTCTCCTCCTATTGTCTCCTTCAGGCCCTTTTTCATCACCAGAGTGGTCCTTCTAAAACACAGCTGGTCATTTTGCTCTGTAGTCACAAAACACTTGGCTGGTGTCATGTTCTTCTGACAACATCTAGATGCTTGGAGGCAGCACTCTGTGTCCCGGTCACCCCCAACTACTCCCAGTCCAATCTTCACACCCAGGCCTTTGTCCACACAGCATCTCCTCCCTGGAGGTCCATTCCTCAGGCCCCTTCTTTCCAGTCTCAGCTTAGAAGCAGATTGCATCAGAGAGCTCCCCCCAACTCAGATGCAAAAGCATGTGCTTGCACGTTCTTTCTACGTGCTACCACTGTTCCATGGCCCATAATATATACACGGTGATTTCCTGGGCAGTGGAGTAATAATTTCTGAAACATGAAGGTATTTTTCTCTTTGGTACCTTTTAGGAAAATAATTTCCTACCCATGGAGCCAGAGGCTTCCAGATCTTTGAGGAAGCTTAGGATTGCTAACACAATAAGGAGAAAATAGTCATGATCTCGGGCTGTCGTGCAGGGTGCCAAGACCTTCCTGCAAAGGGCCACAAACACCTAGGAGCAAGCAGAGCAGGGTGACCCCCACAACTACAGAAAAGAGTGCCCACCTGAGAGGCAGTGTACTTGTCCTCCAGGGCTACCACAACAAATTGTCCTAGACCAAGTACCTAAAACAATACCCATTTATTATTTCATGGTCCTTAAAGTCAGAAGTCTGGAGACAGTATGGACTAGCAGTCCTCTGGGCTCTCATGAGGTCAAAATCAAGGTGTCTGTGGATTTGTCTTCCTTCCTAGAGGCTCTAGTGATCCATCTACTTCCAACTCCACTCAGGTAGTTGGCAAAATACAGTTCTGTGTGGTCATCTGGCTGAAGTCTCCATTTCCTTGCTGATGGTCAGCAGGGCCGGTCTTTGCTCCTACAGACTGGCTCTTTCCCCCTTCTCATGCTTTCCATGTGGCCCCTCCAGCAATAAGGGGTCCAGTCCTTTTCATACTCTGAATCACTGAATTCTCCCACTACAGCTCTTTCACTCCAGCTAGAGAAAGTTCTCTGCTTTTAAGGGCTCGCGTGATTAGACTTAAATCCAAGATAATCTCCAGATCATGAACTTCATAACCTTTATTTTATCCCCAAAGTCCCTCTTGCCACATAAAGTAACAGAAGCACAAATTTCAGGGATTAGAGCATGGACATATTGGGGTAGGGGGTGTTCTATCTACTAGAGGAAGAAAGGCCAGAGGAAGTTTATGAACCCCTTTCCTAAAGAACCACAGGGTCACATCAGCCACACATTCCTTCCTACAACCAAATCCCCTGTAAGCCAGAAGTAATCAAGGGGTGGATGGAATCCATAAGCCAGAGCATTACTCAGGCTAAAGAAGCTTCTGTGTTTTTCTGTACTGGGATCAGACTTGGTTTACCAAGAGAATTGTAGAAACATCTTTTTCTTCAACCCAACAAATGTTGGCTCACGAAGAAAGGAAACATTCGTTAAAAGAAATAAAGCAGCTATAATTGATAGCCTTCACATCAAGGCTCATTTGACCAGGCTTGTAAAAATTATATGAAATTGGGCATCGGGGTGGCTCAGTGGGTTAAAGCTTCTGCCTTCAGCTCAGGTCATGATCCCAGGGTCCTGGGATCGAGCCCAGCATAGGGCTCTCTGCTCAGCAGGGAGTCTGCTTCCCTTCCTTTCTCTCTGCCTGCTTCTTTGTTTGCCTGCTTATGATCTCTGTCTGTCAAATAAATAAATAAATAAATAAATAAATAAATAAATCTTTAAAAAGGAAAGAAGAATATATGAAATGATGTCAAAAATAGCCTGACAGCTAGAAAATAAATGCTATACCTTTTAAGTGGAGCTCATGGTAAAAGTATTCACTGTGACCTAGAGGGGAAAGAAGGTTCATGAAGACCCATCCTACAATAAGGGAGAAAATTTCCAAAAGATTTCTAGGAAATATGTTCCCAGCATATAGAGGTAGGGGTGATGGCGACAGTCCTGTGAGATTTAAGAACTCCTGTCGGAGAGGTGGGGAAGCTCGCCTCTGGTTCTTCCCTATCGATCTTGTCTCTTTACATCTGTGGATGGCTGGAGAGAGCCACTCTTTCTTTTAAAAATATCCAAAAGAAGGAAATGAATAGCTTTGGGAACAATGCCCTGTTCCAAAGCCAACGTGAGCAGAAAAGAAAGTCCACACTAACAGTGGCTGGTGGCAGCGTCCAGAGTGAACAGCATGAGGAGGTGGGGGTGAGATAGGGAGACAGGGTCCCCGAGGCCCTGGGTTCCACCTCCACTGCCTGATGTAAGTGCAACGACACATAACGTCCCTTGTAAATGAAAATATCCGTATCTGTGTTCATTCATGCATTTTTACCTCGTAACACTCCCGAGCCGTTCATCCTATCCGGCAGGGACTGGAGCAAGCACGGGGAGGTGCTGGGTGAGCAGGCGCCCACGGAGCAGCATGAGAAAACTGTGAGCCAGACAGAAGGCGAAGGGTCAGCCCCCGAAGTCTCAGCTCTGAGTCCTGGAATGAGGAAGCGAGAAAGAAAAATCCTGGAGTTGGGGGAAATCGGAAGGGGAGGTGAACCATGAGAGACTATGGACTCTGAAAAACAATCTGAGGGGTTTGAAGGGGTGGGGGGTGGGCGGTCGGGGTACCAGGTGGTGGGTATTATAGAGGGCACGGATTGCATGGAGCACTGGGTGTGGTGAAAAAATAATGAATACTGTTATGCCGAAAATAAATAAATTTAATTAAAAAAAAAAAAACCTGGAATATGTTGAAGTTATTCGCTGAGGCATTTCCTTTACATGCCCTTAACCCTCACTCCGGTAGAGCCTGTCGGACCAGCACACGGGTGTGCAAACAGAGCTGCGAGGCGAGGAGGCATCTGAACATGTTGGGGTGGATGGTGGACGTGCCGGGCTGGGAGGGACCTCGTCACGCGACTCCGAGGCTGAGGCACCCGCCCGTGTCTCCCACGCCTCGCTGGCCCAGCACTGAACACATGCCCCTCCTGTCCTTAACTCGGCAGGTGGGGTCCGCTCTATTTCAGTAAGAGCAAAGGGGAAAGATACAACTTAATAAATAAAGATAGTTACCAGAGATGCTCCTGCCTTCAAGGAAGCATGAAACCGTTGGTTTTCAAAGCCCTTTTACTCTGAATGGCTCCTTTCATGGTCAGGGCAACTTTTGACCGTGGGCAAGGCAATTGCTCAGGACACCCAGACCAGTGAAAGTGGAATGAGCAGGCCACGGGGTCGGAGTTTCAGTTTTGAGTTACAGATCCGTTTACGATAAGGCAGTTTAAAGATATTTTCAACTTCAAATTGCATGTCCAGTAACTCTCTGTGGACATGTGTGTCTCCCCAAGCCGACTGAGAGATTTCAGAAGCACAAAGAGACTATCCTTCATTCTGGTTACCTCAATAGCTAGAATCGTGTCTGGCTTGCCACAGGTATGTGATAAAACATGTAATAAATGCATGAATCGATTAAAAAATAAATGAGTGAAGAATTGGAATCAAGCACTGTCTCTTACCCCAGAAAATCACCACACTTTGGGGCGCCTGGTTGGCTCAGTCAGAAGAGCGTGCAATGCTTGATCTCGGAGACATGAATTCGAGTCCCACGTGGGGTGTGGAGATTACTTAAATAAACAGAGAAAGTCAGTTATCATATGTTTCACTTACTGGTGGAGCATAAGGAATAACAGGGAGGACATTAGGAGAAGGAAAGGAAAAGTGAATTGGAGGAAATCAGAGGCAGGGATGAAGCATGAGAGACTGTGGACTGTGGGACTCTGAGGGTTTTAGAGGGGAGTAAGGTGGGGGGATGGGCGAGCCTGGTGGTGGAGATTAAGGAGGGCACGGATTGCACGGAGCACTGGGTGTGCTGCATAAACAATAACCGAAAAACAAAATTAAATTTAAAAAACACTTTAAAAAAAATCACCAAATGTTGAAGAGAGCTGTGCTGTCTAGTTTAAGGATTCTCCCATCCAAGTACTAACCAGGCCCGACCCTGCTTAGCTTCCGAGATCAGACGAGATCGGGCGCGTTCAGGGTGGTATGGCCGTAGACTAGTTTAAGGATTCTCAATCCTGAGATTTCTTCTGTGCCCCTAAGAGCAATAAGGACAATTCAAGTCAAACTTTGACACAAGGTTTCCACTTGAGACGGTTAATTTAACCAGTGCAAATGCTGGAGCTAAATTAGGGGAAGAACTTGGCTCTTAGTTGTTCATATACTCAACTGAAACATCAATTTTAGCTTTCCATAAATTATCTAAACAAAAAACATGAGATTTAAAAATTCTCACTGAATGCTCAACTACTCCAAGAGTCTGTTCCCAAATCCGAGTAGGACCATGGACCACAGTGTATGAAACACAGTGTATGAAACAGCTAGTCCAGCTCCCTCAGTTTACAAAGAAACAAGTTATAAAAGTAAATGCTTTCCCAATGTCCATTATTTAGTGACGGATCAAATTCTAGAAGGCAGATGTTAAGACTCCTAATACAGTGCTCTTTTGCAGTACACTGAATGGCCAGTGATCCAACAGCTGGCTAAAAAAGTGTTGCCTGTAACTCCAAATTAAGGGGTTAAAATAATATATTTGGAGACTAAACCAGTGACCACAGCTTCGTTGTCACTGACTTCTGACTGGCTGACCCACGACCTGTGGCTCTGCCGCATCCCTGCCCCCCACCGCACCTCTGAGGAAAGGGCCTGAGCTTTCCTCCCCACCAGGCAGGGCGAGGTGGGGGTGGGAAGTAGACTCAATGCCGGAACTCATTACAGCCCAAGTGCAGAGACTGCAGAGTTCCAGTTCCCCTGAGGCACGGTGGTTTTCCTCTGTTTGTAAAGAAAAAATGAAGAGTATGCAAAATTGGTGCATTATTTTATACCCAATACATTTAGAATCATTACGTTGATCAATGGAGGCTGAACCACAGTTAGCCTCTGGTTTTACTACATTCTCAGGATTTGGATCATGCATAACGACATGGACTGAGGCTCAGAAAAGCAAAATTCAGGGCAGAGATTAATTCAGCAAATGTTTTGTTGTTTGACAGAAAAAGCGTATAGTTTGATTCCCAAGTTTCAATAAGAGTAAGGCATAACAACGAAGGAACATGGAAAATTCCAGTGTGTTTTCTCTTCCGATATGCCTACACATTCCACGGCTAAAAACAGGAGGTTAATTTCAAGTCAGCATATATTTTTTGCGTTATATGTAAGAATAGAGAGTTCTTTGGGACCATAAAATATTGAATAGAAGGAGAAGACTATGAGAATACTCACCCCTTTTTTTTTTAGTATTTGCAATTTTCAGATACTGTTTTGTGTCCAAACTTCCCATGTGACCTCCTTTGCTGCAGAATGTCAGGCTATACTGTGTGGCAGACTGCTGGTTCACACACCAGCAGGGGATGGAGGTCAGGACAGGCGTGAGGAAAAGACAGGCACTCCAGATCGGCAAGTGGCAGGTTGGACAAGCAGGGAGACTTACACAGGAGGCTTGTCTTGGCCTCAGGACAAGAGTTCCCCGCTCCAGGATCTTCCGAGTTTATAGAGAGAGGATGGGGTTAAGCCACCTCTACCATCCAGGTGGGAGAAACACCATGTCACTCTCTCAAGGTTACACCCTTGGAAATGGCTCCCGCTGTGATGGGGGAATTGGGGGTTGCAGAGTGCTTGTTCCAACAGCAAGGCAGAGGGGAGGAACCTCTTATTGCCCAGCGACAGCTCAAGGGTCAACTGGCAGTCACCGCCTCATGATGACCTTCCCCCAGCATAGACTTGGGACTGGAAGCCCAGAGATGCGGCTCCCAGGCCACCTCTGCCAAGCAGAGTCACCTTGGGCACATCGGCACATCAGGTAGGACAAGATGACCTCTGGGCCACTTCCATTCATCCATCTAGCCAACCCGCCTTCCTCTGCAAAGTATCATTGTACCGGGCACGATGTTAAAACCAGGAGGCACAAAAATGCAGTCACGGGTCCCTCCTGTGTTCTAAAACCTTACCAACTAGATGACATGCAAAAGGGCAATTCCAAACAGTCTGCTCAGCATGGCCCAGACAGAGTCAAGTTCACGGGGGCTCCGGGGTCAGACTGCGTTAGATCCCAGGATCTACTTCCCCGCCTGTGAGACCTGAGGCAAGTCCCTGGACCCCTCTGAACCTCAAGGTTCCCTAACTCTAATCATCTCACATTGCTTCAGTCTTTTTCGGTATATCAGAGGCGATACTATAGGTAAGGAATTTAGCCCAGTTCCTGGTAAGAAATGGGAATTACTCATCCTGAGTCTTATTTTTACTGTTACCATGACCATTATTATAATCATTTAGAAGCAGACATGGTAGGAGAAGGAGGAGTGCCTCTGTGGTAGCCCAGAGGAAGCAGCGCCCTGTGAACCTGGGGGAGTCACAGAGACTTAGCGAGGAGGCTAATTCACGGGGATTAGGGAGGTGAGCGGACGCACAGGGTAGAAATCAGCAATGTAGAGAAAACAGCCCAAGAAAATGTGATTATTATAATTTTGATTACAACAGATACGACAAGTAAAGGTAGAGTGTTAGGGTTGTTTTTGTTTTGTTTTTGCCTGAGATCACTCAGAAAATTAGTTGCAAACACAGAAGCAATAGTAAACCATTTTTTGGTATTGGGGGAGAAAGTAAAATCAAGCCAGGGGAAGCAAGGTGCCACGAACCTGTAAGGGATGACCTTAGGGGCCTTTCCATTCCTCATAAAGAATCAGGCCTGTCGATATTAGGGAGCACTGCTTTCCGAGCAGGGGAGTACCTATGACTCTGGATTCTGGACTCCCAACCTTCCCAGATTCAGGGCTATACCCTTACATGAGCATCTCCCAGATAACTGCCCACTGACCTATCGTGGTGATCCTGGCAGCTGCCAACACGTAAGAAATGGTGCTTGTGGTCTGGTTGTCTGGCCCCAATACAAGCATCTTTGCTAAGCAGCATTAAATGTCTGGAACTTTGGAAATTAAACTGTATCTGTCCATTAGATCTGAAAAGCAGAATCTAAAGAGAGATTCAAGGATAATTTGTATATTATTTATTTTGTATATTTGTATATTATAGGCTTATATATAAAAGTTGTATATTATATATTCACCTATAATTCATATACTGATATTTATATTTCTATATAATTTATATATTATATATTTATATGTCATACATGTATACAAGGAGATTTATTGTAGAACTTTGACTTTATGCAATTGTGGATGCTGTTAATGCTGTTGTTTTGGTATCTGACTTTGGAGCCTGTGTTCTGCAGAGCAGGTGATCAAGAAGAGGAACTGGACGCAGAGTGGGCGAGTGCAGTACCTGCTGGATCTGAGTAAGTTGGTACATCTAGGTGCTGTGAATGTCCAGAGGAGAAGTGACTCCCTTTCCACAGAGCTGAGAGCACAGGGGACCTAAGAGAAGCTTCAGGGGGATGGGAAGCATCTGCAGGCCCCACCTCTGGCCTGCACCGTCAAGGTGAGTTGGCAGGCAAGTTTGAACAGGGGCCAGCGCTGCTTCATTTCCACTCTCCTGCAGGGTGACCAGTTGTCCCTGTTTACCCGGACCTGTCCTGGTTTTAGCAAAGGAAGTCCCATGTCTAGAAACCCCCCCCCCCCAGTCGTGGACAAATGGAGATTACCGTCACGTTGCCTCTCCACTTTGCACCAGCATCTCCCTCCAGGCCCACCCTTCCCTGAAATATGCTGGAAAAAAGATTCTGGACAATGTAACACATTTGGACCCAGTGGACACATTGCAAAGGCACCACAGAAGAGAAAGAGTGGTCATCTTTTCTCGCCCTACATACAGTTCTTGCTTAACATCCCAGGAGAAACTATTTTATTACACATGGTGCTATAATATTAAAACTTAGGAGCAGTCATGGATTTTGCCCGTACTATTTTCGGTCACTCCCCCACCAGTCCTTGGCCGCCTTTTTACTTTCAAGGGCTGTTTGGAACTTCCTCCCACCTCCTGTGCTTTTAGATTGAGGAGCTCTGGGCCTCGAGACTATTGATAGTCACTGGCTGGTATGCGCAGCTTGGGCACAAAAGTCCTTGTGGACATTCTTTCTACTGTCTTTTTCACCGAGCCCTGCTCCTGGAGGTTTTGCCTCATGTGGATGACGCAGTACATCATGAAAGCATTCCAGAGACTGGATCAAGCTTGGCTACTTGCCACGCCCTAACCTTTCCCATGGCCTACTCACCTTCACTGTTGTGTTGGGGAAGGGCATTTTCCTCTTCCGGACCAGAGCGTGAATGACTGAGACAAGGCAATTGTGCATCTGTCATCTCCCATCCCTACTTATTCCCAGCAGGATACAGGTGTCACACTCAACAGAGGGAAGAGAGGTGTTTAACACCAGAACTATTACTAAGGCATGGGCAGAGCTAAGCTCAACAGCAAGGGATGAAGAAACACTCTGGGTTAATGACGACAGAGATGAAGAGATGAGAGGTTGCCATCTGAGGTATGAGGGGCAGAGCATGGAATAGTTAGGGGACCTGGAGAGTGTGCTGTAGCTGTCCAGCTGCCGCAGGGAAGCATTCCCGGTAGGAGGTATAGCGTCAGACAAGAACATCCCAACCCACTGTAGCCCAGAGGAATAAACACCCCAAACCCTTCTCCTGTCCTGGTGCTTCCCGGTGACAGAATCCAAGAGTAAATGGGCAGGCAAAGAAGTGAGGTTGAGAGGCACCAGGGTGGCTCAGTAGGTTAAAGCCTCTGCCATTGGCTCAGGTCACGGTCTCAGGGTCCTGGGATCAAGCCCCGCAAAGGGGTCTGCTCAGTGGGGATCCTGCTTTCCCCTCTCTGTCTGCCTGCCTCTCTGCCTACTTGTGGTCTCTCTTTCTCTCTGTCAATAAATAAATAAAATCTTTAAAAAAAAAAAAAAAGAATAAAGAAGAGGTAAGGTTGAAGCAAGTCTTTTAAGGTCAGCCTCCCAGGGCACAAAGCAAGAAAGGCAAGCTGGGAGGAGCTAGAGGACAATATCCAGCCCACAGTTCTTATACTTATGTTCAAACCAACATTTCCTAATCCCAATGAGTTAAGAATTATCTTAGCAACTAAGCTACTAAACCAGTTTGTTAAGTCCTCCAAGTCTTCGTAGATCCAATGAATGTGGTCATGTCAGGGCAAAGCCATATAATTTCACAATATATTCAGATCAATGTGCCTTTTTTAAAGGGTTCATGGCTTTATTTTCCCTAAATATTTCCAAAAAATGAAAATATAGCAGAACAAATGAAAAGAGGCTATTGTCCCTCATATCTGCGTTCAGAATCTATGCTTTGGGACAATGTAGCGAATTAAACCATGCAAGAAAAAAAAAAGACATTATCAATAATTAGCCTAACTGTGTCTCTTGGGCCTAAGAAAAGCTGATGGGAAACACGGGGGAGATGTCGGTTTTGCCAACACTTGAAAGAGATGGGGCGCATGGGGGCCTCAGTTGGTTAAGCGTCTGCATTCAGCTCAGGTCATGATTCCAGAGTCCTGGGGTCAAGCTCCACATAGAGCCCTATGTCGGGCTCCCTGCTCAGCAGAGAACCTGCTTCTCCCTCTCTCTCACCTGCTGCTCTGCCTACTTGTGCTCTCTCTCGGTGTCAAATAAATAAATAAAATCTTTATAAAAAAAAAAAAAAAGAGTTGAAAGAGCTGTATGTGAGCCCTACCAGCCACTTAGAAGTGGGTCTGTGGGCAAATCATTTATTTACCTCTCTCATTCATGCTTCTCACCTGCTTACAAAAATAATTGCAGTGACTCTTTAGTATGTTGTTATGAATTACAAATAAAAAATTAAAATGAATGCTTTTGAGAAATTGCAAAGTTTATGCAAGGATTTGTTGATTGTTGACAGACAACTGTGCTTCTTGGAACTGAACGTCACATTCTGGAAAGTCTCAAGTCTGGGTACCAGATATGCTTGAAGGAAAAAAAAAAAAAAAGGTCATTGTAAGGGGCGCCTGGGTGGCTCAGTAGGTTAAAAAGCCTCTGCCTTCGGCTCAGGTCATGATCCCAGGGTCCTGGGATTGAGCCCTGCATCAGGATCTCTGCTCTGCAGGGAACCTGCTTCCCCCTCTCTCTCTGCCTGCCTCTCTGCCTACTTGTGATCTCTGTCTATCAAATAAAGAAATAAAAATATATATTTAAAAAAGTCATTGTAAAAATTACCTTGCAAGATTTCTTTAAAAATTGTGAGGAATATGTGTCATTATCTTCATTTGGTAATAGTAAGATTGCATTTGGGCATTTATCCTTTTCATAATGCTTTCTGGGTTGGTTCATTTGTTTTGTTTTCTGAAGAACTCTTGGAGGTAGACAGGACACTTTTGTTGCTGCTGTTGTTGTTCCATTTGGCAGTTCAGAAAACCGAAGCGATAGGTTGTTCATAAAACTCAGAATGGAGTACAGAAGCCAAAGGTCCTGAATGAACTGATGATGTGATATTCAGAAAGATCCGCATGAAAGATGCTCTACTCTAGAGGTTAATATCTCCCTCCAAGGAGAAGAATCGCCTCAATCCCTAAGTCTGTGTCCCACCAGATCTGTTAAGTTGGGCCATAACCATATCCACCTGCCTGGAAATGAAATTTTCAAAGAAATTATATGTATACACATACACCCAGTCTTTGGTAGGTATGATCCTTAAATGCCATCTGATTCTAGACTCTTCTTTTTAACCTAAAGATTCTAGGGATCTTTCTCAGATACCTTGGACTGAGGCTCCTGTGTTTTATTGGTCTGCACTTTTTATTTTATCCTGATTTCCAAAGATGTTTCACTGGAGGGATGCATACCATGACTGTCATTAGCATGGATAGTCCTTATGTATTCATAATTGTACTCATTCTAAAAACACTGAAGATAAAGCTATTATATTAGGTATTGGTTGCTTACTATGTGCCAGGCATTGTGCTAAGTGCTATGTAATCATTTCATTTACAAAAACTTGATGCATGTACTGTCGTTTCTGTTTCGCACATGTGCAGATGGAATCTGAGAGATGTAAGGTGAGTGCACGCAGACCCTCACTCATGGATCATCTGAGCTCCTGCCCTGTGGTTGCAAACTGCTACTCAAGAGAGGGAGTCCTGCCTCCTTGGAGCTCACATGTCCGCAATCCATCATCTTGCCCAGTCACACCACTGGTAAGTGGTTGCACCAGGATTACAATTTCTGTCTCTCTGGGTCTGGACCCTGGGCTGCTGCTAAGCACTGTGCCTTCTAGCAGCTTGTTCTCAGTAACAATAAGGCCCAGTGAGATGCTCCTTTCTTTGGAGATCCAGCCCCCACCCACATTCAGCCAGGAAGGAGAAAATATCCATGATAACATTGACAAGCTGCAATCATGCTGAATGGCTATAGGAATCAGAAATGGTCGCTTGTCTGAACATTAATATTTTATATATATTCTGAAAAGAGGATTTATTTTTACTGACCTACTTGGGTCACTTTTCCTGGACTTAGGGTATGGGCAGAGATTTTATTGTACAGTAGGTTTTATTATTTATTTGTTTGTTTGTTCATTGCCTGTAAATTCTCTTCTGCTACTCAGTCACTGGGAGGCAGCATAATATTGCTGAAAATGGATTATTACCCTGGGCTTCAAGAGCCTGTGTTCAATCCCAGCTGTACTGAGAGTGACAACAACAGTGATGGTGATGATCATACCATTTATGCCCCAATCAGATATGACATCTTCGAAGACACCCCCTCTATCCCACCTACCCAGGTAACATACCCATTGCCCTATAAGTCCTTTTCCTTCTATATTTATCATTGTGGCTATCACTATTTGATGTTACGTCCTAGATGAATTTTCTTGTTTTACTTATGTTTTGTCTCCTGGTAGAACATAAATGACAAAGAGTCTAGGACTTTGTCTGCAAATTACATCTATAATAACCTCATTTCCAAATAAGGTCACCTTCTGAGGTTCCAGGGGTTAGGACATCAGCACAGCTTGGGGAATACAATTCAACCCATAACAGATGGGAAGCTGTAAGCACGTTGGAAAGTATCTACCGTGCCTGCAGGTGAACTCCAGGGTAAGCACTGGACATTCAGGACAAGACAGCAACAGCTATATGTTACCACCTGAAATGGCCCATTTAGGAATTGAAATTACTTGAGGGGCAGGAGGAGAACCAAAGCCAGTCCCAGGAGAGGTGACCCTCTGTCAAGTCCTCCACAAGAAGAAGTAACCTATTTAGCCTGAGAGCTCATTCACATTGAGGTTTGTTTCTGATAGAAGATAAGGTCAGCAGAGTCAAAGGTAGAGACCTACCATTTCTAAGAAACTTAGTCATCTCAGGGAACCAAACATCCAGTGTGGAAGATAGCCACATTAAAATGGGCATATCACTCTGGAGGGTATCCCACTTTAGAGGAAGTTCCAGCACACGAACCAGGCAGGTCAAAGGGCAACATTTAACCATCATCCTAATTAATCACTCCAGACAGAAAGCTGGTGACCCGCATGCCAGCGTCTGTATCTTAACTCCCATCTGCAATATCTACATTAGAAGAACTTCTCAACCCTTAGAAATTCTCTTCCCAAGAGGGTCCTGTTGTAGAGCAGACGTTTGCAAATCATTTAGCCTGTCGGTGATGAATTAGTTTTTAATGGCATTCTCGTGTACTTGTTATAAATCATTAACTGTCCAACAGACTGGCTCCTATCTGCATAGACTTGGTCTGCTGGGGTGCCTAAGTAATAAAAATTCACAGCAGTGGGGATGATGTTCTCAGTGGCAAATGGTAGCCCTTGGCTGGTCCTTGCACTTCTCTTTGACCTCTGTCCACATTCCTTTCCTCAGTGGTCCACCTGCCCCATTCTCTCCCTCCTTTCTTCCCTTTGTCTCCAAGAGACACTTGCTTCCCCCGCCCACTGGTCCCTCCTTGCCCAACCTTGCTCACGACTCCTTCTTACTCTTATCTCTTCCTACTCGACACTTCTTACTTCTCTTGCTACCATCCCAATCTTTTCTCAGCATTAAAAATAAAAGCTGCTTTCTTTTGATAAGCTGAGAGAGAGATCCGCATGCTGACACGGTATGATTCTTAACACCAGTAATAAATTCATGGTCAGCTCTTCCTGGCAATGCAGGAAATTAGTGCTGGTTGGGGGGTGCAGGGAGAGAACAAACCTAAAGAAATGAAAAAGATTTCCAAGCCCACTGAAGAGCGAGCATAAGTACTGACTGTACGTGACACAGTGCACTCATCGCTAAAGTTAACAGTATAGTGTTCTCATGCTGGGGGCCCCGTGTCTCTCAGAGCCATGTGAATAATGGTCTGAACCAGAGACGTGCTACTTGCTAACCATGTGGCTTGGTGGGGAATTTGGGAAATCTGGAATTTAGGATAATGTAAATAAAAGATCGTAACACAGAGTAGGTACTTCGGAAATAATTTTCCTTTCTCTTCTTAGCATCTACTTGAAAGTTTAAGAATAAAGGAAGATTAGAGATAAGATCAGTCAAATTTAAATAACGTTAAAAATAGACACGTATTGAATGTTGCCATGTGCTGGCCTCATGCAAGATCCAGCACTCAAAGCCAACTGTAGGCAAGCAGCCCAGCACGTGTTTCCAACCTCACGGAAACTGAAAACTGCATGAAGCTTCCCGTCAACACTGTCAAGTTAACCTCATTTTAATCCAAGGCTGTTATTATTGGCCAAAGCATCAGACCTTCATTCACTGAGGAGATGAAGATGGACACTGATCAGCTTTGGCCTCTGTCACTCCTCATAAAGGATCCTGCTGGCCCACCACTCTCTTCCGTCGCCTGGTACCGAAGCCTCGGGGACATTTTCCCTGTGCGCAGGGCCAGTCTGGCTGCTGACTGTGCCATCTGTCAGTTCCTCACTCCACCTCCGTCTTCACTTCCCTTCTCCCTGCTGGGACTCTACTCAGCTGTGAGAGAGGCTCAGACTGTCCTTGTCCCCAGCTGAGTTGTTGTCCTGTCTTTCACCCCCTTCCACACATCTGGAAGAGTGCAGCTCACACCCTGCCACCTATCCCAAGGAGCACCTTCCTTGGCCTCAGTGCCCCTCCACCCAGGGTCAAACCCTTTTTCTTACCTGTAGGTTTTCCTCTGGCTTCCACAACAACCTCATACTCCAAAGACTTCAGCCATGTCAGAGCCTGAGGAATTGAGTCTGAGTTAGGCAGCCCAACTCCCACGTTCTTCCCAACTTGTAGACTTGTCCCTGTCTCTTGCCTGCTGTTTCTTGAGGGTCTGCTCCCCCATCTCTCCTCTTCTGTATCTATGCCCCACCAGGAACTCTTCCTTACTTCCACACTTGCACACCAAGCTCTCTGCACTTTAGGTAAAAATGCCCAGCTTCAGCCAATTCTGTCTCTGGGACTCCTGATTCTGGAATACTCTGCCGGCAAGCTCTATGTGATCATCTGTCTAAGCTTCAAATGCGATACACCTAGAAATCAGTTCTTGATGTCTCTCCAAACTAGTTTGCTAGAAATGGCACCATTCTCCTTCTGGGTACCCCAACTCTACAGCCATTCTGTCGTCCTTGGCTCTCACATCAATTGCTGTCCCTAGTTCTTTCCATACGGACTTTATGTAGCCGCACCACACTGCGAAGTACCATTTCCATTGTCACGTCCTAGGTCTGGGGACTTCTACCACTTGCATGACTATTTCAGCAATCTTTTAAATGATCTCTCTCTCCTCTGTGTCTCCCTTACCTACCCACCCTGAGCCAATCTGCTCCTGACTGAAATTGTCTCCATGTGCTTTACCAACCCACCTGTTAACATCTGTTAAGTGGCTAATGGACAGGCACTGAATTAAATGATAGTGTGTGTGTGTGTGTGTGTGTGTGTGTGATTATTACATTGTCTGACAAATAGTAGGTGCTCATCCTATCATGAGTCCTCAAATAATAGCTATTTTCATTATTATATTGAGAACCCTGAGCATCAGTTTTCTCTATATAGCAAAGGGGGTCATACATAATTGACTGAATTATTGTGAAGATCAAATTAGATAATATATTTATAAAGCTTAATATATTCTTCACTAAGCATGTTGTAGCTTCCTCCACTGATGTCGGTTTTCTTCCCATCCCCATGCCCCTGGCCTGGTGGCTATTCTCCAGGGCTTTCAAACTGACTTGGGGAGACACCCACTGACTCAAGTGTTTCCTAGGTTATTGCAATATCCAACAGTGCACTGCTAAAACTAGGCTGAATGGGACAGTGAGCGAATGCTCTAGAATTGAAGAGAAAAATGCAGCTTAAGAATAGAGAGAACTTAGAAGTGAAGATGACAGACATGACAGATCAGCAAAAGGAAGCATACACAAAGCTTAAAGTAAATTAAAGTCTATTTATTCCAAATAAAACATCGCTACCTATTCCAGGCAAAGTAGAAAGATTTTCATTTCGATCAGTTTCCACTCATTTCTTTTAGAATAATATGCTGAGCTTCTTTGCAGACAAAAACAACTAATACTTGTTGATCACTTATGAAGCAATGTCATATGCATTATATATTTACACCAGCCCTGAGAGTTAGGTAAATTGACCCTTTCCATTTAAAAAATAAAAAATAGAGGAACTATGAGCTAATTTTCTATGTTTTCTATGTTCTATATTGCTAATTTTCAGCTATGTCAAGAGACATAGCTAAGTATGTTGGATCATCCTGAGATTCTAGATTTCAAGATCTTTTGAACCTACCACACGGATATTTTTATATTATTCCAACTATTAAAGTGAATATGTATGCATATATGTAGGTATGTGTGCACACACATATATGAGATATCTAGATACACACACATATATACATACACATGCATGCTTATATGTACATTGTTTAGGATGAAGCCTGGCACACAGGAGGTTCTACCCACCAAATATTTTCATTTTTCCCTCCTTCACGCATGCAAAAGAATGGCACGTCCCTAAATCCCTGGTTAGGGCTGATCACATAATTGGCTTCAGCCAATGAAATGTCGGTAGAATTGACATATGTCAATTCCAGAAGAAAGCTTTTTTAGCTGGTAGCTCCTTTGGTGTTCCTGCTTTCCTTACATCACTGAGACCCAAGCAACCCAGGTAATGGCTGCTCCATCTGCCTGGGTCCTAGAGAGTTGTCACCCTGAGTCAGAATCCCTGGGTAGATGAGAAGTCTGAGCGAGCAATAGACTTTTGCCATTTGAAGCACTGAGATGCTGGGGCTATTTGTTTCTGCACCACAACCTAGCCTGTTTTTGTTCCTGCTGTTATTGCTATTATGACTATCATGATTTTACAGCAGCCCCACCAGTGTTAGTGAGGTGAAAATGGAAGTGTCCAGGGCAAGCCTCCCATGCTACCCAAATAGAAGGTTCATTTTGCAGACCAGGAAGTGTGACTCAAATTGCCTTTACCATATTCCATTTGGAGACCCCAGATGGCCTCAAGTCAATCCCCAGGGGAGAAAGGAGAAGGAGTGTAGGGAAAGCCAAGAGTATTTAATCACACTCATTAATTTCAAAGTTAAAGTTGGGTTTATAGCATTATAAAATGCAGAAGTACTCCCTTGCCTAACTCCTTAGGAGACAGGCCTGAATGTCATTCTTGGTTTATTTCTCTGGGGAATTAACTGCTTGGATTCCTTCAAAGTTTAATTAAATTGTCACATAATGCATAAAATAGCAAATAAAACAGGCTTTTCCTATGTCCTGGTGTTAATTTTATGTCATCAAAATTGTTTAGCTTGTTAGCTGCATAACTCTGGTGGCCCCAGTTACCAATTAAGGGTTCTGTGTGAACGCTTCTCCCCCATTTCAATGCCAGCTCCGGCTGCACTCTTGTTAAACTTTTCATTTCCTTGGACCTGCAACTACAAATTTTTTAATAGGTTCTTGGTCATTTAAGTTTTATGCTGCGCAGCTTTGATAGCAGAACATTCAAAAAGTTTGACTCAGGGAAACCGTATCCACAAAACAAAGTGTTTGTGGAAGGAACCTTACAGATTATCAGCTCCAACCTGCTTGTTGCGTGGATGAAGAAACAGAGTTCTCACATGACGAGCGGATGACAAGGGTGGGGTTACAATCCAGGAAGGCGGATTCTTAGGATGATGCCTTTGTGAGTGGGTGCACCTGCTTCTGATGAAGTCATCTCTATTCACTAATGGGTTCCCTAACTGAAGGCCTCATCTCCTGGGCAGGTGATTAATGCCATAATCTTCCCATGGGCCCTTCTAAGTCTGGGCACACAGCTCGCTGGGAGCTCTTCTGTATCCCCCATCCTTCCCCCTCTGTCCTCATAGCAGCTCAGTTTCTACAAAGATGAGGAGGTCCCCCAGGGAGGAGCAGAGTTGGCATGAGCTCTCAGGTCATCTAGCCTCACCTACTTTGCCTACTCATCCCACGGAAAAGGGAGTGACCCGCCTGATTAATGTGCCTCTGAGGCATGACACGCAGTGGACCACAGGAGCTGGGGGCAGAGCCACTGCCCTGTAAAGCCAGTGCAGTACCAGAATCTGGATGTGTGAGCAAGAGCATCTCCTGTATTCCAAGGGCTGGACAAGTGTCTTGTTGGTAGATCATGCTCTTGCCACTAGTAAGAGACCTGTCTTCATGAGTTGTGGGAGGCAGGAGGAAGCCTCATTCTGCCATGGATTCAAGCTATCTTCCTGAACACAGTCCTATCAGGGAGTCCTGAACATAAAGAAGTAATGGGAACTGATCTGGCCCAACCACAAGTGAGCTTGCACTCTGACCTCCAAGTTCACTTCTTACATTTTTAGAAACCCATGGGAAGGAGGGGCAAGTGGTCAGCATCCACAGATTTCCAACACAAATTCTGCTTTTATTTCATCCTCCTGACTTAAGATATTGTTGGATGGCTTAAATATTTCAATATGTCCCCAAGATCTAAATTTGGTATCAATTTCAAATTTTTACGAATAATGGAAAAAAAGACTTTTCTTATGTGACCCCTCCCTACCTGTCTACTAATCTCTCTCACTACTCTCCTCCCATCTGATGATTTCTCCGCCATACAGAGCCATCCGGAGTTCCCTCTGAATGCTGTTCCATGAATATCTACATCTGTGCCCAGAACTATCCCTCTGTGTAAATTGTATACCCACACCTCTTCTCCTCCACTCCCAGTTCCACATATATGCAATTCAATGCTTCTAAACTCCCATATTCCTTCCAGCATATGCTAAAATGTCACGATCTCAATGGGCAGACCAAATTACAAGTGAATAGATTAGCAATGATTTCAGCTATGTTCAAGGAAATAAAAAGACCACTTATGAGTAATTGAGGATTTCTTTTCCAGTTTTTTTCTTTTTAATTAAAAGTTTTAATTTTTTTTTTATTTTGGTAAGAATATTCAATAGAAGACTACCCTCCTAACAGAGTTTTAAGTGCACCATACAGTAGTGTTATCTGTAGGCACATTACATCTCTAGAACTTATTCATCTCACATAACTGAAATTTTATACATATTGATTAGCGACTTCCTATCTCCTCCTCCCTCAGTGCCAAGCATCATTCTATTCTTTGCTTCTATAAATTTGTCTATTTTTTAGCTTTAATTTAATTTTTTAAGTTTTTTAAAATTTATTTTCAGTGTTCCAGAATTCATTGTTTATGCACCACACCCAGTGCTCCATGCAATATGTGCCCTCCTTAATACCCACCACCAGGCTTCCACCCAACTCCCAACCCCTGTCCCCTCCAAAATCCTCAGTTTGTTTCTCAGAGTCCACAGTCTCTCATGGTTCATCTCCCCCTCCAATTTCCCCCAACTCCCTTCTCCTCTCCATCTCCCCATGTTCTCCGTGTTATTCTTTAGGCTCCACAAATAAGCAAAACTGTATGATAATTGGCTCTCTCTGCTTGACTTATTTCACTCAGCATAATCTCCTCCAGTCCCATCCATGTTGATATAAAAGTTGGGTATTCATCCTTCCTGATGGAGGCATAATACTCCATAGTATATATGGACCACATCTTCCTTACCATTCGTCCGTTGAAGAACATCTTGGCTCTTTCCACAGTTTGGCGACTGTGGCCATTGCTGCTATGAACATTGGAGTACAAATGACCCTTCTTTTCACTACATCTGTATTTTTGAGGTAAATACCCAGTAGTGCAATTGCAGGGTCATAGGGAAGCTTTATTTTTTTTTTAAGATTTTATTTATTTATTTGACAGACAGAGATCACAAGTAAGCAGAGAGGCAGACAGAAAGAGAGAGAGAGGGAAGCAGGCTCCCTGCCGAGCAGAAAGCCCAATGTGAGACTCAATCCCAGGACCCTGAGATCATGACCTGAGCAGAAGGCAGCAGCTTAACCCACTGAGCCACCCAGCTGTCCCATCTATTTTTAATTTCTTAAGGAATCTACACACTGTTTTCCAAAGTGGCTGCACCAACTTGCATTTCCACCAACAGTGTAAGAGGGCTCTCCTTTCTCTACCTCCTCTCCAACACATGCTGTTTACTGTCTTGTTAATTTTGGCCATTCTAATTGGTGTAAGGTGGTGTCTCAATGGGGTTTTGATTTGAATCTCCCTGGTGGCCAGTGGTATGAAAATTTTTTCATGTGTCTGTTAGCCATTTGTATGTCTTCATTGGAAAAGTGTCTGTTCATGTCTTCTGTCCATCCTTTGACATGATTATCTGTTTTGTGTGTGTTGAGTTTGAGGAGTTTGTCTGTTTTAGATACCTTATAAAAATTAGTGCTTATTTATTTCACTTAGTGTAATGTCCTCCAGATTTGTCTATGTTGTTGCAAAAAGCAAGATATCCTTATTTTTTAAAGCTGAATAAAATATTCCATTGTATGTATTTGCCACATTATCTTGCATGGGTGGTTCAGTGGTAGAATTCTCGCCTGCCACATTATCTTATCCATTCATTTGTGGATAGGCATTTGGGTTGTTTTCATAACTTGGTTATTATGAATAATGCTTCAATGAACATTGAAAAGCAGAAATGTCTTTGAGATCTGAATTTCGATTCTTTTGAACAAATACTCAGAAGTGGGATTGCTAAATCATATAGTAGCTCTAATTTATTTTTTTTATTTATTTTCAGCATAACAGTATTCATTATTTTTTCACCACACCCAGTGCTCCATGAAATCTATGCCCTCTCTAGTACCCACCACCTGGTACCCCAACCTCCCACACCCCCGCCATTTCAAACCCCTCAGATTGTTTTTTAGAGTCCATAGTCTCTCATGGTTCACCTCCCCTTCTAATTCCCCTCAACTCCCTTCTCCTCTTTAACTCCCCATGTCCTCCATGCTATTTGTTATGCTCCACAAATAAGTGAGAAGCTCTATTTTTAAATTTTAAAGACACTCCATACTTGTTTCATAGTGACTGTACCATTTTGCATTGAAACCAACGATTACAAAATTTCCAATTTCTCTACTTCCTTGCCAAATCTTGTGGTGTTTCGGGTTTTTAAAATTTATTTAAATTCAATTAGCCAATATATAGAACATTATTAGTTTCAGATATACAGTTCAGTAATTCATCAGTTGCATATAACACCCAGTGCCCATTACATCACTGGCCCTCCTCAATGCCTATCACCCAGTTATGCTATCCTCTAACCCCCTCCCCTCCTTCAGCTTCTTTCCTAGAGTTAAGAGTCTCTAGTGGTTTTTCTCCATCTCTGATTTTTTTTAAAGATTTTTCATTTATTCATTTGACAGAAAGAGAGAGTACAAAGAGGGAGAGGGAGAAGTAGGCTTCTCACTGAGCAGGGAGCCCTATTCAGATCTCGATCCCAGGACCTTGGGATCATGACCTGAGCTGAAGACAGACGCTTAACTGACTGAGCCACCCAGGTGCCCCTCTGATTTTTTAATAACCATTATACATGTGTGAAGTTTCATCTCATTATGATTTTGATTTGCTTTTCCCTGATGATGATGTTGAGTTAGTGATGTTGAGCATCTTGTCAATCACCTCTTGGCCATTTGTCTGTCTTCTTTAGAGAAATTTCTCTTCAAATATTTAGCCCATTTTTAATCAGGTTATTAGGGGTTTTTTGGTTTGTTTTTGTTTCTGTTTTCTTTTCATATTTGTTTTTGCTATGAGTTGTAGGAATTCCTTACATGTTTTGGACATTAACCAGATATCAGATATATGCTATATCATATATACATATGATTTTCAAATATTTCTCCTGTTTCATAGACTGTCTTTTCATTCTGTTGATAGTCTCTTTTGCTGTGCAAAAGCCTTTTAGTTTTATTGAATCCCACACATCTAATTTTGCATATTTACCTCTACATTTGGTGTCAAATTCATGAAATACAGTGCCAAGACCAAAGTCATGAAGATTTTCTCCCTGTTCTGTTTTGTTTTGTTTTTGTTTTTGTCTTTGTTTTTTCTGAAAGTTTTACATTTCTGGGTCTTACATGTAAGTCTAATCCATTTTGAATTGATTTTTGTGTGGTGTAAAATAAGGACTCAATTTTATTCTTTTGCATGGGAATATCCAGTTTTCCCAAGACACTCTCCTTTCCCTGTGTGTATTCTCAGCAACTTGTCAACAACTGACCATATATGCATGGATTTATTTCTGAACCCTCTTGTTCCACTGGTCTATATGTCTGTCTTTATCTCAACATCACAGTTTTAATTACCATAGATTTGGCAATAAATAGTAGCTGTTCCTCTCCGCTCCAATGTCCTGGAGTTACCCTGAAACTGAATGACTGGGCTTGTCATTTTAATTGTGTTAGTATTTTATTTAGATAGAGTAAGGATATCCAAAACTATTATAAAGTCCTTTCTCATCCTTATTTTTGAACAGAAAAGATATTACCCTGAATATCAAAAAGATAAGCTCATGTATAACATCATAAAGTCATTCATTGATTTTATTCAATAAATGTTGAATGAGCACCTAATTTATGTCAAGTCTTCTGCTATTCCTTGAGGGTTTCAGGATGATTAAGATCTATTCTTGCTTCTATGAACTTCACAAATTAAAGGAGACAGAACTTGGATAAATATAGTAAAGTGTAATAGAGCAATGGACAATATTTCAATAGGACCACAGAGAAGAGAACTTCGGCCTCCATAGGGTAGTAGGAACCACTGTCTTAAACTCCCCAGGGGTGGGTCCTAGACTTACATTGCTTGCAATGCTGCCACCATGATAGAAGCCACATGTCAGGTCCATCCAGTCTCTCAGTGTCTCTGGCCTCTTCTACCACTTCCAGATTCAGATGTTGTTCTAAACCAGATACTGGTCCCATTCACAGTGACTGGGTTGAATACTGGAGCTGGGCAATTTGGCTTCTTACCTGGCCATTGATTGAGTGAACTTTCTTTTCTACATCATTTGTAAAAAGGATCCAACGTAATTCATAATTACATGCAAAGATAGTAGATCATCACTTCCACCTCAAGGTTATGACCCTCCAATTTTCTGTCAAAAATATTCTGCAAGGACTTTGATCATCTTGGCACTCTCAGGCATCAAACTCGCTCACCATATTGAAGACATCATACTAACCAGACTGAATGAATAGGAGGCGGCAGGTACTGTAGATAGCCTAGTAAGTTACATGTGAGCCAAAAGATCAGAGATAAACCCCCTGATGATCCCATAAAGTTTTTAAAGGTCCAGAGTATTCTGGAGTCAGACTATTTAAAGGCTCAGAGGTATACCAGAGCATTCCATCCAATGAAAGGATAGGTTTGTTCCCTCTTGGAACTTTAATCATTAAAATAATAATAATAATTTGATGGGCTTTTTTGAATTTATTTTTGTAATACGTATTACTTTTGGTGATGTTGTGCTAAAACATGGATTGAGCAATTCAACAGTTTCCACTTTTTTTTTTTAATTTCTTTTCAGCATAACAGTATTCATTGTTTTTGCACCACACCCAGTGCTCTATGCAATACGTGCCCTCCCTAATACCCACCACCTTGTTCCCCCAACTTCCCACTTCTTACCCCTTCAAGACCCTCAGGTTGTTTTTCAGAGTCCATAGTCTCTCATGGTTCACATCCCCTTCTAATTTCCCTCAACTCCCTTCTCCTCTCCGTCTCCCCATGTCCTCCATGTTATTTGTTATGCTCCACAAATAAGTAAAACCATATGATAATTGACTCTCTCTGCTTGACTTATTTCACTCAGCATAACAGTTTCCACTTTGACTGAGGGCCAAAGTAAAACTGTGTAGCAGGTCCGGAAATCAAGGTAAACTTCTCTATCCCTTAAGCTAAATGACCTGGCAGATCCCATGGTATTGAGGTCTCCACAGCAGATAATGCTGGTGTCCAGACTCTCTGACAGTCCCATTAAGAAAGTTGCAGGACACTCCTAAAATTCTGGAGTAATGTCATCATCTCTGCCTCAGAGAAATACTCTTCATTTGAAAATTACCACCTAGCAGTAGAGACTACCACATGGCCATGAAACACCAAGAGCTTCTGCCATCTGACCTGCCCATATAAAGTTGTAAATGCAGCCAGGCAAGCAGGATTTATTGCATGGTGGTCTGAGAAAATTTCACTGAAGATGACCGAGACATCCATGTCACCTTTATCTCTTGCACTAATGTCTCCTCTTGATTTCACAATGACCTAATAGGGAGGGAGAGGGGTAACCCTATAATCAAGTGACAGAAGAGGAAAGAACTTAGCTGCCTCAGTATAGCCTCACCCTGGAGTGGTTCTGAAAAGTCACAGAGGAGAAGCAAATGTGCAGATATATGGCCAAACAACCACTTTACCCACAGGGAGGAAGGAACAAGGTCCGGATATACACTGCCTTCTGGGTAGTGGTTAATTGCTTGGGTAATTGGTCAGGAGCTTCTAGACACATGGCCAGAGATCATGGGAATTTAAGTCTGGGAAATACTATGTGAATGAATTGATAGGACTGGCTACAAAGCAGGTGGATCTTTATGTCTCAAATTAATGCTCAGAGCTCACTCACCACATAGGAGGCACTAAATAGCCAAGTGAATGGAATAACTTATCCTGTGGATGGCCCCCAATTCTTACACTGTGGGCCCATGAGTATATTGTCTGTGGTAACACAGATGGGGTTTATGCATGAACTTACGTGTCTCCTCTATCTAGAAGGATAACCACTGACACTGTTGGATGTCCAACATGCTAGCAGACACCAACACAAATCCTCTATATAGCATCATTCTTCAGGGAGATAAGTGAGCCATTAAATGGGTAGTTGTTTATATAAGATACCTTCTACCCTGTAGGAATAGTGATTTGTCCTTCCTGGAATTGATACAAACACCAGATTCCTGACTACATTGCCTTCTTCAGAAGGAGCAGTCCAAAACCTACAATCCATACTATCTCACACCAAAATCCTGCAGAACAAGAGAGCCATTCAGTATGAAGAGGCAACAATGGGCCCAAAGCAATAAGCTTCCCAGTCTAACCATGTGTGCCTAAAAACCTAAAAACACGTGGCCCGAAGGAACCAATGCTTATACATTCAAAGGTACAGCCAAGATGCCAACCTGGAGACAATGCTTTATAGAGTTTGAATGCTTGTTTCTAGGATTTGATATATGTGTCAGATTAAGTGCTGGCAAGCCATCCTTTGCATGTCAAATATGATCCAAAGCATGGGTCATATTTATTTACACAGATATAACTGTGTAAATAAAGCTTTATTGAAACACAGCAATTTCATTTTTTTGTGCTTTGTCTATCGCTGTTTTCACACTAACACTGCTCTGCTGCAGGCCACATGCCCACACTAGCTGTGGTCACCACGGCATTCCTGCAACCCACTCTTTTCACTATGAAAAGATGCAACAAAGATGGTAGGTCCCACAAAGTCAAACATGTTCATTAACTGGTCCTTTAAAAAATTTTACCTGCTCCTGCATTAACTTGCAGGACAGTTGTGTCCTCAATAGCTAGAAAAAAATGGGTATAGGAACCAGAGGTTGGAAAGTAGAGCTGGCCCCTGAGACAGTTACTGCCAGTGACCTGCCTGCTTCTTATTCCTTCCACCTTGGATTCTATATGGTTTAATATCCTAGTTCCAAGCAGAAAACTGAACAAGAATCTGTGACTATCACATGGCCACTTTGGGCCCCCCAGCAAGAAAAGAAAGGAGATGTTGACCTTTGAGTGTAATTGACCCTGACTTTCAGAATGATACACAATGAAAGAAGGGAAGAGTTTAATTAGACACCAAGTATTGACTGTGGTTTCTTCTGATACTCTTGTAATGGTCAACTGGAGTAGTTATGACCTATCAAGTGCTAGGAATTAAAGGCTCAGCTGCCTCTGGAATGAAGATCTGGGTCACTAATCAAGTAACACTGAACAGCAGAAGGATAGGATGAGGGTAAGGAAAATCTCAAATGAGTGATAGGGAAAGAGATTATGAACATCACTTATATTTCTGAGATAAGCTATGGTACCAGGAATTGCAACTGGTTCTGAGAGATTACCATTGACCACCACCTTGAAGAAGTGGAAGAAATGAATCTATCCTGTTGTAGTATCACAGCCTGAAATCCAGATGCTCTAAAATAGTGAGTGGATCTGAGTACACAGGAAGTAGATTTATGTATCCCCACTTATATACTTCCTCAGATTTCTGTGACACCAACTATCTTCCAGGTTTGGGGCACTAGTTCCCATCATCTCATCTCATAATACATTGGATGTTTCATCCTTACCTGGCCGAGGGTTGGGCTCTGCTATATCCTCTGTCAACTCTACCACTGTAATTCCCATATCCAAGTCCAATCCAACTGTACCCACAGAAGATCTGACTCTTTTTCCTGCTTCTTCTGATTTCAGATGAAAGATTCCACCATAATACATGATCGGCTCTTCCAGTGGCTACCTGGAGAGGTAAGGTGACACCTCCTGAAGAACAGGTGAGCTAACAAAACACCCTATAGGGCAAATGTGGACCAGTAAGGCAGAAGATGTCTTCCTCTCCCTCCCAGATTGATTTCCTTGCAGGGAAATACTGCCATTCAACCTGTGTAAAGATATCCTTTGCACCAGTAATGAGCTGTGTTTTCTTATGAACCTGTGGCCCACTCCAATGAACTCCCTTATATTTGCTTTTTATCCTTCCATGTCTCATTTCCCTTTACCCTTTCTCTCCCTGCCCTGGAATTACACTTCCCAATAAAGCCTTAGCATGCAATTCTTACTTCTTTTTTTTTTTTTTCCCCTCGTGGGACAGTGCTCAGAGAACGTGTTTGAATATTAATCTTGAATGAGGCTTAGCTGAAGAAAATAAATCAGAGAAGTTATTCAAATCTTTTCACCTCAAAGGCATCCAAGATATACTTCATTTCAAACTAGTAAAACCTTATTAAGCAGAAATGAATATGAACATTGAGATCAGACAAATCTAATTTCAGTACTTGTTTCTGCCATCTACTTGGCCTGGCCAAGTCACACATCCTTTCTTGAGCCTTAGTATCTTTATCTGAAAAATGGAAGTAATCACTTCTGTTTAATAGAGACATTTTTAAAATGTGACATGTCACCATATAAAGAACCAATAGATCACTGAGCACATAATAGGTAGTTAATAAATATTAGCTTCCCAGTTTGGGGTCCTAACTCCTAGGGATCATGAGTTCTATGAACATACTAATACCAGACCTCTCTAGTTTCTTCTTTTCACTTAAGTCCTGGAGAGAGAGGCCATATATCAGAAAGAACCAGTGGTGGCTTCCAGGGACAATACATTTTCCGAATGGTATCCGCATGGCAAGGGATTGACATTTCTGGCACCCAGGTGGCCCATTTCCTTCCAGATGCCTGTCACATCTCAGAGACCTTATGTCATTCTTCAGAACTATCTTGCCAGGGGACGTCTTCCACATGTGACTTCTACCTATGCTCCCCTTTTGGCAGAAGACAAATGAGAAGATATAATTCATAACCATTTCACACAGTACAGGAAAAGCAGCTTGATATTTAATCTGGCAACCCTTCCCAGTGAAGTTCTCCTGAATCTTAGTATCAAGTTCTATGAATAAATTGTCATTTTCAACCTTCTGTGTGGGATATTCTTTCCCATTGAATCCAGGAATATATCTACATAAGTATGAATATTAACATGCAAATGCATGGAAATGAGGCCCAAGCGGGGCTAAATTTAGGGTTGTAAACGAAGATTAACTTGTATATGTGAGCATACGAATGCTCTGTATGAAAAAGGCATTCAGTTATTGCTCTCTACATTCATGAAATCTACTCAGGAGGAAATTGCCTACAACAAGAGAGATCTTAATTAAACATAGGGAAGAACTACTTAATTTTCTCAGAGCAGGAAGATAAACACAAGTCTAGAATGGGCTGCTGAGGAAAAGTATGGCATCTCTGTCCACTCAGTTTTAGCCAGAACGTAGAAAATGTTTGAACATCAATATACCTGGAGGCAGGAAAAAGGAAAAGATAGATTTGTTTCACAAGATGTCAAGTCAGGGAGAGATCTGAATACATACACACTCCAAGCCTTCCACTATCCTATTCTATCTGTAAGGAAACTAAGCCCCAGGACGATAAGGAGGACTTTACCCCTCAGGACTTCTGCTGCCCCCATGCTAATGGAACATTCTGGGAAAAAAACCTAAGGAAAGGAAAGAGAGGAATGTGAGCTGGGTGGGACCAAAGGGAAGCAAGGAAGAGTGAGACCTCCATGGGGCAGAAAGGCCTTTGGCAATTTCAGACTACTCCTCCCCATCATACTGATCCCCAGCATTCACTCCAGGCTGGGGTTCATTCTTGACAACCTGAGACATATCCCAATGTGAATCTAGGTCCCAAGCTCACCTCCCTAGGACAATGCTTCTGCTGGACTGCACCTAGAGCAACAGGAGAGATCATCTAGGTGAGATCAGAGGAATACTCAGGGTGAACCTGTCAAAGATGCACCTCATCTCCTCCCCTATGTGGCAAATTATTTCTGGAGAAAGGCTGAGGAACTGTGTCTTATTCATCAAGTAAACTCCCTCTCTACACAATACAGACCCATTTAAATACTGCATTCTTGAATAAAATGGCTCCCACATGCCATGACCAGCTTACTCAGACTTCACTAGGTTTCCCTGACATGACTGCCAGTCAGGCAGAGCTGGCATCTTTCAGCAGTCAGCCAGTGAGCCTGCCTTCCCAGACTTACGGTCTCTGTGGAGCTGGGGCCATCAATATAACCCCGTACCCGAGTGTGGAGCCACTTGGCTTCCAAACTCCTTCTTTGCCATTTGTCCCTTTGCCTATTGATCTGCTAAGATCTATCCAAACCCTCCTGTCTCCACCATCTTTCCATTTAAGAAGTGAAATCTGGCTAAACTCATCTGAAGCTCGGAGGGAAGCTGCTTTTTCTCTGTAGGATAAAAATCCAATCCCTTAAAGGCGTAAAACAAAGGATGGAGGAGGAGAGAGTGTAGGGATGGGAAGAGCACAACCAAAGGGCGGAATTCTGTGCTTGACAAAGAAGCCCCTGTTTACCTTCTCTGTGTGTCATGGAGAAAGTACTCTGGTTTATTTTGAGTTTTCCTGAGGGACACAGAAGAATGAGATGAGCTTTTAAGCAAGACGGTGGGGAGGAATAGAGAGGAATGGCAGACGCCTGAGGTATGCAGAAAGGGGGCTGTTTGGGAAGATCAACATGACCTCCTACTAGAATGTGAATAGGCTGCAACCTTCAGACAATTTTCAAAACTGTGACAGCCAAAGATAGATGCTGGGTAACAATGGTTCTGAATGCCTCCCTTTCCTTCATTTCCAAGGTACCAGGAGGAGAGAACATGTCTTCCATACCTGGCCTGAGGAAACAGGCTCTGCCTGGCTCTGCTTACTTTCCTTGAGGGCACAAGACAGAGGAAAAGCAAGAAAGAGGGACACTAGGGCTCCAACCTATATGGCAGGAGAGCTCTTCTCCTGATCCAAGGTCACTCAGTGTATGTCTTGGGTTCTCACCAGTCCTATCCTTCCTTGTCCCTTGCCAAGTGGGCTTGCCTGGAAGTGGTGGAGGGAGCAGGCAGCCTGGCAGGAGCAGATGGCTGAGAATCCACCTCTCCCACACTCGGCATCCAGACACATGAAATATAAACAATTTTGTACATAGAAATAATAATAAAAATAATAGCTAACATTTATTGAAACAACTCTGAGGTCTGCATTGTAAACTGCCTGACATAGAAGATCTACCTTGTAGATATCGTCTATCTTAATTCTCACAAAAATCCCATGAAGTCTGCATCACTAGTATTATCTCTATTCAATAGATAAGGAAATAGAGACACAGAGAAGCTCTGTACCAGAGAACTACAGAATGTTCTGGAAACCCATGTGGGTATGCATGGAGAAGGAAGTTCATGTGACCCAAATTGAAGGGAATACAGAAATATAACAAAAAAAAAAAAAAGAGAGAGAGAGACTTTGGAGTCATCCTCGACTCCTCTTTCTTTCCTTCCCCACATACAGTCTGTGAGAAACACTTCCAGCTCTATCCTGAACATATTATCCGTACTCTGACTGCCTCTCACCACCTCCCCTGGTGCCACTCCGGTCCAAGCCACCATCATCCCTTGCCTGATCTGCAGGAACCTCCTAATTGGTCTCTCTGTGTCCACTCTTGCCCTCCTTCAGCTTATCTCAACCCAGCAAGTAGACCTTGTTAAAACCTATGTTAGTTCATATCTCTCTTCTGCCGACTTCCAAAGAGTTTCCCATCTCACCCAGAGTTAGACCAAAATACTTAAAATAACCAAAAGTTCTCTTTAGGCTAACTCCAGTTTCCTGTCTAACTTCATTTTATATTTTTCTACCCTTTTTTTGGTCACATTCCAGATGCCTTGAGACCCTCCTTGTCCCTGGAATAGGCAAGGCACACCTTTTCTCAGTACCTTTGCCTGGCCTGTGTCCCCTTCCTTAATGCATCTCCCTCAAACACCCATAAGTCTTGCAGCCTTCCAGTGTTTTCTTAAAACTCTTCTCTCAGTTTGGGTCTCAAGATAACTTGCTTGAAATTGTCTTGATAGGGGCGCCTGGGTGGCTCAGTGGGTTAAAGCCTCTGCTTTCAGCTCAGGTCACGATTCCAGGGTCCTGGGATCAAGCCCTGCACCGGGCTCTCTGCTCAGCAGGGATCATGTTTCCTTTCCTCTCTCTCTGCCTGCCCCTCCGCCTACTTGTGATCTCTGCCTGTCAAATAAATAAATAAAATCTTTTTTTTTTTTAATTCTCCTGATAATTTTTCTCCTGAGCCCCAATAGCTACCACTATTACCACACTCGTTTCGAAGATGATTTTTTTCTCATGTTTTGACATCTTTGATCTCTTCTAGTTGGTGGTAAGTCTTGGCTTCGGTTCCCCTGAGGAACAGGGTTAGGCTTGAGGCACGAAATGCCAATGCTCATCCCCACCATGTCATCAACTCCACCAACACAGCGTTATGGCTAAGGTCTGGACTGAGAGCTCTCATGGCATCAGAAAAGCCAAGCAGATTGATTGATTGGTTTTTATTGTTGTTGCTGTTTTTATGTATTATTTTTTTTATTATGTCCAATTAGCCAACATATATACATCATTAGTTTTTGATGTAGTGTTCAATGATTCATTACTTGCATATAACACCCAGTGCTCCTCACAACATGCACCCTCCTTCACACCCATCACCCAGTTACTACATGCCCCAAACCTCTCCTTACTGTACCCCTCAGTTTATTTCCTGGAGTCCAGAATCTCTCACGGTTTGTCTCCCTCTCTTATTTCTTCCTAAGGCAAGGAAAAGTGACTGGGAAGAAGTTAAGCAGATTTAAAGAAAAAGTCATCCCGGTGCACATGGGATGTAGACCTCTGGCAAATATGACTGTGACCACCATACTGTGGGACATCAGGTGGTAGGAGAGGTCTGGGTTTTCTTGGCATCATCTTTCTTTCTCCGGGGCCCATAAAAGAATGGTACAAATTACAACCAGTAATATATTTGACTTCATGAGAGATGGACATTTTCTTACTTACCAGGTGCCTCTGCCCTGGAATCCAATCTCTGTGTTAGCACTCAGTGCTCCAAGAGGGGTACAAAAAGGACAAGCTGTCTTTCTTGAATATGCCTGGCACATAGTAAGAGTTAACCATTGTTGCTGGATGAATGAAGCAAGCAAATAAGTAAATCCTATAGGAAAATGCAACTACATGAATCATCATGGGGAGCTTCCCCTGAAACTCCAACCGCAGGTGCAGTTCACAGGATGGTCTAAGTGACTCTACAACCAGAGATGGTCTCCTTGATATGGTTAATGACAATGGTCCCCAGAAAAGATCCAACACCCTTTACGCAATATATGCCAGAGAAAGAAGTTTGGATATGGACAAGGCGGAGGATGTTACTAGGCTGCCAAGTTGGGGAATAGGGTGTTTGGCCGGGTATTAAAAGTGGGACAGAGGGCGCCTGGGTGGCTCAGTGGGTTAAGCCTCTGCCTTCGGCTCAGGTCATGATCCCAGGGTCCTAGGATCCAGCCCTACATTGGGCTCTCTGCTCAGCAGGGAGCCTGCTTCCTCCTCTCTCTCTGCCTGCCTCTCTGCCTACTTGTGATCTCTGTCAAATAAATAAATAAAATCTTAAAAAAAAAAAAAGTGGGGCAGGAGAAAGGACTTTTGGAGCGGAAGCAGGAGTTAGGCAAAGGCTCTCATATCTTGGTGGTATGGTCTTCCTTCTGGAAAGTCTTTGGTTCCTTTAGAATGTATCTTTTTCTCCTTCCCCATACTGAGGGCTGCGGCAGCATAAGGGACCAGAAGGAGAAGGGGCTTCACTCACCTGAGAGATGTCTAGCAGGAAACAGCCATAGGAGCAACACACAGCTCTTGGACAAACCTCTGTGGTCTAAGGGATAGAGGATCTCTTTGTCATCAAATTGGGCTACATGGGGTTCATAGGTGCTCCTTTGGACACAGTCCAGCTCCTCAGCTCTGGAATTTCCTACAGGGGACCAAAGCCAAACAAGTCACAAGTGGAGATTTTTTCACAAAATCCTAGCCCCCTGTTTCTCATGGGACTCTTCACATCCGTTGGCAGCTGCAGGAGGAGGTGGGAGTTTGACGTCATTTGAATACACGTCCACCACATTCCAAGGAACCACTACAAAATCATTAATCATAAAGGGATAGTTCTGTGAATGTGTTTCTGGGGGCCTCTTTCCATCTAGGTTTCTATAGACCTAGAATCTGTTATGGTGCCCACAAATAATAGAGATTCAATAAAGCTGTAAGCAAGAGAGTAGAGGGAAAGCTTCATAATAAATAAACCAACACCCACTGGCATTTTGCCTTAAATTTTCCTTTCCACTATTTTACATTGAAAATAAGCATAACAGGGCTCTGTCTAACCCTGGGCAAGTCACTTCTCATTCTGGGGTCCCATATTTTCTTCTACAAAAAGGGCACAATCTGTATTATCGCTTGTATCCTTCATATCTTTATTGTTTAGTGAATAGATATGATTCAATTTCCTAGATTTCTGATTACTAATTGTTGTCTCCAGTATAAAACTCCATGGGTCTACACTCAGAGGTCTTATATCTCCCGGGATGAGGAGGATAAGTATTTTAGAGAAGGGAAAGCTTTTTAAGTCCTCATTATGCACTGGCTGATTACTTTTACGCCTGCCCCACCGCACACAAATTCTTGTGTTTTCAAAATACCCAAATGAAACATAGGACTTTTCTGTAGACTTTAAGCTCTGTGGTCCACTCCCTAACCACAAAAAGCTGTATGTGACTCAGCGTACCAACAAGTGGGGTCTGTAAAGCAAGGAGAGAGTAGGTGCACCAGGGTCCTCAAGTTTGCTTTCTTATGTCCAGGCTTTCTGTGTTCTTTCTGCTGCTAGGGTCTCCTTCCCAACTCTGCTGTGCCCACAGCATAAGTCCACAAGGCTTTAGCTTGCCTTGAAGTCCCATCACCCTCCAGTGTCAGGTACACATTGCCAGCCTCCCCTGGCATGACTGCCATCCAGATTCTCAGGGCTGCAGCCAAACTCCCTTCTGAGAACAAACACAGAAAGAATGGGCAGTTCTGCAACAGACTGGATGTGACAGGCCAGGGTGACAGAAGAAACCAAATCAACTCTTGAAGATGAATCAAGAGGAAGGGTGTTATCACTACCAATGCAGCACTCCTCCCGAACAAGACACTTACATCGAGAGAATAACACATTACCCCTCCAAGTGTGATGCGATGTTTCCCAAACTAGTAGTTACTTGATGGGAACACACTGAAGTAACAATGTTAAGGCCACACCTGTTCAGGAGAAGATCTGGTATACAAACCCTGGGAGGGCCTTGCTATTTTCCCTGCTTGACATATATCTGTCAGGATGAATTTCAAGGAAGATCTTCATGAAACAGATCATAGATCAAGTACAGAGATCTAAAGACCACGCTTGTGTCTGAGAAGTTAACATCATCGTGAATTTCCTCACCAGCATTTCTCCAGGTTAATAATGTTTTCCCCAGGGGCGCCTGGGTGGCTCAGTGGGTTAAAGCTTCTGCCTTAGGCTCAGGTCATGATTCCAGGGTCCTGGAAGCAGTGCAGAGCCTGCTTCTCTCTTTCTCTCTCTGCCTGCCTCTCTGCCTACTTGTGTTCTCTGTCTGTCAAATAAATAAAGAAAATCTTTAAAAAAAAATAATGTTTTCCCCATTTGACAGATGGACAAATCAAGACAAGCCTAGAATGATCATCGACCCACTCCAGTCAGAAGATCATTTGGGTCTGTTTGTTTTTGCCTTTGGTACAATGCACCAGCTGTACCATAATGGATTCTATATGTATCCATTAGGGATGCTTTGTCTGCAGGTAGTGGAAAACCCAACAAAAGGAGGCTCTGAGCGATAAAGACATCAAATTACCTCATGGAACCCAAAGACCAGAGTTTTTGTTCTGGGGTGTAAGTAGGCCAGCAAACACTCAGTTTCCTTCTAATCCTCCTGGTCAACTAATCTCAGAGCCTCAGCCTTTCCTTTTCCTTTGTTCATTGTCTTAGGGTCACAGAAAAACTTGAGCTTCAGACAAGTCTTTTCAATAATATCAGGAGAAGGGGAGGAGGGGCTAAATGTTTTCTCTCTTTAGACCATGATTTTTTTTAAATTTATTTTCAGTGTACCAGAATTCATTGTTTATGCACCACACCCAGTGCTCCATGCCATACGTGCCCTCCTTAATACCCACCACCAGGCTCACGGAACCCCCTACCCCCTTCCCCTCCAAAACCCTCAGTTAGTGCCTCAGAGTCCACAGTCTCTCATAGTTCGGACTTTTATTTGGAAACGAAGCCCCTCCCACACTCTCTTTTATATCTCACGGGGCAGAGTTGGGTTCTAGTACGCCAAACACTGGCAACGACTATGACATTTCCATAGCAGTTTTAGATCAATGAAGATTGATTCTTGAGGGGCTAGGGAGGGATGTCCTTTCTCAAAAGTCATCACACAAATGCTGCTGGTCAGGCTGAGACCAGAATTCAGGTCCCCTAACTGCTTCCTGCAAGGACTAGAGTCCTCACCATCACCCACAGAGCCTGATAAAGAACCACCACCAAATCAACAGCTAAACACACATTATTCAGTAAGGTATTTTTAATTCCATGTTTTAATACATAATTGGAAGGGGAGGTGAATCATGAGAGACTATGGACTCTGAAAAATGATCTGAGGGTTTTGAAGGGGTGGGTGGTGGGAGGTTGGGGTACCAGGTCGTGGGTATTATAGAGGGCATGCATTGCATGGAGCACTGGGTGTGGTGAAAAAATAATGAATACTGTTATGCTGAAAATAAATAAAAAATTTTAAAAACTGAAAAAAAAAATACATAAACAGGAATAAAATATTAGTCGTGACTTATTTTTAAAGTCAAAGACCATCAAGAGATCCTCTCTCCAGATGATCCAGAAAACAATGATTTGGAACATGGCTCTTGACCTAAACATCATTTCACAGAGCTTTGACTCTGACATGAGAGCCCCAGACTCCCTCACCATCCAAACCAAACCTAGCCAGGCCCAACCACAAGCTACTCTTTTTAAATGGATCCAAGCTGAGTATCAACACAGGGGACCCTGAAGTGGAATGAAGAGCTCAAATCTGGAGTCAGGACTGGGTTCCACACAAAGCTCTGCTGCTTATAACCTCTCTGAACTACAGCTGTTCTGCATAAAGACACAGAGCCCCTTCAAGGGAGGAGCTATGCTAGGATTATTCGTAACTTCAGCTTACACCAAATGCCTAGCACACTGCTGAGACTCAATAAATTCATTCATTCATTCATTCATTCATTCATACCAGGTGGCGGACACCTACCAGTGGATAAAACAGATCTATCCATATCTCCAGCACATACAGTCCAGCCAGCAGTGATGCAATGAAATAAGCAGTTACTGCAGAGTAGGATCAGTGTCTCTAAGAGGGGAGGGGTTCTGCGGGAGTGCTTTTAAGGGCAGCAGTTACAAGTTCAAGAAACCCTTATTTATTAGGGATGAATCAGCTGGGTTCTGAAGCAGGAGTGGAAATTAGCCAGGTGAAAAGGGAGGGGAGAGGAAAAGCACCCCCGGGGGATGGAACAAAGACCTGAGAATGGGAGAGAACTTGATGCTTTTGAGGAATTAAAAGCAATTCCAAACAACTGAAGTACAAAGTACACATGCATTTGGGGTCGGGCAAACAGGGGACAGTTGGCTGCTACTGTCAGCAGTATTGAGAATAGAAGACACGAACCTGGACAAGCAGACAAGAGCCAGATCCTAAAGGTTTGTAGAAGCCCTTCGGTAATGTTTGTTCAATATCCCAAATGCAGGGAAGGGCTTTGCACAGAGGAATAAAATGATCATATTTACATTCTATAAAATACCAATTTGGTTGCTATCTAAAGAATGGATTAGAGGAGGCCAAGTCTGGTGGTGTGAACATTAATTAAAAGGCTATTATAGTAGTCCAGGCTAGAGATAATAGACACAAACAATGGGACAGAAATGATATTACTTGATCTATCTGTCTCACAGAACGTGCATTCGTTTATTCTCCCATTCACAGACTCACTCATTCACCAACCTTCCCCAAGCTGCCACTCATGAGTACCTACTCCTCCTATAGGGCAGGGCAGGCTCCCACGTGGCCATCAGGATTGCAGCCTAGTAGAGGAGAGAAACCACTGAGTTGACACAACAAACATTAGAAAATAGAGTAGTAATCTGAGGGTCTTACCTGTTGCTTTGTTTTTGCTTATCCAGTCTGCCTTTAATCTTTTTCCTGATACCAGAAGCTGTCTTTCCTGTGGGAAACACATTCTGTATGCTTTGGGTGGAGATGAGCAAGCAAATCTGATCTCCTGACCATATAGTTATTTAAATCTGGGTGTATCAATCTCCCAGACACAACCATGTCCCCGCCATGAGATTTAGCATGAGACACTGAAAGAGGGAGGGTCTCTCTTCTTTGGGATCAAGACTTGTGAAGACAATGAAGACTCAGTATTGCTGAGGGCCAACTTACGTCCACACCCAAAAAGCAGCTGAGATTGAAGTGAAGGTAAGAGGGATAGAGAGAAAGGCCACAAATTCCCTAACTGCAACATTTAAACCTTAGAGTAAACTCCATCATCTCCCTTTCCTATTTATATGGGCCAGTAATTTCCATCTCCTGACTATGCAAGTTTGAGTCAGGTTTCTTGACAGAAGTTTCCTAGTATAAATAGATTAATGGGAATACAGAAGAAGAGGAAAGTAAAGCCAGTTGTAGAAAAATGAGTTCCCAGAACTTGATCTTGAATGATAGGAGTGAATCCATCAGGTAGGAGCCGAAGAAGAAGGAGCCATCCAAGCAGGGAGGAATGGACTGTGCAACACTTGAAGGCATGGAGGAAATGTCAGGGAAGCCCACGTGCTTTAATGTTGTGGAATTCATGGATGTCTACAGGCATATGCATATGTGCAGTAGGTTAGGATGGAGATAGGGCTGGAGCCTTAAGGAAGGTCCACAGTGCCTCCTTCTTCTGCCTACATATTTCCCCAAATTCACACATACCCTGACTGAGGAGAGGGAATGCTCTAAGCTATTCTGGCCTGGCGGGGACTTTAGGATCACTTGGGTTTATTATTGTTTTTCAGAGTCCATACTCTCTCATGTCAACTCCCCCTCCAGTTTCCCTCAACTCCCTTCTCCTCTCTATCTCCTCATGTCCTCCATGCTATTTGTTATGCTCCACAAATAACTGAAACCATATGATAGTTGACTCTCTCTGCTTGACTTACTTCACTCAGCATAATCTCTTCTAGTCCCATCCATGTTGATACAAAAGTTAGGTATTCGTCCTTTCTGATGGAGGCATCATACTCCATAGTGTATATGGACCACATCTTCCTTATCCATTCGTCCGTTGAAGGGCATCTTGGTTCTTTCCACAGTTTGGCGACTGTGGCCATTGCTGCTATAAACATTGGGGTAGAGATGACTCTTCTTTTCACTACATCTGTATCTTTGGGGTAAATACCCAGGAGTGCAATTGCAGGGTCATAGGGAAGCTCTATTTTTAATTTCTTAAGGAATCTCCACACTGTTCTCCAAAGAGGCTGCACCAACTTGCATTCCCACCAACAGTGGAAGAGGGTTCCCCTTTCTCCACATCCTCTCCAACACACGTTGTTTCCTGTCTTGCTAATTTTGGTCATTCTAACTGATGTAAGGTGGTATCTCAATGTGGTTTTAATTTTAATTTCTCTGATGGCTAGTAATGATGAACATATTGTTTCATTTTTTTAATTTATTTTCAGTGTTCCAAAATTTACTGTCTCATTTTTATATCCAAAACCTGTGTTATTTCCCCAAGACTTGTTCATGGCATTCCTTACAGTCTGAGTTCTCCTTACTCTCCCTATTGTCTGAAAACTTTTAAGACTTAGAATACACACACACACACGCGCGCGTGCAGGTGCCACTTTCTTGAGAAGTCTCCTTTGGTTTTACCAGGCAGAATTTACAGCTCTGCTACTGAGCTCCTACACCCTTGGTGTGTGCCACTTTTAAACACTCATTTCATTCTGCCTCATATGAAATTAATTTTTGTATGGCCTAAGTATCATGAGATTTTTGAGAGCAGGGACCTTGGCTCACTCATCTTTGAGGAGTCTAGCAGTGTTTGGCCACAAGTGTTGTCAAATGTGTACTTTTTAAAATGGTGCCAGTGATAAATTGTTGCCCACTACATCTGAGACTAATGTTGTACCCTATGTTGGCTAATTGAATTTAAGTTAAAAAATAAAAATAAATAAAAATGGTGGAGGTGTTGACAACAGAATTTTAATTGACTCAAAGAGTTCAGCTCAGTTGCAACATCTATACTGCAAATCCAAACCAGAGGACATATTTGGACATTCTGGGTTGGTTATAAATCTTCACCGACTCTACAAATAGTTACAAATCTTCAAGTTCTGAAATTTTCCATTAAACTAAAGGAAAGTGTGAGACCGGTTTTGCTCCTAGTATTTTAGCTTGACAGTTTCTGGGCTCAGTTGGAGTCAATGAAGAAATTTAAATAATGGAAAAAGTCCACCCACATGGCCTTTTGGAGCAAGAAGAAGAGAAGTGGGGAGCCTGATCATCTCACTTCTGAGCTTCTGGGACAGTTTTTATAGTGCCAAACAGTCATGTTGAAAGACAAAAAAAAATCCAGTCATTCTGCTCCAGGTTTGCAAATAATACATCTGGAAACTTGGCATTATAAAGTCCCTCACTGGAAAAATCAGGTGATTTTTTCATCATTCATACAAATGTTGCAATGTCAAGCAAAGTCAACTTATGGAGCACATTTCTACAAATACGGCTGCTCATTGACAGTTCAGAAGGAAATAAACATGAAACAGATTTTTTGGGTATAAAAGAGTCTGAAAATATGCATCTTTAATCTGTAGGATTTGCGACCCATGTCCTTTTTACACAAGATGTAAAAATTGTCCAGGTTCAGTAGAGCACCTTGATGACCTGTTAGCCCCTGAGAGTGGTCCAAGGGAGTGATTGGTCTGAGTCATAGATGCTGTACTCACTTGGCTGCCCATCGAGGCAAGTTCCAGGGCCAAGCCAGAGATGCCAAAACACAAGACTTTATGCACTAGAAGTCAGGCTTTACAAATAATGTCTATAAAACTTTCATATAAATATAGAATATGCTGGGGTGCCTGGGTGGCTCAGTGGGTTAAGCCGCTGCCTTCGGCTCGGGTCATGATCTCAGAGTCCTGGGATCGAGTCCAGCATCGGGCTCTCTGCTCAGCAGAGAGCCTGCTTCCCTCTCTCTCTCTCTGCCTGCCTCTCCATCTACTTGTGATTTCTCTCTGTCAAATAAATAAATAAATAAATAAATAAATAAATATATATAGAATATGCTTATTGCAAAGTGAAGTTTAAAGCAATGATTCAAGTGCATGAGAGACCAACTCCATACACACACATACACACACAGGTGCATATGTTCATATATACATTTGTAGGTTTTGTGGTTGTAGATGGGAGACATTGTCACAAAAGAAAGACTACTTTGACGAGTTTAATGCAGTCCAGGTTCTGGGCTTGCGGATACAGAAGAGAAATAATCTCAGCCTACTCAGAGACACTCAAACATGAGTGATAGTCTGATGCTGATTAAATTAGTAGAATAACAATGTATTAAGTCATGATACAGACTTCACTTCAGTAACCCACTCGTTATGTCTCTTATCCAAGACATTGCTGAGTCATAGGGAAAGCCACCATAATAATTAGAAGGTTGATGAGTCTCTCATTTAGGACTTTTCCAGTTGCAAGTCGCAGAAATATGGGTCACTTTCTCTTCATCCCTCAGCTTTGTCTTCCTCTTTGTTACTTTCTTTCCCAGGCAGGATCTCACCTTTAGACACACGAAGGCTGCCTCAGCTTTGGATTTTGCATCATCTTGAATCAAATACTGCAGTTAGATAGTGAGTTCCTTTTCCAGAATTATATCTGGAATTCTGTTGCCTTTGATTGCCTCAAGTGTCCATCCTTGAGTCTGACAAATCCAAGGAAAAGTAATGGTCAGCTGTGCTTGGTCCCAAAAGTGGGGGGATGTAAGCCCCAACCAAATCACTGGAATACAAATAGTAACTGTCACTGGAACCAAGGATGCTTGGTGACCGAAATCAATGAATGCTAGGTCACTGTGACCGAGCATGGAATTAGCATACGAAGAGGTACATGGTTCTGAACACTTGTTTGCAAATGCTGATTGCCCCTCCTCCTGATAGGTTTCTCCTGTGCATAGATGATTATCATGAATCAACCTTAAATAAATCAGCATTCAACTCTAGAAAGATCTACGGACTGTGCTGCCCCAACCTGATCACTTATAACGTTGACATTAAGCATGTAAAAAATCAATACTGGGAAAAAGGAAAATCTTTCTTTTTATTTAACAAATTAATATTTGTTAAATACATGCCATTTACAGACATTGATAATACATAAGTAAGTAAGAAAATTGCTACCATCTCGTTGTGTAGAATCTAAAACAGAAACAATTAGAATGGAAAAGCAATTATAATTTACTGTGGGAGGACTCCTAAGCAAATGTAGAGCCACTTTCTTCTCCTCCTGACCTGCCTTTGCCTTTTTCTTCCCAACCCCAAATTCTCTTTCTTCCCCCATTCAAAAACAGAATATTTTACTTTTTTCAATGGTAATAAATAGATACTGGAGGAAGGAGGGGAAGGAATTGTGAAGTCTAGGATGCATGCCTGGGTCTACCTGGCCAAAAGATTCTGCTTCATATAATTAGAATATCAACCACCCTGTGCCACCCACACATTAGTCTGGTTATGCTTGTGAGAAGTTTGATTTCCTGTCCTTGTAAAGCTTTGATTTCAATACGCAAAGTATAATTCCTCAAAACAGGAAAAAAAAAAGGCTACTCCAAAGGGAAAAATCACGTTAACTAATTGCTACATACCAGAACAATTAAACAATATAGAATATAATACAACAACAACAACAAAAACCCAAAGAACATAAAACACTGGCGCACACATATTTATCCATTACTAAAGCATACAACTTTGGACACACTGTGTACAGGGGCTGCATGGCACAGAGATGAGACGTGCAGGAAGCTGCTGATGAAGACAGCAGGGAACTCGGGACTTCCTGTCACCAACTTGGTGGGCACTGTGGTGGAAGTGTACACGAGGTACCAGAGAGTCCAGGGGGAGGCAACAATTTCCAGGGAAGAGAAGAAAGTTTGAGAGAGATTCAAAGGAAAAGATGTCTGGGCTGCATTATCACCAGCTGGATAATCAAATTTCATCAGAGGAGTGGGGGGGCGGACAAGGTAGGCACACACGTGTGAGATGGAATCCTGCCACGTTTGTGGAGTGGTGAAGAGCCCCTTGAGTCTCTTTTCCATTTATAGAATGCAACTGGAAGGACAGGGTTATACTTACCGGATATCTTGGTGTCTTATTAGGGGCTGACCCAGCAAGTCAGCACCTGGTAGCCATCTACTGGGGTGGTAAATATCACAGGAAATGTGAGTTAGAGGAAAGGTTGTTTATCAAAGTGCTCTGGGAAAAGTATTCCAATAAGACATGTAGGGGCCAATGAAGAGTGAACCTTCCCCAGAGAGCTTTAAACTACAGACAGGGAATAAATAGACCTCCACGGAGAATAAAATTGGGTCCTTCTAGAACTTGCTCTGCAGGGCGAGAGCTAGTCTGCTGGGCTGAATCTTCAGTGGCCCCACCAAAGAATAGGACTCTTACACTGTAAATCAGCCTCTTTCTCCAATTTTCCTCTATACAAGATTAAGCCTTTTCCTGATAATTGCTTAATAATTGTTATTATGTTGCATCTCTGTTGCATAATAGCGATTAGGCCTGTATTCAGTGACTATCAGCTTGGGGGGTACAAGTCTGCCCAGAGTTACAAGTCTGCCCAGAGGTGGACCTGTCTTGGTCTTGTCCCGTGACAGCCCTGTCTGTCTAAGACAGATCTTGGGGTTTTCACCTCACTGGCTGGTTCATCCTCACAATTTACTGCTAGGAGGTTCATATAATATGGGCCAATTTTCCAAAATGAGGAGGCTGAGGCTCAGAGATGGGAAGTGACTTTTCCAGGGTCTCAAAGCTGGAGGTATGAGATCTAACAGGTGAACTCTTTATCTGGATTCAAACAAGGGATCTTGCCATGACCTTCCCCCCATGCCACTTCCCCTTCCTTCTTCCTCCTCCGCCAAAAGGCACTAATTGTCCCAAACTTTCCTCCTTTGGGGAGCATCTGCAAGGATTTCACGAGGTATCAAGGCAGGCAAACTTTGTGTCCCAGTCCTAGTAATTAACCATGAGACTGCCCCAGAATGAATTGATTACAGCACCCGGGAACCAACGTCAGCCTTACCTACCCAACTGGCTTTCCTTAGGGCTTCAGGGTGACACGGCTTGTTAGGTGATTAATGAGTTAATAATGAAGATGAAGGTTTCCGGGTGCTTGAGCAGAGGCTAGCTGTCCACCAAAATGGATTAGCCCCCTCCAGCAGGTGTGGCCCTGCGGGGAGCGTTGCTTTATGCTCCTCAAGGGACCTTGTTTAGCACCAGCCACCTTGTTATAGGGATATATTAAAGGAAAAGTAGTTTGAGCTGCCTGCTTGGAAATGCTGGCTGCTCTGGCTGCTTGATGATTTTAGGTTTGCAGAGGCAGTCCTGCCCTAGACGAGGGGGAACAGAAAAGGAGACAGAAGCCCGCTTCTCTGACTCCTCTGGAGGTAATTTGTATATGACCTTGAAGAAGTCACTTCCTCTAAGCCTCAGGATCCTCATGTATAAAGTAAGAGTATAGGAAAAGGTGATGGTCAAGACCCTTTCTGGAAAGATGATGCCTGGTCCTATTATTTAAGCCACTGAGTAAACCGTCAGGAAGAACAATTCACTGTCACCAAGAATAGCATCTGCTGTGAAATGGAGTCAAAGTCATCAGTTCAAAGTTGCCTCCCAGCAGGACACGACATAAGAATCATCTTAATTCAAAGCGTTAAAACCTTGGTCTTAGCTGCCACCATAGAAGGAAAGGATTATAATCTGCAGGGGAGGATCCTGAAATCAGTGTTTTTAACAAACACCTTGGGTGATTTTGATGATCACACGAGCTGGGAAACACTGGGATCCAGCAGTTCAGCTTTGATGGAGCCACATGGAGCCTGGGGAGGTCCCAGAGCCATAGCTGTCAGACTTGGGAGCCTGGGGAACAGGCAGGAGCTTCACAAAGCCTGCCACTCTAGTGCCATCTCTGACATTCAGACTTAATTGAACTGGGGTGTGCCTGGACTTTGGAGATTTTAAAGATACCCCAAAAAATCCTTATGTGTGAACAAGACTGTGAATCCCTGTCCCAAACTCAAACTGAGTGATTCATATGCCCTCAGCATTCATCCTCTAAAACCAATGGGATAAGTGACCGTCCAACCAAGCTCTGATGTTCCCATAAGGACTGCTGGCCACCTAGGACCCAGAGAGACTCTGAAGACTAGAGGATCAAGTCATGTTCCACCACAAACCAGCATGGAAGCAAAGGTTCAGGGTCTCATCTTGCAAAATCAAAGTGTCCATTTCTCCTGCCACAGTGCCTAGAAGGTGAAACTCAGGCAAAGTCTACTGGTATCATGAGTACACACTAAGTGTTCATTGGATTGAAATCTGGGAAGGATCAGCAGTGACCTTTCTCAGTCCTAGCATACTCTCAAATAGCTGCCCATAAGCATGTTAATCATTTTATTTAATTTTTAAAATCAGACATAGTAGTAACTTAAGCTGCCATATTTTGTGCTCCAATGACATCCTTGGCACTGGGCAAGACTCCACAGTTGGTGCTGCCAAACCTCACAGCATCCACATAAAGTAGGAGTGTGACCCCTCATGTCTCATGTGAGAACACCCAAGGTCAGAGGTGAAGGCCACACAGCCAGCACAGAACAGAGTTCCAAATCCATAACCACCGCTTCCCCATGCCACACCGGTCCTGCAATTTGTTTGGTAGATTGTTTTAGCTCTGAGTAATAAAGTCTCCTCCTCTGCCCATCACCTAATTCCATATAATTTACGTGAGAGCCCTGTCACTAGAGTATTGTCTCTGTGGGAGATGTAAGCCCATCTCAGCCTTTTGAAATGTCTAGAGCAGGAGCCAGGAGCCTATCTGTGGGAGGCGTTGTAGCACTTCAGTGATCAGCATGAGTCTATGAAGGGAGGAGCGTCCATTTTGAGAGTGACTTGACATTTTTAAAATGTCTATTTGTCACCAACAATATCCTTTCAAACCTTTCAAAATCCTCTAAAACCAACAAAATCAGCCACAATGTGAATCAGCCTGTCTTCCCTGTCACTGCTGAGTAGTGGTGCTTCAGCAATGAAGGAGATGCATGTGTGTGCGTTTATATGTATGTGTGTACAGATGTCCATGCATGCATGTGCCTCTGTGTGCGGAGGCGTGAGTGTGCATGGGTGCATGTGCACACATCTATGTTTCAGGAGGCATGTGCATGCACATGTATGGTCATGTGTATGCACTGAATGTGTATGTGCATGTGTGAGGGCACACGTGTGTGCATGCACGTCTTGTGTGTATTGGCATGCCTTGCAGGTCTCCATGTTTGTGTGTGGGTAAGTGTGTGCACATGTGCATGTCTATGTGTGTGCATGTATGTGTATTGTGGGCACATGTGTGCATGTGCATGAACATATGAGTGTGTGTGTTATGCAGAGATGCACATGTGCATGCTTGTGTGTGGGTTGAATCCTGTGGGTTGAGGAGGCCACAGGGACTAGCATGTATAGAGAAGACAGAAAACTAAAAATGAAGCAGACATAGGATGGCACTAGAAGCCCAGTGTTCCACTCACTTCTGCCAGCCAATGCAAAAACAAAGACACAGATCTGAAGGCATCACCAGCCAATGGATCCTAGCTCCCACCCACAAACAGACTGGGGACCCAGATCTCTCATCTGTAAAAGGAGAATACAGTGACATATGGGATTGATACCCACCTTGAGCACCTGCAACTCCCAACAAGTCATTTGATTTTTTGGTGCCTCAGTTTCCCCATAGGACCATAATGATGATTAAATGAGCTAATAAATGTAAAACAAAATAAATGGCATATAATAAACATTGTTATTATTCCTAATTCAAAAATATTATTGCTTCATTCTGCTTCACTATCTTGGGGAAGAGATTAAAGACATATTTCCTTTAATATTCAAATTAGAAGAACTCCCACCTCCATGACTGTAGATCAACAAAGCATCCACTCTTTCTCCTGGGGTTTCCCTCTACCCAAATTTCCCTTACTCTCCAAACACTATTTATAAGTTCTACTAAACCCCTCTCGTTACAGATCTTTTTGTTCTCTAGCTATCCATACTCCAAGTTGTCATTGCCCCAAAATTTCTTTAACATAGAGTGTCATGGTTTGCTCTAATCTTAAACAAAATATCTCCCTAAACTTCTGTCCCAAATATCTCAGTATTGCATGGGGTACAGCAAGCCTTACTCCATGCTTGAGGAACAAAGAAGAATAAAGCAAGGAATGGCTAGGATGGCTCCCATGGTCATCCATAGACCTCACAAACTGCTGACAGGACCTCTGGATTTCATTTCACACTTGGCAGGCTTCCTAGTGGAGGAGTCATCCAGCCTTCACTGATAAGACATCCCCGGCCATGCACTCCTTCGGAAACCAGGTGGTCATTCCTTGGAGCACAGAAAGAAGGTTCCTTCTCACTCCCTGTCCACATCCTGCACACACTGGCTTCTTTTTGACCCAGAATTAGAAATAGCAAGAAGATCCATTTTTTCTGCAGGAAACACCCTTCTATTTTCCACCCATAGCCTGAGTGCCTGGGACAGGATTGTTGCTCTTCCTGGCATTTCTTGTAGAGTGAGTTGTTCAATCTTAATTAACACTTGTTGAGAGCACTGAGTTCGGAAGAAATCCAGATTTAGGAAGAGTACCCCTTCAAGGGCCAGGACAGGAGAAAAGTACAGTCAAATTATATCAGAATTCCAAATGCTCAGTTCAGCAGACTAATAGATGGTTAGTTTTACTGATATGTAAAAGGAATCAGCACTAATTCTCCAAAAGATAATTGATGTTTCCCAACTGCAGGAAGCAAATGTTATCTGTGACCCCAAAATGTCTATATTCCAATGAAAGAAAAAAAATTAAAGACTTCTTCCTTGGGCATCTCATCAACAGGGATGTGGTGAAGACAAAATGAAATGTGCTTTGTGAATTTTAGAATGTTTAGCAAATGAGGGCACAGAAAGTGTCTCAAGAGGAAGACACCAATTTTCCTGCAAATCAGGGTAAATAGATCCTAGAGCAGTAACTCAACGAATTTAAGAAACATCAATGTTTTTGCCCCAAGCTGGTGACACCAGCCGTATCTGGAGCCTGAGGGCAGCTGCCTACCTTACAAGCTGATGTGTGGAGTAAATAAAATAATGGATATGGCATTTCAGTGTAAATGTCCTCACTACCTTTCTTTGTATGACTCCCAGACTGTACCGCATCCACTGGAAAGTGTCAAATTCTTTTTATACAGCAAGTGATGAATACAAACCTGGAGTTTGGAGAGGAGGTGAAAGGCATGCTTTGTTACCCCAGGGTCAAAGGAAGTGAGGTCTCAAAGGGACATTAGAGATCATGCCAGCTGAACCTTGTGCTATACAGTTTAGGAAATAGATGTCCGGAAGGGCTGAGGAGCCTTTCCATGGCCACGGGATAAGCTTCTTCATTTCCAGAGGGGAGGTCCTCCATGATGGCACATGTCTTCCTCTTCCTTTCTATGACACCACACACAGCCTCCAGCTTTTACTGCTGTGCATCAGGACAAAGTACCAGCACCTAATTTTCCACCTGCAGACACATGCCTGTCCAGATAAGTTAAGTCATCACCCTTGCTGAGTATTTCCGTAGGAACAAGTGTGTGGGCTGGTAAGAACAGAGAGACAGGTGGGGATGTACAGGAACTGAGGAGGAGTGTGAGAGACATTTCACAATTTATCAAAGTTATGGCCATTGGCACATCATCTTTCACAATAGCAGTGCTATTTGTATAGACTACACACATGTGTGTGTGAAAAAGAGAAAAAAATGATAAACTCTCTCAGGTTTCCGTAGCCAAGAGTATAGTTGCTACTGCAAATGAGTATCAAACCCTCACCCTGGATCATTCCAAATGCCTTTTTATCAGCCCTTTTCCACAGACTGCCTGGAATGGATAGAGCAAATCACGCCATCACACAGATTGGTGTCGCTATGAAGGAATGGTCATAAGTCTCAGACAGCTTTTGTCCTTACTCTGGATCCTAGGAAGAGAGCAAGGTAAGAGGCTGGGTGCCTTCTCCAAGTTGGCACTAGGAGAGTACTAGTAAGTCATTCCCTTGTCTCTTTAGTCTGGCCCAATCTGGGCAAAGAAGAAGATATTAGGGCCAATGGTTACAATGATCTCATGCCCATTAGGGCACCTCCATGGCATTAGATGGGTCTCATGGATGGAGCCAAATTATGCAGGCTTCTCTAAACCTGAGACACAGAGGCAAGAAAGGTAAACACCTGTGAGTTCCAAGAATGACAAATCAATAATCTGCAGAATATGAGGACTTTGATGGAAGCAAGCTCCCACCAGCAGCTAGTGATCTCTACTTGGAACTATGCCATAGCATGAGTTCAGCATTGGTCTTTGCAGTTGACAGGTGACATTTGTCAGCAAGAAAACCCAGGTTGGCCTTGGTAAGAGGGAGCCTATGTTGCTGGGTCCATGCATAACAGTCCTAAGATTCACTCTGGAGGCACCGAGTTAGCTGAGGACAGAAGACAGCAAACATCCTGGAAGGGTCTTGGCTGCCTGTTGTTTGAGTGTTTCTGTTGTAGTGTGTGAAGCCTGGTGGACAAAAAAAGAGCAAACACTCTGCCTACAGACAGTCTCGTCACCTGCCTCTTTCTCAAATGTCCTTGACTCTGTTAGACAAATCATGCTCCTTTGTGGCCTCTGATCAACCAACCAAACCAGTCTCCTTGACTGGGATTCCATACAGTCCTGTAACTTGAACCTCATTTTCCTCATGCCCATTTGATGTGCTGCATGCATCATGGCCTCCTCACTATTCTTTTTCAGGGCCTCTCACCCATTTTCAAATGACAGGAACATACAGTGCTGACCCATCCATGAACCAGGCCAGAATAGTTCTCTCTCCTCTGTCAGTTAGTTGCTGGGAACCACCCATGAATGAAGCCATAGATGTGAACTTAAGGAATAAGTGTTCATAAAAATAGAACAAGTGATTGGGACCTGGGCCACCTCTCCAGGAATTTCCCTCTGGACCTGCTTAATCTTGATCCAGTTGTACCATCTACATAGAATGGTGGATCACTGATGTGCCCACCCGACCTTATGACTGGGTGGGCCTGACTATATCCAGCTCATAAAGGGGGGCTTTAGGTGAATATTTCCCTGTTTCATGATGTCTCATGATCGACCTCTCAGTCTCCCCTAGAGACCAAGAGCACAAGAGTGGGCCCTTGCTCAGTTGACAGTGGTAGGACTTGAAGCCCCCCCCCCACCCCCCACTGCTTGAATTCCCTCAACCTTCCAAGTAAGCCCAAGTCCCTTCTAGGGAACCTGAAGACTCAGTGAATCACTATTGGCAAATAAACAAACTGGGTATTTTTTTCTGATGCTTTCTGACTTGGCTCTGCTGTTTGTGATACTCTTCTTGGGTCAATCTCTATTGTAGAAGTAAAGCAAATAGAGCCATCCCCGGTTTCAACAGGTGACTACTGTGTCTCTCCCGTCACCATCCTTGCCCTGGTTGCCTCTTGCCCCACTATCAGCTGCAGAAGACCAAGCATGCTGCAATATTCTTCCCATTACTGCAGTGGGAGGTCTCATGCATCACACTGCCAACTCTGACCACAAGTCTTAGCAAGCAAATGCCCACTGGTATTTCCAATCTGAATGCCAAAGTGGGCAGTGCCTCTTTCCTGAGGCAATCCTGTCTTTCTGTAAGAATTCACCATTTCTCTTCACCTACCAGCCCCCTTCCATAATTACATTGGAAGCCTCTGATTTAACCCATCAGTCACATGTTACAGAGCAACATTTGGAGAGAAATGTAGATGACCTGGTTCCTGGTCCTCAAGAGCAATACCAACTCAACATCCTGCCATAATGCATTAACTTCACTCATTAAGTAATGTCCTCTTTTCTGACAGAAATATTTATGTCTTAGGTTCTTTGAAAAACCCATGGATAAATTGCAGAACCCAAATGAGGCACTCGGGATGTACCAGGGAGAATGTGACTCAGAATGGACATGATGGAGAAGAAGGTTTGAATAAGGGAATAGTAATGGGTTATGCTGACTGAGAGTAATTTTCTTACCTCAAAAACCATGGATACGGAAATAATCACCCAACTTCCTCAGCTCAGAGGAGGAGGAGTGGCCGGACTTCAATAGGGGCCGCTGCTGAAGGCATCCTGGAAAACACGAAGGAGAGCCCCCTCCCCAGCATTTGTGTAGAGCTGTGGTGTCACTAATAGGCAAAGAGCCTTTGAAAGACCCCAGATGCAGCCACAAGCCTTCCAGTTTGAACTTTTTAAGTCACTGCAGAAGAAGAAGGATTTTAAATTCTTGGGACACCAGCCCAGTTACAAGGAAGCCTGCATTTGCTATAGACCAACAGAAGCAACAGCAGATTCATACCCTCAACTGGGAGTATGAGAAACCTGCAGGAGGTAGAATAGGCTTCAAAAGCAAAATGAGAACCTGCCAGAACCAGCAACTCCTCTCTCAAGACTTCTGTCAGACTCTTGAGAGGAAAGGTTATTAGTTAGTACCTGAGGGATACCTTGGAGGAGCTCTGATCTGAGAGAGAGGTTTTGGGGTCATGACAGACCTTAGTTTGTCCCATTATATGCTAGCGTATGACCTAGGGGAAGTTCATTACCACTGCTAAACATTCACTTCTTCTGGAAATGGGAATAATGTTTAATTCACAGGGTGATTGTAAGAATAAAATGGTGCCTATAACTTTCTTAACATATGTCTGATATAAAACAGGTGGTTAAAAATGTCAGTTCCCCTTTTCCTTCCTGCATGCAATGTGCTTAAACATATATATTTACATCTCAAAAATATATATGATCTCATTGGAAAAGTTGTCTGTATGGAGTCTACTTTGTCATGGTACATGACACATAGAATAATTACTCATTATATTTTCATTGAAGTGAGCACCATTGCCATCATCATTTAGTGAAGGCCCACTGGGCTGGCAATTCTTGAAAGACTATATCTATACACCTGTATCTTTCAGCTTAGCTCTGCCACCAACAGCCTGTGGGATTTTAGGCAAGATAATTAAAAAATCGAAGCCTCAGTCTGCTACTGTGAAATGAACATTTAGCCACGTGACCCCGTGAGCCCATTGCCAAGAAAGCAATGCAGACAAAGTGTAAAGGGAGTTCTGGAAGAGATGGGGACTTGGGCTGGAGCAGTGTTGGGATGCTTCCTGTTGGAGGCAAATATTTGGGTGTTCCACTGAACCATTCAGGTGGGAATCGACCCAGAAAGTAAAACAGCTGCTTGTGAAAGTCAAGCATTTCTGACAATAAAAAATGGAATAAAAGAAAACACATGTGCAGATTCATTACATGGGATGTACTCAATCATGTTGAGAAAAAAAAAAAAAGGTTGCCTGTTATGAAGGTGAACTCATTTTAGTTTACCCTAATTAATTAATACAAATACAACCCTTAATTCTACTGTTTTCCACAGTGGCTGCACCAGTTTGCATTTCTGCCAAGAGCTTCTCAAAGAGTTAATACAAAAACTACCCTATAATCAGTAATTGTACCACTGGGCATTTACCCCCCCCCTCGAAAAACAAAACAACAACAACAACAACAAAAATCAAACATTAAAGAAAAGAAATATACAAAAGCACTAATTGAAAGGGATGCCTGCCCCCTATATTTATAGCAGCATTACCTACAACAGCCAACTTAAGGAAGCAGCCCAAGTGTCCAGGGACAGGTGAACAGATAAAGAAGATATAGTATGCATGCACAATAGAATATTACTCAGTCATAAACTAGAATGAAATATTTCCATTTGCGATGACATAGATGGAGCTAGAGAGTACAATTTTCAGTGAAATAAGTCAGAGAAAGACAAATATCATATGATTTCACTCACGTGGAATTTAACAAACAAAAAAAAAATGAGCAAAGGAAAAGAGAGAAAGAAACAAAGAAACAGACTTTTGATGCTATAGAGAACAAATTGATGGTTACCAAAAGCGAGGTGGGTTGGCCTGGGTAAAACAGGCAGTGAGGGCTGACAAGTGCATTTGTTGTGATGAGCACCAGGTGACGTATGGTGTTGTTGAATCACTCAATAGGCACCTAAAACTAATACAAAACTATTAATTATTCTGGAACTGAAAATTTTTAAAAATTTAAAATTTATTTATTTATTTTGAGAGAGAGAGAGAGAGAGTGAACATGGGAGGAAGGGCAGAGGGAGAGGAAGACAGCAAATCTCAAGCAGACCCCCCTGAGCAGGGAGCCCAACATGAGGTCTGATCCCATGAGCCTGAGATCATGACCTGAGTCAAAACCAAGAGGCAGACAGATGCTTAACCTGACTCAGCCATCCTGACTGAGGTGCTCCCCAAATCAAATTAAAAATAAAACACAAGAAAAACAAAAACAAAACCCTGTTCATTATACCCTCAAAGTGGCTCAGCTTTATGACTTTTTATGCTTAATACTTGTCGTAAGTGACATGACCATGTCACCAGTCACAAGACCAGAGAAATATTAGAGTTACCATGGCAGCTATCAGCATGGTACCCTCCTTCCCCAATCCCCACACCATCACAACTCTCTTCTCTAGATAACCAGTCCCACACTTTCCCCATTTTCTCTTATACAAAAGGTACTAAATCCTGCTGTTCATGATATCTTTCAAAAATAGACAAAACAAATGTCATGGTTCACCGTTGCCTACTGAATGCAAGATGAACTCCTGTTTGGTCGTCTCCCTTAGAATCCTTGAGCAGCCACCTTGGGCCAGGAGTCATTCCAGTTAGAAGATAAAGGGATGCATGGAGACTGGCCCCTGCCCCTGAGAATCAAACATTCTGAGAAAAGATGAAACCAACAAGTCAACAGAGCATATTAACACTGTGCTGTGTGTGTCTCTGCAGGAGAGTCGCCTGATGAAAGAGTACTGGGGGCGGTGGAGGGAGGGAACGGCTTGATTTTAATCACATCTACATTCTCGTGTGGAGAACGTGGGTCATCAGACTACAATCCGTAGACTAAATCCAGCCCTCTGTCTATTTTTATAGGCCCTCAAGACAAGAAACTATGTTTAAAGATGACCATTTTGATCAATTTGATGATGGAAAACCCTAACTTGAAATCCCTGTTAAGTGAAATGTTATCCACCTGGATTAGAGCTCTTCAGACAAACAGAACCCACAAGCTATTTTACATTAATTTGGCTCTGTATGTCCCTGTGAAAGCCTTCTCATTATCTAAGTTGTGACTACAGCTGTGTCCCTCCTTCTGCGCCATTTTTAGTTCATATCATGTATCAGTGTCCTAGGCCTTGCCATGATGTCTAAACTTGAGCTTTTAGGTGACAAGGGCAAGAGCAGGAAGTTCACCCGGAAAAAACACAAATGGATAATCAGTATAGGAAAAATATTTAACTGCAACAATTATAAAAAATGTCTTCATATAATAACACTGAAATGTGATTTTATTCATCAAATTATCAAAATCTTTTCAGTTAACACAGCCGCTGATGTTCATCAAAACAGAATCTCCAAAGCACAAGAATGTCCACACACCCCCTGTGACCCCATTAGATGGAAGTAATCTCTATTTCATATTCAGGGAAATGAGTCTCCAAGAAGATAAAGCCTCTGACTGTTTAAATCATCCCACCCCCAATCCCAAATCCTCTTCATCCCTTAAGACTATTTTCAGGCATTATCTCTTTCAGGAAGCCTTCTGGGATATGGCATCTTAAGCTGGCCTTGGCACACCCCCTGAGCTCCTGTGCATCCCCCCATTTCTGAATTTGTACAGTATTCTGTATGTTTGCTTAGAGATCGTCCCCCACAATAGACTGTGATCATCATCAAAGTCCTGAGTGCTCCAGTTAATTTCTGCATGCCTCTCCCGCTTCTGCTGCTTCCCCCCCTTACCGTGAGGCTGGCCTCAATGAATGTGTGTTAAATTAAGACTGGAAGATGGGGAGCCGGATCCTTTCTGACCTCAGCACTCAGGCTCTTCCTGATACATAATAACACTGCCTTGCTGAATTTCCTGAAGTCTAGCTTCTGACGGGCTTGTAAATGCAGACTGCAGGGCTGGCAAGCCGGGCTCCTCTCCTTTGCCTGGTACAGAGGACACACCTTACCTGAAAAAAAGCTTGCTTCACCTAGACAAGTATCCAATAATAAACATAACATTCTCTAGGAAATCCTTCTAGGAAGCCTTATCTGTTCTTTACCTGCCAGGCAGCCAGAGGGTCTGAAGACACACCTTACTCAACGTGATTGACAACATACTCCTGTTCTTTCCTGGCTTCTGGATAAACAGAGTCCAGGATCCCCTGATAAATGAACTCTAAAATGGTTGATTCCTTGAGCCTTTATGTGCTCCAGATAATAAGCTGTTTTACTTGATTTATCAAATTTGACCTCAAGCTAATTTGAGGTAGACTGTAGAATCTCTATTTTTCAGCTGAGAGTATTACGGTTCAGAGAGGCGAGAAAGATGGTGCATAGTCACCCAGAGCATGAGAGACAAGAGTTGGAGTAGAGCCTGGTCCATCTGACTCCTGACCATGATGTTCTGTATGGCCTAGGACTCCTGCCTTCCCTTCATGTTTTACAGTTTGGTCCTGCAGAGCCCCCTCTGGGAGTCTCACTGGCCCAGATAATCTGCGGTGACAATGTTTTGTGCCTGCCACTTCCAAGTCCAGCCACTCACTCCTTTGCACTGCCATGTGACAGTGACCTCCACTCCTCGAAGTCACTCTCCCCTTCATCCCCGCTCACCCAGAACTTTTCTGGACCTCTCCATATTCAGCACAATCAAATTTTCCCATTATATTAGCCAGCTACAGGTCAGAAGCTCTCTCCAATTGAAGATTATTATAGATAGGCCTCACACAACTTTATTTTTCTTCCTCTGTGTGTCCTTTTCAGAAAATAGAGATGCTTTATTTCTCCACCTTCTCATCTTCTTTGGCAGCTGAGGTGGACAAGTGGTTTCTCTTCTAGTTTCCTCCAGGCAACATCTTTCCCTCGATGTCTTTTATTCAGTCAAATTTAAAACCCCAGATGAAAATAAATACATGGCAGGCAGCAGGCAATTCTCATGAAGAAAGGAAAGGAAGCTGTCAGGTAGATGAGATATTTAACAAAATTTAACTCAGTCCAACATGTCTTTAATGGTTGTCGTCTCCAGGGAAAAGAGGGAAAGAAAGACAATAACTGTTTACTGAGCACCTACTATGTGCCAGGACAGCACTAGGTGTGTCACAGCTGCATCATAAGATATTTTCCTCATTTTTAAATGACAGACCTCATATTACTCCAACATGTGTGGTAGACAGGGATTTATCAGAAACCAGGTTCATAGCAAATCATGCACAGTTAGATCAGAAATTGTTTCTGCAGTCATGGGAGCCAGCCAGCCACAGACACCCACAGGCCCCACCGTCAGGCTAAAATTCCCAGAGCTCAAGACAGAGCCAGAAGTGCATCAGCAGCCTCCAGATGGCAGCAGGAGAGTCTAGAGATCATAGGTCTTGGACTTGGTGACCATTAGGATCCATCCTACTCTTCTGACTCAGTCTCTGGGATTGCGTGCTGCCTCTCCTATGGACCATTCATGTTCCCTGTTTATAATTTGAAACCTCTATGGATACCTGGACACTTGTCTCAGACCAGGTCCAGTCTCTACCCTGGCCTCCCACTCTGCCTTTACCTTCCAAACACGGGCCTGGGTTCTGCCTTGGTATGAACTATCTGCAAACACTCAGAACATAATGAGCACATTTTATGCTCTGTGCCAAGGTAATATTCCTACCTCCTCTGGGTGTGTTTTTTCCTACACTCTGGGGAAACCCATAAAGTAGGCATCTGTGTGCTCCCCAGCTGGAATGAGAGCTCTGGCCCTTCCCCATCCACATCTCCACACTAGCTTTTTCCCCTCTTGTGCAGTCTAGTTGTCCTACACTGAGAGTTGACTGTGTGAGCTTGGTGGTAATCTCATGGTACAAACCTGGCAGACTTTTACCTTGAACCTTCAGGCTCCTGTGCTCTGTGGCTGGACACCAAGGTCCTTAGTTTCCCCCAAATCCTTCTTGGGAGGAATACTGAGCAGAATAGCTTTAGACATGGACTTTCCCAGGGTGCCTGTCAAACAAGGATCTCCCTCATCCCAAGGAGCATCTGCTCTGCTCCTGGGAAGTCACTGAAGCTGGCCAACACAACCCCAAGTTCTCTATTATCTGTGGTTATGGGTAACTCCCCCAAAAAGTTTGAGATGGATGAAGGTTAGCTGCTCCCCACCAATCTTGTTCTTGGGTTGTATCAAAAGCATGTCTTATGTCAAATTCTATCACAAAGTTGGATATTGTGAAATAACCCCTTGGTAGGAAAGACAGCAAAAATAATTCTTAAAATCTATATAAATAGGCCTTCCCTTCCAGGGACCAGGAACACTCTCTACGTGAAAGTCTCAAGAGAGCCAAACACCAAGATTCCAGGTCCAAGGCTCTGTTTACGTGTAGTCAACAGCATCCAGAACTCACAGTGGGATGTGGATCCTTAGGGGATTAGCACCAGGTATCCCTGACAGTGAAAGGTATAGGATTTGTTGGGCTTTAAAACTTATTCATCAAAGGCAGAAGTACCTCTAAGAGTTGGACATATATTCTGAATACCTTGATTTTATCAAAAAGTGTCCTTTGTCATCACTAACCAGGCTAATAAATAAGTCACTGGTATCACCAATAAGAATTTATCTTTAGTTTCAGTACATTCATTAGCCACTTCCCCCTTGGGATGAGGGAGATCAGATGTTTGTCATAGCTGCCTCTGGATTTTAGCTCTCTAGATAGGTTAAAATTTCACATTATCTTGTATGAACTCTAGTGAGACCATTTATGGCCTTGAGAGTCCAAATTCACCTGAATATTAACATTTTACTGCAAAAGGGTTATAGGTATTATATGACAGGGCACAGCCTCAGACTCCACTGAGTGATAATACCCAGGGTATGCACAGCGTCATCTTCCTAAAGTCCAGAAAACCATTTTTAACACATTCCCAACACCCTCAAAGGGTTCAGATAATAGATACTGGATCTGCAAAGTACAAGGCAATCACCCCCTAGATTTGCAGGGGTGAGGAGGCATAAGGAACATGCCGACTGACTAGCTCTGCTTTTAACCCTCCATTCCCCCTTACTCAGACTTCTAGGGCTGAGGGGTTAACATCCAGGAGCTCATCCCTAACTGTCTCTTCCTTCAGGTTTAGAGGTAAACCCTGGCCTCAGAAGTGCTTGAGGGAGGAGAAAAAGCAGGACCTGAGCTCTTGGCCCTCACCTTCAGCTCTGAATGGAAAAAAAAGACTAGAGTCTGGCCTCAGACCCCTTCCCAGCACCAACTGCCTGAGTAGCAAACACCTGCAGGGGACTATGAGCTCAAAATGCAAGACCCTTACAATCACATCAAAAATGAAACCAGAGGAGAAGAATAAATGAACCAAGATGGGATTGGGAGGGAGACAAACCATAAGTGACTCTTAATCTCACAAAACAAACTGAGGGTTGCTGGGGGGAGGGGGGTTGGGAGAAGGGGGGTGGGATTATGGACATTGGGGAGGGTATGTGCTTTGGTGAGTGCTGTGAAGTGTGTAAACCTGATGATTCACAGACCTGTACCCCTGGGAATAAAAATATATGTTTATAAAAAATAAAAAATTAAAAAAAAAATGAAACCAGAACCTGGCAGATACACACCAAAACTAAAGGAGAAATGGTCCAAAAATAGAAAATAAACATTCTCACGACACATCAGGAGCAAGGGAAGCGGTTAGCTATATGAAACAAGTTTTTCCTTAAACACTCCTCTATGAAAGAATCTGATCTTGCTAATCTTGCTAATCATATATACATATGCATATGCATTTATAACAGTTCCTCCCATGCTACTTCCTAATTTACTCTCTTCAACTGTGTTCTAAACTAGAGGTTCCCCTCTTCATGCTTTCCTTCTCACCCCTCTTTTTTCCCTTCCCATCACCCCGAGGGGCCCCCCAATATCCTAGCATGATTTTCCCCGCATTGGGTCTCTGAGTTTCCCAGCAGGAGACAGAAGCCACATTCAAATTAGGAAAAGTTGAGGACAATTTAATAAACAGTTTATGTCAGAGGAGAAGGAAGGGCATGGGGACACCCCAAGGATGGCCTGGTCCCAGGCTTCTGAGCACCCATAGGGTTGCAAGGATGAGGGAAGGAATAATTGTCTGAATCCAGAAGATCTTCCTTCTGAAGGCACAGCCCAACGGCGGTGTGACCGTTCAATGGGAGGGTTAGTGAAACCTGAGCTACTTTCCTTCCTTTCAAGTCTTACTGGGGTTCCCGTTGGCTGAATCCATTAGATGTTCTTTGACCTAATCTATAGAAGTGAGCTTCCCCTGGCAGCAAGTAAACTGGATAATTCTCCGGCATACCAGACCGCACCCAAATCCCTGAGGAAGAAAACGAGGTGGTTTACAACCCTCCTGGCAGATGCAGTGCACAGCAGGAGGCACTGGGAGCCAGTTTGGTGCACTTGTCATCACTGGGTCTACTTGCTTGTTCAGGGCAGCTCTTGAGGAACAGAGTGGTTTGCTCACCTTCCTCTTACCAGCCCCAAACCCAGGCTGTGCCAGGTGCTCAGACAACTGTAGATGGATGAAATTCTAAAGACAGGGCATGAGCCTGAGGGAGTCAAAGTGATCTTTCAGATCTAGTTGGTTTTGTTTTATCTGGGGAGATGGGCTGAGCACTTGGACTGGATCATCTCTGAGTTCCATGAGAACACTGGTCATCCTTGTGGCCAGGACTCTAAGAGCATTCCATTCATCTTTGTCAGTGAACTCTGAAAATGCCTGTTGTTGTCATTCAGGCCCTAGGGATTCCGGTCAGCCCGAGAAAACTGTGAACAGGAACTGGAGCCTTTGGGTAACGTTAACAAGTGAGCCCAGATCCTCCACCGCCGACCGCCCTCCCAGCTGCGTGGCTCATTCATGCCTTTGTTAATTCATGGCTGCCGTGTCCCATCTGCCCTGCTGTGGCCTCCACAGCCAAATTTCCTGCTATTCAGGAAACCCCAGCTGCCTCTGCTGCATGAGCACAATGGCTTCTCTGGAAGCCAAGCATATTATATGAGAAAGACGCTTTCGGATTCATCTCATCTGGTGCTTTATTGGTTTACAAAAAGTGCTCTGTGCATACACCTAGTATAGAGGCAGGAACTAGCATATACTAAGCACCTGCTCCATTGAAGGCCTCCTTAGACCCTAAGTCCCCTGCCATGCAAGAAGGAAGAGAGACATGTCCAGGCTAGATGAGACCCCAAGGCAGCCAGTCACTGTCAATGTCTCCCAGAAAGTGAGTGGCAGAGCAGGGAGAAATGGTCAGTCCAGCCTTCCTGGTCCCAATCTAGCACTGCTTTCCAGAAGTGTTTGTCCAATGATTACTATATGGGTGTCACGCATCTGCTGAGCCAGTTTTAGCATGCTGAGTGCACCTACTTGAACCGTAGTTCAGAAACCTCTGCTCTTGTTGCCTGGGAGCTAATAAATCTAATGCACATGCTCTAATGGGACTGCTAGTAACATTAGCATTATTAATACTATTTAGTTCAATGGGAATAATAGTAGGAGGAAATCTTTTAGCAGTTACTCTGTGCCTATCTATCTCTCACCAAAAACTCTATTCACAGAAACTCATTTACCTCTTACAATCACCTCCTGCTGCAGGGATCAATATTATTCCCCATTTCACCTGTGAGGAAGCCGGGACAGAGAGAAGCCAAATCCCGGGGCTGAAGTCTGGAAGGCAGCAAGGAAGGAGGCTGAGACCCAGCACAGGCTCCGTGTGCTTTACTGTCTAACTCAAAGGGACTTTGCAGGGAATATAGGGTTGGACTTTATTAGTAGTATTTTATAGATCAGGAAACCGAGGTGAGCAGAGGGGACTTGCTAATAAACAGAATACTATTTCAGGGGTTAGTGGATGGTTCTAAAGTACTTTTGAGCCAGGAGTGTCTCCCAGGTCCCTTACCCTGAGAATATATGCCCATTTCTACATCTTTAGGTACTTGTAGGGATTTCATCAGATAATGGACATGGAAGCATCTCGTAAAGAATTAGTTCCTCAGCTATGTTTCATTTCTTTACAGTTTCTGTGCTCTCTCTTTCTCTCTCTCTCTCTCTCTCACATACACACACACACACACACACACACACACACACACACAATCTGAAGTCCTTTTAGCAAGTGGTAGAGCAAGCAGTTCTGATGCTTTGAAATATATATACATGAGAGAGAGATTTTAGAGAATAAGAAAGGTACAAGCCTCATTCATTCTAAGGCAAGCTTAATATGTCCTAAACCCCTAAAGATGGTACCAGGAAAGAAAGTTATTAGAAGTCATCTCATTCATGAACATAGGTACCATGATTCTAGTCAGAGTATTAGCAGCCCTAATTCAGAAATAGATAATAGATAGATAGATCTGCCTGCCCTTAAGACTCTGTCCACTGCTCTCAGCTTTATGTGAATGAGCTCATCCGCTTCCATACAAGATGAAATTTGGGGGAGCAGAATTCTGGAAGGGGACATAGGGTAGCCTTGCTTGGAGGCCTTGGGTACTTCAAGCTAAACTGAAAGTCCAGACGGCACCTAGAGGTGGGGTCAAGTATCAGATGAAGGATGGAGGACACCAAGGAAAACCCCAGAGACGTTAGCCTGGAAAGTCTGGACAGCAGTCTCATTGTGGGCACTGGAGAAATATGTCACTCTTCATCATTCCCCACACTTTGACAGATATTTATTGGGCACTCTATCTGATGTTCCAGCTTCTGTCCATCCAGGATGAGTACAGTGTCTGTTCCCTTCCCTCAGGGAACTGACAGTCCAAGGGAGAGTACAGATAAGTTAGCAGGGTCTTGAAATATGAGATAAGAAGTGTCAGAGTGGGGCAATGGGCCCAAACACGAATCACTTAAAAATCCCAGGCAGCTTTTTAAGGAAATTTTTCATTTGAATTTTCATTTTCATTTGAATTCAAGTCAAGTCAATTATAATACTCGTATAGTGTATTATTAGTTTCAGAGATAGAATTTAGTGACCCATCAGTTGCATGTAACACCCAGTGCTCATTCCATCATGTGCCCTCCTGCATGCCCATTCCCCAGTTACCTCATTCCCTTCCCACCTCTCACAGCAACCCTCAATCTGTTCCCTAGAGTCAAGAGTTCTTATGGTTTGTCTTCTTCTCTGCTTTCATCTTATTTTACTTGTCCTTCCCTTCCCCTGTGTTCATCAATTTTGTTTCTTAAATTCCAGATCATGAGTGAAATCATCTGATATTTTTCTTTCTCTACCTGATTTATTTTGTTTAGCATAATACCCTCTAGTTCCATCCATGTCATTGCAAATGGCAAGATTTCATTCATTTGGATGACTGAGTAATATTCCATGTCATTTGCAAATATTTTCACTCAGTCTGTAGGTTGCCTTTTAGTGTTGTTGACTATTTCTTTCGCTCTGCAGAATCTTTTTATCCCAGTGAAGTCCCAGTAGTTCATTTATGCCTTTGTTTCCCTTATCTTTGGAGACATGTCTAGCAAGAAATTGCTGTAACTGAGGTCAAGGAAGTTGCTACCATCAAAGGACTTTGATGGGCAGCTTGTCAAAATCAAAGGCTCCAGGGCCCCACACTATGTGAATCAGAATCTGTAGAGGTAGGACCTAGGGATCATTATGAGAGCTCTCCAAGGGAAGTTCTGAAGGGAAGTCAGGGCAGTCAGCTGTGACTCACCAATCAGATCTCAACTCGACCATTACTTTGTCCTAGGTCTCCTGATACACAAGATGCAACCAGACCCCACATACCTGCACTACTTCTTCCTGGTGTTCATCACATTCACAGCTGTTTGGTCAGCATCTGACTCCCTGAAGGTCATTCATGTCATCACAGTCAGGATCCATATGTCTTGTTTCTAATAACTTAGCACCATGCCTAGAACAGCTGTCATTCAACAAATATTGATTGGGTAAATAAGTGAGTAGAACCATGAGTGACTGGACAGGTGGATGTTGGAGTGAAAGAGTAATAAAATTTGTGGGATTCCTTTCACCTTGAGGTACAGCTAACTTCTAACATCTAGCCTCCAAGAGAACAGGGTTCTACTGCTGTATTTCACTATTCTTGAGCCTTATCCTTGGATTAACTTACCAGCTCATGAAGGCTTGGATACCTACAGACAGGCTGGGATTCCTCTGTACCTTCATCAGGTAACATAAAATCACTGAGCCTCAATTTCCCCCCTTTAACCTGGAAATAGTAACACTGCCTTGTAGGGATTTCTAAGGAGGAAATACGCAGAGCACCATATAGACTGTTGTGTACTTAGCTGAAATGCAAGAGAGGGAAGTTCCCTTCCTTTCCCTCAACGCCACTCCTTCCTTGTGCTAGTTGCCTGTTCAGTTTTGGCACTACAGTATCAGGATGCAGGAAGAGCGACATAGAGTGCTCTTTTCTTCCTCTCCTGAGTTCAAAATCTATTAAGAAATAGAAAATAGAGAAATGAAGATCAAAGCACCAGTTTAATTATGGATCCACCTGTATCAGAGGAGGTGGCTTAGATGTGTGGCCACATTGGGTTTGCTAATTAGATCTGTTCTGCAATTGGCACAGCTGAACTACACACGGCAAGGTCTCCCACCCCAACTCCAGCACACTGTGGGAATTTTCAGAACTATTTCTGGCCCTGAGAGAGGTTTATAATGCTGTATTCCTTTGACCTCAGGCTTGGCCAAATGACTTTTAGGAGTAATGAAATTTTAAGTGATAAGTAAAATTTCTGAGTACAAGTTCTAATGCCAGCGGGCCTTTGCCACAGGACATTGGTCCTGTATGGCTTGGTTGGCTTGGGCTGCCATAGAAAAATACCATAGACAGGGTGGCTTAACCAACAGAAATTTATCTCTCACTGTCCTGGAGGCTGAAAGTCCAAGATTATAGTGCCAGCAGGATAGAGTTCTGGTGACAGCCTTCCTCCTCACTGTGTCCTCACATGGGACAAAAAGAGAAAAAAAGAAGGCTCTCTCTTGTGTGTCTTCTCATAAGGGCACTAATCCCATCATGACAGTCCCATCTTAATGACCTCATTGAAACCCAATTATCTCCCAGATACCATCACACTGGGGTCAGGATTTTAAAATATGAATTTGGTGGTGTGGAGAGGTGGATAGAATTTGGTCCATAGCAACCAGAAAGAGGCTTTTCCATAATCCTGAGCCCGGTGCAAAGACCCTGTGGAGTGGAAACAAACCTGACACCAGTGGACAAGCATCTTAGAACCTGTGCCTTTGAAGCTTTGTGGCATTTGTCGCTTCAGCAGGTCCTAGCCCATCCTGACCAGAATACCACCCTACTCCCTAACATCTGTCCCAGCTGACCTTGCTCCACAGGTGAATGGAAAACTCACCCTCCCTCTGGACAGACAGATTTGAAAGCAAGGAAGGGGACACAGAGTTGGACACGCTCAGTTTCTTTTCCTAAATTCATGAAGCATTTAAGTTATTTCTGTATCAGTCTGGGATTGTTCACTTCATATTTTCCCCTCCTGAAGAAAGAAGTAAAAATCCCCATCTTGTTATGGAAGCATATTCAGTGGCAAAGTTAAGTTGTTTCCACATAGGTCTTGTCCAATGTAGGACACAGATACTAAGCACAGAAACAATATAAGGCTCACCCATGCCCCACCCCCTTCCCCTCTAAACCTGGTGGGGGTATTAAGGAGGGCAATATTGCATAGAGCACTGGGTGTGGTACATCAACAATGAAACTTGGAACACTGAAAAAATAAAATAATAAAATAAAATGAAATAAAACAATATGAGTTTTTTTTAAGAGCCACATGAACACTATCATTTTAGTATTCCCATTTGGAACCCAGACTTTGGAGTGTTTTACAACATGTCTTATCCTCAGAATTGATTCCCAATACTCCATTTTTGCTCCCTCCTTTGCTGTCTCTACTGAAAGGTCCTTGCATGGTTGGTACCAGGTCTACTTGAGATCATGTTCCTCACATAGCCTCTAGCCTTCCATCCAAGGTCAGTTCTTGACATTAGTAGGTTTTCAACAAATAATTGTTTATTATGTCTTTATAACTTGAGGTATGGCCCAAGCTCTTGCCATATCCTCTTTCCCATTCTCTTCTTTCCTCAATCTCCATTCCCTAGGATTCAGAGACACATTCTGAATGTAAACACATTCTGAATCCTAGGGAATACCTACTCAGAGCCCTGGGGCCAGTGAGCAAGCATCATCCAACATTTTCACTGTGGCTTTATGCATTTCTGACAATCCTGAACCTCTTCTCATCTTGCTCCCTCCTGGCTAGGGATCCACCAGCTCACTGTCACAGCTGCTCCTGCCAAATCCCATTCCCCAGGGAGTTCACTTGGCTCTTTTGCAGTGCTAGCTCCAATCCTCCTGCCAAGAATAGAGGAAGGCAAATGACACTGTGCTCAGATGAAATAAATCCCAGCTACTGAAATTGTGCTGTATTTTTTTAGACCTAGATTTTTAAAAAATAGACAAGTCAGGAAAGATATTACATAACATTTGGCCCAATCTTCTAACTTCCCACATTGAGAAAAATAAAACTGAAAGAGTTTGTGGGATTTGCTCATGGTTATACAATAAGGAAAGTCATGTCTCTTTCAAGCTTTGCCCTGCAGAGCACTGATTAATTAGAGTGCTGCACATCTTGGGAACACTCTCATATTATAAAGATATAAGTAAATATTTAAATTCACCTCAACAGTCAGTGTACTGAACATCTTGGTTAATGAATGTTTCCCTTAGGCCAGATCATCTAGTAGAGAGAAACTTCCATAATCACATCAGGTAATTTTTTTAGAGTAGGCATCTCTCTCTGTCTCTGCCTCTCTTTCTTGCTTTCTCTTGTCCCACATTGATTCAATAGTGATTCTTGGACTAATTTAATACCTCAATGAGACAATGGTGTGGTTTGATACCCCGTTAATGAGGCCATCATTATGCTAGTACCTCTTTCGCTCCACCCCACCACTTCTGTCAGCTTAAGTTTTTGTTTTCTCTCCCCTAGATTACTGCAACTGCTGATTAATGGTCTCTAACTAACTGAGTTCTCTTTTCCATCCCTTTCTAATTCATCTTCCTCATTATTATAAAATTGATTTGCCTAAAAGTCCATTTACCTAACTTTTCCTTTTAAAAACCCATGAATAATAATAATAGAGCCAGACTAACTTAAAGACATGATTGTAAATGTATGATATAATCCAACTCATTAAATTCTCCCAACAACACTATGAAGTAGAAACTTCCGTTATTCCCACTTTGTAGATGAGGAAGTCAAGGCAGAGAGTGGGTAAGTCACTTGTCTGCATCACCCAGTGTTGAAACAAGGATACAAGTGTCCTCATAGTGTGTCTTAACCTCTGTACTCTCATACATATCATTCATCTTTGTCATGAGGAAAAAAAAAACCCTGTTCCTTACTTAGCATGCGGGCCTTGGTGGCTGTGCCCTAGAGGTACCCCACTGTGCAACTCCAAAAGCATCCCTCATGGCCTCTGAACCTTGCCAGATGTGAATTCTCATGACTCAGTATTTTAAACTCTTGCATATGTTATACTCCATCATCAGAAGATTACTTGAAATCCCCAAACATACCATATAGATCCCAACATCACTTCCTTACACAGATGGCGATCTCCACCTGAGGTGACCTTTGCTGTGGGCCACTGTGGAAACCTCCTCTTTGTTCCCACTCATCTTACCTCCCCTGTAACTCCTCCCCTGAGATCCTGGGTACCAGGCAGGGCCTCCAAGTGCCCACAGAGGGCTGAACTCTCTCCATCCCAGAATAGCCCATCTTAACTGGAGCCCTCTATTTTGTACTTCTGCTTCTCTGGGTCTGTGACCGTGTACTGACTCTTCTAGACCTTCATATATTCTAACGGAATAAACTGAGTAAGTCACTAAATGAATAGGTTCCTAGGGTTTATTAAAACAGAGGGTTTTAGAGATTCCAGAGGATTAACGAGAACCGTAGGGGCAAGGCTGACCTAATTCTTGGATACAGACACAAAGCCACATCCTCAGAAATGCTGTCCTGCTGATTAGTTAAAGCCCATGATTCCACCATTAACGTTTGACTCCTCTAGCTTAAAGTTGTAACTAACTTCAGAAGTAAGTCCGCCTGTGAGAGGTCACGCCAAAGCTGTAACCATTCTACTGTATCCGTGAGGAGAACCAATCCAGTACTTCCCTAAAAACAGGGCTGGAGAGGGCCAGAGTCCACAAAGAAAAGAGGGGTCGGGCTCGTGGGCAGAGGCAGGCAACCACTGAGTCATTTTTCTGGGCTTGTCAGGTGGAAACGTGAAGTCAACACCCCGAGTCTCGTATTCAATAATTTTATGGTGACCTTCCTTCTCACAGACACAGCCCTCCTCCATGCTTTGTCCCCAGGCTAAGTCATGCCAACTTAGTCACACTATTTTTTGTGGATTTTTTTTTTTTTTTTTTTTGCTTTTTGTTGTTGTTTTATTTTGAGGTGAAGGGAGGTAGTGGAAAGAACACGGACTTGGGTCAGCCTCCACCATTAGCCCGAGTTCTGCCTTTTCCAAGTGTGCGCGTGTCCCTGGCTGTGGCTTTAGCTACCATCCAGCATATCTTTCTGCCACGCCAGGCCCTCTGCGCAGAACTTCTCACCTAACATCTCCCCTCAATTCTGTGAAGCACGTAGTTCTGTCATCATGTTACACAAGAGGCAAAAAGGCCCCAGGGACATGGCCAAGGCCGCAGGACCAGCAGCAAGTTTACCTGAACCTCTGTCCTTCCTGGGCTCTTATGAGCCTCTCTCAGTTTGTTCATCTATAAAAGAAGGGGCTGGAACAGGTACCTTTCCAGCTCTTTCGTTATGACTTGATATTCACTCATGATTGGGGCAGGTTCGAAATTACTTCAGAGACCTAACGTCTGCCAAACTGTAATCAAATTGGCTGCCCAGTCTGAGGTCTAATGAACAATCCTGTGTCCGTCGCTCAGCCCCGCTTGATGGTGGTAGTGGCACAATTCCCAGGGTTTCTGGAGCCTGCCTGGGGGCTGGTCCTGTGTCATGTTGCCCCTTACACTCAGCACAGTTTCAAACACATCAGCATGTTCCTTTTTGCTGCATCAAGACCTCTGCTCATATGATGTCTCAATCACTGTGATTTAATTGAAAAGTCTTCTGGCCCCCTTTTGCCAAAGCATCTGGCCACCTCCTATTTGATTTCCGACCAGAAAACTCCCCACTAGGTTGCAATGACTGCACAGGACAGCAAGGGGAGGGGTGGGTTGTAAGAGGCCATTTGGATTCAGCCTAACATTTAAGATCTTCAAATTCAGATTTTAAACTTGTTTTCCAAATGATTACACATATATAAATCATTAGATGGACTTTGGCAGCAGCTTTAAAAGCAGTTATTTTTAATAAGTAGAACTTGATTTTACCTTGTTTTGATAGGTTATTTTCCTCTTTAAATTTAGTGAAAGCATCAAACACATGTGAGAAGCCAGGGTCCCCTCATTGGCTGAGATGGGGGCAGCCCAGGCTTCGTGCTTTTTTCCTGCCCCGAGTCTACATAAATTCCACATATGAGTGAGATCGTAAGGTGCCTTTCTCTGACTTTCTTATTTCATTTAGCATTATACCCTCTAGCTCCATCCACATCTTAACAAATAGCAAGATTGCATTCTTTTTGATGACTGAGTAAGCTTCTAGCATATATATAGACCATGTCTATGGTCACACTACCCTGCATGCACCCAATCCTGTCTTCCCTATGCCTTCAGATGACTTATTTAATTTCTCTTCATCCTGGCTTTCTCATCTGTAAAACGGAGCTAATGCCACCTGCACGTGAGCAGTTTTGTTTGCTTGGTTCCTTTATCCTTTTTCTTTTCTCATTCTCCCTTTCAAACTTGTTCATATTTTTGGTGCAGACCAGCTGAGAAAACACCCAAACATATATTTACAAGTTAAATGGGACCGGGAAAGATTAAGAAATGTCTATTATTACCAAGGAAAGTGAATGGTAAGAAATACAAAAAAGAAAGCAATGTGGAAGACAAGTAGGGAGAGAGGAGGCAACGAGAGAGGGTGCTCTGGGAGGATGTGGGATTGAGAGTCGTTTCTGGAGGGGGCACTGTTCGTCCAGATGGTCCTAGCTTATGCTCCTTTCATTTTCCAAAAAGGACCAAGGATTTCTCACTCTTACCTTACAGATGGGGAAAACCAGTTTCCAAGAATTTGAAAAACTTGTCCCAGGTAACTCTCTTGTGAGGACAGGGGTCAAGATCTGAACAGAGCTTTTCCCATTCCAGAGTCCAGGCAACATTACCCACATGGAAGTAGTGGGCACAACACTGGAGTCTCTGCTCTGGGGGGGCTCAGAGGTGCATCCAGAATCAACAGGTGCATCATGAGGTTATGAAGCCCCTAAAGGTTGGCTTTGACAATCGTGGAAAGTGCCAAAAATAAATGCGCCACATTTGTATATTGGTAGGAAGCAGGTATGGTTGTGACAGTTCCCAGGAAGATACAAAGGAGGGAGGGAATCCCTTCTAATATCTCATGCATTTATAGCATGGTAGGGACGGAAGAGAACCAGTTCAACTTATGCCCAGTGCAGAAAGTCTTTATAGCAACCTCACAATGAATGGCCTCTTACCCTTGGCCTGATTACCTCCAGCCAATGAGGAGCTCACTCCTCTCATGGCAGCACCCTGTACAGAAGCATTCTAGCATTCATAGACTGAACTAAAAAATTATATTCATTTGTGGTAGCTCTGCCCTCTGATCTTAATCTCTGTGGGTCATGAGGGACTTTACAATATAAGTTCATGTCTCTTTTGAAGACTCCTATTTAGACAAATAAAAGTTATTACAATTCCTCCCATGAATGTTAGGCTGATATTCATTACCCACTATATGGCATATGGGTACAGCAAGGCCCTTTGATGTCTTCCTTGTCAGAGCACCTGTCTGTCAGGTTCCCGCTACCTCCGTTTCTCTTTATAATATTGACTGGGTTTTCTTCTGATTAACGAATACGTACCAATTGTGGTACCTTAGAAAGTAATGTGAACAAACAGGTCATTTATTAACTTCTAATTCTGAACTAGACACTGCGTTACATACACTTTAACACACATTATCTCATTGAAAATTCACAACAGGCCTGCGGGTCATCTTTATTTTCATTTTAGAAAGAAGACTCAGAGGATGTAGGTCATTTTCTCAAGTTCACATGCATTAAAAGAGAGTCTCTACCATTGCCCAACAAAGACAATGAAAACCACTAGTAAGTTGGGGGAATAATCCCAATGTATTTTAACAGATCTTCCCTGTGTTTTATTATGCCCTCAGACATTTGTTCTTCATCAAATTGAACATACTGTATGTACTGGACAATGTTAGGTACAAAGACCATTCAGTGGCTATCCTGCCGATTTATTCAAATTTTCCCATTGATAAGCATTTAGATAGTTTTCTGCTCATTTGCTAAAATGAATAATTCTGTGAAACACATTCTTACAAATACATATTTCTATAATTTGCAACTATTTTTTTTTTGTTGTTGTTGTTGTTCAAATAAATTCCTTGGAGTAGAATTCTCTTCTGAAAGTACCTGGAGCTGACCACAATCCCACAAGAGTTACTACTATATGTAAGTTACTACTATGCCCAGAAAATGCTTTACCTTTTTCCCAGAAATTATAGGAACGCAGCATCCTTAATTAATTCATTGGCTTTGGAGTTTAGAAAAACGTCTGGAATATACTAATATTTGTTGAATGACTGACTACATAAATGAGTGAAATGAAAGTGATTTCATTGAGCCTCCTTTAGTGGAAGGTCCTCATATTTCCTAAAATCCATGGGGAATGAATGACCAAACTTATGTAACAAATACAAATATGAGAAAGCTTACAACCTTTAGACTCCAAAGCACTTGGAACACAACCTGGTTTTCCTCCATGCACGAACGCGTACCATTCTTCTGTATGTACCTGTGTGCATATACAAGCTGGAACAACCTGATATCTCCAGGTGGCAGCCCCTCATCACCACAGCTGGTTGGAGCACATAACTTCTAGGTTAAATTCTCTATGTCTGAGTCAATAAGAGGATTTTTGTCTTTGAAGGTAGGATTTGGATAAAAAGAAAGTAATCTGGAAGACCTCAGCTAGTTGATAATCTGATTTTCATTTCTGCAGCCCCTTACAGTTTATATCAACTTGCATGCATACAAGTCCTAAAAGGAGGTATACATTATTATTTCCATTTTACAGATTTGGAAAGTAGTATCTGAAATTCATTTTCTTAACTAACTCAAGATCACATAGGTAGTAAGTATGCAGTATCAGCATCTGTTGCCTTGTCTGTATGGAATCCAAGCTGGTATTCTCTGCACTACACTACTCTGCTGACCCTGCTACCTGGCTCCCACCTCACTTCTCCCCTCTGATAATGCTTCCTCTAACTTCTGTATTTCTCTGAGGTCTCCAGTCACACATGGACATGCTCAGATCTGCCAATAAAAGATCCCAGGCTACTTTCCCAAAAGGCTAGCTCCTGATAGCTGCCTCAGGGACCATGCCCACAGAGAAGAAGGGGACAGGCATGGTGCTGAGTCTGCCCTCACCATAAGAATAAGAAATAGCTATTCACTAGGGCTTGGCTGGAAAACATATCATTTCTCAGACACACTGCAACCCAGCTGTCAAACGGAAGCACTTTTTATCACCAGGAATCTGGCTGTTTTCAAACCAGTGACCTCGAGGTAAAAAGATTCAGCCAAGTAGCTCATTAGCAAGCCAGAAAGAATTTGAAGCCAGCCATTCTTCCCCAACTGGATTGCCCAAATGTGGGATCATTTAGGAGGATGTAGCAATGGGTGCCATCTGTGGTGATGAATTTAACTGGTGTCATCTTTATTTCCCAGGGGGAGTTCTGTGAGTTCCAAGTTTCCTTGCCCAGCCTTGGAACAAATCAAAGACAGCAGCTGGGACCTTGGCTTTCCTAGAAATGGTGCTATTTTAAAACAAGGGACACTTCCTTGATCATTCAGAAATTAGGAATGGCCAGTGACATTTTGAAAGGGCCAGTCCTGGGTGTGGCTGAAATGGTGACTAAGGACAGAGTCTGGGAAGTGGGATGTCCAGCAAGGACACTGGGAGGCAGATAAAACTGTGGGAGGATAGTGGGGTAGAAATGAGTCAATGGGTGAGAAAGCACAGTTGCACAAATTAAATTTGAGAGCAAAGGCTGAGCAAAAATGGGTCCACCTCAGGAAATTCATTCATTCACTCATTTATTCATTCATTTACCAAAAGTTTGTTGAAACACAATTCTGGGACATGAAAGTCTATCAATGAAAAAAATTGGCAAATATCTCTGTCCCAGTGCAGGTTGTATTCTGGTGGGGGAAGACAGACAAAAGACAACTAACCTAAGAAGTAAATAAATTGTAAGATTTTTTTTTATGCTGAATTTATTTATTTTTATTTTTATTTTTCTCTTTTTTTTAATTAATTTTTTTATTTTTTATAAACATATATTTTTATCCCCAGGGGTACAGGTCTGTGAATCACCAGGTTTACACACTTCACAGCACTCACCCAAGCACATACCCTCCCCAATGTCCATAATCCCACCCCCTTCTCCCAAACCCCCTCCCCCCAGCAACCCTCAGTTTGTTTTGTGAGATTAAGAGTCACTTATGGTTTGTCTCCCTCCCGATCCCATCTTGTTTCATTTATTCTTCTCCTACCCACTTAAGCCCCCATGTTGCATCACCACTTCCTCATATCAGGGAGATCATATGATAGTTGTCTTTCTCTGCTTGACTTATTTCGCTAAGCATGATACGCTCTAGTTCCATCCATGTTGTCGCAAATGGCAAGATTTCATTTCTTTTGATGGCTGCATAGTATTCCATTGTGTATATATACCACATCTTCTTGATCCATTCATCTGTTGATGGACATCTAGGTTCTTTCCATAGTTTGGCTATTGTGGACATAGCTGCTATAAACATTCGGGTGCACGTGCCCCTTTGGATCACTACGTTTGTATCTTTAGGGTAAATACCCAATAGTGCAATTGCTGGGTCATAGGGCAGTTCTATTTTCAACATTTTGAGGAACCTCCATGCTGTTTTCCAGAGTGGCTGCACCAGCTTGCATTCCCACCAACAGTGTAGGAGGGTTCCCCTTTCTCCGCATCCTCGCCAGCATCTGTCATTTCCTGACTTGGGGGCTTAAGTGGGTAGGAGAAGAATAAATGAAACAAGATGGGATTGGGAGGGAGACAAACCATAAGTGACTCTTAATCTCACAAAACAAACTGAGGGTTGCTGAGGGGAGGGGGTTTGGGAGAAGGGGGTGGGATTATGGACATTGGGGAGGGTATGTGCTTGGGTGAGTGCTGTGAAGTGTGTAAACCTGGTGATTCACAGACCTGTACCCCTGGGGATAAAAATATATGTTTATAAAAAATAAAAAATTAAAAGTAAAAAAAAAAAAATTACCAAGGCTACTCACAAAAAAATGCATAGAGTATATAGGAATCCAAGCCTACTTGGGAAATCACTATGGCTTCAATAATGTTGATCAGCAATAGTCAGGGGGAAGTAGGAAATGAGGCTAGTTAAAAAGATTAAAGACAGATTTTGAGTGTCTTGAATGTTACACAAAAAAGACTGAACTTTATTCTGAAGATAAAGACGCCATCTGGTTTTTGTTTATTTTAAATATGGGTAGAACATTTTCTATATGCTGGTCATCGTGACAGGAGCTGAAGATATGACAATGATCAAACAGAGGTGGTTCTGTCTTCTCGGAATGTAGAGCCTAGAGAGAAAAAGAGATAACAGACCAGTGCCTTGGTGTGAGTGACTATCACTATCCCAGCCAGATGAGAGACCCTACGTTGGCCACCCTGGTGCTATATGAAGATCCTTCCTTCATGCCACCATAAACCCTCTGGTGGCCCCCGGTCCAACCCTCTATCCCTGAGGAATCATGAATGTCCTAGAGAACTTAAGATGGTGACTACTCAGGCAGGTCAGATTGAGAGCTGAGCAGAGCGTGGGATATAGACAGTATCATGTCTAGCTGATCATTCAAAGGTATTACTTCAGCTGTTGTCAGCAAGAGGCTTTAGGTGGTTGCTAACAAGAAAGAAAACCGGGTACTACTCAGGCTTGCACATTTCTCTGGTTCCCTGATGCTGGTCATGGAGACTTTATCCAGTCCACAAGTAGCAATACTCTTCACAGTGATTGACTATTGACATCTTTCTGCTTCATATTAGAAACAGTGCCTTTAAATCTTTAAATAGTCAACTACACCAAACAAATGTAATCACAAAATGCCAAGAAGCAAAACCCACATAAATAAATGATCATTTTCCTTCTCACCGCTTTCTGAAAGCTCATTATATCTGAACTCACTAAACAAGATTTCACAGACTCTATTTGTCTAGCTTGTAATTAAAGCACTAGTTTCCCCCAGTCTGAAGTCACGTGGGGGGAAAAAAAAAACTTAGGGAAATTGTTCTCAAAATGGCATTCTTTCTAAATTAGTTGTAAAATTTACATTGCAACCTACTCCCCATTAATAAAGTGTATATTTTAAATTCATGTTATTCTAACTTAATTAGCTATTTGCTACTCAGGAAAAAGGTAATCAGGAAGGCAGGGGATGGAAAATGCACAATGTGTATGTCTAATAACTGTTTAATAATTACACTGGAACCTTCATAGCCAGAAAATTCAAGCACTCCAAAGTCCAAGAGTGCTGGCTTTTCTCTACTGGAGGATCTACCTACAGAACAATTTCTAGGATTTATTAGAAGGAAAACAAGTGTAGGATTATGAACTTTGTCTTTAATTCAGCTAAATGGTAACATGGAACAAGATGAGAACTGTAGTTAAACAGTGTAGTATCAGTTAATTTAAGGTCCATCTGAGAATGACAGGGCATCCAGACCAATACTTAAGTAAAAGACAAATATATTTTCTCTTCCATAAAAGAGGTATGGATACTGGCAATATTAGGCAGAGTACTCTTTTAATTTGTAGGAACCAAAGTCCCTCCTATCTTGCTGTTCTGGCATCTTTGGCACCTCAGAGTCCAAGATGGCCGCTCAAGCACCAGGAAGGAAGGAAGAGGGTAAAGAAATGGCTGCCTTTGGGAACATTTCCTCCAAATCATACGTGACCTACTTACATACATACCGTCAGCCAGAACATGGAAATTTAGACACACTGGACTGTATAAGAGGATAGGAAACGTATTTCTACTTATGACAAGCATGCATTCAGCTTAAATTTGTTTATGAATGAAACATAAAAGAATATTTGGAGTTAAAAAAAATCAGTGTATACTGGAGTCAGGGAGTAGAGTACAATTTCTTAACCCAAGAGGAGCATTCATCCTAGGGACTAGAGAAAAATTAGCTTGAGTACTTGCTGGATGCAGAAAGCTTCAGGGCTTCTAGAACCCATCAACTGCTTTCTCGGATGCCATAGAATCCTCTCACCTTTCATTTCCCTTGCTGAGAAAGAAGAGACGAAGAACAGCTCTGTGCATTTGTGAGAGAGATTTTGGGCTCCTTTTCCCTCCATACTAACCAATGAAAGCTTCTCCTGTTTAATGAGAAGGAGTTTAAATCATTTCATATTTTAGATGGAATTTTCATAATATATTCATTTCGGCCTGACTGAGACCTACCTTTTACAGTTATTCATGATCCTTCAGATGACATTGGTAAGCTGTGAGCAGAAAGAAAAAAAAAAGAAGTTTACTCTCCATAGTGAGACACCAAAGTGTTTGCCAAGAAAGAAAAGTCTGGCATGCCAGAAATCCAACTTCTGGGAAACCAACCAAGAATTGTTTGCCCATTCATCCCTGCTGTTCAGAGAAAACAGCCCTTCTTTTTACAAAAGTTCCATCCTTTTGTTCTTACAAATTCTTCAAATGCATACTGGGGCAGGGAGCGGGGAGGGATGGGGTGGGTGGAGAATGCAACAATCAAATGTCACATCTCATCCCAGATTCATGACGTGGAGATAAGGGGAAAAATCAGGGTCAAGTGTGGTTTTGTTCAAAGATAAAAATCCAAGTGTTACAGAATGGTCTTAGAATCAGAAAGGAAGTGCAGAAACACTAGGTGACATCTCCCAATCCTTTGGGTATCTGTCTTGGCCTTATCTTTGTGTTTATTATGTTAAACCAGTTTTTATCATTTCAAAATGATTCCTTGTTAATTTCACATCATAAGAAAAATAAAGTACTCCAAAAACTAAATGAGGGAATAGAAATTCCCTCTTGTTTGGGGAGGTTTCCCTTTAAATACCTTGGTTGTCAGACCACTCTGACCACCAAGAAATGCTTTCTATTGCTCTTGATATGGGGTTTCCTATTCTTTTTATGGAAGATATCCTAAGGTCTACATGAATATTGTGTGGAACTCCTGGAGCTATACTAGATATAAAGGATACCAGCAATCTGGCTAGTTTAAGATAATACCGATAAGCCCCCTCCTGACATAAAATCACATATTGCTGAAAAAATATAACAAACTGTTTAACACAGAAATTGACTTGAAAGAATTAAAGGGCTTTCCAGGCTTCAGAAATAAAGGAGAAGTAAAATCAGTATGACAAGCTCCGACGATGCTGGGAGGATTTGGCACCGTGATACGTGTCATAGGTCATGAGAACTTGAGGTCTGCTATCCAGGAAGATGCAGGAGATAGGATTGTAGTCCCATGAAAGCAAAGAGCAGGAGCTGAGTCTTTGCATAAGTTCCAGATTCCTTAAGGGCTGTCACCTCAAGGAAAACACTGTTCACTGTCCTTGGAGATAACAAGGAAGCTTGATATCCTCAAGAGAATTAACTGTGCTTAAAAGGCATTAAGGAGAAATTGACGCCCAGGACTATGTTATTAAGATCATAAATTACAGTAAAAACTAGTCTGATAATAATGAATGCCTGTCATTACACATTTGTCCAAACTCACAGAATGTGCAATACTAAGAATGAAACCTAATCTGAAGTATGGATTTGGAGTAATAATAATGTACCAAGGTAGGTTCATCAATAGTAACAAATACACAAGGGATGCCTGGGTGGCTTAGTCGATTAAGTATCTGCCTTCAGCTCAGGTCATTAACCCAGAGTCCTGGGATCAAACCATGCATCAGGCTCCCTGCTTAGTGGAGTCTCCTCCCTCTCTCTCTGCACATGTTCTCTCCTCTCTCACTCTCTCTTTCTCAAATAAATAAATGAATTTCTTTTTTAAGTAACACATGCAACATTCTGGAAAAATAAAAGAAAAAAAGAATGTATCATTCTGGTGAGAGATGTTGATAATAGGAGAATCTGTGTGGTATAGAGTATATGAAAAATCTGTGTCTTCCTCTCAACTTGGCTGTGAACCTAAAATTTCTCTTTAAAAAATAGTCTTAAAAAAAAAAAACTTGATTCTAGTACATTAAAAATCCAAGACTCCCCCAGGAACAACTAAGAAGCTCCTCATAGCATACCCACAGGGAGAAAAAAAAAAGTGGTTTAAAAAAAAAAAAAAAAAACTTAACAACCACAATGAAACAGGCTACCACAATGTATGGTCAGGTGCAATGCATATAAGAAGTAATGTTTTAAGAACTGGCAACAACAGCAACAACCACCAAAACAAGAACTAAGACCAACTAAGACTTACTTTTAAATAAGTAAGTAAATACTAAAGAGAGAAAGGAAATTGAAATATAAGCATCAAAAATAACTTAAGCAGCAAATATGGTGTGATAAAAGGACACAAATTTGAAAATGTCCAAAATAAGATTTTCATTCATGAACAAATAGGTTGCTGTAGTTTAAGTTGAATAAATTTAATTAAAATTCAGTATTACTGAAATAACTTCTAGTAAGCTGAATGATCTGACAGAGCTATGAAGAATATAGGAGTGCAGGAGATGGAGAATCAGTAGCAAAGAGAGAGAAAGAGACAGAGATAAAGAAGTCTAACATACATCTAAGAGGAGTTCAAAGATTCAAGAGAATGAGAGGAGTTTATATTTGAGGAAACACAGATGACAAGCTTTTAAGTATTGAAGAAAGATTTGCATCTCCAGCTTGATGAATTACAAGTTCTCAAAAAGACAAATACAAATATAGTTTTCCCATGAAAAACCAAAGAGAACTACAGAACATCAGAATAAAAACAAGAAAAAATACAGATTAATTCCAGGAAGAACAAATAGAGAGTAGGTAGACTTTTAATCAGCAACAATAGATGCCAGAAAATAATGAAGCGCTATCTTCAAAGTAGCAAAAAAAGGTTACGGTCAGCTCAGACTTCTAGAGCCAGAGAAATTACCAAATATGAGGACAATACAAAGACATTTTTAGATCAATGTTTGTAGACTCTTCCTCAAAAATGCTACATAAAAATGCATTTCAGAATAAAGGAACATGTGAAGGCAGAAAGAAAGAGTGCAGTACAGTAAGTACAGGTGAACAAACAAAATTCATGACTTGTGGGTTTTAAAAAAAATGCTTTGTCTTAGGGCCACCACACATTCATCCTCACATTCATGGGATGAGCTCCATATTTGTCATTCATTTCAAGAAAGTGTTTGAATCTTGGTTCGAATTTGTTGGCCTAACAGTGTTCTTTGTTTTTGTTTTTTATGTGTGTGTGTCTGTGTGTGTGTTTTCAAGTCAGTTACATTTTTCTAAAAGCCTATGTCCCATATCAGATTAAATAAGCTTTAATTGTAAGAATAAAATTTATGAGGATGATAATTTGGATGGCTTAAAAACAAGGTGGAGCTTGAATTGTAGATTGTATTATGAGGAAGGATAAGAGTATTAATTAACTTTACACATTGTAAGAATGCTTAATACAATTGAAGAGAGCCACGGAATAATTATAATAATTATGTTTAAATTCCAAACAAGAAAAGGAAAACAGATTTAGATAAAACTCAAGCTTTCAAATAGAAGGTGGAAAAAGAAGAAAATAAAACAACAAAAAGTTAAATACAAAATGCAAAATAAGATGTAGAAATACATCCAAATACAAACCCAATCCCAATAAATATTGGGTCCTCAGACTTGATTTAAAAAGTAGGTTGTTTACTCTTCTTCACACCTAAAACAAGATCTCTCATTTCAGCAGATGTTTATATCTACCCACAAGTCACTGTGCATACACCAATAAATAGAAGAGATGACTATCTTATCTTTATGGAATTTATATTCTAAGAGGGAGAAGTAATTAGTGAACAAATACATAATATCGATATAAATAAGTCTTCAGTGAGTTGAATAGTGTCCCCCAAAATTCATGTCCACCCAGAACCTCTGGGTGTGACCTTTTTGGGAACATGGTCTTTGCAGATATAATTAGCTAAGTTAAGGTAAAAGCATACTGAATTAGAACGGGTCCAGGGACCTGTCATTTTAAGAGGGGATCACACACAGAGACACACACACGAGGAAGTGGGCTTTGTGGAAATGGAAGCAGAAGCTGAGCAATGTGTCAACATACCAGGGAACACCAAGGAGTCCATCTTGGTACCAGAAACCACATGACACTAGGAGGAGACAAGGAAGGATTCTTCTTTAAGGCCTTCAGAAGGAACATGACCCTGTTGATAGTTGGATTTCAGGATTCCAGCCTCCAGAACTGTGAGGGAGTAAGCTGTTTTTGTTTTAAGCCAACCAGTTGTGATACTCTGTTATAGCAGCCCTAGGAACAAACACAAAGTCTTATGGGTTTTGTTTTTTGTTTTATTATTGAAGTACAGTTGACATACAATGTGATATTACTTTCAGGTGCACAACAATTGTGATTCAACAATTCTAAACATGACGCAAAGCTCACCAGGAGAAGTATAGTCCCCACCATCCAATGTTATTACAATGTTATTGACTATATTTCTTGTGCTGTACTTTCACCACTGTGACTTATTTAATAACTGTAAGTTTATACCTCTTAATCTCCTTCACCTATTTCATCCATCTTCTGACCCACTTCCTCTGACAACCACCATTTTGTTCTCTGTATTTACGAGTCTCTTTCTGTTTTTTGTTTTGTTTTGTTTTTGTTTTTTTCTTTTGTTTTGTTTTTTAGATTCCACATATAGATGAAATCTTATGGTATTTGTCTCTCCCAGTACGACTTATTTTACTTAGCATAATATATCCTCTAAGTCCATCCCTGTTATGGCAAATAGCAGGATCTCGTCCTCTTGGAAAAATAAAGCTGGTTAAGGCATAAGGGGTGACTTCAGGGCAGGAACTGTTAGATAGGAGTGCTGAGAATGGCCTCTCAGAGAATCAAAATGTGAGTAGTGAGCCTGGAGGTCAGTGGGGAGGGGTTCTCATAGTAGAAGACAAAGCAAAAACAAAGGCCTAGAGAGAAAACATTCTTGGTTCCTTCTCTGAGCAACAAGGCTTGTGCTGTAAGTGGACAAAATGAGGAGGGGATTGATAGGAAACACTCAGAAATATCCAGGGGCCCATTTAATTGGACCTTATAATCCATGATAAGGAGTTTTGAGTTTTATTATATATGTGCCTGAAAGATCTGGAAGACTTTAAGGTAGAAAGCATTCTTAGCATATTTAATAAGAAGTAAAATGAAAGGTAAAAATGAAAAAGCATATAAAGGCTTTTAAGGAAGGAACAGAAGAACAAAATCTGGGCAAATAGAAATCAAAGCACAGCTGGTATAATCCATTAATATCTACCAAAATAAAATAAGTAAAAAGAACTAGCTAAATCATGATAAAACAATAATACATAAAGGTCATAAAACAATTATTAACTTCTATGTATCAAACAATTTAGTCTCAAAATAAATTTGAAGAAAGAGGATGTGAAACACAAGAGAATCACAACAAAAATTACAAATACACAGAATAGGAGAGTTGGAAACATGTCTCTGAGATTTAAAAGAAAGAAAATACGGACAGAGATATTGGACAAGTCAATTAGCTAGTCTGATTCATGTATAAAGTTTAGATCACTGATTAGCCCTGTACCCAAAAAACAGAAATTGTGTTTTATTTGCAAGCATATATGGAATATTTACAGAAGTCGATCACACAGTGAAAAAAAATGACATCACATAACTCATATTCTCTGAATATCATATAATAAAATTAGAAGACAAGAAAAGGTGGGGTAAACTCTGACTAGTGTTTCTCTTAGTCAGTATACACTGAGTATATAATAAGTGCCAGATATTTTTCTGTGTTTTGTGTATCAGTTCATAACAACCCCAATAGTGCACTCATTTCAAGATAAGGAAAGAGGATTGGGATTTGGGACAATTTACCACAGGCAGGCAGCACTGTTGGGTGGAGATCTTGTTGGCTTATTCTGTGCTGCCTTTTCACTGATTTAGCCAAATGTATATTTTTAATTTTTTATTTATTTTATTTTGTATTAATATATAATGTATTATTTGTTTTAGGGGTACAGGTCGTGAGTCATCAGTCTTACACAATTCACAGCACTCACCATAGCACACACCCACCCCAATGTCCATAATCCAGCCACCCCATCCCTACCCCTCCAACCCCCGCAGCAACCCTCAGTTTGTTTCCTAGATTAAGAGTGTCTTATGGTTTGTCCCCCTCCCCCGTCCCATCTTGTTTCATTCTTACTTCCCTTCCACCCATGACTGCCTTCCCTGCCTCTCAAACTGTTCATCTCACAGAGATCATAGGATGACTGTCTTTCTCTGATTGACTTATTTCACTTAGCACAATACCCTCTAGTTCCATCTACATCGTATCCCAGCCATAGGCTGGGTGGATGTTCATCTTTACACCGTGAGGCTACAGGTACACGGATATGAGTAAACCTCTGGAGCTAGACTGCTTGAGTCTGATTTTGAATTCAGACATTACAGCAGGAAAACTGTTTCCCTCCTCTTCATCTCCTGTACTGTCACAATATGCCAGTAACAGGGGGCAGGTCCCCAGATTACCCACAACTTCTGTTGAATTTGGCTACAAATCAGTGCTTCCCATGACCCCCTCTTTAGGTTTGATTAATTTGCTAGGGCAGCTCATGGAACTCAGGGAAAGACTTAGATTTACCAGTTTAGTGAAGGACGTGATAAAGGATACAGATGACGAGCCAGGGGAAGAGATACACAGGTGGGGTCTGAAACAGTCCAGAGCTCAGGAGCTTCTGTCCCCTTGGAGGTGGGGAGTGCCATCCTCGCAGTGTGGATGTGTTCACGGATCTGGAAACTCTCTTGATGCTGTACTATTGAGACTCTATAATGGCTTTCTTACATAAGCAGGATGAAATAGTAACTGCATTTCTAGTCCCTCTCCTCTCTCTGGGGGTAAATTCTGAGTTTCTGATCTTAACCTGGCCTTTTTGGTGACCAGCCTCCATCCAGCAGCCGTTTAGGAGCTCACTCAGAGTTCCCATCATTAGAATGAAAGATGCTCTGCTCCTAGTGCTCTTAGCACTTGGGAATTTACAAAGGTTTTAGGAGCTTTGTGCCAGGAACAGGGAGCAGAGACCAATATATCTATATTTTTCTATTATCTCACAGACATCAAATGAGTAATTAACTTCCTTTGACTTCATTTCCTCCCCTACAAAATGGGTTTAATAATAGTACCTACTGTAAAAGCTTATTGAGATAGTTAAGTGAATTAATACATGTGATATATTTTAAGCCCTGTGGGGACCAGGGTAATCACCTAGTCCCTAATAAGGTAGTCCCTAATAAGGGACTAGTCCCTAATAATCAGGTAGTCCCTAATAAGGGACTAGCCTTTGCTATGATAAACATTCATACCCCCAGGCTTCCATGATCTACTTTATTATCCATCATAGTACAGTCTACCTTAGGCAAGTTTTAAAATTCCCACTCATTTCAACTCCTACCTGTATACTGATGATGCTGATCTTCCTCTGGGTGGTCACAGTAGGGAGCACAAAGTTCTGCCATACCCTCACCATCTACCCCTACTCCTACTTGACACCCCCTTTCACAGTTGTAATCACTCCATCTTCTTAAACTGTCTTTCCATTCAGGATCATTTTAATCATTTGAGATCAAGGGCCTCATATCAAAGATGTTCAGCAATTCATTTCCTTCTGTTTGACACTCACGGCTCCTGGCCTCTTTGAATCACTCATCATTGTTCATACCAACTATCCCAATGTCCTTTTAACAAGCCCCTTATGCCTTCAGCCAGTGTCCTTCCAATCTACTACAAATTCAATTTAATTTTCCAAATAATTATCAAATTTCCCACAAAATTAGTCTATTTAATATTTTCTCTTAATTCAATAATATTTATCTAGTTGGCCTTTTTGGTATGTCTAGAAAGACTTAACTTAGTAGAAATGTAAATTTAATCATGGCACTTCTCTGCTTTCCACTGTTTTAACCACTCCCTGATGCTTCCAAACCAACTTGACCACCTCCAAAGGGTATTCAAAGTCCATCCTCAGGATCATAGGATCTCAGGAGCCAAGGGAATGATTCTGAGTTCCTTAAAGAGCAAATTCTGGTTCATGTTTTCATGCCATTTTAGGCCATTCTCACTCAACGTGTTTTCCCTCTTCTCTCTGTCTAAAGAATGCCTGTCTATAGATAAAATGACAACACAAACACTGTAGCTCCTGGTATATCTTTTCTACTGATTGCTGTCTTACTGCATAATAGTTTATCAACATGATTTATAAAAGGTATAATTAAATGTCCTGTAAATTTATGTTTCCGTGACTTTTTATTTAAGAGGGTCCATAGATCAGAAAAGAATTTGTTGGCAGATCTCGCATCCCCATGTGGGATTTGCAGAACCCAGTGAGTGTTGAGTTTGGGAAATTTGTGAGCAGGGTGGAGTAATTCCTTAATCTCTGGAGTACTAGGCAGGGAGCTCTGGGATTGTTCCTTTCAAATCCAAAACTCAAGGACTCTGATTTTGCTGTTTGTTTTTGCCTACAGCGCATAATTTAACCTCCCAACTTGGAGGAAAGAATTATCCAACAAGGTTCTTCTCAACCCAAATCTGGAGAGTCAGTCAATGAACAAATCAAAAACCTGGTTTACTTTTCCCTAGTAGTACTCAGAGGTTGGAAACCATCAAGGGGATTCTTTAAAAGAAAGAGTAAAATAATGAAGTAAAATTTAAGTTCTACTTCTACTGCTTGGCATAAACTTGAACAGTGTGTGTGCAGGAAACTAATTATTAGTTAATACACATCAGGCTTGTTTATCCAGAGTAAACTAACCTCAAAAATTCAAATCACATGGATCTTCCTATCTGTACAACATCAAGTAAACAAAAATCCGGTCTTGTCTTCTGTATTATGGGGTACAGAAAAAGATATGAGTAAGAGACACCACACAATGTACCATGGACCCCCCATGCCAGGGTGGCGATCCTAGACCCATTTTACAAAAGACGCTGACTGATCATCAAAAAGTCAAGAGATGTGACTCAATCCACATGGCTCGTAAACCAGGTGTTATGAAAACTGTATGAAGTAATGCATATAAAGTACTGAAGAAAATGGCTAGCATATAGGATGCCTTCAATAATATTGGATGTTAATAGTACAGCATATTGGGCAAAATTTGACAGTTTGTAAGGTGTGTATGGTACACGCGGTTGTGTCGGTTGAGTCAAGTTTGAAAATAACATCAAAGAAGAAAACCTATGGAAGGATAATCAAGAAACTGCTAGTGGGGGAAGGATCCTAGTGGTTTGGTAAGAAGATTTAATTTAATTGTATAAACTTTTGATAGTTAGAATTTTTTTGCTTACTCATATTTTATTTTTATTTTTAAAAAGCCATTGTATTCTTTATCTACTATAGATTAAGATCAGGACATATATTCCGATTTTATCTCTAATGCTTTCAATGGAGAAGGATGATGTCACCTCAGATTATGATTTGGGCTGGGAGAGGTGGTAGCCTGAGAAAAGTTATACAATGACTCATATTACAGTAACTGGTCATCTGCTTCATCTACTCCCCCAGATCCCTCATCATATCCAGATACCAGGCAGGCAAGCAGGAATTCTATCTTTCAAGTTCTCTGTCTCAAAATAAATTTGCTCATCATTCAACTTGAAGATGGTCACACTGAAATTCTGCTCTGCAAGTAGTTTGTTAAATCTTAGTCCTGTATATATGAAAGTTTGTCGAATTACTTCCTTGTTTTGCTTCAAGGATGGATTACTTCATCATACTCAATATATTTCTATTTATTTTTCATGTTCCATATTTTTTATTCTTATTTGTAGGAGCTTTATAGAAGCATAAGGGATATACCATGAACTGCACATATTAAATGTACGTGATTTGACACTGGAACATACGCATGTACCCAGGATACCATCACCATCAGTAAGGTAATAGATTGTGCGCTTCAAAAATGTTTAATGTATAGATCGCACATTAAGTATTCTCACCACAAAAGAAGAAAAAAATAGGATACAAGGAAGATGTTGGATATGTCAATAGACTTTTATGGAATAAAGCGATACTAACACTTACAAGCATTTTCCAGCTGCTATCACTCTTAATTTGATAACATGAAAAAGAAGTTTAGGGAATTAGTGACGCATTTAAGGTCACACAGTAAGAAAAGGAGGGAAGACCCAAACCCCATCCTACTGACTTCCAAGACTGATAACTCATTATGACAACAATGTTGCCATAATAAATAAAAGCTATTCCTGTTTCTAGCTACTAGACATTTTCAGAGTCACTGGATTCTCTCCTAGCTGTGAAAAATGTTTTAAGCGTCCTAACAACAATTAAAACATCTACTTCCTTTTTTTTCTAACTTCATTTTATTTTTTCAATGTTCCAAGATCCATTGTTTGAGCATCACACCCACTTTCTCTTCTTTACATGCCACAAATATTTGACCATTACTTCTATTTATTTATTTATTTATTTATTTTTCTTTTCAGCATAACAGTATTCACTGTTTTTACACCACACCCAGTGCTCCATGCAATCCGTGCCCTCTCCAATACCCACCACCTGGTTCCCCCAACCTCCCACCCCCCACCCCTTCAAAACCCTCAGATTGTTTTTCAGAGTCCATAGTCACTGTGCGGATGACTGACCTTTCAACCCATCCAGTCAGGTTGTGATGCAGCATCCCAGTGTAGACATAGACTCAGACCGCCTTTAGATTGGTTTCCTCTCTATATCCTTCAGGGCCTCCCAGGGTAATATTTTCTATGATTTAAATTGAAATGATGAAGGATGCTTATCCTGAAATGAGTCTAAAGCATATGTTTCCACCTCTCTTCGCTATATCCCTGAAATTCAGAACTGTTACATCCAGTCTGATTGTGTCCAGGGCCTGGTGAGGTCCTTTTCTTTCTCTGTTCCCACACAGCAGCTTAAAGCCTGGCACTCTGCCCACATTGTATCATATTTCTTTTCATTTGGAGTTTTGCTTTATTCTCCCCCCTCTGCTATGAGAGTGATTCCCTCCCAGAGCTGTGGAGCTTGGGTGCCATATAAATTAAAATTTAATATGTGTTATTATGATCACTATTATTATCATTACTGTTATTAATAATGTTCTTTTTGGCAGCATTTGGAAGCCATTCCAGCAGTGACATTTGGCTCCCAGGATAATGGATCTTTTTATGTACAGGCTTGTAGACTTGATGCCTGCTGTTTTCATTGCAGAGAGAGCAATTGCCTGACATCAGGAGGCCTGCAGGAGCTGGGAAACTCTACGAGCCTTGGTTGTATTTTCCAATGTGAACCAAATCTCTCTGGATGTCCAAGATGGAAACACTCTGCCACAGTCACTGAAGGAAACAATGAACCCACGCAACTATTTATTCATTCATTCATGTAATAAAAGTTCGTTGTTCACTTGTGGACCATTTACATTGTTTTTTTTTTGTTTTTGTTTTTGTTTTTAATAAAATAAGGGCAAACACTGTTGTAAATGCTGGGGATGACAGGGTGGCAGACTGTAGCTTTACTTGCCATTATAGAGCTGAGGGTCTTACAGTAGAGGGTAAACCATAATTGAGACAAGTGCTAGGAGAGTCAGGAGCCTAAGAGTGACGGGCAGTGCAGGTGACAGCGATGGTGTCTCTGAGCAATCGGTGATCAAGTAAGAGTCTGAAGAATAAGGAGGAGTTCACCAAACACAAGAAGAGGCAAGGTTCTAGAGAGACAACATAACATGTGCCAGAGCCCAGTGCGTGAAGATGAGAGCATGTCCTAGCTGTGTTAGAGGAGACTGTGCCAGCAAAGGGATCTGAGGAGGGCTGCCGGCTGTGACCAACAGGGAAGGGATGCAAAACGAATCATCTATGGGTCCTCATTGACCCCACCTTGCTTACACTATAGCAGGGAGATAAGGCACGGCTGACAGTGCACAGGCTAGAAAAAGTATGATTTGATTTTGGAAAAGACAGAGAGAGAGAGTTGACAGCTATAGGCTATCAGGAGAGCTCCCTGAAGGAGGTAGAATTTGAACATAAGGATGACAGTCCAGCTCCCAGATCCATGTTGAGCCTAGGGGGTTTCAGACTGGACACCATCACCCGGAGTTCAGTGTGGGTGTCGGGACAGATGTGTGAGGCAACTGCAAGGCATGAAGCCAGGAAGGGTAATCAAGGAATAGCATTTGAGGAGAAAATGACTCTAAAGGGGAGGCACATCATAGACCCAAGTTGTGGTCCAGATAGAAGAGCCCCATTGCAAGTCGGTGGGGCGGCATCCAGCAGGACACCTGGAAAAGAAAATACGAAAACCAGAAGGTGGTGGGTAGTGCTGGGAAAACTCCTTGGCCACCAGGAAGTGGCTCAAGCCTGTGTTTTCAAGTGTTACAGACTCTGTCGTGAGGGCGGAGAGCGCCAGGAACGACCCATCTAGCCTGGGTGGTTTTTCCATCACCCAGCACAACGCCATGCTGCTCTGGCAAGCCACACTGAAATGAGCATCTAAACCCCTTTTGTTCAACCTCACGTTACTTTATCGCTCTGCCTTGATTTTATTTATTTTCTTGTTTTCACCAAACAGAACTTTCTTGGCCCAGAACAACTTGGCTTTTCCAACCCTGAGGGTATGAGCAAAGCAGCAGTTACGGAAAGAGAAGTCTCTGAGGTCCAATATGCAAATGGCCACATTTTTCATGTGCCTGAGGGTTCTCAGAATCACAACTCCCAATAGCTAAATATCCTCCGGAAAGTGGCAGAACGGAAAATTACTTTTTTTTTTTTTTTGGAGTGTTTAACCTAATTTATAGAGAATGAATTCCCTTAAACATTTTAAAGATTTTCTGATTCAGATTCACTGCTGGATTACTCTGGAAGTTAAGCCCGAAATTGTTCTTTCTTACTTTCCTACTAACTGGGAATCCTGGGAAGACTGACCAGGAACGACTTGATGCCCTTACACCTGCCCTGGGGACACACGCAGCAACTTCGTGAATTCACATTTCCTTTGTATGATGTAAAAATTCTTTCAAAGATAGTCACATTTTCTAGGATAAACTTGAGGTCATATAAGATCACGCCAATTTCCCAGGTTCATGGAGACCACTTGTGTCTGTCTGATCCCAAGCCTGGTGCTCTTTCTGCTTCATCCTGAGGACTTCTTTCCAGCTGGAGTGCTGGAAGCCTCACCTCCTCTCAGTAGTCACGGCCTCCTTAAAGCTTGAGAACAGTGTGGAGAGAGATACTGAGAAGAGTGTCAGGTATATAAAATCAGTGGCTCCTTCCCTCTGTGGAACCAGGTGAAACACTATTTGTGACCAAACCACCCAATACTTCAGGTGACCTGTGAGGCATTTAAATTCTAGATTTTGGTAGTTGTAGGTAATTAAAAGTTCACTAGAGTGATTGAGTCCCTCATTAATTTTCTTTTTGCATTTATTTACTGCATGCTTTTTCTTAGGCAGTTATGTACCTACCATTTTCTTTCAAGCCCCAGTCTAATTTAACTAGATTAATCTGTCTCCTTAATATACTGCTAGAGGTACATTTAGTACATGCAGATTTACTTCTGGGTCCATTTTACACAAGGGCATAAACTTGGAACAAGTAAACAACCAGTTAGTGACGTACTAAATGCAAAGTCCAAACCAGTAGTGGCTCAGTCTCGAGTATCTTTCTTGCTCTCAGTAAAGTTGAAATTTTTCCACACTCATTCCTCCAGGTGTGGCTTTTATTATTTCCAAGATTCATCAAAATACATTCCCCTTGACCTCTTTTGTTATATGTGTTTCCAGTGTGTATAAATATCAAAAACATAATCTTGGATGCCATTATTTTTAACATCACAAAATCCCATGCTAACGAGAATACTATGACATGTGAATCCTCATCCCACCAAAAAGTAGATGAATGAAGATAATAAAGCAATGGCCATTTCTGTCACATTCACTGACTAAATGTTTTCACAGACCCCCCCCCTTCCCCATAAACCATCCTAAAGAGGACATGCTTCTTAAAGCACTATCCTTCTCACAAAAGGTAAGGCATATTTTAAATTATTTCCACATCCCAAATAAGAAAGGGGAGAAAAAAGAGCCAGAGTCAGAGTACCATGCAGATGAGATTGGCACCATGACAAGAAATTGAGTGGTTCCATAAAGGCTAGTGAGGAAAATTGCAAGCTGTCTCCGTGGGCACTACAGGCCAGGGTGCAGGTGGAAGATGAAAGCAAGTTGAAGAAAACAGAAGAAAGAATCAGTGAACTCAAAGACCAAACAATCATGCTGGCATTGATGAACAAAGTGGAAATGTTTTGTTTTGTTTTGTTTTGTTTTGTTTTGTTTTGTTTTAAATGATCAGGGCCTTAGTGAGATGTAGGATAATTTCAAAAAGACAACCACAGTGTGAAATCAGACTCCTAGAGAAGAAATGAATGAGGCATAAAAGATACATGGAAATTAAATTTATGGCCAGAATTTCCCCAAATTTTGTATTATTAATAATAATAACTTTAACTTGCAGATTTAAGGATGGATTCAGTAGGTTTGCTGAGTTAAATGAGTAAAATGAAACTCAAAGCATTGATATATTAAAATCCAACTTCTGAAAACTTAAATGAATACAAAGATCTTAAAAACATTAAAAAAAAGACTCTACAATAATAGAACAGCAGAGGAGGGAAGACTGCTTAGCAGAAACAACAGAAATCAATAGATAATAGAAATCCTTAAAATGCAAAAAGAAACAAGTCAACCCAAATTTTCACATACAGTTAAAGTGTCCTTGAAAATTAAGGACAAACACAAGACCTTTATGGAGAAACAGTATCTGAAAAACATTGTGGACAATAAACTACACTGCAGGAAATGTTAAAGGAAGATTGTTAGGCTAAAGAAAAAGGATACCAGTGGGAAACTGAATCCATCCAAAAGAATAAAAGTACCTGAAATTTGTCCCTGAGCAAGTAGAAAAGTTTGTTCTTTTAGAATTTTATGGTTTTAGCACTTACGTTTAGGACTTTGAGATCCTTTAAGTTAATTTTTGTACATGTTGCGAACCAAGGGTCCACCCTCATTCTTTTGCATGTGGCTATTAAGTTATCCCAGTTGGCCATGTGTTGACATCTACTCTTTCCTCTTTGAATGTTTTTGGTACCCTTGTGGAAAATTAGCTGACCATTGATGTAAGGCTTATTTCTGTACTCTCAATTTTCTTCCGTTAATCTATACACCTACCCTTGTGTCAGGACTGTGCTGTCTTGATTACCATTGCTTTGTAGTAAATTTTGAAATCAGGGAGTGTGAGAGCTACCTTATTCTTTTTTTTATTTTTCAGGATTGTTTTGACAGGATTTTTCTTTTCCATTTTATATTAACCTGAACATCTCAAACTGTGTAGGGAAGTAAATGTTATATCTATTTTTATTGAGCTATAATTGACATGTAATATTATATTAGTTTCAGGTACACAACATGATCTTTTAAAAAATATATTTATTTTAAAGTGAAACAGGGAGAGCTGAGTGGAGTGAGGGGCAGAGGGAAATGGAGAGAGAATCCTCAAGTGGACTCCCCGCCCTGAGCACAGAGCCCATTGTGGGCCTCGATCCTAGGACCCTGAGATCACGACCTGAGCTGAAATTAAGAGCCAGCTGCTCAACCGACTGAGACACCCAGGTGCCCCAACATAATTTTATTCTTGTATATATTATGAAATGATCACAATGAGTCTAGTTAACATCCCTTCACACACAGTTACAATTTTTTTCTTGTGAAGAGAACTTTAAAAATCTATTCTCTTAATAACTTTTAAATATACAATATAATATTATTAACTTCAGTCACCTTGCTATGCATTACATCCCCAAGACCTATTTATTTTATAACTAGAAGTTTGTATATGTTGACCAATAGTTGAAGATTGTTATTTGAATTTTATAATCAACTCACTGATTTCTACAAAGAAGTCACCCGGGATTCTCATAGGCATTTATTACACTAAGTCTGTAGTTTAGTTTGGGGGAAATTGCCATCAAAGTTAAGTCCTTTAATTCATGAGTATGGGATGTCTTTCCATTTTTTAGATCTTTAATTATTTTCAGCAATGTTGTACAGTATAGATTTCTCTCTTTTGTCTTTCATTTTTGTTTTTCATTATTGTGAATGGTCTTGTTCTCTGAATTTTGTTTTTAGATCGTTCATTGCAAATGTGTCAGAATATAATTGATTTTTTGTATTGATTTTATCTCACAATCTTGCTAAACTCATTAATCCTAATAGTTTTTAGAGGATTCTTTAAAATGTCCTACATGAAAGATTATGTCACCTGTGAATAGAAATAGATTTACTTCTTCCTTTTCCAATACAGATGCCCTTTATTTCTTTTTCTTGCTTAATTAGCCTGGCCGGAACCTCCAGTAAATGTTTAATAGAAGTGGCAAAACAGACATTCTTATTGTCTTTTTCCTGATGTTAAAGATATGGCATCAAATCTTTCACCATTAAGTATGATGCCAGCTGGGGTTTTTCTGTAGATGCCCTTTATATCAAGTTGAGGATATTTCCTTCTGTTGAATTTTTTCACAAAGCTTTTGGTTATGGCTTAAACAATCCTTGTACTTTATACTCTTTATTTATTTAATCTTGTCTTTTCTCTCTCCCTTCTTTCCTTGTGTTAGCAGGGAATAAAATATATACTAAAAAGTTGGTATTTCCTTGGCTAACATTCTTTCTATATTTCAGAGTTTCTAAAGGCAGGCTGGAACTGGAAACTGAATCTTGCTGAGATTCAATGCTTAAATAAGGACATCCAAGAAAAGATGAGTATAAGTTTCTAGGATAAGTGCAAACAATCTGTAAGAAAGAGCTGATGGCTTAAACTGGCAAGCCAATTATGTCAAGACAAGAGGTCAGCATGAGATCAGAGACTGAAGACTAAGCCAAAAGGTTTAGGAAACAAACAAGCATAAAACTGAGCCAGGGAACAAACAGCAAAACAAGAAATAGGTAGGAGAGTTCTAGACTTGGTACATGAATCCAGATTGAGTGATCAACCAAGATGCCCTTCAGTGGACGAATGGATAAGGAAAATGTGGTGCATATACACTATGGAGTATTATGCCCCCATAAGAAAGGATGAATACCCAACTTTTGTAGCAACATGGATGTAACTGGAAGAGATTATGCTGAGTGAAATAAGTCAAGCAGAGAGAGTCAATTATCATATGTTTCACTTATTTGTGGAGCATAACAAATAGCATGGACGACATGGGGAGTTAGAGAGGAGAAGGGAGTTGGGGGAAATTGGAAGGGGAGGTGAACCATGAGAGACTATGGACTCTGAAAACAATCTGAGAGGTTTGAAGTGGCAGGGGCGGGTGGGAGGTTGGGGAACCAGGTGGTGGGTATTATAGAGGGCACGGATTGCATGGAGCACTGGGTGTGGTGCAAAAATAATGAATACTGTTATGCTGAAAAGAAATAAATTTAATTTAAAAAAAAGTTTCCTAACTAAAGGCAAATAAGTAGCTTATGGTAGCAAACCTGGCTGCATCAAAGGCCCAACAATGTGGAGATGAAGCAACATGACCACTCAGAAGGAACAAAAGAGGTGCGCAATATGAGCTGTTTATTCTCAGACACAATGGAGAGAGTGTCCTCCAGTAGCCTAAAGAAAGTTAGAAAAAAGTGGAAATAAGTTTACTCTGGAAATTGTTCAGGTAGCTGTTTTCTCCTTTTAAATTTTGTTTTATTAAATGAGTATTGTAAGACATGCTACAAAAAAAATCCAAATCTAGTAGACTTGCTAAAAAATGAATTTAGTTTGTATGCCTACTAAAATGATCTGTCCTGATACTATAAGATAAAAAAAAAAAAAAAGAAATGAATTGCAGTAAAAACAGAATCTTGACACAAAAACATGAAAGAACTGTTCTCCAGAATACTTAATTAAAGTATATTCTGCTTTGAAATTAGATAACCCATGATATATGATTTGCTGAAACTCCATGGCAGCCTGGTCTTGCAATAATGGAATATAGGTCATGGCATCCAGAACGTTTGTGTTCCCCCCAAATTCATAAGTTGAACCCTAATCTCAGTGTGATGATATTTGAATGTGGTGCCTTTGGGAGGTGATTAGACCATAAGCAAGGAACCTCATGGGATCAATGCCTTTATAAAAAGAGGTCAAAGGGCTATCTTTTTTATCTCCCCCTGCCATGTGAGGTCACAGCAGGAGAAAGGCCCTCTGTAAACCAGGAAGAGGGTGTTCACCAAGAACTTGACAATGCTGGCATCCTGATCTCAGATTTCCAGGTTCTGGAACAGTGAGAAAATACACGTTTGTTGTTTAAGCCTCCCAGCCTGTGGTAACTTGTTATAACAGTCAAACTGACCAAGGCATAGGTTATAAGGTTAGAAAGACAAAGCACCAGGAGAAGGATGAGGGTTTAAAATTATGTAATGCTTTGAGGGGCGCATGGGTGGCTCAGTGGGCTAAGCCTCTGCCTTTGACTCAGGTCATAGTCTCAGGGTCCTGGGATGGAGCCCCACATCAGGCTTTCTGCTCAGCAGGGAGCCTGTTTCCCTTCCTCTCTCTCTCTCTTTGCCTGCCTCTCTGCCTACTTGTGATCTCTGTCTGTCAAATAAATAAATAAAATTTAAAAAAATAAAATTATGTAATGCTTTGAGATCAGGATCCAGACATGAAACCATTTTGGACAGGGGATACAATCTCAGAGGTCAAAGTCTAGAGGCTGGAAGTTGGAGATCAGACTGCCAGCATGGTCTGGTTCTTGGTGGGTGCATCTTCCTGGATTACAGACAGTCATGTTCTTGCTATGCTAGACATGTCTCCAAAGGGAAGGGAAACAAAAGCAAAAAATGAACTATTGGGACTTCATCAAGATAAAAAGCTTCTGCACAGCAAAGGAAACAGTCAACAGTACTAAAAGGCATTGAGCAGAATGGAGAATATATTTGCAAATGACATATTAGATAAAGGGCTAGTAGACAAGATCTATAAAGAACTTATCAAACTCAACATCCCCAAAACATGAATCCATTCAAGAAGTGGGCAGAAGACATGAACAAACATCTCTTCAAGCAAGACCTACAAATGGCCAACAGATACATGAAAAGAAGTGCTCCACATCACTTGACATCAGGGAAATACAAATCAAAATCACAATGAGATGCCACCTCACACCCATCAGAATAGCTAAAATTAACAAGACAGGAAACAACAAATGTTGGCAGATGCAGAGAAAAGGGAATCCTCCTACACTGTTAGTGTGAATGCAAGCTGGTACAAACACTCGGAAAACAGTATGGAGTTTCCTCAAGAAGTTAAAAATAGAGCTACCCTAAAATCTAGCAATCGCACTACTAGGTATTTACCCCATAGGTAAAAATGTAGGGGAGCACCTTCCTCCCAGTGTTCATAGCAGCAATGCCCACTATAACCAAACTATGGAAAGAGTTGAGAGGCCCATCAACAGATGAATGGATAAAGAAAATGTGGCTTATCTATAATGGAATATTACTCAGCCAGAAAAAAAGGATGAACTCTAAACATTTACATTGATGTGAATGGAACTAAAGGGTATTATGCTGAGTGAAATTATCATATGGCTTCACTCATATGTTGAACATAAGAAACAGGGAAGAGGACCATAGGAGAAGGGAAGGAAAACAAAATGGGAAGTCATCAGAGTGGAGAAAAAAATCACAAGAGACTCTTAACTGTAGGAAACAAACAGGGTTGCTGGAGGGCATGTGGGTAGGAGACTGGGATAACTTGGTGATGGGCATTAAAGAGAGCATGTGGTGTGATGACCACTGGGTGTTATACACAACTGATTAATTTTTGAAAAACTTGAGAAATATAGCTAGAAATTCAAATTCCGTTCTATTCTGTGCCAAAGTAAATGTTTTTTCCTCTGTGTCAATGACTTTATAAAGTATATTCAAGATATTCAGAGCCTCATTTCTTAGTCTAGAGTGTACTGAGGGCAGATCTGTGTCCCAGATGGAGGAGTTAAAAGGTGAAATCCGTGGGGAAAAGGCAAAGTCAAGAGTTTTTCTGGGTCCAAAATTCTGAGTGTTATATGCAACTGAAGAATTACTGAACTCTATATGTGAAACTAATGACGTACTTTATGTTTAATTGATTTTAAATAAAATAAAAAACAAGTCACTGCCTATTCACCCAAATAATTCGACTTTGTTTGGTTATCCTTAGCTGGGAGAAGAATGGATGTATAAGAAAAAGCAGGGTAGCTGGAGGGAACAGAAGTCATTAGAAATCATCCCACTTAGGAATTTAAGGGAAAAATGACTTGCTTATTCCACGAGAAGACGGTTGTGTTTCTGAGTGGCTTCATGCTTTGCTTTTCTTCTGGGAGTCCATTAGCCTCAGATTTACTGTGGGGAGAAGATGCACTGGCCCCCAGTCAGCAAAGATAAGAGGCTTCCTGGCGAGAAATAAACAAAAAAGACAGGAAGCAACGAAGAGGGCCAGAGAAAGAATAGGAGAAAATGCTGTCCTAGCAGCAGTAAATAAATCATTTGCTAAAAAGGATATTTGGCTAAATTGCCTCCCACTGTCGATTCCCACTGGGCATTTTTGGTCAGCAAATGTGGAACATCAAGAAAAGAGTTCAGATGCTGGGATATGTTGCCCTGAGAACATGGAGGTTGCAAGGGAGAAGCCATGTCTCCAAAGTGCATGGGGGCTCCATTCATACCTTGCAACTTCTCAGCTGTATGACTTTGGGCTAGAAATAAATCCAGAGGTTGCCATTTATTCATCTGTAATACAGAGACAATGAGGGGGGGTGAAATCACATGGTGGTTGGCTCATGGTGCTAGTTTCCTTAACTGCTTCTTCTGATAACATATAAAAGAAAAAAAAATAAGTTGCTTTTTTAGCATGGCCTACTATATTTTCATGAAAGACTTACTAACAACTAAGGCTAATTAGGAGCTTTAAAAAGGGCAGCTGAATCCCTGAAGCTCAGGACTTGGAACCTGTGTTTCCAAGGCCAGTGGTTGAGTCTTGCCTCCTGAATGTTATTAACTGTGTCAGCTTGCTCAGATTGCCTGGCTCTCTAAATATCAATTTCCTAATCTATAAACTGAGGAAAGGGATAGCCATTTAAAAAGATTGCTGTGACTTTTACATGGATGGATATAAATTTGTTTTATAAGCCATAAAGCCCTGTAACAAAAAGTAGCATGTGTGTGTTCTGTGTTGTTTGATGTGATGGTCAGTCAGGCACAGCCACAAGAGAAGGCAGAGGAGAGGCTCAGGAAAACAAAGTTTATGATACCCAAAGGTCCTAGAAACAGGAGAAATGGTGCATAACACAGGGCCACATAGAGAAGAACCAGTGTATTCAGGAAGCAGAAGGGCAGGAGTAAGGGGCAAGACTAAGCACAGATTTTATTGGAGTTTTCACAGGAAAGGCAAGATAGGGCAGGGAAAATATTTTAGGATTAGCTAGTTTGAATGCTTTCAGAGGGTTATAATCTGAATGGGGATGGGTGTCCATAGTTACCTGGTACCAGTAGAGAAATACTGTTTTCTGGGGTGTACAGACCCAGACAGAGAAGATATGGCTCTGGATTTGTTAATTTGCATATCGAAATCATGCTCCTAGATGAGCCCTTTGCTCTAAGAATTAGCTAATTCCTGGAGAGGTAGGTTCTTCTGCAGCAGAAGAGTTTTTAAGATGTCGCAACATCACAAAATACAGGAAGCAAAAGGGTGTGTGTTCGTGCACATGCATATGTCTGGGGCACCATATAGTATACAGAGGACTTTGGTAATGCTTACAATAACTCTGTGATTCAGTTTTAAGCGATGATGCCCATTTTATAGATGAGGGTCAAATTAAACATGACTACTAATTATGGAGAAAGAATGGAAATTACAGGTGGTCCAAATCGATCTACCTGGTTAATGTCAATCAAAGTCACTAAGCAAATGTTAAGACTGAAAATGCTTGATTTGGTGGATGTGAAACCAAAGGAAAGGAGGATTTCCCAAGTAAAACCATTCATACTTCCCAACACTGTCCTTCCATGTTCTACTCACCCACTCTCTAATCCAAAGACAAAAGATGTAGTTAAGACTTAAGATGAAGTATGTCCTTTATACCTGAACAACATCCTTGTAGCTCTCAGTTTTATCCTCAATGCCTGGTCCACAACTGGTCCATATAATACGCTCTGTAAATATTGGCTGAATGAATGAAGCATTGGGCTGAACATTGAAGTAACTGGGATCAGTTCTGGGATCTTGGACCAGACACTAGAGGAAACAGACAAAATACTTTTTTGGTTTTCTAAGGGTGCTGACAAATGTTGGCATCCAGGGATTCAGACAAAACAGAGATAAATCTTTTTCGTCCTGTTCAAACTCTGACTCTATGACTCCATTTCTTTTGTTTTTTGACATTCAGATTTTAGAAAAGTTTTTGCTTACAAAGCAGAGAACCCAGAGAACTTAAATAAAATCTCTAGTTCCTTCAACTTACTATTGCATCTCTCTCTCTTCTTTTCTCTTCTTTCTTACACCTTCCTTCTCTCACATTTGCCTTTCTTTCTCTCTGTCCCCACTTTGACACTGATTCTTATTGAAAGATGGAAATAATTGAGATTTTGTCTCTTGAGGATATGAAGACTTTATGAGGATTAAATTAAATAATATGTGTAATGAGTTTATCACAACAATTACCACATAGTAAGAGCTCAAGAAATGGTTTATCATTATCCCCATCGTATTTAACACTTAAAACAATCTTAGCAGGTAAAGAAGTGACTCACCCAAAGCCAATTACTAAAATTGGACCTGGATACAGGTCTTCTGATTATAGAGTCTATAATGACCCATCTTCCCAGGCTGGAAGAAAAGACAGAAAGATGCATGGGACCGAGCGTGCCCCTGAGACATATAGAAAAGTTGCTGGAAGGAACCAATCAAACCACATAAGGTGAAGCCTAGTGCCATCGATAAGGCACAATACAACTACTACTTACAATAGAAGTGGACAAGGGACCTCGGAGAGCCAAGCTGTAGGAAGTATCAGGACTAGGGACTAGGTTACACTCAAGTCAGAGGGATTTCTACAGGCTAGAACATTTAGAGATATAAGTCTGCAAGGAAAGAGAGGAAATAGTTAGTCTGGACTGCATTCACCAACAGGAACTGGGGCCAATAACTTGGGGAAAGAGAACAAATCTGAATGAAGCTTTATCATATAGACAGGCTCTCCAAGGGTAAAGATCAGAAGAAAATGTGAACTATTAATAAAAGATATACTTTACTGATTTTTTCATATTTTCAGGTGCCTTATATTGTGGGGTTTTGTTGTTGTTGTTTTCTAAGATTTTATTTATTTATTTATTTGTCAGAGAGAGAGAGAGAGTGAGTGCATAAGCAGGCAGAGTAGCAGGCAGAGGCAGAGAGAGAAGCAGGCTCCCTGCCAAACAAGGAGCCTGATGTGGGACTTGATGCCAGAACCCTGGGATCATGACCTGAGCTGAAAGCAGTGACTTAACTGGCTGAGCCACCCAGGCATCCCCTTATATTGTGGTTTAATTTTAATTTATTTCTAACATCATCTCTTTAATGTGAATATAATTATTTCTGATAGCCAAAAATACTTAGACTTGAAAAAGGTAAGTAATTTCTCTTAAATTGTCAATAAGTATATGAGAGAGCTAGAAATTCCAGTTGGCTTCCCAGGCGAATTCTACCAAACATTTAAAGAACTAAGATCCATTCTTCTGAAGCTGCTTCAAGAAATAGAAATGGAAAGGAAACTTTCCAACTTGGTCTATGAGGCCAGCATTACCTTGCTCCTAAAACCAGATAAAGAACCCATCAAAAAGGAGAATTACAGACCAATATCTCTAATGAACGTAGATGCCAAAATTCTCACCAAGATACTAGCCAATAGGACACAATGGCACATTAAAAGGATTATTCACTACGACTAAATGGGATTTATTCCTATGCTGCAAGGTGGTTCAACATATGCAAATCCATCAATGTGATACATCACATTAATGAAAGAAAGGACAAGAACCATATATGATTCTCTCAATTGATGTAGAAAAAGCACTTCACAAAATACAGCATCCTTTCTTAAAACTCTTTCTGGTATAGGGATAGAGGGAACATATCTCAATATCATAAAAGCCATCTACAAAAGCCCACGGAAGATATTATTATCAGTGGGGAAAAGCTGAAAGCATTTTCCCTAAGGTCAGGAACCTGACAGGAACACAATATGCCCACTCTCATCGCTGCTGTTCAACATAGTAATAGAAGTCCTAGGCTCAGCAATCAGACAACAAAAAGAAAGAAAAGGCATTCAAATTGGCAAAGAAGAGTCAAACTCTCACTCTTCACAGATGACATAAAACTTTATGTGGAAAACCCAAAAGACTCCACCCCAAAATTGCTAGAACACATACAGGAATTCAGTATTGTGGCAGTGTATAAAATCAATGCACAGAAATCAGCTGCATTCCTGTATACTAACAATGAGATAGAAGAAAGAGAAACTGAGGACTCAAACCCATTACAATTGGACCAGAAACCACAAGATACCTAGGAATAAACCTAATCAAAGAGATAAAGGATCTGTAGTCCAAAAACTCAGAACATTTATGAAAGAAATTGAGGAAGACATAAAGAAATGGAAAAACATTCCATGTTCATGGATTAGAAGAATAAATACTATTATAATGTCTATGCTACCCAGAGCAAACTACACATCCAATGCAATCCTTATCAAAATACAACCAACACTTTTCACAGAACTGGAACAAATAATCCTAAAAATTGTGTGGAACAAGAAAAGACCTTGAATAGCCAGGGAAATCTTGAAAAGGAAAACCAAATCTGGTGGTATCACAATGCCAGACTTCAAACTATATTACAAAACTGTAACCATTAAGACAGTATGATACTAACAAAACAAAACAAACAAGCAAAAAACCCAAAAACAGACACATGGAACAGAATAGAGAAACCAGAAATGGACCCTCAAATTTATGGTCAAATAATCTTTGACAAAGCAGGAAAGAATGTCCATTGGAAAAAGGATAGTCTCTTTAATAAATAGTGCTGGGAAATTGGACAGACACATGTAGAAGAATGAAACTGGATCAGTTTCTTATATGATACACAAAGAGAAACCCAAAATGGATGAAAGATCTAAATATGAGACAGGAATCCATCAAAATCCTAGAGGAAATCATAGGCAGCAACCTCTTTGACCTCAACCACAGCAACTTCTTGCTAGATACATCTCGAAAGGGAAGGGGAAACAAAAGCAAAAATGAAGTACTGGGACTTAATCAAGATAAAAAGTGTCTGCATGGCAAAGGAAACAGTCAAAAAAACTAAAAGGTAATCTGCATATTTGCAAATGACATACCAGATAAAGGGCTAGTATCCAAGGTCTATAAAGCACTTAACACACACAAAAAAACAAATAATCCAGTCAAGAAGTGGGCAGAAGACATGAACAAGCATTTCTCCAAAGAAGACCAACAAATGGCCAACAGACACCTGAAAAGAAATTTTCACCGTCACTTGTTTTCAGGGAAATACAAATCAAAACCCCAATGAGATACCACCTCACACCATAAGAATAGCTAAAATTAAAAGAGGAAACAATAAATATTGACAAGAATGTAGAGAAAGAGGAACCTTCCTACACTGTTGGTGGGAATGCAAGCTCTTACAACCACTCTGGAAAACAGTATGGAGGTTCCTCAAGAAGATAAAAATAGAGCTACCCCATGATCTAGCAATTGCACTACTAGGTATTTACCTCAAAGATACAAATGTAGTGATCCAAAGGGGTACCAATCCCCCACAATAGTCAAACTGTGGAGTGGTGAGGTTCATCAACAGAAGAATGGATAAAGAAGATGTGCCATACACACACACACACACACACACACACACACACACCCCAGACATACATACATACATACATACATACATACATACATACATATCTATGCTATGGAATATTACTCAGCCATCAAAAAGGATGCGTTCTTACCATTTACATTGATGTGGATAGAACTAGATGGTATTATGCTAAGAAAAATAAGTCAGTCAGAGAAAGACAATTATCATATGATTTCACTCCTATGTGCAACATAAGAAACAGGGCAGAGGACCATATGGGAAAGGAAAGAAAACAAAAATAGGAAGTTAGCAGAGGTGGGGGAACCATGCGAGACTCTTAACTGTAGGAAACAAACTGAGGGTTGCTGGAGGGGACATGGGTAGGGGGTTGGGGTAACTGGGTGATAGTCATTGAGGAGGGCATGTGATGTGATGAGCACTGGGTATTATATGAAACTGATATATTATTGAACACAGAGAGCGAGAGCTAGAAATTCAATGTCAGTTCTGTTCTATGCCATAGGAAGTGTCTTTTCCACTGTATCAGTGACCTTTTGAATTATATTCAAGGTATTCAGAACTTCATTTCTTAGTCTAGAGTATTCTGGGGACAGATCTGTGTCCCCAGATGGAGGAGTTAAATGGTGAAAGCCATAGGGAAGAGCTTTCTGGGTCTGAAGTCCCTTTTGGGATGACTGACCATCTTTCTTTCCATTCCGGCCCTGGGTAGGCTTCTTCCCTTGAATAACATTCATTGTATAAATGTCACTACAAACATACATTCCTTATTTGCCACCAAAAGCCCAACTTTTGTCCTCCAGCCCATTTCCCTTCCCACCTTGACTTTCTGCCCTTCCTGTCTATGAAAGTCAAGCCTGGTCCCACCTGAGTGCTTCTCTGAAGACAAGCCATTGGACTGTGTTTCATCAAATGAAGTCATCCAAGCAGGGTACAGGAATCATATGCTCTCTGGGAAATGTTCCCCTGGTGATGGTATCAGGGCAATCCATCACCAGGAGGGAGGCTCATGGCAACATAACTTACCTCATATGCATGACCTGCACTGCCATCTCCCCAAGTTCTACTAATACCCATTGTTCTTATTGATAAACCCCTCTTTATATACTCCAGTGGATTTTGTCAGACACAACCAATCACATTCAGAAAAATGACTGAATATTTACCCAATGTGTTGACTATGTAGTCTGAGAAATTTGATACAAGTAAACTTCTGTATCAAAATAAATCAGAATATTACAAACCAACGCCTTCACCTGGTTTTAGTGAAAGTGATGGAGATTGAACTGTGAGAAAAAACAGTCTCATTTAAGCCTTACAGTAGCCCCATGAACTCAATATCAGTATCCCCATTTTGTTAGTGGAAACACCGGGGCACAGAGAAGTCTATGAAAATTAGCCAAACTCCCAATAACTTTAAGTAACAGAAAAGGATCTAAAACAGGTGTAACTGACATCTGTCCCTTGTTTTCTATTGTTTCATCTCAAGAAACTAATTCATGAAGTTTAAAAAAAAAACATTTAATTATATTTTACAGAGAAGATACTTCCTTAGATATTATCTGGCACAGGTTCACAAACACAGAGCTTCTGCTTCATGGCTGAAAAAACTGAAATCCAGAGAGGTGCAGTAATCTGCTGAGGGTGTGAGCCCATGCCAACCTGAGAACAGAATTCACAGCATACAGTTCTCATTGTGCTGTGCTGCCCAGAATCCTTTTCAGGACCAAGGCACTTGTATCCCGTCTTGGGAGTATGGGATACTGTGCTTTTTCTAACAACTAAGCAGAGAAGAGAAACATCTTGCCCAAAGCCCTCTGTGGGAGTAGCCAACACCCAAAGACTGTTCAATGAGTGGCCACAAAATCCTGACCACCTTATTTCAAATCCCAGCTCCAGACCCTCTGCATGATCTACTGACCCCCTTGTTCAATAGCATCATAGTCCAACCTCCTCCTCTGTCTGATTGTCACTCCCTTACTTCTTGAGAACAGGAGCACTTCTCAATAGACTTCCTTCACACAAATTTCTGTCTCAGACTCCGTTTCCCACGAGTCTGTTCTAAGACAGCTGGTATATGGAGCAGGGTCAGAAAGCCAACTCTAAAATGGGGTTTGGGAGCATATGGATCACTAGCTGGTCAGCAACGAGGGCTCCATCTCTCACAGCCAAGAGCTACCTGCATTCTGGAACAGCACAGCTGCTGAAACTTCTCAAGTGGGACTGTGGTAGCCAAAGAAGGGAGTAGTGGCTGGTTTCCAGATAAAGTAGTGATTTTAAGGATTATGGTCACTGATAGGTATTGTTGAGGACAACAGCTTACTTATGGATGCAGTAAAAAAAGCTAGTGAAAGCATGAGGATGACTAATCGCCAACTTCAGAAGACCACTTTGGCAGCATGTAAAGGGACTTTAACTGCTCCAGACAGAAGGCTTAATTACAAGGGCCTCATATTCCCTAAGGTTAGCTTAAAACCAAAAACTGGTTAAAAACGACCTTGATTCTGGGGCGCCTGGGGCTCAGTGGGTTAAAGCCTGTGCCTTCGGCTCAAGTCATGATCTCAGGGTCCTGGGATCAAGCCCCACATCGTGTCGGGCTCTCTGCTCAACAGGGAGCCTTCGTCCACACCAACCCCCGCCTGCCTCTCTGCCTACTTGTGATCTCTGTCTGCCAAATAAATAAATAAATAAAATCTAAAAGAAAAACAAACAAACAAAACCACAAAAAACGAAAAACCTTGATTCTGGACAACTCTAAGGACAATGCCATTTCCAGAACACCCTACAAGACTGGGGTTGCCACTGCCTCCTGGGGCAACCTCTCCTTGGCTCAGTCCTGCTTCTCTCCCTCACCCCACCCCCATGGCAGAAGTTGTTCTCAAGAACATTTCCCAACAGACTTACCATGCACACCTCCTATCATGCCTGAAACCCAACCTAAAATGGCATATGTTTTAAAGATAAAAGCCAGACTTCAGCAATAGACAGGTATGGATTCAAACTCCCTCCAAACTGTATAACCAAGGACATGACTGAACTTGCCTGAGTCCCCAGCCTCTCAGTAAAGATGGATAGGACCAAGTCACTCAAAAAAATGTGCAGTCATCTTGCTAGCTGTTGTTCTTCCCAGTCGTCAGCATTGTTGCAGACCATGAAGGCAGAGACTTTAGTAGGGTGTCTACAGACCCTAGGAGACATTCTCACAGCATTAGAGATAGAGCCAAAAGTCTGGCAGGAGCTCCAGGGTTCACCATCTCATCTCAATAGAGGAGTATGGAAGAGTGAAGGCAAGAATCAGAGACATCATGCTTTACGTTTCTTCGCTGTGATTTTGGATCAAGTGGAATTTGTGTCTTCCTCCTGCTGCTGACATACTCCAACCAGTTGAACTTATCCCAAATTAGTCCATCATATCTTTGTAAAAGTGATTTCATAATTTCCCAAAAGACTATAAATTGGCTGCTAGCAAGTCACGTTTGGACTGCCACCCCGCCCTTCAGGAGATAAAGCATGGGACCGAGAGCCATGAACACACTCGCCCTGAGCATGGGAATGCTCCCCGGACAGCTGCTTCCCCAGCCTTCGATGCTGCCTATTCTTACCCCTCATCTTTCCCCCACCTACTGTAGCGTATTTTTAGAGACACTGCAAGTTGTTTCAACATTGCAATAATTAAAGAGCAATCACTGAGAAAAAGCAAACAAATTAAATCCAAATGCATGTGGGATGTGGCACATTAGGAGGCTGTTTCTAGTTGGCAGACAAGAATTTATTTTTAAAGTTACAAGAATGTGTTTTCCAACTTGGTTCTCTCACTACTCAAAGGCCCTGGGAGTCTTGCAACGAGGGCTGCATTTACCCCTTGTAGGAAATCCCTTGGGACAGATGCTGGCTGCAAACTTCGAAAGAACTCATCAAATTAATCATGCCACATGATCTTGAGACAAGTACAAATGCAAAAATATCGCTGTGTTCTCAAGAAGTCAGACTCGGCTCAATATACCAGGGAGGTCATGTTACCCAGTGCAGAGGATTCCAGCCGGGAATTCAAGCGAGCTGGAGGCAGTGTGGTAAAACATGAAAAATCTAGATTTCAGGGTCAGGAAGGCATAGAGCTTAAAATCAGACTTTACTCTCTATAAAACCTTTTTTGTTTTGTTTTGGTTTTTTGCACTAAGCCATTTGCTATATCTGACCCTCTTGATATTTGCCTGGAGAAAAACAGACAAAACAAATCCTAAACCAAAGTTTATAAACTTGGTGAGTTATGTATCATGATAGTAAAAGCAACTAAATTAGTAATTATTAACATTTTTTAAAAATTTGTTTTCTGTTATGCTGACTTCAATGCACTAAATACGTATCCAGCTATCCTTAAAACAGGGACAAAAAAGATTTTTTTTAAAAAGTGCATTTAATTCAAGAGAAACGGGGATTGTAAGTAACACTCTAGTGCATGACATCTTAATTTTCCTCTATGACTTGATGGACTTAAGAAGAAAGAACATCAGTGGATATGGTTGAAATTGTAATCTATTATATTTTTTAAAGTTTTCTCCTAACTAAAATGGAAATGGATGTTCCAATGCTAAAGAAAAAAAACTACTTTCCATTATAAAAACAAATCCAAATGAGGGGGTAAAAAAGAATTATAATCTCTAGTCTACAAATAAAAGTGGTGGGGCAAAGAGTGAATAGATAACTGACACATCAGCTCGTAATTCAAAAAAGACCGAGCCGGTGTTCAGGCCAGTGAGAGTGCTAGTCTGAGCGTGGGTGTGAATGGGGGGTGTTGTTTGTGGTTGAGCCTCCGGTTGTACCTAAATCTGCAGCTTCCTGTTCTGCCCTTTCTGTAAAAATCCCTGGATTTAGCTGGGCCCATAACCACCCAAAGAATGGACGTCATGTCCAACTTCCCTTGTAGCCAGGTATGAGCACGTGATGAGTATCTGGGCACAGAAACTCATGGATATGGTGTGCCACCCTTCCAGCCTAGGTTGTGCCTTCGGAAAGGATGGTGTGGCCCTAGCCTGCCCTCCCACACTTCTCTTCCCATGGCCCTTGCACACCCAAAACTTTTAAATCACTCCCTTCTGTCTCTCCCTGTCTACAGAGCTGCAGACCCCTAGGTGTGACCGCTGCTGGAAGTCTCTGCCCAAGCATCTTCTGTGAACGTCTTATCTCAGCCTGCCCCAAATCAGCTGATGCGACATCAACCAGCCTGCCTTTCCTCCGCTGTCCTCCTTCATAAAGCAGCCCGTTCTGAGGGTGCGGAGCAGGGCGGGCCGCATGCAAAGAAAAGACCCGAGGAGTGGAAGGGGTGGTGGGACACCAAACTTCCCAAATGCAGAGTTTGCCCCAGAAACAGGCTACACCTGAGAGACGAGCAATGGCTCTCTGCTTGAGGTCAATCCCAATTCTTACACATTATGCAAGTCCCTGGCTTCCCAGTCTGAGAGGCTGATTACCTGTCTGCTCCCCCTTTGGAGGTTGTCTCTCCCCACCTGTCAGTGACCCCAACCAATAGAATCACTCTTATCTGCCGTATGATTTAGCAATTTACATAAATAAATAAATAAATCATGCACATTTGTCTCTCTCTCTCTTTTTTAATACCTTTTCCTTACAAATCTGAATCTATTTCAGGCCCATCAAGGAGATCCTTTGGTGGCGTGACTTTTCCAGTCATTACGCATGAGTAATGGACTCGGGTCTACTTCCATTTTATTTTCTTTCCACTAGGTAAAATATCTCCCAGTGTAGATCAAAGTCCTTTTTCCTGAGCTGGTATCTTTAGCAGTGCCCCATCCATCAGATGAGTGGATGTTGTTAACACAGATATTACCAAAAACAAATAAGCAAAAACACTTGCAGCTATGTTATTTCATCAAAGTACATGATGTTCCTTAGGGAACCCTTCAAAATTATCTTTTTCTTGCCCACAGTCTTCTCTCTTTTTTTATTCCTTACCATCTACTAAAACGCTTGCTGCTATTTTTTTTTTTGACTGATCAGAAAATGATCTTCTTCTGTTGTTATCTCACCTTGAACCTTGCTGCCTTCACACCTAGAGCTCATAAAGGAGATCCCTCTATCACAAGAGAAAGCCATTTTGATCATTTGAGAGATGAGGGCGGTGGCCCAAAGCAAGATAGGCCAAGACCATGGGAGGGACAACATGGTGTTGCAAGACAGAGCATTTTATTCCCGTTTCAGGGGCCATCATTTCTCAGTGCGTGAGAAGGGGTGGCCAGGAGAGGAATGACCTGATGCAGCCATGCCCCTGGAAGGTTCCAACTCTGAACTTCCCCCTGATGTCATCCAGAGCATCCCTTACCCCTTAAGCATCAAGGCGGGAGTTACTGAGACCAGTTATGACCAAGGTCCCCTCGTACCTTCACATGTGTGAGCCCCCACTCTGCCTAGAAATTAAGCACTCTAGTTCCTCACTAAGTTGCCTAAGTGATTCATATTTATTTCCCTAAAGATCCACTTTCTCATCTGCACAAAAATTAGATAATCGTTAAAATCCTAGGTATAGGGAAGTTGCAATGAGCTCTGAGTGCTCTAGAGGCCCCCATGGGAGAGGTGGCCTATAACACACGGTTTCCAGCACACTGCTCACAGTTGAGCTTTGTGACCTTAAAGCACTTAATGTATCTGAGCATCATGGTTCTTATCTGTAAAGTGGAAATAAATTTTTTAAAAAATAGTAACTTGGGCATCTTAAGGACCGAGCAAGCTAATCTTTGAAAAATACTCAACACAGAGACCCCTGGCTATCTCAGTTGTTGGAGCCTGTGACTCTTGATCTTGGGGTCTTGAGTTTAAATCCCACACTGGGCCTACAGATTACTTAAAAACAAAAAAACAAAAACTTAAAAAAAGGGCCAGTGAATGATCAGTATAATGCTAACATTATTTATGCTTTCCTAATTGGAGATTATTCCAGAGAATACTGGCTAGGATAGTTCAGAACAACAACAGAAACAATACACACACACATTTATAGACACACATATGTTACATATATAAATACACACCCACTCACATCTACTCTATATCATTCCAGTTGCCCTCCTAGTGGTATTATTGTTGTCCACTTTGACTCCCACAGTAACTTCAGGGTAGAGGCAAACATGTCTTTCCTGACTGGCAGATCAGCAAACTGAGGGCGGGGAAAACTGTATTTCTAGCTATTCCCACGACTGGCTGGCAGCAAGATCCTGGCAAACTTCCAGATCTCTCAGCTTTTCCTCACCACCAGACAGTAGTACGGAGACAAATTTCCAAGACCAGCAATTCATTCATTGGCGTATAAAGGAAAAGAAAGCCGCAGTGGCAGCCTATCTTCTTCCGAGGCAGGAGAATTGGACGCACACACCCTCCAGGACTAGCCTGGGCTGGAGGTTAGAGAAGTAACTGCCCTTCATCATTCACGCGCAGAAGTGATGAAAAATAATCCCTGATTATCTAGAGCAAAGAAAGAGAGTAATTTATAGCCAACCATGAATACTTAATCATAAGGCCCAGTGACGTTGCTCATATTAACACAGCCAAAGCAAATCAGCTGTAAATCACAGCCGACTTCAACATGGCATCGGGAAGATAAATCGGGGGGGCCTGGCACGGAGAGTCTGTCTGTGAAGCAGCGCTATTAATAAGTGGCAGCCCTCCACCCTGCCCTTCCCGCCGCACCCAGGCCACAGCCGCGGCCGCCCAGTAATGAGGGTAGCAGGACTGCACATTTTATAACCGGCAATTAGGGCTCCACAGCAATCCCAAACACATTAATTACTCCTAAAAGGCCCTAGGTTGTCTTTCTGTTCATTTTCCAGTGGATAAATTCTCTATGAGGCGACAAGTCAAGTCAAACTTCGGTAATTGACACTGCCCAGGGACCAGCGTCTGAGTTAGTGAGAAGTGCACGTTTCACATCTACAATTAAGGAAATGTGTTGCTTGTGCTTCCGAGAACACAGGGTAACTGGAAGTAGATTAACAAAGGCTTTGAGTCACTGTGTATATTGGAAAGCAAAAGGAAAAAAAAAATCTATTTTTACCTAAATATTATTTTACCATAGTTTTTTAGATCTGTTTTAATAAGAAGGTAAGATTATTGTTTATAAGGGGTATAGCAATTATTTGCAAATAGTACTAAAAATGATTTGGAATTTTTTTTTTTATAAAAACTTTTTTGGTGTTTTTCTTCCACATTTACCTCTAAAAGTCTTTCAACATTATATAATCTGCTTAAATTAACCAGCTTCCATGTCTCCGGTCACCATCAGACCAGGCTTTTTCCAAATTAGTTCTTCCTCCATAAGAACATTCAAACTAATGGGACCAGATAGTGTATATTTCTCCTCTTTGCCTTTCTTTGCCCTGGTCTACACTTACTCTCTCATCATTTGATTAAGTCCTGTGGGTCCTGACATAGTTGCTTCCTTTTAAGATCTGTTAGGACATGTTTATTTTCTGTCCATCCAAAAAGATCCCCTGCTTCTTCTCACCTACTTGTGCTGCATATGAACCCAGCTCTCTTTAAGTGAGTATAATGGTGATTGCTTGCTGCCTTTTCTTTCAACATCCTTCATCCAAATTCATCACACATTGTAAGGCAGCAGGCAGAGGTCCTCACTCTCCAGACATCCCACTTATCCTCTACTGTTGCACACATGGGTGGCAGCATCTGTACCCAGAAGACAAGGAGAGCACTGGGAGATGGCTTGGTCCCCTTCCCCAAGATTGCACAATCCTCCCAACGAACAGTCAGATGCATCTCAACGAACTAGCATGTATGGAACACGGGCACCAAGGAGGGAGCCAGGACATCAGAACATTTATACCACAAAACAATCCTCCAAAACCAGGTAGTTCCAGAATTTGGCAAATGAATAGTTGAGAATTGCAATAATGGCCCACTTACTCAAGATGTCATGGTTAGTACCCAAGTTGGGATTTAGACCCAAGTCCACCTGAATTTAAACCCCATAAGGAGAGAGACATTTAATCTGCTGAGTGCCCATCAGAAATCCAGTTCTATTTCAATCGTCCTGGGAAATCTTTCTGAAGTATGTCAGGTAACCTTTCCTCACAAGGAAGTAAAGAAGGGAGAACACAGGTGGCCCTCTTTTCAGGCTGAGGACCCAACTAGTGTCAAGGAGTCACTCGTTACCAGAGGCTGTAGAAGGAGAAGGTATAGGAGATGTAGGCTGGCTCCCAACAACATGAAAATGGCTACTTTAAACTAAATTCCTAAAACCAGTTTCCTATGTTTTAACTTTTTTCCTTAGGGTAAAACTTCAGACAGAATGACTGGAGACATTGCTGAGTATCCCATATAAAGACCTGTTCCTTCAAATAAGAAAGAATAAAAAGATAAAGTTATATATGATAAAGAGCACAGAATTTGAAATAAAGTAGTTTTGTTTTCAAAATCTGTATCAAATTAAAATTTATCAAAATTTTATCAAAATAAAATAGACAAGATCGCTTGGGCTCAGCTACTTCTTACTAAAACTTTGAGATAATAGTACCCATTCTATGTATGTTGTTGGGTAGATAAAAAGAGATAATGTATAGGAAATGTCCCCCCTCTAGCTGGCATAGAGCTTATGCCTAGTGAATAAATGCCTATTCTTTATGAACAAATTATTTCCTTCTTCCTCCTTTTTATTTTCCTACAACTAAAAAATCATAGAAACGTCAATAGACCCAGATTCAAATCTTAGGTTGGGAAGGAATAGACACATATTATTGTGGAAAAATCTGGATTTTTACTATCTCTGTCCCTTAGGACATCTATTCTCAGAGAAAAAAAATAAGATTTTTATATATATATATATATATATATAATGTCTGGTATAGTACCTGGCAGACCATTTCCTACTTTTCGGACTTGAACAAATGATGTTAATAATTTACATTCAATTTTCTTACATTTATTTACTATACAGATTATTAAGCAGCTTCTCTGTGGTGATGCTGAGAATATAACCACATGCAGATGGGTAAGGTTCATGGCCTCATGAAATTGCATTCTAGTGGGATAAGCCATAAGAAACAAGTAGTCAAAATGACGTAAGGCAGTGATTCAAGTTGGCAATAAAATAATCAGAATGAGGTAAAAGGAGTCAGTTGGGAGCAATGTTGCTTGAGGATCCCTCTGATTCTGACCCTGGGACTGTCTCTGGATCTTCCATTGGAACTTGAACCCCAGGATCCTTGGACCATGGGGGTGTTCTCAGCACACATCGCCTGCCCATTGACCCTGGAATCTAACCTGGACAGAGAAGGATGGCAAGCTGGAATGAAAGGAGCTTTGGTGGCAGAAGTTCAAGGTCTCATTTTGTTTCATCCTCTCCATGCAGCAGGAAATGAAGCACACAACGCCCATGCTGGGCCTCCCTTCTTTTGTCTGTGTGGCAAATATTTTTGAAACCCCAAGTTTTCAAAATTTAAAAAATTCAATTTAAGATTAGGTTTAACAAGGAATCTTGTTAAAATGCTGATTTTGATCAGTAGGTATGGGATGGGGTCTGAGGTCCACTTTCTAACAAGCCTTGGATAATGCTAATCTGCTATTTTAAAGACCAAGCCCTGATAACATGGAGCCAGACTGTTCTCCATGTGTATTACTTAAGGAAGGGGATGATGACCTAGAGAGCAAAAGGTGGGGAGATGGTAGTAGGAATGGTGAACACCATGGTGTTTATTCTGGTGGTCATAGAGACAGTAATGCCTGCGGTGGTGATGATGGGGACGGTAATGGTGGCTGTTGTTGGGAGGGAGGTGGTAATGATAGTGATGGTAATGGTGGTGACAATTATGCTCATGTTGGTGATGGTGGTGATGTGGACAGTGATTATGGTGGTGGTGGGGATGGGGACATTGATGGTGGTGGCACTGGGGACAGAGATGGTGCTGGTGGTATTTAGGTGGTATTTATTCCTGGTAATGGTTTGGCATAGAAAGCCTCTGGACCATCCTTGGACAGTCTTGACAAGAACCAGTTTAAGATCCCCATGTGGCCAAAACACAATAAATCATATATCTGTTGCATCCATAAAATGGGCACAATGAGCCCTTATACTCATAGTTATATTTTTGCACATTATGGGAGCTGATGCCTATTGCAGAACTTGAAGAAATAAAAGTCTGTATAGAGGGGTGCCTGGGTGGTTCAGTCTGTGAAGCTTTAGCTTAGATCATGACACCAAGTCTTGGTGGAGCCCCCAGGCTCTCTTTCCAATAAATGAAAAAATAAAATCTTTTAAAAAGGCTGTATACATGATATTATAATAAATCTATAAGCCAAAACCATGGAGAATCTTTGCTTATTTCACTGATATTTGCCTAGAACCCAATAATTTCTGCCTTTAACTCTTCAAATTAGAACTTTCTGAGTCCAGATTCTCTGACACTTAATTTTTTTTCCAAAGGAAGTATTTTTGGGCCTAGGGCTCTGTTCAGAACACCCTGAGATCACACAGCCTAGTCACTACCAATTCCTCCCACTTTCTTGACCAACCCTACTTAAATTGCAGATCCAATTATTCCTCCCACTGGACAATAAAAAACTCTCCTCAAAGTTTCCTCAATAAATGTTCAGTGAACAAAAGGTGTGAGTAATTAATTATAGACACTTACAGCTTGCCTCTCTAGAATGAGAGGAGGAAAAAAAGAAAAGAATTTTTTTTAATGTTTATTTCAAATAGAGTTTCTTTTCCCCCACTAAAACTCTCCTGACCCAATCCCAAAGGACCTAAATGCTTCAGACTGGAGTCACAAAGAAAGGCATTCTCTAGAGGCAGTTTTTCCTGGGATTAGGGATGGCTGTCAGCTCCTAAGGCTTAGGGAGTTGTGTATTTGGAGCCAGTGGTTGACAACCAAACATGGCAGGGCCTTGCTGCTGTCCAGGATAATAACCACTCCAGCCTCAGGATTACTGACATCATAATCAAGACAGAAAACACAACACCTGAGGTGCCTGGGTAGCTCAGTTGGTTAGGCACCTGCCTTTGGCTCAGGTCATGATCTCAGGGTTCTGGGATTGAGACCCTATCCAGATCCCTGCTCAGTGGAGAACCTGCTTCTCCCTCTCCCACTGCTCTTCCCCCTGCTTGTGCTCTCTCTCTCTCTCGCTCTCTCTGTCAAATAAATAAATAAATAAAATCTTAAAAAAAAGAAAAGAAAAGAAAAAGCACAAGACTTACGGTGTGTGATTTTTATTTTGGTGAGGAAAGAGTTTTGACCTCCTTCCATCCGCATCAGACCAGTTCTTTTCCCAGACACAATTTGATCGCTCCTTCTTCCATTCATCCATCCATCAGTCACTCTGTTTCTTATTCAATGTACATCACTATGTTCTAATGAATTTTCCTGTTCTAGAGCGTATAAAAATATTAAAATGGTAAAAATGTGCCTCTGCACTGACATTCAGAGAGATTTTAAGATACTAGAAATTTCACATTGTCTCTCATCTTTGTTACCAAAAGACTCCAGAATATCTTGAGTCTCCATTCCAGAAGCAAGAGGCAAGAGTTTCCTCACTCTGCAGAAACACTAAACCACATTTTTTTAGCTAGGAAAGAACAGGTAGGTTATACTGAAACCATAATATCTTGCCAACTCTCAGTGTGTCAACACAATCAAGGCTTGTTTCTCCCTCACATCACAGTCCTGCAAGGGTTGAGTAGCTCTTAGTGACAGTCTTTGCAGTGGTGATTTTAGGCAGAGGCTACTTCCATCTGGTAGCTACATCACCTGACTCACATGGCTTCCAAGGAGACTATAGAGCCAGAGCCTAGTTGTAATGCCCCAATATAACCAGAAGAATGGCTGGGAATAAAGAAGGGCCAAGTATTCAGTGAGCACCAAGATTCTTGCCACACCCATGATCCAAGAGTACAATCCAAAGCTCTCCCTCACACTTTGAACTTTATAACCTGAGTCCCACTTTGGCCCTGTCTATTTTCTACGTGACCTATACTTGCACACAAGATTTCCATGAGAATGCATTGCAGCACACCACAAAATTCACCTGCTCTTCACATGCACCCACACTTTTTTTTTCTTTTTCCTTTTTTTTTTCCTAGTTTTTATTCAAATTCAAATTAGTTAACATATAGTGCAGTATTAGTTTTGGGAGTAAAATTTAGTGATTCATCACTTACAGATAACACCTAGTACTCACCAAAATGAATGCCCTTCTTGACACCCGTCACCCATTTAGCCCATCTCTCCACCAACCTCCCTTCCAACAACCCTCAGTGTTCTCTATAGTTAAGAGTCTCTTGGAGCATCAGGGTGGCTCAGTTCTTGCCTTTGACTCTGGTCATGATCTCAGGGGTCATGGGTTCGAGCTTCACATCTGGCTCTATGCTCAACAGAGAGTCTACTTCAAGTTTCCCTCCCTCTGCCTTTCCTTCCACTCTCTATCTCTCTAAAATAAATAAATAAATCTTTCCTTTAAGGGTCTTATGGTTTGCCTCCCTCTCTGTTTTTAATCTTATTTTTCCTTCCTTTCCTCTATGTTCAACTGTTTTGTTCCTTAAACTCCACATATGAGTGAGATCATATGGTACTTCTTTTTCTCTGACTGACTTATTTTGCTTGACATAATCCACTCTAGTGCCATCCCTGTAATTTCAAATGTCAAGATTTCATTCTTTTTGATCGCTGAGTAATATTCCAATGCGTATATACATATACCACATCTTCTTTATTTTCTTTATTCTTTCATCTGTTGATGGATGGATATCAGAGTTCTTTCCATATTTTGGCTATTGTGGACATTTCTGCTATAAACATTGGGATGCATGTGCCCCTTTGAATCACTATATTTGTATCCTTTCAATAAGTACATAGCAGTGCAATTTCTGGGTTGTAGAGTAGCTCTATTTTGTAACTTATTGAGGAACCTCCATATTGTTTAACAGCATGGCTGCACCAGTTTGCATTACACCAACAGTGTAAGAGGATTCCCCTTTCTCGGCATCCTCACCAATATCTGTTGTTTCCTGAATTGTTACTTTAAGCCATTCTGACCTGTGTGAGGTGGTATCTCAGTGTGATTTTGATTTGTAGTTTTCTGAATATAAGTGATGTTGAGCATCTTTTCATGTATTTGTTAGCCATATGTGTGTCTTCTTTGGAGAAGTTTCTGTTCATGCCTTCTGTCCATTTCTCTTTTTCTAAGATTTATTTATTCATTTATCAGAAAGGGAACATAAACAGAGGGAGCAGCAGGCAGAGGGAGAGGCAGGCTCCCCGCTAATGAGAGGAGCCCAATGTGGGACTTGATCACAGGACCCTGGGATTATGACCTGATACAAAGGTAGATGCTTAACCAACTGAGCCACCTAGGTGCTCATCTTAACTAGATTAACTAGATTAATTGGGTTTTTTGGCTTATGAGCTTGACAAAGGCTTTACAGATTTTTGATACTAGCCCTTTATCCAATATGTCATTCACAAATATCTTTCCCCATTCCATAGGTTGCCTTTTAATTTTGTTGATTGTTTCATTACCTGTGCAGGTTTTCTCTTGATGAAGTCCCAATAGTTCATTTTTGCTTTTGCTTTCTTGCCTCTGGAGATGTGTCCACACTTTTGAAAAGGGGCAGAACAAAGTGGTTCCAAGCTAACCTGGGATGACCTCCCATCTCCCTGCCACTTGTTAATTACATAAACTTGAGCAAGCCTCCTGAATTCTTTGAGCACCATTTTGTCTTCTATAAAATGGCAATGACCATACCTCTTCATAAAGTAGTTGTTAAAAATAGAAATAATATTAGTAAAAAGCTCAACAAGGACTTTTATACAGAATGCTAATAATATTGCTTAGTACCTATGACAGGTCTCCACTCTTCTACATATGAGGAGTAGACATCCAAGGCAAAGATATGTTTTGCCATTGCTGCTCTTACGACAAAAGGATATTTTTTGTTTTTCCTTGAGCAACACAATAGTGAACCTTATCCCCAAGTCCACAGGTTAGTGAGATGGTTGGGAATGCTCTGCTGTACATTTGTTCATTCTGGGGTCCAGAATAAAGGAGTAACAGCTGTGTCCAGTAACATGTTCTCATGGCTGAGGTTGGAGACACAAGAAGGGCAGCCTGCAATGCTTTGTATGGTCTTGGCTTAGAACTGATACTCTGTTTACCCACCCACATATCAAAGATTCAGGCCATACCCAACATTGATGGGGTGGGGGGAGCAAATTCCTCCAATCCTATCAAATAGCAGTATAGGGTCTTAGGGAAAAGACACAAGAAAAAGGGACAATATCAGAAATACTAATGCAATCTACCACATTCCATCACCTACTTCTCCCCAAATTCCTTTAACAAAAATACAATTTTGGAGGATAATGTAAAAGCTAGAAATAGTTGTACCTAGATTTGCCATTCTGTAGATAAGGAACTGAAGGAATTGAGAAGGCATCAACCTGCTCAATGCTGCAGGGCCTGTGCCTGATCTAATGAACATGTCAGCTTTCATTTTTAAAGGGATTGGCCTCAGAAAGGATCAGATGGTTGAGAATCATTTCCTGAGCCCTGAGTCCATCATGATCAGAGGTTTTGTGATCTAACTAGGTAAATCCTATTTTACCCACTTTAAAAACAAGGCAGGGAAGTCAAATGAATGAATAAATTATTTGACATCTCATTTTTTTTTAAAGAGAAACTGTTACACTGAAAAGAAATAAAAAATTTAAAAACACACACACACACACACAATGAGGTATCACCTCATACCTGTAAGAATGACTAACGCAAAAACACACAAAAAAACAACAAATATGGGGAAGGGTGTGGAGAAAAAGCAACCATCTTGTATTACTGATGGGAATGCAAACCAGTGCAGCCATTGTGGAAAACAGCATGAGGCTTTCTCGAAATTTTCAAATCACATTTATTATTTGCATCAATGGGATTATGCTATATCTTAAATGAATAGAAGAATATATTTAGACAACACTTCAGCATGACATGATACATACAAAAATATCCAACAGGGATTTCTGTGGGGTAAGGCAGGATGGGGAAGTCAATGACCAGAAGAAAGAAAAGAGTTTTTTCACTACCATAACAATTTACTAGCATTTTATTATGGCTTGATGGTGCTGATTGTAACTAGAACATCTTCTCTCTTGGGGGAAAATATCATATCAGAGTTCCAATCTAGGTTAATAAGAAAATTAATAAGAAATTAATTAATAAGAAATTAATAAGAAACTGATGGGAAAAAAGAAGAATTGAATACTCCCCACACTACAAAGGTAAGGCGCAGAAGAGTGGGGCACTACTGTATAATTTCCTTGAGTAGAAATCTTAACCCTCTCAGTCAACATTCTTCAATTAACAAACAGACAAGAAAACTGAGGCCCAAAGAATCTGAATAACTAAAATCCAGGTCACCCAACTCAATGCTCATTCCTTCATTAAACATATATATTGAGATTTTTTTGTATGTACCAAGCAAGCAGTTCATTTGTCTCCAGGTCAAAGAGATAAATGAACTGGAAGTTTTTGCACTCAAATGATGGTTTAAAGGAATAAACAGATAGAAGACAGATGGATAGAATATAGATAGATAAATAGATATGCAGAATACTGTATCTAGTATTATTGCTATATATTAATACTCTTCCTACTTATGCATGTCATAAGGCAGTGAAGTCATGTACATTCCAGCTACCCGTGTGCACACTCAAAGTGACAGGGGTATGGTGCCTAAATAGACACATCTACATCTCATATGCTCAACAAAAGATATGTTCATAACAGCACTATTCACAACAGCTCCAAAGTAAAAATTTCTCAAATATTCATGAGCCAAAAAAAAAGTAAATAAATTGTAGCACATTCACCCAATGGAACATAATATATCAATAAGAGTCAAACATTACAGCACATGTAACAACGTATGCATCTCAAAAACTATGCTGAACCAAAGAAGCAGAGCAAGAGTGCACACATGCCATTCATACAAAGTAATGAGCAGGTAAAATCCACCTCTATTCTGAGAAGTCAGGACAGGAATCACCCACAGAGTGCAGAAAGCAGGCGATAGTGAACAGAGAACACTGAAGGGCTCTGGGCAGGTGATCATTCATGATTTCTGGATCTGGTGGTGCTGGTGACAAGAGTGATTTTAGCTTATGGAAATTCATTAATCTGTGCACTTATTGTGTTTTCCTTTGTGACTATTGTACATGACTTAGAAGTTTTTGTTTGTTTGTTTGTTTGTTTTGTTTTGTTCTGTTTTTAATGCGGTGATGATAGAAAAGAAGAAGACTGAGGCTGCATGGGAAAAACAAATTGAAACCCAAGGAATCAAACTGAGAGAGATTAGTGACTCAATGGAAATGTTCCAATATCAGAATTATTGGGGTCCCTGAGGGGGTGGAGAGAGAGGTCTTGTAGATATATTTGAGCAAATTATAGGTAAGAACTTCCCTAATCTGGGAAAAGGAACATATATTCATGTCCAAGAGGCAGAGAGGACCCCTCCCAAGATCAATGAGAGCAGGCCAATGCCATGACATATAATAATACAATTTGCAAATCTTTTTTTTTTAAGATTTTATTTATTTATTTATCAGAGAGAGAGTGAGAGTGAGCACAAGCAGACAGAGTGGAAGGCAGAGTCAGAGGGAGAAGCAGGCTCCCTGCAGAGCAAGGAGCCCGATGTGGGACTCGATCCCAGGACACTGGGATCATGACCTGAGCCGAAGGCAGCTGCTTAACCAACTGAGCCACCCAGGCGTCCCCAATTTGCAAATCTTAGATCCAAGGAAACAATCTTGAAAGTGGCAAAGGGAAAGAGGGAGGAACATCAGAATAATGTCAGACCTACACAGAGACCTGCCAATCCAGAAAGGGCTAGCAAGACACATTCATGGTACTAAATGAGAGAAACAAGAAGCCAAAAACACTTTATCCAGCAAGGCTGTCATTCAGAATGGATGGAGAGACAAGGAGTTTCCAAATATGGCATAAACTAAAAGAATATGTGATCACCAAGCCAGTCCTGCAAGAAATATTATGGGAGTTCTATAAAAGAAGAAAGACCCGAAGAGTGATAGGGAATTTGAAGAGACAATCTATAGAAACAAGGACTTCACAGTCAACATGATAACAATAAAATCATATCTTTCAATGATCACTCAATGTGAATGCCCTAAATGGTCTTATGAAATGGCAGAGTCACAGACTGGATAAAAAGACATGGCACATCCATATGCTGTCTACAAGAGATTCGTTTTGAACCTAAAGATACATCCAGATGGAAAGTGAAGTGATGGAGAACCATGTTTCATGCAAATGGACCTCAAAAAAAAAAAAAAAAAGCTGGGGTAGTAATTATCATATCAAACAAATTAGATTTTAAGCTAAAGACTGTAGTTAGGGGTACAGAAGGACACTATGTCATTTTTTTTTTACATATATGCATTATTTAGTTCAGGGGTACAGGCCTGTGAATCATCAATCTTACACAATTCACAGCACTCACTGTAGCACGTACCCTCCCCAATGTCCATAACCCAGCCACCCTATCCCTCCCTCCACCATCCCCCAGGAGGACACTATGTGATTCTTTTTTTTTTTTCTTTAAGATTTTATTTATTTATTTGACAGACAGAGATCACAAGTAGGCAGAGAGGCAGAGAGAGAGAGAGAGAGAGAGGAGGAAAAAGGTTCCTCGCTGAGCAGAGATCCTGATGCAGGACTCGATCCCAGGACCCTGAGATCATGACCTGAGCCAAAGGCAGATGCTTAACCCTCTGAGACACTCAGGCACCCTGATGACACTATGTCATTCTTAAAGTGTCTATGCAACAAGAGGATCTAGCAATTGTAAATATCTATGCCCCCAACATGGGAGCAGCCAACTACATAAGCCAACTGTTAACCAAAATAAAGAGACATATTGATAATAATACGTTAATATTAAGAGACCTCAACACTCCACTCTCAACAATAGGCAGAGCATCTAAGCAGAAAATCAACAAAGAAACAAGAGCCTTGAATGTCACACTGAACCAAATGGATCTCATAGATACATACAGAACATTCCACCATAGAACAACAGAATAGTCATTCTTCTCGAACACACATAGAACTTTCTCAAGAAAGACCAAATACTGGGTCATGAATCAGGTCTCAACCAATACCAAAAGATTGAGATTATTCCCTGCGTAAATTCAGACCACAATGCTTTGAAACTGGAACTCAATCACAAGAGAAAATTTGAAAGAAATTCAAACACTTGGAAGCTAAAGATTATCCTGCTTAAGAATGTTTAGGTCAACAAGGAAATCAAAGAAGAACTTAAACATGGAAAACGGTGAGAATGAAAACACAGCAGTCCAAAACCTATAGGATACTGCAAAGGCAGTCCTAAGGGGGAAATACATAGCCATCCAAGCCTCACTCAAAAAGACAGAAAAATCCTGAATACACAAACTAACCTTAAAGAACTGGAGAAAGCACAACAAATAAAGCCTAATCCACACACGAGAAAAGAAATAAGATTAGAGCAGAGATCAATGAATTAGAAACCAGAAATACAGTAGAGCAGATCAACAAAACTAGAAGCTGGTTCTTTGAAAGAATTAATAAGATCAATAAACCACTGGTCAGGGGCGCCTGGGTGGCTCAGTGGGTTAAAGCCTCTGCCTTTGGCTCAGGTCGTGATCCCAGGGTTCTGGGATGGAGCCCCACATCAGGCTCTCTGCTCATCAGGGAACCTGCTTCCTCCTCTCTCTCTGCCTGCCTCTCTGCCTGTCAAATAAATAAATAAAATCTTTAAAAAAATAAAAGTAATAAATAAACCATGGGTCTGACTTATCCAAAAGAAAAGAGAAAGGACTCAAATTAAAAATTATGAATGAAAGGGGAGAGATCACGACTAACAACAGGAAATAGAAACAATATTTAGAGACTATTATCAACAACTATATGCCAATAAATTAAGCAACCTGGAAGTAATGGATGCCTTCCCAGAAACCTATAAATTACCAAGACTTAAGCAAGAAGAAACAGACCAATAGACAACCTGAATAGACCAATAACCAGTAATGAGATTGAAGCAGTATTTAAAAAAAAAAAAAATCTCCCCAAAAATTAAGAGTCCACGATCTGATGGATTCCCTGGGGAATTCTACAAAACATACAAAGAAGAAATAATACTTATTCTCCTGAAACTGTTTAAAAAAATAGAAGCAGTAGGAAAACTTCCAAACTCATTCTATGAGGCTAGCATTATCTTGATCCCAAAACCAGGCAAAGACCCCATCGAAAAGGAGAATTACAAACCAATATCCCTGACGAATATAGATGCCAAAATTCTCAATAAGATCTTAGCTAATAGAATCTAACAATACATTAAAAGGATTATCCATCACCAACAAGGTGGGATTTATCCCTGGGATGCAGGGGTGGTTCAACATTCACAAATCAATTAGTGTGTTAGAACACATTACTAAGAGAAGAGAAAAGAAACACATGTTCCTCTCAATTGATACAGAAAAAGCATTTGGCAAAATAGGACATCCTTTCCTGATTAAGAGTATAGGGATAGAAAGAACATTGCTCAACTTCATAAAAACCATCTATGAAAAGCCCACAGTGAATATCATTTTCAAAGGGGAAAAGCTGAGAGCCTTCCCCTTAATCAGGAACACGACACAGATGCCCACTCTTGCCACTATTGTTCAACATGTACTAGAAGTCCTAACAACGACAATCAGAAAGCAAAAAGAAATAAAGGGTATTCAAATTGGCAAAGAAATCAAGCCCTTTTTTGTCCCAGAGATGGTACTTTATGTGGAAAACCCAAAAGACTCCACCCCCAAATTACTAGAAATCATACAGCAATTCAGTGATGTGGCAGGATACAAAATCAATGTATAGAAATCAGCTGCTTTCTAGTATACTAACAATGTAATTATAGAAAGAGAAATTAGGGAATCGATTCCATTTACAATAACACAAAAACCATAAGATACCTTGAAATAAATCTAACCGAAGAGGTAAAGGAACTATACTCTAGAAACTACAGAACACTTGAAAAAATTGAAGAACACACAAAAAGATGGAAAAATATTCCATACTCATGGATTGGAAGAATAGACATTGCTAAATGTCTATGCTGCCCAGAGCAGTCTATACTTTCAATGTCATCCAGGTCAAAATACTAATAGCATTTTTCAAAGTGCTGGAACAAACAATCCTAAAATTTTTATGAAGCCAGAATAGACCCTGAATCACCAAGGAAATGTTGAAAAAGAAAAACAAAGCTGGGGGCATCACGCTTTCTGATTTCAAGCTATATTACAAACCTGTGATGAGCAAGACAGCATGGTACTAGCATAAAAACAGACACATAGATCAATAGAATAGAATAGAGAGCCCAGATATAAACCTTCAACTCTATGGTCAAAAATATCCAAGAAAAAATATCCAATGGAGAAAAGACAGTCTCTTCAATAAATGATGCTGGGAAAATTGGACAGCTATATACAGAAGAATGAAATATGACAATTCCCTTACACCACACACAAAGAAAAACTCAAAATGGATGAAAGACTTCAATGTAAGAGAGGAAACCATCAAAATCCTAGAGGAGAATATGGGCACTAACCTCTTCAACATCAGCCTCAGCAAATTCTTTCAAGACAAAGGAAAGGAAACAAAAGTGAAAATGACCTTTTGGGACTTCATCAAGTTAAAGAAATCTCTGTACAACAAAGCAAACAGTCAACAAAACTAAGAGGCAACCTGTAGAATGGGAGAAGATATTTGCAAATGGCACTACAGATAAAGGGCTGGTATCCAAGATCTATAAAGAACTTCTCAAACTCAACAGCCAAAAAACAAATAATCAAGTCAAAAAATGGGCAGAAGACACGAGCAGACACTTCTCCAAAGGAGACATACAAATGGATAACAGATATGTGAAAAAACGTTCAACTTCCTTAGCCATCAAGGAAATTCAAATCAAAACCACACTGAGATACCAACTTACACCAGTTAGAATGGCAAAAATTAACAAGACAAGAAACAGCAAATGTTGGAGAGGTTGTAGAGAAAGGGGAACCTTCTTACACTGTTGGTGGGAATGCAAGTTGGTGCAGCCACTTTGGAAAACAGTTTGGTGGTTCCTCAAAAAATTAAAAATACAGCTACCCTAGACCCTGCAATTGCACTACTGGGTATTTACCCCAAAGACACAGATGTAGTAAAAAGAAGGGCCAGATGCACCCCAGTGTTCAGAGCTGCAATGTCTACAATAACCAAGATGCCCTCCAGTATAACCAGAGGGAGCTCCAGAAAGAGCCAAGATGCCCTTCAGCAGATGAATGGATAAGGAAGATGTGGTCCATATATACAATGGAATGTTACTCAGCCATCAGAAAAGATGAATGCCCAACATTTGCATCGACATGAATGGAACTAGAGGGGCTTATGCTGAGTGAAATAAGTCAAACAGAGAAAGACAGTTATCATATGGTTTTATTTATTTGTGGAACATAAGGAATACCATGGAGAACATTAGGAAAAGGAAGGGAAAAATGAAGTGGGGGGAGATCAGAGGGGGAGACTATGGACTCAGGGAAACAAACTGAGGGTTTTAGAGAGGAGGGGGTGGGGGTGAAGGGTGAGCCTGGTGATGGGTATTAAGGAGGCATGGATTGCATGGAGCGCTGGATGTTATATACAAACAATGAATCATGGAACACGACATCAAAAACTATTGATGTACTGTATGGCGCCTAATATAAAATAATAAATTTTTTTAAATAAATAAAAAAATAAAAGAGAAACAATGTAGCTTTAGTAAATAAACAAAATGTTGCAAATTAAAATAATAAAATAAAATAAAAATGCAGTGAAGTAAGTGATGGCATCCTCCACTTCATCTCTTGAATTTTCTCTCATTTGTTTGCTTTGTCCTGGCCTAGCCAGAGCCCAGATTGCTATGATATACCACAGTATCCTGGGTTAATAGAGCAAGGAGACATTTTTATTCCCATAACAAATCAGCAGGCTGATAAACAAGTATATTATTGAATGTGTATGTGTCTATTCTTCTGGCTCTTTTATTTTTCACTCCTTTAGCATAAAGACCAACACACCCTGGGTCTTAAGATTCTGTTCCAAGGAAAGCCCATCAAGTTCTGATTACTGCAATCCAGAATGAATCTTTTCAGTGAATGAAAATGAGGGAGCTTTTATGGGCCTATTACCCGAGGGCATCCAGTGGTATTTTTACTCTCCATATTTGACCTTAAAAATGTTTTGTAGTTTGTCAAGGATATAATTTTCACCCAGTCAGGCTGCAGGAGTGGCTAATTAAGTGGTGTTTAATGACATTTGTTCCTTAAAGGAGGCCTGATTAAATGTACCATGTAATTTTTTACCAAATCAAGCAATTCACCCAATTTTCAAATGTGCTTAATAAGCCAGGCCCAAGTCATTACGGCCTGCCAGCTGTGCGACTGATGTGGCTTGGGCTGCAAGGGCTCTCACACTCGCTCATCATTTCCTACCGTCGTACCTTTGTCTGGGCTGTTCCCCTTCACCTGGGACATCCTTCCACACTCTTCCCTAGGCCGATCTGACTCACTCCAGACAACCTTACTTTGTTCTTGGAATTTTCTCCAGCTTAGGCCAGATATCAGTCTCCTTTCTTCAAACTCCTGTGACCCCTGGTATATATCCCTTATCTTAAAATGTCTGCCCACACCTCCAGCTGCTTGCCCCCCTCTCATCCAGGTCAATTCCAGTATAACCAGAGTGAGCTCCGGAAACCACTTTTACACTCCCACTCGCCCTCAGAGTATGACACAGACCTAGCAAGTGGAACAGCTCAAATTTGGGAAGAGAGGGCAAGTGCTCAAGGAGGAAATGCAGATGTCATAACCCCACCACTCTTGACTTTGTGGCCCTGGGCAGTTGGTTACTAAATGTAATAAGCCTGAGGTCCCTCAGGTGTGAATGAAAAAAAAAAATGTATACATATATATAAAATCTGTTCTTTAATACACACACACACACACACACACACGGTTGTGTGTCTCTATTGAGAATTAAATAAGAAAACGCAGTGACTTTCAAATTCTGCTTTGCCTAAGAGTTACTGCAGGGGTTGCTAAAAATGAACATCCTGGCCAAGCTCCTGCAGAAATTCTGACTAGGTCTAGAAAATGCACAGGAACGCACAAGTTGATGAGCAGCTCTCACCTTGTCATGTGATCTAGTGCAGGTGTCTAGAGGTACTGGCCTTTGAGAAACACTGAGGATGCAAAATAATCATAACCAGAGCAATAATGATATTTACGGCCATTAGCATTATACTAAAGCCAAATGATGTCAAAATTTAAAGTGGTCTCACAAGTAGCTCCTCACCTCTACACCCGATTCGAGAAGAATTTAAGAGATAAAGAAGCAATACGATAGAACGGAGGTCACACTGTCCCCTTCATTTTTTAATAAAAGCTAGGAATGGACAGTGCGCTTGTATCTGCGTGCAAGCAGGTGGAATTCTGAACACTGAAGTCTGGGATTAGAAAGTGCCTGGTTTGCCACTTGGGTTGGGGGACTTTGAGTTGCCACAGCAAGAGCCCTTGATGAATACCAGGTCTCCATATGTCTCTGCAGTTCCCTCCCCACCCCCACCCCGTCTCAGGCACACAGGCAGGACCCGTCTCCCCAAGCCTGTCCTCTCAGGATTTGCTCTTGGCCAAAGTCACCCATGTTAATATACATGTGCTGTGCACACGCCGTGCGAAGCCTAGAAATACAAGAGGGAACAAGGAAGATCCAGGTCCAGGTCCTGCCTTGTCGTTGGCAGGGCCCAGGTTCAGAGAAAGGAAGCAGCTCCTTGGAGAAGGATGTGGTGAACGTTGTGGGGGTGGGAGACAAAAGCACACTCCCCCATTCCGCCCTGCTCCCTACATCCACCACTCCTCTCCCTCATGGGTTTGTACCAGACATCAAAACACTTTTAAGATCGCGCTACCTGCCTGGATGCAGAATAAAGGTCAGCTGAGCGAGAAGCCATATACACTTCAGTGGTTCGAATCCCTACTCTAGCTTTGCTTTTTAGATTTCAGGAAAAAAAAAATCAACCAAGTAAAACATTTTTTTTCTCATTTCACTCTTTTTATTCCCAGGTTGCTGTTCCATGCCTCACTCACCCCAAATCTTTGTCCCTCAACATCGCTTTTAATCACCACTATTTCCCCATTGAAGCTTCATCTGGCTTTCTGACTGTTGCCCAAAGGTGAAGATTCAGAGAGGTAACTAGGGCCGTGGGTCCCTGAGGCACAGCTCTGTCCCTGGGGAGGGATTTCCTGGGAAATGATGCCTGAGGGGAGGGCTGGTACATGACTAGGAATTAACCAGAGCTGAGGAGACCCAAGGGGACACTCACCAACCTGCTGTGTTGGTGGCAGGCTTCCTGGAAAGGATCTCCAAAAATGTTGTGAGAAGGACTGAGCCTGGGTGGCTCAGTCAGTTAAGCAGCTGCCTAAGGCTCAGGCCATGACCTCAGGGTCCTGGGATCCAGCCCTGCATGGGCTCCCTGCTCAGCAAGGAGTCCACTTCTCCCTCTCTCTCTGTTCCTCCCTCCCTGCTAGGGCGCTCAAGCTTTCTCGCGCATGCTCTCTCTCTCTCTGTCCCCCCCCACCCGCCGCCTCTCTCTCTCTCAAATAAATAAATAAAATCCTAAAAAAAAAAAGGTGGGGAGAGCAGTCACTGAACAGATATTTATTGAGCATCTACTATGTGTCAAGTCCTGGATGCACAAATAGAGTTGACCGTGGGAGCCGACAGCAACTGGAAAAGAGTAAGTCTGGGGGCCTAAGATAGATTTGGAAGTGACAGGTTTGGGACGCACAAACCCTTTGCGAGGTTAGGGCACTAGACACATTAGATGCGTGGGGAGAAAATCAGAGAGGGCCTGAACAGCAAGCTTGCATCCCAGGGGAGTTCAGTCCATATAAATAAAGAAAACCAAAGGTCACAGTACTTTGGATGACAGACCTGGAATGGGAAACCAGGTGGCCCGACTCCCAGTCTGGGGCTCACCCCCCAGCTCCAGGTGCCTTCCTTGGCCATGTCTTTCCACTCTGGAAAATAATAACAGCAATAATTGATGTTTTTTGAGTGTTCACGGCATGCCAAGTGCTATTCTAAGCACTTCCTATGTTTTTATTTCTTGCAACAACCCAATGAAATAGACACTATAATTATTCTCCGTTTGGCAGATGGGTCTTTTGAGGCACAAAAAGGTTAAGTGACTCAATCAAACCTAACACAGATAAGTAAGAAGTTGTGGTGGATTCAAACCCCGGCGTTCTGGCTCCGAAATCCTCGAGCTGACCACCTACACTCTGCTGGCATGCTAAGTCGATGGTCCTGGGGCTGCACTAACCTTGGCAGCTATGGGCCATCCTGGCTCGAGACTGAACTTTGAATTTCTTGTCTACCCTTTCTTTCACGCTCAAGTCAGCAGGCCCATTGCCTGGGGACCTGTAACTCTGGCCATCTCCAAGGTGCCCCCCTGCTCACCCTCCACCGCATGCCTGGGCAAGCTCATTGACTATGATATTCTACTCTGTTATGGGCTCTCACCCTCTGAGCCCAGAATGGTGAAGCCATGGCTCTTTCTCCTACTGCAGTCGGCAACTGAAACCTCCTAGGCCAGGAGAAAGCCGTGTCAATTATGGTCTGAGAACAAAGGGAGAAAGGACAGTCAGATGATCAGGGGTCTCATCAAAAAGCTGCAGGGACCCAGAAAGCAGTTCCAATGGTCAGTCTGGGGTCCCTCTACCTAGCAGAAGGAGAGGATGTCAATGTCTTAAGTGCGTGGAGCATTTTCTTACTGGTCTGCTTGGTGGAAAGAGTTGAGCTACATTTTTTTAAAGATTTTATTTATTTATTTGACACAGAGAGAGAGAGATCACAAGTAGGCAGAGAGGCAGGGGGATGCAGGCTCCCCACTGAGCAGAGAGCCCAGTGTGGGCCTCGATCCCAGGACCCTGGGACCATGACCTGAGCCAGAAGGCAAAGGCTTAACCAATGAGCCACCCAGGCACCCCAACTACATTTAAATACCTTCTTTCAAGACATCACTTGTAAAATGTCTACCACAGAGCAGACTCGGTTCTGAGCCCTGAGAGTGGAGAGTAAAAATATTCCCTTGCTGAGCACAGACTGCATGCCAGGCCCCTCTCAAAGGGCCTTAGATATGTTACCTTTTGAACCTTCTGTCATGGGTACAGCCAGGGGCCATATTTTGCAAACAAGGAAACTGAGGCACTGGGTGGCCAGGCACTAGTGCAGCAGACTCTGAGCCCCGGGGCAGAGACCACCCATGTGTGAGTTCAACACCCACGGGCCAACAGTGTGGCAAATGCCAGGGCTTGGGAGTGGAGAAGCCAGAGACCCAGTTTCTGACTCAGTGAAATCAAGCTTATGGGGCTGAGACATGGAAGTGGAGACATGGAGCTCATTGCAACACTCAACCCTCAGCTTCCTGTCCCCTGTGCCCCCTTCCATATCCCCATTAAATCACAACTAAACACTGACACCAACAATCTGGAAAGCCAACAGCTACTCATCTCTCCCAGGCTCCTCCTCCCTCACGTGCAACCAGGGCCATTGTCCACAGAGCTTCAGCATCTCTGTGGGGTGACCTGGCCTCTCACTGAGGTGAGCCCCCTTACTGCCCACCCGCACTAATGCTCCCCCAGTACACGCTGATATAGCTTCCCCCATACCGGCGGGACCCCTCCATCACCCTCTGTAAAGCTCTTGGTTGATTCCCATCACCTGCCACGTGGAGTCAACTACAAAGGCAAATCTGAGGTCCCCTCCTCACCTCTCAGACTCCCTCCAGGTATCTGCCCGGACCATCACAGACTGAAACACTGACAACACAGGGGGACATGTGAAGAGTGGCTACCAGCCCTGCTTTGAGAGCTGCGCAGGAATTACCTTGTTTGATCCTGACAACTGTCCAACAAGGTGGGCTGTACTTATAGACCCATGTTAAAGACCAAAGAAGGGAGGATTCAAGAAATCCAATTACATGCCTAAGCCCACAGGGTTAGTAAACGGTGAAGACAGGCATGACCCCAGACTGCCTGCCTGCAGGAGCCCACGTTGCAACACAGCACACTTGCCCATTTACTGAGCCCCGCCCCATCTTCAATAGGTCTCAGCTCCCGCACCTCTTCTGTCCTGAGGTATCCTGTGTACCCAAGCGGACATGTGCATTCTCCCTTGTGGTCCTCTGTTCCCATCCTGGAGCCCGAATACCTCATGGGACTTCATTCCCTACACAGCTTCTCCCTCCACTAGCTCCTAAGCCCTTCGGGGACTACTCTTCTCTCATGGTGCCTAGCTCAGTGTCAGTCATGACCCAGGGACCAAAGAACTTCATGTTTGATGAAGGAATCTATGAGCCTGGAAACCCTCTGGGCTGGTGGGTTTTGAAGGACTAATTTTCTTGCTCTCTGTTCCTTGTTTCTTTCTGATTTTAGTTGAACTTTTTCTCTGACAGAGGTAGTGGGGAAACTAGTGGAGGGTTGACCCAAAGCAAAGGAAACAGAGCTCGCTGCTAAGCCCAGGAAAGGCTTTGGGCTTAAAAGAGAAAAACTCACATGTTTCCTTCATCAAGCAAGGAGACCTCAAAGGGCAAGTAGATGGTGGTGTGGGACCCGAACCCAGAGCCAGACCACCTGCTTTGAATCCAGCTTGGCCACACTCACCAGCTGTGTGGTCTTGAGCACTTACCTCACCTTACCTGTATCCTTATCTTGGTACATGAAAAAGGACAAGAATGTCTCCCCTCTACGGTTGTAGTGAGGACAAGGGAACTTAGTATAGGAAACAGTCTTGGAAATATCTCTAGCTTATTATTGTTTTGAAATTGAAAGTGTGTCTCAATTCTCAAGAGCTGTAGAAAATTTGATAGTGCTTTCCCCATTTTCCTTCATTTTAAATAATGCAGCAAGGTTTACAATAAAGCAGTCACGGATCCAGATAGCTGTAACTCATTTAACAGGACAGCAAAGTCAGAATCCGGAAAGCTGGATCTTCATCCCTGTTCTGTCTCTGACCAGCCTGCTTCTTTGAGATGAGTTTTTTCGCTTCCCCTGGCTGCACTGTCTTCAACTATAAAACTGAGATAGTTAGAATGACCTTGATGCTTTTGGTAAAAATATTGATTAAAGATAGCTTGATCAACTTGTCAGTGCTTAAGCCAACTGAAAAATATGTATACACTTCCCTCAGCGAGGGCAGCAGGAGCTATTCAGTAGGGAAAGATTAGACTTTCCAACAAATGGTGCGGGCACAACTGGATACTTGCGTGCAAAGAATGATGATGGGCCCTTACCTCACACCATATACACAATTAATTCAAATGGATCAAGGAATTAAATGTAAGAACTGAAACCATTAAAGCCTTAGAAGAAAACATAGGCGTCCATCCTCATAACTTTAGATTAGGTAACAGTTTCTTAGATATGATATCAAAAGCACAAGAAGCCAAATTAAAAAAACAAACAAACAAATTATGTCATCAGAATTTTGCTTTGGCATGTTTTAAAGACTCAACCAAGTAGTCATGTGTTTTTTGGTGTTTCTCTTTGCTGAGTAGTGTTCAACTGTGTAGACAAACCAACACTGGTTTGTCTATATATAATAATATAAAATAATGTCTTCTATCATTCACCCGTTGATAGAAATTTGGGTTTCCAGGCTTGACTCTTACCAATAAAACTGCTATGAGCATTTGTGTAAAAGAAAATAAGGAGGCATCTTGCTGGCTCAGTCAGTAGGGCATGAGACACTATCTCAGGGTCATGAGTTCCAAGCCCCACACTGGGCATAGAGCTTACTTAAAAAAAAAAAAATGGCATATTATAAAGGTTATTTTAAAAATGTGATTCAGTTAAGATTTTTTTTATTTATTTTTACCTTGTTCACTAATAGTCGTGTGATGGGTGTAACTGGGTGGGGGAGGTAGGGGAGAGACGGGGAGAATAATACAAACTGATAATTCAATAACTATTCACTAATACCTTGTTTAGCCCACAGAGCTCAGAAAGTGACTGTTATTATTTCTGAGTTATAGGTGATAAAATGTCCAGTGAAGATAGTTATGTCAATGGTGTGAAAACATATAAGCTGCACGACAGTCCTAATACATGTCTATCTAATTACTTACTTCTATGGAATTATTTCTTATTCATTTATTCATGCATAAGTGATAGATAAAAATAGTATTGTAGTTATGAAATTCAAACCATACAAGTAAGCCCTTCCTCCCCATACTTGGGGACCCCTTCCTCCCCATACTTCCTCCCCATACTACGTCTCTCTTCAGTGGCACCCCCGGGGGTGGGGGTCAGCCAGCCCACCCTTTCTCCAGGCATGTGTATGTATAGAATACTTAAATTCACTGTAATGGGTGACTAATCACAGCTTATAAGTATAAATTAACATTCAATTTCTTCTTTTCATGTAACAGTACTATGTCTTGCAACTATGTCTCTGTACATAGTTCTAGCTCTTTAAATACTCACTGTGAACCAGCAGTAGGTCTCTAGGACAATCATTTCTAGCCTCCACTCAGCATTAACTTCTGGATCTGCTCACAGGGTGGATGTCACAGTTACTTGAGATGATGGATACATACATGCTTTATTTTAATTGAAGTTAAGTTCACATAACATGAAATTCATCCTATTAAAGTGTACAACTCAGTGGCTTTTAGTGCATTCACAATATTGCACAACTATTGCCACTATCTAATTCCAGAACAATCCCATCACTGCAAAATGGAGACTAGAACCCTTTAACACTTTCCACTCTTTCTTCCTCCTTCCCTATAGGCCCAGACAACCACTGCTCTGCTTTCTGTTTCTGTCTGCCTACAGCGAACATTTCATTTAAATGTAATCATACACCATGTGGCCTTTTGTGTTTGGATTCTTTGACACAAATGACAATGTGTTCTAGATTCTTCTAGAATAATGTGTTCAAGATGCATCTACATTGTAGCATATATCAAGACTTTATTCCTTTTTATAACAGAATAACATTCTATTGCACGAATACGTCATACATGTTTATCCATTCCTCAATCGATGGACATGTTGGACTGTTTCCACTTTGGAGCTATTAGAAATAATGCTGCTATAAACATTTGTTTGCAAGTTTTTGTTTGAGAGCTTATTTTTAAGATGAAAGATTTTCATTCATTTCAGTTAATAATTTACTCAGCATCTTTCATATCCTAGAGATTGCACTAGGTTCTGGTGTTAGAACCATCCACAAGACAGGTAAGGTGCCTGACCTTCGGGAGTATGCATTCTATCGGGGGAAAGAGACAGTAAATGAATAAGCAAATATATAAACATTTTAATTGGAAATGGTGTCAATTCTTATGAAATGGAAACAGGGCAGTGATAGAGAAGAGGAACTGGTCAGGGAAAAAGAAGGAAGAATTTAGGCAGGATGATCAGGGTACTGATCAGGGTTTTCCAGAGAAAGAACCAGTAGGGTGTGTGTGTGTGTGTGTGTGTGTGTGTGTGTGGTGTGTGTGGGTAGAGAGAGAGACAGAGAGAGACCTATTTTAAGGAATTGTTTCATGCAATTATGGAGTTGACAAGTCAAAAATCTGAAGGATGGGCCAGTAGGAAGATCTGTTGTTACAATTTAAGTTCCTAGGTTGTTGGAAGACAACATCCCCTCTTGCTCTGGAGAGGGAAGTCTTTGTTCTGTTAAAAACTTCAACTGATTAGACACCAACATGACAGAGCTCAAGCTCCTCAAAGTGCACCAATTTAACTGTTAATCTAATCCACAACATACATCAGAAAACATCCAGGATGAAGTTTGACCACATATCTGGAAAATGTGGCCCAACCCAGCTGACATAAAATGAGCTGTCACAATCAAGGGAACTGTTTGTGAAGAGATGTCAATTCTGGCCACAATATGAGAACGCACAGGAGTCCTCCGTGCGCAAGTTCAAGAGAAAAGCACAAGGACAGCAAGAGCCAAATCCTAGGCAGGCAGAGGGTACAAAGTTAGCTTGGAGTCGAGGGGAGAGAAGGTGTGGTGTCAGAGAGGCGAGCAGGGCAGAAACGTAAGGGGAATCTTCCCAGGGAGGGAGAAAAGCCATTTCCCGCCTGCAGCCCCCCTCCACACCCCACTGCATCACATTACCAACCCACAAAGCCGCATGCCGCTGGGGCAGGTAGGCTGGAAATACTTCTCCAGACAGCCACACAAAAAGAAATCATCAGGACTTTTGAAGGAAAACACAGGGAAAGTAACATCTAACATAAATATCATTTCTCTTGGTTCTTTCCCGTGCTTCCAGAAACAGACAAATTTACTTCTAAATTGTCCTGCTGAGTCGGCCTTTATTACCCGCCTTAGGAAGGCTGCATCTGGGCCAGCTGGGAAGCAGGCTGTCTTCAGTAACGCTCAGGCTCCTGGCTCAGACACCACGAGGCCAGCGGAAGCTTGATTTCCCCACAGATCCCAGCAGCGGCCCCAACGCCTTGATTGCTTCTGATCAAGGCAAACTGAGAAAGCAAAGCGGGGACATCTGTTCTCTTTCTGTCACTTGAAGCCAGCAAAAACCTGCAGTCAATGTGGTCACTCAAAACCCTCACAGAAGTAAATCCCAGCTCCAGGAAGCCCCAGTGGCAGAAACCCGAATTAAAACTTTGTTCCAGCCTCTGTTAAGTAGGAAAACTGCAGGCGGACTACAGTCAGAATCAGAGGTCAACGCGTCTCCGTTGCCGACGTCCATCAGAAGTGTTAACTGGTCCTGCATCCTGACCTTCTGGGAGTGGGAGGACGGTTGAGGGAGGCCTGAATGTGACATCTGTCTTCGGCCTGTCCTCTGCTAGCACCTTTGCCAAATTCAGACTGACACAGTTTCAGCTGGAAAACATCTGCACCATGGCCTCTCACTGAGTTGCTGCAAAATGCCTCGTGTTCCCCCTGGGGGTTTCAGACTCTCTCTGCCACCCCAAACTGCCCTCAGAGCCCTAAATGTTCTCCTGCTTCCTCTTCCTGCAATCCCACTTCCAATTTAGATCAGGCCACAGGAGCCACTGTCACGTTCCCCAGGGAGTCACGTTCCCTCCCTTCTCTGCACCATCACACGGTTGGTTTCTCCACCCAGAATATCTGCAACCCTCAGCTCCTACCCCACGGGCATCCAGGTTCCTATCCCTCCACCAGGTCTCAGCTTTGGGGACCCTTCCCTGTCTGTCCTGTCTGAATTAGGTGGCACTCCCCCAAGGCCCCACAAAACCTCATTCTAAACACCACCCAGGGGGTCATAACCCTCATCTTGTATCCCCACCACACTGTGAGCTCTATGAGGGGAGGATCCATAGCCCCCATTCATCTGGGGTCCCCAGCGCCTAGGGTGCACCTAGCAAAGAGCAGGTGTCATATTATCCCTCTTGAAGGAATGAATGGCATAGTGACAGACTCTAGGGATACAAGGGAAAAGAACAAGACAACCGGTGCTTTCCAGAAGCTTACAGACAGCTGAGAGGCAGCCACAAATAGGCAATGTCATCAGAGTGGAAAGTGGTGGAAACGGGGGAGGTTATCTACTTCCTACCAGGGGCTCATGGTGCTTCCAGGAGGAGCCAATGGCCGACCTGAGTATTGAAGGATGAGTAGAAACGAGCAAGCTTGTGGGGGAAGGCAGCCTAGGCTTGGACACGAATCCAAGTCCGAGGGAGCAGCAGCATGCTCGTGTTTGTGGGAAGCCAGTCCTGCACGAGCTTCATGTCCGTTAGGTGATGAGGCTGGAGTGTTTGGTCCACAGAGGTCAGGGCTGCAAACACAGATCTGATGGCCAGCCACCTACACTGGAGGCTAACTCCGGGTGAGAAGGGGAGAGGGTGAGCACAGTCACCCACGCACCCACACAGGAAGGACAGACTCCGAGAAACCTCCACATCTAGTTACTGGGCAGAATGGAGAAAGAAGAGGAGGGACCGGTGAAGGAGAGCGGGAAGGACCAATCAGAGGCGAGAAGCACAACAAGGGGAGGGCCCTGCCTCGGAAGCCAAGGGTGAAGGAATTTGCTGGAAGAAGCTTGTGTGGTTAAATCACCAGTGTCTAGCAGAGAGGCCATGACCTACCTGGGTGTCCATAAATTGCAGGGGCGGGGGGAGGGGGTGTGCATGTGCCCAAAAGTCCGCCTTTCAGACCTCAGGCCCAGGGGAGGAGATGGGAGATGAGCAAATGGAACCAGAGAGACGTCGGCGCTGGTGGAAGCAGTTGGTGAGTCAGAGGGAGAAGGAAGGCACGGGGCAGGCTGGGGCCACACTCGCAGGCAAGGGACAAGGTGATCCAAGCCCAGAGACAGCAGGCATGCAAGGAGATGGACATCCCCGTTTCTAGGGTGATAGAAATTGAGAGAGTTTCCACCTCAAGTCAGGGGTACTCACCTCCCTGACCTACAATCTTCTTGTTTGCCAAATGCAGAGGACACCTTTCCAGCTCATGGGGGGCTCAGGGATGTGAGCGCCTCCATGATCCTCGAGGCAAGCACCCTGCCCCCACCCCCGCCGCCCACCCCACCTTGCCATGACCAAGTGAAATGCTAGTCTGTGACGCTCAACATTCCTGGAGAAATTCTGACATTTTAAATCCATTCGAGGGGATGGGGAGGATTTCATGAAGACAGACCATCTTAATTTTTTTTTTAAAGTCATTACAGGAGTCTAAGTGAGTGTTCATAGGACCCTTTTGCCTCCAAATTTAAGTTCCGGTAGCACCAGGCAACTTCTCATAGGTCAAACCTGGTGAAATTGGCATTTTTGCAAATCAACACGGGTCAAACGGTGGCGATTTCAGAGGGTTCTCCGTATTGGCCCCCTTGGCAGCCCAGGCCCTTTTCTTGCCCCAAACCCTGCCTGTGCTATGCCCCTGATTTCAGTGCCTGCCTCTCAGCAGCACTCCTCCTTATGCACCCCTGCTAACTCCTGCTCATTCCTCAGGACACAGCTCAGGCTGCATGTCCCCCAGAAAGATTTCATCAAGCATTGTGCTGGTTAACCACGGCTACGTAGCAGTATCACCACAAACAGCGGCGTAAACCCCCCACACGTGTTATCTTCTGGTTTCTGTGGGTTGGGAGCCCAGGCATGGCATAGCTAAGTTTCCACCAAGCCACCACGAAAGTTATCAGCTGGGCCTCAGTCCTCATCCCAGAACTAACCAGGGGGAATCTTGTCTCTGGGTTTGGCAGAATCTATGTCCTTGCAGACTGTTGAGCCCAAGACCTCGGTTTCTCTCTGGCACTTGGCTCCAGGCAGCCCTCACCTCCTTCCTATGTGGGCCTCTCTCTAGGGCAGGTCACAGGGCCACTTGCTTCATCAAACCCAGCAAGGGGAAGTCGGACGGCAAGAAGGATCAAGGATCAAGGATCAAGCGGCTAATCCGATTGGACCGCAGGAGGACACAGGTCCTCCTGGTGGAGCCGATGACACAAGGACATGCATGCCAGATGTGGGTGTAACTGGGGCCCACCTTAGACTTTGTCTACCACAGCCAACAAGACTGAATTCTGGGTCTTCCACTGCACACCCATTGCCCCAGGCATGACTCCTCCTCCACCTTTGTTACATAAACACAGTGGTTTCCTATTTATGTGTCTTTCTCCCCCAAAACTTTTGTGAGCTGTTGGGTGGAAGGCGTTTTGTCCTACTTACTGCATCACCCTAACCAGCCCAACGTGCCTAGCGTAAGCAGACACCCAGCACGCACGTGACACACTCTAATTAGCGGCGTTGCTGCTGCATTGACGAGCCACTGGACAACGCAGAGCAAAAGTCTCTTCGAGGCTGCATCAACTTTCAAGAAGGCCTGGGTACGCAAAACCCAATTATTACATTCCACAGCTACATTACAAAATTAAAATTGGATGGATGAAATAATTAAAGGGATTTTCAGCACACTAATGAGCAGAGATACTAAATGAGATTTCATGACGCCACATCAAAAACCGAATTCTGGTATGCGCTTGAGGTGTGCCTTCCCATCGCAGAATTAAATGACCCAGCAATGAGCCACTTTCCAGGTGGGAGTTTGGAAGCTGGTACGTCCAGATCTTGATCAGTAAGACAGGGAGTGAGCAAACACATGAATGAGAGGGTATAGAAAGGGAGAGAGGTAGAAAGAAAAGACAAGAACAAAGGAGAGAGATATAAAAATATTAAAATTAAGATATTTCATGTGCAGACGTCAAAGTTATTCCATCGAAATGGGGATGGAGCTTATAGAGGAAAGGGGGTAGCAAAGGGTCAAACCCAGCTTGTAGAACAAAATGACTAAGCCAGGGGGGAATTCCATTCCATCTCTGCCTGGAAATCAGGCAGCCCAGTCCTGTGATAATTAAATCTTCTTGTTCGTGAAACACCTATAATAAGCCAGACACAGTGCTGAACTCTGTGGATATGGTAGTACCAAGACATAGCTGTCCCCTGCACCTAGAGAGGTACATGGCACTGCTGGGGAATGCTGATCAAACATCAAAAAATAATTGACCACAATCATTTCAATCTGTGATTTACTACCCAATAAATGGGTATGATGATAATGACAAATGTTGTTGTCTCTAATCACTAGTTTTACCATCTCAACTAGTTATTTAACCTTGTGACCAACAAGACTTTCCACTATGAAGTGTGGCCACTGATCCCTTCCTGCCAAATTAGCATAAAGATTAAATCAGACTAAATGAAAAGATAACAAGTAGCCCAACACATGGCAACCGGGAGACTTTCAATGCCTTTGCTCTCACTGTCCAGTTTAATTGTGCAAATGCATTTGTGGTTTGAGTGTCCAGCACTGCCCTGGACTACGAGTAGGTGCTCAGTTTCCACAGCTCAGCCTCTGAAGTGAGGCATTTTGAGGGGAAAGGCAGCATTGCTGTTTGGATGTGGACGTGGGTTCCCTTGAAGAAAACCATCTTCTCTCTCTCATTTTATAAGCCCAGGGGGTTATTAAATTAAATAGTTCCCTTGTTAATAGTCAACAATAGTATCCCTACTTCCCAGCCATCCATGTTAAAATTAGTAAAAATTTTTATTGATCTAGATACCCAAGTGGATACACGGATAAACCAACAAAAACAATATGTCTTCATGAGATTGTGGTTCGAGAAGGAAATAGATAGAGATAGAAATAAAGATAGAGGGCGCCTGGGTGGCTCAGTGGGTTAAGCCAATGCCTTCGGCTCAGGTCAAGATCTCAGAGTCCTGGGATCAAGTCCCACATTGGGCTCTTTGCTCAGCAGGGAGCCTGCTTCCCTTCCTCTCTCTCTGCCTGCCTCTCTGCCTACTTGTGATCTCTCTCTGTCAAATAAATAAATAAAATCTTTAAAAAAAAAAAAAAGAAATAAAGATAGAGATAGAGATAGATAGAGATCGAGATACCTACCAGCATGCCTGGCCTCTAGGAATAATGTGCCATTATGATCTTGGGAAAATCACTTTCCCTTATTGGGTCAAGGTTTATTCCCTTTAAATTGAGTCAATTCAAATCTGTGTTCGGATAGTTTCCTTACTGGGAGAGATGGCTTCTTGGACGGTCTGCCTTCTGGAAAGGAAGAGTTAGTGCAGCACGAATCATTGGTGCTGTCTACTGTACGTGTCTGGCTCTTTGCTTATGGACTTGTGGAGGGATTGCTCTCCCCCACCCCGATGAAATCAGTCTATCCACGTGACCTGCTTTGGCCATGAGATGTGAGCAGACGAGGTAAGTAAGTCACTTCCAGTCATGAAAATCAAGGGTTTACACACAATTCGCCCCAATCTCTTTTTCCCGCTGACCCGACGATTGCAGTATTTGAGGTGGTGACTGTCCCATCATCAGGCCCCTGAGTGACTGCACCGAGCAGAGCCCTCTCTGGTGACATGCTTTAGGGAGTTGCTGTCACTGCAGCACGACGCAGCCCGTTCTGACTGATCAGACGAGCAATAATGAGGGAGGAAAGAACAACCTGATTCCATAGCAGAGGACTCTGGTCAGAGGAGGAGCTCACAACTTCAAGATCAGGAAGTGGCTTTGAGCTGAATGCATGACCCAGCTCTTGCAGCAGCTCACCGGCTATTACAGGGGTCTGTGGCCTTCTCCGGAACACACACAGACCCTTATTCTTCAACTTCCAAGCCTGGAATTTTTGGTGGTGTGGCCAGTGTTGTGGTAGATCTGGGAAGGTTTGGTTAATCATCAGAGACAGGGGCTGACCGTGTCTTCCCCATGGGACTCCCTAATACTGGCCAACTTGTGTGTGCTGCTGGCCACACCAGGCAAAAGCATGAAGCTGACCTACAGCACCTTTAAATGCTGAGGATCTTAGGGGGATACCAAGGCAGTCTGAATGGGGGCCTGGTATACTTTCCTAGTTCTATGACCCCGAGATTCAGCTGCACTTGGGAGAGACAACCCAACAGAAGAGGCAATTCTGGAGATCTCTCTAAATAACAATCCCAGGCAGAGGGTGACTTTGCAGGAGAGGAGAGGAGGACTGTGAGCGAGGTATTCATCTTTCCTTGCGGAAGGCTGGGTGCCATGAGCCTGGAGGGAACAGGCTTAATAAATGGCAGCAGGTGGAATGTAGGTTAGCTCCAGAAGGAGAGCGTGTCAGAGCAGGTTACAAAACACAGAAGAAGTGACAGATGAGGTTGCCTCGTTGGCTCCCCTTGAAGACCCTGGGAAGGAGATGGGAAGTCTTTCTTAAGGTCAGAAGTTGAGGAACAAGTCCAGACTTAGTTGCATGCGGGTTTGGTTGTGTGTCTCATGGGCCGGGGCAGGAGCTAATAAATGGCTCTCCTCTTTCCTGTCTGGGTTCTCAGCCAACTGAGAAATAAGATGAATGGCGAGGCAGGTGCAGGCCAAAGTATCAGCTGAGGGTAAGGAAAAAAATGCCCCTGTTAAATGAACTGTAGAGGGAGGCTGGCTTGTCTCCTGGTCCCAGTCACTGGTGGCCCAGAGGAGCCTTCCCACCACACATGGGACCAGAGCCCCGGAAGAGCCCTCAGCCTCGTGTCTCTGCATGCACACTGTGCTCTACAGAGAAGGAGGAGGGGGCACTGAGCTGACCAGGCCCCATGTAATCTTGCTAGTCCTGAAGTTAGAGAGGCCTCTGCTGTGCCTGGGCAGACTGGGGAGAGAAGCCGAAGGATCACCTCCAGGAGCCCCCAGCACGGAAGGGGGGCTCTATGGTTTATAAACAAAGACCTGCCTTCCTCTGGCAGAACACGGGCCCCTGTGGACTGGGCATGGCCTCGAATGCACGAGAATGTGGTCTGAGCCACCACTCACGGCTGTCCCCTGTGGGACTCCAGGCGCGTCACCTGGGCGCTCTAAATCCCGGTTTCCTTACACCAAAGCAAGAAACCATCCTATCAGAGCCACCCTGCGGATGAGTTTTTGAAGGTCACCCATGAGTCCTACAAGTAGCTACAAGATGGAAAAGAAGTATTTGAAGCTTGGGCCGCTTCTGTAGGTCGAAGAAGGGGTGTTATTAATCCTGCACGTGATTATAGCGTCCTCTGTGCTCTGGGCCACGGCTGACGTGGCTCTGCCTTCATTCCTTGTGGTCATGTCCCCGTTTCGGGCTTGAAAAATTCTTTTCAGTCCGTTTTATTTATGTACCTTTCTACTTTGTGCCTAGATGGCTCAAGCTTTAATCTCAGACCCAGGGCTCTGGAGAACACCTTATCCATGTGCCTGTGGGAAAGGCTCTAGGGCTGAGGAACTGGAGAGAAGGGATGAGCCTGCCTATGACTGACCCGCACGCGGCAGTCCGGGAAGTTTTGAAAACACATTTAAATACTTTTCACAAGGGGCAAGTTTCCATTTTAAGTTAGTAAATCCCCTCAAGGAAGGAAATGTAGCAGAGCACACAAACAATGCCTAGCTGAAACTTTTTGTTCCAGAATTCTTTCTCCCAAACTTAGTGCTAATGCAGCAGAAAGGGGGAGAAAATGTTTTCAAGGGATACATTATGGCTTCGGTGAGGGAAGGATTCTAGATACTTAGCACTTTCTGGAACCATCCCTTGATGTTCAAAATTATGATCCCTCTAGACCAGTAGATGTCCACCTACTGTGCATATAACCCTGGGGAAGGGGAAATGGGAGACACAGACATGGATAAAGACAGGTCAACAAAAGCTGTGGGCTTAAAAATCTTGGCAGAATAAATCAGCCCATTGTAAATACTTACGCAGACCCACGCAAGAGGCAATGCCCTCACCCTGGAGTTCACCCATGACACAGAACAAGCCCCACTCTCATCAAGCTCACGTTCTTGTGGAATGAGATGGACCATCACCAGGTGGCCACATCATTTCAGTGACTCCTCGGGGTTACGGGGAAAATAAAATCAGAGATTCTGACTGACAGCATCTGGGGCAGAGGGGATCCTGGAGACAGGCTCAAGAAGGGAAGTTCACCTGAGTTCTGAATAGTTGAAAAGAGCCCCACACCAATTCACACAGGGAAGAAACTTCCAACCACAAGGGAGAGAAGCTGCCAGGGTCCTGAGGTGGGAATGGGTTTGGTGTGTGTTGGATGAGCCAAAGCAAGGCCTTTGGACTGGAGCAGAGGGAGGAGGGAGGGGATCGCGCGAAGAGAAGTCAGGGTGTTTCTCTGACAAGTCAGGAAACCAAGGCCCAGAGACATCACTATGTAGCTGCCCTTACGTAGGGCTTTGTCATTTGCGTGTTCGCATACATTTCCTGATTGGCTGTCCGGCTCCCCCTTCCTCTGGTGTGCCAGGGCTCTTCTCACTACCCATACTTTGTAAGTAGGGAAAGCCCAGAAGCCAAGATGCTAATGAACTTGTGGAATGTCTTAGTGAGAAAGGGAGGCAGGACCCAACCCAGAAAGCCCAATAGAAATTCTGTTTTTCCCATTTCCCAAGGTGACCATGACCCCAGAGGAAATCTCATCTGTCTCAAAAGTCTCACTGTTTCTTCTTCTCTAGGCTAGGTCTCTCCCTTCACAACACAAACCCGGCTCTTTGGTTTCCATAAATCAGGTTAATCTTTCATTGCAGGACATGGCCCTGAGGAGATTTTGAGGAAATATTTGGAATTGAAAAAAAAAAAAAAAAACAAGCAGGAACACCTGGCTTGCTCCGTCAGTAGAGCATGGGACTCGTAAACTCAGGGTCATGAGTTCAAGCCCCACATTGGGAGCAGAGCGATGGAAGGAAAGGAGGAAGCAGGAGGAAGGAGAAAAAGAAGAAGAAACAAGCAAAACCAAAAAGTCAGACTCCTCGCAACAGAGTAGAACAGTGACCGTCAGGGGCTGGAGGGTAGGAGAAACAGGGAGAGGTTGGTGAAAACGCACAAACTGTGGGAATAAGATGAATGAGGTACGAGGATCTGAGTCACGTGGTGACGGCAGTTGACCCCGCAAAACTGCATGACTGAAATTTGTTAAGAAAGTGGAACTTAAATGTCCTCACCAGGGATCCCCAGGTGGCTCAGTCGGTTAAGCGTCCGCCTTCTGCTCAGGTCAGGATCCCAGGATCAAGTCCCGCATCAGACTCCTTGCCCAGCGGGGAGCCTACTTCTCCATCTAACTGCCACTCCCTCTGCTTGTGTACCCCCCACCAACAAATAAATAGATAAAATGCTTTAAAAAAGGGGCTTGGATTACATGGAGCACTGGGTGTTATATACAAAGTATATGAATCATGGAACACTACCTCAAAAAGTAATGATGTATGGTATGGTGACTAACATAGCATAGTCAGAAATAATAATAATAAAATAAAATAAACATTATGACAATAAACAAATAAATCTTCTCACCAAAATGGATCAATGAATCAAATCTTTAAAAAGGAGATGATGGGTGTGGCCATTAACCAGCCCAGGATCCTTTCACTGTGCATGCATGGATCAAATCATCACGCTGGCCCCTTGCAGCATCTTGGCATCTTATTTGTTATTTATACCTCAGAAAAGCTGGAAACTGGAGGCCAAAGGAGCCTCGGAGAATTAGCCTCAGGGAAACACAAGGAGACCACTTCCTGTCAGTGCTGCTTTGCCTTCACGCCTGCGCGCCGCCAGTGCCCGAGATGTCTGCAGGGCAGAGCTCGTTAACCAGGGCTGGAGATGCACGTGCCTGGCATGAAGCATAATTTATTTCACTTTGGTTCTGTGTCTCCTGCAGATTCAGGCTTTCTTTACATATTATATTTTGCATCTTAAAAAATACACAAGACGGTGATGTGTTTTGTGAACTTTTTTTTTTCCATCGGACTAATGTTGAGAAAACCAATCTGACTCCCTGCCCCTCTCCCCCACAGCTGTGAAATCACAAATCAAGCATAATAATAGTGTTCTCCTTAAGGATTCACCCAAGCATTCCAGCCAGCCTGCTGTACCAATAATGAAATTTGCATTGTGCTTACAGGGCTGTTTTATTGATATAAATGGACTTTTTGTACCCAAGTGAGTGAGCAGTGGGTTCCTCTGTCTCAGTGCATGTGGGGCCTCTTGTTCAATCCTGGGTGCTGATGGGGGATGTTCTAGAGACAGCAGACGTGGTCAAATAGTCAGATGTCTTAGAAAACAGAAAGTTCACAGTGAGGCTGCCTCTCTGTACTGTAGGGCCTAAAATCACATGTGCTCCTGCCTTGACATCTTTGGATTTCCCAGGGTCCCAACGTTCTCTCTGTGAGTTCCCCTGCTTTCCCCAGATGTGCTTCCAGCCATCAGAAGAGGTTCCCCACCTGGTTTGTTCCCCTTATCGACCAGTCAGCGATGACCCACCCGAGCCCCAGTCTGACAGGTTTCACGTCCCTGCCATCAGAGGAGGAATTACTCCAACAAGTCAATCACATCCTTCCATAGGAAGCCCCACCCGCTTGTCACCAGCTCACATGCTTCCTTCCCAAGGACAACCTCTGTGAGACCCTGTGTGGGAGTGAGGTGCCCTGCCCTGGGCTCTGTGTATGTAACTAATGAAACGTTGTCGCTCTCATCTGTCCGGTGTCCCTGCATTTGGCCATCGTGTACTATTAGGGCAGGGAAGCTCTTGCTCCCCAGGGAGGTTAACAGAAGGCAATCAAAACTTCCTTTACAAAAAATCCCCACAATTCCAATTTAGTTGCCCTAATGGGTGGAGAACAAGAGATGTGGCCATTCTGCTCTGTACTCGTCTGGTCAAAGGGCTCCTAGAGCCCAGTCCAGGCCCAAAGACCGATGCTTGTGGAAAGCACTCAGCAAACGGGAGCATGCTCTGAACACTGCCATCAGCTTACCTAGATAAGACAAGGCCGGGGGCTCAGACTCAGACTGGGCTCTCTTATTCCTTTGTGAGTTGAGAGGGAAGGGGCTCGAGTGCAGACATGAAACTGAGAAGGAGCTGTAGTCAAGGCTGTGAGTGCTCGGCCCAGCCCCCATGTCCCATCCCTTGGCTTCTGCATGCATCTTTCCAAAGGGCTCTCTCTGAAACTTGATTCGCAGGACTGTCCTCGTGCTACTAGAGCTGCTGTCTCCGAGCACATCGTAAGGCAGAAGTTTATGAGCTCAGAGCCTTCCAGGAGCGATGGCCTGGTGTGAAGACGCGAAGTGTCCCCTGAGCAAGGCGGAACAAGACCTGTGTGGTGTGATTTACACTCTAGGACCCAGCTCAGGTCAAGGTTTCACGGAAGCTTTACAGCTGTTTGGCCTCTCCCCACCTCTGTCCTGTTAATCCAGCTTCTGGGAAGGCTCCCCTGAAAGCACATCCTTCGTAAACTAGTCTCCCCCATCCCCAGTCATCTCAGAGAATCTAGAGGACCTGGACGAATTAGCATCCAAGGGCCACGCCTCAATCAGGTAAAGAAATAAAGCATCAGAAGCTGAAAATGGGTGGAAAGAGGCAGAAATCAGTCACCACATGCCAAACAAAAAAACGGGACACCAGACCAGGCACACGAGTTTGTAATCAAGGCTTTGTAGCCTGGAGAGCTGAGGCACCATAGCAGAGAATCTGAACAGGGCCACCAGGACCCTGTGGTAGAAAGAAGCAAGCTGTGATGGACGAGAGCCACCAACACTGAGAATGTGATCGCCTTGATTCACTCAAGTGTATTTCCTGGAAATCCAAACTGATTACCTTAGAAAAGAAAAGAACCGAGATAACTGACTTCTAATACATGAATAACACCCAACAGGGAGAAATTAAAAATGTTCTCTGGGATCCATCAATATACAGAATGAGGTGAGGACGGTTCGGGCTTGGTTTAAGGAAGATGATTCTAAGAGTCTTAACCATTCAAATGTGGCATGGTCCTCTCAGGAGTTAGCGAGCATTTAGTCACTGGAAGTGGACCAGAGTTTGGAGAGACACTATTCAGGGCATGGAAGCATCCTTTAGAGAAGACATGCATTCCAGCCAATAAATCATAGTTTCTTCCTCTCCTCCCAGCCCCACAAAGTGCTTGAGCAAATAGACCAAAGCTTCCAGTTTCAACTCCATTTATTTCCCTTGAGGTTTCTTCAACACTTAACAAAAAAGTCAACAGGAAAAAAAAAAAAGTCTCCAAAATAAAGAGTGCCTTAAAACAGTGTGTACAACTTTTGTATATTTCAGATTTTTTTTAATAATTGAATAATCGAGGTAGGGCAATGAATTTATTATTTTGTTAACACAGATCATTTTTTTAATTACATCAATTTAAAAGAAGTGCGTAGATTGGTACTGTTACACTGACAGATTTGCTATGAAAAAGTGAAGATTTAATGACATACTCATCTTGATCCACAGACCAGTATCTGGGAACACACGCACCAAAAAATATGTCCACTAAAGACTCGCCATCCTGCTGGTTTTGGCTTTCGTGATTTAGATAATATATTATGTAATTCAAGGAGGTCTCTTTGCTACTTTCATAACTGAATTCAACATCTCAGCAATAATAGAGTCAAGACTGTTAGGGCTGTATTTTGTTTCCTCCATACCTCACAAATTTTTTGTGTGTCAAGTTTACAAGGCATCTTCACATCCGTTATTTCAGTGGGTGCTCACAGTCATCCCACGTTGGTGGGTGGAATGGTGTCACTCTTGCACACTGACGTGTGCCTGGGGCTCTGGTTAGGTCGGACCAAGCATGCCCCTGTGATGAGAGGAGCAATCCTCCCCTTTCCTAGCTATATCTGCTGAGCATGTGGCTTGCACTCACTCCAAAGAAATGACCTCGTAATGTGAACGTGAAACCTGCCTGCGTGGAGAGTGAGGCCGGGAGGGAGAATACGCCAGGGAGGGAGTGGACCCGGTGTTGTAGGCAAAGGAAGCCGGAGTAATCAGGCAAGGCTTCCCAGAGGAGGGTCAGGTCAGGGAAGGCAGGAGCAAGTATTCGGACAGAAGGGACATCGGTGGGAAGGCGTACAAGCAGAGAGCCCAAGTCAGCTTGCACCTGGGCCAGACTCTTTTCCCTCCTTTCTTTGCTTAGCTCATCTGCCTGCTGTCAACTGCCTGTTTTCTCAGGGGAAGAGTTCTCTGTCCCTAAACTACATTAAAAATTTAGTAATTCTGCTCCCCATCAGTCTCTTGTAACACCAGCTCCTTCTTATCTTATGCTCCACTTTACTGGAATGAAGCCTTTCCTTCCCAGCTCAGGTGCACACTTGTTGTTCTTCATCTGTATATGCCCAAGGCCAAGCACTGTAGGGACTAATGATTAAGAAAGACACGTATTCCAAAGAGTTTGAGCATTTCCTAGTTATAAGGAGGACCTGGTCCAGCATTTGAAGAAGGATCTGATCAGCTTTGCAGTTCAGAGCAGCAGGGTGGAGGAGGGTAGTCTGGCAAGGCATGGGGGGGGCAGGCTGCCTCAGTGAACCAGATGGACATTACTGAGACCTCAAACTAGACTCTGGCAATGCAGAGCGTGGTTGGTGGGGAAGACAGAAATGCTACAGATGGAATAGACTTGGCAGGACTCATTAGTTTCCTGGATGCCACAGGTCCAGTAGGAGTGAAGGAATCGGGATGTGATTGCTGCTTGAACACCAGGCAAGTCAGTGATGTTATCCAAGAAGATGGGACCCAGGAAGGTGAGGAGATATACAGATGTATTAGTTTTCTGGGGCTGCTGTAACAAATTACCACAAACTAAGTGGCAGCTGCAGACTAGACCAGCTGCAGAATCATGCCTAAGAGATTGGTTAAGATACTTAATCTCCAGTGTTTCTTGCTTAGTAATAAATTTAGTCACGTCGCCAATACTTTTGAATCCTCGTTGATATCCAAAATAAATCTGGCATGGAATGATATGCCAACCAAGCTGTTGGAACAGTGTTCTGTCTTAGAATTTTGAAGCTAGAAAGGAAAATATTGGCTCCATAATGAGGTGTATTCATCTTTTTCAGCCATTTACGTATGAAAGAATGATTTGCTGAGCAGCTGAGCATGTGAGGCACTTGGTAAGACTGGAAAATGCAAGCATCACTCCGATGAGCACTGTCAAGTGGTCTTCTCAACCTCAGAAATGCTGACAGTTGGGGCCAGACCATTCTTCATTGTGGGAGGAGCCCTTTGATTTGTAGAATGTTTAGAAGTATTCTTGGAAGCCAGTAACACTCTTCTCCTCTCAGTAATACAAGCAGTGCCAAATGTCCCCTAGGAACAAAGTAACCCCCAGTTGAGAAGTATTATTGTGGTGCTATGTGAGGGGGGTGGCTGGACAGATTCCATAAGCAGGACAGGGCTGGGGCTGACCATGCAAAAGAGCATTTGAACAAGGTCATGGAGGCTCCCGGTTGTGCCCCAGGAGGGGAGATTGTGGAGGTCTTGAAGGTCCTGGGAAGAATCTGGAAGGGACTTGGGGAGAGGGTAAGGGGGGGAGAATATTTATCAACTTATCAATATTTATCAACTCATTCAGAAATCTTTGCTATTTTAGTAAAAAGCAAGGCCATATGAAAAATCCAGAGTTGGGCCTCAAATCTGGCCTCTTTGTTTATAAATCCAGCACCTTTTATTACAGGAATGATCAACAAGCAGCACTTGTAGATATGGGGTTAGGCTGACACAGTGGACATCCTTAGCGACAAGTGGATTTAACCAAATTAGAGCCTTGCCCTGCTTAAAATACAAAGATCTGCATTGAGCCTCTCTTTTCCTTCTCATATCCCTAAACCACTTGATTTAAACACCCAGATTTTGCATTAACTCACCAGAATAATTGACATCTCAATGTCTTCTTCTCTTTGTCACCCGTTACTAAATATAATTCTCTTCAGCAAAGTTTTCAGATTGACTGCTCCTGACAGACAACACAGATTTCAACATTTACACAGAAGTTGTCTGTCAAAAAAAAAAAAAAAAAAGGGAAGAAGAAAAGAAGCAGAAAAAATATGCCCTATTTTAGGATGTCTCTTTGCTTAAAACGCAGGAGAGAGAGGAGGGAGAAATCTCTCCACATGCATAACAGCAATCTATGCCAGGATACACAGTCTTGCTGGAGAGGTTGCTAAGCAACGGCCTGGCAACATGTCAAGGGTCAGAGGGAGATGGGAGGTAAAAAGGTACCAAGGAGTGGGCACTGCAGGACATGCAGAGACCCAACCCTCTCGGGACACCCACCCTCCCCTCTCCCCGGCAGCTAGAACAACTCCGGTGGTGGGGTGAGTTTGCCTCTCAGTAGCCTCAAAGCCCAGAAGGGAGATTCCACACCCAAAGCACAGCTTGGAACACAGCCACTGTGGTTGGCATTTTGTCTGCCGTCTCCTGTGCAGTCGATGAGCTCAAGGTTGGGAGTCAAGCAAAGCTTCGTTTCTCCATCTGTAAAGTGGTGATTATAACTGTAGCTACATCAAAGGATGGTGGTGAGGATTTTACAATTTATTCCAGCTGCCTGTACTTCTCTCTCTGACAGCATTCAGTGTGCTACACTGACATTTTCTGTTCTATGTCTGCCTGTTACCACTAAGACTGTGTGCTCCAGGTGCAGGGACCACATCTTCCTCGTCCATCGTTGTCCTGTGACTAGCACATTTCCAGGAATACAACAAGGTCTCATTAAATAACCTGATTTTACATGATCTGAATCCTATAGGGTCTTGTAAGATCACCGATGCTCTGGTTTCACGTAGATTCCTCATCACCAACTGTCCTTGTATCTTCAACCCATCTTGACCATCTCATACCTACCACCACTTGACCATCTTCATTTATCAGCACATGTCTCCCTACCTCCTGAATGAACCATGATCCCTGAACTATGGTTCCCTCCTCCCCCACTAACTTCTGACTAACTCTTCCTTATCCTCCAAAACCCAACTCAAGGATGGCCTCCTCCATGAAGGCCCTGTGTGAATTTACTTCAGCCTCTAGTTTAGAAGTAGATGGGGTGACAATAGGGAGTGGAGGGGACCATGGCACACCCAAAACCCATTCTGGGTGCCAGAGAGAGAGAGAGCATTGTCCGCTTATGACCTCTGCTAGTCCAAGTCTTGGGGTAGTTCATATTTGGCTTGGTAAAGGTCACACAGAGAATAAATGGTAGGCAGATCTTAAATAAAACCCAATTCTATCTGATCCCAAATTTCCTGCACATCTCACTAAATCATAAACTTTCTATCACATGTAGCACAAATCATTCATTCATTAATTCTAATAATCAACAATAATGTGTTAAGCACATACTTTGGACTAGTTGATGAAGGGTGCCAGATTATTATGTATTCAGTAATTCATCCAGTTCAGTCATGTGTTCTTGTGTTCAATGAAAGGCATCATGCCAGTCACTGGACTTTCTAAGATGAATATACCCCTCGGCCATGATTTGCTCACAATTAGACTCTACAACACAATGTTGGTCTGGAGTCTTATCTCCAGACCTGGGAAATCAGCACCTTCATGGGTGTTCCAGATCTCAGAGAGCTGCTGGCTTGGGGCATGGACCACAAGAGATGGTTTATATCTTGGTAGAACTTGAGCTTTTTGTATATTTATTTTTGTTGTTGTTGGTTGTTTTTCGTTTGTTTTATTTTTATTGAAATTGAGTTGACATATAACATTGGGTAAATTTAAAAAGTACAACATACTGATTTGATACAAGTATATACTGTTTTGTGATTGTCAACATAGAAACAACACCTGTATCATATCACATTATTGTCCTTTCTTTTTTGTGATTGGAATGATTCAGATCTAGCCTCTTAGCAAGTAGATGACTATAATACAAATTGTGGTCTATATTCACTACACCATGTACTAGATGTCTAGGGTTTACTAACCACTAGTCACTGGCTTGTACCCTTAAACAACATCTCTCCTATTCCCCCACACCTGTCCTCTAGTAACTATCATTTTACTCTCTGTTTTGGTAAGTTTGTTTTGTTTTGTTAGATTCCACATATCAGTGACAATACACAGGATTTGTCTTTCTCTGTCTGACTAGTCTCACTTAGCATAATGTCCTCAAGGTCCATCCATGTTGTCACAAATGGCAGGACATCCTTATTTCTTAAAGGCAAGAGCAAATCCTTGCATGTTTCCTAATCTAATTTGCTGTGGCTCAATTCCCCAAAGGCAGAGCAGAAAAATAGCCACTATGGCATACCCACCATATTCCCTATCTTGTGAGTCTTTTTGCATTTGCTCACTTAATCTTTGCAACAGCTCTCTGAGGCAGGGACCTTTATCCTTGTCTTCACACATGAGAAAACTGAGCTCATAGGGAATAAACAACTCGCCCATAGCTAGTCAGTGGCAGAGCCAATACTGAAGACAGCTTTTCTCTAAAATCCATATTCCTTCCACACCAGCATGCTGCCTTACGCAGACCTCAAAAGATGGTTCAGAATTCCAGAGGCACAGAAGAACAGGAAGGGGGTGTCAGTGGAAGAAACAAGAAACAAGGCATCAAGGTGCACTGCAGTGGGGAAGCATTGAGTGTCTGGCATGGCCAAGGCAGAGTGTGAATGTAGACTTACACGGAAAACATAGCTGAAAAGATTTGGGACAGAGTGAGAAGTGCCTGGAGAATCCTTTGCAGGAAGTTTACCCTCCTGGTTCCATTTGCCCTGCAAGTAACCCAGTAAAGGAAGTCAGTCTTTTTTCTGTTAAAACCAGACCCCAAGCTTCCAGAAGTGGACCTAGGAAATGCACTCATGTTCATAAATATTTCCCTTGTCTGCCCCACAACAGAAACTCCTTAGCTCCACTGTAATTACTCCACTGCTCCCCAGTGGTTTATGAATTCATCCCCCTCTGCTAAACCCCATGACAGGTGCTAACCCAGTGCCCTTTCAGTAAGTGAGACCCTGATTCTGTGAGTGAGTAAAAAATACCTTTCATGCAACGCGTGCCTCCATAATACCCACCACGCCAAGCTCGTATTGCATGGACCACTGGGTGTGGTACATAAACAATGAATTCTGGTACACTGCAAAGAAATTTAAAAAAAAAAAAAAAAACACCATTCATTATTTCCATCTAAATAACAGCTTAGAATCCTTTGAGTAATTTGTACTCAGTGCTTAGGACTTGGTACTCTAGTGCTTAGGACTTGGTACTCTAGTGCTTATTTAAACCCTCTTTGGAAATATGTAACAGGGGGCACAGCAGATAAACTTTTATGAAGCCCAAAGTGATTTGAAGTACTTGTCTGAATTTGACTTCTCTGTGACATCCCACCAGAGGCAAAGAGTAGGTACTCTTGCTGGGTTTGGGGAGGGGGGGGTCAAAGAAATCTGAGCTTAGGCTGCTAATTGGGCTGTTCTTAATTATAGTCATTCTTTATGCTAGGGAGTGGGAAGGGGAGGCAGGGTTTTATTTTTAACAACTGCACTTTCTGTGAGAAGTGTGGCCCCCATTTACAGCAACAAATGGAATTTGTGCCAAGGAGATGCGGCTGAATTATTAAGTGCAAATAATTAGGCCCTTAGTTCCTGGAGTTGGGAAAAGGAGCTCTCTGTGCAGCACAGGGGTGGAGAAAGTACCATTCATTTTGAGTTTTTCATCATTTAAAATGATAATTAGTGAGAGATAATATGCCTCAGTAGCCAATTTCGCCTCTGATTATTTGCTTGAACATGGTAATTGTGTGGTTTTGTTTTGCTCTCTCTTCGACGTGCTTCCTAAAGTCCTTGTGATGTTTTAGGGGGCTAGGGGACTCGTTATTGTCTCTGAAAGTAACCATGGAAGTATATAAATAGACATTATTCAGGGTGGAATGACCTAGGTTGCAGGGAGCCTCAGTGGTACCATGCATCTAGCTGCATGGACTCTCTCCTGGTATCAGCAGAGTATTATCTTCCCACAGATCCTGTAGTCCCGTCCTGTGGGATTGTGAAGCAGCCCACGTTCATGCAATAGGGGACCTGTTTCTCAGCCCTAGCTCTGCCTTGTCTGCAAATGGTGTTTCTTCTCTGCAAGTTTAGGGGAAGGGGCAGTAGGTGATGTCAAGCTTTCCACTAAGTGTGCATTTTTTTGTTTGTTTTATACTTCATTTCTTCATTGCAAGTGGGAGACTGCTGTTGAATATCTTCTCTATATTAGAAAGGCTGGGTATACCAGAAATAGGTAAAGAGAGAGTTCCATTTGTGTTGAAATATAAATATTTATTCTGTATATCATGGGTATATGAGAAGACTAATAAAAGGCATAGCCCCATGCTATGACAAACATCAAATATCAGTGAACCAGAGTGGCTCTTTGCTTCTAGAACGGATTGGGTAGCAAATACAAGGATTGGGTTGTATTCGCTGTTTGGAAATCCAGAAAGAAGTACCAATCCAGAAAGATAGCAATTAGGAAGCCACCAAAAGGTGGTGGGCGTGGGTGGGAGGCAGAAAAGACAGCTTCAAGTGAGCACTCCAGTGTGGTGTAGTGTAGACGGGGACTAGAAGCCTTTAGCCAGGTATCGTGTGATTCCAGGAATGCCATCTATGTAAGACAGTGCAGCAGGGTCAGAGATCAGCTCCTTCAAGGTAAATCCCAGACTCCTGAGCATGGCACAGCATGTCCTCTGTGACCCACACTCTACACCGCCAACCTCCCTGCTTCAGCCCCTCACGTGCCAGACCAACTGTTCGTCTGCCTGTTTCCTGTTGTACTCACACTGAACTTCTCAGAGTTTTTAGAATGGAATGCCCCATCTCTGAGAATTTGTCAGCGTTCTTTCTTCTGTCCAGAATGTCTTTGTCTTCCCTCTTGGTCTACATGACTATGAATCACTCTGCAAATCTAAGTTCAAATATCAGTTCCTCTGGAAATTTTCCATCATTATGTCAAATGTACTTCCTCACTACATCAAAAACTAATGACGTACTGTTTGGTGACTAACATAACATAATAAGAAATAAGAATTTTTTAAAAAGTACTTTCTCAGTACCTCCACAAGATCCTGCATTTATTCCAATGTTGTACTTACCTAGCACATCATAGGTGTTCAGTAATGTTTAAATAATTTATTTACATAGTTCTCTTTTGTGACTTACATAGGATCTCTTCTGTGTATTGCATCATTTGAGTTGGTTGAAGAAAGTTGCAAAGAGTAAGTTGGGTTGATGTGGTTAAACTGAGAAGTGTTGAGTTAGGACTGGATGAACTCAAGGCAAAGAGAAGCAGGAAAGTCCCCAGCCAATAAACCAGGGCATAAAATGCCCAAAGGCCTGGCTTTCCACCATACATTCCACCAGCAATGGCCACAGTCACCAAACTGTGGAAAGAACCAAGATCTCCTTTTCAACAGTGCTGTGGCTGGAAGATAGAAAAGCTCCAAAGCTCTCATGCATGGAGCCTGGCTCCTACACCAGGCATGTGATTTATCTGATGGGTAAGATTGGAAGAAAGACCAGTGGTACATAGAGATTAGCTCCTTCTGGCCTCGGGTTACTCCACACCTCTATTATATGGGCTTAGTTCTATGTGCTCTCCTCCCAAGAGCACTGACCATGAGAGAGCTGGTAGATTCAACTCCAGAGTGAAATCTTAGGATATCCGCAGCAGTCACACATCTAAACTATAGTTTTCAATCAGTTTTATGTGGAATAAAGCTGACATTTTGAATGTTACTCTTCTGTCTCCATGTCTTATCTCTCAGGGTTCTGAGTGCTAAAAGGAAGAAGGAAGTCCCATTCTTCCCAACAGATATATTACATCAGCCTTCCATTCAACCACTCCAGGTTTCTGTTCCCCATCTCTATAATGGGAATAGCCCTGCCAGTCACCACGGTGTTGTGGGAAATAAATGGCACCAAACAGAATGTTAACTCCTTCCCCACCCCCACCTTAGAAAAATAATTGATAAAAAATATTGATAATCAAATTCCTCTTCTTGCCCCCTCTTATTTTCCCTATTCTTATATTCCCCATTTTAGTGAAAGGAATCCCTTTCCACCCAGGAGCCACAGATGGAAACCCGTGCTGCTGACATTAGAGTCACATTTCTTAGCCTGCATTTTGCTCTCTCTGTGTCTCCCCTCATGTGCACCCAAATGGTTACCCCAAACACATGACAGAACTCATCATCTTTCAACCAAACCCCCAAATTGTGCCTACTTTCAGCCACCCAAGAAGAAATCACAATTGCTCAGGTCACATGGGCCAGGAGAAAATCCTACTGGAACAAAGTCCTCATTGCCCGTTTTTACTACTCGTGCCCTGAGTCTGATCTTCAGCAGTTCCATCCATCACCCACCATAGAAGGTTCTACTACAAGAGCTACCGGCTTTCTCTTAAGTATGTCCCATTACTTATCGCCTTCCCCACTAGGCTGTAAATTTCTACAGGCAGGGCTGATGATGTCTGGTACTCTGTATCCACTTTGTTTTCTACACAGATCTTGGCAGAGAGAAGGACGTCAACGATGTTAGTCAAATGAAAAATAGATGGATGTAACCTCTCTTCCCTCCTGTCCAGAAATAATCTGATTTTATGGGTGGCAGTGAAGAGTTGTCAGAAAAGTGACATTAGACATTATTAGTATTATGTAGTGAAAAATAATGTCAACCTGTTCAGTTACACCCCGTTTCTGGTTTTCCTCACCCAGTGGTCTAAGAGATCTCAGGCAGCCAGCCTGTAAGTTTCTTAGATAAAGACCCAAGTGTATCTGTCCAGGTTAAGGTCAGTATGATGATAACCACAGCTTCTACACTCTATTTTCAGCCAGGACCAAGGCAACAAGTCACCTCTGCTCCAAAAACAAGACAAGACAAAACAAAAAAACAAACAAACAAACAAACAAAAAACTCCAGCATTTGGAAAACTTGACTCTATCTATAGTTCAACCATGACTGTGGTACTTTTAGTTTATTCCATGCTTTGTTTTAAAAAAAAAATGTGCATCCCCCTATCTTATTAAATTGTAAAATGTCTCTCCTGTCCAACACTTGTCCCAAGTGCCCTTTCTCACAGATTTTCCCATCCCCAGCCTCAGAGGTTTTGCTGAATGAAAAGAGTAAGTCAAAAAATGTTGGTGTACAAGTTGGTGCAGCCACTTGGGAGAACAGTGTGGAGATTCCTCAATAAATTAAAGATAGAGCTTCCCTATGACCCTGCCATTACACTAATCGGTATTTACCCCAAAGATACAGATGTAGTGAAAAGAAAGGCCATCTGTACCCCAGTGTTTATAGCAGCAATGGCCACAGTCACCAAACTGTGGAAAGAACCAAGATGCCCTTCAACGGACGAATGGATAAGGAAGATGTGGTCCATATACACTATGGAGTATTATGCCTCCATCAGAAAGGATGAATACCCAAGTTTTGTAGCAACATGGACGAGACTGGAAGAGATTATGCTGAGTGAAATAAGTCAAGCAAAGAGAGTCCATTATCATATGGTTTCACTTATTTGTGGAGCATAACAAATAGCATGGAGGACAAGGGGAGATGGAGAGGAGAAGGGAGTTGAGGGAAACTGGAAGGGGAGGTGAACCATGAGAGACTATGGACTCTGAAAAACAATCTGAGGGTTTTGAAGGGGTGGGGGGTGGGAGGTTGGGGGAGCCAGGTGGTGGGTATTTAGAAGGTCACAGATTGCATTGAGCACTGATTGTGGTGCAAAAACAATTAAAATTGTTACACTGAAAAGAAATTTTTAAAAAAATGTTGGTGTGATTAAAAAGAAAAAGGTGAACTAAGAAGAAACAACACTGACAGCTTCTTGATACTTATTACCATGAGAAAATGATGTAGCATCACCTGGGAAATAGAAAGGAACCTACATATTGGCAAGATATCGGGGCACTGTGTACATTAAACGTGGAGGTTTACCTTGTTTGCTTGTCATGGCCTCCTTAGGTGAGTGCCTCCCTCTTACCAAAAATGACTCCTCTCCAACATGCACAGCCAATTTTTCATTCATTTCTGCCTCTTCTTTTTGTTTCCCCAGGACCACTGGCAGTCCAGGCTCACATGGAAGGGACTCCATGGCAGACACTATCTGTAACCCCTCATATCTGCTCAGAACCCAGCTCTACACAGGGCAGGCTCTTCCTTGGCTCTGCTTACACGTGGGCAAACTAGAAGACCCTAAAAGTGGCACGCATCAAAGAAAGAAGCAGAGGGGATAGGTAATGTCCTGGTACCTTGCATCCAAGCTGTTCTACCCTGCCTGCCAGTTTCCTCGGAAGCACTGAGCTCTGTTGCCATACTGGTAACTTTCTTGACAGAATACAGTCTGCCTGCTTCCTTCCCTCTTCTGTCTTATGGCACCTCTCCTCTGCTAGTATCTCCTGGAATCATCTTTTAAGTAAATACTGGTACTCCATCTAGCCTCAGGCTCAGTTTCTGGAGGAGCCAAAAAAAGGTAAGCCCCTACCCTGATTCAGATGACAGTTTCCCTTCCAAGCTCCTCTCCAGAGGAAATCTCCCTTCCTGATGAGCAAGGCCTCGGTCGCCTGATATCTTGGTCTGCAGCAATAATCCTCAAACTTAGTCCAGGCATAGGATGGCGTCTCTTTTCTTTAGGCACAGAGTGTGGAACTGAAGAAGGGAACAGTCTACAGACGAGTGACATACGTAAATGCCAAATCAAATTGAGGTGCACATAGTAACTACAGCATCAACATCCATTGGGGATGAAGAGAGGATGAGTCATTGACATCTCAAACTCAAATGCCCTACAGGTATCTCATTCTACAAACATTTAATGCACATCTTCCATACGCCAAAGATGGTGCTAGCTACATTGTCATGGCATTCTTTTTGTCATTGTATGACATTGTATGACATTCTTTCTATAGGAGGGCTCCTATTCTCATATTTTTTAAGCAATATCATAAATATTTTTATAATAGTAAAAAGAAGAAAAAGAAAAACACTTTACAATCCTCCTACAAAATGCAGGTAATAAACTAAGAGAAATCTCTTCTATAGGTAAGGTGTAAAGAGCAGAGCATGGACCTAGGCCTCCCAAAGGAGCATATGGCACTTGTCTTGTGAACCCAGTGCTGTTGGCATGGAAACAACATATCTCTAAAGTTCTAAAATGTCTTCAGGTCAGTAACATGAGGATATTATCCAGCAGTCCATAGACGTGATTCAGAGTCAACACATAATCCTTCTGGTGCTGGAACAATAAAATGCCCAGAGGACTCAAGAACCAAGCAAGGGGTGAGGATGGTTAGACCTGCTTCATTAGTTCCTCAGCTGTGACATGCCTCTTAACCATTAGGGAACTCTATATATGCTCTTCCCACTGCCTGGGCTTCTCTTGCTGCTCTCCAGGCTATTCTACTAATCTCCTATTCATTCATCAGATCTCAAATCTTTTGTCATTCTGTCAAGTGTATTTAAAGACTTCCTAGAGCAAATTCTTCCCCCTTTTTATAAGAGGTTCCCTAGTTCTCTATGCTTTTATTTTATACCATGTATCATAGTTGATAACTGTGCATCTATTTGACATGTCTACTTTTTCTATGAGTTCCTTGAATTGAAACCGTCCCTGTTTCCGTACCTGTTTCTGCTCACTGTTGAATCCCAGCATCTAGTTCAGGGTCTGACCAATAACCGGGGATCAACAATGATCACTGCGTAATTAATGTAAACTCTACTGTTTTCTCCAACACCAGGGTGAACTGCTGAGCCCATCCACATTCATGCCTCACTCAGGGCTTCTCGCAGTGCACTCTATAGGAACACTAGGTCCAGGTTCTAGACCAAAAGAAAATATGTTTCTTGAATCTGGGTTAAGTAAGTCCAGAAGTTCAGGTTTTAATAAAAATTGTCCAGAGAATTGTCCAGTTCTCTTTACTTCTCAGAGCACTTAAAATACTAATGTGTTTGGTGACTCTGAAGATGGGAATCTGCTAAGAAAGGTGCCTCATCAGCCCCATGCCACTTGCACTGTGTGCTTGTCCATGAAGTTTCAGTACTTGCATTGAAGCATCTAGCACAGTCCAGGCAGGAAATATGTTTTCATAAGTGCTAATGGTAAAAAAAAAAAAAAAGTTAGAAAACAGATAGGGTAAGAACAGAAGAACAGACACAGCCCAAGCTGTGCAAATCCAAAATCTTATACAATTTGGGAGACTGCTTTTGAAAAGTATACAGAAAAATCATAATTTTGTAAATTTTACAAAAATATATGATTGTGTGAATACATCAATAGTGACCTGCTTTGGAATCATGAGCAAGCTGCTTGACCATCTCTGTGTCCTCTGGCAAGACATTCCCACTAAAGGGTTCTCAATTTACTCAAGTGTAAGAGGTACTTGAGGTAAAGACTGTGTGTCTTCAACTCTACGTACCCACTTCTCTCTTCAGTCACTACCTTTTTTATCGGAGCAACACTGTAGCACACAGTAGGCACTCAGGCAATGGCTCATTGATGATGAACTGAAAGGAAGGCAGGAGAGGAGAAAAGGAAGGGCGGGAGGGAGGAAGGAAGGAAAGAAGAAGGAAGGAACTTAACTTGGTTTATTCTCCAAACACCATAATTTTTAGAATTTCTCATCGCAGGAAGTTCCCTTGAATGAAGCATGGAAGATTTATGAAGAAACTCTCTTTTTAAATTATCCAGAGCACAGAATAAAGGTCAGGAGTGAGTTACATTCTTCAAAACGCCATGATGTGCAAGGGAGATTCCAGCTTCTCTTCTGAATCCGTCAAATCCATTCTCTTCCTATTGCATGTTCAGTAACTCTTTAACCGCTTCTGGTTGTTTCCATGTCTTGGGAAGTTGGGCAGATTCCACCCTGGGACTTACATGGATGCCTGAAACAACCTTACTTTGGCTGTTATTTATATCAGTGGATAATCCAATCTACAGGAGACCTAACAGGGAAAACATGGGCTGGAGAGTTAGTAGTTATACACATTCAAATCATCTGCAAAGCTCTTTCAAGACATTCCATCTCTAAGCCCCTTTCCAGAGCAATTAAGTCATACTCTGTGGCAGTGGGACCCAGGCATATGTATGTTTTCAGAGGTCCTATGTGAGCACAACTTGCAAACCAGTTTGGAGAACTGCTGTTTCCAAGAGCTGCCCTTAATTCATTATGTGAATGCAGGTAGGCCTATTACTTTGTCCAGACCTTAGTTTTGTCATCAGTGAAATGTGTACCATGAATGATATCCTGTTTAAAGTGAAAATGGTTAAAGTTCCAAACTTGTTAAATGTGTGTTATTTTTCTATACCTGACCCTTTTGTAGCTGTGACAAGGAAAGATACTGTGCAGTGTGCAAAGAAGAAAGAGTGGTCCTTGACCTCAAGAAATTTTGAGGTACCTAGGAGTAAAAGGCAGAGAGACTTGTTAGATGATGGATGGATGGATGGATGGATGGATGGATGAAAGGATGGATGGATGGATGGATGGATGGATGGAGAGATGGATGGATGGATGGATGTTCATGTTTTCCTTGTGAAACATTCTACATATCATTTTAATTCCCTACATCTCCTTCTAAATCCTAGCACCACCCTGATGTGAATCAGGGAGAAATTTAATATACTATCATATAGGTTATAGGAAGATGCAAATCAGAATTTGATTTTTGTGTTGTTTACTTATTGGACATAAAGCACAGGAAATAGATTAATTATAATGCATAATTCTTGGCTCAAGAAACACTATTACCATCTTCCACACTTTCTTTTACTTTATATATTATTATTTTATCAAGTAAAGAGGATATATACATCTATCACCCAACCCATGAATAAGAACATTATCATGTATTGAATCTAGGAGTCTTCTCATCCCAAATTTTTTGCCTTCACCACTGAACCAAATCCAGAGATTAAAAACTACTTTAAATATTGTGTCTTACAAACTTTGTTTTATAAATAAGTTTCATCATGAACTCATGCTATGCACATAAGCACATATGTCTGAACCCTATATTATTTAGTTTTGCTTATGTCTTAACTTTACAAAAAGGCTGCCATAATACAGATAGTCTTCCAGATCTTGCTTTTTAACTAAAAATTATGTTATTAAGATTTATATCTGTCTTGTGGGTGAATCATTTGTTTTCACTGCTATGTAATATTCTGTTGCATAAATATACCCTATCTTCATCTACCTCCCTTAGTGTACACTCTAGTGGTTCCTAATTATGTACTATTAAAAAAGGACTGTTATTTGCCTCCTTAAACATGTCCCCTGATACACATCTACAAAAGTTTCTCTTCAGTGTGTACCTAGAAGTGCAATTACAAGATTGTAGAGAATGTGCATGCTTAAATTTATAAGCTAACAGTTCACTGTTTTCCAATGTGTAGAGGCTAAGTAAAAGTCAACCATAAATGGATAAGAAAGCTTAAAACAAGAATGTGGCTATCTGTGTAACAAACATTTATGGAAAGCATACCACGCACTGTGCTGTACGTGGGGGATAAAAGGATGCAACAACAGAAAAGGGCCCTGCATATCCCTGGGGCTACACACAAGTAGGAAGAAATGAAACTAGGACATCATGAGTGCACAGAGAGGGAAATAGCAGGATACTCCAAAATCAGAGAGGAAGGTCCTCTCATTCAAACTTAGAAGTTAGAAATGAGTGGCTCCTGGCTGGCTTACTCAGTTGAGCTTTTGTCTTCAGATCAGGTTATGATCTCAGGGTCCTGAGATTAAGGCTCACATCAGGCTCTCAGCTCAGTGGGGAGTCTGCTTGTCCCTCTCTCTCTGCTCCCCTACCTGACTCATACTCTCTTTATCAAATAAGCAAAGTCTTTTTAAAAAGAAATCAGAAATGAAATCAAAATTTTTTTTAAATGACATCAAGAAGTAACAATAGAAATAATTCAGCCAAATTTCTTAATTTTCTAGGCAGAGACATAAATACTGAAGAGTGAAACACAGAGAAAAAACAGCAGTGGATGATCAAAAGATCATTTTATGTCAACAAAAAGTAACATAAATCTCATGATTAGTGTGTTGTGACTTTTAAATAGAATCTTCATGTAAAGATTTAGCATAGTGCCAGTCTCAAAAAATACTAATACTATTATCATCCAAGATGATGCCTCAGGTTTGGTACAGTTAATTGGGTGGATGAAGAACCACTCATGAAGATAGAGAAAAGAGGAAGAGGGAACGTGAGGACTGTGAAATGGTGTCAGTTTCAGTCATGTGATGTCTGAGAGACCCCTGTTTAGGAGGCCGTTATATAGAAGAAGTCGGAAATGCAGAGACTTAGAGAACATCATCAACTGGAGCTTTGGGGAAAGGGGAAATCACCCAGAGATAGCATGTATAAATGCGAAGACTGAAAGCAGAACCCTGCCCCACTTAATATTTAAATAGGCAGAGAAAGTAGAACCCACAGAGAAGACCTGAGAAATGGAATGAACTACACCAGGAGATCATGAGGGCAGGAGCATGAAAACCTGGGGGACAGAGCATTTCAAGAAGCAGGTAGCACTGAGGATTGCCAAGAAGTCCAGAAAGGAAACACAGGGATTGCCAGGAAAGATAAAGCTGGAGGCCTTAAGAAATGCCCAGTCACTGGAGTGGTACGGCCGTCCATCTAGACATTCCAGGGTTCACAGTGAATGAGAGGTGAAGAAGAAAAGGAATGCCTGATTCAGACAGACAGTGGAAAAAGTAACTGGGGAAATCATGGGCTCAAATAAATAATCTATTTGAAAGACACAGCTTAAAATGTGTTGATAGGCTGAGGGAAAGAAGCCAGTGGAAAGAGAATTTGAAAATGTAAGAGCGGTCCTTAATTGAAGGAGTAAAAACCTCTGAGTGGGGAGAATGTAAGCCCTCTTCCCTTGTAGCCGGAAGCTGGATGATCTTTGCTTTGGAAGTTTGGATTGATAGTTTCCTTCAGTCCCTAGCCTATTCCAACAAAAGAGCTGTTCTACATAATCAAGTGTTATCTTCAGTTTTTCAGGTCCCATATTTGTAACTTTTCCCAATGTTGTATTCCCCCCATTGTTTCATAGACTCTGAGAATTAGAAAGAATCATCTGGTGTCTAACTGTCTTACTTTACTGAGAAAACTGGCATCCTAGAATGTTATTCCTCTTCACTAAGGTGATAGCAAATATTATAATAAATTAGTCATGGAAATAAAAATAATGCCCAAGGATTTATTTAAAAAAATGTATTCAACACGTATTGAGCATACAAAACTCAGACAAAATATATGTTCTCAGGGCTAATAAAAGATGTTTTCCACTAGACCAGAATGTCCTTATATATTTAATTTTATGTCTCTAAAATAATAAAACAACAACTTTCTTGGGATTTCTAAATGAAGACTAGAATCAACGTCCACCTCATTACAGCATTGAGAACATTCAGCCTCCATTTGCTTACGTGGTATCAACTTAGTAAGTTCATAATATTGCACATTGGGCACAGCAAAACAAGGCTCCGATATCTCCTGAACCCGTACTCTATCTGTCACAATTCTGCCATGTACCAGCTATATGACCTTGGATCTCTGTTTGCTTTCCTCCAACATCCAACATGCAAATATTTCTTATAATTATGTAAAGACCAAAAGGGATAATGTATTGTAATCTCCTGGCATATAGAAGACACCTGGTAAATATTGATAGAAGAGAAGTTTGAAAATTTTAAGCAGAGATAGAATGTTCAAACAAAAACAAAGAATCCAAATACAAGCCAGAGACCATCTTGCCCAAAAAAATTTCTTTGTGGAGGCTCTGAATCACCAGAGGCATGGATACCCATGAAGAGCAGCACAGCCAATCAGCAGTCTCACTGTACCTTGAACCTGGATCTGCCCATTTCTAGCCAAGAGCTTTTGGTTCATAACAAATTGCAGTGTACCATGAATCTGGGTTTTGTCCTGTAGACAATGGAGACCTATCAAAGGTTTTCAAGAAGTGACATAATGAATCACCCATCAGAATTTGACACCAAATGTTTGAAATAATTGGAAAGGACCAGGATGGGGAGAGGAGTCTCTGCTCTTCACATAAGAGTATCCACATATCTGGTGAGTTCTATTTCTAAATTTAATAAACCATGAAAACTTTGACTTCCAACAGACACCTTAAAATAATGACAGAGTCCACAAAAATGCCAAGAGATGCACAAATTTAGTTTCCACAGGCCTGCCCCAGCTCCAGCAGGATCCTGAGTCCCTGAAAGCACTTGGTATGCATTGAGCTGATCAAAAAACATCAGTGAAAACATATTTCAGCTGTGGACATCATTTTTCTTTGGTACAGAGTGACTTTCACTCCTGACCAGAAAAAAAGAAAGTACCCAAAATAAAAAGAAAAAAAAATGAAAAGCAAAGTCTTCATATCAAAGCCTTATTGATTTTTTTTTCATTTACAAAAACTCAACCATGTCTGTCTATTAAAAATAGAATGTCTAAGGGCTTGAACTTATGTCGTGCCAAGAACCCAAACTTTCTACTGACTTCCATGAGGGTTTCTCAGTTAGAACAAAAGCACAGAGGCCAAAGGAGGGTGAGGAAATTGAATCTCAAACCAAGGTTTTCAAAACCTTGCTTTCTTATTCTCTCTCCACACTCTACAAAATTTTGACTTGAAATATTACACATAAGGTAGCAAGGGCTTTATAAGAAATGCCATGTTGTAAGGGAAAGCAAGACAATCAGTAGACATTTGACACCTGTTGTGTCACAGGGGCTGTAGCAGCAGAGGCTGGATGTGTGACTTTCAAAACTACCTTTCTAGACTCATCCCCCATTGTTCCTTACCATCTTCCCCATCCTCTGACCATCCAACTACAATCTACTGCCCAAATGCAAACATGACCTTGGTTGTAACATCTTCAAATCTTTGCCTCTATTTTTACCCTCTTGTTCTTCAACACCCAACCTAAATGTCTGGGATCAGTATGGGTATCCCGAAATTATGTTTAAATATCTGCTTCCTCCATGATAACGGGAACTAGCTCCACAAGAACACCAGGGCTGCATCTACTGAATTCCTTGAGACAGTGGGTGAGTGATAGGTACTTTTTAAAGAATCTTCTTGAAGAATGGGCAGATAAGGGATGAGTCCAACACAGATTCAGCCATCAAAGAAGAGGCTAGAAGGGGAAGTCGTAGCAGAACAAAATTAACAGAAATTCTAAACAAAGTGACAAATGTCATGAGGACTGTGCAGACATGGGAGGGTAGCAACTGCTGGTCAGGGAGGCTTCGTGGAGGAAGTGGCGTGTGAAATGGAGCTTGGAGGATGTCTGGCGGCTGAACTAATGAAACCAAGCAGGGCACTTGTAAGGTTGAAAGTTAATGTAAGCAAAACACGAGGTCCATAGTGGGAACCAAATAAATGGCAGCTAATAATAATAATAATAATAATAATAATAGTACTCTAGTCTCAAATAGTTGTTAGTGCCTCTATTTTATTTCTTTTATACTTTTACTATGCTGACACTAGAGTCTCTAGCCATATGAGTGTGCAATCGGTGTGTCTTACCAATAATAAACTCATCACATTACCAGTTTTTGCCCAGACAGGCATGGAGGATACTGAGCTCCTTGTTTGTTCAGCCTTGGGCTTCACATTAATTCCTATAACGTGGTTGAACTGGCAAACGCCTGGTTTATGCTTGTAAACTGTACTCTATATGGTCAAGAGTCAGCTCAGATTTTTCATTCTCCCATCAGGACCATCAGGATGGTCCCAAGAGGGGCAGGCATCTCTCTTTTCTTTTCAAGCTCTTATTTATTTATTTAAGAGAGAGAGAGCGCAGTGAGGGTAGGGGGAGAGAGAAAGGGAGAAGCAGACTTCCTGCTAATCGAAGAGCCAGACATGGATCTTGATCCCAGGACCCCGAGATCATGACCTGAGTCGAAGGCCAACACTTAACTAACTGAATCGCCCAGGCACACCAGCACCACTCTTTTCAACCAAATGCTCTGGCCTCTCAAAGAAGACACCAAGACACACCTTGAACTTTCGTCTCGATGATCTTTTGTTAATAAACAATGATGTAGGGCTCTCTTACTTTTCCTATAAGATACCTATTAAGTGCTTCACCCACTTCTAAGATAGCTATGGATTTTTTTTTCAACCCACACATATTTACATGGTACCTATATCATCCTTGGTTCTGAATGTGGCTGCAGTGAACACAGAAGCAATTCTCCTAAATGCTCTCCTGGCTTCAGTTTCTTCTTTCTACCATCCATATGCGACACCACCTTGGTCCTGCTAAAATTCACATTTCCTCATGGGACTCTGCCGTTTCACAGACCTCTGTGGTATTCCCTGCAATGGTTTTCAAATAAGTGTTTGAAATTCCTCAGTCTATGCATTAATTTGTCAAGGGGGTAGGACGGCAGTTACAGCAGAGATATGAAGCCCGACGCCATAGGTTTGCATTTTAAAACCAGGGGCCTGTTGCTTAAAGAAAAAGCCAAAAATCTCGCTAAGGAGTAGACAAGGCCTTACTGACCTTGTTAAGATTTTGTCACCTTCTCTGCTTGTGGCCATGCCTCATGTGGACACTTCATGCTTCCACAGACAACTCTGTTAAAAAGTATGTGCCCAGGGCACCTGGCTAGCTCAGTGGGTTAAAGCCTCTGCCTTTGGCTCAGGTCATGATCCCAGGGTCCTGGGATGGAGCCCCACATCAGGCTCTCTGCTCAGCAGGGAGCCTGCTTCCTCCTCTCTCTCTGCCTGCCTCTCTGCCTACTTGTGAGCTCTCTCTCTGTCAAATAAATAAATAAAATCTTAAAAAAAAAAAAAAAAAAGTATGTGCCCAGGGTGCCTGGGTGGCTCTATCATTACGTGTCTGTCTTCGGCTAGATTCATGATCCCAGGATCCTGGGATCAAATGCCACGTTGAGTTCCCTGCTCCCTGGGAAGCCTGCTTCTCCCTCCCCACTCCCTCTGTTTGTGTTTCTGCTCTTGCTGTCTCTTTCACTCTCTGTCAAATAAATAAATAAAAATATTTGGGTAGGAAAAAAAGTATGTGTCCAGATGTGTGTCATTAACATATACTTACATAAACCCTCTCTACAATGTCTAACCCCATTCTTTCCTGGAAAACTCATATTTACCCCTTAACACCTAACTCAAATGTCTTGTAGTCTGTTAATCATGTCTTGACTTTCCCAGCAGAAGTTAGATGCTCCCTCTCCCTTGACTTTCCTACACGTACAAGAAGGAGCCTCCTCTGAGTACTTGATATCTATTCCCCAGTTACAAAGTCAAACAGAGAAACCAAATGACCTTAATGCAAAAAATAATCATGAATAAATTTTTTAAAACAAAAAACAGTTTTGCTGTAACAGACTCTAGTTCTGTTACCAGCTCTCTGCTCTCGTGGATTATTCTGTGGACCCCAAATAGTTCAAATGTTATACTAATGCTATGGGAACTGTTTGCAAAATGAAATTGGAATGCTTGCAAAGGTATAGACTTCTGTGGATTCCATAAAAGCCAAGCAGGAGAAGTTCTCAAAGCCCAGGGTGTCCATTGACCAATTAGAATTTCACTGAGGTAGACCGTTATCCAGTGAGAAAGAAAAATTAGCAACCTGAAGAGACACTTCAAAAAAGAATTACACAAATATTAAAGATTGATAAATGCTTTAGAAAATGTGACAATTTAAATCAGTAAGGGTCAGCTAACTATTGTAACAAACATCCCCCAAATCTCAGAGGCTTCACACAAATACAAACTTGTTTCTCACTCAAGACATGGTCTAACGTGGGTAGCTCCGGGTGGCATGTGGTGGGGTGGGTGGGAAGGAGCTTCTCCTCTCACGCTTTTTCCATCCATGTCGCTCTGCTTCTTTCTAGATTGGGGCTTGGCAATCTTTTCCTGTAATGGACCAGATAGTATTTTCAGCTTGCAGGTCCTCTGGTCCTTGTCACAACTACTTAACTCTGCCATTGCAGCATGAAAGCTGCCTTAGACGATGCAGAAATGAATGGGCATGGCTGAATTCCAATAATCTGCAACAAACTATCTGCAAAAATAAGCGGTGGGCCAGTTGTGCTCTACTGGCTGCTGTTTGCCCATTTCTGTTCTGGACCTTTGTCATTCTCTCTATTCAGAGGTAAAGAGGGAAGAGAGAAGAAAGGCAGACCTCATAGGGTTATTAATGCTTGCACAGTCTGTGCTAGAATATTATCCCCCTAAGGTCTTTTTCCCTTTTTTGTCACTGATCTACTCTAAATGTATAGAAGAGTGTGTGCAGATGATCAATAAATATATAGTAAATGAAATTATTGAATGCATTTATTGAAAAATGAAATAAATAGATACTGAACCACTTTGTGCATTCTAAAAATTAAAAACAGTAGCTAATGTTTATTGATCATTGAATATATACCAGCTACTATTTTAAATCTGTGTAAATGTCATTAAGTTTCTCACAAGAACCTGACAAGGAAGTTCCAGTATTAAAACTTTTTTTTTTTTTTTTCAGACTAAGTAACTAAGGTGCAGGAAATTCCAATTATGAGCTAAGTATGATTCCTTGCCAGTGAATGTCTTTACTTTCAAATTTTCGAATTTTGTGATTCTAAATTAAAACCTCATTCCAACTCTTTTTCTAAGCCACTTAATATGACATTTTCTCCTTTTTTAAAAAGATTTTATTTTATTTATCAAACAGAGATCACAGGTAGGCAGAGAGAGAGGAAGGGAAGCAGGCTCCTGGCTGAGCAGAGAGCTCGACATGGGGCTCGATCCCAGGACCCTGGGATCACAACCTGAACCCCAGGCAGAGGCTTTAACCCACTGAGCCACCCAGGTGCCCCAACATTTTCTCCTTTTAAAAGTAAATTCCCTTCCAGCGTCTGCTTCTTGGTACCATGTGTTCTCTCTTCCTGAGCACCTCCCGGGACATTTGTAAGTGAGCCCATTATCAATTTATTATCTCTCAACCAAAAGTTAACCCTTCAATGCCAGCTCTGCAAAAAAAAAAGTAAGCTGGGACCTTCAACTATTTTTTGCTGTTGTTAGCTTTGCCAACAGAAGGCACTGAAAAGACCTTGCAGGAGGCACAAACCCCAGCAGGCACCCACAGCACAGTAGGGTCTCTAGCACCTCGCAGGGTTGTCAGCGGTGAGTTAAAGGAGAAAAAGAATATAAAATGCATGGCACAATCTCTTATCCCTCTCTTAATGAGTAATCAGATCTGCCGCTAATACTATGGAGAATGTGGGGGTGAAAGGAGCGGAAGAAAATGGTCTTCTCTTCTGTCATTTGTGGAGGGAGAGGATGGCTTCCCACAAAACTCTTGCAAATGAGAGAAATTATTATATTTGTGAAGATCACAGATTTACAGGTTAGTGATTGTAAACATTCAGTATTTAGTTCTTTTGTTGAGAGAACAAAAGTGGAAACGGTATCATGTTTCTCCGAGGCGTGACATCCTGTAACCTTTGTTTGAGTGGACTTGGAACCATCAGAGACAGCAAAGTCTGAGGTTGACTGTTTTTGTTTTTGTTCCATTTGTTTCTTCCTCTGCTTTTATTAAAATACTGCTTTTATTGAATAAGAAAAACTAATGAGGTATTCAAAACGTATAACAATTATTTATCAAGCTTGCAAAGCAAATCATTTCTGATCATCAAAATAACTACAAAAGTTAAGAGCTATAATTCACACAGTACATTGAGAAAATATAGTTCAAAGAGATTATGAAATGTGCTCAATAACACAAAGACAGAAAGTGACATATCCAGGATTTTCACCCCAGATTTGATTGGTTTAAAACATACCTTCTCACACAGATGCTGGGATACTTCTGTCACAAATTGTCAATGATGATAACCCTCAGTAAAACCAGACTAAACCCAGGTCTGCCTGACTCCAGAGCAAAAGCTTCCCCTTTATAAGGAACAGGGTATGGGGGGTGGGTGGATAGAGCCAGAACCAAGTTTGATTATTTAACATGGGCTTTGTATTATAACCTACCCTATGTCAAGAATTTTGGTCACAAGTGACAGAATTCCAGGACCAACTAGCTCAGCAAGTTGCAATAAAGAGAATTTATTGACTCATGCAGCTGGTGAGTCCTGGAACAAAGCTGCCTTCAGGCAGAGCTATATATAAGGGCTCAAATAATGACAGGAGTATTCCATCTTTCTACCCACTTATGTTCATCTCTAGTTCCCTGTGAAACTGGCTTTATTTTCTTACTATGGTCCAGCTTTCTCCATGTAGAAGGCAAAACAGCCACCACCAGCTCCAGACCTGTATGTCTACAGTCTTTGATTCAAAAGAAAAAGAGAGCTTCTCATCAACTTCCAATATGGAAAAATTCAGAGATGGTATCCAATGGGCTGAAAACCACTGGACTCCTCTAATAACCTGGAGTGTGAGACATCACCAAAGCACATGGAAGGGAAAAGGTGTACCCCAAACCATGAGATGTAGACAAGAAGTTGTCATTGCATCCCTCATACCTACATGCATACAAGCCAACATTACCACAAAATTCTAGGATCCTCCAAACTGAATATTTTTGTAAGCTTTTATTTATTTATTTAAGAAATAGAGAGGGGGAGTGTAAGTGGGGGGAGGAGCGGAGGAAGAGGGACAAGCAGACTCTGCTGAATGCAGAGTCAGATGGGCAGTTAGTCCCAGGATCCCAAGATCGTGACCTGAGCAGATATCAAGAGTTGGCCACTCAACTGACTGAGCCACCCAGGTGTCCCCAAATTGAATATAAAAATGATAAAACATGGAACATTTTAATACATAAAATCAGCCACATCACAATTGTATTGATCTGCTGCAGAACACACACCACACATTTTTCATCAAATAGAATATAAACGGTTAACTCTGTGTCATGGGAAAGACTGTCATCTCTATATCGTACGAGCCTTGCCAGTCAGGACACCACGGTTTGTCATGCGAGTTGGAATATTATAATGGATCTGTCATACTGAGGGATCATGATGTTAAGATATTTTTGTCCAACACCCAAAATTCTTTGCTACTGTGTCCTCAGAAGACTAATGTATTTAATGCTAAATATGCTTACCTCTCATTAATTAGTATTTAAAATACCCTAAGTCCCAAAAGAGAACTTTATATGCCAAACCAACACTTCAGAAAGCATGATCATATTTCATGGGGCACATGTTCTCAAGATGATACGTTTAAAAAGGTTCAATGTTGAAAAGTATACCACAATATTCTCTTACAGAAGGATACTCTGAAACAGTGGATACAACTCTAAGAACTATAGTAAAGAGGAAATGTTTAGCTTTTCCTAAAACCATGGTATCTTAGTTTGGATTTCCCTACAGGTAAAATCTGAGCATACTTTGCAGAAAGAGTTTCGAAGGTGATCACAAGAAGTAGGAAAAAAAGGAATAGTGACACAGGGAAGGAGAAAAAGTCAATAAATTGTGTATCACTGAGCTATTTTCCACTACAGTTACTAGCAGATTGAGCTCCGAGGGTTCCTATAAGGAATGGTGTGGAATCGCCATTAGATTGTCTCTCTTGATGCAGGAAGATCTACCTCTGCTACCCTATTGGTTGAGGGTTTACCCCAAAAGCTGTAAATTGTTTGTACCCCTGGGCACCTTCACGTAGGTCAAGGGTCTTTCAGGGGCTTAGGGAGAAGCCAGGAGACAATAAAGCAGAGAAGGAGCACGAAACACTGTGACAGGGGCAGGAGGTAGACTTCCAGCAGGTAGGGGACTGTACTCCAAGGGTGTGTTGAAATCAAAGGTGGAAAAAAGAATGCGACACAGATTTATTTTAAAAATCTGCTTCTGTATTGTTTCCCACAAACGTAGAATCCTTGTATGAAACAGCTTTTAACATCACACACAATTTGAAAAACACCGTAAGACGAGTTTGCAGGAAAGGGCGGCTAAGAGACAGACTTCCAGAATGGCAGACAAAGGGCCCCTGTAAAACCTGACACCTCCATAAAGGCAACAGAAACACCAGCTAAGTAAATAAATAATGAAATAAAAAATTTCAGAACTCCAGAAATTACCAGGTTTTTTGTTTTAGTTTTTTGCTAAGAAAGCTTTTAAAAATGCAGATTTTGGGGTCTCATCTCAAGAGGGTCTGATTCAGTCAGTGTAAGGTAGGCTGGGAAATCCAGACCAACTTTATTGCAAAGAAGTTTACTTGCACCTGAGCAATGGGGAATATATTGCAATAATCCAAGGACCGTTTATTCAAGAAAGACTAGCTGAATCTTGGTAAAAATAGGGAGCTTGGTGATGCTTTCACTTGCCCTATTTTCATCCCTTTTTACGCCCAGCTCTACAGGCACCCTGCAAAACTGCTGTCTTGTCACTGCCAGCGCTGTGAAAGCAAACAGTCAAGCAGACACGGGAGGAAACAGATCAGGTTTGGAGTTCTTGAGAAAGGCCCTTCCCATCACCTTGCCCTAGTTTGCTTGTCTGGCAAGTACTTGAAAAGCCCCATTCACAGGGCTGTTCATTATTTGATCTGATTCAGAACCCACACAATGAGAAAAGTCCTATCCCCGGGGTGTTTGTCAAAAACAATCAGTGGTCAAGAGAATGAGAAGAGAAAACGTAGACGGAGACACAATATTTGCCAAGGACACATCTGATAAAGACTGTTATCCGAAATATACACAGAACTCTGAAAACTCAACAGTACAAAGTGAATAATCTGATTTTAAAATGGGAAGAAATATAAACAGACATCTCATCAAAGAGGTGTACAGATGGAAAATAAGCCAATGAAAAGCTTGACATCATATATTATCGGGGCGTTGCAAATTAAAACTTTGAAGCGATCAAAATGTCCTTCAGCAGGTGAATGGATCAAGAAACTGTGGTCCATCCAGACAAGGGAATATTACTCAGCACCAAATAGAGATGAGAGCTCGAGCCATGAAAAGACACAGAGGGGCATTACATGCGTATCACTAAGGGAAAGAAGCCGATCCAGAAAGGCTACACATGGTATGATTCCAACTATATGACCTTTTGGAAAAGGCAAGGCTATGGAGACAGTAAAAGGATTCGTGGTTTCCAGGGTAGAAGGGGGTGAAAGGGTGAAAAGACAGCCCTGAGGACCTTTCCAGTGTGGAAACTCTTCTGTACCATACTACCAGGGTGGATTAATTGCATGTTTGCCAAACCCATAGAAGGTACAGCACCAAGAGTGAGCAAGGCACTTCGGGCGGTAGTGACATATCCACGGAGATGTGTGGATTGTAACAAATGTACTAGTGTGTGCCAGGATGTTAAGGAGGGAGGTTGTGCATTTGTGAGGGCAGAAGACATGGGAGCTGTCGGTATCTTTTGCTCATTTTTACTGTGAATTTCATACTGCTCTAAAAAAATTAAGTCTGTTAAAAAGCGAGGGGCAGGTGTTTAATGTTGTAATGCAGTGGCCTGAGGTGATGAGACTATTGGAGGCAAGGAAAAGGGCTAGCCACAAACCCTGAAAGATCTGGGGAGTGAAGTTGTCATCAGGCATGTTGAGAAGCTCTGACGTATTTCTGGGATCTAGGAGGCCAGAACCATGTGTAGGGCTGGACACCATCTCAGGGAATATCTGAGAAGGCCCGAGTGTGCCGTCACAGGCTCTCTGGAGGCTCTGTGCAGGCAGGAAACAGGGATGGAGGCAGAGGTGTAAACAGCTCAGGTACTGAGAGTGAGTCCAAACACAGAAACTCAGCTCTCCTGGCAGAGCGTGAGACACTGTTTCAAGCATTTAAGGAAACTTCTGTGGAATCTTCAGCTGACCCCTGAGTTAACTGGCTACAGACCTTAATGGCTACACACGAGAGAGAATATAGACTTTGTTTATTTTTCTAAGATTGTATTTATTTATTTGAAAGAGAGAGAGAAAGGGGGGGCAGAGGGAGAGAGAATCTCGAGAAGACCCCGCTGAGTGTGCAGCCCCCCGTGGGCCTCGATCACAAGATCCTGAGATCATGACCTGAGCTGAAACCGAGAGTCAGACTCAGCCGACGGCACCGCCACGAAGCCCTGAAAATACAGACTTTAGACAAGTCACTACATAAACAAATAGCATCAAGAATGACAAAACAAAGAATAACAAATCCTGTCAACAGGGGAGTCCGATTTCCAACCACATTATATTATTGAAAATGCACCATTTTTTATAACGACGACATTATGGCACACACACACAGACAGGTAAAGGAGGCCGCCCACCTCGCGCCTCAAGAAGCCAGTGGAAACTTACTGGACTTACTATATAAAGACTTCACAATAGTCCTTAAATCAGTTGCTGTACATCCATCCAAAGCACTAAATGAAAGAATGAGAACAAGGTCTCATTAAGAAGGGAATATTAGTAAAATCATAGAAATTATTTTTGAAAATAGAAATGCTGAAATAAGTCAAGCAGAGAGAGTCAATTATCATATGGTTTCACTTACTTGTGGAGCATAAGGAGTAACACGGAGGACATGGGGAGATGGAGAGGAGAACGGAGTTGGGGGTAATCAGAGGGGGAGATGACCATGAGAGACTGTGGACTCTGAGAAACAAACTGAGGGTTTTGGAGAGGACAGGGGTAAGGGGATGGGTGAGCCTGGTGGTGGGTATTCAGGAGGGCACGGATTACATGGAGCACTGGGTGTGGTGCATAAACAATGAATCTTGAAACACTGAAAATAAAATAAAATAAAATAATAGAAATGCAGAAACTGAACAGAGAAATATCTGGAATAAAGATTTCACCAGAGCAGCTCACTGATAGATTTAAGATGCTAAGTAAATCAGCCAACTTGAAAGCAGAACCTGCAGTTTGTGGGAGAGATGTGTGAGAAGACAGCCAATGATACAAATTTTAACACAGCATGATGCTACTGGGGGGGGGGGCGCGGAAGGCAAACACGTACTTTACAGGAACAGGGATTGCAAGGTTGCAAATGACAGTAATGGAAATTGCACTGTTGATTATGACTTTTGCAAGTTAGTACTCAAACCCTTGGCCTGCGTCTGCATCGTGATTCAAAAAAGGAGCCGTGAGAGGCATTGATAAGACATCCTGGTGCAGCCCACATGCTCTTTCTGCCCCAGGCCATTCCCACTCAGTTGTTGCAGGAGGATTAGTCAATAGGATTGTCCAGAAAGTGTTTTGGCATCTATGCCACTGCCCAGAAAGGGCTACTTTGTGGTGTGGACTCCTAGCAGGATATGACTCTTGTCAACAGGGTTTTAAAACGCCTCCTCCCAACGCCGCAGCAAACTTAAGAAGCGCCACTCCCAGAGAGAACAGAACTGGTAAGAACACAGCACATTCAGAACCCAGGAGCTCATGTCAAACAGAGAGCCACAGCTTTGCTCAACCCCAGCCAGGATTTTGCAGATTGTACCTGTGCAATGCAGAAACTTCCAGAACAATTCATTAGTAAAGACTCAGAAGGTAAAGTTTATAAAGGGAAAAATGTCATAGCAGAAGACCGAGACCTGAAAACAAATGTGAAGCAAGCCATGGTCACCTCCCATCACCGTGGGAGTAGACAGACCAATGTGAAAGCGGCAAGAACAGTCCAGCCCATTTAAAGACTTATCCATGATAGCTCATGCAGCTTTATTTGTAATGGCCAGAAAAACAGAATATCTATCAACAGGTAAATGGCTAGTCAAATTCTGGACTGTCATATGATGGAATATGACTCAGCAATTAAAAAAAAGAATAATCTGTTGATACACACTGAAACACTCATGAATCTCAAAATAACCATGCTGAGGTCAAGAAGCCAGGCAGAAAAGAATGTATGCCTACTGTATAACAGAAAACACCAGAAAATGCACACTTCTCTATAGTGACACAAAGCAGATCAGTGATTGCTTGTGCCTGAGAAGGTTGTACATGAACAATTACAAGGGAGCATGAAGATACTTGTGGGATTGTCCACGTGTTGATTGTGGCCATGAGTTCATGGGTGTGTGCATGGAACAGAAGTCATAAATTGCTAATACGCACAGCTTATGATATGTCAGTTTTACCTGCTCGAAGCTGGGAGAGCAGAGACAGAGAGGATAGGTAGATGATAGATAGGTAGATAGGTAATAGAAAGAAAGAAACAAGAACGAAAGGGAGGGAGCAGAGAGAGAGAGAGGGAAATGCATTTCCATTTTCCTGGCGCTCCTTCCTAGTAAGGAAGGGTTCTCCATGAGGATGGTGTGGAGACCAATCCACTCCCAACCTGCATTTATAGACCGTTTTCTAATGCTTGTGAAGTAAATTATAGACCCATCTCATTGCAGAGTGTCAGCATGGATTTTCACGACGGACGCTGTTATCGTCGTAAATTCACAGTTAAAAGAACACTCCACGCCCTATTGTATGCAGGGAGTGGGTTGGTGGACATTCCCTGATGGTCGAAGTCAAGATTCTGATGCCCCAAACAGATGAATCCAGAGGAGGCTGTCCCCGCAGGACCCGAATGACCTCCTGCGTCTCTCTCCTTGCCTGCCTTCACACAGCCAGTGGCTGGACTCTTCAGAGAGCCATTGTCCCTCCCCAGTCCCACGCGCTACCCAGGAGGACTGCCGGGCGTTCTGAAGATCATTGGGCTTCCTGTCGCTCAGAGCCACATCCTCGAAGGACTTTGTGGCTCTTCCAGCCTCTCCGGTTCCAGGGGCCTGGCCGGGCCTCCTCTGCCCTCCCGCCAGCCGCAGCTCCGATCCGCCACCTCAGAAGCCCAGGATGGAAAATGCACATCGGCCTGGCTCTGACTCTGAAACTCTCCCCTCAGGAGCTTCAATTACTCTCCTGGCTTTCTCCTGATAAATAGAATTGTCTACCGTACAGTTCTGTGGAGGCAGAAGTGCGAAGACGCTGGCTGAAACTGTCACCCGGCAGACCTGAGTAAGACATAAAGTCTCGTTTCCTGGGAGCAGCTCCATCTAGCAAACACGTTCCCGCGCTTGAGGTGAGGCAGGCCCTTGGTCAAGCTCTGGAGGGAAGGAATGATGAGCAGGGAGCCTCCTGCACTCGGGGAGGGTGTCAAGACATCTCTGGAAAATGTCTTGTTAAAATGGGGGACAAAATGGACCAGAGCCAGTCCCAAATATATTCTGGATCCAGCTAACAGCAGTCACTTCCTGAAAGAATGACAGGAGGGGAATATATAAAATACAATCCGTGAAGACAAGACCTGTGAGTGTGAGCGCCTGGGTGGCTCAGTCGGTTAAGCCTCTGCCTCCGTCTCAGGTCATGATCCCAGGGTCCTGGGATCGAGTCCCACATGGGGCTCTCTGCTCAGCGGGGAGCCTGCTTCTCCCTCTGCCTCTGCCATGCGCTCACTCCTTCATTCTTTCTGTCAAATACATTAATTAAATAAATTTAAGAAAAGACTGGTTAGTGGGGGCAGCAGATAATGGGGACAACTAAAGTTCTGACAAAGGAAAGCAAGCAGACAGGGTGCCTGGCTTCTCGGAGCAGGTGAGTTTAGGCCTAAGCCTGAGAGGAGGGGGACAACAAACAAGCAGCGGCAACTCAACAATCCCATACCTTGCCACTCCTTGTTGGATATAAAGACCAGTTGCTTGTAGAGCAGCCGCCCACCCAACCCAAGAAGCAGACTAAGACTGCTCCCAGCCAAGCAGGACACTCGTGGTCTCTAGCTTCCCAGCCTCTCTTCTAAAGAGGTGTGGTTGTGTAACCTCTGAGACGGATGCAGAAACCTTCTGGGGTGGCTACGAACAATTACTTTTCTTTCTTTCAAAAGGGGGGCAGGGTCTCCTGGGTGTACTCTCGGTTTTGGCTCAGGTGGTGATCTCAGGGTCGTGAGATCGAGCCCCACGTCAAGCTTAGCACTCAGTGGGAAGTCTGCTTGAGATTCCCTCTCTCTCCCTCTGCCCCTCCCACCCCTTCTAAAATAAATAAATCTTTGGAAAAAAAAAAGTAAGCAAGCAAATGCACAGGGCATTTATTAACTCCAGGAAACATTAAAATATTAGAGAGGAAATATAGTAATTGTACCCTTCTGAATAAATAATTCTCAAGCAATATTTCCATAGCCAGGATGTCATCCATACTGAATAATTTAGCTAACATTGTGCTCAAACTTTCTTTGGAAGGTGAAAAAGGGAACATAAGTGGAGAAGTTGTAAGAAAGGCCTTAAATTCATCTACGGTAGTCATAAAGTCAACAAATAATATCTAAAATTGAAATGTCAATAAATAGCAGTAAAATTGTTTTGTTCAGAAATAAGGAAAGAGATGGGCACATGGGTGTCTCAGTCAGTAAGCATCTGCCTTCGGCTCGGGCCATGGTCCCAGGATCCTGGGATGGAGCCCCACATTGGGCTTCCTGCTCAGAGGGAAACCTGCTTCACCCTCTCCCACTCACCCTGCTTGTGATCCCTCGCTCACTGTCTCTCTCTCTCTCTCTCTGTCAAATAAATAAACAAAATCTTTAAAAAAAAGAAACAAAGAAGAAACCAGAAAAAAACAGCCCAAAGCAGCAAACATGGTTGCCTCAGGAAACATTGAGAGTAGACTCAGAGAAGTGGGGCCTGACGACTGTCGTTTTTTGTGATAATCTTTGCATAATGAGGTTCTCTAAGCTCTCCTGGGTACGAGTATTAATTTGTTGAAAGTTTACTATTCAAAATCACATCTGATGGAGGGAAGGAGCGAAGTATTCTTGAAGACAGTGGGGTTTTTGGTGGTGCTGCAAGGACCCTTCTAGCCCACCTTCAAGAAAAGGGCTGTTCCTTAATCAAAGGCCACGTCATCTCCCATTGCCCTATGAAAATGACTCCTTCTTCATCCAACAGGCATGTAGAGCACTCCAACAAGCACCGATAAGGTAATGAGGCCAGCTCTGGACCAGGTACCAGATGGACTTTCAGAAGAGATCCCAGGAGGACTTCACTGCCCATGACTTTGGCTTAAAGAAGGCCCATATGAGGAGAAGCCTCCAAGACACTGGGATGGCATGCAACCAGACCCCAGCACACTTGTCTTGAACTGAGATGGCCCGGAAGGCCCCAAGCTGAGAAATGGTCCCTCCACCTTCACTCCATATGGGCCATTCTCTGTGCAGTACCCAGAGGAGTCCCTTTAATGTAGATCAGATGCCGTCACTCCTCTGCTGCAGTCCTGACATCTGACTCAATCAGAATAAAACCCCAATCCCTCCCATGGCCAAAAAGGCTACACAGTTGAGCCTCCTATTCCCCATTCCACCCCAGCTTTGATGTCCTCTGATGTCTCCCTCTTTGTCCTCTTCCTGCTGTGATACATTCATTTATTATCTCTTTCTGTCTAGTAGATGACAGCTAACCAGGCTAGAACTTCACTTTGGCCATCACTGTATCCTCAGCCCATACAACAGTACCGGGCACACAGCAAGCATCCCACAATTAGTCGTTACTTAATAAATTAACAAAGAGCCAGTGAAGACTGTATAAGCAAGTCAACAATAACAGACTTGAGTTGTTAAGCCATGACTCTTCTTTCACTGTGAAGAATGCATTGCAAATGAGAACATTCAAAGAGAGTCAGGGGGCTCGATGGAGATATAGGCCAGTGCAGCAACCTGGGTGTGAGGAAGCCGTGGGCAGAGGAGAGAGTCGGAAGCCAGCAGCTGCAAGATTTATGGAGGGTACAGCAGGAGAGGTAGGAGACAGACCAGGATGGTGCAGGGCTAAGGAAGAAAAAAAATGTTTTATAAATGAAGGATGCAAGCTTAGGAATCCTTGAGGTCACGGAAGATACATAATGAAAAATGACCATTGGCTTTAACAATAAAAAGACTGCTGATGACCACAACAAGGGCTTCATTGGGTAGTGGAGGTGGAAGTCAGATGTCACTGTCGATAGGGAACAGTCAGGAAGCAGAGATCTCAATATGTTCCAACTTTCACAGCACAGATGTGTCAGCAAGGAGGGAAATTCAGTAGAAGATGAGCTGTTCTCCTGGAGGTAGGGGTTCTTTTGAAGTTGGGAGCAACTTACACACAGTTAAGTCCAGGTGGAAAGGTGAAGAAGAAGATCCAGGTGATGCGACAAGGACCTTGACAGAAGTGTGGAGAGCACAGGTCAACGGAATGACCTTGAAGAGGGGGACCAGGTTACAGAGGTAGGAATAAATGTTAGTGGGTGTGTATGTTTGGTGGTGGCAGGTCCATAAGCCTTCTCGTTCCTCCAGCCCACACATACAGCTCTGTGCCGCACACTCTATGCCGGAGACTGTGTTGCAGCTGGAAACCCAAGCCTGAGGAAGACACATCCTCCAGAAATGACTCAGCGTGAGTGTTCCAAGATGCCATTTTCTCATTATTGCCTTCTTATCCTTCGTGTCCCAGATGGCCAGGGATCTTGAACTTCAAGTTTAATCCCATTTAAAAAGTCCATTAGCTTTGGCCCAAAATATGCTTCTGCTTCATGTAATTACTTGCCCCTCCTCACCCCCATTATAAAGTTTTCCACATAGTAAATCCCCAGCCTACCGTTGGCTTTAACATTAGGACTCCAGTATTGCTCTGATGGTCTCTATAGAACTCTCCCGTAACAAAATAATCCTAAGAAGAACCTCCTCAGCCCTGAGCTTCACCCAGGACGCTGCCGGCGGGGGCACTTACTATTACTATTCAATGAAGAAGCAAATAAATTCATCAACTACATCTTCAAGTCTGTACAGTGGGCATTATCCGCCAGCCGGCTGGGGATATGAGAGGATCTGAGCGAAAGAAGCAGCTCCAACATGAAATGGATCTGAGCGTGAGTCCAGCCCTGGCCCATGCCAGCTGAGCGAGCTTGAGTTAACTCCTGTGAACATCTCCGATGCCAACTTTCTTATTTTAAAACTGGGCAAAAGAATTCAAACTTTATAAGTTATTTTAAGAATTGCTTAAGTTAACAGAAATGGCCAAGAAATGATCAACCTAGCCAGTAAGTGAAGCAATAAAAGCGAAAACAAGAAGAGATCTTTAGTTATTAAATTAGGAGGGATGAGAAAAATGATAAAAATGTGTGTGAAAAGGAGAGAAGTAGGTCCTCTTACAGATTTCTGGGGGTGTGTAAGTAATACATTGTTTCTGAAGAGGAATCTGGCAATAGCCACAAAGTCACCTGTTCAAAATTTGCCCCAGAAAAAAATTTAAAAATAAATAAATAATGTTTTTTTAAAAGTTGCCCCAGGCATTCTGGCTAAGATGCGAGGGTGACTATGTAAAACTGTTTCAGAATTGTCTGTATTATAAACATTGGAAACAACTAAAGAGTTAAAAATTATAGATCGTGAGAAGAGATTCATAATATACTATTGACAGAAAAGACATAGTATAAATCAGTAATATGTAATTCCATTTTGTTTTCAAAATTTTGTATTTTCTAACATATATATATACACATATACAAATTGATATATATTTATGTATATAATTACAAAAAGAAGGTCTCGGAATGTTCTGGGAAGTTGCACACCCAAATATTATTAGTGGATATCTTCCAGCAGTGGTCCTCTCAAGAAAAATTGTGAAGCATTATTTTTGTTTTCAAATTTATCCCTAACTTAATTTTCATACCTTTATAATAATCATAATGGATCTCATTATGAAATCAAAAATAATATTTTGAAAATGAAAACAAGCATCACATTTAAAGCAGTACAGTGCCCCGGCTCTAATGGGGGCCCATTAAATGTCAGCCACTCGTAATTATTTCAAACGAGAATACAGAACAAAATTAACTGACTTCTCTTCAGACCAAAATTACAGACTTAATCCTGTTCTCTCCGTTCTCTGACCTACTTGAAAATATGCATTTTGATGATCTCGTCTCTGTAACACGTAGCCCGGTGCCCGACCCTTGGTCAGTACCATGTAAACACAGGGGACAAGGAGTAACTGAATGCACATCCGCCTGTACAAAGAGGTCTTCCCAGGAATCTAGAAAGCGAGGGAGAAGCAATGGAATGACTATTTCTATGGTGCCCAGTGCTATTCTAGTTGCTTCTTTTAGGTTATCTTCTTTGATTTCACAGCCCTTGATGTAGCTTGACTCCCTCTTACAGATGAGGAAATGGGTCTCCAAGAGGCTCTGTCTCATAGCCGGCAGCGGAGAAGGACTGACACCCAGTTCCCTCTACTGCTGACACCTGCCCCTGCCTCTGCCCCTCCAGCATGGTCTGCCGCACCCTGCGTGTAAGTGCATTGGGGGGGCGAGGGGTTTTACAAATCAACTTGGTCCTCCAGACACTACTGTCTTCGGGGTATCAAGCAGTGAGTTTCTGATGGAGTGGTGGTTCCCAGATGAGGAACCGAGCCTGGAGAACTACCAGTCCTCGGTAATGTGGCAGAGCAGCAGCCCTCCTCGGCTGAAGAGATTGAAGGAATTTTCAGCCAATCCCCTAAATTATCCTTTTCCTTCTCAGGAAACATAGCAATCAAAGAGACTAGCAAAGGGAAGCAGTAGGCTTGGAAAGCTCAGTGGTGCTAAAAAGTCCAGAATCTTCTTCCATTAATGCCCTAGTTGTTTTTATCACCCACTTTTCACTCAAACGTCAAACTTCATCTCTGCCTTTCTCCTCTCCCAGGTCACAGATGTTTAATATTCCTGACTAAGACATAATGAGCCTTTTTATGTCACTGTAATATTTAGTCTATTTAAAACATGATTAGCTCCATCCATTGCGCAACGCAGGGAGGACTAGAAATTTGGGAGATGGGATTCCATTAGGTGGATATTATGACCAAGCCAAGCTGAAAGGGAAATTAAACCGGATGGCAAAGTTCACTGCTATAAACTCCACCGACAGCCTGAGGTTGATTGTCTGCGAAACCTGGGCCAAAAAAAAGTAAAGGATGAGTTTATCAAGGACTTTGAAAAGTTAAAACTTCCCACCTTGTGAAAGCCTGCTTCTCCAACGAATTTATTTTTTAACGTTCTCATGTACTAAGACTTTCTTACGTAACTTGAGTCTATGTGCTTCTAAATTGCAGTCCTCATCTTGAATGGTTCATTTGGCAAAAATAAGTTCACAAGTCAATGAGTAGGCAATTGCTCATAAAACATCATGGAAAAATGTAAAGTGCATTCTTCTGGGTTTTGTGCAGAAAAGCATGAGGGTGCTCCTATCACCTTTTTTCTTATTTCTCGAAATAACTGATGTTGTCCCATGCTCATGAAAAAACACACAATATCTTTAAAGCTCCCCCAACACACCAAGAAGCAAGGAAGAAAAAGACCAAGCTGAACATACTTGGGGCTATTCGTGGCAATGACTCAATTGGTACACATTCCATTCTGGACCTGTCACTTCGACGTCTACCTAGGAGTTCACGCTTGATTTTTGTCTTCCGTTTTTTTCTATTCCAACAATGACTTTAAAACTCGAGCCACCCCACGAAGAAGAATTAGGACAATACTTGACATTCTTTGTGAACTACAAGTAGCAAAAGCTAACGTAACAGGGGCATAGCTACTGAGGGGAGAAATTAAGCATTTTTGTAACACTCAGCCTCTGCTTTCTGTCAATAACAATTAAATGTTAATAACAGTATTGGATGAATATTGAAGGCATGGCACCATTTAAATATTAAGCCCACCCCACCACCACAGGCCAAACTACAAATCTGGCTTTTAAATTATTTTTATAAATTATTATAAATTATTATAAATTATTTTTTTTAAATTATTTTTATTAACATATAATGTATTATTAGCCCCAGGGGTATAGGTCTGTGAATCATCAGGCTTAAACATGTCACAGCACATACCTTAGCACATACCTTCCCCAATGTCCATCACCTAGGCACCCTCTCCATACTCCTGCCGCCTCCCAGCAAGCCTCAGTTTGTTTTGTGTGATTAAGAATCTCTTATGGTTTGTCTCCCTCCCAATCTCATCTTGTTTCATTTTTTTCCTTCCCTACGTCCCACAACCCCCTGCCCTGCCTCTCAAGTTCCTCATATCAGGGAGATCATATGATAATTATCTTTCTCTGATTGACTTATATCGCTCAGCATAATACCCTCTAGTTCCATCCACGTCATTGCAAACTCTGGCTGACCTCACTTCTTAAGTATCTTTTAATCCAGGGGTGCCTGGGTGGCTCAGTTGGTTAAGCATCTGCCTTCAGCTCAGATCATGATCTTGTGGTCCTGGGATCAAGCTCTGAGTCTGGCGCCCCACTCAGCGGGCAGCCCACTTTGCCCATCTCACTCTGCCCCTCTTCTCCAATTTGTGCTCTCTCTCTCAAATAAATAAATAAAGGCTTTAAAAGAAATATGTTGAAATCTATCTGCTCTTCTTCTAGATTATTCCCGCTAGAGCCGAACGGTTCTTGACTCTGTGCTACGCTGTTTCTGCAGGAGCTGCTGAGCTAGTGTCCCACCCCCACACCTGCCCCCATGGGCTTCGTTGTCCTATTGCAGGATCCCCTTCTCGACGTTCACCTCCCTCCAGACCTGGCCATCTGGGGCCCCTTCCTCCATGCTTCCTCTCCCAGGAGCACAGCTTTCTTCTTGTCTCTGGAATTTTTGTGGCTCTGCCGTTACAGACTCCCAGCCTGGAAGGATGAGGTTTTATCTGAGGGAATCTGGCCTCCTGGACAATCAGAACCTTTGTTTCCCTGATGACTTGGGAGTTCTGTGGACCTTGGAGAAGGAAGGTCCTCAAAAACATGGGGTGGACTAGACTGTGAAATTGTGTGGCTTATCTTCTTCATTCATATATCACAATATGGTGTCTTATTCTGCCTAGTAGTCTGTGTGTGTGTGCATACAAATCAATGTAATCATTATTATTGATTTTGAATCATGCTATCTTATCAAATTATTTCACTGTTTTTATTCATTTTTGGTTAATTGCCTTGAATTTTCCAGGTATATCATCATATTTTATTTACCTAGTGATTATTTCACCTCCTCCTCTCAAATTCTTGTACATCTAGCCCCTTTATCTTACCAGCACATCTAGAATAATGAGAAATTATAGTCCTGATGGCATCCTTGTTTTTTGCCTGAATTTAGTGAGAATGTTTCAAGCGTTTCCTCATTTATCCTGAAAATGGTTTGGAGACAGAAGAGGTATCGCTTATCAAATTGGGAAAATATTATGAGGTCCTTTTACATTAAAATTTTTAAAGTTAAGAATGAATATTCGATTTTGTCTAATTTGGCATCTAAGAAGATTATCAGAAATTGTTTCTCTTAGATACATCAGTAATTTAATCCAATATGATGGCTTAAAAAATAAAGACCTACATAGTTTTGTGTCAAGGAAAACAGAAGAATGTTTCAAGGAAAGGGAATATGTGCAAAGCCTTTGCTCCAAAGTGGCACAGTGAATTTAAAAAATTAAAAGAAGGTCAGGGCTCCTGGGTGGCTCAGTGGGTTAAAGTCTCTGCCTTCAGCTCAGGTCATGATCTCAGGGTCCTGGGATGGAGCCCCACATCGGGCTCTCTGCTCAGTGGGGAGCCTGCTTCCCTTCCTCTCTCTCTGCCTGCCTCTCTGCCTACTTGTGATCTCTGTCTGTCAAATAAATAAATAAATAAAATCTTAAAAAAAAAAAAAATTAAAAGAAGGACACCTGGGTGGCTCAGTCGGTTGGGCATCTGCCTTCATCTCACATCGTTATCCCAGGGTCCTGGGATTGAGTCCCATGTCAGTCCCCCTGCTTAACAAGAAGCCTGCTTGTCTCTCTGACTGCCACTACCCCTGCTTGTACTCTCTCTCTGTCAAATAAATAAACAAAATATTTTTTTAAAAATTGAAAGGATAAATAAATAAATATGTTTTTTATAGAAAACCAATCTTAATTATTGGAGTAAGTACCATATAGTCATGTTGCACTTTTTTTCTAATGTGTTGCTGAATTATTTGTTAAAATTTTCTTTAGGGTTTTGTACTATCATGTCTGACCACAATTCATTGCTGGGGGATTTAGCATATCCTGTGTTACTACTCCATTAGGAAAGAAGTCTTGGAAGCTTGCTTCTGTTTTCCTCCAGGTTTTCCCCACTTGCTCTTTCCCTCTGTCAATGTTGCCTTATGTCGTTTTGCTGTAATAACTTATCATAAATATTTTGGCATCTGACCTAAGGGAGATTGAGTTAAGGATATGTGGGGATTTGTTGAGTACATGTATGTGGTTTGCAATCACCGCCATTCATAGTTAACTTATTTCTAGACTTCCTGGTGTAGGAATAGCTTCTGGAAGCTTCCACTCATGCTCTGTGTTAACTCACCCTGCAACTTCAAGATGCAGGGTTTTATCCTGGAAGAAATGTGGTCCCTGGCACAAAGGATACATACTCAGCTGAAGCACAACTAGGTTTGCGATGTACACAGCCAGGAGTTTGATGGTGGAAAATTTTTCCAATCAACTGTGTACAATTATAAAATTGGTTCTCCTTGATGTCTAGTCAAAACAAGAGTTCTCTCCTGCCAGCAGTATGCTCAAAATCTCAGCAGGCACAATTATAAATGCACTGTACATGTTTTTCTTTTGTGATGGGAATTATAAAGAAAAAAAAAATTGAGTGTATCCTAACCCCTGTGCTTGTAGAGTAGAAACCAGCAGCAAACTATAAATGGCAGGTATCTCTGTGTGAGAAGTGGGGTGTTTCATGCATCACAATTGTATCAGATTGCATCTCACATATCCAATAAAATACATCTTGTCCTAAGTCGTCTGGTTGCTGATGGAAGAGAACACAAACTTGTCAGTGACACAGCAAAGCAGCCTAAAGAAACAGAAGACAAACTCCTACACATTCATCAGAAAGTCAATAGATACAGAGTAAAAATAATTGGATTACACTAATAAGTAGCTCAGTACAGAGTAGTTGCAATTTATAAAAGCATTTGAATTGCTTTTGTATATGCCTTAATTTCAGATTCATTTTATATGTTTTCAGAATTAATAAAGCAAAATTCAAACTCATTGGGAAGTCTCTTAGTAGAAGTCAAAAAAAAAAAATAGACAAAGCAAGACCGGCAGAATCTTCTTCTGTTTTTCTTTTTTAATTGAACTATAGTTGATGCACAATGCAGCATTTTTTTTCGGGTGTACGACATAGCGATATGACAAAGGACTGGCAGACTCTTCCTGACGTCTGACCCTCTGATTACATCACAACAGGAATTAAACCTCATGATCAAGGTCATGAATATATAGACCAGAACCCTGGTAGCCAAAAGCATCTACAAGAAATGACTACTGAAGAGATAACACCGAGTATGAGAATCCGGACACACCCCAACAGCAAGCACAAGACGAGGGATGCAAATAAGGAGGAAGGGGGACATCACTTGTGCTAGTGACAACACGGGCATGGGGTCAGCAGCAGCTCAACTGCTCAGCTCACCGACCTCAGTACCTGATGTGATCGCTCCGAATGGCCTGGGACAAGTGCAGTGTCTTCTTCGTGTCTGACTCAAACATAGTTGCTTTTCCAGTATCATGTTCATAAGAATAGGGAGAATCATCTTATAAAGAAATACAAAGAATCAACCAACACATAAAATGACATAAAAGATACTTTTGAGGGGCGCCTGGGTGACTCAGTGGGTTAAGCCTCTGCCTTCGGCTCAAGTCATGATCTCAGGGTCCTGGGATCGAGCCCCGCATCAGGCTCTCTGTTCAGCAGGGAGCCTGCTTCCTCCACTCTCTGTGCCTGCCTCTCTGCCTACTTGTGATCTCTCTCTGTCAAATAAATAAATAAAATATTTTTTTAAAAAAAGGTACTTTTGAAACAAGTGTTTTAAAAAAATCAAGAGCCAGGCAGCTGCGATCTTGGGTGTCCTGTGAGAGGTTGTACATATACACATATGCCCTATATGGCTGGGTGCTGTTTGGGTGGTAAAGCGTGTGTCATTAAGGGGTACCATGAAATAAACCAGACACTAAATGGTACGCCATTATTGGAGATTCTGCACTGAAGATAAAAAACAGTGATGCATGGCAAATACTGGATATCACTCTTTTATCAGAAAACCCAATCAGAAATTGTTGACTCTTTGGGCAACTGACAACTATCTATCTATGATGTTATTCAGCAAAGTAAAACAAGTTTTTGGACTATTGTAGCCTGACCTTGAATGACATAATGGAAACATGGCTATATTATGGAGAACAAAAGCTTCCACATGCCCTTCAAAAATACTTTTAAAAATGGCACGAAATGGGGGCGCCTGGGTGGCTCAGTGGGTTAAGCCGCTGCCTTCGGCTCAGGTCATGATCTCAGGGTCCTGGGATCGAGTCCCGCGTCGGGCTCTCTGCTCAGCGGGGAGCCTGCTTCCTCCTCTCTCTCTCTCTCTCTCTGCCTGCCTCTCTGCCTACTTGTGATCTCTGTCTGTCAAATAAAATAAATAAAATCTTTAAAAAAAAAAATGGCACGAAATGTGCAGAGAGCATCTCATTCCCTTGATTCCACTGATGAAAAAAACTGCCTCCACAGTGTAGAGGCTGGTGACGGCTTTGGTATTCAGCTTCATTAGATAGTTTCCTTTCAGGTCCAAACTATAGTTGTGTTATTTTATACACACAGGCCATCTTGGATTTTTCCGTAAAGATTTTGAGGGTGATAAGGTGGCCTGGTCGTTATAAAGTTATTCAGGACTTGCACATGGGCAAAAAGACATTTAAAGCGCTCTGGCATGGTTTTGTTTTGTTTTTTAAGATTTTGTTTATTTCACAGAGATCACAAGTAGGCAGAGATGCAGGCAGAGAAAGAGGGAGGAAGCAGGCTCCCCGCTGAGCAGAGAGCCTGATGCGGGGCTCGATCCCAGGACCCTGGGATCATGACCTGAGCCGAAGGCAGAGGCTTTAACCCACTGAGCCACCCAGGTGCCCCTGGCATGTATTTTTGAAGACAGAAGAGAAACCTGAGCACCAAGAAAATGTAAAACAACAACAACGACAAAAACATATTCAAAAAGTTGATAAAACTTCAATACACCATTTCAACTGAAATTTGAAAAGGCATTTCGAATGTTTCAATAAAACAAATAAGAAATCACAGGTTCCTGAATTGGGTGTTTATGAGAGATACATTCTTTTATCAACGTGAAATGTATTTGCTAAGGAAATGAGAGGAAATTCAATTAAGAATTAATGGAAACAAAACGAAAATATGAGGGGAAAAAAGCACTAGAAATTAACCTGACATTTAAAAGCAAATTATAAGGGAAATAACATTTAGATCGCACTAAATGTGGTAATTGTGACTCTGTTCATAGAAATAACGCATAGGCTCTTGGATTGTTTGATATTTTGATCAATGTAAGAGAGTGAATTCTCTGCATATATTAGGAAGATGTTCAATTTTCTGGCAGATTTGAAACAAAGTGCTGACATCAACAGAGGTCATATAAAATACCATACTCAAATCCAAACACACTACCACAAGAGCAAATCATTACAAGCTGGCTAACAGGTGTCAGTAAATCAAAGATGATGTAAGATTTACGTGTTACACCTGGGTAGCTCAGTCGGTTAAACATCTGCCTTCAGCTCAGGTCATGATCTGGGGGTCCTGGGATGGAGCCCCACATCCTGCTCCCTGCTCAGCAGGAGTCTGCTTCTCCCTCTGCCTCCCATTGATGCTCACCCTCTCTCTCTCTCAAATAAATAATTTTTTTAAAAGAAAGAAAGAAAATTGGAGCACCTGGATGGCTCAGTCATTAAGCATCTGCCTTAGGCTCAGGTCATGATTCCAGGGTCTTGGGATCGAGCCCCGCATCAGCCTCCCTGCTCAACCAGAAGCCTTCTTCTCTCTCTCCTACTCCTCCTGCTTGTGTTCCCTCTCACTGTCTCTCTGTGTCAAATAAATAAATAAAATCTTTAAAAAAAAAAAAAAGGAAAGATAATTTAAAATGCCCTGCAATCTTACAGAAAATCTATTGCAGAAATTAGATAGATTTTTCCCCAAATTGTTAACAATCCTAAAATCTATATGACATGACCAACCATGGGTTGAGATGCTAAAAAGAACCTTTCTTAACTATCAGTAAAAACTGTTTTAATCCACCATGCTAGGAGAGAGGCTGAATAAGATTTCTATTGCATCATTAGAAATTAATACAAAATCGTTGTCCTGTGAAGAGGCAATAAAAGAACATGTACCCCAAATCTTTGGGAAAACATGTTATAGAAGTGTGCCCAGAAGTTAATACAAAATAATAATAATAATAATAATAATAATATGTATTTTTCCTGGATTTTGTGAGATTATTTTGGATTTTATAGATTGTCAGTCTATATAATATATTTTCTCAATCTAACTAAATATTCCATTTTAATCTTATTCTCTGTTCACAATGTTCTGTTCTTTAAAGAGTGTATGCAAAGTTGTATTATCACAGATGCTGTCATGAGCAGTAATAAGATCTTACCCATTAAAACAACAGATCTGAGCATAGCCTTAGCAAAGGCAAAAATTTAAGGTAAAAATGCTGAGCCATTATTTAAACTTTAATACATCACAAATTACTTCTCTCATTGCTCCACTATTCAGAATCTCCTTCCTTCTTAAATAATTTGCAATCATTGACCTATGTATGTTGTAACAAATGCTAGTTGTAGGTCGATGGAAAAACAGGAAAAAGACAAATTGACTTTTCAGAGCTGGTTAACAACAAAACACAATGACAGCCTAGGTTTTCTAAGAAAGGGCCACCAGAAAACACTGCATTATAGAGTGATCTCGATCACTTTATCTCATCATTTGGGACCTGGAAGCATCTGGCCAATCCAGGAGACCTGCCCTGCAGAGACCAGGAGACCAGACCAATTGCTGACCTATGGGATTATTATAAGAAAATGAAACTGTATGTTTGGGGCACCTGGGTGGTTCAGTGGGTTAAAGCCTCTGCCTTCAGCTCAGGTCATGATCCCAGGACCCTGGGATCGAGCCCCATATCAGGCTCCCTGCATAGCAGGGAGCCTGCTTCCCTTCCTCTCTCTCTCTCTGCCTTCCTCTCTGCCTACTTGTGATCTCTGTCTGCCAAATAAATAAAAAAATCTTTAAAAAAAAATCAGTATGTTATGGGGTGGTTTGTTACACAGCAAAAGCTGACTTACCTGCTCATGAAACTGCCTAATCAAAAGACACACAACTAAAAGGGTAAGGACGTTCCGTCCTGTACCAGCTTTGACCACAATCTTGATCCATGTTGCTGTTTTGAATACATTGTATCCTCTGTCTTGAATGCCTTTTTCCCTCCTCTTTGCTGGTGATCTCAAACATTTCCACTCCTGCGGATGTTGCATTCTCTGCAGTTTCCTTCTGTGACCCCGGTTGTTATCTGTTATCTGTTCTCTCTCCTGGTGCCTCTGATATATGTTATATCTCCATCGTGTGAAGACCTCCGTGTCTTTAGTAGTGATCACAGTAGCAGGTGGGCAATGTTCTGGGTGACCAAACATCGCTGTGGCTAATGAAATGACTTTCAACTAAGAAAGATGTCATTTCAAAGTCCAGCTTTACTATGTACTAGCTGTGTGACCTTAGCAACTGGACTTGACTGGGTAGAACAAGAAGCCAGAATGTTGGAGTAAATGAGGGGTTGGTCATTTTCTGCCACAAAAGTGAGTCTGAGTGGGCAATCCCAGGTCTGCTGGTGGCTCCATGGTGAGAAAGGGCTCGGACTTCTCTCATTCCTTCCATCCCACTTTGCTTGTGATTTTCGTTCTCAAGTTCACCTCGTGGTCCAAGAAGCCTCTAAGTACTCCAGCCAACACAACCTTGTCCCAAGCAAGAAGGAGGAAGTAAAGAACCAGGAAAAGGATGTTTCTCTGAGTCAAATTATCTCCCTTTATAGAGTTCCCCCCAAACCTTAACCAAAAATGTCTTCATCTGTCTCCTCAGCCATTCTCATCTGCAAGAGAATAGAACATCCACTTCCACAACTGAGCCATTGCCACCCCCCAGCAATCTACGGAAGGCTTCTGCAATGAAAGAAAAAAGGAGACAGGGTATTCAGTAGGAAACCTGGAGTCTCTGCAACATTTTGGACCCATCAGTTGAACTCCTCTGATCCTAAATTCTCTCAGAGGCACACTGGGAACGAAACCCTTTAAGGATGGCTGTGTGGCTTTTGTGGGATGACTCCTGGCAAGGACCATGCATGGTCTTTCCCATGTAGTGGCTCAATAAACGGTGACTCTTCTTAAGGTGACTTTTTGTGAAAATACGTTACCTGCTACCTATTTCTCAGTCCACTTTATTTTAAGTGTCTTAGAAATTCTGAACCATCCATAGCTGTTCATCTTTCTTTTCCCAATGCCAAGCACAGTGCCTGGTATATGAGATAATCAATGAATACCTAGTCAAATAAAGTCAGCTGAAAATTAATTATTGAAACTGCATGGAAAGCTCCTCCCAATACAAACGCTTATCTGGACAAATTGTGGCTCTGCATTGGCAATAGACTTTGCAGAGAGAAAGCTTGACAAAGGATTTCTTTAAGCACAATCAACCCTCAAATAGCCACTCAGCAAATGGATAGTCAGTTACTATAAATCACTCCTGTTGGCTACAGAGGACTGAGAAACTCAAGTCAATAAGAATGTTTAATAAACAAGAAGTGTGTAGAAAATGAGCAGATTATGGTCATCTTGGTAGTCTAAAGTGTCTGTTCACTTCTCTGCTCCTTCCTTAGAACCTAATTCCCTCTTGCCTCCAACCCTGTGCCTTTTGAGATAAGCGAACGAGTCCTGGTCTTTCTTGGCTGACAATGGTCATGGAAACTGAAGGATTTACAACAACGGACAAGAGAGGAAGACTTCCATAGCATCCTACTGGTGATGATAAGTCCAGACCAATGAGCCTAGTATCCAAGACCCTTGTTGGTCTGGCTCATGTCAGCCTTTCCAGCACTAGGCAATCTGCTAGTGTCTGAAGACATGCATTGTTTTAAAATATTTATTTATTTGAGAGAGAGAGAGAGAGAGAGTGTGTGTGTGTGTGTGTAGTAGGGGCAGGGGGGCAAAGAGAAACTCAAGCGGACTGAGTGCAGAGCCCAACTCAGAGCTCGATCTCATAGTCCTGAGATCATGACGTGAGCTGAAACCAAGAGTTGGAAGCTTCACTGTCTGCACCACCAAGGCGTGCATTTCACCCACAAACAACTGTAAGAAACAGGTGCTTCTTTTCATAGTTTATTGATGAGAACACTGAGACTCAGAAGCTACACAACAAGTTATTTAGTACCATTGAGTTCTAACAGATAGAAATCCAGCTCAAATAAACTTACAACAAAAATTTTAAAAATTAAAAATAAAAATAGTCTCTATAACTAGGAAGTCCGAGGGTAGAGTTGAGGTCAGGTAAAGCCAGATCCAGGAGCTCAGCCATTGAATCAAATCTCAATCTTTCTCAACTCTCAGCACTGCTGGCCTCAGCTTGGCTTTAGTCCCTGATAGCGTCTATCTCCACCATGGCAAGAAGGCCCCCAAGCTCCGTTTACATGGTCCTGAAAGCTCAGGACTCCACAGAAGAGGAGACCTCCTTCTTGATCATGCAAGCAAAATCTCAGGGAAAAACCAGAATCCAGTGTGACTCGCATGCGTAGCCTTGGACTAAGCAATGTGGCCAGATAGGAGGCAGAATATGTCCCAGGACCAAGCAGGGGCTCCGAGAATTTAATCCCACACAAGCCTTGTAGGTTGAACATGATTTGACTAGAATGGGAATGTGGTTATTCCCCAGAGACAGGAGGTATATGCTGAGCTCATTTACACAAAGTCTAGCCTGGTAATAGATCTAGACTTTCATTCTGACTTACCTTTCTCCAAACACGAAGATATTTTTTTAGTACAAAATTTGGGTATCAGATTAAAGACTAAAAAACTACATGATTTTTAAATGAAATCCTGTTTGTAGATGTTTATTCTTACTAGACCATGTTAGTATTTACATGTGTGGTTTCACTGATACCTTCATTACTGTGGACAAGACCACTCCTTAGCACCGGCCACTCTGCAGAGGAAAAAAGTGACATCCAGAGGGACTGAAATACATAGCCCAAGTCAACAGCTGGCAAATGGGAGATACAGGACCCGTGCAGAAATCCCACAAACCCCTGCAGACACTCCTCTGCCCAGGCCTGCTTGGCAGTAGGTGCTAAGGCGGTTTAGGTGTGAAGTCAGCCCAGCCTGCTTGGGCATAACATCAAAGCATTCTGCACTGGCGTCTTTACCATGCAGGAGTCCTGGGTCTAGTGCTGCCAGGCCCGGGCTCAGGCGGTGTTCCAGGTTGAGTCAGTTTTCCAGAAGTAGGGTGTGCCCCCCCAGCGGACTCCTCTCACTTCAGCCCTGTGGTTAACTGACTACAAGCCGAGCCCTGGCCCCCCGGAGTCTGCCTGTGTCCACCCCATCTCTCAAACCTGGGATGGCCTTGTGAGTTGTTTTGGTCAATGGAATGCAGCAAGAGTAATGTGGGGTGGGCTTTCCAGCCAGGCCTCAAAAGTCTAGCCAGGAGGGAGGTGAGGGACCATGTGGAAAGGGGAGGGATCCCTGGGTAAGCCTGGGCCAGTCTACCCTGGCCCATGGCAGCTGACCCCTGCAAGTGAGCCCAGAAGACATTAGCAGAACTGCCTACAGGAGCCACACCTGAATGCAGATGTGTGCGTGAGCCCGGCTGAGGCCAGAAGAAAAGTATAGCTAACCTCTAAACCCATTAACAGCAGTTGGCACTTACTGCCTTAGGATGCTGAGTTTGGGAGAGGTTTGTTACAGATTAATGGCGAACTGATACAATCCCCATAGACACAGTGGGGCCTCTCAGATCCGGCTGAGGTCTCCACATGCCTTTGGACCTCACTGAATACCTGGTCAGTCTCCTTCTTCATCATGGGCCACACCACGCCCCGAATCTGTTCACTTTCTCTCCCAGGCTCTCAAAGTTGGTCCTGGCCTAGATACCGGTTGCTCCCGACCAAGTAATAATATTCTAAACCCGAAGTTGCCATCAGTAGGGCCCGTGAAAGAGCAGAGGGGAGCTCCTAGCCTGGAAGGGATCACCATCCACCTGAAAAAGGAAGATTCACATCTGAAAACAATCAGCAAGTAATTGTCCCAATACTGCCTGATACACACAGCAGCCAGTGTCAGATGGAAAGTAACTGCTTATCGGTCCGTCCCAGGCACCAAGCTGGGAGACCCACGAGGGCAGGACCAACTCCAGCTTCTCCATGGATCCCCAACAGCTAAGCTCCTGCCTAGACCAGAGCAAGTGCGCATATACATGTGCCCCAGGAATGAATGGTACAAGGCAACGGGCTCAAGTGTTAATCCAGCGGTTCAGCCTCATGGGATCAGGAAATTCAGCAGGTGGTCGGAATGTACTGAGGGTCAAAGATGAATGAAGACAGGACAGATACTGGTGAGGATGCAGAGAAAGGGAACCATCTTACACTGTTGGTGGGAATGCAAGCTGGTACAGCCACTCTGGAAAACAGCATGGAGGTTCCTCAAAAAGTTGAATTTAGAGCTACCCTACAACCCAGCAATCGCACTACTGGGTATTTACCCTAAAGATAAGAATGTAGTGATCCAAAGGGGCACATGCACAAGAATGCTTATGGCAGCAATGTCCACAATAGCCAAACTATGGAAAGAACCTAGATGTCCATCAACAGATGAATAGATAAAGAAGAAGGGGTATATATATATATACAATGGCATACTGTGCAGCCATCAAAAGAAATGAAACCTTGCCATTTGTGATGACGTGGGTGGAGCTAGAGTGTATTATGCTTAGCAAAATAAGTCAATCAGAGAAAGACAATTGTCATATGATCTCCCTGATATGAGGAAGTTGAGAGGCAATGTGGGGGACTTGGGGGGTAGGAACGGAATAAATGAAACAAGATGGGAGCAGGAGGGAGAAAAACCATAATAAATTCTTAATCTCACAAAACAAACTAAGGGTTGCCAGGGGGGTGGGAGGTAGGCAGAGGGTGTTGGGTTATGGACATTGGGGAGGATGCGTGCTATGGTGAGTGCTGTGAAGTGTAAACCAGGCAATTCACAGACCTGTACCCTGGGGCTAATAATACATTATATGTTAATAAAAAAGAATTTAAAATTTAAAAATAAAGATGAATGAAGGACTGAGTGCCTCACACGTGATGGACATTTGCTGTGTATCTGTCTGTGTGAATAGCCATGGGAAGAGTAGCAGCGAATGTCCTGTCCGTCCCTGACCATAGGCCCCCCAGGCCCAAGCTCGTTATTCTGTCTCCATTTTCTCACTATGAAGAAGACTTAAAGTCAGAGGATTTCCATGAGAATCAGAAGTGATCCTTGGTTCCTCCAGAGAACAAGCAACAATCAAGGGAGCGGCTCCCAGCCCCAAGAGGTTCCAAACCCAGGCAGGAGCATCTTCGTGGAGGTGAGAGGAATAAACCTACAAGCTACAAACACAGCCCGCTCCGAGGAAGGGGAGCCACAGCCAGAGTCCAGCAGACAGGCACTCGCCAAAACCTCAGGGCGGGGCCAGAGTGCACACAGAGCCTGTGATGAGAAAGCTGACCTTGGTCACCCGCTAAGCTCCTGAAAGGTGCCGGCATCTGTCTTCTATATTGGTTCCCGTCTGTTATTTTCCACCTTTCACTCTGTGTGCTTCTCATTGACTTTTTTCACAGTCCACGGTGTTTTCCCATTACTTGTTTCACAGCGCTGCCTGAGCGCTCTCGCCCGTGACCCCAGTGATGCTGGCTGCCTAAGGCAGTGCATGGGAGCCTCCGTCCCCAGCTGTGGAGACGGCTGTGGTCTGGAAGGAAGGCAGCTGGCCCAGGAGCCTGGCTAGAGCCCCGCCTGGTAAGGGAGCCACAAGCTCCTAGTTTTTCCACCAGCTTTGAAATCAGGTAGGGCAGTGTTTGAATCTCAGCTCTGCCGCCCACCTCACTGTGTAAATTGCACAATTCAACCTCCCTGACTCAATTTCCTTATTGGAAAGATGGAGACAATAGCATCTGTATCACTGAGTTTAAGAATTAAAGCTCTGGGTTTACAAGTACTTCTTAGGTGCCCTGGATTGTTTTAAATATTTTCGTTGTTTTAAGAGTTTAATTCCTGTAATGTCGACTCAGAGCTCCCATTTTTCAGGTGGAGAAAGTGAGGCAGAAAATAGTTACTTTACCCAGGAGAACATGCAGCTAGCCAAGGAGTTGTACTCAGGTGGTGCAATACCCACATCACTAATCCCATTTTATACACCACAGACCCTGGATCAGGATTCAAAGAGTTAAGATACCCAAAGAGCCTGGCCTTTGCCCAGCACATAGTAGGTAACCTAAAAATAGTAGTTATTACCCAAGTCCTAAAGCACATGGTAAAAAACAAAACACCTAAATCTAGCTTCTCAATCCATGATGGAGTGATAGGAGACCAAAGACAAAGATTACAATGACCCAGAGAGCTGACTTCCAGAGCAGTGGGTCTCAATACGGATGATGGGTGATTTTCACACCCCAGAGAACATTTGGCAACATCTGGGGATATTTTGGCTGTCACAACTAGGGTGGGAATATTCCTGGTATCTAATGTGTATAGGCCAATTATTTTGCTAATCATCTTATAACACACAGGATAACAACTCCCCCAGTTGCTAACACACACACACACACACACACACACACACACACACAATTATCTGGCTCCAAATGTCAGTCATATCAAGGTTAGAAAATTGTCTTCAAGCACTGAGTTTGGACCATGTTCATTGATGTAGGTTAATTGCTCAGAACCCACCTCACATGGAGTAGCCACATAAAAATACTTATTAGACAAATGCACACATAAATGAATTAATGGATGTATTTCCTCATCCTAAGATGTTGCCAGTTGAACATCATACCATCAATTTAACAGCAGTTGTCCAAAGGGGAAAGAAACAGCACTACATTCACTGTTAAGATACACCCCAAGTTGGAAATGTTAAAATGCATGTGTATGAATGTGCTTCTTAGCACTGAGTAAACAGAGAATATCCTTCACATTTAATAATACTGTGATCAAAGAAGAGGCAATCCTTCCAGTTCTGGTGGAGAGAGCTACCAGAACATAGCCTGAGATCCCGTTAAGGTATTTCTCACCCTCCCAACAGCACACACAGTATCAGGATGGCAAGGAGATATTATCTTGAGCCTCAAGAGATAAGGTGAGTGCTGAGTTGAGAAGGTTTATGAGAATGTCTCAGTTCAGCAGGATAGACACCCATGATTGATTAGTGATATCTGAGCCGATATGGAAAGGGGATGATTCAGACATGGCACAAACCTGCTGTCCTAAGAAACTCATTATAGTCAAAGGAATTTGCATCACACTAGATTTGAACCTCTGCTCAGCCATGAAGAGCTATTTCTTTGGGTGGATCAGTCCACTTCTCTGAAACCCCAGCTATGTTCCTAAAATGTCTACAATACATCTTAGTTCCATTACATGGTTGTTTTGATGAGCTCTGTTGAGTATAATGAAAATGCTAATTATTACAATGAGATTAGAATGAGACCATTTATTCTACTGTTTATTAATCTCAAGTTCCAAGTTAATATCTGGGAGCTTTCTGTTTTCTATATTTCAAAATATACACCAACATCATTCTAGATGCTTCCTCATGGGCCATTAGTTAACAGTGTGGTGGGGAGACATGCCTACGTTGTTGAGTTTACACTATTTGAAGGAAGAGCTTTATGTCATCCTTTGCACTTGTCTCTGTCTTTTTTTAATCGACATATCAGGATGGGAATAGCTTCTATAATAGGAAATTGACTATAGAATGAATTAGTGGTCTAATAAATGTCCTTTTGGGGACAAAAGACCATCTGTCCACAGATAAAGGAAGATACACTAAAGAGCTATCCTAATTAGTCTCTCCATGGGCCCTAGCAAGTCATGCCTCCCACTATTCAAACTCTTGCATAATCCTTGCCCTTGAACCTCGGCTGGTCTGGTGATTTTAGCCCATAGACTATGGAGAAAGTGATTCTGCCTGATTTCTGAGGCTGAGTCAGAAGAAACCTTGTCAATTCCTCCTTGGCTTCTTGGAACATTCATTCTTATGGAACCGGATTCCACGTAAGCAATTTGATGACCATCATGCTGCCGTGGTGTGAGGAAGCCCACGTCTCTACATGAAGAGAGAAGCCCACCCATCCCCAGGTATTCTCTCCACTCCAACCAAAGCACCAGAAGTGGGTAATGACACCTTGTATGTTTAGCTCAGTTGAGTCTTCAATGACTCCACCCCAGCTGCTGTGTAACTTTGACCATGTCGAAGACCAGACCAGAAACACCCAGTTGAGATCTGCTGATCCACAGAATCAGGAGAGGTAATTAAAAAAAATATATCATTTTAAGTCACTAGGTTTTGGGGTAATTTGTTACTCAGTAGAAGATCTCTAAAACAAGAACCATGGAGGTTGTCACAGATAGGAGAAAGTCAGCCAAGATAAACTACTTACTTTTTGCCTGGAGTAGGTCACATTATGAGGTACTGAGGCTAAGGACTTCAATATATCTTTGGAGGTGGAAGGGAAACAATTAAACCCGTAACAGTAGATACTTAGAAAAGTTTTTTGGCTGGAGTATAATCCATGCAGGTTATTAATAGGTGATAAATCTAAAAAGTTTTGTATCTGAGCCTGGAAGTATGTGTCTGACAGCATGCTAAGGACATTAGATGTTATGGTCAGAGAAATACAGAAAAGTCATGTGATCAGACCTGGCTTTGGAATGGAAAATCATGCCAGCAACAAAAATTGGGTTAATTCAAGATAGGAAGCTGAGGCCGGTACCAGGGAAGAGGCTATTTCAAAAGTCAAGGTGAACCTCACACAGTACATAAAAATTAATTTGACATGGTCCATAAACCGAAATGTGAAAGGTAAAGCAATGAAGCTTCTAGAAGAAAACATAGGAGAATATCTTCATGACCTTTGGGTAGACAAAGATTTCTTAAACATGCCACAAAAAGCACTAGCCATAAAAGAAAAGATTGATAAATGGGACTTCATTAAAATGAAGAACTTCTGTTCATCAAAAGACACCATTAAGAGAGTGATAAAACAAGGCAGGGACTGGGAATTGATACCTGCAGCATTTATATGTGGAAAAGGACTCCTACCCAGAATATACAAATAACTCCTTCACATCGAAGACTGAGAACAAAATGTAAAAAATGGACCAAATACACACACACACACACACACAAAGTTTAGCACTAGCAAGTGTTGGTGAAGATACGGAGTAACTAGAGTTCTCCTCCATCCTTGGTAGGAGTATCAATGGTTTCAATTATTTTAGAAAGATATCTTACAGTCTGGAAATTCTACTCCTATCTTTGTCCCTAAGAGAAAGGAAAAATCTGTTTCCCTGAAAGACATGTGCAAGAATATTCATAATTTTATGCACAAAACCAGTATATGTAGCAGGAGTATCTATTAGATCTATTAGATATAAATATCTATATATCTATCTATCTATCTAACTATGCTACAGACTGAATGTTTCTATCCCTCTGAAATTCATCTCCTGAAATCTAATCCCCAGTGAAATGGTATGGGGAGGTGGGAACCGTAGGGGTGACCTGTCATAAAGGTAGAGTTCTCGTGAATGGGACTGGTGCCCTTATAAAAAGAGACCCCAGAGAGCTCACTTATCTTCTACCCTGTGAGCACACAGCACAAGACAGCTGTCTGTGAACCAGGGCGTGGCTCTTCCCCAGACACTGAAACAGCCAGTACCTTGATCTCCCACTTCCAGCCTCCAGAACTGTGAGAAATAATTTCTGTTGTCCCTAAGCTACTGTCCCTGTGCTGTTTTGTTACAGCAGCTGAAAAGAACTAAGACAGCAGAATAGTTCTTAGTAATGAAAAAGAATCTACCGCTCAATACAACAAACTTAATTTTCTCACGGACATCGTGGTGAGAAGAAAAATAGATCTAGACTCAAAGAGTGCATGCTGTATAATGCCGTTTACAAAACACCTGAGAGCAGGTAGAGGTTATCTTGATAGGGGTTGGGGTACGTGTGCCCTTGCGCCCCCACTGAGTGGGCCCCGGGGAGCTGCTGGGTGCTGGACATCCCTGCCTTGATCTTGAGATTACACAGGTATAAACACATATAGATCTTCACTGAGGGAACCCTGGATGCTACGTCCTGTACCGCAGACAAATAATACAGCCGTGGCGGAGGGGGAAAGCGCAGGTGAGCCCAGAAGCGCAGGACTGGGCATGCGCAGCAGCAGAGACAGGCGCGCTCCCGACTGACCGCAGCTGAGGACAGGAGCAGAGCACCGCCCTGCCCCAAGCAGATGGAAAGCCCCAAAGAGGAGGGAAGATTCACAGGCATCTCTTAGTCCTAACTATGAGTGTGAGGAGGGCAGGGAGGGGGCAGGAGGGTTGGAAGGAAGCAGGACCTTCCTCCGGGCCCTCAGTGATGGGCTGGACTTTGTTGGGATGTCCCGGCACACCCACTGCAGGGAGGCTATGCTTTTTGCCTGTTAAAATCTTCCCAGCTTTTTGTGATAAGAGCCCGAAGTTTAAAATAAAATAAAATAAAATAAAAAAATCACAGTGTCTGTTTGGCAAAGAGGTGACAGAGAAGGCCCCGCAGTAGAAAAATAGCTACTCTCGTCAAATCGTCCTCCTAGACAGGAAGAAGGTGGGCGCAGGGGAGGTGGGGGCTGCCGTATGGGAAATGCACAATGCTGCAATCTTTCAGGAGAAACGCTCTCCGCATCTGAAACCCACTTTATCACAACTGTCAAAACAGACTCAGGCAGTACATAATTTATGACCCTGGGGTGGCAGCTGGGGGGAAGAAGCCTAAAAGATTGGTTTATTTTTCTTATTAATATTTATTGGCTAAGAAACAGCCCTGCCCCCACTAGACCAGAATATGGGCTTAATTTGAAGCAGACACATTTGATTTGCGTTCTGGAGCCTCCGTGGCTGGTCCTCAGGGCTGACTGGAGCAGAGACAGGGGGGTGATGCCTCTTTCCCTCACTCCCCATGGTGGTGGGGACTGAGAACCCAGAGAGACAGAAGTCCTGGGCCCTGCTGAGGGCGCTTGCCCAGGACAAGGGCACAGACACGTGGAGTTCAGAGCCCCGTGCAGGCAGGAATTGAAAGCCACCGGCAGAGTGCCCAAACCAGGTTGGGCTGCAGAAGATGGGGACACTGTGGCTGAGCTCCATGTTGAAGGCCTGGTGGGACTTCACTGAAATATGGAGGAAGGGGGACCCAGGCAGAGGGAGCAGCACGTGCAAAGATCAGGTGGCATTGACGAATGGACCTTTTCTGGAGAACTGCCTCCCTTTAGGAACATTAAATAAATATATCATAAAAAATTTTAAAACAGCCTCTCCCACTGATATTGGGGGGAAAAAAGAGGAAGGAAGCAGACCAGAAGAACTGTTGATGCTGTTTGCTCCTTTCTAGAGAGGCCAGAGTACGCGTGAGGCGTGGAGAGGGTTTGGACAACCGTGTGTGCAGGGCACCTCTGTAAGATGGGACAGGGGCAGGGTGGGCTGGGTTGGGGGCTACTGCCAGTGCCTAGTGACATACAAGGGACATTAGTAACATCTGGGCTGGAGATGAGGCCTGCAAACTGTCGGGCTCTGCACCTATACAAAGCAGGGTCCGTCACCCTCTGTGGGACCTCACCTAGGCCCTCACAGGTGGTGAGGGCAGGGATCCACTTAGGGGAGGAAAAGAGGTCCCGACAGGGAGAACCTGCCCAGGTACACCCTGCAGAGTCCAGCCTAACTCCAGGCCCCTGACTCTAAATCCGACATTGTGCCCCGAACACCTCCTCTGCCCCCGCTCAGGCCCCCCCTGGGACCATAAACCTTGGCCTTACAGAGAGAAGGAAGGGTGGAGGAAAAGAGGGCCAGTGGGGGCAGAGGGCGTCGAAGGGAGGGAGGGCTGGGCTGGGGGTCTGTCCAGGCTCCACGCCACCCGGCCACCTCAGCTCTGTGAGGCTCTGTCCAAATCTGGAAAAGACAGTCATGCCCGTTTCATCAGATGTTCGTGGACTCAAGAGAAGTTATAAGAGCAAATGTGACTGAGCACTTCTCATGTGTCAGGCATCGGGCAGGACCCTGTTGGTCTTACTTATTTACCCTCTGGACGATCCCGTGAAGCAGACGTTGTGCCCATTTCCCAGACAAGGAGATAAGGCCCCGAGTGGCTACAGCCACTTGCCCAGAGCTACTGGCCTAGCATCTGGACACTAATGTTCACATGCTCCCTCTCTTTAAAAAAGTAGAGGAGAGGAGCTCCTGGGTGGCTCCGCCAGTTAAGCGTCTGACTCTTGATTTCAGCTCAGGCCATGGTCTCAGGGTCCTGGGCCGGAGCCCCGTATCAGGCTCGGCGCCCAGTGGGGAACCTGCGTGACGGTCTTTCATTCCTGCCCCTCCCCCCACTGACTCTCTTTCTTTCTCAAGTAAAATTTTTAAAATGAAAAATAAGAAGAGGAGAAAATCAAACCAGTCCATACCAAAAGGAAAAAAGAGAGGAGGGGGGAGCCTGCCCCCCACAAGAGAGCCCCGGCCCCCCAAACCAGCAGCGGGAATCCTCTCTCTCTCTTAGCGCTTTCTCTCTCTATTTCCTTTGCCTTTTTCATTTTTTTCTTCATCAGGGAGTCAAGATGGCTAGAGGGAAGGCTTCTGTTTTTAGGTGTGGTTTTTGAGAAGAGCTTTTAGGCCATTGTTTTAGCGATCTTTTCTGGGAAAACTCACTCACAGAGAGAAGTCTTTCTTCGGAGCAAGAGAATTGTGGGAGGTAATGGATTCTGATCTTATCAGCTTCCCGCCACGGCCTCTCAACCCCCAAGCCTTCACACAAATGTCTCCCGGCCCAGCCCGCAGGACTATGCAGTGGCCACCAGGCTAACAGGATGTCTTTCCTGGTGGAAAACCCCAGAGGAAGATCCCAAAAGAAGTAGTGAAGGGTTTGGATCAGGACTGGGGGCCAGCGGCAGAGAGGGACAGTGGGAGGTGAGGCGCTCATGGAGGCCACGCCCACTCTGGTAGGTTGAACTGTGTCCTCAGAAGACGGATGTCCTCATCCTGACCCCAGGTAACTGTGTAGTCACCTTATGGGGCAGTAAGATCTTTGTAGATATACTTCAGTTAAGGATCCTGAGATGAGATCCTCTGGGGTTTAGGGTGGGCCCTGTGTCCTGTGACTTGTCCTCCGGGAGAAAGGAGAGGGAGCGGAGACCCCAGAAGACACCGCGGAGAGGCCGTGTGAGTTGGAGGCAGAGATCAGGGCCTCGCATCTACAGGCTGAAGAAGCCCGAGAAGCACCAGCAGCCACTGGAAGCCAGAGAGGCATTCATGATGGTCTTTCATGGCCTCGAGAAGGAACCGACCCCACTGACGTCTCGATCCTGGACTGTTGACTTCCGAAACCGCAGGAGACTGCATTCTTGTTGTTGGAAGCCTCCTAGTTTGTGCTGGTTTGTTCCATCAGCCACGGGGAGCCAGTACACACAGCCAGGGCCAGCGCCATGAGGACGTCACATCTGCCACCGGTGACTCCCTGGTTCCCTCACAGCCAGAGGAGCGGATGAAGCTGTTTGAGCCGTTAGAACTACATGTCTCTGCTCCATGGCTGCGTCTCAGAACTGTGAGCCCAGCACCCCATCTCCCCGCTACGTCCAGGGGCCCAGCCCTGCCACCCCCTCCCCCCTTCCGGCTCACAGGTGCTGCTGGCAAACAGCCAGGCTGGGCCAGGTCTCGCCGAGGCTGAGGCAGCCGACCCTGGCCCCTTAGTCTCCCTTCCCCAGAGCTGCAAGCCTCCCTCCAGGTCTGTGCAGGCTGCTCTGGAGTCCATGAGGAAAGTTCCAGGGGCCGTGTTCCCCGCAGGACTCAGCTGTGGTCCACAGCAGGGGGGAGACCCCACTGGGGGTTTGACTCCCAGCTCAGGCATCGGTGCAAACCCCCATGCCCCCCATCACTTCCCCAGGTGAACTAGCTTTGGCAAATCGATGCCGGAAGGGTATAGAGCCCCTGGGTCTGACAAACGTGCAGACGCTGAATCTCAGCGTCTGCCCATCGAGGGTCCCAGCGGCACAGGATCTGCCTCTCGGCCCCTCATGGGCATCTTGAGAGGTAGGCAAGCTGTCATCGGCCCACATCAGTGGAAGATGGTCTTTGATTTGTTTCTTTGTTTTCCGTGTTTCATAAAGAGAATGTGCTTTAACTCAGGCCCCCGATGTCTGCAGGTGCCATCCCTCTGCCTGGGGCACCCTTCCTCCCTAGTCCCCCCAAAGCCCCCTGAAACCCCCGGCCCTTCCGCGTGCTACTCAGCCACCAGCCTCGCTTCTGGGGCTCTTCCCACTGCTTCCTGTTGGCAGAAGAGCTCAGCTCAGCAAAGCCAATGGCCTGGACCAGTCACACACAGGCAGACCTGGCAGGCGAAGGTCAGAATGCACGGCCCGAGGACCGGGCTTTGCCCTCTCAGGGCTCAGGCTCTGTTGTGGTAGGAGAAGGAGGCAGGCAAGAGCACGCCAGCAGGTTTAGGCCACTTGTTCAAAGTGTGACTGCTGCAGGGTCCAGGCCCCCCAGGGGCTGTGTTCAGTGGCCTCAGGGCAGCTGAAAACATCCACCCACCCGCCCACCCATCAGAAGCCTGGGGGTGGGAGCCCTGATGGGGCCCCAGAGCAAGAGGTGCCAAATTAAGGCCAGTGGTCCAAATCTGCTCACTTGCAAATAAAGTTTTATTGGGACACTGCCGGATACACACACTTGCACATCGTCTCTGGCTGCTTTCCTGCTCCGGTGGCCGAGCTGAGGGGCTGCAGCAGAGGTCTGTCCCATAGAGCCTGAAGTGTTTGTTGCCGGACCCTTTACAGAAAAGCGTTTGCAAACCTGTTTAGAGTAAGAGTGAACACGTCTCCTGTTGGTTCCTCCTTCTGCCTCCAGCCTGGCTCCCCGCCAAGGCTCCTTGGGGGTGTTCCAACTCAGGAGGCGGGTGATGGCAGCCTCTCATATGCCCTTGGTTCCCTCCTGCCTGAGGCAAGACGCACTGCGCCCCTCGGGTGGAGAGAGGTCCTTGGTTTGGTTCTGCATTTTGGTTGGTTGTCTCTTGCATGTTTGCACACCCCTTGCCAGGACTTGGTGCAGCACGTTGCTATCCCCAGGGGCTGAGGGGAAGCTGGGCCGTCCCCTTCCTTGGAAAGGTCTGGGCAACACCGAGCCGCTCTCACTCCCTCAGGCCCTTGTACCTGCTACTCCCTGTATGTCATGGTTGATTTACTGGGCCAACCTGATGGGCCACCATGTCCAGATTAAACATTATTTCTAAGGGTGTCTGTGAGGGTGTTTCCAGAGGAGATCAGCATTTGAATCCGCGGAGTTCACTGCTTCTCCTCAGCAGTATGGGCCGGCATCTTCTGGTCCCTGGAGAGCCTCCAGAGAACAAAAGGCAGCAGAAGGAGGAATTCACTCCTCTTTTCTGCCTCATTACTGGAGCTCATCTCATCTTCTCTAATCCTCAGCCTGGGATTTATCCTGTCAGCCTCCTGAATCTCCGGACTTCAGACTGAGCCTGGATTATGCCCCTGCTAACTGCGTCCCCAGCTTGCAGGTGGCAGATCATGGGACTTCTCAGCCTCCAGAACCGAGCAAGCCAATTCTTCATGATAAACCTGTGAGTGTGTCCTTGGGTGTGTCTTTGTGTCTGTGTGTGGCTATTGCCTGTTGGTTGTTTCTCTGGAGAACCCCAACTAATGTGCTGTGGTGCCTTGAAATGGAAGTTAGCAAATGATCAGAACAATATTCAAAAAGAAGTGTCCCCTTGAGGGGACAGGGAAGAGAGAAGTCAGACCACAGGCAAAGTCATGGCCAATCAGCCATGGCCTTACTTGGATCATTGACCCCAGCCCTGAGCCACCCTTCAATGACTCCTGCCTTCCTTTCTGGCTCCCTGACAAAGACTGAGCCGAAGGGACAGAGAGTGTAGGAGTTGGGACCACTTAGTGCAGACCATGAGCTCTTGGAGCTGGGGAGGAGTGTTCCCTGGAGGCTATTTGGTCTGAAACCGAACCAAGGTGCCAGGAGATATCCGGTGTCAAGACAGGATTGGAAATGTGTTATATTGGGGGGGCGGGGGAGGCTGCGATCCTGTGCCCAAGCACAGATGTCCCCCTCACTGGGGTGCAGGGGTGGCCATAGGACACAGCCCACTTTGCTCCAAGATTCAAATATTCTCATCACCTATTCCCTGGAAGATCAGAAACTCAGACCAGGCTTCTTGCAGAAAGTACCCAGTCCACCAGGAGGTAATTCATCACAAAGTAAAAATTCTAGAAGAAACCAGAGACCTCAGAAGCGGACCCTGCATACAGCACCATCCTGGAAGAGAGATCTCAGAAAATGGTCTCAGTTGCTGGAAACCCAGGCTGCGTGGGCACTAGTCCAGTGCCCAGCAGCTCACGTGTCTCTTCTCCCAAGTTCCCTTCTCTGTGCCGCTGTCTCTCCTTTCGCGTCCTCCACCAGTGTTGCTGACACCCTCGGGGACCTGAAGTCCTCTAGGATGGGATGCACCTGTTGGCCGGGTCACCTGCTAGGACACTGGTTCCCTTTGATCAGCTCATGGGTGGCTGAATTAATTAATGTCAGACCCAATCCATAGCACCCAGAATAGGCAGGTCACACCTGCAACTGCTTTTCTCGGAAGGAAGTGGGATGATGGCATCACCTTGAGGCAACACGACCTCGTCATACAGTGATTATTCATTCATTCATTTTGTATGTATTTATTGACACCAATTATGTGCCAGGAACTGTGTTCAGGAGGCGGAGGTGGGCAAACAGGACACACGGAGAGCCCAAGGAGCTCATGGACTCATGAGGGAAAACAAACATTTAATAAGGCAGCCACTACCCGTAAGACCACAACCTGACAATATCGTCATTGTGGTTTCAATTTCCCCAAAAGTCAACCAGAGACGACGACTTGGGCATACCAATTTGATTTGTGAAATGTCCCCAAGAAGCAGAAAGTGGAGAGAAGGCAGGGAAGGCAAGGACAGGGTAACAGGGGCTGCCTGCGGGCGGCACCGCAGATGAGCAGCAGGACCCTGCTGCGACACGGGCGAAGTGGCTAGCATCCTGCTGAAGTCGGCCACGGGTAACAGATGGGGGACTGAGCATCACCCCCACGGCACCCCCACAGCGTGGACACCCAAGCGATGGAGTCTGTTGCACTTCCCTGATGTGCCTGCTCTTTACTGAGCCTGGAAGAGGTTGGGGTGGGGGGGACCGATGGGGCTGTTGCCACCAGAGCGGATTCCCTGAGCAGTCCACCAGGCGCCCCTGAACTCAGATGTGCACGGACACTGGGGAATTTGTGACATGTGCCCAAGGAGTCGCAGCAGGTGCTCTGCAGGCAAAGATGGGAGTCAGTGAGAGCGGATGACTGATGGGGCGCCCCAGCCCAGCTGGAGACCAGCAAACAGGGGCCTGAGGAAGGGGGCGGGGCATGTCTGAAGGAGAAGGACAGGGAAGAAAGGGCCGGAGCATCACAGGATGGGAGAGTGGCTGCAGGGGACACGAGCCAGCCTGAGGGGTGTTGTGTGTAAAACACAGAGAGAGAGAGGAAGCTGGGGGCACAGGGAGCAGGTAGGGTGAGGAAGGGGATAAATCTGCATGGAGGATTAAAAGGGAATTAAAAGGAGGAACAGGAACACCTGACTTTTGTCTTTGAAAGCTCAGATCCTCAGGCTCTAGGCTTTCCCTCCCGCCACCCCGCCCCGTTCCCTTCTTCTTGTTCCTTCCTTCCTCCCTCCCCCACTCCCTCCTTCTTTCTTTCTTTCCTTCCTTCCTTCTGTGGCTCCACCAAAGACCATCAGTACTTGAGTGTTTTATAAAAGTTTTGAAAGACACACTTTGCCACAGTTCATTTTTCCGGAGACCACAAGGTCAGTGGGCGGACAGCCTCCGTGAAGATGTGTGAAGAAGGACAGACAGACGCTCAGACTTCACCCTGCATGGCCGGCTCCCACGGGGCCCAGAACAGCATGCCCAGGCTGCGTAGATAAGAGGGGGCTGCGGAGGTCCGGGAGACCCACCAAGGGAGTGGGTGCCACACTGAGGAGAACCCCCCCCCCCAACCGTGCTCTCTGATCTGTAGCCAGATAGCCGGGAAGCAGGCAGGCTGAGAGAGTCCCTGGAAAATCCCGGCTCGCCCAGCAGCTTCCACTGGTCTGCAGTGGTCCTGGCTCACGTCTCTGCACTTTTATCCATAAATACAAGGGTACTACAGATACAAATGACTTCACATTTTGCTGACCCTCAAGTCCAGAGTAAATCATTTTCTTGCTTAACAATGGTCACCAGAGAAGGAAACTATAGAGGGTAAAATATAAAAATATATTTTTATACCCTACAGGCAGGTTGAAACTGAGGTAAAACAAAGGAAAATGCAGCTCCTGTGTATAAAAAGCGAAAACAAATTAAAGCAATAAATCTGGAACAATGACAGAAGGCAACTTAATAAGACGTTCCAACAAAGGTATACTTTGAACAAAGGTGCACGCATGCATCGCCGCCACTGCCCGCTAACCTCAGCACTGTGAGCACCACTACTGCAGAAGGGCAAAGGGATGTGATGAAAAGTGCGGTGAGAATTAGGGCCGTCGGAATGTTCCTCTTGAGTTTCCTGACAGTCTTATTCTGTCCAAGCCCTGGGACAATACACAAGTCCATTTTCTGACCTGTGAAGGGGGACCGAGAATGACTGCTTTGTGACTGTACTGGGAGAGTTGGGAAATAAACTTGAAGCCCCATAGGAAAAGTATAAAACCACTATAAATATCAAATGTCTTCATCAATATCATAATCATTTTTATCAGAACTGAAATCTGATAAGAGCAATAATAATATAATAGCTGTTAACATTTACTAACCCATTTCTCTAAAGAATAGAAAACTCCATTTTAATGGTAAAGATAACAAGATTCATAAATATTGTGTCTTGTCAGGATTGAGGCCACCATACACAGTTGCACAAGTTGTGCACTGCACAGCTCTAAGGTTGCCCTTTATGTTAATCATCGTAGCAGTTCAGGACACTTTTTTAGCAGAGGGCAGTGAGAAGTCTTGAGGAACAGTGTTTTGTTATTATCAAAAAAGGTGCAGCAAAGGGACTGGTTAAGAGTTTAATTTAATTCTGTCTGGCTGAAAAATGCATGTTCTTCCAGTGGATTTGAAATTTCAAAAAGAAAGTGTGATCTTTCCCCAAACTAAACGATATGGAGCCTCAATAACTTAAGCTAAAGCCCTCCCTGTCCTGCCCCTTCTTCCCTCACTGCCTTCCCCCACCCCAGCTGTCCCCCATGAAGGCTGTCCTCCTGCAGCACCCTGGATTGCTGGGACTAGGCAGAAAGGTCTGGGTCCTCCCTGCCCAGCACCCCAACGTGGATGGGGGAAAAAAGGAGTCACTTGGGTGGAGCGTGGAGGACAGTCATGCGTGAACTGCAACCAGAGGGTCTTCAGTTGATAACACGGAGGAGGTGTGTCTGGTTGTGTTCCAAACAGCAGTGTGAGGAGAGCTGAACCTCACCCATGCTCCGCTCACCTGACATGTACCACTGTGAGGGGCTGCATCTGCCCCACAGACAGGACAGCTTCTTCTAAATCACAAAAAGGCACCTTAGGGTAGTTGGGAAGGAAGAGGAGGTCGGGGAGGGGAAGGGGAATCCTGTATTCACTTGACAAGTGTGGCTTGCTGAGGAAGAGCCCAGGCTCTGTGGTCAGACTCCCCAGGGCCAAATCCTGTCTCCACCACCTGCCAACTGACCTTGAAGAGACCGACCTCCGTGACTCAGTTTCCCTCTCTTTAAAGTAAGATGAGAACAGTTCCTCCCTCTCCAGATGAGGCTTGCATGAGTTAATGGGAGGGAGAATGTGTGTTCCAGGAGGCAGGCTCATAAATAAGATGGACCTCAGCTGGCCACAGAAGCTGTGATGCAAGCCCAGACACTCCGGGGGGCCTGGGAGCCAGGGCCTCAGGACCAAGGCGAGGGCCACGAGCTCCCGACCCCAGCTCATGGAGCCTCTCCCCTCCAGTCTCTGCCCCGCCCCCAGACCCCAGCCCATAGAGCCTCTTCTGCCTCCTGCCCCTCCATGGCCCAGGCCCAACACAGGCTGGCTGGCTGTTCCCACACTCCGCCCCTCCTCTCCTAGGCCCCCTACCTCCCCCTCCCTCCTTCTGCTCCTGGATGGCTCCGCCCCCACTCCCATCTCAGCATGGCTTGGGATGCAGAGAAAAACCAGCTCAAATCCTGGTTCCACTGTGTTCTAGCTGATCCTCTATGGCACCAGCAGGACTAAGGGCTCCATCCTGGCACATGCGGCAGGCCAGACCTCCATTCGTAAAAGGAGGGGACACATGACAAGAGTGGGACTGGAAGTCACATTCCTTCCTCTCAGGGGCCACTCACCTCAGGCAAACCCTCTAGCCTCACCAAGCCTCAGTTCCCTCACCTGAAAAGCAAGCACAGGTGCTAATGGCGCCTTCGCTGGGGGCAAAGGGGAAGGATGGAAAGAATGAGAGCCCCGCCAAGCATAGCGAGTGCTCGTCCAGGGCTGTGGTCCTTGTCGCGCATGTGCTGCAAACCCTGCCCCACTCGGTGGTCTTTGGTGGCTTCTCATGGGGCCAGTTTCACCTCTACAGATGATTCCGAGTCCTCCTATAGAGCTGGCTCAGCCGTATTTTAGATGGAGAAGAAGATGGTCTTTGCCCTTGCTATCTCACTCTTAGTGGAGAAGCTAAGTCCTAAGGAACTGTGCTAAGTCGTTGTCTCTCGCCTCCTGTTTGCACATGTCTGCATAACAAGCCACCCACACCCCCAGTGAATAAACGTTTGCTCTCCCACTCTGGGGTTCTGTGGGTGGACCGCGGTGGAGCTGGTCTGCATTGGACTTGCCCGATGTGGCTCTGGGCTACAGATTCTATCCCCCTGTGCTCCACACTACCGCTGTCCTCTTCGGACCAGCAGCTGGCCAGGGCAAGCTCTTCTCCGCGGCGGGTCACCCACCAACAGAAGACACGAGCCCCGCCGCACAGGCGCACTGGAAGCCTCCGCTCAGAGACCAGCCACGAACACCCGATCCGTCAAAGAAAGGCCCGCGGCTGAGCCCAAAGTCAAGGTGTAGGGAAGTACGGTCGCTGCATCCACAGAGGCCTAGGCAGGGCGGTGGATGTAGAATGTGGGGGTACCAAGACTTGGCACCCATCTCCTACTGGAATCTGGATTTTAATTCCTTCTGGACACAGTGGAGGTGTGGAAGCAGAGGAATAGAGATCGCGCTGGTTACATTGTAAGGGAGGGATTGCAGGAGGGAGGGTCTGGAAGCAGAAAGATCCTTTGCAGGCCACCCTCTGGGAACTCCCAGCCTGACCCTCGTGAGTGACAGAGCGATGAAGAGCAGGGATGAATCCGAGAAGCCACTCATACTCCCTAATGCTGTGAGCCAGTCCCAAGTGTTTTCCGATAAATGAAAATAGCTCCCCTAGGTCACTCAATAGCTTCTGCAAGTTAGGTCAGGAGGGTGAAATGATTTTCCTAAGACTCCATTAGCAAGGATCAGAGGACCACCAGGGTGAGCTTTTCCTTTGATGTCCGACCAGCATGGCTTCCCTACACTGCAAATGCAAATTATTAGTTGCCATTTGAGAAGTCTTAATTATCTGGGTCCACTGGAAACCGTGTCAGTTATTTGAAACCAAGAGGTCGATAGCTCCGATCGATGCCTAGCCATTAAGGCACAGAGCACTCAGTGGAAGCAGCCCCAGCTCCAGAAGAACTTGCGATGCCCGAGGCACCTTCATTTTCTGAAAAGAACAGAAAACTTTCAAAGTCCGGTGGTGTGGTCACCGATGAAGCTGTAACCACAGCTGTCGGGAGGGTACAAAATTAGATTAGTATTTTTCATCATAGATGGTTGTGAAGCTTTTGCCTTTTATTCCCTAAGGAAACTTACTTATTTTCAAGTTGAGCCCTGCCTGGAGGGGGAGTTGGGAGTCTTCACCTGTCTTCCCTATAACCAAGTCTGATTCCAAAGCAGCTCTGCAGGGAAGAGAGCTGGGCTCGGCTCTGATACTGTCACTGCTCTGCTGGGTGACTCCTTTATCTGGTAGCATGGGAAGTATGCCTCTTGGGCACCCTAACATGGATCCTCTGGAGAGAGACAGGAGGTACTGTCATGCAAAAAGCCCCAGAAAAGTACTAAGTTGCCAGACTGACTATGAGAGACCCACATGGGCAGCCCATGATGTCAAAAAATAATGAAAAATCTTTGCCACTGGTCATGGGTCATAATCACTTATTTGCCACATACAACGTGGATGCTTGGGTTCCAGCCACTACATCCTCATTCTAGGGAGCCAGGTGGAAAATGGGTAAAGGCAGAAGTATTTCTAAAAGCCTATCCGACAACTTTCATATATCTTATTAACTGAACTCAGTCATATAGCCAAAGCCAACTACAGGGTCAGGGAGAAATGTAATTTCTCAGCAGGTCAGTGTTCCCACAAACGAAATGAGAGTTTGATTTTTGTGTTTTTTGTTTTGTTTTGCTTGTTTCAAGTATCTCTACACTCAACGTAGGGCAAGAAGACAGCATTTAGGCCGAGGGGGAGGGGTCTAGGTGCCAAACAGGGTAGCTGGGTTCAGGGCAGTGCTCTAGCCCCACAACTGGCCCTTGGTCCTGTCAGGGACCAGGACCAACTCGTCTTCCACCCAGTACAGGATTGGGGAAGCTTGAGCACTGAGTTCAGGTGCCATAGTAAGGCAAGCAGCATGGATTTATAATTCATTATTTTCAATAAAATGGAGTTCTTGAGATTTTCCTCTTTTCCTTTTCTAAATCTTTTAAAATATATTTCAGCTCCGTCCATTTTAAAATAAGCCAGCAGGGCTTAGCTTATTATAAAATAATAATGTATTATTATATAACAATTATTATTAATATATAATTTAATTATAATTAATATATAGTTTAATATATAAAATAATACTTATTATTGTAAAATAAGCTAATCACAAGTCCTGCCGGTGCTCTCTTCCACACCTTGGAGCTGAGACCCTCTTTCTGTCCCTACTGCTCTGCCTCAGGCTGACCCTCATCTCCTTGGTTCTGGACCATCTCAAATGCCTTCCTGCTTCAGGTATCCCTGCCTCAGTTTCCCTTGCCTCCAGGCCATCCTCCACCAACTGCCAGGAGTGAGGATTCTAGAACTGTGGTCCTGGCCCAAGTAGCAGTGGGCTTCCTGGGAGCTTATTTGGAATGTTGACCCCCTCCCATCCCTCAGGTTCTGTACCAAATCTACAGACTGAGGCTTCCCACATACTAAGTACGAGAGGCACTGTACTAACTTGCACCCAACCACGGTGTGTGTCCTGGACCAGCAACTCTTGGGACCCTGAAACACATGGTCTTTCACTCAGCCCTCCCACCCACCTCTCCAGACTCATCTTTCCCCTTTCACCACTAGAACCTTCTGCTCCAAATAAGGTGGCCCCAGAAGGCTCTCTAGATAGTCCTGCTTGGCCTCAGAGGCTCTGGTAAGGAGATGAAGTGTGCTTACCTGAAGCTCCAACCTCAGTTATCCCATCTTTGGAATGACCAGGCTGAGTGTTCTAAAATGTCTCTCTCTAGGAAAAATTTGTAATTCTACATTATTCACAGAGGAGGTCCCAAGTAACTTGAGAGTTATCCCAGGTTTTTCTATGGTGACTACAAATAGCAGCCATTGCTGCCTGTCACTTGGGTGGAAATATGGCCATATGTATGAAATTGATTTACTACCAGAGAAAGGGGCATTAATCCAGCTGCAAATTCTCTCTGCTGGGACACGAGGTGGTAAATTTCAGCTAGCCGGCAGCAGCTCTGATTCAGCATGAAATATAGTGCTTATGTTGTGTGTATGTGTTTTAATAAAGGGAAATCTTTTTCAGACTCTTAATTGACAATCACATTTTCCCATCTAAAAACCATAGCACATGATGAGATCGTAAAAATGTGAAGCAAAGAAATGCCTTTTCCCTGCCCTTATTGGTACTTCAAACTATGGAGTTCATTGAATAAGACTTCTTGTCTGTAGTCAGGACATTCCAAAATCAAAAGGAAATTAAACCAACCAGAATAATTTATTGGACACCTGTTAAATGCAAGGTAGCTTTCTAAGAACAAGGAATACTAACCATTATTATTATGACTATCGCCTATTGAATGCCTACCACGCACTGGGAACCCTGTACAGCTCTCTCCTGTACGTTGTTCAATAGCCCCAAAAGACAGGCTGCTATTACCCCCCACGCTTCTCTGGATGAGCGGGATGCTCAGGCTATCTTGCCCAGGGCTGGGCAGGTAGATAGCGAGCCACGTGTAAACCCAACGCTGCATGTTCCCCCCATATCACATAAAAGACATGATTCCCAAGGCTGACACCCCTCTTCGTAAAAGTAAGCACTTCAAACAACCTCCACTGTCCTCAGTCGGACCTGCCTCCTTGGGGTTTTCGGGAAGGTTCCGTAAGGCCCCATCCAGCTCTTTCCCGGATTTACTGATCTGAACTGGACCTCACGGCAAATGTCTCCTCAGAACAAGGTCAGTTGCAAAGGGTAATTTTCCTGGCCTTAACACGAAAAGGGTTTTTGCCAGAGAGCAGTCACTTTCGGCCCTGATTGCTCTCATTTCATAAATAGTATTGAGCCCCTACTGTAGGTCAGGGAATGCCCTCAGCACTGGAGAGGCGAAGGTGTGCCTCTCGTGTTTCAGCAAGAAGAGAGGGAGGCAAGACAAGACAGGCAAGTTCATCACCCACACTTTGTACCGGGACCCCTGCCCCACACCCCCACCCTGCACCCGCACCCGCACCCCAGCCCAGCGCCCGAGGGAGCCCGTCTTCCTGGAGAGCCAGCCCCCGAGACAGGTGGAGGTGGTCTGGCCAGCAAGCCCCGCCTCCCAGGGACAGAGGCTGGGAAGGCCGATCTGCTCATGCCCAGACTCTCCACCTGAGGACAGTCACGTGGACCCTGATCCCAGCCAATGAGCGTGAAGGGGAACGACACCCCCTCCCCACGGGACTTCCGACGGATGTTGCTTTCTTGGTTCGGAAGATGTAGGGGCACTGGAAGGAAGTCCGGCAGAGTGTGCGTGCGTGCGTGCGTGCGTGCGTGCGTGCGCGTGCGTACGTGCGTGCGTGCGGTGGAGACATCACGACAGTCGGAGGAGCAGGGGGCGGGAGTGAAGCCGGGTCGTCCATGGCCTCGGGAAGCCGCGTCCTGGGCTGTGCGAGGAAGAGCGTGGCCGTGAACGCGTGAGCCGTGGGTCGGGCCACCGCACGTGCAGGCGGAGGCGGAAGAGGCCCGGCGAGCAGTGGCCGCTTCTCGATCGGACGGAGCGCGGGGTGCTCGGGGGGGGGGGGGGGGAGACGGGGCCGTGCGCTCCGCACCGTTCCTTCTGCCCGCGCCCAGCAGCGCGTGTCGTCCCGGGGGTCCGCAGGCAGCCGCCGCCACCCCGGCCGGACGCCGGTCCGCGCCGGCCCCGCACCTCGCACGTTCGCCGGCCGTTTCGGAGCGCTGCAGCCCCAGCCCGAAGTGCCCTCCTTCGGCAGCCCAGGGTGGACTCGAGCCGTCCATGAGGGAGGCCACGAGGAAAGGACGGCGGGACTGGCGGGAAGTAGATGAAGTACGAGAGGAAGCTCTCTCTTCCGCATTTCTACACGAGGACGTCCAGCACAGCGCGTGTGAGGCCGCGTTTCCGTGCGCAGAAGTCACTGCAGGTCGGAGAGGCCGCGGGGAGGGGGGCACGGCCCCCCGCTGGCCCCGCGGAGCCCAGGGCACGGCGCACCCTCCCGTCCAGGGCAGCCGCACGGCTGCTCCGGAAACGCAGGGCTGGCCTGAGCCTCTCAGACGGGAAGCGGCCTTGGCTGTCCGCGCTCCTGACAACGGGAAGCGTCTGCCTTCCGCGGAGCCCCGGGCGCTCTGGGCTCTGACTCGGCCTCCTTTCCCGCTTCGCCCACCGCCGGCTCCTGGAGCTGCTGCCTCATCAGAACCAACCCACTCGCTTCTGCCCCCTTTACCCATGTTGTCCTTTCTTCGTACACACAACAAGCATTTATGGAGTGCCTTCTGTATACCTGGAACGGCAGCAGGCAATAGTATATAAGGAAGTAAACCAATTCCAAGCTTTGAAGAGTTGCCGAATCCCGTGGGGAAGATGAATCCATAAAGGGGTCATTAAAAGCCGTGTGCAGAGGAGGACCTACATGCTCAGGAGGGGTGAGGAGGGCGCTCCCACATGGGGCAAGAATAAGAGGACATATGCGGGGGACATACGCCCGCCACGGTGGGCAGGAGAGGTTTTACCTACGGGAGGATTAGTCACACAAGGGAACAGGAGGATGGAGGCCAGGTTTCTCTCTGTTGCAGAAGGACTTATAAATACAGATAAGAATAAAAAAAGAAACTCTCTGGTGTTGGATCGGAATTGGACACATCAACATAAACATACTGGTTTTCAGTATGTTGGGCTAGATCTAGAGATAAAAAGAGGTGTCCATTGAGAGCACGTGGGGACCAGCCGCCCTCCCTCAGGAGCCTCTCACACCGAGCACCCCTCTCACCTACCATCTTGGCTTCTAGGCACCATTTTCTTGTAAAGGGAGCCAGGGCTTCTTGAGAAATGGCTATTTCCAAGGCTAAGGCAGGGAATGTACAAGAGGAGCCCACAACACCCTGCGCCAGAAATCAATGTAGTGTTAAAAGAGTGATGGAGGGTTGCCTGGGTGGCTCAGTCAGTTAAGCGTCTGACACCTGATTCTGGATCAGGTTACAATCTCAGGGTTTTGAGATCAAGTCTCGCATTGGCTCCGCACTGAGCATGGAGCCTGCTTAAGATTCTCTCTCTCCCCCTGCCCCTCCCCGCCCCTCTCGCACATATGCCTGAGCTCGCTCTCTCTAAAAAGAATGATGGAAACATACCCAAAGAATATAGAAGCTAGGGGCACCTGGGTGGCTCAGTGGGTTAAGACGCTGCCTTTGGCTCATGTCATAATCCCAGGGTTCTGGGATCAAGCCCCACATCGGGCGCTCTGCTCTGCCGGGAGTCTGTTTCACTCCCTTCTCTGCCTGTTGCTCGGCCTACTTGTGATCTCTCCCTGTCAAATAAATAAATAAATAAAAAGAATACAGAAGCCAGCTCAAAGGAACCCACACTGGCCAGTCGGAGAAAACAATACATGAAAAGGAAAGTAGCAGAATATAACCTGTAACCTAGGAAGCTGCAAATCCATAGTGATACAAATGAATAAACGGATGCATGGAAAATCTCTTGAGGAAAGGGATATCCACATACTTGGACTGTAACCTCCCTACAAACTGCTTATCATTTGCAAAAAGGAAATCATTTACAGGAGAAGCTCAGGACATCCCATCTTACTCAAATGTTAAAGTGATAGGACAAATCAAAGCCAGGCACCCATCACTTCTGTGATATTGTCACCAAAGGTGCACGCTCTGGATCTTCTGGGGCAAACATCAGCCCACTGGGAGGGATATTTACAAGAGAGCTGGCCTGTGGTTTTGAAAATGTCAAGACCACCAAACACAGGGAAAGAAGAATTCCAGAGACACCCGACAACCAAAACAACAGTCTGCTCCACAGGAGGTCACTGGCTCAGCTCAGGAAATCCGGGAGAGTCCGAGGAGGGGGTGGAGGTGAGGCACAAGGCCGATATATGGACTCTGGGCCTTGTTTCAGGAAATACGCACTGCACCACGCAGAGATGATAGTAGCAGGTCAGGGACAGACTCGTGAGTGGTTCCAGAAATGTGCCCCCTACTTCCAACCTTCTCTTGGTTTGCAGTTTCTGATATAAAAAGAAGTAAGGAAAAGTGCATGAGTGGGGCCATGCAGAAGGATTAGGAAGGCTGTGGCAGAGTCAGGGAAAGGGTGACTGAACTGCGGCTTCCTCCCTCCCATGCTCCTTCTCACCTTGTCACTCATCATTCATTCACTCACTCATTCATTCACAGAAATAGTCACGCCAGAACCTTAGAGAGGGATGAGTAAGGGTAAACAAACAAACGAAAAAGATGAATTCCCTGCGTTCAGGGCCCAGGGATGTGGATGAAGGAATGACAGTCATAAATGCAAAATTAAATGTGCTTTAACAGTGAGGCTTGTGAAAATCAGAGAACACACCATAGAGAGAACTGACTGTGTCAGGAAGGTTAAAACAGAATCCCTGTGGAAGGAAAGATGGGAATGACTGAAGGAAGGTTCTGGGCTAAGGTTCTGCACTCCCAGGCGGACATGCGTTAGTCAGGCAGCCTGAGCTGCTGTAACAAAGAGGCTCACAGCTACAGAAGTCAAGGGAGACACTGTTTCCATCTCAGTCTGTGGCAGGGTGGGTCGGACAGGGGTTGCTTGGCTCCACAGGGAATTTCTGGTCTGAGTGCTTGCCCTCCCCTGCCTGCATGAAGCCAGCCACCTCCCACATCTGAATTCTAGCTGGAGGAAAGGCAGAGTCTCAGTGGAGGGAGGCAACAATTTCCTTTTAAAAACACAGAGCTGGGAAGTTGAACAGGTCACTTCTACTTGCACCCATTGGCTAGAATTTGGCCCACAGGAAATGAGATGCAGGATGGGGGGTAATTAGCAGCATACCCCAGACCACACATCTGTCCTGTATGTCTGGGTGCTGGTCATTTCCAGACAGAGGCAGTAAGAGGGCTTCACTGACGGAGACCTCTTGCCCTGCTAGGGTATCCATGCTACCCTGTCTCCAGGCCTGCAGGGCGCAGAGGGCCGACAGAGAAGTGGGTCAGTGATTAGGCAGGGAAACTGGGCAGCGTCCCAGGGACCTGGGGTATGCGAAGAGAATACCCAGTGGGTGCATTATCTTAAGAACAGTGACTCTCATCACCAGTTTCCCAGGAAGCCCGTGCTTCCTGTCATGTAAGGCCCCTTCCCCTCTCCACACTGAGAAATGCTGTGAGTTCACAGCCGGACAGCCCAGGCTCTGTGCCAGCTTAACCCCTTATTCCTGTGTGACCCTGGGCAAGGCACTGAGTCTTTCTCATACTAGTTGGATCATGGTAAACAGGATTCAGATAACCTCCCTGGTGTGCTGTGTACCCCCCAACAACCCCCGGAACATGGTAAAAACTTAAAAAGTGCAAGTACCAGCCCAAACCTGTGTACCTGTCTGTTCACGGTATTGAGCCTGGGACCCTCCCCCCACTTCTCTCTCTCTCTCCTCTTTACCACCTTGGACCCCACTTTGTCTTTCACTTTCTCTTGGTAAACTTTTTCTCTGCTTTGGGGCTCTTTGTCTCACCAAGTAACCATCCTCATCCCTGCCCATCTGGAGAGCGTGTCACACCATCGCTACTCCAAGTGTGGTCTACCAGGCAGCAGCATCACGGGGGTCGGGGGGCGGTGAGGGTGGGCTGTCAGGAATGCAGAGTCTCAGGCCCTGCCCTCATCCTCTTGGCTCAGAGGCCTTGGCCTCGTTTAAGCAGGATCACCACTGATGCACATCCTCAAGGACACCGAAGTTTGAGAAGCTGCCGCTGCTTCCCCAGCTGTTCCCAGCTGTGCCGTCAGAGGATCTTCCCAACTCCCTGAGCAGAAGCCTGTCATCGCCCTTTTCCAAATGAGGAAATGTGCCCCGAGACTGAGAAGCAGAGTGGGGACTCAGACCTGGTCCCCTGCCTGCCCCCAGGACCCTCGGGCACCCCTTGGCCCATAGAGAGAACTCGAGAGGGCGCACACAGCTCCGCTGGGCTCCCTTCATGTTCCAATCCACCTCCCCAAAGCTCCTGCAACTCAGAATTTAATATTACTGTGGGTCACCTCATCACCACCACATACAAGGTCACCAGGGGAACAGGAGAAATTAAAGAGATCAGCAAGGAAAATAATTACGGGGCTGAAAGACCTGATAATTGCCAAATGATTAAAGTTTGCAGAGAGCTGCAACTATGGAGATTGGCTAATTGATCTTCTTGACAAGGGTTAAGAAACAGCACCACTACCTGTAGCAGTAATGGCTGTTTTCTAGTCCCTGGAGGGAAAGGCGAGGTTCTGTCCCCAAGACAATGATCTGTGAGGTCACATGGATACCAGTCACATGCCCCGCCACCCCATGCTCTGCTGGCCCTCACAGCACAGTGAGGAAGTACACATACAGGCTTGGGGGTCAGGGTGGTAAGCTTTTGAATTGTTGTCAGGACACTTACTGCCTACGTAAGTTCTTATTCCCTGGGCAAGTTCTTATTCTGTCCAGGCCTCAGTTTTCTCTTCTATAAAATGGGTTTAATAATACAAGGAGCACAAGGTACTGGAAACATTGTCATGTGTAAATTGATCATTACTGTTGGAGCCCAGAGAGGGTGGTGCCTCCCACAGGGATACCATCTTCTGACCTTAGAAGCAGCACTGATAAAGAACAAAATGGGGGCAGAGGAGTTCAGAGAGGAAAGCAGAGCCAGCTCAACGCAGGGAAAGAATACGGATTATGGAAGAAGTCTCACTTTCTCCGTGGCTTCTCAGGGAGGACTCACCAGTCCCTCCCTCCCAGCTCTGCTACAGCAGGTACAGGCTGAGTCAAACCCCCCGGACCACACCAGTACCTGGGCTGCCCTTCCAGCACAGAGCAAGTCAGGGACCTCTCACTGGTGCTCACGCTCGCCTCGGCTCATTGTAACATTCCCTCAGCCCCCAAATTACTGTCTGTGTCTTTTGAGTCTAACCTTGGAATTGCTCTTTGGACTAATAACAGGTTTGGCTTCTCTGGGTCAGACCTTTGGTACTCAAGTCTCTCTCTCTCTCTCTCTCTGTTTGTGTGTGTTTGTCTGTCTCTCTGTGTGTCTGTATGTCAGTCTGTGTGTGTTTCTGTCTTTGAGAGGCTCACCTCTGCTCCCTAGCTCTCAGGAACCCCAGCCTCGTTCCCCATGCTCTGGGGAACAGTAGGGTTTGCGGTACTCTGTACCAGGACACCCCCAGTTGTCCTGGAAACCACCCATCACCACCTCGGCTCCCTCCTCAGGGATTCCAGCTCCTGTTCCTTCTCTAGGACCCTCTAGACCCAGGAGTTTTCAGGAATGCAATGAGACTGCCTACCTCTGTTGCCAGGGGTCACAGGATATGAAAATCCCCCCATTTGTGCCTCTGAGATGCTGATAGCAAGAACATATCTGCCTAACGTGCTGATTATCTCACAGACTATAGTCACATTAATCCTGGCTTCCCGATCTTGGGCTCACCACATATTCCAGCTAGGTGGGTAATATTTCCATAGGCCTGCAATTCCCCTTTTTGGGGGCTCATTTGTTTTTGTTTTTTGTTTTTTGTTTTTTTTTTTTTTTTGGACATATTTAACATACTATTTACCAGACATCCTGCTACTCTCAGTAAAAAAGCAACCAAACAAATATGGGTCCTATCCTTGCAGAATGTTCATATCAGTGCGGGAAATAGATTTTGATCAGGTGGTCACACAAATGGGTGTCTCAGCGCTGGTTCAAAACCTCGGGAGTGCCCTAGGCGGAATCTGAAACCCGCCCTTCTACATGGAGTGTAGGAGAGACGGAAGAAAGAGGCAGCCCACTGCGGACGGGTAGGCGGCTGTTTAATAAAAGGGACTCACTGCCAAGGTTTGTCTTGAGTAGATGCAAGATGGGTGGATCTCTGCACCGGCCCTGGAGAATCTTGAAAGTTTATAGAGAGACCTGAGTGGGGTTCAGTCCAGACGGTCTCAACACCTTAGTCTCTCAAGGCTGAACCCTTGGAATAGCTTCCATATGGAAATGGGACATTCCAAAGACTGGGAGGGTGTGAGGAGCCTCTGATTGCCTCAGGGCCAGCTCCCAGGTCAACCAGCTGTTCTGTCCTCTCAAGACCTCCTCCAACAGTCAGTTTGAATCCAGTGAAAGAAAATACCAACATCAGGACATTTTCAATTATAAGCCTAGCACTTTCATATGGTTCAACCTAAAATCTAGAATGATAAATCCCTGTGTCTTACTTTTCCAGCATGAGTGATAAACCACTACTGGGAATCTTTCTATTCGTTATCAACAGATTTACCCAAAGCTCAAACCAAAAATCTTACCTGTTTGTTTGAGTTTTTTCCCTTCCATTCATGCACTTGTAATTTTTTTAAAAAGAAGTGCATGCCCGCGCAAAACCCTGCTTTAACATCGGCTTTCTCCCCTCTTGTTTCCTTATATCCTGCATGTTGCAACTAACATTGAGCTTGAAATTGAAAAGGGGAGTTTGGAAATTCAAACCAAAGGTAAGCAAAAGAAAATAAATAAATAAGTAAGTCCCTCCATGTGCCCTGGCTATTTGCTGATGTACCTCTTTCCTGACATTGACTGACAGCCAGCCTTTGCTGGGTTTCTCCCTCCCCTCCATTCCCAGGGCACCATCAGCCAATTTGATGATGAGGTATTGAAACCATGGCTGACATAAGCAAGTAGGACTCCATGGCGGCCACTCAGGTTCCAAAGTAAGTTTTCAGCAAAGATGAGCAACTGTGAAGGTCTCTGAGGGCAGCTCCTCACCCGCAGCCCTCAGCGTGCCTGGGTGGGCGGCCTGGAGACCCCCGCGGGTGTTCTCAGAGGGAGAAGCAAGACTGTGCAACCACAGCCTGGTTTGGGATGGGAGAGGGCAGATGGGGACGGTGGGGCAGAGTGATGATCCCAGCTCATCCGCTATGGAATCTTCCAGAAGATGGCCTGTACTCTCCTTGTGAACTGTCCTACAGCCTTCTCTGTGAGCTCTTTCCCAGTATTTGCACAAATACCTTGCGGGATAGGGAGCTCAAAATAGAAGACGTCCAGTTTGTGCTGGCCAGCCCACATCACACACATTGTTTATCTATCCTAAACATCGGGTTCTTACATAGCATGACTGAGTCTCAGGACAGACTTTGGAACACGACTGGGGGATGAGGAAACCAGCTCATGCCTCTACCAATGGTTTTTCTGGGCCTTCATAGAGTCGAGTTGGCTTTTATTTCCTCTTTTTTTTTTTTTTAAGATTTTATTATTTATTTGACAGACAGAGATCACAAGTAGGCAGAGAGGCAGGCAGAGAGAGAGGAGGAAGCAGGCTCCCCGCGGAGCAGAGAGCCCGATGCGGGGCTTGATCCCAGGACCCTGGGATCATGACCCGAGCCGAAGGCAGAGGCTTTAACCCACTGAGCCACCCAGGTGCCCCGGCTTTTGTTTCTTCTATTGTGATAACTATGTCCTTTCTCCTTGGGCAAGTGACATGTGCAGCAGTGTGCCTCTGACGGGGCTGATGCCGTCAAGCAAGAAAGGACGAGGAAACTGAGTCTCGAGCTTGACTAAACCCTGACTATGTCCAGCGTCAGTCACCCCAGATCCCCAAGAGAACTCTGCATGGATGTTGTGGAAGCCAAGGCTACTTTAACTTTTTTTTTTTTAGATAAAAACATTACCGCATTATTATTTATTCATATAGTTGAATATTCAGCAAAGAAAATGATGGCATGGTCGCTGAACACATCCACGCAGAGGAATCTCGATGCAGACCTTTGAAGAAGGAAGTCACAGAAGAATATACTGGGTATTACCACATTTATGTGACATTTTTGAAACTGTGACATTAAGTAATATGTTGTTGGGGAAGTAAAAATAACTTACGTAAACTATATATGAAGTAAAGGGAGGCGTAGATACACACATACACACCCCCCCCAACGGTCGATCTCCCGTGGTCCTCAGGAACTAGCCCATCCGCCTGCAGGTCCACTGAGCAGCTTGCCAGCCGCGGCAGTGACCACTAACCGAGGCCCTTCTCCGTGCTAAGAAAACAGGGAAGGGAGAGAAACGTGGTTCTTTCACCAGAGAGGCTCCAGGGAGTGGAAGAAAGAGAAACGGAAGGAGCTCACGTGCTCACATTGGGGCGACCAGCGCTGAGGACAGGCCCAGGCTGTGGAGGGGTGAGAGGTCGTCCGGAGCAGGCAGCACCCAGGCCAACCCCGGGGAGCCAGGGGGCTGAGGAACAAGAGTGCTGGGACTGGCCACTTGGACTGAAGCTCTGTGAGCCTCTCATCAGCTGGGGAACTGGGGCCTCGCTCCGTCTCTGTTCCCAGCACCGCAACCCTACGATGGACTTAGAGCCCGAACCTGCCTCCTGGAGCCACTGGGAGGGAAAACTAGCTGGGACATTCGGGAAATCCGTACAGGCTCACTGGGCTGGAGAACAGGTAGGACTGGCCACGCGAGCAGGGGCAGCTCCCGGGCCAAGGAGCAGGTGGCGCACCTGGGTGGAAGGCTAAGCGGGAGTGTGGAGCAGCGACACTTAGCGTCACATCCCTCTGCCGCCGTGTCCTGGAGCCTGAGCCGCCTCCTCTCACCAAGGGACTACAACAAGGCCACCTCTGGGGCTGGTCAGCAGCCATCTGGGAGGACCCAGGATTCCTTCCCAGTCAGCCAGAGGCCAGCATCTTCTCCTCCGGCTCTGAGGACACCTCCCTAGGGCCAGATGCCATGTGACGAACTCTGCAGCCAGCAGGAAGCCCCGGACCCCGGACACTACCTCCAGCTCACTGCCGCCCCCCGGTCAGCCTTCATCATGATAGCCTGGTGGTCCTGCCCGTCGAAGTCTGACCTGGAAGCTTCTGAAAGGAGCCGGACTCAGGGTTTCTGGATTAATCCCAAGGCGCTGGCTGTTACTTCTCATCAGAAAAAAGCCTGCATGACACCAAGCTCACCTTTCTTAAGATGCAAGGTGTGCGGATGGTGATGCATCAGGGCTTGGGTCCAAGCTTATCTGGCCTGTGCACCTCCGTAGCCTGGGATGGGGCCATGGTCCCAGTCCATGCGTCCCACACTGACCTCCTGGCTGGGCCCTGGGCGAGGGGCACATTTGACAAAGCAGGTGTCCCCCATCTCCTGCAGTACATGACAGGCCAGGGAGAGCAGGACCGTGGGTCATCGGGCTGAGGACGGGGACTTGGGGGTGGGTCCACTTCATCCCTTGCCAGCTCTGGGCCCTCAGCATCTCACAGGTCAAAGAAGATCATGGTTATTGGAACTCCTGGAATCGTCAGGATTAACTGAGGTAACTCAAGGAAAGCTCTTGGCCCAGTGCTTGGCTCATAGCCAGGGCTGAACAAGTTTATCTAAGAAAGAAAGACCAGATTCGGTGCCCACGTAGGTGAGAGGCCTGTGGTGCATACGGCCACCTCCCTGTCTCTCTGTTGCCTCTGCTCCGGAATCAGGCGATGTGCACACTTTTCAAGACTGGACGGATTCACCAAAGTTACCCCCCAGGGGTTCTCAGCACTGGCTGCAGCGATTCGCAGCCTGACACTGTGTCAGAGTCACCGAGGGAGCGTTAGGGAAATACCCTGGACCTACGAATCAGAGCGTTCAAGGCGGAGGCCAAGTGTGTGCATTTGAACCGTCTACACTGTCAGTCCTGCTGGGGTGCCTGGACTGAGGGCCCCAGGCTGGAGGCTCAGATGAGGGTTCTGTGGCTTAACCTTGGCCATGACCCTGGCCAGAAAGGCCGGTGTCCCTGATCTGTCACCAAGTTGCTGTCTCGTGAGCCTGGGAAGTTCTTTGGCCCTAGACCTTCTAATGCTCTCCTTCCAAATATGGGTTTCCAGCTCCTGCACAGGTGTCAGGAGGCTCCAGACACTGCTGAAGGGCAGGCCAAGTGCCTGGCCCGGGAGGGTGGCTCCTGCCCTGCCCCTCCCCTTGCCCAGGATGGACAGCGTGGAGTCCAGCAAGGAGAGACGATTGAAGGCCTAGGATAGTTCCGCTGGAACATGATTCCCATCCTCACATTCTAGAAGTGTTGTCAGGCAGAGAAGAGGTTGATCGGTTTTTTATGCCTAAAAATCAATGAGTAGAAGCAATAAGAAAGCAAGTTTTAGGTCAATATAAGAAAGTACTACTTTCCCCCCTTTCCTACCTCTGCTTTCCTTAGATAATGGGGGGAGCACCTTACTTCCCTCTACATATGTGGGATGACTGGGTATTGCATCCCAAGCATGGTGCTGATGGCAGGACATAATGGTGGGCTACACTCCCTACACTCCAGAAGCCCACTGTCCAGCTGAGGACAACAGATCCCCCCCCCACCCCACTCCGGTCCCTCTAGCTCTTGTCCCAGCTTCTGTCTTGACACTTCCCACAGTGTCTTGCCAATGCTGTGCAACAAGGAACAGATTGCCTTGGTAGATAGTGAGTTCCCCATCAGTGGGGGTGTGCAAGCCAAACAGAACAGATTGTCAGTGCTGTTTTTGGAGGATGGGTAACAGAGGGGTGGCAATCTTACAGTGAACGGTGGAAAGGATGATCACTCCTAAAGGTGGAGGGCTTTGGTCAAAGGGAGGCGACATTCCCGGTACCTTCACACATCCCCACTGTGGCCAGGACTGCTGACCAGCAAGGAGTCCTGGCCTCCCCGCACTGGGAGCTCCTCCACTGCTCCTCGTCCTATGACCCCTTATCCCCTCTGCATGGATTCCTAAGGGTCCCCACGCTTTCCCTTCAGCTGTATGGCTCAGTCCCACTGGCAGGAAGAGTCACTCCTGCAGCGCTTGGAGACCATCACTCGCCATCCCTTTCTCCTCTCCCCTCCCTGGCTCCTCTCCGGCTCCTCCCCATGCCAGATGCTCTGGAGGCCCAAAGCTGTGCATGTGGGAATGGGCTACTGTGACATCTCCCCAGGGACCAGCACCCAGGGACACAGAGGAACGGACCCTTTCCACCCTTTCTGTGGGGGCTGCCCGTGCCCATCAGAGGGGCCATCCAGCGGGCTCTTCTCCAAACTGCGGACCCGCTCAGACAAATGCCGCCACCTGCTCCGATGAAGACCTGCCCCTGCCTCTGGTGACCCGCTACGGCCGTGCTCCCAAAGCCATTCGCAATTATTTTAACAAAGAAAGAAAGAATAAAAGCATAAGTGGACAATGTCACGATCCTCCCGCATCCCCTGTGCAGAGCTGGCGGCAGGCGTGAGCGGTGATGGGCAGGGTGGCGGTGGGGAGAGAACCGGACGGTGCACGCCGCCTCCAGTAGGCTCCGGGAGCCAAGCCGCCGGGGCAGTAAATGCACAGCCCCTCCCTCTTCTTTTTCTCTTTAGGTTGTATAGTGTGATGATTTTTTTTTTTTAAATTGAGACATAGTTTACATATATTAGTTTCAGGTGTACAACCTAAGTGATTAGACAATGCTATACGTGACAGCATGTTCCCTGTGATAAGGGTGGCGGCCATCTGTCACCACGCGGAGTTATTACAATAGCATTGACTCTATTCCCTATGCTGTACTTTTCATCCCTGTGACAGATTGATTTAGTAACTGGAGGTTTGCACCTCTTCCTCCCCCGCAGCTAGTTTACCCATCCCCCCGCGGTGCCCCAGCCTGGGGCGACGCCCAATTTGTTCTCGGTATTTATGAGTGTCTCTAGTGTCTCTATTTTATTGTTGTTGGTTCATTTGTTTTGTTTCTAGATTCCACATATGAGTGAAATCGTATGGTATTTGTCTTTCTCTGTCTGTCTCCTCTCCCTGAGCAGAAGAGCCTCCGGGTCCATCGCTGTTGTTGGGAACAGCAATGTCCCCTCCCTCCCTGTCCCCCAAGCACCTGGGAGCTCAAGGAACGGCTCGGAGACAGGCACGAGTTTTCAGTCCAAGTACCTGTTACATATATTTTTCTCTGCTGATTTTAAATTGTCTTTATTTTGTGTAGGGTGGGTTTTTTTTTTTTTTGCTTCTTTTATATGTGTTTTAATATTGTAAGACTCCTCAAATCCTTTCCAAGGAGTAGACAGACTATAAATGATAAATGAATAAACACATAAATAAGTAAAAAGGATACAAATGTCTTTTCCAAACCAGTTTTTCACTCCTTCGTGGGTGTTTGCCATTCAAGGTAAGTGCACCGCTCATGACTGTGCCCTGACAGTTTACCCCTTGGTGGCCTTTGCCCACTTAGCACGTATGAAGCACCTACTATGTGCTGACACATGCTGGGCCCTGGGAGCACATGGATGAGGAGAGAGGGTTCCTGCAGAGCACGCTCTCTGGGCCCCGGGAAGGAAGCAGCTTCCATTCATCATCAGCTACCCCCTGGAGCGTGTGCACGTGTGGGTGCGTGGGGCAAGTTATTCCTAACTGAGCCTCTAGTGAAAAGATTAGGGATGTCTGGGAACCTGAGATGCCCAAGCCTGTGTTCCACTAACCTCCTCCACCAGCCCATCAAGATGCCCAAGGCCCAGGGAAACCAGATGAAGACAGACACAACTAGGGCTCCCGCCTCTCACCCCAGGGCTGGACATTAAGCCTGCGAGCCAGACTCGATTAACTAGAGGCTGAAGAGCAGACCTAGAGGGCCATATTGAGGCTTTGCCCTTCTTCCTAATTGGTTTTTGAGTGAATGGGGCAGGAGGAGGAGACTGCGCCCTTGGCCGTGACCCAGCCTCTACGTACCAAGAGGAGTCCTGAGCTCCCCCTGGAGTCTCTCCCCTAAGTCTCACCCCGTGTGGCAATAGGAAATTCCCAGATGCAAAGTTGAGCCCAGAGAGATCCTCTAAGTGTAATCAGGGCACCTCATGATAGAACCTTCCAGAAAGCTAGGAGACCTCTACCTGAAGTTGAGAAAAACAAAACAAAACAAAACAAAACAAAACTCTATGGTGACCAACACTTAGGGTCACTGGGCCTCACGGAGGAAGGCGCCTCCAAGGTTGTCTGATGTCCTGGTTTCCCAGCACTGTTCATGCAGCCTGGGCTCGCCGAGGGTGAGCACAGGAGAGCAGCCCGATGGGCTCCGGGGCATGGTCTTAGCCAGTGCAGTTCCTACTTCAGGGCTTGTTCATGTGGATAGATTCTGCTTGGAGAAGTATAGGAATCGCTTCCCCGAACAGGGGAAGCGTCCAGCAGCTGTCTGAACCACTGTGTAGTCCAGGCTGATGTGAAACCCCCCTCCTGCCCACCTAGAGTCAGAACCAACCAAGAACTTGTAGGTCAGGTGAGTGGAGATTAAAACGGCACCTACTATTACTTGTTGCAGAGGCTGGAGGTCGTTACACACTGTTCTTTCTCTCCTTCTCCCTTCATAGCATTATTTCATGCACGCTGTTAGAAGACTACATTACCCACCCTCCCTTCCAGCCAGGATTGTAAGGACTGGACAAGAAGATAGGAAGCAAAATGCTGTGTTAGTTTTCCAAACAGTCGTGTGAGAGGAGCTGCCCTCGCTGGGACAGATACCCCTTTAGTCCTTCCTCTTGTTGCCAGAATGGAATGTAGAGGCAACGGCTAGAACTCTAGCAGCCATGTTGGCCTGTGAGGTGGCTCTTAAGATGGAAAATCTGTGCCTCAGTACAGACTGAGTGGAGAAGAGGAAGGTCAGAAGCCTGATGGCCCTGTAGTCATCGTACCTGCCCTATGTTACCTCGCTTATTTGAGGGAATCCTTTATGAGAAAGAAACAAACTTCTATTATGTTTAAATGAGTTATTTGGTGTTTTCTAGTATATACAATTAAATAATGGTTCTTTGTGAGTAAGCTTGATGTGGCTAAATGGACTTGTCAACACTTTTGCCTGATGATCCAAGTCTAGAACTCGAGATGGCCCCCCTCTCTCCTGAGGGGTCTGGTTTTACACTGATGGCATATTCTCTCAGATCACGACTCCTGCTGGCTTTGCCCATGGATGTAGAGAAAAGATAGTATCCCAGTGTGCACAGGAGTCTAAAAATGAGCCCCCAACTGAGAAGGTCCACGGGAGCTCCTTCGCATTAGGTTATCAAGGTGGGGAACACAAGTTCCACTAGCAGACACCCCTCCCTTCCTCTTTGGAAACAGAACCATTCTGCCACTGAAAAATTGATTGCTGGAAGGTTCCTTATCATACTGAGCTGGGAAATCATTCTGGAGTGGGTGATGCCCACTGGGGATAAGCTCTGCCCGCATCCACACAGACAAGCATAATCTCTCTCGGAAGGTCTGGGGATGCTTCAGAACGAATGGAGACCCTAACTGTAGTGTCGTCCGATAAACCAAAGGGCATCCAGTGAAATCTGAGTTTCAGATAAAGAGGGAATTTTTTTTTTTTTATGGTAAATTATGTCCCAAATATTGCCAAGGTCATGCTTATACTTGAAGACTTTTTTGTTGCCTATCAGAAATTCGAATTGTACATGGCATCCTGTATTTTCATTTTCTAAATCAGACAGCCCTGGCCTAGAGGCACCCAATTTCCAGACACTCAGATGGGCACGCTCCAGTGCTGGAGAAAGGATGTCATGTGAAGAAGAATGGAAAGGCAGCTTATCTGGGACTCCCGCCTGCCCTGCTCTCCTCCCCCTGCCCACGGTCCTCCAGGCTGAGGCAAAGCCTGCCTTGCTCAGTAATCTGAGCCTTCCCTGTCCACCATAGCCCACAGCAAACCCACCTTGCATGGTGACCCCCACATACCCACCCGTTTATGGCAACTGTATCCCAATTTTGCCCTCCCTCACCTCCCACGCCCAAGATCAGCCAGACTCCGGCAGAGCCAATCAGATTCCTCGTTCTGGGGGCGGGCAGCATGTGACCCAAGTCTGTCCAGCAAGTGACGGCGGAGTTTTGGCTGGGTAAGGGTGGCCCACATCTTGCCTGGAAGGACACTGAGCGGCCTGAGCCCTGAGGACCGGCCAGTCCAGAGCCAGCCCCAAGAGACCATCTCATTCTCCCCTCTAGACTTTTTTGCTTACTGGAATCCGTAATTCCCTTTTGACAGAAAGCCAGGTTGTTCTGGATTTTCCTGACTCGTGCAAACAAAAGGCCCCGATACTGATCTCAAATATCTGCTTGAGAATCCAGAGCTCTGTCCTATCCGTGGGCAAATTGCTGGTACATTGCTGCCTCTCAAAGGGTTGGGATCCCTTACTGCGGTTCCCAGGGTGCTCTCACGTCACCCCATCACAGCTCTGCGAGAGATTCCCACTGCAGATAATCAGAGAGATACTCATAAAAGTAGCTGCTGGCATCGGATCCGCACCCCAACTCTGAATTGAGTACTGTGTAGTCTACAGAGGAGGAGACGCGACCTCACCTACCCCTGGCAACATGGATAGACCAGAGGTGAAGGTGAAGTTTTCCTGGACGGTTCCAGAGCCTGTGCTCCTTGTCACAAGGGGCCCCTGTCCTCGTTATAGGCATTTTGAGCAGTAACAGAAGCCACCAGCTAAGGAATGTGGACAAAGTGCTGCTCCTAGGAGAGGGTCCTATCCTGGCCCTGGCCCTCTCAGCCCCAGAAAGGACAGCCTGCCCCCCTCTCCTCACCTCTGTGTGCTCATCTCCCCTTTAGGGACCTGAAAGCCCCCTTTTCCCTGGATTGGCAGCACTTGGTGTATAGGGAGGAGGAGGAGAGGCAGGTGGGTTAGGGATGGTGATTACTCCTTGCTGCCCTGTGCTCGGGGGCAGGGAAAGGAGCCCCACGAGTGGAGCCAGCTTGGGAGCACACAAGTGGGTTGGCCTGTCTTAGAGAAGCACCTCTGGCCACCTGAAGACAGCAAGGAGGTGGGGGAAGATGCTCCTTCAGCCACGGGGAGACCTGCTCCTATGGACAGAGCCTCCCAGGTACCAGGGGGTAGCAGTGGCTAGGGCTGGGGTGGGGGGGGGGTCTCTGGGCAGCCCAGGCTTTCTCAACTGACCACTGCTGGCCAAAGCGTCCTTCCATACTGCCAGGAACACCCTGGGCTCCATCTGCTGCCTGGGTCTCCCAGAAGCAGGCTGAGTCGGGAGGGCCAGACACTGGGGATGGGGAGACCCTGGCTTCAGGGGTCCTTGCATCTCCTGCTTTTCTGCATGCCCCTTGGATGATCTGCCACGTAGCCTGGAGTGGGAGACGGGGCGGAGAGCAAGCTTTGGATTCAAACAGGTGTTCTCTCTCCCAGGATTCCTGCTGGAGCCCTGGGCGGCCTCCAGGTGGCCTGCCGTCCCCTTCCACAAGGCAGTTAGCTGCTACTAAAATGTGCATCTCTGGTGCCACTCCCCAGACTAAACCCCCTGGGGCCCTTCACCGCTTCGGAGCCAAATTCTAGCTCCCTGGCAAGGCGGCAGAGTGTTCGTGGACTTCTCAACAGTGACCCCCGTACCCCTCCCACCCGCTTCTGCCGCCTCCCAGCCTCATGGCCCCCTCCAGCAACTCAGACAGGCTTGCATCAGCTACACACACTCCCCATTTCTGCCCACCATGCTCTGCTCACGCTGCTCTTGGCCTTCTCCTTCATTCTACCCCCTCAACTACACTATCCCAACCCGTAAAATGAAGTTCAAGCATTTCCTCTTCCAGGAAGGCTTCCTGGTTCCACCTTGTTGCCTTCTGCACCTGAACCTCTCTGCTGCCCGTGGCCTCCGACTGATGGAGGCTCCTGTGTGTTGTCCCTGAAGGTCGGACCTTGTGGTCCCTTGAACCTTTGCAGTTAGCCTCATTCCATGCTTTTTGTTTTGGCTACTGGAATGCTCAGGAGCCCCTCTCGGGCTTTATGGGGTGCATGTTCCGCTCCAACCACACCTTCCTCCGGCTGTAGCTCATTATCTCAAGCCCACTGGCCTCCCCCACCACCACCACCACCGCCATTTCCTCGACTTTTCCTTTTCTGCTCCGGTACAGCGCATGCTGAAACCATCCCCAAACTCCTTCTTTGTGGAAAGACACCAGCGCCCAAACAAGGCCACAGAAACTACAAAACTCCCCCAGCTTCTATGAATCCAATTACGTAACTAATACGAGCAATTTCTTGGGAGAGGCGGTGAGATAGCGTGTCTTCTCCTCACAGAATGAAAAATGTTGGTGGTATTGTTATACCCGAGTTTTCGCGTCCGAGAGACCACCAAGGAGCCAAGCACTGATGCAATCACACGAGGGTTTATTTGACCCTCAAGCTTAAGCTTGAGCCCAAGTATACCCGAAATAGCAGAGTAGGGACTTGGACCCCGAACCAGATTACAGTCAGAGCTTTTAAAAGCAGAATAGGGGTGGACTCAGCGGTGGGTGAGGACTAAGGGGATTATGGATGATGTAAGTCTCCAAGGATTTTTAGAAGCAAGGTCTCCAGGACCTTGCAGGGCTAGCTATTGTTGGGAGAAAGGTTATTTATTACCAATAATAAAAATCTTCTCGTGACACCCTTTAGATGTATATCAGTGGACCATATACTTGGGAATGATTCTTGACACTGTCTTGGAGGTTTAGAGATAAAGGAATTGTTAAAGTAGACTCGCAGGATCCTGGTCGGACCCATTGGGGTAGGAGGTTGGTCAGGCTAGGATTGTCCTTAGCAAAATCTCAAGGTGAGGGCAGTTAAGTCCCCAGGGGAGAGCCACTCTGTCTGTTTCGAGGGTTTGTCAGTAGGTAAGGAATTTCAGTGATTTCCTTCTGCCTCTGTTTCCCACATCAGCTAAACTTGAGGGGGGATGGCCTTAATTTCCTCGGCCTCCACAGTATTTAAGGAAAAGGAAAAAGAAATCGCTCCCGCTTCTTCCTGCAGCCCATCTCCCGCTGAGTCTTTTCCTAAGCAACCTTAGAAATCCGTCAGAAAGTCAGAATTAAGAGGTCGCCTGAGACTATGAACTCTGAAAACCAATCTGAGGGTTTTGAAGGGGCAGGGGGTGGGAGGTCGGGGTACCAGGTGGTGGGTATTGGAGAGGGCACGGATTGCATGGAGCACTGGGTGTGGTGCGGGGGTGTGGGAGGTCGGGGTACCAGGTGGTGGGTATTGGAGAGGGCACAGATTGCATGGAGCACTGGGTGTGGTGCGGGGGTGTGGGAGGTCGGGGTACCAGGTGGTGGGTATTGGAGAGGGCACAGATTGCATGGAGCACTGGGTGTGGTGCAAAAACAATGAATACTGTTACGCTGAAAATACATTTAAAAGAAAAAAAAAAGGTCGCCTGAGTCACCCCACACCTCCCGGCTTGTTAGAGGAGCAGGTTGCCCCCCAAACCTTGAGCCCGTTTAAGCACAGTCTGGGGGCATGGAAAGGGCCTCTGAGCTGCGCATCTGTGTCCTGAGGCTGCAGGAACAAGTCACCGAGACGCGGCAGCGCACACAGCACAGACTTACGGTCTGAAAGCTCTGGGTTAGGCTCTTGCCGGGTCTCGCTGGGCTAACGTCGGGGTCTCGGTAGAGTCCCCGATCAAGTTCTCCAGCGGAGAAGCCGTTTCCTCGCCCGTTCTCGCTTCTGCGGAGACCAGCTGACCTCTCTTCCCGGCCTTTCCGGCCGCACTTACTGCCATTCTGATGACACTCGGCAAGCGATGCCTTTCGTCTGGTGAATGTTCCCGAAAGGGCCCCAGAGAAGGGGGCACAGCTCAGGTAGCGCTCGGGACCCCCACCTCTGACGTTCTCCCAGCTCTTCGCTGCAGGGCTGTTCTTGGAGGCAGAGGGTGCGCGGCCAGGCCCCCGCAGGGGCTGCCCCCCACCCCCACCAGCTGTTCTGTCCAGCGTCCAGTCTACAAAGCTGGTCAAAGAGAGCGCAGCTGTCTAGAAACAGAAAGCCACTAGGAGCAGACAAGTGTCTGTGCTTGTCCTGCGGGAGCTGGGGCAGCTTCTCTGTCCCCTTTCCGCTGCCCTGCCCTGCCCCCCGCCTTCTGGTCCCACCCTCCCACGGGCAGGGCTGGGGACCTGCGTCTGCTGAACCCAGGTTTCGCTTGGATCCCCGCCCCCTGCCCGGTGAGGCTGGGCCATCACTCCAGTTTGTCAGCTGAGGAAACCGCATCTTAGAGGGTATGGGACTGTCCTCAAACCAGGAAGCCGGGAGGTGGTAGAACCCAGAGGGGAGTGGGTGGATCTCAGGGGGAGCGTCCTCACGCGGCACCCACCACGGCATGCCCGCCCGGGCACCATGTGCGGAGACAAGAGCCACGTGCCCCGGCTTCTTGAAGAGATGCGAGGAAGGGTGGGGTCCCTTTCCCAGGGAGCTGGTCCCAGGGTGGCGTGGCCCTGGGTTGCTCCCAAGCTGAGCTCAGAGCTTTGAGCAACCCCCTTCCCCAAAGTCGGCCTGACACAGCTGGTTTCACAGGCACTGGCCCTCCTCCCCCTCCGGCGGCCGTGGCCTTGGCCCTTACAGGGAGGACAGCCGTGCACATGGGTACCATGGACCCAGCACAGGCCCTGTGGGACCTGATGTAGGCGGAGTCCTCCCTCCACAGCTCGCCCTCCTCCCAGCCTCTTCCATTCCTTCTCGGGCCCTGAGGACCCATTCCTGGAAACCGGCAAGGACACTGGCCGGTCTCTGACTCTACATTCTGGCTGCTGCCCTTTCAGGGGTCCAGGCTGTGTGGGGATCTGTGGTGCAACCTCACCGTGACGAGCCTCTCTGTTCTGGATTCCAGCGCCCCTCCCAGCCCAGTGTGATTTCAGCTCCTGCCGGGGGCCGGGGTGGAGCCCTTCCCCAGTGAATCGGGAGGCCAGCTCTCTGGGATGGGGATTGTCTCTGATGCCTTCTGGGAACAAAGCCATATAGAAAGCCACAGGCACTGATCTGCAAAGGGGTCCCCGCCTAGGTCCAGGAGGTCCTGCCTCCACGGAAGCACTGGCCAGGACAGCTATAAAGCAAGTATAGGAATGAGAACCTGCCCACTTGACGGAAGGCCCCTGGGTGCCAGAGAGGCTGGAGGTGGGGGAGGCAGGGTGCTCTGCGGCGCTGGGGGGGGGGTGGGGAGGGGAGGGGAGGTCAGATTTGGCTCTTTGGCGGCAGTATCTCTCCTGCCGCTGATTGGGAGCCCCTGTGGCAGGGCCCTCTTTTCTCTGCTGCGGGGGCTGCTGTTGCTAAGTGTCCCTGACAGGCTTCCAGGCTTGGGGGCCATCAGGCCGTCAGCGGGGGGAGGGCAGGCTTTCCCCGGGGACTGGGGATGGGCACCACTCCCTTCCCAGGCCTGTGCTGCCAGGGACTCAGGACACGGGCACTCAGGAAGGCGTCTGTGTGGTTGAGTGGTTCAAGTCACCATTGGACTGTGGTACAGGCAGGGACTGAAGCGGACACTCTTTCTCGCTAACTTGACTTCCTCCCGCCTCAGGACAGTGAGCCTGGAAGATGTCTCGCCTCGGGGCGGGGGATGCCAAATGCAAAGGAGGCCGAGGAGTCACCAGCCCCCGCAAGCCCACAGGGAAGGGGGACTGGGTGACACTGCAGCTTGTGCGGACTGAGGGCCGTGTGGAAAGCGAGGCTCCAGATCATCCGCTTTCTCATGAAAAGCCAGACGTTTAGGGATTTGTGGGGAGATGGCTGGTAACCGGTGAAGTCAGCTGGAGGACTGTGTGAGCCGAGGAAACGTGCTGGTGGGGCAGGAGCGGAGACACGGGCATCTCATTTAATATTGTTTAATGAAAAGAAAAATTTCTCTGGAGCATCTGCAGTTTGACCTCAATTATTCAGTATTATAGATTTACAGGAAAAAAGGTCTGAGGGAAATAAATATTCTGTAATACAATTGCACTGTTTGGTTTAAGATGGAGACATTGAGTCGTGGACGGAACATCACCTCAGTCAAGCCTGTGTAGTCTTTGGGTTGATTAATGCAACATGTGCTTTTTCACTATGAAAATAGGTTCTGGTGGCCCGTTAGGAGTGTTGGAGCCTTCCCCATCTGGAGAGCTCAGGCCGAGAGGCCTACACCACCTCTCCCTCCTAGAACTTTCTGGATTTAAACCTCGTGTACAGATACAGACACAAACAGCGCTGTGGCCACAGGGCCCAGACGTGTGGTCTTGGACTCCCCTGCTCCAGCTTTGTTGGCCTTGGGCTTCCCTCCTGTGAGGAGTTTGGATCTTGCCTCTGTGATCATCTTCTGGCATTCTGGAAATCATGAATCTCCTGCCGGAAAAGGGAAGCAGATCCAGTTCCCTTTGTCGGCACTGTTGTGTTACCGGGATGCCTGCTCTTCGGGTGTTGACGCTGATTGTCCCTCAGCAGCTGCAGGCCGCCGCCCTGGGGCGTGGCGTTGGGAGAATGGATGAGCACATCCCAGCCTGTGGTGGGGGACAGCCTCCTGCCTTTTGTTCACCAGGAACACTGAGTGAAGCTAGAGATTTGAACTGTTCTCTGGATCCTGGTTTTTACAGAATGTGTGTGTGACCCTCCAGCCACCTTCTCGTCTCTCCTCAGTCCTTGTACCCGGGGGCAAGCATGCCCTCCCTTCCTAATGCTGGGGCACCCAGCCCCACAGCCGGACAGCAGGTGCTCAGCCCGCGCTGGAAGAGTGAATAAGCCACAGTGACACTTTCCTTCGTCCTGCCTGGGGCCCACTATCTACACCAGCACCCAGCTTCTGAGGGTCTCTCAAAAACATTCCAGGGCCATCCTCAAGAATGTCCATTTCACAGATGAAAGCACTAAGACTCGGGAACAGCTCTCCCCGCGTCACTCGGCTCATGGGGTAGGAAGGCAGAAAACACACGCCTGGCTCTGGAGGGCCAGTCTGGTGAGAGGACACCAGGGGCTGCGAGACCTGGCGCCCTGCCTGAAACCCAGGTGCTCTGATCTGGAAGAAATGGGCAGAAGAGCTACTCGCTCAGCCTCTTGCTTCCAGTGAGTTTAATGGCTGGAGGCAGGGTCCAGCAAGTGGCTCCAAGATGGGGGTCCCCTGACAGAAGAGAGGCAAGAGGAGAGCTAGGGCTTGGGGGTGGCCTATCAATGGCTCTGGAACCATTGCAGTGGGAGATGGAGGATGAGCAGGGAAACGGAGGCCCAAGTCCCCTGGGGGGGCTCAGGGGTTGAGGGGAAGGCTGTGAGCCCAGGTGGGAAGAGTGGCAAAGGCTGAGCCCTGCACACCAAGGACAGAGCATGTGGTGACTGGCAGTGTCGAGGCCGCACCGGCTGGTGGGAGGGAAGGGGCTGCCAACTCCCTGAGGTGGAGGACCCAGATGTCACCTGGCAGGCCTTTCCCTGGGCGCCTGCTTGTGTGCAGAGCCTGGGTCATGTGGGGAGGGCGGATCCTCAGGAGGTCCCTGGTCTGGGAGGAGACACAGCGTGATGGCGGAGGATTTTCATACCTGCAGAATCAGGGGGTGACATCTGTGTTGAAAGTGCATGTGTGTGAGGGCGTGTGTGCGTGTGCATGTGCGTGTTTGCATGCGCGGAGGTGTGTTTCCACAATAGCTAACGACTAATTTATATCACGTGCTTACAAGGTGCGGGGTCTCCCTCTGACAACCCTCTGGAGGCAGGCGTGGCACTATCCTCCCCATTTTGTAGGTAAGGACGTAAGGCTCAGAGACGGAAGGTGACCTGCCAGGTGCGGTGGGGGGTGGTTTCCAGCACTGCCTCCTGCCCCCCAGGATCCCTGCCTCCTGGCGTTTGCCCCCAGCTGTGCAGTCACCTCACACTGGAGTGGGGCTGCCTTTTGCCAGTAGCTGCTGGGGAGGTGACACTGTTATATCTGGGATTCGGGTATGAAGGCCTGTGGCTCGGTCTCGTGTGTTCTCTCTCTTGTGGACTCTCCTTCTTGGACCACTTGCTCTGGGGAAGCCAGCTGCCATGCTGTGGGGACTCGGAGGCAGCGGTGGAGAGACCCATGGGGACCCCTGGCCAACAGCCCGGGAGCGTCTCCGTGAGAGGTCTCTGCGGCCCCAGCGGACTCTTTGCCATCCCGTGAGAAACTCCAAGCCAGAATGTGACCCAGACTCCTGACCCTCAGAAAACACAGGACATTGTAAATGTTTGCTCTTGTAAACCTCTGAAGTCGGGGATAGCTCGTTCAGCAGGAATTGATAACCGAGACACCAGGTGTCCGCTCTGGTTAGCACCGGCCTCTGACGCGCTGTGCTGTGCTCTTGCTAGAAGCCCCAACAAGGACCGCTTTGGAGGAAGGGCATCTTGGGTCAAGGGCAGAGCAATGGAAAGGCGCCATGTGGGGCAGGCTGCGTGGAAAGGGCCCACATCTAAGTTCTGGTATGTGGACAGGCCACTGAGTGGGACCGGGACCATTGGGACAGAGGTCAGAGCTGGACATTCAGCGAAGGGTCTGCGAGGAATGAAACCCCGAGGTCACTGCTGAGCAGGGCCACGGAGGAGGGGCTGTCCACTTCCCACAGAAGCACCTTTTTCTCAGAGCTTCCAGTGGGTCAGTGGTACAGCCCCTGGCCCAGGTCGCCCTGCAGAAGACCCTCAGACCGCGCGGCAGCAAGCATAACGTGGACAGCTCCGTGACCACTTTAAAAAGCTAGCTTCAGGATCGAATACAAATGCGTTGAAAAACCCATCAGCTGTTATTTTTCAGACCATGAGAAGTCACTGGGATCCTTTGCAGTCCAAGGCTGGAGCGGTTCTTTCAGCTGCCCTGCCTGGAAGGCTGCACGGAGCAGCGGAGAGGACGCGCAGGAGGGAGCTCAGCTGCCTGAGACCGAGCGGAGGGAAAGGACAAGTCGTCAAGTCGCGTTTCACATCTACAGGTTTCCTCTGCTCACTGGCGCTGCTGGGCTCAGCGATCCACTCTCAGGCTTTCCCCAGCCCCGCGGTGTGATCTGTGGGGACGCCCAAGGGGTCCGGGCCAGGTCGGGCCCTGGGCCGAGTAGGGCAAACAGTCCCCTGAGAGGAAGTGTGTCCCGGGGGCCGGAGCCCCCAGAGCAAGGGGACCTGCTCCCTTGGAGCCCCTGCTGGTCCCCCCCTTCCCACCCTGCTCCCGGGGTGCCCTGTGCTGCTGGGGCCCAGCCTCCCCTGCGGATCCCTCCCCTGCACCCGCCCCCTCCCTCATCTGGGCTACACCCTCGCCAGCGACTTTTCTCCAATCTGCTCCCCGCTCTCACTCTGCGAAGACAACCAGGGTCACAAAGGCCTCTGCGTGTCCCCACCGCCAATCCGTAACCTATCCCTGCTCCTCCTGCATTTTCCCATCGCAGGGAGGGGATGGATTTCCTCAGTGGTCCTACGCCAGATTCTCTGCGCCGTCCAGTGCCACTGCCCTGCGCTCCACATCAGCCCGTGGACAGGCTTAAGGGCTCTACTTCCCAGGCACGTCGAGCTCGGCAGGTCCCCAACCTTTGCACGGCTGCCCGCGGGGCCAGGCTAGCATTTCCTCTTCGCTTCACTGCCGTGGCCTCTGAGGAGGTGCCTCCAACTGGCCGCACGGCAGCCTGTTCTCAAGGAGGCTGCCAAAGTGACTTAGAGCACACATTGGGTCACACCACTCCTCTGCTCAAACCCTCCTGCACAAAGCTCCCTTTTCAATAAAGCTCTCAGGGGGCACGTAGGGCCCCCGACGGCGCCCCACCCCCGCCAACCTCTGTCCTCTTCCTAGCCCCTTGCTCGTGCCACCGCTTCGACACCGACACCGACACCCTTCCGGCTCCTCAAGCCTCCAAGCCTGTCCCCACCTCAGCCCCTTTGCGCTTGCTCGCGTCTTGGTGTGGCTCACACGCTTCCTTTTCTAGGTGCTGCTAACCTGCTGCCTTGTCGGTCGAACCCCCGCCTCCCATGATGGTGCACGCCTGCTCCTCAACAGCCCCAGCACCACCCGGCCCTCTCCGGGCTTGTGGCCGATGGCCTGCCCCCTCCCGGTGGAACGTGAGCTCCCCGAGGACGGGCTCTCTGATCTGTGCTCTGCCCGCTCTAGCTTGTAGGGCAGTGCCCAGCACGGAAGAGATTCTTGACAAGTATGGGTTTCGTGAGCGAAGTAAGGGAGGAGTGGGAGTGAGGAGAAGGGGACAGACAGGAGAGGAGCTGGAGAGTTCGAGTCCCTGGGACTGTTGGTAGGTCTACTGACTCTGGGGGTGGAAAGGCTGCAACCAGTGAGCTCAATTTTTTTTTTTTTTTTTTCCCATTTGTAACAATCTGGCTTATGGTTTGAAGTTCCTGGTTGTTCAGTTAATTTCAAACAAAGGGTCCCTGGAACTGTCACTGTGCACCGCCCTCCCGACCGAGCACTGAGGGGCGCTCACAGCCTCCCGCCCACCTGCTGCCCCTGTGGCCTGTGCTGCTCTCTCTCCGACCTGGGGCTGTCCATCCTTGAGCTTCTGAGATGCACATCTGTGTATGTGACAAGGGCAAAGGCATGATGGCCGAGTGGAGACTGTTTTTTGGATGCATCATGAGAGGATAAGGAAAAGTAAGCTTCTTAGAAGTTACTCGGCGGTTAACACAATGCTCCCAACGTGGCATGCTGTCGAAGTGCATGCCTTAGAGGAAATGTGTCTTTGAAGTAGGAGAGTGACAATTTAACAATGCACAAGACTGTTCCTGAAATTCCAAGACTAGGAAACATGTTGGGTGAGCTTCCAGCAGAAGGAATAAAGCATCCTCCTGGGGCATACGGAATTAAAGTCACAATGCAACAGTAAATGAAGAAAGGAGAATGAACAGAATAATACTGTCCACAGGGATTATGACCTTTATGTTCCATAACAAATTACAGAGAAGCATGAGAATCAGCTTTCTTTTCTGGCTGTACCACTCTGTTTCCTGCAAAAGCCTTTATATTAACCTTTTACGTGACAGGATACTTTTGGAAGAACACGTCCGTATTTATTGGTCCATCACTGAGACACACAAATCATTTTCAAATCTGGATTACGTATATAATCTGGACTTCTCTCAGTGAGTTTCCAGGCATAGATGGTTCTCAAGTGTGCAAAACTTAGAGCTTGTTGAAATAACAAGACTTTGTTTTTCTAGGTTTATAGTAAAGTGCAGGAGATTGAAATGGGCAGCTTTTATTAAGTAACACACAAATCATTTGTTTGTTGTTGTTAGGAGACCACAAAACAAGATCGATTTTCTTTCCTTTTTTTAAACAGGCTTTCCAAATTAAAAAAGCATATCATTTTATAAAACATTTCACAGGACATAAAATTGTGAAAAAAATTCAGATGATTTTTATGCTCCCAAGTGAATTCATTTACTGACTAGGCACGTTGGTGAGTCGACGAATTCTAAGCAGTCCATAATTCGAAGGAAAGCCCCTGAAAGAGAGGAAAACGAAATACATTTGTATACATCAAGAAGCTAATAATTATTTATGCTCTGTTGGGGAAGGCAGGATTTAGGCAGAGGAAGGAGGCAAGTAGAAACTTAACAGAAATAAGGATATTTATGGAAAATGAGGCAAAATAAGAATTACAGAAATTTAAGAACATAAAATATTTGTGTTCAGTAAGGCAGATGCATGGTAAATTAGTATGAGGAGGATCAAAATACTCTCCATTACAAGGTTTTTGGGTGTGATTCCAGAACGGCCCTTGTTTGACATGGAACCTCTAATACCAAAATGTAAAACGGGTCCCTAGGGGTACTCACTGGACAGTCCTTGACATCCTGTCCTCTGAGATGAGACCCAACGTTCAGATGTATTTACAAGTTTTTATTAATTAACACCAAGGAATATATTTTAATGTACTACACAGAACATAACTGTTGTTTCAAAAACCCAATGGGCATCAGGAAGGAAGAAGAATGAACCCAATCAGCATGGAGAAGTGGCCGTCACAATGCTTGTTCCTCATGATTCTGGTCACACACACTGGCCCTGGGGGGACCTGTCAGCACCATACTATTCGTGGTGCCCCATGACCTGGCCCCTCCCAGCTCCCCGGCACTGTCCCGTTCCTCTCCCAGCTTAGGCACCTGCTCAGGTCCCCCCACATGGCGCAGCTTCCTGCCCTGGTCAGTGGCTGCCTCGCTCACCTACACCAGCCTGTCAATGCCTGCCCATCTCTGTGAAACCTTTTCCTGCCCCTCCGCCCAGGGTTCGCCCCCTTGCCCCCCGGCTGCACCACCTCCCCCTTCACTTAGCCTCTGATCGCTGCACATGACCTGAGACAGGGAGCCACGTCTCAGAAGCCATGTGGTGCCACCTGCGCGTGCTTCGGGGTGGGGGCTGGGACCCATCGATGCCACCTGAACTGAAAGGCTGATACTGTAAAAGGTGAACATCGAATATAGTAAATCTATTAATTGGGGTTTAGTTTAGTTCATCAATGGGTCCTTCCAGAACAGCCTGATGACTGTTTCCGGGCACACAATGTGACGGACGCATTCCTGACCCTGAGGGACTCTGGCCCGAAGCTCCAAATTGGGTGTTCGCCAATCGAGTGCCAGCAGCCAGTACTCTCAGAGTGAACAGAAAAAAGGGTTCTTGGCAAAAGAGAGGGAAGATCTCAAAGCGTGGGCAGGATCTGGGGAACAAGAGCACAGGAAATGCTGGGTGGGGACACTGCAAAGTAGCACCCCGGGCCCCCCGAAGCAAAGCCACTCAGGCTCGGGAGTTGGGGGCTGTAATGAAGGGGTCTGGTGCCCCCACATGCCTCACTCATCCACACCCAGACCTGACCACACCGTGCCAGCCGCCATGCTGGGCGCCCACTTGGGAGTGGGGCACAGGTGCTAACCGTTGACAGTGAGGAATGCATGCAGTATGTAGGGTTCAAGTCTCCTCAGGAAAGCAATACAGTAATAGTCATAAAAAATGGAAAGGTTCAATGACCCTACTTCAGAAATTTGTTCTTAAGTTGTATACAAATGTGTGCAATCACAGAGATGGAGGGCTAGGCTTTCTAGCACTCGCACTGATGAGTGTAAAATGCTGGAGGTGAACTTCATGTCCATCAATACTTGTTTAAATTATAAACCACATAACTATTATTCAGTCAATAAATAGAAAAAGGTAGCTTTACAGAATGATAGAAAATGAACTTTAAGATATCCTCTAAAATGAAAAAAAGGGGGTAGTAAACAGTGTACTGTTTCGTATGCAAAATGCTAATAGTTAGAAAAGAAACATGTGCTTTGCTCATGCACAGACTATCTCTGGAAAAATATACCAAAACCAATGCCAACAGCTTCTTGGGGGCTTGGGGGCTTGATCATATACCCCTAAAATTTTTGGATTTTGTACGAAGCACAGGTATTAACTATTAAATAAAGGACATATTTTGGCTTTCCAGCTTCCCATTTCCTTCCACTAAACAAGTCAGCAGTTGCGGAAGTAACTATCTTATTTCCACTAAGAAACCAAACTAATATTGCAAAGTGCTCAGGGCTGGCATTTTAAGAATTACAAGGTTGTTGGCTCATTCACTCCCTTCCTCTTGTGTTCCACACCGAACACCTCATCAGCCCCCACTGTGTGCCAGGCATGATGCTGCCATCTGGGTGGACCAGTCAAGACAGACATGATTCCACGTTCAAAGAGTCTTGTCTTATAGTTGGTGAGAAAGACCCGTCAATGAGCGGAGCAGAGACGGAGCCCGGGGACAATGCCTCCAGCTCCAGCCCGGCTCACTTCACACAGCGTCTGCCCATTTCTTCTCTCTCCCCATTTCTGGCCCTGTCAGGTATGAGGCTGCAAACACGGGCACATGAGCAGGGCCCGGGTCTTGTCAGCAGTGGTGGTCAAACGAGACTTTTGGGAATCTCTGTCTACACCTGAATGACCACATTAAGAACCTGCCAAATTCTCTCCAAGTTCAAGGATGGCTCTAACTCCACCTGGTAAGGCCAAGGACGTCCCAGTCCACTCTCCTCTACTGTCGAGACCCTGAAACACCTCATTCATTTCACTCACTCACATATTCAGCTGCTCGTACACGGATCCTTTGCCGGGCAGAAGCATGGGGCATACACTAGAGGTTTCTATGCTGGTGCGGGTGCGTGGAGAGGAGCATGAACGATCCGTTGAGGGACAGTTGTTACAGAATTCAGGCAACTCCAAGAGTTCTCAGCAGGGATTCGACACTAGGCCTGAGGTGGAGACAGTGTGCCAAGGAAGGCTTCTGGGACAAGGGGAAGCTTCCAGGCTCACTTTGAAGCTGCACAAACCTCAATGACTCACTGGGCCAAGAGCTGGCTGAGAGGGGTAAGGAAATGTGATTTCAGGCAGTGGACAACCCAGACAAGAGAGCACCAAGAGGGATGTCCAGCAGCAAGGCTGGTGCAGCCACGGGGCTGGAACACAATCACGCTGGGCTTTGGGTTCAAAGCCAAGAGCCTGAGCTCTACCCTGCATGCCAGTGTGTGGGGGGGGGGGCAGGGGGATGGGGCAGGCAGCGAGGGGGGCTCATCATACTAAGGTCTGAAACAATTTTGGTGCTAGGTTCCAATCACTGAAATCCAATCATATTGAGAATCAACCTCAGTTGGATGGGATTTTCCATTAGGTAAGAGGAGGATGCAATTTAGATCTGAAAATGTTCTACAGCCTTTCTGAAAGATGGACACAGAATCAAGACAAAGTAGATTTCATGATTTTCAATATAATCATAGGGTTTTGTTCCCCTTTCTATCTGTACAAGACACTGAATATCATTGCAAATAGATCTTATTTGCATAGAAAATAACAAACTTTATTATTTATATTCATTACCTAAACCCCATAAAGTGACTTCTATTTTGGCTAATTAGACTTTTCATTACATTTTTATTTTTTTTCTCCAAATTATTGGTTTTAGACTCTGGGATCTATTTCTCAGTACATAATGACCAGAAGCACTGTCTAATTTTGAGTTAAACCAATGGAGCTAGACCTTCTGAAATATAATCCTGTGGACATGAGTAAGGTTTTTGTTTTTGTTGGGGATTTTTGGGTCTCTGCTAACTATTCCTAAGCACCCCTGACGCTGTCTGCTAGGAACCCTCTCGATCCGCTGACAATGTCCCTCGCTCATATTCACTGACTTGCTGAACACTTACTCTGCTGAGAGGAGACTGAGAGGGTAAAAGGTGGGAGCCCTATTTTCTAAGACACTCTGTGTCTGGATATCAGATCAATAGCCAGTGCAAACAGAGGGCGGTACGAAGTTCCCGTCGAAGCGGAGACTGACAAGGCCCCCTCTCTGCCTAGGGGGAGGGAGCAGGGCAAGCGGAGAGGTGAGGAGGATGTCCCAATGGAAAATGGGGTCGCCGGGGCGTGTGCGACCCTTCATACGTGCTCCCTGCTGCCCTGACAGCACATCTGCCGCTTTCTCTGATTACCTCATCTAGCTGCCGGCTCCCAGACAATCGTACTTTCTTATCATTGCGTGCATTTACATTAAACAACAAACAAGCAAATACCTACATCAGTGTTGCACGCGGTTCTAATCCTACCCCAGTAATACTGAGGTAGAGGTAGCTGGCATTCCTGTGCCATTTTATGGGTGGGACACGGCCATCTCAACTGTAGTTCTGAGAGGTCAGGTAATTAAGCAAGGCCATCAAGCTGGTCAACAACAGAGCTGGGATACAAATGCTTCCCAGAATGCCTTCCCCTCTGTGCTGAGGTCATCTCCTACTGGCACTTACGCCCCTGCTGGCACCTGCCTGGCAGACAGGTCTCTCTTCCACGTGCCTGCACCTGTGCTACGAACTCCTTCCTCGCCCATCTCCCCAGCAGACTGTCGCGTCTTCAAGGACAGGACTATGTCATTGGCACTGAACTTCCAGGATCTGTAGCACAACGTATCTGCATGGACACTGATATTGATTCAAGCCGACGTCCTGATCAGAAGATGATTCAGAACCTAAGTACCATCAAAGAACATCCGAAGGAATCTGGTGGGAGGGTGGAAGAGACAGGGAAGGGACTATGGGACAGCAGCTCTGTGCTCATGACGCTCAGGGCTCTGGGAGTTACAGGAAACATGTCGACTAACCCCTGCGCTCAAAGAGATGATGGGGGAGTAAGTGCTAGTCCAGAGCCTGGCCAACAACAGAGACTCTGGATTAAAGTTTAAAACTGGCTCTACCAGTTGCTGGGTGTGAGTTTTTTACCTAAATGATTTCACGTTTTGAAGCTGAAGTGTCTTCCTCTGTAAAATGGAGGCCACACTTACCTTCCTGAGTTGTGAGGATTCAGTGAAATCATTTACTGAGAGTGACAAGCTTATGCTTGGTCGTAATGGAAACGTGTGACCCACCTACGTCACTAAAATGAGTATAAACTCAGCATGCTACTTCAGAGAGGGCACTGGGCCACGTCCCGAGGAGCGGGCACGAGTTCTGTGGGTGAAGGAACGGGGGCGAGCACGCTTCCTTTCCATCCCGAATTGCCGCAGTCTGAGGAAGGCCCACGTTCCCGGTGCCACTTCTATGTCTAGTACAGAACTCAAGCTCAGTACACACTGTAAAATGAGGAGAGAAACTAATCCCAGGAGGGTAGACGAAGGTTAGGGGAAAAGATCTGGGAACGATGCAACGTGCTCTGAGGGGTGGGAAGACTGTGTCTACAGCAGAGTCTTCATGTGGAAACCGGAAGCAATAAGGCTCGGCAGACTATGTGCTAAAAATGGGAAGCCCTTGGAAGCCAAGCAGGAGGATTCTTGTCCAAAAGTATTTCTGCTGCTTCCTGACCTTTCTGGCTCATGATCCCTTTTTATAGTCCAATGGGGCTATGGGTTCTCTATAAAATGAAAATAAACATAACACTGAACACTAATTCCTATGAATTAGCTCTGAAGACCATCTGGGGGTTTACCCTCTAGGGACCTATTTATAATCTCTCAGTTAAGAAACCTACATTATTATTCAATATGCTAATCCCCCCTCCAAAATTACTTACTAAGGAGGAAAGAGTGAAAAATTCCAATATTAAAACCACACATTGAAAAAATGCATGATGTGTCACATTCTCTTTCTAAGCAAGAAAAGTCCCCCTGCCCCACCCCCCAAATACCCCTCAAAACCAAAAATCTTATTTTGATCCATGAGAATAAAGAGACCTATTCTCTTCCCAATAGTTAAAGTAATTATTTCAGGTGAATTTTGACTATTGGAGGGGAAAAAGGCTCAGCTATCTCCCATACACATTAAATACAGGCATTCAATTTGACAATTAAACTTCACATTTACTGTAATACTTTTTAGGTTACAAAACACTCACAATATTAGCTCAAAACACTAACAGTATTAGCTCACTCAATTCTTAGTAACAACTACATGCATTAAGCATCATTCCCCTTATGCTGATGTCCAAAGGCACATAGTCAGGGGCAGAGCTCAAATACAACTACTTTTAAAAAGCAAGACACTCTGTGATGTCAGGGCCTAAGTAATGTTTCTGATGGTTTAGAAAAAAAAAAAAAAAAACAACAAGACAAAAAACAAGAATACCCTGAATCAACCAAACTAATGATACATTTTCCTTACAGATCCCTAACTTAAAAAAAAAAAAAAAGAAATAATTTTATAAAACAACTGTTACGCTACTTGTCTTATACAAGTAATAACTTGTTTTGCAAAATTCAAAAAGGACAGAAAAGTACACATACAAAGTCATACTTTCACAAGCCTAAGATAATTATTGTCAAAAATCTGGTGCATACCAGTATAATTTTTTACCTACAAATATATAGCAAGTACACACAGTTTAAAAAAAAAATAAAATTGGGGGTGCCTGGATGGTTCAGTGGATTAAAGCCTCTGCCTTCAGCTCAGGTCATGATCCCAGGGTCCTGGGATCGAGTCCCACATCGGGCTCTCTGCTGGGCAGGGAGCCTGCTTCCCTTCTCTCTCTGCCTCTCTCTGCTTACTTGTGATCTCTCTGTCAAATAAATAAATAAAATCTTTTAAAAAATAAAATAAAAAATAAAATTGGGGTCATATTATACGTTAGGCTTGATAAACTGCTTTTTTGCCTTAATAGTTTGGACATTTTTTCATGTTACTGCCTGCGCTTCAATTTCTTATTGAAGAAAGCAACCCAAGTATCAACTGCTGTGACGACTTACACCTCTGCCCTCCGTGGCACCAGCAAGGCTGGCTGGGTCTGACTTGTTTATATTCAGGGAGCTTCTGTTCTGACTGGAGGAGTTAATTTGCCGTAATCACCAGTGCTGGTAATAGGAACCAGCGTGGGATAGTTTCCATGGGACTTTAGATAAGCATGAAATTGTCTTCATCTTCCGTAACACATCACAGTAATTGGAACAAAAGGCACTCACCTTTGTTTGCTCCTTGGGCACAACCAGTTCCTCTGACTTCCCAAGATGGCTGACATTTCCTAACAAAAGAAAAGACCTTTTTAATCAAAGAGAAGGAAATCTCTTAAGAAACAAAAATTAAACATTTTACATCATCTACAATCAAAAACAAAAACAAAAACAAAAAAAACTTAAGCCAAATGATTAAAGAATAACTTTATTAAATATTTGTCAGTTTTAAGAAGTGCCCTCAATTACTAACCAAAGAATGTATTACAAACAACTAGTTATGAGGTTTTACATTTGTTTAATAGGGAATAATTGGCCCCAATTAAACTGACTGAACTAAGGCTTTTTAGATTACTAAAACAAATTAAACTTTTTAAAATGAGAATTTAGGTGATCTTAAAACCTCTCTAAAATGGATAATGAAACTTGCTAAGTTGTAATCTCCCTGGTTTTATTAGTTATATTAAGATAAATTAAGTGAGATTAAAATCTTATTTGATTTATTTACCTTTGACAATGAAGACCGTTTAAGGGTTACACATCCTCAGCCTTGGCGAGTGCGACCTCAATTAGTCAAGTCAGATTGTCTTTAAAAGCTTTGTGCTTATTGCTTCCAGCATGGAGCGAGGTGTTCATTAAGGTACCAAAATTCTCATAAAAAATCCAAAGTTGCACTAGTGAAAAAACGCTCAACAAGATGAAAACTGATCACATCTTTTTCAGAAAATCAGTAGTTATTTTAAAACCAGTTTTTAAACAAGATTTGGTTTTGCGTCGTTTTAACGTGCTACTCACGCAGCTTAACACCATGTGGACTCTTTAAACAGCATTTAAATCTACGGTGAGTATAGAATGGTACATTTAATTTTATACCATTTTTTAAGTCAGTTGTACAATGTTTAGTGTGACCCTTTTATGACAAGCGTTGTTAAATGAACTCTTTCCCTGTTTACAACTATTTATGAAGGCCTTTTTAAATAAGAGAAACATGAAATTGTTAGCTCACACACACGGAATTTCTTTCAAAAGTTTATTTAGTATCAAGCAAGAGGAGACTTTGCTCAACACTACAGAACATTTCAAGACTTGAGTTACAAAAGAATACCACATTATTTGCACTTGTAATTGGCTTCCCTTTTTACGCATGTTGGCAAGAAAAAAAAACTAGCATATGGCTGAAAGATAAAATAACTAATTGCTATGGAAACCTTTAAAATGAAAGGTGAGGCTTATGTTAAAAGGATGGATTAACATATTTAGTAAACCTAGTTTTTTGTTTAACACTAGTTAATCAAAGTTATTTTTTTCCTTTTGATGACCTATTTTTTTTCATATACAGACTGGAAATAACAAAATTTTACATGTCTTTTTTTTTTTTTTCTGCCCAGGTTGATGTTTCCACAAAGTAGTTTTAAACTTCCATCCATTCAGGTTTTAAGCATTTTGATTTATTTAAAAAGGGATTGTTCATAGAAAAACATTACTTTGAACAGTACACAGGACTGGTGGAGACTGGCTATTTCACAACACCAGACAGTACAATCAGTATCTGCCGTAGGGCTGGTCTCTGTAGACGCCCTTTGAGGTCCTCGCTGCAGGTGCCTTGTGTCTCGAGTTAGTCCAGTCCTCTTGCCCTAAAATCAGTAAGATATCGAATCACAATTAGATCATTGCCATGGATCCCGCTGGCTTCATTTTTCAGAATCTACCTTAACCCTGAACCAGTGGTAGACATCATACTGAAGACAGATAGCCCTGAGGTACTAGGGGTAAAGAACAAAAACAAAAACAAGGGTAATTACTTAGAGAAAAATTACAAACACAATAGAAAATGGTCGCCCCACTAATAATACCTATCAGTATGGGGAAAAAAAATGATTTTTGTATCTTAAATGGCAACCGACTTTGCAAGAACTTTCCTTTTAGTCACTCATTTTTAACAAAAGCTCACACACTCAAACAGCAAACTGAACCGCCTTTTGCTAAATGTTAAGACATTTATGAACGGGAAGAGGATTACTCAGACTTCTCTTGACAGCAAAAACAAAGACAACACAAAGATTTGTGCAGGCAGGAGCAGACAAACGCGATGAGCACTGTGGGGGTGGGCAGGGTGGGAGGGAGTCCCGGGTCCTGCTGCGGACAGAGTGAACGTGTTCGGGGAAATGTAGCCTCAACAATACCTTCCGCATATGAAATAAACTTGAAGACAGAATGTCAAATCTCACTCATCATAATACTAAATCCATACAAGACAAGTGTACAAATAACAAAAGGCATTCCGTCATCTCGATCTCCTGAAATTAAACACCTGTTCCATCCCAGGGCTCTCAACGAGTCATCTACAAGTCTCCGACTACCAACAGTTAACATCTCTGCAGCAACATACAGCAATTAAAAAGCCATGTGTCCACTGAGACCAATTTGAAAAGGCTGTGAAGAAAAAATACTTAAAATGACCTCTTCTTTTCATACAAACATGCAATCAACGTCATTCCCTCAAGCTAACTTGCATCCATTTAAGTAGACAGCATTCAGCAAACCAAGGTATTTCTCTTAAGTGTTTGTTACAAATAACCAAAAAAAAAAAAAAAAAAAAATCCAAGGTGAGGTCATCACGGCTTGGGGCAGGTGATATAACAAAATGCACTTCAAAAGGAGCACCGGAAAATGGTTTTTCAGTTATGTTCAGAGAAATGTCAGAACATCCATTAACCAGAATCCTGATTCACTTGCACTGGGTACTGGAGGCATTTATCAGAGCTTTGCCACTGATTGAAGCTTCCTGTTCTCTGATCTCTTTGCCCTCCGGCAAAGGAGCTTCTTACTATCATTATGTTGCTGCCGCCAATTCTTTTAATTAAACCTGTCCTCCTTCTGCATAGAGACTTTGGACCTGGATTCCCCAGCATCTCTACCAGGTCTCCCTGAATTAAGTGGGGTTTACTGTCTCCCCATAAGCCTGAGAGAGCCTTATGGCCCCCCACACCTGGCTCAGTGCTTTTGTAACCTTTATGGAGTGACTCCCACTGTAACATTTTTCGAGGGTTTGGGATCAGAGATGAATTAAAATATGAAGATGGGGGTGGGACAATCCTTTGGGAGCTGCAGTCTCCAGGGCTTCATTTTCCTTCACTGTCAAGAAGCAAAGACACTTCAAAAAGTCCCAAGCTATCAAGTGTCTGCAGTCTGGCAAACGACTCTATAAATGAGAAAATCAGCACATGGCAATCAACCCAAACAGAAAATCTAAGTTGAGAATGTGAATGTAGGCAATTTTCTTTGAGTTTTTAGTCCTCTTTAAATATTAAATTTAAATCTTAAAGGAGCTGAAAATAGCTAGATATGCACAGACGAACTGAAAGGGAAGCTGCTGTTTCAGTCAAAACGTCTTTATGGATTTCTCCTCAGTTCCGTCTTGAAGGTGTTTCTGGGACCACTCTGCCCGCTCTATTTCTGGTTCATGTGGGCCAGTTACTCACCGTAGGAATCATAGGTCTCTTCACTGAGTCCATGTCCATAATCATAGTAATCAGCACCACTGTATTGAACAAAAGACGCCAAAAAAAAAAAAAAAAAAAAAAAAAAAAGGGTGAAAACAGGATAAAATAACTTGACCATGAGCTTAAATCATATTCAGTGAAGTATTCTAAAACTTAAAGATAAACCAATCAAGGGCAGGGCTACACACTGAAAGAAAGAATTCGCACTGAGATGGCAGAGATCTAGCACGGAAACTTTAGACCTCAGGAATATCAAAGATTTCCAGCTGTAATACCTGATAAATGTGCCAGGCACTTTAGCCACAGGCTTTGGCCAATGAGCACCACGTGAGTGTCTCTGTGCAGAAGGGATACACAGCCTGTGCATCCTGGAAAGGCAGGGTCCGCACACACGACGGGTGTGCCACGGACAGCACAGTGCTCCGGGCCAGGCCCCATGGCTCTGGAGAGGACGGAGAACCACAGGTCCAACAGAAAGAAGGCGAGGACATTCCTTCCTCTTTAACTCCTGCCTACCAGAAAACCCAACGCTGAGCAATCTGTGGGCTTCACAGCGCTTTATAACCGGGACTGAGGTCTAATGTTCTGTTTTACCAGCACTGTGGCATTATTGTCAGGAAGTCGGTGTGATGACTGTGTTGCGAAGGACAGCAGGGTGACTCCGTGCCCTCTGGTCATGGCCCCCTTGTAATGTCCATGAGGATGGAGGCGGAGCATCTTTGCACAGCACAGGCACATCTGTGTTCTAACGTACGGCATCCTTGAGATATGGGGCGGAGTGGGGGGCAGAGGGAGCCTGTTATCAGGGCCTTTCTGCAGATAATACGAAATAGGCTACAATTTTTTACAGGAACAAACCTATGAAAAATCTAGATTACTAAGCCATGGCAGATATAAGTAGTTTATGATGCTATTCTGGGTATCTGGGGAGGAGCTTCCACTTACCGTCTCAGGCTTTGCGCTTTCCCACTCTACTTAATTTTGTAGGGAAACAATCGTCCTGAATTTGTTATCTTGGACTGTCATGGAAATAAACATTCTCATTATTCCAACCTCATGCAATCAAGTAAGAAGTTCTAATCAAAATAGAAAATGATCCAGCTCAGCTGCTTAACACCTTAGGAAGTTGCAAGATGAATAATAAAATCTGCCGAGTGAGTGTTGCTGAGTGCCAGCTGCCGAGGTTCCACGGAGTCCCCACAGCAGCCCCTGAGGTGAGTGGGGCTGTCATACCCATTTTAGAGATAAGGATGCTGCTGCAGATCGGAAAGTCAGGATGCCAGCCAGAATCTCAGAGAACAGGTAAGTGACACACTCGTCGATCAAATCCACACCTGGCTCTCTTCCCACGCGTCCTGTCAGGTAAGCGGCATCAGAGACTCAGCCACTCTGATGGCTGCAGCACAGCAGAGCCATCCTAGGATGAAGCAGTAAGCAAGGGAACAGCTTCTTTTTTGCCTTAAGCACGTGCAGATGGCTCTTCACCTCTACTCCTCCTTCTGCCAGAGATGTTCTTTGTTCTCCTTCCAATCTACGTGCTGCTCAGTCTGTAGTCCAGATGCTGCCTCCTTGGAAAACCTTCCCAGTTTCCCAGGGGCTGGCTCCCCGGGATGGCACACTTTCCTCGTCCCCCCCTGCCCACCTCCCGCACCACGCCCGGCCCCAGGACCTCCCTCGAGATGGACAGAGGAGGCGTGCCTCACCAGCGGCTGCATCACACGGCTTCCCAGAGAATGTAATGTCAGAGCAGTTCTGAGCCACCCGCCAGGAGGGTGAAGCTGAGGAAGGGGTGCAGAGAAGGGACGGACACGTAGACAGTGGCAGGGGCCTTCCAGGCAGAGCAAACTGCACACGTAAGGCACAGATGCAAGAAAAAGCCTGAACAATCCGAGTGTCTACAAGTACCTCCACCGCACGGAGTTAATAAGCACTGATCAAACGCCGGGGCTAGACTATTCCTCGGTAGAAAATGCTTCCTCCACGTGCAAAATATAGGTCAGATCTTGTTATCCTGGTTTAATCACATCCTCACTAGTTAATTAAACACAGTGCAACATACTGGTTATGAAGGAAGCTCGCCGGAATAGGACATAAGCTCTCTGGAATGTGCCATGCTAAGAAGTTCCACGGCTTTTTAAATGTTGCCCAGGAAGAGAACAGTCACTCCTACAGCTGACCTATTATACCACGTGGTAACGTGCAGCTTTTCTGAGGAGGGGCACGTGGTTGCAGAGTTTTATAAAAAGGTCTTCAGGCTGAGGGCTGACACTCCTAGAGGACGTGGGAGGAAGCCAGCGAGAGGGAGGGTGGGCACGCTGCTCAGTGAGACCCCTTCACTGACCACGTCTCCATGTCAATCGCTGTCCTTGAAGACAGAGCAGCAGAGGCTCAGTGAGGCTGGGCCACCTGCCTGGAGTCACACAGCTCAGAAGGGACAGCGCCCACACCATGTGCTGAAGACCTACACCAGTTGCGGACTGTGCTCACTGTGGGGCCACCTTGCACTGGTGGGGGTTGAGGGGAGTTCCCTGTCTCCTCTCACCTGCTCTATCGCTCTTGCAGAATGTCTGACTTGCCCCCTCTGGGGCATCCAGGATCGCTCCTCATGCTCGGAAATAGAAGGATTTACACAGAACTCATTGCCCTGTGATCATGGTGAATTATCACTGCCTTCTCTGCCTGGTCTCAAATTCCCTCTCTCCCTTTCAGTAGCCCTCACTTTCTCTCGAGGCAACAAATTTATCTATGGTGAGAAGCAAATGGGAGGAAATAGCTAAAAAAGGATCAAAGAAACATTTATATTAAAAAACAAAAGTCCAGCAACACCAAGGAATATAAGAACATTGCTTTCCTACCTTTTAAGGTTCTATAGCTTTAAATATGAGAATTACCTTTAAAGTAGAGTATTTTCTTTTTTTTTTTCCCATCTTGAGTTCAGAAATTCAGAAACTAACCCCCGATGAAATGTCAGTGTCAAATACTGGTCAAGACACTGGAGTCTGAACTAGGGCCCCCACCTGCCGGGCTCCCTGGGACATCGGTCCTACCTGCTGCCTTTGTGCTCCATCCGTCAAACCACAGGCCTGTTCTAGAAGCTACGCAGCTCTGACATTCTCGATGGCTCACGCACAGCATTTGGCCACAAAGCAGTCAAAATAACTTCTCATTTTGTTGCAAATAAATTGGCTAATGTTTCATAGAAACTCAGCACTAAATTAAATGAACCTCAGTCCTCTTTCCAAAGGTCAGAAGTTACAGCATAATGGCTCCTTAGACAAATAAAACCCTGATGTTCTTGAGAAATGTATCTGTTGCACAAAGTGAGTTACATCTTCACAGGCCTAAGAGAATATCCTTTACAGAGGTCCCCTCTGTGCACCTCGACGTTGTAAATGGCAGGCACTGAAGCTCACCAACAGAGAGGTTGAACAGTGGCTTTTTGACCCAACCAAGTCTTGATCAAACGGACATCACATCAGTTTAGACTGGACATCGGTCTGTGAAGTGCCCTAAAACTGTTCAGCATAGAAAAGTCCGGGGCGAAGAACGTTTCCAGTGAACAGGAGGATCAGAGAGAGCGCAATTTGCTGCTCCGGCAATGGTCTGGTGATAAGACCATCACGGTTTTGACAAGTGAAAACTTTAAACTGACATTTTCTATCATTTCACCCAGTTTCCGATTATTTATTGCAAGACTGTCACTGAGCCAGGAAGCTGGGAGCAGCTGAGCCCATTCTCAGAGCTGTCAGTTCCACTGAATTGCCTTGCCAGCCCTTCAGCACGTGCCCCTCAAATGTCTACTAACCAAAGATGTGTCCTATTTCCCAAGGATAAACTCAACACCCAACATATGACAAAGGGTAAAAGACATGAAGAATCTCTTCACTTATGCACATGACATTATACTATAACATTAATAATAGATTGGAAAACACATTAGGCCAACTAGGCCTCAACTCCATCACAAGGGATCCATGAAGCTGGTCCCTGAACAGATCAAGAGCGGGCTGCTCATGCTGGTCCTAAGGCCATGTCTGCCCAGGGCCTTTTATTCCCCCACATTCTATCCCATCCCAGTAGCTGAAGGAAGTATGAAGATGCAGCCTAACTCCTGGCTTTCCTAGAGGTTCTTGGTTCCGTCAACCAGCGTCAAGAAACAGACAACAGAGGGGCCAGGGAGCAAACTGCAGCCCTGGGACCAAGTCCACCACTCTCTAGACCTTCCACTCTCCATTGACGGGGGTCTAAGAGGAGAACAGAAACTCTGAGACCCTTATCACCTTGTCCCCGTGGGATCAAGAAGGCAATCCCGACATTTATCTGTCTCTTGCCCTTGCAACCTCTTCAAGACTCTCAACCAGTTTCTACTTTAAAGTCACTGAAGCCAATCACATGAGACCCCTTCCTTGTATTTATGTCAGCTCAGCAAGCCCTAGACCACTAGGATGCTCTTATCCACAGGCCTCGAAGTCCCGCCCACCTGCTGCTGTCTGTCCTCAGCTCCTACCCAGCTCTGCAATCCTTTCTCTGCGCCCCCTGGAATTCATGGCCCACCACTGGCAAAACTTCCTAGATAGTCAGTTTCCAGTGCACTCAGGGCAAAAAAAGTTGTGTAGTCATTCTTTTCACCAGCCATTCCCTTTGCCTAGAATACTCTGACCTCTAGATATGTGTGGCTAACTTCATCTTTCTAAGACTTTGCTCAAATGAGGCCGTCTCAACAAGGTCCACTCATTACAACTGCAACCCCCCTGCTCCGGCAACCCTCACCCACAGGACTCTGCTCCATTTTCTTCTACAGCATATGTCACTTTCTATCATGCTACATGCTCATTTCTTATACGTACTATTTCCTCTCAGCAGAATGAGAATATATGCTCTTCAGGGAGGGACTTGGGGCTGTCTTATTCGATGACATACCTCAAGCTCCTTTAGAATAATACCTAGTACAAGGTAGACACACAGTAAAATTTATTAAAATCACCAAAGCAGTGCAAGAAAGACAAAGTGTTATTAGTGAATAAAGGTGAACGACACACTACTCCTCTTGCCTCACTTCTAATGGTACAAAATAAAAGGACTTAAAGGATTTAATATTTTGGGGATGTTGAATAGACTTGGAAAATATGGTGTGATCATTACTCTCCAGAAGCTAATGAAGATGAACAAGTACATTTCCACAGAAGAGGGTACAGGTGTGTCTGAGCACAGAAGGGGTGGCCAAAATAACTTGGGATCAGAGTCTCATTACATTGGGAGGTGAGAGGAAGGTAGGAAGGTGACACGGATTGGCTGAGGGACTGAAAGAGGAGGGAAGAGGCAATAGATGAGTCAGGGTCAGGATACAAAGAAATTTATGAACTCTCAAAAAAGGGGGAATTACTCCACTAGTAGTGGTCAGCTGGTATACACAGGGGCATAGGAAGTGTGCACCCATGTGTATTTTTTCTCATTTAACCTCATGACAAATTGTTGGAAGTAGATATTTTTCTATCCCTTTATATATAATAAAATTTGAAACTCTTGAAGTTACCTAAACCATCCAAGGACAATCATGAACACATAAGACCCAAAGCTGTTAAGCCAGGTCGGTCTGGCGCTATAGCCGATGTTTATCCATGAGGAGCTGCCCTCTCCTCTTCTATAACGCTAGAATGTTTGAAGTTAATCCTTTCAACAGGAAAGCTAGGGCAGTCTGCTTATCCCTGGCCCTAATTCTTTCCTCACCTCATGTTACATTCACAGCTCTCTGCACACTCAGTATGCCCTTCAATGTAAATAATAACTGTGTCTTCAACTTCTCAATTTTTTCTTTTATGAAATTCTCTCTTTCCCTTACTCCTAGTTTTTTTTCTGTCCTGGTAATGCCAGTTAGGTTACTTATGAAGTTTTGGGTTCTATCTTCCATCCATTTTTTCTATCCTACTTGGTGACTCTTTATCCTTTGGTGATACTCAATGGCCTTCTGTTGACTTTAAACCCAGGCTTTCTAACTGGTTTGGCCTTTGTGGCTTTCCATGGCCTCTGACCCATATGAAGATTTAACTACTTACTTTAAAATTCCTTCTACTCTTTAAACTCTGTTCTGTCCAAGTATTAGTTTTCCAGTTTGCTGAGTTTTTTTTTTTTTTTTTTTAAATGTTCTGGCCTCGCTGGATGTTTTTGATTTGAGATTTTCAGTTTGTTTGTCTAGGGATGTTACCTCTTATTGTTATTATTTTTTAATACTGAACAGGGCTTCTTTTTATTAATATATAATGTATTATTAGCCCCAGGGGTATAGGTCTGTGAATTGCCAGGTTTACACACTTCACAGCACTCACCATAGCACATGCCCTCCCCAATGTCCATAACGCGCCCCCCTCCCCGCCCGCAACCCTCAGTTTGTTTTGTGAGATTAAGAGTCTCTTATGGTTTGTCTCCCTCCCAATGCCATCTTTTTTCATTTATTCTTTTCCTACCCCTCAAACCCCCCACGCAGCATCTCCACTTCCTCATATCAGGGAGATCATATGATAGTTGTCTTTCTCCGATTGACTTATTTCGCTAAGCATAATACCCTCTAGTCCCATCCAGGTCATCACAAATGGCAAGATTTCATTTCTTTTGATGGCTGCACATGTCACCTCTTATTTAAAATAGCTTTCTTCTGGTGGTTGTGGAAAGGGAACAGAGTGTACTACTGGGTGGGATACATCAGTAATTTGTCTCCTTTACCTGGGGCTCCTGGTTGCTCTACCGGGTGGCACAGTCAGCTTTGGCTTTGCATGGCCACAACAGTCTGGGAAGAAACACTACCGCTTTGCACTGCTGAGTGCCTCTCAGTAGCCAGACTAGCCTGGCTACTCCAAATGCAGCTCTCCAGTCAATTCTCTTGGTGCCCCATGTTGATAGCCACGTGTGGGGTTGCATCTGCCCTAAACCCCCCACCACAGCAGCACACTTCTCTGCCACGGCTGGGCTTTGTTTCATTTTGCTTTCTCATAGATTGCCTTCCATTTGCTTTCCCTCCCTCAGGAATCTTTCAAACTTTTTCCTGTCACTTCCTGGATTCTGAAAGGGGAGGACGGGTGGATCAGGTAAGTGTTCTTAGCCCATCCTCCTGACTCAATCTTCCTGTCTCTTTTTAAATCTTTTTTTAGTTTTATAATGCATTACAGATTATCCCTTAATCCTCAAAGCCCCTGTCTGAAGCAGACATTTTTAATTTTACAGGTGAGAAAAATGAGGTCAGAAGATGGGAACCTGTCTAATTCGTAACTGTCTTCTGTAGAGATCAGAGGAAGACCGATATCAACACTAGGACTGAATCCTGTCCATGTCTCAATCAAGAGTCTAAGATAAGGATATCTTGTTGCGATGGTTTTGGCAATTTTGGGGGGTGGGGAGGTGAATCAGGAATTCATCCCAGAATTGATCTTTAGTGGATCTCTTCCAAAATTAAATTAGTAAATTCTGCGCTGTTGAAATTTAACATAAAAGGGTTGGTGTTTTTCTGGATTGTCTTGGCTCATTCCTTTGAGAAAAAATTTTATCTATAATCCTTTGACAAAAATTAATATTTGAGCAGGCATTTAGTGAAAATTCATTATGTGACAGGAAAAACTACAGGAAGGGGCACACATGGCCCAGGTAACAGTTCCAGTCCGGCGGCCCGCAGGCCAGTGCTTCCATTCTTTTTGGAGCCTGGGATCCTCACGCAACCATTAAGAATTTTTATAGATACAGCAGAACAGATTAAAAGTCATACTTAAAATGAAATTCTGGGACTACTCTCATTTTCCCATTATGACAGATAACAGAAAGATCTGAAATTCCTTCAGGGTAAGTGACTAAAAAACGTCCAATACGCTCTCACTGAGTCCTACTTCTCGAATAGTCCTTTTATAATATTTAATAATATTTTCCAGGGAAGATGCTGAATAAATACATTTCAAACTCGGTTGCACAGGTCAGATGGGAGAAGTCTAGTCATTTGCTCACTGCTCTGCTACATTTGGACCTTCCAAATGTGCTTGGTCACTCCAGCTCCTACTGGGGCTACTCTCTGAACTGAACCACTGCCCTCTGAGATGGGAGAGGTCAAAGCATGACTTTATTCCCATCTTCTGTGTTCTGTTAAGTGTGTTGCAGATCTAAATGCAAGGCTATTCATCTTCTGCCCCTCTTCCCCTGAGGACTACAAATTTGGACAATGTAGCTTTGATATGGGAGGGAGGCAAGGGCCAGCTGCTCTTCCTAGACACACATGGGGTTCACAGTATCCCATTGTGGGACAGGCACCCAGTGGCGATATGTCTGCCCTCGGGGAGTTTATGGTGTGAGGACAATGCACTGAATGGGAAGGCTGTACAAGGCTTACCCTTAGAGAATTTGCTTCATCCCTCTCTTGCTGGTGTATCCATCTCTAACTTAGCGCTCTCTTAGAGCATTAATACAATCTGCATCTCCAAAATTGGAGGGGGAGATGAATCATGAGAGGATGTGGACTCTGAGAAACAAACTGAGGGTTTGGGAGGGGCGGGGAGTTGGGAGATGGGTGAGCCTGGTGGTGGGTATTAAGGAGGGCACGTATTGCGTGGAGCACTGGGTGTGGTGCATTAACAATGAATCTGAGAACACTGAAAAAATAAAACAAATAAAGTAAGGGCTGTGGACTCCCAGGAGCCCCTGCCATCCTACAGGGGGCCCACCAAGTCAAACTATTCTTGTGAAAACAAGCAAACACTGTTCATCTTTTCACTGTGCTCATATTTCAAGCAATGTGGTGGGTAAAATTTTCAGTGCTTTGGCAAGAACCAAGGCAATGGCATCAAACTATACTAACAGTTAAATTAAGAAAAGTACTATCATTTACAAAATATCTTGTAAAACAGTAAGAACTGCTAATCTTAATAAATCTCAACTGTTAAGTCCATGCCTTTTCATGATTTTGCGTGATGACATGAAAGTGTGCTTACAGGAGCTCTGCTGCTGGGTGCAGGACAGGCTGAGTTCAGGCTCTGCTCCCAGCACCCCTTTCTACTTGCAGGACTGAAGCACACCAGACCACGGCTACGCAGACTTACAGATGTGGCTGGTATGTTCTCAAAAATGAATGAAGTGAGCTTGTCGCTTCAAGAAAAAATGACAGTATTTGTTACCAATGATAAAATTCAAGCTTGCAGGTATGAACTACAAATCTGAAAAATTATTTACCCCTGTAAACTGAGAGCAAGCCAGTACTTAAAGACTTCTCTACTGAGACTGGTGGGGGTAAAAACGAATATGATTTTTTTGATATTGCACAAGGACATGTGTCACAGCATTGTGAAAATATGCACAACTCAGTGAATGAGGACTTTTTAAATGACCATTTTTCCAAATCCACCGAGGGTAAATGGACCAAGGTATTTTAACGTAACTGAGTATGAAAAGTTTATGGACATGGTTTCAGAACCCATATTAAAGCTAACCTTTAAGAAACTAGCACCTGCCAAGTTTTGGTGGACTATCAAAGACTAGCCACAGTTATGGGGAACGCTGTCAAAATACTTTTCTCTTTTCTAGCCAGGTATATGTTGTCCCAACTACTTCAACCAAAACAACGTATAACATCAAACTGAATACAGAGGCAGATGTAAGAATCTAGTTAGCTTCTGTTAAGCCAGACATTAAAGAGACGTGCAAAATATAAATCAACGCCACAATTCTTACTAATCTTTGTCTTAGAAAATAGTGAATTTTCCATAAAAATAGATTATTTAATGTTAACATGCAATGGGTTAACTCCTGTTATATATTTCATGATTAGTAACTTTTTTATTTATTTTTTTTTTTTAAGATTTTATTTATTTATTTGACAGAGAGAGATCACAAGTAGGCAGAGAGGCAGGCAGAGAGGAGGAAGAAGGCTCCCTGCTGAGCAGAGAGCCCGATGCGGGACTCAATCCCAGGACGCTAGGATCATGACCTGAGCTGAAGGCAGAGGCTTTAGCCCACTGAGCCACTCAGGTGCCCCTAATAACTATTTTTAAATGTTTCTGTTTTAATTTCAAATATGGTAGATGTTAGCAGATACAAGCCATACATGCCAAACCACAGTGACTCTAATTTTTGAGAGTATAAAGTATAAAGGAGTCTTGAGGTACAGGATGCTTGTTGGCAGGAAGTGTGAGGAAGGTAGAGTGACTATTATATACTTGCCTGAAGAATGATTCTTTTATCTGGAAAAACGTCTCACCGTCCATGTAATGATGGGGAGGAAGGGCTCACTCACAGAGCTAGTCCAGTGGACAGAGCTCAGTGTCACAACTGCCTGGCCCTAGATCTCACACACACCAGGACTGAAAATCTAGATATTATGGGGTAGACAGGCAAAAAGAGTCAAAGGAAACTTAGACTTCTTATAAGCAAGGCAGATGTGTAGATCCTCCAGACCCATCAGGCACAGTTTTAACACGAGGGTAGTTTCAATCCCCTCGCTGGTACATGTCACTTTTTAGTGTCTAAAATGTCAGAAAACAAATATACACTGAGGTTTGAAATAAATAACTCTCTTTAGGACTAAAAATTACAGACATGTGTCAATAATTGGAATATTTAAATATTCCACTTAAATGGCCAGGTATTATTTATAGTTTAATCAGGGAATCCCTCTTTCTCTGAGAGGAAGCTTCAGTAATTGTATTAGCACAAAATTTTAAGGTCTGACTTTCAGAATTCTGAACCTTTCAGAGTTGACATCATTAACCTGTCGGATATTCCATTGCTTGGAAGAAGACCCGTCACAAGACTGACAGGGGAGGGAAAACAAAGGCAAATTTAAAAATGATGTTGCCAGATGTCTGGGTGGCTCAATCGGTTAAGCCTTGGAATCTTGGTTTCAGTTCGGGTCGTGACATCGAGCCCTGTCTCGGGCTCCACGCTCCACACAGTCTGCTTCACTCCCTCTCCCTCTCCTCCTGCCCTGATTTGCAAGTGTGTGTGTTCTTTCTGTAATAAATAAATAAATATTTAAAAATAATTTTACTATGTTTTTTAAGCTCGGAAATAAGATTTGGTAAAAAGAGTAAGTGGAAAATGGGGTTTAAAACAATGTGGGGAATTCGTTCAGCTCCCTAATCAATTAAGAGTTAATACAAATTTCAGTTTACAATGGAATCCTATTTTAAAAATGGGTTGATACCAAATACATACCCCATGAACATATTTTAAAAATTGTAATTGACATTTTTTCTCCTTTGTTTTCAGAGACAAAATAGGATTTTTAAAGATTTACTTACGTACTTGAGAGCAAGCCAGCAAGCAGGGGGAGGAGCGGGGGGAGGGAAGGAGAGAGAGACTCTCAGAGCCCCACCGAGCGTGGAGCCCAACAGGAGACTCACTCCCCACCCCGCACCCCCGACGTCCCCCGTCCTCCAGATCATGACCTGAGCCAAAACCAAGAGTCAGACGCTCAACCGCCTGAGACACCCAGGAGCCCCTCAGGGATGAAGCAGGCTTTTAAAAGGACGGGTGAGAAAACAGAGCTTTTTCTTCTTTATTAATAAACTAATAACTTAAAACAAAATAAACGAAACTGGTTATATTTAAATATGTGTTAGCCCTCTAATTTTGTAAAACTGAGACTATTACAATCTGAATTACTGGGACATTAACAGCAGTTCAGGATTCTGGAAGAATACACTCCCTGACTCAGCCAAGTCTCGCCACTGCTGAGGCGCGCCCGCGGCCAGCGCGCAGGCGCACACAGCCGGCACGCGCCCGACTTCCGGCCCTCGGGTCCCGCCGCCCGCCGCCCGCCGCCCGCCGCCGTGCCTCCCTTTACTGAAGCCAACGCTGCGAGCCGCGCGCCTGAGGCAGGCATTCCTCGGTTCAGTCAGGGACTCCGTCACACAGAATGCCCACCGTCATACAGCTTATGCTATGATGCGAGCGCGGACAACGAGCAGCTTGTAGGCACACACAGTGAGGGTAAGAGCCAGCAGACCTGCCTGGCCGGCCGAGAGCTGTTCCCTCACAGCGCACCGGACAGCGGCCGGCAGGGTGTGCTGTCAGCAGGTCGGGAAGGCGAGGACGGAGGCGCAGCCCGCGCCTGAGGGGGCAGGGCCCCAGCAGCGGCCGTCGGGTGTAGGAGGTGGGCACGTTCCTGGGCCTCGCAGGGCCAGAAGGGCAGAGCGGCTGACACAGAGCGCCTCGGCGGGGAGGCGTCCCGGTCGGTGGGAAGAAGGCGGAGCTCCCAGTCCTACAACCGCGGATGAGGAGGGAAGTGACAGGGACGGTCCCACTAGCCAGCTCGCGAGGGGGCGATCAGGGGCCGGGCCGGGCACCCGCCAGGTTGGAGGAGCCTCTCTGACTTCTGGGACGGGGAAGCCACCGTCGGGAGACGCCGCTGCAGGCACCGCAGACATAAATCTGGAGTCCTCGCCACACACGCGGCCCTTAAACCCGGGGAGGAAGACAGCCCTGGGGGCCTGCACGCAAAGGCAGGGGGCGCAGACTTGGGATTGGGAAGGTTCCCTGGGTTTTGAGGCCTGTCCTTGCATTCGGAAGTAGTGTCACCTTGGGCAGGCAGCCTGTTGAGGTTCAGCGGCTACAAGTGTCTGAAAACAAAAGGTGCTCAATAAGAGCACTGCAGGAAGGAATGAGGGAGTGTCTGGCTCACAGCTCCTGCTCAGGACAGCCCGAGCAGCGGGGGCTCTGGGGAGAGGGTGTAACGATGAGTAATAATTAAGTGAGCTCCTGTCCACAAAACACTTGTCACGGGCTTGCCACGTCGTCGGAACAAAATAAACGGTGACTATTATTCTTAACCCTACTGTGGTAATTACAGCTGCAAAGCCTCATTTCAGACGTAACAATTACTTTGTCAAATAAAAAGATTTTAAATGTTAACACAGGTTCGCCACATAATCAGAGACTGAGTTCGCGGTTTACAGCTGATGCTCCACTTCTCCACCGTGAAATGCTTGGGAATTCGCCCCCACTACAAAGTGCAGAAACTTAGAGGTGCTTTGCTGAATCAAAGGGAAGAAATCGACCTGGAGAGACCACGTGGCCCATCCCCTGGCTTCAGGCTAAACTGTCTTAACCGTCTGAGAGCAATGATTCTCTCTCCACTTTCCAAGACTTCCAGAAATGAAGCCCGAGTAACCTGCCACAGTAACACACCTGAGCAGCCCTGCCAGAAAGTACTTGTTTCATGTTTAACCTTAATCTCTCGTGAGACACTCAGAACCCTTTTTCTTTCCTTCTGTTCTCCACAGAGGTGGAAAGTACCACCTTCTGTGTAAGACAGCTCAGGAAGACAGATCTGCACAGACGGAATGGCCAGGAAGCCTGTGCCCTCCAAGTGCCTGGCAAGCCTGATTCACGGAGGACCTACTTCAACAACCAGGACCTGCCGATGCTCACCTTTGGGGGCCGGACCTGCGAAGATTTAACGTAAGAGTAAGAGCAGACAACACTTGCCAAATGCCTACTGTGAGCCAAGATCGTGTTAGGTACTCCCCACAAAGGATCTTTCATCTTTAGAACAAATTTACAATTGGGTATTATCTCTGTTTTAAAAGTTTAGGTTAAAAAATAGTAACACTTTTCCACTCTTAAAGAAGAGACTCTTACTTGTTACACTATCTCTTGAGAAAGATGGTCTTAGTAGAAGTTAATGAAATTCAGGTATCTTCACTGAACATTGTTCAGCAGATACTTATGGAACAGCAGCTATGTCCCAGACACTGGAGATGCATCAGTGAAAAAGATTTGGTCATTAGGTATTTTTTGTTTGTTTTTTAAGCTCTTATTTATTTATTTGTTTACTTATTTATGTTTGTCTATTTTTATTTGAGAGACAGAGTGTGAGTGAACGAGAGAGAGGAGCAGGAAGAAGGGCAGAAGGAGAAGGAGAAGCAGGCTCCCCACTGAGCAGGGAGCCCAATGCAGGGCTCAATCCCATGACCCCGCGATCATGACCGGAGCCAAAGGCAGAGGCTTAACCGACTGAGCCACCCAAGATTTGGTTTTTGTGATAAAACTCGCTTGGTCTGGTGTGCAAATCAGACAGTGTTAAGTGGGCAAAGGGAATAATGTGACAAATGAGACACCCAGAACTCTAAAGGAACTCAGAGGCAGGGTATCTGAATCAGTCTTCGGGGATACGAGCGAGCTTCCTGGAGGAGGAAAGGTCTAAGCTGACTCCAGAGGGAGGAGCCAGGCAAGGAGAAGAAAAGAAAGGCGTTCCAAGCAGAACCACAACATTCACAAAGTATCCAGTCAGAGACAAGAAGTGACTTCTCTAAAGTCAGGTGTCTACAGCGCCATGGAATCAGGGTTAAGTCTAGTTACCGTCACCTCCCAGACTGATTCTTTCCACACCACTAACCTTGCACCACTATCTAAGAACTGTCTCACCGTATACTCGAAAAAATAGGAAATACGTTTGGGTCCTATTTTTTTTTTTTTAAAGCCATGTAATTCTGGGAGACCAAGAGACGATGGGAATTAGCTATCCCAGAGAGCCAAAAGCAAAAGCCAGAGAGCTCTGGAGTGCCGGACATGTCCTCTTGGTTGTAGGGGTGCACACACAGGTAAGCAGTCACAGAACCACACACTTCGGGCAGGTGTGAATTTATGTGCTTTGCTGTATATACATTATATATAATGTTATTAATTATATTAATATTAATTATTGTTGTTAAAAACAAGAAAGTCTTAGAGAACAAAAAAAACCCCCTAATTTATATGCTAAAAAGTAAGGTCATTGGGACACCTGGGTGGCTCAGTTGGTTAAGCAGCTGCCTTCGGCTCAGGTCATGATCCCAGCGTCCTGGAATCGAGTCCCACATCGGGCTCCTTGCTCGGCAGGGAGCCTGCTTCTCCCTTGCCTCTGCCTGCCATTCTGTCTGCCTGTGCTCTCTCTCTCTCTGACAAATCAATAAAATCTTTAAAAAAAAAAAAAAAAAGTAAGGTCATTTGTTGTCTGTTTAGCACAATTTTCCTTTCTTTCTTACCAAAAGACTCCTTATAAGATGGGGGTATGGTGCTAGTGATAAGGCATCAGTCCCCAAAACTTCCTTTCTTAGATACTTCCGCAAGTGACACAGAAGCAAACGCACGGACTGAACCTTCTGGGAAGTTTCCTAACAGAAGGCTGACCCAGCCAGGAGGTACGGCCTTTTCCTCTTCCTCCTCCTCCTTTCTGCCCAAGCCCCACTGTGATGGTTGACACCTCAACAGCCATATGGAGACTGGGAGGAGCCTCAGGACACAGGGTGGAGAGACAGGAAAGAAGGGGCCTGGCACTTAGTAACTGTAAAGATGTGTCCCAGAAACCTGCAGTTGCTTACATTCTCACACGAGAGAAAAGAAAACTCTCATTTGTTTCAGTTTATGGGTAATTCAGAGCTCATCTTAGTCCTAAAAGACAGATACATTCTGAAATAAGGGATGTTGAGTATCTCTTTTTCTAACGCAGAAACATCCAACTATGCTTTTTTATTTGAACATCAAACTCCTCTGTTGTGCTACTTCTTCCTATCAAAACCCTGCTTAAAAGGTTGCAGATGGATCTCCATACCTTAAAAAAACAAAACAAAACAAAACAAAAACTATGAATTTTGATTAGATTCCAGGAAAAAGGGAAGAGTAAAAAGGAAAGAATTTGTTTACAAGAGTATCTTTAGTTCACATTGTGCCTTTCTTCTTCCTCCAACAGCCCTGAGCCATGCCTGCAAGCCAGTCTCAGTGATGCTGGGTGTCTGTTTCCCAGCCCCACACACTGATGCTGGTGGCACGATGTCCATGCATGCCTAACGTGACTCTCTTTAGAGACTCATACTTTCATTTTTTTTTTAGAATTTTAATAATTTTTTAGATTTCTTTTCAGCATAACAGAATTCATTGTTTTTTTGTTTTTTTTTAAGATTTTATTTATTTATTAGACCGAAATCACAAGCAGACGGAGAGGCAGGCAGAGAGAGAGGAAGGGAAGCAGGCTCCCTGCTGAGCAGAGAGCCCGATGCGGGACTCGATCCCAGGACCCTGAGATCATGACCTGAGCCGAAAGCAGCGGCTTAACCCACTGAGCCACCCAGGCGCCCCAGAATTCATTGTTTTTGCACCACACCCAGTGCTCCATGCAATACATGCCCTCTATAATACCCACCACCTGGTTTCCCCAACCTCCCACCCCCCGCCCCTTCAAGACCCTCATTTTTTTAAAAAAGATTTTATTTATTTATTTGACAGGGATCACAAGTAGGCAGAAAGGCAGGCAGAGAGAAAAGAGGAAGCCTGCTCCCCGCAGAGCAGAGAGCCCGATGTGGGGCTTATCCTGGTATCACGATGAGCAGAAGGCAGAGGCTGTAAGCCACTGAGCCACCCAGGCGCCCCGTCATACTTTCATTTTTTAAGCAGGTTTCTTTTCTTAGTGTCATCATTTTGGAAGACAGCCTAGAATTAACAGTTATGAACCAGGCTTTGGAGCTGAACAAAGGTATTATCAGAAGCCAGGCTCCAGCATTTACTGTGTATATAAACTGAGGCAAAGTTAATCCAATTTTCTCACCTGGAGACAAGTTTTAAAACTAAATCTTTCAGGGGCATCTGGGTGCCTCAGTTGGCTAAGGGTCTGCCTTTGGCTCAAGTAACGATCTCAGAGTCCTGGGATCGAGCCCCACGTCTGACTCCCTCCTTATCAGTGAGTCTGCTTCTTCCTCTTCCTCCCCCCACTTGTGCTCTCCCTCTCAAACAAATACAATCTTAAAAAACAAAACAAAACAAAAAGCTAAATCTTTCATAAGATTGCTGTCAAGTTCATATAAAATAATGTGGTGCATATATACCTCAAGGACAGTCATTATTAGTATTATTAAAGCAGAGGGGCGCCTGGGTGGCTCAGTGGGTTAAGCCGCTGCCTTCGGCTCAGGTCATGATCTCAAGAGTCCTGGGATCGAGTCCCGCATCGGGCTCTCTGCTCAGCGGGGAGCCTGCTTCCTCCTCTCTCTCTGCCTGCCTCTCTGCCTGCTTGTGATCTCTCTCTGTCAAATAAATAAATAAAATATTAAAAAAAAAAAAAGAAAAAGCAGAGGTTCTTCCTAAACAAGTATTATTTTTCTCAGAGTTCTTATTTCGATGTTACATCATTTATTTCTGCTTAGAAAGAGAGGACCTCACATTCAGTGATACAAATCTAACGACAACAACAACAAAAAAACCCAGCAGCTAAAGGTTTCCTTCTGTTTGCACAGTGCTCCACAATTTCATAACCTTATTTAAGTTTCCAGAGGTAAGTACTGTTTTGTCTACTCACTTTATCAATTAAATACAAGGTTTCCTGAGGCTTACTTCCGGGCTGGCTCCATTCGCACAACAGAAGACAGAGCGGGGTTCAGTTAGACCTGCCTTTGACTCACACATCAGTATTTGTACCACAGCTGTCAACTGCAACAATGAATTCATCTCACAGAAACACTAACATTTAGAATGAAGATTTCTTATGAAAAAAACACAAGGAAACAGATCTGTTTTTTATAACATTTTTCTGGCAAAAGAGGATATAAAAATTGTTATCTATTATGTATATCGCCACGAGACATCCCAAGAAATTCTAATGCGAATTCTCTGTATGAAGCATCAAGACTGTGGATTAGAATGTGATGGAATATAACTGTCAAGACAGATGGGAGTTTTGGGGGGGAGCCCGTGAAGGCAAAGGGTCAGAGATGGGTCCCCAAGTGACAACGAGGTTGGGAAGGTTGCAGAGAAGTTATTTCAGAAGCATTAAATATGTACCTACAAGTTTAAAAAATAGAAGAAGATATTTTGGACAGAGAACAAAATGGGGGTTGGGTTGATGAGCCTATTTATTTGTATCTGTGAAGACCCATGTCCAACTACATTGTGTGCCAAGGCACATAATCTCTCCATACTGGTTCCTTTGGCTCTTTCCATTGCATTCAAAATGGTCTGTCAACATTTTATGAGCAATTTGCAGTATTTCATGGAATCGTTTGTTAATGGGAGTGTTCATGGGATCTTGAATTTGTTTTTGTAGCCAGTGCTTCCATCTGCTCTATGGAGGTATCTTCTGGAAGAGATTTCTGACACATCCGATAGTGGGATATCAAAGCAATTTTGTGTTACTTTTAAAGAAATTTGATTGTGATCAGCAATATCTATGCACGTGAAATATTACGTGAGTATGGAAGGAACCTCATTTGACTTTTTGTGGGATTTTCAGCATCCTTGTGAGACAATGTAGGACTAGCAAATGGTTCTCAGTCTTTCTGGAGAAGCTGGTAGACACTAACTTGCATCAATGCGCATATCAAATCATTCAGTCTCACTCTTCAAATATGTAGAATTAAGATAATTTTCAGCTATTCCACCCATAACAATTGTTTTTAAATTCAAATCCAACATTAAGAAGTTCAAATCATATACCTACTCTGTTTTTAAATTACTGATGTGAAGTTAAATTCTCTACCTTCCCATTTTAGTCAATAAACATTTACTGAGCATTTTCTGTTTTAGGGGCTGTGCTAGGCACTGGGGGGGATGGTATGACGGTAAAAAACTTCAAGCAGACAGACACTGATCAGAGAAATTAGTTCAACATAAAATTGCAGCTATGAAGAAAAATTGCTTAATATCATGAGAAAATACAATCACAGCACACTTGGAAAAAAATCATTCAGCTGCAGTACAGAGAAATGACAGGAAAGTGGTTATAAGTGGAGGTGGGGCAAACAGCACAGAGGCTACTAGTATTCTAGAAGCAAACAAGATGATGCGGGCTTGGACCAGCATGGTGGTGGTGGGCATGAAGCACAACTTGGTCTAAAAGAATCAAAAAACCATGTCATATTCTTTAGCCTGGTATTCGGGTCCACCACAAACTAGCCTCTACTGATCTTTCTCTGGACACTTTCTGCACCCTCCTGAGGCACTTGAGGCCTAAGCCTCGCTGAGGACAACTTATTATCAGCACACACCAAGTCAGTGCCCTTCACCAAACTGTTCCACTGGCTTGCTCCCTTCTCCCCTTTCTGGATTGCCAGATGCCGGGTAAAACGACCATCTATGGTCAGCGGCAGTTAAGTAGATGGCGACTAGACACCAACTCAGACTGGGAGCTTTGTAGCAAGTACTTTTTACAAGTTTTCTTAGTTTCATCCATGTTACTGCAACCGCCATGATTCTGTTCCTTTTCACTGCTGAACAGCGTTTCATGGTCTGAAGACATTACGGCTTATCCCTTTGTGGAAGGGCATCTGGGCTGTTTCCAGATTCTGGCTCTCAGAAATAAAGTCACTTTCAACACTGTTAAATAAAGCTTTTTCTCAGTACATATTCTTATTTCTCTGGGATAAAATTATTAGGAGTAGAATTACTGCTATATAGGATACATATATTTTCAACATTTTTAAAGAAACTGCCAATCTTCTCATCGTCATGCTGCTCTATTCATGTATGAATTTTTTAGTTGCCCAATAACCTTGTCAACATTTGATGTTGTTAATTTTTATTTTAGCCATTTGAGTGCAAGTATAGGATATCTCACCGAGGTTTTGATCTGTATTTGCACTTCCTCCATGACCTATGACTCCGACCACTTTTGCATATTCTTCATGGCTGTTTGAATATCTACTTCTGTAAAATTTCTGCTCTAGGTTTTCTTATAAAAATTGGGTTATGTTTTTCTTGATGAGTTGTATAGTTTCTTTATATCGTATAGATAAAAGTCCTTTGTCAGATGTATGTGTTGCAAAGATATTTTCCTTGAGACTGTGGCTTATTTTCTAATGATGTCCTCTGATTAGAAGATGTTTGAAATTTTGATAAAGTCAAATTTCTAAATCTTTTCTTGATTTCTATTGTTTCGATATTTTCTTCTATAAGCTTTATAAATTTAACCTGAAATCTCTAACCATCTCAAATTAACATCTGTAAATGTACGAGGGTGTGTGTGTGTGTGTGTGTGTGTGTGTGTATGAAATCAAAGCTATCCCCACCTACACAAATACCTGTCACAGCATTACTTACAGAAAATATAATTTTTACCCACTGAATTGCTATGGTCCCCTTGAAAGCAAGTACGTGCGGGTCCACTCCTGGATACCCACTGGCCTGTTACCCCTTCCACAGCACCACCCTGGCTTCACTATTGGGGTTTTATACACCGAAAAAGTCAGTATTCCAGACTTGTTCTTCATTATTGACTACTTTGGCTATTCGAAGTCCTCTGAATTTCATGTATTTTAGAACCATCTTATCATTTTATACCAAAAAGAAACAAAACCCCAAAACAAACAAAAAAACAAACCAAACCAAACAAAAACAAAAAAACTCATAGGAGTTTAGATTGGAATTCTACTGAATTTACAGAAAATTTCAGGGAGAATCAGTGTCTTTATCAATATTGTCTTCCAATGCAAAAACATGTGGTATGTATTGCTATTTAGTTTGGCCTTTGTTACTTTCGGTAAGCAAAGTTTTAGTAACAGTTGTCAGTATAGAGATCTTGCACATTTTTGTTATAATTATCCTTAAGAATTCTCACACATCACTGGTAGAAATTTAAAATGATAGGATCACTTTGAAGAACCAGTCGGGCAGTTTCTTAAAAGGTCAAACATGAAATTACCACTTGAGTCAGCAATTCCACTCCTAAATATCTACTCATGGGAAACGAAAACACAAGCTCGCAGACTTGCACGTAAATGTTCATAGTAGCGTCACTCATAAGCGCTAAGAAGTGAAAAACAACGGTATCAGTCACCTAGTAAAAGTATAAACAAAATGCAGTGTATCTATAAATGGAATACCATTTGGTAATAAAACAGGAATAAAATACCAATAAACGCTGTGATGGGGATGGACCTCAGAAACATAACGCTAAGTGAAAAATACCAATATAAAAGATCATATATTTTGATTACATCTAAATGAAATGCTCAGAGAAGGCAAATCTATAAAAACAAAAATGAGATGAATGGTGGGCTGGGGCTAGGAAAGGGATTAATTGCAACAGAGATGAGGGAATTTATTGCAGTGATGAAAAAGAAAAAAAGAAAAAAAATGTTCCCAAATGGGATTATGGTGACAATCACACAACTTTGTAAATTTACTAAAAGTAGTAAGTTTTTAACTTAAATGGTGAATTTTACAGCATGTAAAAATATGTCAAGAAGGCTGTTTAAAAATGATCCCTAAGTATTTTATGTTTTTGACGCTATTGCACATGGTGTCTCTCTGGGGTTGCCTTCCACTTGCTAACTGCTGTGGAAGTCGAGTCTGTGGAAATACAGGACTTGTATACTGGCTGCATTACAACTGACAAATGGACTGAATAGACTGAGTAGTTTTTTAGTGGGTCCCTTAGGATTTTCAACTACCTGATCATGTTATCAGTGAATAAGAACAGTTTACTTCTTCCTTTTCAATCTGTATGCCTACTGTTCCTTTTTACTCACCTTCCTGCCTAGATCAGGCCTCTTAGCACAACACTGAGTTCAAGTGGAGAGTGGGCAAATCTGCTTTGTCCCCATCTTAGCAGGAAAGCATGGAATATTTCAGTAAAGAATGATGTTAGCTTGATATGTGTGTGTGTGTATGTGTGCGTGTTCTCTTGCAGATGTCTTCTATCAAGTTGGGGAAAACATTCCCATTATTTTCAGTTTGCTCAGACCTCTATTTGTTATTAATCATCAGTATATGTTAAATTTTGTCAAACATTTTTCCTGCATTTATGGAAACAACCACATGATTCTTCTCCATTAGTTAATGTGGAGAATTATGATTTACTTTCATGTATTATACAAATACTGCATTGCTGAGAGAAACTCTGATCATGATAAAGTAACCGATTTTTGATCTGCTAACATATTTTGGTGAATGAATTTGTGGCTATGATCATGAGGGATAATCTCCTCATCTTAAGATCCTCAATCATATCCGCAAAGTCCCCTCTTCCATCCAAGGGAACATAACTCTAGGTCCTGCAGTGAGGTTGTGGGTGTTTTTGGGAGCCATTATCTACAAGCCAAGGCCATCACGGGCCAAGACAACAGTCTCCTTATCTTCATGGTTTTAAGTCTGCAAGCTCTGTCAATCATACTGAGACTCACAGACAGGAAGAAAAATTACAACATATTCTTGGACACTTAAAACATTTTGTTCCAAATTATTCAAAATTATCTTATTCCAAAGGGAAATTTGAAGCTTCCTATTAAAAACTTCGAATTACAGACTCAAAGGGAAGACGACAGACGTTAAGGATGCCAGAAGACATGAGACAGACCCCATCAGGGGTCTTCTGCACAGACCCCTGCTCCCACAGATGGCCCCTCGGGCGAACACTGTTACCTCCTTCAAGTCTTCCACCACCGCCTCCATGGAGCTGAGCACGACTGCCATATTTAAACATGAGGAGCACTAGAATTTAATCTCTACAAGGGCATGATCCTTTCCTTTTTTGTTCACGGATACTTATCAAGCACCTGGGACAGGACAGTTCTAGGAAACAGTGGGTACTCGTGTTGTTCACTGAATGAATGAATGGAAGCCATTACAGAAATTAAAACACTGTTCTTCTTTGGGAAACAAACTTTTACTTAGCAACTATTTGGTAGACACTGAGAAAGGTTTTATATATATATATATATATATATATAAATATATATATATATAAATATAAATATATAAAAATCACCTCATTATGTAATGCTTACTAGTCAAAAAGGACATTTCTCAATGTTGGCTGCCCACTGAAATTATCTGTAGTTTAAGAACTTTCAGATAGCTATGCTACATCAAAATCCAGATTAAAAACAAGCAGCAGCAGATTGGTTTGGGCACCTGCTTGTTTTTTTTAAATTCTGTATCAGTGACCCTTGTATACAGCCAGAGTGTGGACAATGTGCATTTTCACCAGAGACTTTCAATGCATCAGACTTTTTACCGTGTTTCCAGAAAAGGAACTTTTAAAACAGATACAGACTTCTTAAATGTTATCCATTTAACTGAAAACCACAGAGAGATCACTTCTCTGACCCGTAGTGTCCAAGGTATGGGGAACAAAAAGACAAATAAAAGGGTCCTTGCTACTGAGAGCCTCTCTGTATAAAAAGGAGACAGAGTCTCAGTAGTCTAGTAGGTATGACTGGAAAATGGAGTCGAGGAGAGTGTTTTGAAAACAGAGAAGATCAGCTCAGTGCTTAACAGCACACGGGAGGAAGGGGGTTGGGGGAAGCTCGCTGGATGGCAAAACCCCTCATTCAAGGAACTGCCGCTCCACTGCCGCTCCGTATCTAAAATGTCGTATCTCTTTCCCAGTTTGGCAAGGAAGAAAAGGCAAAGAAAAACAAATCCTCCTGTTTGTGCTTTCTTAGAAAAGTCTAAAAAAAATGCACGTAATGTTTATAGAAAAATATGGACTCTGAAAAACAATCTGAGGGTTTTGAAGGGGCGGGGGGTGGGAGGTTGGGGAGCCAGGTGGTGGGTACTAGAGAGGGCACGGATTGCATGGAGCACTGGGTGTGGTGCAAAAACAATGAATACTGTTTTTCTGAAAATAAATAAAGAAAGAAAGAAAGAAAGAAAAGGAAAAGAAAAATATAACCACAATGTCTTTAAAAGGTATGTGTGAAGAAATAATTGAAGGAGCCACAAAGGAATTAAATTTACTGTCCTACTTCATGCTTTGACATCTACTTCATGAGTGATCGAGCAAATTGCCCACAATTCAATGTAAGGTTAGAGCATCTGGGACTGACGACATGAGGCTATAGACAAAAATCAGGGCCAAATCGAGAGAGGCCTGGCTCCCATAAAGGCTCCTACTGGACAGGATGGTTCCCTCCCTATCCTTTAGTCCATCCTCTTTAAAAATTAATTGCTAGCATTCACAAAATTATGGACACTTGCAAGATTACAAACTGCCAAGACTGAACACCACGCCCCCTTCAGAAATCTCCTTGTTTTTCTATTTGCCATACACGCTTTTCCTCTCTCTGTAGTCACATTTTCCTTGATCATAAACTTCAAATAATCCAAGGGGTAATCGCTCTCCTGGAGAAGCACAAGCAGACTCTACTGGAGATGTACAACATATGGTATGCAACTGTACTGTCTTCCTGAATTCAGAAATTCTGAATCTCAGACTCTTAGCCCCAAGGATTTTAGATAATTACAGTAATGATAGCTAATGATAGCATGTACAGTGTGCCAGAGCTGTTCAAAGAGCTTTCTGTCTATTAACTCACTTAACTCTGTAACAATCCTACGAGGAGCTTACTGTTACCATCACCCATGGTTTCCAGATGCGGAACCTGAAGGGCATGTTCCGTACTGGGACCTCAGCCACAGTGCTGGTCAGTGCCGAGCCCGGGTTCAAATCCAGGAGACTGGCCCTCCGCCCTCACTGACCAAGCCCTGACTCAGCCTTTCTTAAGGCACTGTTTGACCTGTTACTTTGGCTGAGGTGATATGGATAGGTTTCGTTCCCGTATCTAAAATGTCGTATCTCTTTCCCTGAACTTTGCCAAGACTGTTGGTTCTTTTTAAAGAGCTTTTAAACGTACTTTCTTACACTGTCGGCTACTCACTGTACAGTAAGCTCAGGCATGTACTGTGCAATTGCTGAGTCAAGGGTTACAAACACTTCTGAGGTTCCTGATGGACACTTGCAAATTACTTCCCAAAACGAACATATCCCTTCATGATGACAAACAGAGGGGGTTAATACAATTATACCACGTCTGAATTATTTCAGCCGCTAAAGTCGTGAGTCCAATAAATGAGGTTTGACTAGATTTTGAGAAATTCAAGCACCCTGACGTTTGCTATTATAAATCATTCTTCACAAGTAACTTCAAGCTTTGACCTCAAGTCTGTGCTTCCAAACATGTTATGATTCTAAACAATCTAAATTAAATGAAGCCTTCAATACCTTTCTACTTCACAAATGAGGAATCAAAATGGCAAGTATAATTTTATTCAGATTACTTATTTGTTAGGATCTTACTGACAGAAGTCTTCCTCAGAAAAAGACTGCAGAAGTTTCTAGACGCAGAGACTATATTCCTAACAGGCGCATGGAGAGGAGTAGAGCAGAGTGCTCAGACCGTCGGGGCTCACACAGGAGCTCCAGCACTTACCTTCTGCGTCCTATAAGGCCTGTGCCTCAATTTCTGCATCTATGAAGTGGGGTAATAGCAGCAGGCTACTGCACAAGGCTGTACGGTGCTCAGTTTCCGACGTGAGCGGGCTGACTGAGCTGCTCTTCATGTCACATAGGCCATTTCATATAATCTGTCTTCTAAGTCAGATATTGTCGTCATTTCACAGATGAGGAAGGACTGGAGCAAAACCATGCAGCTAAGGAAGTGATGGGGCTGGGGTTCAAACCCAGGTGTTTCTGGTTTTATAGCCCACAGTCTTTTAAACTAAATGACATCACAATGTAACTAAATCATATAGGATTTGTCAGGAAAATTCTTCTAAACATCAATAAAAACACATTTTAAGGATGTGTGAGACATGAGGAAAGGAGACATGGGTAGAGTCAGAGCAGATCGCTTTCTCTAACAGACCTTAAGACTTTGTAGTGAAGGTTTAATATCGGGGTTTGAAAAGCAACACCCCGACTTTTGGGCACCCTGTCGCATAGTCCACGTTTCGGCAGTGCCCCTCCTCCCCTGCGTGCTCCACGGCATCTGTCGCTGCTCTGAACGGCTGATCATAAGCACCGCGTTAGTCTTCTCAACGCCATTAAGCAGATGGCAGCGCTAAATCCGAATGATGTAGTACATCTCCCCGGTGGACTGTGTTTTCACATGCTGCCATTATTCTGCAATTCCTCAGTGATAAATCTCATGAGTTCTCAAGAACACGAAAGACTGAACTGACAGTGGCAACTGATTTACTACCACTAGCCTGTGTCTGCCCCATCCCGTGTTCCCGTGGACTCATCTGCTTTGCGCGTGAAGATTCCACACGGCTGGCACGGGAGGTGGGTACTCTCCACGAGGAGAGGGACAGGTTTGTCCACCTGTTGCCTCCAAGGGGAGCAGAAGAACAAGGACTTGGGCTCTCAGAGAGCTGGGTATGAGGCCTGACTTGTCAGCTGCATGACTTCGGTCAGGCTCACGTTCTCTGAGCATCTGCTTCCTTCCTGATGAACTTACAGATTTGTTCTGTCCCCAGAATATCCCTATTTTGGGGACAGAACAAAATGGCAGGCATCAGAGCCTCTGACAGGGTAATAAACGTTTCCCCAGTACTCAAGTGATATTTGACTTCTTCAAAGTGTGCTCACTTAATAAATCTGGAAACTTTTCCTTTATTTTTTTTACTACTTTAATTCTAAGGAATTTCCTGCTGAAGCTATAAAACTTCTTGGCTTGCTCTCAATATAGTCAAGGTATTGAGTTTAGTAACTCCAAATGAGGCCCGATCATGGCCCTGGTTCACTGATCGCCCCTCCCACCTCAGCAGTGGCATACCCCAGGGGGCCAGTCCCCAGAAAACAAACCCAGTGCAGTGTTGGTCACACTGCAGTCCCTCCAGGACGGCTGTCAGGACTTCTGTCACCCATGTGCACCACTCATCCTACCAGTGACTGAACAGTAGTCTCTGTATCGACTCTGATTTCACCTCCATGGATCAGAACTGAATTGTAGCAATATTTATAGAATCGTGTGCTTGACATGCTAAGTATATTTTCCCAATAATTTTAAAATCTATCATAAGAACTGTAAAAAGAGGTCTGCCTGTGTGCCATCTGAAAATCGTGTTGTGAAATATCAGTGGTATGTGAACTACTCTTGGAAAAACACTCCTATAATAGAAAGAAATGGGCTGAAATCAAGTCACCAAGTGAGTAACTTATTAAATCTTTCTCTGGGTCTGTGTTCCCAAGAATGAGCTGGGAGTGATCATTTGCACCTGATAAACAGGTTAGGCTTCACACCACATGCACGTATCTCTCGGAGTGTGACCCGTACTCTGCAGGGCTGGTCAGCGTGCAGTGATGGTCCTCAGAGCAATTCTCAATCCTGCCAACACTTTAGCCTGGTCTGTCCTTCCCTCCTCCCTTCTAGGTGCTGGCTTCCCCTTCGCACAATAGCCCCCCTCCTTTCTTACTACAGAGTCCTTGGCTGAGAATTAAGGAATTTATGGGTTTATGGTATAATCTGGGCTGGTATCTCTGCTTTTCGCCAATGTCTATACAACACAGGAGGGACGTACTTGTTCGTCGACCGCTCCCACTGCCTAGTCTGCGCTCAGCGGCATCATAGGTAGCCGTGCAGCAAGCAGAACACGACCCAGGGGAGGTGGCTGAGTGAGAGCACACTTGCAGAAATCTGACCAGGCAGAGTGAACAAACCCTGATCCACACCAAACCATTACTGCCTTTAAAAAAAGTCCTTGACAGGCAAACAAGACACCACACACACACCGATTATCTTCTGAAAAACAGTTACATTGATGTTGAAGTGGTTATAATTTAAGCTAAACAATAGGTCCTTGTTTCCAAAGTGAAAATCCCAAATCCTTCTCCGACCTCCATGGTCGGCTCTTGAGAAGGCGTTGCTGGACATACAGTCCCTCCAGCCGCCAAGAGCAGTGACAGCAAACAGGCACTGGGCATATGGCGACATTAATTTTTGTCTCACTGCTTTCCTTGGAATTGGTATTTGAAAACAAACCCAGGGCGCGCACAGCTTCTGGCAGCTTCCGTCACCCTGCCTATCCGGATAGAGGGCATAGCTGCTGTTTTACAAAGACAAGTCAATACGATTCTACATTTTGAAAAATTTTTCTTAGCTGAATAATGGTTCTTGGCATTAGACAAAAACCCAGGCTCCTCCAGCACTTCTCAGCTGTGCATTCTTGGGAAAGTTGCTAAACACTGCTCTCCTTAACTTCTGTGTGCGGGGCACTCACCACGTGCAGCCACTGTGAAAATCGGAGATACTGACTGTGAAGAACATAAATGCTGAGTACTAGACTCAAGAGAGCCTCCAAAACAGGCAGCTATTATTCCAAATTCTTTCCTTCAGAAATTTTAAGTGCTTTCACAGAGATTTTGGAGGATGGAATGAAATATGTACGTGAAAGTACGGTCAAACCACAAAGCTCTTGGGAAACTGGAATGTCCTATTAAACTCATCCAGAAACTCACGATTCTTACCACATAGTCATCCACTAACACTTTTCTGAAACCTTTTTGTTCTACTTTCTTTATGATCACAATAGGAATCAAATATTCTTTTGAGAATTCATAATTACTAGGTACACAATCGAAGATACCTTGATATTTAATAAATGTGATGACTTGATTTACAAATTTACAGCAAGATGATTATTACAGTAAAGCTCTTAACATATTCTCTCCTCATACTGTTGTTACCTTCTTGTGTGTAAGAAGCCTGCAATCTACTCTCCCAGCAACTTCCTGAGTCTATGGTCATCGTGTTTTACACCACAATTATTTTAGGATAAATAAAACGTTCAATAAAAAATGAATTCTGTTTAGTTTAGAATGAGATGGATATATTTACAAGTGATTTCTCAGAGTCAAAATTAGGACTTTTTTGAAGTCTTGAGTCATGTGAGGGGAGGGGCAGGTGTCTGAGGGCCGAGGCCGTCCATCACCAGCTCTATGTACCATTGCTGTCTACAGAAGTCCATCATAACTATATATTTTTTTAAAGATTTTATTTATTTATTTGACAGAGAGAGATCACAAGTAGGCAGAGAGGCAGGCAGAGAGAGAGGAAGGGAATCAGGCCCCCCACTGAGCAGAGAGCCCGATGTGGGGCTCGATCCCACGACCCTGAGATCATGACCTGAGCCGAAGGCAGCGGCTTAACCCACTGAGCTTCCCAGGTGCCCCCCATCATAACTATTTTTGAGCCAATGTATATTAGAACAATTCCAGTATTATAAAGAATAGTTCATATTTCTCTTCGCAGTAATTGTGTGGACAGCTTGTCACTCATTAAATGTGTGACGTTAGAGAAACAATGCCTTGTTTTACACTACCGTATTAGCACTATCAAGGTCATTAGAAAAATCAGTAGGGAAATGTAGCTGAACTATACTGAATTTTCTATCACTCTGTAGGGATTCTCGTTTGTACTAATTTTAATACAAGGTATTTGAAAATCGGGAGAAAATAATTCCTAGTTTGTAAAACCTCCTGAGAGAAACTGTTGTTTCTACAGCAAAATGGTGTCATAAAATGATTACAGCGTATGAAGTTTAAACGTCATTAGTGAAAGGGACCCTTCTGCACAGCAGGTAAAAATACCCAGTGGCCACCCATATGAGTCTTCTGTTTTGCTCTATTTTCTTTTCAAGTGGGTTCTCAGTTCTAGCTAATCCCAGTTTATGTTAAATACTGATACTGACCATCCAAGGGGGAGGAGCCCTCCAAAAGGTCCCCTCTCTTCTCATTTTCCCTGTAAATCATTCACTCACACAATCCTTCCAGATTTTCTAGTACCTTGCCTATGTGGAATGAGACGCAGAACAATTTAGAACTGGGAAAGGAGGGCAGCAACCAGGATTTACTCAGCGCAATGTGCTAACTGCCTTACACTGTGCCCTAACTGCCGTACACAGATTACCTCATTAATGCTCTCACAGAAAAGACACTGTGGATGACATGATTTCTCCCTACCCCCAACAATTCCCACAGACTATAGGCTTTCCTGTCTCATTCAGCTTGTAGGCTGACCATCTACAGAAGAAACAGAGCTATACCTTCTACAAGCTGACGCTTAGAGAGGTCAAGTAACTTAGAGAGGTCAAGTAACTCGCTTAGAGAGGTCAAGTAACTTGCCCAAAGCCACAGAGCCAGCAAATACTGAAGTGGGGTCTAAATACAGGTCAGCCAGACTCTAACCACTATGGCCCAGACCTCCAGAAGTTTTTGATAACACATCTGTTATCAGAAAGAAAACTACTTTTGATCTTATAACTGTAACTGTTTTTGTGTAACATGTGCACTAGAGTATTAAACGGTTATATTTACACATAACACGAAACATCAAAATAGAAATTTTGAAAGTATGAATACAAGTTGACCTTCCCTAATTCTCTTTCTGCACCTGGTGAACTGACTTGCTTCTCGGAAGGGTGTGGACCCTAATCTGGAGATGCTACACTGTGTGCCAGAGAGACAGAGTGAGCCTGTCTTTAACTCTGCATTATTCAAGAGAACTCTATAATTTAAAGTTCTCTAGTAGCTACATTAGAAAGAAGAGGAAGAGGAAGAAGAAGGAGGAGGAGGAAACAGGTAAAATAAATTTTAGTAATGAATTCATTTTACATTCTATATTTCATGCTAAGTTTAGGACTCTGGTGAACGTCCTACATTTCCAGCACACCCCCATCTGTACCAGCCACATTTCAAGGTACACCGGCCACATGAGCTAGTGGCCACCGTGGTGGACGTGCAGGAGAACCTCTGCTCATGCTTTCTTCCACACCATGTTGTGCCAAAGAATATTTCAGAACAGCTCTGTCATCTCAAAGCAGATCAGGTGAAGAATTCTGAGTCATACTGAACCTTACAACTACGGCACAGGAAGGGGATTTCAAATTCTGATTGAGAGAATTATTGAAGTACAAAATTAATTTTACAGATCCTGAAGAGTCAAATCCAAGGAACTGCAGACTACAGGTCATCGGGTGTTACCCGGTGTCACCTATTAGTCAACATTAAGGCTGTGTGCTTCCTGAGAGCCGTGGCACTGGGAATGCTATTTGCTGAAAGGATCGAATGTAAAACTGGAAAAATAAGATCCTTCATTTAATGAGTCCTGGCGTACAACATTAATATACAGCATAAATGGAATTTTAGGTGTGATTAAGGTAGTCCAATCTGATAAGGAAACACCTCCAGTTCAGATGGAGGCCTGATGCCTATGGGATTCTAAAGCCCCATGAAGTATTCGATTACTGAATACTGTATATGGGAAATACTAATAGGAATTCCCCCCGCTGAAATCAAAGCCATGACAAGGGGAGAATGGAGGCAAGGGGACACAGGACAAAGAGGATGCTGTGGCGCCAGGCTGGGTCTGGACCACGCTTGGGCTTCAGAGTGTGGTTGAGTCACTTCACCTCTCTGAACCTGTACGGGAGGGGAGGACGTGAGTCGTAGGAGCAGTATTTTAGGACGTGCTGAGAGGGGAGAGAGGACGGACAGGACCAGGCGCAGAGGAAAGGCTCAACAGCTTAAGACAGTGGTGGTGGTGATTTCCTTGTTAAATCGCACTATCTGATCCTAGGGAGGCTCTGAAAGTTCGCTATTCTAATTCTGACACACAGACTGTTGTGCTTAAAGCGCTGTCAACATATGTGCCTGTTATGGGCCGGACCGTGTCCCCCGCCCAAAGCACATGCTGAAGCCCCCAGCCCAGTACCTCCGAAAGGCACTGGAATCAGAGACAAGGCCCTCGAAGAGGTGATTCAGTTAAAATGAGGCCCTTTGTGGATCCTAATCCAATGTGACCAGCACCATCAGAGGAGAAGAAATGCGGACACACAGGGACACACCAAGGATGCATGTGCACAGGGAAAGACCATGCAAGGCCAGAGCGAGGAGGTGGCCGTCTGTGAGCTGAAGGAAGCAGCCTCAGGAAACACCAAATCCCCCAACACCCAGACCTTGGACTTCCAGCCTCCCAACCATGAGGAAATAAAATTCTGTTGCTTAAGCCGCCTGGAGTGTGGGAATTTGTTACGGTGACTCCTACAGACTGCCACAGAGCTTGAAACCATCTTTCCAGCCCACCCCACAGCACAGCTGCTTCCCTTGGGTTTATGGGACGGAGCTGTCCTGTGGGGCCTGCGACGCTGCGGGGAGGCCGCGTGTGGCCGCGGACCGCGGGGGAAAGCCCGCTCCTCTCCTTGTAAGCTGTGTGGTCCCAGGCAAGTCCCCGCGTTCCTTCTCCTATAAAAGGGCTCATGTCTATGTCGCAGGTCATGAGGATTAAATGAATACTCAGATTACCTAGCAAAGAGCGGCTTCTACATTTGTCGGTGTGGGCAACCCACACACAAGTCTCTGTCCTCCTTCAGGTGTGATGAGTTGCAACACTGAAAAGATCACTTCAAAGAAGGCAGACTGGCTGTCAAGCAAGACGTCTCTTTAAGTGAGTCTTCCATGACACTGAAAGGCCTTATAACGTACCAGCCTCTTAATTGGTCCCTGCCTCTCGGCTCACCACCTGTCAGTCCAGCCCCTCCGCTGCCCTGGAATGACAGTGAATCCAAGTCGAAAAGCACCGTCCCCGCGTGTAACTCTACGGGCTGCCCCCTGCTCACCGCCTGCAGCGCGGGGCCCCAGCCCCCTGCAGGGAGTCGCGGGCTCCCACCTCATCGCCTCCCGCAGAGCCAGGGCGGCTCCAGATGCCACTTACGCTGCCAAGCCCCGGCCCTGCTATTCCAGCTCTGTGAAATGCCCTTCCCTGCTGGGACCCCAGTGACGCTCCCGCCCACTTCCCCTTTCGCAGTGAAATGTCCTCAGTATTCTCAAGCAGACATTAGCGCTGCCTACTTCCAGAAATACTGAATTTCCCCTCAGACCTCTCATAATGACGGTCACATTACACTGCTCTTGAGTATTTTGTTGTTGTTGTTTCCTTCTACACTATGAGCTTTTCAAAGAAACGGTCTCTGTCTCAATAATCTTTGTATTCCAAGCATCGGGCACAGAGCCCAACACACATGGACATTCGATACATGTGGGTGAAGGAACGACGGAAGCAGTGAATGTTTGTGACCCGCCATATTAATACTGTCACCATCCTCATCGTGACCACTATCACGGCTTAAAGTGGAAAGGCGATACGCTTTCTAAGTCTGGGCTCACACTGTGGGTTGGTCAGTGACTCCTCTGAGCCCTTTTCATCATCTATAAAACAGATACAGTAACTCCTGCTGTTACCATGCAGATTAAATGAGACATGTGAGTAAGGCTTACACTCCACCTGGGACTTCTGGCACATTACTCAATCCTTCCTCTCTACAGTGGGAACAGGGCCACACGCTTGATACGGTTGCTGGGACACTAACAGGAGGTACCATATGTAAAGTCTTGGTCAGCACCCACCAGTGCCAGTCCCCCGGCTGTGCCAACCCTCTCAAGGACACGAGTACAGTGCACCAGGCTCCTACTCAAAAAGACCAGTGGAGACTGCAAGTTTGAAGGCTCTTAACTATTATAAGTTATATGAGAAAAAAATCTGACATGAGCCAAAAAGAAGAAAGAACTTCCTATCCATGTCAGCCTCAGTGCCAGAACTCAGGAATAAAAAGGACCAACCTACTCAAAGTTGTCCGGCACGATATGAGTTCATTGAAACAATCACATAGTCCTTATTTTTTCATGCTTCGTAAAGCCAGTATTTTGTATACATGTCAATTTTTGTACTCCACTTAGAATTTTAAACAAAAACCAGAAGGTTTCTAGGCATTTAAGAAAACATTCTGAATAGGAATAAACTGATTTTATATATCAATGAACATCAAGGTATATTATATCACAAGAGGTAACTATAAAGCTCTGTTTTGCCTCAGATAACACTTACTTATTTCTGGGTAAATACCTCTTTAGAAAATGAATTGGAGCTACCTCATTATTCACAAATAGGAATCTGAAGTTGTTAGAAAATAGGATCACTGCTGCTAAGAAACAGAAACATTATGTGAATGCCAAACAAAACTTCTGGGTCTTTCCACCGCAGGCACTGACAATGTAGGATATTTACACATTGCTGATGTGGTTTTAAGCCTTAGGACTTGCACAGCCACAGACTTTGTAGACACTCTTCCTCCTCAGAATATACCGAACACCTAAGTTAAATTTTTAGAGTAAAAAAAATTCCCATTTTTATTTGTCAAGCCTATTGCTTTAGCACTATGATAAATTTGGGAGGAGTAAACATGCTAGTTGGTAGGATAGAGAGTGCTTCTCCAATTAAAACAAACAAAAAACAAAGCAAGCCAAGTCATGGTACCCTTGCTGTCCGATCATCCCCCTTTCCAAGAATGTACATATGTGGACAGAGAAAAGTGTCTGTTAATGGGGGTCTAATCAGAGATCGACTCTTACCTTTGGGCAGGGGTGCTATAGCTGTTATCATAGGAATCATAACTCTGTTCGTCATAAGCAGTGCCATATCCATCATCATAGTCCTAAAATAAAACAGGAGAAGTATAATAAAAGGTCAGAAAAGTTTCTGGAAAAAAACAAAAACAACAACAACACTCTGCTTTCAGTAACTCTTTATTAATTCAGCTAACATTTAAATATATATCTGGTATGGTACAAAGAAAAATGTAAGTGTGACATCAGTGAAAATGATGAGTAAAAACCTCCAAAAATTTTCTCTACAAAAGCCAAAAGAAACTGGGAAAATTCTCAGAATCCACAATTTCAAAAGTCTGAAAATTAACAAAAGGTTTGCAGAGATCTGAGGAGCATTTATTTCTAAAAACTTGGCTGAATCTTGGTACAAGCAGTGAGCTCTGTGATGTTTTAATGAGTCCCTTTCCAACCCACCATTCCCAGCTCTGCAGGAGCCTTGAAAACCAACAGCTGTAACCACAGTGGACACGAGCAATCTGGGGACCACTGGAGGAAGCAGAAAAGGGTGAGGTTCTTCAAAACTTCATTTCGAGAGTATTGTATTTGACCTGACTTGGAGCTCATCCAGTGCAAAATGCCTTTTCCCTGGGGGTATTCAAAGAAAATAATTAGAGGCAATTATATAAGATTTTAGCTGCTTGAGGTAGTGGAACAAACAGCAGTCTAATCAAAAGCCAGCAAGAGAAGTGGGAGGACAAGATATCCATTTGCCCTTTGAATAGTTCTGACACACTCCTGGCAATCTAGAAGATTACATGTCTACAGAGTACCATGTAGAAGCCCAGGAAAGACCTGGGAAGGTCCTGAGCTCTCCTCTCCAGGGATCTGAAGGTTCAGCACAAGAAAGAAAGGCAAAGCCAAGGAAGGAGTTAGTTGTAAATCAACTGGCTGAGTCTTAACGACTTGTTCCAACATGTTAGGGACTTAGTTTCCAGGCATTCATTAAAATCTCTGTCCAATCATTAGCTGACCACTAAGGTAACAGGAGACACTTCAGTAACAACACATAATAAATCTCACAATATTAGCTTGGAAAAGTCATTAAATAAAAAAGGAAAACAAAAAATACTGGAAGAAGGAGCATTTAGTTTCCACAGTTGGCACATTAAGTTACATATCTACTTTTATTTTTTATTTTGGATCTTATTTATTTATTTCTTTGAGAGAGAAAGAAGCAGACTCCCCACTAAGCAGGGAGCCTGATGTGGAACTTGATCCCAGCACCATGGAATCATGACCTGAGTTGAAGGCAGACATTTAACCAACTGAGCCACCCAGGAACCCCTAAATTTCTAGTTTTAAAAAGAAATTAGGTGATATGCAAAGAAACATGAAGGTATGGCTCACACAGAAGAAAAAAATAATCAACAGAAACTGTCCCTGAGGAAGCTGAGACACTGGACTTACCAAAGACAAATAAGTTACTTGAAATATATTCAAGAAACTAAAGGATACTCTGTGTCTAAAGAACTGAAGTATGAGAACAATGCCTCACAAAATACAGAGTATTAATATAGATATAGAAAATAATAAGGAATCTAAAGAAATTTTTGAGTTGTAAAGTACAAAAAGTGAAATGGAAAAATCACCAGCGAGGTTCAACAGCAGATATAACTAGGCAGAAGAGAGAATAAGTGAACTTGAAGGTAAATCAATTGAAATTATCCAGTATGAGGAAGAAAATACAAAAAGATAAGGAAACAAGGTCTCAGAGACATGTGGGATACCATCAAACATGAATGTATGCATAATGTGGTACCCAGAAGAAGAGGAAAGCAAGGAGCAAAAGATTATATAGAAAAATAATGGCTAAAAACTTCCCAAATTTGATGAAAAACTTTAACCTACCAACCTACCAAGAAGCTCATAAAATTCCAAGTAGGGTAAGCTCAAAGAGACCCATGCCTACGTACGTCATCATCAAAATGTTAAAAGACAAAGAGAGGATCTTAAAACAGCAAGGGAGAAGTCACTTATCATGTGAAAGAGATTCACAATAAGATCAAAAGCTGATTTCTCAAGAAAGACCGAGGAGGCCAGAAGATGATGGGATTGCACATTCCAAGTACTAAGAGAAAAAGATTGTCAACTAAGAATTCTATAACCAGCAAAACTATCCTTCAAAAATAGAAAAATTAATGTATTCTCAGGAAATAAAAACAGAGAGTTCATCAACAGGTGATACGTTCTACACAAAATAGTAAAAGGAGTCCTTAAGGTAAAGTGAAAGGTCATTAAAAAGTAACTTGAATTCACATGAAAAAAATACAAGTAACACTGATACAGGTAGCTACTTAAAGAAATACTAAACTATAAATGTGTTTTTGTTGCAATTCCTTTTTTCTTTTGTTTGATTTAAAAAGCAACTGGATGAAGAACTAACTACAATTCTGTGTTGATGGGCACACAATGTATGAAGCTACAACTTGTATGACAGTAACAACACAAGAGTGGGCAGGTAAGGACATAGCTAAAGAGGAGCAAAGCTTTTGTGTACTGTTAAAATAAAGTTGGTATAATTTTGAAAAAGATTGACATAAGTTAAAAAGCAAATTGTACTCTCCAGGGCAGACTAATAAAATAAGAAACAAGAAAAGAGAGGGGCCTGGGTGGCTCAGTTGACTCAGCATCTGACTCTTGGTTTCATTTGGGTTATGATCTCGGTGTTATGAGACTGAGCCTGCTAAAGGCTCTGCCTGAGATTCTCTCTCCCTCTCCCTCCCCCTTTGCCCCTTCTCAGCCTACACATACATGTGCACTCTCTCTAAAAATAAATCAATAAAATCTTAAAAAAGAAAAAATATCCAAGAAGGGGCGCCTGGGTGGTTTCATGGGTTAAAGCCCCTGTCTTCGTCTTGGGTCCTGATTCCGGGTCCTGGGATAGAGCCCCATGTCTGGTTCTCTGCTCAGTGGGGAGCCTGCTTCCTCCTCTCTCTCTGCCTTCCTCTCTGCCTACTTGTGATCTCTGTCAAATAAATAAATAAATATCTTTAAAAAAGAAACAGAAAAAAATGACAATGCAGTTAAAGTGATCAAATTAAAAAATCTAACAACAGAAAGAGATAGTAAGGTACAAAAAAGACACAAGACACAGGGAAAAAATAGCAAAATGGCAGATATAAAACCAACTTTATCAGTAATTACACTAAATGTAAATGGATTAAATAACAGAAATTGGCATCAATGTTTATGAGATCCAACCACTTGCTGTCTACAAGAGATACACTTTAGATTCAAAGATAAAAAATACATTGGAAAAAAAAAAAGATGGAAGAAGATACACCATGGAAATACGAATCAAAAGAGGACTACCATAGCTGCACTAATATCAGGCAAAATAGATTTTAAGATAAGAATTGTACCAGAATAAAAAAGCACATTTACTTATAATGATAGAAGAGTCAGTCTATCAAGATGGTAATTATAAAAATGTATGCATGTGTGTGTGTGTATATACACACACACACACATATAAAATATATAAATATATATAAATACATACAAGCATATATTTTTATATATGTTTATATATTTATATATATTATATATATTTATATATGTGTGTGTATATATATATATACACACACGCATACATTTTTATTATATGTGTGTGTGTGTGTGTGTGTATAAAACAATAGAGCTCAAAATATATGAGGCAAAAACTGACAAAATTTTAGGAAGAAAAAGATAATCCAACAACAATAGCTGGGAACTTCAACATCGCACTTCAATAATAAAAAGAACATTAAAAAAAAAAAGATCAAAAAAGAAATAGAAGATTTGAACAATATAATCTAAGTATACCTAACAGACAGATATAGAACAGTCAGCCCAGTGAGGGTGAAATACACATTCTTCTCAATACACATGGGACATTCCCCATGTTAGATCATACATTCTCTCAATTCAAAATTCACTACAAAGCTAAGTAATCAAAACAGTGAGGTACTGGTAGAGATGCAGATCAACAGAACAGAACCAAGCGTATAGAAATAAACCCTTACAGCTATGGTCAACTCACTATCAACAGACTGCCAAGACAACTCAATGGTGAATAGAACAGTTTTCTCAGTATATGGTGTGGGAAAAACTGGATACCCACACACAAAAGAATAAAGCTGTCCTGTTACCTCACACCGTATACAAAAACAAATACAAATGCATCATACATCTAAGTATACAAGCTAAATTATACAACTCTTAGAAGACACCATAGGTGTAAATCATTGTAATTTTCAAACAGTTATGAGTTTCTTAATATGCCAGCAAAAGCACAAACGGCCAATGAAATATAGACAAAAATAAACTTCATCAAAATTAAAAAACATATGCATCAAATGACATTAGAAAGACAGTGAAGACTGTCCACAGGATGGGAGAAAATATTTCCAAATCACATATCTGATAATGGTCTCATATTCAGAAAATAAAAAGAACTCTTACAACTCAACAATAACAACAACAACAAGAGCAAAAGCCATCCTCCTAGTGCTACTGGAGACAGGCTTCAAACTGAGGACATTCTGCAGATTTAAAAACAAGCACACTGTAGTTATTTGAAAAGCACTGTGGAAGTCAAGAAGGTCCAGAGAAATGACCATTTTATAAAATCAAATTAGATATATTACAATGACATTTATGTCCATGAACGTATGAATCCTACCCTGAAACTGATCACCAAGTTTCTGGTATTAGTCAATTATATAGTGACCTTGGATTAATTGCTATATGCTTAATATTTAAATGAGCCTGAAAAAAACACCTATTTTGGAACATTGGTCTTACCAGTATTAATCAGTTTAGTGATTACCACCAGATCTCTTGAAGTACAGAAATGTGGTCAAGGGGTAAGAGAAAGGATCTGGAGTTAGATGAGCTTCCATAAGTTACCATCAATGATTTTAGGCAGGCTCATTCCCATATCGAAATCTGTTTCTTTACCTGTAAATTGTGAATCCCTTAAATATTCTGAAGGGATGGGAAATTATATATATATATACATATGTACAGATTACAGCAAAAGCGCACAACATGTATTAATAACTTTATGAAGGACAGCTTATATAATTATTATATTAAAGCATTACCCATAAAGACCTCTCTCCTGGATTTCTCAAACAACACAGCTAACAGATACAGATACAGAACATCAGAAGCCACTGCGTGCAAGGGTATGAGCCAAATAACTTAGTGAATAACTTAGTCTCTTTTAAAAAGCATCTATTAAATATTAGACCTCAATTTACTTGGCTTAGGCAATCCCAAATATCTAAAAAATTATAATGATTTCCATTTTGTAAAACAAACATCACACTAAGAGGCAGTACTGTCTCTGTAGGAATGAGGCTCAAACATTTTGCACAAGATCACCTATTTTTCTTTTAGATGCTTTTTCACAAAGGAGGAACTTAGTATTTGTTGAAGAGCTGCATGTCTAGTACTTTGGGCACAAGACAGAATAAAACATAAAATGAAAACTCAATAAATAGGGGCAGAGGAAAAATAAAAGTGAAGAATACACTTAGCACACAATATATAAACCACAGTGTTCCTCACAGTCGCAAAAGGCAGATTATTCATTTGGTGATCTTCCAACGACCAATGCAAGGAGAGAGCTATCGGACAAGATATAGGCAAAGATTACAACAACAAAACTGATGGGATTTTAATAACACAGTAAGTCATACAAATGCAGGTATTACTGATAATCCTGGTGAGTTCATAAATTAAAAGAACCTGGTGTTCCTAATAGGAAGAGTAATATTAAGTTAAATTAAAAAACAGCAAGAACAAACCAAAGCCCTTCCACTTGCCTCCTACCCTGTTCCTGGCATTCAGTTAGACATGACGAATGGAACAGGAGTGTCATTGTCTACTCTGGTGTGGTGCAAGTGAGACAACGGACCCCTAAAGAGATAATGATAACACCACAGGTCAGGTGCTGTGGCAAATGTGAGCACTGAGGTGGCACAAAGTTGCCCAAAGGGGAATGGGAATGGAGAAGACGACCCTAAAGTGCCAATGTTAGCACTTTGTTACAAAAGCCGAGAAAAGCAAAAGCAGCTGTTGAAATCATTAAAAATAAAAACCAGGCAGAATGAACAGCAGGTGCCAAACAGCAGAGGTACAGAAATCTGAGAACCCTCACATCCAGGAAAACCAGCAGCTTGCTGGGGGCACCCTGTAAAGAGCAGAGAGCAATGAAACTGAGAAACCCATAAACAACAGCACGATTTGAGTTCTGAGTGACATGATCCACCTTGTGGCTTAGGGACACAGGAAACAGGGTGCAGACACAGAAGACGACGGTGAATCTGGAGGGCTGGACTGGTCATTAGGTCATGGCACTGCACAGTGTGGCAATGAGGAGCTCAGGGCTCTCCAGGAATGTGTTAGGAGCCTGAAGAGTATGGCTTCACCAAGTGAAGAATTCCACGGCTCTGTTTATTTAAAGGATCAAGATTGTAAATGAGTGGAACTTTCAGTGCTATACTAAATGTTCAGTGCTATAGTAAATGTTCTAAATAACTAAATGTTCAGTGCTATACTATTTTAACCCTACAGTTATGTCATTCATTCCTTGTTCAATTATTGTGTCAGATATTACAAGGCTAGAAATATACTTGCATTTTCAAATTGTTTAGGTCACTGAATTATTGACTTCCATGTTTTTACACTGAAGATTTTAAAGCATTAAAATTGCAATTCTCACATAATTTCTTTCATGATGATTTCACAGATGGATTTGGCCATGGGGGGCAGAGCTCCTCCCATGACAAAAATTGTCTGTTCGGTGGACGACACTTGAATAACACAGGGAAGCGTGAAGAACAACGTGACTGGAGAGAAGAAAAGCTCAGTGTAGGTGCACATACGTTTGTAAGTTTCTAGGAAGGAGTAGAGGGTTCTTGTTGATCATCGGCCATCTTACTGCAAGGCAGGAGAGGAGGTCACTCGTAGACAATCGGGGATTTCATCAGAAAGGGTTCAAGATCGTTACATGAGGAAGGGCGGCAGGCAGAGTGAGTGAGAGCCCCTCAGCATTAGGTTTCTTTGTCTGAGAACCAATCTGGGCATCAGCAGTGCGCTCTCTCTTTTGGTTTCTCTTTTTGTTCTTTTTTTTGAATGCTCTTAGTGTTTCCAACTACTGCTTGCTGGTTTTCTTACTTATTTAATTTGATATTAAGAAATTCCTCTTTGGATTTTTCTGAGGCCAGATCAGGGATTTTAACAAACAGTGAATACATTATTTGTTACAGATTAACATGTAATTGGGTAGAAATCATAAATCTAGTAGAGACGGGGCATCACAGACTTGGGTCAATCACACCACTAAGCTGAGAGTCTACTCTAAAAAGCCTTTCAGAACCTGGTGTGGGGGACATCTATGTCCCTGTTGGCAGTGCACAGACGTGTTGAACGATTTTCTTTACACTTGAAATCTTCAGGTAATTTCCCACATTTCTGTATTTTCTCCAAGAGAACATGCCCCTTTGTGACATGGCCTAGTCAACATGTCAGCCTCATTTTTTGCCGTACGTCCTGAGCTGCTCCCAACAAGCCTCTGCATCCCCACCCTGTGCCAAGGGAATTTTTCACTCTGAGGCTCGAAGGACTCTCCTCTCCTGCTGTATCTGCTCAGTCCCAAGACGCCGTGTGATGCAGCGACTGAGCAGATACGCACATCTCCATTCCTGGGTGGGAAGGAGTGGGCCTTGGCCTCCCCCACTGTTACCCACACAGATAGTGTCTTGTTTACTCTTTTACACAGAGCAGGACGAGTGCCTGGAGCCTAGGAAGGGTGGCTCAATACATCAATGCTCATTCGATTGCTGGACCGAGTGCCTGCAGAGGAAAAAGCATGCAGATGCACCCCCGCCTGGTCCTGGGTCCTGGCCTGAGCATGGGCCTTATGAACTTGCTTATTCCAAGGACCTACTGAATTCCCTCAGAAGGAAGCTTAAGAGAGTTCCCTAACTTTATTCAAATGCAGTGCAACGATGTTTTATCTCCTTTGCCACACTTATAAAACAGGGTCCTGTACCTGTGAGTGGGATGGCACAGGAGATACACATGTCTGTTAAAACGCTGAGAATCCCTGGTCTCCACAAAGTTCTCGGAAGGCACCTTCATCTGGGCAGAGTCAGTGCCTGGGGCTTTCCCCTGCCCCCAGCATCTCGCCCGGCAGGAAGTTCTCAGCTACCTCCATGCCATCGCTGCTTCCCCATGATGACTGCGGTACAGTCGCCCAGAAGGTCTCAGCTGGATTCCTAAGATATTCTAACTCATCTCCCTGGAAGTGCTCCCTCCTCTAAACCTTCCTCCAGAAGTAGCCACTAAAATGTGGGTCTGAGCTTGCTGCCTCCCTGCTTACAAATCTCCACTCCCGACTCGTCCTGTTTCTACAAAATAAAGCACACCTCGCCAAGCCTCGCGTGGGCTCGCCTCAGCATCCTGCCCAGAGACAGCGCAGGGTGTGCCACAGCACCTCTAGAAGCTTCCCCGCTTCATGCTGTAAAGGCTCTGCACCCGCTGCTCCCTCTGCTACCCCCTTCTAGGTTTTCCACCAGAAGCCCTCAGGCTTAAGTTTCACACCCTCCTTTGTGCTTCCACGATAACTGAGAACTCGCTAATACAAGGGACCTGGAATTATCCCTCCGCCTCCTTCTTCCCCCTGAGTCTGCAAGGTCCTCATGGGTAAGACCCAAGCCTTGCTTGTTCTCATATGCTCAACGTCTGCCATGTTGGAGGCTCACAGTGACCTTGTTGAATAAATGAATGACGACGAAAACTAAGTATGGACCAAGCAGCAGGAAGTAGACCAAAAACTTCTTTAAGATGAATGGAAATTAAGGAGATACTGTAGAATCAAATGCAGTATTTATTATAAAATACGATAAATGTTGGCAATGAGACCTCACCCGAATTCTTCTGTCAAACATTACCTACAGGTCTTACATCGCCTGTCCTCAGCAAAAATTCCCTTTTAAAACTCTGTATGCTATTTCTGAAAGTCAGAACATTATTAAAAACTGCAAACAAACATGGACAAGAAATAAATGTATATTGATATGAAGTCTTGCCTTATTAACAAAGAGTTACTGATTCAACAGGTTACACCTCCGAGTTTTCATCTTTAACAGTGAAGACGTCTGTCTATGTGGAATTTAACTGAGAGGGTGACCTGGACACTTGCTTGATGCCAGAGCTATATGAGAAACATGTTCTCACATAGGTAGAGATTCTCTGTTTGCCATTCCCGACCTAGAAAACTCCAACCGACACATGGTCAAAATACCAAAGAGATTTTTGAAAAGAGATTTTTCCGAGATAAAGGAAACAGCATGACCTATTTTTAATTCTATTTCTGTCACAAGTAAAATCAAGCATAACATTTAAGCTGGGAAAAGCCATTTTAAACAGAAGAATTTATAAAAGACTTGAATTTCAAAAATAATATTTCAGTTTTATGTCCTTTTAAAAGGAAACAATTACCCTATATAACACCTCACTTTAATTAGGGTGATATCTGGTCATTTTGAAATGCAAGAAGTTTTAATTTATAATACATTAAAATCTATAGTCTTGGGGTGACTGGGTGGCTCAGTCGGTTAAGCGTCTGCCTTTAATTAGGGTGATATCTGGTCATTTTGAAATGCAAGAAGTTTTAATTTATAATACATTAAAATCTATAGTCTTGGGGTGACTGGGTGGTTCAGTCGGTTAAGCGTCTGCAGAGACTCACTTCTCCCTCTCCCTCTGTCTCCCCCAACTCGTGCTCATGCTCAAATAAATAAAATATTATAAAACATCTATAACCTTATAATGATTATTTTGACTTTATAAGATAAACATTAAGCTAAAAACAGTCTTTTCAAAAACACATTTTCCTGGGGTTCTGAGTAATAATATCCTTGTCAAGTATTACCAATGACCATGAACATATCACATAACTAAATTGATTTATAATTAAGGACAAAAATCACAATATTAATAATAATTCAAAATAAGAATCTTTTCCATAATCATTTAAATATCATTAATTCAACAATCAAATCACATCCTTAGGTATTGTTTACAGCTAGGAGGAATATACTATACACAGCTTCTAGACTATACAAATTCTTCCCATCAGCCTTTGGAGTCTGATGCTGTGTTCAAATTCCAGCTCTAACTGTGCAGCATTGGGAATATCACCTAACCTCCTCAAACCTCAATTTTATAATTTGCCAAAGGGGAATTGTGATCCATGTTATGGTTATTTCCAACTATTAACCAGAAAATATATACGAAACCTGCTTGACTCGCCCAATAAAGGTAGATTTATTTAAGGATCTATCCCTTTTAACATTCTCAAACTCTTAAGCCAGAGAAACAGCAAAGCTATCCATAGTTTTGTCTTTTATAGAATGTGATCAGTTCTTAGAACTTTGTCTAAAACTGCACTGTCTGTGTGTCCATTCAGCAAATGCTGCTGCTGCCATGGTTCTGGATGAAGCAGCAGCTGCCCACGACCAGCTGTGATCCTCTCCACAAGTGAACCCAGCTTGGGAAAACAGAGCTACGTCAGTCATTCACAGAACGATTTCTCTCCTCTCAGCTCATACCTAACAGCCACAATTACATCTGTTTGGATTTGACAAGGTGTTCAAAAACACAATAAAGGAAAATTAGATAACAAAGAGGTTAACCCAGTAATTCCACAAACAAGGGAAGGGAAAACTGTATACAGAATATTAAAGAAAACCAAATTAAACCAGAAATCCCATGAGGATGGAAGAAAGGGGAATTACTAAACTGCATTAAGGCCACATTATGCACATCATGCCGAAGATATTTACATCTATTTTTCTGCTTTCCAAAGGAGGTGGGCATTTGTTGAATGCCTACTACTTGCCAGGCATCTCTCCAAGCACGGGGGACACAGTACCAAACAAACAAAACCAAAATGCATCCTTGTCCCTGGAGGGCTGACATTCTGGTGGGGCGGCAGACAGAGAACACCAAGCATCCCAATGATGGCACAGGGGAGGTGGGGGAGGCAGCCAGAGGAGCCTTAAGCAAGGACTCCTGTACCAGTGTGAAGAGAGTGAGGAGCTGCTTATGCAGATTTGTTTAAGGGCGTGGGGGGTAGATTTCAGGCAGGATGAATGACAAGCACAAAGGTCCTAAGGTAGAGTCAGCCACGTTGAGTGAGCCAAAGCAAGGACAGGAGCCAGGTCATCTGGGACCTGCAGGACTTGATGTGAGGGAGGTGGCCACCAGAAGCTGCTGGGCCTCGCGAGAGTTTCTGTGTTGTCTGAGATTTGTCTTTCTGCTTCATTTGAATTGACTTCTTCCACATTGTTTCTTCCTTCATCTGCATCTAATCTGCTAAAAACCATTTACTTAGTTCTTTTTGTTGCATTTTACAGTTCTACAATATCTGCTTTCTGTATTTCTATATTTTCCAGTTCTCTGCTTAAACCATCAATCTCATCTTTTAATTCCTAGGTGATATAGAACATAGAGTTATTTTAAGTTTATATCTGATATCTGAATCTACTATCTCTATTTTTTTCCTCCATTTATTATTATGGGGACTTCAACTTGTATTTATATATAAAAAATTAACAGAAAAAAATTTAAAGTCTATGTTACATATTTCTCTGGAGAGAATTTATATTTGCTTTGGGTGGAAGGATAGGAGAATTAGCAGTCCAGCTTAGCCTGGCCCAGAGGGACTGGGACCTCCAAACAGCCTTCCCACGTAGGTGCTTCTCTGAGCTCCAACGCAAAGCCTACGGGGTTATCAACCCTCTGCACCCAAACCTGGGGGGCCTTGAATTCCATTTTTTTTTTTAAACCTTTTCAAACTCCAGGTTTTTTAAAGCTCCATTACCTTCTCAGCGGCCTCTTCAGGAACCGGCAAAAGGCCCCCCAGGGGTTCCCAAGCAGGGTTCTACCAGAGAATAAAGCCCAATACTCCATGGCCACTGTGTACAAAGTGAATTCACTTCTTTCCCATGCATCTAGAAAGGCAGTACTTTCCTAGCACCATTTGCTACATCCCGTGATAGAGATGAGGCAGCCCAGTTGAGAAAGGCTGCCCAAGGGAAAGCGCGCTCAAAAATGCTGAGCTCACCTCTTTGGCGTTGGTCAAGAGGCTAGCCAGTATCTGTTTTGTTTGCATTTTGCTCGCTCTTATACCTCCGAAGACGTTTTCTTTGTTGCTTCTGTCTCACCCCTCCCAGCCACTCTCGGCAGGGTCTGGGGCAGACTCTCACGTATGGGGGCTTCCTGTCTTTCGGGCCACCATGTTCTCGGAGTGCCGACAGGAGGAAGCATTCAGTAAATCCTTTCTGCATCAGTGGGTCAACAATGAATGAGCAACAGCTGTGGATTCATTCACTCACTCTTCCCAGTGAGAAGACAGCTCCTGTGAGAATGACAGCTGGCCAGGAGGGAGGCACCAAGTGACTCCAGCGTCACCAGGAAGAAGGGCCTCCTGGAACACAGAAATGCACACCTACTGCACAACAGAGCGTCCTCCACAAGGAAACCAAAGCCCCAGACAATCAGAGTTTACACTGTTAGCACTAAGACTGCTCTGTGCTTAGCTTCGAGGCAGAGAACCCTTCGGGTCACCACCTGGTCTAAGGGCAGATACGCCTGCAGGAAGTCGTGCTGTTGTGTGATGGACAGAGTACTGGGACTGTCTGGTACAGCATTCTTCAGACACATATTGGTCATATCTTAAAACCATTTATCCAAGTATACAACAAGGCGTAAAAAGGTACAAACCCCAAGTGCGCTGCTTAGTGAGTGAGCAGGGAGTGCGCACAGCACGTAACCAACACTCGGATCAAGAACCAGAACCCCCTGGCCCTGCTGCGAGGCCGTCCCCATCCTGTTACTACCTACCCCCGGCAGTAACCACGCTCAAGTGAGCGTGAACTTTCTATCAGTGGAATCCAGGTAACTACTGCTCTGCCCAGCACAGTGCCCTGAGACCTGTCCTTGTCGTCAGAGGGAGCTTCAGCAGGAGAAACCATCCTTTCTCGCTGCCTGAAAATACGATCTGTATCGTTACACTGCGGCTGGTTTATCTACTCTTGTTCTGAAACGTATTTGGCTTCTTTCTAGTCTTTGCCTACGTGGCCCTTGCACAAGCATTGTGTGTGTCCTCGTACGTTCCCAGGAGCAGCACCGCGGGGTCTCAGGGAAGCATGTGTACAGCTTTAGCGGGGGTGTCCAACAGGTTTCCAAACTAGTGCGATCAGCCTAAGTTTCCACAGCAGCAGAGAACTCCTATTGTACCCCGATCCATTTCAAACTGGAAATTATCTTTTTAACTATTTCCGTAGGTGTGAACAGCACTGGGTATTATGCTTATCATAAACAGCAATCCCCACTTATCCAAGATTTCGCTTTCTGAGGTTGTGGTTTCCTACAGTCCACCACAGGCCAGAAGCAGATGGTCCTCCTTGTGGCCCTTGTTAGAAGGCCAACAGTAGCCTCCCGCTCCGTCACAGGCCTGCATCACTCCCCTTGCTCCTTCTGGCCACGTGGACCTTTTATCACCCCACATCCTCCCAAGAAGAAGGGTGCGTAGCACAGTAAGCTATTTTGAGAGAAAGAGAGACCACATTCACATAGCCTTCATTACAGTATATCGCAGTAGCTACTCTATTATTGTTGTTGTTAATCTCCTATGGGCCTCATTCATACATTAAGTTTTATCATGGGTGTGTGAACAGGAAAAAACAGTGACTGTATCATTGAATAGTACCTGCAACTTCAGGCATGCCCCGGGGGACCTGGGACAAACCCTCCCCAGTTAATGAGGGATTTCTGTATCAATGTCCTGGGCACAGTTAGCAAGGGTCTGGCATGAAAGACAGAGCTACCTGGTAAACTGAGGAACTGAGATTTCTGAGCCAAAACCCAAATGACTTATACACTACTTTTTACGTGCCAGGCACTACTTTAAATACATTTTTTCAAAGATTTATTTACTTGAGATAGAGTGAAAAAGAGCATGAGCAGGGGAGAAGGGCAGAGGGAGACTCCCCTAGCAGCTCCCTGCTGAGCATGGCAGCCCCACTGTGAGAGCTGGACTGGGGCGGGGGGGGGGGGGTGTCTACCCAGGCTCCATCCCACAACCAGGAAATCATGACCTGAGCGGAAACCAAGAGCCATCTTTATGGCTGTTTAACCCACTGAGCCACCGAGTGCCCCTAGATACTTTCCATATTTTAATTTGTCTAATCTTCATAACACTATATGTTAAATAAGTACTAATATTTCCACTTAAAATCAGGGACTGAGGGATAGAGCAGATAAGAAACTCACCCAAATGACGCAACAATTAAAGACACAGCAAAGATGTGAATCTTTGCTTGTAACTATGGCTTGTAACTATGGCGATAAATACAGGCCTCATCCCCATAAAACAGAGAATACTATACTATAATCAGCTCCCCGGGACAGGGCCACACTCTGAGGACACATCTGGACGGCCAGCCGGCCTTGCGTGCGTGTTACCAAACCTGACAGTGTACTTTAGTCCTGAAATACATCTTTCAAGGTTCCATGTCCCTCACACTCTGCCAACGAACTAGATGAAAGCAAAAGGATAAAGATAATAATAAACCTCATCAGTAAGATGGCACCACCACGCCTCTGCTGGCCGCCCCGACATCCACCGGCGCCTCCCGTGGGTCTCTGCCTGCCTGAATGCTGCTAGCGCCCTTTCTCTGTTTGGTCTGCTCTCTCCAGAAGTCTTTCCACGTTCCATCAAGCAGTAGTCTTCCCTGATTGGTCCTCCTGAAATACTCTGTATGTGTGTGTGTTTCTTTGCTGTATTAAGAAATCAAATATTGATTACTACGCTGGGCACTATGGATAAAAAGCCATGGCATCTATCATCAACAACTTGAAATGTAAGAAAAATAATGATATAAGTGAAGGGAATGATCACATTGTTCTAAGAAAGTATCTTAAGTAGGGTGTTTACACATAGACATGACAAAGAACCACCACCTGAAGCAGACAGAGTCATGGGTGGGTTCAACGCGCACAGCAAAGGTGTGTCTTCCTAGACCCTGATCTGCTTGACCGCAGGGATGGAGTTCGATGAACGCTGGTTAATGCATGAAGAAAATGACAAAACTAAGATGGCAGGTTCTTGTAGGGGATCCATTAGAACAGAGGGCCATTCCCATGGTTCTCAAGGCCCTCCCTGCCACAGCCCTAATTCACTTGAGGGACACGACACCTCCATCCCAGTAGCTCAGATACAACCATCATCGCTCGCTCACTTCAATAGACAAGCCCTCACTGCAGAGGCAAAAAGCGTTCTCCATGCCCTAGAGACACTGTCATTCTGGAGTTCTCCATGCTCTTAAAATGCTTTTCTGGTTGCTTTGTTTAAAATACAGAGAAGAAAAACAAACAAACAAACAAACAAACAAAAAACAACCTCTAAATACATAAATTTAAAATCTGAAATCATTTCTCAAAGTTCTGTGTTTCCAAAATAGGTCAACCTTTCCAACAATTTAGGAAAGAGATCAACTTATGAAGGTCCTGATAGACATTTCAAGTAAATTGCATGTGGCTCTTGCTTCCGGTAAAATGAATGTAAAAAATTACAGAACCTTCATCTTTTTATCTAAAATAAAAAGGTGTCCCTAGGCTTTTCAATTCACATTTAAAATGCATTTTCATAAATAACCTTTTCACAATCTGTACTCTGTTTTAATTAAATTTCTCACTATGGAAAACAAGATAATTGAAACAATTTAGAGATTAGTTAACTGTCAAAAAATTACGCCAGTAGTCACTGCACTGGGAAAATTTGCCAACGGTACAACGTTTTTCTGTAACTAAAGTCCCCAAACTAGTCATGTAATCAAAACTTCATGTGAGCTCACAAACGAAAGAGGACAATGGCTTCACTGAGTCTTCAGAACAAAATCTACATCACAGATTTACACTTACGTTCAAACACTGCATTTGGTTTTGCACGGATGTTTCCAGTCACCCAAAATTTGTAAGAGTTTATCCCTCTGGCAAAAGAGTCCGTGGCAGTCCCTGCGTGGCCAGGTGTTGGAGGGGACACCGACTATGGCGGGAGCAGGCTGCCTGCTTCGAGCCAGCTTCATCTGCCGCAGCGTTACTGCGCCGTGATGCGGGAGAAGAGGCAGAAGAGGCATGTCTGCTTGTGAAACCCACCCTTCAGATTTCTGCTCCCATTCAAAACTGTCTCTGACTTTTTAAACCTGGTTTAAGTGAACAAATGGCAGATGTCCTGTGAGGAAACGCCTCCGAAGAGCTGCACAAGACAGTCCTGAGAAGCCCCATCCCCACGGGGCAGAGCACAGGCTCCGGGGGGGCCTCCTTGTGCCCGGCCTTCCCCCGGCACGACTGCACCCCATGAGGGAGGCAACCCAGAGGGATAATTAGGGCATATCAAGTACCCGCAGAGCTTCCATATTCTGAAGAAGTTGTAGGACTTCTGGAACGCCCTACCATGTTCATGTTTAAAGGGGATCAACCCATCAGCTCAGCCTCCAAAGCCTACAGGGATTCACATGAAGATAGCGGGGACATCACTGACTGGCACGTACTTCCTACGAAGAAATAGATGGGTGACATGGGCATAATTAAATGAGTTAGAAAAGAACATGATTAAAGTTTCTAAGATGATTTGAGTTTGTACATCCTGAATGGTGAGTATGCATTTGAAAAGAACTCTCATTTTTAAAACATTTTTCAAAACTTCTGTTCTAGAATTCAAGAGACTCAGAGCCACTCACTCACTTTCCACTTTCAGCTTGTTACTCCCATTAACATTTAGTTTGCTGTGTTTGTTCTGTGACTTTCTTTTCAGTACCAAGATCTCTAGCTGAAGAAAATGAAGTTCTTTATTATAAAAAAGCATTTCTGGGTGACAGAATGAAGAAAGCTTCAGAAAACAACCAATTACAGAATTTTAAAGTTGGAAAAAAAGGACAGTGTCTGGCCTAACCTGCTGGTTCCTTGGGTGAAGTACCATGACCGGCACTTTGTAGTCACAGAAACCAAAGCCCAAAAGGTTAAACAATTTGCATACGAAACAGTGGTGACACTGATAAGAAGGGAGACAAGAAACCAAGTATTTGCCTCACAGAGTAACATTCTCTTTATTAAATTGTATTGTCTTCCATATTTATTAGTTCACTAAATGAGCCATGTTATGTTGCTAAAATTGGTGCCAGATACTTAATTTTACTTCACTAAGAATATTTAACAGTGCACATGACACATGGAATGACACCATTCATTGGTGGTAACGAAGATCACCCTCCACATGTTAATGTATGATCTCTGAACTGTCAGGCCTGTGGCAGGCTTTGGGCAAACTCAGAGGAGAGGAGAGGGAAGAGGGGAAGAGAGAGGAGGGGGGGGTGGGGAAGCAAGAGGAGAGGAGGGAAGAGGCGAGGGGAGAGGAGGTGGCCGGAGAGGACTGATGGAAAGCTGGTGGCAGGTGAGACATGGGGACAAGCATTACAGACAGGTGCAGACTGGGACAAGTGCAGGTGCTCCTGGAGGACATGGTCACAGCATGTGAGCGGGATGCTGCGAGGGAGGGGTGTCTCCCGAGGGGGGCAAGCACCTTAACTAAAGCTGGGGTGACATGAGGAGCTGGAGAGCAAAGAGCAATGCAGATGTGAAAAGACTCGGTTTGCTGTCTGCTTACAGGGAACGAGAAGAGGCACCGGTGCGCCCCTGCCGCCTGGGGATATGCCGTCCACCCTCACCAGCCTCTGTGAGCCCACGGGGCTGGCCCAGGCCACAGCTTTGACAGTGCTGTGCGGCACTCTGGGACAGAAAGACACAGGAGGTGGACACTGGACGGCACGCAAGGGAGAGGTGAGACTGGAGATTTAGATCAAGTAGTTACAAGCAAGCGGTGTTTATTGTTGTTGTTATTGTTTTTTAAAAGACTTATTTATTTGACAGAGAGAGAGCACAAGTAGGCAGAGAGGCAGGCAGAGAAGGGGAAGCAGGCTCCCCGCCGAACGAGCAGGGAGCCCGATGCGGGGCTCGATCCCAGGACCCTGAGACCATGACCCAAGGCAAACGCAGAGGCTTAACCCACTGAGCCCAAGTGCCCTGCTAACATGCAGTGAAATCATGGAAACGGACATTTTTCAGCGACAATAAAAGATAGTGAGCGTTTAAAGAACATGGATCTATTTTGATTGTGTGTTTTCTCTGCATGTGGAGCCTAAAGTGATTTATCAAAACTGGTTTCATTTTAGAAATTCATATGTAAATTGGGCTCTGCCAGGAAGCATCAAACATGTCTTTCTATGTAATTACACCAACACTTTGAATTGTTAAAGTGCTCTCACTGAATGTACTCTGGGTTATGTTAATTACTTTGTCAGTTATTTAATTATTTGGACACAAGTAATGAATCAATGTCATTTTGGGGAAGAGGTACTTCTTGTTCTCAAAAAAGAGATGAGAAGTTACAGTAATTATGTCTAATTTTACTAAGTTAAAAGTGGAGCAGAAGGTCCCAAATTTATTCGCAAATGGTTGAAAACATATTCATTATCTGTTTTCTTCTCTCCTGGAAAAAAAAGCTAATCATGTTGAATTGTCTTGTTTCCTTAGAGTTACTCTTAAAAGACAAGCGTTCACTGACAGGAGGATCTGGTCTTCCCGACGTTGAGTCTGTTCCTCACGCATGGCCACTGCCTTGTCACCTGCCCTCTCCTCACGCTCCTCTCCTCGCAGAGCAGCAGACTGATTTGCCAACAGATGTTCTTCTCAAGGACACATGCTCAGGGAGCATTTGTGACAGTGACTGTGATGAAGAACAGTTGGCCCAGGTGACATTAGAAATGATCAAATATCTTCGCACACACACCTTGAGAAAAATCAGTCCAATTTCAATAGGCACATTTTGACAAGGAAATACCTTCAAATTATCAAGCTTTCTCACTGGGGCTAATCAAGTATATTCTTATAACAGGCCACTCTAATGCTCACCACTCGCTGAGTGTTTGAGCCTAGTGCCACACGGGGACCCCTTCAGGCTGGCGCACGTACTCTGAAGAACATGGAGTATTTTAAGGACTGAAACGTGTGCTTTCTCAAAAAAGTAGCAGCTATGGCAGGATCTGAAGGAAGAGGATGTTACCCCCTTTTTGGTTTAAATAAGCAACTGATAGGATTTTTTTGTCTTTTATTCTGGAAATAATGTCCTCAGATAATAAATGTTAAGTGGAAGTTAAAATGAAAAGCAAATTGAATTGGTTGGATAGAACCAAACAAGTTCATAGAAATAAAACATTTATCACTATGGATGTACTTCAAAGAGGATCTTTAAAAATCGCATTTCTGAGTTCCAAAGGAATGACATGCCTTTTTGAGAGTTACAGGTGCTCTGAAACTCTTAAAGAAAAAGCTATTTTTTTTTTTTTGCTAGTAAATACAACACTATTGTCATTTATTATTTTTAAAATTCCTAAACCCATCCTGTTTTTCCTAATTATTTTCAATTTCCATTTATCTAGTTAGGGTAGCTTAACACAAGTGGCTGACTATATGGCCAGGCCACAGGGGTCATCTGACACAATCTCTTGTCTCCTGGCCCACAGTCCTGGGAAAGCAAGATGAGGTAGCTGATGCATTTTCTCTAAAGAGGAGAAAGGCCGATAGTCTCATCTACTAGAACACGGTTCTTCATAAAGCATTGACTGCCAAAGACAGACAGCCCCCGAGTCCTGAATCCCGCATCTGCTCCTTCTTTATCTGCCATGCAACTTTAGGTGAGACACTTAACTTCGCACTTGCACAACAGATCATAACATCTCACTGCGTGCCTATGAGAAGAACATGACAGAACATACATGAAAATGCCTTGTGGAGAGTAGCTTCTCATTAAATATTACATCGTCTGTAAAGTTCATTCTTATACTGAGATAAGAATTATGTTACTCTGCGACTTTCAGGAGCTACACAGAATTAGTCTTATCTCTTTGTAACCTGTAACTGCCCTTTGAACACCAGGGACACGGATAACTAAGGCAAGATGTTTTGTTAAATGCCAACTCTCACACTGCTTCCCATCGGATGGTTACAGTATGACTCGGAAAAGATCAATGGTAACCTTCATTAGGAAAACTTACCGGGTATCTAATCCAGTAAAGATTTACTAAGTGCATATAATGTGCTGGAAACTATGCTACAGGCGAGAGAGTGTTCTTCCCTAGAAGTTTATAATCTGCTGAGAAACAGATGTATACTAATGACTGCACTATACAGCTATATGCCAACAGTGGAGAGAGAGAGAGAGCGCACAAGTAGGGGGAACAGAGCAGGGAGAGGGACAAGCAGGCTTCCTGCTGAGTAGGGAACCCCCCCCCCTGACCTGGGACTTGATGCCAGGCCTCTGGGATCCTGACCTGAGCCAACAAACTCAACAGACTGAGCCACCCAGGAATCCCTTAAAACTTAGTCTTGAGAACAGTCACTCATTCAACAAACACTTAGTAAAGACCTTCTATGTGCCAGCCAGCATACTAGGTGATGGGAGTTAGAGACAGAGGTGAACGGCAAGCGAGGGATCCATATTCTCAGGGAGTTTAGAAACTCCTTTACATTCGCTCCAGTTCAACGGTATGATTTTTTTAAAGATCAACTCCAACTTTCCCACTTGCCGCATGAATGAAGAACTATTTGGGGGGTTATAGGATCTCAAGCTTTCTAAGTTGGATAATGTTTAGGACACCCACCTCTTCTAAAGTCCTACAAACAAACAAACACATTTTTAAATTTTCTTTTTTTAAGTTTGGGCATTTTCTCCTTCCTGTGCTCCAAAGCTAAGCATGTTGTGTGAATAATCTTCAGGATTTCAAAAAGTTAGGACGAAGGGCCAATGTCTGGGAATATACCAGACACTGCAAAGCTGTGGTCAGGAAACGAGTTGAGGTCAAAAGAGCACACCTGAGAGGCAGAGCTACCAGAGCGAGCCGCGGAGGTGAGGGGACTGTGTCTCCTCCTCACAGTAGCTCCCAACATTGTTTGCTGTGTACAGTGTTCCGCTATTGAAGCTTTCAGTATAGAACAGCATAAAAGGCCTGCAAAATGCAAGGCAAAATGGGGAAAATCCTTGTTCTTGGCTATAACTTCCGTAAGTGTTTCCAGGAGTAACAGATACAAATCAAGAGGGAAAGGTATTGCACATAATCCAAACTCTTCATGATAGCAATCCGACTTGGGGAAGAGGCCGTACTCATGACAGTGTAGCTGACCCTTGAACAATGGGGGGTTAGGAGCCCTGACTCCCATGCAGTTGAAAATCTGTGTATAACATTTGACTGACAAAAACCTAAGTACTAATAGATAGCCTACTGCTGACCAGAAGCCTTCCCAATAACATACACAGTTGAGTAACACATGTCCTGTATGTTGCATGTATGAAATTCTATACTCTTATAATAAACTAACTCAGAGAAAATATTAAGAAAATCATGAGAAAGTCAAAATACATCTATAGTAATGTACCATTATTTTCAGAAAAATCCACATACAAATGGACCCAGGCAGTTGGAACCCGTGGTGTTCAAGAGTCAGCCATCTTTCTTTTGTGTATGTGTCCGACTCCAGCGCCTAGAGCACATTCAGAAAGCAGGCGCATGTGCAAGAGCTGTTGTGTGAACATGACAGAATTGCAGATGCCGCACTCCAGGTAAGTTCAGATGAGGGCGGGAAACACAGCCGTCGGTTAACTGGGAAAGGAAGAGGCGGCCACCCTGGAACTGTGGCCGCAGCCACAGTTAGCGCCTGGAGGAGCGCCAGGTGAGTGTGGGACCCGAACCGTGAAAGCTCCCTTTCTCCCCGCACCCCATCTGCTCCTGGGAGGACACACGGATTCTTCTGCATGGCCACTGTCGCATCATTCACGTAGTCCATGGGAAGGGCAGTAAATTAACTCAACCGAATACTTCTCAAATCAATTGTTTTAACACCTTTTCTCCTCTGGACTTGAACTTGTCCAGGAAAGTTCATTTGTATTCATCTAATTGCATTCTGGATTCACTAGAGTGTACACCTAGAGACAGACGGAATTCAATCCATCTGAGTGGAAAGGTGAATTAATGTATGGGGAGAAGGCAACAGCTCTTTCTGAAATGTGACTGTAAAGCCCAACAAGCAGTTGACAGACTCAGATCACACTGACGGCGCCAGGGGCTGAGGATCCAGGCTTTCCACACCCTCTGTCTGAGGGTCTGGCGACACCATCTAGCCACACCTACATTAATCCAGACCTAAGAGAAAGCCCAGGTGGAAAACGACAAACACCGAACAGCACTTTCCCCCCCGCTGCAGTCTCTACTATTCTCGGGAGACGCCGCATCTGTGGAAGAGCTTGAGGCATGATTATTATTGTCAGTTTGGTCAGAATATCAGGACACAGGAACATGTCAAACTGTAAGGAAATAAGGAGAAGACATAGAGGTCACATCCTTTCCCGACTGAATAGCAAAATGGTGAAAGTGTTATGGGATTTATTTGTTAAATTCACTGAGTTCCCAGGATCCATTCTCTGCCGCTCATAGATACAAGCCAAACATCCTTGCCCCTCCAGAAGTCCCAGTGTAGGTGGGAGAGAGACGTGCGACTCCAGCAGTAATGCTCAATACGGCAGCTCCTATCTCCTCTGACTTTCCCTAAGGATAGCTGACCTGGATTTACAAGGACAAACAGGAAGCATGAGATTCCAAGCAGAGAGCAGCACCACCAAAGGTCTGGAAGCCCACGAGGATGCAGCACACCGAGGGAAAGACACAAAGTTCAGTACATCCAGGACAAAGACTTTGATCTTTCCAGTGGCTGCTGATGCAGCGGAAGATGTCCCAGAGAATGAACGCAGCCTTCCAGACACCATGCAGGGAGCCACCGGGCACCCAGCAAGAGCTCTCCCTGACATAAGACATGAAAACCCATTGGTTCTTGTACTTCAGCCCCATCACCCGTCACTGCTTCTCTTTGACAACCGTTCATGTACTGTTTCTTTAAGACTTTCAATCACTAACATGAAGCACCCATCCACCACTTATTTTCTTTATTTATGTTAAACTCAGAAGTCACAGGAAGAATCCCAGGGGGCTTGTATTCTTGTTGCAGAACGCCTCTGTCCTTCCCCTCTACTCAGTTTCCATGGATATATTTTCTTTCTCTTATATCCAGTAAGTCTATGAACCGTATCAAAGAATTATCGAATGGTAATGGAAACACATACTGATTTGCATTAATATAAAAAATTGGGAACTTTTGTTTTTTTCACTGAAAAAAACTTCAACTAAGAATCCATATTCAATAGCAGCACTTAAGAGGAAACACTTCAGGGTAAAAACAACTTGGTATATGTGGGTGATTCTTTTTTAAAAGACTGAATTACTCAGAGGCAACCTGTAGTGGAACATGAATGAATGACTGTTACATTAAAACCCGTAAGAGCCTGATGACAGGTCTCCGTGATCCTGGGCTAGAACCTCCCTACCACCCAGATTCATCCTCCCTATCACAGATATAAGTTACCTGACAAAAGAGGCTATGTCCTTCTCAGTTCTTACACTGCTAGTATCACATCTCATTTGGCACTCAGTAAACGTTCGCTGAACTAAGGTAGCATTTTTGAGGACTACAGCAAGTGAGGGCGGACACTTGGTTATTACAACAGCCAATGCTGCGTGTGGCCGGCTTGATCAGACCGGCACAGCTGCTGCATGACTCCTTCACTTACATAATCTCCATACGTCTCTTGTGTTGGGGGTGGTGGCGGAGGTCGGTACCCAGTTGGCGGAACTCCTCTTGCTCTGGGAGTGAGAAGTCCTCTTCCCCGACTCACTGGCCCTCGGGTGGAAAGGACTCCCCTGGAAGCTGGCGTCCCTCGTGGTACACCAACTCCAACTGGCCGGGCTGTGACTCCTCCCCTTCCCCTGCAAGCAAGAGGGGCAAGTTAGCAATAGTCATCATTTCTCTACCAGGCCACGGTTCACATGCATTTACACCTCAGGAAAATCAATATTCCATATTACTGTAAAAAGAAAGAAGGAAATCAAATGCAAAGTGAAGATTAGAGCAAACGAAAAACAACTACATCCTGAAAGGAAGTTTAGTCATTTAAGGCTTATCCAGTGGTCATGAATATTATAACATCAAAGAAACCCCAAGCCTCAATTTCTGGCTAAGACACAGAGTAGTAAGCGAGGACATGTGGGAAGGCTGCATCATCTACTGAGGACTTCTTTGTGATGCCAGGCCAGGGTCACATCTGACCTTCATGCCTACATCATAAAGTGGGCTATATTCTACTTGTCTATGGACAAGGAAACTAAGGCTAGAAAGATCGTCAAACTGAGAACACAAGTATACATCAGAGTTCGATGAAAGAGAAAATTAAATGTAACTTCCCAAATAACGTATTGAACACAGTAATTTAAAATACCATTCTTAAGTTAAATAAATACAGGTATTTTCTAAGGTAGAATTCAACTTATTTATGTATGTCTAACATAAAATACGAGATTCCAAGTCAGAGAGGACAGAAGAAACAAGCTGTATCAAGAATAGCTCAACATAAGCAAAACTTGAGAAAACATTTAAACTCTGATGAAATAAATCAAAGAAGAAATATCCCATGCTTAATGATTGTTACAGTCAATACTATTCAGTTGCCAATCCTTCCCATCTTGACCTATATTATATACTCAATATAACCCAGTAAAATTCCTGAGAACTACTTTGTAGACTGACAAACACATTCTGGAGAATATATAGAAAGGCAAAAGACCCAGAACAGACATCAAAATACTGTAGAAGAAAATTTTGGATGATTGCAGTATCTGATTTCAAGACTTATTATAAAGCTATAATAATCAAGGTAGTAAGTATTGATGGAAAAATAGATACACAGAACAGTGGGACAAAAGAGACAGACCTGAAATTGATCCACAGAAATATAGTAAAGTGACAAAGTTGCAAAGAAAATGCTATGAAAAAGTCTTTTAAACAAATAGTACTCAAGCAAATGGACATCCATATACTACCAAAAGACAGACAGACAGACAGAGAAAAGAACACAGAGACATCTTTCATAAAAATTAATTTAAAATAGACTTGAGACCTCACATAAAATATAAAACTCATAGAAGAAAATTCAGAAGAAATCAAGAAATCAGTGTGATTTCTTGGGTTTGATGATGAGTTTTTAGAAACAGTATGAAAAACATTATCTACGAAATAAAAATTAGTAAGCTGAACTTTCTTAAAATTAAAGACTTTTCCTCTGAGAAGGACACTGTTAAGAGATGAAGAGACAAGTCACAGAAAAGGGGAGAATGTCTAAGAAAAACGTATCTGATAGAAAACACGCTGTCCAAAATATACAAAGAACTTTTGAAACCCACAATAAGAAAATCCAATTTAAAAATGGGCAAAAGAAGAGACAGCTCAGTGAAGAAGTTATACAGATGGCAAATAACCAAAGGGGGGAAAAATTCTATATCACTTGTCATTAGGGAACTGCAAACTAAAACAAACCTATTAGAACAAATAAAATCAAAAGAAACTGAATATACCAACTGATGTTGAAAATGTGAAAGACAAGTGTTCTCATTCATTGCCAAGGGGCAAGCAAAAGAGTACAGTCACTCAGGAGGACAGTTTGGCACTTCCTTATGAAGTTAACATGGTATTATCATACAACCCAGCACCTGTATTCCTAGGTATTTACCCACCTGATTTGAAAAGCTGCTTCCACACAAAAACCTGCACATTAATGTCTACTGAAGCTTTACACATAGTGGCTAAAACAACCAAGATGCCCTTTAAGTGGGGGATGGATAAGCAAGCTGGGGAGCACACATATGAAGGAATATTATTTGGTCCTGAAGAGAAATAAGCTCACAAACCAGGAAAAGCTATGGATGAACCTAAAATGTATGTTTCTAACTAAATGAAGCCAAGGCTACGTACTGTTTGACTCCAATGATAGGAAACAGTGGAAAAGAAAAAAAACTAGCGAGGAGTTAAAAAAACAAACAACCAAGAACCAGTGGTTGCTGCAGGTTAAGGGAAGGAGGGAAGGTTGAACAGGTAAAGAAAGCCGTAGGAACACTTCAGGGGGCTGACACTATTCTGCAGGATGCTGAAATGCTGGATACGTGACACAAAGCCATTTGTCAACACCCACAGAACTTTATACCATGAAGAGTGAACATTAACGTAAGCAAACTATATATATATATATATATGTGTGTGTGTGTACATATATATAATTTAGGAAATCGAGGGCTTCTAAGATGTAATGCTAAATGTGACAAAATATTTTAACTACATTAAAAACATATAAAACATCTTTATGAAGTTGAGAAGTAAAATAAATTTAGAAATGAGTGAAGCTTATAAGACTAGGCAAAAGAAAATGCACGTAAGCACTGCTCTAGGTGACAGGCTTATTTCCCATGAAGAGGGATGCAGGTACACATAATGATTCTGATATACTCTGTACGTACACTGGACTCAAGCAATTAAATGGACGATGGATAATGGAAGCTACACTTCTTGTGCGGGAGTGAAGGTTACAGGTGAGCAAGCGGATGAGGCTAGAATGAACACTATGGTTATGGACTGGAATCGGAGACATGAGTATCAACTCTTGATTCATTTACTATGGGTACAAGCAGTCACACACAGAAACATACACAGATGTGTATACATACATGGGCTAGTAGAATACATATGTTTCCTCACTCTGTCAGCTGACAGGGCCCGGAAGCAAGGACCTACCAGCAGCAAGAAACAGAACTAGCACCCAGATCTTGGTCTCTCACACCATTCTCCAATAAAAGGAACCGGGGCTCCTTGGAGAAATGGCCAATTCCAGGACTAGAGCAGGAAGTATGCAAGATGATGCTGGAGCAACTTGTAGGACAGAAGGCAAGGACGTACTCAAAAAATAAATAAATATACATATGTACATATTATAACCAATAAAAAAATTATGAGGGTATATGAGAAGAGTAGAGAAGCCAAATAAAAGAATACCCACAGGCCAAAGCTAAGACAACATGAGTAAAATAAAGCAGTATTGGATTTTAACCCAATGTATAAAATATAAATATCCATAAGTCCACACTAATATAAACAAATGATTGAAATAACAAACTGGAGAGAAGAAGAAAATCCTGCAATAATTTATGTAGGTATTCTACCCTTCATGGGGGAAAAAAATTCAACTTTAAGTAGGGAAACCCAACAACTATGACCTTAGTGCAGTTACCAAGGCAACATCAGCATCACAAAGTCATGTGGACAGTAGACACCACTGATAGCACGTGATGAAAATGACAGGACGAAATGAAAGTGATACTTCATCTTCGTGGTTTTTGTTCCCTAAACCCGTAACCCCAGGCTTATCTTGAGAAAAACATTAGACCCATCCAAGATGAGGGACATCTTCAAAGAACCTGACCAGTACTTCTCAAAACATTAAAGCCATCGAAAAGATGCAAAATCTTAAGACTTTCACCCTTAGGTCACTTGTATTATTCCTTTTATAAGTATTATATAAATTAGGTCTGTTTTTGCTCATCCTAGGCCATACAAATTGGCACAGTAAAAGTGGTGGTCAAGAGAAAGGTCACGGGAGTCAGACCTGAATTCAATTATAGACTATGTTTGTTACTGTCTAAGTTCTGCCTTCCAGTTAATCAAACAAATCAAATCTGAATTTTCCAAGCTAGTTACTCCACTGTGAACTGGGTTACACAACCCATTTCTTAGTAATAGTGTGCAGAAAAACGACACAGGACACAGAAAGTACCTACCACATCTCCTACTCCATCAAGATCAACAATTTATGTACATTTCAATCACTGAATTACAGTGACAGACACTATAAATTGTCTTACTCATATTTTTATCTCCAGGATATATCTAGAAACATCTTAATATGATTAGAGAAAAGAGTAGTTTCTAATTACAGTAGATCTAATTCATATGTGATATTTCAGTTAATCTGTGTATATCCAAACTAAGGCTCCTGCTTCCTTATCTAATACCCCATCCTTGCCATCCAAGGTACTATATGGACCACAAATTATTCAACATGGTTTCTCAATCTATAAATTAAGTGTTCCATTAAATTGACAGACATAAATTTATATATTCAAAAGGCTCACAATTCTTCCCCAGCACCATCAACACTGTTTGGTTATGTGCCCTCTGGGTATATGGAATCACAGTAAACTACCTGTTACAGAATTTCAGACAAGTCATTTGATATATGTAGCTCTGGATACTTATCTAGGAAAGACCCTTCGAAGATTCATTTTTATGTGTTTGCAATTCCATGGGAACTGCGTGAAACAGTATAGTTGCTTCAAAGGATACTCTGGTGAGACGGAGACATGCAGGAAGTAGCGGCTAACATAAAGATCCTATGCAGAATGCCCCCCGTATGCGACAAACGAAGTTCAGGGTAAAGTTTAACAGCTGGAATGATAACATGGGGATAAGAAAAGGAAAAGTGTCTGTTAAATGAGATAATAATCAGTGGGAATTTATTATTTTTTTTACTTAAAAAATTGATTGAAATTGATAAAATTAGGTTGCCACACTGTTCAGAATGAGGCTAATGAGAAAGAAGGAAGATCACATCTCTGAACAGAAAGCTTTGTAAGCCGAGGAATCGGTGTAATGGTCACGGTTCTTTTTGTTTGCGTTCTTCAGCACTGAGAACCTGGTTCCTGGTTTGAAACTCACATGTGGAAATAATCTAGAAAAGTCTGTGAACAGGTACTTTCACGGGAACAATAATTTGAATGACTAATCAGGAACTAATTATTTATAGACTGCCAGCTGTTTTAGCATGTGATGAAAGAGTACATGCCTTCAGCTCCAGCATTCCCATCCTCAAATCTGCTCTGTCCCTTAGCTGCTGAGCCTCGGTTTTCTACCTGTAAAATAGCCTCACTAATACCTAGCTCTCACAGACAGTCATGAGAGCTACCCACAGAAGGTATAAAGTGCCTAACCTGACACAGCCATTTCGTAAGTGGTAATTATTACGCAGTCTTCCACTTGGAATCTGTCCTGACACCTTCCTTGGGCCACTTACCAGAGGACAAGGGGAGAACAAAAGAAAGTATCAATCACATCGGTTAGCAACAGCACCTTTATGTACACTCTACCCTTTTCACAGCAGTAATGCAGTCTGGGAGAGAAAGAGAATAAACATACACTATTACACTGTTTGGCCTTTATCTATAAATTTTATGAGGAGGAAAAAGTACTGGGTAAAACAATGACTTTGGTGGCAAAAGCCCTGAGTGCTCAAGTCAGCCCCGGCATTATTGGCTGGGCAAGAACCACAGCTGGTCACAAGCTGGGTGCCCGAGCGAGCCGAGGGCAGGGTCTTAGCTTGGTACCACCAGTATCACAGCGGGAAGCTAACCTTCCAGGGCGCTGCCTGAGGCCCATGCCCTGGTGTACTAACCACCCAAGGGGCAATTATTTCTCCCACAGACTCCCGAACAAACTCATGGACTTGTTTTCATATCTGCGGTTTTCTGAGAGGAAAACTTAATTATTCGGAGACTTTCCCTTCTTGCCAGAGGTTGACAAGTGAATGAGAGGCTAGATAAGAGCAAACAGGGAACACAGCCCAAGGTTATAATCCCTCAGAACATGCAAAAGAAATTGTCAAAGCCAGTGACGACGAAGCTTCCAGACCCTCTGGCAGCCCTTCCTCTTAACACCTTTAAAGATGATCTGAAATGTGGCTCTCTGGCAGCTTGTCCACACTTGTGCATCCTCATCACCCTCTGAGGACCTGTGTCGGGAGCCAGGAGGTCTGGAGTTCCATTTCCAACAAACTCTTGCTGCTCCTGGTTTCGACCCAGAACATACAGACCTGTTCTTCATTCTGGGATCCATCCCATTTCCAACACAATTAAAAAAAAAAAAAAATTATGAGCAACTGTTTCATTATCCTACATTGTACAGAGTACAAAATAAATCTAAGGCCATTTGTTTCTTCCTCAAAAAGTTACCAACTAGTTATTAGCAAAACTACTGACAATTTAAGACACTATGAGAAACACAACCTCTTATAAAGTGCAAGAAATGCATTTATCTTCTCTTTCCCACCAGTGATGTATCCCCCTGAAGACAGAGAGCTCATTACTTACTTTGAAGCCTGTCACTGTCTTCCAATTCTGTAAGCATGCTTGTACCTTTCTTCTTTATTTAAAAATAAAAATTGCAAAAGTCTTTATCATTTCTAACTAACAGCCCTATTTCTGCCTTTGCAACTTTGAGGACAAGTCTTCCTCTCTGGTAACAGTGAATTAATAGTAAAGGAGATTAAGAGAGATGCGTACTTTGCCCAAGGTCCTCCATAAGAATTCAAATTGCAATGTGGGATCATTTTGTGTAATCGGAAAAGGAATCATGAACAGTTGGGCTTGAATAAATTAAGCCCACGGACATGATAAAAATTAAGCAGCGTCTGGATTAGCATGTGCTCAGTGTTCTAGCTCCATTTTACAGCTGAGGAAACCAGGGCTTAGCTTGGGGAGAAACCCGAGGAGGCCCTACAGCTCCAAAGAGCCAGGGGACTGATCTTCCCAGAGTCACACCCAAATTGCAAGCACAGTCCCCATCTTTTCTGCTTTCTAGTCTCTGCTCCTCCGCTTAGGATGACCTCCCTCTCGCACTCTCCTGCCCTATACCCATGTCCCCCATTCAAAGTTATTTGTACCCAATGGGGCACCTGGGTGGCTCAGTCAATTAAGCATCTACCTTTGCCTCAAGTCATGATCGGGGGATCTTGGGGTTGAGCCCCACACTCCCTCTCGCTCCCCACTCCTGTGCTCTCTTTCAAATGAATACAATATTTTAAATAATTATTTGCCCCCTCATTTCTCTTTCCATTCCACTTGTTTTTATATCTCCCATCCCCTTTTTACACTATTCTGCCATAATTACTTGTTTCTGTGACTTCTACTTCTGAAACTCCCTGAAGTCAAAATGACGACTTAGCCATCTCTGTAACTTCAATACTGTCACAGAAAGAGCTCGAAGAAACACTGTGACATTAAATGACCTAACAGCAAGAATAGACGGACTGATTTTCAAAGAGGAAGAAATGTGTTAAAGCTTCTGAACAACCGGGGTGTGGTGGGAGGAGTCCGCTGCACGGGAACACTCTGCGGTCCTGTCTGCCTCCAAATGGCTCAGCTTATCAGTAGATCTCGTTTACCGTTATTGTAGGGAAAAATCAGGCAGTAAATTGGGTGTCAAAAACCTTCCTCCAGGGACACCTGGGTGGCTCAGTTGGTTGAGTGGCTGCCTTCGGCTCAGGTCATGATCCCAGCGTCCTGGGATCGAGTCCCACGTTGGGCTCCTTGCTTGGCAGGGAGCCTGCTTCTCCCTCTGCCTCTGCCTGCCACTCTGTCTGCCTGTGCTTGCTCTCGCTTCTCTCTCTATGACAAATAAATAAATAAAATCTTTAAAAAAAAAAAAAAACCTTCCTCCAGTTGGCACTGACGCCTACAGGGGACTGAGAACATTGACCTGACTGTGTGCTGCACCTGACACATGTGCGGCCGACCTCACCGTGACCAGGAGACCCGCGCTGTGCTGCCATTCTTACCTGCCTGCCCCTGGCTGGCTTCGGAATCACAAGTTCTTGCACCGAGTTCTCACACTCCTTATAACACTATTTGCCATGGATTTTGTCTTCCCAAAGCCTATTAAAATGATTTTAAAGAAACCACACATTTTCCATTTTCCCCTTAATCCACTCCAGTATGGCCACTCAGTAATATGCCCCCAGGGACCGTTGGAACCGAAAGCAAGTGGATACTGAGGAAGGAGGAAGCAGCTCAGTAGGAGAAATCCATGAACCTTATGGCAGGAAAAGAAGAGAAATTCATTTCCCAGGGAAATCCTCTACTACTCTCTGCCTGGGAAGTACGGCAAACATGTCATGTACCAATACCTAAGTTTTTAGGAAATCAGAAGGAAAGACAAGAGGGTGAGTTCTGACATTTTGGTGGTAGAATGTCCTGAGAAGGTCAGTTCAACAGAAAATCAAATAATTTAAGTTATATCCCAAGGAAAATGTTGTTATTTTTTAATAGACAACGTGTATCAATAATGCGGACTAGTAGAAAAAGAAGTATATTGTCATTCTCCTATATCTATCCTTTCCTTATTTAAAAAAAAGACCTTTTAATATAGATGGGTAGATTAACACAAATCTTATCATATACTAGTGAAATATTTAAGACTCTTATTTTAACTATTCAGTGTTCCTGATAACACTTCTCATAACTTCCTACACTATGGGAGAAAATCTATCACTTTCAATCACTGAAACAATCATCAGCATCTCTGATATCATTCACGATGGATTTAAAAAACGGTGAAATCACATGGAAATCAATGTGAAGGAGGACATGTGACCGCCAGGGTCCCATCCGGCCCCGTACGGAAGAGGTTAGATAGCGCTCTACAGAACGTGCCTACTTGTTTGCTCAACACAGCAACTGCCAAAACACTGGTTTTACAGAGAGAAGACATCAATGGGGCACAATCTAATGTTGAAACTATAAATAACTCCCTTACGCTGAGAGCTAGAGCGGTGCCCACGCGATGCTGAGGACTGCGGGGTCCCGGGGAATGCCGCAGCACCCTAGCACCTTGGCAGAGAGTTTGGGAAATACCACCCAAAGATTTACTGTGGAACTTCAGTCCATGAAAGAAAAGAGGAAGGAGCAGGTAAGAAAATTATAGAAACCAGAGTTGAAAATGTCCCCAATTTAATGAAAGCTTATAAAAAGCCTTGAGTGATTGAGTCAGCTTCATATCCTGGGTCCAAACCACCACATTCAGCTCCCCGTGCTGATGAACATGATTCACTACTCAGAAAGACAGCCTTCATCTGCTTGGTCCATTCTTCTTCCTACTGTTTTTGGTCTCACCTGCAGGGAGCTAAGACTGCCTGCTACCTGGGAGGAAGGGCCAGCCGGCCAGAGTAAAGGTCAGCGGGAAAGCAGCACAGAACAAGCCAGCTGTTTCGAAGAAGGCGCAGAAGAGCATCCCCACGGGTCCAGGACAGCCTGGCCGAGACTGCTGGGCAGCAGGTCAGGGTGGAGGAGGGGGCCTGCCCAAAGTATGCTGCCTGCAGTGGCCCCCTCTCCAGCTTCCCTCTGCTCTTCCACAGACCCCGAAGGGCCAGCAGGCCACACTTCACAGCAGCGTCCCTGGAGGCATGCACAGGACAGACCGGAAGTGAGGAAACTTCCTCACCTCCTGAGTTATAACAGGTGTTAAGTTTAGTTCTCACATTTGAAACTGAAATGAAAGACTTATTTAGAGTTTATTAAAACTTCTCACTGCAGGATTTAATTTTAGGTCATTTACATCTTTCAGCAGAAAAGTATCCTGAAGTGATAAGAATGGGCAACATTCATGAAGCCTCCAGTAATAATTTATTCCACTCTGAAATTCTAAAACGGTGATAGCCACATGACCATTCCCACAAAGCTAATCCCCTAGTGCATTCAGTCTTGGGACAGCGAACTACATCAACACAAAATACTGCAAATGACTGACACTTGATCAGCAAGAGCCTAAAGAATTTGCTATTGTACCGCAGTCACTTAACAATTATTTACTAAGTGATTCCTTTATGCCAGGTCCTAGGGACACAAGAGTCTTTACGGGTTTATATTATCCTGAGGAGAAGCCAATGAAAATGTGAACAAAAAAGGTAGAATTCAGTGTGATAAATGCTACGAAGGGACCCCAGCTTTGGGACTGGGGGACAATGACTCTCAAGAAGGTGCTCGGTAAGGCTTCCTAGGCATGGACCTGTGTCTGCCTACCATGTGAGGCCTGGACAAAGCATCCCGAGGTGGGGTCAGTGGGGGCAGTGAATGCAAAAGGCCTGGGAAGGAAATAAGCTTGGCCAGCTGGTCAGAGTTAGGAGGCCAGCCAGACCACAGTGCAGAAAACCACAATGTCCGAAAGGGCAAGGAGATCAGTAGGTTATGAGTGTGTCCTCGAGCACAGCAGGAAGTTTGGACGTTCTCCTAGAGGCAAAGGGAGCCACCCAAAAAACTGAAGCAGGGAGAAGACAAAATCTACTTTAACAGGTTATTAAAGACTGCAGATGAAAAGTGGAAGAGCACTGTGGCTAGACTGAGGTGGGGAGGAAGAGGTGATTGATGAAAACCAGACTTCAGGTTTATTTTAAAGGTAAAATCAAAATGGCGGACTGAGGGATTGGATACAGCAAAGGCCTACTAAGACTGTGCACTGGAGACAATTCTCACAGGTCTCAGGACCTCAAAGCCCTGTGCTTCGAGGAGTATGTTTGTCTTCTGTTTTATTACTCTTTTAGACCCTGAAACAGTGTGATTCTATGACAACGTCTTCCTAAGCTCTGGCTACAAGGAAGTTCAAAGCAAAATTTGAAGACTATCTCTGCGACTGTACTCCTGTGTGCTAACCTAACTCTTGGGGTTTGGTAACCTTCTGTCCTAATTCCCACAACCATTTATTTTTTATTCTGTGAGATGCGCATACTAGTTTGGCAAGTTACTATATGTGATTTAATGAGAAAGTAGTAAAAAACATAAAAGTATTTCCACCATAGATTGTATTAAAGGTGCCATCCTGGGCTGCAATAAAAGTGCAGTGAAAGGGACAGAACCAAAGCTCTATGGAGGAAACGCAGCAGCACGATGGATGGAGAGAAGCCCAGCTCTAGTTGAAATGCAAGGGAGGACCCAAGAGAGGAGAAAGGCATAGACGGTGGAACCGGGGTCTACAAATCTTGGGCGCGTCATCACCTCCCTCCCTTGAGAAATGGTGAGTGAACACACCAGTGGCCCTCACAGGGCTGTTATGAGGCGTAACCTAGTTAATATCTGTAAATGCTTAGAAAAGTACTCAGTCAGTAGTAAGTCGGGGTGTTAAAGTAAGCTTCGGTGTGAGACCCAGAGAGCAGCGGGACGTAAAGAGGAGAGGGGCCGGGAAGGACGCAGAACTGCGGGCAGAGGGACGATGTCCACGGGCGTGTGGGAAGGACGTGAGCCCCAGCGCCATGAAATAAACAGTTTCCAGCGGGGGGTGGAACACAGGAAATATGGCAAAGTAATCAGTAAAGACTAAACGGAGTGAGGCCTTACGAAAGAACACAGGAGGGCTCTGGGTACCTCTTCGAGGAAAAGAAAGGCAGAGTATTTGAAAGGTCTGGTGCCGCGGAAGCCCACGGTCAAACGGAGGACAGAAGGTAGGGGTGTGTGAGGCGCTCTGCCCAGCGCCCACTGCGATCCAGCCACACCCGCCACAGGCCACAGGGACGGTACTCACTGCCGACACAACGGAAAGGCTGTCGGTGGCAAGCCATGGACCTGTGTCATCAAGAGGAAGAATTTAATTTTTCTTCTGGGTAGATGGAGGGGTTTCTGCAGATACTATACTCAAAACACCAAAATGTTTCTGCTTTCCTCATCTGTTTAAACTTAATTTAAAACCTGACAGTGAGGGATGCCTACGGCTCAGTTGGTGAAGCATCTGCCTCAGTTCGGGTCCTGGGATCGAGTCCTTTATCAGGCTCCCTGCTCGGAGGGGAGCCTGCTTCTCCCTCGGCCTGCCACTCCCCCTGCTTGTGCTCCCTCTCTCGTTGCCTCTCTCTCGGACAATGAAATTAAAAAAAAAAAAATCTTAAAAAACAAAACAAAACAAAACAAAAAATCTGACAGTGAAATGAGAACTTATCTTCAGTCAAAATGATAGATCTGGTTAAGGAACACAGCATCCCCTAAAAAGTGCCCTCAACAGTGACACTGAGTGAGCTCCCTTCACTCCGCCTCCATCCGGGAGGGTCATTCTGTGAATGTTGCCTTCTTTAGAAAAAGGGTGTTTGCAGACGTGATTATCAGCTGAGCATCTTGGGAAGGGAGGAGTACTCTGAATCACGGGCGGGGGGGGGGGGGGGGGGGGGGGGGGGGGGGGGCTAAATGATATCACGTGGAAGAGGGAAGCAAACAGAGATGCCAGACCGGACAGAAATCAACAAGCAGAGACCAGAGTGATAAGGCCACAAGGGAAGGCAAGCTGGCAGGCACCCGGAGCTGCCACCGGCAAGGAAAGGATTCGCTGCTAGAGGGGAACCACCACCTCCACCTTGACTATGGTCTGCCCAACACTGATTTTGGACATCTAGTCCCTGGAACTGATAAATCTCTGTTGTTTAAAGCCACCAAATCTGTGGTCATTCATCACAGCAGCCACAGGAAACTAACGCAGTGAGTACAGTGGACCCCGGAACAACACGGGTTTGAACTGCATGGGTCCGTCTGCGCACGGATCTTTTTACAATAAATACAGTACAGTAGTGTAAATGCATTTTCTCCTCATGAATTCCTTTTTAACACTTTCTTTTATCTAGCTTATCTCATTGCAATAATAAAGTATTTAACACATGCACAAAATGTGGTCATCGACTGTGTTATGGGTAAGGCTTCTAGTCAACAGTAGCTTATTAGTAGTAAGTTTTGGGGGAGTGAAAAGTTATACACAGATTTTTGACTATGCAAGAGGTCAGTACCACTATCCTCCCACAATGGTCAAGGGTCAACTGGAATTTCTTATGATTTAAAGTAAATTTAATGGTAGAAGAAATAAAAATGAGAGGAATTTACCATTTACTGAACACCTACATAAATTATTTCATTAAACCATCAACAGCGATCCATTATTAGCCTTTTTTAATAGAATAAACACACTTGGTTCCATGAGCAGATCTGTTTATTTTACATTGCAAGAACACCTGTTTGTAATTTGCTCTCTTTGACCATACACTGATCAACAACACTCAATAAGAAAACTGACTTTTATTTGTAATTTGCTCTCTTTGACCATACACTGATCAACAACACTCAATAAGAAAACTGACTTTTATTCTCCTAAATAAGTTGAAGATATAAAAGAATGCTATTTGAAATTATTTCATTCAAAATCGATCTGAAAAAATATATATGTAGTCACCAGTGAAAAATCTGTTACTTCTTTCTACTGAGTTCTTTTTGGATGCAAAGATTAAAAAATTAAAAATATTTTAAAATAAATCTGAGATACATCTCAATATATGGTTTTGCTTAAACTGTCTTATGAATTCATTAAAACATTTTTTATTTTTCATTATGTTCAGTTAGCTAACATAAAGCACATCATAAGCTTTTGTTGTAGTGTTCAACGATTCATTAGTTGTGTATAACACCCAGGGCTCATCCCAACACATGCTCTCCTTAATACCCACCACCCGGTCACCCCACCTCTGCACGCCCCTCCCCTCCATAACCCTCACTTTGTTTCCAGGAGTCCAGTCTCTCTCACGGTTTGTCTTTCTCTCTGATTTCATTTTTCATATTAAAAGTAGTCATCAGTCCAAAGACAGAAAAAAAATTCTGTGTATCTGGACCAGCTGAGTTTTCAGATACCACAGAGCATTCACAGTGAATAAAATGACAACAGGCTTCTGGACACTCACTTGGTGCCTGACATGGTGCTCAACACCAGAGATGTGGCAAAGAACTGGCCTAATCCTGTACTCAATGGGGAAGGCACATGCTTCCAAGACTTCAATTTGCGTATCAATATTACTATTTTAAAACAAGCCTCATTTTTAAAAAATTTAAAAATTAATATTAGGGGCACTGAGTGGCTCAGTAGTTAGCCATCTGCTTATGCAACGGGTAATGATCCCGGTGTCCTGGGATGGAGTCCCGCACTGGGCTCCCTGCTCAGCAGGAAGCCTGCTTCTTCTTCTCCCACTCCCCCTGCTTGTGTTCCCTCTCTCACTGTGTCTCTGTCAAATCAATAAATAAAATCTTAAAAAAAAATTAATATTAGAGTGATAAATAAACTTGCCTATAGTCATCAGCCAGTAAGTGGTACAGGTTCTATTTAAACCCAGGAATATCTCACTCCAAGCAAAGTGAATCCCCTTAATTACAACATCATAATGTCTGAATATATTCTTGCAGGCTTTGTGAGGATATACTGATAGAGCTGTTTGACTATTAATAAAGGAGACATTAAAATGGTTGCCATGGTACCCTATTCTAATGACAAAAAAAGTAAGTCAATTAATAACACCTACCTGGTTATTGCTGGGGTGGGTACACCTCTTGTACGCAAGGTGGGTTTCCCTCGAACAACTGGTACATCCGCATTTTCTGAACCACCGTTCAAATATGTTAATTCTTGGAGCTGGGCTTGCCTGATTTCATCATTATAGTCCTACACAGAAGACAGAGGACAACATAACTCAGCTCATGTGAAAAATACAAAAGTATTTAGGACAAGAATAAAACAATTTTTAACAGAAGAAAGGGCAAGTAAATAGCTGAATTCATAAAATAAGATTTGAGACTGTTGAAATGAAAATGCATCAATAAATTGTTATAAAAAGGGGGGGGAGCGTATTTTTACCAAACTATAATTTTCTACAATCAGCCATTATTCCTTCTGCTGGGCCTACTTTCCAAGTAAGATACTTATAAGCAAATTAAAATACCATATACAGACACATGGCACTGTTATTTACAACTCAGTTCAACTAGTAGTTACTGCGATCTGTGAAGGACCACTAAAAGAGCTAGAGGAGGAAGCCTGGTTCCCTACAGCCAAGGAGCACACAATCTAACAGAGGAGGAGGACATACATACAACAGGATAGCTTTACTGAAATTAAAAACCACGCGTACACGTTCTTCTTGTACATTTCCATTTGGATATTATACTAGAAAAACGCACCATTTTCAAAGCTGAATATATCTTATTCTTGGAGACTTGCTCTTCTTTATCTTACGACTGTTTAAATATTCAACTGAAAAACCCAGGGAGCCATCCTTGAGTACTCCTTTCCTGAATATCTCCAACCCCACTCAAGAATCATCAAGAAGTGTGATCTGTTTTACAATAAAACGAAAGTTCAGGTCTAAACTGTCAAAAAGGAAAGTCTTGTAACTCAGCTGTAGGCAAGAAGAGCAGGTTCCCAAAAGAAGTATCATCTAAGGATGAGTGTGAACTAACTACCAGAAGAGGGGCAGTACAGTACTATAGCTGGAGGTAAAAGCACATTTTAAGACCTAAAGAAATGGTGTCCAGGGAACATAAAGAAGTGCCATACGGCTGAATTACAAGATCAACTTGGGGTGTGTTTTTTTGGGGAGGGGGGTTGGGCTCAAAGTGGAAAGGAAAGCAGAAAGCAAATTAAACAAAGTCTTCAGTCATTTTAAATATAACTTTAAAGGTTTAAAATTAAGGGTACTAAAAGGCACTTTAGAGTTTTAAGGAAGAAAGTTGCATATCTAGGTTTGTGTTTTAGAAATATTATGAACAATTGGATGCTATCAAATTAGGTAACTAAGATGACAGAAAGACACAGATGAATTTCTATAAAGACACAAATTACCAAAACTGACTGAAGAAGAAATAGGAAATCTGACAGATAAGCCAAGAGACTAAATTAGTACTCATTAAGTGTCCTGCAATGAGAAGCCTAGGCCCACAAAACTTTAATGATGAATTCTACAAATAATTAATAAAGAATTAATGCTAATCCTTCACAAACTTCCAGAAAAATGAAAGAAGAGGGAGTACTTCCTCACTGTTTCTATAAAGCCAGTACTGTCAGGGACCACAACAGACAAAGACATTGCAAGAAAAGAAACCTATAAATGAATATCCTTATGAACACAGAAACAAAGGCTCTCAAAAAAATTAGGAAGCCAAATCCAACAGCATAAACAAAATTAAAGGGGGAAATATACACAAGAATAAGTAAAACTTATTCCAGAATTGCTAGTTGCCTTAATATAAAAAAAAATCAATTAATATAACAGCATAAAAACAGAATAAGGAACAAAAAAACGATTATTTTAATACAAAGAAACCAAATCACTTGTGAGAAGAATCCAATACTTTAATGATACAAACACTCAACAACTAAGAAATCCCAGAGTTAACACTGTATTTAATAGTAAAAATGTAGAAGAATCATCCTGAGATGAGGAACAAGATAAGGATGTCAACTCTCACCCCTTCTATCCAACATCACACTTGAGGTTCTAGTCGGGACAATAATGTAAGAAACAAATAAATAGCGTTCAGATCGAAGGGGAGAACTAAACAAACCTTTATTCATAGATGGGATAACCCTGTATATAGAAATCAAAAGAATCCACAAAAACATTATTAAATAATCACATTACAAAAGGTTTCAGGATATAATGAGATCAATATACCAAAATCAATTTTATTTCTTTATGAACAAAACAAAAATAAAATTAAGACAATAATTCCACTTAAAGTATCATAAAGAACAGCATAGGAATAAATTAACAAAATAAGAGCAAAATTTGTATACTGTACAACAAAATACTATTGGAAGAAATTTTTTAAAATCTAAGTAAATGGAAACATACCCAATGTTCATGGATAGGAGGACCTAATATTGTTATGATGACAATATCTCTACCTTACTGTCCCACCTCCCAGACTGATCTACAGAGATGAGGAAATCCCTATCAAAATCCCAACTGGCTTCTTTGTTAAAATTTCTATGAAAATCCAAGGGACCTAGTATATCCAGCATATCCAGTATATCCAGCATAATTTTAAGAAAAAAGAACAAAATTGGAGGACTAATATAATCCCATTTCAAAACTTACCACAAAGCCATAGTAACAAAGACTGTGCAGTACTGGCTTAAAGGGTAGACATAAAGATCAGTGAAATAGAATTGGGGGCCCAGAAATAAGTTACTATAGATTGATGTTCAAACACTCTCTTTAACAAGTGATACTATAGTAATAAGAACACTGAAGATAATGGAAGTCTTACACCTTGCTGGCGGCAATGAAAACTGGTCCAGCCACTTGGAAAAACCAGTTAGCACTACCTCAAAAATACTTTTTTTTTTTTCTTAAAGATTTTATTTATTTATTTGACAGAGGGAGAGAGAAAGAGAGAGAGAGAGAGAGATAGATCAATCACAAGTAGGCAGAGAGGCAGGCAGAGAGAGAGAGGGAAGCAGGATCCCCGCGGGACCATCCTGCTCCATCCCAGGACCCTGAGATAATGACCTGAGCTGAAGGCAGAGGCTTAACCCACTGAGTGACTCAGGCGCCCCTCAAAAATGTTTAACACAGAGCTACCATGAAACCTAATAATTCCACTTTGGGGTCAGACCCAAGAAAGTGAGAACATACATCCCTCCAAAAATCAGTACACAAATGTTCACAGCAGCATTCTTGATAATAGCCAGAAAGTACAAATAATCGCAACCGAAGTCCTTGACTAATAAAGAATGGACAAATAAAACATAGCATATCCATACAATGGAATATCACCCAGCAATGAAAAGCAGCTTCAATGTACCTTGAAAAGAGTACGCTGAATGAAAGAACGCAGGACAAAAGACTACACATACTGTTCCGTTTTACACAAAATGTCAAAAACAGGCAAGTCCACAGAGACAGATTACTGGTCGTATGAGACAGAGAGCTGAGGGATAGCAGGGGACTGGAATGGGCACTGCTTGGTCAAAGGTATGGGGTTGCTCTGAGGAATGATGAAAATCTAAAACAGATTGTAGTGATGGCTCCGTAACTGTGAGAGCACAACAATCCAGTGAACTCTGTGCGTTTAATGGGTGAACTGTAGGGTATGTGAATTTTATCTCCATAAAGGCTGTGTAAAATGCAAAAAAGTGAGTGAGTGGTTGACTAGGGAGGAAGAAGAATAGGAAGTCACTGTTCATTACAAGGTTTACTTGGGGGTAATAAAAATGGTCTTGGGTTATGGTGACAGCCACAGAACTCTATGAATACACGAAAAGCCACTGAATTATATACGTTATAGGAGTGAATTTTATGTGATGTGATTTAGATCTCCATAAAGATATTACATGGAAAAAAGCACACCAGAGGCAGAAATCCCAGATGGAAGCTCATAATTCCAGTATGTGGTAAGGACAACCTGGAGTACAGAAGTGGCAGGCAGGATGAAGAAAGGTAGTTTTGGTGTTTTTTATAATGTTTAATTTTTCATAGAAATGGTAATATCCTAGATGGCAGAGGTATATCAGCAAAGTCAAGAATGTCAGTGGACATCTGGAAAATAAGAGGGATAAGTAACAATGGTATCATGTTGTAATCAGTTTGGTACAGGTTGACTCCGCACTGGCTTATGACACATTAATTCTGAGAAGTCCTGTAAAAATCAGATATAAAAACTAGAAATTTAGAAGTTAAACATATGGATACAGAAGTAGACAAGGAAGGGTTACTCAGGTGCTACACAGCACTGAGCAGGTGCTGTCGTCAAGGCGGGCCTGTGGCTGGCCCCCAGAAGATAACCTCGAAGCCCAGAGAGGGGACCGCCTGCTAAGAGATTCTGTATGCGTGGGTTTGAGGCCAAGTGGTGCAGTGGGGCCAACCAAGTCTGCCCTAGCGATGGGATCAGTGGGGAACCTTTGTTTTGGCTCCAGGAGTGGCGTGGTGGTGCTGGACTGGGCGCAGCTGAGTTCAGACCAGGGGCGCCGTATGCGTACGTGATGGATCCCCAATAAAAACCGTGCAGCGGGGTGCCTAGGTGGCTCAATGGGTTAAGCCTCTGCCTTTGGCTCAGGTCATGATCTCAGAGTCCTGGGATATTGAGCCCCACACTGGGCTCTCTGCTTGGTGCGGAGCCTGCTTCCCCCTCTCTCTGCCTGCCTCTCAGCCTACTTGTGATCTCTGTCTCTGTCAAATAAATAAATAATATCTTAAAAAAAAATAAAATAAAAACCATGCACGCCATGGCGCAGGGGAGCCTCACTAGTTGTTGTGTGTGTTGTCGCGCATCACTGCTGGAAGAATCAAACATGTTCCTGCGGAATTCCCCGCAAAGGGACCCTTGGAAGCCCAGGCCAGACTTTTCCCTGTGCTCCTTTTCTGATTTTGATCTGTATCCTTTTGTGGAAATAATCCATAATCACAGTGTATAACCAATTGTCTGAGTCCTATGGGTCCTTCTAGAGAATTAATGAGCTTTTGCGGGGACCTCTAGCAAGAAATCATCTGTGTACAAATGTCAGCAATAAGCAGGATTGTTTGGGACATGTTACTGGAGCAGGAGAAGGGCTCTGGACAGCTATGCACGGTAACAGAAGAAAAGCCACCCAGGGGAGATGGATAAGGGGAGGCAAGCACCTGAGAGGGACACGGAGTTCAGCCTAGCATGAAAAACACAGGAAGTGAATGCTGCATCCCATGGGATCCCACAGGATCCAAGAGTAAAGCCAATACTGACTTCAGCAAGGGTAGTTTTGGGAAGGGCGGAGCTGGAATCCATCTCAGGGGAAGGGAGAGGGAGGGGGAGAAAGTCACAGACACAGAGCAGGCAGGCAGGTTCTCCAGCTGTGTGGCTCCATGAAGAGGAAGAGGAGGGACTGCCCCTGGAGTGAGGAATGGAGGCTCTTACGATACAAGTGTGAATAAAAGATTCAGGGGCAACAGTTTCCTGAATTATTTAGAGTTTAAAATACGAAACAGACTTCATACACTTATTAAAAAAAAAAATCTGCTATCTCTTCCTTACTTTTCCAAAAGCAGAGTATAAAAAATGACTTGAATTCTGTAGTGGAAGGCACTGTGGAATAGGAAAAGTAGTGTGAACATCAGTCGAAAAGAAAGTCCAGAGAAGGCTGAAACCATAAGAAGCAAACACTTGCAGAGGCAAATTCAACCTGCCATGATTAGTGGGACGGGCACACGACCAGGCGTCTAGTTTTCTTGCAGACGGAGGTTCTTTCTCTAACTTATTTAGGGCACTATGATCTCAAAAGACTCATTTCAATCTATCATCATTTCACCCTCTCTAAAATAAGCCTTTTAATATGCTCCTTACCATTTTACTAAAAATGTGTGAAGATTCATAAATTATTTGTAAAGCACATGCTAAATAAAATGTGGAAATGTGCTACATAAATGCTAAATATTTGCCCTGTTGGAAAGTGCAAGGAGGTGTGACACAAAACTGTATGTGGTTCCAAAATAGGTTCATGGGAAAAGAACACAGCATCCAAAAATGCCATTAAAAATTTTAAACGGAAAAAGAAACTGCTCTAAGGGATTACAATGGTGTCACAAAAATCAGAATGAAAGCCCATTTTAGACATCACCTTTGTAAAGATACATTCTCAAAAAGACAGACTGTGTAGTCAGAAACAAATTATGGAATTTGAGTCAACACATCTGGGTTAAGCCTGAATTTAATGAACTGGACTCATCACATTTGTGATGTAAGACAACTTTTTAAAATTTTAGGGAACTGTTTCTGTCAGATAGGACTATTGATAAAAATCACTGTAGTTATAGTTTTCTTGGTCTGTAATATGATGATTTGAAATCAAGCGAGAAACCAAGTGACATATATTAGCACACAGACTAAATGATAATTCTACATTTTAAACTAGTCATTAGTAAATTAACATTTTAACTTCCTATCAGAAAAGTGAAAATATTATCACACTAATTCAAACATGTCATCAATTGTGAAGAGTGGAAAAGTGATCAGAATTCTAATTACACAGGTACACGTGGGATTTTCCTGTCCAGTAAATTCAGAACATACTTAGATGTGTTAGCCTAGAGAATGGGAAAAAAACTTTTTAAATGAAATAATTAAAAATAATTCGTTAAAATTTAGTGGATACTCAGCTACGAATGTTCTCTTCAGATATATCTGCCCAAATACACCAATGATTATGTCAAAGACTAATCGTGGGGTCAAAGTCTATATTATAATCTACAGAAATAACATAAATGCTCATTATTTGAAGACTGAATACATACTTCTAGAACATGTATATGATGAAATATGCAGACACCAAAAAGAATGAAGGGAAATTTTATATATCCTCATATGGTCAGAGGTCCAAAATACTCTTTAAGATTTCAAAAAATAAATGTTATGAGAGAATATAGGACTTGTGATATAGCTAAACATGAAGCTTAGTAAAACCTTTCCATAAAAAGCAACAATAAAAGCTGACCACACAGTTAAAATCAACCATTTCAGGGGCACCTGGGTGGATCAGTTGTTAAGCATCTGCCTTCAGCTCAGGTCATGGTCCCAGGGTCCTGGGATCAAGCCCTGCATCAGGCTCCCTGCTCGATGGGAAGCCTGCTTCTCCCTCTCCTACTCCCCTGCTTATGTTCCCTCTCTTGCTGTCTCTCTCTCTCTCTCTCTCTCACTGTCAAATAAATAAATAAATAAAATCTTTAAAAAACCAATTATATCTTAAAACAAAAACAAAAACAAAAACAAAAACAAACCATTTCCGAACTCTGGGAACGGACTGAAGTTGCATAAGAAAGTGAAAACACAGTAACTTTATTAGTGTCAGGTACAAAACGTGGGGGTCTGGCATTTTTTCTGGGGAGGCTGCCATCCCTCTTCCCCACTCCAGATGACGTGTCAGTTCCACTGCTAGGGAAGGGCATGAAAACCAATAGTTTGCTGCAGGAGGAAGTTCACTTAATTTGGAACAAAGTGTGGGGAAAAAAACAAAACAAAACATGCCCAACAGCACTGTCAATATCAGTAATAATTCTGGTAGCAAATACATAAAATTCCAGTGAATTAGCAAGCCTAATATTCAGGTTTGGGGTGGGGCAAGCAACAGACTGGAGGACTAGCCAGAAACTTAACAGTCATGGAGAGTCCTGATGTGTTCTCTGCACATCTCTGCTGAATATAAGGCCTGAAGAGAGCGTAAAGCTCCCCCCCACCCCCCCATCCCTTCCCAACAATGACTCTAGGCATGTGTAAAGGACATACAGGAATCAAGACCTCAAGTCACAAGTCAAGACTAGGGCAGCTGTGACAACTGACCAGCCTATGGGTGCTCCCCCCAGTTCCATCAGCAGAGGCTGGAATCCTTATCAACACATGCGTGTTAGCACGGCCTCTGATTAACCGCGAGTGATGCTGATGCCGAGGGCGCAGCCAGTGGCCCAGGTTAGAATACAAGTGAGGTGAAAAATGAACCAAGCCATAAACCATGAAGTAGACAGACTGCACATTTAGTCCAAATAAATCACTAGAAACGAAGGGAAAAAAACCCACAACAACAACCCTGGAGACTAAAATGAATCAGAATGCAAATGTGCTATAATATGTTATCTGAAGTGTGGAGTTTTCACGAAAAGAAAAGTTAAGAGACATGCAAAGAAACAAGAAAATGTGACCCATATACAGAGAAAGCGAGCAAGCAAGCAAGCAGGCGAGCAGTAGGAAGAAGCTGTCTTGGAGAGGGTCCAAGATGTTGGGGGGAAAAAAGAGAGAGAGAGAGAGATTAAAAGAAAAAAAAAAAGAGAGAGAGAAAGTACAGCAACTACAATGAAATTTAACCAAAGGAGTTTAACAACAGATTTGAGATGGCAAAAGAATGAGTCTACAAACTTGATAAGCCAGTTAAAGTTACCCAGTCAGGAACCCAGAGAAGGAAGGATGAAGAGAAAGGAGCCTCAGAGATGTGTCAAACACCGTCAAGCGCACCAGCACACGAGTCAGGGGACTCCAGGACTGATGGGAGCAGAGGAGAAAGAAAAAGGCAAAAAATCCTAAAGAAACAATGGCTGAAAACGTTCCACATTTCAAGAAAAATGTACACTTATGGATCCACAAAGCTTAATGAGTAAGAAGGATAAGCATACACAATTACAGTCCAATTAATGAAAATGAAAGACAAAATGTTGGCAGCAGCAAGAGAAAAGCAACAGATCATGTACCAAACAACAAAATCATTAAGGACTCTTCTCATCAAAAATAACGAAGTCCAAAAAGTGCAGACTGGTGGTCTCTACCACCTGAAAGAAAAAACTGTCAGCCAGGAATTATATAAACTATCTTTTAGAGGACAGGTGAAATAAAGACATTCTGAGGAAAAAAAAAAAAAAACAATTTTGGGAGGTAGCAGATCAAGGTTACAAGAAAGACTAAAGGAAGTCCTTTGGGCTGAAAAGGGGTAGTACCATATGGCGACTCTATCCACAGGAAGTAACGAAGGGCACCAGAAATAGTAAATGTGTGGGTTAATACAAAGGTTATGGAAATATTGCTCTACTAGCCAATATCCCTCATGATTATAGATGTAAAGATCTTTAATAAACTACTAGCAAATCAATCCTAGCAACATGTAATATGACCAAGTGGGATTTCAGTTGGGAATGCAAGGTTGGCTTAACAACTGAAAACCAACTAATGCCATACACTATTATTTAAAAAAAAAGGGGGGGGGGATAAATCACATGATCATTTCAACGGGCAGAAAAAACAACTTGCAAAATCCAGCACTCATCCACGATAATATTCTCAAGACCCAGGAACAGGAGAGAACAAGGTAAAGGGCAGCAAGGGAAAGCTTACAGCTGGCGTCATATTTAATGGTGAAAGACTAAGAGCAACAAGCAAAGATGTTCCACCTTCACCATTCCTGCTCAACAACGCATCCAAAGTTCTAGTCAGTGTGATGGGGGAAGAATAAAATAAAAAACTAAAGGCATTAAGATTTCAACCGAAGAAATAAAACTTACTTTTTCCACAGATAACATGATTCTGTATGTAGAAAATCCTAATGATTCCATAAAAGCCAAAGCAACAGACCAATATAATCACAAGGCTTTTATACATTGATTATCAACTGCATTTCCACATCCTGGTAACCGTCTGTAAATGAAATTTTTTTAAAGATTTATTTACTTATTTGAGAGAAAGTGTTAAAGGGAACACGTGCGGGAGGGGCAGAGGGAGAGGGAGAGACAATCTCCAGCAGACTCCCTCACAAGCCTGGAACCTGATGTGAGGCTTGATCCCAGGACCCTGATATCCTAACCTGAGCTGAAACCAAGAGTCAGATACTCAAACAATGCACCCTGGTGCCCCTGAACATGATATTTTTTTTTTAAAGATTTTGTTTGACCTAGAGAGAGAGATCATAAGTAGACAGAGAGGCAGGCAGAGAGAGAAGTGGGCTCCCTGCTGAGCAGAGAGCCTGACACAGAGCTTGATCCCAGGACCCTGAGATCATGACCTGAGCCGAAGGCAGAGACACAACCCACTGAGCCAAACAGGCGCCCCGAACATGAAATTTTGAAAGCCCCATTCACAACAGCATCGACGAGTATAGAATACTTAGAAATAAATTTAATGAAAGAAGTCTAAGACTGGCACCTTGAAAACTATAAAACATTGTGGAAGGAAACAAAAAATATCTGTTAAATAGACACTTCACAGTCATGGTCAAGAAAACTAAGTATTAAGATGGAAATTATCCCCAAACTGAGCTACAGATTCAATCCTCTATCAAAACCTTTGGAGGTTTCTGTTTGTTTGTTTGTTTGTTTTGCAGAAATTGACAAGCCAATCCAAAATACATGTAGAAATGCATAGGAACTGGAATAGCCACAACAATTTTGAGATAAAACTTTTTCTTTAAAAAAGCATCAATTACCTGCATTTGAACCCAAATTGCTAGAAGGCTAAAGTAATTAAGAGCATGACACTGGCATAAGGACAGGCATATAAATCAATGGAACAAACTGAGAATGCGGAAACAAATCCAGAGATCTTTCAGTGGATTTTCAACAACAGTGTTGCAGTTCAACAGGAAAAGGACTGCCTTTTCAACATACGGTGCTGGGATAACCAGCCGGATATCAACACAGAAAAAGACAGACCCAGATCCTAACTTCATACCATACATAAAAATTAACCTGAAATTGATCATAGGCTTAAATGAAATAACTAATACTAAAAATATTAAGAAAACACAGCAGAAAATTTTTGTGACTCTGGGTTGAGCAGAGTTCTCCTGGTCAGCCCAGGTTCAAGGGGAGAGAAGTCAGATCCATGTCCTGGGGGAGAAGGCTAAAGGGGATGGTGTGGGACGTCCTGTGGCAGCCCCCATGGCTAGGTCAGCACTTCCTAGTCCACACTGAATGACCACTAAGACATTAAACTTCTTAGTCTTGTCAGAGTAGCTTATATGAACAGAGTAGTTTGTATGAACATGTGATTCTTACCTGTCCTCCCATTATATAGACTCTAAAGGGGCAGAAAAAAAGAATTATTACTTCCCATGTATCTATCACATAGGAAGTACTAAAAACTTTGTTTCTACACTGAATGAACAGGGGAACCTGGTTGGCAGGGTTGGTTAAGCTTCTGACTCTTGACTTGGCGCAAGTCATGATCTCAGAGTTGTGAGACTAAGCCCTGTGAGACTGGAGCCTGCTTAAGATCCTCTCTCTCGAGGCATCTGGGCGGCTTAGTCAGTAGGTGGGTGTGTGCCTTCAGCTCAGGTCCTGATCCCAGGGTCCTGGGACTGAGCCCCACGTCAGACTCCCTGCTCCATGGGGAGCCTGCTTCTCCCTCTCCCTCTCCCTCTGCCTAGTGTTCCCCCTCTCATTGTCTCTCTCTGTCAAATAAATAAATAAAATCTTTGAAAAAAATTCTCTCTCCCTCACCTTCTCTCTCCTTCCTCTCTAAAAAAATAAAACTAAATAAAAAAGTAAATGAATAAATGGATCTTCATATTGGCCTTAGGGAATTAAGGAAGTTGAACCATTTTCAGCTCCCAAGTAAAATAACTTATAGGATCCATGTCTCACCTTTTCCAAGGCAATCATGACTTAAAATATCCTTTCCCTATAAATTCAACAGTTTTCCTCACAGATAATATAGTCTTGATGCATGTGCTGTGTATGTACACACCTGTGTATATAAGCCAACCCACTAGACCAGCCTGGGATTGCTGAACTCAGTCCTACCTCAGGCAACTGTCTGGCAATAGGACAGCTACTCTATATAAATTGTCTAAAGAACCAAAGTGTTCAATGTCTGTTTTTTTTTCTTTTGTTTTAAATCTAGTACATGTAAATTATATAAAAAACCTAAATTAACTTTCCTAATAGAGGTATGGGTACGTTCTCTTTAAGTTTTCACATTCTTAGCAATGCCAAAGTGTCTGGGAAGGGTTAAAACAGAAGAACAATTGTTATATTAACAAAGCATAAGGGGCACCCGGGTGGCTCAGTCAGTTAGGCCTCTGCCTTCAGCTCAGATCATGATCTCAAGGTCCTGGGACCGAGCCCTGCATCAGTTCTCTGCTCAACAGGGAGCCTACTTCTCTCTACCCCTCTGTGATCTCTCACTCTCTCAAATAAATAAAAGTCCTAAAAACAAAAACAAAAAATAAACAAGAAAACAAAGCATAAAACACTTGGCAGAAGCCAGCTAACTGTCAGCATGGTGCCTTTCTTCTCTGTGCTCCTTATGCGTACGTCTGTAGTTATGCTGACCATGCTATACTGAGACCACTAGCTTAGGCTTCTCTCTTCCCCTATACTGCATTGCCCTGGAGAGGATGCCTCGGTCTTTTATTTATGTCTGCTGGTCCAACACCACACACAGCGCTTGCTGCAAACTAGTATGTTTATTTTGGAGAACAATGGATTTGTAGGTGATTTTAGTGTCACAAAAAGGCTTAGGACGTGTGAGTTCTAAAACTTGAACTAGTGCTTACGCTCTTCAACTTTCTTGGCTGTGTAGCCTTACCAGTTTTATCTAATCTCTTTAAAAATACCTTGCCTCATTTATAAAGAAAGAAAAACGCCAATTCCCAGGGACAATTTTAACAAATAAAATGCTGTGTAAATAATACTTACTGGTAAGCATTACCAAGGATTAAAATAAAGGAAGAGCTTTTAAAGTATAAATTAACTATCAAGGAAAACTGTACTAACAGGAATGAGGAACTTTTTGATTTCTTCCAGTGCGTGTCCCATCCGGGCATATGCTTCTGCTGGTGGAGCGAAGACTTCAATGAGAACATGGAGGTCATCATTGAGGTGAAAGTACTTGGCCTCTCCACTTTTCCTCAACTCTTCTTCCTGAAGAAAGAAAAACCATGCTTGAAAGGGTGTCTGTGTAAGAGGAGACACAGGAACGCTCCACAGAGCTGATCCAGCACGCAGCCATCACAGAAGGTTTGCTCAAGGGCAAGCAGCACCCTCAGGAGGAAGGATTCAAACACAAATCTGATCCTGCCATGCCCACCTTCCATGAAAACACCCAAGGCTTCGAGATTCTACTGGAATAAGTCTCAGCTCCTGCCTCTGGCCTAGAGGGAGACCCTCGGCCATATGCTCCGGCTGCTTTGTCTCCTCCCGTCTCCCCCAGCCTGACACCCATCCAGCGGCTGCTCAGTCCCCCGGTCCAGCCAGCTCATCTCCTAAGCTCCCTCTGCACTGGTTATGGTGAGTATCCGTGATGCTGCCACAAACCATTTCCACCGTCAAATTACTGAAAATACCTATTGTTTACTTGATTATTATCTAATTTTCCTCACTGGAGGTGATTGCAACAGAACAAAAACCATGATTGTCTTCTTTGGCGCTCATTTTCCTTGTCTAAGAAAAGTGCTTGGTATACAGCTGACACTCTACAACTGCTTCTGAATGAATAGGTAAACATTATTCATCGTTTCTATGTTCATTTGCTCATTCATTCATTCATTCAAAAAAAATTTCTATATGCCAGGCCCTGTATCTGAGGATAAAACAGTGAAAAAAAAAAAAGAAAGATTTTATTACAGGATATAACAAAATTATGATACACATTTTTTTAAAAAGTGTTTTTTTGTTTGTTTGTTTACATAATGAAATTCAGGGGGAAAAAAGAGGAGGAAAAAAACCTAGACCATTCAGCAAGAGACAAATGGTTTTGGTCCATTATTTTCTCCTAACTAGTATTCATTATAGTGGTGATTCATTATAGTGGCATTAAAATGACAAAATCTGGGTCTTTTAAAAGTCTTTGTTTCCAACATTCAAATCATACAGACAGATTAAGATGAGTAGGTAGGTACCTACACCTAGAGTGACTTCCAAAACAGGGAAACCTTCCCAGCCTCTTTAAAATACCAAACCCATGAGAAGGAGAACCCCAGAACTCCTGGCAACAACACCTTTTAATTCCACCATAGGCCAAGAGATCAAAGAGGCACAAGCACCCTTGATTTCACCATTTAAGCCTTCAACTGATGTTACTTCACTAATCTGATTGCTTTTAAAGAAAGAGAGATCTCCATCTAGAGCATGACTAGGACATGGGGTTTTGAGTCAGATATGCCCAAAGCGTAGTTGTGCCAAACACCAGGTGCATTTGTTTAGACTGACGAAATGTAACCCAACCCTTAATTTGAAAACTCAGGTTGGTGTTAACATAAGTGTATTAATATAGGACCACTGAGAAGAGTGAAAGGACCAACTTTCCATAAATGCCTGGTGAAGGAGATCACGTACGCACACCCAGCACACTGCTTTACACACGCCAGGACTGAGTATATGCCAGTTGCCTTCGCATTTACAGAAAGTAGCTCAGAAACTGAAGGAAAAGGAAAAATGTTTGAAGCAAGGAGGGCGAATATAAGCTACCATAATATCCTCTGCATTTCCTTCACACTTGGTCACGCATAAGAAGAATGATTCTTTTAGGCCAACTATAGACTATTATTCTAATCAGAGCACTTTCTATCCCTTGATCTGATACTCTGCCTTTGAGAGCTGAAGCTTTAAAGTCCACAGAACCGAATTATATGTTCAACAGTTCACTTCTGAAAAGCATAAGCTACTGACGTAAACACTGTCTACCTATGGGAATACGGCATCGCACTGGGGACATTCAGGAGAGTTTGTGACTGATTCACAGGGCAGCGCTCTGCCACTGCTGCTGCAGATGGAAACAGGAAGGCAGGCCTTCGTAGCCCAGCCGGTTGTCCTCATCTCCACACGGCCAGGGGCGTTACCAGCTCCTTTCCTGGGTTAGCGGGGACAGGCACGATGGAGTTTGGGGAAGAACGCAGACTTTGTTTAGAGTTCCGCTTTCAAATCGCAGATTCAACATGTACTGTATAATTTTGGACAGGTTACTTTATCATCTTAAAGAGGTGATTTTCAGTGAAGAGTAATAGTATAGTATCTACTGCTCAGAGCGTTTTTGTAGTAATAAAGTTATCAGAATTGTAATTAGGAGTTATTAGTAATATACAGGCATTGTAGTAAAAAGGGAGTTTCATGTTTAAAGGCATTAAAGTCTTTAGAACTATGCTTAGTACATAATAAGCACTCAATAAATGGTGACGGCAGTATGAATTATTCTATTAGTCTAGAACTCAGACAATAAGGGCAGAACAGCTCGCATGCTTGGCTCAAACTGAAGGCTCAGCAGACCACAGCATTATAATGACTATGATGCTACATAACCAACGGACAGGAGTCAGTAATGACTCCCAAAATTTCATCAATGTATAAAGTACAACAATTAAATGAAATATGGTCTCATTAGAACTTAGTGAACACTTTGAAAAGCTAAAAGATGAGATTTTTAATAGTAATGGAAATCTCTTTAGCAATAAGCATTATTAACTGAGAATTTCTGCAGACTAAAAGGAACAAGAGAAATCAGCATTCAAGAGTTCTGGCAGTGAGGACCTGGCTGCCGTACAGGACACGGGATCCCCGTGGTCTCCACTTCTGCAGCAAGCCTGTGACTTGAGTTATGACCTATGGTGATATCACTGAAATGCTTTGGAAGGTGTGACAGTTGGCCATGTGGGGCAGAGGCCGGCCACAGTATGACGCACAAATGGAAAACAAGGCAGGGGAAGTGGGTAAAATTGTACTGAAGAGTTCTAAAAAGAAAACAACAGACTCAAGATTTGACCTGATGAGCTCAAGCCTGAAAGAGCCAGAAGAAGTCTAGAAAGTTTACTGCTTATGGCCACGGGCTGAAGGGAGCCAATAAGCAGAAGCAGAGTTGAAACCTGTGTGCTTCTGAAGGACAAGACAAACCGCCTGGCCCCCTCTTCTGTGAGGTTTAGGAAAATGTCTGGCGAACACTGGAGATCTGAAAACCGGACTGGCAACGCTGGGGAGGATTCGAACAACGCTTAGTGTTCAAATGAAGAGCCCAACTGAGCCTTCCGCAGGGGCAGAAGCCTATCTGGTGAAATTTTTCCTACCTTGTTCTGAATAGCCAAGGTAGTTCCTTGAAAGATGACGACAATTCTCAGGCTATTTTTTCTTTTAAGATTTTATTTATTTATTTGAAAGAGAGAGCAAGAGGAGAGAGCATGTGCACCAATTGGGGGGAGGGGCAGAAGGAGACAGAGAAGCAGGCTCCCCATAGAACAGGGGGCCAGACACTGGGCTCAAGTTCAGGACCCTAGGATTATGACCTGAGCAGAAGGTAGACAGACACTTCACCAAGTGAGCCACCCAGGTGCCCCACTTTATTACTGCTTCTCGGTATGACCTCCTGGTCGAGGATCAGATCCTTGCTTGCCCCGGGGATGCAGAGAGTAAGAAAGCTAATAATAACTGTGAACACCTCCTGTGTACATGTGACACTTCTTCCTTTTCTTCCCAACAGGGGTCTCTTCCTAGAGTGACTATGCACCGAAAAGAAGGAATATCCAAAAAGCCTGAGGATTAACAAGCTTGACTCTGAGTACTCGCTGCTCCACTGAGGGCCACTGGTGATGGTGGGGGGTCTATGTGGTCGAGATATAAAGGACTTCTCATCCTGTCCCTTGAGAGCAGCTCTGTTGGACTGTAAGCCCCAAATGTATGCTACTTCCCCAGTTCCTGGGTGTCCTGACGGAATGGAAGTGATCAGCCACTTACATTACAGCACCTCTATAAAGATTCTCAGACCAATGTGGTCAAGGACACAGAAATGAGAGGATTCGTAAAGTGCTGGTAAGTGGTCTAGGAAAGCAGCCTAGACCCACTGAGTATGTAAGAGAACAGGGTGCCCCACGCAATGAAGAGCAGGCACTCAGTAACCAGGGAGACGAAGGGACTCATTTTAGTAGATGGCAAAGCACCTCACTCCCCAGCCACCTCAGTGCTACTCAAAGGACTCGAACAAAGTGTCTTTGGTGACATAGAGAGAGGTTATATATCACTTCACAACACAGACTCCCCTTCAGAAAGGACTCTTGGTTACTGCACTCCTGAATGCCCAAAACACCAACAGCATAGACAGCCCTTAAAACGACACATAATATAGAACCACCACCAAGCCCTGATAGCAAGGGGATGATAATTAGAATCCCTTTTATTAAATGGCTAGCCAGGCACTTGCTATTACTTGGACATACAATCTAGCTAGAGACTTGCCTTCCCGGCTTCTTTTGTACAGTAAAATTATCCATGGATCCCTGACCACTGCCACTGTCTGCCACAAAACGTTGCTTCTGACCAAAAAAACTCCCTTAACAGCAAACAAAATAAGCAGTATGTTCACAAATTTCATTGGTCATATCATGTACCTGATGACCAGAAGGCCTTACTAAAGACCTAATTAAGGTATCAGCAAGGATGGACTATAACTTTCCTACAAGTTATACAAAACTTCTGACCAACTAACCAATATGGTTCCTTTCCCTCCAGCTTCCAGAACAGATGAGTCAGGGAATCAAAGTAACACCATCTGAGACAGCGATGCTTAGTGGGTAGTGAGCCTAACCTGGCCATGCATTAGAGTCATCTCAAACACCCATGGAAAATTCCTTTTGAGGTTCTACCCTGAAAAGTCTGTATGGGAATCTATATTTTAAAAGCACACTCCATGTGAGTATGATACGTAGCCCTACTTTAATCAAATAATTTAAGTTCGCTGATTAACCCAGATAATATACTCAGGTTCTCTAAATCTAAGTTTTTTTACCTGGAAAACAAGGGAAATGTTATCCGTCTTCCATCATTGTTCTAGGGATAACGCAGAGTAACACACTCACAGTAGCTGTCCGACAAACACATGGCAGCCGTTTTTTATTATAAAAGCCTTTGTCTAAATGGATTTTTTTGTGCATGCCAGGAGGCTGGATTTTGTCTATATAACTTTCTTGCCTGACACAATCATTGTTCAACATTTCATGGAAAGTGACCACTGTATGTGGGTTTGGTTTTCAGTAACCTCAATCTTTCACAGCGACAGAGCAACAAAATTATAACAGAGAACAATATAAGTGATAGCACATTATGAAATGTGAAAATTTCTTTCAGTAGTGGTATATTTAAGAAAGTGATCAATAAAAATAACTCCGTGATTTTAGGTTACTACAAAAAAAAAAAAAAAAAGAGGCAGTTAGCAGGAATAGAACCAACTAGAGCTACTGTGTGTGAGAATACAAAGCCACTATTAAAATATTGAAAATCAATTTTAACTTGATAAAATGTATAGGGTATCAAATGGAGGGCAAAAAGAGCAAATCCAAGCATGTTCTTTATAAACGCAACTATGTGAAATACAGGCATAGAAAAAAAGCCAGCAGGAACTTATCCAAGATGCAAACAGTGGCACTAAGACTGCAGTTAACTTTGATTTCTCTTTGTGGCAATTTCCATATCGCTGTACTTTCTATGAGGTATTGCTTATATGGTCAAAACCTCGGGCACTGCTATTGCATTTTACAAACAAACGTACATGTAGCACATCATATATTCTGAAACTGGCCCGAGTGACTCAGTCTTCTACACAGTATCAGAAACTCCATCACTGTATACAACATTTTCACATAATTTCATTTGCAATCTTAGCTAGCTCTAATATAATTTGTGTTAATACAATGCATAACCTAATAATGCATTATATAACTTGTCTGCAAAGCAGCCATTTGTCTATGATGAATGTTACCTTTGCCTTGTCTCGCATGGAACCTTTCCCAAGGATGGACATTTTTGTCAACGTTTCTTCTTGTAAACGCTTCAGAGAATTGCCACGGGGACCCAAAAGTTTCCCCACAAAGTTGAACTAGGGAAAAAACAAACAAACCAAATTTGTAACATTCATATCTGAAGGCAATTTATTAATCTTGAATGTCAGTAAACACTACAATATGCTATACATCACTAATTAATGCCAAATAAATAAGTTCCTGCGATATGCCTCGCACTGTACAGTTTTCCATAAAGCACATATAACGGGGCTAAAAGTTGTAAAGTAAAAACCAATCATTTCAATGATGGCTAGATTTAACAAATTATAAATTAAGCTAATTCCCAGAAACCCTAGGTTGCTATCCCAACAATTTTAACACACATTTGACTTCAGCCGTGGGAGGGGAAGACGTAAGGTGCTCTGGCTGGTCACTGTGGAGGGTCTGGGTCCTTCCACCTAAACAGCACTTGAGCTTGGTTAGTCAGCCAGGGAGTGTGCTGGCCTAGGCAAGTCCTCGAGCATTCAGTGGCTCACAAAGCTTCAGGACAGAATCCATCTATCTCTTCTAAAATAACTAGCTACGGAAATGATGACAAATTATTTAGTCTTGATTCTTAGGGTTCTTTATTTAATAAGCAGAGCAGAAGTGAATTCATTAACAGTATTGGCTCTGAGGCTACACTGCCATAGTTTTAAAACCCGGCTTTTCCATTTACCAGCTGAGTAACCCAGCTACATAACTGGGTTACTTGACCTCTCCGTACGTTGGGTTCCTCGTCTATGAAATGAGAACGGTGAAAGACAACAGAACATAGCCCCATAAGGCTGTTAGGAATATTAAAGGTGTCCATATAAATGAATCAGAACAATGCTTAACACAGAACTGATAATAAATATATCTTGAATGAAAGGATTATAATCAGGAATTTCATACAACTTTTATGCCTTACCATGATTAAGGTAAGTCAAGAATACTTCTTGTTCCCAGAAGGAAAGTTAGCCCTATTGACCAGGAGGGAAACTGTTCTCTTTGGCAAGATTCCTGATTACAAACTCATGCAGCTGCTGCTTTGGTATCAGCTCTCCTCCATGAACTGTGCCATTGCTGTGCTATTGCCGTTTTTAAGAGAAAATTGTTCCTCAATTTCCCTATAGTAATTGAAGTAATTTTCTTAAAATATGTACTCTTAAAAAGTCAAAATGGTATTTTTTTTCTTGGCCTACTTTTAATTTTACTGGTCTTCAAAGAAAACTCAAATATCTACAGTATTTTTAACCTTCACACGTATTTTTTGCTTTTTAAATTTAATTTTAAGTCAATCATTTCTTAAAAATATAGAGACGTTACATATTAAGTTAAAAATATCAAATAATACAACATAGGGGAAAAAAAATCAGTGTCTCCACCTACTCATCTCTACCTTATTCTTGGTTCCCCATTTACTCTGCGTCATCATTCTGGAAATTCTACCATTTGGCTATTAGGATCTCCTGAGCTGGACTCTAAATTTCTGATTTTTCTTCTTTTCCTCTCACCTTCTCTCTCTGTTTTACTTTCTGGGGGATTTAAGTATATTTCCTACATATCTATTGATTTTTCCATTTCTGCTATCAAATGTTTAACTACTAATAGTATTTTCTTTTATTTGTTCTTTTTTTACAACATTTTAAAAACATTTTATGGAAGTGATATAAAGTCTCATATTTCTGAAGATATTAATGGCAGTGCTCCCCACCCCCACCCCCACTTGGAGCTTATAGTGTCTGCTTCCTCCAACAGATTCACATTTTATGAATTGGTCTCTTTCTACATCATGGACTTTCGACTGGTCATCCTCTGCTGCCTGTTCTTAAAATTTAAGGTTGAGGCTCCAAAACAGTAGCTGAAGTCCTGCTCTCATCCACAAGATTTGACAACTGGACTTGACAATTCACTTTAGGATGGGAGACCAGTATTTCATCAAGAGTTACTCAAGTATCAGTATCTGTGTTTCTCTCTCTTGGCCTAGGTAAGCATCACCCTGAACAGGAATTCCCCAATCTCCCAGAAGGAGGTATCGGCTTGGCTGCTGGACTGCTGGGATTCCCACTAGTAGGTACCCACACTTTTATTTAAGGAAAATAATTTCCTCATTTTCAGTGTGGCATCTCTAGTCCTCAGTCAGATCTCTCTGGGTCTTAGAGTCCAAGTCTTCTTTATTCAACCCCTTCGGGCAGTCTCTAGCCTGCTGTGGTTAAGACGGCAGATACCTAGTTTTATCAGCGAGGCACAGCATCCAGTGGTCTCAACACTTCTCACCCAAACTTAGAACCTAGTCATCTCTTCTTCAGTCCTGCCCACCAGTCCACCTTCTCAATAACTGGTGTCCAGGATTCCAGAGTCTTCTCAAGCTATTTCTGAACTAACACGCCTGTTTCTGGGACACTTCCTCTTGCCCTGTAAGCCCAAAATCTGCTTTCTCTTGTTGCCTAAGTCATTACCATGTGTCCATTTATTTGTAGCCACCACAACTTCACTGCCATCATTGGCCTGTTATTGCCTCAGCCTTCCATTCTTGTCTTTGAGGATTTGTGCCTTTTTTCTTCATTTATATTCATTTTGGCAGGCTTCAAAGATGGCATGAGACAAAACTTGTGGTTGAGAAGCCATACTTACATCACACCTTTAATAGCTAAATATTTTCCCACTAAAAAAACCAAGACACCTTAGAAATCATCCAGTGCAAACATCTAATTTTATACTGATGAGGAAACTGACATCCAAAGAATGATATGACTTATTCAAGGTCACTTGCAGAACTCTATATAAGAAGGAAAAACGTTTTTATAATTTTATATGCCTTTAGGAGTTTTCTTTCTGCATTGAATTTCTATTAACCTTTCATTCAAAAAAGGACATAAAAGAGCGTTTTGACAGTCAGAAACATTTTCACTCCCTTCTCTGTCCAGGCACATACTGTGCAGGAGTTACATATCCCAGATCAAGTCACAGTCATGAGTCCCAGACTTCAGCTACAGCACAAGGACTGCACAGCCTACTGATTGATGAATCAGTAAATATGAATTAAACAGACAAAGGTATAAAAAAATCACCTAACAGAGCAACCAACAGACTGTGTACACTCCATGCCAAATTAGTAATAAATTGATGAATTCAACTATTATGGACATACATAAATTTATATGAACAATACCCACTGATTACCGGAAACTAACTCCCCTCCATCTGCAAAGCTACCAAGGAAGCCAGCACACTGAAACGGCAGGACTGTGCCCAGGCCACCCAGGCGAATCATGGAGTTGGCCTCTGACTAGAGGTCAGGAGAGTCTGAGGTTTAGAACTGAGAGTGCGACACTCATGCCCTTATTGCTGAGTCACAATAGCGGCAATGCGCCTGGCTGCTGGGTGGTCGGATCCTCAACCCGATGCAACACCTCCCCAGGGAATCTGGAAATACTCAGCACTTCTGTTCTGTTGTCACGATGATGTAGGCCAGCACTGGCATCTAGTGGGCAAAGGCCAAGGGTTTCACAAACCGGAGGTGGATGGAACCGCCCTCACAAGGAAGATGGGTCCTGTGTACAATGTCAGTTTTGTCCCTGCTGAGAAACGCCGCTAGGGAGAGCAGGCACTGACTCCGGCTCCTCTCTCTTTCTTCGGCTCTAAGTCCCTGCGGCTGCCCTTCTTGCAGATTACAAGTTCCACTTCTCTATAGATTCTACTAGGTACCCTTCATGCTTGGAAAAACAAATAAAAACTTAAGCTAGCCCAGGTTCATACTTGCAGCAAGAAAAGGTCAGAGTGACACTAGCTGAATATATGTTTTGGATTCTTCAGACAACATGAACAATATACAAATCAGGCAGCATGGCTGTCTCATTTGCTCTGAGTACTAGGACCATCCCGCTGGAGCTCCCGGGCCAGAGCCTTCTGAAGCAGTGGGGTACCCTCTTACCAGCAGTGTGACCAAGGCAATTCCTCAGCCTTCCTGGTCTTCAGGAAGTCAAGTCATGGCTTATGAGAGACTTCACACTGAAGGGTTATCAGGAAAATTAAGGTGCATCAGGTAAGTGCTGAGTGCCAGGAAGATGCTGAATTTAACCCAACCCTGTGCTCCTGACTAAGAGTGACGATGAGGACAAGCTCAGGCCCTCTTCCATTTCTAGGAATGGCTCACTACAGTGAACTACTCCTCCCCAGGTGATTTAGGGAGGACTTGTGGAGGACCTACTGCCCACCTATGACAAAGCCAGACAGAGACCCTTTAAATTCACATTCTTTGCCCCACCAAAGATTAGCTGACCTGTTTGTCCCCACTAATCAATCAGAAAATGTCCACTAACCTGACCTGATCAAACTTCAGGCAAGTTCTCCCTTTCCTCAGGCCCCTGAATATGACCCACCAGCAACCTAGGCCAGCATACAACCCCTGAAAGACACCCCCCCTGCAGGTGCCAGCCTCAAGGGGAACATTCTCCGATCTACTGTCCCTTCAGTAGGGACGCGCTGCCTCCACCCACTCCCCCCACTTCCCCCACCTTGCTGGCCTCATGCCCTCTCCTCATAAAAGCAAAGCCTTTGCCATCTGACTGATCTCATGAGGCACAGGTCTTCTATTACAAGGCCCCCGCCCTGCTCTTGTAATAATATTTCAAATAAAGTTTTCCTTAACTAAGTCAGGATCTGATTTTTGACTACCATATTCTAAAATGATAATGTAATATATTTTAACTTTCAATTTTATTAACATTTTCATTTGTGATACAGACGTAGTGAAAAGAAGGGTCATATGCATCCCAATGTTTATAGCATCAATACCCACAATCGCCAAACTGTGGAAAGAGCCAAGATGCCCTTTAACAAATGAATGGATAAGAAGATGTGGTACATATATCCCATGGAATATTATACAGCCATCAGAAAGGATGAATACCCAACTTCTGCATCAACATGAACAGAACTGGAGGAGATTACACTAAGTTAAATAAGTCAAATGGAGAAAGTCAATTACCATATGGTCCCACTTATTTGTGGAGCATAAGGAATAGCATGGAGGATATTAGGAAAAGGGAAAAATGAAGGGAGAGAAACTGGAGTGGGAGACGAACCATGAGAGACTGGGGACTTCGGGAAAAAATCTGAGGGTTTTAGGGGGAGGAAGGAGGGGTGATGGGTGAGCCTGGTGACGGGTATTAAGGAGGGCACAGGCTGCATGTAGCACTGGGTGTTATCCACGAACAATGAATTATGGAACATGACATCAAAAAACTAATGATGTACTGTATGATGACTAACATAACATAATAAAAAATAAAAATATAAATAAATAATTTTATTTGTGCCTAGATTTGAATAAAAGGTAAAAGTGATATTTCCAAAGCAAATTATATTTTTCCAGATGTTAATTATTACATTATAAATACATTACCGTATTACAAGTGTTACAATTGTACAAAGATGGTAAACCAACATAGAGTTTTCACTGCATAATGTATAAGATCCCACAATTATGTTCTTTGTTGGTAAAGACTAAATGCTTTTCTGAACTGGCTTTAATTGGTTTAAACAACATTTGTGATGTGACACTGTTCCTCAGGGAGCAATTACATTTAAGCTGTCATTTCATAAACTAAGCCTCAAGAACATGTCACTATCTTCATTAAAAGTTCCCCTTAATTGGGTGCTCACCAAAAAGTTGGTTAGTTCAACAAAGGACTGCTTTATTGACCTTCAACTCAACTCTACTGCTGAACTTGTAACCTGGGCCCTCGCAGCGTCAAGCGTTATCTTCCAGAGCTCCTGGGCCCAGGCAGCCGCCCTGCCATAGGACCCTGACTCCAGCCAGGAACCAGACATTCACTCTGTGATGGCAGTGATGGGGCCTTTGGTGCCCACAGCTCCAACACCTGTGCAGAGAGAGCATTTCATAAATGCTCACTGGACCCATGAGAGCTCACCGATGTCTCTCACAGTCTACTCTACTGCAGTCACACCACAAGCTCCCAGCCTCCGCCACCATCCTCGCTCACCTCGCCTGCCACAGAAACCTTTCGCCTAATCCACCTCTGTCTCCTCAGTTAGCACAGAGCTCCTCACACGAAGCTCACTTGGATACCTCTCTGATTCAAATACAACCCCCAACCATCTTCAGGGTCAAGTTCCAGTGGCATGACTCAGCTGAGCACGGCTCCTGCCCTCCTCTCTGGCTCCACTACTCTCCTGGCTTTTGACTTTAGCCATTTCTGGTTCTCAAAACTACCAAGAACTACCCATTTCAGCTCAGATGCAGAGCTGAAAAGAAGGTCCCTCTTGCCCTGTGAGACAGACAGGAAGAGAGCTGGACAGAATGCAGGTTAACTCCCAAGCCCCAGGGCAAACACCAAGTGGGTGGGGGGTTGGGGGGGGCACCAAGGCAGAGTCAGGTGCTGGCAGGGAGAAAAGAGCCTCCAGCATTTGCTTCCTTGCTTACCTGGGGTGGGAATCCCCTGAGAGCGCAGAAGCCCTAAAAGCTACAGAATTAGGAGTTGACACTTGCGCAGAAATTCAACACTCCTACCTCAGCCTCCGGGTGTTCACAGGAAGATCAGAGGGCAGGAAGACTCCCGAGGCCACTCTCCTACATGCCATGTGGGCGAAGGAAGCAGCCACTGCTGAGATCTGCTCAGACCCATGCCCTCATAACTACCCCCCACCCAGAACAAAAGCTTTATCTGCAGGAGCAAGGACAAGACCACTTTGCTTTGTTTTTTAAAAATATTGCCAAAGTCAACAAAGCATGTAGTTAGATCAGGTTCCAGCCCTCAGTAGATGTTACGACTACACACGTTGGTGAAGAGGCAAGCCCGTTCCAGGAGCCGAGTGGAAAAGAGAAGGAGCTGATGGCCCTGCTTACGCGGACTTTCATGTCCAGCAGTAAGAGCCCCGTAACAAGAACAGCTTACACAAAGACGACCATGCTGACAAGCTGGCAGGGAGCACCCAGGGCGGTGGATGAAAGCACCAGAGAGCATCCCGGTGCTCACAGAGGGCTGGCCCATGATGCTGCGCGGGAGCTGTGTGCTGAGCAAGGGCGTGGGTCACTGTTCCCTGCAATGTGACCAGCTAGTGCAAAAGCCCTGGGGCACAACAGGGCTTATGAGAACCAAGAAGCTGGCAGCCTGAGAGGAGCAGAGCAAGTCGGGGCTAGAAGGAAGAGAGGGTCAGAGACAGCCAGCAGGCCTCACAGGACACTGTCAAGAATCCAGACTTAATTCTGAAGTTAAGATACAGATGGCAATCTGGGTGGTTTCCTTTTCTTTTTGGATTTTGGTCACTGCTTACCTGTTCTCTGTTGATAGGAACTCACTCCTTTCTTTAAGGATGGCCAACTCCACACTTGAGGGAAAGTGAGTGCCTGGGGACAAAGTACATGCCTGGCCAGTCCCTACTAATGGCCAGTCCCTGCACACAGCCTGTCCCTGCTCACAGCACATCCCTGCTCAAGGCGTACTCCGTCTCCCAGGCCCACAGGGCTCCTGCTGTGGGGGCCTCCCAGCATCTTCCTTCTCCTCCTGCTTTCCTGTGTGACTTATCAAGCCAGATTTTAGATTCCTGAGAGGAGGGAATGTATTTTACTCAACTCTGAAACCAACATCTTAATTCCCATCTCCACTCTCAACACACTGCTACACAGGAGGGAGTTGTGGAGAAGGGAATTGAGGGAAATTGGAAGGGGAGGTGAACCATGAGAGACTGTGGACTCTGAAAAACAATCCGAGGGTTTTGAAGGGGCGGGGGGTGGGAGGTTGGGTCAGTCTGGTGGTGGGTATTGGGGAGGGCACGGATTGCATGGAGCGCTGGGTGTGGTGCAAAAACAATGAATACTCTCACGCTGAAAATTAATTAATTAATTAATTAATTAATTTAAAAAAAAGGACAGGATCAACAAGAGAAAAGAATAAGCTCATGAGCCCTGGGACCAGAGCTCCAGCCTCCGGCTGTCACTGCTCCATTCTGGGAAATCCACAGCTGTACCAGCTGTGTCACAAAATAGAAAGCACTCTTTGGCACAAGAGGAAGAGTTTCTAACGGTCAGGTTCTGTCTGGGGTGGAGTCCCTCCTGGTCACAGTGACAGACACGCTCACAAGTGGTACGGGGCCTTCCCTGAGAGTAACTGAACTTTCTAATGCTCTCTGCACCTCCGCTGTTTTTCTTAAATGCATTTTACTATTTCATTACCAAAATGAAATCCTGGGCTAACCCTGACCAACCCCTTCGGTACATGATGGCACTTCTCCCCCTCACAGCCCTGCCACTCCCACTCCACCTCTACAGTCCTCGCGTGCAGCCGACACAGGCACACGCGGGTCATTTCACACACCCGGCCTGACCTGGAAGCGAGAAAAGCACGCTTTAAAGCTATTTTGGTTATCTACAGCTACACTACAGCTGCAAACTAACCCAAAACTTAATGGCTATCAACAATAACCATTGAATTACTTGCTCACAATTCAGCAACCTAAGCCCCGGGGGAGTTTCATGTGGCAACGGCCAGATCAGCCGGGGCAGGGAAGACCCACTCTCAAGATGGCTTTGCCCCATGTCCGGTACTGCTGATGGTCGCTGTCAGCGGGGGTCCTCAGTTCTTCCTGTTTTCATTGATTCTACCCCACCTAGGTATCCCGGGTTCCCACTTATCCTCAAGTGGCCTCAAGGTGGCAAAGCTCCCTCCTGGCGTAGGGCTCCGAAGATCAGAAAAGGAGAAACTGCCCATTCCCCTTAAAGCACATGCCCAGAAGTCAGCATCCCATTACTCTGCTGCAAGTTCTCACAGGAAGGTAGCCGCAAGGTCAGGGCAGACTCAAAGGAAGGGCAGGGAGTGATCGCTGGGAGCAGAGCCGAGCACAGACAACAAGGACAAAGCAGTCATTTATCAAAAAGTTAAGTTTTCATAGCCTCAAACATCAGTCTTTTCTAGGCCTAGCAATGTACCTGCCTACCTATATCCCCTAACGGGGGCAGAGGTTGTGGCCCTCTGAGGGCGGAGGGCCTGTCTCATTCATCTGTGCAACAACTGAACAACTGTGTACAACAGCACCCAGCTTCTAACAGCCAAGCAGTGTCTCATGCATTCAAAGAGAATGATGAATGTCAATCAAAATTAATGCCCAGAGTATAACAGTCACTACCCAGGGGTTTAACACAGTTTAGATAACATAAAGAAAACCTAGAGGATGCCACACAAGCACAGATGGAAGGCAGCAGATTTCTGGTATTTGGGTCCTAACTGGCCAACAGCATCTTGTAACTGAGTGTCTTATAAAATCTAAAGTTCATTAAAATGCTAAAAAAGACAACTGAGAAAGACTACAAAATAATAGGGTACCGCATCAGACGGTGTAGTCTAGTAATACAGAGATGGGTCTGAAGTAGGACTGTGAAACAAAGGAGAGGATATAAAGAATTTTTTTTAGATGCTTGGATGCAGGAAGAAGTATGTCTCTCATTAATTTAAGAGCTAAGAAGATGTAACAGAGGAAGGAGGACAAAGGGAGCAGGTCACCAGTGATGGCGAATGCAAAATCACCTTTGGGACTCTGCCTCAAGTGTGGCAAGATCTTCCATGAGACAGCAAAGAATGATCTCCACAACTGGCTCCCACACCTCTCAAGGAGATATATAAATGTACACACACACACACACACACACACAATGTATGTATGTGTGTACATATGTGTCGGTGTGTACATATGTGTTTGTGTGCATATGTGTCGGTGTGTACATATGTGCATGTGTGTATATATGTGTCTCTGTGTGCATGTGTGTATTGTGTAGGCACTCATTTATTTTAAAATTCTGTATGTCTTCTATCATTGGCTAATGTTGCTAATACTTAGGGCAAAAGATTCATCATTAACCATACTGGACATAGAGAAATACTTCCAGTTGAGAAGATTCTTCTTGTCATATCCAACTGGATCACGATTCTTTTTACTTTGCTGCAAGGCAGCTTGGACTCGGCGCAGGGAACGATCAGTGCCACCATTTTTCTTGCTCACTTCAAATGCATTTGTAGACCTTTAATTTACAGTTTCTTTTGTAGTAATCTGTGCCCATTTAAAGGTAAATTTAACTAAAACTAGCTAATGTAGTCCATGAATCCATACCAAGGCACATATCACAGCCTTATGCCCAGATATACTGAAAGAAAATTAAGACCTAGAGAGACCTTCTACACTGTGGAACCCCCCCTCCCTTACTGGAAGATACGGCCTCCGCGTGCACAGAACTACAGGCACTATCATAAACCCTGTAATGGAATCAGCATTCACCTAGGTACTAAATACTAAATTAAATTTCATTTTTTGAACAAAAGCATGGGCTCTGGAGCCAGATTTTTGGGACTCAAATGCCTGTTACTTAGTAACTGTGTAACCCTTAGCAAATTAATTCTCTATTCTTTTTTTTTTCCCATATGTGAACAGGAGATGATCATTCCCTCCTAAAGTTGTGAAAATTATTTACATGTAATTAATACATATAAGATGCTGGAAAAGTGTCTGACACATAGAAAACCGTAAGCTATATACATATACATTAACACAGAAGTTCTAGCAAGTGTTTCTAGCACCAAAAATATTGTTGTGCATATATCCCACTTTGGAAAACATCACCCAAGCATTTGCTTTTACCTTACCTGGGAAAGAGAATTAGACACTCAAGAAACACATTTTGTTCATAATCTCTACACTCCTCTGATTCCCACCCAAGGGCAAGAACGGAAAGTAAAGAATGTACAAGATTTATCTTACGTGCCTTCGCTGGAAAGGAAAGACCAGATCACTACTTTTATTAGCTCTACGGGCCATTTTAGATTCCAATAATGTAACCACTAACCCAATGGTTAGTTAAATAAATCCACATTTTAGTTGATATTCAGAATACTCATCTTATTTGAATTAAATCGATGTCATAAATGCCAAACTCCAAACAACTTTAAACCTATTAACAGACTCGGGACCACAGCATCCACATGAAGGAGTGGATGTTTCAGAAACAACATGCTTGATTCTTAGCAGAGCTAGTAACTAAGTCAAGTTTTGGAGTACTGACTCCATGGCATCTCTACATAGATGAATTTCCTAAGAATAAAAGTCATGCCAAACTTGTTTAAATTCCAAACTTGTGTTTAAATCAATCATTCCTAAATTTTAAGAGGACTTTAAAGAGTAAGTTCTTTCAGAATATAGAACACCTTCCCCTATACATTCTAGTTGTCTGTCTCAGTGTCATCAGTCTTCCAGGGCTCCCTCCGGGCTAGGTAAAATTCTGATGCCCAAGTACAGCACTGAAGGCTATCCAGACTAGTTGGCATCATTCCAGTGACTGCTACAACCTACTATTTCCCATAATTAAATCATTCTGGCTCAATAGTTACTCTGCCCACCCCTCTGATCTCTACTTATTTAACATCCTGAACTTACACTTAGAGACTAAATCTAATTCCGTCTGTAATTCTTTCTCCAAAAATAGCTCTCTTACATGTTTAAATTCTTGTAGTGTCTGTCTACCTCTTACGTTAATTTAGTATTTACCCCATATTATTTAGTGAAATGTACTCTGTTTTTCCTATTAGAGTATCAATCCTTTGGGAGTAACTGGGACCCATAGTTGAGTCACCATTTTTCTTACGTAACGGTTTCTCAAGAAATACTTGTGGAATTAAAATTTATTTTATCCTGGGACAAATGGCACTAGTCAACACAGTTTTTATTGATTTTCTTTGCTGCAGAAATTATTGTGATCTATTAAAGCTACAAATAAAAATAATTATTTAAGTTTATTAATTTGCCAACTGCAAATCACTAAGTATTACTGGTAGTGAAGATTATTTGGTGTTGTCACATTGATTGTAACTTTAACATAGTATTGAACTTCTAAACAGCAAGGAGCTCAACTTATTTAGACATCAGCAACTCTAAAAATCAATGAAACGTACAAAGAACTCCAGGAGATTATATGGGCAAAATCCATACATACAGGCATCCACAAATAATGTGCAATATGAAATAATCTACATTACTTTTTATCTCTCTTTGCTCAAGGCTGGGTTCTACTCCTTGGGAGGGCAGATGACAAAACAAATTAGAAAAAGCAAACTATCCAAAAATGAGATTGAAATTTTAACCAGAAACTCCCAGACTTCAACATTCTGGCTGTGAGGTTATGAATCTAAAGGCAAGAAACTGATCTGGATAAGAGCCTGTTACATAAGATGGGCAAGGGACAACAGCATAAATTAAGGAGTAGTAATAGAATACAAACATAGAGATGAATTGTAATTAATTGAGGAAGTAAAAATAATAAATGTAAAAGTCATGGCATTTCAAGAATGGAGGGGGAGGAGGTAAATCAAGTAGAAGCTGGTAGACAAAAATCACACACCAATTTCAGGCGTGGGAACTTAGGTATGTATGTGTGTTGTCATTCAGTGAAATAAGAACACAGGAGAAGGTGTAGGTTTGCCAAGAAGAGGAGGAATTAAAGTAATAAAATTTGGTTCTATGTTTCAGGAACATAAATAATATTCTCCAGGAACAAAAATTCTTTTTTTTTTTAAAGATTTTATTTATTCATTTGACAGAGAGAGATCACAAGTAGGCATAGAGGCAGGCAGAGAGAGAGAGAGGAGGAAGCAGGCTCCCCGCTGAGCAGAGAGCCCGATGCGGGACTCGATCCCAGGACCCTGAGATCATGACCTGAGCCAAAGGCAGCGGCTTAACCCACTGAGCCACCCAGGTGGCCCCAGGAACACAAATTCTTTCAGAAGCCCCGTAATTTATGCCTGGCTGGTTTTGGAGTCCACTTAACAAATCTAAACTTGGTTTAAGTGCTACTTTCCCGGTCAATAATCAAGAACTATAAAGAAAAACCAATCTATAAAGAATTAGAAAATTATTTAAAGAGAACAAAGGAAAAGTCACAGCATAAGATTTGAAATTTCTTCATAATATTTTTGAGTTGCTATCATATTTACAAATACCAATTTAAATAACTTTCTAATTATCATGACACCAGAATGTGTCACAAGATCACAATAGTGGGGAAAACAGCCTCTGCAGATGTACCCCTCCATCTCTACCTGCGACCACATGGCTCTCAGCTCCCTGAGAGGTGTGGGCTGTTGAGATGGAGGGAGGTTGACCTGGATGGTTCATGGTCAAACAGCAGCCTTACAGGTTAGTACATTCCCTGAGTCCAGAGTGACCTTCCTACTTTATCATGGTGTCCCAAAAGTTAATGCATAGCAGGAGGGAGACTAATCGCAACTTATCATATCAAATACATGTGTCTTGAAGAGAATTTTTAGTATCAGCCTTCCTTGATGTCAACAAGTTTCAAAATCCCCACAACACCAACATCAACTTTTGTAATGGTACCTAACATACATACATACAAGTACCATACACACAAGTATGCTATCACGTTATTTCTACAGATAAACTACCAAATGGACACAAAAAATAAACATTATTTTCACACTGAGCCTCTGGAAAAATAGTATATGTCTCTGAAAATCAATTAGGAGTCACATAAAAGGCAAGTGTTAACATACCAACATAACTGTCAAAATACGACTGTGCGAAATTTTTAAACCCATCAAGATTTCTATGAAATAGGTTTCTACCCTGTAGTAAATTCAGACTTTTACTTATCTGCAACAGGCTACAAGCAAAAAATACAAACCAACTTTTAAAAAGAAAAGTCTTTTTGAGCTTTAATTCAAACTCCAGGACGGAACATGTTTCTGTAAGTACTTCTCTGTTCTCTCTCTTAAGACCCTTAGCCTAAGAGCTTCTGTGAAACAGGATATAAATCAAATTCAAAATATGGTCATAATAGGAAGACATTCAATGTAATAAACCATGTTGATTAATATAATGCTACTTGAAAATAGTATGCATATATTAGAATAGTATGCATATATAATTAGTATGCATATATTAGAATAGATTAAACAACTAGCAGATTAAGACCATTAATAAATCTAACTCAAACTTACAACTAAAACTGACAGAATTTAACTCAGTACCCTAAATCTTAACAATCACTGTTCAAAGGTCTCTCCCAAATTAACAATTGCAGGTCCATTTTCCCCCCAAAATGGCAATCTTTTTTTATGCCAGTTATAAAAGATGCACCAACTTGCTGAACCTTGAAGTACGGATACCTAAAGCAGACAGTGGCACATGGTCCTACCCTCTACATAGCATCTGCTCTAGAGTCAAGTGTCTTTTTAAGTTTTCCCTAAATAACCGTCCAACTGGGATTGTCCCCTGCTTTACATGTTGCCTCACTGTAGCAGACACCGGGCCGCAGCAGCACAGCATCGCACTTCCTCGGAGAGCCAGTCTTCCCGACCATGGCCCGGAGTCCGCCCCAGCGCCGCTCCGCCCCAGCGCGGCTCGGACGGTTGCCAGCACCAGGCGCCTGGAGAAGCCCGCATCCGGCCGCGCGCTCACACGTCACTTCCTGTGGGACCGCCGCAGCCCGCGCTGGCCGGCCCTACCCCGAGCTCCGCTCTCTGGTCACTATTACTATTACTACTCTATAAAAATCCGCACTTCTTACTGAAATTGCCCTGTTTCGCCAAGTAAAATGGCTTATAATTTCGCAGCTGCTCTCTGCCCTGGGCCTCCCTGTCACGGCCGCCCCGCGACCTCGCCCTGACTGACTTCCCACCCAGGCCCAGCCAGCCTCCTCAGAGACGGCCGCTCCGGGACGGCCTCTCCCCGAGTCCACACGCCCCTCCTCTCTGCCTGCCCGGAGCACCCGGCCCGTGCGCCCCTCATGCCATCTCCCGGACGTCAGGCTGCTCATGTTAGGAGTAGGAGTGGACGGACGGATTCAGCCATGTGTGAAACGACAACAGCGACAACAACACAACGTAACAGGGAAACCTCAGAGGCCCTCCCGGTTCCAACGCGGACTTGGCACCTACGGCGCATCAGCCGCCGCTCAGGACCAAGGGTAAGGGTTTCTCCACAGGAAAACTCTGGAAAACAATTACTACAGCTTTAGGTCTTAAAAAACACCCCATAAGACAGTGTTTACTTTGAGTTTCCCACTTTACAAGCTCTGGCGCGAATGTACCTGAGCTCTGCTCTGAAAACACTACGTCCAGGGCTGTCCCCCGAAAGAGTTCCAAGTGGTTCACTGAGAGAAAATATTCAGTTAATGGAAAACCCCTCACTGGATGGACTTTCACAAACAGCACTGCCCTCTTGCCCCAGCAGCTGAAGGCCCGTCGTGTCAGGTAACTGGGTGCCCACCACCGCTCTGCCCACCGTCCCCAGCTTCCTTCAGCTGCTCTACACACGGACACCAGCAGGAAAGCTTCTTCTTGGAATGGCTGCAAGTGCCGGATTAGCCTTCACAAAAGTCTGGCTTGAAACTCCCAGGCTCAATTTGGCGAAGCAGAAATCTCTTTTCTCAGCGTTCTGGAAGCAGTGGAATTCTAAGCAGCCTACTTCAGATATTGTATGTACTTGAAACAGACTCTGCTCTCTGTTAGACACACAAATTATAATTTGTCTGCCCCCATTCTCATCAAAGCTGACAGTGAAAAACAATATTTGAGATTTTATTTCAGGTACTTTCACACCCATATTTTATTTCATATATTCGCTCATAATCACAAAGTATTAATTCCAGATTAATCTCCTACCAGACTATGAACTATTTAAGGACAAGAAGAGTGTTCATCTTTCTATCTACTGCATATTTTGCATATAGTGTATCAAGCATAGTGGTCAATTTATAAGGTTTCTGTAAGCCAAGGTGTGTTTAGTAATGAATCTGTCTATGAAATGTTCACAACATAGTTTTCTCTTTTCTAAGAATATGTATCTTCAGTTCTGCAAGTATGGCTGTGTAGGCCCCTAACAGGATGACCATTTATAGACAACAACTATAAATTCTTAAACTCCAGACAAAATACAAAAACCAATTGTCTGAAGCCTTTGGAGAATGATTAAAAACAAGGGGATTCTGGAAGGGAGTCAAGACTTGGAAGAGTGGCCTGGACAAATTTACTGGTTTAGAGTTTTTAGCCTGGGTGGCAGAGTCTGAGGCAACCACAGTGCCGAAATGGGAGCGAGGGATACTAGGAAAGATAGAGTCAGAGACTCGGGGGGGGGGGGGGGGCTCTAAATTTGTGTAAAAATCTGCCCAAATCTTGACCCCTAGGACCCTGTTGCCAAAAACAAATGCAGAAGTCAAACTAAGAAAAGAACTGAACTGAGATGTGCACTATACTCAACAAGTCTGCTGTCTGAATCCAAAGTCACTGACATTCCTCAAACAGCACAAGAGAATCCAGGGTCTTGATAACACAACACTCACCACCCCCAGGGTACAATCCAAAATTACTCGACACACAAAGAAACTGGAACACTATGCCTGACTATCAAGATAAGTTTATCAATTCAGGCCAAATCCAAGATGACTAGGATTTTAGAATTAGAGACTTTAAAGCACCTATTTTATCTTGACTCAATAACACAAAATAATGTAACACCTATAATGAATAAAAGCAGAAAATCCCAGAAGAGAAAGAACATTTTTTGCACATACATATTTGTATAGGAATCAAATAATAAATTCTGAAACAGATTGTTACAATACCTGATATAAAAATTTATCTGATGGGCTTAACAGAAAAATGAAGATAATGTAAGAGATAATCCATGAATTAAAGATTCAGAAGTATAAGTCGATCTGAAGAATGTGGCAGGGAGAGGGGAATAGAGAAAAGAGACAGAGGAACCATTCTGAGAATATCAAAATGGTGACCATACGTGTAACTGGTTTCCAAGGGTAGAGAAAGAAAGGGGCATAAAAATATTTGAAAAAGTAATAGCTAAAATATTATGATGAAATAGATAAATCTCTTGTCAGGGGGTGGGGGGGAGACCACAAAAGATGAAATGGAAATCTGATTAGCACACCATGTCAATTAAAGACAATTAAAGACTTTGAATTCACCATCAAACTGAAGGCTCAAAGGGTTTCAATGGTGAATTCTATCAAATACTGAGGATGAAACAGCATCAGACTGACATAAATTCTTTGGGGTTAAAAAAAAACAAAAGGAAAGGAATACTCCTCACTATATGAAACCAGCATAACACTAATATCAAAATCTGACAAATATGTTATATATGAAAAAAAATTATAGGCCAGTATTGCCCATGAACATATAGGCATTTGAACCCAACAATATATAAGAGATAATAATAAGTAGAGTTTAACCCACGAATCCAAAGTTGGTTTAATTTAGACAAATCAATCAATTAAATTCACTATATTAACAGTATAAAGAAGTAATCTTATACGTTCATTTCAATAGATACAGAAAAGGCCATTCAACGGAATTCACCACCTAGTCAGGATCAAATCTCTCAGCAAAACTGAGACAGAAGGGGACTTCTTTCACCTAACAAAGGGCATCTACAAAACCCCCTGGCTGTTACCACTCTTAATGCTTTCCATTCTGGGAACAAGGAAAGAAGGCCTAATCTCACTGCTTGTACTCAAGCATTACACAGAGATCCTAGCCAATACAATAATGTAAGGTAAATAAATAAAAAGCATAAAAATTGGAGGGAAAGAAGTAAACTGTTTTGTAGGTGATATGACTGTATACACAGCATATCCTAAGTAATCTATAAAAAAACTCATGAAAACAATTGAATTTGGCAAGGTAGCAGAATGCAAAGTCAATATTCTAATTTTCTATTAGAAGGCAAAAAATGGAAAATAAACTTTTAAAATATCCATTGTACAATAATATCAAAAAAAAATAAAAAGATTTAAGAATGAATTTAACAAAATGCAACTAAGAGTTTTACCCTGAAAAGTATAAAATGCTAATAGCAATTTAAAAATTTATTAATAGAAAAAAATTAAAAAATAAATAAAAATCTATTAATGGAAAGATACACCATGTCAAGAAAGAGAAGACTCAATGCTATTAAGATGTAGTATTTCCATAAATTAATCAATACAGTGCAACTGTAATCATTATCCCAGCAGAATGTTTTGTGAAACTTAATAATCCTTAAATTTACATGGAATTGAAAAGGACCTCTATATAAGTAGTCTTTAAAAAGAAAGGACAAAGTTGAAGGGACCGCATCACTCAACTTCATGCCTTATTATAAAAAGCTACAGTAATGAAGACAGTATGGTAATGGCATGTGGATCCATAAATAGATGAATGAAACAAAAATGAATGTGCAAAAAACAGACCCCCATTTACACAGTTATGTAATTTTCATCAAAGGTGCTAACACCATCAATGGGAGGAAAACATTTTTCAACAAAAGGTACTGGAAAAACTGGATTCCTACATGGAGAGAAAATAAATTTTGAACCCTCTGCACCACAACATAAACAAAAAGCAATTTGCAATGTATCATAGACCTAAAAGTAAAAACTATAATGGTAAAGCTTTTAGAGAAACACAGGAGACTAGCTTTATAACTTATAAACAACTCTAGCATCTCTTTGAAGCTGGCAAAGATTTGTTAGTCGACAGAAGGTAATAATCATAAGAGGAAAGAAAACTTGATATAGTAGACAGACATCAGGAAATTAAAAACTTCTACAGATCATAAGACACTATGAAGAAAATAAGAGGAAAGCCAGAGACTGAGCCAAATATTCACAAAATACATCTAATGAAGGACTTATTTTGGGACATTTAGAAAAGCTCCTACAACTCAATGACAAGAAGACATGCAGACCGTTTACAAATAGGCAAAGGACCTTAAAAGACACTTCGAAAACAGAAGTTAAAGGAGGGGCCGGTAAGTACATGAAATGGACACATCATTACTAATCAGGGAAATGCTAATAAACACCACAGGAAAATACCAACATATGATCCAAATGGTCAAAAATTCAACAGATTGAGAACATCAGACACTGATGAGAATACAGAGCCACTACAACTGGCTCGCACTGTTCCTGGAAAAGCAACAAGGTATGGTTGCTTTGGGGAAAAGTATGGCAATTTCTTGGAAAATTAAATATATAGCAAGTTAAATCTTACGTGTATATTTACTCAAAAAATATTTTTGAGTAAAATATATTTACTTTCAAAAGAAATAAAAACATAACACAAAATGTATGAAAATGTATGAAAACTTGTATGAAAATGTTCACAGTAATTTAATCTATAATAACCTGAAACTGAAAACTGCCCTGGTGAATGAATGAATAAATTTATTGTTGTGTATTCAGATAATGGACTACTACTGAGCAGTCAAAAGTAATGGACTACCAGTGTACGTAACAGTATGCATAAAACATGCCCAAGAACACTCACCAGAGAGAAAAATAAGATAGAGTATCAATGTATCAAATCATGCCAAACTTAAAATGCCAAGATTTAGAATCAGATAGAAACTTTAAAGCACCTATTGTAATTATGTTCAATGACATAACGCTTGCAATAAATGAGAAATAACATTTTTCTGGAACAGAGAAGCAGAGTAGATAACATTTTGAACATTCATGTATTTACCCTCAATGCTAAGCGTTTAATATGGATAATCTTATTTAATTCTTAACAATCCAACCTCATCTTACAAATTAAGAAATTAAAGTAGAAGTTATGTAGGTTATCCAGAGTCACATCACTAGGATGATTCAGAAGCATAATTCTTTAGGGCTCCCTAACTCACATTAAAGTCAAACAGAAAAAGATAAGATCACTAAGTAAGTTTTTAATTTTTAATTAACTTTAAAAGTGTGCCTGTGTCGGTATGAGGTAGGGGAGGGCTATGCTAAAGGAAAAGACCTCAAGAAAATATCAAACAGAACATAAACTCAGTATCTGCTCCCTTGTGATTAGGTTTGCCACAACCTGCAAACCTCGCTGTCTTACCTTAGGGAACTGCTTTACAGGGATTAACACTTTCTGTCCCAGCTTCATGTTCTTATTAATCACCACATCGATGTACTTTTCTTCATCCTTGCCTTCTCCTTTTTGAAACTTTTCTATTTCTGTGGAAGAAAAAAGATAACCATGAAGTGTCTGATTTAAAACCCCAGAGGATGGAAGTTCTTGTTAGCATTATTGTGGCATGAAATCAAGTACAGAAATATGGACTATCCAATCAACAGGAGTTTTTCAAGTAACGGCTTATTTCCCACTTTATCAAACCTCCTTCACCAGCAGAAAAAAGGCACGTACCATGGCTCTGCAAAGTCAAATCTCAACAGCCCACGTTAATGGACGGAACAATGAACTAGCTAAAAAAACAGACACAAAAATAAGTTTCTTGGGGCCTTCTGGAATCCTAGTGAGAGGCTGCTCAAACCATTGAGAAGAGTCAGAAAACATTCTCCATTCAGTGTTACCAGGTACTGACATCCCTATCCATTAGCTTCTGGTTCTCCGAGGCTTACACCACAGGCACTGATTCTTTATGATGGCATGAAAAGTCCCACACAACTTTGTGCGTTGACCTCCCCAACCAAATCTACCCTTCTCATAAGTGACACGGATCAACTACACATTCATGTCTTCATTAATGTTCTTTTCGCTGCCTGAAATGTTATTATTTCAATGTCATATACCTCCTTCAAGATTCAGGAACACTGAATACTATCTTTTAATGTGTGACAATCCCTTTCACCAATGAGGCAGGCAGGAAGGAATCAATCACTGCCACCTTGATGCTCAGAAAACACTTTATATACAACTCTACTAGGACTCCTCTTGAAAAGAAAATGTGGTGCCTCCATAATTTATCTCCGTTACAGACAATGTCTGGAACCTCCCATTCACAGGTTGAAATCCTAATCCCCAACGTGATGGTCTTAGGAGGTGGGGGGTTCTCGGGAGGTAATTAGGTCATGAGGGTGGAGCCCTCAGGAGAAGGACTAGTGCCTTATGAAAGAAACTCTATGCATGGAGCTCCTTCACCCCTTCTGCCACATGAGGACAGCAAGAGACCTGCTGTCAAAGAACTAGGAGATGGGCCCTCACATGACACCAGATCTGTAGGTGTGTGAGTCTTAGACTTCCAGCCTCCAGAACTGTGAGAAATAAATTTGTGTTGTTCATCAGCCCCCCAGCCTCTGGTGTTCTGTGAGAACAGGCCGAGTGGACCAAAATACTCTCCCACCAGAACATAAATCTCTCTTAGGTAAAAATCTGTCTCTTCATCCAATAAACATCTGCCACTAAACACATATCCCGTGCACCTCCCAGCCCCTGGAACATTTCAGATGCTGTTTCCTCACGCTGCTGCCTACAGCATCTGGCCATCCAAGAGGTACACAAGCAGGTGTCTTGAGAGCTGAATGAATGCGTACACACACTGCTCCTTCCAGAAGGACCACAAGATACGCAGGTTCAGGGAAGGGAACCACAGCATGGAGAAGACCCAAAGATGGCACCTGGTGTATAAAGGGGCAAACATATTCACTTGTTCTGCTTGTTGGGTTAGGACTACTTAAGAATTTAATATGTGCCACATTCATGACATAATTCAATCCTTATAAGAGTTGGCAAACAGGAAGTTCTGAAAGGTTACTTTGCTGATAGCAAAGGCAGGATTTACCTCCAGTTTTGCCTGGCCATAAAGACAGTGTGCCACTTCCGTCTCTCCCACCATTTTTTATGTCATGTAAGATAGAAAATAAAATTGTCATGGCACCTTAGGATACATGGAGGCTCTGCTGACTGGAGACTTCAGTCACCACTAAGAAGCCCAATGGCATTGATGCCTCCCCTCCCCCGCCCCCCACACCTCCATCTGCTCCTCAGAGCTAAACGCCCAATTGTCTTGCTTGTATTCAGAGCTGAACCTGATCTCTCTTCTCCACAAAACCGTCTTGTCACCTATCATGATAGTCCGGAATAAAGTCGTCCTTTCTATTTTAACAAGTATCAGAATAATTTTTTCTTTCACAATGCACGGTAAAAAGTCAGTATATATGTGGGACATAATAAAATATATATTTGGTCTTTGTCCCAGGTTCCTGGCACAGATTTCCCAGAACCCTACGAGTTTCCTGAGAGGCAGGAGTGCACTTTATCATTCCTAACAAGCCCCTTTCAACGATACAGGCCTTTATGCTAATGAGATGACTTGGAGGAAGAGGGAGCTGGCTGCCAGAATAACCAACCATGTGAAAAACCAAGCAAGTGCCAAGCTGGCACATTCAGCACTCCCACCCGTGGAGAGAAAAGAGGAGCTCGAAGGAGTTCAATCATCAATGACTTAGTCAATTGTGCCCACATAATAAAAACACCATAAACCCCCTCAACAACAGGGTCTGGGAGGGTGGAGTGCCGAGACAGGGCAGGGAAGACCCGCGTCCATCCCCAACACCTTGCCTCCACACCACCTCTTCTGTTTGGCTCTTTCAGACTTGTATTTTTTAGAACAAACCATAATGGGAAGTAGAGTACTTTCCTGCGTCCGAGAGTTGCTCTAGCACATTCCTGAACCTGAGGCTGAGTCGTGGAAACCCCACGCTTGCAGCTCATCAGGCGGCAGTGTGGGTAGCCCAGGCACCCCATCCGCAGCTATGTCTGAAGTGAGGGCACTCTTGCGGGACACAGCCCTCCTCCTTGTTTGGGGGGGGGGTGTCCGCTCCCCTAACTCCAGGAGCCACTGTCAGAACTGAACTGGATGGAGCTGTTGGACAGCCAGCTGGTGCTGGAGACCGGGCTGGTGTCAGGAGACACTACACAAAAAGGATTACAAGTGCGGGGGGGTGGGGGGGGGCGGGGGGATGGAGGCAAGCAGGAAAAGCCCAGAAGAAAATACTAAACTTCCAAATAAACCGATTCTTTGGTCTGCTTTCTTGTATTATCCTAGGTTTTCATCCAGAAAACGGATTCTAAACAGAATCTGTATGGGAACAATGTACAGGAAGGTAGAAGAATGTGAAATGCAAAGATTTACTTAGATGATTCTTGTTACTGTTGTTGAAAATACCTTTAAGGGTACTTTGAATTTTTTCCTATAAAAATGAAATATATACATGGTAAAAATTTAAAACAGTATAACAGGACACAAAATCAAAAGAAGAGGGTCCTCCCACACCCATACTCCAGAGGTTAAGGACTGTAACAGTATCATACCCTCTTTCAGAAGTTTTCCAGGAACACATAAGCACACAGTTGCAGGTGCGTGCGCACACACATGGGGTTTAAACCTGGAGGACTCGTGTACGTGAGCTAAACTAGTTCCATTTTCCTCGGTAAAGAACAATAAGTCACAGGCCATCTGCTCCACCAAGTGTAATAATTCATGACTTCAGCTTTAATTAGAAGAAAATTAATTCCACATTTTTATTTATGCATTTATGCTACAGTTGGAAATGCCTTTAGCATATAAGATTCAACAAAATTAGATATAATTTGTAGAAAGAATAAAAGAACTTTTAACATACATAAATGTTAAAATAGGTGTAATTATCTATTTTCAGATAACACTGCATTTTTATGATTTTGAGCACTTATACGGACAACATGTAACTTCAGAGTCAGCATTCAAATGTTATTCCTAGCATCAGTGACAGTAAACATTTTAAGCAACACATAAAATCATAAAGATTAAAATATTAGAAAAATATGTATTTTATAATATGTTACATTAAAGTTTGAGATACACCTATGATTTTGGAAGGGAAAATAAAAATTTTTAAAAATATATAAAATATCTAATTTCCTCTCTAGACCATCAACTTTGAAAATGTTCTGTTGCTAAAATATCTTGTTACTTTAAGTAAGCTTGGAATTATGTTAAAATAAAGTATTTCACTGTGTAAGATTTATTTGAAAATTGTGAAGACCTGAGGCCATTCCACGAGCGTGCTGGCCTGCAAGGAAAGGACCCAGCAGACTGCACAGCGGCAGCGGCAGAGGGAGCCCCAGTCCTGGGGGGTCCAACATGCCTGGCTTAAATCACGGCTACTGTACTTTCCCCAGACCTTCCAGCTACCAAATTCAAATCTGGTCAAAACTTCTGTGGTCTTTTTAGGGACTATTCATTCAATCAACAATTTTGTAATTTCCACCTGACTGAGGATTGTAAGTAATCTCATGTTTTCATTAAGTCCCATAAAATACAATGCAAAAAAAAAAAAATCAGGGGGAGGGGGATTGTACAAAATGAGGTATGAAATCAAGGAACAGCTTTCCGGTATTTACGCCTCTCCCTTCCTGGGAGTTTCATTTTCCAAAGCCCATGCAACCACCTCTCTCAACTTCTGTAGGGAAGGAAAGGTACTTGACCCCCCACAAGGTGGATATGACCTCTTAGTTAACTGTAGCTAGTAAAGGCCAACCATAGAGAAAATCCAATCCGGTTTCTGAGGTCGAATGCATGAGGGATTTGACTTTTACTAATCCCCAGATTACATTTGTTACCACACAGTGCAGTGTACCAGTGACATCTCCCAGCTCCGAAATAATAAGCAAATGTGTGATTAGGTTTTAGATAATGTAGGGGATTATAATGTTAGGCTTGCAAACCAAGGACATCTTTTTTTTTTTTTTTAAGATTTTATTTATTTATTTGATAGAGAGAGACACAGCGAGAGAGAGGGAACACAACCAGGAGGGAGTGGGAGAGGGAGAAGCAGGCTTTCCAGTGAGTAAAGAGGCCGATGCAGGGCTTGATTCCAGGATGCTGGGATCAGGAACTGAGCCAAAGGCAGATGCTTAACCACTCAAGCACTCCTACAAACCATGGACATCACATTTCTGTCATCCCAGAAGTCTAGGGTCAGTTACAATGTCTTTCTTTTTTTACAATGTAATTTTTATTTGTTCATTCCTTTTTGTTTTTGCCTTGGGTGACTACAGAGCTTCCTAAGCAATGGCCATTTACCTTTTTATTTTAGCCCATCAAATACAGTCAAGTCCGATAATCCTCTACAAAACAGCCAAATTATCTTTGGATTTACATGTGTTAAATTTTCAGTTATTCATTTAAAATATTAAATAATTTGAACACCATAAATTCTCATTAAAAATGCTTACATTCAGGGCACCTAGGTGACTCTCAGTTAAGCATCTGACTCCTGATTTCAGCTCAGGTCATGATCTCCGGTCCTGGAATTAAGCCCTACAACAGGCTCCATTCTCTCTGGCGAGTCTGCTTGAGAGTTTCTCTCCTTCTCCCTTCCCCTGGCTCTCTCTCCCCCTCAAACAAATCTTCAAAAAAAAAAGTTTAAATTCTCTCACAGAATCAAGCATATTTAAATTGATATCTTCCTTTTTCCGAGCAGCTCCATTTTTAAGAATTCACCCACAGACATGCTTAAACGTAAAATATTATGTACAAAGCTTCCAGCATTGTCTTTAATAGCAAAACACTGAAAATCGTCTCAAGGTCTATTAACAGGAACCTGGCTACAGAAGCTAGGACACACATGCACTATGAAATAGCAGACAGCTACTTTACAAGATCAAGAACTCTCTGTTCTGATAGCAAAAGGCTCCACCAGATACATGGCTGAGTACACACAGACACACAGACAAACAGTGTAAAATGAAACAACAACATATGTTTGTATTTGCCTGTATATGCGCAGAAAACACCCCTCCAGTTACAGATAAGAAACTAGCAACATTGATAACTAACAGACAGGAGGGAATCAGGTGACAATAAACAGGACTTTATCTTTTATGCTGTTTCACACTTTTTTTTAAAGATTTTATTTTTTTATTTGACGGAGATCACAAGTAGGCAGAGAGGCAAGACAGAGAGAGAGGAGGAAGTAGGCTCCTTACAGAGCAGAGAGCCCAATGTGGGGCTTGATCCCAGGACCCTGGGATCATGACCTGAGCTGAAGGCAGAGGCTTTAACTCACTGAGCCCCCCAGACACCCCTGTTTGACATTTTTAAAAAAATATTTATTTATTTGACAGAGAGGAGGCAGCGAGAGGGAACATAAGCAGGGTGAGTAGCAGAGGGAGAAGCAGGCTTCCCTCGGAGCAGAAAGATGCAGGGCTCCATCCCAGGACCCTGAGCCAAAGGCAGACATTTAACAATGGAGTCACCCAGGTGCCCCTGTTTAAAATTTTTGAAACATGAATATTTCACCCATTTAAATTACATAAAAGTAAAATTCTAAACATTTTATAAAATTTTTGAAAATAAACAGAATAGAATAAAAATTTGTAAAGAAAGGGCCATGATTATATTTTGCATCTTGGCTAGTAACCCAGAGCCTTACTCTCTCTTGATCATTCATTTTAAGTTATTCACTCCTGTGTTATTTTAATGCAACTGTAGGGGAATTTACCTGGGCTGCTTATTCCACTTGAAGCAACAGGCAGATGTCCGAAAACTACATGTAAAACATTTTATTTGAGAATCCGGTTTTTTAAATGCAATAAGTTCACTCAGGTGAGCAGTTCCCTTAGGTGAGTCACCTACCCAAAAGCAAGGACTAACTGGGCTCTGATATGTTGAGGACAGGGACTAGGAGCTGGGAGCAGAATACAGAGAATGTGTGGCATGGAAACAGAGAATACAACGCACACAGTGCTGCAGGAAAGCGACTGGCAGCTTTGGAATTTGGGCAATTATTTGAAAAGCTAGCTCCAAGGCAAGGAATGGAGTTTGTCAGGCAAGAAAATAAATTTTTCACTGAAGGTGAGTAGCCCTGTGTAACACGAGTTCCATTCGCTCATTCCAAGAGTCAGACTGTACAGTCGATAGAAGTTTTACTAAGATAGCAAAACCTATTTTTCCCTTCTCTCTTCAAACAGTACAAAATGGAATAGATCAGACGAGTAAGGATGACAAGACCCTGCCATCACAGAGCCCGTCAGGGAATAAGCTTAGGCATGAACTCCTTTTCCTGACTCCAAGTCCTGGCTTCCTGCAGAAGGATGGGGCGGGTACAGGGTGAGACGAGGGTCAGCACAGAGAAGTGAGGGCAAGAGCATCAAAGGGCAGGCCAGGTTCCGGAGGCCAAAACTTAGATCTTAACAGATCAGGCATAGGGAGCTACTACGGGTAGTCAGGTGGGAGGTGTTGTGATGGAAGATGTCCTGAAGGCCATCCTGGCCACTCAGGAGCAAGTGGCATGGATGGGATAGAAAGAGAAAGAAAGAGAGAGAGAAAGAGGCAGGTTAAAACACAACTAGATAATAAAGCAGTCTGTTGGGATGAAAAACCACTGTGAGGACAGGGACTAGGAGCTGGGAGCAGAATACAGAGAATGTGTGGCATGGAAACAGAGACAGTTTATTTATAGTTGACGTGGACAGATGACAAATATGAATGCTGTCAGAGGCAAAGTCTTCATATTTAGAGAAACCATCTAGTTTACTGAAAATGCAATCAGAGAAAACACACAGGAGGAATCTGTGCTCCTGTCCCCATGCTGTTTCTCCTAACCCATAACACCCACTGTTGTCCACAGCTTCTAATGCACCTCATCCACCGTGTCACATGTAGGCTTTTGGTCTCTACATGTGGTCTCTAAGACTGGAACACTGTGTAGGCTTTTTGCCTTGAGGTATCTTCTCTTGGTATTGCCAACTAAATTCTACTTCTTGGAAAAGCTGTCCTTGAATTCCCAGACCAGTTAGCCAAAAAAACACAGCATTCTAGCATGATGCTTACCACAGGTCTAACCTGCTACTTCCTGTCTGGCTTCTCCAACAGACTGTCAGCCACCCCCTTTCAATCCCTTCCATGATGCCTGGAATGTGGCGAGGGCTCCCACACACACGCTGTGAGACTGGACGGTGAAAAGAACTCATCATTAAAATACACGTGCTTATGGCCTTGCCTTTTATTCAGTCTTTTTGCTGCTCTGTCTCCATCACCCTGACAATATTCCAGGACCGGTGAGCATTATTCACATTTTACACATGACGGAAGTTTGAAAATGCATTTCTAAAAATCATACAAATGTGAGCAACATCATTGAGACTCAAACTGAGGACTCTGAATGAGGACACTTTCCCAACATACTCCATCTACGGGTCATTAAAACATTTTATCTGGCTAACAACCCACTGGAGTCATAGCACATAGTGTTTCTATAGAGGAAAAAATGCATTCTTTATACAAGGCCAATGAAAGAATGCATTAACAAACCCACACATTCCTGTGCTGAGCCCATACGGAATTGATCTTTTAGGTCAGAAACTGTTACTAGAAACCCTGAGACTCTGCAACTCTGCCTATTCCTAGAGCTTCTGTTCTTTCCCTGGGTGAATGACTCAAAAGAGAGGATTCCAGAAGGGAACACATGGCATTCAAACGGGGTAATCTGAAGCAGCTTTAATTAAGGGCCAATGTATTACAGGTGCAGAGAATCTACAACAAGAGCAACAAAGAATGGTCCAGCACTCCGGGGTTACCTAGCAAAGGAGGGGTGACTGCCCCAAGACATGAAGCACGAGGGGGCAAGGGAAGGCAGAGAAGGAGGCTGGCTGGCGAGGGCAGCCTGACAGGGGTCACAGACTCCCACGGAGGGACCCAGACAACTCACGGTGACCTGACAGGGAAGAAGCCATAGAGAACAAGCGCCCTGACCTCACCTCTCCCTCCCGACAGTCATCCGCGGGGCCTTCCACGGGGCAGGTACCGACCCAGCCACAGGCCGGAGGACAGGAGTGTCTGCTAAGACCGCCGTCGGGCCTGCGCATGGGCCCCTGGGCACAGAGCAGAGAGGAGAGCTGGAAAGGGGACGTGGCAAGGCAAAGGGCAGCTCTCCGGCCCTCCGTCTTCGGGAAAAACCAAACGAGTCGTTAAAAGAACTTCTGATGTCTCCTTTCCACATGAGCTTACCACATGGAACATCACACAGCCGAAGGCTGACCAGTCATGACAGCCGTTTCAGGGGCCACTTCCACCAGTACTCACGAGGTAATTATTGTTACTATTCGACTGATAATCATTCACCAGGTACAGGGCTCTGTCTGACTTACAGCCTCTCTTTATTCTACCAAATCATGATCTATCATGTCCACTTTACAGAGTAAGACCTGAGGGTTCAAATGGTTAACAAGTTTGACAGAAGTTAGGTAATGAGGACTTGGTCAGGATTGACAGCAAGGTCTATCGAGGGTCAAAACCATCTTACTAGTTGTTTAAGAGCTTCTTAGCGGGTACAGGGTGGCTCAGTCAGTTAGGTAACTGACTCTTGATTTTAGCTCAGGGTCATGACCTCGTGGACCTGAGCCGCACCTTGGGCTAGGCACTGGGTGGAGCCTGCTTGAGAGTCTCCCTCTCCTCTCTCTGCCCCTCCCCCGCTGATGCATGTGCGCGCTCTCTCTCTCTCTCTCTCCCTCTCTAAATAAAAGTAACTTAGTAAAAAAATCACTTAAAAGGGTCACAAAAGTGTTGATAAATAGCACCAACCAGCCTGCACAATAAAGTCCGAGTGGGGACAGAAATGCAGCCAGGGGAGGCCCTTTCCAAGCATCGCACCCTCTACAGACCAATCAGGCAAGACAGGACTCGGCCCATACAAGGAGGAGAATCACTACATGCTTGACATGCAGAAACCCAGTTCAAAATAACACAAGAGCCCAGCTGGAGGAGTGAAGCTGATCTTAAAAGATGTTATAAATAGTGTTCAAGGCCACTGCAAATTCTATTTGACAGATTACTAAAACATTACTGTGGCTGCTGGTCTGAAAAGAAATTTTTTAACTTCCAACATGACAAATGTTTTCACTAAAGAATTATTTAAGTAATCCAAACCTAACTGAATACCTATTAGACTCAAACCAGAGTTGAATACACTAAACCTTCCCAGACTGGATTGATTCATACAGCTCATGATCTTGCAAATCATCTTCCATAAACAGAAATAAACGGCACCGCAGCGTTGAGATGCGTTATCACTGTCTAACAAGGATGGGCAGACTCGTCATAAACACACACACAACATCCAGGAAGCAAGACAAGAGCCAATACTCTAAATATTACAAATGTTTGGAAGTAAACTATTTTTATAAAGACAGAACAGATGTTTAGGCACAAATATCCTTAAGTATATATACAACACATAAGCTTAAAACATATATAGAAAGAAAGGAGAGTCAAACTGCTCCAAGAAGAAAGAAAGGTTGATAAAGAGGAAGGGAGGAATTCCTTCTACTCATCATAGGTAATTGACAAAAGTATAGCAGTAATACAGGCGCCGGGATTTATCTGCTCTCTTCCAGGTAGTTAATCCATGGAACACTGCAGCGACGCAGCTGTGATCTTCACTGTACAGAAAGGGAAGAGCTGCTTAGAGACCTCCAAGGGCAGAGCTGAGGTCCCAAACATAGTCCCGACTCAGGATCCCAACCATCGTTCACCTCTTCCTAAAGCTATGCTCACTCCAGTTTCTGGTACTACTGTAGCACAGGGACCTTGACTCTGAATGAGAAAAAAAAAATGCTTTGGATTATTTCATTTTTGCAGAAAGCCACCAAGCTATTGAAATATCAAAAGAAATAAGGTTTATCACAGTGCTTTAAAAACTATTACATATAGAATAAATATAGTCTAGCATCTCTCACTTAACACAGTGTTTAATTTGCAATGATTGATTTACAAGTATCTCATTACAGAATGGATTTCGAGAAGAATCTGTGAAAGCTATAGGATTCTAAACAAGAGCTATAAGATTCCAAAGAATCAAATCCAGGTAACTTCTGAGCACTAGTCAGAATTATTATGAACATTTTGTCAAATTTTTTTTAAGGAAAGAAAAATGCACTGGCATCTCCAATGCACTGGCATCTCAATTTCTCCTGAAATATATGCAGTCACTCACCAAACAAAGAAAAAAACCATCATACGAAGATACAGCATGATCAATTCAGTGCCTCAAGGGGAAAGACTCAAAGACCTTCAGAAATCAGTAGGTGACTGGATTTTGGTTCTAAATTCTAACACTTTTCAAAATAAACTTACAAAAGAATTTTCCCCCCTCACAATTTTAAAACAATAAAGACCAAAGCATGTAAACCAGAGCTGAGATGCCCCTAAAACTGGTAGAAGGTGTCTAACAAGTTAAAAGAGTTCCTACACGCGAGACAGCACACTGGAGGCTCTACCTCCAGTCACTGCCCCTGACTCCTCAGAGCGATGGGGCCACGATCCTCACCCTCTTTTCCCTTATACCCGATCAGCAGCAGAGCTGACAACGGACTGCAGGATTATGGACTCTCAAAGGTTTTGCTTCTTTTGCAAATTACCATACAACTTCGGCTTCAAAACCAAACAAAACCTTCCAAGCCAACAGGTAAGCACAAGAGATTAAATTCCACCATCAATAAATGAACAGAATGTTATAGGAACAGTCCGTCAGCTGCATCTACGGAATGCCCACTGTTTACTGAGGAACACGACAGAAGCAACAGAGGGAGTTAAAAACATAATAAATGCTCAGCAGAGCAAACTCTTTTCCAGCCTCCTGCTATGCAGAGTGGTGAAGACAACAAATGACCAGGGCTCTGGCTCACCCACGGTTTTACCAGTTCTAAAGGTGAATGCTGGCAAACTTCTATCGACCCATTTTCATCTGGTAGCAAAGAAAGTTCAGAAGAATTTATTGGCATTGGCTACAAAGAATGGTTCAGCTTCCACTTAAATCACCCGAACAAGGGAGGCAGGGAGAGGCTAGGAGTTCTTGCCTCCCCAAACAGACCAGTACCATGGCTGCTCCATATGCTTCGGGACCATTCTTGATAGAACCTAAGACATCTGTCCAATGAAGATTGGGTAAACCCACAGACTAAATGCAGAAAACACTACCTGAGGTGAATTCAAGTTAATAATGATTTGAGTTGCTAACTACTGAAAGGGAGGATGGGAATAAGTACTAAAGACTGAAATAAGGAAACTCTACTTTTTAGTTCTACCTGCCTGAGGGTTACACCACATTTCTCACTTTTAATTGCAAACATCATTAAGTATACTGCAAAAGACCAGCTATCTTAAACAATTATCAGGCTCCAGAGGTCACCAATTAGAACCCTGCAAGGATTTGAATTTAAAAAGGTTTTATGATTAGGTGAAGTAATGATCCAAGAAAGAGATTAGTTCTGTTCCGACTGTACTCATTATAAAACCCATTTCCTTTGTGTGAAGATTCAGTGTCTTTCTCATTTATCCTGCTGGCATTACCACACTTGGAGATAGAAATATGACTGTACTAATGATATCCTATAACAACCATATAATGCAAGCATTTTGCTATTACTTTCATATCTAATAAGATTACCAATGAATATTTTCTATTGGTTAGAAATTCCAAATACAGACTCTGTGGCTATGATGGACTATTCAAAATAAATTCAAAGCAGGATATAATCATGCAATGTCTAGATAGACATTTTTAAGCCAGTTTTATAATCATAATCAGTCTCTATTTACACAGCAAAAAGAGTAATTGAGAGAAAACAATCCTTAAGATATTAAATCATATTTTTCTTAAGCTGATAAGGGTCACTTTTATAAAAAGAATACAAAAAAATTAATAGCACATCAAGAATTGCAACAAGATTCCAAAGACCACATCTACTCTGACACTATTTAAAAGTATATTAACAAAACCATGGTATATGCTAGAATAATGAACACAGCTAAAAACAACAACAAAAAAAAAACATAGCTTAATATTAATATAAAACATAAAAGATACCTAAAAATACTGCTATTTCCCTCATAATTCAATGTCTTCTAAGATACCTGAAAAGTGCCAAACAGGCATAAAATACTTTAAAAACAAAATACAGTAATAGCAGAGACAAACATTTTGTCACTCAAACTTCATCATCATGGAAGCTAAGACACTGATTAAAAAAATGAATCTGGAAGCACTTTAACGGTCCCAGCTTCTGAGGACAGGAACACGCCAACACAGATACATACAGTTCACTGGAAATGAGGACAGGCTTCCCAGGCCAGCAGAAAGTGGGAAGAGTTACCCACACGAGGTCATTCTCCACCTAAATTTTGTCATGGCTTCTCCTTAGAGGAGTCAGATGCCGTCTCTTCACAGTGGACGTTCCCACTGGGAATTTTCTTAAAGGTATTTGTCAAGCAGGGTATAGATCTTCACTTTCTAAAGCAAAATGTGCATTAAAATCCTCTAGGGATCTTACCAAAAAAATCAGCCAGGGTAAAGCCAGTCAATTGCATTTGTTTGTTTTCATTTTGTCTTTCAACCAAAAAGAATTTAGTTAAGCAATTATGCACACTAGTGGGTTCCACTTGTCAAATCTCCTGACAACTGACTGATTCATTTTAAGGCTGAAAATACAGATTACTTGCTACTTTCCAGAACTGGCCTACATGGCCTGTCCGGGCAAATGAGACAGGATCGAAGGACGGATACAGGGCTTTACTTTGACTAAAACCAGCAATTACTACCTTGGGTTGATGTCTGACAGTCTTCTAGTCTCTTGTCTTTGTCACTGGAGGTGGGATAATTGGTTGTTCTAGTCTACAAACGGATGAACAAACTAAGATGAGAACATGAAGGGGAGCAGCGCGGCCAGGAATCCAGAGAAGCATTCCTCTAGACCAGCTTCAAGAATCACCCAATTCGTGTAGCAGCTGCCGGATACACGGATACACAGTGGACCCTAAACATCACTGACTCATGAGAGAGGGAGAAGCTTTTTCTCCCATAGTCATTCCTTCTAAAAAGACTCTGTAAGGCAGGAAATAATGGGGAAAAGCTGAAAAGTGCTGCCTGGGAAAACCAGCTGAAATAACTGAAAATTCTTATCCTAAAGGATAACGTCATAACTCATGAGAAAACAGAATGTACATACAAATATTTCTGTATGTCACACACTGGGGCTAGATCTGATTAGGACAAAGTCCAGTGGTACAGTTAGGACTGAAAGGTAGACATCAGAAAGACGAAGAGACTAATGACTAGTGAGCTTCGGGAGACTGAAGTTCACCTACAGAGCTCCGCCCCGACATAGATGAGCCGACCAGACAAGAACGTCACAAAGAGGGTTCTGTCATCGGACGGCAAGTTGAACTTGGGAGGTTCTTTTCAACCCTGAGATTTACACACGTCCTTATCATCTGTCTACCTGATCAGCTCTTACACACACAAAACTATGTTCTTCATCACCACACACCCCAGTACCTAGTTCTCCGCACCAAAAATACAGTATGCGCTGAAAACATCTATTGAGTGAATGACAGAGAACGCTGGTATGCTCCACATTGACGGAGAGCACAACCGGACCTGATGAAGTTTTGAGAATCCCCACAGGTTTACTTAACCCAAACGAAAGGCACCTGTCTGTCTCTCACTTCTATAAACCAACTGTCCCTGCGGCGGTCTCTCCATCTGGATGCGGACTTGCCTGAGGAGAGACTGAGGGCGCTGACTCTTCCCCCTTTGGCTTCCAGTTCTTGGCAGCATGTCCACATGCGGTTTCCAATTTGAGCCGTGACGGCGGTTCCCCCACCGTCCCAGAGCCACACTCACTCTATTTCCTCAGCAAGCCAGGACCCTCCACTCAGAGGCCCAAGTCCCGGCCCTTGAGCTCCCTTGTCAAGCTCCCTTAGTAACACACAGACGGGGCCTTGGTCCCAGCTCCATGGAGCTCCTCCTCCAAGTTTCCTCAGCTCCCCACGCCCTATGGATGAGGGTCTGACTCACTGGGACCCTCAAGGGTCCCAACCGAGAACAAAACAGGCAGGGGAGTGGCAGGAAGCACAGGGCTGGAAGGGTAGCCTGGGCTTGACCACCAGAGCATCTCCGGCAATTCCCTGACCCTCCCTGAGGCCTCATTTCCTCACACACAAAAATGGGGAGAAACCCGGGCCTCTGGGATCTGCCCCTGACACCTGGGGTTGGGAGTTGCTAATCGAATGGCACTGAACCGCTTCTAATTTGATCTTTCTAGTTCCGTACTGCTTGGAAACTCAATTAAATTCTAGACTGGTTATTTGTTAATGGTAATGAGGCCCCGAAGAAAAGGCCAGACAGCTTTCCCGGGCACACAGTCTACTTGTGCGGCGTCTCTGTCACCCGCGGAGAGTGCAGTCTTACTGCCTTGGCCTCGGAGAGGTCTGAGAGGGCGAAGAGCAGAGGCTGGGAAGCAGGACGGCGGTGGCGAGCTCCTTCCCCACTCCACCCCGACTGTACCATAAAGATCACAGCAGAGCTGGGAAAAACGCATCTCTGTAATGGCATTAGCATAGATGTTCTCTATACAGTGGAGCCATAATGAATATCCTGGAGGCTGAATTATCTGAGCTAAATTTCTGATTTCCCCTGTGAAAAGCACAGAACACAATATAATCTGGGAATGCGCGATGCAGGTGACGTCTACCTTCAGAAGCACACCTACCCACATTCTAATTTGAGGAACACAGAGTAAATTCCTATGAATATATAACCATTCACCGCATTATTCAGAGGGAAAGTGTTTATCATCTTCAAAACATTTGCTATTCCAGGAACTAATTAAGTTTACAAACTGTGTTGTGAATACCAGAAGGCAGTAGATGTACAAATCATATTGTTAATTATGCCTCTGACAAAGAAACTCTATCACAGGTATTACGTGCAAATGCTACAACCAGCCAAGTCCTTTAAATTCCATGATCTCAGGTTTGCGAACAAATGAAGCCAAAACATGAGCATAAAACGAACGTAAAATTAAGTTGCTTAGAGGAAAACTCAAAAATATCCCCAAGTGAATGGTTACTCGGGTTATTATTTGTCACCTGTTTTTGCTTATGGCGCTCCCAGAACAGCATATTAACCTACAACCTCCAGACGAACACAACTGTCTAGCTTTCTGACACTTGTAATAAGAGTATAAATTAACGATAATATGGAAAGAAGAGCTTAATTTAGTGAGACCTGATGTGATAAAAACGAATAAAAACAAGGGTTCAAACCACAGATCAGCACTTGCTTACATGATGACACCGTAAACAAAGGGAAAAAAAAAAGTCAGAGGGTTCCCCGTCCGCTTGACGATCAACCAGGGATGCCGACACCTACTTCTGCAGCTACGCTACATGCCAGGCCTCGGCACCGCGCACAGCAAATTCCAACCTCCCACACATCCCATATTCTGCATATTCATGTGAGCAGAAGTATATAGGAAGAGAAGGCTAATAAAACTTCAACGAAAAGTTTAAATATTAATTTAATTAGCAAACGAAGACTTGCAGAGAAACTAGAGACATAGTAACTCCCGATTCTCCTGCGGTCAGCCACCGGAGCAGGGGAAGTGGTGCCCCCGTTGGGAAGGCTCCGGGCAGGGTCACACCAGGGTGGCCCACACATGAAGCTGAAGATGCTTGAACACATCTGTCCTGACTCACTTGAAGCAAATGCTCTACTTGGGGGAGTGCTTTACCCTCCCTGAGACTCCATTTCCCTACCGGTAGAACGGGGCTCACCTATCATCTCACTTGGTCGAGGTAGAAATTCAAAGAGAGACCGTGTACAAGACGCCTGTCCACAACAACCTGCGAGAGCGACTCGAGCGTCGGGGACCGGCGGCAAGGGCCCAGGTGAGCCCTGGCTGGACAACTACTACCTCCAAGCGGCACAAAGAAGCCACAGACCACAGGTCACGACGGGGAGCCTTTCCAGCTGCAGTTATTGGAAGACCTGCCAGGTGACTCTACACTTCCCGTTTATAGCTCAGCCACTCTCGAAGCTCAGACATGAGGAAAAACACATCTGCTTCCCTCCAGAAGGCAGTGAAGAGTGTGTGCTGGGGGAGGGAACAGTTCCTGAGAACAGGGAAGAGAGTGGGGCACAGGCAGTGTCTAGAGCGAACTGTGCCTCTGGGATGATCCAACAAGGCAAGAATATCAAATTGGAAAGTATTCCGTAACAGTATACGCAGGTGTATTTCCACAAGACAGTCTGTGCACTACGTCATTCCCGTCCTGACAGTACGTCACACGCTCATACCACAGGTCCACAGGCATTCTCTAGAAGGCAATCAAAACCGCACACACCAGCTCAAGAGAACCTTCTCTGAGGATGGAAACGTAGATCCAGGAGGTCCAACAGGTGGTCACAGGTCACGTGTGGTTACTGAGCGCCTGAAATCTGGCTTGTATGACTGAATTTTTCATTTTATTTCACATTAATCAATTAACTGAATAGCTTCGGGATGGTTGGATGGGTCAGTGGGTTAAGAGTCCGCCTTCAGCTCAGGTCATGACCTCAGGATCCCGGGATCAAGTCTGATGTTGGGCTTCCTGCTCAGGGGGGAGCCTGCTTCCCACTCTCCCTCTTCCTGCTGTTACCCCCACTTGTGTGCACCCTTTCTCTCTCACTCTCTCTCTGTCAAATAAATAAATAAGTAAATGAATCTTAAAAATATTTAAAAGGCAAAAAAGAAACTTTGAATAGCTTCAAGTGGCTAGACGCTACAGCACAGATCTAGAATATAGCTGAAAACTAAAAAGGAAGTGAAAAGGTATATGATCGGCAGAAAGAGAGGTCATGAAGTTCAACAACTCACTGAGCCCTTACAACATGCCACCCACACTCCCCAGCCAACACCTGGATGGGATGGACAAGTCCAATGTGGACTCTGGAGGCAGGCAGCCCTGGGCTCTATAAATGGAGGTTGTTACTGAATCGTGTCATGATATTGACCCCATCCTCAAGAAGCACATACATGTGGCTACTCCCAACACAACCTATACATTTAATCACTTTAAGAAAAGCAAAAATGAAATACTGCAAAATTTAAAGGAGGCAATAAGCATTTCCAGGTCCAAGATCAAAGGGAACCTGGGCATAAGCATTAAGTTAGCAGAGCCTAGATGAGCGGGCCTGGATATGTGCGGGGGGGTCCCAGGCATGGGGAGCAGCACCAGCAGGGCTTTGTAGATGGATCTGTGGCAATGTCTGCAAAGACAACAATGTTGTTGGGTGGAAAAAATGGGGAGTCGGGGGGGAGTGTCTGGTGACAGAGCTGAAGGGGCAGGCAGACCGTGGGCAGGTCAGGAAGGGCTTGCAGTGCTGTGCGAAGCAGCAGTTCCTTCAGGACAGGCTGGGAAGCCTGGAGCATTTAGAAGGGGCAGGAGCAGCAAGGGGTCTGTCTGGCCTTCCGAGGAGAGAACCGCATCCTGCGGCAGTGCCCAACGGCTGTTCTGTTCTGATGATTCTGTGTCCACAGCTGTTTAAGGCTAAACTACTTCAATAAACAAAGATCCCACCAAAAGTATGTACAGGAGTGAAAACATATGATAAAGAAAAGTGAGTTCTGAGACCTCTACAGGCCTTACACATCAGAAGTAGGAAGCAAATTAAAAGCTTCAACTCATGCAAAATGTACAAGATGTAATGGTATGAACTTTAGTGGAAAACTCACGTATTATATGTTAAACCTAGGGCCAGAGGAGAGGCTGAAGACTGCAGAACATGAGAATCCCCAGAGAGCAGCCCCCCAAAATGTCTTCTAGTGACTACAAGGCCATTTTATTTTGAGACTAAAATGTGAAAGAGAATTCTGTTATATAATACCTATGAAAGAAGAAAAAAAAATATCCTTACATGACCACTTTTCTACAAGACAGGATGAAAAAGACAGATAAGCTATATTCTGGGACATCCCGTAAACAGATACAAATCTCAATGGAGGTTGGGTAGAAATGTAGGATTTCAAACTTCTTTTCCTCTAATCTACGTGTAACTCAGATCTCTTGAATTCATTCCTCTGTCCCTCAAATGCATTCAGATCTCTTAAACATTCTGATACTGTTTCAGTTTCTTGCTCAACAGGTATATGTGATTCTTTTCAAAATGACCTTTACAGGGTTGCCTGAGTGGCTCAGTGGGTTAAAGCCTCTCCCTTCAGCTCAGGTCATGATCCCAGGATCCAGGGATGGAGCCCTGCTCAGTGGGGAGCCTGCTTCCTCCTCTCTCTCTGCCTGCCTCTCTACCTGCTTGTGATCTCTATCAATCAAATAAATAAATAAAATCTTTTTAAAAATGACCTTTACAATTCATAGAAATAATATGCTAACGGGGACATTTTTTTTGCCTAAAACAAGCACCACATCATGACTGTGATTTTATGTGGACTCTTAAAAGTCTTAATGCCAGGACATCACACCTTTATGTATGTCACCAACTAGATATATTCAAAGGCCCTAATTCTAAGAAAGAAAATATTACAAAATAAAGGGAACAGGGCTCCAAAAATCAGCCAATGCTGTTTATGTCTATTTTCTAAATTAAATGTTTGTTCAGCCATGCACTATATTGCATACGGTGTAAGGAGAGACAGAGATGGAGGTCAGCATTGCTGAGAAGGCCTGACTATCAGAGAAGTATATTTCAGGCACTTTTAAGTATCTTGTCTTAATTAATCTTTGAGGGAGGTAACAAACAAAGGGAGCTCTTGCCTACCAAAGCAACAAATGGAAGTAACAGGTACTGAATCCACATCTGATTAAAGGCCCATGTTTTCGGCTATAGCAATAGCATTACACTCTTCAGGGAGAATATTTAAGTTCAGTATACTTAATATAAGCTTCCACTAATTCCTGGTTAATCATTTTACCATCTTCCCAAAGCACTCATCCCAGGCTGCTTTGTAGCATTTACCATGACTGTGTAGCTCCGTAATCATGGCTAACTTCCACCACTCAGGATGGTGCTACGGATGTATGGAGCACTGGATGAATGAATGAATACATGGTCTTCCATGATCATAAGACATGAATTCCCTGCTGGTTTTTACCATGAAGTAGTTAAATGACCGTTAGCAAACTACAAGTTTTCTGAATTTTATTTTCCCTTTCTTCCAGGAAGTATTTTTTGAGCTCTCTATCTCTTCCTACCCCACTGCAGACAGCCACTAGGGACAACTGGAACTAACAGCCTCTGAGACGATGGCATGGTGACATCTGCTTCCTTTCTAGACAATTCCTCTTTGAGGGCCCGTTGCTCCTGTCCATTCCAAAACCTACTACTATCATCCTCCACTGGCCCCATGAGCTCTGATGTTCAAGCTCTGGTGGTGAGTCAGTTTCCATTCTTTGGAAACAAAGGACTGTGAGTGATACCATGTGAAGTAAGACACCCTGTGTCTCCTCCACACAGAACAGTCTCCAATAACATCAGTTCATCTAATCAATTTAAAAAAAAAAAAAAAGTTAAGACCAAATTTCAACAGGATCCTGGCTTATCATACTTCACAATGAACTCCATTTCTCTTACTGGCCACTGGACTACTTTCAACTGAACTTTTGTCTCTTCTTGAAATCCTTTTGTCCGAGTTTTTAGGGCTATGTCTGACCTACCTTAGCTGCAGGGATTTTCTGAGATGAGTGAAAAACTCTCTTCAATTAAGAGATGCAACGTCGTTAAGTATGACAACCTGATTTTCTGTGGAAAAATCCTGAAGGTAATTGCAGCCAATACATAACAGCTTTAACTCCATTGCAGAACTAACAAAGGGCAACTGTACTGTAAATGTAACGAATATTTTCTATTTCATTTTAACTCTGTAGAACTGTAAGTGGGGCAAGAGCTCTAGCAAGGAAGGAGGTTGGATAAAAGGAAACTGCTTAAAAAAATTTTTTTATTGTCACCTAATACAAAAAGTATCTTTGATCAAATAAAAATCCAAGTAAATCTCCTCCTCCTGAGGAAGCTAAAAATTCAGGAAGCAAAAGTTAAGGTAAGTGAGCTTAAAACACTCTGCTGTGTTTCTAGAGTAAAAATTAATAGTTTTGAGAAGTGCAGTAAAAGTAAAAACTAAGATGTGTAGATACTGTGCCAGAACAAAACATGAGCTGCTGGCTAGATTCTGTATCTCAGATTTTAGAACCTGAAAAAGGAAATTTATAACGAAAGGGTTGCAATTTTCATTTTGTGTAATGGGACACACACACATATAGCTAAGTGTGTTAGGAGTTTTAAAGGCATCAAGGCAGATTTACAGGAAGACAAGAGTTAAAAATGGGTGGAAGTAGATTTAAATGACATCCCTGACCCCTCAAACCTCCGCAACTTTGGTCGAACCACTTAATCTTTGACACTCTCTTTCTTTATTGGCCACATGTAGACACTGATGCCCGCTATGCAATCCTGTCAGAAGCAACTAAAACAGTAAATGAATACAAATAATGCCTAGCAGGCAAAAGACACTTTTATTATCTGTTAATATTGTTATATTTATGTACTTTTAAGTGATATCCCCTTATACCCAAAACAAACAAACAAAAACCAAACACCACACACACTGAAAATACCTACTTTTCCCAACTGAAATCTGCAACACTCCTTGCTTTTCTGCACATGATTCACCTAGAAGAGGCCCCAAAACTGACTGTGGCCGTGGGAGGGTGAGAGAAAGATGAACATCAAGACAGTTCCAGGGGTGGATGCAGTGACCAGAACCAGTGTGACCTGGATCTAACCCACATTTACAATAATGAGGATTCTTTCAAAGGCCAATACCCAGTAATGAACAGAACAGAGGGAGACAGACAGGTAAGAGTGGGCGGTACAGACCACGCCCACCACAGGGACCAATGCACATTCCCTCCCCACTCCAGGGGGTAAGCCCCCCCCGGGGGGGGGGGGGGGAGCGGGGGAGCGGGGACAATGCCTTTCTTTCTTCTGCAGCCTTTATATTTGAGAGTAAATTTTGCTCAACATACTTTAGATTACTAAATTAATAAGTGATTAATATATGTGTACTTAGTGATCCAAAAAGAGTAAGAAAACTAATCTTCACTCATGGGTTCAAAATCATTTCATTCATCTATTGATTGAATGCCTTTCCCATGCCAGGGGTCATGGTGGCTGCAGCGCTCTTTCAGAAACCAGACAGACAGAGTTTCAGTGATCAAAAAACTTAAAGAGCAAGGAAGGCAGACATTAGGCAGATAATTATAGCCAAGGGTGCTCGGTGTCCTAACAGGTGAGTGAACAGGCTACGAAAGACATTAGCAGGTCACAGAAGGCAAGTAGAGGCTAAGACTTATTGAAAGATTTTCAACACAAGAATTATGTGCTCTGCTCTGTTACACGATCAATCTGGCTCTCACCTGCCAGGTACAGAACAACCCAGCAAGGCAGGAGATCCGCTTAGGACACTGCTATAGAGATATTTCTTAATTACGACCAAAAGTGCTGGTACTCATCAACCCCAAAATCCCCAAAGACAGTGTATTTTATGTACTACGGTTTCAATCCCTCCAAGCAGTGCAATATGGATAGACCACAATCAATTTTTTTTTTCATCTTTGGGTCTGTGCACATCTTGAAGAACTCATTCTGTTCACAGAGAGCCATGCAATACCCTTAATTGAACACATGACCTAAGAATTGGTGCACAAACCACAGGGTGGCACAAAGAAAAGGCTGTTCTGTGCCGTGGCGATTTACTGCCCAAGGACAGGGCTGCTTCCTGTTTTACCACCGCACAGAAATCATCTGATAGTGACCCAATTAGTGACAGAATAATCATATATTTTTGAGAAGTTAGATGGAAGAGTACCCTCACAATGGCTAATTTTTAGCCTTATGGCCTCAGATAAGTTACTTATCCACTTGGTTACACGTTATTCACTTGTAAAAATGACGAAAATGGTACTTACTTTTCATGGGTTACTAAAAAACATTAAGTCTAGTGCATAAAGGAAACATACCCACCACAGTACTTGATGATCATAAACGCTGCTTTTAGGTGCATTTACATTGAAGCATACTGACACTTTCTTCAATTGCACAGAGGCAGCCTGACACCCTTACAAATCAGCGACCTTCCACTCCCCATCGCAGCCTAAGAAGGAGCTTTCAGTTCCTAACAGACCACAAGAGATGCCTATGTTAAAGCTATTAAGGTTGAATTCATGCAGAAAGGAAACATTTACAAACTAGGAAAGCCTTCAAAACAGCCATTCAAATGAAGCATAAAGAAGAAAGGGCATGTGGGAGAGGCTGGTCAAGCCATGGGAGCACACCTTCTTCTCAGAAATACCCTTATAAACCTACCATTAGGTCACATGGAGCATTTCTGGCACATCCACTAGTGAGCGCGTTTCCTACAGCCCCGAAATGGCACCCAGAGCCCTGCCAGGGAGCGAAGGAGGGATAATCACGCTGCCCTGCTCCAAAGACCGGCAGGAAACCTTGCTTCTGCTCATCACGCTTCAAAGCATACAGGCGCTGGCAATTTCTGTGCCACTCCCCCATGGAGACAGGGGAGTCTAATTTCCCCTTATATCTGGGCTCATTTTCGGGACTTAAGCACAAGCAGGCAGCAGAGGTGGCACACTGGGACTTCCAGGCGTGGTCATAAGAGGCATTCAGGGTGGTGTCTGAGCCTCAGAAAATGCGCTCTTGGGACACTCCCCCTGGGCACCCTTCCCCCACCCACCCCACGCCACCCCATCCCCCGGGTGCTAAGGGCACTAAGAAGCCCATGAGGAGGCAATGGGCAGGCCAGACGGGGTGGTCACCCCCTGAGGCTGGCTCCCAGCCACGAGGAGCAGGCAGCACCTGCCAGCTGCCGGAGGGGGCCGCCTGGACACTGGCCCTGCCAGGCCTTCAGATGCTGTAACCCTGGCCACGGTCTCACTTCCACCAAGGGGAGCTCCCCCGTGGGAGCAGCTCTGCTGAATCCAGAGCTGTGTGAGCTCACACCAGACTGGCTTGCGCCACTTTAAGTCTGGGTAGTTTATGACACAGCAGTAAAGAGAATAAAAACATTGGGCTGTGCGGATTTCAAGTTAAGGAATATTATCAAGGTAGCCACTTGCCTAAAGCTTTAACTAGCCTCCCTCATGTTCAATTGGCAGATTAAAAACAAAACAAAACAAACAACAAAAAAACCTGGTATTTGCTGAGGGGGAAAAAACTGCTTCTCAAAAGTTTTCTTCAATTCGCTGACCTGTCTTCTGGACAAGTTTCTCTCTGTCTGCATGACCTCCCCGTCCCCTGCAGTTTTCCTCCCATTTCCGCATCTGTGCTCCTATGGACCATGTCTGCAGCTCTGCAGCTCCATCCCCCCCCTGGCCCTGAGCTCATCTGCAGGGTCCACCCTGAGTTCCCTGGAAAGGAACACTTTCTCTGTAGTTCATATTTACATTTCAAAAGGAATATTTACTTGCTTAAATTATGCTTCCTAAAATATTTAAAATGCCACACATTTATGTTTAAAATGCAATGTCTATATAGTTCAGTGATTCCATTCCAAAGTTCTCTAATCATCTCCCTGAGGCAAAAACAAGACTGTTCACACACTGCTCTTGTCCCAGCACTCACTGCTCTGGTTCTGCATCTATTCACCCCACGCAGGCACCAGGGACTCTACCTCCACCAGGAACACCACACCAAGGAACCAGCCTCCAACCTGAAGGCACTCAGCCTTGGTCAGAACAAAAGGACCCATAAAGACAAAACCCTGATACAACCCAGTAAAGGAAATATGAAATCACAACGGACCCACAAGCACTCGGGTGGCGTAACCGCTTTCAGTAAGGAGCCCAGACCACCTTCCTGGCTGATGCAGTGCCCTGATCTGAACCAAACTCAGACTTCCTTCCTCCAGCTGTGGCTCAGCTACTTCCTAGGCTTCTCAAGGTAATTCGCTGCTTACATTTCAGAGTCTCGCAGGCTGAGGCACAGCTTACACCCACAATGCAGGCAGCAGCAGGACAGCATGGCTTGCTACTTAGCACGGGCAGAAGCTGGAAGATCCACAGAATAATTTGTGAGTCCATCAGAAAGCTGAGATATGAACCTGGTGAACTGAATCCTAAAGCCTGGCAAGCTCCTCCAGGGAGAAATGGGACCCAAGAAATCCTTTACCCTTGGCAAAGCATGAAAGTGGCAGCCATAAATGAAAGTATGAAGAAAAAACCTGAAATTTAAACAAATTCTTAGAGGCTACCTGGAAGCCAGTAGGACAGTTTAAAATGCCTGGGAAAATATACCCACTCACCACAGGCCTCCACCAGGTGCTTAAGACCAGGGAGGAACAGGAGATTTCAAGAACAGTTTCTAGGTGCGACAAGCAGTGACAAGAAGCCACTGGGAGGCAGAAAAAATAAAAAGCCCTTCTGCACCCCAGATCCTTCTCTCACAAAGAGCAGTTGCATCTGTCACTGAGGCAGGGTACACAGCCCGCACGGTGCCCTCCTCACCTGCAGTCAGAGGGCTGGAAGCAAAGTAAGTCGTAGCTCACTGAGGGTGGAGGTGAGCAGAACCCAATGGGGAAGATTTTTAAAATCTGTTTAAAAACAAACAAAACAAAGCAAGTGAACAAAAAAATCGGCCCCAACACACATACTATATTGACAACAGGAAAAAATGCATCTGCTACCAGAGGAAGAGCAAGAAGCCAGACTGCTCAGCATCCTGCACTGAAACAAGGCTATTAGTGCTTACATTTCAAAGAAAAGAGTCTCAATCTAATGATGTAAGCTTCCATTTGAAGAAACCAGAAAATGAAGAGCAAATGAAGCCCAAGCAACAAAGGAAGGAAACAGCAAAGAGCAGGTATCAATGAAATTGCTAAACCGAATCAATGGAACCAAAAGCTAATTCTTTAAAAAGCTCAGTAGTGATACAATAAATCATAACTTATTTATCATAAAAAAATAATAATAAGCCTCTAACCAGACTGATCAAGGGGAAAAAAAGTGAAGACATAATTACCAGTATCAGGAATGAGAGTGACATCACCGAAGATGTCACATTCACTGAAAGGATAAGAAAATATTATCAATAGTTTTCTATCAATAAATTTGATAATTTCCGTGAAATGGATAATTTCCTTAAGACACAAACTACCAGGGCACCTGGGTGGCACCTGGGTGGCTCAGTGGGTTAAAGCCTCTGTCTTCAGCTCAGGTCATGATCCCAGGGTCCTGGGATCAAGCCCTGCATCAGGCTCTCTGCTCAGTGGGGAGCCTGCTTCCCCCACCCCCAGTCCCCCTGCGTCTCTGTCTACTTGTGATCTGTCATATAAATAAATAAAATCCTAAAAAAAAAAGCAAAGCCACTTTTTGCATTAAAAAAAAAATGCAAACTAACAAAGATCACTCAAGAATCAAAAGATAACATGAATAAGCCTCCATCTATTAAAGAAACTGAATTCATTGTTTAAACACTTCTCTTAGAGAAAACCCTAGGCCCAAAGAGTTTCACTGGTAAATTCTACTAAACACATAAGGCAAAAATAATACCAACTGTACACAAACTCTCCCAAAATAGAGAGGAAGAGTAAACATTTCCAAACTCATTTCACTAGCCTAATACAAAAATCAAACACAGATTTTAGAAGAAAGCTACCTATCAATATCCCTCGTGAATGAGAATGAAAAAGTCCTTAACAGAATATTAACAAATTGAATTTAGAATATCTAAATAGGAGAATACATGACCACCAAATTTGGATCATCCCAAGAAGACAAAGGCTTAACACTGGAAAATTCAATGTTTTTCACTATACCAACAAACTGAAAAAAGAAAAGCCATATGGATATCTGAATAGATTTAAAAGTTTTTTTTTTTTAATTTATTTTTTTCTAAATAGGCTTCATATCTGAAGCGTGGAGCCCAACCTGGGGCTTGAACTCACAACCCTGAGATCAAGACCTGAGCTGAGATTCACAGTCAGAGCTTAATCAACTAAGCCAGCTAAGTGTCCCTAGGAAAAGTATTTTATTTTTATTTTTTTAAAGATTTATTTATTTGACATAGAGAGAGATCACAAATAGGCAGAGAGGCAGGTGGGGGTGGGGAGGGGAAGCAGACACCCCGCCAAGCAGAGAGCATGATGCGGGTTGATCCCAGGACCCTGAGACCATTACCTGAGCCGAAGGCAGAGGTTTATAAATTTAATGCAATTCCATATCAAAAGCCCAGTAATTATTCTGTAGAATTGATAAGCTAACTTAGAAATATATATGTATGATTTTTGACAAAGATTCAAAGGCAATGCAGTAGAGAAAGATAGTCATTTCAACAAATTGTGCTACAACATTAGATATACTTAAGCAAACCAATGAATCTCAAGCTTGTCATATGCAAATACAAACAAAGAAACAAACTGGAAATAGAACACAAACCTATATATATATTCCACTTCTGCTTCCCACTTCCTTTGATTCATCTTCACTCTTTCTCCATCCACACAGCTTTCTCCAAGTGGATTAGTTCAACAGATAAACAAGTACTTTTAATTACTGTGAGACAGTGAATGAAAAATGCCTTTTTAATTTAATATGCACAAAGTTCAGTTGAAAAAAAATAAGGCAAAGTACTGCAACTCACAGATCTTATGCTAATAATCCTGTATATTTGTTCAGCAGAACCCACCACTCAAAATGTTTCTGTATCCACTATGTAATATTAACACATCATAGCATCTGTGGTTTTCGACAAATAGTTATTAGCATTCCATTTGGTACTTCCTGTCTTGAGATTTATCAGGTTACCAATCTATATGTTTGTCAAATAATCATAGAAGGGTGATCGTAAGTACAGAACATATACAGTAGATATTTAAACCTATCCTTATTAAAATAGTGGCTTTTCCTGTTACCAAAATATCCTTAAATGTACAAAAGAGTTAATTATAAAATAGCCTACTTTATTACATTATGATAGTAGTTTATACAGAGTAAGCACTTACCAAATAGACAACCAGAACAACACCTAGCAATGTGTGAGCATCTATTGGCCAAGAAATTTAATTTATTCATCAAACAAAACCTTCTAGGGGCGCCTGGGTGGCTCAGTGGGTTAAGCCGCTGCCTTCAGCTCAGGTCATGATCTCAGGGTCCTGGGATCGAGTCCCGCATCGGGCTCTCTGCTCAGCAGGGAGCCTGTTTCCTCCTCTCTCTCTCTCTCTGCCTGCCTCTCTGCCTACTTGTGATCTCTCTCTGTCAAATAAATAAATAAAATCTTTAAAAAACAACAACAACAACAACAAAAAAACACAAAACCTTCTAGAGTTCTGCAAATGTACTAAGTATTATCCTAGATGTGGAACATGGTCTCACAGATCTAAGAGTTTCCCATCTTTTTGATCTTAGGACCTCTTTAGACTTAGACTCATACAAATACTTAAGAACTTCAGAGAGCTTTTTGTTTGCATGTCATAAAGTATTAATATTTACCATATTCTGAATTAAACCTGAGAAACTTTAAAACATTAACTTAAAAATAACAAAAATAGAAGCACCTGGGTGGCTCAGTGGGTTAAAGCCTCTGCCTTCGGCTCAGGTCATGATCCCGGGGTTCTGGGATAGAGTTCCGTATCGGGCTCTTTGCGAAGCAGGGAGCCTGCTTCCTTTCCTCTCTCTCTGCCTGCCTCTCTGCCTACTGTCTCTGTCGGTCAAATAAATAAATAAAATCTTTAAAAAATACATAAATAAATAAATGATTACATTGTAACATAAAAATGTATTTTCATGGAAATAACTGGAGTTTCCAGAAAAAGAAGAATAAGAAAAAATTAGCAAGAGGAAGTGGCACTATTTTACTTCTGCATACTTCTTTAATGTCTTAAAAAAAAAAAAAAAGCTGTATTCTCTTGTGTTTCAACTACTGCAACATCTTATGAGAACATACAAAAAAAAAAAAAAAAAACCCACACCAGCATTCATCTGGAGAAAGGAGGCATCTCTTTAGACAATTGTGGATATTCTTTGTACACCACTACATAATAGGCACTAATTTCTTGAAGGTCGGACGCAATAAGGAATCTGAAAGTTTATCAATGAACTTTTCATACTCTGTTAAACTATAATCTATTTGGTCTATCTTGCACTAGAAGGAATCTTTACTCATGTGTAATTCTGTAACATCACACATGTTATGTAGGTCTTCCAAATGCAAACACATTTCATTTACAATATTTAAAAAGCACAAGTTTTTATATCACTACTCTCCTCAGAATCTTTAAGTATTAGGAAGCAATTAAGCATGTGCTTAGAATTTCCAAAAATCTAATTTTCATTTGAAAGCTCAAATGTATCACTGGCAACAAATACTATGAGCTCCTTAACCTGAAGGAAAGGCTCATTTCATTCATTTCTTGAGAAAAAGTCTGTAAAATGCTCAAATCTGAATAACCCTTACTTATCTCTCAGTGTCAATCTTTCTTTTGAGTAAAATTGGATTTTTATGAAAAAGTGGCTAGTTCAGCTAACAACTCAAACAACCACACGTGTTTTTCTTTGAGACAACTGTCTACTACTAGGGTATCCATAAGAAGTACCATACACGGGCTTCCCTTTTTGTCACAAGGAATATTAAAAAGAAATGTATCCAAAGGGTGACATTCAATAGCATTAACACTTTCTGCTCCTCCAACAAGAACATTCTTAATGTTCTCTTTTGTTTTGTTTTGTTATCCTGCCCAGCACCTGGTAGTGGTGAACAATAAAATAACTAGCAAGTACAGTCCGCTGCCACTGTCTTGATATTTGTGCTAAGGGGCCAGGGATTTTTTCTGTATTACATCTGCATTACTGGTAAAAATGTTAACACAGTGAAAAAGGCAAAAACATCCCTTCTTGGAAAAAATTGTTTTGACCTCACAGACCCCCTTCAGAGATTCACAGATCACACTTTTGAACACTACTGCTTTAAACTACTGACGAAAGTACATCAACTCTCCCCTGGGTCTCCAACCAATAGGACCACTGACTCTTATCTCTCGGGGCCCTCTGGTCCTCAGCTTTATAACCGAACCAATTTTCTTATATTGTAAGTTAAAAATGAAACACATACACATACACAACATGTACCTTTGCCCAGACTAAATTCTTACCTGCATGAAAATAAAGCTTAGCTAACTGAGTGCACAAATTCCACTTCATTTTCTTCATCTTGTGCTTTTTTTCCTTTTTGAAAAGGGAAACATTCTCATTTTTTCTAAAACCCAAAGAATTCTTTCTAGGTAAGTAACAGTGGTCCGACGCAACATAATGAATCTGTCCCTGCCAGGGGGAAGGTAGGGAGGCTCTCAAACGTACCAAGGGCTGTGTTGAGAAAGCCCTTCTCACTCCTATGGCAACGTGGAAAGGAAGGGACTCTATTCCAAACAGGGAGGGGAGGGAAGGTAAGTCCATGTGGGTAACCTTAGTTCACTCACGTTCTTGGGTTAACTAGAAATCCACGGGTCAGCCTGGAAACCAAGGGAAAGTAAGAAAGAAAACCAACATCTATTAATACACCACCATGTCCTGGACACTTATTAGGATTCATTCATTGTGGTTTCATGAGGGCATTTAAAGCTCACAGCCCCTCGTATTTCCACAGCTAGTGAGTCACAGGTTGGTCAAACACAACCACATATGCTAAGTCCAAATCCCACAGTGACTCACACCTTTAATGATGTGATTTTTGCATTGAAAGATGTGTCAAATTCCTAGTAACAATTGGAATTAGAACAGGGTTAGAAAACTTTCTGTGGAAGGTCAGGTGGTAGATATTTTGGCTTTGCAAGTCATAAATAAGTCTGTCAGAGCTCCTCAATACCTACAGTGAAATTACAGGTATCAGGTAAACGCGTGACTGTGTCTGTATTCCACTAAGACTATTTATGGACACTGAAATTTGAATTTCAAGTAACTTTCACGTCAAGTTTTTTTTTTTTTTTTTTTTTTTTTTTTTAACCATTCTTAGCTTGCAAGTCAAAAAAAGCTAGATTTGGCTGACAGGCCGAAGATTGTGAATCCTGATTTAGAATATACAGGCTAGAGACTGTTGTTAAGTATTTTACATTCTTCATATCTTCAAAACACTTTTTTAACTTTACACGTATTTTTAGCTAGTGATAGATATAAAAGAATCAGAAGCCAGAATAAAGGGACTTTATTTCTAGTTGTGATAATGACTTACTCAACAAGAAGATACTTTTGCATTAACTTTACTCACTATTGTGATCAGCTTCTGCTCAGGAAAATACATTAAATGTTTATATATATAAAAAAAAAAGTTGACCAAATTGTCTGAGATATTTGGAAAAACACACAATCTATTCTTTAGTTTTGAGATGCCAAATTTTTAACCACTTGATTAGAGAATCTCCTGATCAAAAACTCTAACAACCAAGGGGAATATTTACTTCAATGAGTTATTAGAAGAATCCTATGAGCTAATGGACTAAGCATGTGCTACCACACAGCATACATTTAATGAATATTATCCAATACTGTGCTTATAAAATAGCAAAAATGAAGTCAATATTCTAAAGGAATAACCTGAACTAGGTTCATTTTTTTTTTTAATGCACAAAGAAGTTCACTGCACTGTTATTTATAAAATCAGGGGACACTGAAAATCATTTCTGTAAAATTAAAATCATTCAGTAAACTACTATATCTATAAAATGAATTATAGCACTTTTTAGTTCAGAAAAAAAATCAAAATTTTGCATTTTAATTTTTTAAAAGATTTTATTTATTTATTTGAGAGAGAGAGCGAATGAGGGAGAGGGAGCATAAGTGCGGAGAGGTCAGAGGGAGACGCAGACTCCCCACTGAGCAGGGAGCCCGATTTGGGACTTGATACCAGGACCCCAGGATCATGACCTGAGCCAAAGGCAGTTGCTTCACCAACTGAGCCACCTAGACACCCAAAATTTTACACTTTTTTTTAAAGATTTTATTTATTTATTTGTCAGAGAGAGAGAGAGCGAGAGAGCGCGCACAGGCAGACAGAGTGGCAGGCAGAGGCAGAGGGAGAAGCAGGCTCCCTGCGGAGCAAGGAGCCCCATATGGGACTTGATCCCAGGACGCTGGGATCATGACCTGAGCTGAAGGCAGCCACTTAACCAACTGAGCCACCCAGGCGTCCCCAAAATTTTACATTTTAAAGAAGGTTCTGATTCTAGCTTCCGTGAAAGTGGAATTAAGTACATTCTACCAGTTATCTCCCAGGAATGTGACCCAAACACGCACAGAGTGTAGACGGCAGTTATCTAAAGGGCTTTAAAAGCACATGGCAGCAGGAGACCTGGGGAAGGAATCCAGAAACTGGAAATAAGATCCACCCAGGGATGCCTCCTTTGTTTTCCTCCTATTTCTCCCATCCTAGACTTAAAGGCAGCCCAAAATCTAGAACTCTGTGCCATGACCGACAGAAAGAGCTCCGAGAACAGCCCTCTCTTTCTGGTCTGAGGAGTTGGAAAGAGAGCGCTAAAGATGAGAGGAAGCTGGGAAAGTCCTACAGGTAAGCCTAGTCTTTCAGGCTGTTTACCCCTTCTCCTGCCCCTGCTACCAGGCAGTCCCCCAGCAGTGAAGGCAAGAGCAGCTGATGCCTTCCCCACCTCCGGCCCCACCCTGCGGACACCTAGCTTATTCTCAACCAGAAGACTGGACCCAGGCATCGCCATCTCCTACACTCCGGTCTGGGTTACGTGTCTGTCTGTGCTCCTAGGAAGCTTCTGCTCTAGTTCCATCTACAGGGGGACAGTCCCTTCTACCCCACTCACTGAAATGCCCTAGTCTGGACCTCAGAGAACTGACTGCTCACTGGATATCCACTCTGGGTTTCCTTTTCTGTCCTGTCCTTCCACTGTAACTCAAGTCCTGCCAGAGGAGGATCCCGGCCACACTGCTCATGACTGTGGACCTTGTGCCAACAATGAGTCCAACATATGGAAAACAAGAAATGCAGGCTATGTGAATAAATAAGCATTCTCAAACTGTCTTCCTTTTTGATGAAAAGTATTGTCATATAATGACATTATAAAACGCTGAACACTTCACAAGCACACACAAGGTTCTAAAATATGGTATTTAAGGGCCTTTCCAAACTGGTCAGCATGTAACCTTCTGTACAAGCCACCTCCAGGCTGCTAGGAAAAATTCTTATTTAAACAATTCTTTTTTAATCTGAATGAAGCTTGAGAAAATAACAAGACATTGTAGCCCATGCAAATTATCATCATAGTATGTTTAGTTTTCTCAGTAATTACTTCAATTACATTTATACTGTCTTATTACAAGTTTATATGTGGCCATTCTGATTTTGGCGTCAGAAATTTGCTTTCTCACATGGGCCTCTACGGTTGGCTTTTGGATTCCATCTACTCTCATACCTTCATCTGCCAAGTTAGGTGCTGATGAGGTCGGGCCTCTTTCATGGGCACCCGACAAAAGTGTGGTCTCACCAGCCAACACGGACTGAGTACTTCCCATGTCTAGCGCACCTGACAATAATTCTTTAATCTTTGCAACAACCCAAAGAGGGAAGTTTTAACATTCCCACCAGAAGACAGGTCCAGAGCTGAGCTGACTGGAGCTTTGATTCCGTCTACGCCTGCTCCCCTGACCAGCCACCAGACACCCCACTTAATTTGCCTCTGCTGTCCTTCCTACATTTCTCAACTTTAAAAGTGGTACTGCTGGGGTGCCTGGGTGGCTCAATGGGTTAAGCCTCTGTCTTCAGCTCAGGTTGTGGTCTCGGGGTCCTGGGATCGAGTTCCACGTCGGGCTCTCTCCTTGGCAGGGAGCCTGCTTCCCCCCTCTCTCTCTGCCTGCTGCTCTGCCTACTGGTGATCTCTGTCAAATAAATAAAATCTTAAAAAAAAAAAAAAAAGAAAGAAAGAAAGAAAGGAAGGAAGGAAGAAAGAGGCACCACTGTACACTCTGGGTTCTCTTTGGGAACTGATCAAGATAAAATGTTAAAAATTATTTATTTTGTTCTAAAATATCATTCACAATAAGTACACCTACAAAGTGGCACATGGCATATATTACATAAATGTTAGATACACAAATAAAATCAAATGCTAAGTGCCATTTGTTTCCAATACCATTACTGTCATCGCCTATTTTTACGATTTGTGTTTAAATCTAAAGGTATTACCCAAAGAAGGAATTTTAAAAATTCCAACACAAAACAAATGAACAACAAAAAAAAAAAAACAGAGAACATTTATTCATTATTCACTATTAATGTTGGCAGACACTGAAGTTCAGAATTTCTACCCCCAGTGACACTTTCTTTTCTCAATAATATGCCCTCAGTCTGCACCTTGGCTTTCCTCTTAACACCTGATTACATAATACCTTGTATTAGTCACTCACTTTCATCTTATTCAACTGTTCAAAGCTAATTATAAAATATGTTGAATCCCACACCTGTGTATCAACAGCCCTGAAGATACCAGTGGTGTTACTGAAGCACTTTGGCTTTGTGTTTTCACTTTACAAACTGAGAGTCATTCTCACTCTTCCATTGTATCACCCATTATCTCCATGTTAGAGGTGAGGAAGAAGAAAGGACGAGCAGAGAAGTAAATCATCTGAGACACAAGAGTCAGAGATGGGCTCTAGACTACCAGACATGTGCAGGCGTGGGGACAGGGAGGGCAGGCACTTTCTTGCATGTGACAGTTCTGGAACCAGACCTCCTCACTTAATAAAGACCAGCCAATTTCCTCCAGCTAAAAGATATAAACCAAAATTATAGTCAACATGTCAAAAGTAAGAGACACTGGGTAGATGTGCTCTTTCTCAGAGCTGGAGAGGTCATCAAAACCAACAGTCACTGGCCTTGGACTGTAAGGCACTTCTCCAGGTATAGAAACAAGCCGTTAGCTTCTCTTTCCCGAGTTAAGAACCCCAATCTTCCCCAGATATAAATACAAGTCCTGATGCATGGGGAGGGGTTGGAACCAAGCTAAGTGTTCCATCACTGTGAAATGTTAAACTGCTTCTGCATCTCCATCACATCACAGCTGAGGGCACACAGACAGGCGGCCTGGAATGAGAGAGGACAGGCACACATGCCAGTCCTGCACCCCAAAGCAACACGGTACTGGGACAGACACACAGCGTGTCCATTGATCACTAAGTGGACCAGAGTCCTGCTCTCTGTTCAGCATGACAGACAGAGAGGAAGGAAACACAAACAGGCCCTGATCTTATAGGGGACCACGGCCTCGTAAGGGAGGCAGACTGTGTAAAGGAGAAGGAAGAAAGGGGCTCGACAGAATTGCCAACGAAAAGAAGCCTGGTGAACATACTGCCAGCTATCACGTGCTGATAAGTTAAAATAGCTGCTTCTGTATTCTGGCTGGCCATCCACCACCTGCACGTACTTTACTGGGCCATGTCACACAGTATCTCTCATTTTCAGAATAGAGAACACTTAAAAAAGATAACTTAATCTAATGCACAGGTAATAACCAGCATTGCTGGGACCTGAACTCAGGATTAGCTGAGCACACTCAACAACCTCCACTCAGAAACATTCACTAAGCATCAAGCACGAGCAGGAACTAACCCTACACTGAGTCCGCAGGGATGACCAAGACCTGTCCTGTTTCCGTGCAAGTTACACGGCTGTACAATTCACTTTAGGATGCTGTTCAAGAGCCTCTCACTGAACACGGGCTCCAAGCACAGCCAGACTCCCGATCAGACATGAAATTCACACCGTGGACACCAGTAGCCCTGCATCCTCATCTTGCTCTAGTTCTCAACCTTCTCTACCTTTTTTAGGATTTTTATTTATTTATTTGAGAGAGAGCGTGAGAGAGAAAAGCGGACTCCCCAACATGGGGCTCGATCCCAGGACCCCAGGATCATGACCTGAGCTGAAGGCTTAACCAATTGAGCCACCCAGGGACCCCTCAACCCTCTCTATTGCTGAGGATGGAACAGTTTTTTGAAAAGCTGTTGAGCACCAGGCTGACACTTGCTATCCTTAACTTTCTCTAATCTCTGAATGCTGAATCTTAGTAGCAGTAAAAAAAAGGGGGGGGGAGGGGCATAATTTAATCTTTGTTTAAAGTGTTTTTCTTAATAAGCTGAACTTGGAGGAGGTCTCTGGACTTTTTTTTTTTTTAAAGACTTTTATTTATTTATTTATTTGATAGAGAGAGGTCACAAGTAGGCAGAGAGGCAGGCAGAGAGAGAGGGGGAAGCAGGCTCCCCGCTGAGCAGAGAGCCCGATGTGGGGCTCGATCCCAGGACCCTGAGATCATGACCCGAGCTGAAGGCAGAGGCCTAAACCACTGAGCCACCCAGGTGCCCCAGGTCTCTGGACTTCTTAACCCTGCCGGGCTGCAGGATCAGGTCACAATAAGAGGGATATTTTCACAGCCTAATAATTAAAAGAAACATGATCTCTCCAGAAACCCATAATGTATACCTAATAAAGCTGATTATTCAATAGTTTGGTAATAACAATTAAAAGATCTATAAATGCACTTCCCTCTTACTTCTTTTCTGAGATCAATATGGTAATAATCTCCCCTTCACAAAGCATGACCAGTATGAGCAAGTGTACAAGTTAAAATTAAATACATAAAATACATAACTTTATGTAAAACTATATACATACATTATTTTCTATAAATATATTTATATACTGTATGTATGTGTGTATTTTTTCAAGATTAGTATCCGACATACACACATGTACGTAAATACCCATATACACATGCACAGCTACCCATGTGCACACACAGCAACCATTTCTGAAAATAAGGTACATTCAAACTGAATTTTTTAGCACTGATTTTTAAAAAGATACCATTTTTGAAGCACTTCTATGTGTCAAAGTACAACAGTGTTTAAGCAGTCCTTAAAGCCCAAGAATTATAAAGACTCTCCCAGTTACTCAAGCCAACATCCGTGTTCTCCCTGTTAGCACAGATACTGAAGTGGAATTCAGGCAAGCTGGTCCTTCTCTCCCTTCCTTACCGAACCGTCCACCCAGAATTCCTCACCAACCAGAACCCACCGTGCTCTCTCCAGGTTCCAGGAGTTCATGCTGCTATCCATTCCCCCCTTCTCCTTCACCTGTGTAAGCTTTCAGTTCAGTCTGTGAAGTCTCCTTCCAAACATACCCCTGAGTTACACCCAAGCGCTCCTCCAGCAGCGGGGCCACACTTCCTTCAGGACACCCCCCACCCCCACTCCACCCAGCTCCTGCAGTGCCTAATACAACAGGTATTTAATAAATTCACTGATTCCACAAACATCTGCAGCCTACTATGTGCTAGGAAATTCACACTGAGCAGAGACACCACACTTGTCCTACCAGACCTTAAATGGTAAGTATATTAACAACCATTGACAAAAGATGTCAAATGAGAACTATCCTTAGACATTAGGTGTAAAATATTTAAATGACTTAAAATTTTGGGGAAAAAAGACAAACATAGAGGAAAGAATGCAGGAAGAAAATCTGTTTCATATAGATCTATAGGTTTGAGATCAAAATGCCAGATAGAAGAGAAAAATTTTTATACAAATTAGTTCAACCATCCTCTTCTAGAAAAAGAGACGGAATCAAAAAGAACTTGCTTTTCCTTCATCAGAGATGCTTCTGAAAATAAGTATTTGTTTGCAGAATGATTCATGTTTGATCAGATCTGATAACAGTATTTCTGCGAATCTATTTGTCACAATTAATTATGTCAATTTATAATAAATATACACCATATAAGAATGGGTTTTGCTACACAGGTAAACATCACTGTTATTATTCAAACTGTGTGCATATACTGAAAACACCTGGGAGACAAAACATGAGACATCCCTCCCTAAACATGCACAAAGTATATATAAACAACAACTAATGTGCCTTTCTGAGGGAGCTTGTGTGCAGATCATTAACTCTTCTCACTTAGGAAACAGAACATGCCCCCTCCTAGAAGCAAACCTCTTTCTGGGAGGAGTTCAGTCCTCTGACCTCCACATCGCCACACACAGGAGCTCAGAGAAGAACCTAGAGCAAGTAGGCTTCTTATAGACAATACTGCTCCTGAAATAGTCCTTCATCCAAAATGTTCACTGAGCGTCTTCTACATGCCAAGCCCTGTTTTGACTAAGCCCTGTTTTGACTATTTGCACCAGCAGCAAATAATATAAAGACCTGCCCTCATGGAGTTTATGACCTGCAAAGGGGTGATGCCTTTAGAAAAAATATAAAGCATTATACATGATATGGGAAAGGGATAGAGTCTCACTGACCTCTTCATTTGCTTTTCAAACCATGAGGTCTGCATGCGGACCCTGAGCCAGGACAGCCTGTGGACACTCAGAAAGCTATTCCAAAATGGAATGCATGAACCACATTGCCCAGGCATGTTGCTCTTTACTCTCTGGGCCCAGAGTCCAGGGTGGTCTTACTGCCTGGCACAGGTCAGTAACAAAGACACAGGTAGAACCCAGGAGCTCAGGCTTCTGGCAGTGATACAACAATCCTGACCTATCTTTGTAAGCCATTCTGAGTGCCTAGGCTAGAAACCAGGGTGCCCATCAATTCTGTACATCTTATGGTGTTATCAAGAGTCTCAAGTGAAACAGCAGGTGAAAATCTTTGGTAAAAGCCCTATAAAATGCTCTCAAATGCCACCACTGCTATCATCGCCATCTTTATCATCATCATTTGGTCATCGCCATCATCATCATCTTTACTCTCATCATTTGGTCATCTTTACCATCTTTACCATCATCATCACCTTTACCATCATCATTTGGCCCTATTTATGTTTGATTATAACATGGAGAAATGGCTGATATTCTAGAAATTAACTTCCACCAAAAAGATCAAGCTATCATATGGAACCTTACAGGAAAACCCTTCCTGCAAGGAGCAGAGCTAGAGTTTGCATGGAAATGATACTGACAATTAAGCAAGTGACCAAACAGAGAACAAACCCCTACAATCTGCAGGCAAACTGGCCATTGGGTGATGCGATACCAAGGGTGACCCACTCCCCTCATTCACACCACCCCTGCATACCTCCAAACCTCTGGTTTTCTGGTTGTCATGCTCTCCTCCAACCCTGCACACAGCTGGCAAGCTCTTGTTCATTCTTCAAGGTCCAACATAAAAAGTACCACCGCTATGGCTTTTCTCATCCCATCCAGACTAGTTCTGGGTTTTCTCATCAGCACTGGTTCATTCATTGTTTCTTACTGAATGCCTACTATGTGCCCGTCAGTGCTGGAGCCACAGCACTGAACAGACATGCTATTCGCATGCAATTTCTATTCCAGCAGGGAAGGGCAGACGACAAATGGGCCATGTCAGACGGTAAAGGGGTGCTCTGAAGATGGAATGGAGCAAGGAGGGTAACCGAGGCAGGGAGAGGACATTGTCAGGGCAGCACACAGTTCCACAGTCCAGTGGGCATGCCCACAGACCATGGTGGCCTGCACCAGCACAGCTCTCCACGAATGCCAACAACAGAACGGCAGCTACCATGGACAGCTCCCATCGCCCAAGCCAGGAGGGCCTCCCATGTCACAGGGTTTCATCTCCACCCCCAGCCAGACCTGCAGAGCTATCTGCCACATCAGACCCCGCCTGAGGACATCTGGGCAGGAAGGGCTTACACTACTTGGCCAGGACACATAGTCAGCAAGCAGGAGCAACAAGGCAGATCTGAATCTAAGCCAGCCAACAACCCCAGAGGCCTTATTCTTAGTCACAATCCAATACTGTCTTCCTATACTGGACATTCAAAGTCATCTTACATCAAAACAAATTGGAATTGTGCATTTTGCTCTACTACACATCTAGAAACGGCTTGGACTGGCCCCCAAACAGAGTCTAAGAGCTCCAGGTGGGGAGCGAGAATGAGCAGGTCATGACTGGATCCACCCGTGCTAAGGTCTCGGGGCTGTGGAAGAGCAAGCTCCGCTCTGCAAGAGGAAGCGGGAATCCCCGCACGCAGCAGAGTCAGGCACCTGAACGGGCTACCTTTAGAGCACAGCACACTTATTGGAATTCAGAGTATGAATCTGATTCGTATACTGTATCCTATTTAATTCCAAAAACTAATTAGCTTCAAAGATTCTCAAGTACAGACAAGGCCCTCCGCCCACTCCCCCAGCCGCCATGCCACAGCTTCAGCAGCCTGAGGTCGACAGCAGTCACAGGCATGTGCAGACAGCTGTAAGCCACAGTGAACGCGTCCCCGGGCAGCTGAGGGTGATTATCTGCCACAATCCATCATGCTTCGGGTTTGGTGCCGGACAACAGTGCAACTATAATAACGACCGGTTTGAGAAGATGTTTTCCGACAGGTCTGACCATTGTGCCACGTGCTTAAAAGAAAGAAAAGGGTCCATAAAATATGATCAGCGACTTTCAAACATAAGCCAAGTTCAAAGAGGACTGAATTAGTAAATACAACTTTTCAGTAGAGAACACCATCAGTCTGACCTTTTCAACGGGAAAGGGGTACAGAGAGAGGGAGAGAAACGCAGGGAGGAGGGAGGTGATATCTGGAAATGCTAGGACAACAGCAAAAAGGATCTGTCCTAGGAACAAGCACAAGAATGGAAACAAAACCCCATGATTTATTTAATGGACTTTCTTTTCTAAATGATCTGACAGAAAGAGCTTTATGAAAAAGAAAATATAAACACTGCTGGGCACTTGCTACATGCCAAGCACTAGTCAGACTCTTGAAAAGTGTTTCACTTCCCGCCCGTTCAACCTTCTCACCTCCCAACAGCACCGCTGGTGAGACAGTGCTCTCCACTCTGCAGAGGTGGTTTACCTTGTATGAGTCCTCACAGCTGTAAACTAGACCAGAGCACCACTGATATCTTCTCTCCCAGACTAAAACTTGCCCAAACAAGGAATCAGAATCTCAAACAGCAAGCTTTCCCCAGCTTCTAATGCTACTCCTCACCTATCCCAAAACACAGAAAACACACACACACACACACACACAGAAAGAGAAAGAAAGATGGGGAGAGAGGAGGGCACACCATGGAGGTGTGAGGACAACTGAGCATATCGAGGATAGAGAACTATCTCGGAGGAACACAAGGTCTCTCCCAGAAACCGGTCCTGGGACACAAGAGCTCAGTCCTGCTTTCTCTTTTCATTAGTATTAAGCCTGATAAATAGAACCAATTCCTATTTCACCAGGGAAGCACTGTAAATTGCTTTATAATTCCACTGCAGGTTTTATCAGATGCAAATCCAAACACTAGATACATCATTGCTAATTATTTTTCTCTCTGTTCTGTGGACAGCTTTAGCTATTTTGTTCATCTGCCCAACAAGTAACTCTGACCTTAGATATTAATGTAATACCCAATACCATGTAATACCATGTAAATACTCAGTTTTTTTAGCTCAGTGAAGTATGCTCCCATGACCAAGGAAACATAAAAGGTGACAGGCTGACAGCCTCCATATATGCTCTCTACTTAGCATCTCCCTAAATAACCACAGCTTAGGCAAACAATATAAATTATCCTGGTAGGGCGCCTGGGTGGCTCAGTGGGTTAAGCTGCTGCCTTCAGCTCAGGTCATGGTCTCAGGGTCCCGGGATCGAGTCCCGCGTTGGGCTCTCTGCTCGGCAGGGAGCCTGCTTCCTCCTCTCGCTCTCTCTCTGCCTCTCTGCCTACTTGTGATCTCTGTCTGTCAAATAAATAAATAAAATCTTTCAAAAAAAAATAAATAAATAACAAATTATCCTGGTAGCTGAATCACTATATTGTACACCTGAAACTAATATAGTACTATACGTGAATTATGCTAAAATTGAAATTTTCATTATTTTGTAAAAAAAGAAATTATTAAGAATGAATTTTTTTTAAATATGATTCAGAAGACCTCATTTAAATATATGTACATACACTACTGACTGGCAGAAAGTTTAACTGGTACAACTCATCTATAAATCAATTTGGCAAATGTGGGTCAAGAACCTTTACAATGCTGATAAACTCTGACCTCTTTAAGCCAACTTCTGGGAAACTGTCCTCCAGAAATTACCTGAATGCCCGCTGCAGAGTTATGTGCAAAGAGGTGCACTGAGGCACTCACTGAAGATCTACTATGTTCTAGGCATGGTGGACACATGGTCCTTGCCTTCAAGGAGCTCAACCCATCAAGAGAAGACACATATTGGATGGAAATAGCAACCCAGTGTGAAGGACGAGGACAGAGGGAGGCAGAAAAGGGAATGAAGGAAAACCCAGCCAGAGGTGACAGCGGGCGGCAAGCAAGTCTCTCCGGGTGGGGTACCCCAGCCGAATTCCTAAAAATTTAAATGAGTTAATTAATAAGCACATCGGAAGGGAAAAGGCATTTCTGTTAAAAAACAAAACACAACACACAGTCTTCAAAAGAGCATATGGTTTTCACGAATCAGACAAGAAATCCAGTGTGCTAATAACCTCAGGACCCAATGACAGAAATAAGGCTGGAGACCACAGAAAGGACGATACTTTCCTGAGAAATTAAGATTTTACTGTTAAGATATGAAGAAACAGTAAAATCTTTTAAACACAGGAATGACTGCTTAAAAAGATTTCCTTTTATTTTGATGTCATTACTTTGTATTATGTTGCTAACCAACATATACATAGTACATCATTAGTTCTTGATGCGGCATTCGACCACTCATCAATTGCATAGAACACCCAGCGCTCATACATCACATACCCTCCTCAATACCCATCAGCGGGCTCCCCCAACCCCTCACTCCCTCCCTCTGAAACCCTCAGCTTGTTTCCCGGAGTCCAGAGTCTCTCATGGTTTGTCTCTGTCTTTGTCTCTGATTTCTTCCTCTTCAGTTTTCCATCCCTTCCCCTCTGGTTCTCCACGCTATTCCTTAGTCCCACACATGAGTGAAACCATATGATAGTTGTCTTTTTCTGCTTCACCTGTTTCACTTAGCATAATCCCCAATGGAATATCACTCAGTCATCAGAAAGGATGAATAACCACCATTTGCACTGCTTCCTTTCAAAATGCAAACCTTAAGAGAGAGGAGAGAAGCACCGGTGGTAAGGACGCAGGTTCAGGCTGTCATACCCTCAAAGCTAGGGCAGAAATGGACACGCTGCAAAGCAATGGGACAGACAATTCCAAATTATAATTCCCAAAACTGAAAGTGCTCATTTGTGAAGAATCAGCTGAGTATATGGTGTCTGCATAGCATGGAGTACTACATAGCCGTGAAAAACAGTGTTTTCAACTTCACAATGACCTAAAAAAACAATTATATTAGAACATTAAACTGAACACAAAAATCTAAAAATCTATATGGAGAAAGAAACTAAAATACTGACAATGACTATTCACAAATGATAGCTTTCTAGGGAATGCAACTTTAAATAAAAAAAAATTTTTATACTTTCTTTTTTCCAAAATAAGCAATCATTTATCAAATGCATAAAGGGAGCTTTCAATGCACCAGGCACATGTGCCAGAACTAGTTATGCAGTGGTCTATAAAACAGACATGAACCCTGGCTTCACCTGCTCCAAAAATAAGACTGTATTTATCAGAAAAATACTCATTTTTAAATTTAAATCCAAAAGCAAAGAAAGGAAGGAAATGTCTTGAAATCATTAATTACCTTTAATAGACTTTTAGTAGATCCCTTATGGTTTTCTATAAAAGATCTGTCATCTATGAAATACAGTTAAGCATACTTCTTCCATGCCAATGCCTTTTATTTCATTTTCTTGCCTCACTACCCTGGCTTGAACCTCCAGAACAATGCTAAACGTATGGGTGAAGGCTAAAATATTTGCTTCTTCCTCATCTTAGGGCAAAGTCTTTCACAATTATGATGTTATCTGTGGGTTTTTCATAGATATCCTTTATTACCAGGTGTGGAAGTTCCCTTCTATTCCTAGTTTGTTGAATGTTTTATCATGAAATGATAAATGAATGTTTAGAACTGACCAAATGCTTCTCCTGTGTTTATTCAGATGACTAAGTATTGTTTTGTTTTGTTTTGTTTGTCCTGTATTCCATTGATGGTATATTAACTAAATTTTCAATGCTAAACCAACCTTGCATTCCTAGGATAAATCCTATCTGATTATAGTATGCAATCCTTTTTATATATTGCTGGATTTGGTTTGCTAGTATTTTAAGGATTTTTGTTTCTATATTCATAACAGAGATTGGTCAGAGTTTTTTTTTGTGTATGTGATGTCTTTGTCTGATTTTGTAATAAGGGTAATACTGGTATCATAGAACGATTTGTGAAGTATCTATTTTTTTGGAAGAGTTTGTCAAGAATTTGTATTAATTATTTTTTAAATGTTTGGTAGGATTTACCAGTAAAGTCATTTGGACCTGGGCTCTTTTCAGTGAGTAATTTTTATTTTAATTTTTTAAAAAGATATTATTTGACAGAGAGGGAACACAAGCAGGGAGAGGGAGAAGCAGGCTTCCTGTTCAGCAGGGAGCCTGATGCAGGGCTCAATCTCAGGACCCCAGGATCATGACCTGAGCTGAAGGCAGATGCTTAACTACTAAGCCACCCAGGCATCCCACAGTCAGTACTTTTTATTTATCAATTCATCTCTTCACCATTCTATTCAAATTTTCTATTTCTTCTTGAGTCAATGTTGGTGGTTAATGTTCTTCTAGGAATCTGCCCATTTCAATCAAGTCATCTAATTCATGCACATACAATTGTTCATAGTATTTCTTTACAAGCCCTTTGATTTCTGTAAAGTCAATAGAAGGTACCCCTTTTCATTACTGATTTTAGTCATTTGAATCTTCTCCCTATTCTTTTAGTCAATGCAGCTGTAGTTAAATATTGGTGAACTTTAAAAAAAACAACAACTTCTGGTTTGTTGATTTTCTCTATTGTTTTTCTATTCTCTTTTTGATAATTTCCATTCTAATATGTATTATTAGCAGACATCTACAGAAGACGTTCCCTTGACAGCAGCAGAAACTAATTTCTCTTAAGCCACATGGAACATTCTCAAGAACAGATCAATCTGTATTATTTCCTTCATTCTGCTTATTTTACATGTAATTTGTTTCTTTTCATAGATCATTAAGAAGATTAGATAACTGATTTGAGATTGATCTTCATTTTTAATACAGGTATTTATAGCTATAAGTTTGCCTCTAAGTGATACTTTAGCTGCATCCCATAAATTCTGCTATGCTGTATTTTCATTTTCATTCATCTCAAAGTATTTATTTTTTTTTAATATTTTATTTATTTGACAGAGAGAGAGAGAAATTACATATAGGCAGATAGGCAGGCAGAGAGGGAGGGAAACGGGCTACCCGCTGAGCAGAGAGCCTGATTCGGGGCTCGATCCCAGGACCCCGAGACCAGGACCTGAGCCAAAGGCAGAGGCTTAACCCTCTGAGGCACACAGGTGCCTGAGCCACCCAGGTGCCCCATCTCAAAGTATTTTCTAATTCTCCTTGTGACTTCTTTGGCTCATCAGTTATTAAAGTGTCTATTAATTTCCACATATTTGTGAATTCCCCAAGTTTCTTTCTGCTATTGATTTCTAATCTCATTTCACTGTGGCCAGAGAACATCCTTTGCATAATCCTTTAGAATTTACTGAGGCTTGTTTTATGGACTAGCATATGATCTGTCCTGGACAATGTTCCATGTGACTTAAGAAAACTGTTGTTTCTGCTACTGTCAAAGGAACATGTTCTACAGATGTCTACTAAGTCTAGTCAACTTATAATACAATTTAAGTCTTCTATTTCCTTACTGATCTTCTATCTAGTTGTTGTATCCATTACTGTAAAAGTGTATTGAAGTCTCAAACTATGATTGTTAAGGAACACATAATAATTTAAGAACATTGTATTAGTTTCCTATTGCCACCATAACAAATCACCACAAATTTAGACAGTTGAAACAACATGAACACAATACATTATAGTCCTGGAACTTCTAGGATAAGTATATAAAGAAGCAGGTCTTAGAGAGGTTCCAAAGAAGACTTCTACCCCATGTCTTCCCCATCTTCTAGAGGCTGCCAGCATTCCATGGCTTGTGGCAACACCACTATAATCACTGCTTCCACTGTCATATGCCTTCTGTCTGACTCTGACTGCTCCTCCACATCTCCCTTATAAGAAGGAGTGAGATTAGACCAGGCTCACCCAGAGGATCCATGATAATATCTCTATCTCAAGAACATTAATAATATTTGCAAAGTCATTTTTGCCACATAAGGTAGTATTCACAAATTCTAGGGCTTAGAATATAGACATATTTGGGGAACACTGATCAGCTCACCATAAACATTACTTGAAACAAATTACTGAATCAAATCTGACACAAATTGTTGAATCAAGTCCTCCTAGTTTGTTACAGGTCACTGAGCTCACCAGGGTCAGTAAAAACCAAGCACCTTTTAGCCCTACTTTTGAATATATAAACTTGTGCTCTTCGGGCATTCTTTATCAGTTTAATTACTACATCAGCCATGTTTAGTTTCTTTTCTCTATATTTTCCTCATATTTTATGGAATTATTTCACGTGATCAAGCTGAATATGTAGGACTGAAGCATGAATCTGTGGACAGTTACGCCTTCTACAGCACCACAGAAAAGAACACCGGTTTTTGGTTCAACAGAGTTTGGTTTTAATCTTGCCCTTCGCCTTTGTCAGGCCTGATTTTGTTATAAAATGGGGGTGTTGACATCTATCTGTATAAGCTGCTGTAGAGAGTAAATAAAGCGATGCATGAAACAATACAGAAAATCGTGGGAAGCAGGGACGAAGGAGGAGCTCAGAAAGCGCTCGCTCAGACTGGGAGGGTCTACAGACAGGCAAAAAACAGAAGGGCAGGGGGAGGGAGAATGGAGCGTCAGGTCAGTCAATTAACTACCTGGTCATTCTGACACATGAACCAAACGATCTTTGGCAAACGCTTGAAAGGTACTCTGAATATTATCCAGATAACATCTTCCGTATGATGATGAGGTCCACAAGGCCCTTACATCTTAATCCACTGGAGTAGGGAAGCAGATTGAAAAAATCCAAAGCACTCAATTACAGGCTGGCCATGTGACATGAGACCAGGCACAACTTCCACAAAAGCCTGTTTTCTCCCCTGTCAAATGGAATCTGTGTCTTTTATCTCAGAGACCTGCACTAAGAATTGAGAAAAATACTGTCTGTATATCTTCTGGCACTTAGAGAGACTCAATAACAGCTCATTATTATTAATAATTATGTGACGCCGACAACTTGTTAATATCTCTGGAACCCCTGATGTATAATTCGAGATAATATCATAACACATGAAAATCCCTAAAACCAGGCTGAAGATGTCCTTGGTAACTGGGCAAACATCAGCATTCTGCAGCCTGCCCTAATCCCTCTGTGGTAGGAAAAAAACCCACGTCTCCCTCAAAGACAGCCATACAACCTCATCTCCAGAATCTGTAAATGTTAAGTTTCATGGCGAAGGAAAACTGCAAGCTGCAGATAGAACTAAAGTTGTTAATCACTAAATCTTAAAATGGGGAGATTATCCTGGATTACCCAGGTGAACCCAAGGTAATTACACAGAATCCTACAAACAGATGAGAAAAGCAGGAGAGAGAGGCCTACAAGGACAGCTGTGTGGAAAGAACCCAGCCTGACATTGCTGGCTTTGAAGATGGGGCAAGGGGCCCGGTGCCCTGGGCTGTGGGCAGCCTCCAGCAGCAGGAAGAATTAGGGCACAATTCCTGCCCTTGAGTGCCAGAAAGGGCTGCAGCTCTGCTAACAGTCTGACTTTAGTTCAGTGAGAACCATTCCAGACTCCTGCCCTCCAGAACTGGAAGATAATAAAGCCACAAAATCCCTGGCAATTTGTTATAGAAGGGGTAGGATACTGATACACTCTCCCATCCTGTTTTTCAGTTTTATTGTAAATAAGTCACAAATAACATCTGAACGTAGAAACTGAAAAAACAAATTGTTTTTGTTTTCTCTACCCAGATGGCCCTCACCTTTAATGAAATCTCTTAAGAAAATCACTTCTTGCTGAATATACTGATGAGGGATCTGAGCAATGCTTTGATTCTTGGCCCTTGTAATAAAAAAACAGAAGATATTAAACAATATAAATGGACTCATTATCATTTTGGAACAATGGTGTTAATAATATAATTAAGGTATAACCCACTGCATACATTACCTGCTGTTAAAAGAAGCAGCCAACTCAAGAGAACCCTTTTTTATTCAAAACGAAGCAAGACATGGAACCTACTTCCCTTGGGCATCCTAGCGTCAAGTATACTGTATATTAGGTTTCGAGGCAAAGTTTATGGTTTGAAACCTATTCTGCATGTTGTGATTTTGTTTAATAGAGGAAATACTGCTTCTTTAACATAGATGTATTAACAGCGGAGGCCAATAATCACTACAAACAAGGACCCCAAATCAAGGTACTCAGAAAGCTTATTATTAGTATTTTTCAAGCCAATGGCAAAACTATTCTGGAAAATGGTTTTGAAATGTCACTCAAGGAGAAAGTAACAACTTGAGGCTGTAAATTAGGACCTAGTGTTTCATTAATTCCTAGTATGGTCTGCGGCCAAAGGAGCTAAAATACAGAGAGTCACCGACACACTCGCATCTGTGGAGGATACCAAGGATCCTTGCTGTCCCCCCAAAACCAAGACATCACCACCCGTGAGAAAGAACTGTGGTTCCATGGACTCGTCTGGACCACCACAGTGGGTCCAAGCACTAGAAGGTGACAATTCCAGGGCAAGCAGACAAGAAAATAAAAAATATCAGATGAGGGAACCTTTCCAGACTTTTCTCCTGGAATTCGCCATTTGGGGCCCATTTTTGCACCGGCTGTCCCAGGAAGAAAGCCGCAGGCTCTACCATTGGGATGAGGTTTCTACCACCCACGCCGGAGGCCAAACAGCAACACTAGGGGAGGCAGCACGAGGCGGATGATGAGTGTCTCCTTCCCGAAGCCCTCGAGGAAGGGAGGTGGGACCGATCAAGCCGTCTCGGCTCCTGTGTCCAAGTCCTGCGGCCCCCGTTCTCTGCCAGCAAGGGCATTATGCTGCCCCACAGTGGTGTCCCGGGGAGCCTCTGAAGCCCCGCTCTTCGGCTGCAGGTTGGGCAGCAGGTTTCAGCTTCGGGATGGATGGCAAACCCACCCTTACTGCTGACTATAGCAACACGAACCCAAGCGTTCACGAAGAAAGCAGTGATCTCAACAGGCCTCTGCTGGTGAAAATTAAAAGCCACAAAGCATTTTGCTCAAATTCAGGCTCTACCGGGAAAGTGTGAACCAGCTCAACAGTCAGTCCGGAAGACGTGTGCTCACAAACGTGAGCGGACGCCGAGCCAGGAAGCTCTGCGGACAAACACACCCAGACAACCTGACTGTTCCACCAGCCACTTGAGGCTGGAACCGGCTCGGGGCTGGAGAAACCTGCAGAGATCCCGCTTTGCTTAAGCATCACTGGCAGCGACAAACTTCAAGATTCCTATGTGAGGAGAAGTGCATCACACATGCACACAAAAAAAGCTTTTAAAATACAAAGTTTCAAGTGTAATTTACATGGCTGGACTCACACGCCCTTCATGAAGTAAGAGAAGGAAACAACAGAGGGTTTCTTCACCTTTGCCCACAACCCCAGTGTGGATGCGGCCACAAGGGTCTCTTTGTCCTTTCCCCTTTGCGGTCTGCACCCTCTCCCCAGGGAACCTCCTCCACCAGGGTTTCAGCTACACACAATGTGTTCTCAGCGCAATCAGACGTCTGGGAATACCACGCGGAACTCTTAGCTCACACACTGTCCCACCTGTATTGTTCAATGTCCCATATGATCCAAAACATGCAGCCGGTTGAACGCATCCACGCTCCTTAGCCATCGGTTTACAGGCCCTGCACATTCGAGTCCCTGCCGGTCCCGCTACCTCGCTTCTTAGCACATCCCTGCTTTTACTTTGTGCTCTGGACAAAGAGATAGAAGGTGCTTCCACGTGTATTATCCATTCAACAGACACCAAGTGCCTACTGTGTTAGGCACCATTCTGAGCACTAGAGACCCAAGCAGCTCAGAGTCTCTCTTCTATACAGTGTTGAGGTGCATCACTAAATCCTCGCAAGAAGTCGGGGCGGGGGGGACAGGTAGGCAGTACCGTGCCTACTTGAACAAACCAAGGAACTGCGTTTGGAGAGGTGAAGGTACGTGCTCACCTCAAATGAGATGAAAACACTCTCCATGTCTCTTCAACAAAGCACCCTGAGATAATGAATTCCTTGCCCCTAACGCACAGAACAAGAATGTGAGACCAATTGGCTCCTCATCCTACAAACATTACTGAGATCCCCTATCTCCCAGGCACTGTGCTGGGCACCGGGCGGGAATCAAAGAGAGTAAGTCACGTTTCCTGTCTGAACGACCTTGGACTGTTGTGGGAGAAAGAACTCCTAACAAGTCATTACCATCTGGAGTGTGATAAAGCCAAGGACGGCAAAGAGGAGGAAGGGTCCCATGCAGGGGACACATGAGGGAGGAGAGGAGGAGCCCCCTTGAGCACACTACCTGCCTGACCGGGCGTCCTGTGATCAATGCTGAGGCGTTAACTGACCGGTGTCACAGGTGTGTCACCCTCTGCAGCTGCCCCAGGAGTCACACGTGGGTCGGGATAACGTACCACTCCCAGGCCGTGCCAGAGGACCCGGCGCTGGTCTTTCCTGTGGCGCTTACCACCCCGCTCTGTGTGTATCTTTTAACTTGGCTGCTTCCCTACTGAGCTGAAAACTCCTTCAGCCCAAATAAAGTACGACCCAGCGCTGTGTCCCCACACTTAGCCCCACTGAGGAGCACGATCCTTTCTGAAGAACACCCTCCAGTCCAAGGTGAAAGGCAGGAGAAACACACAGCCTGTCAGGACTCTCCCAAAGCGTCACTGAAAGGTGGACAGTCATTTCTGGAAAGAGTAAGAGTCTGAAGTCTCACTGACAGATCTGGCTGTTCCTGTGCCGACAGCATCTTGCTGACTGTCCAAGCCCCAATGCTATTTCCTGCTGTGACTCCTTTACTGGAAGGGACATGGCGCTCTCACAGACACTGGGGAGCCAAGAACTCACGTGCAGCCTTCTAAAGGAACGCTTCGAGAAGTACACAATGGCTGTCAAGTCTGTCCCTGTGCCTGTGCAGGGCTCCTTGATGAGGGGACAGGTGTGCTGCTGGGGAAGGGGTGCCCACAAGATGCCAGGCACTTTCCAGATTTTCGCATCATCATTTTCTAGATGGAGAAACTGAGGCTCACAGAGCTTATTATTACCAAAAATAACATCCCAGTTTACCACTTATGAGCATAACCCTGACAGAGTCAAAAAAAGGAACTAAAAGAAAGTATGATACAGAATACAGTCAGCGAACTGTTAGGACACATGACTTGTGTGTGAGCGTGTTTGCGTGTGTGCGTCTCCAAGTGCTTGTAGGCACGATAAATACAGGGCGGGGAGTTTGTTCTGAACCGATGGTACCCTACACGATGGGCCACATGTCCAAAGGGTGGACAGTGCTTTCTTCACGGGTGTCCCGAAGTAGGTGCGAGACACACAGACACTAAGGCAAAACTTCCTCCCGATTCCCCATACTTAAAACAATGAAAGAGTAAAAAGCAGTAAAACTCATTAACCAAATCAAAATCTTATAAAGCATCTCAGGACATGGGAGACAAGAGCCAGGTGGGGGCAAGAGACTTGCACAGCTCCCCTCTCCCTCTAGACCAAACTGTCCAAAGGGCCATGAGCTGCTCGGTGACACACAGTCTTCAGAAAGGACCAAGAGCGACCTCATGCTCTTCTGATCAACAGATGGCCTGCCAACAAAACGGAACTGCTCACCCACACACTGACAACTCACTTTCGAATTTGGGGACTTAAAAAAACAAATGTAAGCAATAACTAAAATCTGATTTATTTCGGAGTATCAGAGACACTTTAGACGGATTCGATCTGCATCTTCACGCTTCCGCTATTGCTATCTGCGGCTCTCTGGCGCGCGTTCCCGTTGCCTCAGTCCTTGTCACTGCACGTCAGCAACAGCTGGTCCTGCCCAACATACCTGTCTCTGAGAATGGGTTCACTCCCTGATAAAACCCATCTGTTACTGCTATAATGAAGGTCTTTTTTTGAATAAATTACATAATGAAAATTGTGAAGAAAAAAACCTATTCTGAGGCAATGAAAGAAGCAGGATTTTGAGATTTCTCACCCAGTCAGTTGGTGCTGGAACTATGCCTTTCAGCTGAGGACTACCCAGACCAGGAGCTATGCTAGACCAGAGCAGAGGCATGCGTAACGCCCACACCCCCCGGCTCTGTCTTGAGAGATGTCTTCAGGAAGAAAAAGGTAAGCAATTTACCATGGCAAGATAAAACACTCCCAGGAGCTCTATGAAATTATTTTTCTTACTTTGCATATTGTGCATACTATTTTTTGAATATTTTATTTATTTTTTTGACAGAGATCACAAGTAGGCAGAGAGGCAGGTGAGAGGGGGAAGCAGGCTCCCCACTGAGCAGACAGAGAGCCCAATGAGGGGCTCGATCCCAGGACCCTGGAATCATGACCTGAGCTGAAGACAGAGGCTCTAACCCACTGAGCTACCCAGGCAACCCCATACTATGTTTTTAAGACTCACATCTTGCAAATTAAATCCCCAACAAGTCAACATGTCATAAGAAACAGACATCCAAAATATCCATCTAAGAGGAATGAGTGGTCTGCAACAGAAACAATGAATGACTGATTAATCCCCTCATCCCAAGGGCACAACCATGTGTGTGGATGACACTGGAAAAGAGAGGCAAGGCCTGGTCCCTGCTCTCCCGTAGCTGAGCGCAGGGAAGGGCAGGCAGACTACGGCACACGGCCTGATTCTCCGAAGTGTCGTCAGGACACAACCGGTTCTATACCATCTCCAGCTGGTTTTCGGCTGCGGCAGTGAGCTGAGCGGAATGCACAGCCTACAGACGATCCCCTCCTGGCCTCTTACAGGAATCTGCCGGTCTCCACGCAGCTTCCTGCGCAGCTGGTGGCCACCCCCCACAGACACACACCCACCTCCTGCTGTCCAGTCAAAGGGCCCAGAAGCAATGACACCCCAGCAGCCCCGACCCACATGGTGAACGACCATCCCACATGAGAAACTGGGTAACTTGGGAGAAATGGCTGATTTTAGAGCCACAGCAACGACAAGATGTGCCTGGAACAAAATGCTATTAGGAAGTTAAAAAAAAAAAGAAAAAAAATACTCAGAAGACGCACAGGGCGCTCCTGTCAGTAGGACCAGGAGCTAGAACACGGGGCTCCCCAACGGACAAATCTGGGGCAACTTGTCAGTTTATACTGTGACAGTCAAGGATTAAAACCAGTTGAGTCAAGAACTTACACGGATCGATGACACCTGGAGGGAGGGAGGAGGGAGAGAAACCTTGAACATGTCCCCCCAGCACAGCATCGAGCAGCCACTGCAGATGCAGTGAGTGAACACGAAGACCACCACCTCACGGCCGGCACAGTAAGAACTCGGCCGAGAAACACCAGCGGATGCTGAAGTCTGTGACGAAGAGTTTATCATGAGGAACAGGGTACTGACATAGTCTCAAAGCAGCTCTCCGCTGAAGCACAAATGCCCTCCGCAAGGAAAACGGCATCTTTGCAGGAGAGACAACAGCAGCACCTGAACCATGTAGCAAACGGAACCTCACGGGGAACAGGGCGTGACAGTGACACGGTGCGCCTCCCCATCTGAGCACGGAGGACACGCCACACCTCCGCGGCGTGCCAGCTCAAAGCGCACACACGTGAAACCAGCATTAAGGAAACAGACAACCCGAACCCAGGGCCAGTCTACCCAAACACCTGCTGTGTGTAGCCATCAAACGTGCACCCCACCAACAGTGAAGGAAGACAGGAACTCTTCCAGATGAAGCCGCTGAAGACCCCTGACAGCCAAAGGCTCGGCAGGATCCTCACCCGCACCCGCACCCGCTGAAGAGAAATGGGAGCGGAGGGCAAGACAGGCACGTGCACAGGAGACGAGACAGTCGTAGGAAGCGGCCACTAACTCCCTAAATCTGACCCTGTGCTCTAGGCTGCAGTTCCATAAGAGAAGGTCCTTATTCTCAGAAAACACACACCAGGGTACTTGTGTTTGTCGGGGCCCGGGGAGGTGACACAGGCACTTCACCTCCCCAGTGTCAGGAACATACGCAGATACACGGAGAGGCCAGCAGGCCAGCGTGGGAAAATGTGAACGACCAGTGAACTCAAATAAATGGGCATACGGAGTCTCAGCACTTAAAGTCCTTCCCAAACGAAAGCTTTTAATGCCAGGAATAAGCCCTAAAGGTCTTGACATCGGGACGGGGAAGGGACAAGGACAGAGCAGCACAGACCTGCGGCACACAGGGATGTGGAGGATCACAGAGGAGGGCGTGGCGGGACGGGACACAGCAATTATCTGGGGGAGTCGGGAAAGGTCCGTGTCCCTGCCCAAGACCTCCTCTCGCCTGTGGGGAGCTGCGTCCAGCCAAGTCCTCCCCGAGCAGCACCCCTCCCGGCCCTGGGTCCGCTCCGCAGGCTCGGAGCCCCGGAACGCCCCCACCTGCTCCCGCCACGGCACTCACTCACTCACAATCGTTCCCTCGGCTCGTGCAGCTCCCTGTCTGCTCTCTGGATCCCAGATTCCGGATACAAACTGTGAAATGAAGATGCTGATGATCACGACGACGATGACGACGATGACGAAGGCGGCGGCCGCCTATGACCCTGCGCCACTACACATCCCCCACGACTGCACAGCTCCCCCCGCAGCCCGTGTAAACTGCTCCAACACTCCAACTGGCTTCCCGGTTTTCTTCTTTAAATGACCATTTTACAGTCACGGAAAACTGAGCTGAGCAGGGTGCATGTACCCAAGGTCACTGCACGAAGGGGCAGAGCTGAGATGGGAACTCCACGCTGGGTGACTGAAAACCAGCCCTCACCTCTCCGACCTACCGAACCATCCGCACCTCATCCCGTATTTCTAGTTCGCCGTGGTCTGCCCTTGTGGGGCAAACAAAACGTAAGAGGGATTTCTCTAAGAACTCTGCTCCGTTCATGTTTGCCGGCACAGCCAAACCCACAGCAAGAAGCGGAGCAGGCGCAAGGTGGGAGGAGAAAGACAACACGAAAAAAACTGCCAGCTTCGGGCGCCTGGGGGGCTCAGTGGGTTAAGCCGCTGCCTTCAGCTCAGGTCATGATCCCACAGTCCTGGGATCGAGTCCCGCTTCGGGCTCCTTGCTCAGTGGAGAGCCTGTTTCTCTCTCTGCCTCTGCCTGCCACTTTGCTTGCTTGTGCTCACTCTCTCTGACAAATAAGTAAATAAAATCTAAAAAACAAAACACCAGCAGATAACGTACTCACTGGTAGATAACCAGGAGCTGAGGTAGGAAATTCAGATGTAAAAGATACATGAGGAAGGTGTGTAGTGAACTCATATTAGGACAAATATGTGCTGTACGTTAAAATCTTAAACAAAGCAGGCACCACATCGTCGTCATTCTGCCCTAGTGAGGCACTAGGCAGGCACCCCTGCCTGCGCAGATGAGGAGACGCGGGCGCCGGGAAATGACTGGCCCAGAACACACGGCTACAGTGAGCGCCGCGGGTACTTCACAAACACTAGTTGAATAAAATGAAAGAAACCTCAGCAAACATTTTGGAAGGCTTATGGACTCTATCCAGTATTCAGCTCTGCTAAAATCACTAAATATGTAATCGTGGTTTTGTCCAAAATTTCTCCCAGGTTTTGGACCTGGTATTGATCAAGGCCCTGACCCCAGGAGGAAGCAGGAATTCCTGCGGCAGCTGACAAAGCTTTTGTGACAAGTGTTTGCTTCCTCGCACAAATCAAAGACTTTGACTCCTATGCTCCAATGCAAACAACAGGACTGTAATTTTCCGCACAAAATGAATGAATTTGTGGCCAGCAGCCATCCACCGGACGAGCCCAGGTGCCCCACTTACCCTGGATACAGTTTCAGCTCAAACACTTTGGGAACGTTTTTCCTCTAGGGACGGCAAGCCCCCCACCGTGACCCCGCACAGGCCAGCTACCCCGTAACCTGCGCGGACCCATCTGCAGGGCGAGAACCCACCAGCCTCGCGGGCGGCCGGGATGAATGAACCGAGCGACGCGCGAGCAGCGCCTGGGACACCTGAAGCCCTCGAGAGGGTGCCTTCAGGACGGAAGTCATGCTTCTCTGCCACTACTGAGGGGAGCTCCTGGGTCTCTCCTGCAATCAGAAACGTGAAGGACTGATGCAGGAAAATCCAAAGCAACACAGGCTGCGGACAAGCCCGCGCGGGCGCCGGGAGGGCAACCAGCTGTGCGCTGCGCCATCTAGTGGCGCGGGAGCAGAGCACCAGCGGCGACCGAGGGAGGCCGCGGGCAAACCTCCCCTGCTCCGCTCGCTCCGCTCCGCTCTCTTCCCCCGCGGAGCTCACACGACAGTGACGCCCCCAGAAGACGGCTGCCAGAAAGGGCGCTCTCACATCGTCGTGCTCTTTACCACACCGACGAAGAACATCAGCGATACGCCAGGAGCACCTTTTCAAGTCCTTGAAATAGCAGCAGGGGCTGATTGGTGAAAAATTATGGAAATGCTGAAAATGATGGAAATGTACAGCTTTCCAGTTCAGAGCAAGAGATCTCGTGCTTGTGGAGAGGAGCTGCTGAGTGTCCACCTATGTTTTAAGAGGGGCGGTCACAAAGCTGTTTATGGACGCTCAGGGGCAACCTGAAACTCCAGGGGCTCCCGCACCTTGAGCTGCACAGGGACAGTCAACCAGCACCGCTAACAGTCCAGCCACCACTAAGGAGGCTTCCCCAGAATGAGTCTGTCCTTCAGTATTTCCTGCGCTGGAAAACTAAACTCATCCCAACACAAAAAATCACCCTGAAAACTGAAACTACAGGATTAAGTTATTACAGGTTATGCGTCTGGAAAGTGGTGCCAGGACACATATCGGTCTCAGGCCATCGTGTAAAAAGAGCAGGTAACGTTTACCAAGCACCTGTCATGTGACACCGACTCGCATCATGCCTGAAGCAACAGCCCAACAAAGGAGTGTACGCGCTCCGGTGTTAAAGATGGGAAACCAAGGCTCCCAGATATAAGTAATGTGCATAGGCTCTGACTACAAAGTCTTCGCCTCCCGTAATCCCAGGGCCACCTCTGGAGCAGCTCTTCCCTTATTAAGTAATGCTAGTTCCCATGTAAATGCCACCCGCCACACCTTCCACTCTGCCACTGTCACAAAGCTCCTGCCCCCTTTGGTCAGGCCACCTTGTGCCCCTCCGCACAGCACGCAGTCAGCCCTCCCCACACACCACCAGGCTGATACTGGACAATGACTCTGCCAAGCTGCAGGGCAGAGAACTTCCCCTGGAAGTCCAAGGTGAAACTCCAGCCGGAGGGGGAGCTGCCGGCTCTGCTGGTGCTCACAGGTGAGCGGTCTGTTGTCTGGGAGGCGGCAGATAAGGACTTGAATCCTGGTTTACCACTTCGCTGTCTGACCTTAGGCAAATAATTTGTCCTTCATGCCCTTACTTTTCTCACGTGTAAAATAAGGTAAAACGATTTACTCCTTTAACAGTGTGAGAACAATTAAGCACAATAACACACATAGAGCATCTAACCCAGGAAAAGTTCTTGATAAATGGTGACTATTACTATTAGCAATTATGGGGCAAAGATAGTCAAACATCCTCCCCACCAGCCTACTGGCGTCAGAGAGGGAAAGCCATTGTCTGTGAGAATATGTTCTTTTATGTTCTTGGCACTCTTTTCCCTCCATTTTTTGAGCCTATTTTTAGAAAATGGAGAATTTCTAAACATACAATAAACTGACTAAAAATCCCTGATACCATCCTTTCAACCAAATGTTTCTGTGATAAATATTAAAATATAAAAAGCTTTGTGCCTCTGAGAGGTTCCATCAAGACAAAGAGCCATTGTCTTAGTGACTTTCCACAGCGACCGGTTTCCTATTTTCCCCCTGACCACTGAAATACTCATGATTAAGAATCCTTACCTTGAATGCTTACTGAAGACTGAGAAGTGCTGCTGGAGAATGTAGGGAAAAAGTGAACTTGTCTTTTTGTAAAACACATTTTAGGGAGACCTCTTTTTTTTTTTTTTTAAGATTTTATTTATTTATTTGACAGAGAGAAATCACAAGTAGGCAGAGAGAGAGGGGGAAGCAGGCTCTCTGCTGAGCAGAGAGCCCGATGCGGGACTCGATCCCAGGACTCTGAGATCATGACCTGAGCCGAAGGCAGCAGCTTAACCCACTGAGCCACCCAGGCGCCCCAGGGAGACCTCTTTTAAAAACTCATCATCAGCAGTGGAAATTCCTAACTGGCTTCTACTATAATCAAACTTGTTTGTAAAAACAACATCCACTTCCATCCGTGCATCTATTTTTCTTCAAGCATCCTATCAGAACACCGCAGACTCCAAATTTCAGCCTGGTTTTTGAAAGTTGTGCACCTTGACTGGGCAAGCTGCTTTACATTTTTGAGACTCAGATGAGTCATTTGGAAAAAAACAAAAGAGGCAGGCAGGGGACGGAAACCACCTACCTTGCAAGATTTTTGTGAGGATTAGAGATAATGCATAGGAAGCACCTGGCACAAAGAGGCCCTCAATTTGGCAGCTTTTATCATAATCATTATCCCCAATGCTAAGGAACACTTCTATTTTTTGGTAAAAAATATAAACCAGTCTATCTTCACTCAGTGGGAATGATGACAACAAGCAAAAGGGTCTTGTACTATCCGATCCGCTGTGGGCATTCAGTCTGCAATCCCGGTTGCTCCCCTGGTTTGGGGTGTCTGTCTGACCTCTGAGTTTGAGGATTAACTCCTTTGGGCAAGAAGGCTTCAGCCATATAACGAGGGCTGCACATTTCCAGGCTTTGTCTGTCATTAGGAATTTAGGGAAGGAGAGCTAATTGTATTAGAGCATATTGGCTTAATAAATTCCTTAAGAAGAAGAAAAGTAAATAAAAGTCTAATGGCAAGCAGACCCGCTAACATCTCCTCACATCTCCTGGGGAAGAGCCCCACAGTCCCACCACATGCAAAGAGCACGGGGCCTCCTGCTGCTGGTCCCACGCTGCATCCCACTGAGAGCCTTTCACTGGGTCTGTGCCCAGGTCAGATGCCCTCCCATGACAACACTCCGAGTCTTCCGCCTCTGTGAAAACTGCAACACAACACTGAAAGAAGGCAGGAGTGGAGAGATCTCAGAGCTCCATGAGGTGCTCAAGACCAAGCCATGGAAGCCCAGGCCAGCCACCCAGAAGCTGACGCTCTCCCACGGAAGACACGTCCTAATAACATGGCGCAAGGTCGACCACACCAGAGATGTAAGCACCAGCTGCTCTGGGAAGAAACGGGCCACCTAAATCCATTCGGGGGGAAGGATATGATCCCAGGAGATCCCTTACAGCACAAATTCCAAGGGAAGCTATAAAAAGGGATGGCATGTAACCTGGCTTCCAATCACAGCCCAGCCACGAAGGGACCCTCTCCCTCTGTGGGCCAGTGTGGTTCAGGAAAGAACAAAGCTTGTTCCTTCACTGGGACATTTTGCAATGTCCTGGGTAACTCACTTTAGTTGTTGGAGTCTCAATTTCTACAACTGAAAACCTGGGCTAGTAACCTCTACACTTCTGAGCGGTTACAGTATTCACATTACAGACATGACCCAGCACAGAGAAAAACCTCAAATACATCCCTAGGCTGACTGAGTTAAACCATCTAGTCACTCGGCACTTCAAAAGGACAGCTGAAGGGCAGTTGAAGACTTTCCTTAAGAAAGGAGAGGACATCTCCACGTTGGACACTCACTCTCGGATTCACACACGTGGGCACACTCCTGTCTCAGGAGCAGAGTCTCCCTTGTTCCTCCCTCGGCCCCTCCACGCTCGGCCCAGGCCCTGGCCTGGCAGCTTCTCCAGCAACACGTCACTAATGCCCAGACACCGAAACACTATCACACGCCAACCCCTGGATCACTTCATAGCACGCGCCACAAAACTCAGAAACAGCATCCCCTCCATTTTCTAACAAAAAAAAATGATTAAAAACTCTGAAAACCCTAAGAAAAACAATTGAAAACTAAATAAACCACAGCCTCTTTTGGATGAAACAGAGAATCGCACACTACATCTAAATATAATTCTGCAATTTCCATTCTCCTTCGTCTCTTTACTCCACACACCTGACAATAGTCAAGCAAATCACAAACATTTTCCAAAAGGGGTCACCAAAAAGGAAACATTAGCCATCAGGTTTTGTTGAACAAAGAGACATGGCACATCAGGCTAGTAACGATCCTCCCCTTACACACTTTTGCCCCCACACACATCCTGAATAACGCGAAGAGTACTGATTCTAGAGACACTGATGTAAGATGAAAAATTATTTTGAAATACCAACAGATAACTTTATCAATCTGGACACAAACGACCAGCTTAATCTTGAATCCTCTGCTGCACTTCCCCTGTAACCAACCACTAAATATAACTTGGCAGTGAATCAGCCACCAATCCATATAGTATATCAGATAATTAAAAATACGGGGTTATGTAATCTTATTTAATGGTTACTTGGCTTGGATTGAAAACCATCCAAAGGAGTACCAGAGAGCTGGATTCAATTATAATGCATAAGACATTACTAAAGACGTTTTTTTGAAAGAGTCAGCACATCCCCTCCAAGCAAATACAACACAAAACATGGGGCGTTACTTTCATCTCCAATTAACCTCCTTGGCGAGAACCAGCAATGTCAATTCTCTACAGGCATGGAAGCGGGGGAAGGGGGGTGATACCAAAACCTATCTCCTTTGATTCAGTTTTAACATCAAGTAAACATTAACCATTACATTTGGTAGAAAAATAAAAGTACTGAGTATTTAGGGGGGTGGGGGAAGGGAAGCAGTTAGCCTGAGAAAATAAAAAGAAAGTCAGCAACTAATGCCCATCATGAAACACAAGCCTGGAAAATGTATAAGAGCTAGACTATATTAGCTTGGGAGCACACATCCTGATGTCATCTCAGCTCAAGTTCTTACTTAAAGATTAGTAGAAAAAAAAAATAATTCAGCTAGGAGATTGATCAATGTTTACAACTACTGATTTAAAAAAAAATGGCAACATCTCATTTATAAACTGTTTCATTATCATAATGTGTTGATTACAAAAGTAATAAACTGGTCACAGGAGGGCTTTAATGCAAAAGTGCCTCTTGGCCGGAGCATTAAAATCCTGTAGGATAAATCTGCTAGCAATGTCTGTTTTTTTAAAAAGACCACTAGATAAGTACACAATGAAACTTTTTTAGAAAATCAAGATAAGTCAACCAGAAGCAAGCATATTAATGACATTGATTTCTGCAGGGTTTTAAATAAGTATGTGTGAAGTAGTTTATTCTGTCTTTGCAGGAAGACCTAAGTAGCAGAACAATGGCTTTAAGAGACAGAAGACCTGAGTTCAAATTATATCTCCGTTGCCCACAAGCTTGCATAACTGGGTTCCTCAGGTGCCTCCCCAGAAAAATGGAGATACCAGTGTCGACCTCACCACGGTGCAAGCATGAGACAGGAACTAGACATCATGTACCCTGAAGAGACTTGGAAACTTGAACACACTCCATGCAAACATGAGGTATCGCGTTCACTGCTGACCATCGTCACTGCACAAGTTACTGTCAGAACACTAACACCAGTATAGAGATTCAGAATAAACTCTGAAAAAAATAGTTTCTTTTCAAGGCAAAGAGTAAAAAATATTGTTAAATGAGAATAAAAATACTTTTCTGTAGCCAATAACAAGATGCTTATCAGATTCAAAATCAAAGTTTTCTAATAACCATTCAGATTCAGATTTAAGATACTATTTAGAAATGCACTATGACTTACATAATTAAGCATGATTAATATTTTAAATGATAGGGCTTTGCTTTCTGGATATCAGCTTATGAGTTAAGGGGAAAACATGCTTGTCTGAAGTAATCTAAGCAGTAACAAGAGCATCTCATATCACCTTTTCCTTCTTTCACATAACTGTTCAATGTGAAAAAATGTACTTCTTACCCAAATTACACCTTTTATGGAAAAAGTAAGGTAATCAGATTCAGCATCTAAAAAAATACTAAATGGCAACATTGTCCAATATCTGTTTCAAGTAACTAGAGACCATCAACACTAGTAGAAACAGAAACCGAAATAATTTTGAATGCATTAGCAACACAGTACTATAACAACATGGCACAGAGAAAAAAAAATTCTAACTTTCAAAATAACTCATTACACTTTTGTTAAGCTGTTTCCTTAACTGAGTGTAACATAACTTTGTCAACTTCTTTATTTAAAAAAAAAAAATGCACTGGATTTCACAATCTAGAATATTTCTAAAGCCATTGATCTCACACAACATACAAAGAAATTTCTTTCATAGAAAAGACGTCCCAGCAGGCAACAAAAGATATATGTAAATCATAAAAAGCAAGGAGTAGAAACCTAAGTGCAGAACCGTTCAGAAGAGCATGGGAATAAAGCTGAAAATTCTTTCTCTCTAATTTAAGAATCTAAGCCCATTACTTTTTCACAAGCCCACCTTATTAAAGAAATAAAAATACGTCTGCAAATATAATAAAATGGGAAAGCTCTGAAAACCAATTTCTATTCAACAATTCAAACGGCATGCATGCTTAAATTCTTGGAGACACTGAGTCTCTCCCCTACCACCACCAGTCGACAACACACCCTACTCCGAAGAACTGGTTGAAATAGGCAAATGCTGGAGATTGCTGTTTTAAAATATAGACATCTATATACAAATAGAATATGTCTGCCTCATCCTTCACTTCCAACAATAAAAGAACCAGGGACAGCATTAAGATCAGCAGACCCGATTTAACTTGGGGACCACAAACTGCCACTTCACGGAGTGATTCATGCAAAGGGTAACAGATCTGACCAGATACTATTTCTGCCATCACCCAGAGAAAAAAGACACCAGTGGCCCCCCAAACCCATCTTTATCCAAAACATGGATTAACAGATACAGAAGGAATTGAGGACTGTGCCTGGGAAAGCAGGCTTAATTTACCTTCCATCCCAGATTACTCAAGAAGCTGGAGGAAGAACAAGCCAGGAAATACCGCCCTAGGTAGTAGGCACGTCTCCATATGTCCCTGTATCCCGGTGCCCTGTACTTCCCAGGGCTGTTCACACCCTGAACTGGCTGAGCAGTGCTGAAAGGCAGAGGCAGCAAAAGACTCCTTGCCCACTCTTCCCCACCCCTAGCCAGCCCCCAGCGAGGGTGACCCACCCAGAGCTTCCCAAAGAGAAGACAGGCAAGCCAAGAAGGGCGCAATTGCGTGGGCCTCTTCTCCCCTACCAACCCCTCCAAGGCCAGCTTGCAATCCTTGGCTGGAGCTGCCCCCACCCCCTCCCAGGAAGGCGGACCACGCTGCCAGGGTGGCTACAGCCTCGGCATGGGAGAAAAAGACGGGTAGGAGAGGAACTGGGCTCTGCCACTAAGACCGCCAGGTCCCTCTCCTCTGAAATGCGCAGGGTCTGACCCCAAACCTCCCCTAAGGTCCTCAAACTTCACTAACAATCCAAGCACCTGTTCCCTTCACCTCGTGTGCATTTCATCCCCTCGCATCCTTCCATTTTGCTCCAGCTCTTTCTTCAGTTCCCGGGACACACCAAACACACGAGGATCCCCGAGTCCCTCACAAACTACCCTCCGATAAGATCATTTAACCCCCACCCCGCCACAGCCCCCAGATGTTCAACGTCCCCTACCCATAAGTTTCCCTCGGGTATCTTCGAGTCCCCAAAGATCTTCAAGTCTCAGCCGAACGCCCCAACCTTCTGCCCCCGCCAAGCCTCCCAAAGGCACATCTCCCTTCCCCCCCCCCCCAGGTATCCCACGTTCTCCCAGGTCCCCACCCAAATGCCCCCAGATTACTACCTGGGTCCCCTCCCGCCTCCCCAGGTCTGTTTCTAGCCAACCCCACAGGTTCGCCTACCCAGAGCCCGGCATTTCTACCCGCTCCGGACCCTCCCCAGTCTCCGCGCCCCCGGCCACCACTCCCCCGGCCCCAACGGCCGAGGGCGACAGTTAACGGCCGGCCAGCTGCGCCCTCACCTTGGTTCACCAGCCGCAGAGCGTGCGTGAAGGAGGGGTCCAGGGAGTCCTTCTCCGCCATCAGCTCCGGCAGGTACTTCTCCTCCATGCTCGCTGGCCGCCGGGCCCGGGACGCCGACGCGCGGCAGGCGAGCAGCGGCGGCCCCGCAACCCCCGACCCCGCCCGCGCCCCAGCGGCGCGCAACCCGGGCCAGGCGCCGCGGCCGGGGCGCGGCGGAGCCAAGCCCGGAGGTCGGCCCGGCGGAGGCGGCACGGGGCGAGTGTCGGCCGCGCGGCTCCGGTCCCCGGGGGTGGCCGCCGACTGCCCCGGGCTGGCGGCCGCTGTTCCGGGACGCGGCCCCCACAGCTCCGCGGCGGGTCGAGCAGGAGCGGGCGCGGGCCGGCGCGCTCAGGAGGACCCTCGGGCCGGGCCGGCGGCGAGCTCGGCGAGCCTGAGGCAGTCCCGGGCGAGCCCCGCCAGCCGGCGCCGGCGCCCAGCTCAGCCGCGACCCGCACGCCGCGCGCCGCCCCGCGCTCTCCGAGCCTCCGCGCGGAGCGCCCGGCCCGCCGCCCCGCCCGCCGCGCCTGCGCCTGCGCGCCGCTCCCGCGCCCCCCCCCCCCGCCCCCGCCGCCCGCCCCGCCCCCCCCCCCCCCCCCCCGCCCCCGCCGCCCGCCCCCGCCCCCGCCCCCCGCCCCCCCCCCCGCCCCCCCCGCCCCCCCCCCCCCGCCCCCCCGCCCCGCCCCCCCCCCGCCCCCGCCGCCCGCCCCGCCCCCGCCGCCCGCCCCGCCCCACCCCGCCCGCCCCGCCCCACCCCGCCCCGCCCGCCGCCTCGGGGGACCGCCCCCAGCCGCGCCGCCGTCCTCGGGGAAGGGCGTCCCGGCGCCTCCGGCCCGCGGGGCGCTCTGCTCCAGCTCCGGGGGCGCGGGGGGAGTCCTGCTGTAGGGTCACGGCGGTGGCAGACGCAGAGGCCGGGAAACTGAGGCCCGGAGAGGTCGGGCGGCTCGCCCAAGGTCACCGGGCGACCGTTCCCGGGAGGGGAGGCAGAGGCCTGGCTGGGAGAGCGGTCAGGGCGGGGAGTCCGGACCGGGAGAGCGGTCAGGGCGGGAGTCCGGGATCGCCCTGGCGTGCTCTGGGGAGCGGCAACCGGGCGAACCGCCCGCTCTTTATAAGGCTCTCAGGACTTCCCTAACTTATTTCGCTTTGCTGTCCCCTCTTTGCAAGGAAATAGGCGGGCGCGCTGTCCTTTGTTGACGCCTGGGCTCTCGGTGCCTAACGAGGGACCCCAGGTACCGATGTCGGTTACATAAAAGCGCGCGCCCTTCAGGGCGCCTTCGTCATCCCGACTTGCCACCGGCGAGTGTCTCTTCTCCAAGAAAGAGCTGTGACTGGAGGAGGAAGAGGGAGCCTTGCAGGAGCCTGTCCCCTCATGGGGAGAGTCCCCTGGACACACGTGGATGCTGATGTCCTAGGTCCCCTTCTGTCCCCTTCCCCAACAAGCCCTCCCTCAGGACGTTTTCAGGTTTCCTCAGCTTGTGGAGTAAAATGTCCCTGAGCAAGCCAAAGACTCCTGAGTCTGTCCTAGGTTTCCCCTGCCAAACCCCATCCCCAAGTCCTGGCCTCGATGTCACCTTTCCTGGACAGCTTTCCAAGACTTCCTCTGCAAAGCAGTCCAGGCACCATCCCCTCCTCCCCTCCCTGGACCTGGACCTGCGCTGGCCAGCCCTGGCTCACAGCTGTAATTCTGTTTCCAGAAGACCCTGAGCATCTCAGGGGCAGAGCTAGAATTTTGTTTTGCAGCATCTGGTGCCTTTGGGACAGGTGTGGGGGCACCAGAAATGTTTGTTGAAGGAAGAGACCAGTGGAATGCGGATCCTGTGGCCAGCTGCCTGGGGCAGATCTTCCTCCCAGGCTCATGAAGGCCTCCACAGCCAGAGACGCTGAGAGTGGAAATCAAGGATCGCTAAGCTGCTCTGAGTCTCAGCTCCCAAGCACCCACTCATGCACAAACACCCCATCCCCTTTTCCACCCCTAGACTGCAGTGGCTCCCAGCAGAAGTGTCCTTTCAGAGTTCCCAGAAGGAATGTTCACGTCTCTCTTTGTTCTGAACTCTCAAGAAGCAGTCAAAGGGTAGGTTAATTGTGTAGCCTCTGCAACCCCCAGAGCCTGAATTTGCCATTTTGACTCTCCTGCTCCTGTGACCTACCAGTGGAAAGGAGAGATGAGAATCCAGATACAGATACAGATACAAATGTGGACCACATCTCCAAAACCAAGGTTAAGCGAGCAGCCCTCGGGGGCACTGGGAAGGATACGTGGGGCTATGTTTTCTCTTAGAGCATTGGAAAGGAATGCACGTACCTCCGGCTTCTGTTCCTGCATCACAGGACCTACATGCTAGGGTGTGTGTCCCTGATGGCCACACTTAAAGGGTGGAAGGGAGAAGGAGTGTTCTGGGATGTCGGTGAGCCCCAGGGGAGGAGAATGGGGACCAGATGCTGGACGCTCAGCAGCCCCCTCATCACTTGGTCTTACAGCCTCCTTTCCATTCAGGCTCTCTGCCCAGGTAACTGCCCACACTTTGAGTAATTGCTGTTTTCATTAAGCACTTACTAAGGGCCAGGCTCTTTCATTCACTATTTCCAGTTTTCCCAACGACCTGTAGGGAAGATACTATTTATCACCACTTATAAATAAGGAAACTGAGATTCAAGCAATTCCATACTTTTGCTTAAGTCCCATGGCTATCAGTCAGGGATCCTAGACTCAGACCCTAAGGCCTTCTCCCCCCTTCCCTGTTCTTCCCTCCCAGGTGTCAGTTCCTGACAGCTGTGAGCGGCTCCAGCCCTCCTCCACTGGCAAGGCCGGCAGACACGTCCCCCTGGCAGCTGGGGAGGAGGGCTGTACACCAGGAAGCTGACAGCAAAGGCACTGAATCTTCCACTCTGGACCCTCCTTCTCTCCGAACCTTCCAAGAGGGCAGGTGCCTAGCACCGTGAGTACCCACATGGGGTCCTCCAGGGAGGAAGGAGACGAATGTCTCTGTGAGATGCTCAGGAAATTGTCCCCACCCACCAAGCTGGTCGACTGCTGGCTGTGGGGCCCCCACGCACCTCTCCACAGACTCTGTGGGTCTTCGTGAGATGGCCACTCCACAGGGCACTCGTCGTCAGATCCCTGAGATGATGAGAAAATCTGGTGTTAGGAACAGTTCTGATTACTTCGCAAGCCATTGCCGCTGGTACTCAAACTCAGGTCTTCTGACCTTCAGACCAGAGATCTCTGCAGGCATCCGCCAGTATTTCCTGAGCACATGCCAAGGGCAGGGTCTGCTTTGGGTACAAGGGACCAGCCGTGAACCAAACGGACTTCCACAGAGCCGCTTCAGGCAGGGCCACAGGGGCCACTTGTCCCATCTGCATATTTTGCAACTGGCCTGGAGAGGACGCCCTGGGCTCCAGTAAGAAGCTTTTCTCCCATCGCTGGTGTCTCAGGGGTTCACCTCCCAGCCCCAGAGACAGAGGGGCTCTTCTACAGCCAGCCTTATCAAGTGTCGCCATTCCCATGCCATCTCGGGAGCAGCCCCGCTACTTGAGCCAACTGGCACCACGGCTGTCTGTCAGAATCCCCCCGAGCCCCCACCTACGGCCCCCATGTGTTGGAGTGGACAAGTACTGGCCAGCCTCTCAGACATCGCCACGGCAACCGCGTGCCTCAGACAATACACAAAAGCGGGCGGCATGTTTTGGAGCGAGTTGTCATGTTTGCTACCAGATTGCTTGTTCACACCCTAAGCGTCCTATTCCTTCGGTTTAGGAAGGGTGAGCACTATCCCAGATCTCCCAAGACCCTGCAGTGCCGTGGGGGGTGAAGTTGAGAACTGGACCAGGAGCTCGAGGCCTCGGGTTGACCCCTGGCTCTCCTGCTCTCTGTGTGATCTTGAGTCAGATACTCACTGTCTCTGGGCACTGAGAGAGCAATCTGTGTCTTCCAGGATGGTGGCAAAGCAGATTCCCAAGGCTCATCATGGGCACTAAGTGACCGTGCTGAAGGCTTTTGATTTTCCCTCCTCCCTCCTCCCCACAAGCATCGTCCCCGCTCCTGTGCACCTGGGCCACATGGCACTGGCGTCCGGGTATCTGCGGACCCCTCTGCCTGCACAGCCCGAGCACCTGGCTGGGCGGTCAGTTTGCCGCAAGCCCTTGACACCCGTTCAAGTCCACTCTTCTGAAATGCGGCCTCTGACAGCAGCACTTCCCAGCTACCTGAGACAAACGAGTTTGTCATGTAAGACAAGCACCAAAAGATGGCACAGCCTTACCTAGAAATCACTCATTTACGTGTCAGGAAGAAAGGCACCAGGCACAGGCGCTCTGATCCCCGGCTCCAGACAGCGACAGGAAATGCACGTTCAAACCTTGAGTAGATTAAAAAGGCATAACACGTGAGGGGGAGGACACGGAGGAACTCCTCAAAGTCCGGAGCCTTCCAAAGCTCCACGCCCAGCCATCAGCCCCGAAGGGCCTCACTGAGGACCCGTTGATCTGTCAGGGGCTCACATGCACACACAGGCGCGCACACACACATTCGCACGCACACACATGCACGTGTGCGCGCGTGCACACACATGCACACACACACATGCACACAATCGCGCGCGCACACACATGCACACACATGCACACGCGCACACACACATGCGCACGCGCGCACACACACACACACACTCCACCCGCGTCTAACGACGGGTGGAGTGGGACCTTTCAGTTCAGGCACTCACATACTGAAGACGCCTGTTTGTCTCTATATTCGTGTTCCCCGAAAGTCCAGTCCCTCCCCTCGCTGTTTGGTAGACTGAAAGCCCTGGCCCTCCAGCAGACTCCTCGGTCCACAGGGAGGGAGCCCTGGCCGGTTCTCAGAGCCTCCGAGGAGAACCACAGTATTGCGCACACGCCCCCCCCGTGGCCAAACGTGGAAGGACACACCCTCACAAGTTCCTGCTGAGTCAGGTTGATCTCCGCTTGGATTGGGGCTTGGAAGCCCCCAAAAGGGAATCACAAGTAGGATTTAACTCCTTCCCAGGAGAGAGGAGAGTGAAGCATCTTCTTCGGTGAAAGACTGAAACATGGAAGGTAAAGGAAAAGAGGAGAAGGAAGGGGAAATAGGAGGGAGGGAGAAGAACTCAGGAGCAGAAGGAAGAGAAAAGAAGAACACAGAGTAGGAGGTGAGCACGAGGCCAAGGAAGGTCACGGGAGGGATGTTTCTCTATGCTGAGCCTCTATCTGTTTCAAGGATAAGTGCACGAGGTAACGGAAAATAACAAGAATTGCCGTGTCCAGGGTCGGTGTGTCACGACCAGTCAGGTGTGTACGGATGAGCAGGTCACCCCTTGACTGACCCCGTCTCTGTCTGGCTCAGCAATCTTTCCAAAACCCCACTCTTTCTCTGTCTCTGTCTCTGAGGTTGTAAAGGAGTCGCTACCAGTTGTTGTTCTCATCCTCTTTTATTGAGATCTGATGAGAACAATAAAGATTTGCAGAGAAAACCCCGAAAAGTGCTCTGAGCTCCCAGATATAACCATCGTAGAAGTGTGTTTTATTATTTCCCTCTGTGCAGCCGCAGCCTTCTGTCCCCCGCTTCCTGGACTAAAAGGGGATATGTGATGTTGGACTGCCAGCGCACTTGCTATATTTCAGCAACACATCAAATTATCACAACCTCTGGTGCTTTGTAAGGTGCTGTGATTTGAAAGTTGTTGCTGAAATATAACTTATTATTGCCACAGTAGTAAAAAGATCCACGTCCATCTCCTTACCCACTCTTGCTTGTCGACGTGCATAGAGCTGTCCACAAAACAATTCCAGCCACATTATCCAGACACTTTACAACAAACCTGCGCATGTCTGAGTTCGGCACAATGCTCATACAAAGCATTTCGGGAAGTGTCAGGTTCGTGTCCAATCAGCCCTCAAGGGAGTGATGACATTTGGAGAGTCTCCTGCAAAGCAAACACATCCAGGTCACATTAAAAAAAAAAAAAAAAATGCCAGTGGTTGCTTGCGCTTTTCTGTTGTTAAAAAATGAGGAGCTAATCTTAACAAAAATGGCTGTGGAGGAAGAAGGGACATGAAGTCAAGGCTCTGTACTCACACCCACTGAATTGCACGAGAAAACATTTCAGAACAGGAGTGGACTGTTGTCAGTAACCATGGGCTTCCCAGGTGTCCCTATGGACTCCATGCTTTGGGTTCTGTATCACCTGGCGCTAGCTTTCCCATGCACAGCGTTCATCACTACCCTGTATGGATATATGATGGTGGGATACACACCTCGAAATCCTTTGTTTGCTGTTATGGGTGAGGGCGGGGGGGCTAGGATACCCAATACACTCACGCAATCTTGATTCACTTGATCCAGCCTGGAATGGCAGCTGGTACGTGGGGTATGTGTGTGAAGTTCCAGCTTCCTCTGGTGAATCGTAGCTGCAGAATGAATTCTCTCCGGGTTTCCGAGCCACACTCGCTGGTAGCAGCCTTGCAAAGCTACGGCAGCTGGACTGCACCAACCACGGTAATCCGGGCACAGTTCTATGCAGTAGGTTACCCTTGAGCACAGAATGGCTGCAGCCACCAACTGAGGATCCAAACCCAGCCACCGGTCTACCCACAACCAAAAGAGAGCTTTGTGTGAAGCAGCCTCTTCTGGCCTCAGCCTGCCCACTTGCGGAAGGAAGACAAGATCATTCCCACAAGCAGTTCCTTTAAGATCTCCATGAGTAAATGGATGTAAAGTGCTCCACACAGAGTCTGACGCCCAGCAAGCCCCACATGGAGAGCGTAGATGTAACATACCCAGACATATAATGGGAGCCACAAGTGCAATTTTAAGATTTCTAGCAGCCGCATTAACAAGGTGGAAGGATGCCTCAGTGATTCAGTGGGTTGAAGGTCTGCCTTCGCTCCCGCATGGTCCCGGGGTCTGGGGATCCCGCCTCGAATCAAGCTCCCTGCTCCGCGGGGAGTCTGTTTCTCCCTCTCCCTCATACTCTCTTTTGTTATCTCTCTCTTGATCCCAAATAAATAAATAAAATCTTAAAAAAATAAAGGTGAAAAGGGACAGGTAAAGCTCATTTTAATGACATAGTTTCTTTAACCCCCTATATCCAGAATAATTTTTCAGCATGTAATCAATACTTTTATAATATTGAGATATTTTATGATCTTTTTTCCTGTTAAATTTTTGGTGAAATCCGGTGTGTACTCTGCACCTATAGCCCTTCTCAATCCAGGTGAAAATGGTTACAAAAAAGTGCTGTCCTATCAATACCATAAAGATACATTTTCTTTAAGATTGATTTGACGCGGGGCGCCTGGGTGGCTCAGTGGGTTAAAGCCTCTACCTTGGGCGCAGGTCATGATCCCAGGGTCCTGGGATCGAGCCCCGCATCAGGCTGTCTGCTCCGCGGAGAGCCTGCTTCCTCCTCTCTCTGTCTCTGCCTGCCTCTCTGCCTGCTTGTGATCTCTGTCTGTCAAAAAAAAAAAAAAAAAAGATTTATTTGACGGAGAGAGAAGCCTGACATAGGATTCAATCCCATGACCCTGGGATCATGACCTGAGCTGAAGGCAGAAGCTTAACCCACTGAGCTCCTATAAAGATGCATTTAATGGAAGAATATCTTACACTGCTCCCATTTTAAAATTCAAATTCATTTAAAACTTAATACCATTAGCTCCAGTTCTTCACAAATAACTAGCCCCAAATCAAGCGCTCATTAGCCACATGTGACTAGTGGCTGTGGTATTCGGCAGTACAGATCAGAAGAAGAAGTTCGAGGTCACAAAATAGAAACCCCAGCTGTCAGCGCTCAGCCAAATAAGACATGTCCCAGTCTCACCCCACGTGGAGTCCAAAACCGGCTACAAAATGTGCAGCGAGAGGTCAGCAGTGTGCCAAGCTCCTTCAGTCTTTCTGCCTCACCCATGTTAGGGTGTCACAGTGGGATGTCTCCACCCCTCCCTGGGCATCCGACCACATTCCAGGGCGGAAAATGTGGGGAGGGGGAGGGCTGCCAGGAAAATGATCTTTACCTGTTGAGTCTGCTCTGCTGTTAAGTTTTATGAGAAGGCCCACGTAGTGGTTCTTGCTTAAGTATCTATAGCCAGAACCGTAACACACACAGCCAACCTTACTTTCCCAGGACAGAGCTGGTAAATACAGAGTTCTACCTGGACATGTGGATACCCCCACAGAAGTGGAGTTCCCCCCGGAAGAAATAGGAACCAACGGACATTTGGTGGCCCCTGTCAAAGGTGACACCGCAGTTATCACTACTGATACTGCCAACCTTCACCAAGAATCCTTAAAGGAATAAAATAATAGGAGAGGGGAGGAATGTCTCTTCCTTTACCCTGTTTGAGCAGATACTGTAGAAGCAAATGTTCTGAGCACCTGAGCGTGAATGAAGGATGTGACAGGGCTCATGAGGGGTGGGTCCCCATCCTCAGGAAAAGGAAGGGTAGCACAGAGCTTCTGTCCCTTGTTTCTGCCAAAAAAAAAATACCTAGTTCAAGCAGAGGGCTGCTTGTATAGCACTGAAGATCATGGTCTACACAGCTAGCTTCTCTCTAGCTGTGTGACCTTGAGCTCCTTGATGTCTCTGTGTTTTCTCACTGCCTCTGAGGAAGGGGATGACAGGGGCACCGACCTCATCCGATTATTATGAGAATGAAGTTAGCTAACATTTGAATGTGCTTAAAACAGGGCCAGGCACATAATATGTGCTTTATAAACGTTGCTTAAATTGAAAAATCTCAGCTCCGTAAACAAATTTTGGCTCATTGATTTCCTCAGAGTTCGGTACTGGTCTGAGATACTGTTCTCCCTCCATGGCTGAATGCAAAGCAAAACTCTGTCTGTCCAGGAATAAAAGACAGAAAATGATGAAGTCAGCAAAGTCGAGAGATCTGTTCACTGACACAAGTCCCCAAGATGCACTGTTTGGCATTCTATAGCCTGAAAAGGCTTTGATCCTTTTTGTCTTCTGGACAAAACAAAACTCTCCCAAAACTTCAAGACCATGAACGAAGGTTTAGCCGACCGGGAGTGAAGTCCTACCTCTTCCCTGCCCAGCTTGAATGTGTGACTTGGCCAAGATGCGCTGCCTTTCTCTGAGCCTTCATTGTCTCATCTGCGAAATGGGGCTCCTAACTCCAGCGTCAAACATTCCTCCAGGCAACACAACACTTTCTCAGTGAATGCAAGTTGTTTCCTCCCCTCTTTTGTCTTTGAAAATCTGTAAGGCAGGAGAAAGTTTGGAAGAGATCTCTTGACAGACTGAATTTCACAGACAGGCTTAGTGACTTAAACATTAACAAATTTGGAGCCACGTGTACGTCAGGGTTTGTTTGTTTAATTAAGTCACGTTCAAGGGATGCATCTTGCTTGTGCGGATCAGAAGGCTCCGTGCTTTTGCTCTGAGTGTTTTGCTTTGGGCTCATACCTCAGAGGCATAGTGGGAAGAGCCCAGAATTTGGAGCTCAACCTGTCAACTCCCTTAACAAGGGACTTTTCTTTTTTTTTTTTTTTTTCCTTTTTAACGTTAAAGGGGCTTTTCACTTCTGAAAAATCAAGACAATTTAACTTCTCTAAGCCTCAGTTTCCTTAATCTAAGTATCTACCTCACAAAATATTGAGGTTGATTAACTAATATTGTGTTTATAAATTACCCGGCACATAAATTGGGGGCTTGGTAAGCGATAATTGTTACAGAAAGTGAATGATAGAAACTTTGGCTTCTTGTCAAATCACACAGACTCCGTAAAGTGGGTAGAGAAAACAATCTACAGAAATGACCTCTTTGGCTGATGATTTATTTTCTAGATTTCCCGGAATACAGAGTGGAAGAGAACACTCCAAAGCTTTACTGAAGGAGCTGTCAGCTGTTAGTGGTGTGAGGACAGTGGACTTCAAGTGAGGTCCAAGGAGATGTGCGATGCTAGAGAATTGCTTCCAAGCAGATCCTTAAAATTGGCTGAGGATTGGGACACCTGGGTGGCTCAGCTGGTTAAGCTGCTGCCTTCGGCTCAGATCAGGATCCCAGTGTCTTGGGATCCAGTCCCGCATCGGGCTCCTTGCTCAGCAGGGAGCCTGCTTCTTTCTCTGCCTCTGCCTGCTGTTCTGCCTGCTTGTGTTCTCCCTCTCTCTCTCTCTGACAAATAAATAAATAAATTCTTTAAAAAAAAAATGGCTGAGGATCTGAGGCTGTGTGCAGAGCAGTTAAGTCACTGCATAGTTGCAGCAAGACGTCAAGTTGGCTCTTAAAACAGGCCCCTCAAATTAGTCTAAGAGCCCTTATAACAAACGAGCCTCTGATTAAGAGATTAATTTGGTCTTGTTTTGCATTTGCTTCTTTGCCTTTCATAAAATAGTTATATGCCCTTTAAAAATAGCTTTTATTTTACTCTTCTTCCCAGCCCCACAAATCCTACTCTCTTTCAATGTTTTCTCTCATCCAGTGTCCTCTCTGTCATTCCAGAAGCCTGGAGGCCACTGCCTCGCCTTCAGCCCCACAGTGATTCTGTTAGCAGTACCTGTTGACTTCTTCTCCCAAATGTCCCCAGATTCCCCCCATTTCTCTGTCCCTGCTCTGCCTTTTCCTCAGAAGCCTCCTGCCCTCTGGCTTGGAGCCTGGCCCTCTTCTGTGTTGCACCCAAACTGATCTTTGCCAATGCAAGTCTGCTCATTTCCTTCCGGCTGAAAACCTTCTCCACTGCTGGTAGTTCTAATGAAGACCCAACCCCTTTATTCAGCCAAGAAAGGCCTGTGGATTTGTCCCTGTCTACTTTTCAAGTCTTTTCTCGCTCCCCCAACAATGATCTATGGGGTTGGGGGAAGTACCAAGAATTCACTGAATGGAAGCTTCATAATCCACAATGGCTTCCTTTTGCTCCAAACATCCGCCTGACTCTGACTCTGTTAATCCATGTCCCTTCCTCCCCTCTGACAATGACTGTTGACCCACATCTCTTCATTTCCTCCCCACCTCTTTGCACACAAAGCAAAGAGCTCTTCTATGACTGGCCTCTCCCAGTGGAGGCTGCAAAGGAAGTATGGTTCACTGGTCCACCAGAACATACTGCTGGAGAGCTAGGACAGATTCGACCAATCTCCCGTAGCCTCAACCCACCAGAACATCACACACACACAGGTACAGGCACCCACAATGCCCCCCAGACTATCACAGCCAAGCCAGTGCCCGGACACTAGACAAGCACTAGGGAGATGAGTGTGGCCAGAGATAAAGCAGCCGTTTCTGAGAAAAAAAGGCACATCTCCTCACCAGTTCATAATCCTTTTGTGTTTTTCTCCTTGGTGTTCATCTGTCTATTGATCAGTGTTTACAGAGTATATATAATCATGTGTCAGTTACTGCTCCAGGCTTTGGAACAGGGACACTGCCCTCAGAAAGTATAGAGTCTAGTGCAGGAGATAGACATGCTACTTCCTGGCTCTATGACCTTAAGGAAGTCACTTAACCTCCCCGTGTCCCAGTTCCAGTTTACCTATAAACTGAAAATATGGATGTCACCCTCACTGCACTGTTACGGAATGAAATAAAGTAGCATAGGTCAATTGCTGACTTCATAAGGTTGATAGGAGCTATAATGAGATACAAGAAAAGGGCTTAGAATAGTATCAGGATAACGTCTTCAATAAACAACAGTTTTGTGTATTATCATGTGAACGGAGACATGTCGGGCTGCAGATTGTACCAGTTCTCTGAATAAAAGGAATTGAGGCCCTGGGGGAGGAACTTCCATGGGTGGAATGACCAGAGAAGGCTCCTCTACAGAGGTAACCGTTAGGATGTGAAGGACTCCGCTGTGAGACTCAGCAGAGCCAGACGGCTCGGGGCTGGGATGTAGCAGAACCAAAACGGTTGTCCTGGGCACACAGATGTGGTTCAAACATTTTCTCTTTAACTCCTCAGGGAGTATCCTCAGGTGAGACTCATCACCTTTTGGAGACTCCGTTTTACTGACAATGTCATAAAGGTAAGAGTAATGAAGACAACAATGTCGGTGTGGTAGATTTTAAATAACAGAACTCATGTAAGTCACCAAGCAGAGAACCTTACACATGTAGGCATTTAATAAATGCTGGGCGGCATCTGCTCCTTATGCCAAGCACCCTTCAAAGTTAATGCTTGCCTCCTTGGGACCATTTGCATAACCAGTAAGTCAGACTTGGAGGCCACACCAATCTAACTCCGGATGCTGGGTCTTTCCGCCTTCAGCAGTCTGTCAAAGCCCAGACCGTTGCAGTAGCTGATACCTGTCTGCAACACTGATTCTAACTCGCCTTTTCCATGAATTCTCTCTTTACTCCTCACGGTGTCTCAGTGAAGAGGATTCTATGCTTCCCCCCGTCTTACAGGGGGAGGGGCCCCGAGAATGCGGTGTCTTGCCCAGCTTTACCCAGCAGTGGCCTGCCCAGAGTGTCCTCAGCCTGTTAGCCAGGCTCCCGCCCATGCGCAAACTTCCTTCCAGGGCTGGCACGGAGGAGGGTTTGTTCTTGTGTTCTCCGACCCCCTCCATTCCTGAGGCTGGATCCTACTCTTGACTACTGCTCCCCTCTTTTAGCAAGGTTCTGTTTTGCTCGGGGCCACAGTGATCTGAGCTGAGCTGGAAGCATCCGCCATGTTTAGTTGTAAATGTCTTGCTTGTGTGTGACGGATCTACCCTCCAACGGGCTGAAACTGCACCTCTCTTCCTCGCCTGCATCTCCTGTTGGCCACTGCAGAGGACTGGGGAGCTGCTAAATGGTCAAGTCCTGACAACAGTGGAAGAGAAGGGAGGGAAAGCAAAGAAGAAGATTGATCCCTGTGATTGTAGAGGACAGAATGGCATTATTTCTTAATAGCTAGAAGAAGTGCTGAGTAATCTCTCAACTGTAACAGCACCTTTTCTGAGGAAGCCACATTTTCTGAAATAAGAGTTAGGACACATTTCTGAGAAGAGAGGTATGAAGAGTCCACAAGGTTCGGCTGTTAGGATCGGGTTGGGGGGAGTTGTTGGAATTAGTGTCTTGGCAGTATCCACTGAAGGCTAAGGTTGTTGCCATTTCACAGATGAAGAAATTGAAGCCCAAGCTCATTCAGCTTCTGAACCACTGGCGGCACTGAACGAAATGGTGAAACACTTTCTCCTTGAGAACCATCATGGTGTGTGTCCATGCCTGGTCTTGACAGGTTCAGCGTAAACCTTCTGTGTTCCATATCACGGATCATTGGAGCTTCAGTCCGCGTAAGACCATGACTTCTCACCACATTTCAGGACCCACTCTGACCTCCCCTGTCAAAACACCCATCTGATGATGAAATTGTTAAGTTGTCCGAAGCACCCTGGAGAGCAGGCTGCAGGACACTTGTCTGTTCCACGTTTGGGCTGCAGCACCTGGGACAGCTGTAGTCTCCTGCTCTTGTTCTACATCCCAGAGGATCACTTTTCTTGCTCCCTGACTGCCCCACAAGCTCCTCCTGCCCCCCTGGATCCTCCCATTCTAACTGGAGAACTCACCTTGACATCATGCCTTTCCTAGATGAGGTGCCCATCCTCTGGGCTCCCAGAGCCCGGACTTCCCCATGGTATCACAGCCTCCTCCAAATACTCATCCCTCGTCCCCACTGGGCTGTGTTTTCCCGGAGCCCAGGGACCACAGGTGTTCAATAAATGTTAGTCGGGTAGATGAGCAAATGACTCATCATTGTCGTTGCCGTCAGTTTGTGGCATCTTTCCTCCTTCCACGTAATCAGTTAAGCAAAATTGGGTTTAACATGCATCACGTAAGCCATCTGCATACATTATATCTGACATGTTATACTGGATAGATGGCTCTGAACAGTGGTAGTTTCAGGGAAACTGCATACAGATAGCTAGTTTCAGCGTTTAAGTAAAAAAAAAATGCTATAGCTATTATCTAGATAATTTTAAGGAAGTGGAGGTGGGGAGAGCTTCAAATACAGGGCATTCATTTCCTGTACTCATGAGAAGCATCAAATTTCTGGGTTTTATCAGCTAAAAGTTTGAATGTGTGTTAAATTACTTAACAGTTTGTTATATGTCAGGTGTAGAAAGCCAATAATTTTCAAAAAATGAACTCTACATCCATTTTAATAAAACTGAAACCCGTATGCCCAAATCTTATTTCTGTTTTTGTTTTTTCTCCTGTAACCTCTATCCAGGAAATTCAGGTGATAGTCCCGTCCAGGGTGATCAGACTATGTTTCAGTCCTTCATTCATTCATCCATTCAGCAAATCACTGGGTCTCTCTGCCGGGCTCCACAGAGCTGCAGGGTGATGGCCTTGGCCTCAGGGAGCTGCAGTCTCTGCTCCTCGTCTGGGAAGACACATCTTACACCACTAAGCTCACATACCTGCATGGAAATTACACATGTAATAAGTGCTCTGAATGCAGAACAGCGGTGACCCGCTGAAGTCAGGTGGTCAGGGCAGTGCCAGCTAGAGGGGGAGCACTTTGTCCTCATCCTCATTCTACAGATGGGGAGAAGGAGGCCCGAGCATTTTGACTCTTAGAGAAGGCCAGGGATGCAGATGGGATAGACAGAAATCTTCTCTTTCCAGAGCCCAAGATTCCCCAACTCGTCTCAGCCTTGCTTAATTGGTTCATTTGCACAAGCACAGAATAAGGCTAGGTTATTTCTGAGATCTTTCTACCTCCAGCAGACAGTGATCTTACTTGATTAAATCCACTCAAATCCATGCCTTTGAATATTTCCCTTTTTTTCTGATCTCATTATGAATCATTGATGAAAACCAATCATGGTGATTCCATTGGGGGAATTATTTTCATACCTATGTTCCCTTTTTTTTTTTTTTTAACATTTTCTCATAATATCTAAAAACTGTTTTTTTTCCCCTCACACAGCATCATTTTTCTCTGAAATGAAATTTTGTGCTAATAGATACAGACACAAACCAATTGATCGAAGATCCATGAGGGTGAAATTGAGGGGAAGGAAAAATATAGCCAAATCATCCATGTTTATTTTAATATCTATATGCAAGGCATTTTCTGAAATAGCCTAAAATAATCTATATTTCATCAGATGGAACTGTCAATAGAACAAAGTCTCGTCACAGAATAAATTCTCTTCAATCTGCAATTAATTAAGCAAAGGGACAAATCATACTTAAAGATCTGTTGAAAGGATATCAACACCATTATTTTTCTAATACAAAGTGCTTTTCCCATAATGCACCTGACCCCTCTTTTTTCCCCTCTATAATGCTTGATTGCAAAGAAATTCTTAAAATAGGCAGAGCAGAATCCTCATTAGAGAAGTTTAGTTGTCTCTGGAATATGTCTCAAAACCCCCAATACTGTCTTCTCCACCTCCCCACTGTTCTCTGAGATTTCACCATACTGGTTCCATTCTCTCTAAGACAAATTCCCTGGTAGAGGCAACTCACACGTTCCTCCCTTCCTTTGGTCCTCTCATCTTTCCACCTCATCTCCGTGTCCCCCAAATAGGAAAACACCTCAATGTTCCGGTGATGTGGAGCTGGCACTGGCACCTTTGCATGGAGTGGACAAAGCCCCACAGACCCAGGACAGCTCTAGGGCTCCCACTCATCTGCACAACAGCACAGCCAAGGCAGGGGGGGAGGTCTCCCTCACCTCAGCAGGGTGCGTAGAGTAGTGCCCAAGCCTCCTGGTTCCTCAAACAGTGATGCTAATTGAGCTGAGTTAAATCTAGATGTGCTGGATGAGAGTCGTGGAATTTGAACCTGGTTCTACTTTGCTCAAGTAGCTGATGGAGAAATATTTGTCCAAGTGGGAATAAGGCTTTTCTTTTCATGATCTGATGAAAAGTCATAGGTACATATGGGTTCAAACCCGAACTTTTCTTCACAGCAGTGGTGGGACCTTGGACAAATCCTCTCACCCCCAATGGCCTCAGGGTCCTCATCTTAAAATAGGGATAATACACTCCATTGGGTTGCTGGGCAGATCAGGGGTAAGCTGATCTGATCTCCTGCAGGGTCTGACTCACAGTAGGTGTCTGCTTCACATTCCCAGTCAACGACAGCATCATCATCTGCACCGCGCGGAGGGTGGCCTTGTGAGCCATGACTTGAAGCTTGGCGCTGTTCTCTAACACGTGTTTGCTGAATAATCAAAATTCCACCAGCTTATGTGTTAAGCACCTGCTCTACCTACACAGGTTTTCTGCTGTGTAAGATACAAGAAAAAACTAAGACGGGGTTCTAGCCATCAAGGAAGTAACTATTATGTTTGAATAGATCATTTAATCCATCTCATTACTCGGTAACAAACTGGGACAGCTGCAAACTCCCCTGGATGCAAATGGAAAGAGGAATTTAAATAGTTTATTCCAACTACCTGCCTTGTCTGTTTTGAGCGCCGGAGAAGAAGTAAGAACAATTATTGCCTTGTCTTCATGGCCTGTTGCCATATGAGACAGGGCAAGAAACCCACCAACCAGCTTCCCATTTCCTTTATAAGCTTAAAATCTACCATGGAGAGATGCACCTTTCGGTGGAATACTGGAAATATCGGAAAGCAAAGCTTCCTACAAATACCTTATGATTTTGAATGCATACTAAAAAAAAAAAATGAATGAATGAACATGTGGTATACATAATTCTGGGCTTTGCTACTAAACATGTCCACCAGTATCACGCATTCAAGCCCACGTTCAGCTAACATCAATCGAGCACCTGCTGTGCCTCAGGTACCATGCAAAGTACTTAACCCCATTATGGCAGATCCATATACCAAACCTGTAAGGTGGTTACTATGATACCCATTGTGCTGATGAGGAAACTGAGGGTCAAGGGGCAAAGTGATTTAACTGTGCTTCTCCTGTTAGTAGGGAGCAGAACCCAGTTCCAATTCCAAACAATACTCATGTAAATAACAATTACCATATGGTAAATAACAAATACCATAATTACCATATTACAAAATCCTGCGGTTTTCTGCATCTCATTTCATTTCAGCCTGTTGCAAGGCTGAAAGACTTTTTCTCTCCTATGCTACACTCAAGCCAACAAAAACTCAGGTTCCTTTTACCTTCAAAATAAATCCAGAATGAACCACTTCTTGTGACCCATCTCTACACTATAAGTGGGTTGCTGTGGGTCTCCAGAGGGCTCTGGCTGCTCTCACCCAGCTGGCAGCAGGCTGCCATGATCCCTGGAGTTGGCGCTCTCCTGTCCCATGGCATTTGCACGGGAAAAAGTCGTTCACACCTCCCAGCAGTTTCGCCATATGATACACGATTTACATTTTGGTTTTGCCCTAGAGTGCCTTTCTCCTCCCTCCAGAATGAGGTCAGCAATCTTCTTGGTTCTCTGATGTATTATTTCTAGAGCCAGCCACATAGTAGGTGCTTGATAAACATGTGATGAATAAAGGAATAAAAGTTGGATTTGGGTGTTATTCAGTGGCATCAAGATGACATAATAGCCAAGGAATTCAGCGATATCTGAATCTAGGTCAGCTGTGGACTTCTTTCCCAGGGAGGACCATAGGAAGATCCATATAGAAGAAACAGTGTAAGGCAGAAATTAGTTAATATTTTATTGCCAGCTGGCGTGGACACCAAACCCCAAAGGAGCACTCTGGAAAGCTGGGCTAGACCAGCGGCCTCATGTGGGGGGCCTAAGAAGTCTTCTATCACCTTATCCCCACCAGATTTCCAGTCTTCTCCCCTGTTGACCATCACCTGGAAGTCAAAGAAAGAGAGCCTCTTAGTACTTCTGTTGTCAGTGCAAGAGAGGAGAAGGCAACAGAATCCCAATCAGTAAGGAATGGAGTGGGAGAGAGGATCACACCCATGTCTTGAACTTTAGGTGCAATAAATCAGCAACCTGGAATCTGACCCATCCAAGGAGTGTGGCCTCCTCGTCGAAAGAAGGCGGGCTATATCAGAGAACACTGCCCTTCACCATGTCTTGAACATCAGGCTGTATGCATACAATCTTTGTTGCTTTTGTTCACTCAATGGACCTACACACATTTTCCTGAGTTACTACACTACTGCAGTGTGCAGCCTGCCCCCCAGATGCCCCAGATGCCCCCCAGCCCTGTGCAAGGTCTGCATGCAAAACCATTGTGCTAACACAAAACCTAGTTCCCCCTCCACCGGGGATTGCATGAACAGTTGCGTAACATGTGAACCGTAGTCCAGCTGCCTCAGACAAGGTGGCTGGCGGTAATGCCGTTCCAGGAGCTTCACTATATAGAAAAAGACCCCAAACTTACCATTTTATTTCATGACTCTACAGATGGTCTGGGCTCTGTTGTACAGGTCCAGCTGGGGGGCCACCTGGTGAGGCAGCTCCCCGAAGGCTGGACATCCAGGATGGCTCCCTCACGTGACTGTCAGTTGATGGCGGCTGTTGGCCAGCATCTCCTCTAGGGCTGATGAGTCGAGCTTCGACACGTGCCTTCTCCACTTGGCTTCAGCTTCTGCATCAGAGCGGCTCATTCCAAAAGCAAGCAGACCAAGAATGAGCCTCCTACCGAGGTCCAAGTGGAGCTTAAAGTCTTCTTAGAATCCAGCCACAGAAGTTCCAGAATATCACTTATGCTGCATCCTATTACTCAGACAAGTCCCTCAGGCCAAGCAGATTCAGGAAGATGGGCAGTAAACTGCACCTGTTGATGTGGGAAGCTATGTGCATATATGGGGAGGGGAGGGATGAACGGGGGCCATCCTCGAAACCATCTACCCCAGACTCTCTTCCTGGAAGAATCAAAGAAAGCAGGCAGAGTGTCCTTGCATAAGAACCAAGGAAACAGAATGGAAGCTAAGACATAGGAGGAGAAGTAACATTGGAGATTCAAGGGGTTTTTTTTTTTAAAGATTTTATAGATCTATTTGAGAGAGAGAGAGAGTGCATGAACAGGGTGAGGAGAAGAGGGAGAAACAGACTCCCCGTTGAGCAGGGACCACCCCACCCCGATGTAGGGCTTGATCGCAGGACCCTGAGATCATGGCTTGAGCCAAAGACAGACTCTTAACGGACTAAGCCACCCAGGCACCCCGGGAGGGTCAAGCTTTTAAGTGAAAACTTCTCAGCCTTCAGAGGAAGGCAGCAGATCAAAATAGGACACACGGGAAGGTAGCCTGGGGTTGAAGGTACTGGGCGCATCAGGAGACAGGAGCAGACTCCGTCCAGTCCAGCTGCCGTAAGCTTCGTTCCTATCAGTTGGTATCCTATCATTCCTATCATTAGGATAGCTCCTAGAGGGCTGAAGAATGAAGGAGTTTCTGCCAGTGGAATCCAGTGAACACACACCCCTCCAAGTGAAGGAAGTGTGCTAATTTGATCAGTGCAGATAATCCAAGAGGGAAAAAAAAAGTGTTTTTTTTAAGAAGGGAAATCTGATCAAGCAGCCCATGTCTCAGTGGGCCTCCATCGCTCAGACTGGTGCTCCCAACTGGGCTACTCAACCCCAGCTGAGTGCTGAGCAGGACACAGCAAAGCACAGATGTCCTGCCTGGGTCAGAGTGTTTCATAGTCACAAATCGAACATTGTTATTAACTTCAAACAAACAAACAAACAAATACCAAGATACCTTGGTCCGATGTACCAGCTTCAAATTATTCAGGTAAAAGTTGACATTTCAAGACATTCCCCACTTTGGTGGTTGGCCTGGTCCTGAGACAGAAGACCACCCTTATGAGGGGTTTCAGGCAGCACGTCTGGGGAAGCACCTCCCTTAATGAGTGGGGTCCTGGTTGCCTCTTCTTCCTTAGTCAACTAACCCAGTTCAACAACCATTTCACATCTCATCAGCGGCAGCCCTGGGAAGTGGTAACAAACAGAGCTGCTACCCGTCACTGGCTGGGTGACCTGGGGTGACCCTACTACTAGCTGGCCTGACATCTCTGAACCTCAGCTCCGGTTTCATCTTTCCTTAGTCTGGGGTTAGCAGCAGCACCTGCCTGACAGGCTGTAGTGAAGACTGACTAGTAATTAGCTCAATAAGTATAAATAATGGTTTTTATTATATTCTAGGAAAATAGCATTATGCTCTCATGCCTCTGAGCCTTTGCGTGTGTTAGTCTGCATGACCCAGAGCTCGGTCTCCGTGTTGTGTCCCCAGGAAAGCATTCTCTGACCTCCTCCTGCCTTGCCTGCCTCCCCAGTGGGCAGTCAGGTTAGGGAGTGTTTCCTCTGGGCAACCCCAGTCTTTAGGCTTTCATCTCTCTTAGCGTACAGCACCTGTAGAACTCTGAAGAGGAATTGCTTAACACACACACACACACACACACACACACACACACACACACACGATTATCTTGAGCCCTGAGCCTCAGAGGCAGGGGACTCTGTCTTTGGCAGTCAGTGTAGCACAATGGCTAAGACTCTTAGGAACGATGCTGCCCGAGTTCCAATCCTGCCTCTGCCCCTTTTTTTCACCCTTTGACCTCGGGCAAGTTATTTAACCCGTGCCTTGATTTCCTCACCCACAAGGATGGAGTCAAGACAATAAGAGCAGCAGTACTGCCCTAGACCAGGGCAGTCTGGGTCACATCCCACTGGGATCCTCTGTACCCCTTTCAAGACGGGGTTTGGGGTGCATGGGACTCTGGAACTGCCCTTCCAAGCAGCCACTAACCCATCCTCCTGCTGGGCCTCTGGAGCTTTCTTCCCTGGTCTGTTCTCCTGAGGCCACACAACACTATGGGCACTCTGAGGCCTCGCGCGTGGCTACTGCTTGGGAGATGTTTCTAAACTGAGCTTGAACTTGAGCCTGAGGACAGGAAGAGAAGGGGACAGGGAGCTCCCTCTGTTTGTTGGCCTCAGTCTGCAGGAAGCCAGGTGATGTGTGACTCTATCCCTTTCCGCAGCTGCCAAATCTTCATTAAAGTTTATCAAACTCATAAAAGCCTATTATGGGTGGAGTGTGCATGTGTGTGGGTGGGCGTGCTTCACAGAAGTGGGGGATGAGCCTGCAGTCATGTTGGGCTCAGCATGCTGTAGGACAGAAAGAGCACAGACAGCAAGAGACCTGAGAGGCTGAAGGAGCCCTGTGGAAGGGAGGCTCTTGGACTTAGCAGAAATCACACAGGCAAGTGCGGGCTCTCCAGGGGCTGGGGAAGGATCGGAATGTGGCTGACACTATCGTATCAGTATCTATCAGGGGCAGGAGATGGTGGTCGACACACGATTTACACAAGAGCGAAGCCAGGGCTGATGCACAGTCATTCTGGACCCTTGCAGTGGGGAAGAGAACACAACACCGTCTCAGGACAGTGCAGACTGATGGGATAATGGCAGAGACCGGGAGAGAGCTGCAGGTGACTCAGAGATGGGAACCCCGGGAAGAGGAAGGGTGTAGGTGGAGGGGGAGCCTCATTGTAACTGATTTCCTCAGTCGGTCACTCCTCGCTGGGGTCTCTGCTTCTCACAACAGATGCTGGGTCACATTCATCTCTGTGTTTCTAGGGTCTGTTACAGTGCCTGCCAGCATCAAGGCACTAGTAAGTGTTTGTTGAATGAACAAATTAATGGAGATGTTTCTGCATATAAAACACAATATGTTGCTTAAAAATTCAATTTGTGCTCAGCTTTGCAGATGCACATCTGTTTGGATAGTTGGTTATTTTAATTACATTCAGCTTTTTCTATGCAGCATTTATGAAGTGGACTGTGGCAGTAATATAATTAAACTAATCAGCATAGAAAGCAAAATAAGATTATCCAAGGTAGATTTTGACCCTCAATTATATGATATAGCTACCACTGCTCCAGGCAGAGTAAGGGGCAGTGTGGTCCAGTGGGATGATCACAGCCCTTGGACAAACCACCTAGGTTTCAATCCTCGCTGTCTCTCAATATCTGTGTGACGTTGGGCAGGAATCAAAGTCTTCCTCTGTTATACGAAGGAAGTAATACCCAATTCCTGAGATGTGAGGCTTATGAGGGATGGCATGGGTATATAGTAGGATTATTCTGATTTTGAGCAACGCTATTCTTGAATTCAAATCTGTCATCACTGTAGACTCAGGTGAGGGCAGTTGCATTAGGGATCAGCTTCCCACTTAGAATCCAAGTGCCATGAATGATGGGAAGCTTGACTCTGCCTGGCTTTTATCCAAATCCCGTGACCCAGTGTTCATCGGGATTCAATATGAAGTCTGATCCTAAGTACTGAAACAATATTTAATATCAGCCCATTGTGCCCCTGAGTTCTGCCATAATCTGTTTTCAGATTTGCTGAAGTTTTCTTTTCGATTTTATCAGCAATTATTTCAAATGAAATTGGCACCCGACAATTGGATTACTGAATCGTTGACTCTCATATCCTGGTAGACAGTAAAAAGCAAATGCAATTTTCACCAGTTACCTGTCAACTACTCCATGTTGTTATAGGGAAAAGAAGCTTTGGCCCAGAGAGACAGAGTGGAAAGGAATCTGAATGGATGAGGAAGCTGGATGCGAGCTCCTGCTACAAACATGGTTTCGTGCTTGTTAGATAGGACGTGAAAGCTTTTATAAATCAGATCCTTATTGTTTTCACAGTATGTATTCCTATTAATCAAACTTCCCACTATTAATAATAATTTATGCTCATACACTAAATGTCAATCCTTTAAGATGACATTTTAGCATGCCCTATTCTCCAAATAATTATTCAAGGGAAATAGGTCGGATGAGGGGCAGGGCGATAGGGCCAGATAGAACCAGATTTAATTCTTACAAAGGTGCTGTTGGGGGAGATCACTAAGAGGACATGGTCACCAGTTGACCTGTAAGTTGGACCCCAACAATGGGAGGCTCCTCACCTCTTGCCTTGTCCTTAGAATGTGCATTCCAACCTCCCCCCCCCCCAACCCGGCCCCGCTCTCCCAGAAGCTGCCCCAAGGACACAGCTTTGAGAGAGTGATGTGGTGTTGAGACATTCTAGATGGTCTAGGCCACAACCCAAAACTCCATATAAACTTTTCAGATTTGGCTAATAGGTGCAGAGATCTACTCGTCTTGCGGTACCCAAGACAAGCCTTATAAGTAAGTTCTCTGGCTTATCCTGCCTGCCGCCTCCCCAGCTAGAACGGCCGCCTCTTTCCTCTGTTTCTTCCTGTCCTCTACAAATGGGGGTCCGTTTCAGATTACACTCTCAAAGGTTCCCAAGGAGGTTCCCAACCAGTAGACGCTTCATTGGAATATAAACATTGTAAGACCTTCTGGCAAACTTGTTATAGAGATTAAAAGAGGTAGTAGTATACAGGAACATCCTAGCCATTCTCAGTTCTTGCCCTTTTTTTTTTTTTTTTTTTTTACCAATGTAGCTCATCTTGTCATCTATTTGGTAATACTTTTGAAAGATCCCAGGTACGGTAGAATGTACTTTTATTCTCTATCATTTGCTTTTTCCCTGTAAGAGAATTACATCCTTGCCATTGCCTGGGCCTTTGGATGTGCAAACACACAGAACAGACCTGAATGCAGTCTGTGGCATTGACGAAGACATTGTAACTCACTCAGGTTTGGCGGTGGGAGGTGTGTGTTGATAGTAAACGCTGATTCACTGTTTTGGAGGGCGGAGGATGGAGGAAGACAGACACTGTCTCCTGCCTCAAAGAAGTCACAATGTAAGAAAGAGAGAAGCTATACAACAACTAGTTAAAATAAACTCTTCAGGGATCCATGATGGGCAAGGGAGGAGATATGGAGCTAAAAGCAGGAGACTCCATCTCACTGACAGGGTCGGTGGCCACAGAGGAGGCCACAGGCCTGGGCGTTTTCTTGTCTTGTCTAAGAACCATAGTATAGATCTCATGATGAGTAAAACAATGACTTCTTAAGGCACCTGGGTGGCTCAGTTGTTAAGCATCCAACTCCTGAATATTGGCTCATGTCATGGTCTCAGGGTCCTGGGATGGAGCCCTTGCATTGGGCTCTGTACTCAGTGGGGGGTCGGCTTGAGATTCCCTTTCCCTCTCCTTCTGCCCCTCCCCCCACCTCTCACTCTTCCTCTCTCTCTCTCTTTCTCTCCCTCTCTCAAATAAACAGATAAATAATGGCCTCTCAAAAATGTCGATGTCCAAATCCCCCAGAATCTGTGCGTGAACACGTTCCACAGCAAGGGGAATTAACATTGCAGGTGGTTAGGATAACCCTCCAGCATTCCTTCGAAGAAGGAAAGTATCCTGGATTATCTGGGTGGGCCCCATGCAATCCCAAGGGTCCTTGAGGGTGGGAAAGGGAGGCCTAGGCGTGATGATCAGAGTCAGAGGGAGACTAGATGAGGCTACGCTGCTGGCTTTGAATGTGAAGCAGCAGCCGTGGGCCCAGGAAAGCAAAGAAGGTAGCAGCAGCAGGAGAGGCAAGGACCCCGAACCTCAAGAAGGATGGTGGTCTGCCAATGCCTTGATCTCAGCCCAGCGAGATCTGTGTCAGGCTTCTGACCCTCCAGGACTGGAAGATGGTAAGTGTTGTTTTAAGCCCCTAAGTTTGTGGTAAAATGTTCTAGCAGCCAGGAGAAACTCATACATATCCAGCTCTCTCTCCGTCTGGAGCCTTTGTTTTCTGAGGAATGACTTTCCATCTCCTCTACGATTCGTCTTCATTTGCTCTGAGCCCTTCTAGAAGAATCAGATTAATCTGCCTTTAACACCAACCCTATTGGTGTCAGAGGAGCCACATGGGTGGGAGCCATCAGCCTGATATCCACTTTCTGATGGTGGCACCCACGTAGGCTGTCCCTGGGAATGGGAGTTGTAAGGGCACAGAGGGTGTCAGGAGCAGGCATTCCTGTCCCCTCCAGGGTCCTTCTACCTAAGAATCAAACTGACACAAGACAGACATTAACAGGAGAAAATAAAATTTAATAGTGTAGGTACTGGCAATCCACACAGACACAGAAATTAGGCAACATGAGGTAGGCGTATCATCCTGAACGAAGGAAAAGGGGCAGTGGTCTAGGACTTCGGAGGAAAGGAATGCACTTCGTGGGTGACAGGAAGAAGAGCAGGTGTTTGGTGAGGAGATGAGAAGAGTCACGCAGGTAACATTTATCTCTCCTAATAACCCTTATTCTGGGAAAGATACCCCCACCCCCGTTTAGATTCTTCTACATAGTTAAGGGAGGACAAATTTTCTCTTGCGTCTGCAGGCTCATGATTGCCTTCAGCTCAGAATAATTTGCATGTCGAATGGGCACATGGCGGGGGGCTGCTGTCCCGAACCCCTTTGAGGATCACCCAGTCCATCCCTCATTTGATAGATAAGTGGCTAAGTTTTGAAGGGTCAGAGCAACTTGTCCAAAGTGTGGAGCCCTAGAGGAAGTGGGCTAGTCCAATCTCCTGACCTGCCATGAGGGTATCTGCACATAAAGGCAGTGCAAACACGGTCAGCCAACTTTGGTGCTACAGGGTAGTAATTATCTATAGAGAATGTGGGGAGGGGGAGTGAGGAGTTTGCAGGCACTACACCTGTCTGAAGAGCAGCAGGAGGAGAATAAAATTCCTTCTGAACCTTGGAAATGTGGAGCAGGATACCTCTCGGGGGGGGGGGGGGAGGACGTTTTCTTTCATAAAATTGATCAATAAATCCACCAGTCCATCTCCAGCGAAGACAGGCAAGATGGGATTCCAGCATTCCCCGCCCTGAAAAGACCTGCACTTGTCCTGCAGACTTCTTGCCCCGCCTGCCTCCCAGGTCGCTTCTAACCCTGAGCTCCTGGCCTTGGTGAACAGTGGTGTAGGAAGGTCAAGCTCCCTGACAACATCTTTAAAGCTCGGGGTCTTCTCTTCCCCTGGACCTCCCCACCCTCTCTTTTGCCAAATCAGCAGGAACAGCTTTCAAGTTTGTGCTTTGTCACTCCAGTCTTTGTACCATGAGCTCCTCTATTCCAAGCCGCTGGGAGATATATTTGTCTTACTTCAAAACAGCCCAAACAGTCAGTGGCTGTTGGGTGAAAGGCACCATGCTAAGGATGAGCTCATTTGTGAGCGGCCCTCTCTGAGGTTCGGAGCTGGCTCGCCCAGAACCAGCCAGAGCCTCCTGCGGCTTCCCGTCAGCCTGCTGGGCCGTCCTTGTCCTGCTGTCTGCTGACCCCACCTCTTGCTTCTGTAGAAGAAAAGCTCCGAGTGGCTCCATTTCCTTGGGGCCGGGACAAAAGTCAGTGATCATCATCCCAGGCTCCGAAGGGTTCTGTCCAAGCCTCTGAAAGGCTCAAAGAAGCCTCTGTAGACCTCTGTGATGTTTCTGCCAGGGAGCAGGCTGTGTTTAGGATCTGGAGAATGGAACTGAAAACATGCAATTAGCATACACCTCCACTCTTTGGGGCCCCAGCCAAATCTCCCTTCCCCCCCCCCCCCCCGGTACCAATAATAGATTTAAGATGTTTTCCTTAGCTCTAGAAAAATAACCATGATGGCCTTATTATCTCGTTTTGGGGTAAGAAAAACTCTTGTGGGGTGGGAAGGAGGGTCTGGTGGTGAGGGCAGATGATGGCAGTGGCAGGTTACTCCCCAGAGGCCCAATTGCAACAAAGCAGTGCCCACCCCGTTCACTCGCCACTGAGAACTCAACTTGGAAAGGTCACTGATCCTGGTTGTGATGTCAGCATGTGTGTTGCTGTCTTGCATCTGTGGTTTTTCCTGGTGTGTAACTTTTCTCCCTCTTTTTCTGGGTTGGCTGTGTGGGAGACAGGAGGACAGACAGAAGGACCCAGCAGGGCCCCCATTCCTTCTCATATGTAAACAAGTTCTCTGGTGCAGGGGGAATCTTTTCAGATTTGTCAGTAGCAATTGAAAAAAAAGAAGTTCTGACGGATAGTAGGGAGGGATGTGGATACCATTCAGGAGTCAAAAAGAAGAAAAGGATTTTTTTTTCCCCTTGGATGTTTTGAATTAAAAAAAAAAAAAAAAAAAAAAGAACAAACATATCTGGGCTTCCTGAATGTTTATGTAAGGGAGGTAGTGGGGACTGGGGAAGTCACTTGAGTCCTGGAGTTTTTATTTTTTATTTATTTTATTTAATTTTTATTTTTTTTAAAGATTTTATTTATTATTTGACAGAGGGAGATCACAAGTAGACAGAGAGGCAGGCAGAGAGAGGGAGGGAAGCAAGCTCCCTGCTGAGCAAAGAGCCCGATGCAGGACTCGATCCCAGGACCCTGAGATCATGACCTGAGCCGAAGGCAAGGTCACACTGTTAAGGTCACACTTAACACACTGAGCCACCCAAGTGCCCAAGTTTTTAAAGACCATTTAGAAATTACAAGTTATTTTAGAACATTGTTCTTTTCAAGGTATTATTTTTTTTCTATAATACCTTGATTATAATACTCCCAATGTAGGGGCGCCTGGGTGGCTCAGTGGGTTAAGCCTCTGCCTTCAGCTCAGGTCATGATCTTAGGGACCTGGGATCCAGCCCAACATTGGGCTCCCTGCTCAGTGGGGAGCCTGCTTCCCCCACCCCCTCTGCCTGCCTCTCTGCCTACTTGTGATCTCTCTATCAAATAAACAAAATCTTAAAAAAAAAAACCACTCACAACATAAATAGCCATCTTTTGTACTTCATTAAGATCATATTGAGATGGGGGTTCCATCCTCATACTGGGTCTTAGTTATAAGATTTCTTTAGCCTTAGAGGAAAGGTGGAGGGAGAGAGGCTCTGTTGAATGCCCTTGTGCTGGTAAAATTGTTTCACACAGGCCCAGGCCCCATTGGTTCACATGGTCCCAGTCCTCTGCTCAGAGCGGTTGAGTATGTCCTATGCATGCACAGCAACAGAAGGGCGAGATGGACCAGATCCAAGCATTTTCTGTTGGGGGTGTTAGGTCAGTGCCTCCAATGGCAGGTGTCCTGACACAGTCCACTGACTGTCTGGCTGACTTCCTCAACCACCTTGTTGAGGTTTCTTAGGAAACTCTTGATTCTCCCTCCCCCACCATCCTTGGAGTCCAAAAATAGATTCTCCTCCTCAGTGCTACAGTTATCTATTGCTGTGCCCCAAACTATGTACAAACTTAATAGTGAAAACAGCTATCCTTTGACCAGACCTTATAATTCTGTGGGTCAGGAATTCCTGCGGGGCTCAGCTGCATGATTCTTCTCTTCCATATGACTTCGATGGTGGTCACTAGGTGACAGTCTAGGTGAGAGTTCAGTTGGCAGATGGGCTCTTCTGCGGGATCCACTCACATGCTCTGTGCTGTGTGGGGATAGCTGCAAGGCTGGGTTCCACTGGGCTGTTGTCAATGGAGTGTCCCTATGTGGTGGTCTCTCTAGCATTGTGGTCTTAAGGGAAGCAAACTTCGCCTACCCCTATAGCTATGTATCTCCTGCACACACTGTACAAAAGGTCAAGTCTAATTCCCTCTCCTTGAATATGGGCTACTAGCCTTAGAGCTTTGCTTCCAGTGAATGGTAGTGATGTGCTGTGACATCCAGGGCTAAGTTAGAAAAGGGTGATGCCATGTCCACCTGGCTCACTCTCTCAGCCTTGGAGTACTGGGCTAAAACATGCAAGCCTGGTGCTCCCGAAGCTGCCAAACTGGAGAGACTCAGCAGAGAAACAACAGTTAGAGATGCCCGAAGGCCTCCAGCCTCTCCAGTCCCCAACTCTTTAAGTCTTCCCAGCCCAGGTGCCAGTCCTGTGAGAGGAACTTCGGATCAGTCCAGCCTCCAGCCTTTGCGTATCCAGTGTGACCAAGTCGAGAAGAGAATTCTAAGCATTCTCGACTATGTTCTATATGAATTTCTGGTCTTCCAAATCCATGACCATAATAAGTGTTTGCTAGACATCAGGAGAATTCTGTATAACTTGTTTTGCAGTGATAGTGACCAGAACAATAGCAGCCCAGGGACCAAGGATTACATGCTGCAGTTAAGAAGAGTGAGACTTCCTAGTCTTTTATGCTGGCCTGGGACCACAGTCACTTCTTCTGTACTTTATTGGCCCATGCAGTCACAACATTCAAGGGGAGACAATACCCACCTCTTGGGGACAAGAAAGTAAGAATTTGCAGGCGTATTTTTAAAATCTCTAAACCCAGTGTTCTTCATCTTAGTGACATCAGCTTCTATGCAGCTGCTCAAGCCAAAAACCTGGGACTCATTCTTCATTCCTTTCTTTTATTCCCCTCCAAATATAATCCACCAGCAATCAGCAAATCTGGGTAAATCTCCCTCTAAAGTATTTGCAAATCCATCCATGTCTCTCCCTCTCTCTCCTGCCCTAGTCAGAGTTCCCAACATCTTAAGCATGGGGTATACCCAGAGTTCCCTGCAGACCCTCTCCTCTCCTCTTAATCCTCCACAGTATTATCCATACATCACTAGAGTGACCTTTTCAAACAGTATGAGTTGGATACTGTCATTGCCCTACTAAAAGAGATGCCTCAATGACTCTCCACCATAGTTATGGAGACTGAAATGATCTACTCTTTTTTTCCACCTCTAATCCCATCCACGTCTTTCTCCTCCGCCTCCCACTGCTCATGCCAGGCACTTGCCCACCACAGGGCCATTCTACATGTTGTTCTCTTTGCTGGGAACCTTTTTTTCTAGGTTCTTTGTGTGTCTGACTCCTTCTTGCCCTTTAGGTCATCGCTTAAATGGCACCATATTGGTTAGACCCCCTCCAACCATGCCAGCTAAGAATGTCCACTACCCACCACCCTGTTCTACAATTCTCTCTATATACTTTGTTCCTGCTGTTGTTTATGTAGCAGAATTGGAATTTACACACTACAACTCAGGTGCAAAAATGATAACTTAATTTCTTCTCTGTAGGTGATCTCATTTTTCCCCAGAGCCTTCCTCATTCTGGCTGTTGGAGATAGTAATGGGTAGTGGGTGGTGGGGAGAATATAAACTCAGTTTCTTCCCATCTAAAACAGCCCCTTCAGGTTTAGGTCTCTTGGGAAAATACTCCATCCATTCTAGGTCTACTCTCTCTCAGAACCCTTCCTCCCCTTTCTACTGTTCCTTTTCCATTCATCTTCCTGGATACTGTCCAGGTACTCAGGGACACTCTGCTTCCCCAGTACAGGGTCCCCCGCCATCTGAAAGCAGAGCATTCCTACAAAAATATCTGTAAGCCAAAATGAGGTAAAGCAAAAAAGCAATTACCATTCATTCATATGGAAAATGTTTTGAGCATTCCCAGACCAAAAAATAACCTCCCTGCTCTTTTCTTATACCTAAGGACACATCTTGCCAAGATGCACAAAATAAGTGCAGATAAAACACAGATGCTCACACAGTTCAAAGCTCGGGGGTGGCTGCTGAGATGCTGTGTGTAGTTCCAGGAGAAGGAGCTGGGTGGCGCCATTCTCCCCGCTCCACAGCAGCTTCTGTAGGGCACCTCACTGAGCCCCAAGGTCTTTCTTTGAGTGATATCTGGGGATCCTCTAATAGGTGAAGGGGGATAGCCTCACCTTCTCTCATCCTTTACCATATTCTTAAACTGAGGGAAGGCTTTAAAATGACTCATATAGAGGTGCCTGGGTGGCTCAGTTGGTTAAGCGGCTGACTCTTGATTTTGGCTCAAGTCTTGATCTTAGGGTCTTGGAATAGAGACCTCCACTGGGCTCTTGCTCAGTGAAGATTCAGTTTGTTGCTCTCCCTCCCATTAGCCCCACAGGCTCGCTTTCTCTCAAATAAACAAACAAACACATAAATAAAATCTTTTAAAAATTTAAAAAAATAAAATTACTTATGCAAACTATAAGTACTATGAAAACACAGGAAAGGGTTCCTATCAGTACCTTCTTTGTTTTTGCAAAGGGGAAAGAAGAGAGGTGGATCCTCAGGAACAGAGGATGGTTCCAAATTGTTAAAGCACTTCCTTCTAGTCCCTTCAAAGAAAGATTTCCAGCTTTAGGTTTGAGAAAAGCCAGAGACAAAACTGAGTGTTGGAAAGCAGGAGCCCAGTGAACAGGCAGCCCAGGGCTCTGCTAGGGGAGGGGAAACTGTGCATGAATAAAAGGAAGGAAGTCGCAGGATTTCAGAGTTCAAAAGGACCTGCAAGATGATCCAAGCCTGAAGTTTTCAAACCAGAGCCCACAGAGCAAAGGATGCTGAGGAGATGCCCAGTGAGGTGGTTGTGGAGGGTCCCTCAGCACCTGTTCCTTTCTCGACTGAAACATTTCTAATGTTTCATGCTTTATGTCGCCTTTCTGCACAAGATTGTGCTTGGAATGTGGGTTCGGCTGTCGCTGCATGAAATGGGCAAAGCCCTGCTCTGTTCCCATCTGCCTCTGTGCAGGGGGAAGAAGGATGTCCTGGAGAGAACACAACCCTCCCAAGCACACAGCTGGTTGGAGGCAGAAAATAGAGCCAAAGCCAGCACCTGCTTTAGTGTCCAGAAAGGAACAAAGAGGGTAAGTCCATTCCAGTCCGAACCTGTTGGCGTTACTGTGGCAGTGGAGGCATTTCTGAAGTCAGAGCAAGTGACCCCGTAGGACCCCATTGGCTCCTCTGCCCATGGCCAGCGGCCAGTGGCCAGGGCCAGGGCTGACCTGCCACCTCATCAGGTGCCATTTCTGATTAACAAACCTGGGACAGGACCAGGATGCTTCAATTGTTTATTATCTCAGCCAAGGAAGATTTGACCAGGAGAGAAAAATACCTCTTCATTCATTTGCATCAAAATGCTCTCCAACCTTTTACTCCAGAGCTGCCTTTGTTTGCCCAAGAGCTCTGTTATCAACTTTCTATAAATCTGGCAGTCACACACCTCATTTGCATATGCCCTCGTGGGCTTTATAACATTTTCTAGGTTGTCATGACATTCAGAGAGGTGAGACAGGAACAACCTGCTTCTTGAGCCTTCTTCTCCTCCTAGGTGGGGGTGACCCAGTTCAGGTAGGGGTGCAGGCTGGGTGCCGGAGGGGCTACCATCACTGCGCATGTGCGAGAGTCAGCACCGCCTACCCCAGGTGCTCTGCAAACACCTCTCCTGTGATCCTCGCCACAGCCCTGAGAGGTGAATATTTTTTAGTTAGAATAGGCTAGGCTCTGCTGCGGTAATGCATGCACTTTGACAGCTCAGCGGCTTCACACAGAGAAAGTGTATGTGTTGTGCAGATCCAGTCCCAGGGTTGCAAAATGGTTGCCCGGCGGCGGGGGGTGGTGGTGGGGCGGTTGTTCTTCCTCTGCGCTGTAGCTAGGTCTCTCTCATCCAGTCTAAAATCGAACCCATCTTGCTGCTTCTGGATTGATTCATTCCTCCTTATTTATGGGCTAGAATGCACAAAACATTCATAGGTTTCCTATTAGTGAAACTCGTGTCCTATTTCTTGGGAAATAATGCAGTGGCCTTGTGATGGCAGGGGGAAGCAGCTTCTTCCTGCCCGGATTTAAATTATAATGCTTTGTACACTGTGAATGAAATTAAAGAGTATCACACTGCAATTCCTCCTTTTTCTTACCTGGGAGAGGAGATTAGAACTCTCATTTCACCCCACCACAAGTACAGCTGTTCCATGAAAAATGGCAGTACTGATTTCATATGCATGACATATCTTAAGGGGTGAGAAGCAAGCACTTGCAGCACAAATATGGGGTTTAGTAGGTTTGGTAAAACTTTTATTATTAGTTATAAACAATCAGGTTTAATGAAGCAGTACATCTGCTCATAAAAAGTATGATTATTAGGATTGTAGACAAAACATTCCCACTCACAGAAAGCCTAATGGAATGAAAACAGTAATTGCCATGCCAAAAATATTGTTAAGTGTTAGAATTGACACCAGGAAAATGAAACACTTTACTTAATTTTTTAATAACATTACATGTTGAGACATGACATGCCTGGCATTTCGATTGACACAAAACCTTGCTTTTTAGCTCAAACACATTTCCTGTGTTCACACTCTGCTTTGCAATGTGATTTCCTGAAGCTTGGCCTGGCTCCAGCGGATGGTAGAGTACCATGGGTCCAAGTTTTATTTCTTTTCTTCCTGCACATCACCTAAACTCAGGAGTTTTGCTCTGTTGTTGTTTGTCCTTTTAAATGTACACCTAATACTGTGATCAGGATTCCCACTGCTAAAAAAATGTCAGCTCTCTTCCCAAGAGAATCAACACACTATGGACAGAAAGTGTGACTCAGGACCCACAGAGATCTGATAAACCGTGTTTCACACAGTGCTCCTAGGATATCTGACACTGTATAAGCAAAATGTAAAATGGTCTGGTGTTTTTGGACAATCAAAACATTGCCTAGTCAAATGGCTTACCACTTCTATTTTAATACCCCCCCCTGTAATATATTCAGCTTTCTACAAACAAAAGGAACCCCACAAATTTCAGTAGGTCGACACTCTGAAAGGGCCTTCTCCTCAGAGCGCTGAAATCAGCACCATTTGAACAAAGCAACCTGTCCTTTTAAGAAAAATCCCTCTATAGAAATGCTATAATTTCCCTGTTACAAAGGAGCCTTTTTCTGAGCACGTAAAGTGCCAGTTTGTTCAGTGTGACCTCTGCTTTCATTCTATCAAGGTTGTATCTGATTACAATATAAGACAGATGAAGGGGATGCCGTTCTAGGAAAGAAGGAAAAAAAAAAGTTTTAGTCTTGGGTCACTTGCAGAAGTGGTTCATCACTTTTATTGGCAATGTTTTCAATAACATTCTAGGGTGTGGGGGGTTCTTCTGTGCCAATCCAAAAGATCTGTATTTTCAGGTGCTTTGGTGTGTGTATTGGAATCTGACCCACATGGGTAAATGCTGGGTTGGGCTACTGCTCTCCTTCTGGAACAATGTGGCACAACAGGAGGAGTCTCGGCAGACATTTTGTCTACACAGCTTCCTTGTGTCTCTTTGTCATTCTTTTGCCTAAACCTGTGCTGGCCCACAGTCCAAACCCTACAGGAGGTGATGTGCCTCCTGGAAGTAGGGGGTGCTCCATAAACGGTAAAGGACAATACAAATATTTTTTGTGTATCAGTGGAGAGAGAAAACCATTTTAGTAAAGAGTCCTTCAGAGGCAGGTTTTGAAACCAGGTTCCACTACCTACTAATTCTTGCTAGCATTCTATATTAATTATATTAATGTGGGCTAATTAGTTCCCTCAGCCTGTTCCATCATCTGCCTCCCAGGGGTGTTAAGAGTTAAATGAGACATTGTAGATTGTTCTCTAGGTACGGTGCCAAGGACATAGTAAGTGCCCAAGAAATGGGAGGTGTGATTATTATTTGTAGTTACAGTACTTTTATGAAGGAGATAAAGCCATGGAAGTTCTTGCCTCTCTGAGAGCAGTGCAAATATAGTTTGCTGTAATAACAGGGACGTTGAAGTGAGACTTATATCCTGTTCCCAGTTCTGAGACCTTGGTTAGAGCCCTTTATCTTTCTGTCATCGAACTTCCCAAGTATTGAAATGGGGATAATACTTTCTACTTCTTAGTGCCTGGCCTACAGGATGAACCGTAAATGTCCCATGAATGCAGGGATGAGGTAACAAGTGTAAAACACTGGAAATGGAAGAGATGCTTTAAAAATGTCATAATGTGTTTGGAGGCTGACTTATCCCTTTCTCAATGGGGAACTGTGATCCCCTCAACTCTACCTCGAAAGCACTGCCCAGGCTCACTGCTGTCCCTCTGCCTAAACCCTCAGCCCCTGCTGGGAGCACCAAACACCTCCTTCCTACCCCTGGGACCATTCAACCTTGCCAGCCGTTCCTAGCCCTGTAGTCCAGAAGGATCTTTCTAAAAATATGCAGTGCAGCATGTTGCTCCCCTGCTTGAACCCTCCAGTAGCTTCTCACTGTCCTCAGAATGAAGCCATGATCCCTGCCTGCGCCATCCTGGTCCTCGGCTGCCCATCCAACCTCAAACCTTCTGCTGGGCCCCATCTGGCTACATTGCAGTCCTTGCTGCTCCGCTACCACATAGAAGACTGAAATGTTCCCTCTCCCTGGACTTGTCTTCACCCAGATCTCTTCCTCTCCCTTCTTTTGGGTTTCCATTCTGGGGTCTTCCTCAATGAGGCTCCCTGACCATGTCATTTCCCCTCTGCCTCTGGTCAACTTTGGACCATCAACGCCTTATTGTCTCCGTGGCAATAGTGACTCCCAACACTCTCCTCCTTGTGACCTTGGTTCTTGTCTATCTCCCATGAACCCAACCTCTCTGAGGTCAGGTGATTTGTGTGTATTGGTTACTCTTGTGTTGAGAGCCTAGTACAGGTCCTGGTGTTAGTATGTGCTTAATCAATGTTGGCTTGATGAATATTGATTACTTACTATGTACCACGCACTGGTTAAGCTGTCTGCAATTCAGAGATGAATGGCTGTTTTATTCTCAAAACAGATAAATATTGCAAGAGAGATAAATGTAGGATATTATGGAAGAACAAAGGAAAGACAAAGTCATCTAAGTAAAATAGGGTGATGGTGGTTGGAGTAGCACAGTCTTCCCAGGGTGGCCAATACCTCAAAGACTGTGTACCAAAAGATAACACTCCACTCCCCACCACTATTGTATGAGTGCAAACAGGTTACATATAAAAGGACTTTGTGTTCCTTTATTTTCTCTTCCTGCAAAGAAAGCCCTTAACCTTCAGCCTTTGACCTCAGACCTCTGAATTCATGAGGAAACCAAGGAGACCCTGGGTGGTGGGTTTAAAGGAACAGAGAGGCCAGCTGGGGTCTGAGAGCTAGCTGCTGTCACTGGGAGGGGATGATTTTACTGTCAGAGCCCTCCAGCCTCACAGCACTGTCAGGAGGACGCCTGTACGAGGCTCTCACAGCAAACTTGAGAAGAATTCCTGTGAAAAATACTGTGACAAGTTATACGAACCACTGAGGAATAATCCTGAGTTTCTCAAGAGCAAGACAACTGTTCTCCCAATCATAAAAGCACCTGCACAAGCAAGAACAGTAAATGTAATAAAATGGGGGGAAGATTGTCAAGCTCATAAAGGATGAGGATGATTACCTAGTTACAGACCTTCATAAAACCCTTCAACAAGTAAAGGGAGGGAAACCGGGACAGCAGATGATACCTCCATCATGCTTGCTAACCTAGACTAGATCCATAGACTGAGAAACAACAGAACCATATCATCATTCTAGTGAATAAAGGTGGGCCTTCAGGGAGTGACCTGTCATTTTAGGGTGAGCCCAAGACATATTCTACCAATAGAAAACTTACTGGACTGGGATCAAGAGACCAGGGTACTGGGTGTATCTTTTTCTGAGTTACTATGTGGCTTGAGATTATCTCTTAATGTATTAGGATACTTAACTCTAAAAGTTATAACAAACAATTCCTTAATCTTGGCTTCCTAACCCATTAGATGTTTATTTCTCTGACATCACCATACAACATGGGTCAGCAAAAGACTTTCTCTCGACCATCATTCAGGGACCCAGCCTAGTGGGCATACCATTTTTTAGTACATCATTCTCAAGGTTTTCTTAAGGAAGTGTTAATCTCCAAATGCTGTCGGTCAAGAAAGGACATGGAGTACCGCACAGGATATTAGGGATCTGGGAACTTATGAACTAGAATTTAAAATTGTCTCTTCCCCTGATGTACAATGGTGGAGTAGGGAGAGAAATTCCACAGTAAAATCTCCCACTCACAAAAGGAGAGGAAAGAAGGCACATACTAGTTATTGATCCATACCGAAGTGGAAATCCTATAGTGTAGAGATTATGAAGCTTCCTTGCCCTAGCAGAGAGAGGTTCCCAAGACTTTTGTTCTGGTCTTTGGGCAGAACCAACATGTCCATTTTCCTCAATGGCCCCAGCGTTAACCCTCTGGGGGAATCCTTCTTTCCTCATTTTCTTCTGTGAGCACATGTGAGGTAGATGCTGAGCAGAAGATCTCCTGGGGGGCTGTGCAGTTTTTGGAGACTATTGTTTGCTTATAGAAGGCTGAAGGAGTGATAGTTGTTTCAAGTCTCAAATCTTCAGGGATCTTTTTAGTCTGAAATTATGGTTTCCTTGGTAATACAATCCTCCCAAAACCTTAGTAGACTTCTGATCTTTTTGCTTCCTGAGAGTTCAATGAGCCAATAACAATACCAAAAAAAATCTCTCCTGAACATATTTTTCAAATCTATTTCTTTTTCTTCTTCTTCTTCTTCTTCTTCTTCTTCTTCTTCTTCTTCTCCTTCTCCTTCTCCTTCTCCTTCTCCTTCTTCTTCTTCTTTTTCTTCTTCTTCTTCTTCTTCTTCTTCCTCTCCTTCTTCTTCTTCTTCTTTTTTCTGCTTCTTCAGTCCCATGCCTTTCTCTTTCAACTTCATGGTATATGGGACTGTTGGGATTAAGTGGGAAAGTCATACATTCTTAATCTCATCTTTGTTGCAAGGTTGGTTTGTTTGCTTGCTTGCTTCTTTCTAGGCTTTCTAAATCTTATTTTCTACCATCTGGAATCTAGAGTCAGGTTTTTCTGATCCTGCAAGGTCCCACATTTCTGGACTCTCTCTATTCTCTTTTATTTTTGCTTATAAACCAGCTAATGGTCCCCTGAGTACATCTTGTTTTTGTAATGCCTTGTCAAACAGCCAATACTTGCAAAGCACTCCCAACTTTCGATTTTCCACTGGAGATGAGGCCATTACTACCTTCAGATATAACCCCGTTGGATGTCCTGTTCCTTGGATCCACCCCTGTGACACGTACTGAAGCATTTGGGGTGTGTTTCAGAAAAAGATAAAGACTTTCAGGTGTTCTGAAGAGGAAGGGATTTAATATAGGCAGTTAGAATCTTTCTCAGTCATTGGTAGTGCTAGGGAGAAAAGGTCAGGGAATCCACTGCACCCTCATCCAAACCCTTGGAGAGGAGGATGGACAGTAAATTGCTATTGAATTTAATTGCTACATAAGGAATATGTCCTGGAGCACTCTGAGAGTGTACTGCTTGGTAACCTACTGTAATCTGGGAAATGAAGAATAGACTCCTCTTATTTCCTTTGTTCAGTATTCAGTGGCAGGAGAGGGACTAGCATTCCACATTTTCCTGACATGAGGGTACTGTGGAGATTGGCTCTTCTAAGCCATACTAATTAGATAGATGCCAGGTAGCAAAAATTCTAGATAAAAACAAGAATTTAGATTAAAGTATAGTATCTGGACTCAATACTAATTAGCAGGGTGTTTTATCCTCCATTACTTCTGAGATAAAATCTGAACTCTTTAGCATGACAGGTGAAGGTATTCATGATCTGACTTCTTACCTCTTATCTTTTCTGTTGTTGGGTACTACTCCTCTATTCTGCAACAGTCATACAAAATTAATCTTCATTCTACAAACTTGGCATGTTCCCTCACTCCTCCTTGCTGTGTCCTTGACCCAGAATGCCTTCACCTTGAGTTCTTCTCTAATCTGCAGGGAAATTTAAAAATATTTTGAAGTAAATCAAATTGAGAATCAAACTTATAAAAAACTGTTTGATGTAATGAAAAGAGAGCTGTGAGATAATTTATTTCACTGGTTTCACTTGTGAATCCTACAAACATTTAAGGAACAAATAATAACAGTTGTCCATAATCTCTTTCAGAAAATAAAATCAGAGACAACATTCGTAATTCATTCTATGAGGCCAAAATTATCCCAACACCAAAAGTAGTTTAAGAAACTACAACAAAAGGAAGTTATGGCTCAATATCTCCCATGAACATAGATGTAAAAAATCTTCAACAACCTATTAGCAAATCAAATCCAATCATGTGTAAACAGAATTATACACCATGACCAAGTGGGATTTCTTTCAGGGATAGAAGGCTGGTTTTACATTTCAAAAACAATCAGTGTAAACCACCATATCAACAGTTTACAGATGAAAGCCCATATGACCATGTTAATTTATGCAGAAAAAGCTTTTGACAATACCCATTCATGATAAAAACTCTCAGCAATCTAGGAATAAAAGGGAACTTCCTCAACTTGATAGTGAGCAGCTGTAAAATACCTTACAGCCAGCATCCCACTTCATAGTGTAAAACTAGGTGCTTTTTCTCCAGATCAGGAACAAGTCAAGATGGCCTCTCTTACCATTCCTGTTCAGCATCACACTGGATGCTGAACAGACAGGAAGAAAAGAAGTAAAAGGTGAACAGATTGAGAAGGAAGAAATAAAACTGACTTTGTTCACAGATGACATGTTTGTTGATATACAAAATCCCTTAAAAAATACTTTATTTGAGAAAGATGGAGAGCACAAGTTGGGGGAGTGGGGTGGGGCAGAGGGAGAGGGAGAAGCTAAGCAGGGAGCCAGGCACAGGACTCAATCCCAGGACTCTGAGATCATGGCCTGAGTCGTAAGCAGATGCTTACTTGATTGAGCCATTTGGGCAATCCTGATGTTGAAAATCTTAAAAATAGCCAAAAAATTCCTTATTCTGGAAATAAGTGATTATAGCAAGGTTGCAGGATACAGATAAATATAAAGAGTGAATTGCTTTCCTATAAACTGACATTGAACAATGGGGATTTATAATTAAAAAATTAGTGTTTATAGTAGCAACCAGAAAATGAATTACTTATGTACAAGATCTGTATGTGGAGAACTACAGAACAGTGATGAAAGAAAGATCTAAATAAACAGAGAGCTAGTCCATGTTTGCAGGTTGGAAGGCTCAATATTAACATGTTAACTCAATGTTAGATGTCAATTCTTTACAATTTGCTCTGTAGATCAATGCAACTTAATACAAATATCAGTAAGATATTTTGTGGATAACAAAATGATTCTAAAGTTTACATGGAAACTTGGCAAAAGACCAAAGCTAGCTAACACAATACCAAAGAAAAAGAACAAAGATGGGGTACTAACAATATCCAATTTCAAAAGAAACTCCAAACCTACAGTAATCAAACAGCATGGTATTGGTCAAAGGATAGACATGTTAGTCAACAGAACAGAATAGAGTCCAGAAATGGACCCGCATAAATAAAGTTAACTGATCTTTGACAAAGGAGTAAGAAGAATTCAATTCAATGGGGATAATTTTCTCAATGAATGGTGCTGGGAAAAAAATGGTACTGGAAAAACTGAATGTTTATATGCAAAATAATAATAATAATAACAACAACAAACAGAAATAGAGGCCTTATATTTTTCATAAAAATGCACTCAAATGGATTATAAAACTAAATGTAAATAAAAAACTATAAAATTTCTAGAGTAAAGTATGGAAGAGAATCTACATTTACTTCACCCTGTGAAAGATAAGGTTAAGAGTTTGAAAAGTCAAGCCACAGACTAGAAGAAAATATTTATAAAACAATATCTAAAAAAGACTTATAACCAAAACATACAAAAAATCCTAACTCAACAACACAAGGCAAACAACTTAATAAATAAGCAAACAACTCAAACTCTAAAGAACAAACAACCCAATTAAAAAATGGGCAAATACCTTACAGCCAGCATCCACATTCCTCCAAAGAAGGTATACAAATGACCAACAAGCACATAAAGAGATGATCCACATTATTAATCATTAGAGAAATGTAAATCAAACCGTAATGATACGGATTTTCACACCTGTTAGGGGGGCATCATAAACAAATGAAAAACACCAAGTATCAGAGGATATGGAGCCTTTGGAACCCCAGTGCACTGTGGTGGGCATGTATAGTGGTATAGCCACTATGAAAAACAGTATGGCAGCTCCTCAAAATATTAAAAGTAGAATTACCATACGATCCAGCAATTCCACTTCTGGGTGTATATCCCCAAATACTGAAAGAGACTTAGGAGATATTTATACACCCATGTTTATAGCCACATTATCTGCAATAGCCAAAAGGTGGAAACAATCCAAGTGTCCATTAATAAATGAGTGGATTAAAAAAAAAACCTAGTATGTACACACAATGAAATATTTTTCAGCTTTTAAAAAGAAGGAAGTTCTGATGCATGTTACAATATAAAACATTACACTAAGTGAAAAAAGCTAGACATAAAACAACAGATATTTTATGGTTCCACTTACATGAGGTTTCTAAAATAGCCAAATTCATAAAGATAGAATATAGACTGATGGCTACCAGAGGCTGTGGGAAGGGAGGATTTGGGGAATTATTGTTAAATGGGTATAGAGTTTTAGTTTTGGAAGTTGGAAAAGGTTTTGGAGATGGCTATTGATAATAGTTACACAAGAATGTGAATATACATTTAAATGGGTAAATGGTAAATTTTATGTTATGTGTATTTTACCACAACTTTTTAAAAGGGCAAAAAACCTAAACACACTTCACTAAAGAAGATATGCAGAGGCAAATAACCATGTGGAACAATAGTTGACATAATTTGCCATTAGAGAATTATAAATTCAATCAATGATCAGATATTACTACACACCTATTAGAGTGGTTAAAATCTTAAAGAATGGACAATACCAACAAGCGTACCTACCACCCCAATGTTGGTTGGTAATATCATTGTCCAAGAAAAGGAACCAAGATTTCTTCTAGAAATAATTGATTCTAAGACTGGAGCATGAAACATACCAGACAAGCTTTATAATGCCATAAAGTATTTCTTTTTTAATGTCACAGTGATAGAGGGGAATCTATCAAAAGGACACAGGAGCCAACTGGAAGAATTCCCAATGGCCAAAGCTGGGACAATTCAAGCAAAAAATTAAAGTTCCCTTGGATTATAACCCAAATTGTCAAATAAATATTCATGGGTCATACTGATACAAATAAATGGTTGAATAAATAAATAAGTGGAGAAGAATAAATAGTCCTCTGGTGCAGAAGAATTCCAAATAATTTATGTAGATACTCTCCCCTCCAGGAAGTAGAGCACAGTGCCTGACTCCTTAAGTGACTTTCTTCTTAAAAGTAGAATATGGAATGGTGAGGAAAAGAGTAACTTCACTGTGGAGAAACCTGACAAACACTATCTCAGCCAGAAGATCAAGATTTACATTAAAAGTGATGTCATGTTGATAGTATGCACCCTTGATATAATATGATAAAAATGGCAGTTTTCCTCTGTAGTATTTCTTTTAAAAAACCCATACCAAAAATCTAATCATGGGGAAAATATCAAACAAATTCTATCTAAAGGACATCCTACAAAATACCTGATCAGTATTCATCAAAACTGCCATAGTCATTAAAAACAAGGAATATCCAAGAAGCTGTCACAGCTGAGAGGAGCCCAAGGAGATATGATGACTCACTGTAATGTGGTATCCTGAGTGGGATCCTGAAAGAGAAAAATTTCATTAGGTCAAAACCACAATTATATGGTCAATTAATCTTTGACAAAGCAGGAAGGAATATCCAATTGGATAAAGACAGTCCCTTCAACAAACAGTATGGGGAAAACTGGACAGCAATATGCAAAAGAATGAAACTGGACAACTTCCTTATACTATACACAAAAATAATTTCAAAATGGATGAAAGACATAAATGTGAGACCTGAGGTCATAAAATCCTAAAGGAAAGTATAGGCAAAAACTTCTTTGATACAGGCCATAGCAACCAACTTCTTTCTAGATATATCTCTTGAGGCAAGGAACACAAAGGCAAAAATAAACCTTTGGGACATCATCAAAATGAAAAGCTTCTTCACAATGAAGGCAACAATCAGCAAAACTAAAAGTCAACCTATTGAATGGGAGGAAATATTTGTAAATGATGTATTTGATAAAGGGTTAGTATCAGAACTATATAAAGAACTTATAAAATTCATAAAACTTATAAAACTCAACACCCAATTTAAAAATGGGCAGAAGTTATGAACAGACATTTCTCCCATGAAGACATATAGCTGGACAACAGACACTTGAAAACTTGTTCAACATCACCAGTCATCAGGGAAATGCAAATCAAATCCACAATGTGATATCACCTCACACCTGTCAGAATGGCTAAAATCAACAACACAAGAAACAACAGGGGTTGGCAAGGATGTAGAACAAAAAGAACTCTCATGCACTGCTAATAGGAATGCAAACTCATGCAGCCATTCTGGAAAACAGTGTGGAAGGTCCTAGAAATCAGCAATCATACTACTGAGTCCTTACCCAAAGAATACAGGAACACTAATTCAAAAGGATACATGCATCCCTATGTTTATAGCAACATTATTTACAATAGCCAAATTATGGAAGCAGTTCAAGTGTCCATCAACAGATAAATGGATAAAGCTGCAGTATATCTACATAATGGAATATTACTCAACCATCAAAAAGAATGAAATTTTGCCATTTGTAATGACATGGATAGAGCTAGAAAATATTATGATAAATGTAATAAGCCAGTCAGAGAAAGACAAGTACCATACAATTTCACTTATATGTGGAATTTAAGAAACAAACAAATAAATGGAAAAAAGGAGATAGAGAGACAATTCAAGAAACAGACTCTTAACTATAGACAACAGGCAATGGTTGGTGGGAGGATGGGTTAAATAGGCAATGGAGACTAAGGCATGCACTGGTCCGTGATGAGCGCTGAATCATGTATAAAGTTCTTGAATCATTATATCATAACCTGAAACTAATATAACACTGTATGTTAACTAAGTGGAATTAAAGTAGAAACTTAAAAAAAACACACACGTACAAATAAAATTATTATTGGTACAGTTGCCCAAAAAAATAAAAAAAACTAAGGAAATCTAAATAAACCACAGACTCCAATTAATGATAATGTATGTAACAACATTGGTTTAATTACAACAAATATACTATTACTAATGCGATGCACTGGTATTTGGGAAATTTAATGTAGTGTATATGGTAACTTTCTGTATAATCTTCACAAATTTTCTGTAAATCTAAAACTATTCTAAATTTAAAATTGTTTTTAAAAAGTAAAAAAAAATAACTTCTATTTATCAAATTCCATAATCAATAAAGTTGAAGACAATTAAATTGCTGGAATAGATTATTTTGATATTTTCATGAACATCCAGAATATAGAAAATCTTTTCTTTAATCATTTAGAGAACCAAGAAGTACAACAGAAAAATAGGCAGAGGCATAAAAGAAACACATACAGCCAAGAAACACATGGAAAAATACTCAACTTGTTTAATTACTAAAGACACTCAAATGGAAATAAATCAACATTTTCTACCTCTCGGTTTGGCAAAGATTAAAGGTTGATAGTCCTGGGCTGGGAAGATGTATGGAGATACATACTTTCAGGCATCACTGATGGGGGATGAATTCGTTAATACTTTTTAGAAGGAAATTTGACAATAGCCATCAAACTCTAAAATGCACACTTGGCTCAAGTTCTGCTGCTCTGAAAACATTCTAAGTAGAGAATCATTCTTGGGCACAAGTGCATGAATTCAAGGATATTAACTAGAAATTTATTTTTAACATTGAAAAGTGGAAACAACCTAACTGCTCATTAAAAGGGAAGTACTCACAATCCATGGACCGTGTGGGGAGAATAGTCAGGCACTGCACGGAATGAGGGCTAAGACTTATTTTAATAGAAAACAGCAATTTGCAGAACCACGATTACATTGTTATCTCCTGTGTGTTTGAGGGCTAGGAGAAGGGTAATGTGCACATGCAATGCTAGGTTAAATCTGCCCCATTGGGGAACAGACAGGGTATGAGGGACTTTCTTGCCCTTTACTATGTATTTTAGTATTACTGGAAATTTTCGCAATGGAAATATAGCCATGGTTCTTGTGATACTAAGAAAAAAGGCAAACAAGAAGACAAAAGGCAGACAGGCCAGATCATGGTGACTCATTCTGTCTGAAGTTACCTGGGAGCCTCTCTTTCTGAATGAGCCCTTCCTGCCCCAGGTTTGAGAAACCATCAAGGTCTACAGCACCTCCCTACCTTTTCTACCATGGCGTCCAGCTCTCAAAATTGCATCTCAGAGACCAACACTGACCACTCACATGAACAGCCAGCTTCTCTCAAGATCTGAAGATATGTATATGTGGGAGCTCACACACAAATTCATATGAACCCACAAGACGTGTGCCCTATTAACATACTGCCTGTTGATCACACATCTCAGTTTGCTATCAACAGTAACACAAACCACAATAGACCATAAGATTTCCAGAAATCCACCACTATCAAGAGGCTGTTTATGGGAAAGCTTTGTTTCTGCCGACACAGGATTTTTTGATGGCTTTCTTCTGTTACAGCTGATTGTGTCAGTGAAGGGCTTTTTCTAAGGTGCTGTGTAGATATCCATCCTAGGGATGCAAAACAATCCCACCCCACCCCACAACTCTGTGGCTTAAAACAACAGACATTCTATTTCTTAGGAGCCTGTGGATCAGCTGGACAGTCCTGCTCGTCCAGCCAGGTTTGGCTCATCTTGGCTGGGCTCACTCACATGCCTGCAGCCAGCTGATGCATCCTCGGAAAGCTGTTGAGTTAGGGTAGAGTGGCCAGCTTTAGCAAATGAAACTACAGGCTACCCACTTATATTTGAGTTTCAGGTAAACAATAATCATCTTTTAGTAGACTATGTTCCAAGCAATTATTTGCCCCATGCAACCCTGATCTAGAAGGTCCTCAGATAAAATGATCCAACTCTCCTCATTTTTCTCACATCCCAGAAAGCCAGCTGGCAGCAGGAGGAGCCTTTGCTTGCACAATGTTTTCCAACACCCTAAGGGGCAGAGAAAGTCACATGGATGTGCCCATCTTGAGAAGAGCAGGGAGTCACAAGTTACAGGGCAAGGTCATTACATAGGCCTTCAATGCTACGGTAACATAGGACTCCAGGGAAATTCTCCTAAGAATTCAAGAGATCATCCTGAGGAACAAGTCCATCTCTGATTACCAGAAAACTCTAAGTGAATGAGCTTCTACTACCCAGCACAGGGTCTGCTGCAGAATAAGGAACAGATAAATGTTTGTGACTTGAACTTAAGGCTGAGTCTAAATAGGGTCTGTTTTGGGGGGTCAAAATGATTTTTTTAACTTGAAAAGATGTGTAAAGAAGCATCTAGGAGTATATATGCTCCCTCAGTGCCAAATGTCTATGGAGTTGAGATGGGTGTAGGGAGCTGTCAGCCCGCAGTGCCCGAAGGGGGTCCCCATCTTTCCAGCCACTTGCCAAACAGTTTTTACCATTAACAGACCACATGTTCTTTGCAAAGTCACAGGACCTCTCAGGGATACTGTGTTACTTTTTATTTATTTATTTATTTATTTTTTTTTTTCTCTGTAAAATTAGGTGCATGGAAAGACTAGCGTCTTCCCAACTTTTGTTCCATGCACAACACTTTCTTTGAGCAATGTTTGCATGAAAGGCTACTACACAGAAGGGAATCAAAACATTGTTCTGTGTAACTTAAGTGGTCCTTGAGAACACTTGGTAGATGTCTTTTGATTCTCAAAACATACCTTGAAGTATCTGGACCGAATAGTGTTTATACGTCCTTTTGGAACATTGAGAATTACACAAATGACGTGCTAGAAGGGACTCTTACCTGCCATTTTACCTCCCAAAAAATGTATGCTGGCTTCTAGGGAAATAAGAAATAAGAGCCACATCAGGATAGTTCTTGTGAATTGTAATCTCAACCCTGAAGTTGGGCAGTATACAACCCGTACAGTCATTCACAGCTTGTCCTGAATGGGTTGTGCATTTTCCTAAGGCCCTCCCTTGCGTGTTTCTCAGGGAATGCCCTTCATCCGATGTTAAATTCCTTCTACTTTGGGGGGCTTTTGAGAAATGCTGAAATATCCTCTCTTTCTAATACTATATGGAGGAGTTTTTTTTAACTCTTTTTTTTTTTTTTTTATGTTCTCGATTTACAAAACACAAAATTGGCCTCCCGATATCTGTCTTCAAAATATGCAGCAAAATTTCACTGATACATCAAATTCCAAATTCTGGAAACCGACAGATGGGATGTGGGACTTTTTTTTTTTTTCTATTTTTCATATCACAGAGTATTTTTTTAAATTTTTATTTATTTTTTATATTTCTCTTCACTGTTCCAAAATTCCTTCTTTATGCACCATACCCAGTGCTCCATGTAATACGTGCCCTCTACAATACCCACCACCAGGCTCACCCAACCTCCCACACCTCTCCCCTCCAAAACCCTCAGTTAGCTCCTCAGAGTCCACAATCTCTCTAGTTCATCTCTCCTCCAATTTCCCCCAACTCCCTTCTCCTCTCCATCTCCCCATGTCGGATTCTTCCTCCCCTACAGCTCCCCTAGTGGAGGGCATTTGGGCTACAGAAGTCTGGACTGTGAAGTCTCCTCCTTAAGTGAACAGGAACAAGTCTGGTTCTTATCTGTACTGAACAATCACGGGGCAGGGATATATTTATAGTAAAAAGATCTCTACCTGAAGGTTGGGGTCTAGATTATGATTCTAGCCCTGCCTCTTAGTAGGTTATATAACTGGTCCTCAGCTTAAAAATCAAGATAGGAGAAATAAGCCCAGCTTCTACTCACTCACGAGGATATGGTGAGCTTTAAAGAAACTAATGATTGCAGTAAAGCATCCTAGAAATGTAAGCTAGGACCCTATTGTTAAAAATAGCAATGTTGATAATGTTGAGATCATTACTATTTGGGTCCTTCCTGCAGGCTCCAGGGTCACCTGCCCTGGGAGTCCCCTGGGGAGCCACTCTCCACTGAGCCATATCTGCCTCCGAGACCCACTCCGCGCCCTTCTCTCTCCTTCCACAAAGTCAAACGTTAATATGCCCAGCTCCTTTGTGCTCCTTGTTAATAGAAGTCCTTGTCTTTCAGCAGTGGCCTTGCTTGCTGTCATCAGAAAGGGACATGTGGGGCCGTTTTGCATTACTCCAAGTGACAGGCTGAAAGTACGTCCCTCCCCTCACTAGCCTTGGATTTACTTTTGAGAGGGAAGAGCTGGAAACATGAGCTTCAGGACTTGCCCCCACAACTCTGTCCTGCATCACATGACCCTGGGACATGACAAGTATGACAAACAAACGAATGAGCCAAATGATGGTGGTGATGAGGATGACAAAAACTGCCTCATTCTAAGAGCTCTATATTAACTCACTTAATTCTTACCCCAACTCTGAGGCAAGAGCTTCATTATCCCTGGGTTATAGGTGAGGAAATGAGACGCCAGGAGATCCAAAGCTAAGAAGCTTTGGAGCTGAGATTTAAGCACAAACATTCCTTGGGTCTAAAAAGTGGGCACTCAGAGTGATGAAACTATTAAAGAAAAAAAAATAGAGCACGGATTTTGAAATGGATGTATTGCATCTTCCCTCTTTCAGTCCTGACTGTGCCTCATCAAACATCTCATAGCACCCTGAACATATTTACTCCCTCACATACCCGAGGTCCGTGCATGTACTTTCCCCTTTGTCTGGACAACATCTGTACAATTTCACCTGGATGGATTCTGGCCCTTTTCATGACTGAGCTCAAAGGTCATTTTCTCAAGGCAGCCTTCCAAGAGTATTTCTTCCTCTGGGTTCTCACATCCTCCAGAGAATTGGGTCCTACAGATCAGCACAGCACCCAGTCTTTGTCTTCTTACATATTTGGGGGATATTTTATCCTTATTTAACTTTGGAGCCAGACTTCTTAAAATTAAATCCTGGCTCTGCCACTTGCTAGCAGTATCACCTTGGGGAGTTGAAGTAAACCTATTACCTCGGTATATTTATCTGTGAAATGGGACTGATAATGTTGTGAGGATTAAATATACATAGTGAGGGTTTTAAGTCTACTCACCACTGAACTCCAAACCCTTTAGAGCTGAAACAACAACTTTTTTGTTGTTGTTGTTGTTGTTCCCCCATGCTGGTATAATATCTGGCATATCTGCACTCAGCAAACATTTATAGACTAGCTAAAGACATGTGTTAGCAGCTTCTGGCAGAAGGCACAGGGACTCACAGGCACACCAAACAGACCAAGAAAAATTCCTTCTCAGTGGTAGGAGAGGGTGCGGAGTACAAATGTCCCAGCTGAATCCCAGGCAAGTAGGGTGGGGAAGGAAAGAATAGCGGGCAGCATTATGGAAGAAAGTAATGATAATCCACATTCTTAAAAGTAACCTGATGGTGGCAGGAACAAATGGGTATGGCTGGTGAAGACCAATATGGCTTGGGGAAGACCTCTATGGTATGGCTAACCCTACCCCAGGGGTGGGGGTAGGGAGGCTTGCTCTATTATCTATGATATGGGTGGCTATAGCAAGCTATGACCCTCCGAAAGGCTGGGTCCTTCTGTCCACCAAATGGGAGGCAGGAATTAGCAGTTGCTATAGGCTGATTATTTAAGTCTCTCCAAAATTCATGTAATGTAACGTTAGCCCCCAGTGTGATGGCATTTGATGATGGGGCCTTTGGAAGGTGATTATGTCCTGAGGGAGGGGCCTTGGTCTGATGGGATTTGAACCCCAGGAAAGCCCATGTGAGGATATAGTGACCATATTGGTCCCTGATCTCAGACTTCCAACTCCAGAACTCCAGAAATCATTGTGTTGTTTTTGTCACCTAGTCTATGGTGTTTTGTTATGGCAGCCTGACCTGGCTGAAGCAGTGATCCAGTCTCCTTTGTCTTTCTGTGACTTGCTTTTTTCTCTCAGCAGTGTGCTTTGAGACGTACCTGCACCCCCATTCTCTATCAGTAGATTTGGTTTGTCTTCTGTGTGGGTAGCCCATTGACCACAAGACCGAAATCATTGATACAGTCCCTCATGGAAGGACAATTAGGGACTTTCCAATGTGTTTTCTTTTACAAAATCCATGACAATCAACTTCTCTGTGCCTGTCTGCTATGTCCACATCAAAGGGCTCCTCTGAAGAGTATACCTGCGAGTGGATGGCTGGGAATTGCTTATGCAGATGCTTTATTAGCAACTGCCAAATGGTGCTGCAAAGTTGGTTGCACCAATTTATACTCCCAAGCTGCGAAGTTTAGAATGTCTTTGAACACTGATGTTCTGTGAATTTATCATCTTCTCCCTTCCCTGCAAATGTCTCGTGTTCTCCTGGAAAGAAGCAAAGCACCTTAGGACTTTGAGAGGTTGCAGCTCTATAGTAAAAGTAAAAGTGGCTGTTTACCAGACCCCAGAGAAGGACCCGACCCATCATGTCTAATGAAAAATCTTTGTTTCTAGCTCTGCCAGTAATCTCCTGATACTTTGGGTGGGTCCTCACCTCTAAGTGCCTGGGCAAGTCAGGCAGTCTTGTTTAGATTAAGAACTGAGGGCTGTATGAGATACACGAGTTGGTGGCCAGTGCACTGTGCATTCTCTGAATCTCTGCCATGTGCTGGCAGCTCCACAGAGCAGTGGGGGATACAGAGGTGACACTATCTCTGACCCTTATCTCTAGGAGTTGTAGAGCAGTTCAACAAAGTCTGGAGGTAAGTGTTTGCCAATGTGGGGAGGGGCTTTGTTGTTCACGGAGGCACCAGAAACTCTAGGCTCTCTTTCTTTTCCATTCTACCATTAGTCTGTTCATTTTCATGCTTGTCACTTGGTGGTTGCAAAGAGGCTGATGCAGCTCCAGGCATCGCACCATGTTTAAGGCAATATAAAGGGAGCGGAAGCAATTCCAAATGGTGATGTCCTCATCATTTGAAAAGCAAAGCACTCTCAGAAGTGTGCAGCAGTCTTCCGTTTGCATCCTGTTGAACAGCACCACATCTCATTGTCACTCCTAGCTACGAGAGAGGCTGGGAAGGTATCTGGCCCTCCAGCCTCCACAATGGAAGGTGGTGAGGAAAAGTGGTAGTGGGGCCGGGTTGTAGGTACAGATGGGAATAGCTATTGGGCTATCCAGACTACAATGTCTGTCATGTATGCTGTAATAACATCTGAACTTTTTCTCTGCAGCACTTAACTACAATAGAACTTAGAAATGACTTGTATTAAGTTTTAAAAAGGTGGATGCTCCTCTATGTTTTAATGTCCATGGCTCAGATTGGTTAATGAATGTCTTCTATGAGGTATGGAGCACTTTCTGCATTCTTTATATACTTTTTCAGATTCCACACCCACTAAGTTCTCCTTAGCTCTCTCTTGAGGCTTCCTCTCAGGTGTACCCATCACTCTCTCCCCTCTTCCACTGACCCTTCACTTCATACCCTCAAGTGTGGTATTATGGACTGAATGCTTGTGTCCCCTCTAGATTGTTAGATTGAAACCCTATCCCTTGTGATGGTGTTATGAGGTGGGGCTCTTGGAGGCAATTAGGTTAATCATGAGGGTTGAGGGTAGAGGGATTAGTGTCCTAACCAGAAGAGACATGGTAGAGATGGTCTCTCTCTTCTCCATGCAAGGGAACATCAAGAAAACAGCTACCTGCAAACTAGAAAGAGAACTCGCACCAGATCCTGAATCTATTAGCACCCTGATCTTGGACTTCGCAGCAACTAGACTTATGAGAAACAAATGTTTGTTGTTTAAGATCCCCGGTCTACCTGTTTTTGTTATAGCAGACTGAACTAAGGCAGATGGCTGTAACACACAGACAATAACAAGTATTCAGCCTGGAGAGAAACTTGAACCTCATATGCTGCTCGTGGGGAAGTAAAAGGGTGCATCCACTTTGTAAAACACTTGGCAATTCTTCCTGTAGTCAAACATAGACTTACCACATGACCCAACCATTCTACTCTTGGGTGTATACTCAAAAGAATTAAGACAAATGTTCAAACAAAAATTTGGATACGAATGTTCACAGCAGTGTTGTTCATAAATTGCCAAAGAGTGGAAACAACCCAACTGGCCGATAGATAGACAAATGTGGTATATCCATACAGATGAATAATCCTCATCCATAGGAAGGAATGAAGTAATGATGCAGTGTAGATGCACCTTGAAAACATTATGCTGACTGGAAGAAGCCAGACACAAAAGACCATATGTTTGGGGATTCCATTTATACAAAATGGTCGGCATAGGTAAATCTGTAGAGCCACAAAGCAAATTAGTGATTATCAGGGGAGAAGGGTGGGAGAGACAGAACTGACTACTCACTGAGGTGTTGAGTTTCTTGTAGAGTGCTGACATATTCTAGAATCAGATAGCAGTGATGGGTGCACAATTCCATGAATGGGCTAACACCCACTGAACTGTAAATTTTAAAAGGATGAATTTTATGGTGTATGAATTATACCTTAATAACAGCAGCAAAAATAATACAAAAATAGAATAGGGCAGAGTTTCCCTGAACCCTGGATTTGTTAAACTTTCAATGTTTCAAAATAATGTGGAGTCTGGGGGGGGGGGGTGCCTGGGTGGCTCAGTGGGTTAAGCCTCTGCCTTCGGTTCAGGTCATGATCCCAGGGTCTTGGGATTGAGTCCCACATCGGGCTCTCTGCTCAGCGGGAAGTCTGCTTCCTCTCTCTCTCTCTGCCTGCCTCTCTGCCTACTTGTGATCTCTGTCTGTCAAATAAATAAATTTTAAAAAATAATGGGGAGTCTGACAAGGTTTGCCAATTGTTTAAAAATTTTACTAAAAAACTCATTAAATGAAAACCACACAGACTCTACTATGTACTACCACTCTAATTTCTTTTAGAAAGAGTATTCTAATTTCCCACATCAGAAACTGAGAAGAACATACTCTCAGAATAAAACTCAGTTCTTTAAATTGACAGAACTTAGCTTTGTGAAAAACACAATGCATTCATGTATTCATTCCCAAATGCTGGTGGAGAATTTAGCCGGCATCAGGCCCTGTGCTTGGCTTTGGGTGGGACTGATCGTCCACTGGAACCTGCTAGTTCAGACCTTCCTCCACTCTGATTGGCAAGGACCCACTTCGCCATAGCAGCTGTGCCATATTTTGAAAATCATCCTTCATGCTGGACATCCAGAGGTGAACCAAACAAACAGAGTTCTTTCCTCATGGAAAATATCAGCTTGTAGGGAGCCATCCACATAAATCTATAATTAATGATTTGGACAAATGCTCTGAAGGACAGAATTTGAAAGAACAGAGGATTCACTTACAGTGTAACAAGAGAGGGCTCCCAGATGACTTTTCTCATTTCACCTTGGACGCGTGAAAACCTCATAAGTCTGTGTGGATCTGTTCTGGGAAACAGGGAGTAGGGAAAAGGGCTCCCTGAGAAATGTGTGAAGAGACAAGTGTGATAGGAGAACATAGGATTACGGTAGAAGTTGTTTGCACTACACTGCTGAGGTGTCTGTCCTGTGCTGCCTGCTTGGGCAATCTTTCAAAGTGAGAAGCCAATCTGGTGGGAACAGTTGGACAGGAAGGTGTGATCTGTGAGCTTGTTACATTTCTTGTCACTTTCCCAAGGAAGTCAAGAGACCTTGCCTGATCATGATCCCTTTTATCCAACCACCACCTTACAGGCAGAGATGTATTCCTCCAGAGACAATGGGAAGAGGAGGAAGAGGTGGGGGAGGAGGTGGAGAAAAGGATGTGGACAGATTGCTTCCCATGTCACATGTCCTACCAGCTCCTCTCTTGACCACAGTTACATGAGCTCCCTCAGATGGCCAAGAGAGTGGGCTGGTCTGGGCTATGGACCCATATGGAGATGTGGCTTCCCTGTGCCACAGCCTAGGGCTAGGGTTGTTTCCTGAGCCAAGAGCAAGGCCAAGAACTGGATGAGTGAACCAAGAAAAAATCTGTGAGGAAAGCCAAGGTTCCAGTTTTGATTAAGCACAGAGGGATACAACTTTCTTCTAGGTGGGAGTGTCAGAGGTTGAATCAAGGGACCTGAAGTCAATGGCTCTTGTTCTCATTTTATAGAGGTTTAAATAAGTCAGTCCTCTACCCAGTAATTTTGTAGACCCAATATAACTTGGCAAAAAAAACACAACAAAAAAAAACAACAAAAACTGGTTGACACTATATAAAACATGAAGCACAAATAACCAAATTCAAATGACTTGAATGTTTGTCCAAATTAAAAAGAGAATTTTTTAGGCCAGGGGGTCGGTGACTATGGCCCTTGGGTCAAATCCAACTCAAACTATGTTGTAAATAGTTTGATTGGAGCCAACCACACCCATTCATAGATGTAGTGTCCGAGGCAAAGCTCAGTGGTTGTGGCAAAAATCCTACAGCTCACAAAGCCCAAAATGGTGACAATCTATCCTTCCCCAGTGTAAGTTTGTTGACCCTCACTCTAGGTCTTTGGTACACTTAACTTTATCTACCTAAACGTATTGTATTCATTTTTTCATTCAAGGAACAAATACTAATATGCAATGTGCCAGGGCCTGGGAAAGGAGAACCAGAAGATCCTGTTCCTGCCTTTAGAGAGCTCTTGGTTGTTGCTGGGTGGGTGGTAATTACCATGGAGATGGCAGGCAGAGCGGACAGCTCTAGAGGTGCCAGAAGGATACCTAGCCCAGGTGAACTGGGGTGGGAGATCAGAGTGGGCTTCTGGTGGACAAAGCCTCTGTCTGCCGAGTTTGCCTGAGAATCAGTGCTGCCTCTCCACTCAAAGTGAGGACCCTGGGCCAGCAACCCAAGATCACGTGGGTGTGTGCTCACGGTACAGACTCTCCACCACCTGCCCATTCCCTTCACAGGCAGGTGTCTACATTTTAACAAGCTCCTCAGGTAATTTGTTTGCATATTAAATGTAAAAACGCTTTGACTTAGGCAAAGTATGTTCCAATTACATTCACTTGTGCCCTCACCAAAGTAGTTCTCGGCCTGGCCATGTCCTTTAAGAAAGGCCCTGGGGGTGGTTCCGAGGTATAATGGTGAGCACTCTGGACTCTGCATCCAAGAAAGACTCTGGGGGCGCCTGGGTGTCTCAGGTCATGATCTCAGGGTTGCGAGATAGAGCCCCATGTCAGGCTCCTACTCGGTGGAGCATCAGCTTGAGATTCCTTCTCCCTCTGCCACTCTTCCGCTCATGCAATCTCTCTCTCTCTCTCAAATAAATAAATATGTGAATAAAATCTGCAATAAACAAATAAATAAATAAAATCTGAAAGAAAGAAAGAAAGAAGAAGGAAGGAAGGAGGAAGGAGGAAGACCGTCTCTGGGTTAGAGGCAAATGTTTCCTTTCCCAGTGGGGCCTCCATCTGTGAAGGCCTGGCAGGTCCGTGGGCCCCAGTGAGGTGGGCAGGACTCAGGAGGTGAGCTCCATGGGAAGGACAGAGACTCCAGTGTGGTGTCTGAGCCAGAGTCCTAACAGATGCTGCAGTTCAGACAGAGAAAACCCCAGTCAGCTGTCCAGGTGAGAGGTCAGGACTGCGGCCAGGCATGAGGGATGAAATCAAGAGTGGGGAGCCTGGGGAAGCCAGACAGGGATGCAGAGAAAAACAAAGCGAAGAAGGACAGGGTGAACATCACCAACCAAACCCTGGGAGCCTCAGAGGGCCTGTCTGACGCCCAGGGGTGGCACCCAGGGATGGGTGGGGCTGCTTTAAGGAGAGGGTCAGGTCACCCAGAGGCAAAGGGTCCCAGGCAGTGAGCTCGACTCTGCCTGGAAGGACTTGGGAGCCCATCTTCAGCAGACGGACTCGGCTCACACAGGGCCTGCACCTTAGAGAAGGGTCCCAGGAGCTCTCCTCGCTACTGGGCGGTGCCCCGGTCTCCCTGCAAGGCTACGGTGTTTGCAGTGATGGCTTGCGGGAGACTGAGGACTCTTCTCTGCTTCTTTTGGTCTCGCCTGCTGCTTAGATCATGGGAGGAGGGATGTGGGGCCTGACATCTCGGGGTCCCTGGCATTCTCCTCCTCCTCTGCCAGGACTGACGTGCCTCCCAGCTCTGTTCCCCCTCTTCACATCAGTCAGCACTATCATTTCTCACCAGGCATTTTTGTCACTTTCTGGGCCAATTCAACAATCATTTCATTACTCCCTCCCAGTTTTCCAAGCTTCCCTGCAGATAAGCATCACCTGGGAATCCTGTCGTAAAGGACAGACTAGTAAAAAGTAGCAGACGTTGGGAGCCCAGCCGAGAAGCCCCCAGTGATCTGTAGGTTTCAGGAGTGACTTGGAGGATTTTTATCTTCAGGGAGCTTGGGGAACACTGGGCCCAGTAGTTAGGAATGCAGGTGCTTTAAAGCAGAGCCCTGAGGTCAGATCCTGGCTTTACCACTTTCTTGCTCAGCAACCCTGAGTGAATTATGGAACCAAAGGAAGCATTAGCTTCCTGCTACCCGACCTCCTGTAGAATGAGGATAAGTACAGTATCTTTCCCAACAGCTTGTTTTGAAGATAAAGTGAGGCGTGTTTATCCAACACCTAGCTGAGTATGAGGCATAGAGTAGCCCTTTGGTAAATGTTAGCAGTTAGTCATTTGTTAATGAATTAGGGCCGAGCTATATATGTTGAGTGCCACAAGCCACCCACTGCGCTAAATGCTGGGTACTGAGAAGTCAGTAAGACGGATTTTTTTCCCTCCACCATCCCTTCTCCTGGCCATCCTGCGATGAACACAGCGATCTTTCTAAAACGCGCATCTGACTGATCAGCTCACAACCTTCCCATGCTGGTCATGCTCTGGTCATGCTCTGGTCATGCTCTGGTCATGCTCCGTTCTACAGTCTCATCTCCTGCCTGGCCTGTCTTAAAATGCCTTTAACATTTTTCCTGCTTGTCTGCTTTTTTTCTTGCTTCCAGACCTTTTCTCCAGCTGGTGCTTAACCTGGAATGCCCACACCGCCTTCGCCTTGCCTACTCACCGGGTGCCAAGTGCTAATGTTCTGCTTGGCTCTTCCCTCCCCAGGATGAGGGCTCCAGTCTGAGCCTGGCTTAGGGCTGCACATCCTGAGAGTCCCTTGTGCAGAACATGGGACAAAGGACACCCCCCCACCCCCAGAGCAGAGCAGGCTGTATGCAAAGGCAGGCAGGGGGGCAGTGGTATCCTTTGATGGAAAGAAGATGTTTTGAGGGAAGAAATGGAAGCATCCCAGTGTGCCATTCCCAGAGATGAAAGGTACCTACTTCCATGACACTAGGCTCCCTTGTGTCAAGGGGACGCACACTGGACCCTTGCTGAAGGTGGCAAGACAGGCTTTGTTCAGACTCCTGCAGGAGGGGTGCAAGACCCCAGGCTAAACTGAGCTTAACTCCACCTAACACAAGGAGATGAAGTTTCTAAAGGGAGAGCAGAGAGGAGAGGAGGAGAGGCCATGAGGAGTGGGAAGGCACTGGCAGAGCTATGGAGAAATGGAAAATCACAGAAGGCAGCTAAGGAAAGATTCACCGAGCCCGGTTTGGCGATGTGGGTTGGGGCAACATACATTTAGTGGCTTAGCAGCATTGACTCAGCTTGGAGACACCTTTAGGAAGACAATTCAGTGTAGGTAGAAGACAGGCTAAAGTTTGGCCAGGTTCTTGGCATGGTGTTCTGGCAAGTTCTTTGTGCCTCCAGAGAGTTACAGCGACACTGAGAGTTCTTGCATTCTCTATGGGTCCAGAGCTAACAACAAAGCCGTTGGGTAAGGTCAGTCTGGCTTCCGCCTGGGATCAGAAACTAAGAGGAGGTTGGGTGAGCCCGTGTTGGGAGAAGAAGAGGCACCCACAGCGTGAATGTGCCTGTGGGGACGGCCGCAGCAGGAGCAGGAGCTTGGAGCCAGCCATGACTGGTGCCGTCAAGGGACCTCTGAGCCATGCCATGTACTACAGCCTCTGATTCTTCCTATCCCCCAGGCTCCCTATAACCAGTAGGTATTGGGATGACACAGTAATTCCTTAGAGACACCCAACCCCCAGCTCTCAGTGACTCATGCCACAAGGTTCTCATTCTTCTGTCCACCTCTCCTGGGGCAGCTGTGACCTTGCTCTGGCCGTGGCTCTCCTGCACTCGGACCTTGCTCTGGGACCGGGATGAAGGAAGGGCACTGGGGGATTCTGAAAAGAGTGGTACAAGTTCCTTCCCACATTCCGCTGGCTACAGCCCTCCCGGATCCAGCTGTCCATGTGGCAGGGGACTTCTCTTGCTCTGCCTTCGCATGGCATGAAGTTGTTCCCAGCTGTCACAGCTCTAGGTCAGATGTCATAGTTCTGCTCTTGCAGGGATGGGAGGGCATTTGGGCTTGATGGCCGTGTTGCCACATGGCTCTTTCGCTGCATGTCCGTGTCTACAAAAACAGACAGGACCCCTAGACTCTGGGTCAGTGACAATGTCAGACACATCACCAGAGAACCCAGACTTCTGATGCAGGAGGGCCCGAGGAGTATGTCCAGTCCCTGGATTTCCCTTATGTCTTCCTCTCCTTCTCCTCCTCTTCCTCCTGCCTCCAACTCCTATCCTTGTGCCTCTTGCTTTCCTTTTCTCTCCTTTCTCCTTCCTCTCTCCCCATCCTCCTTTTATTCCTTAAAACCAGAGGGCAAAATAAGTTAAATGACTTGCCCAAGGTGAGCATCGGAAACTAGAGTTCCTACAGCACGTCTAAAGTCTTCCATCCTATTTTGTAGGGCTGCAGTTCAAAGAACATTAAGCAAAATTATGAAGTAAAAACTCCCTTTGCAAAAAAAAAAAATTAAAAATCTGTGCAGCTAATATTAAACTGCATTTCAATAAATTCGTTTGATTCCAAGTGAAGCTCGCCTGGGCCGGGTTATGACTGATGTTCAAAGATCTCAATCATGAGGCCAAGGCCAGGGCTGGCGATCCCACCTGGGCTGGGCTGTTATTCCACAGCCAGCTGTTCCCCTTGGTGAAGGCATTATCCATGTTTGATGTTTGCTAAAGGCACTTTGTGTCACAGCAGTAGTTACTATAAAACAATCACAATTTCTGTGGGATTCAGGGAAAATAATTTGAGAAAGATTGCTTACAGCGAGTTCATCAATCCTGTGTATGTTTTAGGGGCCCACAGTAAAAAGTGACAACATTTTCTTGCGGCAAAATGCCCTTTCTTTCAATTAAACCATTCCTGTTGTCCTCACTGAAAGTCAGGAGAGGTTGTTTTAAAAAAGATCCTGAGTTGTGATGAATAAGAATTGATTGGTGCCCCTCAGAGGTGACACGGAGGGAGAAGAAAAGGCTCTAGAATCAGGCAGATGTGGTGCCAACATTGACTGGTGGTGTGACCTTGGGCACCTCTCTCAAACCCAGAGCCATGGCTCCTAAGAATAAGACACCTACCTCAAGGGTAAGGGTGGGCACCCATCTGACCTCTTTCCACGTGGTCAGTACAAGGAGCCAGCCTCCAGGCTGCATCCTAATTGCCACCACCCGATGGCCCCATTATCCTTGCTTCCTGTGTGCCTGGAACTTTATAAGCATTATTTCTTATCTTTGTAACAGCCCTGCAAGGAAGGGAGCATGGAAGGAAAGTGTGCAGCGCATTAATTTCTACATGAGAGACTGTAATATCTCACTGACACACACAAGTAACAGTCTAGGGTCAAAAACACCAATTAATTTGTGTTGTTGAATCTTGGGGCCGGCAGGGGTCTTCAGCATCTTGTTGTATACCCACCACCTGATGCACAGAACCCCTCCACATCTCCAGCACAAATGACGTGATTGCTCTTGGTGTTCAAGAGATTGTTCAAGCAGCCTGTTTGTATGTCAAATAGTTTTGACCATTAGAAAGCTCTCCTATATAATGAGCCAAGGTCTGCTGCTCTGCACCTTCCATTTTTGATTGTTGGGTTTATGCAGAGAAAGTCAAAATCATGTTTGGGTTGAGTTGATAGAACTAGTGTTGGGTAATACATCTCTTTAACCAAATAGCAGGCTTTGTCCTTTTTCTCTTACGTTTTAATATTTTGGATACATTTAAAGCCTGGCATCACTTCATTTCCATGAATAGCAGAGGGCTCTATGTTGGTAAGAAGTGGTGTAGCACTGCGTTTTTTATAGGGTAGCCTCCAGTGAACCTAGCACACACATGACCTAGGTTCAAATCCCAGCTCTCCTGCTTACTGGCTGAGTAACCATGGGCCAAGACACTGATTTTCACACCTTCAGCTTCTTCGCATGCAAAGTGGAGAAGATGATAATGGTAATAACTGTCTGGGCGGGTTCTTGTAAGAATTAAATGTGTCATATGTGTACAGTGCTTAGAATGTGTATGCATAGTAAGTGCTCAAAGAACGCCCATTACTCTCCTTGGACACCTACTATGTGGTAGGGAGAATATTGGGGCCTTTCCAGATACCCATTCTAAGATTACTATAGCCTGCACATCCATATACAACCATGTAGTCTGTCCCAAATGAAGGTTTTGATTCGGGTTTCCCCAGAGAAGGAAGCCACCAGAGGGTACATTTTTTAAGCCAACTGCCATAGTAGGTCCTGGAGCTTAGCTCCATGGTGAAACCTGGGAAACGATGAAGAGCGTATACTTCAGCATTATCCCACCAGAGGTTCAGGTGAACGGGGCCATTTGTATCCCATTTCTGTCTGTATATCCCAATTCTGTACACCCACAGATACCTCTCTGACCAGCACCATCCCTGCCAAGTCACTGGCCTGTCTGTTCCCCTTAGTTTCATGTGGGCAGTGCTGATCTACCGGTTTCTCAGTCCCCAGCACCTAGCATGGATATTGGCAGTAATAGGTTGTCAGTTCATTGTTAAATGAGCAAAGGAATTCACCATCTGGCTTTGAACCTGGCTTTGAAGTTTAGAACTGGCTTTGAGGTGTTTTTCATGGACATTCCCAGATCAAATGAAAGTTAAATCTTTAAACAACTTTTTTTTCTTAAGGAACAATGTATGTGCCTTTCCCACTAATAGTAGGGACAGAGCTACTCACATAAACTTTCTGTCTAGCTATGCCTGCCACGTGGAAATTGGTCCAAATGCTAATTTGAGGGCTGGACTATGTGCCTCTACCTGTAGAAAATCAGTGCACAGAAATACATCTGCAGCCCAACTGGAATCATTGTGCAGAAATTCACAGCATGCTTTTCTGCTTGATGACTTTTCTAAATTCTGTTTTCATCGGAGTATTCCAGCTTAGTTTGCCTCCGCCCCCCGTTTTCTAATTTATTTTTATTTTTTATCTTGCTGTGCTGTAGTAAGGACTTCCTCAGATTCTTTTCAGCACGGGGTGAGGTTTAAATAAACACACAACAAACAAACATGAGTCTTTGTGAATTCGCAATGACAAGCACTGAGGTGTTTGTTGGCTTTCTTTTTTTTTTATTTTTTATAAACATATATTTTTATCCCCAGGGGTACAGGTCTGTGAATCACCAGGTTTACACACTTCACAGCACTCACCAAAGCACATACCCTCCCCAATGTCCATAATCCCACCCCCTTCTCCCTAACCCCCTCCCCCCAGCAACCCTCAGTTTGTTTTGTGAGATTAAGAGTCACTTATGGTTTGTCTCCCTCCCAATCCCATCTTGTTTCATTTATTCTTCTCCTACCCACTTAAGCCTCCATGTTGCATCACCACTTCCTCATATCAGGGAGATCATATGATAGTTGTCTTTCTCTGCTTGACTTATTTCGCTAAGCATGATACGCTCTAGTTCCATCCATGTTGTCGCAAATGGCAAGGTTTCATTTCATTGTGTCCCTTCCACCCCCCTCGGAGACATTAGTTAATCTACTCTTGTCATGCCAGATAAATCTTTACACCAGAGATTGCCAGGGTAGGTTTTAAAATCTCCCTACCTTGACACTAGGCATGAGTTGGCCGGTGAAACACTAAAAAACGTCACCAGGAGGCCTTTGTTCCTGTTTTCTAAAGCTTCTTGTCCCAGGACTATTCAGCTCTGGAAAACAACTAAGGTATTAGGCATCCTCTCTTCATCAAAAGCTTCAAGATAATTGGAATTTTCCAAGGAATTGCAAAACAATATTATTTTTATTTTAAAAATTTCATTAGAATCAGAGTTAGAATGTCAAACATTTAAGGTTTTTCTTTTCTCCTGCGACCACACTCTCCTGCCCCCATCATGGAAGAAAAGGGCTGCACATTCCACAATCCAATAGTGTCACTATCAGCTTGTCGGTTGCGAAAAAGAATCCAGACGAGACTCCTTACTTCTCAGGAGAGCTTCTTTCCCCAGGATCTCTCTTTTCCCCTATTCAGGCCTTTCCTCCATTTAGCTCCTTTTCACAGCCTCCCCCCCCCCGCCCCCCCACCCCCACGTCTCCCAGGGTATTCAGCTACCATTGTGGACTGTCATTCACTTATTTAGCCATCTGAGAGTGGGGTGGTGGTGTCCAAACCCCCAGGTGTGGGTGGGGGTGCCCACTCCTTGGTCTGGTTCTGGACTGATGCGTTAAAAGGCCATTGGACCCGCCCATCACCAAAATTAACCTTCTCTGGCATTGTCGTTTCTGACACTAAAAGATCTTCTGTCTCCTATTGTTCCAATAAACTTTGCACATGCCAAATAACAGGAAATGTGGAGAGGAAAAGCGAAGGGAAAAAAATCCGTATTTAATATTTAATTTCCTTATCTCCTGGATTTTGTATATTATTATGAGATTTTTAATTAAAAGCTCATCTCAGATTCAATTTCTCTATTAAAAGGGGTAAAAGCAGATGTGAAGGGCAAAAAATTTAAGTTTATGAAAACCTGGGTTTCATTAACTATTCCCTTTTCAACTAAAAGATGGTAACACCACATCAGATAGCATTTTGTATTCCAGGCAACTTCCTAAGGAGAGATTAGCCTGGCAAGAAATTGAGTTGGACAATTGGATATTTTGAAAGAAAGGAAGAAAGTCCAAGCCAGGGGTGCTCCTGTGACCCTTGCTGGAGTGGTGGCAGGAATTCAGCCCAGTCCTGGGTCCTTCCCCGTGGTATATGTGATGGTGCCCAGTGTGTGATTCCTCTGGGGCTCTCCCCTATTCCCACTGGGGAGAAATGTCTCCTCACTCACTGGGAGTTTTCACTTAGGGGTCTCTACCTGGCACCACAGCTTTAGAAGCACCAGCCCCCTCTTGGGTTAAATGCCTTTCAGGGAGAAGGAAAGGCCCTCTTCCTTTTTATCCCACAGCCTTTTTATCCCCATAGTTTGTTCTGTGATGTTTAACAGATGTTTCCGGCAGACTTGAGTAATAAGGGAATTACAGTTCAGAGTCCTTATACTGAGTGAAACCACTCTCATATTCTGCAGGAAGAGACTCTCCCCAGGCTGATCCGGTAAGAAGCGTCTTGTAACCACTCCTGGTTCCCTCCTTAAGCAGAGGCCAGCCTTCCCTTCCACACCACATTGGTAAGACACTGAGTACATCTCTGTCCTCCACTGGACAAAGTCCCCTCTCCATCTTGGTGTAAGGCCTGCCTGCAGATGCTTCTCCTCTGGGTCCAGATTTGCTCTTGCAGAGAAAGTCCACTCCCTCCTAGCAGTCCTACCCTCTTCTTAGAAGAATTGGCCTTCAGGATTCTCCAGCAGGACAATCCCATCAGAAGGTAGTCATCCAAATGCAGCACAATGCATCTAGCTGGTGACCTTCATTCCAGAATTGCCTACTTAGTTTGGCTCTGTGTGGGACATCAGCAATCTAATATGGATCAATTGCACATTCTCCTTGAACTAGACATGGTAGTCAGGGCCACATATTATTTTTGCATCTTTAAAGTCTCAATTCCTGATGTCCTGTCTTTGCTCTATGTATGCGGGTTGTGGGCGGCAAGGAAAGAAGGGGTGAGTTTGAAGGACAGCGATCCTCTTTGCCCATCTGAAAGGTGGTATTCCTACAAGAAAAGAATGGTCTGCTCCAAAGATGAAACCAATTATCCATCTATTGTAGCACAGAGAATTTCTCGAAGCTTTGAAATGAGAAATTTCAAAGACCTTAGGATGATGTTTTAGTGAAGTTCAACATATAGATGTCTCTTACCTTATATCATAATCTCTGTCAGATGAGACTCCCACCCATGTGCTAGCCTCAGACTGGGAGTTTGGCTCTGAGAAGTGGGGTAGGGCAGGCAGAGGCTGGGCTTCCTCCTGTGTTATTCAGTGTGGTCTGCTGTAACAGTATACCATAGACAGGGTGGCTAAAGCAACATTTATTTCTGGAGCCTGGAAGTCTGAGATCAGGGTGCCAGCATGGTCAGGTTCTTGGTGGATGTCCTCTTTCTGGTTTATAAATGATCACCTGTTTGCCATGTCCTTGCATGGTGGGGAGAAAGAGTGTACTGGATGGTCTCTTCATCCCTTATAGGACCATCAATTCCATCGTGGGAGTTATACCCCATGACTTAATCTAAACCTACTCACCTCCCAAAGACCCCACTTCAAATACCATCAGACTGGGAATAAAGGCTTCAATATATGGATTTGGGGGGCACACAAATGTTTAATCCATAGTGCCCCCTCTTTGATATTATTCACAGGTTACTGCTTCCTCTCTCTATATCTCCCTCCCTTCCATCCCCTTCTCTGTGTGTGTGTGTGTGTGTGTCTGTGTGTGTGTGTATTTGTGAATGAGAGAGCAAAATGAACATAAATTTAATTAAGCATCCAGATGTTTTCAGAAATCTGTCATCACATAATTTTTGAAAGATATTTTCAACCAACACCTGGTTGTTTTTGCTATATCAGCTCAGGGTAAGGTGAACCAAATATTTAGAACTGGAAAGGAATATTTTGAGGCAATTCAAGATTATTTACTTCATATAATGTATCCATCCTCTTCGTGTCCTGGCTCCCATCCTCTCCACCCTCACCTCTGGTCATGGTCTTGGCAGGGTGGGTGGTGCCATGCAGGTTCAAGTGCCCTGTATGCTGGTGCCTCCCCCCTTAGGCCGAGGCCAAGCATCTTTCTCACCCACTTGATACCCTAGTGCTGGTGGGTTGTATTTAGTAAGCACCCATGTATGACCTGGAAGGGCAGGGGTGTTACAACCCTCAGGGGAAACTCTCAACAGTGGGATGTCCTACTTTCCTGGTTGGTCTTTGGGAGGAAATCCCATGAGAGGTATTCTGGGCACTCTTCAGAAGTGCCCAGGAAGGATGGAGCCACAGATGCTCATAGCTGTGAATCCAGTAGTATGCCCTTTGTTGTTTTTCCTCACATGAGGGAATCAAGGCCTCTAAAATGTTCAATAAATATCTGTTCCCTATTAGTAAGAGTACCAGGATTCAAATTCAGGACCTTCCTTTTTGAAAGCACTCATCCTTCCATACCTTTAGCAGAAACCAAAGGGGATTGGTACTAATCATCCCTCAGCCCTGGACTGAACATTTTCCAGGTTCTACATCTAACCTTCTCTGGACATCATTGCTTTCCTTCTGACATGAACCCTGTAAAGAGGGTTGATCAAATCCATTTTAAAGATCAAGTATAAAGATGGGAAGAAATTTGCAAAACTAAAATGTAGAGAGTCTGAGACTCAAACCCAGGTCCAATTATCTGTAGAATCTTGAATTTTCTACTTTCATCCAGAAGGTCACTTTTTAAAAATTTTCCCAATTATACTTTGATCATTACCAAGAACCATGGTATGATACTGCTGATCTTTCTCCTAGTATAAAGAGTTGTTTAATTGTATATTATACATTTCATTCTTATATATTATAATAACAATGTGCTTACTACATGTTAGGTATTTTGCTTAGTGTTTACCCTGAATTATTCCTCTCAATTCCCATGGCAATTCTAGAAGATAAATGGCTAAATTTAGAAGATAAATTGGCTAAATTTAGCAGATGAGAAAATTGAAGTTCAGAGTGCTTAAATCACTTGCTCAAGGACATCTCTGATTCCAAACTATATCTCTTTATCTACTCTGCTATACTACACACTTCAGAAGCTCTTCACGTTGGAAGGAGCCCCAAAAGTGGAGTCTCTGGGACAAGAGCTAAAGGCTCTTGGTAAACTCGTTGAATGCCTGCGGTGTATGGCTATGATTGATCTCATTTCCATTTGATAAATTGTGCTTTCTGTGTCACTATTTTGTCATTCTTGGTTCCACTGGGAGCTCTGCTTTCATCTTCCTCTTTCCATTTTCCTGAGTCCTATTGTTTGGGTTCAAATCAGATCTGAGCAGGGAGAGTTATAGAGGGCACCTAGCACATTTTTTTATGTAGACAGTTGTAGTTGGAGGTGACATCTATTAGAAAAGAAACATATTGTCTGGATGAAACACTTTTTTTGGTTGTTCAAAGAGAATTACAAAATTGTGAAAATAAGACATCTGGCCATTTCACCTTGTTGACACATTTTCAGGCATGATTGATGACTCCGGCTCTGGCCCCAACATACACATGTGCCAATACTGTAAATCCTTTTATAGTCCATACATCTCGATTAAACCCCCGACACTGTTGATATACTTGGTGAACAAATATCAAGCACAAAGCCTCGGGAAGGGAAGCAAGCACAGGGAAGTAATTTGAGTTCACGTAAGTGAATTAGGCAGATGTCTCAAGAAGGGGACTCTGTCTGGCAGACCTATAGCCATTGGAAGATGAAATGTGGGGCTGTCACCTGCCCCCCCAAGACCTAAGAAGACTTACAAGGCAGGTGGGACTCTCTAATTGAAGGAATATGACGTAGATTACCCAGCTCTGATGTAACACATATTCACTCTGGCTCTCATTTCTTCATACACCAGACATCCACTGGGCACCTACCCTATCCTTGATTCTGTACTCGGCCTGGGGGGAACATATTTGGAGAAGCCACAATCCCTTCCACTAAAGGGGGAAAACCAAAAAAGAAAGCCAACCCAAATGCTATCATCCCCATGATATAACACAATTGTGATGATGGAAAGGAAACTAAGTTGACTTCTGTCAGGTGATGAGGTTTGTGCCTTGAAGAATAACCAGGACTGGTCAAGGAGAGAGGAGAAAAAAGGTGTTCTAGGTAGAGAAACAGCACACAATGGCTTAGGAGGCCTGAGTGTCTTAGAGGGTCTCCTGCTTTGGGGCTTGTAGAGGAAATAGGACTGATGAGGCTGAAAGCTTGGGAAGCGGGAACCAGGTCAGTAGGTCTCTCAGACATTCTAAGGAATGTGGACTTTATCAGACAGGACTTCTTTTTTTCACTTTCTTCATACCCACAGCCATCAAAATGACACATTCTCCTTTAACATTATTGAAAATTTCAAGATGAATTATGCATTGCTACTAAAATAAAATGGAAGCAATAGTGCAAAGTATGGTTTTGTTTTCCCAGACATTGTTTTGAAAACCACTGTGAAAGGCCACAGAGAAGCACTGAAGGTTTTGAACAGAGATGGATGTGTGTGCTGGGGCTCCCTCAGTGATGCTGGAGGAAGTGCCTGCCTTGCCCATCCAAGAAGTCTATGGTGGATATATACCATGGCCTGAAAGCGTGTGTCCCTGAAAAATTCGTATGTTGAAACCTAATGCTCAATGTGATATATGAGGTGGGACATTTTGGAGGGGACTGAATTATGAGGGTAAACTCTTAGGAATGGAATGAGTGTCCTCACCCTTTCCACCATGTGAGGACACAGAGAGAAGACAGCCATCCGTAAACCAGGAAACTGGCTGCTACTCGACAGCGAATCTGCCAGCACCGTGATCTTGAAGTTGCCACCCTCCAGAACTGTGAGAAACACGTGCTTCCTGTTTATAAGCCACCTGCCAGTTTATAGCATTTTTATTATAATGCTCTGAAGGAACTGAGGCGTTATGACAACAGAGGAGATGGAGAAGGGAGAGCTGGTGGTGTGAGGGCCAACGGGGAGAGAAGAGAGGCTGGAGGGGTGAGGCCTGGTGGGGGAAAGGAGAGAGGCCGGTGTGGTGAGGCTTGCTGGGGAGAGGAGAGGCTGCCAAATAGCAAAGTCCAAGCTCAAGTTAATGCCTGAAGTTTAGGAAAACACACTAGAAATTCTCTTGTAAAATGGATTTTACACAGAGCATACCCATTCTTAGGGAGACTAATGGGCACTAAACAAATCATAATGATAGACGAGTAGCTAAGTTATAAGGAGAAAACTTTCCTCCTGTCCAGGAAGCCAGATTACAAGTAGATTTGTGGGTCCCAGCCTTTGCTTTTTCTCTTTCCCCAGAAGGAAGATGACCGCTGGAAAATGAACTATTCGTAAGAATTTTTTTGGTGGACATTCATCCACTCAGCCAATTTGTTGCCCTAGGAACTCCGTAGTGTGTGTGTATGTGTGTGTGTACATGTGTAGGGCATGCACCAGGATGGTGAAGGCAGAGAACTTGCACTAAAGTTGTCCAGGGGTCTAGTTGGGAAGATGAATGCATCAACAGCAACTGAGTACAAGAGAGAAGTGTCCTAATACAAGTAGGATCTGGGCAGGCCAGAGAAGAGCAGAATCCTTCCTTCCATTTTCTAGAAATTGTATTTCTGTTGGGAAATGGTCATATCTGATTCCTGGTATAGCCCTTGGCAGGAAGTGGTGGTGTTTTCAGATGAAGTCATTAACAGAAATCCAATAGCAAGGGATTTCCAGTGAAGTAGATAATGCAGGAACTACTTATGTGTGATGACTAAGCATGTTCCACAGTGTTGGAGCCTATGTTAGCTTGCTGGGCCTGCCACAGAAAATGCCACAAACTAGACAGTTTAAACTCAGAAATGCATTTTCTTACAGTTCTGGAGGCTGGAAATCTAAGATCAAGATGTTGGCAAGCTTAGTTTCTTCCAAGGCCTCTCCCCTTGGCTTGCAGATGGCTGTATTCCTCTTATGTCCTCACATGGTCTTTCCTTTGTGTATGTCTGGGTCCTGGTCTCTTCTCATAAACACCAGCCATATTGAACCCATGACCTAATTTCAATGACCTCTTTGAAGATCCTGTGTCCAAATACAGTCACATTCTGAGGCAATGGGGCTAGGAATTCAAATATGAATTTCGAAGGGACACAACACAGACCACAAAGGGCCATATTGTGTGCGTGCTGAAGTTGAGATGTTTGAAGCCAAATCATTGCTTTGACTGGACCAGAATCAGAACATTTGTGAAAAGACAAACCAGTGTGGTGTTATAAAACTAAATGCAAAGGGCCCCCATTTGGGGTGTCTTGATTAGCACTCATTGCTAGGCTATGGGTTTGGTTAGTGCTATGGTTTCCTGCATCGGGGCCCCCACAGAAGCAGTTTTTACTCTTAGTCAATTGTTGGAGTTGTGAGCTGCCTTGGATTTCATGTCATGTCATCCACCTCAACTGTGGAAAGAAGCTCTACTAAGGCAGCTTGAGATCATATGAATGCCTTCACCACCCAAGTTTGCCTTCCTCATTGACTGAACGTGAAGTGCACAATAATCCAAAGTTTTTTCCTATACATATTTTAAGTTTCATCTTTCCTAGGCTTTACAATCAAATTTTGGGACTCCTTTTCTGCTTCTCTCTTTTCCTTTCTTCCAGAACCTACTAGAACCTAGAACTTACTAGACGCTTCCAAAAGCTAGTGTAGGCATTGAGCTAAGCAACCTTCTAGCATTCACAGCATCTCCGACAGCATACTATTCAGCTCCTACTTTCTATCCCTTGTTATAGGATATTGGAGATATTTGCTTTTCTATAACTCCTCACCACTGGCCTTAGTTCTGCCACTTGAAAAATCAGAGTCACAAATTCTTCCCATGATCCTTCCAGGATATGGAGTAGAATTTCATATTCTACTGTCATCACCATGCAGATTCCTCTAAAGGCCATCAGTCCCTGCCATATTTTCTTCCATCTTTCTATCAGTCCTTACTCATACAGTTATTAAGCAGGATTTGTCCCAAAACTCAGACTGCAATGTGAAATAACATTTCATGAAATCAGACATACCATAAGGGCAGAAGAGATGCCTAGCTTCATTGCCACTGATCCCTCAGGCTTTACACTACGCCCAACCCAGACAGAGCCTTCGTTAGTATTGATAGTTGGAAGCAGAAAAGAAGGCAGGCAGGTCATTTCTTCCCTCAAGGAGATTCCATATAGGAAGGAATAAGTAAGGGAAGAAGTAAGGACACAGTAGGGGCACAGATAATTCTATTCAGTGTGGTAAGTGTACAATGGAGGTGTGTACAGAAGACCACAGTGCATGATGGGAACCACATCTAGATCTACCTGGAAGGGCTTTGCAGAGGATGTGATCCTTGGACCATTTTATGGACAACTCAAGGTTTTCTGGAAGGAAAAGTGGGATTTCAGCAAAGAAAGTAGCATATGGGAATGCCTGGAGACTCACGACATGAGATAATGAGGGAACTAAGAGCATGTCAGCATTTACTGACTCCTTGTATATGCCAAGAATGTTCCACGAGCTTTGGGTACCAGAGACTGCAGAGTGCCTGTCACCACTCGAGTGTTTTGATTCCAAAAGCAGGAGAGAATCAAGAAAATCCAAGTTGTGTTCCTACCTAGGCTTTGATCTGTTAATGACTTGTTATTCATTATTCTTCCATTTAAAAGGCACAGTCAACCACACAGCTACTGAGTAATGCATCATAAAGTACCAAGTAAAACATAATTACACGTTCCTGAAATTGCTTGGTGGTTATCCTTGAAATATCAAATCATTCTGATGAATTACTTGGTAATATAACTTTTCTTTTTTAATTTCATGATAATGTTCCAATTTACTAGTCAGAAAACTTCTGATATCATTGCTGTCCCAGCAGGGTAGATATTTTAAGCAGTTTTGACAATATAATTATGGTTATTATGCAGATATTTGTTTCCCATCAACTAAATAATAACACCTTGTCCTGAGAATCTAGGTTTCTTGAAAGAATCTCAAACTACTTTACCAACACACATTATTTTTCACAAGGGGTTTGCTCGAAGGTCCCCCAGGTTGAGGGGCTTACATTTCTGGTTGAGCATAAAACCCCATGGGGGTTAAAGCTCCAGCCCCCACTCCCTGCCCTGGTCCAGGCAGAGCATGCACAGGTGAAGCAAGAAGAGAGATTACCTCGGCTTTGCCTCACCCAAGGGCCTGGGATCTTGGGGGTCCCTGAATCAGGGGGCATGAGATTCTGCCTCCTCAGGAATTTCCCACCCCCTCCTTTTTTGGGAGACCAGTTCTTAGAACCTGACTGCAAGGTAAGAGCTGGTTCGATCCCCCTAAGGCTGCTGCGTCCCAAGACCTGAGGTTGAGATGGAAGTTTATGCCAAATATATAACTTGGGCAGTAAAACAAACAAACAAAATAACTCTTATTTAAAATGCATAGCTTCATTAGCAATTGAGGTATCCTTAAGTAACAGCAGCTTCTAATTGACTCCTGAACACCTGTTGAGTAAACAGCCATGAACAAATGGTGTCGGATGGAAAGAAGCATGAGTTTCACGTTGTCTGATCATTCTGGAGGAAGCCAAGATGCAGCAAGGTCTATAATGATTTTCTTTTATTTATAAATGCCTTCAAATGAAATTAAATAGGTGAGGGTCTAAGCACCTTCCCTGGCACTTAGTAGGCCATCAAGGAAACTATGTCTTCTTTCCTTTTGTAATGCCTTAGCTCAGTCTTCCTACAAAGTCTGAGGGCAGCCTAGGTGCTCATGGTTACTCAGGGTTAAAATACCAGCATAGCAAGAGGCAGTTCCTTTAAAATGCAAGTCTTCTTGCTTTTCAGGCATGGTGAGGTGAACAGATCGGGAAAGGGCTGTCATAGTTTGTGACTCAGGGTCCCCAAGAGTAAGGGAGATGCCATGCAAGCTAGGGCCGCACAGAGAAGCCCCGGCATTGATCTGGAAGAAGAGGGAGTTGGGGAAATGAGGTTCTTATTGTGGTTTCCGTGGGAAGGAGTAAGTGAGGTGGGATCAGCAGGACAAAGATCAGCTAGCTGGAGTATTTTCAGAGGGCTCTGGGACACCGTGGAGTAGAGGTTGTCTGATCCCTGGGCCTGGAGATCTCAGGGCAGGTAAACAGTGGCCAGAGTAGGAGAATCTAATAGAGACAGAGGGGTGTGGAAGGGAGGCTCTGAATTGGTTGGTGTGCACATAAAAAGTTACACTCACTGGGAGTCATTTACTGTTTCTATGAATGGGCTAGCCCTGGGAGGGTCTGTCCCTCGAGGGTCAGCAAGGTCCCAGATGTCAAAGCATCAGAAACATATGGTTAGGAGCACCAGGGTGACTCAGTGGGTTAAGCACCTGCCTTTGGCCCAGGTCATGATCTCAGGGTCCTGGGATTGATCCCCATATTGGACTCATTGGGGGAGTCTGCTTCTCCCTCTCTCTCCCCTCTTCCTCTCCCCCTATTCTACTCTATCTCTTAAGGAAAATAAAATCTTAAAAAAAAAAAAAAAGGAACATGTGTTTAATACAGTAGGAAGGAGGCTAGAGAGACAAGGGAGCCAGCAGGAAGGTACAGAGTGGTCCCTTACTGAGATAGTTACCACATTTTCCTAGGAACATGCCACCGGATTCTTGGTTGTATGAGCCGTGCCCAGATTACTGTGGATTGGGATGATTTACTGGGGATGAGAAAGGAAGGATTTCTATGCCAGCATCTTCCCAATTCCTATGGAATCCTAAGCAAGGATTACCTAGTCGGTATAAACTGCAGGTCACATCACAAGGTAGCAATGGTCCAAGGACGAGAGGCTGACAGCCGGGAGATGAGGACATGTGTTCCAGATCTGAAAAACCTAAATGAGGAGTCCAAATGAAAAAGAAGTTGCTGTGGGCTGAGTTATGATTCTCCCCAAATTCATATGGTGAAGTCCTAACCTCCAGTATCTCAGAATGTGACCATATTTGGAGACAGAGTCTGTAAAGTAATTATATTAACATGAGACGATCAGGCTGGGTCATAATCTAGGATGACTGAGGTCTTCACACAAGGAGGTTAGGATATAGATGGGTATGATGGGAAGACCACGTAAATAAACAGGGAGAACACAGCCCACTACAAGCCAAGGAGAGAGGGCCCAGAAGAAGCCAGGCCGCCCAACATCTTCGTCTTGGACTTCTAGCCTCCAGGACTGCAAGAACAGAAATGACCGTTGTTTAAGCTGCTCAGTCTATGGTAGTTTGCTATCGCAGCCCTAGCAAATGTGAGCAGCCATTGCACAAAGCTGTCACAAGGTATGCAATAGAATGGATCTGGTACAGCAAAAATAATGAGCTCATATACAGCCGTTAAAATAAAGATTCTCTGGAGTAAACACACAATTGCACCTACTGATTGATGGTGAGTAGAGAAGGCAGAAGGGAAAATAGAATGTACATGTTGATCACAACTAGGTAAAATAAATGTAAATGTATATGTTTGTACAGATCAGGGAAGAGTTCGGAGTGATGGTAAGTTAATGCTCTTTTCCGGCAAAATTGTTTTAATTAGACTAACTGTACACTACAATTAAACCCATATTATGTTCTTTTAAAATTTTTTACTTTGATCCTTTTTTTCACATATAGAGAAGGAAAATAGGTTTGATTAAGTCATATGACCTAGCTGGGTTTATTTGCTCCCCATGAAACATGAACACTTGGGTGGGCTGAGAAGAATTCTGAGGCTCTGTCTAGAGTTTCTGTGAGTGGCATGGGACAGGGGAAAGGCAGCAGACACCTGTCCCGGCGGATCTCCAAAGACCTGTTCCGATTTCACGCTGTGATGCTAAGATCTCATCTGCAGGTCTCTGCAGGTTAGAGGAGCACTGAGTTCCCTGCTGCTAACCAGCGGCATAAACAGACCCGCCATTCCTGTGCGTGTGGTGCAGAAATGCACATGTCCTTGTTCCACAGCACGGCGCGTCAGGACGAGCTCTTAGATAAGCCACATCGATCGCCTGAGCAAACAATCTGCGGCCTTTTCATTAACTGGACTTTGTTTCTCATTTAGGTTTAGATCTGGCCTCTCCCAGGGCTGGGGGTCTCTCCTCACCCAGCTTCCCTTACTTCCTGGTTGGTCTTTAGGCAGCTTAGCCCATGTTTTCCAAAGTCAGTACTCTCAAAACCAGCAAAGAGAGGGAACCTGGGACCTCACATCTATCTCTCGCCTAAATGTGTTTCTTGAATTGTCTTTTGAAAAACACAAGTCAGTCCATCATTTCTGCAGCCTGTTGCCATTGGCAGAGCCTCTCCTTGTGCCTTTGATGCTCAGGCATCAGCCTCCAGGGAAGACAGACGGGTCAAGGTACCCCTCCCAACCCACACAGGGTTTCGTGGCTCCAGGCATCACGTAATATTCTTAACTGGGCTCTAGTCTGGCTGACTACCACCACTGACTCTTTGTCGTGCACACAGGTGGCATCCCAGAAGTCCCTTCTAAGTGGGATGTCCTGGGCTGACCCCAGAAAGATTCTTAAAAGTAGTAGTCCCAGTTTCACCCTCCACTGGGGGGACGCCTCATGTAACCCTCAGCTTCCTCAGTGACTCAGAACTGCTCCAGGGCCTCTCCAAAGGGAGGTTCGCCCTCTGTGCCCTCAGCCTTATAAGGTGTGGGGATGAGGGCTTTCCCAGAAAGTGAGATCTGCCAGTGCTGGGCAGAGAAGGACAAGCTGGTCCCTCTCCCTGGGGAGGACGTCAGCATACTTCGGGTGGGGAGGAGGGGGTGGGTGAGGCGAGTCACTCTGCCAGCTTGCAGGGCTGCCAACTATGCAATGGGATTGTCTGCAGTTCACTCAGAGACCACAAGCCCCACCCTCCTGGTTCACTCCAGAGACGCCTGCTGCTTTAAAGGAAGAGCTTCCCCTTCCTCCGTGTCCCAGCTTGCCACTGGCAGACACGGGACCCAACCCAGGGCTCCTGACCCTCATTGCTTATGTCCATGGCAGCTTTGATACAGTGTCATCTGCTGTCACTTCCTCACTCAAGTCTTCAGTCCCTGTGAGGCAGACATTCTTCTCAAACTCCTTCCCACTCAGGTTGTAAGGAAACTGAGCTTGGAGAGATGACATCATGTGCTCAAGGTCATGGTGCTTGCTAATCAGCTGGCTTCATATTCTCCTAGAATATCCACAGGGGCTCAGTGTAACTTCAAGGCTCCTTAAACCAGGAAGAGAGAGGCAAATAAGGAATCAAAGAAGGTGTGATTGCGGTAAAAGACATCCATAAAGTCATACCACATTGGGGCCATGGAGATGGTGAAAGGGAACCATAAGCCAGAGCGGCGTGTCAGGACCTAGCTGATTGGGGGGGTTTCTAGAAGCTGAAAAGGCAAGGAGACAGATTCTCCCCTAGAGCTTCTAGAGAGGAGCACAGATCTGCCAACATCTAGATTGGAGACGGGCATGACCTGTGTAAGATTGCTAACCTCCAAATTGGTAACAATACATTTATGTTGTGTTAAGTCACAGAATTTGGTGCCGACAGCATCTGCCACACTGGGTAACCAGCAGTGTTTGCAAGAAAGGGAAAGCCAAAACCTTGACATCCCTGAGCATCCGTCTTGGTCACAGTGACTCTTTATAGAATGAATGAATGAATGAATGAATGGGTCATGGATGCGTCCATTCAGATGTCCTGTGATGGAAGAGAACAAACACACACGGGGAGAGCGAGAGCTTCTCCATCTGCACCTCTGTCTCTACTTACATCACACCTGTACCTGTGTACCTATGCCTTACCTGTATCCACACCTGTTTATATAAAGTATGAATAAACAAGACGATAAATCACCAGATGTACGTGCATACACGTACACCTCTGGTACTATACACATGTGGTTTAATTTCCACAACAACATGCTGCAGAAATGAATTTTCCTGCATTTATTGATGTGAAAACGGAGACCCCAAAAAGCCAACTAGCTCAAGGTCATGCAGTTAGTTGGAGGAGCCCAGAATAACAGTCGAATGTGGCCTCGCTGGGCTGCTGGGTGGAGCCCCTCCCAGCCTCTGTCCCTGCTCCCTCTCAGCATCCCCCAAATGCATGACCCAGACCGTCAGGCCAATCTGAGTTTTGAAGAATTTTCTTTGAAAAGTTCTCACACCTGATTTTGTACAGAGACCTGGCGGAATGATTCTCACAATTGACTTGTCAGCCTTGATAGATAGGAAGCGTTCTATACAATCCCAGTTGAAATGGGGGGGGGGCGTTATTTTATGTGCTGACTGAATTTCTAAGCAGGGATCTAATTAAAACACATCAACAGCAAAACTCTGATTAAAGAATGCAATATGAAAGTCGTATCTACTTGAATGAATCGAACATAAATAGAGGGAGTGAAGATTTATTCCAGAGAGACAGGGTAGATAGAAGGGTGGCGGGGGTGGGGAGGGAAAGAGTGCCTGGTGCTGGGGTTATTTGAAGCCATGGGTATCTGCGGGCAGATTTTTATTAAAAGGTTTTGAGAATGGAGAAAAAAAATAGCACTACTTTTCCCTAAAGGTTGAAAGAGCAATAAGAGGAAAGCAATTTCTGCTTGGTGAGATCCATTTCACACAAGACTCGGGGAAAGAAGAATTTGGTGTGTCGCCGAGTCATATTGGGTACGTGCTGGAAACTGAAGGCTGGTCTTGACTTTTAGAGCATCTACCCCCAGCTGAAGCAGGTGCCATTAGAGGAACATCAGGGCCAGAAGACATACCAACGATGCACGTTCCCACAACCTGCCTGCCTACCATTCTAGAAGACCCTAAAATTCAGCTGGTGTTTACTGCTCAGTTCCTACCGCCAGAGCTAGTGCTGGAAGCTTTCAATTGCAGTTTAATTTAGGAAACCATATCAGCAGCCCTGTTAGGTAAGCATCACTATCCCCTTTTTAAGGAAATAGGCTCAGAGAAGTGAGTGTTACGGGAGCCTCTGAAGATACCCACACTGAATCCCTGGAACCTGTATGACCTCATACGGCAACAAGGACTTTGAATGTGTGACTAAATTAAGGATTTTAGGTGGGGAGATTATTGTGGATTCTCTGGGTAGGCCCAAAATGTAATCACAGGGTCCTTATAAGAGGGACTTGGAAGGACATCTGACTGCAGAAGAAAGAGCAAGATGAATGTCAGAAGCCCCTGTTTTCCATATCGGATCAGCCTCGGGATCTGATCACGTTGCTCATCCCTTCCCTTCTGATGATCGGATCACCTTGGCTTGCCTTCCTCCAGAATCCTGTCAACTGATTAGCAAGAACTACACTACTCTCTTAGTGACTTTCCATCCACTGGTCCCTACCTTCCCCTGCTTCTCGGCTATAAAATCCCTTCTTTTCCATGTTGTACTCAGAGATGAGACCAATCTCTCTCCCTTATTGCAAAACCCCATTTCACCGGTCCCTCTAACTATTGAGATAGTCCTAAATGCAGGAAAGCCTTAGCATATTTGTAAGCGTTGTGAATAGTTTTTCTGTAACACTGATCGTGTTAGTTTTTTGTGGCTGCTATAACAAAGTACAAACTGGGTTACAGCAAAATTACAAAAAAAAACGTGTTGTCTCACAGTTATGAAGGCCCTAAGTCCCGAAGCAAGGTGCTATGAGGACACAACCTGCTGAAATCTAGAAGGGAGAAGCCTCGCCTCTTCTGGCTTCGGGTGTTTCCCAGCAATCCTTGGCATTCTGGTTGTAGATGCGTCACTCCAGATCGCTGCCTCTCTTGTCTTAAGCGTCTCCGAGTCTCTTCTCCATTTCCCGTAAGGACACCACTCATGTTGGATTAAGGGCCCACCTGTACTTCTGTATGACTTGATCTAACTGCATCTGCAAAAAGCCTGTTTCCAAACAAGTTCATACAGAGGGGCTGGTGGTTAGAATTTCTATGCATCTCTTTGAGGACACCACTCAACCCTTGCCAAGGCCATCTAGCTGCTAAACGGCAGCGATGGGCTCAAATACAACTCTGGCTCTTTTCCCTTCACTGGACTTGATGCAGTCTCTTTGTGAGTAAGTGTGCCAACAAGGCTCATGACTCTCCAGTGCCTCCCTGAGTGTTTCCGGCAGACTTCCTGGCACTTTAAGTGTCCCAAGTACCCTCACTTGGAAAAACTATTTTGCTCTACTGAGCTCAAGTCAGAGGGAGCTCTCATTTGCAACCCGCTTATCCCCATTCCAAAAGGCTTAGACACTTTATTTTCATTTCATTCAGCATGAAATTATTCTCCAAAGTGCAGAAGAAGGGGCCTTTTATTGAAATGGATCAGTTTCTGCTTGGAAATTGTGACGTCTATTGCCCTTTTGGACAAACTCTGCTGTGAATTAACTATAGCTAACCTTGGCCCATTTATAACAACAACAACAACTGTGTTTTTGGCATTTTTCTTATTCATTAGTACAAGCTCTTTCTATATTAATTTTTTTTCTGTCGTAAGAGTTGCAAATATTTCCGCCATTCTATCATAGATCTTTGACTTTGTTTTATTCTCGTTTGTTATGCAGAAGTCCTAACTCCTCTGCAGTATAAGTGTAGTTTCTCCTTCTTTACAGTTCTAGAGCTTTTTGCCTTGCTTGAAAAGTCCTCTCAGACCCCTTGTGACACATATGCCCTCCTTAATTTCTCACTGGTTTTGATTGCTCTGAATTGTTTCTACTCTCGTGCTAAAGCAGAATATGCAAATGATCGGGACATTGGCCGTTCCACTCACTGTGTCACTGTGCTAAAGTCTATGGTACTGGAGCTATGTGCTCCTGCATGATTTTTGGATTTTACAGAAGTTCTTCCACTATTGAACCCGCAATATTGAACACTTATGTGTCTTTGATACCATAGGCAAGTTGAAGTGAAATGCTCTGGGACAGAAGAGAAGAGCAATTTGTTGTGTTTCTCCTCTCTACTCCTCCTTCCCTTTGGTAAAGCTGGTGACTGTTTGATACATCTACACAATTACAAATACATTCACGTGCTTGTGTGTCAGAGATTGCTGCGTGCTCGCCAAAACACGTCTCCCACACCGAAGGGTGGGAGATAAACTGAATGAAATTTTGGTGGCTGCAACATTGGTGAATTGTGTAAAATTAGGTGTCTAGTCATCAGGGGCATGTCAGGACAAGGTATAGGGCAAGTTATTATACTAAAGCCCCCTGCACATAAAAGATAGGTACAGTGTTTGATGGGACTCTTTGGATTTGAAAGGCAGCACATACTGCATTTGGGAATACTGCTCCCACAGTTTATTGATGACCAGGAAGCATGCCAGTTTTGACTGAGGCCAAAAGAGAGTACTCTGCAACAGGTTCAGGCTTCAGTAAAAACTGCTCTGACATGGAGCCGTATGACCAGGCATATCTTATGGTGCCAGATATATCCAGGTAGATAAGGATGCTGTGTGGAACACCTGGCGATCTCAATAGAAGGCCACAAAGCAGACCTCTAGGTATGATAGACATACTTCTATCATAGAGAATTATATGATGTTCATGAAGCAAGTCCCACCATGTGACTGGATCTTAATGAAGACTCAGTGTCTGATCGCAGGACATCAAGTGACTTTGCAATTGGAACTTCCCATGAAGAGCTGGGTGCTATCCGAACTACTAGGTTAGAAAGTTAGGCAAGCACAGTAACAACTCATCCTAAGATAAAAATGGCCCATGCTAGTTCAAGCCCAGGCAGATCTGGAAGGCATAGGTGAATTATATGAATACAGGACCCAGACCCCCGTCACATACCTCCGTTGTGCCAGAGCTTTCCCACCACTCACACCAATGGCCTTATGAGGCTCCATATGACACTGATGGAGAAGGAAAATTCCAGTCCTAGTTCTTAAATGGTACAGTTCAATTTTTTAGTATGCTGACGATTCCCCAATCCCACTCAGGGAGGTCCATGAAAGACAGAGGTCGGGAAGCATCTCAGCCTGGAGGGTTTTGAGCAGACTTGACCATCCTCTTTGAGATATAGAAGGCATAGAAGATATAGAAGGGCATAGGAGCAGTCTGAGGAAAGGATGCATACAGGAGTGAATGGCTTAACTTCCTGGTCAGGGACCTGAAAGGAATGTTGTTAGAAGATGAGAAACAAGAGAATCTAAGGAAGAAGCATGTGGATAAACCTATAGGTGTAGATATGAAAAGCACTGGTCGTGTTGGATCTGTCACCATCACTTCTAGAAAATTTCCTTAGAATTTTTTTTCTCTTCCCCAAACTCTCCAACCCCTACCTCTATTGGACTAGTGGTCTTAGATTCCAAGAGAAGGATGTATCTGTCAAGCAACATATGAAGGATTCTACTAAGCCAAAAAGTCTATGGTCGATGCCTGGTTAGATTCTCATGCTGATAGACCACAGGGTGAAAATAAAGAGCTACTACACTTGAAGGGACAAATGACATGAGGTGCTAAGACTGCTGCTTCTACTGGGAGCAGAGGAGCAGAAGTGTGAAACTCACCAGATTCACTGAGGTGCTACTTGGTGCTTCCATGCCCATGGGTAAATGCAAGTGGCAATTTATCAGCCACAGCATGACCAAGCATTGTCACCAAGGACTCAGACACCTCAGTGACGAAGCTCTAACTTAACCCACTGGAAGAGCAACTTACACTAGCAGAAATATTACCCAAGGCAGAGGTCAATCTCAAATGAGTGTTAGAAGAAGGAGATGACAAATATTCAAGGATAAGCTTCCACACAGAGTCAGTGACAGAACAAAGTAGATTTCACGTGTGGTGAGAATGGATCTGAGTGGTGCACGAGGTGGACTATGGCAGGTGCATGGGGTGAATTATAGCAGGTGCATGAGGTCGACAATAGCAGGTGCACGAGGTGGACTACAGCAGGTGCATGAGGTGGACTTAAAGCAGGTGCATGAGGTGGACTATAGCAGGTACATAGCTCATGGCCTCTTTGAATGACTCAGAAGCATACAAAGCTCTGTGGGCAAATCTCGTACCTGCAAAATATTCTTCCTTTAGCATCTGCATCTCTGCCTGAGAGCTTTTCAGGCTACAGAAGCTTGCTGAGCTCAATCTGACCATAAATGTCAAGGAATTAATGTCCCCCAGAGGCAAGCATCAAGTAACAGTGGGCAGGAGTTAGTGATATGTGTTCTACTTTGTCTCTGAGAGGGCTTTCAGCAAGCTGAGACCCAGAAGTCAGCAGTAGTCACCCACTCAATTTCACACTCTTTTGCCTTTTAAAGATTTGATTATTTATTTATTTATTTATTTGAGAGAAAGAGTGTGTGAGTTGGGAGGAGGAACAGAAAGAGAGGGTGAGAATCTCAAGCAGATTTCCTGCTGAACTTGGAGCCCATGAGGCTCAATCTCACAACCCAGAGATCATGACCTGAGCCAAAACCAAGAGTCAGACACTTAATCTACTGAGCCATACAGACACCCTTCCTTTGCACTCTATTGTCTTTTCTGCACTCTGCCTCTCTTGTACATTCTGTCACTGTGCCTCCCAGGATCTCCTTCCACGTATACTCTCTGCCCCAATTCCTAATCTTAACGATTCCCAGACAAGGCAGTCAACAGACAATAAATACTAGTTTTTCTCCCATGCATGTTAGAGGGATTTATTCTAGCTCATTTATGATTTAGAAACAAAGACCAGTTGATGACATTTCAGATGCTCACATTCTAAACCTCAGTGAGAACTGGAGAGGCTAAAAGAACAGAGAAGAATGAAAGTTTTGGGAAGCAAATGAGATGAGATTTAATATAGATAAGTGTAAGATAATGCACCTGGGGAAAATCATAATCAGCATTAATTTAAAGTGGGAACCTGTAATTTGTGAAACAATCACACCAAGAAAAAGCAGGAGATAATAATGTATAATAAATTATGAATCCAGAAACGTGCTTCTCATTAGAAAAATGAAGTCCCCCATTTTTCAGGGTGTTGATAAAATGTGGTCAGACATGATTATGTCTTTCCATGCACGACCTTTCCTGAGACAGAACTAGAAACTACAGGTGGGTGGGTCAAGGTAGAGAAAGGAGTCAACATTAGGAATGAGACATGGGATTCAGCTGAGTCTGTGTGGGATTCTTGGCTAATGGGGTTGAAGGCAAAAGTTGAGGATACAGCCCAATATCAGATAGGGCATTTGACAAAGATCAGAAGTCAGCTGGAGGCTTGCAGCAGGCAGGAGTGAGGGCAGTAGACACGAGGCATCAGCCATATAGACCTTGAGGTGACTCTGAGGTGACACTGGAGGCTTTACCCACTGAGAGTCAGAGTAGGAATGAATCCCAGGGAGATGTAACCTCCCTTCCCAAGGGGCTTCAGGATTTGTGTACACCATATAAGGAAACCAACAGATAGGAGCCATGGGTACTGACAGAAGCTGCCCATTCTTCATGATGCCTCATGTCAGTTGAGATTTTGCTTGGGTGCAAGTAAGAGAAAGCTTATATATGTACCTACCTTGCTTTTTTCAAGTAACTTGATGTCTGGAGGTTGCCTATTACTGGCACTAGAGAGGAAAACAGGGATGCCAGATGTTTATTTCCCTTTCACTAGATGAAGAAGGATGTGCTTAGTAGAGGGAATTATATGAACAAATGCGTAGAAGTGTGTGGTAGAATGAGATGTGTAACAATCACTTGTAACCACCTACTCCATATACACAGTCCCTTTCCTCCTTGATTGTCAAAGCCTGGTTTGTTTGGAGGCAGCAAGATCAGGTTGAGTGAGATACTCCTCTTTCCCAGCATCCATTGCAACTGAGCATGGCCAGGTCACAGTTTTTGCTTCATGAGAATTAATATTTTATTAAACTTTACCTTGCTTGGGGAGATGTTTTTATTAGTGATGACGATGATGATAAATACATAACAATGTAATTAAGTAGTAAATCTAAGGTGTATAGCTCTTCAGATTATACAGAACACCATCACACAGAGCATCTCATTTACTTATATTGTGTCAACTCTAATGAGGGCGAACCCATTTTTCATATGAAAAAACTAGCTTGGAGGGTGACAACATGCCTAAGACCACTTTGCAAGCTAGTACCAGAGCCAGGGCTCAGACCAGGATTTTAAACTCCCTTTTCAGACCTCTTACTCCTCATTAAATGCCAACTGAAGATATGGATAATTTGGATGAATCATTCTGGTTGCTCTTCTAGGGATGCCTGCCCTTCTGCATCACACAAAATAGACCTCCCTTAGACCCCACTCACATATCTCCTCCTGGGCAGAATTAATCAGTCCTATCTTTGCATTCCTGCTGCATGTTATTTTTACTTTGATTATAGCTCTTTCTAATGTCACTTTAATGTGTGCTTCCTATACATAACGTCCTGCTTGGATATAGTGGGTGGTCATTAATTCATTTACAAGGTAATATTCATTGTGCTCCATGCTCTGAGTACTTACTGAATTGCAAGCTGAAATGCCTGGGAATATACCAGTATTCTTCATCACCTGCCAATTTTGTGGGAGGAATCAGAACACACATTCTACAAGGAGTGTGTCTGATGATGGGGTTCCTCTAGTGGTTTGATGACTTCTGATGAGACCCATATGGATCGTGGTACCCACAGGAAATATTACTCATCCCTGTGTATGGCTGCATGAAGAATGAACTGAAGTGTTACAAGTAGGATTGTATAGCCAGGTAGATCACAGACGGTGTCACTGATGGTCACAGGTCACTGATGCTCAGTGAGGTCATCATCTGGGAGCAGAGAAAGGACAGATTTTGTGTGCTCGTGAAGACCTTCAAAATGCAGAACGTATTAACTCTGATACTGTTTCTGGAGCCTCAGAGATCAGATTGCATTGTGTGGAGCACGCTGGGTCCGTTCAGAGATATTAAGTGATACAAGGACAAGCCTGTGAGCTCAGGGGTCAGAGTGCCCTGTTTTAGGGCTGGTCCCCTCCTTTCCTTTCCCCCATTTTTATTCCCCCAATAATCATGAGTCTGACTCAGCACTCATTAAAACTGCCAAGTCCTTGTTCCTCATGGGGTTTATATTGCAGGAGGAGAAGACAGATAATAAGTATGTAAAAAATATACAGTACTTTCAGGTAGAGGTAATTACTCTGCAGAAAGTAGAGCAGAGTCATGGGATAGAAGGTAATCAGGTGTAAGAATGTGCTTCCTTGATGGGTGGCTTCATTCTGCGAAGGCTTTCCAAGGAGCTGGCCTTGACACTAATGCTTGAATGATAAGAAAGAGGCAGCAATGCACACTCCTTGAGGAACTCTCAGGCCGAAGGGAGAGCACAGGCAAAAGCCCTGATAATGGAAATAAGCCCGAGTTCAAAGAACAGCAAGGAGACTCGTGTTGCTGGAGCAGACAAGGCAAGAAGGAGAGCAATAGCAGATAAGGTCCCGTCCCAGAAAGACAGGGGAGCTAGTGTTGTATAGACAGACATCTGCCTCCTTCATGATGCCTGGTGCAAAAGGAAAATGCACAAGCCCTTATTCAAAAATTCCCAAGGCTTCCAAGCCTGAGACAGCAGAGCACCAAACCAACCGTGCGGCCTTCTGAGCACGATGGCACAGGTCACACACCCATAAAGCCAGCGTGTGTGTAGGGCCATTCAGTCTCCTAAGTGAGAACTCAGAGGGTACACGGAACAATCGTACTTCACCCACGGGCCATTCTGGAAGTGTAGCAGAGGAAAGATGGAAACACAGAGACCAGCTGGAGGACGGCTCTGTCATCCGAGGAAGGATGCACTTGGGTCAGATCCGCGGTGTCTTTTGGAGATAGAAATGTCAGGATTTGCTGGTGATTTGAACGGAGTTTGAGGGGCAGATGGAACTCGAGGGTGTCTTCCAAGTTTTTGGTCTGAGTCGTTGAGTAGATGCTGATGCCCTTCACTGAAACAGGAAAGACCAGGGGGCAAAGAGTTTGTGGAGGAATCAGAGTCGTTTTGGAACTCATGTTAAATTCAGTATGTGTATCAGACATCCAAGCCTGGCAGGTGAGTTAGCAGCGCAGTGCAGAAAGGAGCAGGAAGGACCAGAGACGTGATCCGCTGCAGTGTGTGGATGCTCTCAAGAGGGGCTGTCCAATAAGGACTGTGTACCTAGGTATCCATCTTCTCCACAACACGTGAAGCCTGAAGCCCCAGCTGTTGTGCTGAGTCCTAGCTCAGCCACTCCCATCCATGTGCCCTTGGATACATTTCTTGGCCTCTTTGTATCCACAGAATAATGAACATATCTCCTAGTTGTGGAGATTTACAGGGGTAACGTATGTCATGTCCTGTGCAGTGCCTGGCAGGTGGGAAGCTCTATTAAGAGTCACTGTCAGTAATATTCTTACAAATCAGTTTACTTCTGAGATGAGACCATTTGTCCTGAGAATATCATGTTCATGGAAGTTTGGTGTTCAAGCAGATGGAGTCAGCTCTGCAGATAGGACGTATTCGTGACTCCTCTCCCCCTTCCCCTAGGAATGTCAGGGATTGGACTTCCCTTAAAGGTAGATTAGGTTAAGGGGTCAGACATTTGCATAAAAACTTCCCTTTCTTCTCCCACATACTTGCTGCCCATTACCTCTTTTTTAAAAAAAAATTTTATTCATTTTTTAAATTTCTTTTTCAGGGTTCCAGAATTCATTGTTTATGCACCACACCCAGTGCTCCAAGCCATACGTGCCCTCAACAATACCCACCACCAGGCTCACCCAACCTCCCACTCTCCTCTCCTCCAAAACCCTCGGCTAATTCCTCAGAGTCCACAGTCTCTCATGGTTCGTCTCCATTGTGCTCCCTGATTTTCCCTGAGCCCATCCTTTGACGATCCCAGCTAAGAATCCAGACCACCTGGCATATAAAATTAAGCAAAGTAAGATCATTAAAAGCCAGAGAGGCTGATCTTGGCTCCAGAAAGGACAAGATGGTCAGAACTATCTGGGATTTGGTGCAGAGGGGCTGATTGCATCTGAAATCTGAAAGATGAGCCCCCCTCCCCACCAAAAAAGACCTCACGAGTCAGGAGAAGAGGCCGGACCTGGTTTTCCTGGAAGAGGCTGGGACATCTTACGTCTGCCAGCAGTCGTCCCAGCTCCACAGCATCTCCTGTCACTCAGGTTCTGACAGCTGTGTGTGCTATCGACTTTATCTTCTTTAATTGCTTAAATTATGAAATGCACTAAAAGTACCAGGAATGATAAACAACAGCCCTCCATCCCAATATTTGCTTCGTAGATTATTAAAAAATAAAAGCAAGAAGCCTTTGATGGAAGTCCCTCATTCACTCTCCTCTCTGAAGGTATCAAGATCTAAAACCCATGCACATCTTAACAAACCATGTTTTCATATTTCGAATGTACGTACAGAGCTCGTAAACAACATACATTTTTGTTTTGTGTATATTAAAGCATCTGCATGTGTTTTATGGTTTTATACAAATGAATACCTTTGTAATTTGCTTTCCTCACTCAACATTATGTTAAAAAATATGTTTTGTTCATTAGTTTTAACTGCTGAGTAAATATCCCACAAACATCACAACTGATCCATTCTCTCTTGATGGATAGGCAGGTTCTTTGCTTCCGTTTTGCCCACTGTCACACGAGATGCTGCTTGGGCACCCCAGCTGAGCTTTTTGTCCATGGCACCAGCGTCTCCCAGAGCACAGCGCCCATGGGGCAGCAGAGAGGGACACACTCCTCTCCGTCATCACCAGATATCGTCCGACTGCTTTCTAAGAGGCTTTCCAAATGTATGTCCACACCAGTGACTGTGAAAGTTGTCATTCTTCCATAGTCTCACAAATACTAGCTCTTCACTAGTCTGTGCAGTCTGTCATTTCTATCTGATTTCTCTGATTTCTGGTGGGAGGTTGCCCCTCCCCGGATGCCCCTGGCTGGGTTTTTCCTTCATGCAGCAACATGTCATTCCTCACAGAAGCAGGCAGTTTGGACCCGTGTGACCCGGATGGTCAGGAGTCACACTAGGGCTCAAAAAGAGAGCTGGAGGAGGAGAGTGAAGCCGAGAGGAGTGGGTGTCTCAGAGGAAAACCTTTATCAACTTCACGAGTTTGCCACGGATGCTAAGAACTGCTCTGATTCCATTTAAGACTCGATTGTTCAAGACCAAACCTAACCAAAGTACATTTCTCCAAATTTGGATCTGCTTGGCAGACCCGTGGCTCCTCCCCAGTGCCCACTTGCATGTGCTGTGTGTGGAGGGATGCTCTGCGCATCTTGTCCGAGACCTTCCAAAGAGTCCGTGTGGACTTAAGAAAAACCTCTATGCAGTTCAGTCTGGCAAATACTTATCGAGTGCCTACGAGGGACCGCTCACTGTGTTTTCCATCAAATAGGGCATATTCCCTTGGCGAGCCAATTATCAAAGTGATTTTTTTTTTTTTTTGATTTTTTAAAAGGAACAGATGTGTCCCTGCCCAACTTTCTCTCCAGAGGAGCCCCAAACCTGAAGAAATTTGACAGTTCTTCCCAGTCGCCCAGCCAGACTCAACTTGAAAGCCCCACCGACGGAGTCATCAGGAGAGTCCCGGACTCTGCAGCCTTCAGCCCTGACCACCTGGCCACACTGTGCCTGGGAGGCCCCTCAGGGGCCACCCCTCATCTCTATGCATGTCATCAGGAGAGCTCCTGCCCTGGACTTCAACCGCATTTGGATGTTAAAAAAACTACAGATGGCATTGTGGTTCCAGGCTAATTGCACCATATTTATCCAATAATCGATTCTCATTATGCACTCGTCAAACGCTTATGGAAACAAGTGGCTGCTCTGTCCCTATGCCTGTAAGGTCTGGTTCATAAAAATGGACCAAAAACCCCCCAAACAAACAAACAAACAACAACAACAAACTAAAAAGAGGAAAACTGTTAGGCTGAGAGTGGTCTTGGGACCAGGAGGCAGGACGTAAAAGGGAAGAAGCAGCCTGTCCAGTCTCTGGACTACCCTACCCTTGACTGCTGCCCCGCCCTAGTGAACTTTCTTAAACGGGTTTTGCTCTTTGCCTGGGGGCTTGTACGACGGTTGAATTGCTTTTGCTCTGGTTCCCTGGGCCTCTGGGCTTCTCACATGTGACCGAATGCCATCCAGGGGTTAAGAACATACACGCAGGCTGGATCCCAGGCCCACCCCCCATTACGTGAGACTGATGGCCTGATGCTTCCCGATCTCTGTGCACACTAGTAAAACCAGGAAGGGCAGGAGCATCTGTTCTGCGTGGCTCTCGCGTGGCTGTGGCGAGGAGCAGCTCGCTGTACCCTGGCAGGGCATGTGACTCCACCCAGGCTCTCTGTCTGTCCCAGCGCATCAGCCACAGCTGCTGAGCCCCTTCCCTGCCGCCTGCTCAACACTGCCCTTTTATCAGCCAGGAAGCTCCAGAAGAGCATAGACACATTGCTCATGGAATACCCCACCACCTCGCACCTGGGACGTGCTTAATGCACTTGTCTAAGTGAGTATGTTGATGCAAATCACCCCTGAGACCTGAGGGTAAAGTCCTCTATGGAGGATGAAATGAGAAGTAGCCAAGGATTCTCAAGAGGGGAGTGAGGGCAGGGGAAGGGGCATATATGGTTTATGACACATACTAAATATCATCATAGAATTTTATATTTAGAAAACATCTGGGGTCAATACCAGCCACAGTAAAAACACATTGTGGAGAAAGTCTTGGTGGTCAGTGGGCAAGGTTAAAAAAAAAAAAAATCATAGATTCCAGAAAACCTCATTCATTCTGTCCACTTCCTTATTTTCTATCTAGGAAAGTGAGACACAGGCAGGTTCCCTAGCATACTGAGGGACCCCGTGGGGGTGGCCGTCAGCTCGGAAACCCATCCGCTCAACTGTTCCTTCCTCCCTCCAACAACATTTAGCAATGGTGTGTGCTCTGGTCTCTGTTCTCAGGGAGCCCCCATTCTGGAAGGGTCAAGACCGCACTCGTGAGCAGTCTATGGGTGCACAGAAGATTCCCCTGGAGAACTGGGGAAGGAGGTCTGGTGTCTGCACACTGAGGATGAGCGGGACTTGTCCTCTGCTGGGGGAGGGGCAGAGCAGGTGCAGGTTCTACACAAGGACACAGAATCATAAGAATGAATGCTGTGTTTGGAACCATGACTCCTGTGGCATTTTTCTTGGTGTCTGCCCTGTCTTGTTCTGTGTGTGCTGTGCTAAACTTCATGTTGAGCTGGAAGGCCTGAAAGGACTGAAGCGTGGCCTCTGCTCCCATTTTCCTCACTGGGCCAGGAGAGAGCTGATGTCTCTGGCCAACAGGAGCCCCTGCCCTTGCCTTGGTGGGTTTACCGTCATCCAGTAGGAAGTGAGATAGTGATCTCCGGCAACAGCCCATCACTGGGCTGACGACAGATTCCAGCCTTCCAGATTCGGAGATGTATTTCCTACATTGCTTGTTACTTCTGTTTCTCTCTCTTATTCCAGATAGGATTGAGGCATCAACTCCTGGTGTCCCACCTGATGTCCCATTGATGGGAGTGGAGCTTGGGCCATCATTAAAGATATAAGCAGTCAATTCTGGGTTGGATCCCTTCAATCCGGCTGTGTGTCCTAACCCATTCCTGGGACCCACCTGCAGGACCTCTGAGTGAAGGACACGGGCTTTGAGCAACTTGGGTTTCTTTGTTCACACCCCCCCCCACCCCTGCTTCTTCCTACTCTTTTTCTCTGTCCCCACCCCATCCACCATCTTTATCTGCATTTTGGAAGGTTTTTCTCCATGGAGCTTCCCTTAGGACTGAAATGTTTCCCTGGCCCCACATTTGTATGTGTCTAGTCAGATGACAGTCCCACAACCCACAGGGAACTTTAGAGGCCATGCCTGGGTTCTTGTGTTCAGGTTCATGGGCGGTCTGATTAACTTACGGATGATTTCATTCATGTGTTCATTCTCCAGGTATTTATCAACTGCCATTGTCGTTCGGGTTGGAGGCTGGAAACCGGCAACACTACTAATAACCAGGGGATGATGGTCTCTGCATGAGCAGGAATCCAACCCATGCAAGAGGAAAATCACAAGAGGAAACCAAAGTAGCTCTAAAATTCCAAAATGATTTCTATTTACTTTAGTTACCTTGATACTCCCACCATCCAAGTGACCTGCCTATTAAAACAACTGAAGTTTTATAGAAGCAACACCTGACCTTCAGTAATTCCCAGGATTACAGTAACGTCCCAGGATGGCACAGCTGTTCATGAGTCAGTGGAAGTGGGAATGACACTCAGGTCCTCCGAACTCTGTCTTTCCATTGAAAGGCCCGTCTGTGGTTGGAAGAGCAAGGGCCACTGGCCGGCGAGTGGTGACTCTGGCTACCATTTGAAAAGGCCCAAACCACACAGATGGTAAAGGAAACTACTCCTCGTCTGGTCTTCCCTGTCACATTAGGCACAGTGCAGAGTAAGCCTGTTCTTGTAACCCTGTGACAATCTCTCTGCCCTGTATATAGATTGTGGAAGTTCCTGGAGAATTTACTTCCAAAGCCACAGTCGTGAGCACACTGATAAATCACGAGGTTTTACCATCAGCGGGAGGCAAACAGACGGACTCAGGGACACAGGGAAATCAGCAGGTGAAGAAAGAGAGAGTGAGTAGAGGCAGCCTGGAGGACAAGTAGGCGCTGGGTGCAGCCTTTTCCCTATAGTCCCTGAAGAATTCTGGGCCAGTGACCCTTTCCCTACTTCTCTCCTTCACACTCCTCTAGGATGTAACCATGGGACATGCTGGTTATTGCTGTGGCAGCAGAAGTCCCATTCCCCAAGGATGGGGGGCACTGGAGCCTGGTGGTGCTGTCTGGGAGGTCCTTGTTGGGAGAGTCTGGAACTGTCAAGCTCCAGGGACCTTCCTGAGCCCAGCTGGCCCCAGGCTCGGCAGGCTTCCCTCCTCTCATATCCCTGAACCGCCTGTCCTCAGTTCCCTCCTGCCCTGTGCCTCCTCGGCGCTGCCTCTCCCAGAACAGCAGCGAGGGTGAGCCCTCTGAAAACTACATATCTCCTGCTCAAGGGCATGGCTACAGGCCCTCTGGGACCAGGGGGTCTCACTTCCCGAAGAGAAAAAGAGGGTGTGGACAAGAGGAGAGACCAGCAGGAGATAGAGGAGCACAAGTACTACAGAAGATCGAAATGAACCCTCAGTTTTGCTCTGTGCTGCTGATCCTGCTGGACTCCAGATCCCTATCCTCATCATGCTGGAAATCCTTGTACATGACCTGATGGCAAAATGGGGGCTCATTGATAGGGAAGGACAAGGAGCTCGAAGCTACTATCTTGTGCCTGGCACCATGCTGGCTGTAACTGAGATTCATAGAATGCTCAGAAAGATATGAAACCAGACCTACTTGTGCCCATTTTACAGATGAAAGAGGAAGAAGATATGAGCCATACAAGTGGGCAGAGCTAGTGATGATGATCAGGTCCCAGCCTCCTCCAAATACACCTTCCTTCAGTGCCTTCTTGTCCCCAAGCTGGGGCCCTCTAACTAGGGAATCCCCGTTTCTTGAGGGCAGATTTGGGGACTCTTTCCCCACTCCATGGCACCTCAAGCCCCTGTCACCTGCACAAAGTGCTGGAGGCTGACCAAGTGGCCGTGGCGTACGAGAAGCCCAGAAGGACCCTGAGCTATTAGTGGATCTAGCTGCTTTATTGTCTATTCTAAAGAGAAGGACGCACTTCGGGCCAGAGCTTCGATGTGGCTGCTGGGCCTGGGCACTGGTGGGGCCAGGGAAATCCCGCTGGGGAAAGGCAGGTGTGAGAGGTTACTTACATGTCTAAGTCTTCATGATGTGCCTGGGGCTCAGGCTCAGACTCCCCTCCAGTGAAGACTGGGCACAGCCATGGGGACCCCAGCAACAGGCAGTAGCAGAGTGTAAACATTATCAAGAACTACTGGTCCTGAGCCCCACCTTCATACCAGCCACCCGTTCAGCCCCAGACCCACCCTGGGGGCTCAGTGCTGTCCTGTGTCCATTGTGCAATCAGGGGACATGGGGGCTCCAAGAGGCTGAGTGACTTACCCACGACGCATAAGAAAGGGACAGATGGAGGATACCAACCGTTTTGCTGGGGGAACGAAGCTGGCCTCCTACAGGATGGGCCTCCTAGAAGCTTGTAGGTTTGTTTTCTCAACTTGCAGCGTTTTGTCATCTTAGAGGTAACCCACAGTCCATCTGAATTTGGTCAGCCTGTGAAATCTGTTGTCAGCGACCATGTGTCCTGTAGCTCCCGGGTGGTGAGAACTACAGCAGGTGCCGAAGGGCTGTGGGCACCAAAGACTCAGAAGGCCCTGAGCCTATTCTTCAGGTCCTTGTGTGCAGAAGCTGAAGCTGGCTTACAGGAGAATGAGGAGAGATTTCCCAGACATATATACACCACACAGGCCACTATGACTGGCTTGCCACCCCTCACCCTGCAATCCCCATCAGTCTTCCCCTGAAGCTATACCACCCAATTGTTAAAAAAAAAAAAAAAAAAAAGCTAAGTAAAAGCTCTTGGATCCAGCTTCCTATCAGATTCAAATCCCTCACGGCTTTGTCTAAGGTTAAGTTCTCCTGACACACGATGAAATGCAAGCATCTCATTTGGGAGCTGATCCAAGGAAGCATTTATGGAGGAAGGCAAGGAAGGGGAAGAAGCCAAGGCGTACATCAGTGAGCAGGGAAGCTGAATCTCGCCAGGGACCTCCAGGACTCAGTGTGGAACACCCCTCAGAAATGTCCCCCAGGAGGGCAAGCTGGGGCATTCACACACCAACTCCTTTGTCACTGGTGAATACTGCTCTGGAGAGTCTTCTCTGATCCTCTCAGCTTGCCCTCTGCATGGGGGCCCCGTGCTCACAGACCAGGGGAAGCTCTCAGGCAGAGTCCCACATGCTGGAAGCAAGGAGCCTCCATGGGGAAGATGGGTCTTGAGAGTATGGATGGAGCCCCAAGAGCATCTGTGGCAGCCTCCCCTGTAGAAATGCTGGAGCCACCTACCAACTGGAAGAGGTCCTGAGAGGCCTGAGTCATACCATAACAGCTCTGCCACTAACAAGCAGGTGACCTTGCATGGTTTCCTTTCCTTCTAATCTTTTTTTTTTTTTTTAAGAGTTATTTATTTACTTCTGAGAGAATGAGAGACCACACGTGAGTGGGAGATGGATCAGAGGGGCAGAGAATCCAAAGCCGACTCCATGCCCAGCAGGGAGACCGATTCAGGGCTTGATCCTACAACCACAAGATCATGGCCTGAGCCAAAACCAAGAATTGGACAGTTAATCAACTGAGCCAACCAGGTGCCACTTTCCTTCTCATCTTTAACTGGTTCCTCCAGAAATGGGGTAGAGGAGTCCCTATATACTTCTCAAGGCTTGAGAAGAGTAAGTAAAATATGGCACGTGAAGTGTTTGACTCCTGGAGGACGTTCAGTAAATGACAGCTGTTGGTGTGACTGTTCTCAGACACAGGCCAGCTCGTGTCACGTAAACCACAAACTGCCTAGGAATTCAGAAAAGTGGAAGAGCTGTGTGGGCTGGGGGACTGTTATAGATGAGAATCAGATGAACATCGGGACTGATACAAAATGAATACATCAACATCACAGTGAATTCAGAGGTGTGGAGTAGAACATTCTCCAAGCCCGCCTCCTAGCAGGCTTCCTTACGGGAATGGTCATGAAGCGATCAGCTCGCCAGGACATTATCTGTCCCAACGTTTCTGACCTCACAGCAGCATCACCTTTACACATGGCTATATTTACCTCATCCTTCATTGTTAGACAGTTTGATTCTTTTCAATTATTCATTATGGCAAACAGCATCAGGATGAACAACTTCATGTGTGTCTCTGCTTTTTGAATTTCTGGCTAAGTCCTCAAATTGCATTTCTAGGAAGTGGAACAACAAGGCCGAAGGGTTTGAATGTTCTGTTGGCTCTTGATAAATTTTATCAACGAGCCTTACAAAAGGTTTCTAATGCATGACAATGTCACCATCAAGCTATGAGAGTACTGAGCTGGTCGCTGTCTCACTCACCAGGACTATTAAAGCTTAACTAAGTTAAGAAGTTAAAACGGTCACTTGGTCTCCTTTAAATTGGTTTGGAAAATACTTTTATTGAGATACAATTCAAATACTATACAACTCAACCATTTATAATGTACAACTCGACCATTTTCAGTATATTCCCGCAATTGTATAACTATGACCAGAATCAATTGCAGGACTTTTATGGCCCCCCAAAGAAACTCTGTACTCTTTAAGTATCATTTTCCAACACCTCACCCCTGCCAGCCTAGGAAAGCACATATTTACTCTATCTAGATTGACCTATTACGAACATTTCCTGTAAATGGAGTTAGTTACGGTGGGTCTTTATGAGCGACTGCTCTCACTTAGCGTATTTTCAGAAACCCACAATGTAGCATTCTTAGCACTTCATTCCTTTCTATGATCCAATAATAAGCCATTGTATGGATATACCATGCTATGTTCATCAGCTGATGGCTATTTGGGTTGCTTCTACCTTTTGATTATTGTGAATAATGTTGCGGTGAATATTCCTGTACAAGTTTTTGTGCAGGCATGTTTCAAGTCTCTTGGGTAGACACCTAGGAGTACAATTGCTGGGTAAGATGGTAACTCGGTTTCAACCTTTGAGGAACTGTCAAGCTCTTTTTCAAAGTGGTTGCACTGTTCTACTTTCTCCCCAGCAGTGTATGAAGGTACCGATTTCTCAGCATCCTTGGCAGCATAGTGTTATTTGATTTTTTTATTCTAACCATCCTAGTGGGTGTAAAGTGGTATCTCACTGTGGTTTGATTTGCATATTCCTGATGACTAATGATATTCAGCATCATTTCATGTGCTTATTTAACATTTGCGTATCTTTGGAGAAATGTCTACTTACTCATTTTTAATTGTCTTTTTAATTTGTCTTTTTATTTTTGAATTATGAGAGCACTTTATATATTTGGTCCAATGTTAATTGAATTTAATAAATAGTGAGATTGTGTATTTTTCAAGCATTTATTTACTGGTTATAATAAGTGGAAGAATATGGATGGAGGCATGATAGCGAGGGTATCTTAAGTAACACCAGGAGCCAAGGGGAAGGTGCCAACGTGGGCATTTGTATAAAGGGATACTCCATCAATGACTCTTTCATCTAAAAAAATTCTTGAGCACATTTCCTATTCCAAGAACTATAATATGCCACAAAATAGTGCACATGACAAAACAGACTCTGTCTTTTGGAACGTGCTTCTAAGAGAGATTTACAAAGTAAACAATAGGTGTTTATGAGTTGGGACCAGTGCCATTCTGGAAAACAAACAGGACGAGGAGTCAGGCAATCCGACAGCAGGATCTCATTTCAGACGTGATTCATAGTGCGAGTTCCAAATGCTGACCCTGAGAGGAGCATTTATTTTACGAAGTATTCCCAGGACCCCCTGGCTATGGAGTGGGGAATGGAAGAGTGAGACAGAGATGGTAAGGAAACCAAGCAAGTGAGCGACTTAAAACAGAGTCCCCAGGAAGGGACAGTGGCTCCATCAACAGGGGAACCCTGGAGACACTTTAGGGAATAGCTTTCCAGATCAGAAACAGAAGAGCTGAAGTGTTTAAACTCCAGCACCCTTCTCACTGTTAAGGGCTGCACCAGGGAGAGTAAATGCCCGGGCAGTTCCAGCTCCTCTTGATTTGTGGCAAAGCAGATTCTGGGAGACCAAGAGCAGCCCGCCAAGGAAGAGACTCAGATGCCAGCTGTTGGGAGTGAAAACACACTCTGGAAATCAATGTGCAAACAAATGATGGAGGGGCCTGATCTGAGGTGATATGAGTCCGTGACCACCACATGTATCTGCTGCTGATGGGCAGACCAAGGAAGGCTCCTCAGAGGGAGAGACATTTAAAGATGGGGAGGAGCAGAGGAGAGTCTGACTAGTAGAGGAAGGAAGCCAAGCACATGAAAGCCAGGTGAACTGGGATCAGAGTTCTCCAGAAACTGAAAGACCTATGAACAGTGGCAGGTTGGAAATGGGCCTTCATAAAGTCTGCTTTAAACTTCTTGCTCTACAAAGCGGAGGGGAATGTCAGAGAGGTGCAGACACCCTGAGCAACCTGCCCAGGCTCACATGGCCAGCAAGGTCCCAGGGAGTCCAGAGAGCAGATGTCAGGGTTGAGGTGCAGGAGACATTGAGGGGATACAGGATACAGGTGAGACCCCTCTGTCTGTGGGAACTATTGAGGGACTGGACAGACAACTCAGACAGGGTAGTGAAAGAGAACGAGCAGGAATACCCTGACTTCCCTCTCTCCTGCTCCTGACCCAGGGTGCCTCTTGTGCTTGCTACAGCTCCTTCTTAGAGCAGAAAAGCCTCTCAAGTCCATGGATGCAGCTGAACAGACACAGTTATAAATAAAGTGACAGATACCATAGCAACAGAGAAAGCAAAATGAAATACATCATTTTATTGCAAAGGGCAAAACCTATGCTATATATACAACAAGTGAGCAACTCCTTCCTCTTTCCAGTGCTCTCCTGAACAAATACTCCACACTTCACACATATCAAGCCTGCTTCTCAACCAAAGCAATGCTAATGCAGAATTTAGACATGTCTTCGTACACATCTATTTGTGTGCTCAAGTATTTAGGTATATAAAAGTACCTTTAGCTCTGTTTATAGGACTAGGCATTAGATTATAGACGCACATATTGTATATCTGCAAGATGCTAAGATATCTGGGTGCAGGTTTGCCGCAGACACATGTTCCAAAGATGGTGGAAACAACGTCTCGCATCCCACATGTTTGTCTATGATGAGACTTTGACACTCTTATTCTCCACTCAGGAGGGTCTATGTCCCCTTCCCTTGAATTAGGAAGGACTCACTAGAGCTTCGCTGGACAGAGTCCACAAAGGTGAAGCTGTGTGGGTTCCTTGGATAAGCTGGAAAAGTCAAAGCAGCTGGTACCAGCTTCTCTTGGGACACTGCCTCTAGGGCAAGCCGGCCCCATGTGAAAGTACAATCACCAATCATCGTGCTGGAGAGGTGTCAGGTAAGTCATGGCTGAGCCCAGCCTTCTAGTCACACATACCGAGATGCCAGACGTGTGAGGGAAGCTATTCTGGATGCCCCAAAGCCATGTGCCCACCAGTCAAGAACCAGGAGTGACCTTGGGTGGTGCCCCAGAGAACAAAGAAACAGCCTAGCCCTGCCCAAATTTGGGACCCACTGAATCTGTGAGACCTAATCAAATGTCTCTGGTCGAAGCCACTAAGTTTGCGTTTTGTTTCTCACACCACATGAAATAGCTCGAACAGACCCTGCAAAAGTATCAAAATCCTCGCCATTGATCAAGTGCCCAGCGGTGATGTGCTTTATGCCGAGACTTGACGTGTTAGGTTATAGATGCACTTATAATGTATCTTCAGAATATGGAGATAAGCTGGCGTAGGCTCCACCGTGAAGTCAGTGTTGTAAATAATCACGGTGATATTCACTTTCCAGATGAGGATGCTGAGGCCGACAGAGTTCAAGGACTTGTCCAAGGTCTCAGGCAGGAGCCAAGAATAGGAGCCAGGTCCTCTCCCTCCTGACCACTAGACTGTCTCCCTGCAGAGATTTGATTGCCATGGCCATTCAGCCTTTTCCTGCAGGGACTCACCTTAGAATTTTTTTCCCCCCAGGGGCACTTGGGTGGCTCAGTCCGTCAAGCATCCAATTCTTGACTTTGTCTCAGGTCATGATCTTGGGGTCATGATATTGAGCCCTGTGTGGGGCTCCAAGGTGAGCAGGGAGTCTGCTTGAGATTCTTTCTCCTTCTCCCCCCACCACTCATGTGCTCTCTCTTTCTCTCTCTCAAAAAAAAAAAAAAAAAAAAAGAATGAGAGAGAGAGAGAGAGAGAAAGACAGGGACAGAAGCAGAGAAAAGGAAAGAAAGAAACGAGGGAAAAGATTTTTTCAGAAAAAGCTTCTATTATGCATACGTTCATGTAGTTTTCCATTTTTAGTTAACATATTTCTGAGTCCATGAGTCAGTACAATCAGATCTGTATGACCATTGTTAGTGGCCGTGGTGCAACACATCAGATGATTTACTAATACATTTAACTGGCCCTCCTAGACATGGGTAGGTATGTTGTTTAAATTATTATTTTACTGTGACAAGTGATGTCTTGGAGAATCGCTTTGTACAAGTATCTTTGTGCCCTGGTATCATTATTTTCATAGAACAAAGACCTACACATCAATGGATTGAGCTCTGTCGAGGTTGTGCCTCAATTTCTACGATTGTGTGTCTGATCTCTTATTCCTCCAGGCCCTTGACAGCATAGGGCCTCCCCATTTTTCTTAATTTCTGACATCAGCGTCCTTCCTGTGGTGATTGAAAAGTCCAGTGATGGTTGAAAAGAGCTGGTTTGAGCATGACGACGGAGACTCATCCTTCACTCTTCTCTGTGTTAAAACTCACATTTCGGAGGCTAGGAAATGGTCTGTGCTCTATTTCAGACTGAGCTAGGGTTGAATCCCAGCCCCGAAACCTGCTGTTATTGTAGTCTCTGATAAGTCATTTCATCTTTCTGAGCCATTTTCCTTATCTGAAAAATGGAGATAAAAATAGAAGCTCCTCACAGGATTCCTGTAAGGATTTTATAGGATGGTGCCATGAAAGCATGCATCCTTCTATCAGACGCAAAATTAAATTATCACACAATGTTATGCTGTATCAGAGAAATGACTGTCAACCTACCAAAGCATAGAGCTTCTAAAGTTTTAGGAAAAGGAAAGCAGTCTCTGGTTTGGATGCAGCTGGGTCAAGCAGCACCCTTGGAGTGAACTTTCCTTGTTGGAGCTCCATAATTTCTGAAATGATCCCTGATACTCACCACGCTGCTCTTGGGGTCCAAAGAAGCAGTAACCTTTCCAGCCAGTTTGTGATCATTTGCAAATTGGAAAATTACAAAATTACATGAGTTTTATTATGACAAAGTTGGGGGTTAAAGATGGAATCATCTGTGTGAGCAAACTAAGCTTCCTCATTCATGTCCCTATTAACTGAACTGAAGCCACTCATGCAAGTGTCTCTTCTCTTGGGTAGTCACACTGAGGAGTTGAAAGTGGAAGCCCAAGGCAACAGGGAAAACACCCCCCTTGACCCTACTGGAGTTATGTGTTCCTCTCATGTATTGGGGTTGTTAGGCTGGAGTGCAGTTCTCATTTGGAGGAAGAGACCCCGGATACTCTGCCCTCATCTTTATATGCTCCCTCCACATCCTTCCCTGCTTCCTTCTTCCTCCTGGGACTGCTGGTGACTACCCTTTGTTTAAAAAGACCCCAAAGATGGTTCCCTGAATTCTAGGCTACACAATCTCAGACTATTTCCCACTCCAGACCCCATTTCACCCAGTGCATTGTCCAACAGAATTGCCCAGGGGTCCTGCACTCAGTAAGTGGCCAACATGAGGACCTTCTAAGGAAGGCAAGTGGGACCTCGAGCTCATGGGGCCAACCTGCCTGAGCTTGCTGGGCAAGGCCTTTCATAGAGTAATTACAGTATCTGCCAAAACTAATTAAAACCCAAGGATCTTCGTAAATGCATGTTTTCCCATTTACACAGTCTAAAGAATTAACAGAACAATAATATCAATGCCAGGCTTTCTCAACTAACATCCAGACAACCTGTCTAGAAACCTCATCTGCTATACCAGCTCCCAGGGCCCAGTTCCTAATCCAGACCAATGTCACTGTCATCAAAGACCAGGAACATCTAAGGAGCCTTAGAGCAGGCAGAAAAATACTTGGTTTCTGGAAGCCAACTAGTCCAAGTTGTCCAGATTTGTCAACTGTGAATGAAGCACTCCCATCGGGAGGTTAATTGTTGTGCCTTGTTAACCACATTTCCTCATATATAATCGCTTCTCTCTCAGGAGGCGGCTGTTGAGCTATTTCCGTCTCCTTGTAAAGTTGAGACATTGCAGCAGTGACCTGATGTTAGACTGTTTTCTTGCAGATGACCCCCTGAGACTCTCCCCTTCCTCGGGCTGCATTCAGACCCTCTTGAAGTCCGTGCCCCCTGCCAGTGCTGGCGCGATCCTTCCTCCCCCAGGCCATGAAGAACATGAATCTGTCCAGGGCCACATGCGTGAGCTTCAGTGGCTGCTGCCTCTGCTTCTGGCTATGGCTTCCTTTTTGTCTGTGAAGTTGGCTTTTTGTTGCAGCAGGAGAAGCATCTTCAGCAGATTCCCAAGCTGGAGATGCACTGAAGTCTTCTAGAGTTCTGACCTACCGGCCTCTTGAGTTCTGGTCACTGTGCCTTGGCCTCATCCCCAGAGCTTTGCTTTCCCAGCTCTGCAGTTGTTGGGGCCTGGGTAATTGGTAGGTCTTCAGCAGCAGTTAAAGAGTTCCCTCCATTGTACGCTTCCCTGCAGCCATGGCATATGCCTCCAATGGTCCACTTTCCCTTTGTTTCTAAACTAATTTCAAAATCCCTTGGCTGAGTCTTTAACATTTTAACTTGCTTCTTAAATAGGCTCCTGCCCTTTTCTGCCCCCTTGGCTGAGTCCCTTCTTTTTTCTTTTCATTTGTTGTCTTAGTGACAAGAGAATTTGTTTTTCTAACACAGCCTAGATTTTATTGTGCGAGTATAACACATCAATATGGATGACATCAAGAAGAGCTGCTCCTTCCGGAAACCTCTGTGCAAATCTTGACCACCTGTGTCCCTCTCAGCTGTACATTCTGCCCTAGGAACGGTTCCTCCATCAGGCCAACCTCTAGTTCAAGCCTCGACTTCATCTCTCTCTCTCTTTTTAGATTTTATTTATTTGAGAGAGAGAGTGTGTGTTCACAAGCAGGGGGAGCAGCCAAGGGAAAAGGAGAAGCAGTCTCCCCACAGTGCAGGGACCCCCACGTGGGGATCGATCCCGTGACCCTGAGATCATAACGTGAGCCAAAAGCAGATGCTTAACCAACGGAGCCACCCAGGCACCCCTCGAAGTCATCTCTTATTACTCATCTGTTCCCCTGTCTTCTGTGGGTCCCAAGTCCATAAATTATTTGTGCTCAGAGCACATTTTACTACACTGCTTCCCTTGGGGCTTACGTAATACTGCCAACATTCTCAGGTAAGGCCTTTCAAATCCGTCTAAATGTATGTGACCATTTGGCATGACTGTCCTGGAGTCCAAGGAGGGGTTCTCCAGGTTCCAATTATGGTGTCTACCTGTGGCTTTAAGATTGAACTTGTACACGTTTTCCGGGCCTGGAAGCATCACCTAATCTGCTCTCCCAGGTCCTGACTCTTTCTCACTCTATTAGATTCATTTGTCCCCCACCATTGTTTCATGATCCAACTGCTACTAAAACACTTCTTTCCTGTTGTCTCCATCACTAAGGATGGTTGGGCACAGGTCTATCTTTGCTTCCTTTCCACATCTGTCCAGCTCATACTCCAGGATCTCACTTACCTTCTTGGCTGTCTGGACCCAAATCTCAGCCCCTACAAAGGAAGCCAGTCTTCTCCCTGGGGCTTTATTGCCCTGATCCCATCTGAAGCACATTTTCAACCAGTTTAATTCTTCTGCAGTTTCTGAGGCAAACTGTAATTTAGGAAGAGAGCTCTAGACACAAAACTTTTAAATATCTTTCTTGTCCACCTGATTTGTAAATCTTATAACATTGTTTTCTCATCATTCAACATGAGAAAGGGACCTAAACTTGTTATTTCATATGGGACCCTGCAACTTTCTGACTCTCTGATGCCATCCACCCCTTTGTACTGGATGGAGCAATCACCAGGGTCCCTGAAACCCAAGGTTGTGGCCTGACCCACTGTGGCCGTGTCAGGGAAAACTGATTTTAAGCACATGTGGCTGATCCACTCAGGTGCCTTTTAAGGCCTAACCTTCACACACTGGTACTTCTGAGCCCACGTGGAATGTAGTTACTTTTCGGTTTTAAGTCCTGGCTTACAGTCCTCCCTGAGAAACACAGTAAAAGAAACAGAAAATTATTCCTCCCACTCCCAACTACAAGGCCCATAAACGGAAACTCTGCTGTTCTAATTAGGCCTTCCCCAGGCTTAAAAGACTCTTCTCCTCCTGTAAATGGAGGCTTGCTTCCGTGGTACTTGGTCAAGAGTGGTCTGGTCCTGGTGTTGCTTAACAAGACCCTCAAGCAGCCACAGTAGAAACACTGCCTGCCACAGTCAAAACCCTTGCAGGACAAGAGCTTCCCAAAGCACCACGGCAACGCTGGAAACAACGTCTCCCTGCTCTGTTCTAAGCTCTGAATGCCAATTGCAATGCCGATCTCTTATGGTTCAAGGCAGACTCTTTGATACGTGGGATTTTAAAGGGACAATAAATAGCAGCTATGTACCTTCAGGGTTTGGAATAAATTAAGAAATGACACATAGGAGTCAGAGAAATGGAAATAAAATATCAGCTCTGTAACTAAACTGGCTGGTCTGGGAATTGTAGCTTGGGTGAGCCACCATGATCTGAACTTCCCACCCACCCTCCTCCGCCACACTGAATGTGGCCAGCTCAGCCGTCAGGCTTCCCCACTGCAGGCGTGGAAGTGCCTGCTACTTCTCTGAATTTATCACATGGGCAAAGCAGAAGATGTGGGTCTCTTGAGGCTGCTGGGAGGCTCTGTGACATCTCCCCATCTCACTCATCATCTCACTCACCAACTCACTCTTGAGTTCCTTTGGGGAGGCGTTTGGGATTGGGGAAGGGTCAGAAGGATGCCCCAAGTAGAAACTCAAAGATTTAGAGCAAGTGTCCCAGCACTTATCCCAAGGGGCTGTTCTGTCTTCAGTACTCTAGTCTATGCCTGGATAAAACCCCAGTTTCGTGCTCAGAGTTCAGCCGAGCCACAGGGAAAGTTCCCAAAGCCTCCAGTAAATTGTAAGGTGAACAAAAGGCAAAGAAACAAAAAAGAATTCAGGACATATATGAAAACTTTCTGACTTACACACCTGCACTTCTGCTCAAGCCACCTTTGTCCTGCTGCATTCTGCTGGAGAGGAACCTGCATACCAGCTCCAAAGAGCTGGCCCCTCTCCTTGGGAAAATCAAGAGGATGGAGAAACCAGGGGATGGACGAGCAGTCATCTGAGACAGGGTAAGAATCGCAGAGCTCAGAACCAGGGAAAATTTGAGTGGGATCTAATCAGGATAGGACAGGGGCAGTAAGAGAGAGAACAGGGTTTTAGGCTGATGACTCCAATTTCGGCTCAAGCAGAAGGCTTGATTTCATTGGTCAGGATGGCGTAAGAGCTGGTTCGTTGGACTTGTTTAGAGAATCTTTGTTTTGATAGATGAAGAAATGGAGACCTGTGGAGGTAAAGGAATTTGGCTGAGGTCACACAGTAGCTGAGCAAGGATTCCAAACCCGTCTCCTGACTCCTAAGTCCTTGTTCCTTGGTAACAGGAAACAAAGTAGGCAAAGTCCCCATGACGCTTCCCTCTCTCTCTTTCACACAGAGAGGTGCCGGGGGCAGTCTTGGTCTCCTGAAATATTCCCTAATTGATATGCAAATTATCTCCCACCCCCACATTGATGACATCCCATGTGCTTAAAGAACACATGCATATATACACAAACACTCCCCCATGTTTGGAGTAGGTAAGAATTCTTCTGGCATAAACTAGAAGGGAATAAACAAATATATGACATATCACATCAGCAGTAATGGGAAGGCAAATTCTAACTTGGATTGAAGAATGAAATCTTAGAACAGAAAGCAAAACCACTTGAACAAAATGTCATAAAAACAGCATCCACCCACTGCTTGCGGCTTCCACCCTCCTTCCTTGTCAGCTCCAGCCAGCTGGTATCTCTCTCCGCTCCACCTGCCACAGCCTCAGGGCCTGTCTGCCGTTCTCTGTCAGAGTCTCCCCTCAGCCTCTCAGCCCTGTGCCTGGGACACTCCAAGTCCCCGGCACTGCTCTTCTCCTGACATCCATCTGACTGAACCTCCTTGCCGCTCAGACCTTAAGTTTAAATATCACATCCTCGGGAGAAGGGGACCCTCTTCCACTGTTGGTGGGAATGCAAGTTGGTGCAGCCACTTTGGAGAACAGTGTGGAGATTCCTCAAGAAATTAAAAATAGAGCTTCCCTATGACCCTGCCATTGCACTCCTGGGTATTTACCCCAAAGATACAGATGGAGTGAAAAGAAGGGCCATCTGTACCCCAATGTTTATAGCAGCAATGGCCACGGTCGCCAAACTATGGAAAGAACCAAGATGCCCTTCAACGGACGAATGGATAAGGAAGATGTGGTCCATATACACTATGGAGTATTATGCCTCCATCAGAAAGGATGAATACCCAACTTTTGTATCATCATGGACGGGGCTGGAAGAGATTATGCTGAGTGAAATAAGTCAAGCAGAGAGAGTCAACTATCATATGGTTTCACTTATTTGTGGAGCATAGCAAATAGCATGGAGGACAAGGGGAGATGGAGAGGAGAAGGGAGTTGGGGGAAATTGGAAGGGGAGGTGAACCATGAGAGACTATGGACTCTGAAAAACAATCTGAAGGTTTTGAAGGGGAGGGGGTGGAAGGTTCGGGGAGCCAGGTGGTGGGTGCATTGGATGTGGTGCAAAAACAATGAATACTGTTACGCTGAAAAGAAAGAAAAGAAAAGAAACAAAACAAAACAAAAAAATAAATATCACATCCTCGGAATGGAAATCGGTACCTGTCCAGAAACATTCTATGACAGAGTATTACACAGTTTGGGGAGGGGGACATAAAAGAAGTGACAATCCCCACGGGCCACTATAATTGCTCTGTGTGAGGTACTTCTCCATCACTGACATTGTTGCTGATATGGTATGAGGGGGACGATCACCACCATCTTCAGGGACATCCTTACGAGCCGTCCAGGACCCATGATACATTGATACAGACGCGACCTGGATAAACATCTGTGCTCGTGAGTGTTAATGCATTCATTCCAGCGTAGACAGAGGCTTCACATGGTGCGCTCCAACCATGACCAGCCAGAGGCTCAGAAGATATGCTTCCTTTTAACCCAGCGTTGAGAGGGATAAATCCGATGTTTGACAGCTGTGGCAAAATTCTAAGGGACAGCACCAGACTATAATGATGGACTCACACTAGAAAGATTACATTTAATGGGGAAATAAGGGTGACCCTTATGAATAGAGACACAAAAAATTGATGACGCAGTTAAGGGACAAGGGATACATGGTTTAACAGCAACCTATATGAGAAGCATTTAATTTTTTTTAATCATATAAATTGGAAAATTATTTTTCAAAAATTTTACCAATGTACATCTCCACCAACTTCAGGACTTTTGAACGGGTAGAATATTTTAGAACATTCTCCTAAGTAAATAATAATAGATTTTGACAGAGTTATGTATATATTAAAGTATTAAATTAGTGTGGCTTGAAAATAGTGAAAAATGGAAATAGTCTAAATGTCTAATAATAGAAATATTCCATGGAATATTATGCATTCACCAAATGTGATTTTGCATACTGACAGCATAATCTTTCCATTTTAGAATTCTGTGTTTTAACTCAAGGTGTGCCTCTAATAACAATATTTTAGGCTTCATGGAAGAACTGCAGGGAAAATTCAGAGATAAATCATATCAGTCCGTCAATCACTTCCTTGGTGTCTATGGCATCCCTTGAAGGGTCCTAGTGTTTCTGAAGGAGACAAGGAAAGGGCATTTTGGGACTAAGTGGAGTTTTGGATCAAACCTCATCCACCTGGGTAGGGTACCACCTGACTGTCATAAATGTTGGGCTAACCATGTTATTTCGATGGTGAGTGACTCTCAGGAAGAAACATGCTGTGAGACATCATCTCCTTTAATATTATTCCTCAAATTTCTGCAGTATAGAAATCACTTAAGAAACTGTCAGTTTTCTAGACACGATTATTCGTAGCTTGCATCAATAAAGCAGTGCACCTGTCACTTTCTTTATATCCATCCTCAACACTGCTGTAGACTAGGTTCTCCACTTTCCTCCAGGTCTCTCCTATAGTCATCTTCTGTGGGCTCACTTACAAGGAAGGAGGCTAGGATGATCAACACCAGTGGCACTGTCTGCTTCAATTTTCAGACATATAAGGTAGCTGGAATCCAAGAAGGCATAAAGCCTCTACTGACAAAACACCGACAAATTGTTGGAGCAGGGTCAACCGAGGGGTGCATTCAGTTCTAGGACCAAGTTTACAGGCACAAACATCGAAATATTTTCCAGGTGAAAAGAAGAGGCTTGGAGTCATCTATTTGAGTCATCTATTTGAGGTTGGCTAAGGAACTTCTGATGCATGGTTAAGAGCAGAGGATTGGGGTCAGGCTAGAACTTACTTGAAGCCAGTCTCTACCACTCAACTGTGTAGCTTTGGATGAGAACCATGCTAGCAGTGGGCAAACCCCAAACAGAACTTTGGGAGAGGTGGGGGTTACATATTGAGAGTTCAGAATAAAATCCCTCTTTTGGTAAGGGGAACCTCAAGTCTCCCATGGTAGAACTGTTGCTCTCTGATGAGTACCTTTCTGCTGCCATTTGGCTGTGGAGCTATTTCCACTGGGATGTCCAACTTGTCTCATTCTTCTGTGGAACACCACAGCGTCATTTTTTGGCCCATCTCCACTATCACATGTACCTGGTTTGTGCCTCATTTCCTAAAAGCCTCAATTACTGGTAAAAAAAAAAAAAAAAAAAAAAAAAAAAAAAAAAAAAGAAAAAAAAAAGAAATCATTAATTTCTTATTCATTCATCCCACAAATACTTACTGGATGCCTACCATGTGCCAGGCATGTGCTCAGGTGCTAGAGACATAAGATGAATCAAGCATGGTCCCTGTCCTCTATGGTCTGAAAGCTATGTAAACACAAAAGTGCTAAAGGTGTATGTGTGTGTGTGTGTGTGTGTGTGTGTGTACTAGCAGAGTGGGGCATAAAGAAGCAGGGGAGGGGAAGTTGTCAGGAAAGTCATCACTTAGGAAGGGAAGCATGAGCACGCCTTTCTCCCCAGTAGATTCTAAACTCTTGGCAGGGGCTGTGGAGTGGGAATACGCATGTTTGTCTTGTTCAGCACTGTGCCCCTGGTGCCTGGTATGTACCTGGACATAGTAGATGTTGGTAAATGTTTGTTTAATGAGTACATGAGTCATCATAGACAAGAGAGTGTTTTCCAGTCTGGACAGAGAAGGAAAGAAAGGCAGAGATCATCCCAGGCAGAAAGAGACATATTTTCAAAGGCATATGGAAGTCCTGGAGTATTTGGAAATCTTGGAGGGGCTCGAGGTAACCTGAAAATGAGGTATGACACAGGTGGGAAAACAGTGACCCATAAAGCTGAGGATGTGACCATGAATCCCGTGCTGTGTTGAAGTGATTAGATTTTACCCTGAGGACAATGGTATCTATGAAAAAAGTTAACCATGGAAGAGAAATGATCAACTCTGCATTTTCAAAAGAGGCACAGAGATAGCAGGATGCCTTTGGGGAAGGAAGATGGGAAATCAGTTTTGGAGGTCCTGGTAATAAGGGTGAGATTGGAAGGACGTGAGAGTGTAGACTAAGGGAGCAGTAGTGGGACTGGAGCGATGATGTTGACTAGACTTCTGCCTTGTGTGGGATCAAGAGAAGGGCAGGAGCCGGCAGTCATTCCCCAGGCACTCGTGGATGTCTGTTCTGATGCTGAGGATAGAACTCTGGGTGAACAGATAAGGCTTCTCGGCTCGGGGAGAGGACTGCCTGGTCTGGGCTCCAGTTGGCACACAGCAGGTGCCTACTAAGTTCTACATCCAGGGAGATTCAGTAAGAATGAGAGCAAAGAGCAGGGACACCCAAACCAGTCTGTGCGGGACAGGCTTCCTGCAGGAACTATACTTCCAACCTGTAAGATGGGAAATGTCCAGAGGTGTTGAGAGAAAGGAAGATCCAGGCATCCCCACAGCTGCAGAGTCGAGGAAGGGGAGAGAGAGTTTGAGAAACTGAAAAGAACTTGGTTATGCTGACCTTGAGGAGGGGCCAGTGGGAGTCGAGGCAATACGTACATGTAGGGACTGTTCCCAAAGGGTCTTCCTTGAAGGCAGGCTGAGAAGTGTGGACTTTATGCTAGGCTCATCGGGAAGCCACTGAAATGTTCCAAAGGAAAGATCAACAGGATCAGATTTGTGTTCTAGATCCACTGCTTTGCTACTGTGAGAAGGGTGTGTTAGCAAGACTCTAGACAGGGCTGGAGGCTGTGCTCTGGATGAGAGAGGACAGAAGTCTGGGTTAGACTCACGGCCGGGAGAAGGCACAGAAGTCGGGCGTGGGGCGGACACTTCCCCTGCAGCGTCAGTAAGAGCCGGCGATCAACATGCTGCAGAGAAAAAGGGAAAAGAGGGCATGATTGAAGGCCAGGTTTTGAGGAGAAATAACCAGATGGTGACGAGTGGTGACTTCCTCTGAGCCAGGACACCCTGGAGGAAGCTCCACTTCTATTGCACGTGAGTGTGTACGTGCATGTGTGCGTATGTGCATCCGTGTGGTTGAGCATGTGCGTACGTGGAACAGGGACCCCCAGGGTTTGCTTGAGCACAATCTGAATCTGAAGCCATCAAGTCACCCTGAATCAGCAGCTTCAGCTTCATGAGCCACTGGGACAGAGACAGGTGGGTCCGCGACAGGGGTGAGGCCCACCGGAGCAGAGGGACAATAAAGGACCAGGCACTGGAGGGAGATGGAGATCCGTTGACTGACGACACACGTCACGAAGAAGCTGGAATTCCTGGCCTTTGACTCTTTCCTTGATCACCTCTGTCACAGCATCTTTGAAAGCGCATGAACATCTGTGGTCCTCATCCTTGATAATGGGGGAGGGGGGGCACAGGAAGGACTATGAGCACAGAGTGTAAATTGGTGAGAAAAGTTATTTTTACAATGTTCCAAGGGATGAAATTCAGAGATTTGTGTCGCTTTTTCAAAGCATAACAGCAATTACTGCCAGTTCCAAGGGTCTCGGAGAAGGCTCCGAAATTCCAGTCTGGTGGATCTTCTGCTCTCCCTCCCCCACAGATTCAGGGCTGGGGGTGGGGGTGGGGGCGTAGGGAGGAAAGGCTCAAAGGAAACACACAGGCACGTGGCACCAGCCTGAAGTTCTGAAAAGAAAGTTCTTCAAGAAAAGTTTGTATCTTGGCTCCCCTTCTTGCTTTTTTTTCCAGTATGACTCAATTTTGGTGAGAAATCAGCATTTTGGCTGCTCCTCAAGAACAGAGCCTGTTGTCGATGAGAACTTGGGACAGCGTGCTCTCCTTCTCTCTGAAGACCCGCTGTCCTCTCTTCCCAAATCCGTCTGCTCTGGCTCAGGAAGGAACACTGAGCCCAACACGTATGTGTCAGATATGCGGCTCAGCGTCTGCAACAGCCAGCCATCTGCAGGAGGCCAGGGCTGCCAGCTTGTCACCAGCAGGGAAATCCATTTCACATCCTCTCCCACTTACCAGTTGCGAGCTGTCTTTGTTCCGATTAAGCTTTCTGGGGGAGCTTATGACCAAGGTAACCATATTTGCAAAGTTAGGGCTGAAAATTCTTATCTCGCAAGTGTGTGACAGGAGAAGACTTACTGAGGATAAAGCCCACAGGTCAGAGGTTGAGAAGAAATTTTGTAAAGTGGGACTTTCACCCTGGGAATTGAAAACATGATCATGTCTGATGTCAGAAATTCTGGCATAATTGGTTGAAGCCATGGCCTGGCATCCAGATTGTTTTAAAGTTTCCCTAGCTGATTTTAATGTACAATCAAGTTTGAAAGCCATGTTTCTCAAACTTAAATTTGCATCAGGATCATCTGGGCATCTGGTTGAACTGAAGTTTCTGATTCCATAGTCCTGGGGTCAGCCTGAGAGTCCTTAATTTCTACTAGGCTGCTAATGCAGCTGGTTTGAAGACCACACTCTTAGCTTCAGGGCTGCAGATTAGAGCATCCTTCAACCTGGACTATAGCCCCTGTCCTTGCTTGCTCAGTGAACAAATTCACGACTCAGCTTAAATGTGCCATGCATCTCAAAGAACTTCTTAACTCTGTATTCTATTTTTGTGCCCTCCATAGACCTGAGCACTCCCTTCTATGTGCCCTGACTTGATGGCACAGCCCTTGGTCCTCTCTCTTCCTGGCCACTGAGCCTCAGAAATCCAGACGAGCTTCCTTCCGTGTCTCCTGTGTAGCTACTGCTCATAACCATTTCTTGACGGAATGGCTGTGGCTCACCTGATCCACTTACCCAGTTTTATTTCTCTTATAACTGTTACTTTTATTTGTTTACTTATATTTTCTTTAACTGCTCTGTGCACATGACCTGGCTCATGATATATACTCAATATAAATATTTGTTGAATGAATGAATATGTGCTACACCATTCTCGATGTAAGGTGGTATCTAACCATGGATGATCAGGCACTTGGAATTTACTGGGCTGGGGGAGATAGGAGAGAGAGTAGTTGGGGTGGCAAATTAACCAACGCATTAGAATCTAGGCCCACCCGAGCATTTTGAGAACTGGCTACTTGGTGCCTGGCACATAGAGACACTTAGTACACCTTAAAAATCATTCTACTGATCTTGAATAATTTTTCTCTGCTTCAGAATAAGGTTCCATTGGTTTTTAAGCCTCAGGTTCACCATATGCACATTACTACACCCACCCATCATTCATCTATCTTCCCATTCACCCACCCACCCACCCATATGCATATTTTGGCAAATGTTCAGAAATAAAGGTTTTTTGTTTGTTTGTTTAAATTACTCAAGGGAGTCTGCTAATGTTCCTTGTTTCATAGTTAAATCCAGAGAAACAAATGTATAAAAGAAACATCCCTCTCTTAGCCAGATAAAAAAAATATAAGTTCCAAGATCAATCAGAAAAACATGCCTTAAAGGTCAAAGACACAGAAACAATGCCAGGTCTACTTCCCCATCAGCCTTAGCATGAAGATGCATAATCTTCTTCGTTTGTTAGGAACCAGAGTCACTCAGAAGTGAAATGCCTTGCTCTGGTCGGAACTCAGGTTGGAGTTTCCCTGCGCTGCATGGGAGGGGCAGGAAATCAGAGGAAGGAACGAGTACTAACTCCCCAGGGGCAGAGTAGGGCCCTGCTGAGAGATAATATTGACGAGATGGTTCTACGGAGACCTGCCAAAAATAGGAACAGAGGTGATAGAGATGGACAAGGCTTAGCCAGACAATCATTTTGTATTGCTCACTGGTCCAAAATTGTTCCCTGAGATGTGCTTTCCAGCTATTTGTCCAGATTTCTATGATCTTAACAGATTGCTCCTGGGTAGAAAATAGCTTGACTTCCCCAAGCTCTGACAACCCTTAATTCGTCCTCGTTAATTCTTTTGTAGCCTGTGTGGATTCCAGAGGGAAACACACTTATCCAGCTGTCTGGTTCAGTGGCTGATTTCCTCAGCATTGCCCAGGAAGCTATACTCAAGGAATCTTAATGCATAGAATGGCTGGAGGCAGACACATTTGCTTCTCATGGGTGCTCAGCCTTTGGAAAACAGCAAAGCCATGCTGAAGATGTCTCCAAGGAATGGCCAGTGCACGTGGTTTTACCCAGCGAGGCTGGCAGTCCATGGACCAGGGATGGTAAAGGCAGATGTGAGCCTTGTAGGGGTAGACGGTTCTGCAGCAACCAGCGATGTGAGGCAGGTGCGGCCCTACCTCCATTCCATCCCCCTCCACCCAACCGTAGACATCTTTATATATTCCCTAAGATCTTCATTTTATTTTTTAAAAAGATTTTATTTATTTATCTGACAGAATGAGATCACAAACAGGCAGAGAGGCAGGTAAAGAGAGAGAGGGAAGCAGGTTTCCCCGTGAGCAGAGAGTCCAACACGAGGCTCGATCCCAGGACCCTGAGATCATGACCTGAGCCGAGGGGAGGGGCTTAACCCACTGAGCCATGCAGGGGCCCCAAGATCTTCATTTTAAAAAGTTGCCCACTTGATCATTTTGACGCCTGAGACAGAGAAACAGAAAGTTTGCCCTTGCTCTATCACTAACCAGTGTGCAAGCTTGGTTAAGACCCTTTCCTGCTCTGTCCAGCTGTGGGCTCCTTTCCACCATGAGAAGGGGCATAGAGGAGAGGCAGGGGGACCTAGAAGAGTGATGACAAGAACAGACCGCATTCACATAGAGTGGCTCCTTAGGAGCGTAGGTGATGTCTGGGATTTTCTCAACCTTCCTTTTCCCATCTGCACAATGAGGATCTCCATCACAGCCACTTCATAAGGTTGGTGCAAAGATTAAATGCATCAATATGTGTAAAGTGCTTAGAACAATGCCTAGCACATGGAAAGCGCCATGCAAACACTCGCTATTTTTAAGAACAGAGGATTCCTATTCGAGTAACTTTCCTCCTAGATTTAAATAAATGAGTCCTCACCTTAGTGAATATTTTTGGTTGCCGACTCAGCATTCATTTCCCTATTTTCTCTTTCCCAAAAGTCCCTAAATATCCTCTGGAGAAACACCCTCAAACTTCCTCCCACGTGACAATGAAGCAGCTCTAGACCACATAGACCCTACTCCAACAACAGGGCAGTAGTTCATTTGACAAATCTATTTAAAATAAGTCACAGAAAGAAAAAAGAAAAACTTTGGCCAAAGCATTCTGGGTGAACTTGAAACAACCCTTCCCTCCACATGTTATAGAATTGTTTCTAATTCACTTTATGAAATGTGCCACATCAGAAAAGACCCTTCCATTCCTGCCAGCAACTTCGCTTTGTTACGCTTTCAAAATGTCAAAAAAACACACGGATCACATGGAGCCCTGGGTGTTACATGTAAACAATGAACCATGGAACACTGCATCAAAAACTAATAATGTACTGTATGGTGAGTAATGTAACAAAATAAAAGAAAGAAAGAAGAAAAGAAAGAGAGAGAGAGGTAGGAAGCAAGGAGAAATCTTAAAAAAAAAAAAAAATCCAACCCACAACTACATGAAACCAAAATCTGGACACACAGGATTTCTTGAGGACATAATCACGATTGCTCTCATTCATAAAGCACCTACAAATGGAGTGCATATCCATTTACTGATTTTATTCTTACAATAACATTCAAGGGTCCCACCTTTAGGAGAACAAACTGTGCCTCTGGATGATAGCCTGAGATACCTAGAAGCCTAGCAGCCCGTCTCGCTGGAGAGCAGTGGTATAGACATCATCTGCAGTTGTGACTTTGGACCCAGTAGAGTGCTCCCCTCTTTTGCTGAAACACTTTCTTCTTTGAATTCCCAGGAAACCCATGCTCTTCTGGTTCTCCTCCTCACCATGACACTCCCTCTCTAGCCCTTTGCTCAATCCTGCTTCCTTTTCCAATCTCTACAGTTGATGGCCAAGGACTGTGTTGCCTGTCTTCTCCATGTGCACTCTCTCACTGGATGAGCCCACCAAGTCCCATGGCTTTGCGTGCTGTCTACTTGCTGGCAGACGTCTTTATTGTCAGTATTCTCATTAGAGTGTAAATTTCAAGACAGCAAGACTTCAATCATTCTACAAATCTATCTGCAGAGTCTAAAACAGTGCCTGGATTTAATTTACTTTGGATATATCTCACCAGAATATACCCATCTCACCAGAAGTGAGACAATGAGATTGCTGGATGATACGATATTTCTATTTTTAGCTTTTTGAGGAATCCCTAGACCATTTTACACAATGGCTACTCCAATTTACATTCCCACCAATAATGTCCAAGTGTTTCCTCCTTTATTTTACATCCTCACCGATGTTTATCTTTTGTCTTTTTGGCAATAGCCATATAAATATAAACATATTTTCATATATATAAGAAATCTGCTCAGCCTTAAAAAAGAAGAAAATCCTGTCAATTTCAACAATGTGGAGAATGTCATACTAATGAGATAAGCTAGACACAGAAAGACAAATTTTGCATGATCTCTTTCATATGTGGACTCTTCAAACCTAGAACTCATTAAAGCAGAGAGTAAAATAGTAATTTCCAGGGTCTAGAGGTGGGGGGAAATTGAGAGGTAGGTGTTGGTCAAAAGCATTCAATAAATGTGGGAAGATAAATGTACGCAGAATTAAAAATACAGAGCTTTTGTTCCAAAATACTTTGTTTCTGACATGTAAGGTGTTGAACAAGGCTTCTCAACCAGAGCACAGTTTCCATTTGGGGCTGGCTAGTTCTCTTTTTGCAGGGACCTGACCTCTGTACTACAGAATGTTTAACAGCAAACCTAGCCTCTACCTGCTAGATGCTGTAGAAACCCCCATATGTGACAATGAAACTTCTCTCCAGCTATTACCGAATAGCTTCAGGAGTGCAAAATCACTGCTGATTGACAACCACTGGGGCAGTGGAAAGATCTGTTTACTGTCAACAAAAGTTCAAGGTCCCAGTTTCAGGTAAGCGCTGTGTTCATTACCTCTCTGAGCCTCTGCTTCCACATCTGTAAGTAAGGGGTTCTCACACTTACCCAATAATGCAGTTGTAGGGATTACATGCTTAGTGCATCCTGAGATAGTCATTGTGGTGTCCAGTTAATGCTCATCTTCCTCCCGGCTCTGGGACCACCTGCCTTGTCAAGGTCTCATTCCTCTTTCTGAGTCCCATCTGCTCTCTGCGTCTGGCTTCACTATTCTTGCCTGTTCTCAAGGATTTGGTTCCTCCCTCTTTGTCTCCAGTGCCTGGGATCTTCCTACCTGTCTTTTGAGCTCCCTCCAAGGCCCTGAACAGGTCTCCATTCTGTGTCCCACATCTGGTTTAAGAACAACAGCTCCATCTCCATCTCATCTGTTTTCCTCCCTGGTTTCTCCATACCTGGGTACCTCCAGTCCCATCACCTTTCCAGCCACCTGAACAAAACTGAGGTTACTCTACACCAGCAGCTCACAGTGTGCCCACAGCTGTGCAGGTGCCAAGTAAACCGCATTCCTGGGATTAATTCCATCAGCTTCAACGACACACAAAGACAATGACCATCCAGGCTTGGTCATCCAGACAATGACCGTTCTGGCTTCTCATCCCAGAAATTAGAGGTCAGTCCATGGTCAGCCAGACTTGCCTTTCCCATTGGCTGTGAGGTAAATATCTATTTCCCTTCCTAGAAAGCATGGAATTGGAAGTCTTCTTTCAATTTCAATATTTTATGTCCAGGTTTCAATCGTAGGAGTGAAAGAAGAGTTAAGAGGTTTAAAGGTTAAGGGTTAAGACCAGTTAAGGGTTGAAACAGAAAACTTCTCAGCCAGAATGATGGCTGCCTCCTCTGTCTCCATCTGCTTGCTTTCCGGTAATAGGAATGTAGTGACCAGGGTTCCGGTCTGGGGGACAGACATGCTGTGAGGAATCTCTACTATGCCACTCACTAGCACGAGTGATACAAACTGAGGCAGGTTAGTTACTCACTTGGAGCCCCCAACCTTCTTTTCTTTCCCATCAGAAGCATTGCTGGTAAAAGCCATGTGTATAACACATGGAAAGCAGCGAGAGACAGCACCTGGCACAAGACAGGCCTTTGTTAAAAGTCATTGTCTCTTCCCTTCTTCTTCCCAGTTCAGCCCCTTGATGTAATCCTTCCACTACCTGGGCAAGGATCCTGTTTGATGAATCTTACATTTCCCTACCCTCTATCCTAGGAGACTGGTTTTTGCATCCTGATTACTTACTTAAGCATTGACTAGATGAAATGGATTTGGAAATTTGACACACTGTAGGTTAGGAAATAAAAGTGAATCATATTAAAATATAGTTGAAAATAATGAAAAACTATCAGCACAGGAGAACCAGAAAGATGAGGAGAAGCCGGCCTAGGAGTTGAACACAGGGTGTTTGTCAACTGGGCTCTGCAGGGGTGAGCCGTGGTACGGAGCGAGGACTCTGGAGTGCGACAGCGGGGTCTGGAGTCAGGTGGGGCCCCGCATCTAGTAGAGTTATCAGCCACAAAGTAAATGTTCGTGTGATAACCAGTTAATGAAGTCGCTTAATGTTTTAATGTGCTTGAATCCTAATTGTATCACTTCCAAGCAATGGTTTTATTTCTCTGAGAATAAGATTTACTAATCTGTAAAATGGGAATAATAGGGAGGAAAGTCAGGAAAACGACGGAGTCCCCGGCACACAGCTTGTGGGTTACGCATCGTAGACATGACTGCTGTCGACTTTCTGTTTTACCTGGGGTTGACTGGCATTGTTGTTTGGAAATACAGTTAATAAATATTCCAGGATATTAACAATCATATCCCATGGCATATTGGGCGAGCTTTCAGGGTACTGAAACTAGAAGAAATAGTGATGGGTGTGGGATCAACAGTGGGGTACAAATCAGACCAGCTCTAAAGCCCACAATCTATGCCGCACTGAGCAAGTCACCTTACCTTTCTGACCCTTCGTGTCCCCATGAGTATGGAATAGTTGTCATGAAGGTTCTTTACCATTTCTGAAAATATCTCAGTAGGAATAATTACCTTTCAAAGGTCCCTCTATTCTTGAGTAAACAGTCAGAAAATAAGGCCATACCTCTCTAAGTACTGGCCAGTAAAAACTTCCGTGTGTTTGGGAGGTGAGCGTGGACAGGGAAGGGAGTGGCCATGAGGGCAGGGGGAGGGGAAATGCAGGAACAGGGGCTGAACCAAACCAACAGTATGGGACTCATATTTTACATCTTCCCTTTCCAAAATCCCTGTCAGAATTGTGCTCTTAGTTCTCCTTTCCCAGTAAGAAAACTAAAATTGGAAGATTTGAATTACCTTGCAAAAGGTCAAAGGAGGGAAAACCCTTTTGTGTTCCCATTGCTAGCCCTTCTTCTTCCCAGTGTCTCTGGTAAGCTACTGCCTGGACCATACATTCGATGGGGGTGACTGGTGTCTGGCCTCCAGTCCCACCTCTGTGATGCTCAAAATCAGCATCGTTTTATTTCCCTGCAGGAACCTAGACTGGTCCTGGAGGAAAAGTCCAATCTTAGCACAACCTCCAAGGCCCCAGGTGGTCTGCCTCCAGTGCCCCCCTGGCCATCCCCACCTTCCACGGTCACCCTTCCACTCTGGTTCCAGAACACCTTCTCCATGAACTGCCCCTGAAGGTAAGATGTGTTCCTGGCTCTCACGCATCACGTAGGATGTCAGACACATCAGAATCAGCCAAGCACATAGGTTACCTGTCCAGTCTATCTTCTCACTCTCACCCTCCTCCTCATCGGTCCCTTAACAAAAGCTAACATTAATTAATCACTAATAATCAAGGTGCTATTTTAACTGCTTTAAATAATTTTGTTTCAGGGGCATCTGGCTGGCTCAGATGGGTAGAGCGTGGAACTCATGATCTCGCAGTCATGATTTCGAGCCCCATGTTGGACATAGAGCTTCCTTAAAAAAATTTTTTTCAGGGCACGTGGGTAGCATAGTTTGTTAATCATCCCTCTCTTGGTTTTGACGCAGGTCATGGTCGCAGGGTCGTGAGATGGAACCCTGCATTGGGATCCTCACGCAGTAGGGAGTCTGCTTGGAGTTTCTCTCTTTCTTCCTCTGTCCTCCGCCTTCCCCTGCAACTCAGGCTCTCTCTCTAATAAATAATTTTTTAAATAATACATGAACACATAATTTTGTTTCACTTAAAACCTTGCCATAATCCTATGACAGGGCATTTTATTTCCATTTTCCATATCAGAAAGCCACCTCACAGAGAGTTTAAGTGGCTTATCTAAGGTCCTACAGCTAGACCCTACAGGGTCCCTCAACCACAGTGTGCACACCAACCCCTGTAGGGTTGAACCTCTCCTTCTTCATGCTCTCTGAAGCCTTCCCATCTTTCTGGATGCTGTTTGCTCAGTATAGAAGGCCTGCCTCTCTTCATCAGGCTCACACCTGCTCATTCTCTCATTTGCCAAGCAATTATTAGGCCTGCTATTGCACCAAATACTCGGGAGTCTGAGTCCACAGAGATAAACAGACAGGGCCTCGGCCCTCTGGAGCTCACCATTCGGAAGCGAGATGCACATGGAAACACGCACAGAATGAGTGAGCTGTTTGGCATCATGGGGCATACATGAAAAGGGTGTGCAACAAAAGAGAAACATAGCCTGCCTGTTTCATAAAACATTACCATTTTTCAGTATAAAAATACTACATAGAAAATATATTTTTAACCTAAGATCAGTTTCAATTGTTAACAGATCAGCCATCTGAAAGCCTCTAGTTTTTTCTTTCCTCAGTGTAATGACTTCTGTCATCCCATATCTTCTGATTTTCCTCCTATTCCCCCCTTCCCCTCTCCCCTGTGCACCTTCCCTCTTTCCTTCCTAATCATCCTTCAGAGACGATATGATTGCCTCCTTTCCTTCCTCTATGCCAGGCATTGTGCCCACTGCTCATCCTTCAAAACTGAATTCAGGCCCTCCTCCAGAAGACCCTTCTTGGACTGTAAGATTCCTAAGAAAATTGAGTAGGGTCCCCTTCTTTCTGATCTCACTGTGTCGTGAGAGCTGATGGAGACCACGGTGGGAAGGTATGTTGTCTGGCTCCCCAAGAGACAGTGTACCCCCTGCAGAGATCGTCTGATGCAGTCCCTGCACATAGGTAGTTGATGGAAATGTTAACTATTCATTCTCTGTATAAATAAATTGCATTCAGGAAGAAACCATGATGGATGCTATAGGAATTATGCAGACAAAAGGGCTTGATTAGATAACTGAATTTCTCTTGCAACCTGAGATTCTGTGAAAGGTTCCAAACTCTGCAAATCCTGTGGTCACTGATGCAGGGCAGCCTGCATGCCTAATCTCTTTTGGCACAGCCTATCTCGTGATAGTGGGCATCTCTGCCCATCTCTTTACTTAAGACTCATGTAGAATCTCTGATTTTGGCAGAGACTCCTTATTGCCTTTGTCTTCCAAAGTATTAGAATCTCAGATTTTTAGCTGAGCACATGGCCACCTGGAGTAAAATCTCATCTCTTAGCCTCTCTTACTACCAAATGTAGCTAATGGGAAGTTAGCAATAGTGTTTTGTAAACTTTCCCCTTCTGTCTTTAAAAATAGGAGGTATGGAACGCCTGGGTGGCCGAGTCCGTTGAGGGGTTTACTCTTGGTTTCACTCAGGTTATGAACTCGGGGTCCTAGTATGGAGCCTGAGCTTACTCGGGAGTGTGCTTCAGGATTCTCTCCCTCCCTCTCTCTTTGCCCCTTTGGCTAACTGACACTCTCTCTTTCTAAAATAAAGTAAGAATTCTTTAAAACATGTAGGAGGTATAGGGACACCTGGGTGGCAAAGTCAGTAAAGCATCTGCCTTCAGTTCAGGTCATGGTCCCAGGATCTGGGATCAAGCCCTGAATCAGGCTCCCTGCTCAGTGGAGAGCCTGCTTCTCCCTCTCCCTCTGCCTGTCGCTCCCCCTGCTTGGGCTCTCTTTCCTCTGTCAAATAAATAAATAAAATCCTAAAAAAAAAAAGAGAGAGGAGGTATTTCCCTTACTTACCTCTCCTCTACCTTAGTCTTACTGGCTAAAATATCTACCCATTCATGTGGTGGAATTTCCGTTTGGACAAGAGCCATTCCCAAGGGATGGTAGAGTAACAAAATAGAAGCTTGAGTCTCTGGCAGCTTGATGCTTACTGGCCTTAGAATGCTCACTTCCAGAGGGAAAAGAGAGTGAGAGAGAGACAGAAGTAGACCTCCATGTTGTTTAAGACACTGATATTTTGGGTCTCTGTTACATGCAGCCATACCTAATGTTGACAGATCTTCCTTTTGTATAAACACAGATTGTCAGAGGGGTATGGGACTTTAGGGTTAACTCAATCTAATGTTTTTTAACCTTTTTGTAGTCAAGAACGTTTTCCAATTATCAAAAGCTACCTACTCTAAAATAAGATAAAATACATGTCTATAGTGGAACATGGCCCTTATTCTTAAATATTTGATTGCAAATCCTCATGTTTTAACTACAAACAAACTGTGCCTTAGAAAAACTCCAAAATTTATGGAGGGTCACAAAAGAAATTGATCCAGGTTCTAGGCTTCCTTTCCCTAAGCTGGTGCATTTTCCTCTAGGAGATACCCTCTGGCTTCCATAGGCAATGCTCCAGTGACACTCATGCAATGGGGCATTAGAAATATTCTAGGTTTCTTGGTAAATATTGATGACTTAGCCTAACTTTATTAAATTAATTAATTAATAAAAAGAAATTATAAAGCACTTTTCAGGGTCAAGCACAAACAATGCACCATCATGCCTGGTGAACAAAGTTTGGATATCACCTTATCCTTATGGGGCCATATCCAGTGGAAGAGTCAGATATGACACAAGTCAAACACAAATACATTTATAATAATGAACCGGGATGAGCACTGTGAAAGAAGTGAATGAGATGGTAGCATCTCAGTAGGAATAGTAGGACAGCTCCTGGGAATCAAGGGAAGCACTTTGTGGAGCTGACATTTAAGCTGAGATGACAGATGGGAAGGAATGAAACATTTGAAGAGTAAACCAAGTGTGTTACAGATGGGGGGAACAACCCATATGAACATCCTGAAAAGGAAAGACCTAGAATACCAAAGAGCGGAAGAAAGTTCAGTATGGAAGGGTTAATTAAATAGAGAAGAAGCTGAGGTTTAAGCCATGGCAAGACCATACCTTGAGAGCTTCCCAACAAATTTAGGCCTTATCTTAGTTACAATAAGAAGGCATAAATAGGCTTTCTTCTAGAGGGAGAAGGATGTGATTCTAGGTTTCTCAAAGACCATTGTGGTTGCCATGTGACAATGAGTTGGGATGCTGATCAAGAGTAGACAGAGGGAGACATCTGAGAACGTATAGTTGCAGCCCATGTCACTGATAATTGGTTTGTGCAGATGGGTTTGAAATGTATTTTGGGTGTAGGATATATTTTTGGTTTTGTGGTAGACTGGTTATAGAGTATAAGGAAGAAGGACAGATGAGAGAAGAGCCAATGAGTCTCTTGCAAACCTCAAAGGATTCCTCTCTAACATTCTCCAGCAAAGGGAGCCCAGATATATTCTAGTGCTGATGGAAGATCCTTCTCAACAGCTGTCAGCCTGCACAGAGACCTTTACTGGATGCAAAAGCAAAGCAAGGTTAAACTCCAGATCGCTTCAGTAGGCTAGACGCCACTTCATAAGGAAAAGGCTGGAAATTACACATTCAGAATAAGGTTAGAGAGGATTTCATTCATTTCTTTTTGGTAAAATTACCACAAATAACCCACTGATTTGATTTGGAAGAAAATGAGATGTGTGCTACAGTTTTTGACTTCTGCTTATATGAATTGAGTAAATTTCTAAAAAGAAATTTAGAACTTTAATTCAAAAACATTTCAGAAAACACTTCTACTTAATTGCTCATAATTATGTTTCTATGGTAATAACTTAGTGTTTTAGAACCCAAAATAAGTGACAATTGATCGCTTGTCTGTCTTTAAGCAACAAGTAGGAGATATGGAGATGTGAAAATTGCCTGTCATTATTTTTTTTAATTTTTTAAATTTACTTTCAGCATAACAGTATTCATTGTTTTTGCACCACACCGAGTACTCTATGCAATCCGTGCCCTCTCCAATACCCACCACCTGGTTCCCCCAACGTCCCATCCCCCGCCCCTTCAAAACCCTCAGATTGTTTTTCAGAGTCCATAGTCTCTCATGGTTCACCTCTCCTTCCAATTTCCCTCAACTCCCTTCTCCTCTCTAACTCCCCTTGTCCTCCACGCTATTTGTTATGTTCCACAAATAAGTGAAACCATATGATAATTGACTCGCTCTGCTTGACTTATTTCACTCAGCATAATCTCTTCCAGTCCCGTCCATGTTGTTACAAAAGTTGGGTATTTGTCCTTTCTGATGGAGGCATCATACTCTATAGTGTATATGGACCACATCTTCCTTATCCATTCGTCAGTTGAAGGGCATCTTGGTTCTTTCCACGGTTTGGTGACTGTGGCCATTGCTGCTATAAACATTGGGGTACAGATGGCCTTTCTTTTCACTCCATCTGTATCTTTGGGGTAAATACCCAGTAGTGCAATGGCAGGGTCATAGGGAAGTTCGATTTTTAATTTCTTGAGGAATCTCCACACTGTTCTCCAAAGAGGCTGCACCAACTTGCATTCCCACCAACATTACTTTTTATCAGTCAGGAACGCTGAGTCCTTCCCTGACTTGAGTTCAGATCTCATAAACTTGCTGGAAAACCAAAGCTTCCTACACTCTTCCTGCCACTCCAGCAGAAAGAGATGGGGAAACAAGCATGAAACATATATGTTAATTTATGTTGATTTTCACAGCAACCTGGGTAGGCTTTTTTTTTTTTTCATCTCTACTTTACATCTGAGCAAAATAGGCTCAGAGAAGCTGAAAGAGTGTTGGAAGGGTCCACAGAAAGTAAGTGGAAGAAAGTAGAATGGAATTTCAAAATCTTCACTCTGAATCATATCACTTTCATGCGGTGAGACTCACGTGCAATTTCCAGTTTCACTCATCTCACAAGTGTTTCACAGTTCTAAATGTGAAAGAACAATATACTAAATATTCTCAGAAAGTCAACCCTCCCTGGCAATGCTTGGCTTTTAGATAGTTATGACAATTTTGTATTCTATATGGCAGATCTATTGGCCCCAAATTTCATTCTTTTACTCATGCCCTTTTTCATGTGACTTTAAAGTTCTTCCCACTGGTAGCAGAATAAATACTTCCACTCCCCTTGACTTTGGGCTCAGCCACGTGACTTGCTTTGGCCAATGATATGGTTGCATCATGAAGCAAGAAAATGCCATGAAATGCAATTCCTGATTCCATTTGCTCTCATGTATTCTAGCACTGCCTGAGAAGATTATCTCCTGAGTAGACACTTCCCCTGAGCCTTGGTCCCTGACATAAACCCAAGTGGCCCAGACCTCCACCTATCTTGCAGTGAAAAGTCAAACCCAGTTGACTCATAGCCTGAAGCAGAGCTACCCAAGCCAGCCTAAGCCAAGATCAACCAATACTCCATTGAGCTGTGAACCTATAAGCAAGAGAGTAAATTGTTATTGTATGGCTTTGAGTTTGGAGGTAGCTTACCTTACATCATTTTTGGGATAATAATCAATTAATATATCTATGACAGTTGCTTCCTAGGTATTCTGCTTTGGAAAATTTTGGTAGCCAGCTAGCAGTGTTTGAGCACTGGCTATGTAAAAATCAATACAAAGTTCAAACAGTGGCTTTGGGATATTCAAGGAAGAATGGGGTTCCTTCAAGAGAGCTCACAGTCTAATGGGAGAAGAGAAGGTAAAAGATTCCATACAAATGGGGTAAATAAAGCAGAGATGGGAAGGCGCCACTGAGTATAGTTGATTACAGAATTTACCAGCTTCAAGGATCCACATTAGGAAAAGTGCCTCTCTAAAAATTGATCCAGATTTGAAACCAGTGGGAAAATGTTAAATAGACTATCTGGCCAGGAGAGTGATACTAGACATGACTATACTAACTAATTTATGGTTTAAGATAACATCAATGAAAATTTACTCTACTCCAGGTTCCCTCCTAAGAAACATAAAACATTGCCAATTTAATCCCTTGAGACAAACATAATTAGTCATTCCCATTTGAAAGATTGAGAAACTGGGACCTGAATCTATTCTAAATCACACATCTGCTGAGCAGTTACTGTGGCAACCAGCCCCCAACAATCTGACCTCTTGGTTTTGCCCTGACACAGCCGCTCCTACTTGTACTATGGTTATTCTGGGTGACCAACAGAACCCTGCAAAAGTAATGGCAGGTCACGTCTGAAGTTAGGGTATGGCAGACACGGTGACTTCCATTTTGGTCGTAAACTCTTTCTCTTGGACCACTTGCTCTGGGGGAAGCCAGCTGCCATGTTGTGTGGACTTCCAGCAGTCTGAAGAGACCCACTTGGCAAAGAACTGAGGCCTCCTACTAATAACTGATGAGAGACTAAGGCTGGTTAACAACTATGGAATGACTTTGGAAGAGCATCCTCCAGCATTCAGATAACTATACCACCACTGGGGGCATAACTGCTACCTTCAGAGATACTCAGAGCTAGAACCACCCAGCTAAACCATTCCCAAATTCCTGACCCACACAAAATGTAAGGAAATAACATTTGTTGTTTTAAGCCCTTAGTTTTACAGTAATTTCCTATGCAGCAATAGATAGTACAAATGACCATTTTTTCCAAAGTCCCGAGGATGTGACATGGTTTTAGCCATTTATAATAGCAATTTTTAAATAATTATAAATACTTTTGTAATCTTCTCAGTCTACAAACAACATGCTCACTCTTGCTCATCTGATAGAGGAATCCATTCTCTACTCCATAATGTGCTGACTCATTTCAGTGTAGTAAAATTCCCAATTGCTAACTGTTTGCCCAATATTCGGCATTAAAGCAGAAAAACACGTGGTCGGTAGAGTCAGATGGACTGGATTATTTTAAATACAGTTATATATATATATATATATGGAAGTAAGCAGAATTTTAAAGGTATAGTTTATTGAATCTTAAACAATGTATTCTCCCATGTGACAAAAAACACCAGTAATAATGGAGACTATTTTTACTACCCCAGAAATTTCTCTCATGACCCTTCCATGCAATCCCACTGCCCTGAGACAGCCAGTGTACTGATGTCAGTCACCATGGATTTGGTTTGCCTGCCCTCAAATTTCACATAAATGAATCATACAGAATGTGTTCTATGTGCTTACTTTCTCTTGGTATGATGTTCTTAAAGTTCATTCACGTTGTTGTGGATAACAATACATAACATTTATTGCTAATTAATATTTCACAGAAAAACATATGGAATATAATATATTATCATATACTTAACACATTCTTCTATTGATGGGTCATTTCCAGATTATGGTTTTAAACTAAGATGTTACAAACATTTAGACAAGTCTTTTCCTGGATGTATATTCTCATTTATCTTGGGTAAAATACCTATGAACAAATTTGCTGTGTCGTAGTTTAGATGTATAACTTTGTAAGAAATTGCCATTTTTCCAAAGTGTTTTTATCATTACATTTATGCCTGCAGTATGTGAGGGTTCTGGTGGATTTGTAAGCTACCCCACATTTGGTACTATTATTTAAATTTTAACCATTGAGTAGTTCTGTAGTGGTATAACATTGTGATTTTAATTTGCAGTTCCCTGATAACTTAAGATGCTGAGCTCTTTTCTGTAAGTTCATTACACATTAATACATCTTCTTTTGTGAAGTATCTGTTCAAGTCTTTTGTCTGTTTTTATGACTACTTAAAAAATTATTGACTTAAAGGGAATTTTTATATTACAGATTTGAGTCTTTTGTTTGATATTCACACTGTGAATAGTTTCTTCCAGTCTGTGGCTTCCCTGTTCATTTTCTTAATAGGCTTTCCCTTCCTTCCTTCCTTCCCTCCTTCCTGCCTGCTTTTCTTTCTTTCTTTCTTTCTTTCTTTCTTTCTTTCTTTCTTTTTTCCTCTTTCTTTCTTTCTGAGTAGAAATCCCTAATTTTGGTAAAATCGAATTTATCCATTTTTCTTCGAAGGTTACTTATTTTTGTGTATTTTCTAAGAAATCTTTGCCATGCTAAAGTTTGAATATATTCTTCCTTTTCTTAAAGAAGATTAATAATACTGAATTTTACATGTATGCCCATGATCTTTCTTAAATTAATTTTCTAGATTAGGCAAGTATTGGAATTCCCTTATTTCCCTCATTTGTTGAATGAAATTTCCTTTTTTGTTAAATTGCTAACATGCATTTTTTTAAAAAATCAATTGATCCATAGTTTGGCTATTGTGGACATTGCTGCTATAAACATTCGGGTGCATGTGTCCCTTTGGATCACTACATTTGTATCTTTAGGGTAAATACCCAATAGTGCAATTGCTGGGTCATAGGGCAGTTCTATTTTCAACATTTTGAGGAACCTCCATGCTGTTTTCCAGAGTGGCTGCACCTGGTAATTCACAGACCTGTACCCCTGGGGATAAAAATATATGTTTATAAAAAATAAAAAATTTAAAAAAAAATCAATTGATCCAAATGTCTGAATGTGCCTATCTCTGGATTCTCTAATTCTGTTTTATTGATTTATTTGTCTATACTTAGGGCAATACTACATTGTATTGGCTGTTGTAGTCTTATAGTCAATCTAGAAATCAGATAGTGTAAGTCCTCCCTTCTAAGATTATTTTGTTTTCTAGGTCCTTTGCATTTCCATATAAATTTTAGAATAGAATTTTAAAATCTCAAAATCTTATGTAACTTTCATTAAATCATGCTTTTCAAGAAATGTGTTCATTTCCTCTATATTATGGAATGTTTTGCTCTCTGGCATCCTTAAGATCTGTTATCCTCTCCCTTCTATTATAGGGCATCATTGTATTTATCTTGTTCCAGGTTTTCTGAGGTTTTTGGATCCATAGAAACTGATATTTTCATCAAATTTGGCACATTTGGGCCATTCTTCCTTAAAATATTTTCTCTGCTGCATTCTCTCTATTTTCTCATCTGGGGACATCACTTGTACATATGCTGGACACTGATTTACCCACATGCCCCTGAGGCTCTGTCCCCTTTCTCAAGCTTCCCCCCTATATTCTTCAGACCATATCCCTTCTATTGATTGATCTTAAGCATATTGATCTTTCTTTCTACCATCTCTAGTAAATTAAGTCATTTCATAAATTTTATTTAAGTATTATTATAATTTCAGTTTTAGAATTTCCAAAGCAGAGGCTCAAAACATGAGGTTCATCTTGTGTGATTCTCTTTAGTGAAGGATCACAACCTTATGCTGCTCGATGTGCAATGTCCAGAAACACTTGCTTCATCTATTTGTACCAGTTTAATTATTGTTTGGGCCAGAAGGTAAGTTTGTACTAGCTATTCCATTACAGGGCAGTGCCAGACTTACCTTTTTTAAAAAATATTTTATTTATTTATTTGACAGAGATCACAAGTAGTAGGCAGAGAGGCAGACAGAGAGAGAGGAGGAAGCAGGCTCCCCATGGAGCAGAGAGCCTGATGCGGGGTTAGATCCCAGGACCCTGGGATCATGACCTGAAGGTAGAGGTTTTTTAACCCTCTGAGCCACCCAAGAACCCCGCCAGACTTACTTTTGATGTTTTGACCTGACATTATCTTGCTGTGTGAGCTTCAGCAGGTTAATTCATCTTCTGTGTTTCAGTTTCTTTACTTATAAATGAGAATTGTAATACTTAGACTATAAATTCAATGGTGAGAGCTGCCTTACCCATTTTTCTGAGTCTCTAGTGAGGAACATGATGCCTAGCATGTAGAAAGCACTCAACATACATTCATTATTTAACTGGACTCATTCATTCATTCAAACACATTACCAAGTGAATACCTATAATTAAGTCATCTGTATAATGTGATCAGTATAAAACTTGGCTCCAAGCATGATTCAGGACACTACAGATATTTAGAAGAAATGATGGTTGAAATTAACTAAAGCTCCAGGTGCTAGGATCTACAGATACTCCATCTGTGGAAAAAAAAAAAAAAAGGCATAAATAAGCCTCATGCTAGAACTTCACTGCATGGCTTACAAATGTTGCCATTGATCTGAAAGGGTATGAGGCCAGTGCACCCTCACTGTTGATCCTGTAACTGGAGCACTCATGAGCCCTGTGTGCCAGTTTGCTGCCAGAGCATTGGTTGGCTGACCGGCTGCTTGACTGGTGGTATTAGGGCTTTCAGCTGGTGGGGTGGACAGGCTGACTGAGCTTCCTTGGCTGAATTTCTGCATCGCTCCCTGAGGATGCTGTCATTGCCGACAGTAATGAGTCTCTGCACTCAGAAGACTTGGAAACAAGCCATGATTTCTGGCCTGACACAAACTACAGCTGCAGTGGGGAGGCTGGGAGAAGTCAGGTTTATAAAGCTCTAGGGTGGTGTACAAGCTTGTGCATTTTGGGAACACAACAGTCACCTGATCAACAGTCCTTCTTATGCATTCTGCTTTACTTTCCAAAGTGCTTCTCACACCTGTGATCTTCTCTGACCCTCACAGCATCCCCTGAATGGATGAAGGGCAGGATTGCATATGCCCATTTTACAGATATGGAAACAGCCTAGGAATGATAATGTGACTTGGCCAAGGCCACGCAGCTAGGAGGTATGAGAGCCAGGCTTGGGATCCTATGGCAAAGGGCAAGATTTTTTTTTTTTCATGATCTAGAAACAGTGGTTTTTATCCTTTGTCCAAACGGTGGTCATTCCAGGGTGCGATGCCAAGAAGTGAGCCAGGTTCTTGGGAATACAGCAGGTCTATCTCCCCCAGAGTTCTTAGCACTTCAGAGGACGGCCAGACCCCAGGAAGACACCCACAGGTTTAGCTGTCTTATTCTGTAGATGTCAAAGTGGAATCTCAGAATGGCTGAGCCACTCATTGAGGCTCAACGGCAAGTCCCCAGGACAACGGAGGCACCCCTACTCAACTCCCCTTCACACTGCTGTTTTCATAAAAGCCTCTCTGGCCTCTGACTTCCCAGAATCAAAGAAAACAAGACAATGGCAGCTTTGGGGCCTGGGTAAAGCACAGGCCCTAACTCCACTAGGATGCTATGGATCAGCTGGACAGGTCACCATCAAAGACAGCCTTTATGAAGAAGGTGACGCCCAATCAGTAACACAGTTTTGTGAGTTTCTCTAACCTCAAGCGCGTGGAGTTACATTGATTAGAACCAGTTGGGAAATGAATTACTGAAGCTGATCTATAAAGAAATTCAATCTGGAGATGGAGCAAACTGCCATCAGGATTCCTTATTAGGCACTCCGCACCACATGCCAGATAAAGCAAACAAACAGGCACACACAAAGGGCAAACTTTTCCGTGGGATGAAAATGACACTGTGATTGGGGAGTACAGGGCCAGCTAATACCACTGTAATTGACCATTTTTTAATAACCAACAAATCGATGCCTCCCTAACAGGGCTTCCAAGAAGCGAGAATAGGAAGGGCTATATTAACAAAGAGGGATGGAAATGAAATTAAGCCCCCGGTGTGACTTTTTCAGTAGCAGTAAGTTGGGAGTATGATTCTGTCAGAAACCGCATTCTACAGAGAATCCAAAATGGTTACCTCATTTAATTAGGAGGAGAAAAGTGTGTGGGGAGAGACCGAGTCTTCTGGGGAGTGGGAAGCCAGCAAAGATATTGAACCTTCCATTTCAAAAATTGCTTAGCAAAAGCAATTTTAATTGCTGCCTTTGTTATAAAAGATTAAAGGTAGTTATGTCCCCGTGTACCTCACTTTAAACAATCGATATGTTCCTGAATAGTTATGTGCAAATCAAATTTTTGTAAATCAAATCCAATTTTAAATGCCTTTGGAGAGCTTGCCGTTTCGAGGAACCTCTCTGGTGAATCCTTCTGTAAGGTCTAAAACCATCCCTTAATTTATTGGGCTGGTAGGTTTGAAATTTTTTTAGACTCTAATAAATCAGACCAATAGAATTTTACCCGCTCTCCCATATTTGGAAGAAAGGGTTTGAAAATAGAATGGAAATAAGATGACTTAAAGACAAACTGTAACAGCTAATGGTGCCTCCCATGATGGGTTAAGTTAGTAATGCTAAGGTTACCTCTTGTATCTTCCATGTTCCAACTGCGACACGGAGCAATGATGACTAGCACTTAGCATTAGGACAATGAGACTCTCAGAAAGAATCAAAAATGGTTCCTTGAAGAGCTTTAAGCATTATCTAGTCTTACCTTCAGAACAGAAATTTCTCTTTGCAGCATTCCAGAATGAAGACTATTTAAGATCTGCTGAGACACTGTTTGAATGGACTGTGATAGTCATTCATAAGTTTATGTGTTAACAATTTTTTAATTTAAATTCAATTAGCTAAATAAATAAATTCAATTAGCCAACACATAGTACATTGTTAGTTTCAGATGTAGGGTTCAATAATTCATCAGTTGCATATAACACCCAGTGCTCATCACATCACATGCCCTCCTTCATGCCCATCACCCAGTTACCCCACCCCCTACCTACCTCCCCTCCAGCAGCCCTCAGTTTGTTTCCTATAGCTAAGAGCTCCTCATGGTTTTTCTCCCTCTCTCTGATGACTTCCCATTCAGTTTTCCCTTCCTTCCCCTGTGGTCTTCTGTGCTGTTTCTTATATTCTACATATGAGTGGAACATATGATAGTTGTCTTCCTCTGATTGACTTATTTTGCTCAGCATAACACACTCCAGTTCCAGCCACATCAAAGTAAATGGTAAGTATTTATTCTTTCTGTTGGCTGAGTAATATTCTTGGATAAAGAAGATGTGGTATGGGGCAGCTGGGTAGCTTAGTCAGTTTAGTGTGTGCCTTCGGTTCAGGTCATAATTTCAGGGTCCTGAGATCAAGCCCTGCATCAGGCTCCCTGATCAGTGGGGAGTCTGCTTCTTCCTCTTCTACTGTCCCTCCCCCAACTCATGCACTCGCTCTCTCTCTCTCTCTCACTTTCTCTTCTCTCTCTCTGATAAATAAATAGAATCTTCAAAAAGAAGAAGAAGAAGAAGAAGAAGAAGTAGTAGTAGTGGTATATTCATCACCTATTTAATAAGCATTAACTATGTGAAGATGTGAAGAACTAGGGTCTGGGGAGATGGGAAGAAAACCCAGATAGAGCATTCAACTCCTACAGAATTTATTTTCCTGGGAGAGCAGATATGAAATACACAGTAGCACAAATAATTGAGGCATTATGGCTCTGATCAACACTGTGAAGAGTAAATGTAGTATACTGGAAGTGGTCAAGAAAAATTGACCTGAGGAAGTTGCATTGAATCTAAGACTTGGAGGATTAATAGGGGCCGAGGCAAAAGGAAGGACCAGCAGGCACTATGTGTGGAATCGACACACTCCACCTTGTGGTTTGAAAAGAATGCTCTGGCTACAACGTGAAAAACAGACCAGAGCAGGGCAAAAAATGGAAACAGAGAGACCTGTGGTCAGGCTAAAAGAGGCTGGGGGCTTGGGCCAAGGTGCTAGAAGTAGGAAAGAGGACAAATGATCTTGCTCCCGACAAATTAAAGGGAGTAAGATCTATAGGACAGGGTAGCTGACCGTGTCACAGAATCAAGCAAGGCAAAGATCCAGGAAGAGTCAGGGTCGACCTCTGCATTTCTGGATTGGGTAAATGGAAAGGTAGCGATGCCATCTACTGAAAACAAGAGCACTGATGGAAGAGCAGTGTGGGGACAAGAGATTTGGTGCAATGAATTCCGGGCATGTTAAGCTAGAGGTGACATCAGTGGAGATGTCAAACAGGCAATTTAGAAACTGAGTCTGAGACTCAATGACTTGTATCAGTGTGGCAGATTTTGATCACCCCACAGCAATGCCAACACATCACAGCCTCTTCGGTACTAGCTGGGGCATCCAAAGACACAGCTTCAATTTCTAGGGAAAGGAAGGCCCAAAGGAATGGATATACAAATCCAGCAGCCAAAAGTATAACTGGAACATATAAGCTAGACCTAGACAAGAATTGAGTGGTGAGAATGGGGAGCCAGGTCATAGGAATGCAGCAGGGACTCACTTGTTAATGTTACCACTAAATATGACTGGTTTTGGATCACTGAGACAAAGAAAGCAGTAGCCAGGAGAGTCCCTTGACCTGCATTGCAATGTGGCAATGTGGCAATGTAGGAGGCAATGTGGCATCAAGCTCAGAGCTCAGGAGGAAACGTCCACAAATTGTCTGAACCCAAGTCTATGTTGTCACCCTAAAGAGGCATTCACCATGCCAGGCAGGTATGACATTTGATAGACCCTCTCACACTCCCCATGTTAGGCATCAAAGGGGCCTTTGTCTAGAGACATGAGAAAAGGGAACTGGAGCTGAGTTTTGTCTTGTGAATCATCTCCCCATATTCAACTGTTTATATTTTGGTGTATCTTCTGGTAGTCTAATCTCCTTCTTGATAGACTCAAGTCTAAGTCAACAGCTCATCAGAGAGGAATCTTAATAGTAGCCCATCTCTTCCAGGAGCCTGTGATGCAACTCTACCTAAAAATAGCTTAAACTATTGGGCTGGGATTAGGTATCACCCCACAGGAAATGAGAGTCAGTCCTGGGGCTGCATCCTTTGGGAGAGAAGTGCTCTACTTCCTCCAGACTGCCAGTGTGACAGAGCTCAAGCCCAAACTGCTAGTGGGTACCTTTGCCATCACATTAGGAAATGGTGCCTGACAGGGAAACCAACACAGAGAAAAGCAAAGACCAAGCCATGGAGCTGAAGGAAAGCGAAAAGCCAATGAAGAGAGGCCTATATATGGTGACATCCTTTGATGCCCTTGATATAACTGTTTCTGGAGGGCCTCTACTCTTGGCTTCTAGTTTACATAGACTTATATATTATATTTTCTGTCTAAACAAGTTTGGGTAAGAAATTTTGTCACTCAAAACTGAACAAACTTCTGCCCAATTCCATGCTTGTGATTTGATTACCCTTACTTTAGTGACGTATCTGTCCCTTGGAGTGTTCCTTGTCTGATTTTCAGGGATAGAGTCTGTGGATCATGTGGTCCCATTGAAGCTTAGACGTGGAGGATGGTTGGGTTAGTGTCATTGACCTTCCCAACAGACTGATGAGGAATGGAGAAGAACAATGCAAGGGGAAGTGTGTCATTACAAAATTATGGAAATTAGGGAATGCTGAGCAGATACCCTTACCTAATCATAGTGCCTCTGTCTACAGGAACGTGATTTTTTTTTTCAGTGTTCTTCCTTCCTAGAGATGGGAACACCAAGATTATGCTGACTGTTTGAATCAAATGGAACATAGGCCACTACCCAACAATTCAATATTTTTCAGGTACAGAAAGGTCCTCTTTGGGGGAGTTAAGATATGGGGGAAAATGTTTAGGTGACTTTGAAACATCTAAGGCAGACTTTTCGTGTTAGTGATCTGATCACCATAAGAAAAGGGACTCACATGTATTTTCAGAGTCCCTTCAAACTTCCACAACAATCTTAACTGAGCCAAAAATCCAGAAATATATTAGCTGAATATATGAGTTTTGCTAGACCCTCTTAGAACTGTTCCACTGGAGGCCATACTGGCTTTTGAGGCTGGTATCTGGGCTGCATGTTTAGGGCAAGGAAAGTGGTCTATGGCCATCGCTGTGGGGAAAGGAAGGAAGGCAAAGGCCACCAAGCAGCATTAGGCAGAGGAAAGAGGGAAACACCATCTTATAGTCCCAAACTATTGCCCCATTGTGGTCATCCTTTCTACACTGTCCATCATGAAGAATGCAAATAGTAAAATCCATTGTGGAAGAGCAGGCAGTAAAGCCCAGCTCTCCAATGTGTCGTGTCTCCCTTCCTTTCTGTCACTTGTCTTTATCACATCTTACCAGAGCTATTTCTGTCTATAGGGAGTTAGCAGGAAGATCACATATTGTACAGAGAGCGGGTGTTAAATTTATGCAAAGGGAAGGAATGTGTTATGGCAAAAATTATTATTGCATGGCATCTCCCTGGAGGGTTAGTCTCTTGTTAGAGTTTTCAGGACAGCAGCTCTATATCTGTCACATGGCAGAGCCACACTCCTGCCTGACTCCTGCTGTCAGTGCCAAGAGCATTTATGCAGAGTTGTGAAGCAAACCTGCACCTTTAGGAAGCACGATCTGGTCCAACACCAAGTATCTGGTTTCGAAGCCATTTGTGTTCTGAGAGGGGTGAGTCTTCAGCCAGTGATGAGGAAAGACAGAAACAGAAATGTGTAGGATCGACTGGAATTGGGCCATGTTTTGGCATAACAACGTGTCGAACTAGTGGGACATTTTATTGTGCTCTGAGCATTTTAGAAGGTGGTATGTTGTGGGGTAACATCAAGAGTCCATCAGACCTAAAACTGGATCCTGTTTCTACCATTTATTGGCTATGGTTCTTAGGAGGAGTTGGTTGACATCTCTGAGCCTTTGCCTTCCTGACTGTGAAGTGGGGACACTAGTGCCCATGTGCCTGGTGTCATGAGGAGTAAGTGAATTAAAGCATATGCCCAATGGTAGGTGCTAAAGTAATATTCATCTTCTCCTCTCTTTTTATAAGATTAAATTATTAGTTCACTATTTTTCCTAGAAACTCTTTTCCCGGGATAATATGGGTAATATAGGACTGGAATGACAGATGCTTACTATGCATAACACAGCTTCCTTTCTACTTTTTTTTAGAAGACATTGTTTATGGATTATGCCACTCTTTCTTAAGGATCCCTCAGGATCCTTCTCAACATAGCCCTCAATGTGGTCATTTGTAAAAAAAAAAAAAAAAATCAGAGTTAACATATAAAGCAAAATATAATTTCCTTCTGCAATCCAGATCATGTCCATAAATTACTCTGTTGATTATCGCACCCAGTATGCACAGATGGTTTTGATGTACGTTAAATGCACAAATAGACCTCCAGGTGCTTGGAGGACACAGGGATTCTGAAAGATGTGCCAACATATTCTTGTTCTTGCTTCAATGTTGAATCATAGAATTTCTATCTCACTTTTGGACATTTGTGCCCCACGGCATATGTTCTTAAGACTAGAAAGGATTCAGCCTATCCTCAGCTTCTCATATGTGTCTAGGGACTAGAGCTACACGAGGAGGTAGCATGTTCATTAGAGGTGAAGAGGTGAGCTTTATAATCAAACAGCCTCTGTGAGAAATCAGCTGTGTGAATTTGGTTAAATTAATTAAACTTTCTGAAGCTCAGTTTCCCCATCTGCACATTTTTACATAAGTATAATATCTGTCCCCAGGGAGGATTATGAAATGATACTGGTAAATAGTGGAGCAGACTTACAGTCACCCATTGTTATTATTAATTATAATGATCAATTATAATTGTAATTATCATTATTAATTATAATTATTATAATAATTATATTTATTATTAGGAGGAACATATTCAGGGAAGGGAGATCCCAAGAGACTCAGAACCATGTCATGGAGGAACAAAGAAGGAATTGGAAATTGGAGAAGCTGGGGAAGAACAGGCTGTGGCATGGGAGCTGTGATACTGTTGCTTAAAATAAGAAATATATATGTGTGGTCTTCTCCCCATTTCTGGCTCACAGCTCCTAAAACCCTTGACTTTCCTGAGAGGTAAAGTTGTCTTTTGTTATGTTAAGGAGGTGACTTTCAGAAATCCCTTAGGTAATTTAAGGATGAGGATTGGTTGCAAGGGGAACCAACCCAGAGATTTGAAGATTGGAACTTTCAGTCCCTCTCCCACCCCCAACTCAAGGGAGGGCAGAGGAGCTAGAGATGGAGTTCAATTGACAATGGCCAATGATCTAATCAATCATGCCTATGTAATGAAGCCTCCATAAAAACCCAAAGGAAAGGGATCTGAGAGCTTCTGGGTTGATCAACACATGGAAATTTGGGGTGAATGATGGGCTCTGAGAGACCATGGAAACTCCACACCCTTTTCCCCATGCCTTACCCTATCCATCTCTTCCATCTGGTTTCTCCTGAATTATATCCTTTTTTAACAAGCCTGTAATCTAGTAAATCAAATGTTACTCTGAGTTCTGTGAGCCACTCTAGCAAATTAATCAAACCTGAGGAGGGGTTTGGGGAACCTGTAATGTACAGCCAGTTGGTCAGAACTACAGGTAACAATCTGGACTTGGAAGAGGAGTCTAAAGTTGGTGGAGTAGGAAGACAGTCTTGTAGGACTGAGCTTTCAACCTGTAGAATCTGATGCCATCTCTGGGTAGAGTGTCAGAACTGAGTTGAATTGTAGGACACCTACCTAGTGTCCCAAGAATTACTTGTTGGTGTGGGGAACCCCTCCATACATACTAGAATTGGTACTAAAACCTATTAGTAACTATCTTCAAGTATTTCTGACAGACAGATTTGACTATATGGTATTGATTATATTAGAGTTTCCCAGTATTAGCAATCTTCTCCATAGAAGGATCATACCTTTCAGCCTCTTTGAAAATCAGCTGGGTCATGTGACTTGCTTTGATCAACAAAAGAGAGAGAGGGGGGTGATTGCACACCTGAGCTATAAACCCCGTGTGACTCTTCCATCACACTCTCTCCTTGGCCCCAGAACCAAGATGGAGTAAGCTCCTTCAGCCCTGAAATGAAGAAGAGCAAAGAGCAGAGACTCAGCTCAACTGGAACTGATAGGTACATGAGCAAGAAAAAAAATGTCTGTTGTTGTAAACCACTGACATCTGGGAGCCATTTGTTACTGCAGCATAAATTAACCAGGTCAAGACATTTTATTTGTAATCTAAAGAGGTAGAATTAGTAGCAATTGTAGAGGACGAAACATTTCCTTTCAATATAAAAGAGAATTTTTTATCGATAAAAGCTATCTAAAAATAGAGGATTGCCTTGGCTGGTAATGAATCCCTTAATAATGGAAGTATTCAAACAAAGTTGAATAATTACTTGTTTTCAATATTACACAGTGTTGAAACAGTCTTCTGAAGGTCAGTAGTTCTTGGTGTTTGGGGGGAAAAAGAGTTCCGGAGTCCAACAGATATCCTTATTCCAGACTTAACCAGAAAGTTTAATACACTGATATTTGCTGTGCCTCTATAAAAACATGTGTTTTCCAAACTTATTTGACCAGAGAATCCTCTTCACTCTTATCTTTCACCTTTTTGAAACATGTTTTAAGAAATACTAGGCTGACAGCTTTGTGATTGTCATTGGTTTGGACCAGATAGAATTTGAGATTTGTTACAGTACTAAGGGTACCATGACTTTGGCATGATTTAAGCCCTCAAGGAGAGTACCAAAGATTTGCTTGCAGCATGGGGGTGCTAGTTAAAATGAAGGGCTTTGCCTTCAGATTGAGTCAATCGGAATGACTCCATTGCTCACTGGTTACAAGGTCTTGAGAAGGTTGTCTAACCCCTCTTGCTCAGGACTTAACTTTCTGGGGATTTATGTCTCATCCACTCTGGAAAGTTCAGTTATATCTCTAAACACTGCCTTTCCCCCAATCCCTCTATATTCTACTTCTACACACCCTACTAGTTAAATGATGAAGGTTGTCATTCCATGCAATAGGTCTCCTTATGCTTTCTTCATATGTTTCATATCTGGCCTCCAGGGCTCACCTCCTGTGCCTGGATGAGATTGAAACCCAAGCTCACAAACATATGGGCATTTTTCTAGATCTAATACTATCTCCTACCCACTGGGACTGCCACAGTTTGAGATTTTATACTTAACCACCCTGGCTTTCAATTTTCTCTTTGCTTCTGGTACTTGATTTTCTTAACTTGAAAACTAAGCTATGTGCACGTGTTTTTGCTTTTTAAATTATTATACTTCATCTGTCATTTCTATTTGTATGTAGTATGCATGTAGCACAAAGGGTTCTGGATTATTACAGAATGCCAAGTAGCCAGTGTTTGAATAATGGACACACACACACCCTAGTCTCATCCTCTATAAAACAAATATAGTAGCTTCTACCTCATTGGCCAGTGTGAAGCTAAAATACACAATGAATCTAATGCACTGAACACAATGTCAGCCTTATAGTAAATGCTCAATAAATACAGGGCATTGTTATTGCTATTGTGGAAACAAGACACACACATTTGGAAAAGTAATTATAAATACCTCAGAGAATCCTAGAGGAAAAAAATGATGCATCTGTCTCTTTGGCTAACATTTCCAAACTTTTTACATGAAGACATAGTGGACTCTTGGGAATAGTCATTAACAGAGCTTGAAATTGCCCATCTGCCCTAGGCAACAGAGTCCAGAGTTTCAGGTCAGAGGGAAACGCAGTGGAGTCCACTTCATGAGCTCTTGGGGATGCCTTAGTGGGCTTAGAGTTCTCCTATAGGAACTAGCTAAGATATTTGGACTTATCTCATGATTCGACTTATTGTGTTGAGAGAGGGATACTTTTGAGTCATCATTGTGCTAGGTCCTCCCACCTACACCTCAGGCACTTGATCCAATACTTTGGAGACAGAGACACACCTGCTGATAACAGTTGTAGTAGTAACAATAGCTGAATTTCTCCCATGGGCCAGGCTGTGTTCTAAGCTCTTTTCACACATCATCTGTTCAGTCCTTCTAAGGAACCTGAGTTAGGTACTATGACTATGATACCTGTTTGAGGTTGAGAAAAGTAATTGTAGTGTTGCCATACTGGAAAAGAGTGAAAGAGGAAAGAGTTGGTTTATCCTGTTTAGAAGCTTATTGATGGCTGCAATATTGGTAGTGCGCGATGAAGAGAAATAGGAACAAGTGATGTCAGTGGAGCCATAACTAACCCCAAAGTTGTATTAGCATTAGCCCAGGTAATGCAGAAGGTGGGGGGAGGTGAATTAACTTAAACTGAGCACTTGCTATGAATAAAACATTTTACATATATGCCGTCTACTTAAAACACATTTTTAAATCGAATCCCCCCAACAATGAGGTGGGGATTCCTATGTCCTTGCACAGGTAGATGAATTATGGATCAGACAGGTGTTTGCCCCTGATTACCATCAGGAAGGTAGTACATTAGTATCTTGACTGAAGTCTACAAAGTCTGTCCTTTCCAATCTCCTGAGCTCTGAGCCTCTGAAGGGCTGGTGCATGGACTGGCCTCTGTGACTGCAGAGAGGAACTTAAACACCCAAGAGGAGAATGTGCAATGTGCCAGTTGTCTCCCAGAAAAAGGACACTTGAGGGCTTTGGGTCTTAGGAACTTTGCTAGTAACAATCAAATATAGAAAGAAAGAATGTGGTAGCAGAGAGATATCTGGGAGGTCAGATACACGGCAGGGAAGGACTTGTGTTTTCCATGAGAGGCTCTGGAGTTCTAAAGGCCAGTGGGCTTTCCTTCCCATGAGTAGAAAATCCAAACCCTTTCCTGGAGTAGTGGGAGCTAGGTTTCCCAGAATCCCCTTTGCTATGTGGTTCTGGTTCAGAGCTGCACAGAGAGGAAGCTGCGGGTGGAAGAAAAGTAGCTATTACTGTCAGGAGGCTGTTGTGGTCATCCCTGGCAATGAACAAGCATGCAGAAGGCCAGCAACTCCCCATCCATATTTCCTCTGCCACCAACTCTTCTACCAGCTGCTGACCTCAACCCAGGCACTAGGCTGTGACTCCACAGGGACAGTGGTTATAGCAATTCGGCTGCTCCCCAGAGACGGCAGGTCCCAGACACCTCTCCCAAGGTCCCCCTTCAGATTTCCTGGCATGCTCATGATTTGGCTTCCCACAATCTCTGATGGCCCACCTTGCCTGTGCGTCACGGACTGTTTCTCTGGTTCTCTGATTCCCTCCTTCTAGACAACCACTCTCTGGGGCCTCCCACATGTGTATAAGGTCTGAATCCTACAACAAATCCTTATTTCCATGCCACTGGCTGGGGCTCTACTTCCCCGACAGAACCCTGGAAGACACATCTGGCCCACACTACTTCTATTCCACTCTCCCTAGGACACGCCAAGGCCTTTGCCAGTTTAAAGGCTTTCAGGCTGACATCTTGTTACTGAACATTCCTTGGGCTTATCCCATTGAGAGCAAGAAGATGACGACATGAAGGCAAGAATCTGGCAAGAGAAAGAATGCTTCTTTTCATCCTCCAGATCTCAGGCCAAGTAGCACACCTGCCTGCAGCCCTTCCTAACCCCCTTATCTAAGTTTCTCCTACTTCTTGTCACTGTGTTCTATTTGTTTCCTACCATGGAAGTTCATTTATGCATTTCTTTGTTTATGTGTGCTTTTAAACCATCTGTTTTCACGCACCAGAATGTGAGATCCATGTAGACCTGTGTTGTTGCCCCCTGTATGAATGACTAGCACCAAGTCTGACAGAGTGTAGGGCTCCAAAATCATTGAGAAAATGAACAGACCTGGGCCACTTAACTGACTTCCAGTGTCATGTCAGGTTGTTGTCTTGGTCATGCTGATGCTGGTGGTACTACAAACGGGATGGATGAGTCGAATTGGATCAGAACAGTCCACTTTTCTGTGGTTTTCATGGCTTGAGCTCTCAAAACAGAAAGAAAAATAAATTTTTACTGAGAAAGGTAAAGGATTTAAGAGAAAAGAGCTGGACTGTCTGGATGACAGAGGCAAGGTGAATTTGAAGGATGTGGTCACATGTAACAGAGATGTGAGAAGACCCGGGAGCCTGGGTCGAGTGCAAGAACGCAGAAGAGGGAGGGAACCCTCAGGGATCCTGTGGAGGAGAGTGGAATTTGGGAAAGAGAAATGTCCAACAGGGGATGTATCTATTTTCTGAATTTTGCTGAGGGTGGTGCTATGTAAATGCTCTCCATTCTGTAATTGTCAGTTAATCCACATTGCTCACTAATGCTTTGGTACAGTGGATTCTTTGGGGGGAAATGAACAGCTGTTGAAATCTGCAGCCAGGTGGGTAATGAGATAAACTGTGAGACAGTCAGTGTGGTCAGTGGACTTGAAGGATGGGCTTCCAACTGATGTGTGGTTTATACTCCATGATGCTATGGACTGAAGGAAGTTTGGAGAGCTCATGCTGAAACACACTGAGACCTTTCCTCTAACAATACACCAAGAAAGCAAATTCATGAAGGTTAGCCACTACCTTCCCAGTTTGAGCACCCTAGATACTCTGAAACCAGAGAAGCCTGAGAGGTGGGAGTCATTAGATTCCATTGGTAGGTGTAAGAACCAGACTCTTTTTCCTTACCACTGTTATTGGTGCTCACAACTTCTTGGTGGTCCTCCTCAGACTGATGCTTTGGGGAATTTCCAAATGAAAGCTTTGAAATTAGAAGCTGGCAGCCATGTAAAAGGTCTTGCTCTAGATTCTTGATTGATGAGAGACCATCTATAGAGAAAGAGATACCTGGCAGAGATAAAGCAAGGGGACAAGCAAAGCTAATAGCCAGACCAAGGACCAAGACATGTGAGAGAGGCCATCTTGGAGGCTCCAGCCCCAGTCAAGTTACTGAGCCAACAGTAAGTGGAGCAGGGATGAACCATCTCCCTGAGCCTGGCCTGAACTCCTGACCCTCAGAAGCATGGGAAAGAAGCATAGGCATCTTTCATGGTTCTGAGTTCCTTCATATCAACTTGTTTTGCTGTCATTTCCCTCTTGCCCTTTGAAAGGAGGATTTTGAAAAGTTTACTGGAAATCGAGTGTTCTGTTGAGTCAGAGCCCAGTTAATCAAGAGTTTATAGGTTCCTTCTGATAAGGAGCTTAAGGAAATTGAAATAACAAAAGACCAACTCCAGAGAGTTGACCTAGATTACAGAACCAGCTGCTGGCCAGGGTCTCTCTCCTCTTTTCTCCAGAGGATAATTAGCACTGAAACTTGAGAAGTGCCCTTCACACAAGGATGCCAGGCAAGAACATTCCTCAAGACACCACAGAGGAGGTGGTCTCTAAGGAAGTCCAATTAAAAATGTGTTTGGTTGTAAAAGTGGCGGAGATTTAGTCATTAAGATGCCTGTCAGCACTTCTAACTTTGTCTTCATAATGTATTCTTCATCAGGAAGATTGCTCTCAGCATGGAGAACTTCAGGTCACAGGTGACCTTCAGGTGCAGATATCTTGAGATGGATGCTGCATAGTGAGGACCTTCAGGGTAGCAGTTTGAAGCTGGAAGGAAGCCTGTGGAGGTGGCCACCATACAGTGAGAGGAAAATGCAATGACCAAGATGCTTCCATGGGAAGAAGTCTGTTTTTCATAGAATTCAAAATCATGTTTGCTGTGGAAGGAATTTTTGATATTAGTGATTCAGGGAGGCCCCGCCCATCTCTGGCATGAATCCTTGGAGCCCAGCATTGAGAAAGGTTACCATCTGGGCGTGCTAGAAAGACTTCTTTGACTAAACAGCAATGCCTGTCTTTGTAACAAGAGGACAAATGTAAGAATCAACCACATTTGTCTCGTACCAACTCTCTACAAATGGGCAAACTGAAACCCATCTTGTGTAAAGGACTTGCCAAACATCATGAGGGGAATTAGTGGGAGGGTCAGGTCTTGCCTAAAGGACCTCCTCAATGTGTTTGTAATATTTTTTTCCATTCCCATTCAGCATAGGGTTCCGATTCATGACCCTACACTTGTCTGTTAGACTGAGATTGATTTCCCTGGCTTTGATTTATGGCACATTTTAAGAATTTTAGCTCAGAATCTCTCCTCACGTCCTGGCGCTCAGGGAAGACAGCTTATCCTTACCTCCAAACTTGGTTACGTTCTTCCCTGGCCAGACCCTCACCAGGTTTTGAAAAACGGAATTTGAGCAAGTCTATATGAGGTCATTTCACCTACACCCTTCGGTTTAACATTTCTGGAAGCATCCCTCATAATCTCCAGATGAGTGCAAGTATACAAGGTTGGCTGCTTGTCCCTAGCTGCATCTGGTTGGTCACTTATAGGATTCAGAGAGGACCGGAGACTCAGAAGTACTGAAGTTTGCCCTGCCTCAATTCAAGGGCTTGGTTTCTCCTCTGAGACACTGGCTCAGCCATTAGCTGTCCCCCATGAAAGGAGCAGACCGAGAGTGTGAGAACATTAAACTAGTATCTGATTTCTCAGGGAGAAGGAAACATTCTTGCCTCCCTTCTAGATTGATCCCTAAACAAGGGAGCAGATCCAACTGACATTTTACCTCTGGGCTGTTGACTCGCTCTCAACCTTTGGGAACCTGCTTCTCATTATAGATGGAAATGCTCTGGCTGAGGAGAGGACATCTGTGAGCTGCTGACTTGACAACCTTCCTTAGGAAAAAATAACCTTTCCTCTCACTTGGCTCCTTCTGCTTGCTTGCCTGGTCTCTTGATCTCATTTTAAGCTCTTGCAACATAATTGTTTCTCCGTCCTGACACACACTGACACACTCTCAAACACAGATGTGCCTACACATGCACACACATTTGGTGTGCTTGCGTGTGTAAAGGTGTTATTACGGAGAAGATGCTGGAGCTAGAAATGTCAGAGAATAAAACATCTGTGGTCAGTCTCCATCTCACTACTATTTGATATCTTTGGAACATTTGCCACTGGTGTTTGTGGGCACTGGAACAGGGACTATTAGGACAACTCCTGGCAGACGGTGAGTGAACAATGTGTTTCAGTTTCTATCACCCAGATAAAGGCAGCAGAGTTACTTGGGGGTAGGGCTGGGAAAAGATGTTTCCTTCCTTTCTTGCCCTGTATCTGAGGGAACTTATTATTAGCTCAAACACCCAGATTGGATTAAAGCAGCTCTGTTAAGAAAAAAGAAACCAAGGCTTGGGAGTTTCATTACTTGGTTCCAGTTCACACACTTGCGATAAAGCCAGGACTGGTCCAGGTTGTGGGACCCGCATTGGAGTGCTCAACTCACATGAGCCTGCTCAGGACTGAAATGTAATTAATGTGGGCTAAGGTTTACCTGCAGTTAATCATTTTATAATTAATGGTTAATAATTAAGATCCTATGAATGAAGGTTTGATATTAATGCTAAGTGACTAACTGTATTAGCAATCGAGGGAAGAGTTATGAGTGAAATATTTATGGTGATTAAAATTATCCTAGGAACAAGTTGGAGGCTGTTATCAGCCAGTAGCTCTCTGCATTTCCCAGGGCATCTTACCAAAGTTCTATAGAAAAATGGTCAAATAAGTTTGGGAAATACTCTCTTTCCTGGAAATTCCACAACATTCAGCACATTAAAAAATTCTGAGAAATAAGAAGAAAAGGGACTGCTTCTTTCTGTTTCTATTTTCCCAGGAAACCTTCTCTGTGGATGGTACCAGCTGAAGCTGGGGAGAAGTGTTTGAAAGTATTTGTCAAGCAAACTTTGTAACAGATCAGTAACAAGTTAGAAGCCGTCACTAGGTAAGTCAGCAAACCAGTCTGAGGCAGTCAGGGGCCCCTGCCACTGTGGCTGTGGTTTAAGCTGGGTTCCTTAGATATAAGAGTATTGCAGGATTGGGAGGCATGAGCAGTTTGGGATCTTAGTTCATTTTTGCCTGCATCACCAGAGGGGCTCAACCTTCTGTGATTTGGACCTTGAGATTCTGTGTAAGATTTTCAGCTATTTACTTAACAAATGTTTACTCAATACCCACCATGTGCTAGCCCTCTTCAAGGCACTTGGTATGAAGCAGGGACTAGAGACAGTGAGCTTCTGCCTTCACAGAAGCTGATATAGAAGGAGGATACAATAGAAAGTAAACATGATAAATAACAATATAACAAAGTATGTTCAAGGAGGATAAGCTCTATAGGAAAAGGAGAAAGAAATAGGATAAGGGATACTGGGAGTGGCAGGCCATCCAGAGGTACTTTTTATATAGGAACTGAGGGGAATCTCCATGAGAAGGTGATGTCTGAGCAGAAGATTGGAGGGGTGAAAGGACAGACCCCACAAATGTGAGAGAAGAGCACTGGGCACATGGCAAGAATAGCCAGTGCAAAGGCCCTGAGGCTCAGTGGAGAGTTCAAGAGAGAGGCCCTAGATGGATCAGATCGGCGAGAGGGGTCAGTGATCAGAGATAAAGTGTGTTTTTACTCCCATGTGGCCTCAAGAGCTTAGCAAAAGAATAAGCATATAGAAGAGGGCATGGAGAGTTTATTGTCACCCATGAAGTATCCATCAGAATCTAAGTAAGAGAAGAGAAATTAGTGATTTTCCACGGAGAGATTTAATGTGGACGTTAATCACACAGCTGCCAGGAGAGCTGGGAGCATAGAGTCCATGACCGGCAACAGCAGAAGGCCACTCCCACCCCCAAGCTGGTGGGACCAAAGGGACACCAGTGTGATGGATTACAGGGGCTGGACTCACCAGGCAAAACTGGAAGTACAGAAGATCCCTATGGAAAGAGCTAGAACCACAGAGGAGAAGCATCCTGTGCCAGAGACCCGCTCAGGGCTTTTCCCTTCCTTCTGCCCTTCAGTCTCCTGCCAATAGCTTCTCTTAGCCAAATGCTACTTGAACTATATCGCGTCCTGGAGTGAGTTTTTCTCTGAACAGTGCCCAACAGAGTGTTCCAGTGATCTCTTGCTGTAGAACAAACCATCCCCAAATTCTGTGGATGAAAACACACCCATTGTACTTGCTCATTTTTCTTTCACTTGGGCAGAGCCTGACCAGCACAGCCTGGTCAGACTTGCTGAGTCAGCAAGTCACCATTGGGACAGGATCTGGAAGAGTCACACTGAGCTGGCTCATGAGTACGGCTGGTAGACTGGTGCCTGAAGCCGGCTGGGAGCCCAGCTAACATGGTCTGCCTGGGAGACCTTGGTTCTCCTGCTGGATGTTTTGGCTTTCCTCCTCGAGGCCTCCCTGGGTGACTAACTTGGACTTTCTCTTAGCATGGTTGTCTCAAGACAGACAGACTTCTTCCATGGCAGCTGGGTTCCCTGATGTAAAGACATAAGTGGTAGGCTTATCCCTAAAATCTGCACCTTATCACATCTGCTACTTTCTGTTTGTTAAATTCAAAAGGAGGGAGCTATGCAAGTTGTAGGAATGATTCACTAAAGAACCACCTAAGTCACATTCACCACCTCTGAGGGCAGGTTTCAGACCAAAAGTATCCATCTCCTACTCAGCACCCATTTTCTCATTTCTACCTGGTTTTCACTATCCTGTGACAGCATTTTCCCCTCATGGAAAATGCAGAAGTGGAGTAGTTTATCTAACAAGGAGACACCCTCATCTTCTCCCTAATAAAGGGGAGACACAAAGTTCCATCCATCATTGAATCCCCATCAAGGCCACCAGGTCTGGACACAGCTCCTCCTGGTCTAGGGACCCAAGACCCAAGTTGTAAAGTGAAACATCAAGCACTGTCTTCATACAAAATAGTGGGGAAAAGTAATAACTGCTTATTATATAACTAGCAAAGATACACATAGCTACTTGGGTTCTTGTTTCTGTAATTGGTCACAAGGCTGTTGTCGACATTTTTGATGTTATTATAATGTTGTTGACATTTAAACTTCCTTCTTCGACTCAGCCTTTCCCTGTCTCCCTTGCATTCAATGAACTCTCCAGGTGGCTCTTTGCCGAGGATGATAGACCCAAACTTTCATCCCCAAAGGACTGAGTCTTTAACAAACCTTCCCTTATTGGTTCCTAATGACTTCTACTACTGGAGAGAGAAGCTCAAAAAAGCATCCCCATGAATCCCCTGGGTATAGGCCATCGTTCTCCCTGCCCCCATTTTGTGACAAATTCCCAGTCAGAATCTACCACCCATCCAGTATAGGGACCCTCTTCTCAGTCTATTGGTCTAGTGGGAAGAGGAACCTCAAAGAGCCATTTGGTGGTCTCAAAATCCAGTTTAATAAGTGTTCTGTCCCCTGGAAGACATCCCTCCCTGCGACTTAATGGATTAAGACCTCTAGACCAGGGGTGCCTGCGAAGTTAAGGTGCTCACTCTTGGTTTCAGCTCAGGTTACAATGTCAGGATCATGAGGTTGAGCCCCGTGTTGGGCTCCATGCTCAGAGGGAAGTCAGCTTGGGATTCTCTACCTCCCCCAACTCAACTGTTCTCTCTCGTAAATAAATAAATAAATAAATAAATAAATAAATAAATAAATCTATCTTAAAAAATAAAAAAAGAAGAAGAAGAAGACCTCTAGACCAGAAGAGCCAGTGACTGGGGGGACAGGACACAAAGATCCTGGGAGTATAGCCTAGTGTAACAGTGAGTGAGCCACTCCCAATCCCATCCCCTGCCTCTCAAATCTGTGTGTTCTGGATATAGGAGAAACAATACCAGTCATGTGTCATTGGTTCAAAATACGTATCTTGTCCCTGGAGAATGACAGAAATTGATCCCACTACTAGTGACATCAAAGAATGGGGGTTACAATTGATATCATAACTAATCATTTCTTTAACTGATTCAAAAAAATGGAATGATTTTTGGGGCACCTGTGTGGCTCATTTCATCAAGTGTCATGATTTCTGGGTCATGAGATCCAGTCTTCTTAAGATTATCTCTCTCCCTCAATCCCTCCCAACCTTACCACCCCCCAACACACACTTGGACATGCTCTCTCTCTAAAAATAATAATAATAATAATAGTAATAATAATTTAATTTTTAAAAAGTCGGTGATTTTTTAGAACAACTTCATATTATGATCCACTTAATCAGGTACTTCAGTAAAACACCCGTTCCAGAGGGTAGAAGATGAACATCTTCTGGTTTACAAGAACTGAATCATTCAGGGTTTAACCATGAAAACAGACACCACTTTATATACTTACAACAGTAGGAATTTGTTGCAGGGAGTTAGTTACACAGATGATGGAAGAGGCGAGAAGAGAAGTAAGTGATGCTGAGGTGACCCCTGGTTGAACCACAACAGGAAGCCCCTAGATGGAGGAACCCAGAGAAGAGATGGTATATGGCTGGGTCTGCGGTGAACCAGCAGTGTCAGTTACCCAGAGCCTGGACTACAGCAGCTGGTTCACAGAGGAGACACAGACACTGGAGGGACCTATCCAGGTAGAGGGGGAAAGGTGGATCTACCCTGTGTCTCCCTCCCACCTCACTTCAGCCTCCTACCGGTGCCTCTTCCTGGCCAGACTTAATGGAAGCCATTGAGTCAGTTTCTAGGGCAGCCCTGCTCTATGGAAAGCACAGCAGTGGAAGGGACAGAAAAGAATGTGGAGTCCAATAGGACCAGAACCAGCCCGGGGGGAAGGCGGAGTGGGGGGAGCAGGAGCCCATGTGTTGGCAGATGGGTTTGAAGTGATAGATGTGGCGAGGGGGCAGGGGGTGTCTGGGGAAATTCTTCCTAACCTCACTATTCCCAGTGAACAAGGAAAATGCTGTTCCCTGAGAGCGAGGACAGGCAGGTGCCATGGGCTTGAGGCACAGAGAAGGTGTGAAGTGATTGGCTAGAAGGGACAAACACAAAGACTGGGAAAGTTTCCTGTGGTTCCCTCGCATCTGTAAAGTGCCACCTGAGGTCCCTGGGGTCACAGATTTAAATAAGACCAGTCAGCATGGCTATGGGTTTCTCTCCAGGCAGCCCCCATATGGTGCAGGCAAGGGGAACTAGGGCAGCTACCTTTTACCAGTTATGTTTCTTCCTGTTGAATAGAGCGAAGCAAATGAAATAGAGACAAAGAAGTTTAAAAGGTGTGCAAGAGGAATTACAATGATTGATGTGGAATTTCAGCCAGGAAAGAAGGAGCAGGAGGAAATCAGTGAGGTGGGAAATGTATCTGCACAGAATAGAGTTCCTTCTGCAGAAAGGCTGCTGTCATTGGGTGTTTGGGAATGATCTGGAAGACGGTCAGAGGCTGGCATACATACAGGAAGATCATGGGTGAGTGAGGTTCCAGCAGATGCTGTGGGCGTGAGTGGCTAAGTTAAGGTGTAGGAAGAGATCACAGGAGGAGTGAGGTTCAAGGAGCACCTGAAGACAGAGCTTTAGGACTAAAAATTTACTCAGAACAGCACCTGCATGAGATGTCTCTTACGTTCTTCCCCATCTTTCAGTAACTGTGCCTGGTGTCCCTTTGCAGAAAGGAGTCCAGCTGCCATCCAGCTGCTGTCCAGCTGCCATCTCAGAGCAGGTCATGTGGGAAGAGCTCCCACCCATAAGCAGGGAGCAGGGGTGTAGACAGCCCCTCACACCCTCCTGGTTTCCCTCCTGCCTCCCTCCCTTGGTCCTGCTTGGTGCTCATCTGGGCACATACTTTGCTCCCTACAGGCTCTCCTCTTCTGTCCTCAAATAAGGCAGTATCTCAGCCAAGCTTCTTCTGAGCTCAAGGATCGCCCTCCATGTTGAGCTGAGCCACAGGTATCCAAAGGCATGTGGACAGTGAGCTGGGGGGAAAGGGGACATCTTGGATGGACCTTGCTGATGGTGCATGAAGCATATGGTTCCCACAAGACCTGGGCTTGCTGTGATGGCTGTCAGAGTTGCAGGAGCGAAAATGACACTTGAAAAACTTGCAAACCTTAAGATCCCATGAAGATATTGTTCTAGAATTCTGTGGTTCTTGGACATTGGGGTTGTATGGCAGTAAAAGGATATCTGGTGCCTTCCCCTGCCTGGCTTTTAAAGTTAGTGATCCTTTACTGAGATCTTTTTCTTGTGATTAACAAAGCAGATATTCGTGATAAGTGTCAGGTGTCTTCCATGTGGCAGGTACGATTCTGGGCCTGTGGCCCTAAACAAAGGCAACCTGTGCCCCAATTTCATGACTTTTCAATTCAGACATGGGTCTGATAGGATGGAAGACAATAAACAAATACACCAACAAATATACAGGAAAGTCTCAGGAAGTCTGTGAACAAAATGGAACAGGGCCAAGGGCTAGAAGTGGGTATGGCAGGTAGATCGGTGTCCTCAATGCTTCTCACTGACAGGGGAGCAGACCCAGCATCAGAGAAGGACAGCACTTCCCGTGGATCTCACGAGTAACTGTGACCTGCAAACATAGGCCCTCACCCTCAACCACCACAACCGACTGGTCTCCAAACCTATAGTATTCTTCACTGAAGTATTTTATATCCTCTTTGTCCTTTCCAACTCCGGGACTTGCCTTAGTGCATCCAGGTTTACATCGGGTGTGACTCCCGAAGACAATTACCAAAGCCTGGGCTCCCGCCTTCCCTTCACCCTCCCCCACGCCCCAAAGTCCGTCCTCCCCTGCTCTCAGAGTGACTTTCAGAAGCAGAGGACTGCCCCTACGGGCTCCTGCCACTCGGGATGGGGGACCTCTGTCAAGGCAGGGCCCCGCCTGCCCTCCAGCTGTCTCCTCCCCCAGTTCTGAGGAGATCTCTGGAGTGGGTATTTGTGGTCCATCCACTTCCTCAGGGAAGCACGCCTCCTTCTCCCTGGAGGACCCCCTCCCTCCCATCTTGGTCTAGTTCAGAATGCTCATTACGCTGAAAATAAGAGATAAGACATGTGTGCTCACAAAATGCCCTGATGTGTGTGGTCTCCCCTGAGCCACAAGCTCGCCACCGGGTGAGGTCGCTGGTTCCATTTTACCGCTGATGTTAATCCATTGTTTGGATGCACATGGTCTGTTTGTTCATTCACCAGGTGAAGAATATTTGAGCTAATTCTAGATTTGGGTATTTATGAATAAACTACCAAAAACCTACATCTCTATTTTTCTTGATAAATATCTAGGAATAGGATTGCTGGGTCATACTGAAAATATATATTTCTAAGAATCTTCCACACTGTTTGCCAAAATGATGGGGCTATCTTGCAACCCACATGCAAAGTTTCCCCAAGTATAACATTTCCACCTGTATGAGTTCCCTCAAGTATAAAATTTCCATGTATGGGTGCATCTTCACTAACACTCAATATATTATTTTGAGCCATTTCAATGGGTGTGTAGGGTATCAGTTCAGTTATTATAGCTGACATCTCTGGTGCAAACTCTTCCTGGTTTGCAGGTAGCTACCATCTCACTGTGTCTTCACATGACCTCTTCTCTGTGCCACAAGGAGAATGAGAAGGGGGCATAGAGTTCTTGTGTCTCTTCTTACAAGGGCTCTAATCCTATCCTGCTCCCCCATGACCTCATCTAACCCTAATCATCTCCCGAAGACCCCATCTCCAAATGATAACACATTTGGGTTAGATCTTCAGCATGTGAATTTGGTGGGGGTACATAAGTCAGTTCATAGCAACACAGACAAGATGAGTGGGAAGGGATATGGACCCAGCAGATGAGAGAATTGACCACAGATTTCTGGAGACTCTCATCACAGGACAGGCCAAGAGCCTGTGCTCTTCAAGGACCTGCAGCTGGAACCCTATTCCTCCCCCTGAGCCGTTCCTTTCCAGGCTGAAGGGTAATCTTTGTGGCCTGTGATCCTCCATCCAGGAAGGTCTGACAAATGGAAATAATGAGGAAAAGAACATGATGGATGAGGGTATTGGAGGTACCACTGGGGCTGTACCACTGGACAGTGGTCTTAGGGTCCAAAGCCTAGTCCTTGGGGTCCTAGTATGCATACCCATAAAAGAGGGTATAATCATAGTACCTCTTTTTAAAGGATGTATTTATTTATTTTTAGAGAGAGAGAGAGCAAACATGAACGGTGGGGAGAGGCAGAGGGAGAGAATCTTTAAAACTGACTCCCCGTGCCTATGTCCCGAAGCTGAGCAGAGAGCCCAGTGCAAGGCTCGATCCCACAACCCATGAGATCATGACCTGAGCCAAAACCAAAAGTCAGATGTTTAACTGTGCTCCAACCTATCTATCTTGCAGAGTGATTTTGAGACTGAAAGAGACTGTGGGCAAACACAGCACCTGTATTAAGTATGTGATTTTTGTCTTGGCCTCCTGTGCCCCACTAGCAGCACTGAACTGAATAGACAAAAGAAGGCCAGGTTCTTCTTAGAGAGAGCACTTCCTTAGCTAAATGGTTTTTGTTTGTTTGTTTGTTTTTAATTTTATTTATTTTGACAGAGAGAGATCACAAGTAGGCAGAGAGGCAGGCAGAGAGAGAGGAGGAAGCAGACTCTCTGTGGAGCAGAGAGCCTGATGTGGGGCCTGATCCCAGGACACTGAGACCATGACCTGAGCTGAAGGCAGAGGCTTTAATCCACTGAGCCACCCAGGAGCCCTTAGCTAAATATTTTGAACAAGAAGAGAGGGAAGAAGGGACCAGAGAATGGGAAAGGAAGGACGTGGGAGGGAAGAAAGGAAACAGGGTTTGGCCACTTTATACAGATCAAGTTGAAGTCACCTATCCAATTTCTTTACTCCAACTACCCCCAAAATTAATCTGTAATGGAAAGAACACTTGCTTTGGGCTGGAAGGACCAGAATTCAAGTCTCGATGCTGCATTATTAAGGTAAAGTGCGTGGCGTTAGGTCCATGAGTGTTTCTTTCTCCCTCAGGTTTCTGTGCAAATTGAATGAGGTTATATATGTTCAAGTACCTTGCAGAGGCTGATAAAAATGTAAAGGATTAATTATCATTTATATTACAATCACTATTACCATTTTGGACTTTGATTCCACTTCCTTCTTCCTTTGTCTTCTGAGATGCTCCCCACTCTGCCCAGAAGAACTCATTCATTAGGCACTAAGGCTAATTCCCATATGGACAAAGGAGGCACAGCTTCTAGATCAGCTAAATTAGAAACGTTTAAATTTTTCATCTATTCCCTTGTCTGCCCTTTGGTCAATAGCTTATTCTGACAACTTCATTACCTCCTAATTACTTCAAATTCCTTTGCTCATTTTCTGTGTGTGATTAAAAAAAAAAAAAAAAACGCCCAAGAAAGGGATTTGACAAACCAAGTCACTGGACTCCTGTTGGACTCCAAGACTGCCCCACGCACTTCAAGGGGATCTTCTTTTTCTTTGTAGGGGAATATTTCTGCAGAATCCTCTGGTGCTTTGCTTGACGATTGCCAGCTTTCCTTCTCTGCACACTTTTCCTTCCACTGTGAGATGTGACTGATAAGGTGCATTCTCCTCTCTCTTGCCAGAGCTGATTTATCCTCTGCCTATAAATCTTTGAGCAGCCCTTCAAGAAGCTGTATCAGATGTGCCTTAATCTTTGTATTGCTCATTTCTTAAAGGAATTTTAATCTATTGGGCTTTAATTATATGTCCCTTAGAAAGCGCCAGCCTTTTCTTAGTAAGGCACTTTATTCTTACAATTTGATAACCACTTCTACTCTCGCTCTCTCCTGAGGCTATACTTAGAAAATTGGAGGTGGAAGGGGACCTTTGAGGTCACCCAGCCTCCCACAGTGCCCAAACCTGGCAGTTCATGCCAGTCCCGGGGCTGTTTATTAAAAATACAGATTCCCAGCTGATTCTAGTCAGACAGCAGAGTTCGGCAGGTGCGTGTTTAAGAAGCCATGGGGGTCATCTAGTGAATGGGTAGTTGAAGGAATCATGCACCTAGTCAATGGGTTACAAGTTAGAGATAGCTTCAGGGTGGAAGGGAAGAGCAAAGAATTTGGAATTTCAGGGACATGGGTTCAAATGCTGTAAGCTCTTCATATCAGCTGAGCATCCTCGGGCAAGTTCCTCCATCCTCTGTGGCTTCAGTTTCTTAACACGTGAAGTGGAGGGTTACAGTGCTATAGAAAATGGTTTTGAGGCTCAGGATGGGAAAAACAAATTTCTGTGCCTGGTAGGAACTTGATCTCTTTCATTTCTCCTAGGATCCCTGTGCCTTTCAATATTGCACAGTCTCATAAAAATTGTGCTTTTATTCTTACTAATGCATCCTGGGTTACCATTAATGCAGTCCCTGATTGAATCCTCACAGCACCGCTATTACTTACCATCTCTAATTTACTGGTGAGGAAAACACTGTAACAAAATTATGCAAAGTTCCAGCCTCAGGTGGTGGTGTTGGGGTTTGAACACCAAAGGCCTGACTGTATCTAGCGGATGATACTCTTACTGAATCCCTTTCTAGCATTCCCACGTGGTAAGCAGCGAGTTGAGTGTGCTCCATGGAAGGAGATCCTCACTCTCACTGCACGGTGACCTTGCACGGCCCCAAGAGTGGGCTTCTCTTTAAATGTTGGTCCTAGGAGCCTCTCAGCATCCACCTTGGCTAGACCCCAGCACAATCCACCATATGGGAGGGAGTCACTGGAGTGAGGAGTGGGTATAGCACCACTGGTCTCTTCTGTGGTCTTCCCTCCCAAAGGGACATGCAGTTGGGACACTTATTCCCTAATATACTAACAGTCCTGAGGAAACTGAGGGGAGGATGGGTGTCCTCGGAGTTCTGAGGAACACCTGAGCCCTGGGACCATTTCCCCCACTCTTCAAGGCACACATACTGCACACCAAGACCAACACTTTGGTTAGCTTCAGGATAAGGACGCTTCCCCAAATTCTCTGACTGATTCTCAAAACTGGCCAGAGGATGGAGGAAAACTGAGGCTGGATAGACCTTCAGCTGGAAGCCACATGGTCTAGCTCTGGAAAGAGGACTGTGAGGGCAGCAGTCTGATATGTGATCTCCTACCTCAATATGATCTACAGGCAGCACTCTGAATCCCCAAACCAACTTTGTGAGAATGGCACTAAGAATACTATTTATAGATGGTAGAGTTGAGGGTCAGAGAAAAGGCCTGCTTAAACTGGAAGATAAGGGGTAGAAAAAGAGTATTTATTAAGCTCCTACTATGTGTTATATAATGGTCCTTTACACAGATGTGGGACACTGAGATTTAAGGAGAATGTTGAGCTTGCTTATTACTTAAGAAAAAGGTTGCTGGGACGCCTGGGTGGCTCAGTTGGTTGGGCGGCTGCCTTCGGCTCAGGTCATGATCCCAGCGTCCTGGGATCGAGTCCCACATCGGGCTCCTTGCTCAGCAGGGAGCCTGCTTCTCCCTCTGCCTCTGCCTGCCATTCTGTCTGCCTGTGCTCGCTCAATCCCTCTCTCTCTCTCTCTGATAAATAAATAAAATCTTTAAAAAAAAAAAAAAGAAAGAAAGAAAAAGGTTGCAAACCACATTGGCTTGACTCCAAAGCCATACTCGATTTTCCCACAACTTCTGACTGTCCGTGGCTCCAGGTGCCCTGTGTTGAGGAGGACACCAAGATGGCATCTGGGCTTGATTAGTGATGTTAGCCATGGAACCACAGGGCTGAAGGGACACATAAGCATGTATGCCATCCCGGCACCTTAGTACTAACCCAACCCCATGGATCAGGAAGGGATAGGTCTGGAACATGGACACAATATCTTCTGAAATAACACTCCACACCTCTCTCATGATTCCACATTGTTTCATTTACTGTGTTCCACAAACTTTGTCCTAAGTACTATTGTAGCGGTGCCTGCTGTCAACAAAGTTGTGATGCATCAACTGAATTCACTCTCTTAGTTGATACATTTATCTCCACTGGCTACACAGAGGAGACATGACAGGAAATCTGCCCATTTTCATAGATGAAACCAAGGCAGAGTGTCACAGAGCTAGTAAAATTAAGACTAAATCCAAAACTGTGAGCTCCACTTGGTTCTCAGCACTAAAGCATGCTCCAGGAAGGGGGAGGGAGGAAGGAAGGAAGGAGTGACAGTTGTTCCAGGGGGGGAGGCAGTGGAGAAAAGAAATTGCCTCAGGTCTGTTTGTTCACACTTCCCTCCAAATAAAGGCTGTATGTCTTGGCACATAAACAACTAAATAAACCGCCTCTGGGAGGCCGAGAATGGAGTAGCAGTGTGAGAAAACTGTCTTGCTAAGATCCTTGGTCTCCCAGAGGATCAGAGAATGAGTCAAGTGCACAGGCAAAGAACTTTCTGGCCTGAAGCATGGACCCAGGGACTAAATTGTCCTTTCTCAGAAGTTTACTCCATATTAGCCTATCTTCCAAACTCTCTATCTCCTTTTCTCTCTCCTGGTTATTGATACTTAATCCTGAACAAACTTTTTAATTCCACAAGGAAAGAAACTTAAGATGCCAACAATCCTGAGAGACAGGAAATGATAAATCAACTTCATACTAAGGTGTAAATGACTGATAGAAGCAACTCATATCTGAAGTTCTTTGTTTAATATTTTGAGAGCAATAGTCTGTGTAGAGCACAGTCCTGAGCACCTTCTATAAGTAAATTCTATGTCCTTAAGGAATTTACAAATCTAGGGAGCATGCTCTGAGTACATCCTGTCTTTTGCGCTCTCACTGTCCTTTGTTCTGGGTGATAAAATCTCACATTTCATTTTCTTAAAGACCTTACTCTATGCCCATTGCTGGGAAGAAATATGAGGTAAGATTCTCTTCTTCCTGGAGCTCACAGTTTCACCTGGGAGGTGGTGAAGGGAAAGAAAAGAAAAAGAGAGAGAGAGAGAGATCTCCATGATGCAGTGCGAGAGATGAACTAACTAAAGGGTGTTCCAAAAAAAAAAAAATAAGATGAGCAAAGCTGCCTAGGGGAGACATGAAGGACTTAAGTGGGGAGCAGACTCCGAATCAAATTGTGAAGGACAAGGGCAAGATGGATATAGGCAAAGAAGAGGGACAGCATCAGAGACTGAGAGCAGCTTGTGTGAAGATAGGAGCCGCCTTTTTTTAATCAAAAAAGGAGTTTTGTTTTTGTTTTTTGTTTTTTGGTTTTTTCCATAAAATCAGAGAAGAAAGAGACTAACAAGAGGTGAGGTTGGAGATGTAGACAAGCTCCTCATGGGACCTAAACATCTGGCTAAGAACCTTGAGTCACAGGGAGCCACAGAGGAATGAAAGACAACGTGAGGTTTGCCCTGGCTGGGGGTGTGGCCATCAGATTATTGTCCTGGACTCTTCACTTTCTCCCTGCACTAGAATTCTATATCGACAGGGTTTGTTACACCATCTTGCAGAGTCTCCCTCTAGAGTGGGGTTTCTTAACTTCAATACTATCATCATTTTGTATTGGACCATTCTTTGCTGCGGGGGTATCCTGTGTTTGGCAGGATGTTTCACAGCATCCTTGATTTCTGCCCACTAGATGCCAGTAATACCACCGTTCACACCCAGTCCCTGTCCCAGTTATGAGAACCAGAAATTTCTCAGGCTTTGCAAAGTGGCCTAAGAGGCAAAATCATGCACCCTGTCCTCCTAATTAAGAATGACCATTCCAAGGGTGCCTGGCTGGCTCAGTCAGGTCAGCGGAGTGTGAGACTCTTGATCTCGGGGTTGTGGGTTCAAGCCCCACGCTGGATGTAGAGATTACTTTAAAAAAATGTTTTTTAATCTTAAAAAACAGAAAACAACTTCCATTCCAGAGAAGGTGGAATATACACCCCTGGCCAACTGACCCATTTGCTTTGGCGAGTCGAATGTGAGCAGCTTTGTACGGGCCACATAAATGAGCTTACATGTGTGGGTTACCTCTCGAGCTTTCATCCTCTTCTGTGAGAAGAGAATGCTCAGGTGGTCTCTTTCAGCCTGCGTTCTGGAATAAAGCCGTTTGTCTTCTGAACCAGCCTGAAGCCTGGCGACAGTCAAGCCTAGCTGAGTCTGGCTGAGATCAACTGAACAAAAGCCAACCTGACATTTGTGGGCCTGAAATTGCGCTTGAACACCTCTAGCATTAGAGAGTTGTAGTTATGCAACATTATTGTAGCAAAAACCTGGCTAATGCAAGGAAGGAGTGAAGCCAGATGCCAGGAGATCAGCATAGATGTGTTTAACTCCAAAACCAGTTTTCCAAAAAACACTCTCCCTGGATGGACAGATGTGCAGAATTGGGGAGAGTCAAAAGACATGGGTTGGGGGGGGGTGTTTCACCTTTCTAAAGCTTCTGATTAGATGGGCTCCCCATCCCCAATCCAGCCATTTGATGTTGGACAAGTCACTCTATTTTTTTTTAATAAAATTTTTTATTTTTTATAAACATATATTTTTATCCCCAGGGGTACAGGTCTGTGAATCACCAGGTTTACACACTTTACGTGCACCCGAATGTTTATAGCAGCAATGTCCACAATAGCCAAACTATGGAAAGAACCTAGATGTCCATCAACAGATGAATGGATCAAGTCACTCTATTTTTTAAAAACACTTTTTCCCATCATGGAGGCACCCGTCCATGATGCCTATCATAGCCTCAAGCTCTGGTTAGTAGAGAAGTGTTAGGGTCACTAACCTAACCTACTTCCCCATCTCCCCAGCCCATCATCTCTGTGTTCACTGTGCACCAACCAAAAAGGCCCTCTTCCTCTTTCTCAGACAAGGGAAGCTCTCTTCTTCTTTGGCTTGGAAGGTATTCCCTCCAGTGGCACCTCCTCCAAGAAATTGATTCCTGATGCCCAGTCTAGAAGATTTTACTTCTCCCTCTCAGCAACGTTCATGTTCCCTCACTATACCAAATAGACGTCATAAATATGTATTTTATTCCATGGTTATTTGAGTAATGTCTGTCCCCTCCACTATAATGCAAGCTACTTGGAGGTCATATCCATCTTATTCATTGTTGTATTCTTGATGCTTCTGGTGTTACCTAACACTTAGTAGGCGCTCACCTTCTGTTGAATAACCAGATGAAGGAATAAGTAGACAAAGGAATGAGTTGAGTGAAAGACGAGAGGAGTTGCATTCCAGGTGGGGAGTTAAAACAGGCAGAGGCTTAGAGGTTCCAGATGACAGGGCTTCCTCTGTGATCCAGTTGAGCTCCAAAGGACCGTAAGTGCCATGGGCTCTTGGGTGAATGAGACCGGATGGGGTCCTTAAGAGGATCCCTGGTTTGACCTCGCCACATCGTTAGTGTAAAAATGGAGCTCGGAGAGGGCCGATCCCAAGACCAGAGCCACACCAGAGCTAGGAGCCTGCACTCCTGACTCTTGGTCCAGTGTCTCCCACTGAATTGGGGGAGCAGGAAATAAAACACACCAGCTGTAAGTGACCTCTCTGGAGGTTCAACAGCAACAGAGAAGAAATGGTTTCAGAAACCAATTTTTGTCTGTAAAGAAGAAAACAGAGAGGAAGCAACTGGTGAGTTGAGTGCTTGGTCAAGAGAAAATTAAAAAAAAAAACACAGACTGCTGGCAAGAAAAGAAGGGAGTATGTAGGCACTGGGAAGAGTAGGTGAGGAAAACAAGCTGTTTATTCAAGAATTCTTGTAGCTGTGACCAGGTCAGTCTCCTCCTCAAGAACCATCCATGGCTCCCCATCACCTGGAGGATAAAATTAGAGAACCAGAATATTTGGGTTAGAAGCTTGTCTAGTTGGTGCATATATAGCTCAATCCAGCATTTGATTTTAAAATGTTATTCTTAAATGCCTAAAGAAATATGTAGTTGTTATAGAGAAATATAAATACTAATGGAGCACTGGGTGTGGTGTATAAATAACAAATCTTGGAACGCTGAAAAAAAAATAAAATAAAATACAGTTCTTTCACACATGAAAAAATACTACTGAAATAAAAATTTTAAATCAGTCTTTACTATCTTTCAATCCACTCCTTAAACCAAAAATACCTACTACAAAGGTCTGGTGTGATTCCTCACCAAAAATTGTCAAGGTATTTACAAATATTGTGTTTTAAAATGATTTCCAGAGATAGTATTATCCAAATTTTTCTTGGACTTACTCTGTTTTTGATATGATAATATATATATATATATATATATATATATATAGTGATCTTTCCATCTCACCAAATAGAGATCTAACTCACTCTTTGTAAACAGTTGCATAAAATTCTATAAAGAGGAGGCAGCCCTCATTTATGTGACTCCTTTCCTTATAACAAACACCTAAGTTGTTTTCAAAGTATAGAAATGGATATTCTTGGAAAAAGAAGTGTATGCTCATAGGTAGTTATTTCTGTAGGACCAAAGCCTATAAATGAAATTACATATGCATTTCTAATTTTGGTATTCTCACCAAGAGTGGAAAAATAAAAGCTAATTATCACTGAGCACCAGCTATCTACCAGGAGCCCCACTCAGGATTTTCTGTGCATGATTACATTTAATTCACAAAATTCTATAAAGAAGACACTGTTACAACAAAGCAAAATAGGGCACAAAGATGGTGAGTCACTTGCCTGAAGTCACGGACTAGGATGGGGTCCCAGGTGGTCTGGCTTCACAGCACATGCTCCCAGCCATCTTGAATTTTATGACATTGAATAAGAATATCCTCTTTTTAAAATTTATTTTCAGCATAACAGTATTCATTGTTTTTGTACCATACCCAGTGCTCTATGCAATCTGTGCCCTCTCTAGTACCCACCACCTGGTTCCCCAACCTCCCACCCCCTGCCCCTTCAAAACCCTCAGATTGTTTTTCTGAGTCCATAGTCTCTCATGGTTCACCTCCCCTTCCAATTTCCCTCAACTCCCTTCTCCTCTCTAAGACCCCTTGTCCTCCATGCTATTTGTTATGCTCCACAAATAAGTGAAACCATACGATAATTGACTCTCTCTGCTTGACTTATTTCACTTAGCATAATCTCTTCCAGTCCCCTCCATGTTGCTACAAAAGTTGGGAATATCCCATTTTTCAAACAACTTAACCAACATTAGATTTAATTAGATTTTTTCTACTAATTTAATATAAATTGTACCTTTTTTATTTCAATCTATATCCTGTCTATATTTTGTGGATTTGCAAGCTTTTTCATTTGTTTATCAGCCTTTTATGTTACTTGTCCTTCTATATCCTTCACTTATTTTTCTGACAAAGATTCTTAATGACTGTAAGGAGTTCTTTGTATGTTCTGATTATTAATCATTCATATGCATTGCAATATTTTTCTTACTCTGTCCCTTTTCTCCTGAGTTTTTTATGTTGTCTCTCACAAAAAAAGAAATGAGAGAAATGTTTTGCAATGATGTTGGTCTTTTCCTTATGGTGTCAAAGTTCTGATTTTCTTTAGGATAACTTTCAGCCTAAGGCAATAAAGCTACTCTTCTATATGTATTTTTTCATTGTGTCGGGAACAAGAGAAATGGAAATATTTGTGAATGTACAACTGACTACCACAATCAGTAATTTTATAAAAGGACCCACAATTTTCAGTTTAATTTAAATTTGAAGTTAATTGGTTTTCTCACTGATTAGTCTGGTCTTTGGACAATGTCAGGCTTTGAAAAAAATTAATTCTTTGAAAAAAATTAATTCCTATATCTCTACAAGGTGATTTTACTTCTGATAGGACAAGATGATCTTATGGCATTTCTTCTAAATAGTCTTAGCGATCCTCACTAATTTACTTGGTAGGTGAATTTTAGAAACAAATTGTTGAGTTCTAGTTTTAAAAATGGGATTTTGATTCTGGCCTCTTCTTTTATAAAGGGGGAATTAGGGTCAGAGGGAGGACAGCATTTATTCAAGGTCACACCTATATGTGTAATGTACAAATCATTCATTTCCCGGACAGGCATCATGTGCTGTCCCTAAAGAACTCATTGTGCCCCCACCCCTTCCCTGCCCTGCCCTTGTCCTTTGGGAAAACATCTGTGGACCTTCAAGATCCTGCATGAGCACTTCCTCTCGACTCCACTCCTGCTTCTCAACTGTCCTCTGCCAAGTTCCATGTGCCCAATCTGTCTGTCATAGCACCCAATATTCCCGCAAAACATAGCCGCTCCCCCACTCCACTGCGGTGGCCCACTGACACATCTTAGAGAGTTGGCATAATCTTGAGGCTGACTCCTGGCCCTCCCTTTCATTTACTGTCTTACGTTTGGATGTTCAAAACAAAGGATGCTTGCCTTATGAAACAGCTACAGAGAAGTAGCTAGAGTCAATGGACTGATGTTACATTCTAACTTCAGAGACGAAGGTCGCCATGCGGTAGGTGGATGACAGTAGATATTGAAACCTGAAGGTCCTTCTGCAAACTCTTTGATTGTGACAGTCACTTGCTGGTTTAGAGATGCTTCCACTTCCCCTTTCCTGACACAGGAAGTCTTGCTCTTCCCTGCCCTGTGGAAGCGAGGCCTGGCAATTGGACCTGCTCTGGACAATGAGACAAGATAGAAATGATGTGTGTTGCTTCCAGTTGGTGGCTTTATCACCCCATGTATAGACCGTGGCTTCTCCATATTCTGCCTGAGTAACCATGGAAATGTGTTGAGATGGAGCCTCTGTGGATCACACTCCCTGAGTTACCAAGATGAAGAGGTCACTTTATGCCCACCCATTGTGCTCATGTAGCACAAATAAAGCAATAAACGTTTGCCATTAGTGCACTTCGATTTGGGGATTTCTACCCAAGTCCAGTCCAGCCTCTTGTGGCTGATAATATATCATCTCACTGGTCAATGTGGATGCTTTGTTTTAGGAAGCAAGGGGCCTCTACTGGCCAGATATATTGTCCATATCTTTTTGGTTCCTTCCACTACACTTCCAAACCTATGTGGCTCAGATTTTCTAAAACTTCCTTGATAAGCCGGTAATCCTTAAGCCAAGGAGACTCCTTAAGAGCAGAACAGAATGTTGGTGATTATAAAGTAATCTTGCAAGAATATCCCAAAAACAGAATTGCAAGTTTGATTTTACACTAATCACAAATTGCATCAAATTTATTCTCCAAAGTTCAGCCATGTCTAGTCGTCTGACCTGTTGTTTAGTTATCTAGTTGGCTGACTACTTCATTCATCACAGGATAAAGGGGTGCTGCCATATGTTAAATCTAAGGCATAAAGATGGGTAGAGGTCAGTTGGGTGTCTAAGGAGGCCACCTTCAAGTTGTACGGGCAGCCCTTATTGACACCAATCATGATGGATGTGAGGATGAGGTTGTTAGTAGAGATTATGTAGAATGTCTTTCCTGGAACAGAAGAAGGTGGACCAGCCTCATCTAGAGTCACATGGAAGTTTTCACAAAACGGGACTCATTTGAGTTGGGTGTTATGAATGTACAAAGGTTCAGGAAGCATCTGAGGAGATGAACACTCAGACAAGGAGACCAGAATGTGGGAAAAGATGACAGTTCATGGTCACACCCTAAAGCTGGGGATCAGTCAGTGTGACTTACATACAATCAGATTCCTCTAAGGCCAATCAGGTGGCATGCAATAAGAGAAACAGGACATGTGTACTATCCCCAGGATTGAGAGGGACATTGGTGAACTAGGAGAACATTGGTGAACTGGGAGAACTTCAACCAGAAGTCATTTCTCAAATCTAGCTCCCTCTAGCCCAGTCCGAGCCCAATATTCCCACATCTTTATTTCTTTAAAAATCTTTTAAGTAATTTGGGATCTCTTCTGATTCCATAAAAATTTTTGGATTATTTGCTCCAGCTCTTTGAAGGAAATGTTGAAAAACAAAAATAAAAACGAAAATAAAATAAAATAATGCTACCTGATTTCAAGCTTTACTACAAAGCTGTGATCCCCAAGACATCATGGTACTGGCATAAAAACAGACACATAGATGAGTGGAACAGAGTAGAGAGCCCAGATATGGGCCCTCAACTCTATGGGCAAATAATCTTTGACAAAACAGGAAAAAATATACAGTGGAAAAAAGACAGTCTCTTCAATAAATGGTGCTGGGAAAACTGGGCAGCCATATGTAGAAGAATGAAACTCAACCATTCTCTTACACCATACACAAAGATAAACTCAAAATGGATAAAAGACCTCAATGTGAGACAGGAATCCATCAGAATCCTAGAGGAGAACATAGGCAGTAATCTCTTTGATATCAGCCACGACAACTTCTTTCAAGATATGTCTCCAAAGGCAAAGGAAACAAAAGCGAAAATAAACTTTTGGGACTTCATCAAAATCAAAAGCTTCTGCACAGCAAAGGAAACAGTCAAGAAACAAAGAGATAACCCATGGAATGGGAGAAGATATTTGCAAATGACAGTACAGACAAAAGGTTGATATCCAGGATCTATAAAGAACTCCTCAAACTCAATACACACAAAACAGACAATCATATCAAAAAATAGGCAGAAGATATGAACAGACACTTCTCCAGTGAAGACATACAAATGGCTATCAGACACATGAAAAAATGTTCATCATCACTAGCCCTCAGGGAGATTCAAATTAAAACCACATTGATATATCACCTTATACCAGTTAGAATGGCCAAAATTAGCAAGACAGGAAACAACATGTGTTGGAGAGGATGTGGAGAAAGGGGAACCCTCTTACATTGTTGGTGGGAGTGCAAGTTGGTGCAGCCACTTTGGAGAACAGTGTGGAGATTCCTCAAGAAATTAAAAATCGAACTTCCCTATGACCCTGCCATTGCACTCCTGGGCATTTACCCCAAAGATACAGATGTAGTGAAAAGAAGGGCCATATGTATCCCAATATTTATAGCAGCAATGGCCACGGTCACCAAACTGTGGAAAGAACCAAGATGCCCTTCAACGGACGAATGGATAAGGAAGATGTGGTCCATATACACTATGGAGGATTATGCCTCCATCAGAAAGGATGAATACCCAACTTTTGTAGCAACATGGGCGGGACTGGAAGAGATTATGCTGAGTGAAATAAGTCAAGCAGAGAGAGTCAATTATCATATGGTTTCACTTATTTGTGGAGCATAACAAATAGCATGGAGGGCATGGGGAGTTAGAGAGGAGAAGGGAGTTGGGGGAAATTGGAAGGGGAGGTGAACCATGAGAGACTATGGACTCTGAAAAACAATCTGAGGGGTTTGAAGCAGTGGGAGGTGGAGGTTGGGGGAACCAGGTGGTGGGTACTAGAGAGGGCAAAGACTGCATGGAGCACTGGGTGTGATGCAAAAACAATAAATACTGTTATGCTGAAAATAAATAAAAAATAAATTTAAAAAAATTTTAAAAATTTAAGTATTTATTTATTTACATTAGAGAGACTGAGAAAGAGACCATGGGGGAAGGGCAGAGGGATAGGGAGAGAAGTAGTCTCCCCACTGAGCAGAGTCTGAAGCAATGCTTGATCCCAGGATCCCGAGATCATGACCTGAGCTGAAATCAAAAGTCAGATACGTAACCAACAGAGCCATCCAGGTGCCCCCCCCAAAATTTTTTAGGAATTCAGATTTCCATGGAAAAAGTTCCTTATTTACACTTTGTGTTCACAGGACCAGGACTGATATTGGAAGTATTTGGCAATTGGTATGTCAAGGACACTTAAACATCAGATGTACAGATAAACAGTATGGTCTTCCTACTGAATCTTGGCAGAACATTGGTTGTGCATAAAACACATTCAGGCTGCCACTAAACCACCCTACTGGTCAGACTACTATATAGTCAGAGCCCTACTCTCAGACTATGAAAGGGAGAATGAACAGTCGGGGCGGGGAAGGGTTAGGAAGAAGCCTTAGGTCTGATCACAGTAATTTTGAATACACCGTGGAAATTAGCATTTTCTGTGCAACAAAACACCACAAAAGGCAGGTGCATTTAAAACCAAGCATTTACTTATCTCATGATTCTATAGGGCAGCGATTCATCTGGGCTCATCTGGACTCACTCATGCATCTGTAGTCAGCTGACACATTCCACCAGCTGCCAGGGCTGACTGGGCTAGAGCCTCCTCTAAGGTATCTTGTCTCTCATCCATGTGGTCTCTCATCCTCCAGTCAACTGGTCCAGGTTCCACATGGTAGAGTTCCAACGGCAGCAAGAGAGAATAATGGCTACTGCCTAGTGCTTTTCATTTTTCATTTTTCTTTTTTTAAAGATTTTACTTATTCTTTTGAGAGAGAGATAAAGAGGAGAAAGGAGAGACAGAGACAGAGCACAAGCAGGGGGAGAGGCAGAGGGAGAAGGAGAAGCAGACTCCCAGCTCATCAGAGCTCCAGTTCAGGTCCCTGAGATCACGACCTGAGCCAAAGACAGACCTGTAACCATCTGGGCCACCCAGGCACCCCCGCCCAGTGCTTTTCAAGCCTCTCTTGTGTCACATGGGCAAACGCCTTGTTGGCCAAGGGAAGTCAACGTGGCTGAACTCAGAGGCAGAATATACTATGAGGTGGAGAAGGTGAGAGGGACATGTAGGGAGGGCAAGAATTTGTGACTACTATTATTACTTTGTACCTATGTGCTATTAAGATGAGACCAAGGGTCACACTGTCAAATCAGACTCTTGAAAATCAGAGATCTTATCAGACTTTACTAATAATCCAGACGATATAGGTGATTATGCTGCATAGACAAAGCATGGGAGATTGAGGACCACCAGTGCTGCTTCTGGGGCTCTTCCTGCTAGGCTACTGCTTACTTAACATATGGGTCTCTAAGTGATGCATGTGGGCCATCACTTTTCCAAGGGAGAAAACTTTTTAGTATGAAGTAGCTCTATCTTATACTCTATTACCTTCCTGACACTGACATCTTCCACAGACTAAGGCCCAGAAATCTGTAAACTTCATCTATAAATTTTGTTCACCATAAGCAACCCAAACTGACTGAGTGCATCCTATTGGAACAATTCCATTGATAAGAATTCTGTTGTCATTCCACCAGTACCATATTTATAAGATTTGGTCTTGTATGTCTTTCTTCTTTTTATTTTTTCTTTATTCATCTCTCCCTGGTAAAAAGGATGGCTAAAAGACCAGATGTTAACATTTTTCTTCCCTACCATACTTTGGATTTCAACCTTTATATCTCATATTTATTTCTGTGACAAAGCATTCAAATACTGGGTATTATTTACTTTTTCTTTTGTTGTTGTTGGTGGTGGTGTATTGGGGGGTGCACATATATGCATGGGAATACCCACCATTTATTGATAAGACAATGCATTAAGATGCATTATTTTCCATAATTCCATCTATAGAAAGAATTCTATTTAATTTTTCTACATAAAATATCAGTTAACTGGGGAATATTCCTCCCTGGGAAGGGGAAGAAGGTCTGTTAGGAAAAAAAAAAAATGACCTAATACTTGAACTAGAACTTCTATCCCAGGGTTCAGGTGAGTTTCTAGAATATTTGTTCTGGCCCAATGCATCATTTCTTGGTGGTTACTTTGGGCAATCATCTGCCTTTCTGAGCCTTATCAATAAAAATGAAAATGCGGTTGTTGAGATATTTTTCCACAGCTAACATTCATTTGATGAGATGTAAGGTAGTTTAATGGGTGATACCAAATACAGGTTTAGGAAGAGAGAAATATACTTTGATTTACTTAAGTGTTTCTGAAACCCTGTGCAGAATACGTTTCTTCTGGAACCCCAATGAAACCCTGGCATGAGATTATATCTTGACCATTGGGAATATGCACTCTCTGGCATGGTCCAGGGAATTTCAGGAAGCTGCACTTTGGTCACACAATGCCAGGATTCCAAGAATAGGGAAAAGCCTCATATCCCTTCCTCCTTGCCAACGACCTGCTACTTATCCCAGCGAAATGCAAAACTGTGATGGTGCATTAGAGTCTAAACACATGAAAAATAAAGTGAAAGTGGAAGGTCAACCAAAAAGAGTCAAAGCATGGCTCTATACAGGTTCTGCAGCTGCAAATGAAGAATAGCTACCAAATAAATAAATAAATAAAAACAAAAGCAGCCAAGGGTCAGTTTTTTGCAGGAAGTACAAGATGAGTCTATACATTCTAATACAATACATCCACTTATATGAATGGAGATCAAATTGCCAGGTCCTCAGAGACTGACTGGTCCAGGGCTTCCTAAAGGTGGTGCATGGGTTGGGATGCCTGGGTGGCTCAGTCAGTTAAGCCTCTGCCTTCAGCTTAGGTCATGATCCTGGGATCCTGGAATCAAGTACTCCATTGGTTTCCTTGCTCCGTGGGGAGTTTGCTTCTCCCTTTCCTCCTCACTCTGCTTGTGAGCTCTCTCTCCCTCTCTCTTATGCTTTCTCTGTCTCAAATAAATAAACTTTTTTTTTTTTAAAGAGTAAAGGTGGTGCATGGGGGTAGTTATCAGGGGTTATAATGTTATGGCACATAAGTGAATTTATTTTCATAGTCACATGGTTATTTTAATGAGTATAATGGATATTTGTTTTTTGATGTTTTATTTTGTGTTTCCACTACCCACCATCCAGCCTGCTTTCCAAGGAGCCTCTTGCTCTTCCTACTGGAGAATCTCTCATTCCGTGTTGTCCCGGAGATCCCTGGACAGATTTTCCAGGGATCAGACTTCCATTCTCCCCAATCCTGTCCGTGGTAGGCAGAATATAGATGTGACTTGGGCTTGGTCAACTAGATACTCTCCCCAAGATTTTGAAGTCTGAGTATATAATACAGCTCTGGCTGGGGAGTGGCTGGTGGTCACATTCGTGCAGTGGCTGTGGCATGCACACGTAACTCACAGAACTCACAGGGCAATGTGCTTTGCAGAGACCAGAGTGGTTACACAGCAGGACTGCTGCCATGTTTCTGCTCCCAGGTCAGCTGGAGCCTCGTTGATACTCACTGTCTGCACTCTTGATCTTCTGGCCTCCTCAAAGTTATCTGATGCCAGTACCCCTCCGATACAACCTGTCCCTGCTCATGATGGCTGGAATTATTTTCAGTTGCTTTCAGCCAAGGACCTTCTAACTGATACACTGTGAAAACATGTAATTAGCAAACCAAACCCATGATTTTATAGATATTTTTCCTTCGAAAAATGTCTAAGCTTTAAAACTGGATTGATTTAAGTTAACTTAAAAGAAAAACACTAAATTAGAGAGTGATGTGTGAATATAGAAACTGTGATGATTAGGAAGAGACTGAAGGGGTTCCATCTCTGTTATACAGAACAGAAATGGGACTGCAGAGAGGTGAAGGGATGCCAGAGGTCCCCCCACCCCCCATGGCTCTGCTGCACACCTGAGCTGGCTCAGGAGCCCAACTCAATCAGTCTCACGCATTCTGCTCACCTGTGGAGTTCAGAGCCCTGCTTCCACAGGTGGGGTCCTTCCCCCTCACACAACAGGAGTATGTTGAGTTCTAAACTCACGGAGGCTTCACTCAGCAGCCAGCATTTTCATTTTAGCTACTTTCTAAAGACAAAATCCCTCTCTCTCTCTCTCTTTCTTCTCTTTCTTTTTTGTCCTTATAGTCAATACCCACAAGCCTGAGAGTATGATACCCACATACCACATATGCCTTGTCTATCATTGGGTCATTGGTTGAGGACAAAGACCCTTCACCACATGGGAACATTTAACAGATGAATTCTGGTCGTTTTGCTCCTCAAGAAGCAGCATACTCCAGCCTGGCAATTCCTCCCTAGAAAGCAGTCCTGAGCACCCTCGGCCCCCACCCTCTACAGGTGGGTAGGAGAACCTTTTTTTTCTTTTTTCTTTGAAGTCATGTCATCAGCATGACATAGGAAGGCAGTTATTAGTCTGACAAGGAAACTGAGTCTTGTTCCCTTTACATGTTTAAAAAACTAAAACTTAAAATAATTTCCAGAAGATGCTAACAGAGACCTATCCCTTTACATGAACGACCGACTGAAGCAGTCCTCAGTGGCGTCTCTCCATTGTCATCTAAGCCAGAACTGACAACTGTCCAAGGGAGGGAGGCAGGGCTTTATGGTGGAAAAGAGACAGAACTAGAGTGAGAATGTCCTGGGCTGGGTGGAGTTTAGAAAGACGGTTAAAAAGAGAAAGGCATTCCAGGCCGTGGGAAAGCAGGTGTGGGGGCATAGACCACAAAACCATCTGTGAGCCTGATGAGCTGCAGGACAGTAGAGCGTGAGGGGTGCCCAGAGGCACGTGGCTCGGCCATAGTTGACACCAAGGAGCTGGACTAATCTAGCAGGCGGTGTGGCTTTATGAACAGAAACACACCTGTGACGTCCTATCCTTCTGTGCTGGCGGTCCAGCTCTGCCACATTCTGACTGTAAAACTGGCATAACAGGATTTCTTTGATAGAATTATTTTGGGGGTGGGAGATGTCGAATGTAACGACTGTGGCACCATGTCTGGCTTAGAAATGTTCCCCCCTAAAGAGTTGCTTCTTGTAGCAAATGAGTGCTCATTGAAAGTATTTATTGTGATGTTGAAAGATCACCTTGTCAAATGGACCTTGGATTTAAGGGACACTCCTCAGATAAGGCAACCAGTTGGAAGGTCACTGTGTTTTACTGGGGGAGAAAGAGGCTCAGGGAGGGCACTGGAATGGGGATAGAAAGGGAGTCTCAGGGAGGGACTGAAACAAGAGGTGCTTGTTAAGACAAAGCTATAGGACATGGGGTTTACTGCAGGAGGTAGGTAGAGGGCTGGTGGGTTTGAGGAGTAGGAAGAGTTTACGATGATTACCAGGTTTTTGTTTGGATGACAGATTGACAGTGGTGCCTCCATCAGACATGAAGATGTAGAAGAACTGAAGAAAGGGCAGGATTCGTATTGGAAGAGGTTGGCTCTTACTCTGAGAAAAACCGAAAGTAAAACCCCACGGTTAAAAACCAGAAAGCAAAAATATAATCAAACTTCTGTGCTATTTGTATACATTGGGTCAAAATCCAGAGATTTATGAATAGTCAGAGACAATAAATGTATCAAAATGAAAGAGCCCAGGATTTGGATTCAGAAGACCAGGCATGTAATCTATGTCTACCTAACACCTGCTGTGTGATTTTGGAAAAATTACTGAGCCCTTCCGAGTTTTAGTTTCCTCAGCCATAAAACAGGAATGGCTGTGGAGAGAGTCTCACAAGCCACTTGACCTCCAGGACCTTGGCCCCTAGTGCGGCAGACCCATTCAGATACAGGGTCCTTCATGTGGGATCTCTCAACTTTGTGCTTTTTGTAGGCCATGAACGTTTATGTGATTTGAAAAGGCAGGTGCAGAGTTCCAGATTCTCCTTCATACCTTCCATGAGGGGCCGTCTGAGAGACTCAGGAGCAGGGACCATGTGCTCTTCCATGGAAACCCAATACTCCTTGCCATCTGCCGGAGGCAGAGGGAGATGGAGACACTGTCCTGTCCTCAGCAGAACTGGTGCCATCAGAAAGAGATGGAATGAACTCTGTTCCCCTAGAGCCTGAGAAAATGGTCACTGAAGCCAAGATGAGAAGGAATATGGGAATTGTGGTAAGAATGACAAAAGGAAATAAATATGAAAGCTCAGAAAGAAGGGAGGGATGGAAGAAGGGAATTTTATCAGGAAACTGAGCTCCATCTCCTTGAATTTTCAATGATCAGGGTCTAGGTGACCTCCAGGGGAACTAATAGTGACCGGCCCTTTTATCCACATGCACCTGCTCATTCTTTATGATTTAGTTCAGGTGGCACCAGTTTGAGAAACCATTCTTAAACTTCTGGGCCAGGTGAGATAGTCCCCCTGGATGTTCTGATAACATTCTCTTTCAACATACGGTCTTTCTTGAATTGCAATGATCTATTTATGCCATCCTGACAAGACTGAAAGATATCTATTATTACAACCCCCACTCCCCCGTTAATGGCTAAGACTGTTGGAACTTAGAGAAATTAAGTAACTTCCCTAAGGTCACAGAACTAGCATGTGGCAGATCCAAGATTTAAACCCATCTAACTTTGGTCTAACTCCAAAGCTTTTAATTTTTCCCATTTCAAACTGTTTTCTACAACAAATAGATTTCTAAAGTGCTCCTATAGGAAATGTGCTTTCTCTAAAATGATCCTCAAGCTGGACACTCAAGAGTGGTCTCAAGGGTCTTGGGGCGATGAAATATTCTGCCTTTCAAAGAGAATGATCTTATACTTCACAAGTTTGCCTTTCAATTAACTGAGGACTGTGGCTCCTTATTTAATGTTATTTCTACATAATCTAATTTCGGCTGCAGGTTAATGGACCCGTGGGGAGTTATTGCTACTTCAGTTTCAAAAGCATTCAGCAGCATTCCCAGATTATTGGTTGTTAATGGAATCACCTAGCTGTTTTGACTTTCTCCCAATCCTTCTTGAGGTGACCCTACAGAAGAGGACAAAAGTGGAGACGGTGGGACTCAATTTTCAGTCACTGGGACTTGCTGAGTTCTGTATCTGCCAAGCCCCCTGGCCACGCTTGTTCCAATTCCTAGAAAAGTACATACTCATAGTCAAATCCAACATGTCCCACGCTATTGTTTATGTGAAAACATTTATTGAGCACCTAGTATGTCCAAGGTAGCACTGCTGGAAAGACAAAGATCAGGTATGTCATGAAGAATCCCATTTTGCTAATAAGCACTAAAATCTCTGAGGTGTGGTTTCCTTATACGCAGGAGCCATCAGCAGTTCCATCGATGTACTTATGATTGTTCATTTATTCAGTCAAATAGTATAGACTGAGAATCTACTATATCCCAGGTGTTTTCCTGGTGACACCTCCTGATGACTCTCATCTTGTGGGAATCTATGACCTCATAAAGAATATAGACAAAATAATAGGCAGTGACTGTTCATTGTGATACATCAACCACGGGGAAGTACAGGGAGACTATGAGAACACAAAGGAGTCATTTCTATTCAAGATTGAGGGATCTAGCAAATCTTCCTAGAGGATCTTAGGGTGTAGTCTGAGTTGAGACCTGAACATGAACAAGTCAGTCAGAACTAACAGGAGGTAGGCAGGAGAACTGTTTCAGTCTGAGGAACCAGCATGTGCAGATCCATGGGATGGGAAAGGCTAAGTCATGCTGGAGAAAGTGTGGTGGCTAATGTCCACGAGTAGAGTTCAGGGTGAGGATCACAGTGAAGAGCGATGAGCCTGGAGTGAAGAGGCACATGCAGAATATAATGGGTCTTGCGAGAAGTGACTGGACTTCATCCTGTAGGCAATGGAGAGCATGTGCAGGTTTCACAAGTGGGGGACATGAGCAGATATGGACTTTTGACACATCATCTGGCTGTACTATGTAGACTAGACTTGATTTGAGCATTCAAAATTCTGAGGCTGGAACAATTGGACCAAGATGACAGCCAGAGCTTCTGAGGAAGCACCAAAGGCAGAGAGAAGGGGACCAATCTAAAGGGAATCAGTGCCAAGATCCCCTAAAGGGAATTGGAGGTGAAATGAGTTCATGTAACTGCAAACATTTGACTTCTAGAAAAATACAAGCTAGAAAGTCAACTTCAGTCTGCCTCAAGCCCAGATTTCCACCTGTACTGAATTAGTGACACCTAAGTTAACAAGGTTTTTCTATATTGGAATATGAGATCAAAGCCATTCTACTCCAGAGTTTATAAATTTAATAATATTTGAAGAAGAAAGAGTTTGGGAGTCTAATTGCACGAGATGGCTTTGATTGTAGGATTTGGGGTGATTCAGGATCCAGTAGGTCATGGAAACTTTCCCCAAATGATGACAAGGTAAATGAGTGGCTTTCATTTTAATGAGAGCCAGAGCTTCAGTTTCATGGGTTTATTAAAGTATGCTTCACTGATGGAATATTTAATTTGCTTCAGGAAGGAAAAAAACTTAGTTCCTCAAAGACATGGGGACACAAAGACCAGTGGCCTTTTTTTCATAGCATTCCAAATGGCCTCAGGGATGTACAGAGGCAGAATGTCTCACAGAATTTTTGAAGTATGAATAGTCTTCACTCTGGTAAATATGATGTTTCACATTTTCTTAAAATCACACCCAAGCTTTCATACTACAGATGTGTGAGCAGAAGTGGAAGGACACGTTGTCTGGAGGCCGACCGGCATGCTTTGGAACACCTGCTTTCACCTAAACAAGATGCACACATTTGGAGAAAGAACTCGCTCCGTCTAGTGTGTTGTCTTTTCTGTGAAATGAGGCTGGGATGCTAATCCACCTCACAGGGCAACAGCAAACCTCAAATCAAAGCATTTCCTTCCTCACTTCCATGACACTCAATTTTGTTTTCTGCGAGATGAGAATAAATTCTGCTTTGCGTACTTTGCCAGTTGCTGGGAGCTGAGAGAAGGCTGAAGCTCAGAGTGGGGAATGTGCTTGTCCAAAGTCACAAAACAGATTGGCAGCACAGGAGGAACTAAGACCAGGTTTCCCAACGCCCATCACCCCTGCATCATGCCACGCCAGCACCCAGGTCATTGGGACACAGGGATGTGCTTCTGTCGGGGAGACTCTCAGATCTTTCTTTTGTGTTGCTGGTCAATTCAGGAAGAACTTGGATGTGAGCTCAAAACCCTTCATGCAAAAAAAGTCCTTGACTACAACTCCCAAATTCTCCTTGAACTGCAAGCCCCCTCAACAAGGCAAAACTCGGGGCACCTGGGTGGCTCAGTGGGTTAAAGCCTCTGCTTTCAGCTCAGGTCATGATCCCAGGGTCCTGGGATCGAGCCCCGCATCTGGCTCTCTGCTCAGCAGGGAGCCTGCTTCCCCTCTCTCTCTGCCTGCCTCTCTGCCTACTTGTGATCTCTGTCAAATAAATAAATAAAATCTTAAAAAAAAAAAAAAAAACAAGGCAAAACTCATTTCCCACCCTTTTCTCAGCAGATCCCACCTTGTGTCCAGACACCTACCTTCCCAAGGGCCTTTGTCATACTTTGTCATATTTTGTCATGTCTGAGGGACTTACCTGAACATTGCCTGCTCCTCCTCAGATACCAAATGCCCAGAGGATAAGCACTTGGACTTGTTTCCATTTGTAAGCCCTCTTGCCACCCAGATACCTCCTGGCTCTACAGGCACTCAATAGCATTGCCAGGATTAAATCTATGAAAAGAAATTGACTTCCTGTATTGTTCACTTGTAAAATGTAAAATTCACTATCTTTGGAAAAGATGGGAGAGCATTATCCCAGGTGGGCTAGGGCTAAGATTAGGAAGGAGACTTTCTTTAGGTCACTTGCATGCATGTTAGGTAGACAGTATCCTAAGAAGCCCTGTAGCCACACAGTTCCCCAGAGACCCCATGCTCCCTCACTCCCTGCGACTGCTCACGCACCATCTCTTCTACTCTCCTGGTGCTTAGATCTGCGCCATCAAGAGTGGCAGGTGAAAAGGGAACAAAAAAAAAAGGAATCAGATATTGACAAGTTGGCTTCCTTTCCCATAATCTCAGGGGTGAGGCTGTGGACATTTAGTAGCTGATGGAAGGAGGAGGGGCCTTGGAGGTGTCTCTAGAAAGCATGACCCCACCTCACTGCCTGGGCTCAGCCTCTTAACTCTCTCCCTTTCACAGCCTGCCTGGGCCTTCCCTCGATCGCCTGCACCTTCCATGCTTGCCTCAAGCACCTACCTTTCTTACTAGAGGGGTGTATACTCTGCAGACCCAAGCTCAATCCCTATTCTGCAACATGGCTACTATTCTCCTCACCTAGCAGATTGGGTGGAAATAGTAGAAATAATATAGTCTGACACAAGGTGGCCATCTAAGAAATGGTAGCTTATGTTGTTTAAAAAAGAAAATCTCTGATCCATCAGCCTGGCACTGAAGCTTTGCCACGTTCAGTGTCCTGACACTTCCCAACATCCCAACTCTTATACTGAATGGCTGTCAAACCAAGTCGTCTCAGGGCCTCAGTGTGCTAGCATCTTCCACGTGGAAGGAGGAAACCGAGGTTTGGGGACTAGGATAGACAGCTGTAGTGCTGCTCACCAAGCATCTCGTGAGCATTTCCTGCAACCACTTCTGACCAATGGGCTGTGAGAGAGATGGCTTGTGTCATGTGCTGGTGAAGCATGGAGATGCTGATGCTAACATCCCAGTTGTTGTCATTTTTTTGTCCACTTTAAAGCCCCTCTTGGAGTGCAACTATCAGGGGAGTCTCTAGGACTTCACATGACTAGGAACTCAGTCTCTGCTCTGATAAGTTGCTTAGATTTGGGGAGTGTTTGTTACTACCATGTAACTTAAACTATTCTAACTAATACACATGCCAAATATTTATCAAATTATTTGCTATTGGTGACTCGTCATTTCATTTAGTTAACTCATGAAGCAGAGAAGTATATAAACAATTATAATGCAGTGCAATGTGTACCCATATACAATTTGCTCTGCGATAATAGGGCAGGCACGTTTAATAGAGCCTGGGGTCAGAAAACCTTTTCTAAAGTAGCATCTAATCAGAATCTGAAAAATGAATGCTAGTTTGGGGTAAGCAGGTTGTTTGGAGGATTGGGTAGTATGTTATACATGAAACTCATGGCAGCTCCCAAAAAATACTTCCAAAGTTCACCTTAATTTTCAGGTACTTTTATTTGGATCTAGTCACCAACTACCTAAAATAATGCAAAGTCTGTCCCTTTAATTCTTAGCACACAAAATCCTTTCTTCCTTCTGAATTCTCTCTACCTGAAATTCTAGAATATTCAGACTTACTTTAGTATAGCCATCCTATATTTTATGGGCTTCACAGATAGTACAGACCAGGCATGAGTCATTCCCCATCTTGTGACTTAGAGAACGTGTCTTAGAGACTGAGTCATAAAATCATAAAGGCATGGAACATTTGGATAGGAGACCAAAGGAAGAAGAAATAAAAATTCCTCTTGGCATACAAATTATCTTGAAATAAATTTGGAACAGGATGTTTAAGCTGAAGTCTCTGATAAGTGCCATGAGATAACAGATGAGAAATTCAAAGCCAGATTCCCATGTTTAGAATTTACAAAGGAAATGTCAGAAGACCTGTCCCAGGTCTAAAGGATCCTCTTCCCCACTGAGGAGTTAAAGAGGGCTAAGTGGATAGAAGAAGGAAAATTATCAAGGAGATTTCTTTAGAGATGTCATCATATTTTGGGATGCCAGCTCAGGTTTGGTGAAAGTCTTCAGTGGAACTATCCTAAGTTATTTGAAACGTGTTCCCTATGGTTGAGGTCTGATTCCTAACCATGAAATGTAGAGGGCAGAGAACTGGTGGGATTTTCCACCCAAACCTGGAAAATCCTGCTGGGTGGGGACACCGTGTTTCTTGGAGTGTTTCCCATGAACCAGTGTGGGACTCTTTGGGTAAGATAAAGCCATCCCAATTGATAAGGCTTCCCAGGAAAGGAGGCAGATCCCATCATCAAAAACCTGGATCCAAGTTGGGGGAAATTGGAAGGGGAGGTGAACCATGAGAGACTATGGACTCTGAAAAACAATCTGAGGGTTTTGAAGGGGTGGGGGGTGGGGGGTTGGGGTACCAGGTGGTGGGTATTATAGAGGGCACGGATTGCATGGAGCACTGGGTGTGGTGCAAAAATAATGAATATTGTTATGCTGAAAATAAAAATTAAATTAAAAAAAAAAAACACCTGGATCCCTAGGGTCCAAGGAAGAGATGAAGCATCTGCCCAAATAGAGTTGCTTCCATCTGAGTGGAGAGCCTCAGAGGAGGTTCTCAGTGATAGTTTTTTTTGAAGAGCCTAAAAATGACCATGCTTCTGCCAGGTTCTGGAATGCTAGGGCAGCTGATGATAGCACCATCCAAAGAGAACCTTCCCAATCTTTTACCTCTTCTTGCTCCTCCTCTCCCCACCCTGGAAGAGTCAAAAGCTTCTAAGAAGTTAGGGTCTGGGATATTATTGGAGCACAAGACCAAGGAATACTGAAGTCCACCCAAAGCCCCCACATCTCTCTCCACTGTCTTCCACCCTAAAAATATCTAAGTTGAAGGAAGGAGAAAGACTCTTGTTTAGGTTATTGGATAATATCTTTTACTTGACACTCCATTTCTGTTAAAAAGGCAATTTTTGAGACTTAAGATGATGATGGAACTGCCAGTTACTTGAGAGTTACCAAAAGAGTCTTGGATTTGCCTTATTCTTCCCAAGGGACAGGGGAAGATTGCCTCATTGTATAGTTTAAAGAGGTGGTGGGAGAACAATATAAGGGTATATGTTAACTGATTCATGAGCTGTGTTTGTTCAACCTGCAACTTTAAAAGGGTTTTCAAGCACCTTTCTGAAACTGCAGAGAAGAGAGGTCATTAGAAATTACTTAGGAATCAGAAATGGTAACTGGATATCAGTTGTACAATACCCCTTATCATTCACTTAGGATGTACGGAATACCCCATGTGTTTTCTAGATTTAGTTGCAACCCTCCTTCCTTCCTGTTAGGAACCTTATTTCTTCAGCCTGAAATTCTCATCCATACAGGTTTTTAGGAACAACATCCCCAGAGTTACACACTACAGGGTGAGAAAATCATGGAAGAGCTCTTCCATTGTCCATTTTTAAGGTCTCTGAGCTCAGTCTATTGCATAACTTGGACTTGGCTAAAATTCTTGGGGTGCTGCAGTCTACACGTAAATGTTTCCTCACCATGTAATCATCAAAAAGGCAAACCGACAAATACACCTATCCACACACCCCACAACACCTCACAAATTTACTCTTTAAACCTGGAAGAGAAAGGTAGTTTGTTTGTTTGTTTGTTTGTTTGTTTTCTAAAGCATTATTTCTGAAGGTACTTCATTCCCAAAGTAGAAGAAGAAATCACATACACCAGCACCCAAAACTTCCACATTTCTTCCTCATGCATCTTTTTCTTAAGTTTTTCTTTCCTAAAGCAGCTGCTGTGTCTCTCTGTTGCTTGAAATCCTCCCCCCTGCTTCCCATCCCATCTGCTTACATACCCTGTACTCTGATCTCCAAGCAAAGGCCCTCCTCTAGCCAAAAGCTGGCCGTGCTCTGGGCCACTGAAATTCTTAACTGCAGTCCAGGTACTTCTGGGTGCTGGGGGCTGGTGGGACGGCTATGAACATTACTATGGGTTAGCTGCTTTGGAGTTTTGCCTCTTTCTAGGGTGTGACTGGACACGTTCCCTGGTTTTTCCTCTCCTGAGTGTTTCTGCCTCTGCAAGTCTGACCTGAGACCACCCAGACAGGTCAAAGCTATAGAAAGATTGTTTCGAGCTCCCCCTGAAATAAGTCTTCACATTTGTAGAGGCTTCTCAGACAGAAAGAGTTAATATGACTGATTCCCTATAATTTTGACCTCATATGCAAATTAGTTCCTATCATATCATATGTTTGAGAAATATGATAGCCCAAAAAATACTAACTTCTTCTCCCTCCTTTTCTGCAAGCACAATATTGCCAATAATTTTACCAATTCAATAAGTGAAAATGTTCAGTGTTCCTCAGACTCCAGTCCTGCTAACAAGCCTACATTCTCTTTTTCAGCAATCCTCCTCACTGAAGCACTCGACACACTCGGCTATTTGAAATCAAAAATACATAAACATGCAGAAACCCACAGAAGCTGGTAACTTATTTTTAGTGTGTAAATTGCGTTCAAGAATTAAGTACACTTGGGCATTCTCAAAAAGCCGGGCTACCTTGCTATCGACTGGAGGAATAGAACTAAATTATAAATCATATCCTGCTGTCAAATATGAAAATACATATACACACATATATAGGCATTTATTCCATAAGTGCATCCTAATTCAGGACCTTATTATGAAGGCCAGTGACAAATATGTCTGCAAACTTTCTAAAAAGCAATAGAGCAAGAAAAGTAGAATACATCCAGAGAAATAAATTAATTCTATTTCATTACAAAGGATAACCTGAATAAATTTAAATTGAAGGCATCAGTCTTCAAGGATTTCAAAAGTAGCAATACAGAAATAAACAAATAAAAAATCTATATCCACTTAAAGACACCAAGACATTAAAAAGTCAAGTAAAAAAAAAAAATCATCTCCTTTCTCAGCAATGACAAACCCAATCCTCAAGCAGCTCTGTGGAGGAAAGCTGTCACATCTTGCATTTTGCATGAGGAATACATTTTCAACAGAACTATGTCACCTAGTTTTTATTACCTAATTTTACTTGGTGACATCCCTTCTTGTCACCCCTGTCCACACAGCCCATGTTGAACACAGAAAGAGGCAGTGAACCTTCTTTTAGCTCAAAATTGGAATCATAACTAATCATCATCAGGAAAAACTCAGGGGTAATATACGATGAGCCAGTGGTGCTGATGGTGGGAGAGGGAGTGGGATTCAACACATCTGCTTCTCCTCCAAGGAGCCACAAGTCCATCTAGAGAACAGGGCATACTGGGAACAGCTCTGTCAATTGTGCCTGTCTTAGATCTTCTCAACCCGAGTTCCCTTCTCCATCTCCCCCTTCTTGAAATGAGCATGATATTACTAAGACTCTATGGATGGTTCCAAAGGGTAGAAGTAGGAACAATAGAGAGAATCAGCAAGGAAGAATGTTAATCTTCAATGGAAGAAAGAAGCTTCTGAGTGCCAGAGCCACTCAACACTGGCTTCAGCTGGTTGGAAAGTGTGGGAATTCTCCAAATACTGGAGGTGCTCCTGCATGCATTGGTTGACAGAGCACCTGGTACAGACTCAGCAGGAGAAAAGAATAGAGGTGAATGGTAAGGATCTCAAATTCACAAAAGAGCAGAGAGGAAAAGGACAGGGGAGACATTACAATGCCATGAGAAAGAAAGAGAACTCTCATCCCGTGCATCTCAGAAGAACAGAACTACAACCAACACAAGTGTGTGAAAACGAGCGCAGATTGGGGTCCCATCCAGGGAAGAACTTCCGGACAGCTAAATCTGTCTAACTGGAAGGATTGCTTTACAAGAAAAAGATCTGGGCCTTGTTGCCCAATGAGTTTGAGGAGGCAGTGTGATGACCACCATCAGAGCCTTCATAAAGGGCTTTCTTCCCAGGGTGACAACGTGAACTAGACACTTACAGGTCCACATGCTCTTTGCACATCTCTGACCCTGTGACTCCTCGTGAGATGGGAAATGCACAGCACGCATCCTCTGTCCCCCTCTCTCCTACCCTTGACAAACATCCCTATTATTGGAGATGTTCTTGATATCTTTTCCCAAGGAACTGCCAGCAATCAATTCTATTTTGCATCTTTAGGTAATGCGATATCCCAAAGCTTTTGTTACTAATCTAAGATTAGCCTTAAGAGACATGTTCTATGGATTTGACATAGTTGCCTAGGACACCCCACCACACACACACCACACACACACACACACACCTCTTGTCTCCTGCCATGCTTTCTCACAGACTTGATCTTTCGGTTCATGACAAGTCAGGTGTGTTTCCACCTAATCCTTTCCTCCTGGCCCTGTGGTCAGCATGCTAAGTACCCCTCTTCTGGCCTCCGTATAGTCAGTGTCTGACAGGAAGCTGGCTCTCCTGTAGGAGTGTGTCTCTACTCTCATCATCGCAGCTGTTCGCCCATCCGAGCTGGAGGGTGAGATTCGGACAGCCAGGCTGGAGCAGAGGAGAAAGCATACATCTCACAACGCTGGGACATGTTTCAAACACAAAATGAACTGAGCACCTCAGCAAAAGGTGCTGATGTGGTGAGTCAGAAGTTTAAAGGGCTGAGCCCAAGTGGGTAAGCAGACAGGCAAAAGTGAGATCGAAGGGAGATATTTATTGTCAAGGATGTGGGCCCAGGGTGGTAAATGAGAGGGGGAACCAGGAGAATATCTCAAGACAATGTCACTAGAGTGGGATGGGCTAATCCACAGGTGGACAGACAAGGAGGATGCTACAGAGTGATGAGTTTGGCCCCTCAGCTCCCCTCTTTGCCTATTTCCTATGCCAGACTCCTTCACCCTGATGCACTGATGGGCCCACATCCCCAGCTTGGGTAGGGCTGGCTGGGATGGCCCAGGACTCCCCATGGGGGATGCAATCAGATGCATTCTGTCTCAAGGAACTTGGGAATGAAGATTTTGCACATTTCTGCCCCATCACTTCCTTTGCTCTAGAAACATTCCTGATGCCACGGCCACCCTGCCACAAGCTAGAGGTTGAAGTTCAGACTCCATAATTCGACATTCTATCCATCTACCATCACATACTCTTTCCATGCATCCACTTCTAAGCAAATATTTATATGCCAGGCATTGGGAATGAAAACTAGTGGAACACAATGCCTACTCTCACATAGACGCTCATGATCATCTCTCAAATAAATCACTCTCTGGCTCCAATATTCCTGTCCTGCACGACTCCCACCCGGCCTGCGTGAATAGCCCAGTCCAACCATGGGCTGGTATGATGGCAAAAACTTGGGGAGCAAGTCAATCTTGCTTTGGTACCCATGTCTGTTGCCTCCCAGAAGTTTGTTTTCCCACCTTTCTGCACCTCAGTTGCCTTACGGCACTGAAGTGAGGACTATCCGATTTGAGCATCTAAGTCATACTGTCACCTTCACCACCCCCGTATGATCACGGCTGGTGCTGGTGCTCGCTCTCCTCTCTGAGCCTTCCTGCCAGCCTCCCTCTATGATGAAGAGCACCTCAGTGATCTCCAAGCACTGCCCATCCCCTTCCCAGGCCTTGTGGGGTCGGCCTGCTCCTCCACTAATTTCCCACCCAGCACCCGGTCCCTGGTCTGCCCTCATGGGATCTCAGATGTGGGACTCCACTTCCTGCAAGGCCCAGGAAAGGGGAAAGGTCTTCAGTGGACTTGGGTCCTCCCATGGAAAACCCAGCGATGCTACGACCGAGGAACTTTGGTGTTTTCTCTGAAGTAAACTGGTAAAGCCAATGTTTCCTAGAATTACAGCCTCATGGTGTCTGCCTGCTTTGGGCTGACAAGTTCCCTGTGCACATTCTGCATGAACTGCCCCACATTTCAGTCCTTCCAGCTTACTCCACTCCGGGGCCAGGATCGTAGGGGTTGGGGTGGCTCATGCTTAATAAGTGCTTTAGGGTAAGTATAGACCTACCACCCCTGAAGGTGAAGATCGCCAACAACAGAGTCAGGGATCGTTAACATTCTTCTACCACAAAAGAATCACTTGATGGTGATAATGATGAGGAGGAGGACTAGATGACAAACGGTTTTTCTCTCTGTCTCTAGTACCTAACTTGGCAAGAATTAGGTTCTGAGCAGGTATCTCCAGTGTAGACTAGATAAACAATTGACTCCTGCTTTTGAAAGTGTTTCTACCAAACAAATTTTATTGAAGTGATCAGTAACCATTTCCCTTCCTAAAGAAGTCATATGTGGTCTAAAGCAGCAGACAGTAAATGCAAGCCGGAAGCAGCAGGAAGGTGCTATTGGGTTGCGTTTCTGTGGCCAGTGCTGGGGACACTGGGGACCGTCTGTCTGACCAGGGCCCAGGTTGCCTGCCTGTCTCTGCCCCAGCCGGGCCGAGCTCTGACAGGGGATGGAAGTGTAGACCCTTGCAACAAGGGGTGTCACAAGGCTCTGTGTGGGCTAAGGAGACATAAAGAGAAGTTTGCAGCGTTTGGGGGAGACTCCCAGATAAAGCTCATCATCCCCACTCCATGATAAAAATAGATTTAAAACAAAAAAGGAAGACACTTACTTTCCTCTCCCTTTGGAATTGCCATGTTGGGACCATGAGTGGTGACATGATTTATGCACCGAGAAGGTCAGCTCAGAGAGGGGGAACACAGGGGGGTCCTTGTTGAGGGCATTTCAAGATGCTGAATCAGCTCTAGAATCACTCTTTCTGGACACCTTGTTATTGGAGAGGAAAAATTAAACCCTATTGGTTAAGCCACACTGAGCTGGATACTCTGTCACTGCCGGCTGAAAGCATCCTAAAGGATAGAATTGTTTCCTGAGATAATAGCTCGGGTGGCCTGTGACACTCTCCTGTGTAGCTACCACTGCTACAAAGCCCTGGGTGAGGTGTAAGGTGGCTTGTTAGTCTGCCTTATTACCTTTAGGAGCCGCACAGGAAAAACCAACATTCTCGTTTTCCAGAGAAACGGGGGAGATATGGGTTCTTTTGTTGGATCTGAAGGGACTGAACCCTGCCTCAGCTGCTTTCTGCATGGGCTCTCACCACCCTCAGCCCCATGGTCTCCTCTGTGATGTGAGGGACAGTGACGGGACAGGAGTCGGGCTCGTGGAACTGAATGAGGTAATGCGCGGAGGGCTCCCAGCACAGAGTCCGGAGCGGGAACAGCTCCAGCACTGCCGGGCCATCATTTCCATTCCCCACCTGCGGAGCTGGAGGCGAAGACTTGCCCACTCTTGTTTTTCCTTAGGAGAAGGTGAGGATGGCCCAGCTTCACCCAGGAGCAAAAGAAGCAGCATGAGTCCCTGGGGAGGACGGAGGGCTTTGGAGACAGGTGAAGTTCACCTTTCAAACCATCACTTCAGAAGCCTACCTTGCTCAGAATCCTGTTGCTTTTCTAACCTTCTTTCTAGATGCTCCAAAAAAAAAGAAAAGTCTCAATGCTCTACCCTTCCAGCATCATCCCCTAAGTCCACCTCCTTGGTGGTTCTCCATGCATTTTCCCAGGCCTGGAGAAGCCTCTCCACCACCTAGCCAGCTCCTGCTTCTTCCACAAGGCATGGTTCAGCTGCACCCTCTGAGGACAGTCCTCCCCAACCTCTCTGGGTCTCTTGGCCCAGATGCTCCCTGTGGCCCCAGCACAGAGTTCTTAACTGTTTGATTTCTCTGGAACTGCTCCCCTTCCCCCCAGACATAGCCTTGGCATATATTAACTAAATGTAGGTTGAATGATAACATGCCCATAAGAAAATCAGCAGTAAGTAAACATTACTCTGTGCAGTTGTATACTTCATCTAGGAAAGTTATTTCTTTTTTTTTTTTTCCCTGTGAGATAAACCTGGTATGTTTATTATTTCCGCCTTAATGTTTCTCTGGGAACCTTCTGCATCATTGCTGTCAGGAAAATAGGCCGCCATCACCCTCCTTGAGGGAAAGCATGCAAAGAAACAAAACATATGTTTAAAAATTGAAAAAAAACACAGTAATCCATGAGTCAAAGCAGAAATCATAATGGAAATCTAGAAGTGAATCACAAGAAAGACGTTATCCATTAAAACCTGAGTAATGCTATTTAAGAATACTTAGAGGGAAATACATTGTCTTAGATGTAGGCATTAGGAAAAAATTATATCTTCAGAAGATACATATTTAATTCAAAATCTGGGGGGAAAAACATAGAATAAACTGAAAGGAACTTGAAAAGATAAAATCAAAATGGAATTAAATACAAAAAATAAGGACTCTGTAAAGGCATTTCTTTTTTAAAAAGATAGCTAGCTCATTGAGATGATTTATAAAGAGTTATCTGATGAGATTGTTCAAGAGAGAAGAGAGGACATAAGTAATAATATTAGGAAGGACAAAGAAAGCATAAGGGTGGCTTCAGCAATAAACGATGCTGCAGATAGTATTGTCACAGTGATTTTTGGTAACGAGGATAAAATTAATATGTTTTTTAAAGACTGAAAATTACCAAAATTTTCTCAGAACAAAACAGAAAACCTGACATGACCATTCTGTAAATTAAATTTGTAATAAAAATCCACCCTTACCAAAAACACAATAGCACATAATCAAGTTTCACGAACCCTTTCTGGACACTTTCTACCTTATACGAGCTCCTCTAGAGACTAGAAAGAGGGAAACTCACTGAGAATAAAAGGAAAAACAAAACCCTCTCTTTTTGGATGGACAAATTTGATGGTGGGTAAACCCTGGACACCTGATAAAGGGGGAATGTCATCTCTCTTCCAGGCAACATGATGAATGATTAAAGAAGGGGGAAAAAAAAAACAAAAAACCGTGATTGGTGAATTAGGAGGACGTGGGTAGACCATGAATTCCTGCAGGAAGCTCTACATTTGGGCTTCCCTTTGTGGGGCTGATGTGAAAACGGGCACAGCACTTGTGGGGATCTGGAAGCTAAGCTTATGGGGCTGGTACAGTACATGGGTTCTGATTTTAGCCGATGGCCCCTCAGTCCACCCATGTGGTCACTTTCCCTTGCCCCTGAGCAGTCACGTGGGTGATCTGAGGATGGTCGGCGGGCTGCTGTGTGGCCCACTACAGAGACAGACCACCCACACAGGGAGATGACCTGCTGCCAGACTCCGTGTGTGTCCTGCAGCCTTCCCAGTGCCTGGTGCCTTCCCACTCAGCGTCCACTAGAAACTGGAATCTCAGCGTCCACTAGAAACTGAGACCACTGCTGGCAGAGTCCGCAAGACCCAAATCGTAAGGCAAAATAAAAACTTATTTGGTAAACTCAACAGCAAAGAGATGAGAATCAGCATGAAAAGGAGAATCACTGACAATATCACTTTTAAGCAAAAATCCTAATATGAGCAAATTGATTCCAGCAAAGTATTTAAACACACACAAAACAAAGTGGAAAAAAAAGGCTCAATATTAGAAAAACCCATTGATCGAATTTACCACCTTATGGGATGAAGGAGCAAAACCATGTGACAAATACTATTTGGCTAACCCATTAGCTATCCCTACCTCTCTTCCTTCTGGCCTTCCATACGTTGCATTGTGTCTACTTTGCAAACAATCTTCCATATAGATTAGCAACAACAAAAAAAAGGAGATCCCAGAAAGAAAGTCACCCATAGGGGCGCCTGGGAGGCTCAGTCGGTTAAGTGTCTGCCTTCAGCTCAGGTTATGATTCCAGGGTCTTGAGAATAGGCTCCCTGCTCAGTGGAGAGTCTTATTTTCCCCCTTCCCTGCTCATGCTTTCTCTCTTTCTCTCTCAAATAAATAAATAAATAAATAAAATCTAAAAGATAAACAAAGCCACCCGTATATTGCAACTTTATTTTTTTCATTTTTTTAAATTTATTTTTAAGTCATCTCTACATCTACCATGAGGCTTGAACCCTGAGATCAAGAGCCACAAACTCCATCAACTGGGCCAGCCAGGTGCCCCCATATACTGCAACTTTAGAAATAAAATGGAATTACAAATCAGTGGACAAGAAAAGACTGTTCAGTGGTACAGAGCAACGGATTAATATATGGAAAACAATAAAATTAGGTCACAACATCTCATCTCACATCATCACACAGAAGAAAATATAAGATGAATTAAAGTAAAATTTAAAATTTATAAAAATAAGAACACATTGCTATCCACAGGTTGTGCAAGATTTCTTCAGTAAGACAAAGAAAGAAAAGAAACCCACCATAGCTTATTACAGAAAATATCAATGAATACAATCATATTTATATCTGTGGCAAAAGCCAACATATAGAAGATTACCATCTATGTAACTTGCAGAAACACACAAGGCAATATATATGAAAATGTGCACAGTGTTTGAAGCAGGCACATGAGGTTTCCTGCCCATCTGCAATCTGACGATAGCCTGTCCCCCCCACCCCCCCCCCACCACCACCCCGGGGAGGCTCAGAGATCAGAAGCCATAGAAACAGGACCTCACCTCTACCTCCTGATGCTTTCACGTTTTCTAAAAGCCCTAAGGCCAACGGAACAAACACGAACCTCTGTTCTTCTGAGTGGTGGCTCCATGTTCCTTTGACACAACAATCCTATTTACAATTTTTTGAACGCTTGAAATTTTCTACAATAAAAAATAATACAATGAAATGTCTGTCTCTTCCTTGTATCATAACTCCTGCGATGACCTGGATAAAGTCCCAACAACATAGTCAGCTCTAGAAAGAAGACCCTCGGCTCATTGGCCCCATCTGCTCACTACCTCATACTCAGTCCTCAGGCCTCGAGGAACCATTCGTTGCTCAACCACACATGCACACATGTGTTCACGCTTGCATGTTCAAACACACATACACACACACACATGTCCATGCACAGGTGTATGCCAACACACACACTCAGGGGCTCTGCTTCTGGGCTCCAAAACTTCGCTTATGTTGTCCCTTTTGCATGGACACTTCCTCATGCTCTGCCGGTCAGCCCTGAACCACCTTTAAGAACCCCTCAGGGGCATGTTTTCTGCAAGCCTCCATGGGTCCCCTCAAGCTGGCTCCTCTTTGCTCCCATGACAACACCTGCCTGTCTCTGTCCCTGCACCCTTTGTGCTGGACTCTAACTGTATTGTCTGTCTGTGCTGTTAATCAAATAATGGACTTACTCCGTGTGGACAGCCAGGAAAGTTGATTAAATATGTAAGTACCCCATGATGTACATTTTTCTTGGGGTACACTCTAGAAGTCCGACTTTTATCCTTGTATTTTGGCAAGTCTTTAGCACGGCTCATGGACAATATTTGGGTTTGGAGAGAGACAACGCTAGGCTCCAACCCTCCTCCGCCCCATTACTAACGATAAGACTTTGGCCACGTCATAATTTAGCATCTCTGAACCTCAGAACTATGGGAGTAATAATACCATCCTGGAGAGTTATTGTTAAGGTTCTAGAACTAAAATATGTGCAAGCTTTTTGTACCTGGTAAATACATTATAAATCATTAAACCGGGCTTGTCTGATGTTCAATACAGGCTGACGAGTGATGAAGGGTAAGGATGAGGATTCAGGGGTCTGGGAAGAACCGATTAAAGAGATGGATTTTGAGTAATGTCATGGAAAGAAAGATGTTCCTGTTGGAGAAACACTCAAAGGATTTCCAAACCAAGAAAATGGCATTTACATAAGTCTCCCCGGTAGGAGCCACAGAGTTTACACAGATGTAATTGTCTGCTCTCCAGCTCTGAGCTCATTTGTAAGCAGCTTCGCCTTTGGGAGGGGCCGGAGCAGTGCAATGGCTGTGAAGACCACGCTAGATTCTACGGGTGCGAACCCCCGGCTGCCGGCGGAGTGAGGGATGTGGGAGGTGATACAGCGGCAGTGGGTTGTCTTGTGGGGAGAGCGGGCTTTGGCAGCCAGCGGGGGAGTTTTCTGAACCTCATTCCTTTTCATAAAATGGAGGCAAAACTGCCCCACGTAGTCCCTGGGAGGATTAGTGATCCTATGTTGAAGAACCCAACACAGCCACTGCCCTGGTGAGAGTTTAACAATTTGAACATCACTGCTCCTGCCATGGTAACTGGGCAGCACAGTCTGTTTGCAACATCTCTGAGTCCCTGCTACTTCGAATATTTCAACCTGTCTGTAGCTCGCTCCAGGGCTTGAGCCCTCTGAAACCTAAGCTCTCCATAACCGTTAGTTTACCTCGGAAATCTAAGCAAGCTTTTTAAAAAGTACAGCTCAGAGAGACCACCCAGACCAACTCCAGCAGAGGCTCTGGAGCACAGCCTATTCTCTTTTCCTAACTCCATCACTAAGGCAATTCCAGTGCATAGCCAGGACCAGGAAGCAATGGACTGAGGCTCCACCTGTCCAGGCTCCCCTGTTGGAAGGCAACTACCGCCTGAATCAGATAAAATGAGGCATAGCCAGGCTTCTGCACTTGGAATGAAATCGCTGATAACATTATTCAGTGTCAGCTATGGAAACAGAGAGGAGACTCCTGAGCTGTGGTTCGGGGTGTGTGGGAGCTGATACATTCTCATCTGTAAAATGGGTGGATACCAGTGGCTATTTCACAGAGTTGTTGATGGATGGAGTTAATGAGACAGCTGTTCAATACATCCGTTCTCCTCTCAGAGGAGGGCTGAGCAGGGATGCGGAGAAGAGTCTAGGACAAGAGTGTAGGCAGGAGGCCCACCTGGGGCTTGGCCTGTCTTCTGTGCCAGGTCTTGAGGACAGAGTCCACTTCTCTGTGTTTATTTTGTGTTTGTTGTCCACAGCTTTCCCCATCCAGGATGCACCACAGAGCCAGGTTTATGAGTGGGACTTAGGAATGCATGTGAAATTTAATTGACTTACAGTACTATTTCTGGGGAGTCTGGCCATTAGGATCTCCAGGAGAATGTCTGAGGTCTCTAGAGGAAACAAATCAGGCCAAAGCTTGAAAACTTAGCTGCCACCCTGTTCTTTTGCTGTCAGGATTGAAAGTGACAACCTGAGTGGTCTGCTGTTCGCACATGGTGACCCAGGATGATCATTTCCCTATTCTGATCTCGTTTTCCCACCATAAATGAGAGACTTGGACCACAGTCCCAATACCCCTCATCTTGTAGGCCCCCCTCTTTCTAAGATGGCACGTGTCAGACTCAGAACCCACTTTATTAAGAGATAAGCATCAAAGAACCATTTGGGACCACTGCACTGAGGCTCATCAGACAGTTTCCAGGGCTCCATGGCAAGCCTTCCCCCCATTCCCACAAAGGTGTCTGCAACCAGAGGAGGAGACTGCCCCAGGCCTGCTGGTCGCAGCCGGCAGAAATTCCTCCAGGGAAAATTGCCTAAGGTGCCACAGAGCCACAGTAAACACAGTCTTCGCTCCAGCCCTTCATTTGGATGCATTTCCTCCTTGAATCTCGGTTGGTTGCAGCAGGCTTGTGGGTCCGCTGCTGAGGAGGCGTTTGGCAAAGCATGAAGGGCAAGTGCTCCCCAGAGAGGATATTTTCCCTCATATTGGAGCTTTTCAAAGCAGCAGGGGGAGTGAGGAACTGTGAGAGGGCGGCCATCAGCTCCTCCCCGCAGGAAAGAGTGGGGACAGAGTCACTCCTTCAGGCCCCATAAGATTTTCAGTCTGGGAAAAAGACGACTTCTTTCTGAAAGTTTGGACTCCAGTGTGGAATTTCCCAGGAAGCCATTCCTGGGCACCCCTACCCCCAAAGCTGGGACACCCCCTTTCTTGTGTTCCCACAACTCGCCTGCTGGTTTCCAGGTGGAAACGTTCCTCTTGCTATCCAGATCCTATATTGCCCTTCCAGACCACTCTCCAGCTAAGGCTGGGGTTGTCCCAGAATCCCAGGACAGGGTCCCCGAGGAAGGCAGTTCATGGGGACGGTGATCTCGGTTAGCACGTGGGAGGAGTGGGAGCAGTGGGGAAGGGAGAAACATCGCAGGGAGGGTGTGGGAACAGCCAGAGCCTCTCCCTTGGGACCTTCTGAAGAACCTTGCAGAATGAACTTCAAGTTGAGCCAGTGAGAGTCCACAGCAGCACTGCAGCATGGATGTGTGAGCTCCCCTACCTATTGACTGGGAATTTCCCCTGGGGTATTAAAGGTCCTGCACAGGGGCGCTGCCTTGCTACAGGTAGTTGGGTGGCTCCCATTAAAGCCTTGAAGTCAGGAAGCAGAGGCAGGTCACACACAGGACAGCAGGGGGCGCTAGAGAGATGCCAGCACCTGGATCCTCTGATGCACAGTTGTCAGAGGATGGATGGTGTCCCTGCATCACAAGTCACACTCTAGCTGGGTGGTTCTCTCTCTAAGGCTCTCCGTGCCTGTGATCTTCTCATTTTTCCCTCCGCTTGCCCCATCCGGCCTGGCCTGGTAATCCCCAGCTATTACCAGCACCGAGGTACTGCCCCCCTGCCCACACCTGCTCCACACGCCCAAGGCATGTGTCCTCCCCTTTCCACCAGGATCCTTGTTCTGACCCAGCCCCAGCTTCGCTCTCCATGCCTGGTTTCATTGGCAGAGGCAGGAGACGTACAGCGATGTTTCTCCTCATCCTCTCCGTCTCTGAATTCCTGGTCCCATCGTTCTGTTTCAGCATCTTGGCTGAATTTTCCACAGTTCTCTGTGGATACTCCTTCCATTCCTTCATGTCCTGAAAGGTGGGCTCTTGAACCCACATTTGCTGGCACTTCACATCCACCGAGGTTTTACTCTACAGAGTCACGGACAACCTAGAAATGGAAATTCGGCATTCCTGTCCTCAAATCTCCTTCGGCCTCTTCCCCATGAGGACGTCTCAGAGGGTTTCTCCTTGCCTCACGTCCCTCACTGCCTCACCGCCACTTTTTCCAGTTCCTCAGTCCCACCAGAGTCGGCCAAGACAGCCAACCCACGGTCGCTCCCCGCTGCTTCCTCCCGATGTGAAGGTCTCCACTCTGAGCACACTATCATGAAGGGGGCACTCAATAGATTTTCCCACCCAAGGGTGTTTCTCTCCATTGGATGAAGCCTGGGCCGTTTGCTGTCATCCTGGCGTCATGGGCACCAAGAGGCACCCCGCTAGTATCGTCACATTGAACTGAGAGGAGAGTTTTCACTGGACACGGGGCACTTGTAAGGGGAGGGGCAGCAGTAGGGGTTCTGGGATGCCTGTGAGGAGGGCCAATCCCAGGGCCAATCCCAACAAGCAACTCAGGGCAACCATGCATGCCGTCTGCCCCAGCCAGGCAAGAGAAGAGAAACTGGTCTCTGGCATTGGGGGTGGGGTGGGGGTGTCATGAGGGGAAGTGAGTGATCACTCGGATATTCAGGAAAATTTGTGTACCCCGTGAGGTAGGAGGGCTTGGAGCTGATATGCTGACTTTCCATTATGTCCCTGGAGGTGCCATGCTAGGAAATGGACTCGGGCTACTTCTAAACTCACGAGGGACCCTCTCTACAAGTCGTAGGAAATTGTTTTGCAGGTGAGTTAACTGAGTCTGACCCAGAGGTGTGTGGGTTTAAAGCCAAGAATGGGCAGACCTAAGACTCAGCCCCAGGTGGCCCGAAGCGTGACTGCCATGCTGCCTATACACAGGGTACAGAAGCCACAGTTTGGAGAGATGACAGCAAGTGTTTGTAGGAAGTGTCCCCACCAAACAGGGAGTGGTTAGGCAAAAGGCCAGACAGAAAGCTGAGGCTCAGAATCTGTGTAGTGGCCTCCACACTGGTGAGCTGGCTGGCAAGGCTGGGCTGGTTCATCCCCCATGAGTGATGCAGAAATGCACAAAGCATGGCACACATGTTCTGGAGCAGAGGTCAAGAACAAGTTCCCTGAGGTCAGGCTCCCAGAGACCAGGAAACCCAGAGCAAGTCAGGCAGAGAGTCTGAGAAGCTCACCTGTTGGTGTCACGTAGGCCTGGGGTTCCAAGACTGGCCCCTGACCAGCTGACTACCTGTTAGGGATAGCTGCTTCACCTCCGAGTCCCGGGCTCCCCTGGATAAGACATGGACACCAATCTTCCTCTTACTGGTTCACCTGCATTGGGCCCCTTACCAAAGCTAGACCCAGCTCTATGCTCAAAAAGCACTCAGTGCACACCATGATCTACGTGCTCTACATCTACTAACATATTCAACATCATAGCAACTCCGTAAGAATGTGAGCCCAGGCAGTCCAGGCCACAGCCCATGTTCCTGACCAATGTGCTTTCTTGTCATGGTCTATGTAAGGCTGCTCCCGTGGTCCTGACGGTGGGGTCGGTCACTGCTTGTCTTGTGTCTGAGCCTGGACTTTCTTGGAAACAGATCCTCAGACTGATGGGAAAGTGGCTTGTTTGTAAATGTGAGCAAGGACACAGGCTACAGACAGAGGGGGACAGAGGGCAAGAGGAGCCCATACAAAGCTGTGTTCAAGTTGAGAGGAGTCAAACACATTCATGTTATCTAGGGCAATCAGTTGCTCCAAGTGTGGGATTTGAGAAATCTATAGAAAACATCTCAGAAGTAGCACATGTCTGAGAGCCCACAGATTCCACTGTAGGGTCAGAGAAGTCCAGGATATAAGGAAAGTGATACCAGTGAAAGCACAGAACCAGCAGGTGCTGTCTGGTCACACCTGGTGAAACCACAGCTAGAGTGGGAGGGGAGGCTGGGTAGCAGGACCCAGACTCCCTCTCATCTCTCAGCCACACTCCTGTTCCCCACTCATATTCATTGTTTGCCTCTGCCAAAGCTGCCCTGCCCTAGTCTCTGCCATTGGCACCAGTCTACCTTTATTTATTCAGCCATTCAACAAATACATGTTGGCCACACTCTGAGCCAGGCACAGAGCTGACAGTAGTTCTGGCCTCTCCCACTACTCAGGCTTTGTCCTTTCCCCCCGACTTTCCTTTGGTTGCTGCTCTGAGGCCCAGCATGCTGCGCTACGCTCAGAAGGAATTCTTCACATTCTTTTTGGTTACCTCTGCTGTAATATACCCCCAGCCCCAGACACTTGGCTCTCTACCAATTTATTGGGGTATTTCTGCACCTCACAAGTTCTAAACTTCTTTGCTATTTCCCAGAGTGTGTTCCAACTAAGAGATGGTCAGATAAAAAGGAATAGCGGGGCTTTTGCTGCTAATAAGCTTAGGAAACACTAATAACAACCCACTGAGCACTTTAGGAAATGCTCCTACACCAGACAGTGCCAGCATTCAGGGCCCCAGAGTCTACTCTGAATTCAGACCACAAAAACAATCAAATTATATTCACTCTGAAAGAGTGAATAAGCATCAGGAGAAGGAGGCATAAGACGATATTTTCAGAGTGTGAATAGTAGATATGCAGTAGATCACATTAATGGTCAAGAATATTCACTTTTCCCTCCCACATGGGAGGAGTATACTCCCCTGACCTGCTGATTTGGGCTTTGCCCAATGGACTAGAGATGTAGCTGTGCCAATTCTGAGCAGGAGCTTGCCATGCAATTGCTTAGCTGGGCTTGACCGTCCTGCTCTCCTCCTCTGTCTCAGGGATGGACACTTCCCTCAGAGGGGCTGCTCTTTTAGCTTGGACCCCTAAATAAGAGGACGCATGGAGAAGAGCCAAGCAGCCACAGTCAAGCCACAGCTTCGAATGTGTGCTGCGACGCAGAAATGAATGTCTGTTGTAAGCTGCTGTGATTTGGGGGCTGTTACTCAGCAAAACTGTCTAATACATGTGAGTACTTCATCTTTTAATGGGGAAAAGGCAATGGTGATGATTCTGAACCAAATATCACAAGGTACTTCTTTGGGTGGGGACGGGGGTTCTCTTGGAACTGGTTCATCTTAGGGGAAAACTGCTGCTTAAACTGGGATTCTAAATAATCAAACTTTTACCTCCGGGGAGAGAGGTAACCTTTATTGCCACTTACTCCATAGAAGCCTTGCATAAATCCTATCTTACTTTCCTAACAAGACTAAGCGGGAAGTATTTCTGTTCTCTGTAATAGAAGGAACTGAGACTCAGAGAGTGTAACTGGCCTGAGGTCTCACACACAGAGGATGACCAGGATTTGAAGTAGGTCTGGCATTCAGACAAAATCCACATTCTTTCCTCACATGATGCTCATGTAGCACTCATCAGCTACTGGGAATGCTAACAAAGACTTCCTCTGAGGAGCCTGTAATGAGCTACATTTGGTACAAAAGGCATTTCTCTCCTGACACCATTAAAATATTTCTCACACAAAACAACTTAGTAAAAAAATTTCCCCAACCCCCAAATTATTGAAAATATTTCTCCCAGCCAAAATGAAAAAAAGAAAAAACCTTTCTGGATTTTTAGTATATATGTAATCAAATACTTTTGCAATGATATAATGTTAGAACAAGGGATTTTTGAATCTTATCAGATAGGGAAAGTGAGGAAGTGTCTTTGAGATTCTCAGTGATCTTGGAAGCAGCCACACTTGGAGAACGATTTCTTCCTAACAAGGCCAGCCTCAATTCTAGTTTTTTGAAAGATGTCCTGCTGACTGACCATCTGCTTGAAGTGGTCCGAGGTAATTGATAAACATGTATTGGAAGTCTTTCCTGTAGCACACACCACACTGGGCACAGAGGCCAGAACAAACCAGCACTTGACATACGTCATCCCAGTTAACTCATTAATACACTGTGAATTATCATCATCCCAGCACACTAAGGAATAAAACAAAACATGTTATTCAATACGAAAAAAAAAACAAGGTGCCTAGGTGGCTCAATGGGTTAAGCCGCTGCCTTCAGCTCAGGTCATGATCTCAGGGTCCTGGGATCGAGTCCCACATCGGGCTCTCTGCTCAGCAGAGAGCCTGCTTCCCTCTCTCTCTCTCTGCCTGCCTCTCCATCTACTTGTGATTTCTCTCTGTCAAATAAATAAATAAAAATCTTTAAAAAAAAAAAAAAAGAAAGAAAAAAAAAACATAATAAAAACATGATGATTTTTAGGAAACCCAGACTGGAATTCTAACACAAGTCAGTGGCTCTTGTCACTCCATTTGTATATTTTCTTTTATATCTCCTTATACTGGGTACATCTTTATAGTACTAGCTCACTAGTTCCAGTGAGATTCAGGGTCTGAAGGCCATTTGTAAGTGCAAATATCCGATATTCTCCACTTCCCCTGGACAATGGCCAAATAAAGTCATGTGTGTCACACCCAAACTCCTCAGCCTGACCCAGGGACCTGACCACCTGACCCTGTCAGCACCTTCAGCCTCACTGGTGCCTCCCACTTTATGGAGAGCTGCTGTGGTCCCCCAAACACATGGCTGTCTCCAACCTGTGTACTTCCATCCATGACCTCCCCCTTTCCTGAGACATGTTTCCTCCCTTCTCTGATTTAAGAAATCATACAAGTCTGAACAGTTAGAGGTCATGTGACCATGGTATCTTAGTTAACTCAGGTTACCATAGCAAAATACCACAAACTAGGCAGTTTATATACAGACATTTATTTTTCTCAGATTTGGAGGCTGGAAGCCTGAGATCAGCATGACTGAGTTCTGGTGAGGAGCCTCTTCATGGGTTGCAGATGGCCACCTTCTCACTGTGTCCTCACAGGGTCTTCCTCAGAGTGTGTGTCAGAAAGCAGGCTCTGGTGTCTCTTCCTCTTCTTGGAAGGACATTAATCTCATCATGGGGCCCCACCCTCATGACCTCATTTAAATAAAATCACCTCTCAAAGGCCCCACCTCCAAACACCATTACCTCGGGGTTAGGGTTTCCGTGTATGAATTTAGGAACACAGACATTCAGATTGTAGCACTTGGACAGTTTAGGGAGGCATTTGCTCTATTCTCCTACCTTCTTACCTCAGATATCAAGGTGTCCTCCATGCCAGACATTCTTCCACATACCATGGACGTGATATGGGACAAGAGAGAAGCAGCCTTTGCCTTCATGGAGCTACAGTCTTCCAGTTTCTCCTCTGGGAAGACTTCCTCACTTCACTTTCCTCTTTTTGTCCTTTGTTTCCTTGGATGTCCCTGGATTTCACTTCACTCTTAGGAAACACATTTGACCAGACACTCCTGTGCATATGTATTACCTACTTATAAATTATATGCATATTCTAATATATAATAGACAACATAACAGTATATAGACATACATTTAAAAATGAGGAAAGAGAAGTTCTAAACCATCTTTCCACATTGAAAAGGTGTGAACATATGGTGTGAACATAGCCTATGTTGAAGGCCTCTGGCCCACACAGGGACCCCACCTCTCTGGGCCCTCAAGCCCAGCATTGCTCTCACTCAACCCTTTGGAACTGACTGTTTACCTGGATATCTTCCTACTTTGAAGACTGAGATTCATTCATCTCTGTGTGTCCAGTACATGGGACAGTGCTTATCACAGACTGAACTCTTTATAGACTTTTCTGGAAAGACACACAAACGAATCATTGACATTATTGTTACAGTGACTATGACCACAATTCCGAGATATAGGGGAAGGACGATTCTCTTCTTAAACCAGTCTTCCCACAGTTCCGTGGTCGGATCTGTGATCCTAGAACCCTTGTGGGCTCTAGGTCTTGAGCCCACATTCTTCTAAAACCAATGAGGTTCTCCTAATACTAATGCAGACTGAATCAAGTGACCTGACAAATGTGGACATTACATTGCACTGGGGCCTGCAGGTGTCAGGGACTTTGCTAAGTGCTTTACTGCTTCTCTTCAACCTAACCAACAACCTCACAAGTCTGTGGTGTCCCACTCTGAAGAAAAGGAAACTTGGTCTTAACACATGAAGAGATTTTTCCCAAGGTCATAAGCCAGAGGTGAAATTAAGACCAGGATCACAGGATCACCTCTTTAATCACTATATCAAACTGATTCATATAGCTCTATTGTATAAGTTCTGTCCCAAGCTATTAACGGGTATATGTAGAAGGAAGTCTACATTATTTATTTAATACTATCTTTTAAGCATGTCTCCAACACTGGGATATTTTCACATCTGGGAAATGATGAGATGATGGGGTTCCTGAGTGTTCTAGTGTCCGCTGACTGGAAAGCCTCTGGGACCCAGGTATTTGATGCTGGTGTTCCTTAACTCAAGGTGACCCTGCTGATCAGAAGCAGAGCAGAGCCTCAGACCACCATATCACTGTCTCCCTCATACCATGCTGTTCCGCCTCCTTGAAATATTGTCTAGTATTATTATTGCAATCAAATGGCCCAAAAAATCTATCCTAAAATTGCTCTGGGAGGTGGGGCATTCAGACACTCTGGCAGCAGCTGACCTTTAGAAGAGTCTCCTCCAACTGTGACCCAATCAGACATAATGAGCTTAGAACAAGGGCTCAGGATTGTTTTCCCTCTGCTTTGCTTTTCTCCCAGTCTTTGTCGGTAGTTTAGCAGAAGGCTGTTTTTCCTTCTGCACTTATTTATATTTAGCCTGAGCATCCTGTTAATTACAAAGCAGTTACAGGAGAATTAGGGACACTATATATAAATTTGCCATTTATGCAAATTGCAAAGAGAGAACAAAGAAAAATTAGCTTAATTAGTGTAATTGCTAAAAAAGCGGGAGGTGAGGCAAACACAGCTTTAATCAAAGAAGAGGCGAAGGAAGTCTCAAGGAAATGGTGACCCAAATCAGCACAGATTGGAGGGCTCTGACCTTTCACGATTTCAAGACCTTGCCGAATCACTGGGATGACATGAGGCCGCGGACGGGAGGGGCAGAGCTGCTCTCCACACAAAAGTGCTCTGCGGGTGCCGAAGACATAAAATGAAGCCCTTGACATAAGACGAAGCCCTTGAACTTGGAAAGTGATTGATACAGTGTGAGGGGGGCACCTGAGGTGCAGTGGAGGCGAGCAGAAAAAGATACTTCTGGAATCTCTGTCCAACAAGCTCATTGCTGAGCACCTACTGAATGCTGGGGACTGTTTAGACGCGGGGCGTGCAAAAGTGACTAATATGCAGTGACTGCCCTTGAGGGGCTGGGGAGGCAGAAATAAAGAAGTAAAGAGGCAATAAACAGATGACATGTGAAGAGCAAAATAGAAAGCCTGAAGGATGGGGTTGCCAGATTGAGCAAATAAATATACAGCACGCCCGGTTAAATTTTTGCTTTTAGTTAAATTAGATATCCAGCAGGTAAGCAACAAATGTATTTCTTGTGTAAGTGTGCCCCAAGAAATTTGGGAGATGTATTTATACTTAGGGAAAGCAATATGCTGTTCCTCTGAAATTCAAATTAACCAGTGTCCTGTGTCTTCTCTGGCAACCCTCCTGAGGCAGTACGTAGGAGAGTCCTTTCTGTTTCTCCCCCAGGACCAGAGCTTCCCCCTGAAAACAACAACAAAAAAACCTGTTCCCTGGCCAAGATGCCTCAAGTTTCTTCAGCCTGATGTGTTATGAATAGAGAGATGAAGAGAGAGAAGCCATGAGTGAAATGAAGCCAGGACATCATGGGGCCAGTGGAGGAGGAAAGGACCCTAGGGATCTGTGATTACCCCCCACCCCATGTCTGGCCCCAATTCCCAAGATCTCCAGTAAAACTACCTAAACACATAAATGCTTGTGTATATAAAGAGTTCCATGTTCTCTGGAAGTCAAGGAGGGGGCAGAGCTCCACATCTGGGCAGGGAGCCTGCTTCCCCCCTCTCTCTGCCTGCTTCTCTGCCTACTTATGATCTCTCTGTTGGGTAAATAGATAAAATCTTAAAAAAAAAAAAAAAAGAAAAAGATAACCTTCTTTGATCTGCATTCTTCTCTTTCATTCAAGATTTCTTTTACATTAAATACAAAGATATAAATAATAGAACAAAAATTATTTTTTTAAATATGAAAGGGTTTAGATGGCACAGAAGAGCTTAAGGTACAGCTTGGTTTCATAAGGGATTGGAACCAAAATCTGAGTTATTCTGTCGCTTTTGGTCACAAGGTGTTTGTCTCTGGCTCTCCTGGTTGAGGAGGAAAAGAGCAGAAATAGACACTATGACTCCACATGATCGCACAATGCCAGCGACCAACACTTCCTAAGTCAGTTGATGTGTCGTACATCCCCAAATTATTTATTAAGAGAAAAATAAGAGAGAGATCAACTAAGCCCAGCTGTGACTTGCTTTTTCTGGGGTAATTTATCTATCCTTCATCCAATCAGCTTTGACCAATTAAGAGTGGTTTCTAGTACAAACAGGCAGGTTGGGTTGTGGGAAGAGGATGCTTCAAACGGGTCTATGTTGGTAGGAAGCAGTTGCCTCAGATGTGTACCGCTTTTCTTCCTAATACCCTTGAATAACATCTTCATCATGGTTGATACTTCTGTAATATCTGCCTTTCTCTGACCAGGGAATTGGATGTCTCCAATCTGCCTCACCAATTTACCTTGCATTCCTCTTTATCTCCTTTCTATGGTGATGACATTTTCTGAAACAGCCTGAGGGTTTTTTGTTTTGTTTGAAATGTTCCTCTCGGGTTTGTTTTGTCCATTGACATTCTACATTTCATTTTGTCTTAGGATGTTTTGCTGTCTCCTTTTGTGACTCAGAGGACAAGGATGAATCTTAGAATCCTTGGGACCGCAAGGTATAGGACACACAAACCCAACACTGATTCTTAGGAACCTCAATTTATCAAAGGTTGATAAATGTCCACAGGAGAAAAGTTATGAATGAAATCCCTGAAAAAACAAACATTAAACATCCTCAGTTTCTAATCACTATCAGCATCTACCTCCATTTTTGGTGGTAGAATGTCATTAGCAATAATGATGGAAGGAGCCAGTGAAGAATTAGGAAAGATGTTAAATGTGAAACGAGATTCAGGGCTATATAAAGTTGAGAGAAGTTTTCTCCTTAAAAGGGTGCTAGGATTTATTTTAATTTCATTTTTTTCTATTTATAATCATGCCAATGTGATAATGTCTTGGAAATTCTTTACATTGTCTTGATATATCTACCAGATCAGGTATTCATTTCTCTTTTTTCTTTAATCTCTGTTATTTTTCCATTCAAAAATTTCCAAAAGGAATTTCAAATTAGCTTGTCAATTACCACAGATAATCTCTTGACTTAATTGAAATTAGATAGATACATATATTCATTTGTCTTCTAATCCACGAAGATATGAATACTCATTTTATTTAGATTTTCTTTTACTTCTCCCAATATGTTTGTTATAATCCATGTAGAGATTCTGTGAATTTTTCATTAATTTACTCCTGAATATTTGATAATTTTATTCTATTGAAAATTCTGTAATTTAAAAATAATTTTGATATTCTAATCTGTGTTTTAAGAGTACAGAAATAAAGTTGATTTGATATATTAAAAAAAAGGGGGTGCTAGGATTAAGATGTTTTATCACTAGGGTGACCATATAATTTATCATCTAGATTGGGGTGTATCTGAGAGTGAAAATGTGTACTATTAAGAGCTACACTGGAAAAGCATGTGAACACCTAATCTGTCCTAGGTAAACCAGGATATATGGCCATATTCATCAACTACGCCTGAAATGGTACAAGTCTCAAAAAGTCTGCAACTCCTCCCAACAACACCCAACCAAACTGGCCTTGTCTTCATTGTTGGAGACCATGGCTGACTAAGGATTGGGATTGGGTAGAGGAGATTCATTTCTTGGGTAATACAGTTTAGCCATCTCCAAAGCAACAGTGGCACAGTTTGGGATTATATAATTATCTCATGCCCACCAGTGTGTGAATTACTATTTCATTTATTATAATGTTATTTTCTTGTCTATTTTTCATACTAAGTTGACATTGTAAAGCAGGAACTGCATTTTGACCTCTGCAGCCTTGATGACTAAGCTTGGCACAGCATGGGCAATCAGTACAAGCCTGTACAAAGACTTAAGGTCTTTTAACTTCAGAATCATCTTATGATCCTTTCAAATGTGGAAGACGCCTGGAGCAGCTGAGAGGCTTAGTCAGTTAAGCATCTGAGTCTTCATTTCAGTTCTGGTTGTGATCTCAGGGCAGTAAGATTGAGCCCTTCATCAGGCTCTGTGCTGGGCATGGAGCCTACTTAAGAGTCTCTCTCTCAAAAAAAAAGAATTTCTCTCTCACTGCTTGTGCATACTCTCTCTCTATTTCTCAAAAAAATAAAAAATAAAATAAAATGCGGAAGACATCTGAGAAAAAAATAGGATCTCCTTCCTTCCTCCTTTTTCCCTCTCTCTGTTTCTTTCCTCCTTCCTTCTTTCCTTCCTTTCCTCCAATCCTGCCCTCCCATCATCTGGCTTTCCATTTCCATTTCTACAATTCAAGAAAGAAATCTATGTCTTTGTCTCTGCAAAGCTCATAGAAGTCCTACAAGATTAGGGTTGTTCTGGCTTTAAGGAAACCTTTCACATGGGCCTTTGGGTCAGATCAGAGATGAAATACATTGCCTCTCTCTAGAAACACCTAGAAACTCTCACCAGGGTTTAGATATATCCATCCCATGATACCTTGCAAGCCATGGCTTCTAAGTGCTCTCCCTATACTCACTCATGCAACAGAATTCATTTTTTCTTCGATAAATCTGCAAAAGAAGATGTGCTCTAAGATTGACAGAATGAGTATAAGTATCCCCAGAAAAGGGAATCCACAATGGCAACAAGTTTGAAAACAACTGCATGAAGAACAAAGAAGGAACTGGAGTGTTCAGGCCACAAAAGAGAAGTTGTGATGGGAGATATGGGCACTGACTCCAAATGTCTGAACACCTCATATCTAGGAATGTGAGAACTTGATAGTGTCTCCAATGGGCAGAACCAGGACCAATGGGAAAAAACAACAGGGAGTTAGTTTTTTTTTTTTTTTTTAATTTTTTATTTTTGATAAACATATATTTTTATCCCCAGGGGTACAGGTCTGTGAATCAACAGGTTTACACACTTCACAGCACTCACCAAATCACATACCCTCCCCAATGTCCATAATCCCACCCCCTTCTCCCAAACCCCCTCCCCCCGGCAACCCTCAGTTTGTTTTGTGAGATTAAGAGTCACTTATGGTTTGTCTCCCTCCCAATCCCATCTTGTTTCATTTATTCTTCTTCTACCCACTTAAGCCTCCATGTTGTATCACCACTTCCTCATATCAGGGAGATCATATGATAGTTGTCTTTCTCTGCTTGACTTATTTCGCTAAGCATGATACGCTCTAGTTCCATCCACGTTGTTGCAAATGGCAAGATTTCATTTCTTTTTTTGATGGCTGCATAGTATTCCATTGTGTATATATACCACATCTTCTTGATCCATTCATCTGTTGATGGACATCTAGGTTCTTTCCATAGTTTGGCTATTGTGGACATTGCTGCTATAAACATTCGGGTGCATGTGCCCCTTTGGATCACTACATTTGTATCTTTAGGGTAAATACCCAATAGTGCAATTGCTGGGTCATAGGGCAGTTCTATTTTCAACATTTTGAGGAATCTCCATGCTGTTTTCCAGAGTGGCTGCACCAGCTTGCATTCCCACCAACAGTGTAGGAGGAGGGTTTCCCCTTTCTCCGCATCCTCGCCAACATCTGTCATTTCCTGACTTGTTGATTTTAGCCATTCTGACTGGTGTGAGGTGATATCTCATTGTGGTTTTTGATTTGTATTTCCCTGATGCCGAGTGATATGGAGCACTTTTTCATGTGTCTGTTCGCCATCTGGATGTCTTCTTTGCAGAAATGTCTGTTCATGTCCTCTGCCCATTTCTTGATTGGATTATTTGTTCTTTGGGTGTTGAGTTTGCTAAGTTCTTTATAGATTCTGGACACTAGTCCTTTATCTGATATGTCGTTTGCAAATATCTTCTCCCATTCTGTCAGTTGTCTTTTGATTTTGTTAACTGTTTCCTTTGCTGTGCAAAAGCTTTTGATCTTGATGAAATCCCAGTAGTTCATTTTTTCCCTTGCTTCCCTTGCCTTTGGCGTTGTTCCTAGGAAGATGTTGCTGCGGCAGAGGTCGAAGAGGTTGCTGCCCGTGTTCTCCTCAAGGATTTTGATGGATTTCCTTTCGTACATTGAGGTCCTTCATCCATTTTGAGTCAATTTTTGTGTGTGGGTGTAAGGGAATGGTCCAATTTCATTTTTCTGCATGTGGCTGTCCAATTTTCCCAGCACCATTTATTGAAAAGGCTGTCTTTTTTCCATTGGACATTCTTTCCTGCTTTGTCGAAGATTAGTTGACCATAGATTTGAGGGTCTATTTCTGGGCTCTCTATTCTGTTCCATTGATCTATGGGTCTGTTTTTGTGCCAGTACCATGCTGTCTTGATGATGACAGCTTTGTAATAGAGCCTGAAGTCCGGAATTGTGATGCCACCAACGTTGGCTTTCTTTTTCAATATCCCTTTGGCTATTCGAGGTCTTTTCTGGTTCCATATAAATTTTAGCATTGTATGTTCCATTTCTTTGAAAAAGATGGATGGTACTTTGATAGGAATTGCATTAAATGTGTAGATTGCTTTAGGTAGCATAGACATTTTCACAATATTTATTCTTCCAATCCAGGAGCATGGAACATTTTTTTCCATTTCTTTGTGTCTTCCTCAATTTCTTTCATGAGTACTTTATAGTTTTCTGAGTATAGATTCTGTGTCTCTTTGGTTAGGTTTATTCCTAGGTATCTTATGGTGTTGGATGCAATTGTAAATGGGATTGACTCCTTAATATCTCTTTCTTCTGTCTTGCTGTTGGTGTAGAGAAATGCAACTGATTTCTGTGCATTGATTTTATATCCTGACACTTTACTAAATTCCTGTATAAGTTCTAGCAGTTTTGGAGTGGAGTCTTTTGGGTTTTCCACATATAGTATCATATCATCTGCGAAGAGTGATAATTTGACTTCTTCTTTGCCGATTTGGATGCCTTTAATTTCCTTTTGTTGTCTGATTGCTGAGGCTAGGACCTCTAGTACGATGTTGAATAGCAGTGGTGATAATGGACATCCCTGCCGTGTTCCTGACCTTAGCGGAAAAGCTTTCAGTTTTTCTCCATTGAGAATGATATTTTGCGGTGGGTTTTTTCATAGATGGCTTTGATGATATTGAGGTATGTGCCCTCTATCCCTACACTTTGAAGAGTTTTGATCAGGAAGGGATGTTGTACTTTGTCAAATGCTTTTTCAGCATCTATTGAGAGTATCATATGGTTCTTGTTCTTTCTTTTATTGATGTGTTGTATCACATTGACTGATTTGCGGATGTTGAACCAACCTTGCAGCCCTGGAATAAATCCCACTTGGTCGTGGTGAATAATCCTTTTAATGTACTGTTGAATCCTATTGGCTAGTATTTTGTTGAGTATTTTTCGCATCTGTGTTCATCAAGGATATCGGTCTATAGCTCTCTTTTTTGGTGGGATCCTTGTCTGGTTTTGGGATCAAGGTGATGCTGGCCTCATAAAATGAGTTTGGAAGTTTTCCTTCCATTTCTATTTTTTGGAACAGTTTCAGGAGAATAGGAATTAGTTCTTCTTTAAATGTTTGGTAGAATTCCCCCGGGAAGCCGTCTGGCCCTGGGCTTTTGTTTGTTTGGAGATTTTTAATGACTGTTTCAATCTCCTTACTGGTTATGGGTCTGTTCAGGCTTTCTATTTCTTCCTGGCTCAGTTGTGGTAGTTTATATGTTTCTAGGAATGCATCCATTTCTTCCAGATTGTCAAATTTATTGCCGTAGAGTTGCTCATAGTATGTTCTTATAATAGTTTGTATTTCTTTGGTGTTAGTTGTGATCTCTCCTCTTTCATTCATGATTTTATTTATTTGGGTCCTTTCTCTTTTCTTTTTGATAAGTAGGGCCAGGGGTTTATCAATTTTATTAATTCTTTCAAAGAACCAGCTCCTAGTTTCGTTGATTTGTTCTATTGTTTTTTTGGTTTCTATTTCATTGATTTCTGCTCTGATCTTTATGATTTCTCTTCTCCTGCTGGGCTTAGGGTTTCTTTCTTGTTCTTTCTCCAGCTCCTTTAGGTGTAGGGTTAGGTTGTGTACCTGAGACCTTTCTTGTTTCTTGAGAAAGGCTTGTAGCGCTATATATTTTCCTCTCAGGACTGCCTTTGTTGTGTCCCACAGATTTTGAACCGTTGTATTTTCATTATCATTTGTTTCCATGATTTTTTTTCAATTCTTCTTTAATTTCCCGGTTGACCCATTCATTCTTTAGAAGGATACTGTTTAGTCTCCATGTATTTGGGTTCTTTCCAAACTTCCTTTTGTGGTTGAGTTCTAGCTTTAGAGCATTGTGGTCTGAAAATATGCAGGGAATGATCCCAATCTTTTGATACCGGTTGAGTCCTGATTTAGGACCGAGGATGTGATCTATTCTGGAGAATGTTCCATGTGCACTAGAGAAGAATGTGTATTCTGTTGCTTTGGGGTGAAATATTCTGAATATATCTGTGATGTCCATCTGGTCCAGTGTGTCGTTTAAGGCCTTTATTTCCTTGCTGATCTTTTGCTTGGATGACCTGTCCATTTCAGTGAGGGGAGTGTTAAAGTCCCCTACTATGATTGTATTATTGTTGATGTGTTTCTTTGATTTTGTTATTAATTGGTTTATATAGTTGGCTGCTCCCACATTGGGGGCATAGATATTTAAAATTGTTAAATCTTCTTGTTGGACAGACCCTTTGAGTATGATATAGTGTCCTTCCTCATCTCTTATTATAGTCTTTGGCTTAAAATCTAATTGATCTGATATAAGGATTGCCACTCCTGCTTTCTTCTGATGTCCATTAGCATGGTAAATTCTTTTCCACCCCCTCACTTTAAATCTGGAGGTGTCTTCGGGCTTGAAATGTGTTTCTTGGAGGCAACATATAGATGGGTTTTGTTTTTTTTATCCATTCTGATACTCTGTGTCTTTTGACAGGGGCATTTAGCCCATTAACATTCAGGGTAACTATTGAGAGATATGAATTTAGTGCCATTGTATTGCCTGTAAGGTGACTGTTACTGTATATGGTCTCTGTTCCTTTCTGATCTACCACTTGTAGGCTCTCTCTTTGCTTAGAGGACCCCTTTCAATATTTCCTGTAGAGCTGGTTTGGTATTTGCAAATTCTTTCAGTTGTTGTTTGTCCTGGAAGCTTTTAATCTCTCCTTCTATTTTCAATGATAGCCTAGCTGGATATAGTATTCTTGGCTGCATGTTTTTCTCATTTAGAGCTCTGAAAATATCATGCCAGCTCTTTCTGGCCTGCCAGGTCTCTGTGGATAAGTCAGCTGCCAATCTAATATTTTTACCATTGTATGTTACAGACTTCTTTTCCCGGGCCGCTTTCAGGATTTTCTCTTTGTCATTGAGACTTGTAAATTTTACTATTAGGTGACGGGGTGTGGGCCTATTCTTATTGATTTTGAGGGGCATTCTCTGAACCTCCTGAATTTTGATGCTCGTTCCCTTTGCCATATTGGGGAAATTCTCCCCAATAATTCTCTCCAGGATACCTTCTGCTCCCCTCTCACTTTCTTCTTCTTCTGGAATCCCAATTATTCTAATGTTGTTTCGTCTTATGGTGTCACTTATCTCTCGAATTCTCCCCTCGTGGTCCAGTAGCTGTTTGTCCCTCTTTTGCTCAGCTTCTTTATTCTCTGTCATTTGGTCTTCTATATCACTAATTCTTTCTTCTGCCTCATTTATCCTAGCAGTGAGAGCCTCCATTTTTGATTGCACCTCATTAATAGCTTTTTTGATTTCACCTTGGTTAGATTTTAGTTCTTTTATTTCTCCAGAAAGGGCTTTTATATCTCTCGAGAGGGTTTCTCTAATATCTTCCATGCCTTTTTCGAGCCCGGCTAGAACCTTGAGAATTGTCATTCTGAACTCTAGATCTGACATATTACCGATGTCTGTATTGATTAGGTCCCTAGCCTTCGGTACTGCCTCTTGTTCTTTTTTTTGTGTTGAATTTTTACGTCTTGTCATTTTGTCCAGATAAGACTAAATGAAGGGGCAAGTAAAATACTAAAAGGGTGGCAACAACCCCAGGAAAATATGCTTTAACCAAATTAGAAGAGATCCAAAATCGTGAGTGGGGAGAAAGGGGATAAAAAGAGGTTCAAAAAGGAAGAAAGAAAAAAAAAAAAAAAAAACAAAAAGAAAAGAAAAAAAAAAAGAGAAGAAAAGAAAAGAATTTTTTAAAAAAAGAATACACCTAAGAAAATGTAAAAAAGAAAAAATATATATATTAGATAAACTAGTATAAAATCGTTAAAAAAGAAAAAGGTAACAGTTAAAAAAAAATTTTACCCGAAGGCGAGAAAAAGAAAAAAATGAAAAAGAAAAAATTAAATTAACTGCAAGACTAAAAAAAATCACAGGAAAAAAGCCATGAGTTCTGTGCTTGGCTTTCTCCTCCTCTGGAATTCTGCTGCTCTCCTTGGTATTGAAACCGCACTCCTTGGTAGGTGAACTTGGTCTCGGCTGGATTTCTTGTTGATCTTCTGGGGGAGGGGCCTGTTGTAGTGATTCTCAAGTGTCTTTGCCCCAGGCGGAATTACGCCGCCCTTACCCGGGGCCGGGGTTTGCTTTCAGGAGCTTTTGTTCCCTGAGCGCTTTCCGTAGAGTTCCAGAGGACGGGAATACAAATGGCGGCCTCCTGGTCTCCGGCCCGGAGGAGCCGAGAGCCCAGGGCCGCACTCCTCAGTGCGCCCTCAGAGAACAGCGCCCAGTTACTCCCGTCTGCCTGACCTCCGGCCGCGCTCCGAGCTCACCGAGCCTACGACCGGTTCAAGGTAACACGGAGCTGCGAGCTTACTGTCGGCTCTGTCTCTGCAGCCGGCTTTCCCGTTCCAATACCCGCAAGCTCTGCGACACTCAGACACCCCCGATCCTTCTGTGACCCTGCGGGACCTGAGGCCACGCTGACCCCGCGTGGGCTTCGCCCCGGTTTAGCCTCTGGAGCGATGTCCCTCAGCGGAACAGACTTTTAAAAGTCCTGATTTTGTGCGCGGTTGCTCCGCCGCTTGCCGGGAGCCGGCCCCTCCCCCCGGGGTCTCTCTTCCCGTCGCTTTGGATTCACTTCTCCGCCGGTCCTACCTTTCAGAAAGTGGTTGTTTTTCTGTTTCCAGAATTGCTGTTCTTCTCTTCGATCTGCCGATAGATTTGCAGGTGTTTGCAATCTTTAGATAAGCTATCTAGCTGATCTCCGGCTAGCTGAAGCAGTCTCAGCTTGCTACTTCTCCGCCATCTTGACTCCTCCCCCTCAGGGAGTTAGTTTTATTGTTAGGTAAGAGCCACATATTTTTAATGACTATGTTAATAATCACTCTTTAATAAATGGTCATGTTTAGATTGTTGATGCATGGACTCTTGTGTTTTGAACCTAGTAACTGATTTCCTCCTCTGGTGGTCGTTGTCCTTGGTGGACACATCAGACAAACCGTGGAATCCAGACAACGTGAGCAGTTCTCTTGAGGTTACTCTTTTACTTCCAAAGCTTCCATGCCAATATACCCAATTGTCCCATGTTCCATCCCACTTCCTCTTAGGTTTACAAAATGTTTGGGTTTGATGTAGGCATTATGGAGGTGGTGAGCTCAACATAAATTAGATGTATCTCTTCCCTCCAGGTGCTCCAAGTTTAGTATAAAAGTAAAGACACAGGCAAAAGTGCATAGAGTGAGTTTGAGGTTCTTTTGGCCTGCAATTCTACCTCCCAGTTTCACTGAGGAGAAGTCCTACCCTAGAATATCAGTGGTTATCTAGCAAGATCACCAACATTGTCACATCCTTCAACTCTCTTGATATTCCCAAGGACTTGGAGAGGAAAGATACCTATTTTTCCTACCTTCAGATGAAGGAATTGAGACTCAGATGAGTTACAGTAGTTGCACAGAGACAAATCTAGGAAATCCCAGAGCTGATTATTCATATCCTAAATTCTGTAGTGACCGCTTGTTGTGGGTGGTACTGGATGGCCTATCCCATATATTACTTGGGATTTAGGCAAATAAGGTATACCTCTGGAGATTAAGCAATAAAATAATTGAAAACCAAGTGAGATTGAAAAGCAAATACCATCATGGAATAAAACAGCAATGTAAATAGCACAGTGTAAGAATATACAACACCTTTCCAGCCCCTGGGAACTCACACACGAAGGGAAGGAAGGCAGGTACACAAATGACTACAAAGCAGGCAATATTTGGATCATTTGGGGAGATTCCCTAAGTGAGAATGTACCATGTAGGAGTCTTAAAATGAGTTTATTGATAGAAAATTGCTCTGTTTTGTGGGCTACAACCAAAGAATAATGTGCTTCACCAACTTAAACACACCAGACACTGGCTCACAGAGCACATTTCAATGCTGCTGAAGAGTAAATGATATTTACAGAATGAGTTTCTAAAAGGACATCCTGCTCTTCTAATGGAATGAAACTTTTGGAGAAAGGAAAGGGAGGTATTTTTGTGTGGAATCTAGCAAGACCTGAACCATAGCCATTCTGTAATTGGATTAAAGGGGGTTACTACTCACAGGCAGATGTAGAAGCTTACAAGCTATTTAAATAGGAAGGGGTATGATTCACATTCCTATTTCCTTCGTTAGGAAGAGTAGGATTAGCCAGAAAGAGGACGTTTAAACCAGACTTGCATACAATTTACATGACAAGGTGGGATAAAGAGACCATTCCAATTACCTACTGTTGCATAACAAATTACTACCAAAATTAGTGGATTAGTGGAATGATTTATTATTATCTCTCTTGATTCTGTGGGTTGACTGTGCTTGGCCAGATGGTTCTCACAGAGAGCCTCTCACATGGTAGCAGTCGGATGGTGCCTGGGGCTGTGGCCATCTGAAGGCCTAACTGGGCTGGACATCTGGGATGGCTCACTCCCATGGCGAGCACTTGATCTTGGCTTAAATTTCAGTTGTGATTCTTACCCAGAATACCTACAAGTGGCTTCTCTATGTGTTTTGGGCATCTCAGAGATGGTGGATAAAAGACAGTGTCCCACAACCAAGAGCTCAAGGAGAACCAAGCAGAAGCTTTTATGGCTTCCTATGACCTAACTTCATAAGGCCCAAAAAGTCAGCTCTATTGGTGAGGGCCTCTCTTCTGTGTGTGAGTTAGAGTGCTGCATGCGGGCATATAAGGATGAAATGATACAGCCCAGGCCTTTGGGAAGCTAAACACTAATCAGGAAAATAAACATGTGATTTTGTATCTGGAATTAGCTAATCAAGTGCTCTAATAAATATCTGCCCAGGCCATGATGGGGTCATATAAAAATAGTTTAGGAGGGTGGGGGATCAAAGTGGGCTTCATGGAGGTGACTATTTGAACAAGGTAGGAAAGTCACTCTTTGCCCTGGACTGTGTGTGTGTGGTGTGTGTATAGTGTGCATGTGTGTGTGCTCTGTATGTATTACATGTGTATTGTACTTTGCATGTGTGCATGCATTGTGTGTATATGTACGTTGTATGTATGTGTATGCATTATGTGTGTGTTGTGTGTATGTTTTTGTATTATTTGTATGTGTATATGTTGCATATGTGTGTTGTGTGTGTATCTAGATGTTGGTGTATGTGTGTGTTGTGTGTATGTTGTGTGTGTTGTGTGTGTTTGTGTATGTTATGTGTTTGTTGTGTGTATATGTGTGTTGTGTGTACCTCTGTATATTGGTTTATGTATATTGTGTGTATGTGTGTGTTGGGTGTGTTTGTGTATGTTATGTGTTTGTTGTGTGTATATGTGTGTTGTGTGTACCTCTGTATATTGGTTTATGTATATTGTGTGTATGTGTGTGTTGGGTGTGTGCTGTGTGTATGTGTGTGTGTGTGTGTGTGTACGAGCAGGGAGGAGATGAGGCATTTGATAATTTGAGAGTGGAGAAACAACAACATGTATCAAAACAAACAGTCTGATGCATTTTGGGAATTGTAAGAGATTCAATATTGCTACACAGTAGAAAAACCACAAACTGGAACTGTGATTGCAAAGGATGTTAATAGAAATCATCGAAAAGGATTCATTCAATAAATATGCTTAGAAACAAAGTTAAACTGACTGCAGTACTTCTTAGATTTTATAAAATGACATTATGTATTATGAACCTTGGCTAATTTGGTGGGGTGGTAGATGGGGCAAGAATAATGAAATATTTCCCATTCTTAAGGTATATATGCAAGTAGGATTGGCATTGACTAGACTAATTTCCACAATGTTGGGTTTGTACAAAGAAGATAGTATGACAAGCAGAGAGATTATAAAACTAAGTGGGGAGTAGATTTGGAAGTTTGGCCATTATATTCAGGTCAACTTACAAATATTTATTAAACACTATGTCCCAGGCACTCTACAAGACACTGGGGATCCATCAGAGAACAAGGTAGAAAGAAAAAAACCCTGTTCCCATGAAGCTTAACTTCTTCTGGGAGAGATAGACACTAAACTAGATAAATAGAAATAATATATAGTGTGTTAGGTGGTGATAAATGCCACATATAAAAAGTAAGGCAAAAAAAAAAAAGTAAGGCAGAGGAGCACTTGGATGGTGCAGTTGGTTAAGCGTCTGATTCCTGGTTTTGGTTCAGGTTTTGATTTCAGGTTCTTGAGACTGAGCCCCATGCTGGGCTCCACACTCAGTGGAGAGTCTGCTTGGGACTCTCCCTCTCCCTCTGCATCTCCCCCATGTGCTCTCTTTCTCTCTCAAATAAATATTTTTTTTTTAAGTAAGGCAGAAAGGAGGCAAGAAGAGAGATGGGGATTTTACATCAACTGGTCAGGGATCTGGTCAGTGGGAAATGACAGGTATCAGTGGGCTCTCTGGATGGGGGCCCCAGCTGAGGCAATAGCAAAGACCTGGGGCAGATTCTGGTGCATTCACGGAAGAGGAAGGAGACCAGTGAGCTGGTGGAGTGGTTCCAGGAGACAGCCCTAGAAGAAGACATCCCTCAAGATAGGCCAGATTGCATAGAGCCTCAGGATTCCCAGGTCTTTGGTTTTAGCCTGAATGAAATGTGGAGACACTACTGAGCACCAAGTGTTGAGTCTGGCTTACTTATGAAAGGATCTGTCTTGCTAATATGTAGGAAACAGGCCAAAGGGGGTTAAGCAGGGAGAAGGCTCTTTCATTAAGTTGGTTGAAATATGTTAGAAGTCTGGACCAGAATGTAAGCAGAAGAGCTCATGGGAACTGGCCAGATTCTGGACATATTTTGAAGGCAGAACTATTAAGATTTGCTAGCATATAGGACATGAAATTGAGAAAAAGAGAGGAACCAAGATGACTTCAAGTTTTTTGGCTAACCACAGGAAGGATGGAATTCCTGTACCTGAGGGAGGAAACTTTCAGGAGGAACACATTTGAGGAAAATGTTAGGTGTTAGAGGGAGTGAGTTTGGGAAGCCTGTAGACAGGAAAGGAATTTAAGCAAGCACATTGTGTGGTTGGATTAACACTTGTGAAAAGCCAAGCTGAACTTCTCTGGCAGCCTTAGGGAGGGTAGGGTAGAGAATGCATGAACAGCAGGAGATGCTCTGAAGTAATGGGAGGCATTTAAGGAGGCCAATGCCAAAACCCAGAAGAATGCTGCTAAAAAGTTGATCTAGAGCAGTAGGCAGAGAACAGTCAAGTAGATTGAGAGTCAAAGAGGCCAAGGACAAAAGAAGTCACGAAGGTAAAGTCAGCAAGTTTTCACGAGTGGACAAATGTGGGGGCTTGGAGGTAACCATCACACACGTTGCCAGTTCAGGATGCCGAGTGGATGTCGGCCCTTTTACTAAAAGTAGGAAAATAGAAGATGGAACGGTTTGGTGAACGAAGATATGGACTTCTGTGAGCAGCCAGATGAACTTGAATTGCCCTAGTTAACTCTACATGGAGGTGTCCAGGGACTATGGATGTGGCAGGAACAATTACTCCTCACCATGTGTCTCCTTTTTCCAAGTGATGCAGGGAGTCTGGGTCCGAGAACCCAGGGGAGGGTCCCACAGGACCATCCCAGAGGGTCCCTGGCTTCACTCAGGATAGAAATCAAAGGTAAGCCAGAGAAAGTTGAAAGAGTTTACTGAGTAGTATGAGTGACAGAGAAGAGTGGAGGGAGTATCTAGAAGTCTCAGCAAGGAGGAAAGAATGAGTTTCAACATTGGTTGGTGTTAAGGGTTTATACTGGAAAGAGGTCTAAGGTGCATGTTCCTCCAGGAATCCAGGGGAGGGTCCAATCAAAGGCGAGTGTCAGATGAATAACGAGCGTTATTCCATAAATTACCAAAGGTAAGTGTATCGATGCCAACATCGGCTGAGGATTTTTTGAAGCTGACGTCCTGAGGTATGTTTGGGATCTAGCAAGTATTTGGGAACTAGGACAAAACTCAGAGAATGATTAACTTTCTTGCTTCCCCTGTGAAGTAAGAGCACAGGTCCTTTGGCTCATTCAGATATGGGAGCAGAAAACTAGCAGAGACTGAGCCTATGTATCTAAAACAGAGTCCTTCAGCTTCCCCAGCTCGTCAGCACCCTCACAGCTGTCAGAGTCACATGACTAGTTGTAGCTAAAGGACTGGATGCAGAAGTGACTGGTGTTGCTTCCAGGCCGAAACACGTAAGAGTCATTACACAACCATCCTGCTCCTTACGTCCCTGCTGCCAAGGGGAGGAGGTCAGTGTGATCAGATGTGGCATCCACCCTGGGGTGGCTCTACTCTGTGTTGGACATGCATCATGAACAAGAAATATGTGACATGTGAACCCCTATGAGGGCATGTTTGTTACTACAGCACAACTTATACTCCCTTTGCTAATACAGTTTGATGTGTGTGTGTGTGTGTGTGTGTGTGTGTATGTGTGCGAATTTCAGAAGAAAGGTGTTGGAATTTACCAGTGGAAACATGGCAGGTGAATCTGGGAAGTGAAGGAGCTCACTGGGAGACCACATAGTGAAGGCCCAGGCAGCCAGAGGGAATAGCCCTGAAGGACAGTAGTAGTTAAGAAAAAAGATAAGTAGTTAAGAAGAGGTGTGGTGAGGTCAGAAAAGGAGACCTCAGACGTGGGAGAACAGAGAGACATAGAAAACAAGACAGAAAATAATTTCAAGAAGAGGTCAGATGTGTCAAGTGCCTTAGGACTTATTCAATTCATTTAATTTTAAAAACATAGAGGCACCTGGGGCACCCAGTCGGTTAAGAATCGAACTCTTGATTTTGGCTCAGGTCATGACCTCCGGGTCCTGAGATCAAGCCCCAAGTCAGGTTCCGCACTCAGTGGGGAGTCTTCTTAAGGATTCTCTCTCCCTCTGCCCCTCTCCCATTCATTCTCTCTCTCTCTCTCTCTTTCAAATAAATAAGTCTTTAAAAGATAAAAACAAAAACATAGACGGCTTCTTACATTCCAGGGAGATAGAATTATCAGAGACCAGCGGATAGAACAATCTATAGGCCAATCAATGACCTTGGACTAGAGTTCTTCCATAAATGGTGATGCAGGCAGAAGCCAGACTGGGATGGGTCGGCAGCAGTTGGGAGGTCATGAGATGGAGCCCACCTGAAATGACTCTTTGCAGCTCTAGCTTGTAAAGAGAGAGACAAAGATAAGGTAGTAGCTGTGAGTGACAGGGGTAGAAATGTAAGTAAAACACTATGCTCTTATTACATGTTAGAAAGTATGTAATATCCCAACAATGCAGCCAGGGAAGGTCACTTCCCCAATTCTTCCTGAGAGAAAGCACCATGTAGGGGTTAACTACTAAGATGCAGAAACTGAAACTCAAAAGAACCAAAATACCTGGTTTCACCATTTACTACCTGTACAGATCTGGGAAAATTATTTAACCTGTCTGTGCCTCTTTTCTTCATCTGTGTGTTGGAGGAATAATGCCTTTCTTGTACTTTGTTATGACAATAGAACAACCAACTACCCGGGTTTTCCTACGACTGAGGGTTTTCCCACAATGTGGATCTTTTGGCACTAAAACCAGAGCAGTTCTAGGCAAAACGGGACATGCTGGTGTTCCTATGATCAAGTGTCTTCAAAATGCTTAGCACAGTGCCTGGCAAGCAGGGAGCTTTATAAAGAGGCAGCGACTCCCACTGCTAAGCTTCTGTGTACCTCAGTTTCTTCATCCGTCCACTGAAGGTACCAGAACTTACGTAATGGAGTTTTGTGAAAATTAAAATGATGATGTCTTCCATGTGCTTAACCGGCCCATGGTAAACACTCACGAGCATTCATTATTGTGATGATGGTGATCATGATTACAGTGATAATGATGAAGAAGAAACGGGCTGAGGGAAGTTAAACACACAACTAATTAGTGGAAGAACTGGGCTGTGAAGCCGAGTTGGCCTGTCTCCAAGGCTCTTGATGTTCCTTCTGTGCCACGTTGTAAGCAAATTCAAGGAATGAGTACATGAGGATGCAGAATGTAAACCCGGCCTTCAAGGACAAATTGAGTTTGACATTTACTCATTTATTGATTTAATCAACAAATATTTATCAAATATCAACCATGGACCAGACACTGTATAGGGTGAATAAAATACATGTGTAATTACAGCCCAGCAAGCGATGGCAGTTGGAAGGATGGGAAGCAAGAGGACACCCTCCACAGGGAGAGGGATGAACTTGGTTTAATCCTGCCTGCCTGCTCCCAAATCAGAGTGAGTACTCACACAGGCAAATGCCCTGGAGACATTAAGCCTGCTCTACAAATCCTGAGGGAAAAGTGGACCTTTAGTCAGAATGTCTTCTTGTTGATGAGCTTTGAACCAAACAGGACAATTTCTCACACGGTCGTCAGGCCCTGTCTCACATGGTCATAGCAGCCGCAGCCGTGTTCTTGCTTGACACTACAGGTGATGTTCTAACTCCATGCCAGCAGCTAATAACACACCAAGAGAGGCTGCTGACAGATAAACACTGCATCTATTTTCAGCCATTCTGCCACGTATTTTGGCAGATCTTTGCTCTGAAATTCAAGGGTAAACTTTGAGCTTTCCTTTAAGAACAAATACCCTTCTGAAATGCTCCTTGAAGAAACGTAAACAGACAATAGATCCACTGTGTGATTTGAAGCTGATGAGCGAGAGGTGTACAGGGAGCTTCCAATTAACACACCCTTCCATAACACCCACGGCCTTCTTTGGTGAAGTCTTCCTGTCTTTGGAAATAGCTTCAGCTGGCAGAAGAGGAGTGGGATGCTGCATTTCCAGATCCTTCATCTGAATGGGTGTCACTGGGGAAGAGTTTATTTCAACAAAAAACCTTCCAATGGTCAGCCCAGTTTGGGTAAGCCAGAGAAATAGGTAAAACCAGGTGGCATGACAAGCGGGCAAACATCAGACTTCTTCAGTAGAGCGTATGCCAGGAAACTGTGCTAGGGCGTACCATTCCCCAGCATCTCCCCCTGGCCTGAGACTAGACATGCGCCAGGTCACAAGGACCCATGTGCTGAGATGCAGGATCGCCAGGCTTCCCTGCCAAGCTCCTGCCGCAGTAAAACCTCTCACCCAATAGACACAGACCTTAAGACCCGGGGTTTGAATGGCTTCCTCCAGAGACTGGGAGGTTTGCATTCCCAGGACCTAGATCCTTCCCAAAGTGCCCCGGAGCAAAGACCTGAGACTCAAGTCTGGCTCAATGTTCTTAAATGCTATAGGGAGCAAACCACAGGTGCAAGATTTGTTGAAAAATCCAAAGAACAAGAACAGGCCACAAGCCAGATGTCAGGTTTCATTCACGAAATGAAATTAAGAGAGAGCACTCAAAAAGGCAAGTAGGAGATCGTGGACAATTGTACCAGTAGGTCTAATGAGGTGTTTGGGAGTGTAGGGGGGCTGCATGGATGTTGCAGTGCTGGGACAGAGTCTGGGCAACTTCAAGGACAAAGCAGTTCCAGGGGCGCCCTCTGTCCTTCAAATCCAGTCACTTGTTTCTCTCGTTCGGCCTCCCATTTATCGTAGTCACTTAACCACTGCGTTGTTCCAGAAGGCCACCACTCACTCCGCTCAGTATGCACATCCAGTAGGTCTGCAGATCTCGAATTCCCTCCTGCTATCAGCTTTGTCCATCACCTAGTCAGCCTTTCAGTCAAACACTTGCTCAGTTTGTTCTCCCTCCACCCAGTCCTATCATTCATTCAACAAATTCCTTCTTTCACACCCTTGCGTCTGACACAGTCATTTGACTCTCACTCATCCATTCATTTATCCAGTGCCTTTGCTTCTGTCAGTCAATCATGACGTCATTAATTAGTTATTTTACTCAGTCGTTTGTCCCTTTATTCAGATGTTCAGAGCTAGTCCTGAATGCATTGTTTCATCCACAGATGTATTCATTTACCCACCAGTCCTTCAGCAACCCCACGACCCAGTGAGTCAGTTACTGGGTCACAGTGACTTGTCCACCGGGCTCTGGGAGAACAGTTTGACCCTACGCTTCTTAAACTTGCATCTGCATGATGGTCCCAAAGGCTCACACTATGGAGTGTGACTTTCGATTTGTATTTCCTCTCTTCGTTAAAAAATAATAATAATAATAATAAACCTCAGAGCCCCATGTAAGAAGGATCTTTGCACAAATAGATTCATGAAATGTACACCCCATGAGACCTACTGCATTTCTGGGCTCCAGGTGGCCCAAGAAGGAGGCCTTACAGGGTCTAGGAATCTGGGGACCAACCCAGAGGATCCAGCTTGGAATCCATCCCAAGACAGACCAATGCTTTTTTTAAAATATTGAAAAACATTTTTTAAATATGTTCTTTTTTGAATTAAAATATGATAAATATTAATTAGAAAATGACAGAAGTTTTGAAGAAGCAAATAAAAACCAACCAAAATCCAACCACCCAGATTGAGTAGTTAGTTGTTAACATTTTGGTGTATACAGTTAAATAATTGCTTGGATATGTTTTGACCAAAAAGTGAAATCATTATGTATAATTTTATTAATTGATTATTATTACACAAGCAATGTGTGATTCACAAAGAAATTTTTGGTTTTAAGAGAGTTTGGTCAATCGAGACGGTAGTTAGACTTTATGATTACAATTAACATGAGTAATTTAGTAACTGATTTAGACTTACACTTTCAAGTTGAATTTTTACTTGATTTATATATGGTACTTGAACATTTATGATATCATAAGAATCATCATGTTTACAAGCTTAATGTAATCTATTAGATTTATAAGACTTGAATACTTGAGAAATTTTGTTTGTTAATCAGACAATTAAAGGGCCAAAAATAGAATGTATCAAAATTACAAAGACAGTTGGAAATCCTAAAGTTTATAAATGATGTTAGGTTATTTTTTTAATGATGCTAAGTATTAATCAAGATCTCCTTACAAGTGATTAATTTTTGCTAGACTTTGACAAACAGAATAAGATTTAGAAGCTCAACTTGAAAGCTTGAGAAAGAACAACTTTGTTTTATAAACTTAATGAGCTCAATATTACATTTTAAAACCAAGGTAACTTGTAAGTGATCTTTCATGTGCAAATTAACTTCCCCTGAGGATATTTTAAAAACACTCAGTCTTTCAGGCACATCAGCAAGTGGTGTAGCCCTCCATGTACGTTCCATGCGGACATCCCCTCCACACGGGGTACGTACGTCATGGGCTGACGGCCTTCCCTCCATACAGGAAGCTATCAAAGATAACAACCAGATTTCTGGTTTGTGCATCTGGGTGGGAAGTCTTGCCATTGGTGTAAAATGCAATTTTGTACTGACATGTATTTCTTCAGTAGAAGTCTAAATTTCTGGAAGAACAACATTTCATTCACCTTCATGGCTCCAGAACCCAACTGACACCTAGCGCACATCACGTGTTCTATCAAGAAGCCAATGTAACGAAGGGCCAGCTTGGTTAGTGCAGATGGAGAGGATCCCAAATCTCAAGACTGCTGGGTGTGTGGGGGGGAGGGTCCGCCACTCTAGATAGCTCCTCATCTGCAAGTTTGTTGGGATCATGGCCACAAGGATGTAAATTCTGGGGGTGGGGAGGTCTAGCTCTCTAGCGACTCCTTCTCTGCTTTCCGGGCCTCTGAGCCCAGCCATCCCTGCTAATTATCCCCAGACAGGCTGCAGAGGGGCTTGTCACAGAGAAATTCCTGAGTTGACTTTTAGAAGGTCCAAGGTTACCCATCAGAGGAGGGGAGGGGGCGGGAAAGGCAGTAGGGAATTACCCACCAGCTGGCAGCACATGGTTTCAAGACCCCAGGCAGGGAGATGCCTGATCTGTCAGAAAACAAAACAAACCCAAAATAAATAAATAAGAAATAAATAAATAAGAAGAAAGAAAGAAAAAAAAAAAAGCACACCAAAAAGCCACAAACTCTAATACAGAATTGCTGCCTTTTACCCTTAAAAACTTAGTCTCTGAGGCTCCTGTGAGGTGAGGGGTGAGTCAGTTTGCTGCAGCACCAGACAGGCTGGGTGAAGGGGCTGGGGAGAAAGGCAGACAGTGGCATGCTGAGTCCTTCTCCGGAGCTTCAGGCTGGCCACCTGCCGCTGCCTCCCTGGGACTCAGCTCTGACTTGCTGGTGCCTCTGCAGGAGGCTTGGCTCCCTTCCCTTGCTGACTGGCACTGCGAACGGGATGTCTTTTATAGAGGAAGACACTGAGGCTCGGAGGTTAAGCAAATCCACCCACCTGCCCACCACTATCACAGCACTGGTAGTGAGCTGCCTGGCTTGGAGCTGAATCCTGTGCTGCTCTGGCTAGGAGTTGAGTGTCCATCCCTGGCACGGACCTCCTCCCCGAGCATGCCACAGACGAGAACTCCTGGACTCTCCTGGTCCTTTCTCAAGTCTCTCCTTTCCAGGGCAGCCTCCTCCCACCTCCTTTCTGTCTCTGGAAACCTTGTTCCTGATTCCAAACCTCCCCTTGGGGCCTGGAGTTTGAATTTCAAAGCACTAATGAAGGTTCCTTCATGTTTCCAGGTTGCAGACAGGTTTGCCCCCAAACTATCCACGACAGTCCTAGAACAAAAGCTGATACTCTTGGTGTGTGTCGAAAGGGCTTGTTGCTGGCTCTTTTCAGCTCTATTTCCCCAAGAGGAGAGAGAGGACAAATGATGTCTTTTCTCATCCTTGAGGGATAAATAAGCAGCTTGCTGGGCTTGTAGACAGGGGAGTTGATGAGAGGGGAGGTCTCTAGTGACCCACAAAATGTCCCCACCCTACACACGGTGGACACTCAGGAAGTGCGAGCCAGCTGCCTACACTGAAGAGGCCACCTGCTGGGTCCTCAAAGCACCGGCCATAGGGTCTCCAGTTTCTCTGTACTCTGGACCACCTTCCCTGACAAATGGCTCTTATTACAGATAATTTTCCTCTTGGCACTTTTTCAACCTCCAATTTATGCTTCCTATTAACATGCCCTTAAGCTACTCTCTTTGGAGGTTGGCAGGGATGGATTTATTCCCCTCTGGTATGAGTGTGAATTCTGATGAATATAAACGCTGTATGACTTCAGAATGTTCACACTCAGATGTCCTGAATCCTACAAGAGTTCTTAGCCAGAGCTGGAGTCCTGCCAAATGTAGTAGGTAGTTGACGGAGGGAGGGAGACCTGCCCCTCAAATTCCTCTCCGGCTTACCTCGTCTCCATGCTCAAAATTAATAGCACTGTTCTCTGCGAGTATTTTACTTACATCACTGTTTCCATCTGTAACCACAGCTAGGAATTAGCCAGTGTCAAGGAGTTTTCCCTGTTACTCTTACCGACTCTTCACACTCATATCTGCTACCCTAGACAGTCTACATTCTACTAACTAGAAAGGGTTAATGAGTGAGATACAGACCTCTTGTTTTCTTATTCACCTGAGACATTTTCAGGGAATATACTCAAACACCACTACTAATTCAGTTCTTTTGCCCTTTGTTGGAGTAAAATATTGTGGAAAGCAAAGTTGAAGGTCCTATTGGAGCAGTGACAACATACAGTAACTTTCTCCATTGAAACATTCCCTCACCTCCACAATCAGAATAAATCCCTCAGTTTGGGAAAAGAAAATCACTTCTCATCTGTTCCTAAGCAGAGAAGTGTTCTTAAAGCACTTCTCTCTCCACTAGTGTTTATCACCATTCTCCTAGTCTCCTAGGCTGAAAACTGTTCCTTATATTTGATTTTTCTGCCTCCTCTGTCCCCAGTATAGAATGAAATCCTGAGTTCAATCAATTCTTCCAGCTCATTGTTCTCCCTCCCTCTCACTCTTCCTCCCACCTCTCCAGACACTCTAAACCCATCCTTCTGTCTGCCCGTCTACTCATCCACATACTTACCACTCACACCCCTTCCATGATGAGCCATGAGACCCATGATGGCCGGTGCCTGACCTGGACTTCAAACTGTAGGAGAAATGACTTTCACATGATCAGAGGACACTCCCCAACCCCAAACTCCCAAAGTGAGAAGGGCTTCAGTGCATGAAGTTTTTCCCTTGTGTATTATTTATAATAAGATTTGACAGGTGGCACAAGATCAGCTACTTCCTCCGCTCATTTTGAATTCCTTCTCTGCATCGTCAGTGGGGAGCCCGAGTCCAGGCTCAAGAAGGAAGCCATGGTGGAATAACCTGCCCTAGCACGAGAGGATTCCTTTTGGCCTGAGGCGCTTCAACATTGTGCTTCCAAGTTGGTTCTGACTCTTTCCCTGGATAAGTTGTGATAATGGCTGTGGATTTCAGGGATGGAATGTGTCTTCAACCCTAGAGATTCAGTGGAGGCCATCAATGAAGAAGTTAAGAGAATGTTGTCCTCAACACAAGGAGATTCTTACACCATCTTTCTGGATTGATCTTAAGCCCATCACCTCATTCATATATTCACTCATTCAACAGATAATTGAATACCTATTGTATACCGGGAATATACAAGGCACGGTCACATGAACTGAGATGGCAGTGACGAATAAAGCAGCAGCCCAGTCCTCGAGAAGCTTCTAACAGGGAACAGAAGGAAAGGAAAGGATGGATCATAACACCAGAATGATAAGTGCTGGCATGAGATCTAAATGAAAAGTTTATGCCAGGACAGAGAAGAACATGCGTCTGAGCTGAATCTTAAAGGAATTAGCAAGGCATGGGCCAGGTGATAGAGGAGAGGGAGCATTTCTGGAAAAGGAAAAATAGAATGAGCAAGGTTTGGCGGCTAGAAGAAGTACAGCAGGTGCAGAGAATGTCAAGGTGTGAAGTGGAAATCTGTCATGAGTTGAGCTGGAGAAGTTTGCCAAAGGCCAGGGTATCATAGGCCTTGGCTGGCCGGCTAAGATATTTGGATTTTATCCTGAAGATAAACAAGATCTAGTAAAGCAATTCCAAGGAGAACTGAGAAAGTTTCTGAGGTCAATGTTGTTAAAAGAAGCTACTTTGGCAGTTTATTATCCCAGATATGGAGACTAATAGCACACGTGAATTGTTTTCAGTGTGAGAGAACCCCTAGAGGATTTTGGTTTGGCTGTTGGGGGGCACCATAAAACCATGAAAGTGACAAAGGAAGGCTCTTCAGAGCTGAGGTCTTCTGTGGGCATGGTAAGTTTCCCTGTTCCAGCATGGACACTCCACCCACAAACATAGCCCTGCTTCCTTTGTGCCTAGGCCAGTTGTTGTTAGGGACAAAAAAAAAATGAAGCCCATATGAGTCCCTGTCCTTAGGGAGGAAAAAATGGAAATTTCCATCAAAGAAAAAGAGTGTCTCCAGCATGTCACCTGTTTTGTGCCTCTTCCCCTTTCTCTATAAATTCTCCACTATTCAATTAATTTTGTTTCTGATTCCAGATGCCTCCGCAGTGGTTGATCACAGCCTCTAACACTTGAGCCCGAGAGCTGCCCCAGGTCTTGAGGTGGCGCAAAGGTCTCTGTGTCTAGTGATCTTTCAGCTGAACAAAAGGTCTCAAAGCACACTCACATGCACAAAGGGACTAAAGGGGTAATGGATGGGATGCCGGGAGTGTTGAGAATACATCCTCTAAAGGTGGGGGCCTCATAACTTGGGGGACTGGATTGCATCTGTCCATTTGTCAAGTGTCTCCAACTGGGAAAGTTACCATATCCGTGCAAGGATCTTGATCATTCCTTCAGCTGAGTTCACCATTTCCGACACTTCTCCCCCCTCTTGCCCTTTAAGCATGTTCACTTTGTTTGGGTCTAGGGGTCTGAACATCTTTTATTGGTCTTCCCCTTTGTGGTCTTTATTATGTCTCAGGAAACAGCCATCTTGTTTTTGTAGAACTTACCATAATTTTTTGTCCCCAGTTCCATTATTTCTCATACTCGTCCAGCATCATACTGTTGATTACCAAATCTACCTCACCTTGAGCCTTTTCATAAGACCTCTTCCATGGAGCATCTGGACTCATCAGCTCTTACCTGGACCTGAAACTTTGCTGCTCCTTATACCAAAATCATCAGAGTCTTTGCAGATCGCAAAGGTTCCTCTTTTCTAGGAAATTCCCTAGGCTGCCCTTCACTGGCAGCCATGTTTTATCATATGAGTTCTCTCCTCAGACCATAGCCAACTGGACCAGTGATAGACAGGTAGCTCAAACAGAAACAATCACTTACCCTGTGCTGAAATTTGGGTCAGGCTCAAGAGAGATTTGAGTGCTTCCCTTCTGTGGCTGGATCCAGAAATGTGGAAGCAGCTGTCATGGTGACAAGTGCACCACAAAGCCAAGAAGCTCAATAAGACAGCAAACTTAACTGGACAAATGGGGAGACCTACAGACAAGGAACAGAGTCAGGGAGACAGCTTCCTTGCTGGTCTTGTGACTCTTCATTTCCTGGTTGCCGTCCTTTCTGCCTATTTACACTTTGGCTCTTGGAGTTAAGACATATCTACTGAGCAGTTGTGATGCCCCAGGCATCCTCCCAGACACTGAGGCTACAGTGTGCCCCAGAAGGTCAAGACCCATGCTCTCATGAAGTTTATATTCTAGTGTGGGCACAAAAAAGTAAATAATTAAATGAGATTATTTTGAATCATGGTAAGTACAGTGAATAAAATGTTTAATATATAAAATGACTGAATCTGGGTTTTGAGGGTTATTAGATTGCATGTCATAGAAGACAAGGGCCATCTGGGATGGCTGTGTTGATTGTGCCTATACAACTCTAGTAGACGCCATTAACATGAACTGTGATGGAAACAGAGCTCCCTGGAGTTGTGCAGTGCCCAACATAGGCAACAATAGGCAACAATCCTGGGAAAGAGCTCTCTGAGAAAGGAATAATTGTGTAAAAATCTTTATGGCAAGGAGAACTCATCCATATAAAAATATGGGAGAAGAGAATTGTAAGCCATGGGAACAGCTCCTGCAATGATCCAAAGCTGAGAATGAGTTAGGCTTGTTCAAAGAACCAAAAAAGGACAGATGCCTTTGCTGAATCCAGAAGGGTGAGATGTTAGTCAGAAGCCAAGGAATCTGGCAGTGTACCAGCATAGTGAGGAGCATTTCTGTAAGGGCAGAGGACAATACATCTGCAATGGTGGGGAGCATTGAGGGAGAACAACAGAGAGAAAAGTGGGGTCACATCCTGATGGGCCATAGTGTGATGCCGCAGAGTATGGATTTTGTTTTCAGAAACACTAGGTGCAAGAGGACTTGCAGGGTGGTCTTGGGACTCTTCCATGCACATCATAAACCTAGCTGAGAATTTGAGGTTTATAACCTAGAGGTGGTCTCTGTGCCTTGAGTTCCCTCAGATGCCATGATCAGTGGACACAAGGAAGAAACCACAGAATCCCTAAGCTGAATTTTTATTCCAAGGTAGAAAAGATGGCAAGTGGTCTCCTTAGGGAGGAGGCCAAGTCCGCGGAGCACATTGCATGCTATACCAATAGCAATGCTAAACCTGTTGTCTTTACACTTCTGAATCACTTGAATGTTGTTCAAAATATTGTTTTGCAAGAGCAAAAAGGTCCAAAAAGTCTAATAATAATAAGATACACTTCCCCTACTCACTATTTTGCCATTTGCCAACTATAAGAATTAGAAATGGAAGAGATTTCAGCTAAGTTGGAAACTTGGAACTCGAAGTTTCTGAGTGGGCTGTAGTTTTGGCAAGAGACACTTCTTTGTCCCAAGGTTTTTATTATGCCTGATTTCTCCAATTTTTTTTTGCCAAAATGGGATGAATTTATGTTGTTTGCTCTTCAGTGAGAATTTAGATTTCCTTAAAAAAAAAAAAAATTGGTGCCAGGGCACTGCTGAGCCATTAAGGACAGAAGGTGGGACAATAATAATAGTTTGTGGGAGGTCTGCGGCAACCCTGAGTCACAAGGCATGGTCACACACTGCCTTCCCAGGGCTTGGCAGCAACTCTGTGAGGGGCAAGGATTGGCAAGAGCGCCCCTACTTTACAGATAACTAGACTTCTTCCAGTCTGTCCTGCTCTTACACGGATCCCTCCCAACCCGTCACCTGCTTGGACAAGCCAGAACTGCAAGTCCTCCTCGATACCTCTCTCCTCCTCCCCAACCCATATCGAAGTCCTGACAATCTTATCTCAAAGGTACACCTCACATCCTCTTCATTCCACTTTCTCAACCATCTTAGTTCAAACCACTGTCCTTGCTCGTTGAACAATCCAGTGCTTCTTTCACTGGACTGAACCCACTCCTTGCTGCTCTCCACAGACCAGCAGAGTGATTGTTTCAAGATGCACATCTCTTTATGTCACCTCTCTGCTTCTTGAGTGGCTTCTTGTGCTTGAGATAAATGCATATGTGTTTAGCATGACCTACGATGCCTGTATGAGCCTAGCTCCTTTTTTCTTCTGTATCTCTCTCACTATCTTTTATTCCTTCTGCTTGAGCCATCCAGGTCTCTTTTCTGTCCCTACTAAGCACCACAGTCCCTCCAGCCAGAGCAGATTCATCGTGCTGGTTGGAACTTGGAGGCTCTTCCCACCATCTTCACCCAGGCAAGCCCTTCCTGTCTCGCAATCTCAGCCCAGTTGTCACCTCTTAATGGAGGCCTCCCAGAGAGCAGTGATTATTAGGTCAGAGCTCCCTATGAGAAGGATGTCCTCTTGATCCCATCACACATCCCAGTTGCAAGTATACATTCATTGTGGTCATCAAGCAACCATCACTTACCTTCCTCACTAGACTACAAGTTCTGTGGGGGTGGAGACAAGATGCCTCACAAACTGTCTGAACACAGAAGGTGTTCGATAAATGCATGATACGTGAATAGATATAGAATGAATAAAGAGGGAATCTGACGTTGGTAGAGATCTGCAGCTCAAGGTTACTTGGTCAAAACACTTCAGTAACCCCTCCACTCCCCATGACAGTTTTTCCTTCTGCCTTCCCAGTGTTTGCGGCAACTTTGGATCTCATTCTGGAGAACCTTCTCCAGCCTTATGGATATAGGTCCTGTTGAATTCAGACTTTCTTGCATCACAATTTAAAAGAGGCTCTTGCCTTACTCTTCTTAGATATTGTTTATATTTAACTGAGGGCACCAGGGTTTTAACATCAAACAGTGACACAAATCAGAGAAGCTTTAGACAACTTGTCAGGATTTTGGAGAGGTTGGGGTACCTTTCAAGCATCCCTCCAGTCATCCCATGGAGCATCTGCGTGCCTGTTCTCCTAGAAGATGGAACATGGATGCGGTGGATTCAAGATCACCAGTTGGGGGACTCAAAATACCATCTCTAGCCCTTGGAGATTTGCCTTTAGGATTTTCTTTAAAATATGTATTTCTTTTTTTTTTTTTTTTTAAGATTTTATTTATTTGACAGACAGAGTTTACAAGTAGGCAGAGAGGCAGGCTCCCCGCTGAGCAGAGAGCCTGATGCGGGGCTCTATCCCAGGACCCTGGGATCACAACCTGAGCCGAAGGCAGAGGCTTTAACCCACTGAGCCACCCAGGTGCCCCTATGATTTTCTTTCACTCTGTAGCTGTTTCCAGGAGTCATCCTTGGACACCTGGCCTTCCAGCTCATCCCTGAGAGCACTGGGTGGTGAGGGCGGGGTGAATAGTTCCTGGTGACTGGCATTTTACTGTCAGAGGCTTCATTAACAATTGTTCCTATTGGCGCATTTACAACTCTGTTTCTCTGATCCATTTCCTGATTCTGTTCATCCCTCTCTGCCTGCTGGGTTTCCATATATCCTGCAAAGCTGAGCTCAGATGTCACTTCCTGACAGGCTTTTCCTGTTCTTATCACATGGAACCAATCACTCTGTCCTCAGGACTAGCTTTGAACACTCTTCAGGTTTCCATTGCCTGTCTTTATATGCTAAGTAGGTATATAAAGGGACAGCTTGTTACTATTTTAATTTGCATTTATCTGATTAACTCAATCAAGTTATCATATACTTATATACTCACTGGCCTTTTAGGATGCTATATTTTAAATTACCTATTTATATTCTTTTTCTAATATTTGGGAAAAAGTCTGGAGTGCCTGACATTTTTTGCTGATTTTCAGAATTTAGGCATTAAAAATAAAATAATTTGTCTATTATGTACCTTTAAAATATAGTCTTTCAATCCTTTGCCAGTTTTTTGTTTTTTGTTTTTTTTAACCTTGGCTCTGGTTTAATTAACTGAAGAGCAAACTTTTACTTGATGTAGTCAAATCCATTCATTTTTCCTTTTTAAAGTTCCTTTCAAGGATTTTTAAAGAAATCACTCTCCACCTCAAAAACTTGAAGATAATGCCCCACATTTTTCTAATATATGTAGTATTGACTGTCATGTTTAGGTTTTATGAAAACAAAAGTTTTCTGTATGATATAAGGTAGGGATCTAATTTCATTTTTATCATCTAATGATATAATTTTATCATTTTATCATTTTATCATACAATGATCCAGGTCTCCCAACATCTTTTCATAAGTGATTCATCCTTTTAACACAGACTTAATTCCACATTTATCATATGTGGGATGCTTTAAATACTAATGATTTTCTCATCGCTCACTGGGAGTAGGTGGCTAGAGGCTGAAATGACCCCTCTGGCTGCATCTTTTCAGATTTCTCAGCAACAACAGGAAACATAGTCGGGTTCAACCCTTTTCCTTCAGCTTTGGCAACACCTTTCTCCTGGTTTTCTTTCCTCATCACTGGCCAGTTCTTCTCAGTCTTCCTTCTTGGTTTCCTCTTTTCTTCCTAACCTCTGAATGTCAGGATATCTTAGGGCTCACTCTTTGGTACACTTCTCTTTCTTATAGACACTCTTTTCCTAAGCAATCTCAACAACTCCTATGACTTTAAATGCTATCTATCTATACACAGAAGGCTTTCCAAACTTACATCTCTAGAAAGGATTTCTTCGTGGAACTCTACTCATAGAGCCATTATCTACGTCATGTCTCTACGTAGATGTCTACTCATCATCTCCCTCTTACCTGAACTACAGAACCCTAGTCACTCCTGATGCCCAAAGCTGCATTCACACCAGTCTTCCTATCTTAGTGAGCATCACAACCCTCCTACTATGTGCTCAATCCGAATCCTACAGGAGATACTGGATTTATCCTTTTATTCACCTCCCATATCTGACTAACTGGAAAGTTCCATTAACCCCTTTCTAGACACCTCCCATTCCATACACTTTTGCTCATCTTCTCTAGTACACATCCTGTCTGAGTTACCAGCACCTCTCACCTGGGCTAGGGAAATGATCTTCTAACTCCTCTCCTCGCTTCTACTCTTGTCTCCTTAAAATCACTTCTGGAAACAGTAGCCTGCTTTTGTGCTGCATCTGTGAAATGAATAATTGCAACAGATATCAGGCTTGACACCTGCAACCCTGAAATATTTACTATCCGGTCCTTCATAAATGTTGCCCATTTCCTTGTCTGCACTGTCCATATCTCTACCTGAATTTTTTTTCTTATTTAGATACTTTTATGTCTTTCGTCACTAGAAACTAAATTCCATAACATCAAAGACTTTGCCTTTTTTGTGGTTGTTTACTGCTTTGTCCCCATTATTAGAAACCGCCTGGCCACACTGCTATTGCCCCCAAAATACCTGTACCAAGTAAAATGTACACAATCTGGAGTAAAAGCCCAGTTAGATTTTTGGCTCTTTCTTCCTCTCATCTCACTATTGTAGATCGCACTGTTGGCCACAATGCTCCATTCCTTCTTGATCTGTGCCTCTTGTCCCCCCACACTACAATGAATAGGATATATTTTCTCAATCCTTGACTTGGTTTAGCCATATGACTCCTTTTGACTAATAGAGCAAGGTATAAGTAATTGTGTGCCAGCTCCAAGTCTAGGCTCTTATGTCTCCATGTGACCATGAGAAGAGCACAGGACAGCTTTCTGTCCGAGGAGGAGGATGAGGGACTCAAGGAGCAGGACTAAACTGCACCAGCCAAACCCAGTCTACATAAGCAGACCCACAGCTACTGCATACATAAGTGAGCTGTCTAAATGCTCCTCTTCGTATGCCACTGAGTGTTAAGGTAGTATGTTCTGCATCACAATTACGACTGTTAGATACCTGATACAGTGAACTTGACCAATTTACATCCACCTCTCCAAGCATCCACTTTTCCTCTGCTAAGTGGAGACTATAATTATTGTCCTAAACTTTTCATCACAACAGGTGTGAAAGCCACTTTATGAATGATGACATTCCTGGCCCATGTGAGCTCTTGCTTATTATTAATTCGAGGACAACAAAGGTTGATCTGTTCTGAAGAGCTAAATCAAGTCTAATCGAGTGGTGGGCTGAGAGTACTGGCAGTAAGTCAGGGACTGGCCCTTCTGGGATAGCTAATGTGTTTTGCCTTCATCCTGAGGCACAAGCTGCCCTGGACCACTCATGGGCTGGGCTGTTAGGAACCAATCTTGGGCAATCACTCAGGAGATAGGAAGGGGCATGGCACCCTGGAAGTGGGAATAGGACGAGGGCCATGTAGGGTGTGGCAAGGGCCTTCCCAGAGATACTGCCTTGTCTGTCACATCCACCACTTAACTAATTGGACTGAGATGCAAACAACAAAGACTTTGGCATTTGATAAATTAATCAGCAAGGTCTCAAGCAAATTGCCCACTCACATCATTAATTAGACATCCTGAAAATGCAAGGGGAAGGTTTTTTTTCCCTAAGCGTTGATTCTGCAGCTTTTACTTTATTTATATTTAGTGACTGATGGGCCACTACTTTGATCAGATGTTAGTAGGCAGAGAAGAAAACAGCTTTACTGTCAGATTCAGATCCCAGCTATTGCCGGATCCCAGAGACTGGGTGAGGCACTCTGCATTTCCCAGAAGACTCGGTACTAAGCTCAAACATAATCAAAGGATCAAATTGACATCCGTACGTGCTTCCATCCCAGAGAACCAAGAAAGCTTTTAATCCAAGCATGTCGTGTAAGGGGATAACTTTTCAATTAGCCATCTTGACCAGTCATCAAGATTTCTTCTGTACAAAAGATTTTCTCCTGAAAATAAGGGGAATGAGGTCTGAGGGCCCTGAAGCTGTTACTCTGACTTCAGGTTCCATTACGGGCCCTCCCTTCCTCCCCTGTCTTCTCATCAGAGTATGTTTTGAACAATTTCTAAAGCTTTTCATAGTCTCTGAAGAACCTCAGAGACCCCACAAGAAGAAAAGCCAATTTCTTTAAAAAAAAAAAAATGAAAGAAAGAGAGAAAGAAATCCGCAGGCTTGGCAGGTAAGGGGCTGTCTGAGAATCTTTGCTGGTCCCTTGGCCCCCGTCCATGGTGAGAGATGGAGTCACCACTTAGCAAGGCCCGGAGGCAGTGTTACAGGGCACAGGAGAGTCAAGGGGAAGTGCTGCTCCTGTGCTTTCAACTATACTCCCAGGCCTGTCATTAAATATGGCAGGCTTAGCATTTCTCACTTCAAATGAGCCCAGAAGGGTCCCTGGAGCCTCCACCCACCCCCTCTCCTACCCGCCTTCGCTCAGTGCCTTTCAACGGATGAACAGGACAAGGTCAGTGATTTCCAGCATTTCAACAGAGTCCTATTTACTTTGCAGAAAATTACAGGGGTATTTGGAGAGGCCTCGGGGGCAGTGATATCATCCAGCCCCACAGGCATTGAGGGGGCAGGCTCATTTTGGCTCCCCCGTGGCCCCTCTATCATTCCAATTAGGTCTCCAAAACATCTGGCCATGCTGGTTTGTAAGGACTGAGTTTCACCAGGGAACTGCTCTCCGAAAATGGGCTGCTGGGATCTGGGGCAGAATCTGTAGCCTGTGGGCCTGGTAATGCCTGCTCATGTGGTAAGTCTCAAACTGCTTTGCCTTCCAGAAGCTTTCTCCAGTTTCTTCTCCCCAGCTCAGGTCAGATGTCCCATATAGGCATTGCCAGTGGTTTCCAGGTCCTTTCCTCATATTTGGACCTGCTGTTCAGTGATCTGTTTACTTGCCTGCCTGCCCCTGGGATTCTGAGCTATACGAGATGAAGGCTGGTGTCTTTTTCAGCTGTATCCCTGAAAGGCTTCAGGCACGAATGGGAGGTTGGCTGGTCACTGCAGTGTGGATGGAGGTATACGGGCTTTGGAGTCTGTCAGCTTGGGTTCATATTTTGGTTCCATTATTTATTAGATAAGTAACATTGAGTAATTATGTAAGCTCTATGAATTTCATTTTGGCTTTCATTATAGTAAGGATAATAGCTAACATTTAGCGTGGTTACCATAAGGAAAAAATGAAATTAATTCATACAACCTGCTTAGTGGGTAACATCATTCATAGTAGGTTCCCAAAAATTCAACTTGATGTTCATGGCAATAATACCTTGATTTTTATGATCATATTTTGTCATACTATCTAGTAGTTAATTAAATATTTGATAACAAAGACAAGTGACATAAACCGGTTTGAGAACAAACACAGCTGACTTTTAAAATGCATAAAACATACCTGGTAGTAAAAAGTGTCTATTTGTAGTAGAAAGTGGCCCACTCCCCTACCTGCTGGTTAGTGTGTGGAGGGCTTCAGAAAGTAGGATTTTCCATATGGGCTCACACCTGGTTCATAGGACTCACTGACAATTGTTCTTTTTTTTTTTTTTTAAGTAAGTTTCATCCAACACGGAACTCGAATTCACAACCCAGAGATCAAGAGTTGCAAATTCTACTGACAGGCTCACTGACCATTGTTCTTATCACCAATATCATCAGCAACTACTGTTATCATTGCTGTGGTGGCCATTTGGTCAGTGATTTCTAGCTTCTTGACAGAGCCCTTCCTGACTGAGGCTCTGATCCAGATGGGGTTCCTCGGCAGCCCCTGGCTGCTTCTCATTCAAGAATTTCTCATTGTTCAGTTCTGAGGAAGTTCATTTTTGTTATTATTCACATGCTAGACCAACCTGTGTTGGGATGTCGTCTTCCTATAAAAACCTTCATATTCTTTGAGAAATTATTGAGTCATTTTTAAATTAACTACTGCACACACACAAAAAGAATTTCTCAATATATTAAAAGATGGAAAACAGGGGAACCTGGGTGGCTCAGTCATTAAGCATCTGCCTTCGGCTCAGGTCGTGATCCCAGGGTCCTGGGATCAAGCCCTACATGAGGCTTCCAGACAGGAAGCCTGGTTCTCCTTTGCCACCCACAGGTGTTCCCTCTCTCGCTGTCTGCTTGTCAAATAAATACATAAAATCTTAAAAAAAAAAAAAAAGATGGAAAACACCAAAACAGGCTTACAGAAATTGTGAGCAGTTTTAAATGTTTACTTTTAATAAATTAACACTTCTGGCATGCAAAAATACAAAGCAATATAATCATGATTTGCATAGAATAACTGTATAATTTATTTTAAGACATCAATTTGGAGTACACTCCAGGCCCCAGTGAGTTTTAAAATTTATTTGAGGAAATTGACTTGTATAAATCTTTTCAAGATATCCTGGTGATTATCTTTTTTTTTTTTTTTTAAGTTTGTGCTCCTCCCTTTTTTTAGGAATTTTATTTATTTTTTTGAGAGACAGAGACAGCATGAACAGGGGAAGGGACAGGGGGAGGGAGAGGGACACACAGAATCCCCACTGAGCACAGAGCCTCCAGCAATGTTAGACCCCAGGACCCCAAGATAAGGACCTGAGCCAAAATCAGGCACAAACGACTGAGCCACCAAAGCGCCCCATGGTAATTGCCTATTAGGTGTCATCTGAAGAAAAGTCTACATTTGAGGTCTTTTGTGAATCTGGAGCCTGACCCCCATGCCCCTCCCCACCACTAGGGCCTGGGTTTGATCCTCCTCCTCCCTCCATCTCTTTCTCTCTCTCTCTCTCTCACACACACACACACACACACACGTGTGCACGCGCACACACACACGCACGCTTGTGTGCGCGTGCACACACACACACACACACACACGCCCCTCCATCTCTGGGATCACGGTTTTACCAGCTCCATCCCTGTCCCAAACTCTCATCCTTGCTAACACAGCAAACCCGGATACAAGTTTTTCCCTTTACACGAAAGCAAATTAAACTTTCATGAAAGCCCGTGAGTTCCTCGGTGTGGTTTTCCCTTTAGCTTCCCCACAGACGACAACAGCCTCAACTAAATTAACCCTTTCCTCTGGGCTCCAGTGGGCACTGCCTCAGGTGGCTCAGGGGGCTGCCCTTGCTTTCCCTGTGGGCTCCCGCACTGAGCAGGCAGTTAGCTGGAGGTGGTGTTTGCAAAGCTAGTGTTTACTGGTTTCCACCAGAGGTTTCTTCCCAAACCATTTTCCTTGAGCAAAGAGTTCTAACTCCTTGATATCAGCTTCCTCTGCTCAGACCAACTTTCTTTCTTACAGAATCGTCTTTGGGGAGCAAATTAACTTGTTATAGACACCAAACATATGACCTAAATTCTCCCTCAGTGTCTAACATGCTGTGCTCCCCTCCAACCCCGTGATATATGAGGTGTTGGCACTGACTGCTTTATCACTTGAAAATGCCTCCATCTTCTTGCTGCTCCCCTCCCTGCTCTGTTCCAACCTGTACTCCCTGGACATTCACACCTCTACATTGTCCCAATACCTGGAGCTGGTCAAAAGAAGTCACCAAGAAATGCCAGAAAATGAAAAGATTTCCCAGCACTCAATATTAGAACAACAAGTAACACACCATGTCCCTGTACTAACCTGGACAGATAATAAAATTTAAAACTTGCTCATACACCAGCAAAGCCCTATGAGAGTAAGCATAGCTTAACAACAAACTACTAGGTGGCCTGATTCCAGAACATCCTTGGGGCAAGAGGATACTTCTGGATACATGCACAGGGGAATAGCTATGGGGTATTTGGACCATTGGGGAGTATCACAGAACACACATGGAGTCATGGGACCCCAGGAAAGCAACTACTTGAAGACACAGACAGCATGGTTGGCATTCTGTAGCGCCCTCCCCAAAGGTGGCAGGCCTCTTTATGTTCCATCGTTGCACAGATGAATGCAGAAGCAAGTTAGGAATGGACACAGCCAGGGACAGTGGTGGGTACAGTGAGAGCCTGTACTCTCGTTAGGTAGAGAGGAAAGTGTCCTACCCAAACATAGGAAATCATTGACTCAAGGTGGAACCCTTAAAACATAGACTATCCTAGACTATGAGACTGAATGAGGAAAAAGACTAATATTCAACACAGAGGCAAACAAAGAAGAAAATTCTGGCAGGATGAGGTTGCTTTCTTTGGTCACACCTGACAAAGAAGTTTACCAATTCCTCAATGAGGAAGAATTATGGTCAGCACTGTGTACGTGCATGTGTGTATGTGTGCACTTGACTCTCCATAAGTTGGCCTATCAGTCTTTCTGAATGAACATTTTCATGCCACCCAATAGAAGACCTCTTCTTGATATCATTAAGATATTTATATGGGGACCCATTAAAAATACAACCAATAAGGCAAAGATCAAATTCTTCTCAAGAATCTTAAAGTGACCCAGAAATCTCCTTCATAGGGATCTAACTTTGGGAAATAATCTAAAATGTAGAGCCCAGATAGCTGCAACAAGATCCTCAAGGTAGCTTTACAAATTAAAACTGGAAACACCCTCGATGCCCAACAATAGAGAACTTCTTGCCGCATGTATATAACAGAAACCTTCAAATGTGATGTTTCCAAAGAAAAACATGGAGAAATACTTACTATATAAAGTTAAGTGAAAAAAAGCAACATTTAAAAATATACACAATCTCACTAAGTTAGTATGTATGAAATGTGTGAAAGTGCTTTGCAAATTGCAAAGCCTCCTTCGTGTGTCAAAAATAGTTCTGGCCATGACATGGCAGTCGGAGGTCAGTTGGATGTCTGCGAAAAGGAGTGTTCATGAAAAGAAAGCCCCAGAGGACACAGAGGGAGAACTGTGTGCCATTTGTGCCCACCCATCCAGTTTTTTGTGGATCTAGCAGCCTTCTGAAAGGAGACCAAGTAAAGAACACACTCTAGAGAGGGCAAGAGAGGATGGACCTTATTCTCAGTGGACCTGAGAATGACTAATGTAGCCACAGACCTGAGGGTCATTAAGAACAGTCCATGTGGGCAGTGGAGGGGGCAGCTCTGGAAAATCAGGGGACATCTCAATAGGAAAGGGAGCTAAGAGACAGAGATGGGAACCAAATTACAGGAAAGAGACACCAGAAAAGTAGGACAAAATATTCCAAAGGCAGAATTGGACTACTTAGAATAAAATCATTATTGCTAATATCTGTGTTACATGCTATAACACCCCCCCCCACACACACACACTATGTTTGCATAACATCACCCATGATGACAGAACATGCTGGAACTATGAGTTCTGAGGTTGAGATTTTTCATGAACGGCATAAGCAGTGTAACCTGGAGTTATGGTGGGTCAGTAAATCATGTGAATCCAGGTCTAGTTTCCTTGCCAGGAGGATTCACATGTGCCCTCTATCAGATGAAGGAAGGACCAAAAACTCACTGTGTTCTATGCACATTTTTACCCTGGCTACCAGGAAACACAGCTAAATTTAGAACCTAGTTGCAATCCCGAGCATTGGACTTTGCATATATTAAAATGGCAATAAGTGTTTTTTAATGACTTTCTGTCTCTCCTTAGACAATAGCTTCTTGGAAGGCAGAGACTGTCTGACTCTTCCACCCACCCCTGTTTTTTCTATATTGATAAAATGATCAATGAATGTTGAAAATTTGGATGGGTGAATGAATCTTAACCTGCACTCTCAACCCATTTTTTTCTCATCTCTTAAAATATTTGTAGTCTTCCTTTCTGGATAAACTGCATACCACATGCTTACTTTTATGATGCAAACTGCCTGAATTTCTCAAAGATAGGTGAATATAAATTATAAATGAATTGAGCACAGAAAGGAATGATGAAAGAGTGTAAGAGAGGAAGGAGGGAAGGAAGGAAGGACAGACAGATGGAAGGGGATGAGAAAGGGAGGAAGAAGATACCCAAGTTCAGACTCCCTTCAGCAATGCAACTTCTTCTTTTTTTTTTTTTAATTGATCAATACATTTATTAGCCATGGGTAGAACAGTAATGAGAAGGCCCTGGGTAAAATAAAACACTTTAAAAGTAATTGTGTTATTTTCCCCACCAGTGAAAGACTAAATTTGGGTTCTGTCTTGATATGGAGTATTGGTATCTGGGTGTCCAGCCATTTGGAGGTCATTTCAGTAGAAACTCTGTATCATCATAGATAATAGAGCTAGAAATCTTGGCTGAGCTTCTTGGGGCCACATATAAAAGCAATGCAACTTCTTAAGGGAACTGCCACCATAGGAACTAGAATATACTGTTAGCATAGCAAGGCTTGGTTTTGTTCTGGACTATGTACATTTTATGCAAAACCAAACATATGCATTGAGTAGACCAATTCATATTCATTGGAAAGGTTTGGAGAAATGCAGAAAGACACAGTAGTAATAATAGTAACAGCTATAATTTATAGCTTACCATGAGCCAGCCACTTTTCTAGGGATTTTAAGTCCATAATCTTGCTCTCCAGCAAACCTGGTAAGTAGATATGAGAATCCCTGTTTTCAAGATGAGAAGCAAAGATTTGGTGACATTAATTAACTTAACAGAAATTGTAGGCCGGTTTTGAACCCCCAATGCTCTGTTCCAGCCCTCTTACCTAGATTCTTCTTTTCTCTGCAATGGAATGGCTGAGCATGAGCAGGTCATTCTTTTCCCTTCCAATACACGTTTGTCCCCACCCTTGTGGCCATCCATCAAAGATGGTGAAAGACTGTAACCTTAAGAGACAGAAATGGGGCCCTGAATCTATAGATTCAGATATAGCCAGGACCCCATGCTTCCTTCCTTCTTCCCCAACCTTCCTCCCAGAACATGGGTCTTGGTGTGCTTGTCAGGAAGATGTAAGAAGTGACCCCTGTTTTGTTTATTCTCCTCTGTTCAGTCTTGTTGATGGGGAGAGAGAAACCCCTCAGAACTGTGGATTCAAGAACTGTTGAGCTGCCCTACCTCATTGAAGCCACACAGCCCTGCTGGGTCTTGATCTCCTTTGTATTAAATTGGAAAGGTGAAATGCGAGATGTCCATAAACCCTGTCAATAGTAGACACTTGGAGAATTCTAAATCATATTCACTTAGTCATGTTTTTCACAAATCACTACAGAGTTACTATGACCTCAGTCCAGTGCTAAGGTGTCCCTGATCCTGAGATACTTAAAAGCATGTTGTAAAAACAGATACTAATACATATGCAGATGTAAATTATTTGATCCAGTTGGTCTTTTTTTTTTTTTACTCCTTATTCATCCATTTCAATAATCCAACCCACCCTGTGCAAAAATCACCACCCATCAAAGTGATGATAGAGAAGAGAGAGCAAGTGTAACTCTAAGAATCGTCCAGGAGAGAGACCCCAAATCCAAGGAGAGAGAGAATCAGGAAGGATGGGGCAGTGAGCAAGTGCCATAGAAAGAAGGTAAATGGTCCTAGAAGACATAGGTGAAGACAGGTGTGTTTTAGAAACAGTGACATGGAAGCAGGTGTGAATATAATTTCCAAAGACTAAAATCCTCTTGGCAAATCACCACTATTTGTTGCTGATACAGAAGGGATGGAGCTTGGTGCTAGAGAATCCAGAAAAGCTGGGCTCCCATCCCTATTCTAAAGCTTAAGCTAAGATCCCTGAGCTCTTTAGCCTTCAATGGGATAACCTCTAAAATTAGAGGATTGAACTAGAAGCACTTCGATGGTGACATCCTTCCATATCTGTCAGGTTCTTATAGTAAGTAATCTGTCAATTAAATGCAATGAATATTTATTCAGTACTTGCTATGATTCAAGCTCTGTTCTTTAACACAGATGCAGGCAGAGTACAATCAAGAGCAAACTGGTTCTCTTGAGCATCTGGAGAGGTGTTTTTTTTTTTTTTTTTTTTTTTTTTTTTTTTTTTTTTTTTTTTGCAACAGCTGCAATCTAAACAATATAATGTGAAGCAATTCTCTTAACAAGAAAAAAAAAAGAAAAGAAAACTCTGAGCTTAAGAGTGAACTAATGTCTAGAGACACCAAGGCCAAGACCAATCCAGTTAGTCGTTCTGACTCCGGGCATCTGTAGAATTGTCACCTGCATGGTCAGAGGGATGTTCATCTGCCAAATAAGGACAGACTTTCTAGGGTTATCAGGGCTGTAAAGCCAAGACACTGAGACAGCCATTTGGGGAAGAATTCTTAGGCACTTACAATGAACATTTCCGGATGTTTGTGGCTTTCATCTTGTTTTCCCCTTTTAATTTTTTTTTTTTTTGACAGATAGAGATCACAAGTATGCAGAGAGACAGACAGAGACAGAGAGGAGGAAGCTCTCTGCTCCCTGCTGAGCAGAGACCCCAATGTGAGCTCGATCCCAGGACCCCGAGATCATGACCTGAGCTTAAGGCAGAGGCTTAACCCACTGAGCCACCCAGGCACCCCTCCTTTTGAGTTTTAAGTGAAAAACTTGTCAACCCATTTTCTCTTCAGTTAGGTGAATAACACAGAGCCTGTGGCCCTAGAGCCTCCTTTCAAGTTCAGCATACAGGGGTAGCTCATACTAACTACTTTGTACCTATACCTGTTCTAGTTCTCCCAAGAACTGAAAAAGAAGTGGAAGTCACCTTAACTTTGTCCTTGAAAAAGGAATGCTGAATTTCCCTCTTCTTTAGGCTCAGGGATAACCATTAAATAATTATCAAAAGTGAATTATATCCAAGATACCATGCTGGGTCCTGGACATTGGGTGCATGGTCCTTGCCTTCATTGAACTTACAGGAGCAACACATACAAGGAAAATGAATCCTAAAGTTAACACCCTGAGCAAATGAGTCAGGCACTCAAATAATGCTGGAATGTACAATTTTTTTTAGGATAAGAATATTTTATGAAGACTGTTATATATTCCCCCAAATCAATACTCTCTTCTTCAGTGTAATAAGTATACTCAAGCACATTGCTGGCTAGCTAGACTACAATGGAACTGACATAGTGATATATGCCATCTCCAAGCTGTGCCTTAAGACAGTGGGGTACCTCCTCCACCTCCTTTCTTCTTTCTCCTCACTGGCTGGAACTGAGATGTAGCAGTGATCCAGATTTGACTGTGCAGTTGAGGACAGTGCTCTGGTAGGTGAAGGAGCCACAAGATGGAAAGAACCTGGGTCCCTGAATGACTTTATGGAGCAAAATAGGATACTTTTCCTCAAACTGTTACATGAAAGAGAAGTAAACATCTTTGTTCTCTAAATCATGTTCTTATTGTGCTTGTTATTTCACCTTAACATTTTACTATAACTAATACAAAAAGAGAAAAATTAAGCAGTCATCATCACAAGTGAAACTGAAAATAATAAGCTGTTATTTATTGATTTGTGGTACTCTTTCCAAAACTATAGAACTGATTTCCTTCCTTCAATTGCTGATGCTTTAATCAGAGGCTCTCAATAGAGAGTTACACAAGATCTCCAACCTCTGTAGGTCTCAATTTCCTCATTCATAGAGTGAGGTTACTATAATTATACCAATACAGCAAAATCATTATTGTGAGCAATACCTGACATTATGTTTGTACAGTCTCTGGTACATAGAAGGTGCTTACCGGAGCTCATTTCTTTGGAGTTTTGAAGGGAAAAAAATCCACAAAAATAAATATAATTAGTTATCTAAGTCAAAATGAAACAGTGATTGTCAATGCCCAGTTTCCTCCGGCCTTTGGGAAGTTCTGTGTTAATGTCAAATACTTCTTCTCTTAAATCAATTATCTTATGATGGCTGTCACAAAACAAAGTTCCTCAGAGAAGACACACATCACAACACAAAGAACAAGTGTTCAGACCCATGTCATTGCTTAGAAGTGAGACAAAATCCAGGTGGGTGGTAAAACAATGGGACGATGTCAAGAATGAGAAGAGATGACAATTCCCATTTGAGAAGGTACTGTTCCATTGCCAGAAGCAAAGAAGAATCATAAAAATGGGAAGAAGGCACAGGAAAACTGTTTTTGGCATTTTAAAAAAGCAGACCCAGATCTTACCAAAACATGGTCATGCCCAATGCTGTTGGGAAGAGAGGAGAACAGAGACACAACAAAATTATCAGGGGTGGGGAGGTGTAAGGAAAGAATTTTCTCAGCTACAGGTCAGGAGTTGGGGATGATACTAGCCTTTTCCTTCCACAAGGGTAATTTTCTGGAATCACAGTGTAGTAGGAGCATTCTCAAACTGCCAGTGAGAAAGGAGGACCTGAAGGAGTAGCATCCCCAGTGAGTCTATGAGAACCCTAACAAATAGTGTTAACCTCACAGAGTATACACACACACACACACACCCCACAGACACATACACACACGCACACACACAAAATACCCCAAAAAAGACAACAATCACATTTTTTCTATTTGTCTTAGTGATTCTATACTATTCGTTACCTTTCTTTGATGAAAAATGTTCAGTGATTTCATATTCTCAAATTTCAGTGAAATGTTCAAAAGTGTTTCAGGTTTTCTCATAGACAACACTCACATGGAGAAGGCCTTCCCTTTACCTCCTCACCCCAGCCCTGCTCCTCTATGTTAATGTCTAAAGCATTTCTCATTTTATGCCTTGATATTCCTGACTATCTCCCAGGCCCCATCCTGGTTCCAGAAGTGCAGAGGAACATGGATGCTTGACATGGACAATGGGTTGATAAACATTTGGGAGATGTCAAAATCAGTGAGAAATAATAGCATATATTTCTGTCTGAGGAAATAACTTTTCATGCCCAAAACAAAGTGAAATCTTACCTTTATTTGCTTAATTGACATGACTGAGCTGCTATTTTGCAAACTCCCTAATATCCTTTCTGAAGAATTATACCCAAAAGTGGAAGTCACTCACAAAATCAGAGCTATTGAAACTTAAATCCTCAAGCTTATGGAAAAAAGTGATCCTGAGTTTTAAATTAGAAGATGAACTTGTCCAGAAATGATTCCTTTATTCAAAAGCTGAATATAAAAGTATAAGTTAGAAACATCCAAGTCTGAGAAATTATCATCAAAGACACACAAAAATGGACTGTCCAAGAAAAATTGAGATTTCTACCCTTTGGGTCATTGATCTTTGATTTTCTTTTTATTTGTAAGATACATTTTTTGACTTATTCTTGGAAATATAGGTCTTTGAATGCCAAACTATGTTTTATGTTGTATTTCATTAGTTTTAAGATGCAGAAGGAATTAAAAAAATACTAAAATATGAAAACCATGTCTCTGATATTGAGGAAATAAGGTCAATAATCCACAAAAAAGCCATGGAACAGGCCATACCATTATGTTTCTAGGCCTTTATGAATGCTGATTCTCTGCTCACAGTTCCTTCCTTTCTTAGTTCACTTGGCAAACTCCTACTCACCCCTCAAGAAGCAACTCAAATGTCACCTTCTCTGCAAAAATTTCTTTCATTCTCCCACCTCAGTGCCCTCTTCCAAAGCTTGCTTTGAACCTTGTATAGCCTCCAACATGGCCGTTGGTTTACACATTGGTTCTCTCCCCAAAAGTGTAAGCCCCTTGAGCCCGAGAAATGGCCTGCTTACTTCTCTAATTCCAGTATCGAGCACAGAGATCACTTACAGGAGGCACTCACACCATGCTTGTTGGACTAAAGTACTAGCAACGGACTTTCATGTAAATAATTTCTATGTATCTTTACAAGGCTCTGAGGTAGGAATTCCATTGCCCCTGCTTTTCATGAGGATACTGAAGCTCAGAGAGTTGATTGATGCACCCAAGACCAGAGGCAGTAAATGACAGCCCTGGTCTTCTGATGCCAGATACTAAGCCCTTTCTATTTAACTGTGCTGTCCCTATGAATATCATACAACCTTGTCCCTCAGCCTGGCACATTTCCAACAGCAAATGAGACGTGGTGTCATAAAGCATTTATGTCCAAGGAAGGCCTGAAAAAAACATGAAGAATAACTTGAGGTCTCTCCAACTCCCATGTTGGAGACTTTACCGATTAAGGGGAATTGGCAGGGTTTTGAGGTGGAATAAATTGGTGGGGAGTTAAAGTAGCCTAAGCCTTGGACCACAGGTCATACAGCTGATCAGGAGCAGTTGGCTCACCCTGCATGCTGCATGCATATCTGTCCTTCTGTAGCTGTGTCAACATGGGTGTCTCACATGCTAGAGAAAAACGTGCGTGGATGAGCTCTGCTTCTATGTGTACATTAGAATGTGGCATGCATGTGTGTCTCTGTGCATGTGTGTATATATATACAGTTTATATGCTTGAGGTTCTATTTGTGTGTGCATAAATATGTTTCAGGGTTATCTGTGCTTGTGGAAGGTAATTGAAATGTATTATATCTATGTAGAGTGAATCAGGATAGGTAACCTCTTCCTGCTGCACTCAAATCTCAGTGAAGTCACATCAAGCTGGCAGAGTCATTGGTACAATTCTCCCTTCAGAGGATCAAGATCCCCCATCTTGTGATCCTACCATCTTGATATACAACTTACAAAGTTGCTGCAGCAAGGGAAGAGAGAACAGGAGTGTCAGGACATTTTTAAGGAAGTAGCTTATCATTTCTAAACATCCCATTGACCAAAATGCAGTCCATGACCCTAATTTAACTCCAGTGGAGACTGATGGCTGCTGTCCTCTGTGTGCCAAGGCGTAGGAAAATGAAATGGAGTGAACATCAGCTGCTATTGTCCCTGCAACATGGTCCTTCCTTTGCATCATCATTCATATCCACCAAAAAAAGACAAAAAAATCCAGCCAAAGAAGCATAATCTTCCACAGAACTTAGCAGCATCTTCCCCAACCTTTTGGCAGAGTAAAAAGCTCCCAGTGCAACTGACTGTCCATTTTCCTGGGAGGCCATTTACAAGAGTCAGTCCCCAGCCTGACGGAGTCCTCTCAAAACAGACCCCAAGGGAAGGAGAACTGCTCAGAACTAATGGACCATTCTAAAAGGCAGAAGCAGAAGCAGGGAAAACTCCCTCCCTCGTTAATGAGAGGAGAGGGACTACAAGTTCATTGGGAGTTTGATGAGAATCTCTCTCTTGGGGGATGAAGGGTTGCACTAATTCATTCCTTATGTCCTCAATTCCCTTTGCTTCGCAACCTGCTTATCCAGGTCAAACCAAGCTAGAACAAAACATCCCTGGGCTTCCCTAAAGCAAGAAAAAATTTACAAAAGCCCCTTTCCTGACCTCTCACATAAAGTTAGATGGTCTTTCCTCTATAACTGTGAAGCATTTACAGTGCCTCTACTGTAACAGTAAATTCAAATTATTTGTTTTCAGGTCCAACTACCCACCTGTGAGATGTGGAGACACTTCCCATGAGAGGGGGATGGGCTCTGGAGTGTGGAGCATGGGCCCCATGTTCAACACCTTCTGTGAGGAACTAACAGTTCCGATTTCTCTAACCTTCATTTCGACATCCCTAAAGGAGATCATTTCACTTGACAGTTACCATGAGTGTAAACCAATGGTTCACAACCCAACTGCAGACTAGTCCCCACCTTAAGATTCTGGCTTGACTGTCCCGAGTATTAAGATTTATTACAGCTTTCCAGGTAACTCTTATGTTCAGCCAGGGTTAAGAACCACCAATGTAAAGAGAAGACTAAGGCTTACTACTCCTGGGGTCTCCATCAAGCCAGGGTCCTAGCAATGCTCTCCACTTAGAGAGATGGGTTGGAGACCTGATTCAACATTTGACCTGGCCCTTACAAAAACCAAAAATCAGGAAACAAAGTTGGAACGTCAAGTTCCTGTTGTTCCTCATGTCACTAGGTGAAGTTCTGAGCAAGATGGGGTTTTGATTAAGTTAAAAAAATAAATAAATAAACCATGACGGCTTCCTACTTATGGACAGTGAAACACCATAATAATTTGGAAGGTGTTGCCTATGAAAAAAGTGAAAATAAAGTGGTCTGTGCAGTAACATAAGAGGAATTTGGGAGCTGTCCTCTGATCATTCTGGATGATGAAATTTAGCAGATTCAGAAAACCCAGGAAAGAAGGAAGAGAAAAGAATGATCAGCATTAAAAGAGGGAACTGGGGGTCTCCTGAGTGGCTCAGTGGGTTAAAGCCTCTGTCTTCTGCTCGGGTCATGATCTCAGTTTCCTAGGATCAAGCCCCACATTGAGCTCTCTGCTCAGCAGAGAGCCTGCTGAGAGCCTGCTTCCTCCTTTCTCTCTCTCTGCCTGCCTCTCTTCCTACTTGTGATCTCTGTCTGTCAAATAAATAAGTAAAATCTTTTAAAAAAAGGAGGAGGAGGAGGACTGGGAACAGCAGAAGTCTGGAGCCCAAGAGAAGCCAGCAAAGAGAAACTTCCTGTGTACCGGGAACAAACTGTGAATGTTTAATATCAGTGAATGAGGTCGGACATTTAATTTAAAGTTGATTTCTGAGGGTGCCTGAGTGGCTCAGTGGGTTAAAGCCTCTGCCTTCAGGTCAGGTCGTGATCCCAGGGTCCTGGGATTGAGCCCCATATCGAGCTCTCTGCTCAGTGGGGAGCCTGCTTCCTCCTCTCTCTCTGCCTGCCTCTCTGCCTACTTGTGATCTCTGTCAAATAAATAAATAAAATATTTTTAAAAAATTTAAATAAAATAAAATAAAGTTGATTTCTGCCCAGTGGTTACTACCATTCTCCTCCAATCAGTTATTCATACCCCTATGTGCGGCAAACCTGGAGTATTAGTGCCCTGGGGGAGTTAAAATTTGCAGATGTACATGACCAGATACAGGAGGTAAAGGGACATGCACAATTCCCTCTCTGAAGCCAGTGGAGTGGTACCAGCACAGCATTGGGGAAAGATGGCGGTCCTGGGGTTATAGGAGGTGGTCACCCAAGACGTAAGTGGAGGCCCAGTGGGAAGATGGAGGTGAAATGGAGACAGTGACAGCAGAGATGTGGGTGCAGTCCTCATTGTCCAAGGAGAGGAGGGAGGCCAGTCAGTCATTCACTCAGCAAATATTTTTGAGCACTTATTATAGGCTAGACAGGCAGTGTGCTAAATACTTAGGATACATCAGTAAGGAGAATAAAGATCTTAAGTCCTTTGGAGCTGGCATTGCAGAGGAGGCAAACAGATAATAAATAAACTTAAAAATAAGTTAATTTTATGGTAGATGAGAAGCTGATGATGCCATGAGAAAATAGTAGAAATAAAGGAGGTTAAGAGGGATGAACTTTGTCACAATAGGCAAAGAGGGCAGGCAAGTGACAATTTTACGGAGTCTTAGTGGAGAGACAAGGCCTGAGGAAGAGAGGGGACGGGGCAGGAGATCCTACCTGGAAGCTTTCCAGGGATCAGGGGGAGAGGAGTGAAGAGCAGAGATCCTACAGGGGGATCTTCTGGGCCTGTTTGGAGAACACAAAGGTAAGGGCGGCCAGAGCACAGAGGACAAGGACAGTGACCACTGCCGTGTTCAACTACATATAGATGAGAATTACAGCTCTTAGCAACGAGATGAAGCTGAGTTTTCCATTACATGGGAAAAAACAATTTCAGACAGCTGAGATACACATTATCAGAGAATTAAACAAAATGATGTGTGTTAAATACTTGGCACACAGCAGCTTCTCAGGGTGGGCGGGTTTCTTCTCCTCTTCAGACATTTCACATGTTGTTTGTCAGAAATTTGAGGGTGGGGTTCTGGGCCCCAAATGCAGAAATCCTTCCCCGCAGTGTCTCATTCACTGATTTGACCCGGCCGTTGAGGGTCCCCAGACTTATCCAGCTTCCTCAGTGGGGGTCATGATTCTGCCCACCCCATTCACTCTTCTCCTCTCTCTGCTTCCCATCACTCTCAACAAGCAATAGTATTAAGGATAAATTACAAATAATATTTTTGTAACAAGAAACACATCACTGAGAAAGAATTAAGAATGCCAAGAAATGGACCCGTAACTCCTGCCTTATGCCTATGCATCTGAAAAACACTCCTTTGCTTTGTAAGGACAAGGAAATTTGGACTGACTTCTCCTGGTGACCAGGGCCGGTCACTGACCCAGTGTAACCGACAAGCAGAAAATGTTGCAGGAGGTAGAAGGTAAGGAGGGTTTGACTCGGCAGATGTAATGCTGCACGTACCTGAATGACAGCCTCTCACTGCAGCCCTGGCTGGAGCGGAAAGTTCTGTGCTGAAGGCTGAGAGCCAGTACCACCTTAAAAGAGGAAAGTGGACAAAGAAGGAAGCAGAGGGAGGGGACCAGTCAATTGGCCTCTGACCTCAAGAGGTTCTGAGCCTGAAGATGATTCAAAAGAACAGAGCATCTGGTAGTTCAAGTCAGAATCTTAATTGCTCGCTCTCCACAAAGCTTCACAAAAGGCTGAGTTAGAAGAATGTTTTCCTGGAGGCTGAGGAAGTTCTGTGGGTAGAGTAGGAAGCGCACAAACCTCGGAGCGATACGTTGGCTCTGTGACTTGGCCCGGCCTCTCTACCGTGTGACCTTGGTGAAGAATTTTAACCCTTCGTTCCAATTCAGTGCATCAGACCATACAGACCTTCGTGCAACCAACAACATGCACAGTTTCTAGCCCAGAATCTTCCCAGAAAATGTAATGTTAAGCTTCCTACCATCTAAGTATATTCCAAAATTCTGGTAATGAGAAATAATATTTATGAATGATTGCCTAGGATGATATCGTTTATTCATTCCTGGAGATTGGGGGCTGGCAAACTTCTTCTGTGAAGGGCCAAGCAGTAAATCTTTTAGTCTTTGCAGACCTTTTGGTTTTGCATACCTCTGTTCCAGACCTTGCGATCTGCTGCCCACACTAGAGAGTAGCCATACACAATGTGTGCAGCCACAGCTGGCCCTTTCCTGGCTTACACATAACATTTCGCTGTCCAGGAAAGCTAAGTGTTACGGCACTGCATTCAGGAAAGGCAGAGTATCTTGTATCTGTCTTCCCGTGGTTTGTATCCTCTGGAGATCAGACCATGATAGATGATAGGTAGATAGACAGACAGAGACAGAGATGATGTAGATGCAGGCACACGTAAACAAAACATATGAAACAATTATCAGGTGCCAGGAAGTGACCGAAGGCAGGGAGAGACTAGACATGAGTTTGCTTGTAGTAAAGGAGAATGACACTGGATGAGCTTCTCATTTGGACAGCTTTTTGCCTGAAGGCAGACCCAGTCTGCTCCTCTAGGCAACTCTAGAACTCAGTTGGGAGCTAGGGCTGGAATTGTTCCTACCCTAATAACAATGGCTGTTGTCCTTTGTGCCAAAGACAGACAATCACCATGACTTGTATAAATTTAGTTTTCCCTCACTTGCTGTCATAATTCTGACTGAGTGGCATCCCCTCCCCTCTCTTAATTCGAATTCTCTAGGAGTTTACCTTGGATGTATATTTATCTAGATAAGTCATTTCCAATTTCTTACCAATCACACAGAAGGAGGAGTTGACATTTTGAGTGGAGAAATGTACTAACTGTGCAGCCCAACATTGAGTTGACACTGACATTTAAATTAATTGACTTATACCCTTACAAAGTCTATCTGGTCAAGGTGCAATCATCTTTCTATGCAGTCCTTGCTTCAGGGGGTGAAAATGAAGAATTCCAGAGAACACTCCATCTGTCAGTCACAGAAACCCAATATTTATCTTCAGCAAGAAAAAAAAAAAAGGAGAATATGGAGAGGTGGCCCCAAGAAAAAAGTTGCATGAATGCCAGGAGGCAAAACCCACAGATTCCCCCAGATGAAACTGAGACCTGTCCAAAACTATCCAATTGGAAGTGGAAATCAGGACTGAGACAGGGGGTAGACTCCTTGAGCCTGCTAGACCTCCAGGCTCAGAATGGGGAGGAAGATGGGAAGGAAAGGAAGCCCTCGTGGCCAGCCAGTAGGGAGGGATCCACTCCTGGGATGGTACCAAGCTAGTTCTGTTCAGTTACTGCTTCAAGCTGGAGGAAGGGGGAGCCAGGCTCTGTCAGAAGTGGGGCAGGGAGAGTATATTAGCTTCCCTAAGCCTCTGCAGCATGTCAGCACAAATGCAGTGGCTTCAAACAACATACATTTATAACCTTGTAATTCAGCAGTATAGAAATCCAAAGTGGGTTTCCCTGGGCTAAAATCAAGATGTCTCAGGGCTGTGTTCCTCCTGGAGGCTCTCATGGTGAATTTGTGTCTTTGCTTTTCTGGCATCTAGGAGTCTTCCCAGCATTCCTTGGCTTGCGGCCCCTTCCAGCCTCTTGAAAGTCAGCAATGATGGGGTCAGTTCCTCTCCCAGTATAGCTCTCACTCACTCTTCTGTCTCTCTTTCCCATTTTTAAGGAGTCTCATGGTTCCATTGGGCCCACCCGGATAATCCAGAATGATCTCCCCATTTTAAGGTCAGCTGATTCATAATAATTCCACCTGCAACTTTGTTCCTCTTTGCCATGTAACCTAACATAGTCATAGGTTCTGGGGATTAGATATGGACACTTCTGGGGGATGTTGTACTGCCTTCCAGAGAGAGTAGGAGAGGTGCTGATGAAGGACATGGCTTCCCAGGACCATGACAGAAGGAAGCCAAGAGCCACAGGTAGAACAGATCATGGAAACTTAAAGTGCTGGAGTCCCACTATTTCTACTCTCCTTGGTCTCCTTCCTCATGTCATTCACAGTCTGGATGAAGAGACTGTCAAGTAAATAGTTATGGGGGCGCCTGGGTGGCTCAGTTGGTTAAGCATCTGCCTTTGGCTCAGGTCATGTTCTTAGGGTCCTGGGATCAAGCCCTGCATTGTGCTCCCTGCTCAGGGGAAAGTAGGCTTCTCCCTCTCTCTCTGACCCTCATCCCCACTTGTGTGCTCTCTCTCTCTCTCTCGAATAAAGAAATAAATTCTTAAAAAAAATAGTTACAGTATGAGCCACTGAGATGTGTGGTGAGGTCCATGTGGAACTGTAGGAGCATTCTGGGGGTGCACAGTCCCCATAGTCTTGCAGGACCCCCAAAACCCTCCAGACTCGTGCACTAGCCTGGTGTCCTGAAGCAGAGGAATGGACTCAGATGTGTCTCCCCGCACCCGCAGCTACAGGCTGAAATGCAAAAGAAGGTGGTAGTAGCAATGGTCTCCTCCTTCCCCTTCTCACTCTCCTCCTCCCTCTCCTTCCCTGGCCACGGCCCCGGTCTGGCCCCCTCCCTTCTCCTCCTCTTCTCCTTCTCTCTCCATCTTCCCCGTCCATCCCTCTTCATCTTTTCCTGCTGCATGGCTTCTATACAACAGAGAAATAAAGTCTCTAATTCACCACCGGGCATCATGACATTGCAGTTAATCCAGCTGGGCTGGTCCTTGTGTGCTGGTGTGGGACATAGCTGAAGAACAGTGAGGGATGCAGGGTGGAGGAGTGAGTACAGACCTTTGGGTGGGAGCCCCAGCACAACCATACTTTCCCTGTGCTTTCTCTTGCACTTCTCTGTACCACTCTGGGCTTCATTACAAACTAGTTCAGGAGCTCAGGGTCTCTGAAAAGTCTGGAGGAGCTGGTATTCTTGAAGCATCCAAAACAGAGTCATTATTTCATAGCGGTCTCTCTAGACTCTAGTTGAAGGGCAGTTTGTAGCTCACTCAATCCAACTACCAAATCACCAAAACCACTCAATTCAACCACCAAAACCATCATTTTGCAGAGGAGGAAATCCAGGCTTATAGGAGCAAAAGGACTTGCCCAAGGTCACACCACTTGCAGGTGACAGAGCCAGCTCAGGCCTCCTTCCTTTTAGGACTGTACTCCTCCTACCCTGCCACGCTGACATGCTTCTTTTCCTCATTTCAGATGTCTTAGTGCATGTTCCAACTTAATGGATAATCAGGCATCTCTCTGCCTTGGAGTCTCCAAAGCCCCAGCTCCATCCGGCCACCTGGCAAGAAGGCCCAGGAAGGTTTGAGGCAGCTGTGTGAACCACTTTGCCAGAGGGAGTATCAGACTTTTCAGCTCTTCCCGCCTGGGTCAAGTTGTGCAAACTCCTGAAACACTTACCGTAAATATAATGACCATGAATCCCAGAGCATGTGGATGATGGAGGGAAGGGAGACACAGCCAGAATGGAGAAGGAGGTCAAAAGACCCAGAGAAAAACAGGTGCCCACCTTAGAATTCCTTTTATCACTGAGTATTGATTTACATCAGTCTTATCCTTACAACTAAAACTCCCAAGACCAAGGTTGATGGAAGGGATCTTTTGCCAATTTTCCCAACAGTCCTGTCCCTTTTTCCATACTTTCCTTGGACCCCTTCTTAATAACTTCCACCCTGGCTAAGAAAAACTCAAGGTCTCCATTGTACTATGAATTACAGTACTGTGTGTGTACGTGTGGCTGCCTGTGTGTGTGTGTGTGTGTGTGTATGTGTGCATGTGCTTTAGCAAAGTCGGCCCCTCCTCTGGGCTTGCACATGTCCATATGCCTCCTGAGAGAGATCAGCCAAGACCCTTATCCCTTATTTATAAAATTCAAAGTAAAGGCTCCCAGTTGAACGGACTCAACTAATACCTACCCAAAGCCATGGAAGGGAAAAGCAGCCCCTGGACTGAAACTGCTCTGAAGGTAGAGAGAGTTCTCAACCAACACACTAATTTGCCTTCCCTTTGCAGAAGGTATAAAGGTTTGAGGTGTGAGCTGGCAAACCAAATGTTTGTCTTTCGCTTGAGCTAGTTTGACCTGGAGGAAGAATGCGGACCAAAACATCTCGTTTCAAAACACGAGTGAGTGAATGGTATTGTTGATCTCATTTTATGGATGCAGAAAAGTGACAAGGAGCCCCAAGACATGCTGCAAGTCTGTCTTCAAACATAGACCACGGTGATGTCATGCTCCGACCCTCCATGCCCTCCCTTCCCCAGGCTCTGCTGGACAGACTGTGCTTTTTCTGCCCAGCTCCTAAGTCAAGTATTTTTCCAGATTCCAGTTGAGGCAACACACCCCTCTTCTCCCACCACTGACTTAGCCAGGTCCCACCTGGCCAAAATTCAATCTCTAATAATGTCTGAAGGTGGTCTTATTGGAGATTATTCCCATAGACTGTTCATCAGTGTTGCACAGAAACAGTTTCTGGAATCCATTCGTTTGGAAAATTCTGAGTAAAACAAAATTAAACAGTTAGAAGAGTGGATCTTACCATCAGACTGAGTCATGTATGAGTCCCAGCTGGACTATTTATTAGCTGGGTGACTTTGCAAACTAGTCAAGCTCTTTGTGACTTGGTCTTCTCACCCACAAAATAGGAATGATTAGTACCTGACTGGGTCAGTCATGGTTCAATGCAGGACACAGAAAATATTGCAAGTGTTCAAAGTGGAAATGATTCGATATGGGGAATTAGGTGCTTGCAAAATTCCCCAAAAAAGGCTGGGGGGAAAAATTCTAGGCTAGACCTGTAGGAATGATTCCCAGAAGAGAAAGAATGGGAAGCCACAACCTCTACCACAATCAGAAAAGTGAGGGTTCATTGGGCCATGCTTGAACAGCCATGGTAGCTATCACTCAGCACTCAAGAAGTCACCAACGCCATTGCTGCACTGGCCTGGCCATGAACAAGTCAGTCCAGTGACCCCATGACACTGGCATCTCTGTATCTAAAGTTGGTCACTTGACACCAGCAACCCCAAGACCAGGACCACCAGATGGTAAAAATAGCCAGTATGCAAGAACACAGCTTTAGCCCCACTTCCTCCCTCCACATCTCCCCACAGGGCACCTTGCTGGAGGTGTTTTTGTTTTTTTTGTTTTTTTTTTCTCAATTAGAATCCCATGTGTAGGAGAGTGTGGCCAAGCCAGTTTAGAGTCCCAACCTCTGCATTTCAGGAAGATAAACAGTAGGAAGGGTCAGAGGTGTTGGGTGCCAATAAACCACAGTCAACACTCCATGCTGGGTCATGGAGAGGCTAAGTGCACAATGCACTACACCGCAGTAGAATAGAGTCATTGATGGTTGTTGGTACGCTACTGTTGTTATCGGCTGCAGGACTTGCCAGAGCCTTTACTATGTTGACATGTGCATATTTCCTCCCTGATAGTAAACACTGTGTCACTGACCACCTCTTCCATTCTGTTTTCCCAGCCAAGAGGCAAGTTTTACATTCAATGATAGCACCTATATACACCCTCATGACTTTCTCATTTGTAGTATCTTTACTTTTCTTTGTTAACTTTGTAGTTTTATTTCCATTCCTTCCCTTTGAATTCTTCTTTATGCCTTAGCTTCTGGTTAGGTACTTAAAATTCTTTACAGTATGCAGCCTGATAGAAACAAACACATTTATTAAGTGAATTAATAAATCACTTGGGCATCAAGAGCATGACTTATAATGATGGAAATCCAGAATGAAGGTGATATTTTGGATGGGGTTCCTTCCCCACGGTGATCAAATAATACCACATGGTTTCCCACAAGCTTTGTCTCACATTAGCTCTGAAAGTGTCCTGTAAATGGGGGAGGGGGAGCCACTGTCAAAGTCATACAGTTTCCGACTTTTGCTCCCAGGTGTGCTGCGCTATAGAACACACCACCACTGGTCTTCAGTTTTGTGGGTCACTCTTCCTTGTCAGGCAAAGAAAGTCTTTATTTCTGCTTTGACATTGGTGCAACCCTTAACAGCTTTCCCTAAGCTAGCAAAATGGCAGAGTTCTTACCTTCAGATGGTCACAACCCATCTGGTGAGACCAGAAGCCCTGCCTGGCTGACTCCGCAGACAGCAGAGGGTTTTGATGTACTCTGGAGCTGCCTTCCTTAGCCCCCCACCCCCACAGCAAGTGAGAATATTCTGAACACCCTTCAAAGCATCAGCGCCCCCCAGTTCCTCCTCACCACAGTGCCATGTCTAGAGACTTGCATCTGAAAAAGAATGAAGGAGGAAATTCCTTCTCCAACAACGCAGAGTTCCATTCCCAGTTCCTACGTAATGGGGATTCTCCCAGCACAGCCTTGTCCTGTCAGCTCCAGGGGCTCTCTCTTAGTTTAAACAAGCACAGCACCCACACACCTCACCCCCCTTTCTGTTCCGTATTGCTTTTCCACTTTACATGCAATAGTAATAAATACAAATGTAAAATTTTATTCTGGATTTTGTACTATAGGTAAATGACTAGATCCCAGGGCACTCATAATCCCTTTGCATGCAAGGACCCAAAGAAGAAGCCAACATGGCCACTAATACTTGGCCAGTGCAGCTCTAAATACTGTGGGTTTCTGCTCTGTGAAAAAAGTCAATGATATTTTGAATGGGATTGCATCGAATGTGTAGATTGCTCCAAGTAACATACACATTTTAACAATATTTGTTCTAACACCAAGACAGCATGGTACTGGCATAAAAACAGACACATAGACCAGTGCAACAGAATAGAGAGCCCAGATATGGACCCTCAACTCTATGGGCAAATAATCTTCGACAAAACAGGAAAAAATATACAGTGGAAAAAAGACAGTCTCTTCAATAAATGGTGCTGGGAAAACTAGACAGCTATATGTAGAAGAATGAAACTCAACCATTCTCTTACACCCTACACAAAGATAAACTCAAAATGAATAAAGGACCTCAATGTAAGACAGGATTCCATCAGAATCCTAGAGGAGAACCTAGGCAGTAACCTCTTCGATAACAGCCACAGCAACTTCTTTCAAGATATGTCTCCAAAGGCAAAGGAAACAAAAAGGAAGATGAAATTTTGGGACTTCATCAAGATCAAAAGCTTCTGAACAGCAAAGGAAACAGTCAAGAAAACAAAGAGGCAACCCATGGAATGGGAGAAGATATTTGCAAATGACAGTACAAGTCAAAAGGTTGATATCCAGGATCTATAAAGAACTCCTCAAACTCAACACACACAAAACAAACAATCATATCAAAAAATGGGCAGAAGATATGAACAGACACTTCTCCAGTGAAGACATACAAATGGCTATCAGACACATGAAAAAATGTTCATCATCACTAGCCATCAGGGAGATTCAAATTAAAACCACATTAAGATATCACCTTACACAAGTTAGAATGGCCAAAATCAGCAAGACAGGAAATAACATGTGTTGGAGGGGATGTGGAGAAAGGGGAACCCTCTTACACTATTTGTGGGAATGCAAGTTGGTGCAGCCACTTTGGAGAACAGTGTGGAGATTCCTCAAGAAATTAAAAATAGAGCTTCCCTATGATCCTGCAATTGCACTACTCGGTATTTACCCCAATGATACAGATGCAGTGAAAAGAAGGGCCATCTGTACCCCAATGTTTATAGCAGCAATGGCCACGGTCACCAAACTGTGGAAAGAACCAAGATGCCCTTCAACGAATGAATGGATAAGGAAGATGTGGTCCATATACACTATGGAGTATGATGCCTCCATCAGAAAGGATGAATACCCAACTTTTGTAGCAACATGGACGGGACTGGAAGAGATTATGCTGAGTGAAATAAGTCAAGCAGAGAGAGTCAATTATCATCTGGTTTCACTTATTTGTGGAGCATAACAAATAGCATGGAGGACAAGGGGAGATGGAGAGGAGAAGGGAGTTGAGGGAAATTGGAAGGGGAGATGAACCATGAGAGACTATGGACTCTGAAAAACAATCTGAAGGTTTTGAAGGGATGGGAGGTGGGAGGTTAGGGGAACAAGGTGGTGGGTATTAGAGAGGGCACGGATTGCATGGAGCACTGGGTGTGGTGCAAAAACAATGAATACTGTTACACTGAAAAGAAATGTAAAAAGTATATATTTTTCTTCTAAACTATGAGCATGAAATGTTTTCCATTTCTTTTTTTTTTTTATGTTTTCCATTTCTTTGTGCCTTCCTCAATTTCTCTCATAACTATTTTGCAGTTTTTAAGAATACAGCTCTTTTACCTCTTTGGTTAAGTTTATGCCTAAATATCTGGGTCTTCTGGAGAAGAAAGGCCTTGCCAGAGAAGTCACAACCAAGTTGCAAGCCAGGGTAGCAAAATGTAGGAAAGATACCAAATACAGCCTAGCAGGAGAAAGCAGATAGCAAATGGGCTGGGGAGGGTGGGAGAGGGGCCCAGGCAAAGGTAGGGCGTGACGAGGAGCCAGAAGGAACTTTCTACCAACACATTACCAACGGTCCTTCTGCCATGTCCACCTTCCTGTAGGGGAAGCGGGTGATTATGGCAGAAAAGTCAGTAGAGGTCAGTCTTTGGGGCTTTCAAACATGACTCTAAGGAGTTGGGATTTTATCCCTTGGACAGAGCAGAGTCACAGAAGGTCCTTGAGTGAGGGGACAGAGGATGATGCAGTCAAAGCTGGAAGTTGGTGCTGTGTTCAGATCATGCTGATACAGGATTGGGGCCAGAATCAGGGCAAGACCCACTTAATAAAATGTTCCAATTAGCGAAGTCAAATGGAAACTGAGCAATAAAAAAGTTTGTTTTGTCTAATTACAAAATGCATGGTGTTTGAATGGGGCTCATGAGAGGATACTGCCTTCCATTTATGGATTTATAGCAAAGATGTGTCCCCACACAGAACTTGCCTCCATCTCCCAGAACTGGGTTAAGTTTCCCACCTCCAAAATTCTCCAACTCTTAAAAAAAAATGAAACTTACCTACTTTCCCCCAAACATTTGATTCGGAAAATGTGATGTTACCTTGCACTGGAGATGAGATATGTGAGTTTCTTCCTTGTGTTGTTCATTAGTGAAGGAAGGTTTCCAAGAACTCCATAAATAATTGCATGCATGCCTTCACTGAACATTTAGATTTGTTTCCCTGCAATCAGTCACTTCTCTTTCTGCAAACACAGCTTCCCTTTCAAACAGTATTTCACTCCAAAATTTACTTCCTGTGACCGAAAGCACATGAATTAAGAGTCATAAAAGACATATGTCCATTTTCCCTGCACAGGGAAGTCCTGGCTTAGTGGGAGGAGGAATGGAGAATGAGTCACTTTCCATACCATGAAAGTGAGGTTAAATCTGGCTTCGTTTGGGAGTTGCCCTTTTACAGCTTTATTCTCTCCTAGAAAAGTCAGATGTACTTCTCACAGTTACAACGATGTAGCGGGTCAGCTACAAGGTCAGTGAGGGTCGGACCGTGCCTGCATTGCTTATTGTTGCATCCCACTCACACTAGACAATGCCCAACAAACAGATGTTGAATGAATGAAGGAGAGAGGTTCAGTGCGGTCACAAACAAGAGGGCCAAGGGGAGGAGCCAGTACTAGAAACATGGTGTGTGGAGTACATGCCACTGAGGACACTTCTCCTTCATGTGGACACGAGCCTAGATGGCTGTTCACTGTTTAACAGGATGCACCGAGTCCCTTTCATAGTATGGTTGAGAATAAAGTCTCCCACCCAGCACCTGGTAGGGAGTCAAGGCTAAATAAATGCTACCAAATTGAGTTAAGTTAATTTGATGAGTTTGACTTCCATAAAGGTAATTGGATGAATTATTTTATTTTTATGTTCCTCTGTTGAAGGATTCCTACAAGTTCATTATGGATTACTAAGAGAAGAGGTAGGTCCCGCTGACAATCACAGTCAAGACTCTAGCCCAGAGAGGCTAGAGGAGGCCCTTTCCTGACTGTTATGACACGAGCAGTTGTGTCCCCCCCAAAGTCATTTGCTGAACCCCTAACCCTCAATGTGATGATATATGGGGGTGAGGACTTTGGGAGGTAAATGGGTTTAGATGAAGTCATGAGGCTGGGACCCTTATAATGAGATGAATGTCCTTGAAGAAGAAGAGATTAGACTTCTCTCTCTCGCTCGCTCACCTTGCTGTCGCTCTCTCTACCATGTGAGGACACAGCAAGAAGGGGTCCATCAGCGATCCAGAAAGAGCACTCTCCACAGACACTCAGTCTGCCAGCACTCTGATCTTGGACTTCCAGCCTCCAGAACTGTGAGAAATAAATTGTTCTGTAAGCTGTGCCCCACCTCCCGCCCCAGTCAGTGATATTTTGGTACAGCAGCCTCATCTGATAAGACACTAACCAAGGACTTAATAAAGATATGAAATGTCATAAGGAGATCCAAACTAAGATGACCACACAATACCACTGCAACCTCCAAAAGTGCTTAAAACTGAAACGATGGAAAAAGCAAATGTTAGGTCGAGCACTGGGAATGGCCACACGCTGCTGGAGAGGATGTATTAGTCCAACCACCTTGGAAACCTGTCTGGCAGCAACTACAGGGAGAAGTATGCACACCGCTGACCCAGCAAGCCTACCGCTAAGTGTGAATCCTGCAGTCCTGCATACATATCTTTACCCAAAAAAATATTGGAGTATCCATAATAGTACCATGTATAATGCCCACAAACTGGAAACAACCTAAATGCCCATGGCGGAGATGGATAAATGATGTCATATTCATATAATAGAATACTATCGGATGAGGAGGAACAGCCTACAACCACATGCATGAAATTCACAGACACAACGTTGAGCGAAAGGGCCTGCCTTGTTCCGTATATCTAAGACAGAAAAACTAATTTAAGCTGTTAGAAACCAGGACAGTGGTCACAGTGGCAGGGGCACCAGAGGCTTCTTTGTGCTGTTACATCCAGTGTCTTCTTCCAGGTGCTGGTTGCAGAGCTGTGCTCTGCTTGTGGAATTCACGCAGCTGCTACACTTACATATGCCTTTTTCTATATGTAGATTACACTTCAATAAAACATTAATAAAAGACATACTCCTGTCTGGAGCAAAATCATTTTGAGAATGACTGTCTCATGGATAATAACTTGAAAGACATTGATTGGCCACCAGGAATAGTGCAGCCTGTGTTCTGTCTGTTTGCCCCCCGGCTGGGTGACCTCACCTCTGTACCATAGCTTCTTCATGGGGATGGAATCTAAAAATATCTGTAAATGCTCCTCAGAAAAGCCAAAATGAAAGTTAGCTACTGGAAGAGGAGGAAGAATATTAAATAGAAGGAGTCATGCTCATAAAGGAAAAAATATATAATTTCAATTTGAAATATTCTCTCCTGGGAAACTCTCTGAGGCTTGTGAAGTTGAGAAATCTTCCCTCTTAATAAACTCCAATTTTCCCTTCTAAACTTCATCTGGTGACCTCTGCTCTTGGCATCCAGGGCCTGGAAGGTATATTTATCTCTATTCTCCCTGATTCCTTGATCTTACTTGAGCTGAATTCCAAGCCTTTTACCGACGACTATTCCAACCCCGTAATTATCCTCGCTTCCCCTCAATCAATCCATTACTTCTCTCATGAACACTTCTGGTCATGAATATTTCCCCTTGCTTATCGGACCTCTGAAGGCTGCCAGTGAGCATGGCTTTTGCCAGCAATTAGCCTCCTGAGGTTTTGAGGACTTTGAACCAATTAACTCCACGAGGTAGAGAGTGCTCAAACTTTGCATCACTCATGCTTGGGAGGTTTCCAGAACTTCTCATCAGTGAATCCCAGGAGCTTCCAAATCACCCCAGTTCCTGGGCCCTGTTACTATTGTTCTGAGTGAATGAGAAGGGGCTGGAATTTCAGGCCCTCTTTACCCTCACTGAGCTGCCCAAGACTGTCACCTTGTGTCTTGAAAAGATGTGAATTCAAATTTTCTATGTTGGGGTCCATTGAACCTGTGTGTAATGATTATATTTTGAATACAGTAATGAAACTGGTAACAAATTGTATCAACACCCTATCCTGCAAGTCAGAACCCATGCTGTAACTGAAGGACTTCAAGAGGTCAAGATTCCTGATGTCCACAGCTGGGCTGTGTCGGCAGCAAAACTTTCAGAAAAACTGGTCAGAATTCTCCTCGGCATCCATTCATTTGCTCGTTCATTCATTCCCCACATGTCATGGGGTTTTTCATGCACCAAGGGCTGGGGTAGGCATGCAGATTTAGGGCTGAGTGATCTTCAGTCCCTGAAATTTAGGAGCCCATGCTTTGCTGGAGACGGGCATTCATTCCCATAGAGCGCAGCACTGGCTTCATCAGGGATGTGCACAGCCTGAAGGAAACGCTTCGTTCAGGGTTAAGGGCAGGGCAGGAGATGAGGGCAGGTATCACAGGGCAGGTGACATCACGGCTGGGCTCTGGAGTTGAGAGGAGATGACTGCTGGGAAAAGATGGAAAGAACCTCAGAGGGGACCCCCCTCAGCACGGTGTGGAGGTGCATCTGTGTTTGGGGCTGGCCTGGAAGGGAGAGCAGCCCCATGATGTGCAATCAGACCTGTCATTTGTCAAGGCAAACAGGAAAGAATGTGGACCGGGCAGCAAGGCCGGGGCCTGGTTGTGGAGGAAGGGCTTGAATTTCATGCGGAGGTTTATTCTGAACATCGCGGGATTTTCAGCAGGAGACTATGTGGTCACATGTGCCTTGAAAATGTGAAGGAGCAGCTTGTGGAGTATGAAATAGGTGTGGGAGAGGCCATGGACTGAGACCCGGCAGGAGGCTCTCAGAATTGGGCAGGTGGTGTGTGCCAGAGACCTAATAAGCCAGAGGTGGAGAGGGAGGACAGAGGAGACTTTGCTGAGCCATTTCAGAGTGTTAAGGGTTGAACTGTGTCCCTCAAAAAGATGTGTTCAAGTCCTAGCCCTGACTACCTTATAGGAGGTTATCAGAAAATGGGAGTTTATCAGAAAATCTGGTCCCTGCAGATGTGATCAGTTAACTGAAAATGAGGCCATCCTGGATTCAATCTGGTAGACCCAAACCCAATTACTGGTCTCCTTATAAGAAGGCCATGTGAGACCCACAGGGAAGAAGTCCATGTGATAGTGAAGATAGAGATCAAAACAGTGCATCTGCAAGCCAAGGGAGTCCCCAGAGACTGGGAGAGGGGCACAGAACCGAACCTCTTCTCAGACATCTGGAAGAAACTAATCTTGTGGACGGTCTGGTTGTGGACTTCTGGCTTCCAGAACTGAAAGCTAATAGCATTCTGTTGTTTGAAGCGCCCCCCACCCCAGTTTGTTGTGCTGTCTTATGGTGGCCCCAAGAAGCTAATAATGGACATAATCTGGCAACCAGTGGGATGGGAGTTGGGTGGGCAGAGAACTCTGGGAAAGAGAGGAGGGAAGGAGTGCCTAGGTTTATGGCTCTGCCCAGAGGACAGTGAAGCCATCCCACTCACTCAGATTTTTAAAAAACAAACAAAAGTGCAGTCAGAAGAGATGAATACCCACCATTTGCATCACCATGGATGGAACTGGAGGGGATTATGCTAAGTGAAATAAATGAAGCAGAGAAAGACAATTATCATATGGTTTCACTTATATGTGGAACATAAGGAATAGAGCATAGGACCACAGGGGAAGGAAGGGAAAACTGAATGGGAAGAAATCAGAGAGGGAGACAAGCCATGAGAGACGCAGGGCTCCAGGAAACAAACTGAGGGTTACAGAAGGGAGGTGGGGGAGAGGATGGGGTAACTGGGTGGTGGGTACTAAGGAGTGCATGTGTTATGATGAGCACTGTGTATTATATGCAACTAATGAATCGTTGATCACTACATCAAAAACTAATGATGTACCCTATGCTGGCTAACTGAACATATATATATATATATATATATATGTATATATATACACACACATACATATATACATAAAATAATAAAAAATTAATTAAAAATTATAAACGGTCAGGGAGTTGAGTTGGAGCAGGAAAAAGTGTCCTTGGCTTTTTGTATGTGGAACCAAGCTGCCCAGAGGCAGGTTGGACTGGTGCATAGAAGGACTATGGTTATCCTGTCTCATGATGATGAGACATTTTCTTACCTCTTCCTCCCTCAGCCATTCTCTAAACCCTTCTTGGCCCAAGACACTTGCACCTGCCTCCAACCCCAGTGGAGAACCTGGCCAACACCAATCTAAGCTGCTGGGATGAGTCTTAAATCGTCAGAAGAGAGATCTAGGAACTGTCACCAACTGCCAGGTGCAAAGCAAGAGTTGGTGAGCATGAGCAAGAAAATATTTCTCTGTTGGGTCGACATTTCACTCTGAGGCTAGACCAGCAAAGACCATTTTCCTTCTTTCCCACTGTGACAGAGACTGAACTGACACTGAATCCCACTCTTCCTTCCTGCCTTATGATTGCCCCTGATTTTTAGGTAGGCACAGGTTGACGAACATTAAGACTACATTTCCTAGACCCTTTTGCCGTGTGGCCATGTGGTTAAATTCTGACAACAGATGTGTCCTCTGGAGCTTCCCAGAAGTGTCTTCAAAGGAAGGGGTGTACCTTCTAAGGCCCTTTTTCTTTAGGCTGGCAGGAATGCAAACATGATGGCTAGAGCCTGAGGAGCTCTCTAGAAACATGAAGCTGTAAGCCAAGCTTGGTGGAGCAGTGGTCAGACAAGAACCTTGGTCTCTGATGGTCAGGTGGCTGCACACTGGCTCTGCAGTGACCTCTGCAGGACATACTCCCATGAGAGAGAAGGGAGCCCCCACCTCATTAGGTTCCCCATTCCCTTGGCTTTCTCACATGCTGCTGAACCAGTCTTGCCCATATACCTTCTTCCTAAGAAGGAGCTCAAAGTCTAGAATCTCCCCCCATGATTCACCTGCCACCAGCTCTGCTGAGAGGAGACTGGAGAAAACTGGTTGACAGAAAATGAAGGAGAAAGAACAAGTGTGGGACACCAGGAGAGCACAGAGCAATCACATGAGTTGGGGATGGTAGAAAGAGAAAGACGGGAAGATGACCCCAGGACCCATTCAACCCATGGTTAGAGGGGAAACATGAGGGAGGAATGAAGGACACTTTGCAGTGTCCACTGGACTGGGTGTGTCTACCTGATCATGGAACAATGGGACTTTCTCTGGTTGCAGAGCGAGCCTTCTTGCCCTTGCAGCACTGAGGACACAGGTGAGGGCTGATATTCACAACTCTCACAGCTCCATAGGGGATTGCTCTGGAAAAGGAACATACAGGGAGTCCTATTATTTGCTGCTTTGGAAGCTATGGAGTTGTGACTTGTCCATGGTCACAAAGAGAATTGATGGCTGAGGCAATTCTTCTTCAATTCTGTTCCCAGTTCTTTCTTTCATACCCCCTGTCTTTGCACATGCTGTCTCCTATCTGGATTCCCTCCTTCCTTCTCTCCTTCTGAATCTGGTTGCAGATAATGAAAGATAAATTAACTGAGTGGAAAAAGAGTCGATACAAATGAATCACAGGACAGTTGAGGATATGGTCTCCAGGTTCGGCTTGCTGGAGCAGCCCCATGCCAGCAGGACTGGTCTAATGAAGAGACCATGGTGGCTGCCAGCTCAGCTAGAGGGAAGGAGACCCTATCCCTGCCTCCTGTAGCTCCTGCTCCTGGGAAAGTCCAGCACAAGTGGGTCAGGCAGACTGACCTTGTCTAAGTCACCTGTGGCAGGCTTCAATGGAACCTCAGAGAGTGATCTCTGGTGTTGACCCAAAGAAGGTAGGACTCAGCTTGGAAAATATTAAAAATAAGGAAACAGTCAAGAAAACAAAGAGGCAACCCACGGAATGGGAGAAGATATTTGCAAATGACAGTACAGACAAAAGGTTGATATCCAGGATCTATAAAGAACTCCTCAAACTCAGCACACACACAAAACAGACAATCATATCAAAAAATGGGCAGAAGATATGAACAGACACTTCTCCAATGAAGACATACAAATGGCTATCAGACACATGAAAAAATGTTCATCATCACTAGCCATCAGGGAGATTCAAATTAAAACCACATTGAGATAGCACCTTACACCAGTTAGAATGGCCAAAATTAGCAAGACAGGAAACAACATGTGTTGGAGAGGATGTGGAGAAAGGGGAACCCTCTTACACTATTTGTGGGAATGCAAGTTGGTGCAGCCACTTTGGAGAACAGTGTGGAGATTCCTCAAGAAATTAAAAATAGAGCTTCCCTATGACCCTGCAATTGCACTACTGGGTATTTACCCTAATGATACAGATGCAGTGAAAAGAAGGGCCATCTGTACCCCAATGTTTATAGCAGCAATGGCCACAGTCGCCAAACTGTGGAAAGAACCAAGACGCCCTTCAACGTATGGATGGATAAGGGAGATGTGGTCCATATACACTATGGAGTATTATGCCTCTATCAGAAAGGATGACTACCCAACTTTTGTAGCAACATGGATGGGACTGGAAGAGATTATGCTGAGTGAAATAAGTCAAGCAGAGAGAGTCAATTATCATCTGGTTTCACTTATTTGTGGAGCATAACAAATAGCATGGAGGACAAGGGGAGTTAGAGAGGAGAAGGGAGTTGGGGGAAATTGGAAGGGGAGGTGAACCATGAGATACTATGGACTCTGAAAAACAACCTGAGGGTTTTGAGGCAGTGGGGGGGTGGGAGGTTGGGGGAACCAGGTGGTGGGTATTAGAGAGGGTATAGATTGCATGGAGCACTGGGTGTGGTGCAAAAACAATGAATACTGTTATGCTGAAAAGAAATAAACAATTTTTAAAATTCCCCTTTCTTTCATCAAAAAAAAAAAAATGCATGGTTGGAAATAGTAATCTGCCTTCTAGGGTCTTTCCTCTTGGGGATATGGATCATCCTTTAGCATGTGGCTATGATGCCACCTTTTCTGAATTTGTTTCCTTCCTTCATATTTCTGGGCTTGAGTCTGTGTGCTGCTGGGTGTCTGTCTTGGGCTGAGCTCCCCCAAAGCAGACCTTGAGATAAGAACTTACATATGAAGGATAGTTTATAAACTTGCTCTGAGGGAGAAGGGTGGGAGGTAGGGGAGGCAGGACAAGGAGCAGAAGGAGCTGAGCAAGTGGGCAAGGGTGTGATTCTAGGCTGGGTCCTGAAGAGGGTGGGCTCAGAGTTGTTCCAGCCTGAGACAAAGGAGAGATCACAGACGAAGGGCAGATTAATGTCCAGGCCCTTCCAGTCCTGTGAGCATGAGGAAGCAAAACACCTCAGTAGTCCCAGGGCAGTTCTCTGAAGAGTTACAGGTTCTAGCTGCGAGAGGGGACCACACTGGGCATCTGGGTGTCAACAACAGTATCCTATGGTAGGTGTTCATTCACACCTGTATTCATGCACCCACTCCGTCTTCCCCACGAGGCTGTGGATTTTACAGGATCAAAGACCACATCCTGGCACTAAGCCTGCTTTGTTGGGCCCATCACAGGTGCCATCGAACCCAGAGGAAGGAAGGGCAGAAGGGTGATTGCACTGAGGGTCCTGCTGCCAGAGCTCCTCTCTCCCACCCTGCCCCCTGCACCCAGATTACCCCCCTCACTCAATCACCCAGGTGCAGCCACTAAATCATAATGTGATTATTCTGGAGTTTTTAGGTCAAGGGAAAGGGAAATAAATTAATGAATCAACAACTTTAATAGGCTTCTAGGCACCCGCCCAATTCATTCATTAGTGAGAGAAACAGACCCTGTAAGGGAGGATGCTCTTCCCAGAACGCAGAACCCTATCAACAGGGAGAGAGAACACAGGGCGTTTGCCAGGAAGAGGTGGCCAAGTCTGGAAAACATAGGGCTCCTGGAAGCCAAATGGCAGGGAAGGTGCCCAGGATGCCTGCCCTCCCTGCCCCCGGGCTGAGACTGCATGCTCATGAGGGGCCTCAGCTCGAACAGGTCTGCTCCCAGGAGAAGCAGTCTTGAGGAAAGACTTGGAAGGAGGAAAGAACACGGGGCAGAGGGAGGGCAGACAGAGAGGACATGGTGGTATAAAGTCCTATGTTGTGAGCAGATCTCTTTTGTACTGGAACTGTTCTTCTCAGGAATTGTCATCCCTATGACATCTAAGGTCATGTCAGGGAGATGGACTGAGCCTGTGTACAAACAGCCAAGTGTGGAATAGGTACCCCCAAATTCCGATTCTCTTTTCTTCTATTTCCTCATCTTTACCTCAATGTGCCCTGGGACCCAGAATGCCTGCCACCAAGTTTCTAGCTCCCATGACAGCACAGATGCTGCAAACCCTTCCATCATCTTGTCCCTGGGGTCCCACAGGTCCAGCAGGAATGATCACGGCTGCTGTGCCCACACAAGTGATAGTACAAATAAGGCCACTGCTGTTTACTGAGCACTGTTCTGGCCACTTCATCTTGTGGGGTTCCTCACATTCCCCTTTAAGGAAGTCACTACTTCTCCTGGGTAAGGAAAACTGCTGTTCACAGGCAACGATACTAAAACTCATAAAAGTTTAGGAAATGACCGTGATGTCCCAGCTGTGAAACTTCCTGGGGATTTTCAAACACTGACTCCTTAAATTACCTTCTACAACTTCCAGTAGCCTGTAAGATAAAACCAAACCTTCTCGTCATCATTCCTGACCCTGCAGTCCAAATCTAGCTTCCATCTACCTTCCAGCATTTTCAAGGCACCCTGCCCACTACCTGCTCCAATCCCATTCACCCTACAACCTGGTCATCAAAGCATTCCCTCTCCCCAAACACCCTCCCCCCATACCTGCCTTTCTGGGTTTCTTCTTTGTTTTTATAATGCCGCATTGCTACTTGGAATGTCTAGACTTACTCTTCTCTTTTTACCTTTCAAGACCATTAGACGTCAATTAGAGCAATATTTCTGAAGCTATGATTTGTCCAAATTCACCTGGTGCTTCATAACAATGGAGGTTCGGAGATTGCTCTCCTGACTCAATTATCCAGATTTTTAGAAGGGAGCTTGGGAATCTGCATTGTTAATACCCAGGTGACTATTATGCTCAACACCATGAGGAACCCAACTTCAATAGACTCCAAATTCCAAGAGAACATGCTCAGTCCTACACCAAGTGCCTGGTAGAGAAGCTGATCCACAGAAAACCCTAAATATTTGGGAAGTCGTTACATTGAACAGTCAGGGCTCATTATGCACAGATGGATTTAGGCACAATTGTTAGATGCATAGACAAATGGGTCACAGGCGGATAAATGCATAAACTGCCCAATATTGCTCCCTCTTTAACCAAGACAAAATCACTGGCCTTTAATTTCCAGGTGGCAATAGCCATGACTTTCTCATGCTCCCAAAACTATCTTGATTGGATAATGGGGACTCTTGGCCTTCTACAGTGGTCTGCGAGCTCCTTGAAGATAGAAAATGTGTGCCTTTTTGCTTAATCCCAACATTTAACAGAGGTCCTAGCTCAGAGTTATTGCTCAATTAATGTGCAGTGAATTCAAGCAACAACTAATAAACTGTTAACTGAACAGATGGACATATGAATGGGAAAACAAGGATCTGGCTGAGGAGGAAGAGACATAGGGCACTTAGATGGGAACAAGAACTCTGAGACCTGCAGAGTTTCCTACATTTGGCAAAGGGAAAGCCCCTCTCTTCCTGCCCAGTCCCCAGGGCTGGGAGCAGAGGGAGCCTCCGTATGGAGACGTGAGGACAAGATGTCTCCGGGAATAACAGATTTGAGAAAGTGGTGTCCCTAATGTGCTGGCAGCAGGGTGCTGTTGGCAATGCCCAGCTCCGCCCGCCAGCCCCCGCAGAGAGCTGTACTTTCAAGAAGTGGAATCCAAAGTCTTCAGAAGGCAGGATGTTGTGATGGGAAAAGAGGGCCTGAACTTCAGAATCATACAGATTTGGGTGAGAATCCCAGCTGCTCTCCTACCAGCTCTGTGATTTGGGGCCTCTGCTTTCTCACCTGTAAATATGGGCCCAAGACAGCCCTCTTACGTTTCAATATTTGCCTTTGGTTAGAATGACCATGTCCCCAGTTTTGTTCATGAGAGTTCCCGTAGATGCCCATTATCACAGTAACATTATGAATAGCACCACCTTGCAGGCCCAAAGCTGCCCAAGATTGGAGTGTAAATTATGTGGTCAGCCCCCTTGTGCCCATACATCTTCATCCCATCATCATATTTTGAAGCTAGTAACCACCTTTCTGCTGAGTCATCTCTTCAAGCCAAGAGTCTCCCATGTAGAAGGAATTCAGTGATTCAGAGAACAAGCTTCAGCCTCAGCAGTTCCAGGTCCAAATCTTGGCTCTTCTGCTGTGTGGCCAAGCTCCAGTTTTCTCCATGCAAAATGGAGATGATGGCACTTCCCCCTCACAGTTACCAGAAGGGTTCCATGTAATCGCACAAGTCAGGTACCTGGTACAGAACCTGGCAGAATACAAATTCAGTCTCTCAGGGTCTCTCTCTCTCTCTTCCTCCAAACCCTTCCCTTCTTCCTACTTCTCATTCTTTCTCATTCTCTTTCCTTCTTTCCTCAGAGAAACGAGATCAAATTAGAAAGCTCCTTGAGATCCCAAACTTATGATACCATAGCTGGGAAGTCCAGAACATTTTAGGGAAGGTCCTAGCAATAGCTTAGGCAGATTCTAGTACTTTCTGAAAATAGCAGTAGAGTTACAGAGAACAGCTAAGCTTACATAAGCCAAGTGCTTAACTACCGAGAGGGAAATAGTCCCTAACACTAATTTGGGCAAGGGCCCTCTCTCTTCCTTCTTGGACTCAGAATTAGAATAACTTAAGCTATATTGACCCTCAGAACAACCTGTTCAGAGTTTAAGCCAACACAGAGAAGATAGCAGAACAAATAGATGGAGAAACCTAGACCCTGAGAACATTGATATCCTGAATCCAGCTGTGCCTGAAAATGGTTTTATATTTGAACTATTATGTAGCCTGGTAAGTTGCTTGTCAGCTTAAGCTCATTTAGGTTGCTTTTTCTGTCACTTTCAGCAAGAGGAGTCCTGACTAATAAACCAAGATCATTTGAGAGTAGGTACAAGCCTCCTGCCCTGGTGGTGTCCTGAACACTGAGAAAGGTATTTTTTTTTTTCATCTGCTCCAAACCTTGTAATATTTAACAATTAACATGGAGTAAAAGCCAAAGATCTTTAATTGTCCCCAGGTTACATCTTTTTTTTTTTTTATTCCTTTTCAGTGTAACAAAATTCATTGTTTATGTACCACACCCAGTGCTCCATGCAATACATGCCCTCCTTAATTCCACCACCTGGCTCCCCCAACCTCCCACCCCCGCCCCTTCAAAACCCTCAGATTGTTTTTCAGAGTCCATAGTCTCTCATGGTTCACCTCCCCTTCCGATTTCCCCCAACTCCCTTCTCTTCTCTAACTCCTCATGTCCTCCATGCTATTTGTTATGCTCCACAAATAAGTGAAACCATATGATAATTGACTCTCTCTGCTTGACTTATTTCATCAGCATAATCTCTTCCAGTCCCGTCCATGTTGCTACAAAAGTTGGGTATTCATCCTTTCTGATGGAGGCGTAATACTCCATAGTGTATATGCACCACATCTTCCTTATCAAAAGCTTCTGCACAGCAAAGGAAACAGTCAACAAAACAAAGAGGCAACCCACAGAATGGAAGAAGATATTCACAAATGACAGTACAAACAAATGGTTGATATCCAGGATCTATAAAGAACTTCTTAAACTCAACACACACAAAACAGATAATCATGTCAAAAAATGGGCAGAAGACATGAACAGATACTTCTCCAATGAAGACATACAAATGGCTATCAGACACATGAAAAAATGTTCATCACTACTAGCCCTCAGGGAGATTCAAATGTAAAACCACATTGATATATCACCTTATACCAGTTAGAATGGCCAAAATTAGCAAGACAGAAAACAACATGTGTTGGAGGGGATGTGGAGAAAGGGGAACCCTCTTACAGTGTTTGTGGGAATGCAAGTTGGTGCAGCCTCTTTGGAGAACAGTGTGGAGATTCCTCAAGAAATTAAAAAATAGAGCTTCTCTATGACCCTGCAATTGCACTACTGGGTATTTACCCCAAAGATACAGATGGAGTGAAAAGAAGGGCCATCTGTACCCCAATGTTTATAGCAGCAATGGCCACGGTCGCCAAACTGGAAAGAACCGAGACAGGTATACTTACTTGAGGCTGCATTTTGTCCCTGATCCTTTGCATTCTGGTAGAGAAGAGCCAGACAGATTTTAAAGACCGGGAACAATAGACACCACGGGGTGACACGGGCATATGGAAGGCACTGCCTGGGCCAAGAGAGATCCAGAAAATTTCTAAGCATTTCTATAGTGACATTTCCAAGAGTTACTCTCAGAGAAGCAATCACTGTAAAAGCACCAGGCTGTCGAATCAGCAGTACTACCTAGCTTTAATTGAGCTCTAATTTTCAATACAGGCAGAAGAAAAGGATGTTTCCTTTTGGAATTTACCCAGCGGGAATGTAGGAAGAAAGAAAGAATTGCCGGCCAGGGAAACCAAGTGGGGCCCTTCTCTGAAATTCTACAAAACCTGGCTACCTCCGCACCATTCCAGATCCACAACATGAGACCCCACATACCAGAGACTGAAGCAGGGAGTGGGTGGTGGGGAATGAGCAGTCAGGGTTTCGGTCAGATGGACCTTTTCCAAATTCTGCCCTGCCACCTACAAGTTGTGTAACCACAGGCATGTCATTGAGCCTCTCTGAGCCTCAACCTCATCCACTCCAAAATGCAGATAACATCCACAGACCTTGTGGGATGATTTTGAAATGAGACAAGTTGATTTATGTAATATTCTCGAGGTAGTTCCTGGCCGGTAGTGAGTATCTTATAAATATTAGTTATTATTACTGTCAAATACACAGAAGCACTAGGCTTATAATATTAAATGAAGCAAAGAAAATCAGGGCTAACATCTTTTAGACAGTTTGATCATCACTATTGAAAACTAACAAAGAAAACGGGAAACTAAAAGTCTATGCACTAAAAAATAACTAGAATGAATACAGCCCATGTCTTTTTTTTTTTTAAGATTTTATTTATTTATCGGAGAGAGAGAGAGGGTTTAAGAGAAAGAGAGAAAGAGAGCAAGAGAGCAGGAGGGGCAGAGGGAGAATCAGGCTCCCTGCCGAGCAGGGAGAATGACATGGGGTTGGGACCCAGGACTCCATGATCATGACCTGAGCCAAAGGCAGACTACAACCCATGTCTTAACAGTGGTTACCTTTTGCAGGCCAGATCATTGTTTTTTTTGTTTTGTTTTTGGGTTTTTTTTTTCTGTTTTTCTTTGATTTTTTTAAGCTGTCAAACATTTTAATGGTGGCACTCCATACAGTACACAAGACATTTTTAAGAGCTACTGTTCTACTTCTTTCCTTTCATAAAAATGAAAGTTTGCCTAAGACGTTACTCTGCTCTATAGCCTAATATCGCAGCCCAGCTGGACAAGGCATTGGTTTAGGGTCTCACAGCAGAGTTGAGGAAGGGCCAGATGATTTATAACTATGCCACCAATAGTACCTCCCCTTTCTGGATCCAACTACACTTTCCTGGAAATTGTCTTGAGCTTCACGGCAGCTCAAAAGGTATGGACTGTTACAACTTCCAGTTCATAGACAAGGAAACTGAAACACCTTCAGACTCACCCAAGCATCCTTAGTTCCCACATGTGCGTTGTAGAAACTGCAGGTGGGGAGCAGAGAGCTGGAGGGAGGGATGTGGAAGGCTGGAAAGGCACATGGAGAGAAAGATGCACCTGCTGGCCTGGGCTTGCTGACCGGGAAGGGAGTGTGACTCTCACCTGCCCAACACGTAGAACTCACTGAAGGGTTTTCCACAGGAGACAGACGTCATCATGTTGATCTTTTCAGAAGATGGTCTTGGCTGCTGCTTGGAGACACAACAAGAATGTGCACAGACAATGAGTGAGAGAGAAGTCAGGGCCCCAGGGGAATGGGGGAGGGGGAGGAAGAGCCCCTCCGTGGGTGGCACGGCCTTTTGTAAATCTCGGATCCCAAATCCTGTGCATTTCCATCAGAGTCACATTCTGCTGGCCATGTCCACTACAAGCCCCTGTGTCATCGGGGTTGGCTCACATGAGGGCTTATCAGACATCACTGTCACTTGGCACGGACCTCTCGTGAACCTCTGCAGAGTCAGAGTCCAGCTGGAGCCAGAGCCCCATCCAGGGATGCTAGGGCTGAAGGTCCAGTGGAGTTAAGGGGTAGGCACCACAATAGCCTAAATCCCTGAAAATTTCTCCTCGGACGTGCTAATTATTTAAAGAAGAAGGAGGAGGAGGAGGAGAAGGGGGAGGAGGAGAGGGAGGGGAAGGGGAGGAGGCGAGGAGAAGAAGAAGGAAGAAGGGAGGGGAAGCAGGAAGAGGAGGGAGGAGAGGAAGACAATGTCGGTGGGGAGGGAAAGTCCCTCAGCCTTTTCCACAGCTTTTTCTCCACTCTCCTTCACCCGGTTGCCTTCTCTCTTTTCTCTTTCCTTCTTTCACCTTTCGTCCTTCCCTTTCTCAAGAGCATAAAACAAGTTTCCTGGTTTTCATGTGTGAAGCCATCTCTGCAATGCCCAGAGGAGCCCCTTGCATACCTAAGACAGAGGCTCAGGACCCTGCAGCCTCCCCTACCAGGCCCAGTCACGAGCTCTCCACTCAGGGCCTCAGGGAAGTTCCTTCCTCTCTCTCCTCCTCAACACTATTCTTAGATCCTTACTCTTCAGGTACCAAATTCATTATCACCTCCTCCAAGAAGCCCACCGGGCTGGGGCTGGCCTAGACCTGTCTCTAATATTCCATCCCTGCAGCTAAGTTTCCTTCATTATACTCATCATTATTTGAAATTACTTAGTTCTGCATTTCTCGCCATTCTGCTTTGGGGGGGCCACTAGTTCTCAATCTTGGCTGCACATAAGTATCACTTGGGGTGCTCTGGGGAGCACAGGTTCCTGGATACACCTCCCCCACCTCCATCTTCAAGATGCAGTTGGTCTGGGATACAACCAGGCATCAAGGGCTTTCAAACCTCAGGAGATTCCAATGCACAGCCAAACCATCGGCATCAGCTGGACTTTCCTGGGGAGTTTCTTTTTGATACTGGCTCTTATATTGTTTCCATTTCCCCTGAGTTACTTTTTTTGTCTGTGTCTTAGTTCCTCTTTCTCTTTGGAGGTTTTCTTGGAGCACACGGTGATTCTGTCTTGTCTGTTCATATTTAAAAGGGAAGCCCCTGCAGGGCCAAGGCCCTTCTCTGGGGTGTCAGGGCTTTCTTAACAGCTGTGTTTCTCGGCTTCAGCATGATTGCTAGGGCTCCAGAAGTTCACTGGGGGGGATGAGGATGCCAGTGTGCCCAGACTTTTCTTTGGGGGATAAATGGCCTCTCCCACTTCTTGGAGTCCAACAATAGAAGGGGTGTAGGAGTTTGCCTCTGTATTCCCTCCACTGCTTTAACTGGTGGCTGGAGTCCAGAGAGGCTCTTGCAGAATAGACCTCTCTTTTCCAGGGAAGGGTCATTGATGACCTGGCCATATGCATGGGATGGAATCTGGGAAGGGGATCTCTGCTCCTCATACACACTCACAGGTCCCTTGTGTTCAGCCACACCTTTCTCTGCACCTTGCATCTGTAATTCCGGAGTACTTCAGAGTCTCGTTGAAAAAATTTAGTTTATTCTTTTTTGGAAGACTTCTACTCCTTGACTTTCTTTGTTACACTAATTCTTCCAGCAACTTAAACATCTGGACACTGGTTGTCATTTCTCATCCCATGTCATCGCCTATCCTGATCTTCTTTTCTGTGGGTTTATCAGTATTTTATTTCTTTCACTTTAGGACAGTTTGGGGAAGCAGAGAAGGTAGATGCCTATATACCTTCCACTGAAAGAAAGCCTCAAGGCTTTGCTCCTTCTCTGGTTCAAGATTGGCTGAGCTCTCTCTGTTGATCTCAGAAGTAAATCTCAAAAGCAGAGTAGGCGGGTGCCTGGGTGGCTCAGTGGGTTAAAGCCTCTGCCTTCGGCTCAGGTCATGATCCCAGGGTCCTGGGATCGAGTCCCGCATCGGGCTCTCTGTTCCGTGGGGAGCCTGCTTCCTCGTCTCTCTCTGCCTGCCTCTCTGCCAACTTGTGTTCTCTGTCTGTCAAATAAATAAATAAAATCTTTAAAAAAAAAAAAGCAGAGTAGGAATGATTTTTATATTCACTTTATAAGATGTGGAACTTGCAGGTCAGGGAAGTTAGTAACATGCCACAGGTCACACAGCTCCCAAAACTTGGCTTTCCGTTAGTCCACACTACTTTCAATAGGCTGCCTTCTGCAGCTCCTATGACCCCAGAATTATCAGCCTATTTTTGCAAAACAAACCAACTACAAAATTCAGTTCCCTGATATGCCAATAGTTATCTCCTCTGTCAAGTGAAGATACTAATCACAGTCCCACTATCCTTGCAGAAGGTTGGGAGGGCCCCAAATGAAAGTGGTTTGGGTAGGCTCTTGTGAAAAATAAACCAATATAGGTCGTGATGGCCAAGGATGTATTTTGTTGTAATCCTGACAATTGCTGTTGGGCGTTTTTTGGCCATACTTGTGAGCGTCTGACAGCAGCCAGTCACTTGAAAGTACTTCAGCTTTTGTTGGGAAAATTAAGGAGAGTCATCAAAGTTGAAGGAGGAGAATCTGAGCTCTGAGTTCAGACAGACATAGGTTCAGACCCCAGTTTTGTCTCTTCCTGGTTATATGATCTTAAGAAAATCACATAAGCCTTCCCAAGCCTGTATTTACCTCTCTCCAAACTGGGAGAGTGGTCCCCAACTCTTGAAAATGCTGGGGACGATTATGGAGAATCACACATTGCAAGCATCTGGCAAAGAGCCTGGCAGATGACCTTCTCTTGCCCCCAGGCTGCCCTTCCCTGATTCTTTCAGGCCTCCTAACACCCCCTCAGGCAGACCTTACATGTTGGAGATGAGAATAAAACCTTACCAAATTGCATGGAGCACTGGGTGTGGCCCATAAACAATGAATCTTGGAACACTGAAAAAATAAGAGAAATTTTAGAACAAAACAAAACAAAATGCTTACCATTAAAAGAGTCATAAGGCTCAGGGAAGAGGACATCTGCATTTTTTAAAAAACTGTATTTTTCATTAATGTTTTTAATAAAACCAAAGCCCCAAGGAAAAATGAAAGAAATTGGCTTTATTTAACCCAATAGAGGGAGGCTTCAGTGGGCCTCGTAGCTGCCTTAAAGTGTGGGAAGGCATATCAGATCAAAGCTGATTGTCAGCAATAATGTGCATCAGGAATCCAGGGACTCAATTACAGCCACAAAACTCACAGACAAAAGGGAAAGCAAAGAGGACTGGCCACAAGGAGAGCCCTGAGGTCAAGAGCTGGGAAGCCAGAGCGGGTTACGGCTGTCCTTCCCCCCCACTCCTGCTCTGTTCTTGCCACTCACATGCTGACCGGGTCTCCAGGCCAGGATCCCTGGGCTTGTCACTCTTGCAACACGTTGTGACCTCTGGTGCCTCTATGCCTTGGCACACAGCCTTGTCTGGTTACAGTGCCCGCCCCCTCATACACTGTCTGGCTCCTGCACCCCCTTCCTCCTCTTGCAAGGGTCACTTCCTCTAGGATTCCTCCAGCACCTCGCCCTCACTTCTCCCTCACCCCCTAGCACTCCCCTCACCTCTGTTCCAGGACCCACTACCATGAATCCTACGGCTCGCTTACATATATCTCCCTCACTTGATTTTGAGCTCGCACCATGCTAGCTAATTAATTTCCTTGTATGTGACAGGGACTCGAAACTGTGTGTTGAGAGAATGGGTTAAAGAATGAGTGACTTCAAGCATGACCATAGATCTCAACAAAGTTGTCTTTCTTTGAAATGATCCCTCCTCGACTCTTACCTCTGACTTCCCAGATTGCAGGGGTGGGGGGGGAGGCGAGTAGGAGCCTTGGTTTAATTATCCAGGTAGGTTTGAAGTCCCCTGCAGAATTTCTCATGACTCCATATGGACACTCCCCATCTGCCATGCAGCCCCCAAATGATCCACAAAGTTCCCGCATTAGCAATGCTGACCCTCCTCCTAGAAAGCATATTCCACTCCTCTCTGCCTGAATCACATTGTATCCTTCAGGACCCGGCTTTGGCCAACAAAACCTGGACAGACACAGCAGTGAGCAAGCAACAAGGCCAGACAGTACACGATCTCATGCGTTTCCTCTGACCCTTCTGGCAGTTTCAAATTCCCGCCTGGGAAGCATATATTCTGCTACCCATTCCGCTTGGCCTGAGAATGAGATACATAAAGCAAGCTATCTTCCCTAAGTACCCACTGTTTGTTCCAGGGAGGATTAGTGACCCAGGAGAAGACCTGGTCACAACTACAGCCTGAAGCCTAGAGCCCAGAGCTTAGGGTCCAGCCAGCACAGCACAGCACAGCCAAGTGATGACTGAGTGACTTCTGGAACATGGTTGGCTCCTCTCACTATGGCCCTTCTTGCAGTCCACCTACGATTCCCTCTTGGAAATGGACCTCAGGTGTCTAAGTCCCTGGACCCCAGTGCCCTAACTTCTCTGTGTGTCTGCTCCTTATCTATAAAATGGGGGTACCTAACAACATTGTGGAGAGGATAATATGATTTGCTATATATAAAACATTTAGAATGTGCTTTTTATGTTGTAAAATATTGAAGAGTAGTGACTATTGTTACAGTAGTGTTAGTATTAGGAGTATTTGATGGATGGCATACTAGCTGCAAAATTACCCCAAAACTTAGTGGCCAAAAATAATATATTTATTTATTTGACAGTGTCTGTAAGTCAAGAATCTGGGCATGGCTTAGCTGGAGGATTCTGACGCTAGGTCTCTCATAAGACTACAATGGAAAGCTTAGCTCCGGCTGCATTCACCGCAAAGCTCCTCAGGGAGGACGTGCTTCCCAACCCACTCCTGTGGCTATTGGCAGGTTACGTCCTCACCTGCTATCTGTTTAAGACATCAGTTACCTGTCACATAGCTTCTCCAACATGTATCTTACTTCACCCAGAGGGAGACAAAGGGAGGAAGCAAAAACCCATGACAGAAGCTGCTGCTTCCTTGCAACCCAATTTCAGAAGTGATATCCCATCCTTTTGCTGTATTCTACTTATTAAAAGTAAGTCATTAGGTCCAGCCCACAGTCACCATGAGGCAGAAATGATTGGAACCACCTATCACAAATGATACTGTACTGACCATCACTCCTATAATAAATAATGATAACAGTGAAGGGGGAAAGGGCTACATTTGGTATCAGAGAGAATTGGATTCAAATCTCACCTCTACAACCCATCTAACATGGAATGATAGGACAAGTCACTTACCCTCTAAAGGCTCTGTTCTTAATTTGCAAACAGAGCATGATGCTGCATTTTGTATAGAAACTATGTGACATAGTGAAATAATGGATATGAAATGCACATGTGGTATTTGGCACAAAGACAGAAGAAAAATAAATGATGGCATCATTATTGCATTGTGTGGGGTTTTAGCTCCAGCTAAATGTAATTGCATTTTCTTGGCATATTTTTTTCCTAAAGAATTGGCTTATCTAAGATACTAGCCAATCTGTTAGACCATAAAATAAATGCTTCATCTGCTCCCAGTTCCTTTGACCTTAGAACCAGAGATAAAATGCCAATGGATGAGGTCATGAGTGCTATAGAAAACCTTTAGTGGATGCTGTCCCAGGTCCTGAGTTCAAAAGCTTCCTGGAATGCTCCAGGCCTACATAAACTCCCATCTCCTCCCAGGAAAAAGGGCTCTGTTAGCCCAAGGTAGCATCACGGCCTCCAGCAAGGAGACCAGGAGAGCAAGGAGGTCTGTCCCCACCCCCAGAATACCAGCTATTTTACTCTTAACATTTAGAGGGATGCAATTACTGCGCCTTTGATATTTGTGAAGGCATTTCTCATACCCAGATAGCCTGAGGCCATTGCAAATTTTGAAGGATAGAGTCAATTTACTAGATCAGACATTAGGAGGGGATTTATACGCAACTCCAGATAAAAACCAAATATGGATTTATAAGGGGAAAAAATGAAATGTTTTTCCTCTTGCCTAAGAAAAAGTTGAAGTTGTGTAGATTTCTCATAACTTGGGGGAATTCATTGGGTCCCAAGACCTTGGGATTTGGTGTTAACGTGGAACCAGCTTTGGGGATTTTTATTAGTTTCCACCACTTCCAGATCCTTCCTTTGGAGAGACAACATGTTTCTGAAGACAGAGCACATCAATCAAAAGACAAAGGGATGAGTTGCATCCCAGCTGTTCACTGGCTATGCCAACTGGGCCTCTAGGATTTGGTTTCCTCATCTGGAAAAGAGAGTGATGATAATTTTTGCATCACAGAACCTGATTATGTTAATGTGAAAAATGCCTACAAAATATTTCGCTATATTGTCAATGGTAAAAAAATCAATTCAGTTGTTTGTTAGCCAGAATTTTGAATTCTATCTTTAATATTCATTGCAGTTCTTCTGGAAAGAATGGGGTTCCTATTATTATCCTTTTACAAAAAGGAAAACTGAGGCTCAGATGGGCAATTAACCTGCCCTTTGTCACTGCTAAATTTTGTGGTTGTTATTATTGCTGTTACTGGATTCAATCATTATATTTCTGAGAATTACCTGTAAAACACAAATGTTGCCATTGCAATTACCTTGTGTTTTATTTAACCCTTACCTTTCCAGCTCAAATTAGTTTTTCTCAATTTTTATTGATAACTGAACCAAAAGAATCATGTAAAATCCTCTGCATTTACTATGAAACTACTATTTAATATATTATTTATTATATCATGAAAAGTCTTTTACATACAGTATCAGGTAATAAATTCCTTTAAGAATGTTGTGGCAGAAAAACAATCTGAGGGGTTTGAAGTGGCGGGGGGGTGGGAGGTTGGGGTACCAGGTGGTGGGTATTACAGAGGGCACGAATTGCATGGGGCACTGGGTGTGGTGAAAAAATAATGAATACTTTTTTTTTTAAATAAATTAATTAATTAAAAAAAAGAATGTTGTGGCAGGAAATAAGTTTGTACTTCTTTAATAATGGCATCTTTTCTTCTAACAGATAATAAGAGCATTTCAATCCATGAGATTTTACCTTTTGTCTCTATCACCAAGAAGTATCTAATCCAAATTTAATCTCAAGTCACTCAAAAATGTTATTCATTCATTCATTCATTTGTTTTTTTCACTCATTAACTAATTTTTTTCATTTTTTATTAATTTTTAAAAATTTCTTTTCAGTGTTCCAGAGTTCATGCACCACACCCACTGCTCCATGCAATACATGCCCTCCACAATACCCACTACCAGGTTCCCCTAACCCCCAACCCCTTCCCCTCTAAATGCCTCAGTTAGTTTCTCAGAGTCCACAGTCTATCATGGTTCATCTTCCCCTCCAATTTCCCCCAACTCACTTCTCCCATCCTTCTCCCAATTTCTTCAGTTTTATTCCTTATGCTCCATAAGAAACTGAAACCATATGATAATTGACTTTCTCACTTGACTTATTTCACTCACATAATCTCCTTCAGTCCCATCTATACTGATACAAAAGTTGGGTATTCATCCTTTCTGATGGAGGCATAATAATCCGGAGTATATCTGGACCATATCTTCTGTTGAAGGGCATCTTGATTCTTTCCAGAGTTCGGTGACTGGCTGTTGCTGCTATGAACATTGGCCCTTCTTTTCACTACATCTGTATCTTTAGGGTAAATATCCAATAGTGCAATTGCAGGGTCATAGTGAAGCTCTATATTTAATTTCTTAAGAAATCTCCACACTGTTTTCCAAAGTGGCTGCACCAGCTTGCATTCCCACCAACAGTGTAAGAGGGTTCCTCTTTCTCCACATCCTCTCCAGCACATGTTGTTTCCTGCCTTGTTAATTTTGGCCATTCTAACTGGTGTAAGGTGATATCTCAATGTGGTTTTGATTTGAATCTCCCTGGTGGCTAGTGATGAGTTTTCTCATGAGTCTGTTAGCCATTTGTATGTCTTCTTTGGAGAAGTGTCTGTTCATATCTTCCACCCATTTTTGGACGTGTTATCTGTTTTGTGTGTGTTGAATTTGAGGAGTTCTTTATAGATCTTGAATATCAGCCCTTTGTCTGTACTTTCATTTGAGAATATCTTCTCCCAAATTTTTAATTTGGTTGATTAATTAATCTCCATTGCAAGCATTGTTTGTTCTAAGGCCTAGAAAGAATACAATGGAAGAAAAAAACATATATAGATTCTTTCTCTCTTGAGCCTTTATTTTGTGAAGATTACACATAAATAATAAACAAATATGGTGTATAAATACTGATGAATGTTGTACAGGAAATAAATGCAGAAAAGATAAATGAAAGTATCAGAATAGAGGAGGAGAGGTGATATGTTGCAGTTTCTACAGGGTGTCAGGAAAGATGTCATAATGAAGGTGACAGCTAGCTTAGATCATACAAAACTTCTCCCTGAAGACAAGAAAAAGCCAGATAAATGCCTTTAAAATATTCTGTTTGAAGGAATTGGGGAACTACTTAACTTCAAGGATCAAGAACTCAAGGAGAAGAGAAATCGTGAGACCTATATTCTGTCTTCTCCTGAGGTATTCACCAATTAGTAAATAGCAACCAGAGGCTAAGAAGCCTGGAAGAAACTGCTGAGAAGTTAAGATTTCAGCCATCTTGTAGAGCTGTGGAGACAAAAAAAAATCTCAATTTAGATCACAGAGGGAAACACATAGTAAATACCACATGGGACCACTGATGTTCAACACCCCCCAAAACTAAGGGCAACCTGGAAATTCATCAGTTCCACAAAGACTGAAGTCAAAGCTTCAATTCAGCTCAATTCCAGGCTCATTCATTTTTATCCTCCCAAACCCTAAATTTTTGTCAGGAGATAATTTCATCCCAGAGTCTCAAGTTAGTTCTAGATTTTTGCATGAATAAAGGCTGCTATTCAATGAAATTTACTAGAAAAAAGCAGGCACTAGAAACAGAACTGAAAGAGACCCAAAGTAAATTTTTAAATAACTGCTTAATATGTACAAGAAAATTAATGACTAGATATGAAATTTGATCAGAGAATTGAAAAAAAATTAAAATTTTATTTATTTTATTTGTGAGAGGATGAGAGAGAGAGAGAGAGAGAGAGCACAAGCTGGATGAGAGGCAGAGGGAGAAGCAGACTCCCTACTGAGCAGGAAGCCTGTCATGGGACTTGATCCTGGGATCCTCCGATCATGACCTGAGTCAAAGGCACGTGCTTACCCAACTGAGCCACCCAAGCACCCCAGAAGTTATTTTTTTTTAAAGAATCAATAGAAACTCTAAAACAGAAAATACAGTATATAAACTTACGTGTTAATGGATTGGTTTAACAGAAAACAAGGCAAAATAAAAAAATAATGAACTACAAGTTAGGTTTAGAAAATATTCAGAGTAAATCATTTTTGAGGCCAGAAGGTGGAAAGCATGGAAGTAAGGATAGAATACATATGACACTGCAATTGCACTACTGGGTATTTACTCCAAAGATACAGATGTAGTGAAAAGAAGGACCATCTGTACCCCAATGTTTATAGCAGCAATGGCCAGTCACCAAACTGTGGAAAGAACCAAGATGCCCTTCAACAGAAGATATGGTCCAGATATACTATGGAGTATTAATCCTCCATCAGAAAGGATGGAAACCCACCTTTTGTATCAACATGGATGGGTCTGGAGGATATTATGCTGAGTGAAATAAGTCAAGGAGAGAGAGTTAATTATCATATGGTTTTGCTTATTTGTGGAGCATAAGGAATAACACAGAGGACATGGGGAGATAGAGAGGAGAAGGGAGTTGGGGGAAATTGGAGGGTGAGATGAACCATGAGAGATTGTGAACTCTGAGGAACTAACTGAGGGTTTTGGAGAGGAGGGGTGTGAGAGGTTGGATGAGCCTGATAGTGGGTATTGTGGAGAGCATGTATTGCATGGAGCACTGGGTGTGGTGCCTACACAATGAACTCTGGAACACTGAAAAGAAATTTAAATAAATAAATAAACAAACAAATAAAAAGACACATTTGACATATGACAAAAAGATTTAACAGTAGTTAGAGTCTCAGAAAGAGAGGACAGAGAAAATTAGCTAAAGACAGCTTTTGCAGATGTTCACCAACTAATGAGCTAATAAAACATATCTAGCCACAGATTCCTGAGCAAAGCCTTGAGATGGCTTCCTCCTTGAGGAAGGAGCCATGAAGATATCAAGGGGAAGAATTCTCTGGGCACAGGAAGCAAATGCAAACATCCTAAGGCATGGATTTCAGTCTGGCTGGAAATGACTGAACAGGAGGGCAAGTAGTAAATTAGGTCAAGGAGGTGAGAGAGCAAGAAGGGCCATACAGAATCCTCTCACATCTTTGGCTTTTATTTAATACAATGTGGTAGACCATTTCTTAAAAGAAGATGACAAACATGATCTGACTGATCTCTGAAAATGTGCAATTAAGACAGAAAAAAACAAGTTTCTCGTTCCCAGCATCAGTTGTCTAATGCTGCTTAACAATTAGCTCATATGCAATGGCTTAAATCAACACACTTTCATTATCCCATAGTTCTGTGAGTCATGATTCCAGGGACTTTCAAGGTTGACAAGGCATGGGCCTTGAGATCTTATCTGGAGGCTCAAGGAAAGAAGTTGCTTCCAAATTCATTCAGATTACTGGCTGACTCAGTTTCTTGTGGCTGTCAGACTGAAGTCCTCATTTTCTTGCATACTAACTCTCAGCTCCTCAAGACTGCAAGCATTGCTCTGGGTGTGGAGCCTTCCATCTTCAAAGCCAGCAATGACATGTCAAATTCTCACCATGCTTCAAATCTCTGAATGTCACCAGCTGAAGAAAACTTTCTGTTTTTAAAGGGGCTAACTGATTAAGTAAGACCCATCCAGTTAATATCCATATCTTAAGGTTAGCTGGTTTGGGACATTAATTCCATCTGCAAAGTCCCTTCACAATACTAGATTAACATTTGATTGAATAACTGGGAACCTGATATTTTGGGAAGACATCTTTAGAATTCTGCCCACATTTTTATTTTGCAAATGAGAAAATGAGACATTGAAAGGTTGTGACTTACCCAATATCACATTACTAGTTATAATTGCCATTGCTTTTTTTTCTTGCTGACTACAGTGGTAATAGACTAGATAGGGAATGAATACAAGAGAAAAAAACAGAGTTCTAGTGTTATAGTCAGGGCCAAAGATGATTGCAGTATCGATGAGGGTGGTAATAGTGGAGATTGTGAGAAGTGATTAGTTATGGATATATGCTGAAGATATAGTCAAGATGTGCTGATGGACTGGCTGGGGGATCTGAAAGGAGGTGTCAAGATGACTTTACAGGTTTTGGTCTGAGCAAATAGAAGGACTTTTACTGAGAATGCATTTACTAAGTTTGGGAAGTCTGGAGGATGAACAGGTTTGTTGGGGGAAGATCTGGTTTTAGACATGTTAAATTAAGATGTCTCTTAGGCATTCAAATGAGATGTCTAGTAGTATATAAATTTGGAGTTCAGGGGAGGTTGTCAGTGGATAGATGATATTTAAAACTCTGAGACTAGATGAGATCAGAAAAAGAATATAAGTATAGTTAAAGAAGAAAGGAGGTCCAGAAACTGAGCTCTGGATACTCAATGTGTAGGGGAAAAAGAAGGAACTCAAAAAGATGATCAAGAAGGAACAGCCATTGATGCAGAAGGAAATACAAAAGAGCGTGGTGTCCTAGAAGCCAAGTTAAAGTATTTTACTGAGGAAGTAGTGAGAGATCATCTGTATAAAATGATGCTGATAAATAAAATAAGATGAGGACTAGGAAATAACCCTTGTTATTTAACAACACAGAGTTCACTGATGACCTTGAAAAGAACAATTGTAGTATAAATAATGGTACAAACCTTACTGGAGTAGACTCATTAAAGAACAAAGGGAGATAGTGAGTATAGACATCCCTTTCTAATTGCTTTTCTATAAAGACAATCAGAAAACTTGGGCCTAGGATCTAAAAAACTAGGAAGAGCATCACTTCAATCCTAACAACAAGAAAAAGTGGGATAAACTGCAAATTATTACTTTCCTTGAACCTATCAGACAGCTGAAGACACATGGCTAAACAAGTAACCTGAAATCTGGGGAAAAAAAAAAATACCTTGAAACCTGGTTTACTTGTAGAAGATCACAGGAGGAAGATATTCTGGGTGCCATACAAGCTGCGTAAAAGTCTAACAAATTGCTAGTGACTCAATGTGAGCTAGTTTGAAAGTATAAAACACTGGGAATGACAAATAAAAGAGTAGTTTTCAATCACTCTCAAGGTTTTCTCCATAGACCTCCTCTGGGTATTCATGGAAGACTGGAGGAATGGCAAGAGACAAGAGAAAGCCCCTCTCCATCATGCCTTGTGGGAGGAAGGGGCAACTGCCTTAAAGGTAAGACATAATACTCCACCTAAGTTCTGATCTTCCATGAACCAAAGCCTTAAGATGCTGGGGAGAAAACAAACCTAGGGCCACAGGACACAGATGAAGACACTTTACTGTATGGTGAAGATTAAGGAATGAACTTTCTACCATGGGAAAGGGGCAGAAAACAGCCCTGAGTCCAGCATCCTATACCAATAAAATTGGAGTGAAATAAGTCAAGCAGAGAGAGTCAATTATCATATGGTTTCACTTATTTGTGGAGCATAACAAATAACATGGAGGACAAGGGGAGATGGAGAGGAGAAGGGAGTGGAGGGAAACTGGAAGGGGAGGAGAACCATGAGAGACTATGGACTCTGAAAAACAATCTGAGGGTTTTGAAGGGGTGGGGTGTGGGGAGTGGGAGGTGGGGGAACCAGGTGGTGGGTATTAGAGAGGGCATGGATTGCATGGAGCATTGGGTGTGATGTAAAAACAATGAATACTGTTATGTTGAAAAAATCAATTAATTTTAAAAAATAATAAAATAAAATTGGAGATCCAACCACTGAGGAAAAAGCAGAAAGCTGACAAAAAAAAATAATCACTGAAGACACAGGCAGAGTCCGGTTGCTTGGGGGTGGCAGAGCAGGTGGGTGAGAAAGCCTGACCAAGAAAGCCAAGTCCACAGGGCCTGTCTAAAACAGAGACTGGACTAAATAATAGGCTCACAATCCCCCAACAGCCTAACCAACTCTGAGTAACAAATGAGAGCATCCTAGCACTGTGGAAAATGCAAGTACATGAAAGGAGACTTCCTCCACCACATTAGCATGCAGGGAAAGCCAACATCTGATGATACAACAGGAACATTGTAAAAAACTCTCCATGATCCCAGCTGCCATCCTAAGTACAAACTAACATCAGAGGAATTTGAAACCAGTGGTGCCCTGACAGTAACCATAGCAATAACTCCTAACTATATTGACTCAATCCCATATATCCAAGGTTTAGAAGAAAAAGCATTACCATTTGTAAGCATAAATACTATTTACATTTGTCTCCTGCTGTTCTACACTAAATGTTTGGGTGTTCAACCAAAACTTAACACACACACACACACACAGAGCACATAAACAAACCCTACTCTCATGAAACATATTAATTAATAAACAATATTAATTAATAAACTAGACTCAAAGGTGACCCAGATATAACCACCAGGATATTTAAAATTGCTTGACTAATATGACAAAGGTTCTAGCAGAAAAATTGGGCCATACACATGATGGATGATAAGTTTCAGCAGAGAGAATAAAGGTATAATAAAAGGTTCAATTGAAATGATAGAAATAATAAGAAAACATAGTAAGAAATAAGAAGAATATTTTTGAAAGGCTTGTTAATGCACTTTATATAGGTAAAATATAAAATCAGACCCAACTTGAAGTTAGGACACCAGAAATTACCCAAACAGAAACACAGAAGAAAAAGTACAATAAAAATAAAGGCATATCAACTCATCCAAAATCTTTAGGACAATACCAAATGGTCTACAGTTTGTGTAATGAAGTTCCTCATGTAGAAGAATGAGAGAAAAGAATAACTAAAATGGGGGCACCTGGGTGGCTCAGTGGGTTAAGCCTCTGCCTTTGGCTCAGGTCATGGTCTCAGCATCCTGGGATCGAGCCCCACATTAGGCTTTCTGCTCAGCAGGGAGCCTTCTTCCTCCTTTCTCTCTGCCTGCCTCTCTGCCGACTCATGATCTCTCTCTGTGTGTGTCAAATGAATAAATAAAATCTTAAAAAAAAAAAAAGAAGAAGAAGAAGAAGAATTAAAATGTTGGGAGAGATAATCACCAAGAATTTTCCCAAAGTGATGAATGACATCAAACCACAGATCTAAGAAACTCCAAAAGATAATTAAAAAAAAAAAAATGCTTATCAGGGGTGCCTGTGTGGCTCAGTGGGTTAAAGCCTCTGCCTTCAGCTCGGGTCATGATCCCAGGGTCCTGGGATCGAGCCCCTCATCAGGCTCTCTGCTCAGCAGGGAGGCTGCTTCCTCCTCTTTCTCTGCCTGCCTCTCTGCCTGCTTGTGATCTCTGTCAAATAAATAAATAAAATTTTTTTTAAAAAAACCATGCTTATCATATTCAAGCTGCTAAAAACCAAAGATAAAGAAAAAAGAGACAAATTATAAAGAGGCTCAAAGATGAATTACAGCCAACTTCACATCAAAAACTATGAAATCCAGAAGACAATGGAGTGACCCTTTTAAAATACTCAATGAAACAAAGGAACTTGTTAACCCAGAATTCTATACCTAGTAAAAATATTTTTCAACAGTGAAGGTGAAATAAAGACTTCTTAATAAGAAGGGGAGCTAAAAGAATCCATTTCCAGGAGATTTGTGCTACAAGAAATGTAGGAAATTCATCAGACAAAAATAATTATAATAGACCTAAATTTGGATATATAGGAAATGAAAAGCTTAGAGATTGTTATAATAAAGGTAAATGAAAGTATATTTTGCCAATTTTAATAGCTCTAAAAGAGACAGTCTACAGCAAAATTAGCTATGTGTTGTGTGTTTATAGCACATGTAAAAGTAAAACATGCAACAAAATCATAAAATATGACAAAGGAAGAAATTATAAATACACATTGTTTTAAGATTTTGATACAATATGTGAAGCAATATAATATTGTTTGAAAGTATTTTGGGTGTGGTTCATAAACAATGAATTCTGGAACACTGAAAAGAAATTTTAAAAATAAATAAAAATATAAATAAATAAATAAATAAATAAATAAACGAATCCATAACTTGGGGGAAAAAAAAGAAAGAAAGTATTCTTTGATAAGTTAACAATGTGTATTTTAAACACCAGGGTGGACGCTTTTTTTAATTTCTAAGGGTTTAAATAAGTTGTAATGGTTTAAATAATAAGGCAATAGTAGAAGTAAAATGGAAATACAAAAGATTCTCAGTTCATGCAAAAGGAAACAGAAAAGGAAGACAAAGAATAGATGGAACTAACAGAAAACAACTAGAGATTTATATTCAACCATATCAATGATTACATTAAATATAAATGGTCTAAACACTTAAAAAAGAGATATTGTCAGATCAATTCTAAAAACAAAGCTCAACTATATTCTATCTACAAAAAAAAACTTTTTAAAATTATTGTTAAAAGGATAAAAAATATATGTTATACAAATACAAAATAAAGCTATAGTGGCTATATAATACCAGATGAATATATGAATAGTATCAGACAACTTCAAAACAGGGAAAAATATTAGGGATAAAGAGGTATATTATATAATATGAAATTGGTGAATCCTAAGTGTGTGTGCACTGAACAACAGGGTCAGTTTCTTTTTTGAAATCAGAAAGAAGGAAGAGAGTAGTTGGAAGAGAATATAGGTTTAAAAGAGGATTTTTTTTTAAGGTAGCAAAAATTAAAGCTTATTTCATGCTAATATGAGTGATCCAAACAAAAGGATATGGCTTAGGAAAGAAGAGGAATTTGTGAAATATGTAAGGGGGTATGCTTTCTAGGAGACAGATATGGAGGTTAGTCTTACCTTGGACTGGTCCAGAATCAGTAACAGGAAAAAAAAAAAGTGAAGTAATTCCTTTTGGATTAGCATGTAGTTTCTCTTGTAAAATATTCAAGAGTCCCAAATCTATATTCACTTTTAAAAATTGTGTATGCAATTTATATAAACTAAAAAATTAAAAATTAAAAAAAGAAATCAGCTCACCTATTTCTCTCATTCCCCAAACCCAGCTTTTAAAACTACCAGTCTGTTCTCTGTATCTATGAACTTGGTTTTGGTTTTGCCAGGCACACTGAATAAGCACAGACCCTGCCCAGTAGGTAAGGAATTATAATAGCAAAGAACTGCCCTGAAAGTGGCAAAAGTTGATGGAGTATAATCTTGCTGGTAGTGTTTTGTCAGATGGAAAGTTAGGGGGAAGAGGGAATACAGACTTGCCTACCTTATTCTGAATATCATATAATAATTGTTAATTACAGAACCTTACACAGAAATTTGACATTTAATGGCATGAAATAGCAGCTAAGAGTACTTCCAATCTGACTTCTAAGTTTCCATGATGATATAAGAGCTCAGGGATCAGACTGAACAGAGAGCCTTAGTGTCTCTATAATGAGTGTGGCTTTCAGGTCATCGGATGGGATGAAAAATCTCTTCCCTCACACCTTCCCATGGTTGACCACTATTTCTCACTTATGTGTCAACTCAAATGCTAACTCCTTGGAGAGGCTTTCCTGAAATATTCAGTCTAAAATATTCCCCATCCCCACCTCAGTCATTTTTTCCTTCCTAAAATGTATCATTATGTAAAATGATACTTTTGTGTCTGATTTTTGCTTAATGTCTGTTTACCTCACCTACCATAAAGAAAACTCCATGGACACAGGACATTTGTCTGTCTTTCTTAACTCTGGGAGTGAATGAATGGATGAACAAATGAATTAAAAGGGCATAGGCTTTGAAGTAAGACAGACCTGGATTCAAACCTAACTGGGTGGGTGACTGTTAACTTCAATTTCCTGATCAATAAAATGTAAACAATAATTATTGCAAGATGGAATTGCAAAGATGGAAACAAATATAATCAGGATGTGTAAAGTGCCTGACACTCTCAATAAATAACAGCTCCAACTTCAATTATGAAGAGATATTCAATTGGCCAAGGAAAGGAAATTAAAAAGGGGCTTCAACTGCACCCTCCCTGCAAAGATCAGGATTCCAGTGGTTCCTGGGGAGCACAGGTGTTTGATATGGCTGTTTTGATACAGCCCAGCTGTCTTACCAGTTACTGGCCCCTTTCCCATATTTGAATGACTGGGGCTCCATCTGTGGGCTTTCCCGAACTGTGCCATGTCTTGGAGGCGGAATAAGAAGGACTTGCCATTTTAGGATATCCACAGTGAGCTTCTTGGCCAAACTTCACCCACCTCTGAGAATCAGCATGCACATACTGTGTGACCATCCTCCTTCCTCTCCTCTCCCTCATTGGCTTCCCCCTCCTGCCAGCTGGCCTTCCTGCCCCCGACCAGCTGGCATCTCCAGCCAAACAAGATGATACCACCTCAATTCTTCAGACTATTTTCTAAAGGGATCAAAGCAGGAAGGGAAGAAAGAGGAATACTGCAGCCTTCTTCAATGTCTTGCTCATTGTTATATAACTTGCCCAATTTTAAAGAGCTATGAATATGGGAAGTCAGAATCAAACTCAGGAGCAACTTGTCCTAGGAGCTCTAGTCTTTGGCTACACCATGCTTCTATCATGATGGAAAAACATATACATGCTTGACATCCAGCATAGGTGTAATGTTTAATGGCAATAAATGATGGATGGATGGATGGATGGATGGATGGAAATAAGGAAGAGAGAGAAAAATGAAGAGTGGGGAGCATTAGAGATACCTGAACAGAACATCTGAAAAGAATATTGAATCCTCATCACAGAATCAGGATGTTTTCTCAGGATTGACATGTGATCGATGGGTCCAAACTAGCTATGCCTTAAACAACTGTTTCAATAGAAGCGGTAGGGAGAGCTCTTCATAACTGATAGGCAGCCAGTTATATACTCAGAAATCTATTTCTCTCCCATCAGTCCTAATCCCTGCATTGAGCAAGTTTCCCTGATTCCCCATAGCTAATATCTCTTTGCCTCACTTTCTTCTGTCCCCTTCAGTCCCAAGAACTCAAGCCCTCACTTACAACAGGTATTCCGGAAATATGGAGTTCATCTCAGAGGCATTTTTCTCTTGCCATAGCTTTTTAGTTCCCTGTAAGGGTTCAAAGTTCAAAGTGAGACATGACAGAGATGTTTTCCCAGGGATCCATGTGTCCCTTAAATACTTTATTTCCTTTTTTCACCTTTTTTTAACTTAAGGAAGAATTTAAAGGGGCAGTTTGTCACTGGACCAGTTCTTGTTGGCTTGTTAACAATAACACAGAGAGAAGCTGCAGTGAATATGGAATCTCCATCTCAGAGGTGAGTTTTAGCTACACCAAAGTCCCTGTGCCACTGGGTGTATGGGTCTGTTCCAGGATAGAGGCCAACAGACTCTTTTCCAGATGTGGGAGATGCAAGCTCACTCTAGACTCCATAGGAATTACCTAGTAGAAGAACTGAAACCCCAAAACTCAACACAAGAGACCATTATGGTCCTTCCCCTTCCTGCTCTACTAGGTTCATCTCTTACTATTTCTTTCTTGTCCTTTACACTCTAACACAACTGGACTTATAAGCAATATACACACTCCATACTCTGTGCTCTCTGCCAGTCCCCAACGTTGGCTCACTCATCCTTCTCTGCCTAAACATCTTCACACCTTCCTTCCTTTGCCAATGCCTATTTGACTGCCAAGGTTCTGCTTGTATGTTGCCTCCTCCATGAAGCTTTCTCTTCCTCCATCCCTCAGTTCAGGCTAGACTTTATGTGTCTTTCCATCTGAGTTTAGTTATAACAAACAGAACCACTCCAGGTATTTTAAGCAGAAATTTTATTGTGTTTAAAGAATCACTGAAAGCTTTAGAGAAACAAGTTCCAGACACAAACCCACCACTCAATGGCCACCACTCTGAAAGGAAGAAAGTGGAAGGAAATCATGGGCCTCAATGCTGGCTGGTCAGTGAGTTTCCACTAGGAGTGTTCCCTGTGTTTGACATGCTGGGGATCAATCAAGAAGGAGATGTCCTCTACCAATCCACCCCTGGCCAATACCTACTAGAAACATTTGCCTTTAGAAAATCTTCTTGATTGCCTAAAACTCTTATAGACCTTAAAGAAGAATCCAATAATGGTAATATTTATAGAAACCTCACAAAGAAAGGAAGATATTTTAAAACAAAAGATTATTACTGGGAATTCCTGCCTAGACATTCACTTACCTACCCTATTCTTTTTTTTTTTAATTTTTTATTTTTTATAAACATATATTTTTATCCCCTGGGGTACAGGTCTGTGAATCATCAGGTTTACACACTTCACAGCACTCACCAAAGCACATACCCTCCCCAATGTCCATAACCCCACCCCCCTTCTCCCAACCTCCCTCCCCCCAGAAACCCTCAGTTTGTTTTGTGAGATTAAGAGTCACTTATGGTTTGTCTCCCTCCCAATCCCATCTTGTTTCATTGATTCTTCTCCTACCCACTTACGCCCCCATGTTGCATCACCACTTCCTCATATCAGGGAGATCATATGATAGTTGTCTTTCTCTGCTTGACTTATTTCGCTAAGCATGATACGCTCTAGTTCCATCCACGTTGTCGCAAATGATGATTTCATTTCTTTTGATGGCTGCATAGTATTCCATTGTGTATATATACCACATCTTCTTTACCCATTCATCTGTTGATGGACATCTAGGTTCTTTCCATAGTTTGGCTATTGTGGACATTGCTGCTATAAGCATTCGGGTGCACGTGCCCCTTCGGATCACTATGCTTGTATCTTTAGGGTAAATACCCAGTAGTGCAATTGCTGGGTCATAGGGCAGTTACCTACCTTATTCTTACAGTAATTTAAAACCAAGAAGCAAAACAGAGGTATGAGGAACACATGTCATCAAAGACCTGCTTATGCCTGACTTAACCTCTATGTTATCCAGAACATCAAATCCAATGTCACCTAAAGAAGTTTGTACCATTGAATCTAATAAATTATCCTTCAAAAATGCTAAGCAACACAGGTCCTTCCTTGGTCATCACTATATGCTTAGAATTTTAGGATGGTACGTGTTACATTGTAACTCATCAATACATACTTGCTAGATGAATAAATGAAAGGATGAAAGCTGTATTTCTATCATTTCCTTTCATTTGCCTTCAAGCACAAAGTAAAATAAGTGCAGTCTGTCTTACGTTGTCTGTTTGAGAAAACCTGGAATCTCCTTAGCTAAAATGTCAAGGCCTGGGGTCCCCAGAAGCAGAGTCTGGGACACGGTCTCTTGAATTTAGAAAACGAGAGCTGCCATTCCAAGAAGAATGGATGAGAGGTCAGGGGGTGCAGCATGCAGAACTGTATTCTCCAAAACACATGTCCAGGCCCTAAACCCCTGTCTGTGCCCGTGACCTTATTTAGAAACAGAGTCTTCATGGATGCCATCAAGTGAAGTTTCTTGAAATGAGATTATCTGGGGTTTGGTGTGGACCCTAAATCTGATGACTAGGGTCTGATACACGAAAGAAAGGGGAAATTTGAGAAACATGGGATGAACATCAGGTGAGGAGCAAGGTTGACCGTCAAGTGGCTAGGAATGCCAGGAACCACCAGTAGCAGGAAAAGAAAAAGAAACATCTGCTCTAGGCACCTTCAGAGGGACTTCAGCTCTAGTGACACCTTGGTTTAAGACTTGTGGCCATCTGCCTGTGAGGAAATACAATTCTGTGGTATTAAGCCTCCCAGTTTGGGCACAGCACAGTTTCCTACAGCAACCCCAGGATACTGACCCAAGGAAGGAACTCAGCAGGAGGAAAAGCTGGTACAAGTTGTGTTACTGAACTGATTGCAGCTAAGGGTAACTTGTGTGTGACCACTAGTGGCTCCTCTCATCTTCATCTTGAGCAGGTGACAATGGTCATTCCAGAGAAGTCCCAGGAGAGGAAGCAAGAGACAGAAGCCCACAGCTGGGGGAAAGGTCCATCCAGTTCCAGTTCCAGCAGCTGGAAATAAATATGGTGGGAGCTTACGCAGAGCAGGGGCTAGGACGAAGAGGGGAGGCTGAGATCTGCCCCATGCAAGAGTTTCACCCTCCAGCTTCTTGGCTCCATGCCTGCACCATCCCAGGAGGGAGCCCAGGCCATGCGTGGCTGGGGGGCACTTGAAATAGGGCAGTTGTGCAACAGAAGAACATTTTTTATTTTGATTAATTTAAATACAAATTTAAAAACCAATACTCCATTCAGGTATCAGACAACATTTAAGAATGTTTGAGACAAACCGGGCTGATGTAAATCCACTTTTTCTCCTGCAAATTTTATGAAATTTAAGTACAAATTTAAGTGCTCATAAAGTCCAGATAGGGATGTGCTAAGTGCTTAAAATACACACCTTTCCGAAACTTGGTATAAAAACAGACTGCAAAATATCTCATCTTTTTTTTATATTACATATTGAAATGATATTTTGGATTTAGTGGGTTAAATACCATGTGTTATTAAAATGAGTTTTGCCCATTTCTTTGTACCTTTTTTAATACGGCTGCAAGAAATGTTTCATTACATAGATGGCTTGCATTACACTTTTGTTGGGCAGCAGTGATCTCTACTACCAGATCCTGGAAAGCTCGAGCTTATCTTATGTACCTTTTCCTCTCCTCTGCCTGAGGGGGGTGGCAGGGGACTGGTATGGAGAAGGGATGTGCCAGGGAGGCTTCCTATGACTTCTGCAAGCACTGAGTCCCCAGGCAGCCCTCTTGCTCCCAGAATCCTCTGGCAGTATTCAATCTTCCCTGGAATAATGCAAGCACAGGGCTTTGCCAGCCAGCAGCTCACTACCTGGAAGGCACTGCTATTTATAGACGATGCCATCCATGGGAAGTAATAGTCCCTCAGAATTCTCAGAAGACTTTGCTTTTCGATTAGAGCCCAGCCTAGTTGGGAAAGTAAAGACCAATTTATGAGTATTTTTAGTCCATGCGATATACATTCAGGAGCACCAAAATTCCAATCCATTCTTCCCCAGGAGGCTGAGCAAAGCCTGCAAAGCCAAGAGTGGGCTTTTTCATGAGGGAACATAATTAGCTTCCCTGTAAACAGGATCCATGGAGTAAGTCAGCGCATGGGTCTGTCTGAGGTGGGGAGGGATAGTGCAGGTGAATCTCACCGAAGTCAACATAAGCAGCATTTCAAAGCAGTTTGGTGGGAGCTGCTTGGGGATTAGATTTCTAGTTCATTCTCTTGTTATCTCACTGGCCATTTCTGAACACGGCTTAGTGCCAATTGAGAAAAATTACAAAAATAAAACCTATCTTTGGGAACACTGCAAAAGTCAGAATTCTCCTGGTTCAGAGGCATTGAGTTGTGATCCTGAGTTCCCATGTGAAGATTCAAAAATAATAGTTTCTTCTCTCTTCCTTTTTGTCAGAATTATGTCTAGTGTATGTCAGTGAAAGAAAAAGCTTGGCAGGAAGTGACCTGTCCTGACTCTGACCAGTGATGGGTAACCCTTACCCATAAATGAGACTCACTAAAAGGGAGCTACAGACAATGGGAAGGGGTGGAACTGCAAGTCAGAGACCGTGGCACCAGTTAGCTGTCCTGGGCACAGAGGCCTGGGCTACCAACTCCAAAAAATGCAACATTTTTTAAAAAGATTTTGTTTATTAATTTGATAGACAGAGATCACAAGGAGGCAGAGAGGCAGGCAGAGAGAGAGGAGGAAGCAGGCTCCCCGCTGAGCAGAGAGCCCGATGCGGGGCTCGATCCCAGGACCCTGAGATCATGACCTGAGCCGAAGACAGAGGCTTTAACCCACTGGGCCACCCAATAGCCCCAAAATGCAACATTTTTTAAAAATTTTTTATTTAATTTTTTATTTTTTATAGAAATGCAACATTTTTAAGAACTGGAGAATTCCCCCAGCATCCATGAGACTACAGGGTGTGGGTATCTTCCTTATCTTGTCTTTCGGACTGCCTGAATCCCAGGCTCACAAGGGGGTGTACACATCCACTTACACCTTATTATTTACAATATTTATCATAGAAGTCATCATGATAACATCATTAAGTACCTGCCACTCTAGTTCAGGTTCTTAGATGAAGAAACTGAGGCTCAGGAAGGTTTGTTGACTTGTTTGAGTTACAGAGAGAGAGAGAGAGAGAGAGAGAGAGAGTAGCCATCATTACTAAGCACAGCTTATCTCACATTTAGGCTCAGAATGTTTTCCGGGTATGAAAGTCTTTCTTTAGCAAATACCTCCTAAATGTCTGCTACTAATAACTGTGTGCCTGCCATGTTAGCTCATTTATTCCTCAAGCAACTGCATGAAATAGGTAAATCTCGGGAGAGTTTATCAGACTTCTAGCTACCTATAGAGAATAGAGCCGAGGTCTTCTTCCTATCCTAATAGCCCACAACAATGATGATGCATGACATTTCTGAAAGGTTGCTATGAGTCAGCTTACTATATGTCAACTTCTAATTTCTTTACCTGAATTATCTCTTTTAATTGTCACAAAATCCTACAAGGAAAGTTTTACTATTTATCCCCATTTTATAGATTAAAAAAAAAAAACTGAGGCAGAAAGGAATGCCAGATGGCTTGCCCAAAGATATAAGGTTAAAAAGGAGTGACATTTTTCAGGTACTCTGTCTTCAGACCCTGGGCTCTTCACTCTCATGATTATAAAGGGGTAAAAAGTAACAATGAACCCAAATGAAAGTAGTATCTGCAGAAAATCCATTAGTAGTTGAGGGACTTCAGTCAAATTCTGGGAAACAACATAGAGAGTAGGAATTGATGTCACAAAGTAGAGGGAGCCTCAGCTGTGTGTGTTAGCAGAGTGATGTGTGCATGAAAAGTTTACATCTTATAACACAAAACTCTGGAGAGGTCTAGGACTTGGGAGTGCTAGGTGAGGTTGGTAGTGGGCTAGAACCAAGATTCACCAAGATAGGAGTCTGGAAGCATGGGAATTAGCTGAAAAACCAGATGCCAAGTAGTTTCCTCTCCTCCCCAGCCACCCACTCTGTGAGCAGTGTACTGTCAGCCTGATGTGGAACTTGCCTTCTTAACCTCATACCTCCACTCCAGGGATAACATTTGAGATTTTCCTTCTAACTGAAGATGTTGTGACCCACCCCCCCTCCAAAGATCCCTAGTTGGGAATCTGTGACTCTTTAAGCGTGATATCTGGCACTATAAAGAATAGAAAAAACATGAAAGACAAGAGATACAACGATGTGGTCTAATATTTTACTGAGAGTTTATTACTTCTTAAAACAACACAGTGAAGAAAAATCTCTAAAAGCTTATACAGAAGGCTTCTCATTTTAAGATGGCAGGGTAAATACATTTTTGCTACTTTTTCCTTCCCAAAATTTCCTCCAATAACAAAAACTAAAAATAAAACAAAATAAAAAGCAAACAATGCATTTCATCTTCAATAAAACTAAGAGACATCTGAACACACTATATGGGAAGACGGACCACAGAAGGGGGAAAACAAATGACTTAGCAGAGAGAACGTATCAGTCCTCAGTGCCTGCAAAGAAAGAAATCAACCCAATTTGCCCTTCAGCAATAGGGAAAGGCCTAGAAGCTGATACTGCTGGGTATTAAAAGTGGCAGAGGAGGGAAGGATGGAACAGGCAGCTAAATTCAGAAGAGTGCTTGAAAAGACAGGGTTTTTTTTAGTTGGAATAAATTTATTTCATCTGTCTGTAAACAAGGTGTTAAATAGTTGCGGCATTTTGTTTTGTTTTGTTTTGTTTTGTTGCAGTTTTTATTTTTTTTAATTTACTTTTTTAATTAATTTATTTATTTTCAGAAAAACAGTATTCATTATTTTTTCACCACACCCAGTGCTCCATGCAATCCATGCCCTCTATAATATCCACCACCTGGTACCCCAACCTCCCACACCCCCGCCACTTCAAACCCCTCAGATTGTTTTTCAGAGTCCGTAGTCTCTCATGATTCACCTCCCCTTCCAATTTACCCCAACTCCCTTCTCCTCTCTAACACCCCTTGTCCTCCATGCTCTTTGTTATGCTCCACAAATAAGTGAAACCTATGATAATTGACTCTCTCTGCTTGACTGATTTCACTCAGCATAAGTTGCGGCATTTTTAAAAATGCATATTAAATCAGATGAGTTAGATATCATCCCAGATATAACAAAAAGCAAGGAATCAGCAACAAGATCTGTTTTTAACCTGTACATGATCCACAAGGCCCTAACAATGAAGCGAATACTAGAATGCCTCCAAAGAAGTGCCTTTTGGAAGAGTTGTAGTTCAGTTAAAATCCATCTCACAGTGACAACCATTCATTTTAACAATACTACCGCACAGAACACATGTGGGAAAAAATCCATCGCAAGACAGCCAAGTCCACAGTCATGCAACTTCATACATAACCTCAAATGCAAATAAAAACCGATCCTGTGAGGAACAAGCTGGACACACTCCAGATGGTTATGATGGGATACCTAACGTCCATAAAGGCAGCCATTTACAGTTTGATGAAGAGTAGAACTGGTGTGCAAGGAAAAGACAGGAACAAAAATCTGAGCTACTGCAATGATGGAATATCCCTGGGGATTCAATCAGGATGGCTGCTGTAAGGACATGGGAGGGAGTGCCTTTTGCTCTTGTTCTGCAGTTGCCCTCCTCATATATCCTACAGGCAAGAGGTCTGTCTCCCCTCAGGGCAACAGCCGTGCTGAACACAAACTACTACTGCTTTCAGTAGCTTGTCAACAAAAGGGATATTACTTGGTTAAATAAACCAGACACTGGTTAAAGAAGACGGAAGCAAACCAAATACCTATGTGAAAATTTTAAATGGTTACAATTTAGACCCCTGGGTCCGCATCCCAACCCCTGCCCTACCCTCCAAGACACCCTAGGTTTATTCTCCTGGGAACTGAGTTGGGTAATTGACTCTATACCTTGTTGAAAACACGCTCAAAGAAAAAGCCTTTATATGTAATTGGGGTGGAGGGGGGAACCACAGTCCCTTGAGTTGAAGATCTTTCTACAGAAAAATAAACCTATACTGGGAAAAGACCTACAAACCTCTATTGAAAATGTCATCTGGACTTCTACTGCCCTACTGTGGAGCCCACCAGGACACTTGGGACTTCTATCCAGTTTGAAGAAACTTACTTGTTAATATGAACAGATGATTAAAAATTACTAAAAATTGGGGAAATCATCCTTCTTGAGGAAAAAGGGCTGAACAAAGAGCAAAGAATACAGAAGCAATAGAATTAATGTAAAGAGCATAAGAAACTTCAAAGAAAATGTAATTAATATCCTTTAGAGAAATAAAGGGAGATACTATAATCATAAAACAAGAAAAAAGCAATCATAAGAACCTTATAAGAACTTATTCAGAGAATAAGTGAGATTTCTTAGAAGTTAAAAATATAACTCAAAAAAATCTTAATTCAAAATAAGTGCTTGACAATAAAGTCAAGAAAATTTCTCAGAAAGTGGGATAAAAAGATAAGCAGTGAGCAGTAGAAGAGAAAGGAAAAGAAAAGAAAATTAGAATTATCAATCCGGGAAGCTGAACATCCCACTAATAAGAATTTCCAGAGAGATCAGATTAAATAGAAAAGACAGTATTATCACAAAAAAAAGCAAGAATATTTCCTAGAATGAAGGTACACAACTTTTCTCTGAGTAATCAGTAAGAAAAGAATTATTAAAATCCAAAGTCCCAAACTAAAATATATCACTGTGGAATCTCAAAACAAATAATCAAAAATTACATTTAAAAGTATGGAGATCTGCGTGACATTGGACTTCACCATTGGAACATAGGTAGTTAGAAAAATGGAGCAACTACCTCTGAATTTTAAGAGAAAATAATTTACTCCTGACACATCTATAGCTCCACAGACTGTAAATCAAATGTGAGCATGAAGTGGAAAAAATGTTTTAATGTGTCAAGTCTCAAAAATGTAATTTCCACTTACTCACCATTTCTCAGGAAGATGCTGGAGGAAGGGTTCCAACAGAACAAAGAAGTAAACCAGAGAATGGAAAACCCACTGCAGGGGAATGGAGGTGAGACCTGCAAGGATGATGGCTTGGCAGGTGTCCTGGAATACAGCTAAGGAACTCATTTGGAGTGTGATTAGTTTCAGATAGGAAGGAGGATGGAGGCACCAGAAGGCTCTTAGGAGAAGAGTAGAATGAATAGAGTACTCAACAGGTTTGACAACATGGAAAGTTGACCCAGTTCTACACCATTCAATGGGGTGCTGTAAGGTGTGAGAAAACTTAGCCAAATGATAGAAAAAAAAAAACCACATAAATAGTGCTTTTCTGGCCACTGCTCCAATCATTTTACATATATGAAACAGTAAATGAAAAAAATAGGCAATTATTAACTCCAGAAAAAAAAAAATTGTAAGGAAGGAAGGAACAAAGAAAGAAAGAAATGTAGGGAGTGCACATTACTGGTTCAGCAGTGGATGGTGTTTATATAATTATAGTAATAAAACACTTAATATAAGTTTGAATTTAAAATATGTCATGACTCAGTACCCCAACATCCATAGCAGCAATGGCCACAGTCACCAAACTGTGGAAAGAACCAAGATGCCCTTCAAAGGATGAACGGATAAAGAAGATGTGGTCCATATATACTATGGAGTATTATGCCTCGATGAGAAAGGATGGATACCCAACATTTGTATCAACATGGATGGGTCTGAAAGAGATTATGCTGAGTGAAAGGAGTCAAGAAGAGAGAGTCAATTATCATATGGTTTTGCTTATTTGTAGAGCATAAGGAATAACTCAGAGAACATGGGGAGATGGAGAGAAGAAGGGAGTTGGGGGAAATTGGAGGGTGAGATGAACCATGAGAGATTGTGGACTTTGAGGAAGTAACTGAGGGTTTTGGAGGGGAGGGGTGTGAGAAGTTGGATGAGCCTGATGGTGGGTATTGTGGAGGGCACATATTGCATGGAGCACTGGGTGTGGTGCATACACAATGAACTCTGGAACACTGAAAAGAAATTTAAAAAATAAATAAAATTTTAAAAAAATATATGTCATGCCAATCTTGAAGGAATAGGTAGAAAGAGTTATAAATAGCACAATTACTCACCTACCATAAAATGCATAAAATTTGACCTAGAAGTAAACATAAAATTTAGAATTATGAAGTTACTTACTAGAAGATACAACTCAAAGAATTCAAAGTGGTGGCCTATGGGGATAGGTATAGGTATGGGTCTTGACATACACTATTTAGCCCTATGGTAGATATTGCTGGTCTTTTGCCCAGACCCCCTTTCCTGAGATGTATATCCTTCCCCTAGATGCTGTAAGTGGTGGTTGCTAATACTCACAAATGCACCCTTTTCTAAAAAAAATTTCACTCCACCAATAGAGCAGCCTCATCTGGAAACGTCTGGGAAAGCTGTGACTTTGAGGACAACCACTAGTCAATCACTGCCTGGTATGAAGTATAAAAGCCTGTCCCCTCTGAGAAAACATTAGGATTTCAATCATCCTTCAGAGACTTCTGTGGGATAAGATTGTGCTTACGCTTCAGCTGAAGCTACTCTTTGCTCAACGCTTCCCCCTGTACCATCCTGCTCCTTTCACTTTCTGACAGTTGACTCCTGAAGGTACTCCCTCAGTAAATCACTTGCACAAAAATCCTTCTATCAGGCTTTGCTTCTAAGGAACCCAGTCTCTACATGTTGGAGACAGTGGCTGTGAGACTCCAAGGATAGAGTTGGATCACCTGCCAGCTGTTAACCAGCCATCACTTATTTTAGGTGGCATATTTATAGTAGATACATTTTTAAATACTGAACTAAAGATTTCCCTTAATCCACTAGGCCTCCAGAAGTGGTACAAACTCCTTTTTAAAAGACAGATCCCTTACTTTGTTGACCAGTAAAATCTCGGTTGAGGTTGTTGTCTTTATAAGACAATGTTGGCTTTCCTCAAGACTTGTCCCCACCTTCCCTCTTGACCACTAGACCAAGAACTAGGATCACGTTTCTTCTTTACTCTAGTGGAGGGGATGTGCTCCATATGCTAAAAAAGAAAGGTAGTATACACTAAAGGAGCTGCAAGAGATGTTCATCCACTTAGCATGGAGAAAAAAATGTCCAGAGGAAGGATATACATATAGTTATAGGCAGGGGCAGGTGGTTTGGCTGGTTTGACAAGGGCCTAAAAGAAATAATATTAGAAGACTGGGGATAAAGATGTCCAGAGATGAGGCTTATGGATGGATCTATGGGAGAAAATCTTAATGAAGCATGTCACAGGCCCTCTAGAGAGTACACTGTAGAAGAAGCAGGGCCATCTGTACCCCAATGTTTATAGCAGCAATGGCCATGGTCGCCAAACTATGGAAAGAACCAAGATGCCCTTCAATGTATGAATGGATAAGGAAAATGGAGTCCATATACACTATGGAGTATTATGCCTCCATCAGAAAGGATGATTACCCAACCTTTGTAGCAACATGGACAGGACTCGAAGAGATTATGCTGAGTGAAATAAGTCAAGCAAAGAGAGTCAATTATCATATGGTTTCACTTATTTGTGGAGCATAACAAATAGCATGGAGGACATGGGAAGTTAGAGAGGAGAAGGGAGTTGGGGGAAATTGGAAGGGGAGGTGAACCATGAGAGACTATGCACTCTGAAAAACAATCTGAGGGGTTTGAAGTGGCGGGGTGGGGGAGGTTGGGGGAACCAGGTGGTGGGTATTATAGAGGGCACGGATTGCGTGGAGCACTGGGTGTGGTGAAAAAATAATGAATACTGTTATGCTGAAAATAAATTAATTAAAAAAAGAAGAAGAAGAAGAAGCATTAAACAACTGAGGGAAGAATGACTCACCAGGACATGTCAACCAGTCGTTGTCTCTGGCCACCCCCATTCCATGCAATGTGTGCATAGAGGAGCCACAATGGCAGAGATGGAGGCATGCCTGAGCCCAAAAGCACAGGCTTCTTCCCACCAGCCTGATCTAGCTACTGACACACAGGAAGTCTGAATTGCATACAAGAGAAATTCATGCTGAGTCCTTGATATAACCTAGAAGGGACCACCCAATCTCTTTTTTTTAAATTAACATATAATGTATTTTTAGCCCCAGGGGTACAGGTCTGTGAATCGCCAGGTTTACACACTTCACAGCACACCACAGCACACACCCACCCCAATGTCCATAACTCCACCACCCTCTCTCCCCACTCCTCCCCCCAGCAGCCCTGTTTGTTCTGTGAGAATAAGAGACCCTTATGGCTTGTCTCCCTCCCAATCCCATCTTGTTTCATTTATTCTTTTCCTACCCCCCAAACCCCTCCACTTCTTCATATCAGGGAGATCATATGATAGTTGTTTTTCTCCAATTGACCTATTTCATTGCTAAGCATAATACCCTTTATTTCCATCCACATCGTCACAAATGGCAAGATTTCATTTCTTTTGATGTCTGCATAGTATTCCATTGTATATATATACCACATCTTCTTTATCCATTCATCTGTTGATGGACATCTAGGTTCTTTCCATAGTTTGACTATTGTGGACATTGCTGCTATAAACATTTTGGGTGTTCGTGCCCCTTCAGATCACTACGTTTGTATCTTTAAGGTAAATACCCAGTAGTGCCATTGCTGGGTCATAGGGAAGTTCTATTTTCAACATTTTGAGGAACCTCCATGCTGTTTTCAAGAGTGGTTGCATCAGCTTGCATTCCCACCAACAGTGTAGGAGGGTTCCCCTTTCTTCACATCCTTGCCAGCATCTGTCATTTCCTGACTTGTTAATTTTAGCCATTCTGACGTGTGTGAGGTGGTATCTCATTGTGGTTTTTTATTTGTATTTCCCTGATGCCGAGTAATGTGGAGCATTTTTTCATGTGTCTGTTGGCCAGCTGGATGTCTTCTTTGCAGAAATGTCTGTTCATGTCTTCTGCCCATTTCTTGAATGGATTATTTGTTCTTTGGGTGTTGAGTTTGCTAAGCTCTTTAAAGATTTTGGACACTAGTCCTTTATCTGATATGTCATTTGCAGATATCTTCTCCCATTCTGTCAGTTGTCTTTTAGTTTTGTTAACTGTTTCCTTTGCTGTGCAAAAGCTTTTGATCTTGATGAAATCCCAATAGTTCATTATTGTCCTTGCTTCCCTTGCCTTTGGCGATGTTCCTAGGAAGAAGTTGCTGTGGCTGAGGTTGAAGAGGTTGCTGCCTGTGTTCTCCTCAAGGATTTTTATGGATGGATTCCTTTCTCACATTGAGGTCCTTCATCCATTTTGAGTATATTTTCATGTGTGATTTAAGGCTATGGTCCAGTTTCATTTTTCTGCATGTGGCTGTCCAATTTTCCCAACACCATTTGTTGAAGAGGCTGTCTTTTTTTCATTGGACATTCTTTCCTGCTTTATCAAAGATTAGTTGACCATAGAGTTGAGGGTCTGTTTCTGGGCTCTCTATTCAGTTCCATTGATCTATGTGTCTGTTTTTGTGCCAGTACCATACTGTCTTGATGATGACAGCTTTGTAATAGAGCTTGAAGTCTGGAATTGTGATGCCACCGACTTTGGCTTTCTTTTTCAATATTCCTTTGGCTATTTGAGGTCTTTTCTGGTTCGATATAAATTTTAGGATTATTTGTTCCATTTCTTTGGAAAAAAAAATGGATGGGATTTTGATAGGGATTGCATTAAATGTGTAGATTACTTTAGGTAGCATAGATATTTTCACAATATTTGTTCTTCCAATCCAGGAGCTTGGAACATTTTTCCATTTCTTTGTGTCTCCCTCAATTTCTTTCTTGAATACTTTACAGGTTTCTGAGTATAGATTCTTTGCCTCTTTGGTTAGGTTTACTCCTAGGTATCTTATGGTTTCGGGTGCAATTGTAAATGGGATCGACTCCTTAATTTCTCTTTCTTCTGTCTTATTGTTGGTGTAAAGAAATGCAACTGATTTCTGTGCATTGATTTTTATATCCTGACACTTTACTGAATTCCTGTGCAAGTTCTAACAGTTTTGGAGTGGAGTCTTTTGGGTTTTCCACATATAGTATCATATCATCTGCAAAGAGTGACAGTTTGACTTCTTCTTTGCTGATTTTGATGCCTTTAATTTCTTTTTGTTGTCTGATAGCTGAAGCTAGGACTTCTAGTACTATGTTGAATAGCAGCAGTGATAATAGATATCCCTGCCATGTTACTGACCTTAAAGGAAAAGCTTTCAGTTTTTCTCCATTGAGAATGACATTTGCGGTGGGTTTTTCATAGATGGCTTTGATAATAATGAGGTATGTGCCCTCTATCCCTACACTTTGAAGAGTTTTGATCAGGAAGGGATGCTATACTTTGTCAAATGCTTTTTCAACATCTATTGAGAGTATCATATGGTTCTTGTTCTTTCTTTTATTAATGTATTGTATCACACTGATTGATTTGCAGATGTTGAACCAACCTTGCAGCCCTGGAATAAATCCCACTTGGTTGTGGTGAATAATCCTTTTAATGTACTATTGGATCCTATTGGCTAGTATTTTGGTGAGAATTTTTGCATCTGTGTTCATCAAGGATATTGGTCTGTAATTCTCTTTTTGGATGGGATCCTTGTCTGGTTTTAGGATCAAGGTGTTGCTGGCCTCATAAAATGAGTTTGGAAGTTTTCCTTCCATTTCTTTTTTGTTTGTTTGTTTTTAGGTTTTTTTAATTTATTTTTTTATTTTCAGCATAACAGTATTCATTATTTTTGCACCACAACCAGTGCTCCATGCAATCCGTGCCCTCTATAATACTCACCACCTGGTACCCCAACCTCCCGCCCCCGCCCCTCCAAACCCCTCAGATTGTTTTTCAGAGTCCATAGTCTCTCATGGTTCACCTCCTCTTCCAATTTTCCCCAACTCCCTTCTCCTCTCTAACTCCCCATGTCCTCCATGCTATTTGTTATGCTCCACAAATAAGTGAAACCATATGATAATTGACTCTCTCTGCTTGACTTATTTCACTCAGCATAATCTCTTCCATTTCTATCTTTTGAAACAGTTTCAGAATAGGAATTAATTCTTCTTTAAATGTTTGGTAGAATTCCCCTGGGAAGCCATCTGGCCCTGGGCTTTTGTTTGTTTGGAGATTTTTGATAACTGTTTCAACTCCTTACTGGTTATGGGTCTGTTCAGGTTTTCTATTTCTTCCTGGTTCAGTTGTAGTAGTTTATATGTCTCTAGGAATGCATCCATTTCTTCCGGATTATCAAATTTGTTGGTGTAGAGTTGCTCATAGCATGTTCTTATAATTGTTTGTATTTCTTTGATGTTGGTTGTGATCTCTCCTCTTTCATTCATGATTTTATTTGGGTCCTTTCTCTTTTCTTTTTGATAAGTCTGGCCAAAGGTTTATCAATCTTATTAATTCTTTGGGACCACCCAAAATCTTAATGGGTATTCACACCCCAATCCTCTCCAGTCTGGAGAAGACAGCAATTTGTCCTACCCTTTTTTCCATATGTATCTTATAAGAGGGACACATAAGCTGAACATGAACTTGCCTTTCATGCCACAGGGCCTTGGTTAGCATCACTGTCTGAGGGCTCATACTTGATGGCTGGTATGAAATCTCCTGCATAACACTGCCTCAGACCATGAGACACACCACGTAGCAGAGAAAGTATGGTGCCCTCATGACATGGAATCCAGCAGATCACTGTATCCCATATATCACACCTTCCAATCCCTACCCACAAGATATGTTATTGGAATGGTCTCTTGAAGGAGCAGTGAAAGCATCAGCTTGAAGATGATACCTTGTGAGGATGGGAGATACACTTAAACCAGTGGCCATTGCATGACATATATTCCCAACAGTTCATACATGTGGATTGGAAATCAAGTGGAGGGAATAGGAGTGACCCATTCAGCATCACTCTCATGACCCACTTGGGGATTTGATTTCCAAACCCTGAACATTTAGGCTCCATGGGACTAGAGATTCCTCAGGTGGAGGAAGAAATCCATGTAGCTGAGAACAAAGTAAGATTCTCCTAAAGCCAAAACTATGAGTATTGCACAGTCAGTTTAGCTTCTTATAATAGTAGGTCAGGAGACTAGTATATTACAATATAACTGGGAGTCATTAGTCTTAGACATTGTGAGGAGGAGGTAGTCATGCTGCTACAAGTTAGAGGCAGGGAGGAGTAAGGATGAGTGTCTACATCACCTCACTGAGGAAGCCACTTGGCCTAGCAGAAATTCTACCTGAATGAGAGGGCATCTAGAGGGGATAAGAAAGAGGCAAAGAGTATAGAAATGGCCTGGATCCAATTGCAATGGGTTGGGGGAGTACTATTGTCTATCCCATTGGCCCTCCATGCTGAAGTTTCTTCAGAAATTATGGCCCATCAGAATTCTGGAAAAGCTGTTTATGGATGAAATAAATTTATTGTGAAAAGCTAATATGTCTAGATGGAGGAAACAAGGACTGGGATAGATGCTGGCAGTACTCTGCCAGATCTTCATCACTGGCCAGTGGCTAGCAGTCCCATCCTCGCAGAGAGAATTGGCTCAGTTGGTAAGAGGGGTGATTCTGGTCCCACCAGCAGCAAGAGGTAGAAGCCAGCTGAAGGCTGACAAATACAGAGATGCTTGCCTCCAGGAAGAACAGCTCTGGGGCACTTCCAACCTCTCATGGGAGCAGGCTGAGGCTAGACTCCAGCTGAAGCCACCTGCTCAGCTCCTTTCCTGCTCACTTCTATTTCCCTCGCTTTCTGGCAGTTTTTTCTGAAGGTCATTTCCTCAGTAAATCACTGGCAGAAGAATCCCTTTCTCAGGGTCTGCCTCTAGAATTCTAGGGAATTTGACTCAAATCAAGGACTATTTTACTTTCAAAACTGTCTATATGTAAAACTTGGATAATAATAGTTCACTTTCAAAATATAAGTTTCTAAAGAGCTTTAAAAAAAGTTTCCTGCACTAGCTTCCTTGGGTACCAAAACAATACCACAAAATAGGTGGCTTGAAACAATGGAAACATACAACTACCATGTAATTTCACTTATATGTGGAATTTAAGAAACAAACAAATAGGGGCGCCTGGGTGGCTCAGTGGGTTAAAGCCTCTGCCTTTGGCTCAGGTCATGATCCCAGGGTCCTGGGATTGAGCCCCGCATTGGGCTCTCTGCTCAACAGGGAGCCTGCCTCCCCCTCTCTCTCTACCTGTCTCTCTGCCTACTTGTGATCTCTGTCTGTCAAATAAATAAATAAAATCTTAAAAAAAAAGAAACAAACAAATAAAGGAAAAAATGAGACAAACAAACAAACAAAAATAGACACTTAACTATGGAGAACAAACTGGAAGATGTTGGAGGGGAGACGGGTGGGGAGATGGGTGAAATAGGTGAAGAAGTTTAAAAGTATGTTTATCATGATGAGCACTGAGGAATGTGTAGAGTTGTTGATTCACTGAATTGCACACCTGAAACAAATATAATATGATATAATTATTATACTGGAATTTAATACATAAATAAATATTTTTTAATAGAAACTTAACTATCTCACAGCTCTGGAGGCCAAAAGTCTAAAATCAAGGTGCTGGCAGGGCCATGTTCCTTCACCCCCAGGAGAAGACCCTTCTTTGCATTTTCCAGTTTCTGTTGGCTCCAGGAATTCCTTGGCTCAGGGCAGTATAATTCCAACCTCTGTCTCCGTCTTCACATGGCTATCCTGTCTCTGTGTCTATGCCCACATTTTCTTCTTATAAGACACCAATTGGGGTGCTAGTTTGGCTCAGTTGGTTAAGCATCTGACTCTTGATCTCTGGGTCACGAGTTTAAGCCTCATGCTGGGTTCCTTACTTTAAAAAAAAAGAAATCATACTGCATTTAGGCTTCTCTACTTCAGTACAACCTCATCTTTGCTTAACCAATTACATCTGCAAAGACTCCATTTCCCAAGTTAGGTCACATTCCGTGTTACCAGTGGCTAGGACTTCAGTATATCTTTTTGGGGCACACAATCCAACCTATAATGGTCTCCCCTAAAGGAAGGATACTCAGAGTAGTGGTAGATGTCTTGTCGGCGACACTGAATGCTAGAAGATAAGAGAGCATGTTCTAAATACTGAGGTCAAACCACTTCCAAACTTTACCTAATCCCAGTAGGATACAAATTCATGTTCCCATATGCAAATGCTGTAAAACTTCACTTACTTTTTAGTTCATGAAGAAGGAGATGCTCTAGCAATCTAAGGGAGTAATCCAAGGAAGAGGAAATGTAAAATGCAGAAAAAGAGGTCCCCACCCAGGTGAAAGTACGAGAATATCCAGGATGGTCGCCATGCCACCCAGAAGGGTAACTGTTTCAGACTGGATGGGACAATATTTGATTGGCCGAGGCTCTTGAAAAAAACATGTATGGAGGAAAATTATAAAGAAGATTTTGCAAAGTAAAAAAAAAAAAGTAAAATAAAATAATAAGTTTTAGGAGAAAAGTATTAAGACAAAAAATATACAAAGGAAGGAAATAAAATCATAATGCACTACCTGGCTCTAGAGAAAACTTAAAATAGTCATAATACTGCAAACCTTGTTAAAAAGTTAAATATACGGTGTGATATAAATTTGCCAAAAGAAAAAGTATACGCACACACATAATATATACAAAATATATAAGTATACAAAATGCATATAATGTATATATCACACAATATATATACACAATATATATAAGGGGTCAAATCCTAATTATAGCAATACATTAATAGATACTATTTAAATATGTAATACAAAAAGAGCAACATAAGCACATTATTTAGTGATACGGAGCAAACCACCAGAAGAAATAGTCCAAAGAGTAAGAAGTGCCCATAAGTCAAGCAGAAAGAGTCAATTATCATATGGTTTCACTTATTTGTGGAGCATAACAAATAGCATGGAGGACATGGGGAGTTAGAGAGGAGAAGGGAGTTGGGGGAAATTGGAAGAGGAGGTGAACCATGAGAGACTATGGACTCTGAAAAACAATCTGAGGGGTTTGAAGTGGTGGGGGACGGGAGGTTGGGGTACCAGGTGGTGGGTATTATAGAGGGCACGGATTGCATGGAGCACTGGTTGTGGTGCAAAAATAATGAATACTGTTATGCTGAAAATAAAAAACAAATTAAAAAGAAAACAGGACAGAGACAGGGAGATGAGGTGATGGCTGCTCTGTTATGAAAATGTTTTACTCTACTTAATTTCTTAAATCCATGTGACCTATTCAGATTATTTGAAAGGCCCAGGCAATTCAAAGACAACTACATAACCAGAAATTGTCAATACTGGGATTGGAACCTGGAGCTATTTTATGCTTAAGCCTGACTCTGTCCTGTACACTGTGCTGCCTACTAATTAGTGGGCACTGTGACTTACCCTCAGGACACAGGGGTGAACAAAACTATCTCTTCCCTAATGGGTCTCTCAGTCTGTATGAGAGCATAGAGATAAGATACACACACGTATGATTAAAATACAGTGCAAGAAAGGCCAAATTGGAGGAATGCATAAAGCATTGGGATTTTATAAAGAAATAACTTCGAATGTAGCTTTGAAGACTTTCATGATCTTTCCAGAAGGACAGATCTCCCAGGGCATGTGGGTAGTTCTACAGGACCAGAAAATAAATTCCTGTCTCCTAAGATTGTTTACCCCTAAGGGGACTCTTTGGACATCGAGGCAGGTAATCTGCTATTTCAGCATCTTGGTAGATGGAAATACCAAAGTTCTGGAGCCTGGAGCACAATGGAATCCAAATTGTAGGCTATGGCCAAGGATAGGGCTTAGCAGTGTCCGAGACCTCTGGTGTTGGGCATTGCTAAAACACACTGGTAATGAACATTTTGTAAAACCAAAGGAGGGGAGTTTTCTGAACGAGGCTGTTCCCACACTGGTCTGGGGGAGGAGAACAGGTCTGCTTTTTCAGGAACAAGCAAGGAATATGGGGAAAGAGAGCCATAAACCCTCTGTAGGTAAATTCAGACAGATGAGCAAAGGCTGGCAGAATGACGGATAATTCTCTGCAATAGGTACACATATTCTGAAGCCAGAAAGCAACCATTAGAGCAGCATGAAAAATGGAATGTGGAACAGTGGGGAAGAACATCAGCAAACAGAACCAGGTCAACGAAAGTTTATAATCTAGCAGAACCAAAGTTAAGATGGCAGAGAGATTTTATCCCATTCCCAAAACTCAGCATTTGGTCTGCACTGCCTGGAACAAAGGCTTGAAAAGATTTTAAAGGTTCTCTGGACTTGGCAGGAATGGGGTCTGTGACCTGTGAGTGACACCGGCTGCTGGCTACAATGGGGGAAATGCTGGCTGCAGACCCTCCCAGCAGGTGGATTCACCCCTCCCCAGGAATCAACATTCTGTGGTGATGGGAAGTGTGTACTGTAAAACACAGATAATAAATGACTGTGTTATATTCTTTTCACATGGCCAAGGTGCTTACTTAGTTACCTTTACGAAATGAATGGGTCATACTCAACTGACACTTCTTTGCATAAAGAATTTGACATTTGGGATCAATTCTCATCCAGCTTCATATATCAATACCCTCTCAAACATAGGATCATGATTTCACAAGAAAACTGTAGAGTACATAGTCTTCATTCCATGATTTGGGTTTATTAAGTCTCCATCCAGCTGAGGGGTTTCTTTTATTTGTAACCTATCAAATTGGTACAGATTTATTTAGAAGCTGAAGCAAAGTGTTGAAAGGGCCATGGAGTGAATGGGCTAAAGGAAGACTGAACTGCCCACTAGCTCTGAACCTCAGATGAATGCAACATTTCTTTTTTTATTATTTTTTTTTATTTTCAAAGTATAGTTGACATATACTATTAAATTAGTTTCAGATGTACAACATGCTGATTCAGCAGTTCTATACATTATGAAATGTGCACCACACTAAGTGTATTATGATATTATTGACCACATTGCCTGTGCTATACTTTACATTCCTGTGATTTATTTATGTTATAACAAGAAGTTTGTACCTCTTAAGTCCCTTCAATAAAAAATTTCTTGAAATGCTGCTCTGAGAAGATGGAGACTAGTCAACCAAGGTTCCCAAGTTAACAAGTTTTGAGGAACCCCCCATTCCTCCCCAAACACACACACACACACACACACCCCACAAAACACTTCAAACTGACACATCATTAAAACAAGTGTTTGGTTAATCAGGAGTTTTAGCAATTTACTAAAGTGTTCAACGATGGAGTTGGGTTTCAGTGAATGGATTTTCACTGAGTTGGACCAGAGCTCCCTTTAAAGACTTCGAAGTTCTCAGTGATCTCGGGTGGAAGTGGCCATTTTGCACAATGAGCTTGGAGGAAAATACCTTAAACTCTCACCCCATTTAGAAATAAAAAGAAGTGCCTGGATGGCTCAGTCATTAAGCATCTACATTTAGCTAGGGTCAAGATCCCAGGGTCCTGGGATCAAGTCACACATCAGGCTCCCTGTTCTGTGGGAAGCCTGCTTCTCCTTCTCCCCCTGTCCCTGCTTGTGTTCCCTCTCACTGTGTCTCTCTCTGTCAAATAAGTAAATAAAATCTTTGAAAGAAAGAAAGAAGAAAGGGGAAAGAAGAGGAAGAAAAGAAAAGAAAAGGTTAAAGAAACTTATTGGGTTGAAATGGGATAGTCCCAGCCAAAGTCTTCTGACTGATAAGGACACCAAGGATTCTCATTCTGAGGATAACAACAAGAAGGACTGGACTAGTGTCCTGAGCAAGAACCCAGAAAGGGGAAGAAGAGAGATGCTTGTCTGGGACCACAGAAGAGCTACACATGGAAACCACTTCAGATCTGTCAACACAGTCCACTTCTCCAACAACCACTTCCAGCTCCCCTGCAGTGTTCACCCCAGTGACTCCCATGGAGATCTGGACTAGCCAGGGAGCCATCATGACAAGGGTTACAAATTCCTGATGGCAGCATCTTCTGATGGTGACAGGAGAAGCAGTTGGAGGTCCAGCTTCCCAGTTCTCCCTCTCCCTTCAGTTCGTGGTCAGACTTGGCCTCATGGACAGTGCAGATCCCCAGGGTTGACTCTGGAGACCTCATATGGGATTCTGGACTTTCTGAGAAGTGTGGAGGTTCTCATGCTTAATTCAATTGAAAACATAAAGTTATATTTGCACCCCATCTGGCAACACAAACCAAACCTTTCCTGTGAGGGATGAACTCTGCATAAGGTTTGTTCTGGGTGGGGGGGGGGCACAAGCTATCTATGACAGATAAACAGAAACACTCAATAGATTTCTATTGTTTTGCTTTGGAAACATGAGCAGAAATGATAACTGAGTCCCTACACTTTGTTTCTATTGAGAGAAGATAAGACAGCAGAATTAGAGAATAATATGATGAGGTCCTTGGACTTACAGGAAAAAACAAGTCTCAGTGGCAGAATGAAAATACCCCTGCTGATATTTAGTCCTGTGCAAATGACCATCACGAATTTTGTCCTATTTATGTACTATGCAATCTATACTATGATTTACTGAATGTATATTTTAACTGGCTCCTTCTTATCATTTACAATCTTTTTATAAAAGAAATTCTATATTATGGTTTTATAGTGCTGATTATTTTTCTAATATACATTAAAGCTTAAATGTCCATTCATGCAGCACCAAAGCTTATCTCAAATACCAACTTTGGGGTATGTCCCACACTGTGAGAAACTCTGGGACAACACAAGGAAGCATTCTGGGGAATCAGTCACCTGTTCAAATCGCTATCCTGCTAGCAGACTACCTGTGTGACATTATCAACTTGGCCTGTCTGGGGCTCAGTTCCCTCCCCTGTGTAGTGAGTGTGATGGACACCTATTGCCATTTCTGCCTGGTCCACTCTCCAGGAAGGACTGCGTGTCGCCCCCTTCCCGCCACCCCACCTGCAGGAGGTTGCAGCAGTCACGGTTTTTCATGACCATTTCCCTCAGCTGCAGCTGGTTGCTCCCTTCCCCTGGGTGTTCCGAATTGGAACAGAGAAAATGGTCTGTTGAGTTACTGAATGTGTGATGTGGAAGCTTGGGACAGCTGTGATGCTACCATGTTGGTTGTAGTGGGGTGCAGAGCAGGTGAAAGAGAGTGGGGGGAGAAGGAGGAGAGAGAGAGAAAGGCAGGCATGAGGCACACAGGGAGATGCTCAAAGAAGAGCAGAGATGGTCCAACAGGGAGAAAATGCACTCAGCTTTGCAGGTTGTATTTTGAGACCCTCCCTGAAGTTTGTTGATCTTGCTCCTGGGCTGTATGAGACCCTTTTTGTCTCCATAATAACCCCACCCCATTTTCTGGGGTTTAATTTAATGTGACTTCACTTCTACAATTTGCATGCACAGGAGATAAAGCTAACATATGTTGTCAATAACTCCCCATCCAGGTTCTTCGAGGATTCAGTGAGAAGAAATACTCAAGGGGGCTCTGAGCAGGCTCTCAGGAAGGGATAGTTATTATTAACTCTGTGACATCTGCCAACCTTAAAAATAAAGCAGCCGGTTATTATATCAGCAAAATGAGTTCACTCCGGAGTCGGAGAACTGCAATTCAGGACGAGCAAACTATAGTGAACTGAGGGCAAGTCCGAAGGGACAAAGGGAAGGTCAGCTTTTATGAGGTTTTAGGAAGAAATTGGGGAGGATTGTTCTGAAGAGAAGTTGACTGGAGCAGAACAAGAGTTGGAGGTCGTGGTGGGACCTCACTGGCTCGCCAGTGGTGGTCAGTGCCCTGTTCCTAGGACAGGAGAGAAAGACCAGAAGTAAAATGCCTATGCGAAATGTGCCCTCTCTTGAGATATTTCTCATCTTCCCCCACCTGCTGGGGGTGCGGGCCGCAAGGTGCGGGACCTGCGGTCGAGCAGAGCATGCCCTGCGGGGTCCCCGCTGCATTCTAAGTGAGGCGCCCCGTGTTGCCGCCCATCTTCATCCCCCTCCACGCCTTTCCGACTCCTGACTCGTGAGGACCAAAGAGGAAACAGCTCTGGGAGGTGAGAGAAGATAGTAGCAGAACAGGCTGCGGGTAAGAAAGCCAGGGCCTGGCGATGAGGCAGGCAGGATGTGTGACAAAGCCATGTGAGCCTCGCCGTGCTCTCAGACTGGAGGCGTGGAGCCTCCGTGTCTGCATCTGTCCGACAGGACACCTTCTAGAGGAAGCGCAGGGAGGGTGAGAAGAACAGGAAACCCCAAGACAAACTCCAGCTCTAACACCCGTGGGCTCTGCCGCCCCAGCCTCTGGGCTCAGCTTGCTCACTGCCCAAACTGGGGAATTCCCACCCCGGGTGAACGCGCGCAGCCAAGCCTGGGCCCCGATGGCTCCCCCTCATCCTTCGTGCCCTCGATCCTGCTTAACTTCCTCCGTGAAGCTCCCCTTTCGTGTTCCTAGATCACATCATAATTTGTAATTACACATTGATTTGTTTGCTCACTTGTTTAATTGGTGCTTCTCTCTCTTCCTGAGCAGCTGTTTGGACATTCCTCTGCTCATCTCCCTACCCAGCCTTCAGGGAAGCATTCTCTGTCCTGCTTCCCCACTGGCCCTAAAGTCTGGCTTCTTTCTTTTCCCTCCCTGACTGCCACGGGAGACCCCGGCGTGCGCTGTGGCTATGCCTGTTCCACTTAGGACAGTGGAAGAAGGTTGGGGGGCAGAGGAGGGGCTGGATTTCTTTGCTTGGCCTCTACTGGGGCTCACCCTCAGAAGCTCTTCTCAGCCGACACTGTCCCATGTCCTTATCACAGGCTTAGTCCTGGAGCTGCCACCCAGGAGCAGAGGGATTTGCCTCACACCAAAGGCTCACTGGACACTTCGTCCCCAGAACTCACCAACACAAGCAAACCCTCTGGAGAAGGGGGCCTTGACATGAATCCTATGGGCTTAGGAGGCTGAGCAAAAAGTCCAAGATGACCCAGCAAGGTAGAAACCTAGAAGAGAGGCGAGCCCATGGCCCTCATAACCTTTTTCCTGTGCCATGTTGCACCTCACTCAGACCAGGCCTTGAAACCAGATCAAGACATCACGCCGCATATTGGCCTGCATGAGCCGCAGCCTGAGGCAGGCTCTGAAGCAAATATTTGAGGGCAACTAGTTTCTTTGGGGAATGCAGAAAACCCATGGAGGGCAGTAATTCAGGGGAGGAGAAGCACCAACTTTTAGGTGAGAAAGTGGAGATCTGGCCATAACCTCACAGAACACTGTGGAGCCCAGTGTTCCCTCCCCAGGCTACGCCCTGGTGACCCAGCAGCTGCTTCCCAGAGTTCACAGAACGTGCTTTTCACGGTAACTCTGCAGACTGTCATGGGAGGGGCACCCATGAGCTACATCCAACAGTTTATTCTTTAAAGTAGAATGATTCTGAATCCATGGTGAAGAACATCTTTCCCAGGGGGCTGTAAGCAGGGCTGGGGGAGGTGGGGCAGGGGACAGAGGACAGAGAGCCTTGGAAGGGTTTAAGGAAGGTGCCAGTAAGCTGGGAATGTGTGAGGGGCTGAGGTCCAGAGCAACCACCCACCTCCATGCTAGGAAATGTTTCCTGCCCATTTATAATATGCTAAACTCCATGACACACACAGCCCCGGGGGAGATAAAGTGAAAATTCAAGTTCACGACAGCCCAGACTCAGATAGGCAGTGAATGAAAATTCACATTTTGAATTAAGGAATTACAAACTTTCTACAAAAGTTCAAGTACTTCCATAAACAAAGAAGACCTACCAGACCAAGCCCCCCGTGGCCTCAAGTTTATTTCTACAGAGATCTCCACTTTCCAGATGCTACGGAGCATGAGCCCAACAGAGCTCTGACTGAAGCTTAAAGTTGTTTCCTTTATTTGTTATTTTTATTTGTTAACAGATCATTTTTTCTCCTGGTGCACAGACATCTGGAGGATGGGAAAAATCAGGCAAGTATTCTTTTTTTTTATTTTTTTAAAAATTTGTTATAAACATATAATATATTTTTATCCCCAGGGGTACAGGTCTGTGAGTCACCAGGTTTACACACTTCACAGCACTCACCAAAGCACATACCCTCCCCAATGTCCATAACCCCACCCCCCTTCTCCCAACCCCCCTCCCCCCAGCAACCCTCAGTTTGTTTTGTGAGATTAAGAGTCACTTATGGTTTGTCTCCCTCCCAATCCCATCTTGTTTCATTGATTCTTCTCGTACCCCCTTAAGCCCCCATGTTGCATCACCACTTCCTCATATCAGGGAGATCATATGATAATAAGTCTATCAAGCAAGTATTCTTAACTGATCCTTAATCATTTCCCCACATAGCCTTTAACTTGCTTTACTTCACCTACAAAGGAAGAGAGGGGGGAAACTCTTTTTTAGACTGTCTTGCCTCTAAAAATGTCATCTTTCTTATTTCCTTTTCCTCCCAGCTCTCTATCAGCACAGCACCTGGGTGTCAGGAAGAAGGAACGAGACTTGTGGAGGATTTTAGGGAAGCGCAGGAAAGGGAGTGGGTGAGCAGTAAACAGCCCTGGAAAGGAGGCCCCCCCACTCCAGCCCCCGCTCTGCCCTTCCGGCCCCGTGGCCGCCGGCAAGTCCCTTAGTTCTCAGATCCTTGCTTTTCTCAACTATAAAATGATGAAATGAATCTTCACCTTCAGAATGTTGCAAAGCTCCCTTCTCCAGCCTCCCCGTGTCCCTTGTTCCCAGTCGTGAACCCAGAACCCCTTCCAGGGCCTTGATAAAAACGTGTTGAATGAAACAGCGACGATGTCTATGAACATGAAATATTAAGGTCTGATGCCCAAAAGTGAACTTCAAAAGGTTTAAGAAGCAGTGAAGTTCAGACACTGGCTGAGTGTTCGAGTGAGAACAAAGTTGGCCAGAGTTGGCTGCGGTGGAACTAGGGGCAGCATCACTGTTGTGACCGCAGCTGGAGCGGGAGAGCCGGCAGCCGCATCCGTCCCCCTGGCTCCCTCCCCGGGGGACCTTTCAGCCCAGGGGGCCAGCACCAGCAGGTCCTGCTCCATGAGCACCCGAGTTGCCAGCTACCCAATAACGACGTGGGTTGGGTCCCATCCTAGAGATTCTGATTCCAGCGGGTCCAGCTGGAGCCTAAGGAGTTCCTAGTGACAATTCCCTGCAGACGGATCTGAGCAGAGCCGGCCTGAGCCATCCCCATCACCATCTCCCTTTTGCCAGCAACTGGTGCAGGGATGAGCCTGGGGCCCAATTCCAGCCACAGAGAAATGAAGGGGTCGATGGGAAGTTTCCTCTTTTGCAGGAGAGAGCCACGGGAACCTCTGAAAAGAGTCTTGTCAGAATGCGACACCTGAAACCTGTGTAGGCATCCGGCTCCTAATGTGAAAATGGAACCACCCCCAAGGGAAAGTGGGTGGAGAAGTAGTCAACACCGGGGTCTTTCTTGGCGTTGTTCCTAACCCTAAACAGCCAGTGCAAACCCACCTTAGTGAGAGGGGATCCCGCGGCTTTGACCAGTTTCGGGGAGAGTATGTCAGCCATCGTGGAGGTACAGAGCTAAGAAGAAACATGGCGCCCCTCCCTTCCTGAGTGGGGCTGTCCCTCTTGTCTTGAGCAGAGGAGCAGGGGGAAGCAGATGTGTACAACCAGCCCTAAAAGCCAGCACCAGGAGAAAATCCTAACCAGCAAATGAGGTGCAGTTGTGGTTCTAGACTGGGCACAGCCATGGTGAATGGGTAAGAAGGGTGACTGCTCCCTGGAGTTGATATTTCTGGTGAGGGAAAGAGAAAGAACTGATGAACTAATTATTAGAGTAACCCTCGATGAGCACCTGTGAGCATCGGGCCGTCCACTCTCAGCATCTTCCCGGTCCTACCTGAAAACACTGGTTGCCATCCCCCATCAGCAGCTAGAAATTTCACATGCCTCAGGACTCTGCCATGACCTATACTCACACAACTATAAACACCCAAACATCGTTAGGACCCATCATGCCTGCTTGACAGAAATCCTCTTATTATTCCCCATAAAATGTCACCCACCTGTCGGGAGACAGACCTTCTTTCTCTCCGCCAACCCCTCCTTGCTTTTGAAGGAGCCAGGAGCCAGGTGGCAGAATGTACAGCATTCTGACTAGTTTCTCTCTGGGTAAGAGGATGTTTTTTCCTTTGCTAAGTACTTGGAGGCAGCTGGTTATTTCCAGAGAGTAGAAAAAAGAGATGAAGGTTGAAGACAAAATTGGGAAGGAAGAAGAGGGAGGGTAGGCACAGAGAACAGGGGGAAGGACCCCAAAGATGAAATGATGACAAGTAATGTTTGTGTTAGAGGCAATTTCTGGGGCAGGCCCTGTACCAGACACCTGAAACTCACATGTCACAAACAGCTCATACACGGGACTGTTATCTTGCCTGAGTCCCTTGTGGTGTCCAGGATATGGTGGTATAACAACCCCTCCTGTGGCCAAGAAAGCCACCCATGAGCTGGCTCCTGTCGAGCTCTGCACAGCACCCTCCCCCCACCGAATGGTGCTCTCCAGCTCTGCACTGCTGATCCCCAATTCCCTGTCGATGTCACTCTGGGTGCAGACAGTCTTGGTGTATCCCCCACTCTGTGCACTGACGTTCAACATTACCCGCTTTGCTCACCCTATAGCCACACATGCTCGTTGGCAGGCCAGTAGCTTCCTGATTTCCAGATCTTCCTGTAGATAACTCCTCCTCCAGGAAGCCTTCCATAATGCCCCAAGATGGGTCCTGGCACCCCTCCTTCATCTCCTCGAGGCCGATCCCTGGATGTGTCTTACGTGTTGTGTTTACCTCTGTGCTCATTGACTTCTTTATCAGGGTCCACAAGATCCTTGAGAACAATGTTTGGATGTTGCCTGAGGCCCATTGGGGTCCCCCAAATGGCCTAAAATAAAGCCTGCAGTGAAGGAAGTTTGTTTGCGAGATAATTCCGGGAAGGAGGAGTATGGATTCAGGGAGAATGAGACAAAGACAGGGGAAAGCCAATGTCAAGGTGCCTTTCAAGGATAGCGTTGTGGCAAACAGGAGCTTGATTTGAGGTGTTCAGAACTCCTTCCACAACCTTCCCTCTGAGGGACAGGCAGAATGGGTGTTTACCCACCATTTTCTTTCCCCACGGACACACTGAGGATGTCATCCCTAGCTTCAAATGCTGTGACATGTGCCCATGACTTCCCAGAAGCTTTCACCTTGGGCTGGTGTAGTCCCAGCAACCCACAGCCCCCACCATGGACTCTTCTTTCACGAAGAATGGCCTGTCCTCCCTCTACATGTCCTGCCATGTCCTCCGGACTCTGCCTCATCTTTCCTCCAGGAAAGCCTCACCTAGCTCCCACTCCTGCCCAAGGCACACTCTGTCCTCCTGAGAAGCTTTCCCAGATTCACTCGCCCAATCTGGTTCTCAATACTTGCTGCAAAGCAAAATCTCCTGGGGAGCTTTAAAAATAAAAACACTGATACTCGGGTCCCACCACCGAAACACTGAATTAATTGATCTAGGATAGGACCTGGACATTGCTATTTTTTTTAAAGTTCCCCCCAGTGATTTTAACATGCTGCCTGGCCTGAGACCTATTTGTGTTCCTCAGTTTAAATTATACTCCTCTGCATTTCCAGAGTCTTGGGTTCCCCTCCATGTTGCTCTATATTGTCCTCTCTTCTCAGTTCCCAGCCTCCCCACTTCGTCCTCAAGGCCTGTACTTACCTCTCTTCCCCCAGGGAGCCCCTCCCTGCAGCTTGGCTCAGACATCCCAGCAGTGGCTTTGGCCCCCCAGGCTGGGAGCCGCTCCCCTCATCCCCCCTCCTGCCCACGCTGTCTGAAGCCTTGGTTTTCAGCCACCTCTATGTGCGGCCCTTGACTCCGCACTGCCGAGATGATTAGAACACTCAGCTACATCTTTCATGGCCCTTCTGCCTTCTATCTCTACTCTCCCAGACTCTGACACTTGGGCTCTCGAGCACTGAGCTCTTAACAGTATCAAGTCAACTGGTCCTGCTGTGCCAGAAAGCACTTGAGTGAAGTGCTAGAAAATCCCTGGAAATCCTTCCCCAGAAGGAGCCACCTCCACCCAGCTCCTTCCCTTGAAGAGGAAAGACCTCTGCAGGGGCAGGAGACCCCGAGGAGCCCTCCTATGGGCAGGGATCCTGCAGACCTCAGGGACCAAAAGCCGTAGGACTCTCCCATCAAAGCACATTCCAACCTTTGCGCCTACTGTGTTTTGCCATTTAGAGCCCTTGCAATCTCTCTCTGCTCCAACACTGAGGTCAACACCAGGTTCTATGCTGAGCCTGGAAAAAGCAAGTGGCTTTCGCCCTGGGAGTTGTGTGGTCCTGTCTCCTTACCAAGGACAGAAGAATTTACAATTCATTCCTGGCTTATGACCCTGTTTCACACCTCCTTCCTGTGTCCACTTGAGCAAGTCACTCAGTCATTCTGTGGGGATCCTCGACCCTGGCTCAAAGGGCAGCTTTATTCTTCCCCATCCATGCCTTGACACTGCTGGTCTGAATTTCACTTCCCCAGATCTGGAGAAGGAAGAACTCTGACTTTCCAGACAACTCTTAGGTGCTACCAAGTACTCCTACTTTGCAGTTTCAAAACTTAGCAGTTTAGCCTAACACCAAAGCCTGAAGCCTCACCTTATTTAAAACCTCTTCTTGGGACCCCTGTGTAACTCAGTTGTTAAATATCTGTCTTTGGCTCAGGTCATGATCCCAGGGTCTTGGGTTTGAGCTCCTCATCAGGCACCCTTCTCGGCAGGAAGGCTGCTTCTCCCTTTCCCACTCCCCCTGCTTGTGTTCCCTCTGTCTGTGTGTCTCTCTGCCGAATAAATAAGTTAAAGCGCTCTCTCAATCTCTCTCTCTCTCTCTCTCTCTCTCTATATATATATATATATATATATATATATATATATATATATTCTTCTTGCCAGTGTCCTCCTGTCCCGGGCTAAGAGGCCCACTGCAGAAAATGAAATTTTGTTATCTCACCTTCTCTCCTCCTTCCAGGCTGCCTCTGGGTGCTGCAGGGTGGCATGGGAGGAGCCAGGGTACTCCTGTGGCGAGAGGTGAAGGGCAGGAACTGTCCAATGCCTGAAGTTGTCATCTAACACTGGAGGCCCTGTGAGTGTGGCAGATGCAATGCTTACCCCTTTCCTTATGCAACTCTTTTGGGATCCCCATGGAAGTACCTCTACTGGGGGCCTCTAACTACAGTCCCCTAGCTTGGGTGATGCCATCTCTGGCTTGTGGCTTATCATGTTCCCTTCGCCCGTGGCTTACAGCTGACCATCTCATACACTCCAGGCCTGTGGCCAGACAGCTCACAGCTGGCTTCCCTGCTCTTCAGGCTCCATGCATCACTCGCCCTACACCCCATTACCACCCCTAGTTCCCCCAAATATCCCAGGCCAAGCACTCAGATACTCAGAAAAGCCCACCCTCCCTCCTGTACCCACACTGCCTACCCATGGGGAGGGCACCAGGTGCACAGAGTCCTGGCACTCTCCTCTGCAACCCTCTCCCTGTTCACCCGCTGTCAGGTTCGTTCATAGCCTCCAGGGGAGTGAAGGCCGAGGCCTTTGGCCTGACTTGAGGGCCAACCCTTAGCAGTTCCTCCCCCGCTCTCCACCTTCATTGTTTAGAATCCCTTCGTTCTCAACTTTAGAGTCTTGGCCAAGATTTAGGGAAGAAAAGCACTGTTTAGGGAAGAGAAATACCATTGAAGTTCCCATGAGAAGAGCCAGAACACAGTGAATCCCTTCACTTGAACTCGTGGGACCCTGTCAGCTCCTGTCCCTCTCTGACCCCTGTGCTACTGCAGCCTGATCTGTGTCTGTGCCTCCCCAGCAGACCATGGGCTGCGGGAGGGCAGGCCTGTGGCTCCACCACTGTGTTCTCAGAAGCTGGTACCTTAGAAGCAATCAGTACCCCTCTGTTCAGTGAATGAGTAATACAGTTCCCTGATCAATCAGGTAGCAGGTCTCACTTACATGGAAGGAACAGCTCCGGTGCTATGGAGTCTAACAAGAAATGGAAATGATGCTCTATAGAGCAGTGCCATGACAGCGATAGAAACAATCATCTCTGGGCCGAGTGGACCTGCTAGCGTATGGAACTCCACACTCAGTCTTCACAAGGGGTGAGCTGGGTATCACTAATGTCCCATCTTATAGATGAGTAAACTGCGGTGTCTGAGGCTGAGCATGAGCTAAAACTTGCAGGAATTACAAAACCAACCACTGGAAAGGTCTCTGAGAAGGGTTCAGAGATGTGAGGGACTCTTTCTCTGGAAAGCGTTCAGAGAAGTTTTCCTGGGGGCAGTGATGTGACAGGAGAGCCTTAAAAAGTGGGTGTGGCTCCCCAAAGCAGACAGCGGGAAGGAAGTCTGGGCAGGGGAGAACAGGAATCCGCTGCTCCTGTTGAAGGTAATAGCAGACAGCAGGCTCTAGAACCGACCTCGAGCTCTGCATTGTCTGGATGTGAGGGATAAGTAATCCAAATGGGGTTTCAGCGTGCGGGATTTGTCAAGACGATGAGAACCACAGAGGGCTCGGCATGACCAGAGCTGCTTTCTGGAAGATTAATCTGTGGGTGCATGTTTCCTGAACTGACAGACGGGGACAGAAAGAGACAAACCAATCAGGAGATCCCTTCATTATTCAGCAGCAACATACTGAAGAGCAGGAGCTCGCAGGAGGCTTAGGAGTCTGGGTTTATAATGCTGCCTTGCTCCCGACGGTCCTCTGAAGGGAAACGGGGTGAGATCTGCAGCTGCATGTTCCAGAGCTGAACACAACACCAGGCAAGAAGGTGGGCGGTATGTTCCTTCTGAGTGAATGGAAGATACTGAGTGACATCTTCCTTCCAGAGCGAGAACTTAGGATCAGTGCTGACTAAGCAAAACAGTAGTAAAAGGAAGTTGCCAGGAATATTGGACAAGCGCAGAGGGCTGGGTTGTATCCAGAAGAGGGAAAGAAGAAAAAAGCACTGAACCATGAGCTTTCACCCCTTCAGACCTCGGTGTCCCCCATCTGTCCAGCCACAGGCAGCAGTGGAGGGTAGGATAAGCTCTCCAGGATCCCTCCTGCCCCCACTCGCCTGGGATTCAAGGACAGCACCCCCCCTCCCGCGCCCCGTCTTTGCTCTCCACCCATGCTGCTTCCTTGCAGTGCTGAGCGGGACTAGGAGTGAAGGCCCCCAGGCCGGCAGGTCAGCAGCAGATTCCCGCACCTGCCCCCAGCGACAGACTTGCCCAGGTTATTCTGAGCCGGCATCGTGGCACCGGCTCCCTCTCTTCTCCCCGAACCAGGCTTTTATGAAAGTCCCTAACGAGCCCTGTGCTCTTATGCATTTTAGAAATCTCATCAAATAGGAGCTCATGGAGTATAAATTAACCCCAAGGAGCAGCGCTGCATTAATCCCTGCGGTGATTATACATTAGCCAAAGAATGTCTTTGCCTATTTTAAGCAGCCGAACCCAGACTGTCTGGGGTGCTTTTCTACTTTGTCTCTGTTGCCAGCCATTCATTTAGATCATGCCACTTTCTGCGTCCTCCCCAGCCCCTCCCCGCCCCCGCTGCGTGGCGGTGCAATGGCCAGGGCACAAGCGGGTACCTGACACGCCCCGCCCCTCAGGCCCTCAGTCCCTCTGACATCCGGCTGCTTACTTCAGCTCCCTGAGTTTTGGCTGACTGTAACCCTGATCATAACAGCGGTCTTCTAGGCTGTTCTCTGAGTTTAATTTCTTAAAGCATGCCCCGTGGGCCCTCTCTCTCTGTTCATCTTCTCCCCTCCCCCAGTGTTATCGCCTTGCTGTGTTAATATGACCAAAGCTGAGGATGGCCAGTAAAGAAAGTCACTAGGAGGGGGAAAGAGCCAGAAAAGTTTCAGCTTGTCATGGCTGAAAATAGAACTAATTAATATTCTGAATGCACTAATGAGGTCTTTGAAATCACAGAAAGAAAAAACTCTACTGTACATCCATCAAAGGTGTGTTGTACCTAGCTGAGGGTTTTCTGGGAAAGAAACCAAGACATGACTACCCACATTGCCTACCGCTTCAAGCTTGAGTCATGCTATTTTCTAAATCAAAAATTATAATTATAGACTTGTCTTGCAAGTAGGCATAGCCTTTCTTCTGAGAAGTTTGGAGACCTTGCTATTCAGGGCCCAGTGGCTCACAAGAGATAATCTCACCCAGGCCCCCAGCACATTTCCCATCACAAGCATGGAACCCCAGAGGCACACAGGCCCTGGCTTACAGCCTGGCCCCTAACTCAGTGCCTGATGTGACTCTAGTTCATGCTGCACACCACTTTGCCGTTCACAAAACTCTTGGGCAGATTGTCTCTCCCGTGGAAACAGCAACAGTCTGAAGAAGAGGAACACCATGCCTGCTTGACACATAAGGACCCTGACGCTGGGCAGAGTTATGTATCAGGGATGCCCCGAAATCACACAAAGGCTCTCTCTCTGCACCACCACAGACGGTTATGGTCAAATGAGATCCTGGATGGTCCCCCACCTGCCCCATCTCTGAATATCACATACCCCCCCCTCTCCTGGAAGCACCTCGGAGACCTGAAGCTTTGACATGGATCTAACAGAGAAGACTCTTGCTCAAATATAAAATCCCTGTTTCATCCATTATTACTGCCAGTAATATTATGATAGTCATTATCTTGTTGAACACTTACCACATCTTATACTTACTTCTCAAGACAAGCCTGTGAGTTATGCACATTATTATCCCTGATTTACAGATGAGGGAACTGAGGCTTAGGAGGAGAAAGTGACCTGAACTCAGGTCTCTGACAAGAAGAGGTGGCAAATCTGGGAATCAGCAGTTGGTGTGACACCAGATTCTTCCATGCAATGTGCTTGCTTATCTGTGCATTCTCTCAACAAGCACTTGATCACCTCCAACACTGGAGTAGACACACTAGTGGTTCTGGGACTGCTCCCTGTCTTGCCGTCACTCATCTGATCAGCAACAGGTACACTTTGCTTCCAGCAGCAAGTGCATGGATGTCCCAAGGACTTGATTCTGCTTGGTTTCCAAACTTTGAAAATATACTTTACCTTTGCCCTGATCCCTATTTAGTGAAAAGGGCATCTTCTCTGACCACCAGCCACCCACCCAAAGCTAAGGCTTTACCTGGGACAATGACCAAAAAGCAGCAAGATGGAATTGACACATCCTGGATCCCATTTTCCTCATGGTCCATCCTCGCATGCATGCCTCCCTGAGCCAGTCATCTGGTTTCTCTCTACCTTGACATCCTCCTCTGTAAAAGAAAAGTTGGGTTAAGAACTGGATTTGATGAGGCCAAACACACAAATCCTTTTGAAAAACTGGGAATCCATGTTTGGTTCTTTTTTGTGTGTGATAATAAAATCACATAAAATTCACCATTTTCACCATTTTTCAGTATACAATTCAGTGGCATTAAGTATATTCACAACATTGTACAACCATTGCTACCACCCTTGTCCAGGATTTTCACCATCCCAAGCAGAAAGTCGGTTCCCATCCTCTCCCTTGCCCCCAGTCCTAGACTGCCGTTCTGCTTTGACCAGAGACACACAGAAGAGGAATCCTACAGTGTTTGTCCTTCTGTGTCTGGCTTATTTCACTGAATGTAGCCAAAAAACAGGTTTTAATGTAAAGGTCACCCATCACACCCAGTCCAGAGCACTGGTTAGGGCTCTTACCTCGAGAAGCGTTTCCAAGCTTCATCTCCTCTATGCCTGCCAGCAGCATTACCTCCACTTAGCCAAGGAGAAAAATTAGATGAGGCAAGTTTAAGGAATTTGGCCAAGATCACTTAAATAGTGACCGAGCCCTGATCATCTGTCCACAGATCTTTGACTCAAGTTCAGGAGTCTTGCTAATTCACTTCGTTGAGGTTGGAAATGTGATAATACCCCAGTTAGCTGACAAAGCCCCCCAACACAGTAACCACTGACCCAGACAGGCTTACTTTAGATTCTCATCAAGAAGTCTTGGTGGAAGAGAAAGTGCCGATTCCACCAACCCTCCCTACCTGCCCACCTGTTTTCTCCTCTGAAAAGACTGAGGTCCAGGAAGACCCACCCAGACCTCCCTGCAGTACTTAAACCAAGTCCCTGGGACCCCCGTGTTTCAACTTCCCCACTACTAAAGGGGCTGAATAAAACCTATTCTACCTGCATTTCTGAAGGTCAGTGAACCTGCAGGTGTAAAAGACATTGGAAATTGCAGGCAGTTATTGTTTGGTGTGATGTTGCAGAAAGACCACGGCAGGGTCAGAGCCCCAGCAGGCCACTCTCCGTCAGATGACCTCCCCGAGCTTCAGCTTCTTCAAGCACATACGAAACCCCTGTAACGTGCCAGGCACAGTGCCAGACCTAGGGGGACTAGGGTGTGGGGAAGATACACCCACATGCTCACGGTGATTAAAACCTTATGGGGTGAAGGGAAGATTTAAGACAGACAGAGAAAGCGATCAGTTCAGTATGTGGCAGATGGTAAGCAACCCATATTTCACAGCATTTTCCATAATGTATTCATTCAGCAAACATTGCTTGAGTAACCACCAAGGGATTAGGCTGGGCTTCTCAACCTTGGCACTGTTGATATTGGGGCCATAATCTTTTGTTGTGGATGGAGTGGGGGCACTGCCCTGTGGGCTGCAGCATCAGGCACATCTCTGGCCTCCCCATTAGATGCCAGTACCATCCCTCTGCCGTTCTAACCCAGAAGATGTTTCCCAACATTACCCAGTGTCCCTGGGAGGCACAACTGCCCCTGTTACGAGCCTCTGGTTTAACTTTATGTCAGCTTCTGAGATGCAGAGTTGGATAGAATAGTCCTGTCCCAGGAGTTCCCTGTCTCAGGGCACAGACAGGAGGATGGATACTTCCATTAGGCAGGTGGACACCAGTAGAATGACCAACACTTGAGAGAATCTGCTGTTAGACATGTGCTTTCACTGGCCTAATTGGGACAGATAGCAAGCAGTGGGATTAGGCAGGAGAGGACATGGGCCTCTGCCCCGCATTAATGGTTAAAATGGACAAGAAGGTGGGGTTGGAGAAAGATCAAGAGCAGCTTGGTGAGGAAAGAGGGATGACAGGCTGGAGGGGAGGGAATGCATGTTGGGGACAGCCAAGTGAGACCTGACCAAGACAAAGGGTAGGGGACAAGGCAGTGGCTGTAGTGATCAGTACAAAGAGAGTCCACACAGATCTGTGGTCTCTGTGACCCAGGCACCTGCTCTCCCAGACCCTTTCTGCTACTCTGAAGCTCAGATCTCCCCTTCCTGCTCTCCTGCTCCCTCTCCCTTCCCTCCTTCTATGGTGTCTCAAAATGGGAAAAAGGAGAAAGCCAGTGTTCTCCCTAAGTCCCAGGAGGCCTAAGTCTGGGGCCTTCCTGCTCCGTGTCCTCCTACTAGGAAGGCTCTCAGAGCCTACTCAGCTAAAGGGTGTGGGGGCCGCTGAGTGGGGCACAGTGACTCACACTGAGCAGATAATGAGCTCTGGTGACAAGGGACTGAGCACCAAAGGGAGAAGTGCCACCTCTCCGAGGGTTCAGGCTTGGCCCACGGAGCTCCTCTGTGGGATGGCTGTTGAATGAGTCTGACAGCTTCCCCGGCATCGCCCTCTCACCACACCACCCCACACCCCCACCCAGGAGGTCTTTCTCTTTTAAGTGTGCATTTTGCAGTTGAAACAGTTAAGCAAAGGCCCCTAGAGACTTGAAACAGGAGGCTTCATCCTCGATATGGACTGTCTTACCTTCCCTTAAGCATAGGCTTGAGCCAGGTCTCCACATTGGAAATACCCAAATGTTCCTGGGCCTACGTGGTCACTGTGGACAACCCACTTCCACCACAGAGCCTCCATGGTCGTTAGAAGTCAGCCATGAATAATTGCTAGGGGTCCAGCAACCACAGCAAGGTGAGGTGTGCATTCTCTAAAGCGGTGCCCATGAAGTTCATAACTTAAAATCCTGGGTTACTAGGACTGCAGTGTTGGTGAGACCACAAGGCAAAGAGAATAGATCAAGAGACAGGAAAGCAAGACCTGAGACAGAGGGAGAATGAGGCCACAGATGTCATGTGTCCCACCTACCGCGGGACATCCACATAAAATGATGAAGGTATGGGTCAGTCAGGACTCTGATGGCAAAGCCAAAGCACATACAAGCTGTTTAATAACAGAACTACATGTAGGAAGAAAACCAGTAAGGGATAGTGCAGAACTGAAGGGTTAATGAAAGCCGGGAGCAGTTACCACCCCGGGTCCAGAGAGGCAAAGGGAACAGAAGTTACTGGAATCCAAAGAGAGTAGTTACATGGAGAGGGCTTTCCAATGGGAATTGAGGGACAGAGAGAGCCCCAACAGAGAGATCCCCAGGGCAATAAGTACCCAATCTCTACCCTCCCGCTCTTAAGGTTCCCTCCTGGCCAAGCTCCACTCTACGATAAAGGGCAGAGAGCATACTGAGGTGTTCCACACCAGCAGCCTCCCCACACTCCATAATGCTCATTGTCTGAACATCACTGTTTGGCAGCTCATTGTAGCAAGCAGATGGTAGGGAAGGGAAAGGATGAGGGAATAGAGAAAGGCAATGAGTCCTCTCCCTGTACCCCAACCAGGTACTTAGAGATGAGGAAACAATTTAATGTCTTCAGTAGAGATGTTTTGGTGGCCTCCCTGGCATTCATTTTCCCCTCCCTCTTTATGACAGCTCCAAGGTAGCTGACTCCAGCCCCAGGTATAGAAGAAGTAAGCAAGGCTAAGCCAATCAGAACACCCCCCCCCACCCCAACCCATGCCCCAGAGACAGCTTAGGCATTTGACTATATGACTTTTCATGGGAATTCTGGGAAATGAGCATCCTGCTTTCACTGGGGTTACATAAGGAAGAATGGAAGCCCACAGATGTAAGGACATCCATCCTGGGGCCAAGAAAAGAGACAACATAAGATGACCTAGTCACCATCAACGGCAGAGTGAAAAGCTCCAATGAGGCCAAGTCCTCAGGCACTTTTCACACTTTCTGACCCTGGATCTTTGGAAGAACTAATACATCTCCCATTGTATAGATGAAAAAAATTAAAGCTCTGTCTTCCAAAGTCACCCAACCAGTAACTAATGGAACTAAGACTTGCACCCAAAGGCTCTCGAGCTAGATCTAACACTGCTTCTTTCCCTGGCTTCTCTATACAGTGCTGGCAAGACAAAGCTGGGAAAAGGCCACCAGCTACACACATTTTCATCACACCCTATGTCGATATTTATTGGAAGTGCAGAATATGAAGGCTTCAGTTAATGAAATTAGATTCGTCCCCACATTCATCATCTTTTCTGCATCTGCAACCTCCAAATTGAATCTGGGATGGAGTGGCAGAATTTATCAGCACTGGGATAATTCAATGAACACCGCATGGGGTTTCTCAACAGTCTATGCAGGGTTAGTGTCACAGTGATTGGGGAATATACTGTCATCTTCCTAAAGTTGGGAATTAAATCTTTTTAACCATGACTGTATGGCCTAAATTCAGTGAAATCCAGTGAGATGACTCTCAAATCGCTGTTAATCATGAGTCATGCCCCCAAAACTCCTCCCACCCTTTCTTCTCTCTTCATCCTTCCTTGCCTTATTCCCTCCTTCTCAGCCTCCATTCTTAACCTGGGAACAAGTATAGTCTTCAAACCATTCACTACTGAGGTGGCTAAAAAGCAGCAGCCACCTGACAAAAGGTTGATGAAGAGGAAGACATGATGAAGGACGTGTGAAGGAAGGGAATAGAAGTCAATGAATCACCTGTTGTAGGGTGTGCGCCATTGGAGGCATGACCTTCCATACATTCTCTTAGATAGCCTGCCCCCCACCACCACCCATTAGCAATGACCTTTCTGGAGCTGCCAGGATAAAGAAGGGACAAAAGAGATGTAAGGGAGTAACAAGCTTGCTGTCTTGACCACTTGATCAAAAACAGCCAAGAGATAAAGTTAAGCTGAGTGACAGAAACTGTCAATATCTTTGCAGGCAAACTGAGTTCCCCTAGTGCCCTCTATGCCTTTTCTACCTATTACATATTCTGTGTTTATAAGGCATTTTTTTTTCTACCAATGCCTAAATGCTAACAATATTCTTCATGTTTAGTCAACATTCACTCGGTAAGTATTGAGTGCCTACTGGGTACCAGGCACTACTGCAGACATTATCAATATAGCAGTGTGCAAAAATAAATAAGTAAATATGAAGAAATCCTGCCCTGCTGGAGCTTACATTCTAGTGGATGGAAACAGACATTAAATAAATAATAGGTAGGAATATAATATTTTGGGTAGTGTTACATGTTATGGAGAGAAATTAGGCAATGAAGGGAAGGTAGGGGTGTTGGAGGGGAGTGGAATGTAATCTTAAATTACAGGTCTCAACAAAAAGACATTTGAGTAATGGCTTAAAGTGAGGAGCTAATCCTGAGAAAAATCTGAAAAAGAGCATTTCAGGTGGAAGAAACAGGATGGGCATAGGTCCTGAGGTCCAAGCATGTGTGGGGGCTGAAAAAAACATCAGGATATCCCTTTGGGCAAAGTGCAATTAATGGAAAAAGGCACAAAGTAGAGACTGGGTCAGAAAAGTAACAAGAGGGCAGATCATGTTGGCCTCAGAGGCCTTTCTCGGCTTTTACTCTGTGAGGGTTGGAAAACAACTGATGCCTTTTGTGCAGGAGAATGGCATAATCAGACTAGCATTTTAGCAGATATTTCTTATTGTTGAGTTAAAAATAGACTGTCAGAGAGGACAGGTGGAGGCAGGGGTACAAGCTGGGAGCTGTATATTAATCCAGGCTGTTTCCTGGGAGATTTGGAACCTGGCTGTGCCATTTCCACAGTGTTTTGGGGATTTGCTGCTGCTTCATCTACAAGACGCTATCACAGTCCAGGCCCTTGTCATCACTAGACCTTGCTATTACAACAGCTTCTTAACTGGTCCCTCTGTCTCTAATCTGGTCCCTTGGGTTAGATAGGAGAAGCCCTGTTGTGATGAATGCTGGAATATCTATAACCTGACATAGTAAATGAGTGTTCTCACTTATACCATCATCTGATGTGAGTTGGCTGGCTTTCCCCATCCTCTGTGTCCTCTGAAATACATGGCCTCCACGTTCTTTATAGAATACAAAGAAAGGATTTTAGAACTGTAACTCTTAAAAGTGGCTTACACTCTTCCCACATCCTTTTAGCCAAAACCCTATTATATGGCCCCAACTTAATTCACAGAAGGCTAGGAACTGTAGAACAGCTCATGAATATTTGATGTGCATCAATGTACTGTCACACATCCTTCCATCCTTGTGCTCCTTCTGAAGCATAAATATCCCATGTTCTTCTCATGTTCATGACTTGGAGATGAACCCCAATCCCATCACAGTGTGTTATCATAAAATTGGTAGTGCTTCCATGAGTTTTCCTTCATCCATCCAGTATTTTTTCCTTAGGAAACATTCTTTACTAACCCATCTTTATCCTTTCTCCTTCAGCCAATAAAACCATTACCATGATAGTTTTTAAACTTTAATGCATTCTTAGGATCTCTATTCTTTATTAATTAATTCTCAGGTATTTTTAAGGAATTTGGATCTTAAAACTGATAGATGGCGTTCCATTAACCACACTTTTAAAGAACTGCTATGAACCAACCATCAACATCCACTTTAGTAAACAAGAAATCAAGGCTCAGAAAACTCAGATGGAAAGTGGGTGCCAAAATCTAGGTTCAAATTCAAACTTGTTTGTCTCAAAAACCAAGGCTTCTTGAAATAAATGCAAGGATGATATTATAACCCACTATGGGAATAAGGACTTAAGAACAATTATGGAATTATGATTGCCTTTGGGTTCACCCATTCTTTTCCTGTTTTCCCAACCTATGGTGGCTTCTGTCAAATCAAAACTCCTAGACCTCACTGGTGTCTCAGGGACATGATAGGAGTAGCTACATATAGTAAAGCAAGGAGGAGTCCAACAGCTCTCCAATGTCCATCAGTTCCACTGAATTTTTAATCTCAAGGTTTCAGATGCAACTCCTCTCTAAAGTGTCCCTTTTAATCATTTGTTTATGCATATGTCTTCCCTCATAGACTATGAGCTCCTCCATGTCAAGAGTCGTCTTATTTATCACCTCATTTACAGCGTAATTACATCTGAATGAGTCTGTACCTGACTTCTAAATGGTCTACAGAAGAATAAATGAAAGGACCTATTGATCCAAGCACTTTGGCAGACCCAAAGATGCAGTGAAAAATGAACCACACCCCTGATCTTAAACCACTCATGATTGGGTCCAGTGGCTTCATGAAAGACCAGTATGATTCAACAACACCATATCCCTCCCTCCATGCCTTCATTTCCAGACCCTTACATACACATTTTCATCGAATGCTCCAGAAAGCAGGAAGTTACATCCATAGAAACTCAAATATGACCACTGTAAGCACTGATCTCTGACTCTGGGAATCTGTGGTCCTTCTACTACAGATGCATTTCCAATCCCAGTTCTTTAAAAAAAAAAAAAAAAAAAAAAAAAAAGATAGAGTTGAACCAAAGAAAATCCGAGGCTTCTTCCAGCTCCAAAATTCTATGCAGACCCATTGAATGTCATGCAGAGGCCACCTTATTAATTCAAACCTAGAGAATAAATTCTTCTAAGTATAGAATTATTTATCATTTGCAGGAAGAACTGAGCAGAACTCAAGCTGTTCATGTTTCCTTCTTTTTGGCCAAGCACGATTTCCTTGCAAAAGTTTTGGGTGGGATTTTTTTAAGCTTCCAAAGAGGTTCTAAAGACTTTTTGGACATTGATCTGTATTTCTATACCATATGGTTTGAATTTAGTAGGAAGAAGTCAGGAACAGACAGAATGAGCCACTTGTGCCAAGCACCCAGTAATTTAGAAAGTTCCAAGAAAATGGATGTTTCAGAATTGCCAAAAAAACAATTGGGGGCAGAATGGGCATATCCAAGGAGGCAGAGGAGAACAAATGTTCTGAAACCCTGATGTGTAAGATTTTCTGCAAATCAAGCCCTTCAAAACTTGGAGGGTTAAATCCAGAGCCACTTATTTTGTTCATTACTCTGTGGGCTAGAAGATTAGGTCAGGGTACCTGGATCATTTCTCTGGCCTTGGCTAAACTATCTCATATGCAGGGGTTTGGCTACAATGGCTCATCTTAGTTGCACACAGCCTGTCATAGACCATAGTCCAGGGGTGTCCAGATATTGGTAACAGGGATCCCAAGAGAATGAGTGTCAATGAGCAGATGCTTTTCAAGTATCTTGGTGCTATTGTCCCATTGGCCAACCATATCATTTGTCCACTCGAGATTCAAGGGGCAGAGAAGGACCTTCACTTCTTGGTAGGAAGAGCTTTAAAAAGTGATATAAACACGAAGATACAGGGAAGGGACATTTTTGTGGCCAGTGTTATGATCTACCACACTTAGGCACATGAAGATTCGTTTAAATTCACTGAGATTTCCCTGTGAAAAGTGAAGACTGGGTCATGGAGTGGGGAGAGAATAGCAGAAGAAAGAGGGGGCTAACAAAACGTGACCACATTTTTCACAAACTTAAAGAGATATCATGGATAAGAAGATTTGCATATGTTCTTAATGGGTTCAGCTGAACTATATGCTAATGGCACAAGTCACATGATGCAAAAAGGAGGACATTTGAACCATTGGAGCTTCCCATTACAGGTAAAGAGGAAGGGAACAAACACTGAGTACCTACTGCAAATCAGACATTATAACATTTTCCATTGAATGCTCTCAAAAATCCACCCCTTTCAAATTTTTAGAAGAGAAAGGAAGTCTCGGAGGAGTTGAATGATTTTAATAAACTCACAGAACTAAGAAATGGCAGATTAGGATTTGAATTCAGATCTCTGACACAAAAATCCAAGTCTTTTGACACTTTGTCATGCTGCTTTTAGGCTCCTTCGGGATAGAAGGGACAGAGGCACACCCGGGTTCAGTATGAAAAATAAATCCTTGTGTTAAGGATATATGAGGAAGTGGCGGGGCTGAGAAATGTCTCTGAAACCCCCCTACTCCCTCACCCACTGGCTGCCTTTCTAGCCTCTTGCCCGGTTTTCCTTACCCTCCCACCATTAGAAATCAGGGACCCCAATCCCACTAAGATATGCCATTTTATGGGCTTACGAATGCATTCGTTTAGGTTCATTTATAAGCCTGAGACTTACCCTGCAATAGTTGTATTTTAAAGACTGTACGGCAACCAGGATGTCACAACAAGAGCTACTTTAGTACTTTGTACATTGCTCCTGGTCCTCACCGGATGCCCACTAAGTCAGTACAATTATTACCATTTTACAGATTTTAAAAACTGAAGTTCGGGATTCAAATCCAGGCCAAACAAGACCAAAATAAGTTCTTTTCCACAAAACTACACTCTCTCTTAAAGGGTTTGACGTTGGAAGCCTCCCAGGCAACATGAGAGTGGGTGGTAAAGAGACTTTTTATCAAGTGGGCTTTCCTTAAATTATACCACATTCTACCCGACCTGATGCATGAGAAATTCTGGTCTTCCACAAATGAATTAAATCTGATAATTTTGCCATTAACTTTAAAAGGCTTTTACAGATTCTTAAAACTTTCCCTATTATAGAAAATTTCAAACATATGTAAAAATAAAGCAAATAGCATGATGCACCCCCATGTACCCATCATCCAGCTTCAATAATTTTCAACATATGGTCAAACTTATTTCTTGGCAGATTTCTAAGAGATGAATCCCAAACCTATGGTTGATAATGAGCTGCTTCAGCTTTCCCAAAATTAATAGCCAAAGAGGGTTGGAGCAGGAAGGCCCCCCAGCATCATTTGGGATGAGCACCCCTTTTTAAGGGAAAAGGCTAGATGACCTGTTTAAAGTCATGCACTAAGAGAATAGAAAAGAAAAGATTAGAACCAGGATCTTCTGGTTTCAAGCTCAGAGCCCTTCCCCACAGACTGGCCTCTCCAAGGCATCAGAATATTTGCTTGGTGCCCACCTCCTAAGAAGTCACTGACACCTCCAGAGGAGAAAGAGGAGGTCAATGTGGATTGATTTGGCCTCCATCCAGCAGGCTCAATGGACTTTGTCATCCATGCCCTCCTCTGACCTTCTTACTCTTTCAAGGGTAATTAACCAACCAAATGGGTTCCTTCTGCTGAGCCTTGGCATCCAAATAATCACAATACCCCCCCCCCGCCCCGCAATTGCTGGTGACCAAATCACTCCTATGAGGTCTCACTTGGTCCTCCAATGTCATGTCCTTCAGCACCTGGCTTTTCTTTCATTGTGAGGCACCAAATTCTTAAGTATTAAGTATTAAGAATTTGGTGCCTCACAATGATGGCAGTCTTGTGAGGAGGCAGTAGACTTTGCAGTTGCAAGTTGATTCCAGTAGCATATTTCCTGGTAAGAAATGACCTCCTCCCTGAAGTGAAACCAAATTAATAGGAGATTACATAGTGCATGGGCATGATGTAGAATGTATGTAGAATTACATAGTGCGTGGGCATGATGTAGAATCTCAAACTGTAGATACATGGTGGCTTGCTAGGGGCATCCTGGAAGCCATGGGATAAACAGCTTCCAGACAAGAATATCCCGTTTTTACACCAAAGACCAAAGCTGGAATGTCTTAAATGTGAATCCGTGGCAGACACTATGATTAGTACTTTACATACATTAATTCATCTAATTTTCCCTTTAACCCTAGAGGTACATATTATTGTTTTCCCCAGTGGAAAGAAACTATAATGCAGAGAGACTAAGTAAATTTTTTGAAGTCATACCACTATTAAACAGCAGAGACTGTTAATCAGAATAATAGGGATTGATAGGGCACCTGGGTGGCTCAGTCAGTTAAGCCTCTAATTCTTAGTTTTGCCTCAGGTCACGATCATGGGATCAAAAACCACATCAGGTTCTGTGCTCTGCACTCAGCACAGAGTCTGCTTTGGATTTCTTCTTTTCTCTCTCCCTCTTTTTCTCTGCCTCTCTCCCCACTCATAAGTGTTCTCTCTCTCTCTCTCTCTCTCTCTCTCTCATTCTCTTTCTCAAATAAATAAATAAAACAAAATAAAGAATACTAAGGCTTAAAATACTGTCTAAACTCCAGAAAAGAGATACCACATTAATAAGGTTATTACTGAAGCCAAAAATAATGCAAGGTAACCATGGAAAAGTAAAGGTCAGTATATATTCAAGTTCCTAACTGGTAGCCCAGTGGGAAAATGCTAAAGGAATTAAGAAAGTTTAAAAAAGCAATAAATTTAACAGAGAGGACTTTGAATGGGACAGAATATTTGAAGAGTAACTACATTTACAAAATATTTTTTCGGCTCCTTTCTCTTCACCTTGACAATGGCCTTAATGTGGAAATTATCACAAGCCCATTTGCAGATGAAGAAACCAAGGTTCTTAGGGGTATGCGATTTGCTAAGAACCAGAACACACATTAGGACTGACTTCAAAGCCTGAACTTTTCTAGTCCATCCCAGTAGAGCTCATTGTTGGTATATTCCAACTTCTCAACAAGGTGTCTCAATTCTGGGCCCACGGAGGGGGGTGACCATATGTCCCTCTTTGCTCAGCACAGTCCCAGTTTATACCTGTATCCTACTACAATTTGTGATAGTACCCTCTTTTGTTTTCAAAAAGTTCTGTTCCTGGAGACACCTGGATGGCTCAGACATTAAGCATCTGTCTTTGGCTTAGGTCATGATCCCAGGGTCCTGGGATCAATCCCCATGTTGGGGTCCCTGCTCAGCCCGAAGCCTGCTTCTCCCTCTCCCACTCCCCCTGCTTATGTTCCCTCTCTCACTGTGTCTTTCTCTCTGTCAAATTAATAAATAAAACCTTTACAAAAAAAGTTCTGTTCCTGTTTGGATGAAAAAATTATAAAGCTGCCCTAACTCTGAACAACATCTTGCTAACACCTGGACCTGCATGGTGGAGCAAAGTGTCTACAAACTTCCTGCCTCCCAGGGACACTGCAGGAGAGCCCTTACTGAACAGTATGAGCCACAGATGAGACTAAATTTAGGACAACGTGCAGAGAGACTTTCTAGTTTATTCCTCCCCCTCTCATCTTCAGTCTCAACTGACTGTGGCAGGAGTGACTATTCTCTGAGTAGAAGGTGCAAGAAGAAGGGAAATAGGAAAAAAGGAGAAGAAAAACTACAAAGGGCTATCTGTCCTGTCCTGGCTGCACACCTGAATTCATTAAACATCTGGGGGTTAAGATTTTTGTGACTAGTCACCCAGTCCCTCTATGTCACCAAGGTGACCCAGGTTCCTCCAGCTCCCAGGACATTTACACATCATTCCCACCATCATTCTGAAAATCCATGATGACTCTTGGGGCTTTCCATAATTTCCCCAATTTCCAATTGGGGAAGATTGCTTTTCCCCAATTCTCAGTCTTTCCTGCCACCCAACCTTTGATCAGGTATACATCCCAGTTCTCAAGGGATACACTTGTCCAAGTCCAGTGCAATGGACTTGGGGTCCAGAAGCTTGGGGTCCAGAATACCTGGGGTTGAATTCTGGCCATATCCCAAGTCAGCTTCATGGTCCAATATCACCAATATCACTTTTCCTGCCCAAGGGAAGAAGACCCAACTGCCCGTGCTTGGATAGGAGGCAGTGGCTCTAGGATGTCATGGGGTAGTCTGGCAGTCTGTCTGACTAGAAGCCCAGGTAGTCATGGAGTTCACCTCAGTGCCTTCATTTGTAATGAGTAATAGTTAATAATAGCATCTTCCCATATACCATCTTTTAGAAGGCATTATAGATTCAACGTTCTCTGGTCCTGTGAACACAAGTCAGGTGACTCTACCTTACTTGTTATGGAGGAGGGGAGGAGGTATGCAGGAAGATATCAATGCCTTCCTCCCTTCTTTCTTTGAGATATTTAGGATGGGGACCAAAACCTAGTCAAGCTATGTTTCGAGAGGTGTAGTGATACAAGTCTTTGGAATCAGGTAGATGGGTGGTCCAACTGGTGGCTATATAACCCTCAGCTAGTTATTTTAAGCTCCCTTTGCCTCAGTCTCCTTGTCTATAAAATGGATACATTGCCCACTTCATACAGGTGTTGAAAAAACCAGGAATATGATTGTGTTTAAAAAAAAAAAAGTGAGCAGAGCACGTACATGTGCTGCCAGTAAACAATTCCCATGCCCTCTCCACTCAGTCTCTCACACCCATCTTCTGAACTAAATACTCAGGGAAGCCTTGGAAGTCTTCACCTTGGGCTTCTGACTACAGGGAGTTCTACCAGTTTGTCCATGTAAGCAAAGAATAAGTGTTCACATGTGGTCAAATCACTGAACTTCAGGAGTTTATTTCTCTTGTGTGTATCAGTGCATGAAACAAACCAGTCCCATACTTAGTGACTGCTATGAAATAAGTTGTATCCCTCCAAAATTCAGTAAGATGGTGTTAGGTCATGAGGAGGGAGTGGAAACCTCATAATGGCACATCAGGGAGCTCTCTCTCTCTGCTCTCTGACATGTGAGGACACAGCAAAGTCACCTGAAAACCAGCAAGAGGTTATCACCAGAACCCAACCTTCCTGGTACCCTGATCTCAGACTTCCCAGCTGCCAAAGCCATGAGAAATAAATTTGTATTATTTATAACCTACATCATCTGTGGCATCTTGTTGTAACAGCCCAAACTTGCTAAGACAGTGGCTTGAAACAACAACAATCTATTGTCTCACCAATTAATAGGTCATGTGTGCATTTTGATTATCTGGATAGCTTTATTTAGTCTCATCTGGGCTCTTGCATTCACCTGAGTTCAGTTGCCAGGTCAGCAGTGGTCTAGATGGTCTAGAATGGATTGGATGGGGATAATTCCACTTTATTCTGGGTGGTCATTCTTACTTGTCCAGGCTGATACTCATGGCGGTGACAGAGGTCCAAAAGATCCAGCAAAAACATGTGTGCCCTCTTGATGACCAGGATTAGGATTGCCCAACATCATATGGTATTGACCATAGCAAGTCATGAGGCCAGCCATACTCACAGGGTGAGGAGATAGTCGTCTCTTGATGGAGGACCAGCAGGACCACATTGTGAGAGGTTGAGAATTGAGCCATTTCTGCAATCAACCTACAGCAGAGAAGGCAGAGCAGCTAGTGTCACCTTAACTGGTACTGTCACAAACAGATGGTAATGACAGAGCCAGGATTCAGCTTTAGACCTGACGCACGTCAAAACTGGAGCCTTTTTTAGGATACCATAATACTGCTTTTAAAGAAAACAAAAACAGATTTTTATGAAATCAATAAAAACATCTTAATGCAAACTTCCTCAAGTCTGCAAATGGATGGAAAATTTCTACTCTCCCTCCTCATTATCTAAGGCATCTTTAAGGCTGCTGAAGAGTAGAAGAAACTTGATCTTGCTCCTTTGCAGGATTAGTTCTTCAAAAAAGGAGTCACCTTCTTAATTAGTTCGAATTGGATGCATGATTCATGTTAGATCACAACAAAGCCAAAAGTTGAATAATTTGAGGAGGATTCGGGAGTCACTGGCAACAAAGCAAGCTTCTTGGTTACCCAGATTTGAGCTATTCTGCCTTAACCTGAGTTGCCAGGTAGTTGACTTTGAATTCCAAAAATAGGCTTATCTTAAGAGAAATTAGAAACCCCCTCCATGTACTTGGTGGGCCTCTTCATAGAGGGGTTGTAATTTCCTTCACTTTCTGGGAGTGAGTGGCCCTAGTTGACATTAAAAGAATCAGGTTTCTCCACTTCTCCAGTCAAACAGGCTCCTTCAGAAACTTCAGGGATCCCTTGAAACTCCCACCTTTGCCCCTGTCAGTGATACCATCAGAGAACATGTGACTTAGAGACACCTGAATATTACCTTGTCCAATTCCACCATTCTATAGAAGGGAAAACTGAAGTCCCATGAAGAAAATCTATTGAGCCAAAGCTATCAGGCTATTGAGAAGTAGAACCACAGCTGGTTCCTGGATGAAGGCACCACCTGTAACAGAGGAGGCACGGTCTCTAGGTCGACAAAACCTGATCTAAATTCCAGTCACGTCTCCCATTATGCTGTGTGACCTTAGATGAATACCGAACCTCTCTATGCCTTAGGGTTTTGTTTTTTTTTTTAAGATTTTATTTCTTTATTTGAGAGAGAGAGAGAGAGAGAGAGAGAGCAGGAAGAGGAGTTGAGGGAGAGGGAGAAAGAGAATCCCAATAAGACTCCAAGCTGAGCATAGAGCCTCACATGGGTCTTGATCTCAAGACCCCGAGATCATGACTGAAGCTAAATCTGAGAGTCAGACACTTAACCAATGAGCCACCCAGGTGCCCCACTGTGCCTTTAACCTGTTTTAAAAGGCATGGTTTACCTTTCTCATAGGTCATTGTGGCATTCAAGTGAGATAACATACATATAGTACCCATTGGGCTTTCTGACACATAGCAGGTACTTAGCAGAAGATAGCTATTATACAACTCACAGAGCCAGAATGAGAATGGATGTAGTGATAGGGAGCAAGGGCTGTGGATATTTTCTAAGTAATAGTAGACAAGAATGACTTTTCCTGAAATCCATTCCTGAAATTCGTCTCTTCGATAGAATGTGAGCTCCACAGAGGGCAGGAACTTGGTCTGTGTTATTCACTGCTGTATTCCCAGAGCCTGGATATAAACACTTGTTTAATCAATGGATAGATGACCTTTAGGTCACTGGGGTAATGGATCCTGCAAGTGTGATTCTTTGCTTTTCAGAGGTAAATTAGAAACACAAAAGATATGCCATAAAGTAAGGCTCCCTCTCCCACTTTCCTCAAATTGACACATAAAGAAGACAAGCAGGGTGGCTCACAAGCTAAGCACAAGGGGCTCAGACCAGGGAGTCCCGGAGAGAACCCCAGCTCTATCATCCATGCCCGTGTGACCTTAAATGTGCTATTTATTCTCTTCAAGTCTCCATTTTCCAATTACATGATGGGAATGGCAAAAGTTCCTCTTTCAAAGGATTGGTATAAGTAATAAGTAACAAGGAGAGCACTGATGCTTGTTTAGCTTAGAGCAGGACACAGGGTGAGGGTTCCATCAATGGGAGCTCAACACACAAAAATAAAAACATCACAGCATTCCTACCACCCTGTTAGAGGGAGGTGAGGCTAGCTCCTGTATTAGGTTTCCCAGGTAAGCTCATGGAAGGACACAGACCATGGAAATCCTCCCAAGTCTCCCTTGACCCCCTGCATGTCCACACCAGCTCTGAGCCACAGAACCTTTTAGTCTATGATGTAGGCCATAGGCCACAAGGTATTTATAGAATGGAAGCCAGATAGGGAAAAGGGAAGAGAAATTATCAGTAAAGGGCACCATTTGTGCATTAGGCGTATGCTTGTCTGTTATGTCCCCTTTAAAATTATGGATAAGAGACCCATGTCATTGAGATCCTTTTTCACTTGCCTTGGCCAGCAGGAGGCAAATAACTTATTTCTTGGCCCACTAATGATTGCTTGTGATCCCTAGGTTTGCAAATTTATATATTTTCTGTTTTTCAAACTTATCTCACTTGTTTTTACTGAAGTGTAATTTATATACAGTTATGTTAGTTTGGGGTGTACAATACAGCAATTCAAAATTTTTATACAACACCAGTGTTCACGTCAATCAGGATACCCTTAATCCCCTTCACCTATCTTACCCAGCCCCCACACAAGTAATTTGCAGATGACATGATGTCACTATTTGCAGATGACATGATGTCATACACAGATAACTCAATTTTTCCTTTGTTTTCATTTTCTTTTATATATATATATATATATATATATATATATATATATATCTCCTAACAGAATACCTCAAATACTTTGTGAAGTAAAGATAGATATTAACCAATCAATAGTTCCATTTATCCTCTCAATGACACCAGAAAAAAACCATCATCATCTCTATTTTAGGTAAAAAGTAATAGTCTCAGTGAGACTTCACAGATGTCAAACATGGCAACCCACATCTGGCTGACCCCAGGATCCTCTCCCTGCCACTGTAGCAGGAGCCTCCCACTCTGATCACTGGGTCCCCTGCTCTCCAGACTCCATTGGCTTCCTCCCCCTCTTTGTGCAGAAAACCACTTCCACAGTCAGGATTATCCACTTGGGGTAAATTCTCAGAAAACAAGTAATGGAGTCAAAGGCTATGAATGTGTTATAGGTCTTGTGCAAATGTTGTGTAAAGGTAGCCACCACGTTCCTGAGATCAATGGAGGAAACATGATCTGTGAGACCCATGGGTCTGGCTGCAGTGGGGCCAGAACCATGGCTAGTTCCCTCCACTCAGATGGAGCGAACCAGATAATCAGATGGAGTGAAGATGGAATCCAGGGTCACTATCTCCCACATGTGCTTGAAGGACACAGTAGCTTCTTGCCTTTTCCCAAAATCCTCCCAGCCAATGTCATGGTGTTCTAGGCACTGGCAGCCATCATTCAGCCTTCCAGCTCAGTTACCCAGGAATGGCAAGTGAGCATCTGCACACTGGTGGGGACAAGCTCATCATCCAATGCAAGCACCACCATCCCATCAGAGAAGCCAAACTCTGGGAAACAGCCCGGGCTGGGGCAGGGAGGGAGGGTCACCATCTCTCCCCCAAGGACTCTGCTGATGTCAAGCATAGTAGTCCCCTCCAACAATAAAAGTGAGCTCAGCAGGACAGCAAAAACCACATGCTACACAGGAGATGGTACCCCAGACTGCTGCCATTGCCTTGTATCCCCTTTAACCTGCCCTAGTCTCTATTTTTTTATCTGTCAAATATTGGCAATGAGACATGGCAGCAGGACTGCTATGGGGCTTAAATGATATAATAACTCGGGCAAAGTGTCTTCATCATCCCCCACATATTGCCAGAGTTGAAAAATGTAGTTTGCATGCATTAATCAAATGTGTATATAGTGTTTCACAGTTTACAGTAGGTGTTCACGCTAGGTCAGTTCCTGTGGTTTCAGTAAGCAACAGGCCTTGGTGGCCTGAGACTAATCCCAGGTGGGAAATAAGAAAGAGGGTAAAGGTCAGAATAAACTGACTCCAGCTTTTATTCTACTGCTCCAAGTCCTAGGGTGACTAGATGTCTCTGTTTGCCGGGGCAGCCCAGATTGCTGGGATACTCCTACTATGTTGGGGTGATAGTTCATGGTTCCCCCTCTACTCCTGAGAGTGGACTAGTCTGGATGATAAGCTACCTGATCACCCTACCACTAGATAAGACAATTCAGTGTTTTCATGAAGAGACATTGAAAAGTGAAGTGGCCGGGGCACCTGTGTGGCTCAGTGGGTTAAGGCCTCTGCCTTCGGCTCAGGTCATGATCCCAGGATCGGGGGATCGAGCCCTGCATTGGGCTCTCTGCTCAGCGGGGAGCCTGCTTCCTCCTCTCATTCTCTCTTTCTCTCTCTGCCTGCCTCTCTGCCTATTTGTGATCTCTGTCTGTCAAAAGAAAACAAAATAAAATCTTAAAAAAAAAAAAATGAAAAAAGAAAAAAAAAGTGAAGTGGCCAAAAGCTTGAATTCTAGTTTCTGAGTTAATACAGCTTGGTCACTTCCTAGCTGGGTGACCTCGGGCAAACTCCTTAGTCTCTGTGAATTTCAGTTTCCTCATCTATAAATTAGGACCCACCTCACAGGCTCACTGTGAAGGTGAAGGAGAGATTCATATAAAAATGCATGCCTAGCCCAGCAAGCACACAATAATCGTTAGTCAGTGACATTGGTCCTGTTGGAAAAATAATTACTTACTCAAAAAGCTTCTGGAATCACATTTTGGCAGGCTCAACCCATCAAAAAGTTCAAAAGTTAAAGGACTCCACTGCCTCATAAATAAATCGAGGGTCACCTTTAGACATACAGTCGGCAGGGGCTTCAGGCATTTCTTGGTCATTACGGATGCCAACCGAGAAGGTTGACACCAGTGAGATTTCGCCCTTGGCTTCCTTCAGAGTCATTGCTGAGGACTGCTGGTGATTGGTGGCCATTCTTTCCACCACAGGATGTGTTAAATATTTGCAGCTGGTCAGCACTGGATGGAAGTCCTCGATGGCTATATATAATCTGGACGGTAACAGTGCCAACAGGAGGAAGTTTCCTGTGACCTTGATTATTCATTACCCTTCTGTGACTCTCCCCTGGTGAGTCTGCCTCTCCTGCGGTGGCCCATGCTCCCTGCACACACACAGAACAGGGGACACAGTCAGGGGGAAGGAAGGATGGCCCTGCATGCTCCAGAATGGCTGAGCTGGCATTTCACACATGAGCAATCGGGGCCGTGGAGGAGTGGGCTTGAGGTCACAATGCAAGCTAGTGGGAGAGGAGGACAAGGCCCCCTTCTGCTATGCTAAGCTTCTGAAATTCTGTCCAAATGGGCACTAGATCCTGTTCATGACTTTCCCAAATTTTCTCATCCATGGTTTGCCTCTGGAAAGGTCATATGACCTCAATCATATTCTTAGAGACCAAAAGAGATTTCTGGCTTCATTCAGGAGAGGCTATGTGCTCCATACCAGCTTCACAGCAGTGGGCGTGCTGTCAATGCCCTCCCCTGCTTGACCAGCCAAGCCCTCTGCAGGTCTCGCATGTCATGAGGCATGCTCCAGCAGTGCCCCTACATTAGCTTTACACCATCAGCCTTGTGCCCCATGTGCGGGCACACCACCAAAGTGCAAGACACTTGACAACAGGTTTTCATACTCACTGGCTCACATAACTGGACCCACTCCATGCTGCCACTGTTGGAATGGGCCTTGCTCTCCAGGTGCCTGCTAAGAGGGCCAGGTAACACACCTGGCAATATGGAAGAACTAACTTGCATTGTATGACCTTTGACCACCGAGAGATGGCAGACGGAAAGGAGCCGGCATAGAATTGCTCTCCCTTTTTCTCCTGAGGGGGCTCTTCCAAGACATATTGTCCCATGTGACCTCCTCAAAGCCGTCCTGCATAGCCCAACAAATGGCTGTTTGGAGAGAAGCTATGGGCAGCTCAGTGTCACACCTTATATCTACTTCCTCTCCCCTGCCTTGGTTCCCATTTTACTCCATAATCTTGCTGCTTTGGATTTTACCCACCAATAGAGCCTTAGCATGTATGGTTTCCTCAGGATCTCTTTCCTAAGAAACCATGCTGAGACAAAGGCAAGTTCTAGTAAAAAAGACACCAATGTCACAGGGCCACAGAAGGGCTGGGTAACACTAATAATGTAGTTGATCTGCTTCACTCACTGAAATTGCCCAAACTTCTAGAATAGTGCCTGGAGACAGTAGCACTATTTGTGTAATGGGCAAACAATGCCATAAATTTGTTCAGGGCTTTATAGTTTAAAAAGTGCTTTACAGGATTACTTCATGATTCCTAAGTCACCCCTGTGATGGATGGGGTAAGAAGCACGTCACCTTTTCTGATTTTGGAGAAATGAAGTCTCAGAGCTTGTCCAGGGCCACAGAATTTACTAGCAAGACCTCCTAACCTTGCAAACTTGAACAAGAGTCTTTGGAGTATACTTCTAGGGTTTTCTCATTCTATTAGTTATCAGGGTCTAAGAACAGGCAAGAGTTTGGGGTAGTGGGTCCAACAAAGCAATTATTAAAGATTGAGCAATGTCTAGAGTCTGGAGGTGACAGAAGTTCCAAAATTCCATCAGATGGAGAAGTGAGCCCTGGCATCAGAGGAAGGAGGTATTGATGTCACTCCACTTCTCTAGCCATGTCTCCCTCTGGTCAGAGATGGTGTCCAGTGCTGAGAAAAGGCAGACTCTGAATCCACTGATGTGAGCAGGGATACTTCAGAGTGAGGAAGGGGAAACGGGGAAGATAAGCTTCAGTTTACAAAATATTCACACATACTATCTCATTTAATACAACCATCTGAGAAACAAGGGAATGTATTAGCTTTGGCTGCATAACTAATGCCAGACTTAATGGCTTAAGACAACTATTTCTTTAGCTTGTGATTCTTCAGGTTGAACTGGATAAAGCTCAGTGGCTCTTAGAGGTCTGCAGAGTAGCTGGGAGCTAGCTGGTCTAGGAGAGCTTCCCCTGGGATAAGGCACCTCTGCTCCTCATGGGCTCTCCTCCTCCAATAGCAGAAGCAGGGGTCCAAAAGAGCTAGCAGAAGCATGCAAGGTTTCTTGAACCTAAGCTCCAAACTGATTCACTGTCACTTCCACTGAATCCTATTTGCAAAAACAAAGCAAAAAGGCCTGCCTCTACTTAAGGGGTAGGGAAATGGACTCTAATTTTGAAGGAAAAAGTTGCAGAGGCACATTTTGAAGGGCATGAATATGGAGAAATATGAACAATAGTGACCACTTTGCATTCCACAGTGCTGATGTTATCCTACTTTTAGAGCTGAGAAAAATGGAGTTCCCAGAGGGGAGTGGTTTGCCCAAAACCATAGGACACAAAAGTGGGAGTGCTGAGACAGAAATCCCAGAATCTTCCTTCCAAATCCAGAGGAGCCAACATCCTCCTCAGCCTCTGGAGGGTCCCCCACACCAGCAAGATTGCCTGGAGGCACTCAGGCTCAAGGAGAGGAGAGAAAATCCAAGGTGAAGATCAAGTCCAATGTGATAAAGACCTGGAGAAAGATGCCAAAAATTTCTGGAGGAGGCAGAGACCAAAGATTTTTTGCAACAAACTGCTTTATAACAGAAAAGAGAGAATGACCCATTCAAAGAAACACACTCACAGAAAGCAGCTTTGTGCCTGCATGTCTGAGACTACACTGGTGGATGGCTTCCGAGGAGGTATAGAAAGTCACAGGAAGGAAAGAAGTCCCATCCTCAGAGAAAAGTGTGTCTTAATCCAAAGGTGGGAATTGGACCACAGGGTCAGACAGATGCTCTTGCTTTCATGTCTGTGGCTGTTTGTAAAGTTTTGTTTTTCTTTTGAATTTTTGTTTTGAAGCAATCAAGACCAATTTTAAGAATTTAGAAAGATTTCTACCTTTCTCCGTTGGAGAGTTGAATTTGTCTTTGGGCACACTGCCCCTTGTTCTGGAAGGATCTTCACAGATTTGCAAATTTAAATAGTTACCCACCCACTGCTCTCAAGAAAACTATCCTTAGTGCTGTCAAGGGTCCAGGAGATGCAGAGATGCCTGAAGGTACTGAGAAGAGGTTGGCTGGAGGTTTGTGGGAGACCATGCCTTGTAGGGAATCCGGGGAGGGAGATGGAGGAAAGAGCAACAGCAGGGATCCCAATGGGATTTAGACCTCTGGACCCTATGAATGGCGGCCTGTGGCAGTACTGGGGTGCTTTGCTACACATCAAGAGAACCCAGAGAGAAGGGCTAGGATGGCAATCCGCGTTGATTAGCCTCAAGGAGTACTGCACCCAAGAGTGGTGACAGCCTGTGGATCTCAGGTGGAGACCAAAGCCACATAAGGAGGGCTGGGCAGCCTATGCAGCAACCTGGTTTTAAATGCAGAGTGTCAAGCATTTTGTGGTCAGAGATGGGGAGACCCAGGGAGGCCTGGACACACACAGCTCTAGCAGAGCATCCCAAACATACCGGCACTCCATGGGAGTGTGTTGCATTAATTAATGAGGTGAAAGAAATACATGAATAAATAACAAGTCATCAAGAGGAGAGAAACCTCTTTTCTTAAATGGAAGTAATCACCTCAGAGATTCAACTAGATCAACTATAATCTCTTCTGGCTTCTACCAGCTTCTTCCTCAGCAGGTTCTCCCTTCCTGGTGGCAAGATAGCCAAGAGTGGCATCAAAGTCCTCTTACAGGATCCCAGGGACATCTTGATGCCTCTCCTGGGCTTCTGTTGGTCCACGAGTGTATTCCTGAGCCAACAGCTGTGGCCACGGGGAGCAACACTGTCATGAGACCTGGAACACATAAAGTGCAGGTAGATTTAATTTCACAGGCAACAGCAACAACTGGAGGGGAGGAGATGGTGGGTCTCTATGCAAAAATCAGAGGGTCCTTGCTGGAAAAAGGGGATGTGAAAGCATAAATGTCCACTATCTCAAACGCATCACCCTGGGATCCTTAGTTAGACTTGCTAAGCCCCATTTTCCTATGGACAAAAACATGATTACCGCAAAATCCTTGCCACCGTTTGTGTGTATTTCTGTGCGATTTGAAAAAGATAGCTTGCACAAAACCCAGAACCGGGCCTGGCAGAGAGCAGGAATCAAGAAAGTCACATGAAGTCACTGCCTTCCTGTTAGATTCAGTTTCATTTCTGTTACACAGGGATTTACTCCTCTTTCTTTGGAGAAACTTGTCAGTAATATCTTTATTAGGACACAAATGTGCCTTCTTCTGAATAAAACAAATGTATCATCCCCTGCCAAGTTCAGAGGCATCCAAGGTTAGCAGTGTTCTTTAGCACGCACCCCGAAGGAGGGCAGATAGCAGAGGCTCAGGGAATTTTCCACAGGCCTTGAAGAGCAGTCCAAGTTATAAAAAGAATGTTCATGTTTAAAAATTAAATGTTTGGTTTAAATATTTAAATGTTCCATTTTTCCCCCTGCCTGGTTGTTAATTCAGTATTAAAACAGAAGAGGAGTTGATGTACAGCCCTTGACATCGGCCTCCAGGGCTTTTTGTCTAGGAGCTCTGGGTTCTTTCTTCCAAGTAATAATCATTTTAATAGGTCATCGTTGTCAGAGCATTTCCTCTATTCCAGAAACAAGACAGGTACTGTGCATGGTACAACTCTTTCCCTCTTAAGCTCAACTCTGCAAAGGAGCCACGATCTCCCATTTTACAGGCAAGGAGACTGGGAACTGGAGAAGTTACACTGGTTTGTCCAAGATGACCCAGCCAGCTGTGAGAGGTTAGGACATGGGATATTAATCTGAGCCTGCCTGACATCAAAGTCTATATCCTTTCAACTGGCAATCATGGGTCGGGAAATCAGACTCCAAACCTGTCAAGATGAAGGACCACATCAGCCCTGGAGTACCCACTTTGGCCTCCTCACCGATTGCTCTAAGGGATTTACAGAAATCTGATTAGGGTCCAACAAGGTGCTTGCAAAAGATGAAAGATTGCAAAATTAAAATGAGTCCTTGTTATAAATCAAGTACAGCAACGACAGGCATTTTGAAGTAGCACTTAAAGACACATCATCAGCAAAGTAATGAGATATTTATTGTTTTCAAGATTTACTGGCATTCTAATAAATGCCAAAATTGACATCCGTCAGTGTGGGTGTAGAATTCTGCCCAGAATGATAAGCTGGCACATTCCTCTTAGAATTTAGGAGGAAAACATAAGTGCAGGTGTGGCTCTCAAGATGTGTTGTGACTGGTCAGTCTGTGATCCTTGTGTTGAGGGAAAGGCCTTGCAACTTTAGAGCTCTCAATGTCAGACCAGGAAAGGACCTGAGAACTCTTCTTAACTAGCCATCTATTATACAGAGGGTAAAATGAGGACCAGAAAAGGGGTGTAACTTGCCTAAGGCCACACAGCAAGTTGGTGGTGAAGGTGAACTCTAACCCAAGACTCTTGCCTCCCCATGCAGAGTTCTGTTAACTCACTTCTAAGCCCTTCTAACACAAGGGAAAGTATTTTCCAATAGAGGGTGATTGACAAGCCTGCATATGGGTACTAACTGTGCTGGAGAGGATGAAGCAGGAGTAAGTCCTCTCAGCAGGGTGGAGAGAGAAGTCAGAGCTAGAGATCCAGCTTAGGGTGGGGCAGCCCAAGGACCATACTACGGATCTGCAGCAGCCCTAGGGGGTCTCAAGCAGCTCCAGGATCCCAAAGAGGAGACAACTGTACATCTGGTGGTCATGATGGCCACATATGAATGAAGGGGTGCCCAAAAGTCTGTTCTAGCAGGGCCTAAAGATAGCAGAAGATTCAGACATGAGTCCACAGAAGAACATTCTGGACTCATGGATGCCTTGGTCCCCAACACACGCATGCACACAGACATAACACACACACATGCACACACACACGCACACACACACACACACACACACACCAAGCTAAAAGATTGGCTATGAGAGAATTATATTCAAGCCTGAATTAGAGCCTCTAAAGCAGGATTTCTCAATCCAGCATTACCAACATTGGGGGTCAGATATTTCCCTGGTGTGGGGGGTAGGGGTGGTCATGTGCATAGCAGTTTACAGCAGTATCCTGATCTCTACCTATAAGATGCTAGAACCCCCAACCCCTGTCAAATGTGACAACCAAAAGTGTCTTAGGCTATTATCAAAGAACCTCCCAACTCTGTTGAGAAATGCGACCCAAAGTGATGATTAAAACTTTCGGTCTTTGTACTTTTTAAAATGTTGTTTGGAAGGCATCCTCTAACTGACCAAAATACCAACAATATTCAATGTTTATCTTTAGTTTCCCTAATACTGACCAATATATGGTTTTTCAGATTAAAAATGTGAAGGCAAAAGCAAACCATTCCCGTGGTTAATAGCGCTTCTGAGAAGTTCAACGGTTTGTACCATCTGGTCATCACTGAGTGACATCCATCCATCTGGTGCTAACATGCATTTTGTCTGAAAGCAAAGCAAATAAACCACGATTTAAAGATGTCCAAGGGCTGCTTCAAAAAATCCTATCCTGTCCACTCAGTGATTGAAATACTAGGCCAATTACCAGAATCTCCTGAGAAAACACATTTGTAGGACCTGCTTAGGCTTTGCAAGGAATAAGACCCTGAAATTTGTATATTTTTAATCTCTCCATGAGATTGGGATTATTGTACAGTGGAGGGAATCACTGCCAGGTTGGCATTCTTTATTCTTATTAAAAATCAACATGATCCTGTTCTCACCATCCTTTGTTACCACAGCAGTGGGTAATTCACTGACTCACAGATTGAAACAGGCAATTTTTGCAGTAATGCATGACATCCAGATTTATTCCCTTACCAAGAGCCTCTTTACAAACACAGCTTGAGAGCCAAGTTTGTAAGCCCATGTCTGAATAACTAAAACTGGTCAACAATTCCTCCCAACACAATAAATTGTCATGTCCTAACCAACAGAGAGAAGGCACCGTCCTAACCTTCACTCAGGTATGCTTGAAACCTTCTAAACATGTGTATCTGGGAATTTGGGAGATTCCCCGCCCTACTGCATGCAGTCCTTGCCCTGCCACTCACAAGCTCTCTGACCTTGACTGAGTCACTTCACTTTTCTGGGTCTCCATTTCCCTGATCTGTTATCATTACTAGCCATCAGGGAGATTCAAATTAAAACCACATTGAGATACCACCACCTTACACCAGTTAGAATGGCCAAAATTAACAAGACAGGAAACAACGTGTGTTGGAGAGAATGTGGAGAAAGGGGAACCTTCTTACACTGTTGGTGGGAATGCAAGTTGGTGCAGCCACTTCGGAGAACAGTGTGGAGATTCCTCAAGAAATTAAAAATAGAGCTTCCCTATGACCCTGCAATTGCACTACTCGGTATTTACCCCAAAGATACAGATGGAGTGAAAAGAAGGGTCATCTGTGCCCCAATGTTTATAGCAGCAATGGCCACGGTCACCAAACTGTGGAAAGAACCAAGATGCCCTTCAACGAATGAATGGATAAGGAAGATGTGGTCCATATACACTATGGAGTATTATGCCTCCATCAGAAAGGATGAATACCCAACTTTTGTAGCAACATGGACGGGACTGGAAGAGATTATGCTGAGTGAAATAAGTCAAGCAGAGAGAGTCAATTATCATATGGTTTCACTTATTTGTGGAGCATAACAAATAGCATGGAGGACAAGGGGAGATGGAGAGGAGAAGGGAGTTGAGAGAAATTGGAAGGGGAGGTGAACCATGAGAGACTATGGACTCTGAAAAACAATCTAAGGGTTTTGAAAGGGCGGGAGGTGAGAGGTTGGGGGAGCCAGGTGATGGGTATTATGGAGGGCACGTATTGCATGGAGCACTGGGTGTGGTGCATAAACAATGAATTCTGTTACGCTGAAAAGAAATTTTTAAAAAATCAAATGAAATAAAGATGAGTGAAACAAAACCAGGCAAGACTTCAACTGATTACATGACTTGCCCAAAAGTAAGCTAGAGGAAGTGGAATTAGGGCGGAATCCAGGCCCCTGGCCTGCAGACACTAAGAGTTAGGATCTCTGCTTCTGCTCTACAACTTGCCTGGGTTATGAGCCTCTTTAGATTATTTCTTGAAAAGAGTGAAGAGATCTTGAGGACTTCTATTCTAGCCCCTATCGGCCCTTAAAGCAAGATGGGACCTTGGATGCTTCCCATGGTGTGTATTCATTCTCCTCATCTGTTAAAGGAAGGGGTTTGACCAGATGCATGACAAAAAGTCATGTGTCCATGAGCTCCCAGGACCTACAGCAGACACAGAAGATACTTCATTGCCACCCAGAAGCCACTCTCCCTACTTTCTCTCTTGCTAATGGACCCTCATATTGCCCAGTCTGGTCATACGTCAGGCCCAAAATAATTTCCGGATCTTTTGCTAGATACTCACATTCCAGAACCTTCTGTGGCTAGGGGCAACCATGGAGTCCAGTTCTGACAAAGGCAACATGAGGAGTTTCTGAGGAAGCTCTCGATTTCTTGGTGCAGGTAAGAGACAGGAAGGGAGAGTCTGCTGCCTTGGCCCCTTCACCCTGCCCAAAGTGCCCTCATGATCCCTGGAGCAGCTGCAAACCTCTTGGGAAGATAAGGAGGCAACACGCCTAGAAAGAAAGCTGAGGATGGCAGAGGCAAGAGATGGGAGCCAAGTCCTTGATGACATGGATGAGCTGCCTGACCCACTCCAGAAGTGCCTCCCTCCAGATCTCTTGTTAAATAAACATTATGTGTCCTTTTGGTTGAAGCAACTGTTAAGGATTCTGTAAAGCTGCGCAAACACAAACATCTGTTTGCTTTGCCTGGGGCTGGAATTATATCCATTGATGTGGTCATGGTGATTATCTCCTGCTGATCAGTAGCTCTTATCAGCAGTGACACATGTCTTTGAGTAATAAGAAATAGTCAAATGAATTGCTTTGTGTAAATGCGGTTTGGTAGGCAGGAACCTTTCCAAATATGGAGCCCTTGAGGGAAGAAGAGAAATATTATAAAGGAATTTTGGGTGGTGAAAAGAGAAAAAGAAGGCCACCATGGCTGTGCCAGTCATGCTGTTGGTCACATGCATTGGTCTCTGAGCACTTCTCTGTGCCTGGCGCCATGAGAGCTGCTGTCACAGCAATCACAAGGTAGGAAAGCACTTGCCCTCATTGGGTTTGAAGACTGTGGTGTGACAGGCTGTTCCAGAAGGGATTATACATGAGACGAAGGTCACGAAAGGGGAAGGAAGGCAGTACGTGGAAGCTCTAAGAACAGAAGGAGTAACTCACTGAGGGGGACAGGGAAGGTGGCCTCTCTGAGGTAGATGCATTTCAGCCAACACCTAGAGAGTATGTAAGAGTTGGCTTGGAGTGGGGAAGGAAACAGAAAGTTCCAGAGAGGGAAGAATTACAGTCAATAATCGGGACAATTCTGTGCTCTGGTACATGAAGAGAGATTATCATTTCCATTTCTGTCAGTCAGTCAATTATGCCATAGGAACAAACAACCCAGAAATGTTTCAAGGTTCAAAGAAAAAGCATTCATTTCTCTCTCTTCTTCCATCTGCACCACAGGTAGGCTGGGGCCCCTGCACATGGATTTCCTCTGGAATCCAGGCTGAGGGAGGCTCCCTCTGATCCACATGTCCACAGTCACAGAGACAAGGGAAGGACAACATGGCCAGCCATGCACTGACTCTCCAAAGCTGTCCACTGGCATTTTGTACACATTTCCCCAGTCAAAGCAAATCATATGGTCTCAAGTATAATCCCCTTATGGGCAAGGGCATCAAATGCAGTGACCAGTGACATATTCTACTACATATCTGTGCTATTATGTTCCAAGGAAAAGCAGAGTTTTAAAGAAGTGATATGATGTGTTCACGATCACACAGCTGAGAGGTGACAGAGTAAGAATTTAGAATCCACATCTAAGTCTAGAGCACACTCTGCTATGACAGGAAGTGAGCCAAAGTGCCCACGAGGCTTGGAAATGCTACAGCAGACATCCGAGGAGAACCCATGCTTCCTGCACACATGAACTCCATGGGCTGGCCGCCCTGAGCAGGCTGATAACCACAGTGCCCCTCCAAAGGACCTTCTTTCCAGCCAGTTCGGCCGGCAGAACAGAGAGTCCAGGCTCCCCAGGACTGCCCTCATGGCTCCAAGGCACACAACTCTTCTTAAATTTGCTGTTTTAAAAGTTGAAGACGTCTGTGGGCCTGTGCTGCCAAGACGGCCCCCCACCTTGCCCGCACCCCAGGCACCTTCTTCTTGGAACAACAGATTCCTGGTTTTCCCAGCACAGATGGCTGCTGTCACCACCTCAGCTTGTTCCCAGGGTGGTTTCTGGCTGCTCACCTCCTCAGAGATGAGCTCCTGCCTCAGCTTCTTCAATTCTAGCAGCATCTTCTTGGTCCCTGTCCCTGATCCAAGTGTAGGACCAGGTTATAGTCATACACACTTTAGACATTTGTGAGGGTAACAAGCCACGATCTTGGCTAATCTCCACATTTGTGGTGGAAAATTGTCTTTTATTCTAAATGCAGTAGTGTCAAAATATCTAAGGCCTATTAGACCTTAGGGATCCTTTTAAGATAGCATGAAGGACATTTAAAATGCTATTTAAATAAATTCTGTCACTGAAATAAACTCAGCATTGCACCTGGCATCTACGGGTCAGTGAGTTCTGTTGACTCTACCTTCAAAATACATGTGAAGTCTGACCCCTTCATTACCCCCACCAAACCTCAGATCCCGGCCATCATCCTATCTCAGGCCGATGCCTACAACTGCTTCCCACCTGGACTCCCAGTTTCTTCCTGTCTTTGCCCGGCCTGAGTTAATTCTCCACATGCCAGAGTGGTTCAAAACAGCCATCAGAGCAAGTCACATGTCTGCTACAGCCCTCCCCTCCAGCGGGTCCCATCTCCCTCAGAGTGGAAATTAAAGTCAGTGGAACGGCCCACTGGTCTCTTGTGGTTTAAGCCCATGGCCTGCCTGGCCTCCTCTCCTGACAGCCATCCCTCAGGCTCCCACCCAAGCTGTGCTGGCCTCCTGGCTGTCCATGGCACTCTGTCCAGGCCATTGTAGGATCATTCCTCTTTCTGGCACATTCTACCCGGTAAGTGACACACTTGCTCACCTCTGAGGCTTTACACACATGTTGCCTTCTCCAAGGGGCTGCTTCTCCCCACTCCTAACTTAAACTGATCTACTTTCCCCAACCAGCCTTGCCCTACCCTGCCTGTTCTTGCTCTGCTTTTTTGTCCCTGGCACCTGTCAGAACATCCGTTGCTGTGTAGTTTATTGCCTGCCTACACCTGTGGAAGCTCGGCAAGAACAGGGTTCACTGCTGCAAAAACACCCTTCATAGAACAGTAGGAGCACACAGTAGGAGCTCCATCAATATTTGTTCAATCAAGGAATTCTGTGACATCGTTATGGCAGTTTCCTTACCCAGGAAACTTCCTAAGCCTGGAAAGAAAAAACACTGAGGTCTCTTCAGCAGTGAGAAACAAGGTTTTGGAGGGCAGCAGACCTGGGTTCGAATCCTAGCTATGCTACTTCCTGCCATGACCCCATAAGAACCATAGCTAACACCACTGGTCTTCCCTTTCTCTGCAAAATGAGACACCATAACACAAAGTTTTTGTGAGGAATAAATGAGTTAATAATGCAAGTGGAGCTCATAACACTGTGTCTGGCCCAGAATACACACTTGAGAGCCGGCAGCAGCTATTTCTAATTATTACATGATAAGGAGGAAATGCCACATGGCTGAGGCGAGTGGGGAGGGGGCCGCCTGCGGCTTGCACACCAGCTAAGTGCTCACTCTGGCAAGCTGGTCTTGCAGCCCTTGAAATTCAAACTTTGCTTCAACAAAGTTTCAAATTAACATACGACATAGATCTTCAGAGACTCTGCCAAATAGTCAAAATCACAAGGTTAAGCTTCAAACACCAAGGTTTCCTGAAATATTAATTAGCATTGGAAAAAGAAGCAACACAGTGGAAAATGAAGGGAAAGACTTGGAGTGGATTGATAAAATTATAGAATTTCAACTAGCAGGAACCGCACAGAATGTCCATCCCTAGCCCCATGGCACAGATTGCCATGATAGTCCAGAAGGGCCTGGACTAAATGAGTTCTGAGAGTCCCCCAATGCTGAGTTCTTGAAATCCTGAACCCTAGGTGTCTGGCTTCTCTCAAGTCCCGCCAACAGCCCAGTAGGCAAAGAATCCCGCACAAGATGGGGCAGAGAAGAGTGAACGTGTCTCTCCCAGCACCTCCCCACACCTGTCTCCAATGTGGATGATAAAATGTGGGAGCTCTGGCTGATATTTCTCTTTTCTTTCTTTTATTTTAAGCCTGCACTACTCTTAAGGCTGCAAGACCTCCAGGTTCCATTGAGCTCACAGGGCACATCTGGATTTGCAGAGACCACACAACTTCACATTGGCCACAAATGTAAATGTAAAACACAAATTTTAAAACTGCCCTCCACCAGGACAGATGAAGAGCAAAGATCCTCCTTCACATCCTCTATCAGTAACACGCAGACCTGTCCTTTGAGTGAACTCCTCTCCCTCAGCAGGACACATTTAGGTTGCAGTGTGCCTCTTGCCCTTCTGTGAGCTGGCTCAGGACCTGCATGCCTGGAAAAGCTCCATCTGTTTTTCACTGCCATGTTGGGGTTTTCAGAGGCACAAGTGAGGCCATCAAATAAGCATCCATGTTAGTTGTGAAGCTCATGGGAATGTGTATGCATGTTAGTGCCAGGTGTCCCTGATTTAGGAAAATGGGTCTGCCCTCCTTAGTCTGTGTTTGTAGACAAATCCAGCAGCCTCCATTTCTTTATGAGGAGTGGCAGTGTTAAACACAGTGTTCAGGACTGTTATGAAGAACAGAAACAATGTATACAAGAGCCTGGCAGAAAATGGGTCATTGATGATTGTGGCATTTTCATTACCTCCTAAGCTATCCTTTCCTTCCATGGCCCTCCTCCATCTCATACCTGAACCACAGCAGAATCCACCCAGTGGGCTCCCTTTCTGATTCTCGCCTCTTCCCATCTCTTCTCTAGTGCGGCCAAGGAGATGTTGTCTTAAACCTAGACACAATCACGGCACTTCCTGCATAAACCTCCATGGTCTTTTGGAGGATTCATTGTGTGAGGAAGTATGAAGAGCAGTGATAGAGGGTTCTTTGGAAGAAACAGAAGCTGGTTCTAACATAAAACAGGAAAGAATGGAGCCCTGGGTGTGGTACAAAAATAATGAATACTGTTATGCTGAAAATAAATAAAAAATAAATTTCAAAAAAAAAGAAATTATTTTAAGGATTTGGGGAGCATAATAATTACAAAGGGAAAAATAGTAACTTTATAGTAGAGAAACCTGGAAGCCAGCACCTTAACCAAGCAACCAAAGAAATAACATGAGTAAAGGGCAAATCAAGATCATGTGACTCCTGATATGATATACTGAAGAGGAAACAACAACACTTCCATTGTTTTTCAAAAACACGGAAAACGCAAGAATGTATGTGACATGATTCTAATCATAAGGAAACATCACATAAACCCAAATTGAGACACTTTTTAAAAAATAAAATGCCGGTCTGTTCTCTAAGCAAAGGTCAAGGTCATGACAGAAAAAGAAATACTGAGGAATAGTTCCAGAAAAGAGATTAAGGATACATTAAATAAAATGTGTATTCCTAGATTGGATCCTGGATCAGAAAATAATGTTTTCATCTTTTGCATGAAGTAATGTTTAGTGGTTCAGCTGGTAAAATGGGATTAAGGTCGGTAGACCTGAGTGATAGGACTGTATTAGTGTGAATTTCCTGATTTGGGTTATTATATCAATGGTGATGTTAAAAAGAGTGAGAGGTGGTTAGCTCAGAGATTTGCAGGGATAGCTGGTGACTCAGATATGAGCTTCATCTTCCAGGGGCAACATCTTTATCTGCCCTGGTAAGGATACCACCCCACGAGTTCATTATATGTACCATAATTTATGCACCACTGGAAACTGATGGCCTCCAGTGCAAGGGACCTCTGTACTGGGAAATTGACCTGCTCCTAAGATCCTCTCAAACCTGGGAGCTTCTGCCACCTTCCGCAGCAAAACGGGTCACTGCAGGAGTCAAGTTCATCCTATTACTCACTTTCACGTCATATCTGTGTATTAGCAATCAGCTCAACTTGTTGACAGTACAGACGGTCTGCATCCTAGCTGCAAGGGAGGCTATGAATTTGAGATTTCTGCTTTCAACGCTGGTGATGGGAAACTCATAAGGAAAAGAAACCATTTTACAAACACTCATAAAATGTTTTAGCTTACTTTGAAAAGTCATAAAATATGGCTAAGGTAAGGGGTAATGATCATTCATAAATTCCACTCACTGTTATTCATTTCAGGCACAACCAAACTCAAGCTTGCTCAGTTCAAAATAAGTTCCTTTTTCTTCCTCTCTAGATGGCTATTCTCAAACCACTACAAAGTCTGCTAGTGGTTGAGATTTTTATGGCTTTTGAGATGGACACTGCAATTCATTGCCTTCTTTCTGCAAAAGTTTACAACAATCTTGAATCAAGTAAAAGTGCTTTTGGCTATGTCTAAACCTAAAACAACAGGAACCCTGTTCATATTTCAGCACACTAAGAGCTGTGAAAAGAGACGAATGGGTGTTTCCACAAAGAGAGAACAAGGCAGTCAGTGGTTCTAAAACCCCACTGGTGCTAAGAATCACCCATCGTATTTGCTAAAATCCTGATTCTAGGCTCCAGTCCGCCAGAGAGAGATTCCGCAGGACTGTGGAATGTGCTGGGGTCTGGCTTCCAAACTTCTATCAAAATTCCCACATTTTCCCAAGGAAAGTGGTGGCCAAATAGCACTTTGAGAAATTCTGGACAAGGGGCAGGGGTGTCACATGGATTACGGCAAAAAGGTGGGATCACTCTGGTGCCTGTGAGGAAATCCAAGTGTTTCAGGACAGGAAGCCAGGGAGGTAAACTTGGGATCACAGCTGGGGAGGACCTGGGCTCACTCACCTGCCCTATAAAAGTGACCTTCCACAGAAAAGGATGGAGAAGATAACCTCTAAACTCCATGCTGACAGCACCAGTTGGTCAGTTCATAAAATCACACCAGATGGACTTTTAAGTTTTTCATTTATTTATTCACGTATTTATCTTGGCCACCTCTGGCACTGACTGTTCACGCCCCACCGTTGACTCCGCGGAACAAAGACTGGCATTCTCCCTGTACAGCCTTTCCTTCACATGCTGCATCCTGTCCAGAGAAAGAAACAGTGCGTTTTTGCCTCCAGCTCCAACAGCAGCCTCCCAGGGGGTGTCCCTGGGAGAGGTAGAGTGTCTCCCTCCATCTGCAAGCACAGAGACCCTCACCAGCACAGCTCACATCCCAGATCCTGGACTGCTGCTCCAAACCTCAGCCCCCACATTGTGACAGAAATTCATTCCATTTATTCCCAATGAGAAGACTCTCTCCCTTCCGGCCCTGGATCGATGGGACAGAAATGGCCGATTTAATTAGTCCAGTCACTAGCTCGCCTTATTACTTTCTCATTTACGATGAAATAATGGGGAGCAAATGAAAGGGATTTGTCATTTCCTAAGGAACTGGTGAGGCTGGGTAGTATGCCAATTTCTTGGCTCAGCTGCAGCCCTTACCTCAAGGCAGACAAGGAAAGTCACTGCCTTTCCAAGAAAATCAGTACTTGTGTCAGTCTGTGGAGTCCAATAGGGAGTGGGACCAATAGTGCTAGACTGCAGTGCTCTTAATACTCACCCAGGGGGCTGGGAGAGATCTGCTTCTACCACTTTGTGTGCGACATGGATGGGTTACTGACCTTGCCCGTTGAAGTGATTCTTCGAGTCTGAGTAGGGCCCAGGATCCACCCCAGTAGACGATGTCCAGATGATTCTGATGCACACTGGCACTAACAGCCCCCAGACTGGACATACACAGTCCTTGGTCCCCACGGACCACCCTGGCCTCATTCCTGACACAACACCTTCATGTATGTCACATGTGTTAGCTGCAGAGAAACTATCATTGGTACCCAAATGCCACAACATTGCCCACCACCCAATTCTACACATGCTGTTCCTGCCCAAGATGTACTTTTATTCCTCCACCCCACTCCTTTCTCCACTGCCAAACTCTTCCTCCTTATAAAAGGCCCCAAACAAGTATCACCTCTGTGAAGCTTTCCCTGATTCTCAGAGGTAGAGCCTGTCACACTGTCCCCTATATACACAAAGCATTCTGTACAGCCCTTCATCAAAGCACACATTGAATTTTACATTTTTCAAGTTTTCCCCCTAGTAGAGAATGAGACCCTTGAGCTTATATTTTGTTCATCTTCGTATACCCAGAACCCAGAAAAAGTGTCTGGCACCTTAGCAGTTATTCAAAATGTGTATGGGATGAAAGAATCAATCAATCTGTCAATCAATCAATTTTGAGCCAACCTCATTGTCTATTAAGCCCCAGCTCTCAGTTTAGGAATGATAAAATGTATAGTTGTCTGAGTGATGTGATTTCAGAGAGATCAATAACTCTCTCCACACCCCAAAATAGCTTCCCTCAAATCCCATTATAGTGCATGAAATTCTCACCATTAGTTTACTCATTTAATTCAGCAAATATTGATTGTGACAAGCAGCATAGGAGATAAACTTGAAATTGTCGTTGGGCTTTGTCTACTACGCCCACCTGAGCAAGCATCGGAGTGGCTCCTCTTCATCTGAAAGGAGGCACTTAGCCATGGAAGGCTTGGGGGAAGAGTAATCTAGCTCTTGGGGGTACTGGTGGCTGTATCCTCTGAGGGAAGAAACAAGAACCAAAGGAGGAGGTGATGTAACGGATAGAAAAAGCTAAAGAGTCCATTTGCAGGCATGATGAGCTGGAAAGCCTATGGCACATCTCGGAGGAGGTGGGCAGCAGGTGATGGATATAAGCTTCTGGAGATCAGAGGAAAAGGGTCCTTGGGAGACTGTGATTAGGGAGTCTGAGCAAGTCCAGATCATGCAGTGGAGTGAACGATACCACACAGGAAGGTTGCAGAAGAAGAAGCAAAAACAGTCAAGGATCAAATATACGGAAAATCATTTAGTGGACAGAAGTTAAGGCACCTGGCATTTAGCTAACTTCTTAACCATAATCATTGTCTTGATTAATTAACATTTGTTAAATGAATGAGTGAGTGAATGGATGAACTTTGTGTTGCAGGTACTAATTTCCATTTTCTCGGCATAACTAGAGCTTAGAGAGCAAAATGACTTCACCAGGATTATACAATTAGTGAGAAGCAGAGCCAGAATTCAAACCGTTTTGTCTGACTTAGAGGTTCAAACTTTGCTATCCTTCTTATTATGCTATTTGAGGTGAGAGCAGCTGGCAGCCATTTTGGTCCCTGACAGCTGCATGGGCTGTGAGGCAGCTGGCTCCAAGCAGCTCGCGACACCTGGATGAGCCCATTCAATGCCAATCCTGTAGTCAGTTACTTCTTGTTGGTACCCTGAAATTGGCCATGGTGGACATATTTACACCACAGAAATTGTCAAATGCTAAATACTCTATGAGCTAGCTTTTTGGTTTGGTTTGGTTGTTTTTTGGTTTTTGTTGGGTGGGGGTTTTTTTTCTTGGTTTTTTGTTTATTTTGCTTTTTTTTTTAGATTTTATTTATTGATTTGAAAGAGAGAGTGTGTGAGCTGGGAAGGGCAGAGAAAGAATCTGAGGCAAACTCTGTGCTAAGCATGGAGCCCGATGTGGGGCTCAATCCCAGGACCCTGAAATCATGACCTGAGCTGAAACCAAGAGACAGACCCTTAACCGAGACACCCAGGTGCCCCTTGGTTTTTTGGGGGGTTTTTTGTTTTTTATTTTTAAACTTGTTTGCTTGCTTCCAAAAAGACCGTTTTGGGGGGGTTGGGTTTTTTTCAATATTTTATTTATTTATTTGATAGAGAGAGATCACAGGTAGGTAGGCAGAGAGAGAGGAAGGGAAGCAGGCTCCCCACTAACAGAGAGCCCGATGCAGGGCTCGATCTCAGGACCCTGGGATCATGACCTGATCCAAAGGCAGAGGCTTTAACCCACTGAGCCACCCAGGTGCCCCCCAAAAAGACAGTTTTAAACATTTACCTAGATACAGTTGGGAAAATCCAAGTTATAGGGTTCCTCTTTTATAGAGATAACAGACTCTGATGGTTAAAATAACCCTTTGTTTTGCATGTGAGGAAATGAAAGCCCAAGAAATTAAATGATGAACGAAGTAATACAGCCCATGAGAGGTGGGCAGACTCAGAGCTAGAACCCAGGTCTTCTTCTCCAGGACTTCAGGCCTCATCACTGTCTGAAGTTCTCGGGAAGGCTGCGGCTCTGAACGCAAACCCACGGCCACATCTTGCCTTGTAAGTGTTGTCATCACTGAGCCTCATGGTGTCTCGTTTCTGCCCTTCTAACTCCCAGCATGTGCTAGAAGATGGAGTGGTGGTGCCAAGCACCCAGTCTTTGGAATCAAGATCTTTCTCTTAGCAGTCATGTGAGTTAAGACAAAATGAAACGTGCCCAAATGTAAGACAACCTGATTGGCTGTATGTTATTTCCCAGAGACCATATTTGAAGAATGGGGAAGCCAGTATGGACACATAAACTTCTGGTGGTATATGCAGAGGTAAACATCTACTCGTTCTGGAAGATTTATGCGTTCAATTATGTGTACGTATTTCAAATCATATCTAAAACAAACATCCATTTAATCATCTCTCATAGTTAGTGTAATAGTGTTATACAGACTCTTTCCACGCGTCGCTACATCAGTGTCTCTGTCCTCCAAAGCCGATTCATCACAGCATCCCCAAGTGCATCATCATATCTTACGGCTAGACTGCTTGAGAAAATGAGACTTTTTGAAGTCACTGGAATTGTATGCCAGGCTGTTTTTAAATTCATCGATCTCACAGATATACATTCCAGATCACTACAATGTGACCACTTATTATATTTTTAGACATTTGGATTTAGCTGCTTTTCATATATCAAAGAATATTCACAAATAATTTGAAAGTTATAAAGTGTAGCACACTGTGCCTTATATTAATTTTGACCTAACATTAAGACAGATGCACCAGCTTCTGTTGCTCATCTAATATTTTCCAAGAATGTGACATTTGACTTTTTTTCCCCATCCTTTCCATGTCTTTATATTTGAGGACCTTATGAATACCATGTAGATAGATGTCCTTAAAGCCAGAATGATAATCTGTGTCTTTTATCAGGAACAATTTCTCAAGCTACGTTTGCTGATATCCTTAGGTTTATCTCAGTTGCTGTATTCTGTGCCTTTTTCCCTCATTTATATGTTGCTTTTGCCCTCCTTTATTACATTAATGTATATTTTTGAACTGCTGTTCGTTCTCATTCCATATATTTCCACCTACAGGTTTGGAAGTTATATCTTCCATTTCTACTCTTTTAGGGCCATTCCTAGAAATTCCAGCACGCTGACTTGGCACATTAGCACTTCAGAGTCTAAGGACTTGGGAACATTTTTTCTCCCTTCACTGCTTTCTCAACTCACATATTCTCTCATGCTTGTGATTTTTAATTCCTTTTTTTTAACTTCACAAGATATAATTTTTGCTGTTTCATATAATTCAGTCTCCCTAGGACTCAAGAAGTGAATAGGAGTCTATCAGAAAAGAAAGAATAAGAGGCGCCTGGTGGCTCAGTCAGCTAAGCACCCAACTCTTGATTTCAGCTCAGGTCATGATCTCAGGGTTGTGAGATCAAGCCCCATGTCCGGCTCCCCACTCAGCTGGAGTCGGCTTGAGATTCTCTCTCTTACTCTGCACCTCCCCCCTGCCACTTGTGCTCTCTCTCTCTCTCTCAAATAAATAACTAAACATTTTTTTTAAAAGAAGGCCATTGCAGGGCAGGGGTTTGTTGCATGGGTGGTTCAGTCGGTTAAGCCTCTGCCTTTGGCTCGGGTCATGATCCCAGGGTCCTGGGATCAAGCCCCACACTGGGCTCTCTGCTCAGCCAGGAGTCTGCCTCTCCCTCTCCCTCTGCTGCTCCCCCTGCTTGTGCTCTTCTCCCCCTCTGTCAAATAAATAAATAAAGCTGATGTACTGTTTCCCAAAATAGAGCATATGTATCACTGTGGAAGGTAATTTTAGGTGATGTCTGGAGAATATTTTTTTTTCTTTCAATAGTTGTGAATTTATTTTCATGTGAATTAGAAAAAAATATATACACACAAATGCACATGTGCTCAGTACCTCAAATCCATGTTTTCACACCTAGTGTAGCGAGGTTTAAAACCACTTTTTAAGTAATAGTTAATCTGAAAAATAAAGATTAAATAATGGTACAGGTGGTATGGAAAAATGGAAAAACCATGAAGGTGACCTCTAAATACCCAGAGTCCTAGAAGCACAAGGCTAGGGTGGGAAGGTGTGAAACAGCACGGGGCTGAGAAAGACAGAGTCACAAACTGGATATGGGGCCACTATGAGGAAGCATCTGGATGCTTTGGAAGGGACCACATCACACACACCTTTCCAACACTTAGTAGGTGGGAACGTCTCCCAAGGGCAGAGCATCAGGGAGAGGACAGAGTCTAGGAGGTGGTCAGGATTTTGGTTTGAGCAAATGGGGCACTCGGTCCCACACTTCAAGTCTTGAGAAATGCTTGCCAGCTGAAACAGTCAGAGATGCGAGCCAGCCAAGATTAAGCACACAAGGAGAGTCAGGATGGTGCCGTCCATTATGGCAGAAGACTGCAAACAAGCTAAATGGGGGACAAAAGATTGAGTTCACAGCAGCAGATCCATGCATGGAAGATGCAACCGGGAAAGTCATTTAAGAATATACAGTGACATGGGAGGAATGCTCACACAGAAAGTGAAACCTCTGGACACAAGTCTGTATTCAGCATGAAGGTACATATTCATTAGAGGAAAAATGAACTATACATCACATAGTAAACAAAAAACTGCTTATATCTGAGGATATACTTACAATTTTTAAAATAACTTCTATGCTTTCCAAAATTTCTACCATAAATAGTATTTTACTTATTTTTTTAATCATGGAAAGGTTATTTTTAAAAGGAAGAAGACATTTCCACAAAGATAATGCTAAAAAAGCAAAGGAGGAAGCCCTTGTTCCTCCCAAAATTGAAGCCAAAGCAAAGGCCAAGAAGACAGTGCTGAAAAGCATCTATTCTACCCAAAACAAAACAAACAACAACAAAAAAAGACATGTACATCATCCACATTCCAGCAGATGAGACACTGGCCTGTCTCCAGAGTACCACCTGGAGGCACAAGCTCCAAGACTGCTCCATCCTCAAACTCCCCTAAGGACCAAGTCAGCCGAGAAGATCAAAGAGAACTCAGTGCTCATGTGCGTGGTGGGTGTCTAGAGCTCCAGCAGGCCCCAGATCAAGCCAGCTGTGACAAAGCTTACTGACCTTGACTGGCCAAGGTCAACCTGTTGATGGGGTCTGATAGAGCGAAGAGAAGAACATTCTATCAGCCCCTGACTACAGTGCCTGGGACGTTACCACCAAAACTGGCATCATCTAGCCTAGCTTTGTCACCACCAAACAAAGAAAAGGAAGAGAAAGGAGTCACTGAGGACCCTTTGTTGCTGCCCCTGTAATCATCTCCCCAGAAAAAAAAAGGAAAAAGAACAGATCTTGTGACTAATTTTAAAATCGGAGGATGTGTTCAAATTCCCCTTTATACTCACTGTCCCTTTGTCTCCTGCCGGCTGGGTGCTAACACAAGGAGCTGGGCTTTTGTTCCCGTAACCCTGGGCTTATCTTCATCAATAATGGTTTGTCAGAACTATTTTCTGAATCAAAACTGGGGCCTTGGGAGAGGAGGAGGATTTCTGATCAGTCCCTAGTGTTTGTCCTACGCAAGTGAACTTCCAAAGGGGACAGAGAGAGAAAGTGAAAATCCAGTGTAAGGGGGAGAAACTATTTTCTTTATACTCAAGCTAAGTTATTTAATTATCTGATCATGTTTAAGCAATGGAATAAAATGGAGTTACAGCTTGTATTTTTATTTTCTTAATGCTATCTTTTCCCCTTCATTCATTTGTATAATCATCAAATCTCAAGGTTGGGAAGGACTGACTGCCAGCTCCTCTGGGCCAATCCTTTCATTCTGCAAAAGGGAAACTGAGGCTCAACTCTGGCTTGAGTCAGAATTCAATGAGGGAAGTGCACAGAGACAAAAGTGAGGAGGAACCACTGGGATGTAGCGAGAAATAGCATATGGTTTGAGATTTTACAGACTTTCAATGTTTCTAAGCCGTGTACGTGTCCTATTGGCGCTGAGACTCAAATCTACAAATGTGAACTGGAGTAAGGGAGCCTACTGAGTAGATGTCTGGAAAATGCTGAGCAAGGGCTGGGCATATGGTCAGGTCTCAATATAGATCACACACTGTGCAAATCAGGGGACACCCACGTGTCCCACGTCACTGCACATTGAACGCCACGTCAGGTGTTGCTATTAACATCCCTTTGTTACGGACCAAGAGGGCAAAGCTACAAAGCCAGAAAGTTGCAGAGTCAAAATTCACACACATTTTACCAAATCAGAACTTGGAACTGTTGAACACTATTACTCCCTGATTGTTTCTTTATACTTTTCAAATCAGTAGTGAATGTGCTACGGGACCTGCCAAGGGCTCACTATGTAAGGGATTAGTATTTTCTCTAAATATCCAATGTGGTTGGGGCTTTTCTTAGATTCAAAATCAGTCTGAATCAGCTGCTTCTTCCCCAGACTGCTTTGCTTAGTGATAACCCGAGATCCTTGCAGGTGGTTTTCAAAGGTCACTTGATCACAGTTCATGCAGATCATCTCACGGCATCAGCCTAGGCACACTCAGGACCAACGAGCTCCTGCGCAGGAAGTGGAAAACATAGCTTTAAGGACAGTCTCTCTGGGAGTCAGGAGGCCCACGATCCCATTCCCAGCTGTACCACTTAAAACCCTCATGGCCACAGACACAGCCACTGACCTTGCTGAATCTCAATTTCTGCATCCATAAAACGGGGCCTTATACTCAAATAAGGACAAAAGAGAATGGCCCCATCACCAGATACTGACAAAATTGAATGTGAAATTCAAGATCCCCAAGTCCAGGGGTCATAAACTTAAAGGTCTAAAGGGGCCAGGGAAATTTTATCAATGAGTAAAATCAGCCCTGTGTCAGACAACACGGCATGGTGGGGATCGTTGTGAAGGAAGGATCCCCACAGAAAGAATTGTCGAGCTCCAACGTTGTGCAGAAATGGGGGCTCTGGAATTCTAGATTTCTCCTATCATCAACAGAAGATAAAAATTTTATTTTTCATGATAACTGTTCTGAGTTTTAAATGCTGGCAATTAACTCAAATTGTTCTGGACTCTTATAGAAACCAAAAAGACAGGGGGCGCCTGGGTGGCTCAGTGGGCTAAACCTCTACCTTTGGCTCAGGTCATGATCTCAGGGTCCTGAGATCGAGCCCTGCATCGGGCTCTTTGCTCAGCCTGGAGCCTGCTTCCCCCGCCCCCCGCCCTCTCTGTCTGCCTCTCTGCCTGCTTATGACCTCTCTCGTCAAATAAATAAAATATTTTTTTTTAAAAAGAGAGAGAAACCAGAAAGACATTGCTGAGGTCTGGATTTGGCCTTGGGCTGATGGCCCATGACCTTTGATTCTACCCCATCTCCCTCCCCTCCCCAGAGAAGACACTGAGGATCTGTGAGGTTAATGGAGTGGCCCCGTTACCACCAGGACCAGGATCCAATGTCCTGTCACCCAGTTCCAGCTCTTCCATAATACCTGGATGTTTCTCCTTTGATTCTCTGAAGTGGCCTGGGAAAGAAGTATGAATTCACCATAGCCAGCAACAAACCTCAGACCCCCCACCCTTCACCCCGGCAGGGCCATTTGGCTAAAGCACAGAGCACAAAAGAGATGATTCACTTCCTGATCTTCCGCTTATGAGGTGGACAGGGAGGGAAAAGAGGAACTGGACTCGTGTCTCAGGTTTGGGGAGATTTCATTGTTTCAGGAACTCATGTATCTGCGTCTTCTGAAAGTCTCCATCATTGTTCCAATAATGCCCACAATCTCCTGTCTAGTTTCTCAGGTGTTCCTTCCTGTACCTGCTGAGCAGAGCATTCCTCCAAGTGACTGTGCCACGGCCTCACACGGGAAGGTGTGCCGTTGGCAAGGGAACCAGCTTCCGAAGTCAGAACCATGGAGGATAAAAGACATTTGGTTGCACAGAAAAAAATTATGCCCAAGACCCTAATTGGATTATCAGTGGTCCAAAATTCAGCTTTAAGCAATTATCCATCCCAAGCCCATGAGAAAAATAAAGTACAAGCCATTTCTTAACTGTCCTTCCCGGCAAAGGGGAGGAAAGGTTCTTGCAATGTGTGGGAGTTTCTATTAATGAGGCAGAAAACAAATTCTTGGAGGAAAAAATTACAGACATCCACATAACTCATTGGTGGGTTTTCTTCCATTATTAAAAGGTTTTTTTTTTTTTTAACCAAAGAAAGTAAGTAATTGAAATCTCTATTCATAGCACAGTTATATTTCTGTGTGGGGGCCGGCAAAGGATTAGATAACCTTTTCAAATTTCATAAATGACATCTTATCTCCTGTGAATCAGCAGACCTTCAATTCAAAGCAATGTGAGCTTCTGAGTGTCCATGTACCAGTCCCTGAGCTGGGCCCAGAGGTGAGTAGGACTGACTAGTGAGGCCTCAAAGAGCTCAGAGCCTATGGGTGGAGAAGGCAACACAAAACTATATTCAGCACAGGATAATACAATCTGCACAAGTCTGGATATCTACCCCAAGCACTGTGGAAGCAGAAGTTGGAACAACCAACAGTACCTGGGAAAGTCCAGGAAGGCTGCATGAAGAAGGTGATACCAAAGGACATTGAAGGATGAGTAGGAGTTTGCTACAAGGACAAGACAGTGGATTATCATTATGAGCAGAAAACACAAATAATACTTGGTCACTGGTGTGAAAATCCTGGTTCCTTCAGGAGATCCTGTGTAATGGATTATGTGGTCCGGGGGAGCACAGGGTGGAGTGCAGCACCTGTGATTTTGTGCAAAGCGCTTTTGTCTTACTATCTCATTTGATCCCTGAAATAGCCCGAAGCCCATGAAGCCAGTACTGAAGCACTTGCATGTGCCAGACACTTGAATAAGTATTTTTTGCATTCATAATTTCATTTCATCTTCATCCTAGGGACTTACAGAAACAATCTTTCCTATCCCTATTTTGTAGACCAGGAGTCCAAAGCTGCAGGCCTTTCATAACCTCCCCCAGGTCACAGAACAGAACCAGGATTCCTGTCCTGGTAGTCAGACTCCAAGAGTCAAACACTCTTCACAATGCCTCTGCCACCTACATGAAGCAGAGCTGAGCAAAGTACATTAGTGGGATCATGATAGAACAGGGATCAGATCCCCGGGAGACAGTGGGGAACCTGCGGTCCAAAGCTATGAGGCGAAGGGTCGCAATGGCATACTCTCCGTAAATGTTTCTGCTGTGCCCTCCTGGAAAGGGCTGAGATAGCTGGAAACCAGGAGTAATTGAGGCCTGAGCTCAGGACACAGGCTCAAAGAGTCAATACGTCATCCCAAGAGGCACAGAGAACACAGGCTGTGTCCGAACTTGGGGCTGGAGACGGCGCTGTCCGATACCCCGGCTCTCTCCACTCCAGCACGGGGCCCTGGTGAACAGTCTGCAGCCACCCCCACGCAGTCTGAAGTCTCCCTGGAGAATGAATGGGCACCGGTTCACACCAGTCCCTGTGAAACTTCCAACTAGCGCCTTCTCCGCCTCCCTCCACACCGTCCTGAGGATGGTAAAACCAGCACAGCAGCTCGGGTAGAAGTTCCCCTCCTCAACTTATGAGACCCGCCCTCCAATACATGCTCACACAAAGGTCTCTGCAGGACAATTCAATTCGATTGTTCACTCCCACCTTTGCTTCCTCCTCCCCATTTACAAACCCCAACAACACCCCGCCCCCAAATCCCTTCGAGTGGGAAGTGGGCCAACTCCGAAGTGGAGAGGGAATTTGAATCCCAATTTCACATTTTATAAACATCTTGGGAATCGAGGTCCCGCAGCCATAAAATGGGATTTATCCATTCAACACATAGTTATTGAGCACCTACAATATCCCAGACACATTGAATTCATGGTCAGCAAAGTGAAGCTAGTCCCTGCCTCACAGAATCTACAATCCAGCATGAAAGCAAAGCAATGAAATCAACCACTGTGATCAATTTGATAAGCATTCAGTCCAAGGAAGAATAATTCTTAGAGCCAGGAGGGTGATATTTCTAATTCTTGTCCAGGTTGTTAAAAGCAGATCTTTAATCCATTGCCTGAGAGCATTTTGAATCAGTGTGGTCAGGATCCAGAGGCCACAGAAAGAGGAAAGGCTTTTGATTTAGACAAGGCCAAGTGCCACCAATTATCAGACATAATTTTTCTCATCTGTAAAATGGGTATGTTAGCTGGACCTACCTCCCAGCCCTGTTGGAATTTACATTTTTTGTGAATTTAATGAGATCATGTCTGTCCAGATCTGGCACATAGAAGGTGTTCAATCCATAGTCGATCCTGTCCTCTGGGTCTGTGAGTGCAAACTGGAACCACATGACAAGGCCTGAGCACAGAGAGGTATCAGGACACACACAGCCACTGAGTTACTCCTCTTGGCAAGGACAGTAACCCCGAGAATATGCAGGAAAGAGGATGAGGCACAAAGAGGTCTAATGAAAATACAGAAGAAGTCGGTTCCAGCCACAACCCAGGGACCAACTTCCTAGGTGGTCCCCTGGCCACTCTGGTCAACTTTATTCCCACCTTCCAACAGGATAGCAGTCCTTGCTCTGATTGTCCCATGGTGATAAGTGTTGTAATGACCAGAATCTGATGAAACAAGTCAATTACAAGCAGTGGGAAGCCATCTGGGAGGAGTGATTAACACTCATCCAACAGTCATGATTATTATTGTTCAGAGCAGGACCATGTTCTTCAGTGGAGTCTATGATAAATCATGGTGAGGATGGGCTGATGACAAAGGGACGCCTGCCTCCCTTACTGTGGGCAGAACAGAAAGACCGGAAGACCCTTCTCAGTCACTTTCAGCTGTGTGGCCTTGGTGATGTTCATGAAACTCTCTGAGTTCCATTTCCTCATCTGCAAAATGGGGAAGAGCAGTACATTCTCCCTAGCACAGCATTGTGAAGAGTCAAAGACATGGCCAGGGTCAAGGATCTGAACCATCAAGAAGAGAACCTGGTAAACAGCATCAACCACCCCAAATGCCCATCTGGAAGCCTGACCCCCCAGCTCCATAGTCACCGCACACAGCCAGGCTTTTCCCAGGAATTGTGCTCACCTTCGAGATTCTGCCAGCATCTGTGGGCACGGCCATCCACTCGTCCACAGCAGGCCCCTCAGTCTCCTTCTCAGGCTCCCCAACATTCTCCTGCACCCATCTGCAGCGCTCCTTCCCCATCTCAGAAGTGGCTTCCCTTCCCCTGTGGAGGACCAGCCCCTCAGCCCACCCTCTCAGGCCCCACCTGTCCAAACCAGTTCTGCCTCCTCCGCTTTGTCCTCACAGCCCAGCCTGGAGGCCGGCACTCTCCAAGAGGCCCCCCCAGCATCACCTACTTTCGAGTTCCCCTCCTGCAGCTCAGTACTATTTTTTCTAAATACAACCTGCTCCTTGCCTCACAGCTGAATTCTTCTGGGCTTGTACCTCCAGGCTGTTCCTTTCTGTCTCCATCCTTTGCCCTGGCCATCATGCTCACATTCCTTTGGCTCTCGGGAAGCCACAGCCTGCCTTGACCACTCCTCCCAGGGACATATCCAGCAGAGCTGTGGCCCTGCCCTCCAGGAAGGAGAGAGACCTGGCTAAATTCCTGGCTTATTTTGGGACCCTGTTCCATCACCAGGATTCTTGCACTTGTAACTCAAAATGCTGACTATTATACTCCTAATTATTTAAAATACAGCATTTTCACAAAGGATTCACCTTAATTTCCCTTCTGGAGGTCACGAGTGAGGTCCAATGAACCCTGAAACAAGGAGCCATCCAGCTATGGAAATTTCCATGGGGCCGGGAGGCCAGCAGAGAGGTAAGGCCTCTTGTCCAGACTTAAAGGCAGCTCTGAAATCAAGAGCAGATTTGGAGTCAGGCAGGAAGGAGAACCATGCTCTGTGAGCCAGAGGAGTCTCTGGACAGTTTGCCAAGCTGAGAGGAGGGTCAGGAGAAGAGCCAGAGTATGGGCCAGGGACTCGAGGACCCAGGAAGAGCCAAATGCAGGGAGTCAGAGACCAGACTGTTAAGTATTCTGGGTGGGCTCAAATGGGCGGCTGCTGTGCCAGCATTGGTGTGCTGCCTGAGAAAGAAGGCTGAATTCATGAGCAGAGATGACTGTAGACAACTCCCTCACTATCACACCCAGTGCCCACTCCATGGGATCCTTCCTTCTCAAATGCCACACTGCCCCCCCTCCTGGAAAATCTCTCCCCTCGTTGTATCCCACTAGCTCTCTGATTTTTCTCTGCATTCGGTTTGCAGGTTCTTTCCTCTCCTCCCTGGCCAATAAGTCTAATAAGTGGACAAATTAGGTCTTCCAACTCCCAACAGCTCGGTTCCATATGTGTTATAGGATAGACAGCAAAAAACTAAGAAATGAAGGTCATTCGCTTTGTTTAAAGTCATCAAACACCTACTGTGAGTCTGGGCTATGCCAGGTAAAATGGCCTCCGAGGAGGTTTAGAGTAGAAGGTGGCCAGAAGGTGGACATTCTCCTACCCAGAGACAAGGCTCCCCACCCCTGCGATGGAGAGTCATTTTTAGACCAGAAGGCAGGCCCTTCTCCAAGGTCCTGATGAGTGTTGGGTGTCCAGCAATTGTTCCCACGTGCATTTGAGCCGGAATCTAGACTTTTCTACAGCTGCTGCATGCTGTGTTTGTAAGAACTATCAGCCTCACCATCAATCCTCAAGCTTGTATGGGCTCTGAATTATTTAATGCTACATTCCAAGAGGCTGTGAATAATGGAAGGGGGCGTAAATAATCTTATCTTTGTCTCTACACGCAGAGATTGGGCAGGGGCACCCAAAGAGGCTCTTATTCTGCCAGATTCTTACAACACCTGTGCATGATTAAAAACCAGACCAAATGCCCCCTAGATAGCTGTTATTCCCTTGTGGGGAAAAGAAGTGAGCAAGTGTCTCATCCTATTTCCCATGTGGAGAGAAGCAATTATATATCAGGCTTCAGGTTCCCAGGCCTCCAGGATAATTACGGCACTGCTTTAGAGCTGCCCTGAGCCTGACACATTACCCAGCTCTTTCACATGCCTGTACAGACGGGCAGGGCAGCTTTCCTAATTGACAGACAAGGACACTGAGCCCCGGGGAGTTTCCCTGGCTTACAAATACAGTTAGAGTGAGGAAGAAACGAGCCTGGATCCAGGTCTGCTGACGTCCCTACAAGCATTCTTTTTTTTCACCTTTCCACCTGACTCTCAGGGCACAATTAGGGTAAGCATTTGTCTCCCCATCGTCATTCAGTGTTAATGAGACCTACCCACCTGCCGGGTTCATCTTCATCTCAGGTCGATTTTTGTGCAGAAGGGTCACAGGGAAGGGTCCCTGTGTTTCTCAAGCACCACACCATGTATCAGACGTTTGACCTACCTCCTCAGGTAGTGAGCCCCTGAGGTCCAGGAAAGACACATGAGGGAGCAGAGGGGATGGAGGGCTTTGTCAGTGAGCAGACCCCAAAGCACTATGGTGTGGTAGAAACAGGCTTTGGGCCAGGAATCAAGAAATCCGGGAATGAGTTTTGATTCTGCCACTACTAGCTGTTTGATCTCAGAGGTCTTGTCATTTTGAGCCACCAATTTCTTAATCCATAAAATCGGACAAATAGCAATTTACCCACAGGGATGCTGTGTGATGGAAATGGGAACCCTGTGTGTTAGTGGACGTGTTATTCCCTTTCATCAGATGACATCCCCAGGATTCCAGGGTGATGCATAACGATAAATACTGATCAGACCTGCAGGAATGGGGAAGAACTGTGATCTTCCCAGAGGCAAGGAACCAACAGGGAGGCAGGAGTAGGGCTTTGTGCGCCTGATGCGCAGAAATGGTCCATGTCCACCAGGGGGCCCATTTTAACCATTCCAAGTCCTCTCCTCATTTCAAAATCTTCTGTCCTCAAAACCTGCCTCCTCTGATTAAGGATAGAGGAGAACACGGTTAGAAAGGATGGCAGGCGTAAACACGCAAGCAATCCTTGCCCTCATTTCAGAGTTGTTTATCCTCCAAGACCTCTCTTCTCCCTGGAGGTCTGCTCTCTTGTGACAATGATCCTTCAAGGACCATTTCCATCTGTGTCTCCGTGGTCATCTGTGTCTCCGTGGTCATCTGTGTCTCCGTGGTCATCTGGGGCCCTCCCTCCCACCCACTTTCATCGTACACTGACTACCACAATCGCATCGACATCAGCCTGGAGCTGGACGAACAGCCTTTTAAGGTAATTAAGGAGAGCATGTTATTATAGGGAGACTCTATTCAAAAACTAAGGAAATCCGGTATGACAGGGAGCTGAGACATCACCTAATTGGGAGAACAATCAGGGAAGAACTATTATCCAGAATAGATTCAGTTCCCGACACCCCACTGCTTAAGTGTCAAGACCAGAATAGCTCCCCCGGGCCTGATCAATGGCTCCACTTCCTCCTCGACACTGTGTGGGAGCGTTGGAGAAGGATGATAAAGGATCACGTGCCATGTGAGGCTCCCTCTGCGCGTCCTCACCCTTCCTCCTCTTCTCTCCCCAGCGTCATTGCTCCGCTGAATTGTGATAATGTCTCTGATACTTCTCTGAGCACCTGAAGGAAGAAAATGTATCTCATTTTTCTTTATGTACTCAATAATTTGCTGAGCATCTCCACACAGGTGGTCTGCAGACAGCTTTAAATCAAAACGTCTAAGAGTGAGTTCCTTACCTGCCCCTCAGATTTGCTCCTCCTCCTAATACCCTAATCACCAAGTAAGCAAGTGAGGTGTTACCCTTGACCCCTCCAACTCTTTCCCATCCATCAGCCCTAGATCTTTTCCAGTTTTGCCTTGGTCTTCAGTAAGTTCCTGAGTATTTATTGAGTTCTTCTTATGTTCCATACATTCTAGCTCTGGGGGAAGCACTGGACAAAGTGGACATAATGGCTATCCTCCTGGGTTCAAACAGCTCCATCATTAGCCTGGGATAATTAGTTATCCTCTGGGTGGCTCGGGGTCCTTACCTGCAAAGTTGAGACAAAAATAGTGCTTATCTCATAGAATTGTTATGAAGGTTAAGTATGTGAGGCAGTATATGTAAAGTACTGAGAACGTAGTAAGTATTCCCAGTAAGCGCCATGTGTGTTGGCCGTCATATGAACCTCAGTTGTAGTAAGTGATACTGAGGAATATGAGCTTTTCCCCTGACGCCTTGGTGACCTTACACAGATCCACATAACTGGGCAGATGAAGTCTCAAACCATTGCCAATCTGAGTCTTGGTAGAACACTTTGTGATCCTTCCAGAACATGGAGGACAAGAGGCTTAGAAGGACCTATTACAAATCCATTCCTGCACCTTCCCACCTCCCCAGGGAGTCTGTTAGGAGATAGTTTCTCATGATCTCTGGGGCTCTGATGAGGTATGAGGCTTCCCCCAACCTCCAAGGGTATAAAAGATTATAAAACCACACAGCTGCTTCCAGCAGGGGGAGTCCCACAACTTGTGTTGCAATGTTCTCTGACCCCTATGGCCTTGGCATTCTCCTTTTGGGGTGTGGGACAAGGATCTGGGGAGCTGACACCTTTGGGGTCTCTTTCTCCAACTGTCTATGCAGTGCCTAGGTGGCTCAGTTGGTTAAGTGTCTGACTCTTGATCTCAGCTCAGGTCTTGATCTCAGGTTCATGAGTTCAAGTCCCACACTGGGCTCCATTTGGTCTTGGAGCTTACTTTAAAAAAATAAGATAAAGAGGCTTTTTTTTTTAAATATAATTTTTTATTTTTTATAAACATATATTTTTATCCCCAGGGGTACAGGTCTATGAATCACCAGGTTTACATACTTCACAGCACTCACCAAAACACATACCCTCCCCAATGTCCATAATACCACCCCTTTCTCCCAAACCCCCTCCCCCCAGCAACCCTCAGTTTGTTTTGTGAGATTAAGAGTCACTTATGGTTTGTCTCCCTCCCAATCCCATCTTCTTTCATTTATTCTTCTCGTACCCACTTAAGCCCCCATGTTGCATCACCACTTCCTCATATCAGGGAGATCATATGATAGTTGTCTTTCTCCACTTGACTTATTTCGCTAAGCATGATACGCTCTAGTTCCATCCATGTTGTCGCAAATGGCAAGATTTCATTTCTTTTGATGGCTGCATAGTATTCCATTGTGTATATATACCACATCTTCTTGATCCATTCATCTGTTGATGGACATCTAGGTTCTTTCCATAGTTTGGCTATTGTGGACATTGCTGCTATAAACATTCGAGTACACGTGCCCCTTTGGATCACTACGTTTGTATCTTTAGGGTAAATACCCAATAGTGCAATTGCTGGGTCATAGGGCAGTTCTATTTTCAACATTTTGAGGAATCTCCATGCTGTTTTCCAGAGAGGTTGCACCAGCTTGCATTCCCACCAACAGTGTAGGAGGGTTCCCCTTTCTCCGCATCCTCGCCAGCATCTGTCATTTCCTGACTTGTTGATTTTTAGCCATTCTGACTGGTGTGAGGTGATATCGCATTGTGGTTTTGATTTGTATTTCCCTGATGCCGAGTGATATGGAGCACTTTTTCATGTGTCTGTTGGCCATCTGGATGTCTTCTTTGCAGAAATGTCTGTTCATGTCCTCTGCCCATTTCTTGATTGGATTATTTGTTCTTTGGGTGTTGAGTTTGCTAAGTTCTTTATAGATTCTGGACACTAGTCCTTTATCTGATATGTCGTTTGCAAATATCTTCTCCCATTCTGTCAGTTGTCTTTTGATTTTGTTAACTGTGTCCTTTGCTGTGCAAAAGCTTTTGATCTTGATGAAATCCCAATAGTTCATTTTTGCCCTTGCTTCCCTTGCCTTTTGCGTTGTTCCTAGGAAGATGTTGCTGCGGCTGAGGTCGAAGAGGTTGCTGCCTGTGTTCTCCTCAAGGATTTTAATGGATTCCTTTCGCACATTGAGGTCCTTCATCCATTTTGAGTCTATTTTCGTGTGTGGTGTAAGGAAATGGTCCAATTTCATTTTTCTGCATGTGGCTGTCCAATTTTCCCAGCACCATTTATTGAAGAGGCTGTCTTTTTTCCATTGGACATTCTTTCCTGCTTTGTCGAAGATTAGTTGACCATAGAGTTGAGAGTCTATTTCTGGGCTCTCTATTCTGTTCCATTGATCTATGGGTCTGTTTTTGTGCCAGTACCATGCTGTCTTGATGATGACAGCTTTGTAATAGAGCTTGAAGTCCGGAATTGTGATGCCACCAACGTTGGCTTTCTTTTTCAATATCCCTTTAGCTATTCGAGGTCTTTTCTGGTTCCATGTAAATTTTAGAATTATTTGTTCCATTTCTTTGAAAAAGATGGATGGTACTTTGATAGGAATTGCATTAAATGTGTAGATTGCTTTAGGTAGCATAGACATTTTCACAATATTTATTCTTCCAATCCAGGAGCATGGAACATTTTTCCATTTCTTTGTGTCTTCCTCAATTTCTTTCATGAGTACTTTATAGTTTTCTGAGTATAGATTCTGTGTCTCTTTGGTTAGGTTTATTCCTAGGTATCTTATGGTTTTGGATGCAATTGTAAATGGGATTGACTCCTTAATTTCCCTTTCTTCTGTCTTGCTGTTGGTGTAGAGAAATGCAACTGATTTCTGTGCATTGATTTTATATCCTGACACTTTACTGAATTCCTGTATAAGTTCTAGCAGTTTTGGAGTGGAGTCTTTGGGTTTTCCACATATAGTATCATATCATCTGCGAAGAGTGATAATTTGACTTCTTCTTTGCCGATTTGGATGCCTTTAATTTCCTTTTGTTGTCTGATTGCTGAGGCGAGGACCTCTAGTACTATGTTGAATAGCAGTGGTGATAATGGACATCCCTGCCGTGTTCCTGACCTTAGCAGAAAAGCTTTCAGTTTTTCTCCATTGAGAATGATATTTGCGGTGGGTTTTTCATAGATGGCTTTGATGATATTGAGGTATGTGCCCTCTATCCCTACACTTTGAAGAGTTTTGATCAGGAAGGGATGTTGTACTTTGTCAAATGCTTTTTCAGCATCTATTGAGAGTATCATATGGTTCTTGTTCTTTCTTTTATTGATGTGTTGTATCACATTGACTGATTTGCGGATGTTGAACCAACCTTGCAGCCCTGGAATAAATCCCACTTGGTCGTGGTGAATAATCTTTTTAATGTACTGTTGAATCCTATTGGCTAGTATTTTGTTGAGTATTTTCGCATCTGTGTTCATCAAGGATATTGGTCTATAGCTCTCTTTTTTGGTGGGATCCTTGTCTGGTTTTGGGATCAAGGTGATGCTGGCCTCATAAAATGAGTTTGGAAGTTTTCCTTCCATTTCTATTTTTTGGAACAGTTTTAGGAGAATAGGAATTAGTTCTTCTTTAAATGTTTGGTTAAATTCCCCCGGGAAGCCGTCTGGCCCTGGGCTTTTGTTTGTTCAGAGATTTTTAATGACTGTTTCAATCTCCTTACTGGTTATGGGTCTGTTCAGGCTTTCTATTTCTTCCTGGTTCAGTTGTGGTAGTTTATATGTTTCTAGGAATGCATCCATTTCTTCCAGACTGTCAAATTTATTGGCGTAGAGTTGCTCATAGTATGTTCTTATAATAGTTTGTATTTCTGTGGTGTTAGTTGTGATCTCTCCTCTTTCATTCATGATTTTATTTATTTGGGTCCTTTCTCTTTTCTTTTTGATAAGTCTGGCCAGGGGTTTATCAATTTTATTAATTCTTTCAAAGAACCAGCTCCTACTTTCGTTGATTTGTTCTATTGTTTTTTTGGTTTCTATTTCATTGATTTCTGCTCTGATAGATAAAGAGGCTTTCTATTAGCTGTCCCCACATTTAATTCACCAACAAATACTGTCATTTCTATTCTTAAAATATACCATCCAGTTTCCTTGCCTCCACTCCTGTTCTTCTCCTGTCTCATTTCCTCAGAAGAACCAGAGTGATTGTTTAAATATACAGAGAGAATCATGTCATTCCCATTTCTTGCTCTTCAAAGACTTCCAATTATACCAAATAAATGCCATCCTTATCAATGACCTACAAGGCCCTTCATGGCCTGGGTTGTGCGCACATGTCCAGTATCAGCTGGGAGAGGCTCGCTCATCAGCTAAGCGCTTGCCACACAGGCCTCTTCTAACTCATCAAACACAACAAGATCCTTGGCGCCTCAGGGTCTTTGCACTTGGAGCCCTTCTCTCTTTCTCAGATGAGATGACAGAAGACAAAATCCTGAAGTGTTCCTACGAGCCACAGGAGAACCACCACAAAGGAGGCAGTGACGAGCAGCTGGAGATAGGAGCCAAAAACCAGGAGTGTGGTGTGAGGAAGCAGGGCCATGGGACCCCGCGGCCTGACGAGCGGTCACAGGAGTCAAGCCCTCACAAGTGTTCAGCAACCCAGCACACCGTGAGGTCACTGCTGGGCTGACCGTGAGAGGTCTCAGAGAGTGATGGGGGTTGAGGCTGGCCCGGACGGTCAGCAGGAGTCCCTGAGAACAGACCATGAGGGACGGGCTGTAGATGAGGAAGAAATGAGAAACACTGCAGAGCGAAACTGTGAGCAGCAGATTCCAGAGAACAAGCAGAGGGAAGAGCCCTTGAGGAGAGGAAGCCGCCCTGGAAGCAGGAGTAAAAGAGAGGGAGTGAGCGGAGCCTTTAGATGCCTTTCCTGACTCTCGTCTCACGTTCACCATGCACGGCTCCTAAGTCAACCAAGCACATCACCCTGGCATTCTCCTCAGCAGGTTTGCTCAGGCTCTTCTCTGTCAAGAACATCCGCCTGCTCTCCTCTACCTACTACCTCCTAGGGACTTTCTGTGCACAATTTGAGGAACACCCTCCTGCCTGGGTGATCTATTTCTCCTCCGAGTTCCCAAAAACTTACCGCGCATAACTACCGGTGGCTTGGCTGATTCGTATTATGTTTGCAATCTCCGCTGTCTGCTTCCACATGGCAGCCTGAACTGGCCGTTGGTCCCATGTGGGGACGCCCACATCCCTAGGGACATCTGACACAGAATTAGCACACAGAAAGCATTTACTGGACAAATAGAATCAGCGGCCCAGGACTGGGTCACAGCATTGCGATCGTTTCATCTGTAGAGTTCACAGAAAATTGTCTCATCTCTTTACACCTGTCACTTACTGTGCATATAGGAGACCAAGCCCAGTAGGATATGGAAGGCATCTGTTGTAATATTGAATATAATAGTGCTGCGAAAAATTTAAAAAAAAACTGATGAAAATGTTGTGTGTTATGATCCATTGCCTTATGTCTTAGGGGAGCTGGTTCTTTAAATCTAATGGACTCTGATGGGAGTGTACACAGGGCTACCAAGTTTCCATTTGGGTTTTTGAGAAAGGGGAGAAGTGGTGCTGTGGTGGGATGAGCCCTGGAACTTGGCTCGAGTTCCTAAATAGACTTGGGACTTGAAGCACATCACTGAAGTCATCGATCTGATTACGGACATTCGCTGAGCATCGGGCACCAGGAATGCAAACGTGAGGAGGCCTGGCCCCCGCCTAGAGGGAGAGAGACCTGCAAATCAGCAGTGAGGGTCCGAAACCTCACCGTGAACCCTGTGACCAGGGCAGAAGAGGGGGGGGCAGTAGCACATGGAAGCAGCAAGAGGCATTCAGGGAGTGCTCCCGAGGGAACACAGGCACATCTGAGCGGCGGTTCAGAGAGCAGTGGGACTTGCCACAGAGAACCAGGGGACAGAGCACCAGTGGGCAAAGATTACAAGTGTGTATGGGACAGACTTGAAGGTGGTCGCGCTCCCCACTTCCTGGTGTTCATGCGGTGGTGTAATATCCTTCTTCTCGAATTCAGGCAGGACCTCTTCCAACCAATAAAACATGGCAATGCGGACAGGATGTCACTGTGACTGTGTTACATTATAAAAACTCTGTGTCGCCGGCAGATCCCCTCAGGGTGCTGTTCTCCTGGTTGACTTTAAAGAAGCAAGCTACTGTGGCTCCTGCTGTTTCAAGGCAATGAATTCTGTCAACAACTCAGGGAGCTTGGAAGTAGATCTTTCTCCAGCCAGACCAAATGAGAATGCAGCCCAGCCGACCTGTGCATTGCAGGCTGGCGAGACCCCGGAGCAGAGAACCCCGCGAGGCTGTGCCCTGACCTCCTGGGCCACAGAAACTGCCATAACCCAGGCGGGTTGTTTACAGCTGCTAACCACGTGCTAATTGGTTATGCAGCAACTGAAAACCCATATAAAGTGGGAAGCAACTCACTTTCAAGCTCAGAAGGGACACAGCCTTCTTCTAAGTCTTGATTTTCCCAAGTGTAAAGCTGGAACCATAACAAGATCAGACACACACCCCTCACAGGACGGTGGTGAGATCCCAGTGAGCTGTTAGCCACAAAGCATTTGTAAATTGCCAGATTCCATAAAGCTGCTGGTTGATAGCATCTCGTTCCCTTACATACATGCTTACCCACAGAGTTCCCAGAATCGGTGTCAGCCTTATGTAGAAAGAGTGACAACACGGAGAACTCACCAACATATTTTCAGGTCTCTCCCAAAGCAATGTGTCTCTTGTCTCTGAACTTCGGCCCGCCTGTCTCCTCTACAGTAGCCTCCTGCCCTTCTCCCCCACGCCCTGCACCAGCCTGCCCCCGACTCCTCATGCTCTCCAAAGTTACACTCTACTTCCCCAGGCTCCCCACCTGGGCAAGGGGACACCTCACCTGTCCTCTGCACTCCACGGTGCCCCGTACCCATTCCTCGGGGCTTTCTTCACTCCACAGCTCCCGTGTGCCTCCCTACCCCTCACCCACTGCCCCAGGAGCCCTGAGCCACCTGAAGACAGGAATCGAATCTTATTCACCTTCGTGTCCCCAATATCTTCCACAATGCCCTCTGTGTAGTAGGTGATATCGTGCATATAAAATATTATAATATCTATGTGCGTATCTACATGGCAAAGGCAGTTTCCCAACCTAGAAAAACAGTCCTGATAGGAGCAGAACAGAAGGGACCCCACCAACATATCCGCCCAAGAGAAGTTGTATCCGTGCATAATTTTATTCCATTGAAGAAGAGGATGAATGGGGGGTTGCTTAAACCCTTCTTTTAAGAAACACAACAAAAAACATCCGTTGGAGAGGATTCGGTGTTCTTACTGGTATAGACAGCTCTGCCATGGCAGGCGCCGTCGGGAGCTGCTGGAGGAAGTGGGCTGCTGCCCGACTCATCTTCTCTTCTGAATTGTCATCTCAACTGCTTTCAAGCAGCCTTCCCCGAGAGGTGGGAGGGAGAGGAGGTAGATTTGCCAGTGTCTAAACCCAGGAAAGGAAGCCTGAATTAGCTAGAGCCCGGGCTATCCCCACTGCCTCCCGGAAGGCACAGGAGAGCCGGGGTGGAGGGGAGGAGGAGGAAGGGGGACACAAAGCCCACATCAGAGGCATGGGGAGGGGCCCCAGGGGGGCTGAAGAGAGCAGAAGGCAGTCACTGCCACGGTCACACTCCTGGAGCACTAACCCACTGCCCCCTGCCCCCAGAGCCAGGACTCTCCTAGGAGGAAGCCCCCTGAGGCTCCCAGCTGCTAGGTGGGGCTCTGCTACCCTCCAGGTCTGGATCTGACTCCATCTGCCGACTGCATGACCCAAGACCGCGAAGCCCGCAGAAAGCCGGTTTCCCATCAACAAATGGAAATGACAGTCCCGGCCTCACAAGGTTGTTGAGACAATTAAATGAGCTCCAGCGTGCACCGAGCCCGGACCAGAACAGATGATTTTAAATGTCAGTTCCACGTCTCCCCAGCTCCTTCCCCTTAGCACCTGAATCTAAAGGAAAATGCACTGAAGGAAAACAAGACACAGCACGCGATAGCATTTCGGGGTGAGTAAAACCTCCAGTGCGTAAATCACCATGATTACTATGGGCGAAAACAAGATGAAAGACAACAGGTATTACAGAGAAGGAGATCGTGAGCCTGCTGGGTTGGTGCTCGTGCACGCACACAGCGCTTGGGAGCGCCTGGAGCTCTCTCACAGCGGAGCTCTCTCACACCGTGCCTTTCATCGGACCCTCAGCTCTCTCAGTGCTTCTGTACTTCCTCCGACGTACAAATGGGGAAACCGAGGCTCACCTACCACACTGGCTGGCCCAGGGAACCCTGCTGGGCCGCAGGAAGATTGGATAGGAGCCTCGTGTTCTGGATTGGTGAGCCGTTTCCACCCTACAGCAGGTACGTGCTCATCTGTGTGCAATCTTGACGGACTGTCCAGTCCCTCACCGGGACCCCCACCACCAAGCGATCCCACATGCTCCCTGGTACCTCCCGTCACTTCTAAATGATTAGAACAATTCTGGCTGCACAGAACATGAATCCTGTCCAAATGAGACGCACGGAACGCGAGTTCATTGTCGGGATGTGCGGGGATGGTTTCGGATTTCAGGATAACTGGGTCCAGGAGCAGGGTCAGGCAGGCTGAAGATACAGGGTGCCACAGACCGCGACCAGGTCCTTCTACCCCGGCCTTCCAGCCCTCACTAGCACAGCCTGCACCCCCGAATCCCCTCTTCTGGACAAACGGGAGCACTCACACCTCTGAGAATTGCCGCGGAGAAGGTCGACCTTCTGGAAGGTCTCATTCCTGACGCCAGCTCTCCCTCCTCCAGGTCCTCCTCTGGCCCCTCCTGGCCATGGCCTCTAAGAGCTGATGTGTCTTGATGATGGAGCATATCTGGAATTTTATGTCTTTTTCCTTAAGTGAAAATGTTAGAGGCTGTTAGTATTTTAAAGTTGTCCACTGTGTTTTTCTATTTTTAGAGTAAACACAACAAGTTTAGATAAACCACTGCAGTGGCCCTTTTAATTACGTGCACATAAAGCAAATAGGAACCATATTCAGGGGAAGGGTACCCCGGGAGTCTTTACCTTAACAAAAGCTGCCGTTCCCCTCTAAGGACCCAGGAATATTGGCCTAAGGATCCAAAAGCCTCCTGGGAAGAAAACGATTTCAATCTCAAACTCCTAGCCCTTTGAACACTGAAGGGGCTACGCGCTGGCACCCAGGAAGGGGCCCTAATAACAGGCCCCCTTCCCCGAGGTGGCCCTCTGTGGGCTCTCTGCCCCAGCCCCCAGTGGGTGGACCATCAGGGCTCAACTCTTTTGCAGGCCTGGTTTTTCTCAGTTCAGGGGAGAGGAGTAAGACGACGGGCTTTGGTCTCAGTTAGAAACCATATACCCAGGGCCATCTAATAGGTTCTAGAGATTATGAAGAATTGATACAGCATTTGCCTGAAGTTTCTTCTCTTGACCTCTTGTTTCCGTGTGTACACTCAGACAGCACCCCAAACACAGACAGAAGTGAACACACACACACACACACACACACACACTGTATGGTGCAGCCTGGGAGTGGCTGCACCGAGCATCGGGTCAGCTCTAGAACCTCAAGTGGCTTCTCATTCAGGAGCTGACAAGGTGACATGGGACACCTGTCTCTAGCTTGTTCTGCGCTGGTCCTGTGCTCTTTATGCACAGTAGAATAACAAAGTGAGGGGTGCCTGGGTGGCCCAGTCGGGTAAGCATCTGCCTTCAGCTCAGGTCACGATCTCAGGGTCCTGCCGTCGAGCCTCACTTCAGCTCTCAGCTCAGTAGGGAATCTGCTTCTCTCTCTGCCTCTGCCCCTTCCCCCTGCTCATGCTTGTGCTCGAGCTCTCTCTCTCTCTCTCAAATAAATAAAATCTTAAAAAAAAAAAAAAAAGAACAAGGTACGCCTTTACAAAATAATTTCATACGTAACATTTACCAAACCATTCAAGAAATCAAATATACAAATCAACATCTGTTTCATTGCGAAGTTGTTGCTGGATATTCTCGTGGGGTCTTCTCGATCCCTCCCTTCACACGAAATTGAGAGTCACAGCAGTGAATTCGCCCTGGGCTGGGCTTACCCACCTGAACCCTCGCTCCCTGTGGAGGCCTCCCCACCCGCCCCCGCCAGCCCCCGGTTCCCTAGACAAGCACGTTTGCTCAGTCCTGGACACGCCCATCTGTTCTCGGTCTGTCTGTCTGTCCACTTCCCCCTCCTTCTCCGTCTCCACGTTTCTTCCCCTTCCCCTGCCGCTCTGCAAATCTTCTCATGCACCCACATAAACTCATTTCATGTTTTATATATCAAAGCCAGTTCCCTTCAAGGAGGGGGAGAAAATCCGTCCTGAAAAAAATAGATACATTGGCACCAGTATCACTCCTTTAGCTCTTAAAATCCCTTTTCCTTCTCTGGGTGGAGGGAATGTTCCCGAAAGGGCAAAGGCGTCTGCTAGGTGTCCAGTAATGAGGGAGTAGTAAGGCCCTGATTCTTCCTCTGGGACTGTCCTAATATGGCGGCCCCGCTCCTAGGGGTCTGCACCTGCTGGGACACCTCTGGGCCTCCCTGCTCATGCTGTTCTGTCTGGTGCCTCAGCGGCAGGATGCTGGCCTGGGGTACGGAGGCGGCAGCGGGGGAGGGGGGCGGTGTCACAGCAAAGGTCAGCTGGTTGTTACAGCTGCTGGTGCGCACAGCTGGCCGCCCCCAAGTAGACCCCAGGGACTCCCCATCTCAGAACTCGGCCGTCTTCTCGGGAAGCAGTGCGCTTTACAGATGAGACACGGGCAAGCCATCTGTCACACTCACTGTGGCCCATCCAGACCTACTCTCTTTTGCCCTGAATGGTGATTTTTCCCCCCACTCTGAGTGGACCTAAGGACATGTCAGATATAGACAGGAACGGGGCTCCTGGGATCGCCGTCTTCTCCGGCTCATCAGCCTGCTGACAGCCGTCTGAGCTGGAGTCCCCCGATGTCACGGGAAAAGCACAAACTTAAAGGCGGCCTTGAGCTCCATGCCCAGCCCCAGCTCTTCTGGCCACATGACCCTGGCCAGGGACGTGGCTTCTATATGCCGGTGAGGAACAGGTGGCATGCAAACAGACAATGTGAGGGAGGTTTCAAAGAGGACCATCTAGAAGGGAAGGGCAGAATCCAAGGGGGAAAAGAAAGAACATGCATATGAAGGACAGGAAGGGACAGTGACCAGCCCAGAGCTAGAAGGGCCAAGAGGCATGGCCCATCTTCAAGGGTAGCCCAAGGAGCAGAACCTCAGGGAGAGATACAGCCAACCCACAGCCGAAACACCAGAGGCTGACTCCCTCCACCTTCCCATCACAAGTGCCTCTCCAGGACCAGCTCTGCGAGAAGCCAGAGGCAGGGGGCCACAGAAATTCCCGACAGATCAGTTCAGAGGCCTCGGCTGAGGATTTGGAGAGAGGAGGGAAAACATCCTGCACACTCTACCTAAGCCAGTTTCCATGCCTGTAAACTAGAAGCAATAACAATTATGGAGAACTTTCAACAACATGATACACGCAAATGTCTTAGCAAGGCACACAGGAGCTACTCTGTGTTTCCTTTCGCCCATACCCTGTGTTTCTCTGGGTCTGCCCCAAATCAGGGCACATCCTTCACCCAGGTGCTTCCCCGGAAATAGTCACCAGCATCACAAGATGTCCCTCCTCTCGAAAATCCTGATACCTAACATGTAACAATGGATCGCATGGCTCTTAATCTAACTGAACACTCACAGCAGCCCGGGAGGTGAATGGGTTTGTGCCCATTTTACAGATAAGAGACTGAGGCTCACATTCATTACTTTGCCCCAGGTGGGTTCCTGAGTGAGAGAGCCAAGGCTCAGACACTGGCTTTTACCCTCCAGCTGCGGCTTTCCTTGCGTCCACCGTCCTGCTCACCGTCCTCCACCCTGCATGGGCAGCGGAGCCCTCCCTCCTCAGTGTTCTGACCCAGCTGCAGGAGGTCCCCCCAGATGCAGCGCACCCTCTCCCTTCCCTGGTTTCTGGTGCTGTTGGATTTCAACCCCGAACCTGGAACTTATTACAGAGAACTCTGCTCAGTGTGCTGGAGAACTTTACCCAGAGTTCAAGGAGAGCAGGAAGTGCCAAGTGCGTTCCTCCCCACGGGTGTCCCTCAGAGAGGACAGTTGCTCGGGGGAGGGCCTTCCAAGAGCCGCCACCCCCACTGTCCAGAGCTGCCACCAGGGGTCAAGCTGTGGTGCCCTCCTCAGGACTTTGCTGAAATCACGTCTTTACTTGGCTCCTTCCCTTCACAGGCAGGCTTGCCTCCTGACTCCCTCATTAGCTTCTCCCGAGAGCACTTTCTTAAAAAATCACCTGTTCACGAGTCCTTGTCACAAGGTCTGCAAATGGGGAACCTCCTTCCCCCCAAACCCCTTCATGAGTGCTAGAAACATCCTCACAAAGGAAAGATGGTCAGACTAGACCGCCTAGGCCCGAATCAGAAGCAACCTCTTTTCTCCTCCAGATTCCCAGGCTTTCCATGAAATTATAAACATTCTAAAACATTACAAAAAAAAAAAAAATCACTCTTTGCAGATCCTGTAAAGAACTGGGAAAACCCCATGATTCCTGGCCCCCGTTCCACCTTTGTAGTGTAGTACACAATGTCCTCGATCATTTTTCTCAAGGACACACAAATAATCCTAATTTCCCTCCAATTCTGCCTCCCCTGAGGGCTCATGCTTGAAGTTTCACTACCAGAGCTTTGATGGCGGCTCCGACAGAGCATCCTGGCTGGAATCAGACCCGAAGCTGCTATCTCAATGCTCTTCCACTTTAATTTGAATGAAATATCTGTTTCTTCCTCTAATAAAACAAAGATAATGTCACAATGGGGTAGAATGAAGATACAGAACAGCAGAACACCTGGGAGAGGGCTACGGAGGGCCACCAGAACTTACGAATACAATTTCAGCAGAGAGACTGAAGGCCCCGTGCTGCTGCCTCCAGCTTGCGGGGAGTGAGGCTGGGTCCGCCTGGTGAGCCAGTGACCGTGCTTCCTGCTGCAAGGAACAGACTCAGCACAACTCAGGCAAAGAGGACGAGTATCCATCCAGGTAACCAAAGTCTCAACGTAGGTTTTCCAGGGCTGGTTCAGTCACAGTTCAATGGCTTCATCAAGGACCCAGGATCTCCCCATATTTCATGCCACCTTCATTCTTGGTGGCATGTTCCTCACGCTAGCTACCCTCATGGTCACAAGATGGCCCACATCTTGTCAGTAGGGAAATGCAAAACACCACCACCATGAGATTCCCTCTGCTTCTACTCAAATGGAGAAAATGGTGGAAATTGACCATCCCGAGGGCTGGTGAAGACAGGAGGGAACTGGAACTTTTACACAGTGCTACTCAGACTATAAAATGGCACAAGCACTTTGGAGAACAATGAGAAGGTTTTTTAAAAAGTTAAACATTATACCCGCCACGTGACCCACAGCCATTCCACTCCTCTAAGTATTTACCCAAGACAGATAACAGCACCTGTTCAGACAAACGCTTGTGTATGATGTTCATGGCAGCTTTACCTGTATAGCTGAAAACTGAAACAACCCAAGTGTTCATCAGTAGTTGAAGGGATACCTGAATTGTGATACACTCATATGATTAAATACCACCCAGCAAAGAACAAGAATGAACTACTGATGTTGTACTCAACAACACGGATGAATGTCAAAGCAAGTGTGCTGCACAAAGGAGAACAGATAAGAGACGGTACGCACCGTATGATCTGTCTATATACCAAGTGAGAAAATGCACACTAATGTGTACTAACAGAAAGCAAATCAGTGGCTGACAGAGAAGAGATACCCAGAAGGAGCAGGAGAGAAAAACAACAAATGGATATGAGGAAATTTGGGGGGTGACTAATATGTTTACTACCTAGATTGTGATGATAGTTTCACAGGGTATATATATGTCAAAACTTATCAAATTTTTTTAATTAAATTAAATTTAAATATGTGTTACTTACTGATGTCAATTAATGCATCAGTAAAGCTCTCTTTTCTTAAGCCACTTGACAACATAGAGCATGGAAAACAATACAGAATGGTTTGCCAGAGCTCAAAAGCAGTTCATCTCCACTTGGGAAAACCCAATAAAATATTTTGGGAACAGACGAAAGGACACATCTTCAGAGGCCAGAAGGATTGTGGTCAGTTGTGCGTCTGTGTCCCTAGACCTTATTTACTGAGTGTCTATTATGGGCCGTTCATGTGCTGGACGCTGGGCATGGAACAACGAAGACCCTGCCCTCAGTAGCCCAAACTCCAGCAGAGAAAGTCTATGAGGAATAACAATGGCAAAATGACATTCACACTCACTCCCAAAAGCTTTATGCCTCTACGTCCTACACACTGACAAGTTTTGCTTCTCTGAATCTCCATTTTTCTTGTGGTGACCACCCAACTCCCTTAGGGAATGCATGTTTCTTTTAGGGATCTTCTACGATTAATTAAGCTAGAGTCAAGTCATTGTCAGGAAAGATTACTTGATGCTCTGTCTATTCATGTCACACATTAACTTTGAGGACACTGAGCCATCATACTGTGAACCCACCACCCACATCTTGTGCTGTTCCCTTCTTATATCTACCTTGCCCCCCATTAATAGATTGTGAGCAGGTATACCCAGCAAAAGGAACATGGATGTTGGTATGAGACACACCCAGATCCCAACCTCTCTCATCACTACACTCTAATGATCTTGGGAAAGTAATAAACCTCCCTGATCCTCAATTTTTCCATTCATACCATGAGAATAACATGTAACTTTCAGGATTACTGTGAAGATGGGTAAGAGACGATGCATATGAAGAACAAGTATCGTGCCCAACACATAGTAAGTGCTCAGTAAATTGAAAGTGTCCATCTAATAGTAACGATTCAAACCAAGCTCTATGATTCATTAGCAACATGTCCTTGGGCAAGTTATGTTACTCTTCTCAAGTCATTTCCTCATTTGAGATGTAAAGTTTTCAAGGCTTATTTCACAGGCTGTATGTCAGGCTCACTATGAGAGCTGCGTACAAGGTGAGCACTTGCTAACTGCCGAGCAATGTGCATGGTGTTGATGCAACAGGGACAGAAAGGAAAGACATAGTCCCTGGCCTTCAAGAGCTAAAAAACCATAAGCAGCAAATTCTGCTGCAGTAAGAGAGAAGGAAGTTCTGGAAATGGGAGCAAAGAGAGGCTCTCCTCCCGGCTGGCAAGGAAGACAAATCAGAGGAAGCTTTCCAGAGGATGCGTTATCTGAGCTGAGGCTGGAAGGACCTGCAGGACTCACCAAGGAGCGGGGAGAAGGAGTGTCCTCCAGAAGAATGGCCAGCAGGAGCTGGTCACATTAGAGAGCTGGACATCACCCAGCTCGGCAGGCGCTGAGAGTTGGGTGGCACTCCCATCACCCTGCCAGACCCCAGCAGGCACTGAGCAGGCTGGTCTCCCTCCCACCTCTTCCAACATCGTTGCCCCACCAACAGCTGGCACGGAGCTGTGCCTGTGGCAGAAATGGCCTTATCACCATTTCCAGAATGGCCCATGTGTGTGCATCGCCATGAGGTGACAGCCCTCCTCCTGTCAAACTCTCCAAAGGGACTCCATGCCCCGAACTGACACTGCCTGGTGACAATTACAGGCTGAGAGTGACTCCTCGCTGTGGGGCTTTCAGATCAGTGCTATTAGCCTTACATAACATGTATATCTACCTTTGTCCTCTGCAGCCTTACGACTTCCAGCCCCCGATGAGTCGTGGGGTGCTGTTTTTTATAAAGAGGCTGGGGCAGGACAAAGCTTCTGGATGGTTTTATTTTGTTCCTCCCAGCCCCTCGGTTAGACTGTCCTGTCCCCACCCGACACCACCAAGACGGCTGAGTCCCCGTGACAAACTGGGAAGGAAAAGAAAGAGCAGCCAACGCTACAGAGCCACCGTGCGAGCTGATAAGTTTGTGGCAATCTGTTACACAGCAACAGAAAATGAACACAGCTGTCAGGTAGAAATGGACCTCATGCTTAGTGGAGGAAGAAAGGAAGGGAGGGAGGAAAATCGAGGGCCGTGGCGAACAAAATGTGAGGGGAAGCAAATGCCATGTGGCATGAAGTCCGAGGCAGAGGCAAATGGGACCGGGCTCAGGTAGAGACTCGGTGGGCACAGAAAACCATTTAAATGTAGGTGCAACTGGGGATATCCAAAGGTCCTTCCGTTGGTGTGATGAGAACTGATTTACGTTTCCTAAAGAGCGCTCAGGTGCCCTGTAAAGAACAGATCCAGTCCTAGAAAGTGATAGAAGCAGCATGGAGACCAGCTGGGGGACAGCCGTGAGAGGCGAAGGGAGCTGGTGGGGTTGGGGGGCCCTTATGGCAGCAGGGAGATGGGGAGAAACAGGCAGGCTCAGGAGCTGTCTCAGGAGGGCTCCTGCCTGCCTCACGTGTGGGCTGGATGCGGCGTGAGGGGCTCCAATGAACTGGACATGATTCCCCGGACCTGGACTTGAGCATCCGGGAGAAGGCAGCGGCATTCACCCAAAGGACGGAAAGTAGGAGAGAAGCAGCTCTGAAGCTAAGGTGGGAAAAGTAAGACTTTCTGCTGTGTTGAGCTGAGATGCCCGTTAGTCATCTAAGTGGAGATGTCAAGTAGCAGGATGTATGAGTGTGCGGCTTCAGGATGTTCGTGCTGGAGACACGAATTTGGAAGTCATTATCATGAAGATGGTATTTAAAGCCACGGGAGTGATGAGGTCACGTAAGGCGAGTGCATAGGTTCGGAAGAAAGAGGACCCAGAACAGAGCCCTGCGGTCCCACGGTCAGACCCAGGGCAGGAAAGGCGACTCAGCAGAGAACAAGGTGTGGGAACAGCCTGGGACAGAGGAGGAAGAGCCGGTGAGTGCTCCGTGAGGGAAGCCAGAGCAGCCTCAAGAAGCTCAAGGAAGCAGCGGTGTGGCCCATCCTCACTAGGAAAGAAAGCGGCCTGCCAGAGGACAGTCCCCGGCCTTCCCGCTGGCAGGCACGGTGGCCTGACAAGGCAGTTGCCGTGGGGGGGGGGGGGGCAGGCCACCGAGAGGCGACACAGCCTTCTTTCTTTCGCTGCATTAATCTGAGCCGTAATCACTTCTTACCTGCATTGACTTGTTTGTTTCCTCACCCCTGCCCCACCGGAGCACGAGGTCTCTAAGATCAGGACCTGCGTCTCTTTCTGCCCTGTACCCTCAGCACGTAAGGCGCAACCGTAAATACTCACTCAATAAATAAGCCTGCGGAGCTCCTCGAGCTCCTAACCCCGCCCAGCACCTGCGCGTCGCCCCGCCCTTCGGAGGCTCCCCCCATCCCCCACCCGCCCTCCGCGCAGTCTCTGAGATTGACACCCAGAGGGTGGGCGCTTGCGTGTGAGTTTAAGTAGAAGACAGCAGACGACATGGGATGAGGGAAATTTTAAAACCCGAACGGAACAGACACCCTGCCTGCACGATCAGGAGACCCGGGTTCATGTCCCAGGTCTGAACCGATTTTTGTCTTTGACCCCGTGGTGCCCCCTTCCCCACACGCCGCCCACCTGCCTCAGAGCGGTGTCTCTTCACCTGTTGAAGGTGAGGACTGGACCAGATCTGTGTTTCAAACCTTTCTTTTGGAATCCAGAAGAACCTCTTGGACAAAACCTTTAGGGCTGGTCGAGATCTAAAAGAGATCAAGGGGCATTGGTCTAAGAGGCTGATGGAATCCCAGGCCCCATTGCTCAGCCACCCCCAGGCCCCGCACAGGGTTGCTCCGGGCTCTCCCAGAGCACATGACTCCGTTTGCGCACTGGGGATCCAGACTCCTGCTGTGAGTGCCTCCCTGGTGCCTCCCGGTGGAGACACCCAGCAGGTGCAGCCCCGTATGGGTCCCTCGGCCTCCCCGCAGAGGCCGTCTCCTGGTGATGGAGCTCAAAGCCAAGGCCCCCCTGGCTGGGGTGTTGCTCTCCCTGTGATCCTGATGGATGCTGACAGCAATTAGCGGAGAGAGAGATTTCCCTGCAGAAAGATGGGAACATTTATTAAGCACTCCATGCCAGGAGGCAGAACACAGCACAAAATTCATTAGTACTTAGGGCCCCTGCAACCCCCCCATTCTCACCCAAGGGCTGAAGGAAAACCTAAACTCCATAAATAAGGGCTACCAGGGCCTTTTAAATCTTGGCTTGCACCAGAGTGGAGTTTCCATCTCTCTAATTTGCCGTCTTTTTCCCTGGGCATGTCAAGGCTGATATGAGTTTGGGGGTTGTTATTAAATCAAGCACCTGTCAGGAGGAAGTCTGCCTCACTGTCAGTGACATGGCCAGAGCAGCGTCCCCAGGTACCCAACAGGAACCTCAGCCCACCCCATGATTCCAATGGCCTGGTCCCTTGGCACCTTAAAGGCTTAATTTTCTTAACAAATCACATTAGGGGCTCTTAGCATATGAAAATGCCGGCACTTTGCATCTGTCTTTCCTCCTTTGTTCCCCACTCACAGGATGTTCGTGAGTTCTTCCAGGAATGAGAAGTGAGCACCTTCTAGGGGGCACCCTCCAGGCCAGGTCCAGGGAATTCAGAGTTGTTTCGTTCTCACCTAAATGGTCCCTGCCCCCAAGGAAATCTCAGTCCTGGGATGAGGGTGGGGAGCATTCCTGGCAGGGGTGTCTGTTGTGCAAGATGCAGAGGGGACCCTAATCCAGTCTTAGAGCAAGAACACCAGAGGAAGGGGCCACACAGTGAGGAAGGGCATTCCCACGGGTGGGAATTGCCTGTGCAAAGACTCAGGAGGAAGAACAGGAGGGTTTAGGGCTCTGCAGGTTGGGAGAGGCTGGAAAGTAGAGGACAAGTGGGTGCAGAGAAAAAGGGAGCCAATTAGTTAGGCAGGGGACAGGTCACGAACTCTTGGAAGTTGTAGCTATGGGATTTCAACTTTAGCCTGAAGAGAATTGGCAATCACAAAAAGCCATATTGTGCTCATAACCACTAATATTTTCATGTGGAAATAATAATTACAACAGTAAAGACTCTTAGTTGCAAGTAACAGAAACTCAACTCTAGCCTGCTTAAGCAAGAAATTCTAGAGCTTTGTTGGCTTCAGGCATGGATGGATCCAGGTGCTCAAGTGATAACATCAGGACTCAGTCTTCCCGCATCTGTGCTGGTTTCCATGTCAGACAGACCATCTTCACCTGGTACCTGCTGGCAGTTCCAGTCTAGCCTAACAGCTGATATTCAGTAAGTACACCCTTAGTCCTGACAGTATTCTCAATCATTTCTAAACACTTGGCATTTTACCCTCTCCGTGATACTAAAGAGTGGAGGCTAATCTAACCCCTGCCATAGATGACAGTTGAAACACTGAGAAGCTAAGTAATTGATCCAATGTCACACAGCAAGAAAATGGCAAAAACAGAGTAAAAACCCAAGTTTGCTTCCAGAGTCCACACAACTAATCAACACCTGACCCCACCTCCCTACAAGAGCGTCACAGCTTATGACCACAGTGGCCAATCCCTCTTCCTGACAGTCCCACCATACGACTAGATTTCATCAGACTGGCTTGGGACCCCTGCCCACCCTGCCTAAGCTAATTGCTAAGTCCACAGACACAGGATCGGACAGCTGGCCAGACCTGGGTTCTTCCTGCCACCAGGAGGGAGGGATAGCTTATCCCACACCTCATGAACTGAGGCCGAGGAGGAGTTGCTGTGTCTGAAGGAAAATCAGGGTGATGTTACTAAAAAGAAAGGTTCCCGGGCCCAAAAGTGATGGCTATCAATGGCACAAACAGTAATAATAGTAGCCTCGCATGTCCACATCCCACAAGACCTCTCACAAAGCACAGTGGTCCCAGCGACAGTCCTGTGAGGAAATCACAAGAAGTGATGACATCCTTGTTTCGTCTACAGAGCCTCGTTCAGGGCAGGAAAACATCTCTCCCAGGATCACGGTGAGGACCAGCAGCCCCAGAACCAATCCCTTCTGGGACACCATTCATCTCTCCTATGATCCCAGACTCCAAGGCTCACCATCCCCTTGCTTCTTCCTCATGGGAAGGAGGTCAATAACACAGCAGCAACCGAAACGGGGCTTGGCTCATCTCTTTGTCATGTTCACTTATCTCTCCCACAGCCCCAGGCAACAGGCGCCATCAACCCCTCTTCAGATTCGAAGCAAACTTGAGGCTCAGAGAGGTAAGTAACTTGCTTGGGTCACACAGCGTAAGACAGAACCCCACGGCCATGTCATCCCACCCGCACTCCGTCCACTTGCCCGCACACTGCCCCCGGACAACCCCACCTACGCTCCATGGCCTGGCTCGCCCCCCCCTCCCCCCACAGAGAACCTTCTGGCCCCTCCAACCAGTCAGACCCTTCATCCCCGGTCTACACCACCGCAGGGTGGCACTGCGTGATCCTATGTTATCCAGAGGTCATTGTTGTTTCAGAGACCATAGAACTGGGGGAGAAGTCATTCATTCATTCATTCTTTCAACACAAAGGCACCCAGTACCTCCTGCGTGGGGAGACAGGGGTGAGTCAAGAGAACGAAGACGGGCCCTGTTGCAAAGACAGGTGTCGGCAGTTCCCTCCCCACGGCCCCGTCAGCCCACCTGAGGGCCCCCTGCCCACAGCCCCCACACAGGCCTCGCTCCCTGCATCTCTCAGCCTGAGGATGCATTCTGGCCAGTGGAGGTGGGACAGGCTGGACATACCAGGGAATCTTTGTCCAGGACAACCACAGGCCATCCAGAGTTGGAGCTGGTGAGTGAGGACTCCAGCCTCCTCAACCTGCCGTGGGGCCATTCTGGGGTGTGTCTGGAACAGTCTCGCAGAGGTCCCTGAGGAGACAGACTCCCGGGCTCCTACAGCAGTGACAGCAATGTGACCTTGGTGGCTTCCCTCTCTCCCTGCACCCCCTCCACCCCCACCCAGTGCTCCCTGGTGTCACCTGGCCAGTAAGCCAACTGCACCCAAACACGTGCCTCAGGGTCTGCTCTGGGGAGACCTGAGCCTCGTGCAGCTTACAGTCTAGTAAGACCACATCTAGTAAGATCCAAACTCCTCGTTTTACGCTTGAAGAAACTCAGACCTGACAAAGAGCCTCAGTTTCTTGCGCTCACTTCCACTTCTCAAGTTTCTGCTGGGAGGGTCCCTGTCTTACATATCTTTGGTGTAATTCAGACACCAAATATAGGGCTGAGCAGGTGGTCAGAGTCCAAGGGGTGCACACAGCACTGAATAGAGTGGTACATGCCACAGACTTCGCCCCAGCCCTGATGGCTCCCAGGGTGCTGTCTGCTGGCAGGGGACTCTCATCGTCGTGAAGGCACAGGAAGGAAAACTTCCAGCTCCCTCTTCTCTCTGCAGGCATACCGACTTAGGTTTAAGTGATGCTGCCCGGGGTTGGGCAATGACCTCATGCACGTGTTCCCCAAATATTTTCTGAGCGCCCATCAGCACCTGGCACTCAGTGGAACGTATGCGGGAATAAGGTGCATAAGGTCATCATCTTGGGGTCATGTCCCAGAGTGGAGGACATAAACCAGCAATAAAAACAGCCACTGCAGGACTCCTGGGTGGCTCAGTTGGTTGGACGACTGCCTTCGGCTCAGGTCATGATCCCGGAATCCCAGGATCGAGTCCCGCATCGGGCGCCCAGCTCCATGGGGAGTCTGCTTCCCCCTCTGACTTTCTCCTCACTCATGCTCTTTCCCACTGTCTCTCTCTCAAATAAATAAATTTTTTAAAAAAAAGATTAAAAAAAAAAAAAAAAAAAACGGCCACTGCAGTTTCCCTCTTCATAATATGGGAAGTTTCTTGTCCTGGACGAGAAACAGTGTCTCTGTACTATATCCCAGTCCTCTCTCTGCTTCTACCGTGTCCACCTTGCCCAGGGCAAAATGCCGATCTGGTTGGCAGATTCCGGAACAATGGGCGGAGCTTGCCAGCGAAGGAGATGGCAGAGTGTGGGGGAAAGGTCAGGACACACGGATGAGTTCTCATTTCTCTGCCTTCAGAGGGTTCAAACGGGCAGGAGCCTCAGGGTGGCCTTCAGCTTGGCCACGTGGTCCCTTTGCCTTTGCCGACATGCAGTGGGATAGAAAAAACAATTGCTTGCCAGCTCCAGACAAGGCCCCCAAAGCTGTTAGGAATTGCCTGTCCTCCCCCTAGCGCCCCCACGCCGGTTCCTGCGGCTTTCCCAGGCCGAGGTGGGAAGGAGAGCTCTGACTCCAGGACTCCGAACCCCCCTTGGGCCCTGGCATTGACCGAATTAATCAGAGAGGCGGACCATTCAGCCTGAAGGCCACCTGTGTTCCAAATTTGAAAATCCATTCACTTGAGAAAAGCAGAGAGTCCCAGGGAGAGTCAATGGATTTCAGTTCAGTGAACATTGCTTCGGGCAAATAAACAATTTTATTTCCTCTTCCCCACCCCCTTGAAAACATCAATGAAGTGTTTTGTGGTGTTGCTGACAGCGCACGCCACTTCGAAGCTGGAAATAAAATCGTCTTTCAGCTATTTATAACTGACTGGCAAATGCAAGGCAGTGGGAAGGAGACGAGAATGGTGGGGTGAGCTGGGTACCAGCCCCCCAACTCCCAGCTGCGAGCTCGGTATAAGCCGCTCAGAGCCCCCCGACCCCAACCCACCTGCCCACCCCGCCCGCAGAGGGAAGCAGGGTGAGAACACGCGCGTGTAGACAGAGAAGCGGGGCTGGAGGGAGCACCACCCGCTTTGCAAGGACAAGGGGTGTGCATTGTAAACTGTAAAGTGCCCCGGCCTGTGACGTCTCGAATAAATGGAGGAATCCTTTTCTCAAAGTAGGAATTTTTAGCCTGGGGGTCCAGGTTCTACATAGCTCTTGGGGGTCTAGAAACCACCTGTCATTGTTTGCAAAAGTTTGAAACACACAGTACATCCCTCTGCAAAATAATAATAGTAATAATTAATAATGTTCACGTAACTTAAAATCTCAAAAGCAGCTCAGACCCAGGAGAGGTAAGACCCAACCTTCCACGGAGCAGGGACTACACACTCAGATGCCTGGAGCCAGGGGGGGAACCTGGGAGGGAGGCTGAGTGAGTCCGTGAATCGGTGGATCCGTGGACCCGGGGGTCCTGCACCGGCAGAAGGGGCATCAGGAGATTATAGCCGGTCAGAAAGGTGAGCCCAAGGACTCCTGATTCTTTTTTTTTTTTTTTTTAAGAAAAAATTTGAAATCCAGATTTTTACTTAAAATTTTACACTTTTTTTCTCCAGCTAATTCAGAGGTTTTGTTTATCTGGTTTTTGAGGGGGTGGGGGGCCAGAGAGAAAGGAAGAGAGAGTCTCAAGCAGGCTCCATGCCTGGCATGGTCCCAACACAGGGCTCGATCTCACAACCCTGAGATCATGACCGGAGCTGCAATCATGAGTCACTTAACCGACTGAGCCACCCAGGTGTCCCTGCATCAGAACTTTTAAAATTGGGTTAGACAACGCACTGATGGGCTGGATTCAGCCTGAAGGTACCCACTTGTAAATTCTGTTCTCAAATCTCCCGGTGAGGTATTTGCGCGGCTGCTCAAGGAGGACCCAAGCCCAAGGTCATGACTCCTTCAGATCCAAAACTGAGTGATCCTGGCTCCCTCTCGAAGCCGGAGGTGCCAGCATCCTCCCAACGGCTCACCTGAGCTGGGACCCTGACCCTGCCCTCCTCTCCTCCTCCCCCAGGCTCCCTCCCGTTGGATGGCTCTAGAATCCTGTCCATCACTGGAGGCCCTTCCCTTGATCCAGTCCCTCTCCTGCCCTGCCTGCTCCTAGCCCACCTCTGTCACCATCATTACCACCGCTGCTAACCGGTCCCCCGCCTTCAGCCTTTCTTCCCTTGGTGCAGACGCCATCTCGGGAGCCGTGGACCGGCCTCTGGTCTCTGCCCAAATTCACTGAAGGATCAGCATCACTTCTCCTTCCTGGGGAGGAACGAGTGGGTTGTGGGTATAAGAAAGACACCAGCAGGACTCCTCCCCATCTTTCCCTCCTGGGAAGTAGGATGTCCCTCCCTCCTGTGGGAAGAGCTGGGGTGAGAGTTCCCAAGCAACACAGCCAACCTATATTGGCAGCAAGACAGGTAAAGAATGGCTTCCCCCTTTCAGACAAGCCCCAAATCTGTTGAGTACCCCAACAAGCCTGCTCCCATTTGCATCCTTCTTGCCGCACTTGGAAAATGCAACTTTATTTAGTGACCTCCGCGCTCCTACTAGACCCTAAGTTTCCTGAGGGCAGGAACTCTTCCGTCTGTGTCCCATGGCCTCCGTTCCCAGCTCATTCCTGGGCTTAAGAAATGCTTATTCAAATAAACTAAATGCGGTGACAGGAATACCCAACATGCCACCACTCCCCCAAGGCATCAGGGCCTTCAGCCACTCAGTCCCCGTGATCTCTCCGGACCCGCCCCTCCCAAACCAGCCTTCTTCTACGGGGCCGCCCCATAGCACAATACTCCACGTGGAGTTCTGAGCAGTCCAGGGCCCTCAGAGCGGGACCCGCTCCTCGCTCATGGACAGTCCCCTGCTCTAAAGGCCCCTGAGACACACTCTCACGTTCCTGGAAACCCCAGCTCCGCACTGCTGTGGGCCAGGAGGACGCCACCCCACAGGAGAGACGCTGAAGCAGCCTGCAACCTGGCGGCAGAGATTCCTCTGTGTGTAGGGAGCTGGCGCCCCTCGGCATGTGACAGACAACTATATCTCTTCACAGATGAGTAGACAAAGGCCCGAAGAGAGACCTGTCATCCTAGACAGGAGTATGGAATTGATTGGAGAGAGACTTTCCCCAGAGGGATGAATGGAGAGAGCTGAGTTGTTCACACGCTGCAGTTTGAAAACAAATAAACCTCCAGAAACAGAAAGACGAGGCCAGGGCACAATGAGGGGTTAGTGCAGAAGGTTACCTGCTGGAAGTTTTCATGAGTTCTGCCGTGGCGGCAATCTAGCGGCATGAATACTGACGTAGCCTTGACTTAAAAGACCTTACTTCCTAGGAGATCCAGAAAAATAACCTGAATTTCCTTAATATTTCCTTCTCAGAGGTGACAGACTGAATTAGGTCTAACTCTTGACACCTCCAGGAACAGGCTCTGCATCTCCCCTTTGCCATAACTTGCCTTCGCCTTGACCGCATGCCCTGCATTAGCCAATGGGATGTTGGCCGTCACCACAGGAACAGAGGCGTGAGGTGAGATTGTACTGCCACTAGTTTGCTTCTGTGCTCCCTGGGGAAGCTGCTGTTCCTCCAGCCAGAACCCAGATCTGAGCCCAACCTGCAGGCTGGAGCCGGGCTCATTCGGACCCACAGTCGGAACAGAACCTCCAGCTGAGCCCAGCCAGATCAGCCTGGACACATACATTCAGCCAACGGGAAGACCCTCGAACACAGGATACATGCTGTTGCTTTATGCCACCAGGTGTCACATAGCAAAAGACAGTGGCATACTCATCACTGGGGCAGCTCCAATTCTGATGAAGTCATGGCACTGTGCTCTGAATCAGAAGTCATGGCATTAGTGAAAGTCTCTTGGGCACTATGACATATGCCAAAGTTGCTTGTTGATGTTGTTATGGGGTAAGAAATCCAGATATGTCTCAAATGGGGTAAAAGAGGACAATGATTCGAAGTAATCATAAAGGCAAAATGAATTACATTATTTGACTCCCCAATATAGGCTTTTTACAGAGATCTGCTCATGTCATTAGACCTAACTTAGTTAGACCTAAGTTAGACCCTTGGCAGGGAAATGTGATCACTTTAGAAGCCCACCACCACTCTTTCAGCTTCTAAAAGCTGCCTGCATTTCTCGGCCCATGGGCCCCTTTGCATCAATCACTCCAACCTCTGTGTCCATCCTCACATCTCTGACTCTGCTGCTCCTCTCTTTCTTTCTTTCCTTTAAAGGATCCTTGTGATTACATTGGGCCCACCTGGATAATCCCAGATAATCTTCCCACCTCAATAACCTTGCTTTAATTATACCTGCAAAGCTTCTGCCATGTAAATCATATTTACAGGCTCTGAGGATTAGGACATGGACATCGTTGTGGGGACATTTCTCTATCTACCATGGTGAGCTTCTGACTTCCATCCTAGAAAAGCAGAATTCAGAAACGAGAAAATTATCCAGAAGAAGGAAAGAATATGGACTGTCACCAGCACTCTTTACCTATATTAGAGTTCTCTCTCCTTCTGGTCACATGGTAATATCATACTTCCAAGCCCCCTGGAAAACAGTCATCCCCTATGATTTGCTTTGACCGAGGAAACAGGAGCAGATGTGACAGTGGCCCCTGTGAAAACCATTAGCAGTATGTGATTTGCCTGCTCTCTGTCTTCTCCATCATGGCAGTTGATGGTCTCTAGGTCTCCCGAGTCCCAGAGTGAAGCAGACCCCCAGATATTCCGCGACAGATACACAGCATTGGTGAGAAATAAATTTTGTTGTTTTCAGCCACTAAGATTTGAGGACCTAACCTCGCCCATCCCAGCATTCAAAGCTTCCAGGCTGCCAGAAGCTTGCCTGCTCTAGTACTCCGTTTTGATTGTATGTCTCCACGTTTTTCCCCAAGGACTCCTATCCACTGTCCCGATTGAGCTGTCTTGGCCAAGGTCCAGCAACAAAGAATCCAGGGATCAGAGATCAAGCTAAGACCTTCTAAATCCAACTAAGTATACCCTCCCCTAACTCTCTGAACGCATGTGTGTGCACACACACACACACACACAGAGAACAAAGCTAGCTGTTCCCCCAGAGAAGCTGCCCCTTCGTTTCTTCCACCACGTTGCCAGTTGCTTGCACAATCCCAGGCCAGAAAAGCCAGTGGGGTGGAGAATGGGCTGCAGGAGGGAAGTGGCAACATTGACTCGAACTCACTAGGTTGCTCCAAAGTCTAAATGGGGATGAGGATCTAAGTCGACTGATGTGGAAGAGAGATGCCAAGCCAAACAAAGACGCTTGACACACCGGTTATAATTGTGTCTGCCACAAACCCTCAGCTCCAGGAAATGTAAGAAGACAGAAAACCAGAGAGCCTGAGTCCTGGAGAGACAAGCTGGTTAAGAGCCAGGAAAATCCTTCCCTGCATATGTACTCACTAGAGAGATCTTCACTGGTGATGGTTGTTTGCTAGAGAGCCAGGCCTGGAAGACAGCTTGAAGGAGAAGAAGAAAACTGCTGTGTGCAGGGGGTCTGCGTATGTCACAGTGTGGGTTGGGATGGATCGGGAAAACAGAGCACAGTTTGTCCTAGAAGTGAAGTCCAGACCTAACCTCCAAGGGTGTGCCTAGCACAGAGGTAGTTCTCAGCAAGTGTAGCACAGAGGGGCTCTGTCACTTGGAGAAGATTAATTCTACCTTTCGATCGCGTCTTTGTTCATTCATTCATACATTTGTTCATTATTCTTTCTTTTAAGAAGCATGAGTGGAGCAGCAACCCTGTAATCTTGGAAAAGATAAATAAAGCAGAACCTCTGTCCTTTAATCACTCATGGCTAATACATGAATATCAAAAGCTAACTGTACGGGAGACCAGTGGTCTCCAAAGTGGGAGAAGGACACATTTACCAGCAGTGCGCAAGACACCAGTTGGGTTTTGGGTTTTTTTTGGTTTTTGTTCTTAAAGATTTATTTATTTGAGAGAAAGAGAGAGTGGGTGTGGGGGGAAGGACAGAGAGGGAGAGAGAGAGAGAGAGAGAGAATCTCAGCAGACTCCCTGCTGAGCACAGAGCCAGGTATGGAGCTTCATATCATGACCCTGAGATCATGACCTGAGCTGAAATCAAGAGTCAGACGCTTAACCGACTGAGCCACCCAGTTGCCCCAACAACATTTTATACTGAGAAAGGAAAGTATCTACTTACTTTTCTCTCAAATTTCCTGAATTCATATTTTATGGATGCTTTCTAACATATGATAAAACAATACAGTGGCACATGTAAGTAATAAATAAATGATGAAACAAGCAAAATAATGCTCAAAAACATGTAGTGATGGAATACATAAGCAACAACCTAGAGGCAGTTATAGATTTTTGATTTCCTGGTTAAGAGAACAGCAAGATAATAGCTTTTGATTCATCCTCATCCAACTTCCCATTGAAATACTTACAAAAAGAGACCCAAGAGAATTATAGGTGCAATAATACTGAAAACCAGAAATAATGTCAGTTCTCTACCAGAGCCCAAAAGGAATTTCCACTAAGTGAAGATCAAGTGGGTCTACAAAACAGAATAATGACACCAGTAGCAGATAGGAGGCTCCCGAACATGTCCATCATCTGCCCCTACCTCGGACACTTGAGCATCGTTACCAAAAGGAAGGGCAGTAAGAGAACAATATTGAGTGTCTAATGCTCTGTGACAAATAACCTGACATTCGGTGCATCAAAACAACAGTAATCACTTACTATCTCCCCCAGCTCTGTAAATCAGGAGCAGAAGCAGCCTGGTTGGGTGGCTCTAGCTCAGGCTCTCTCATATGACTGCTGCCAGATATCAGCTGGAGTCCAGTCATCTCAGTGATGGACCAAGACCACAAGACCCACATCCCAAGAGGCTCACTCCCATGGCCAGCAAGGTGTAATGGCCAAGTTGGTTTTTCTTCATGTGGAGTCGCCAAAGAACCACGAGTGTCCTTCCAACTGCAGAGAAAACAATCCAAGAAATTAAGGCAGAAGCTGTGATGCCTTCTATGACTTCGCCTGGGGAATCACCACTGTGACCTCCACTGTACTCTACTGTCACACAGGCCAGCCCCAATTCAGTGTGGAAAAGGACTACATGGGGGCATGAATACCAGACGTGGGGCTCATTGAGACTCATTGAGACCATCATGGAGGTTGTCTACCACAGAGCCTAACTCACTGGAAATCCTTTCTCATTGGGACAGGCCTCTTTTTTGCTCTCTCTCACTTTGCATCTTGTCTCTGTCTCTCCCCTCCCCCCACCCTTATTGTCCTTCCTCTCTCCATCTTTATCTCTTCCCCGTCACTTATATCTCCTCCATTCATTTTTGCCTTTCTACACATTGCCAAAAATTATAACATCCACTTGTGAAAAGATAAAAACCTTTACTGATCTCACAACTAGCACCAGTGAAATGTTAGAAGGAAAAATCCTGAGGTCAAGGGTATCAGCAAGAGTCAAAGTAACAAGGGAGATGCCCAACCCACTGCCTGAGACAAGAATGGGACTCCCTTTAATTTTGAAAAAGAACTTCTACGATTTCCTTCACCCTGCAGCCTCCATTGGCAGAAGTCAGTGTCTCAAGGATGAGCAGGCAAAGGTTAGACTGGCAAGGCGCAGCTGACAAAGATTTGTAAACACAGAAGTGTGGCCGTCCTGTCTCCAGCTAACCTTGGGTGAACCCTTGCCTCGTGATGCCTAGCCACCTCCAGAAAGCCACTTCTGTATACAGCATGGGTTCTGTAACTTTTGGAAACCCCTCCAGATGTAATTCCTATGCTTGGAAGTGTTCTTAGGAGCAAACAACAGAATTCATTCTGCCTAATGTAAGCATGAAAGGAATGTCTGAAAGGCAACTAGGTAACTCAAAATATCTCTGGGAATGGACTCTGAATCTATGGGGTCCAAACACCCCAGTGGGGATTCTCTAACAAATATCCCTATATAGCAGTTCCCATGACCCTGTCTGGACACCAGAAATTCCACCAAACAGCTCCACCATCTTCTGGATGAAGACTTCCTAATGCTCATTTCTAATTCCAGGTCTCAAAGGAGTTAACCTAACTAAAGGGACCTAGGTCCCCTGCCATTCTCCTAACTGAAAGCCATCCTCAGGATGCAAATTTTCTGGATTCTTCTTTAAGAAGACGAGAGTCATAATGTTAAAAATAATTAAGAGATAGTGAGGATATTCAAAAAATTTCAGACAGCTGCGAATGAGGACATGTGTCAACTGCACAGATAAAAGGAACACAAAAAATGTAAGTTAATGAGAAGGAGAAGGAAAAGGAAAGGTGTTTCCACATGGATGATGACCCACCCACACTGTCTGGAAAAATACGGAGACACATATTAGTATCACTGACATTACTGTTTATGGTTATTGGCAACCTGAGTACATTTAGGGTTGTAGATAATATTCAAATACATGATCTCATCTAATCTCACAAAATCCAAATGGAGTAAACCTGTTTGGGATCATGAGTCTCAGAGAGATGGAGAGACAGACAAGACCAGTCACTGGAGCCCCAGTGAACAACCAGAGATACAGCAAAATTGAATCTCCCTCGACACCTGTATCTGCATCTCAACAGGGGAAACTCTTTACTTATCTTGGTGGAGAACCTCTGCTTTGTAGAATAGGAGTAGGTCCCACCTTCATGCACAAGCAACCCTTTATACTTTCTTTAACACAGACTCCAGGTACACGTTTTTCCTTATCAAAAGGAATACATACATAGATAAGTTTGTTTTTGCATTCCCTTCATTAAAGCAACCCACTGGCTACTGAGCAGAGACCCCCTAAGTGCAGCGGAATCAGAGTTGCAGGTGTAGTGGCCCTTTGTCATTTTTTGGCTGCCTGGAATCCAAATTTCCTTCCCATTTCATACAAATCCCCAAACTGTGTCATAGTCTTGGTGGGGATAGAGTCTATGGAAGCCTCAGAAAGCTAGACAGTGCCCATCCCCATGTGGCCGTTGGCAGTCACGTGACCTTGGGTTATCCACTCGCACTTCCCAACTTGAAAGCTGAAACTCGCCTGTGTTCTCAGGTACCCTGGCTTCCACGGAATCCACCATTTTTCTGAGCCTGGTTTTCAACCTTTTCATCATTCCTCAATCAAGCCAGCATACTTCCTAATGATTCTTTTCCTGCTTAAGTCACACAGTTATGCAAAGACAAAAATATATATGTATATATATACATATATATATTTTAAATTTAAGTAAAAAACACCTGAGTAGTTCATCTTTGATGTCATGCTAATTATAAAGAATCCAAGGTTTCTGTTATCCTGCCCAGCTTCATCAGCACCAAAGAAAGTTTCTTGTTGGGCTTTCTGAAAAGCCTTCATATTTCAACAAACATTCATTGTTTGCACTTTCTGTGTCAAACACTGCCCTAGATAATGGAGACTCAGTGAATAGGCAGTAATCACTTCTCTCTAGGAGTTAGTGGTTAGAGGGAATTCAAAGCTGTTTTTAAAGGCCCCCCTACACCCATCACTCTCTTTTCAGACACCTAGGAATCAGGTTAGAAACTACTGATCTAACCAAAATCTCTCCTTCATAGAAAAAAAAAAAAAAAAACAAACTAAGAACCAGAAAGGCAACGAGGTGTCTCCAAAGTCATAACACCGATTTCCCAACAAAGCCACGAGTAGATCTCAACGTCCCCAGGTCCCAGGCCAAAACTCTTTCCACTTCATCACCCCACCTGTGTGGGGATTTAAACAGCAGACATTATCTCCCCTTTCGTTCATTTTTGCCAACTGGTCAGCGCTGAGATGCTGGCAGGCAGTCTAGTGAATGCCCAGTTAAGCCCGGCTGGGGTCATCTGCAAAACGGAACACTACCTGGTGAGGAAAACAGTCTCTCAAGGCCCTTGGGGACACACCGTGGAGGACAAGTTTGAGTTAGCGAGTCCAAAAGAGAGATGGGAACAGGAGGCAGCAGGAGTGTGCCAGTCTGCCTTCCCAGCACACCAGCCCCAGGAGCATATGGCCCATAATTAGCCACCCGGGAGATGGTTATTGAGCCACAAATGGAGAATTATGGCTTCAGGTGAGAACCAGCAGCAGGAAGCAGAGCCCTCAGAAGACTGAGAAAACCCTGTTTTCATGCAAATGTCTTCAGTAATCATAAACAAAAGGAGACAGGCAGGGGCCTAGAAGTGCAGGGATGCTCTTGCTGTATCCCATACTGAGTTTCTGGAAGATCTCTGAGACCCAGAAGAATCCTTCAGGCATTAGCCCCTCGTGGCCCCGGGAAACCCCAGCTGGTTTATTATAGGACTACAAGCTGGGAGCGTCCCCTCAGGGCTACCACTGAGCGTATGGTTCCAGTGACGTGTTTTTTTGCAGTTGAGGAGATCTACTTTACGCCTGAGAACTGGTCAAAGGTCCTCTCAACAAGGCTCCTGTTGTCCTCTCTGCCCATTACTGCCTGTTCCCTTCCAGGCCACTCGGGAGGCAGCAGAGGAACGGTGAGCAGCACAGCTGGCCCGCGTCCTGGCTGCGTGGCCTCCGTCTGTTGCTTTACTTCTCTGCGACCCAGTCTCCTCATGGGTAGACTGGGGATAATGTCCAGTGGAAACGCAAGCTACTGCACTGAACGTTCTCAGAAGAGAGTCTGTACAAATCCGTGATCTCACCTGATCTCACAAAATCCAAATGAAGTAAACCTGTCTGGGATCATGAGTCTCGGAGAGATGGAGAGACAGACAAGACCGGTCAGGAAGGGATAGAGGCCCCTGTTAGCCCACCGCACAGAGGCCTTATGTCTCCTCCTAGCTTACTCCATCCTCTGGTCTTACCTCTCAAACTCTCTCCTCACACACCCAGCTTTACACACTCTCTTCTAGCGCACACTCCCCGCACCCCACCGCCATGCCTCTGACGGCCCCACACAGACTCCTGTTCCCACCATCTCTGCACCTCCGGGGCCTACCCGCCTTCCAGACCCAGAGGGGCGCACACCAGAATGTATCCCTGATGGCCGTGGAATAACCCACTCCGCCCTTCATTCCCCACCCAGGGGGCGCCTCCCCTATGTTCTCTGCCTTGTTTTACACTCATGTATGCCATTCCTGCTCCCCGCTCCAGCTCTGTGCTGGCTCAGCTCAGTAAACCTGGGGAGGGAGCAGATGAGGAAGAGGGAATAATGGTTGTCCCAGTGTCCCTGACAGGCGCCCACAGACGCACTCGCCTCCTCCCCTGCCACTCAGCATGGAGGCACCATCCACTCACCCGCATGTGAGCCTCTACACGCATCCTCTCAGACCGAGTGCCCAGGCCCGGGAGGCAGGCTTCCAGGGAGCACCAGAACTGATGCCTTGGCTGAAGAGGGCAGAGCGGCCCTGGAAGAAGGGGGACATGGAGTAGGGGGTACTGTGCAAGGACACTCACAGGGACAGCGGAGACAGGTGCAGATGGCAGGAAGAGTGAAGCGTAACAAAAGATGCGACCAGACATGTTGGCTGGGGTCAGAGGGCCAGGCGGTTGCTCAGGAAAGCAGGCTGGGTTCTGCAAGCAGAAGGCAGTCACAGAAAAGTCATACGAGGTGATTCACATGCAGTGTTTAACATGACGGAGGACACACAGGGAGCGTGCGCAATGTGCTGGCTGTGACCACCATTATTAATCGCACTGGCGTCTTAGTCTAGAATGGTAGCCACTGGGTGTTTAGAGACCAAAATATCCAGTAATTATCCTCAAGTCCTACGTCCATGGCCAAGTTACTGGGGGACCTCAGGCCTGTCTCTGGTCCCTTCTGAGCCTTTCTGGGTCTCAGTTTCCTCGGGTTCTTCATCTGTAAGAGACAGGAGCTACACTTGGTGATCTCTGGCTCTTTTTGTCTCCCTCAAACTATCCCTGAGGCTGAGGTTCTGCTGGCAGCTTCTCCGCCAGCCCCCGCTGACCCGTCCCGTCTGTGGCCACCACAGCGTGGGTTCTGACGCCCAGTTCTGTGCTCTCGGTATCACTCTGCGCTCTTCCATGTTCCTGAGTTTCTGGTCTTCCAACAAATCACATCTTTAGCGAGCTCCTCCCATTCGGACCTACCAGAGAACTGAGCACCTAGAAAGTTCTTAGTGGCTCTTGATTTAGAAGGAGTCACAGCATCAGGAAAACTGGGAGTCAAAACTAAGCCTTATCATAGTGATAAAAATGAGGAGAGGAAAAAAGAGGAGGGGGGAGAGGAGGAGGGGAAGGAAGAGGAGAGAAGGAGGGGTGGGGGGGGAGGGACAGGAGGGGAGGAAGAGGAGGGAGGGGGCGAGGGAGGAGCGAGTGGGGAGGGGGAAGCGGGAGGGGGAAGAGGAGGAGAAGGCGGGCGAACGGTAGGAAAGGAGCAACGGCCCAGAGCGTCCGGGTGTGCTGAGCTGAGCTAAGCACTTTAGCAGCGTAGCATATACAAGTGTCAGTCCAAAGATCCACGTGCTCAGGAAATATCACCCTTCCATTCTCTGAAATCACCCCGATTTCCACTTTGTGCCCCTATTTCCTGGGGCCGTCAGGAAGCGCCCTCCTGGTCGCTGTGGGGCTCCTTCACAGAACAGGGTACCCACCACCCCAGGAACACTTCTCCCCGGCACCCCTGACGGGCTGCTGATGCCTTCCTTCTCCTCCTGAAGAGCATGGGGCCCCCTCTAGTCAGGGTTACCCCTGAACAATCTGGGAAGCACGAGACTTTAAACAGCAGCAGCCCCGAGATCCAGGGTCCCCTCCTCTAACCTCCATGGTGTCATTCTGCTCTGCCTTCTCTCTAAACACTGCCAAGAACAGGACAGACTGCAAAGCTCCTGGCCCCATGCACCCCTCCTGTGCCCACCGCACCCTGCTTTGAGGGGGCAGAGTTCCCCCCCAGACCTCCTCCTCCGGCTCCAAAAGCATGATCTTGTCCCTCAGACACCAGCCTCTCTCTTACTTTTTCCTGTGGATTTTCATCACTCATCATACCTAGAACCTTAATCTTTCACAGGAAGAAAAAGCTCCCCTTCCCCAGAGAGCCTTCAGCAGGCCTGGCTGAACCCTCCTAGAAGGTAGGGAGGAGTACTCTGGCCCAACCGTGTAGCACATGGAAGAAGAGCAGAAAAGAACCACAGGGAGATGATCTGAGACAGGAGCACGGCCCCCTGCACTGTCCACGGCCCTCTCTGTGCCCTCGGAGACTGATGGGGGCCAAGTTCAGATCACCAGGCTCTGATGGGGGCCAGGGACCTATCTGGAGGCTTGGAGCCCAAGCTTTGCAAACCTTCTTCACCTGGACTTCAAGCCTTGATTGACAGCCTTTCCTCCTCCGTCACCCTGAAGACTAAATATGATGCCTGTTCCCCAACCCTGACAGCCACCCAGACTCAGCCTCTGAGCCAGGCCTGCTCCAGTCCACCTCACCCTCAACTCCTGCCAACTCACCCATAAGCAAGCTCTGGTCTCACCCAAGTCCTAAGCCCTCTAGGCAATTCCCGGCCTATTCCTCACCTCGAGCTGGCCTCTGGGTCCCCAGGCACCTGATTCCTCAGCCCTGGACTCTGCTGGCCACCCGGAAGCTGGGTTCTCCTCTGCAGCCTCTCTGAGGCAAGCCTACACCCTGTGCCGTCGGCAGGAAAGGACAGTGTTCCCCAGGCACAGCTCCTGCAAGTTGGGGACTGGACTCCATGCTCTCTGCATTCCGTGGTGATGTCCACCTTTTGTCTTCTTCCACAGGATACCCTAAAGCAGAGGAAGCAAGCTGTTTCTGTAAAAGGGCAGAGAGTAAATACTGTAGGCTCTGTGAGCCGTGCGGCAGTCTCTATCACAAGGACTCGACTTGTCCCCTGGAGGCCAAGAGCAGCTGGAGACAACAAGGAGATGATAGAAATCAACTTCATTTATAAACAGACACTAACATTTTAATCCATCTAATTTTCACATGTCACAAATATTATTCTCCCTTTGTTTTGTTTTGTTTTGTTTTTTAACCACATAAACTGTGAAAGCAATTCTTTAAAATGCAAACAAAGCAAAACAATGGGCTCACCAGCCTCCTAAGGAGAGCCCTCCAGCCCCATCTGGCCAGAAGGCTGTAGTCTGCCAGCCCCTGGGCGAGCGGAGCAATCCCTGGGCCTGGGGTCAGATGGAGGCTTTCGGGGCTGCTCCCACCTCTTCCGGGTCCCAAGATCTCGAACACGTTACTTCTCATCTCTGGGTTTTTTCCTCCTCAAAACACTTGGAAAATAATAGTGCCTTTTTCGTAGGATTGGTTTGGGCATAGGAGTGGTTTGGTGCACAAAGACCCCAAGTGATAAATTCTAAGTGGGGAAGGGGAATGATTCCTTGTTTTCATGGAAGAAAAATCTGGAGTCAGGAAATGTGAAACAGGGGGTATAGAAAGCAGCTTTGGAATGGGAAGAGTCCTGAGTGTGTCCCTGGCTCAGCCACATAGAGCTCAGGGACCCTGATGGAGTCACTGGGCCACTCTGGCCTTCTGTCTCCTTAACCATAAACTATCCACAATACGCTCATCTCACAGGTTTTCCAGAGAACTACTTCAAAAGCATAAAAAGTGAAGTGTTTGGCATATACTAAACCAAACATGGTAACTACTATTTATCCCGTCTTGATTTTCTTCCTGTCTCAAATTTTTTTTTTCCAGAAAAGCCAGCATTCTTGATCAAAAGCCTGCCTCCTCTCTGTCTCCAAAACATCCCTTTTGATGGGTCCCCTATGCTCCATCAATACCATGTGCTCCCACCTCCCCGAGGGAACCCTTGTTGCTGGAAACTAGGGCAGCCCTTTGAACCAGGCTTCTTTCTCCACGATGAAAAACATCAGGCAGCATGCTGAGAGCTGTTTGTCTTCTCGTCCTCATCCTTGGAGTCCCTCTATCAGGACCAGAGGATGACAAGGGACCAGCACGAGGACAGGTTGTCCGCGGGCCCAGCCCTGGGAGGGACATTGTCTCCCCGGCCTGGGCAGCAGCTGTGGGACCCTCGGGTCCCTGCCGGCTATGTGGGTCAGACTGACGGTCAGTTCCCAGCCCCATGTGTCTCTGATCCCACATAGATAACCCTGACACAGGCCAGGCTTGTCCTCGTGCTGAAAAATCTTCCCAGACACGGCATTTCAGGGGAAGGCCTGCTGGAAGCTAGAAGGCTGGTGTAGCCAGAGGAGCTACGGCGATCTGAGCGGGGAGGGGCAGGGGAAGGTATTCCTTCTGGTTGTCTGGTTTTCCTATCACTTGCAGGAGACAGGTGGTCCCAAGGCTGAGGTTTGGGGCCAAGATACCAGAACCAGGATGGAAGCCAGAAACAGAAAATTTCAGGGTGAACAGTCACCCAGAGAAAGTTGGGTTTAGTAACCAAGTCCAATGAATGGGGACAGAACCCCAAACCAGGACAAAGTCAAAGAATTAGGTATCTTCTGTCCTGTGTGCCAAGTACCTTCCCCACTCCCAATATCGGACCAGACCCAGGAACACGTGGGAACCATGACACAGTGCCAGTGTCCTGAAGAACTCACATACACAGACTGCTTTGTGTTCTCAAAGCCATTTATTTCACTTCACATATGGTACCTAGTGGATCCACGTTTCTGGCTTCTCTGCCCTGTGGGCCGTGAGACTGAGCTCTGGCCAATGGATGCATGTGCTGGGGACGCACTGCCAGGTCTGGTCCACGAAATGCTCCTGAAAACTCCTCTTCCATCTGGTGCTGGCTGAATGCAGACGGTCCCTGGGAATGGGTAGAGTCACAACACGGAAGGAGCCTGGGACCTGGAGTCACCCTATAGAAGGCCACCGACTGGCCACAAGCCTCTGCCACAGACTTGGAGTGAGTAAGAAATAAGCATTTAAATTATGGACATTGGGGAGGGTGTGTCCTATGGTGAGTGCTGTGAAGTGTATAAGCCTGATGATTCACAGACCTGTACCTCCTTGGGCAAATAATACATCATACATTAATAAAAATAAAAATTTTTTAAAAAAGCATTTAACATGTTGAGCCCCTGAGATTCATGGGCAAGCTTCGTAGAGCAGTTAACCTATCCTGACCAACATGACCAAAGAACATGTAACATCATAAGAGCAGCGACACCGTAACCAAACAGAATGAAACCCAACCTCCCTGTCGGCTGAAGAGTTCCAGGATTCGAGTAGCCGAGCTCCATCAGAGATGTTCCCCATCAAACCAGCTCTGTTGGTAGAGTTTGTCACTTGGCCCCCACACTGAGTCAGTCTCCTGCCCACACCTGACTCATCCCGCCCTCGCAGACTCTGGGCTGTCCCCCATCTGTCTCTCCAGGGTCTCTGAAAGCTGCCTACACTGGCCTTCCCCAGTGAGTTGGGTTCTCCTCACAAGGCTGCGTGCTCCTAAGCACAGGGTCGTGGGGGACCAGGGTTGGAGCAGTAAACAGAACCACACAGGAAGATGGACTCTTGGCTCTATTCAGGGCTCTGCCACTCAAGGGCCCCTTCCTTTTCTAGGTCCGGGCATCATACTGGAGGTCCATGTAACCGTGACCGTCCACAGTCCTAGAGACCATGACTCCAGTCTGTTCACCTGCATTTCAAGTCACTCACACAAGTGGTCTCCTCACAGACTCAGAAACTTGGTCTGCAGCAGGCCTGTGACCATGGGCTTGTGTCCATGTTTTTATGCTCACGACAATGTTGGAAGGTCATACCTTCTGCCTTTATTGCAGAAGGAGGAATGTGAGATTCCGAGAGGAGAAGAGGTTTCTAGGATTCACACTCATGGCCCCTTGACTCCAGTATCTCCTTCTGACTCTCTGATAGTTCTTTGTTTTCTGAAAACACCTCCATCTTGTTGCCTAGTGGAATCAGCTCTAGGTTGGCTTAGAAAGTCATGAATCAGGACCCTGATCTGCCCTGAAATCCCCGTGTGACCTTGACCCCTGTGAAGCCATTTAACCAGCAGGAGGAACCACAAGATGCTTTGAAACCTTGCAGAGGTGGAGGGGATTGGCTGTGTTTCTAGATATAAAAATACTTGAGAGAGGGAAGCCGTCCAACCAACAGAAGGTGGTACTTCCCTTGTGCACATCAGACCTCATTGAGGGTGGAATGCAGAAAGCATCTGAGCTCTCCCCGCATTCAGACCTGGTGGAGAAGAAGGAGAAGGTGTGTAATTTGTGTTGTTCTTGTTGCTTCAGAAGCTCAGAAAGGAGCTGGAAAATCGTGACTTCCAAAGCTCACAGCTTTGGGTTTGTGTGGACATCTGGGCCTGGAGATGGTGTCATCTGGCATGAGTGAGAAAGCCTCCCTGTAGCAAAAAGTGATGTGCAGGAAGGGAATTTCTGTACTCTGAGTGTGGGCCAAAGACAAACCAAATGTTTCCTGGCATTCACGCTCCATCACCAGTGAAATGGGGTCCCATCCATAAACACCCATGGGGAGAAAAGAATAAGAAACCCCAAAAGACTGCATCCCCTTTAATCCAGAACCGAGATCCCGCACGTGAGCACACTCTGGAAAATAAAATATAAGGAAATAATCTGCAATGGGCACAAAGATGTGCAGCACACGTCTTCCCTCCGTACTCAAAATATAAACAGTAGACACAGCCTCAGGCTTCACTCGAGTGAACAGATTCAATCCATTTTGTGGTATATGCACATATTAGAATCCTGTGATGTTATTAAAAGGATGTGTCCAAAGACCTGGTAGTGGGTTGAGAAAGTGTTAATAAAGTGCATGTAATGTGCCACGGCCCATGTGCCAGCAGGTGCACAAGTCACTGGGAACAGCAATGCCTCCGGGAGGAGACAGTGCACGGCCCGTCTCCTGGGTGAGGAGGGAGACTGACTTCTCATTGTTCATTGTCCCATAACTTTCAAATCTTCAGACAGAAAAGGACCATAAAAGCCCAGCATGGTAGAGAAAAGAAGACCCACACTAAGACATATGATGAGATCTGACCAACTTCCAGATAGAAAAGGAAAAAAAAGCTCACATACAAAAGAACTGGAATCAAAATACCATCGGAGTATTTCCAACGGAAGGAGCAAAATAAATAAATTTGTAGAATCGAAAGTTAGCTTCGACGCAGGTGTTCTTGAGAAGCTCCTGGGATTTGTCCTTCCGTGTACGAGAAAGCAAGTTAGTGGGAAGACAGGGGACTCGAACACAAGCCCCTGGAAGATCCAGCCGAACAGGACAGCATCCAGACCCAGAAGACCCCCTGTTCCAGACAGCAGAAGGAATCAGAGTGGTCCTAGAGGGAGGAATTCAGGAATATAATATGGATTAAGGGCATTTGTGATGTTAGGTCCCTTGAAAAAAATAAACAGTAGGTATCTAGGAAAGTAAACAAATAAGAAACATGAAATGACGACTTACAGAAAAAATAGAGTGCAGTACTTAAGGCAGGGCTAGAAATTATCTGCAGAGTCATCATGATGTATGTGTTCATTCAGGTTCCCTGAGGAGCAGATGTTCAAAGATGTACATGGGATTTACTGGGGGAAACACCTAAGGAAGGATAAAGGGAAGGAGCCAGAGACAGATGGGAGCCGCCCCGCAGCCCTGACATTCTGAAAGAAAGAAAGTCAACTTAAGGAAATGTTGCCCACGCTGATGAGCCTCCCTCCAGCCCAAGTCCCCCACTAAAGGAGTCCAAGATCCAGCACACAGGGGCCGGAATCTGTGCCCATGCTCGGCTGTCCCTGAGCGGCGGCAGCTGAAGGAAGCCGTATCCAGGGGTGGTTCCAAAAGGGCAGCCTCCACAGTGACGGGCGATAAGCAGAAGTGAGGTGTGTCCCCTTGGAGGAGATCAAAGCCCCAGGATGTCATCCTGCGCTCACTTCCCCTGTTATGGTGAACTTGGAAGCCACTCGCGGAGATGGTGACAGCACAAGTCGAAGTTCATGGAAGTTCTTGAATCACAGAGAGAGGACGGACCCCATAGACCCACATCAGCACAACGGACCTGCCTCCCTGAAGACAACTTGGTCATTCACTCAAAGGAGAGCACCAGCCACTGTCCCCATAGCCTCAGGGCTGTCCCAGCTTTTCTGTTGGCGGGGTTCCCACTTCCATCATACCCTCAGCAGTAGGCACCAGAGCAGCTCTGGCACTCACATGCAACCGCAGCAGACCCAGGCTCCCGTTCCCGCCTTATAGGCTCAGGTGGAGCACTGTGCGAGGAGTCATGGGGTCTGGCTTCTCCATCAGCCAGGGTCTGTGCACCGCATCCGGAAGGTGCCGAGGAGTTCACACCCCTGGAGCACACTTGGACCCATGAGAGACAGGAGGTGAAAAGGCGTCAACAGATACATCCTGTCCCTTCTTCCCGTGGTAGATTGTCCTGAGGTGTGGAGCACCAAAGCTGTCTTACATGAGTGAACAGGTGTGTCTTCTTGTGATGCTGTGGCCTCAGCGATGTACCCGCGTCTGTATGTCCTCCACTATACCCTCCCTCATGCGGGGACCGTACCTCACACAGAGCCTGAGGGTGGAAGCTTGGCCCTGGCTCCACGCTGCCCTCTCCGAAGGAGGCTTCTTGGACCTGCAGGCAACAGAGGGGCTTCCGGGGAAAGAGGCCTCTGAGGACAGGAAGGGGAGGTGTGCTGAGTCCTGTGTTCAGGAGTACGAAAGAGAAGCAAAAAACTGAATATCTCAGAAAGGGAATCGGGAAGCACAAATGTGGAAAATGACTAAGATCATTCCGTGAGACTCTGGGAACCTGTTGGTTTACCCACCTCTGTGGTTTCTCCCTGACTTTTTCCTACAAAGATGAGCGGTAACACGTACACTGTGAAAACAGCAACATACAGGTCAGGATTAGAGAGTAAAAGAACAGGAAGTTTGGGGCCTGCACAGCAGGAACACAGTGAGGACCAAGCCCCCCCCACCTCCCCGCTGGGCCTGCTGAAACCCCGCCTGCACCAATAATCATAACAAAACCTGCAAGGCCGGTGAATTGCCTCTCTCACTCTCAGGTCCAAGAAATGCTGTATTTCTTTTCTTTCTTTCTTTCTTTCTTTTTTTTTTTTTTTTTTTGCAAGAAATGTCATATTTCTATATATTGCTAAATCAAATTAAATCCACCTCAGCCTTGTCAGCCAAGATCAGCAATAAACCCACTTTCAGTTACTTGGGGGGGAAGGAAGTGGAGCCTCCCATCTCTCTTGAAGCCTCAAATGATACAGTTGCCATTTCTTGACCGCTCACTGCCTGTCAGATGCTGTTCTAGGCACTTTGCATGGATTAATGCACTTTCTCTTCATGACATGTTGGGTTAGATACTGTTAACATCTCCATGCTATGGATAAGAAAACTGAGGCACTTGCCCCAGATCCTACAACTAGGTAGTGACCCAGAGACACGAGCCTCTGAAACCCATCTCCTAACTGATACCCTATAACGCATTTTATGTGTGACACCACAGCCCAAATACAGGATAGCCTCTGCTCTTTCAACTGCCACGGTGGCTGCTCCTGGTCCTCCTTGTCAGGCCCTGTGGGGTCCATTTGAGGGGGGCTTTGCTGCTGTCACCACTCCAGCGCCACGGAGATGTGGACTACGGCCGGAACACTGTGGAACGGGAGGCTCCATCCACCCGGCACCTGCCCACTGTTTCTCAACTCCAAGTTTGACTGAGTAAACCCCACACCTCTTCTTCTTAGTGGCTAAGAATTTCAGCTCTCCTTCTCTGGGACTGTGCCCATCTGGAGAATCAGCCTCCACCCCACACCCTAGACTAGGAAAGAACTGAACCTTCATCCACAGGTCAGTGTCACCCTAGAGCAAGGGAGGTCCATCTCTCAAAGGCATGAGGTTTCCTCTTCCACTCAGGGGAAAAAAAAAAAAATACTTCTTTTTCTTTTCCAAAGGGATCCAGGGCCGCGTGGCACTGTTGTACAAGTTGTGCACTGTTACTGTAGGAGGAGCCATTCATACTAATAGTCATCATAGATTTAAATATTTATTAAGACCATTTCTGAAAGATCCAAATAAACTACCTTGAGGAAGAGGAGGGCTTTCTCTTGGCCCGGAGATGGGGCTGGCAGTGGTCCACCACAGAGCAAAGGGGGAAAAGTCAAAGCACCATTAATGCCTCAGGAAGACATCCTGTTAGCATTTACTGAGTACCTCCTCTGTCCAGGTTTCTTTATATTCATTATGTCCCTTGATCTTCAAAACATCTTATAAAGTAGGCAATTTTACAGATGAGAAAACCAAGAACTAGTTAAGGAGTTTGTCCAAAGCTGAACAACTAAGAAGTTGGAGGAGCAGAGATTTGAACCCACACCTGCCCGACTTCCCTAACCCCACCCCCACCCCCACTCCTAACCTCTGTGGATGACAAAGTCACACCAGGACTCAGGATTGGGTGAGGAGGGATCAGACGAGTTCTGTAGTCACAAGATGCACTCCGTTTTCACACAGAGTTATATTCCTTTTACATAAAGTTACATCTCAGAGTTCTGAGATGGTGGGATCACAGGACGTGTGTTGGGGTGGAAGGTCTGCGTGTTCAGAAACCTAAGTGGAAGCCACTACCACCAACTGGTGTGGCTTTGAACACGTTACTTCACATATCAGAGCCTCAAATTCCCTCCCTTGCAAAACTAAGGCTGGTGCTAACTTCCTTGCCGGGGCGGATTGAGTGGTGTCTCTTACATAAAGTGCTTAGGACACCGCCTGCCTAAATGTGAGCTTCCCTTTCCACCTAGAATCCTCCCCACTCCTAAATTCCCTACCACCGAGTCTGTAAGGAACCTGCCTTTTCAGTTAAATTCCTGGAGTGAGCATTTGAAGAGAGGCTTAAGCTGGGTTTTATTATCCGATGCAGATAACTTTTTTGATGTGTATCAATCATTTTCATTTGTAAGGTGGGTGGATTTTATATATCTATAGCTAGCTTCTGGGAGAAAAATCTTTAAAGCTTCAAGATGGGATTTTAAAACATCTTTATAGATGAAAAAAGCAAAAGTTTAACCTTCAAGGAAAATAAAAGAGAACATGAAGTCTATACTTGAACACACACAATACAAAAAAAAAAAAAAAAAAGACTGAGTTTGGGATTGCAGATGTATGACCTTGATGTCCATTGTTCGGGCAGCATAAAAAGGATTACCTTCCCCTGTGCTGTTGAGGAGGCAGCCCAATGCATCATATAATTCCTCCAGATCCATCCTCATCCAGGACGCTGCCCCAGAACCTAAAACCTCCCTATCAGAGATGCCTCGCTCATGCATATCATTGCTCCCCCACCTACAATCTTCATTCATTCATTCATTCATTCACGTAAGAGTCTCTTTTCAACTGATTACCACTGGCCAGGCACTGGGTTAGCTGCCCTGATACTGGCAGCCCCAATATGGATACTTGATTTACAGAGAGAAGGGGAGACAGTAGGCATGCACACACAATCACAACATAGAGCAAGTTTTATGCTATAAAATAACTATAGAGGAAGTAACATACTATAAGAGCAGTAAGAATGGTGGAGGGGAAATAGACTCAGTTCAAAAACAAACACAGGAAACAATATCAACAATATCACTATTGTGCTCTAAGGTGCAATGAACAAGCGCAGAATCGGAAACACTTGACATTGCCTGGGGATGTTACAGAAGGCTGTAGGGGGAGGGGGGTGGGAGGGAGGGGGTCTCTGAGCTGCTTATAGGAAGAGCAGCAGAAGAAAATATCTTGGACCCTTCACTCCATGGTAACAGATGAATTTCATAACAGGAATAATCTAGGTCATCCTAACTGCCTCTTCCTTTCTTTGCTTCCATAATTTCTGACTGTTTGCCAGATCAAGGCCTCGAAGGTGTGATACGCGGGCTAGGTCTGTTTTATAAAAGGCTGAAGTGCAGAATGGGAGAACCTTGAGCATCATCTGCTCCAGCCTTATCTTTTGCAGATCAAAGTTCAGTCCCTAAGAGGTTAGGACTTGGACCCTGGGTTTCCCTAATCCTCTAAATGCCTCCCCCTGAAGGTGCTTATCAGAGTATCCAAGAGCCTTCACATACCTGGGACAGCAGGTGCTAACAGCCCCATTTTACGGAGGAGAAAACAGAGGCTGAACATAGGACAGGAACCCACTTCCCACAATCACAGGGCGGAAGTTGTAGGCTTCGAAAGCAACCCTGTCTGGGAGTCCTGCGCCCCAGCCAGGCTCGGGAGCGCTTTCGCCGATGCGCTGCTGCCGCCTAGAGGCAGGAGCTCCAAGGAGGGCAGGCCGAGCTGGAGGCACGCTGGACCCCAGCAGGGAAGCCACTTTCCCCTCTTCCAGCCGAGCCGGCCCACTCGCTCAAAACTTCTGTGCATCCCTCCGGGGCTACTCCTGCAAGCTATACCCTCTAATGCGGCCAAGCCGAACCCTGGGCTGGAAGCAGGAGCAGCCCGCGCTCGAGGGACCGGTTTCCATCCGCCTCGTGACGAGCATAGGGAGCGAGGAAGGCAGTATCCCTCGGAAATAGTTGGCTGCAACCTGTGGGTTTGCACGATGAATCTGTGACTCCTTCGGAGCGTGGGCCAGGCGGGGTGTCTCCTGCGGGCACCGGCCACGCAACGCCAGGTACAAGCGGGCTGGGATGCAGCTAGCAGTCTGCCCCATCCCTTTCATTACTGGCCATTTCGCTGTGACATTATACATCGTGAGTCTAACTGTCGGTAGCGATCATCCTTTTGAATAATGCATTGTCGCAGGCAGGTGGAGACGCCGAGGGACCCAACTGCAGACCCATAGCGCCGCCACGTGGTGAACCAAAAGACGAAGGCTTCCTCTCGTGGTGCTCGTGCTCCAGGACCGCACAGGAGACCAACATCTACAGAGGGAAGGGAATTCTAAAGAAAGTTCCAGCTTTCTCTAGCCAGTCCTACCAATTCCACTAACATTTCATAGCTCTGCTCTGTGCCAGACACCGAGCGACAACTCCTAGAACCGATGATGGATAGGACATGGCCCCCGCCCCGTGGGGAGGACAGAGGTGACCACCAAGAACCCAGCAGGATCTGATGGAGATGGGAAGAGAGGGGCCACAGTGTCCAAGGACTCAACAGCCTATAACCAGGCCAAGTCTTAGCAAGGCTGCCCCTTTCCTGCTACAAGTTCAAAGGTATTTCCTTTCTCTGGGATTTCTGAAGAATTATTTATATCTGTCACGGGAATCCTGGATAGAGACAGTTCTAATTGTTAAGAGAGGTTGTTCTTAGCTCTTCTGAGGTCACATACCCTTGGAGAAGCTGGTGAAGTCTGTGGGTTCACCCTCTTAGAAAATACACCCATGTCACATGCAACAACACAGCAGAGAGCTTCTCAGATCCTGTGATGCTCCTGTAAGCATTCCCCTGAGGGTCCCTGGTCTCCAGGGTCGTTCTCTCCTGATCACTTGGAAATCTATGCCTTAGCACAAAAAGATCACCCTTCCTACTTCAGGGAACTAGATTACTAACTGTGAGATGGGTGCAGGTCATCAATGAAATCAGAGAGATTGCCAAGCACCCACGATGCACTCCAGAAAGCTCCTTTACAAGTTGGCAAGGGACTTGGCACTGGGACCTGTACCCCCTTTGTCTGACGGTCTGGATGCCACAGATGTTCAGGGCCTGGGCTTGGGTCCACATGCCTGCTTCACCCTCAGAACAATCACTCAGCTTCCCTGGGGCTTGGCCTTCTCACCTGCCAACTAGGAGAAGTGATGCTAAGTCCCTTTCCTGGCTCTACTTAGAATTAAATTTAAGTCTGAGTGCCTGACAGATACTAAGAGCTCAAACACTAGCTTTTTATCATCAACATTATAATCAGGATGAATTAATTCTCTAACCCAGCCAGCGACGATTTACCTATCACCCACTATTTACCCAGTGACAAATACTAAGTGTTGGAGACACAGATTTGGCTGGATGCCTGGCTATATAGCTAGACCCCAGCTTCCAAAGTTTGGTCCAAGGACACACAGCAAAGTTATCACCAAGCTGTTAGCTTGTTATAAATGCCAGATCTCAGGGCCCTGCCCAGAACAACTGAGTCAGAATCTGCATTTTAACAAGATCCCTGGGCAATTTCCAGACATTTTAACATTTGAGAAGCCCTGCTGTAAATCTTGAAGATAGAGAGAGAAGATGGCTTTTGAACAGTTGCCTTACTTTGTAGTCTAGAGAGAATCAGAACCAGCCAGAAGCAAATTGTCTTTGTTCTTTGTCATGCAAAGTGTCACTATTCAAAGCAGGTCAGAGCACTGTTTCGACCTCACAGAGGTTGTCCTTCCAAGTACGAGAGAGCTCTGCAGACAGGCGGGGAGGAAAGGTGCACAGTTGGCTCAGAAGCTAAGAAGCCTCCTGGGGGAAAGGGACCAAAAACTCCCATGCCTTTCCTTTGGAAAGTCAACATCGTTGGAAGTTCTCTCACAAACCCAGGCGGTTGCAGAGCCATCTCCTAGCAGGAATGGCCACCAAGGGAGCTGCAGGAGGGCACAGCAGGCAGGAATGTTGGGGCGATGTGGTCTAGTAGAGGGTGGCTATGTAAATCCAGAAATGAATCCTTATAACAGGGGTCAGTCTCCTCACTTCCCAGGAAGGGCACTTCAGCCTGGAAGAAGGTTCTCGAGGAAAGTCCCAGGGAGCTTAAGGGTCACCCCCAAAGCTAAGCCCAAGCTCTGCTCTCTGCTCACAAAACACCCAACCAGCACAAAGGGTCCTCTGGTGAGAATAGCCACACTGGGGGTTAGGGGTGGTGGGGAGGGGGGTGTTAAGTACAAATTCAGTACAATCAAGACAACATTCTCCAGGGACACACAGGAGGAAACCTAGTTTGGCACTGAGCCATCAGGAAGACCTTGTGCCCTTTGAAGCAGGTTCGGAAGAACACGGGGGCCCAGGGAAGGTGGAGCAGCCAATACAAGGCCTGGGCCTTGGGTACAGGGCAACTTGGTCTCACTGAAGCTTGAGAGCCGAAGCGAGTCTGCAACTACAGAAATTGATTAAGGCCAGATCTCCGAGGACCGAGAGGACCTCCTACAGAACTTGCAGGTACCTGGGAGCAGTAGAAAGCCACAGCAACTTTTGAGAAGAAACCATGCTTCAGGTCCTCCGAGGACCCCAGCAAGGGTGGTTTGAGGAATAAGAGAAATTTAAGGCAGGAGATCCACTTAGAGGATAGCCCCAAGGCCTGACCCAGACAATGGAGGGGAGAAACTTGGGGAGGCATTTTGGAGGGAAAAGACAAGCCTCTCCACTTGCTGAAGAACAAAGAAAAGGCCTGGAACTGAATATGGCCTCTAGATGCCCACCTTGGCAGGTTTGAAGCCAGATGAAGAGGAGCGGCCAGATGAAGTGGGGCTCTGACAGCCTGGTGGCTTCCCACCAGCAGGCAGCGTGTCTCTCTTTCTCTCTCTCTTCTTGCTTTCTGTTCACCCTGCAGCCCCGCAGGAAAATACTCTAAAACCCAGCCAATGCTTGGGAAGATCTGAGAGTAGCCAGAGCCCCGTTAGGACGAGGGGGCTGGAGAGTGAGCAGTAGAGTCAGGCATGCAGGTGCGAGGGCCCCAAAGCACCCCAGACACCAGGGCTGTGAGCTTCCCTGGTTGGCCAGAGTGGGTCTGCGTTGTCTCACATCACATGTTGCAGGGGCGTGGGGAGGGGGGTTAATCTGTGCGTGGGACTCCACTGAGAAAGGAAAACTTGAAACTCCCACCTGGTTTCCCCGGGGTTCTGTCCTCAGTGCCTTTGTCCCGGTGGATTTAGTCTGTACCCCATCACTGTAATAAACCACACCTGTGATTACAGTATCTTGTCTGGATCCTTCTAATGAATCATCAAACCTAAGGGTGGCCTCAGGTTCCCCCAAGGACCCACCGTACTCTCCAGGCCTGCCTCCTCGCTCAGGACACTGCTGTAGCAAACAGCAGCGAGCATACCAGTGCATCTGGACAGCTCCCTGTCTCAGTCGTACCATGGAACTCCTTTTCTGGGTAGGCACCTCTTTCGTCCATGTCTAGATGGACTGAAGCCACTACTTGAGGACTTAGGCACTCTGGTGCACGTGCAAACTTGGGAAGATGCGTGTGAACACCCCTTCCTTGTATCGAGCCTTCGGGAATGGAAGACTGCGGCCAGTGGGTGAGGCACTCTCATTCTCACCTCTTGGGCGGAAAATTCAAAAATGCCCCCTGTGTGGTTATTCCAAGAGTCCTTCGTGATGAAACTGAGCTCGACCGCGCACAGCAGTCACCGCACAGTTCTTCGCCTGCTTTGGCTTTTCCTCCTTCCCCGTTTTACTCTTTCCAGCTCTCTCCATTCTGGTGCCGTAGCATCACTTCGCTAAACAGACTACGTGCACACAAGCCCACGCTCGGGATCTGCATCTGGGGAGGAATCCGGGCTCAGACCAAGGAAAACTTCCAGATGACAGTGGCCTTGTGCTCCTGGCACTCTGTGGCACCTTCATTTCAGCAGCAAGATCGTCTGTGGTCATGTCATCATTCAAAGCCCTCATTACTGCTGAGAGTTATATGCCAGGTTCAAAGCCCAGCTTCTGCCTCTGTCTCCTCAGTGTGGTCAAGTCTGCAGGAGACCAGGAACAGACACGTCCAAGGAAAGGAGGCGCATGAAGGGAAACGCACATGCCTTCCGTCCCCTCTGCACGGGCAGCTCCACCAGCACTAGGCTTGCCCTGCGTTATTAGCTTTGTATAACCCTTAGCCGTGCTCCTGCAAAGCCATCTCTACAATACAGCAGCCGTGCAAGTAGCCCTTCTCTGGAGAGCGAGAGCGCCAAGCAGTGTAGCACTCGGCACTTGCAGAGTCTCGATGGGTAGAAGTGATAGAAAATGTCATTTCTTCTTGCCAAAATGTGGAATGTGAATCTGACCAAACCTCTAGAACTAATTACCACTTTATAGGAAATATGGGGGATAGAGCAATGTGTTAAGATACAATCCATCAAATCCAGAACATGGAAAACTCTAGAAGATAAATGACCTGTTTTTTTTTAATAAGAATCTGACGAGACAAAGAGCCAGAGAAGGAGAGACAGGAATCAGCCAAGATTAAATGAAGCTTAGAAACATGTCAAGCAAATGTGATAAGTGCACTTACTCCGACAAAAGTGATTGTAAAAACAAAAGATCTCTTTGTACTCCATCGGGGAAATTTGAGAACTCTCTGTATATTTGATGATATTAAGGAATTATTTTGAATTTTTAGGAGGGATGATGGTATCATCGTTGTATTTTTGCTGCTCATGATGTCTGTGCTGAGGTGGGGCAAGTGCCCTTGTCTGGGTTGGACTGAGAAGGAGCCACAGTGATTCACCGAATTCTGTCGAGGGCTGCCTTCAGTCTGTGCAGGTCCTGTCTCAGTCTGGGGCTCCTCACTGTCCCCAAAGTGCTTGCAAACAAGCACCAGGACAGCATGCACATGCCTTGTGCAAGCCAATCCCCACAGGAGGTGGGGAGCAGAAGTGAGGACGGCAGGGAGGGCTGGTTGGAGCAGAATTCTAGGAGGAGAGGCTTCCCCAAGCCCTTACCTCAGCTCTCTGCACACACGGTGAGGGCACGCAGTTGACGAAATTCCTGTGTGGTAAGTAGTAGGAAATACTGAGTATCCATAGCTCAGTCCCCTCCTTCTTCCTCTGGGGAGTGAGCTGCCCCAGGGAACAGACTCAAGAACTTGAACCAGACCATAACGACAAGAACCCCTAAAAATTTTTAAGTAAAGAAATGAGGGGTGTTTCTCTTTTATTGACATCTTACCTTCTGCTCTTTGCATCTTCTGGTCCCCTTGCCCGTAATGCTCATCCGTACACTTTCCACCTCTTGCCTTGATTAGCTTGCACTCATTCTCGAGGATGCAGCTCAGCTGACGCTTCCTCTGAGAAGCACTCTCTGACTGCTCCATCACTTAGAACCTACCTATGTCCAAGTCCATGTTCACTTGTCTCCATCCTAGACTGCAAGTCCCAAGGAACAGGGACCCCCTGCCCTGTTCATCCTTGAATCCCTGGAGGCCCTACCTCCCCACCACGTGACAGCACCAAATTAACCATCTAATGTGAACTATTGAATTGACTTTGAAATGTGACCAAAAATACGTCTATATTGGAGATAGATAGACAGAGCAGGAATCAAAGGTCCTCCGTCGAGAAGGACGGTTGGAAGATGATAAGGACAGGAGAGACTGAACACGGCTCAGAGACAGGGCGAGCCAGCCTTCCCTGAGATTGATAGATGCAGATAGCAAAGTCCTTCTCTTAGGAGTTGCCTAAGCTACTTTGCACATCACCTCTTGCTCCATCCTTTAGGATGCTCTCTACTTTCCTCCAGTCAGTGTCGCCTTGTCCCGATCCCTTACTCCACTGTAACTCCAGTTACGATGAAGTCTTCATTATATGATACTTTCCCTGTTCACATGCACTGGGCGTTCCTCTCCGGTCTGTATCGTGACTGATACAATTTATCAGCAACATGATAAACCTCTTTGCTTAAACTACTTTATTTCTTTTTTTTTTTTCAGCATACCTATACAGTGATTGAATTATTTATACATGCTGTGACCATGGCAGTAGGAAAAAGAAAATAGTCATCATGCCCAGATATATAGATAAGTGCTCTATATAAGTGTTTCCAAATATTAGCCTCAAATGAATGACCTGGGGTTCTTTTATATACATGCATATTTGGGGGGGACATAATTGACATAGAGCATTATATTAGTTTCAGGTATACAACACAACAATTTGGTGAGAAATGCTCATTGTGATAAGTCTGGCTAATATGCATCACCACACATGGTTATAATTTTTTCTCTTGTGATGAGAACTTTTAAGATCTCCTCTCTTAGCAACTTTCAAGTATACACGACAGTATTATGAAGTACAGTCACCAAGCTGTACATTACATCTGTGACTTACTGTCTTATAATTGGAAGTTTGTACCTTCTGATCACCTTTGCCCATTTTGCCCATCCCCATATTCTTTTATTCTGTTCCTCGCCATTGAGGTCCAGACCCACCCACAAGTAAAGAAATAGCTGAAAGGGGTTTGGTAGTGCTGAGCTCTGGACACCATGAGAGCTCAGGGGCGATTCTTTTTTTTTTTTTTTTTAACTTTGTTTTATTTTTTCAGTGTTCCAAGATTCATTGTTTATGCACCACACCCAGTGCTCCATGCAATACGTGCCCTCCTGAATACCCATTACCAGGCTCACCCAACCCCCCATCCCTCTCCCCTCCAAAACCCTCAGTTTGTTTCTCAGAGTCCACAGTCTCTCATGGTTTGTCTCCCCCTCCGATTTCCCTTAACACACCTCTCCTCTCCTCCCAATGTCTTCCGCATTACTCCTTATGCTCCACAAATAAGTGAAACTATATGATAATTGACTCTCTCTGCTTGACTTATTTCACTCAGCATAATCTCCAGTCCCATCCATATTGATACAAAAGTTAGGTATTCATCACTTCCGGTGGAGGCATAATACTCCATTGTATATATGGACCATATCTTCTTTATCCATGCATCTGTTGAAGGGCGTCTTCGTTCTTTCCATAGTTTGGCGACCGTGGCCATTGCTGCTATGAACATTGGGGTACAGATGGCCCTTCTTTTCACTACATCTGTATCTTTGGGGTAAATACCCAGTAGTGCAATTGCAGGGTCATAGGGAAGCCCTATTTTTAATTTCTTGTGAGTTTTTTTTGTGTGTGGGTTTTTTTTTTTTTGTTAAAGATTTTATTTATTTATTTGACAGACAGAGATCACAAGTAGGCAGAGAGGCAGAGAGAGAGAGAGGAGGAAGCAGGCTCCCTCCTGAACAGAGAGCCCGATGTGGCGGCTCGATCCCAGGACCCCGGGATCATGACCTGAGCCGAAGGCAGAGGCTTTAACCTATTTAAAGGCAGAGGCTTTAATACCCAGGCATCCTATTTTTAATGTCTTAAGGAATCTCCACACTGTTTCCCAAAGTCGCTGTACCGACTTGCATTCCCACCAACAGTGTAAGAGGGTTTCAGGGGCGATTCTTAACTATCCCAGAGAAGATGATACCTAACCTGATTTCAAAGAGTCTACTGCCCAGCATGAAACCAGGGCCACTGAGAGGGAGCTGGCAGGATGATTGCTCCAGAAACTGTTCCCATAACTCACAATAAGAAGTCCCTGCCCACTCTGAACCTCCCGTGATCCCTCCCAGACACTGAGCCCTTCGGAGGTGGCATCACAGCCATGTGCTGACCTGATGGAGGGGGTGGAGATGGCAGGTCGTCCCCAGAACCCATTCTCTCCTCTCCCCCCAGGCACAGAAACAAAGTGCACTGCCATGTTCCCTTGCAGTTAGGTGTGTCCTGATGATGAGCTTCCGGCCAGGGGAGTTGAAGCAAACGAGTGCACCGCCTGGGAACTGACCCACTGTGATGTCATCCTGACTCTCCCCGTCCACCACACCAAGAAGAGCAGACTCAGAGGACCCAGAGGAACTAGGAGCCCACAAGGTGGAAGGAGCCTGCCTCTGCCGTGCCGTGGCTGCCTCAGAAAGGTGAGCGAGGAATAAATGCGTGTGTGTGTGTGTGTGTTAAGCCACTGAAACTTCATCATTTTCCTCTTGGGCCACCTGCATCATCTATCTTAATCTTAATCTATCTTAATCATATACCCTAATTCTAAATTTATTTCAAGCTAAGAGATACTCAGGAGCAGGTTCTGTGTCTTAGTCATCACTGGATACCCAACGCCCAGCTGCAGGGTGTACTCAGTTAACATTCTTCTGGTATTTTCCCAATATCTGCCTTATTCTTGGTCTTTCAAAATTTAAGTGAAATTAGTTCAAGCCCCATATATATGGCAACTTTTCCAAGGATTTGGGAGAAGAGGTGGGGCAGCGGAGTGGAGAAGGGTAGCTTTTCTTTTTCTCTTGTTCCTGTTTTAAATCTTCTTGCCCCCGATGTTCCCCCTAGATCCTTTCTCTTGGTTTGGACAAAGAAACTTTCTTGCACAGGTATGTGGGTTACTTGCAGAGTATTTTAATATTTGAGGAGAGAAGAAAGAAATGGTTTCACCGGCACAGTACAGATAAATTATTTGTTCCTAAAAATTACTTGGGAGGATGACATCTGTGGGAATGGTGGAGTAAGGACCTCCAGACATCCACTCTTCCACAGAAGGAGTGCCCCAGCATGCACAGGGAGCCCTTTGGCATCATCTGGGAAACTTGCTAGTCCCAGGCATTTCAGGAAATAACTGCATAATTAGTAGCTGACCACTAAGCTAACCAAGAAGAGACTCTGGTGGCCACAAAGACAAAGATCAGAAGATTACCACAGCAAAAACAGGCATGGCTGATAGCACAGGCCAGTTCCTAGTGCCAGGGACTGTGTTTCTCTTTCCCATCTTCAAGGCCCAGTCTGTGTTCACTTAACCCTAAATGTCTCAAAATGTGTTTTTAAAAGCAGTTTGTTCAGGGCGCCTGGGTGGCTCAGTGGGTTAAGCCGCTGCCTTCGGCTCAGGTCATGATCTCAGGGTCCTGGGATCGAGTCCCGCATCGGGCTCTCTGCTCAGCAGGGAGCCTGTTTCCTCCTCCTCTCTCTCTCTGCCTGCCTCTCTACCTACTTGTGATCTCTCTCCGTCAAATAAATAAATAAAATCTTTAAAAAAAAAAAAAAAAAGCAGTTTGTTCATATCAGCTGTAAGGTCCATGCGTTACCTAAGTCTGCAGTGTCCTAATCTGTAATGGTTCTTCTTTTCTCTTTTTCCCCCAGACTGAGCTGGGTTGACTGAAGCCTCATGATGTCGGGCCCTGTTCTAAGACTTTACAGGCATTATCAGATTTGATCTTCATAGGAAACTGATAAGACAGTCTTTCTAATATCATATTCCCATAAAAAGGGGAATTCCCCTATTCCCATTGCCACACAGTGGAGGGCACACTGCGTCTTAGGCTGCTTATTAACCACACACAGCCCATGTGGTAACTCAACTAAAGATCACATACTTGTCGGTGCAATAAGTCCTACCATCTCCATGGAAGAGTTGAATACCTTGAGTGCAGAAAGGGAGCACATTCTCATCTCTGAAGCACACAATACCTGTTAGCTGGCTCTGCATCAGCAACAGTAGCTCCTGATCTGATCCACCTCACCAAAGTGTCTGTGTCTCCCACAGAGCTCAGCAAAAGGAAAGGCTCGGGACAGAAATGGATGTATACCCTTTTGTGTAAGCTATGACACACACACACCCCTTTTGAAGGCACAAGGGGTCACCTCTGGGTTTTTCTACTTAATGATTTCCTGCTCTATAAGACACAAATAGGAATCACTCTGATCTGTGCCTTCTAGGACCCCACACTGTGTCTGAGAAGAAGGAAATACTCACAACACCTTGAATGTAAGGCGGGTCTTAGAAAGCCCCACATATTGGGGACGGAACAGCAAATAAAGCCTAAACCCAGCAGGAGAAGAGAAATAATACAGATTAGAGCAGAAATCAATTAAATAGAAACCAAAAGAACAGACCAACAAAACTAGGAGCTGGTTCTTTGAAAGAATGAATAAGATTGATAAACCCCTGGCCACACTTATCAAAAAGAAAAGAGAAAGGACCCAAATAAATAAAATAATGAATGAAAGAAGAGAGATCACAACCAACACAGAAGAAATGCAATTATAAGAACATATTATGAGCAACCAAATGCCAACAAATTAGGCAGTCTGAAGAAATAAATGCATTCTTAGAGACTTATAAACTACCAAAACTGAAATAGGAAGAAATAGAAAACCTGAACAGACCCAAAACCAGCAAGGAAACTGAAGCAGTCATCAAAAATCTACCAACAAACATGAGCCCAGGGCCAGATAAATTCCCAGGGGAATTTACCCAAAATTTAAAGAATTAACACCTATTTTTCTAAAGCTGTTTCAAAAAGTAGAAATAGATGGAAAACCTCCAAACACTTTCTATGAGGCCAGCATTACCATGATCCCAAAACCAAAGATCCCACTAGAAAGAATTACAGACCAATATCTCTCATGAGCCTAGATGCAAAAATTCTCACCAAAATACTAGCCAAAAGGATCCAACAGTATATTAAGAGGATTATTCACCATGACCAAATGGGATTTATTCCTGGGCTACAAGAGTGGTTCAACATCTGCAAATCAATTGGTGTGATACACTACATTAATAAAAGAAAGAAAAAGAACCCTATGATACTCTCAATAGATGCAGAAAAAGAATTTGACAAAGTAAAGCATCCTTTCTTGATTAAAACTCTTCACAATGTAGGGATAGAGGGAACATACCTCAATACCATAAAAGCCATATATGAAAATCCCACGACAATTATCATTCTCAATGGGGAAATATGAGAGCTTTTCATCTAAGGTCAGGAATACAGCAGGGATATCCACTGTCACCACGGTTGTTCAACCTAGTATTAGAAGTACTAGTACTAGTTAGAAGTACTAGTATTAGAAGTACTGTTGTTCAACATAGTATTAGAAGTCCTAGCCTTAACAATCAGACAAGAAAAAGAAATAAAAGGCATCCAAATCTGCAATGAAGCAGTCTAATTATTACTCTTTGCAGATGACATGATATCCTATGTGGAAAAGCTTAAAGACTCCACCCTGAAATTGCTAAAACTCACACAGGAATTCAGCAAAGTGGTAAAATATAAAATCAATGCACAGAAATCAGTTACAATGAGACCAGAAGAAAATGAAATTAAAGAGTCAATCCCATTTACAATTGCACCCCAAACCATAAAATACCTAGGAATAAATCTAACCAGAGAAGTAAAGGATCTGTACTCAGAAAACTACAGAGCACTTATGAAAGAAATCAAGGAAGACACAAAGAAATGGAAAAACATTTCATGCTCATGGATTGGAAGAACAAATATGGTTAAAATGTCTATGCTACCTAGAGCTGTCTACACATTCAATGCAATCCCTATCAAAATACCATCAACTTTTCTTGCAGAGCTGAAACAAATAGTCTTAAAATTTGTATGGAACCAGAAAAGACCCTGAATAACCAAAGGAAAGTTGAAAAAGAAAACCAAAGCTGGTGGCAACACAATTCTAGACTTCAGGCTCTATTGCAAAGCTGTCATCACGAAGACAGTATGGTACTGGCACAAAAACAGACACATAGATCAATAGAACAGAATAGAAAACCCAGAAATGGACCCTCATCTCTATGGTCAACTAATCGTCAACAAAGTAGGAAAGATTATCCAGTGGAAGATAGACAGTCTTTTCAACAAATGGTGCTGGGAAAATTGAACAGCCACATGAAGAAGAATAAAACTGTCCCATTCCTTACATCATACACAAAAATAGACTCAAAATGGATGAAAGACCTAAATGTGAGACAGGAATCCAACAAAATCCTTGAAGAAGACACAGGCAGCAATCTCTTTGATCTCGGCTGCAGCATCTTCTTGCTGGGAACATCACCAAAGACAAGGAAAACAAGGGCGAAAATGAACTATTGGGACTTCATCAAGATCAAAAGCTTTTGCACAGTGAAGGAAATGGGGGACAAAACCAAAACACAACTGACAGAATGGGAAAAGGTATTTGCAATCTGTCTTATCAGATAAAGGGCTAGTATCCAAAATCTATAAAGAACCTATCAAAATCAGCACCTAAAGAAAAAATAATCCAATCAAGAAATGGGCGGAAGACATGAACAGATATCTCTCCAAAAAGGACACCCAAATGGCCAACAGACACATGAAAAATGTTCCACATCGTTCAGCATCAGGGAAACAAATCAAAACCACAACAAGATACCACCTCACACCAGTTAGAATGGCTAAAGTTAACAAGTCAGGAAATGACAGATGCGGGCGAGGATGCAGAGAAAGGGGAACCCTCCTACACTGTTGGTGGGAAAGCAAGCGGGTGCAGCCACTCGAAAACAGCATGGAGGTTCCTCAAGAAGTTGAAAATAGAGTTACCCTATGACTCAGCAAATGCATTACTGGGTATTTACTCCGAAGACACAAATGTAGTGATCAGAAGGGGCACCTGCTCCCCAATGTTTATAGCAGCAATGGTTGCAATAGCCAAACTATGGAAAGAGCACAGATGTGAAGGATAAAGAAGATGTGGCATATATATGTATATATATATAATGGAATATTACTCAGCCATTAAAAACATGAGATCTTGCCATTTGCAATGGATGGAACTAAAGGGTATTATGCTAAGCAAAATCAGTCAGTCAGAGAAAGACAATTATCATACGATCTCACTGATGTGTGTAATTTAAGAAACAAAATAGGATTATAGGGGAAGAGAGGAAAAAAATAAAACAAGGTAAAACCGGAGAGGGAGACAAACCATAAGAGACCCTTAAACATTAGAAACAAACTGAAGGTTGCTGGAAGGTGGGGGATAGAGTAACTGGATGGTGGACATTAAGGAGGGCATGGATGTAATGATCACTGGGGGTTACCTAAGACTGATGAATCACAGACCTGTACCTCTGAAACCAATAATACATGATATGCTAATTTTTAAAAATAAATAAATAAATGTAAAATAGAGAGGTAGCTCAATGATAGATGGATAGATCAATAGATAGATCGATAGTAGATCAGTGAAAGATGACTGGGGAATCATAAGTGAGAAGGCAGAACTTATTTGTGGATGGAAATAGAGGAGAGCATCATGGAAGAGATGGTGTTTGCCAGGTCGGCCATGGCAGGTACACAAAGTGAAGCGCAGTAGCCATGTTTATTACTAAGTAAACAAGAGCGAAGAGCAGAAAATTGTGTTGTAGAACCGTGGGCCTGTGGTTCCGTGTGTAGCCACCAGAGGGCAGTACAGCATGGGCTGGTATTTAGGGAAAGTTCGTTGGTTTTGGTGTTGGTTTCTTGACCCCGTTCAGTCCTCAGCAAAGTTTCTTAAGTTTCTGGCTTCTGGGGGCTTGGCTAGTTCTGAGCATTCCTAAAGTGCCTGCACGTGGAAGCGTCTTGGCTGAAATGTGAAGCCATCACATTTGTGCGGAGGATTTTTCCCCCATTTGCCCTCCTTGCTTTCCCGTGGGCCCCTGCTCTCGCGAAGAGGGTCCCAACACCCAGGTCGAGCCACCATCTATTCCCCCGTGCAGACTCCCGCCACTTGAGCCTTTTCTCCACCCCCCAACACAAGTTCCTGTTCGTTTTCCAAGACCACCTTCTTCCTAAGATCTCCCCGCAACCAGACCAACTTAGTGGTTCCATTCATGTGCATTACATTGGAATGTAATTATTTGTGTTATTTTCATTAAAAATTCTTAAGTCAGAGAAGTGCTATATTTTCTTACTTCTCAGGCACATCTCGTAAAAAAAAAAAAACAGAGGATTCAAATTTGTCCCGTTCCCTCGGGAGAAGCCAGTGCTCACATCTCTGCTGACCCCCGCTCGCCACATACCATAAAACCACCTCAAAGCGGGAATGTGTGCCGGGCTACTTTGTATCCCCGGTGGCCAGCAGAGTGCCCAGCACATGGTCATTGCTCCCGAAAACGTTTGCTGGATGAGGACGGAATGAATGAATGGAATAGCTGTTCGGATTCCACGATCAGGGCTCTGACCGTCAGGCCAAACTCTCCGCCCTTTGAGCCTTACACGTGCTGGGACCACTAACGCCGCAGCAAAGGGCCTGGTGTGTCTCTCCCCTGCCTACGGCACCCATGACTTCCTAATGCACTTAAAGAGGATCCTGGCTCCTCACATGGCCTCTGAACCCCGACATATGCCCTAGGGGGGCCTGTCTCATCTAGCACACTCCCACCCACCGGGCTCCGTCCACTGCCACGTCTGCACAGTCACCCTGCCTTTCACAGTGCGTTGGCACGCTGCTGCCTCTTTCCCGCATGCCCTTCCTTCTGATCACCCCCCGACTGGCTCTGCTTTAAGATTCAGATCTCAGCTTCAGAATGACTCCTCTGAGAGGCCTCACTTGTCATCCAGCTCAAAACAGATGCCCATCCCTACAGATCACGTGAGCCAGTTTAATGGTCTGTATTGCATTCACTTGCATTTCCACCTGTTGATTTGTGTATTGTCCGATGCCCTAAGTAGACAGTAAGACCTAGGAGACTGGTGTCCCCCCCACCCAGTGCCTAGCCCAGAGCACAGCCCAGAACAGGCCCATGTGTGCTGAGCATACGCTCCTGGGAGCAAGACCATGGCCAACCCTGGACCAGAGCCTCTTCTCCCCACACTGCACCCCACTGACTCCAGGCCCTGCTGCCTTCAGCCGCAGTGAGGTGAGTCACCAAAGAAGGAGGAAGGCCAAGGTTCAAGAAGTGAGGCCAGGAGCAGGTGCACAAGGCTGACCAAACAAGAATCTCGGGCTCAAGAGCCAGCAAATGCACCAGTTAAAGCTCTGAGTTCTCCATATTTCCCAAGGTGAGCCAGAGACAGAAAGGAACCAGCAGGAAAGAGCAGAGGCACAGGATCCAGAGGGTTCTGGATTCAAATCCCAGTTCCTCCATTCACGAGAGAGAGCCTTGGACAAGGGACTTCGCCATCCCTGCTCAGTGTTCTCGTCTGTAAAATGGAGATAATAATCAGAATATGTACATCACTAGGTTTCGGGGGACTCAAATTAACTCCATGCTTTTTAGGCACTAGTGTATAATACGCGCCCGGCACGTTAGCTGTTAGAGTGGACTTGCGCTGTTGTATCATGAGGGCTCTTTTTGCACCGGTCTCCCTAGCAGAGCTATCAACTCGGAAAGGGCGGGCATGGCGACTGTCCCCTCTTCCCAGGTACCCAGCCCGCTCCAGGGTGGGCGGCAGAGCCTGTGCCGATCAGCAGGAGTCTCTCTCATCTCCACTGAGAACAAAGAGTTCGTGGATTCCGGACCCGGGAGGCCCCTTCAGCTGGTTCTACTTGCACGTGCTTCCGATTACCCTCCTTTGAATTTACTTACCTTCAACAAGCCCTTTGCAAGCTCCCCTGTTTTCCAATAGAAGCCACTTCCCAAGAGCGGGCTGGACCCATGGGGTAGGAGACGCAGTTCTGCCAAACGTTAAAATAGATGCCTTTCCTTTGAGGTTTTTCTGCTTCCCTCACCCCCTTACGAACAGCATCACTGCGTCTCCAGACCCCATGGAAAATCTCCGCGAGAAGAACGTAATGTATGTCCCGCACAACTGCCAATATCGCAGCCGATTTCCGAGGAAAATTGCCTCTATCCATCACAGCAGCCCTGAGCCAGACACGCATTAGTGAGGAAGACCCCGAGCCAGCCTCTCCCAAGGGGCTTCTCAAGGCAATGGAAAGAAAGCCCATCGCTGTAGCAAAATAAAAATGAGAGAAACAAGGAAGTAAAAGAAAAACCACCCCAAATCAATAGACATTCCCCCATGCGGGCCCTTGGCTACCTTCGCTGAACCCAGGGCCAGACACCATCTTGGAGCCCGGGCTGGGTGGTGGGAGGGAGGGCTGCAGGACCCCGGCTGCGGGGGCGGGGGCAGAGCCAGCCTGGGCAGGGCGGGCATCCCTCCAGGGAGGTGAGCAACCAACAACAGGGCCTCTCGACACATTCCTACAGAATCCATCCAGGCATTTCCTTTGGGGGTGGGGGAGCGGGCAGGAGAATCCACCTTTACTCTTGAAACTGGGAGCCAGCCAGAGGCACCCGAGCTTCTGTCTCCCATGGGGTTTTCTGAACCAATGGCTGTCCAGACCGCATTTCTCCCGGAGCCTTGCTGCTACTTTGTCTTGGGCTGTGAGGGGCTGAGAAAGTGCCCAAAGTCATAAGCGCAGGAAATGCGGAGCAGAGGGGCAGGGGGAGCGGGCCGCTAGGGTTTGCGCCTGGGTGTCCTGGCTCCTCTGGGCCAAGATGCCTTGTCTGTGTCCTGGGAAGAAGGCTGCCCTGCCCCGGGTGGGCGGGGGAGAGTTCGATCACCACCGCCATGTGCTCTGTCTTTCCTGCCGCATCCTGTGCCCCCAGGTCTCTCAGCTGCAGTCCGGGACACACATTTGTTTTGTCCGGCTGGAGCCCCACCATGGGGCCAGACAGTCTGCCCTCCCTGGGCCGAGGTGCTCCCTCCCGCCCCACCTCTGTCCTGCAGCACAGTGGGAACAGGACTCCCTTTTCTTGCTGGAACTACCATGATTGGGGAAGGTGGTGGGGCCAGATCTCCTGTGGGGAGGCCCCCCACAAACAGTGAACCTTGAATCTCCAGAAGCCTGGCAGGAAAATGAAAGCATGGAACCAAGAATGCTCCCAGAGCAGGCAGCACGTCTGCACCAACGCTTGCGAGAGCAGCCCAGTGCGGAGCAGGATCCATCTTCTTGCGTTTCCTTTAGGAGGGGTTGGGGCAATTTGGGGTTTCGGTAGAATCTGGGGCCTCTCCACTTGTGTGACTATTTGAATGGAAAATTTGGAACAAAGCTGCAAGGCCTTTGCAGGCCACCTCTTGAGTGAGTTGAGAACATAAGTGATCGAAATGACTTCCAGAGATGAATATCCCCAATCAGTAGATGATGAAAATCAAGAATGTCCTGCTGTCACCCAGCGAAGTGTCTGGAAGACCAGGCGCGGTATCCACGGTTCCCTTTGTACAAAACTAGGCTCGCCGCGCATGTGGGGCACTGGGTCAAGCACTCTACGGAATCAAGAAGTTGGGGTACAGCTGGAAGCATGCACAGCTGGGGAGCAGAGGAAGGAAACTGAGGCAGAGCTGTACAAGCGTGCACAGCTGTGGTGCAGAGGAAGGAGCTGGGGTACAGCTAGAAGGGCATGCCCTGGAACCTGGGTGTGAATTCTCACCCTGACACCTTGCACTGCTGTGATCTTGGGCAAGTCACTCTGACCCTTGGGGCCAGCTCCCTCTCTGACCACACCAGTTGGGAGGGTTCAGGGAGTGGTGTCCACATATCCCATGTCATATGGTCCCCCTGGGGCAGACCGTGGTCAGTCACATTCTGCAGATCCGTGACTTTCCTGCAGGCAACAAACCCCAAGTGGGTTTGCTGGAGTTGATCTTGGGTCTATGAGCATCCCACCAAGGGTTTTATGTAGAAGAAAAGGAGACCCCCTGATATACAGGATTTCAGTTTCCTAGTCTGCTTTTTCTGACCATCTAGATGTTCAGTGCTTTGTCTTTCTGGCTCAGGTTAAACACACCTGACTTAAATTACCTAAGGGAGCTCTTCCACTGAGAAATACTGAACATAGTAACAACAGTAGTCATTGACTTGGGAGCGCCTGGGTGGCTCCGTCAGTTAAGCATCTGCCTTCGGCTCGGGTCATGATCCCAGGGTCCTCGAATCAAGTCCTGAATCTGGCCTCCCGCTCAGCGGGAGGTCTGCTTCTCCCTCTCCCTCTGCTGCTCCCCTTGCTTGTGCTCTCTCTCGTTTTGTCAAATAAATCAATAAAATCTTTAAAAAATATAGTTTTAAAAAGTCATTGACTATAACAGAACACACAGCATAATGAACCATATATAGTTTGTAAAACAGTTAACAGAGAGAAAAAGAGTTTCAGAGTATATAGGCAACACTTTCCTACTGTCCAGCCGGTGGGACTGCAGCCCCTTTTCCCAAAGCCCCCAGCTGAACACGAAGACAGGGGTGTTTCCTGTTCACCTGCTTTTCTTCAGGCAAATTGACCACACAGACCCCTCTCTGGGACAGCCCGGCGGTGAGACAGTCAGGAGTGCTGGAGATAGCTCAAGTGTGAGGCACCTGAACACGGTCTAAATCCCGATCACGTCCTCTGAGGTTGTGTGGTTCCATCTGCACCTCGGTTATCTCATCTGTGAAATGGACATACCCATATCCAGCTCACAGAGCTAGAGAGGGACTTTGAGGTCGTGTACCGGAAGCACTCGGTGCAGAGACGTTCTCAGGACGTGGTAATCATTCTCATGCTCTGCAGAGAGCCCTTCCGGGGACAGAGTCTGCTTGGCTTTGCAAAGTCAGAAATCTGATTTCGTCAGCCCGTGGAAAGTTTAAACCACATACCCTGAAACTGAAACATAAATCAAACTGCCAGTGTGTTCACTCCCATTGAGAAATTACCGCCGTGGTGTATTCGTTTCCTGCTACTGCTGCGACAAACCCCACAACCTTAGTGGCTGAAAACAACGCAAATTTATTATCTTACAAGCCAGGAGGCCAGAAGGCTGGCCTGAGCGTCACCAGGCTCAAATCAAGCTGTTGGCAGGCTGCGTTCCTTCTGGAGGCTCTAGAAGGGAACCTGCCTCCTTGATGTTCCCGCTCCCGGAGGCTGCTGCATTCCTTGGCTTGTTGCCTTCTTCCTCCACCTGCAAAGCCAGGAGCTGCAGCTGGAAGCTTTCCCCCAGCACATCACTCTACCCTCCCTCTTCTTCGGCTTCCCTATTCCATTCTGAAGGACCCTCGTGATTACGTGAGCCCACCCACATATTCCTGCCTCATCTCCCTTCTTTTAAGATCAGCTGATTAGCAAACTTAATATTATCTACAGCCTTAATTTGCCTTTGCTATGGAATATAAAATATCCTCATGTTCTTAGAATTAGGATGTGGACCTCTTGGGGGGATCGTGATTCTGCCTACCACACATAGAAACAAGAATACTTGAGACCGTATAACAAACACAGTATTTCCCACCCAACAGGTTTGTTAAGTATAGAATTAGAACCAAAATGGTGCCAGGCTTACGATGCCCAAGTGTTCACTTCCACCATGGTCAAGCATGACTTGACCAATGGACCCAAAGCCTACATAACTTCTTCCCTGATAAATGCTGGGCTGGTCCTAGCAATATTTGCTTCTGTGACTCCCCTTTTCCAATCATCCAAAGCTGATCAAACCATCACTGGCACAACCAGTCAACGCTGCCTTCTGATTGACACGCTTTTCTTTAGGTGATGATCCTAAGGTCTAGGTGTCCTAGGTGTCTCCACATTTCAGTGACCACAATTTGCATCTCTTCTGGTATCCATTATGTATGGCATTTTAAAGTTGAATTCTCAAAATGTCAACATATCTCCAAGTTCTCAGGGAACATCTAACTATGTTCCCCGAGTACTCACAATATCATGGTTCAGTCCTGTGGGTCTCCTGAGAGCCTTCTTTGAGTCAAGCACAGTGATACCTAGAGGGTGAACCAGACGTGGCCCCATCCCTCAAAAAGTTCACCCTGTTTTGAGCTAGATAAGACCTGTGTGACACAGGTACAAGATATCACCCACCAAGACCTTCGAGACAGGCTTCAGAATGGAGAGTTGCTTATAAGCTAGAGGGAACAGGGAAGGAGATCCAAGGCTGTGACATGGTTGCTCCAACACTAATTGAATCATTTGCCTTTGGAAGGCATTGTAGTGTGACCCATTTTTATCATGGCCAGACTCTGACTGTGGGCAATTTTCCCTTAATTTTGAATACTAACCCAAAGGAAAAGAACAAGTCATTTGTTCTTATGATCACACAATAGGTATGAAACCATATGCTATGTTTTTCAGTTGCCAAGATTCTTAATTATGTTCTTTATGTGCTGCATAACGATGAGTATCTATTACGTTCAGGATCACTAGGTGGGTGTCGTCGTCTTTTATCAAGTACCAACAACTGCTAACATTTACTGAGTGATTCCTTCTTGCCAGACCCCCTGCCCCGCATTTTCCCCACGTCCTATCACTCAATCTTCCCAACAACACCAGGAGGTAAGTACTATTACTATCTTGATTTTGCAGATGAAGTAACTGCAGCTCGGGGGGTTCTGTAAACTGCCAAGACTACAGGCTGCAGCACAGCGCAGGTGGAGGACAGATGTGAACCCAGCGAGTCCCCAGCAGAGCCTGTGAGCTCAGGGGGGTTGTGGCTTCCATGCATCATTTGACCGTAAGTAAGAGGTCACCAAAGATAAACTGCAGTACAAAACAAAACAAAACGCCACTAGAAAAGATGGCTACTTGCAGGCAGTGGCTTATAGAGTAGTAAGATTTGAGGATGCCTGGGTGGCTCAGTCGTTTTAAGTATCCAACTCTCGGTTTCAACTCAGGTCTCGATCTCAGGGTGGAAGCATGGAGCCCCACGTCAGGCTGCACGCCCAGCGGGGTGTCTGCTTTTGATTATTTGTCTCTCTGTCTCTCTCTCAAATAAATAAATCTTTTTAAAAAATAGTAGGATTTTATGGAGGGCATGTATTGCATGGAGCACTGGGTGTGGTGCATAAACAATGAATTCTGTTACACTGAAAAGAAATTAAATTTTTTAAAAATTGATTTTAATAAAAAAAAAGTGTTACACACAAAAAAATAGTAGAATTTTGACAAGATTTGCATTAGAAGCAGATGGAACAGTAATCATATTTTTTTTCAGTTGTATTAAAATACACGGAATGTAAAATTTACCACGTAAACCATTTTTAAGTGTATGGTTCAGTGGTACTACGTAAGTTCACATTGTTGGGCAACTATCACCACCATCCATCTCCAGAACTCTCTTCGTCTTGCAAAACTGAAACTCTGCCTCCATTAAACAATAATACCCCCACTTCCTCCTGCCCCAGCTCTGGCAGCCACCATTCTGCTTTCTGTGTCTGTGAACTCTACCATCTAGATATTTCATATAGGAGGAATCATACAATATTTGTCCTTTTGTGGCTGATTTATTTCCCACAGCAAAATGTCCTCGAAGCATCAATATACTCAAGTCCGTATAACCAGAATTTTTCTTCCCTCTTAAGACTAAATACCCACTGTTTATGCATATCCACATTTTGTTTATCTGTTCATCCATCCATGAACACTTGGGTTGTTCCCACCTTTTGGCTATTGTAAATAATGCTGCTGTGGACATGGATATACATAGCATCCATTTGAGACCCTGCTTCCTTTTGGTACCTGCCCAGAAGCAGAATGGCTGGATCCCGTGGTAATTCTAGTTTAATTTCTCGAGGACTCATTATACCATTTTATACAACAGCTGCATGACTTCATATTCCCACCAACAGTGCACAATGGTTCTAATTCTTCACCTTCTCACTAACACTTGTTATTTGCTCTTTTTTGATAGAAGCTATCCTCCTGGGTGTGAGGTGGTGTGTCATGTTGGTTTTGATATGTACTCCCCTAATGATTAGTGATGTTGAGTATCTTGTTAGCCATTAAGAATTATAATCTTGATATCCTTAATGCACATCAATAATGGAAACACTGACTAGACACTTGTTCTCCAGCAGGGCCGTTTTGAGGATGAAATGAGAAAGGAGACATGGAAAAACCAACATGGCTGCTGGCAAAGAGCAGACAGGCAATAGTTGGTAATTCTGTCTGTTATCAATTGACATTATGGTGCTACATACCAAATCACCTGAATTCAGACACTTAAAACAACAACCCATTTATTACTGCTCATGAACTTACAGTTCTGGTCTAGATGGCTCACTCATGCAGCTACAGTCCACTGCACACTGGATAGGCAACTCTACGGATTTTGGCTGAGCTCTTCCACATGTTTGCAGTTGGACTGGCTCTAAATTGGTCTAAGCTTGCAGAGCTGGGATGACTCAGCTGTTTACATGTCTCTCACCTCCCTGCAGCCAATTAGCCCAGGTCTGGCCTTGGAGTAATGCCAGGAGCCCAGCGAACACATGCAAGCATGCCTCTAAGTTTCTGCCCATGTCAGGTTGCCGTTGTCCTATTGGCCAAACTCATGTGATAGGCACAATCCAATATGAGACCCAGAGAGGCATGAGAACAATTGAGGCCATTAACACAGCCAATCCACCACATTCTCCAGGCACCAGAAAGGGTGTGACCAGTGTAGGTAGCACTCTGTCAAAGTGACCTTGAACCACCATGACTATAGTCTACAACCTTGGGTCAGCCTTTCTTCTTCTCTGTTTTCAGAGATCATATGCAACCTGCTTATGCTGGCAACTGCAGATTCAAAAAGAAAGTGAGCTTAGAAACAAGGCCAGTGAGGACGCTTGGGTGGCTTGGTCCATTGAGTGTCTGACTCTTGATTTTGACTCAGGTCATGATCTCAGGGCCATGAGATCAAGCCCCACATGGGGCTCTACACTGGGCATGGAGTCTCCTTAAGGTTCTCTCTCTCCCTCTCCCACTACCCCTAATTCCCCCTCCCTCTCTCTCTCTTAAAAAAAAAAAAAAACACTTTAAGAAATAAGCTCAGTATTCTTGATAAGAGCAAGAATTCTGGAGCCAGATATCATGGGTTCAACTCCCAGCTCTAATATTTATCAACTGTGCGATCCTGGACAAGCACTTAACCTCCCTGTGCCTTAATGACATCAATGAAGAAGAGATAAACATGTTATATTAGGGTTGTGGTGGAAATTGTAAAAGCTAATATAATAAAGCACTCAGAGCAGAGCCTGGGACCTTGTAAATATCGTCTAAGTATTGGCCACATTATTCTGTTTTTAAGGTAATTGATGCAAACCAATGTAAAGATTACAGTCATTCCCAAAGAATATTCAAGTAAGGAGAAACCCTAGACCCTGATACTTGTGGACATCAACGCATTTTCTTTATGCACCTCAAAATTCTTATACATGCCAGACATGCAGGAAAATGCACAATGAAAAGACTTCCTGCAGAACATGCAGCTCATTAAATGTTATATGGAGAAGAACAAGAAGGAGCAAGAAACGATATCATTTTCCAGGAAATTCCCTTTAGAACTGTAAACCTTGTGTAATAATCCTATTTTACTGAGGTTCTTTCTTCCTTTTGGAACTTATCATGGGGACTTACTAGCAATTCTCGTGCTTCTTTCATATTTCCAGGGAATGCATTCCTGAAAACAGAAATGTTATAATGTTTGTAACAGAGCCCATGAGCACCTCAACTTTACGACTCTAGGTGGGAATCCTGGCTTTTTCCCCTTGTAGCCAGGACAAGTAGTCAGCCTTCAGCAGGACAGAGGGTGCCCTTGGTGGCAGGGAGCCTGAGTCCAGTGTTGGCTCCACCACTTACTACCTGGATCTCCGTTTCCCTGATGCCATTAGCAAACCCTGCTCCACAAGATGCAAGGGAGGACAGAGAGGGAAAGGATGCAAAAGGGCGAAACTGTCCTTGAAATTAAGCACAGTGTGTCCATGAGGGTCCCGTCAGGAGACAGGAGCTCCCCGGCCCCTTTAACAGAGAGAAGTTGACATAAAGAATCGCTGACCAAGTGTGGGAGACCTGGAAAATAAAACAAGACACTGAAATCACAGGAACCACACCAGCAAGAACAACTACTGGCCAGAGCTGGGGAACAAAGAGAGGCTGGGATTACAAAGATAAGGTCACTCCCAGGAGGGGCCCCGTGGGGCTGCCACACAAGCGTCTGAGGAAAGGGCTGCAGCTGGCTAGCACTGGGGTCTTTGTTGGGGAGAGGGTGATGCTGATCCTGGAGTGTGGAACTCCTGCCACCTAGAACCCAGGCAGGTCCTTTCACCACACTGAATGCCCTGGGCTCCCTGGGCCACAATTTCATCTGTAAAATGGGACTGCAAGCCTTTGTCACTAGAGTACGCATCTCCGGCTGTAGAGTTTTCTGAGTGTGTGATCCTTGCAAAGACTTCACTGGGCTTCCAGCATCTTCTTCTGGAAAGGGGTGTTTCCCAGGGTTCTCCTTTAAGAGAGAGACAAACAGACACATTAATGCGTTTCCTGGAAGCTGAGCTTGGCTTGAAGGTATCCACAGGCTCCTCACATCTCAGGATCAGTGACAGATCCTATGATTTCCAGGTGGGGATGGCATCCCAGGGATCATCCCGCAGCCCTGGGTGTGCCTGCCAGGCACTGTGAGGGACTGACACCCAAGGGCGTCCTGTTCTCACAGCTGGACACCTGAGCCCACCTGCTCAGCGAGCCCACACTACCTTTTTACCCGCTCTCCACCACAAACCTTGCTCACGCCATCCAGCCGCTGACCTCCTGCCTCCTCGAGCTCACCAAGCTCTCACCACCACCCTCTTGAGCGCTTGGCACAGACCTCCTTCCCTCTGTTTAGATTGCCTTCTGCAGACCTTTGCTCACCTGGCGTGTGATACAGAGCTTAGCTCAGATTTCTTTCTCGGAGAGATACCCAACATGGACTTCCACATCTGTCCAGATACTCTGCCCTTGACCTTGCTCCGTCTTCTTCCCAGTATGTATCCCTGTTTCCAAATTACTTGTTGACTCGTTTACTTCCCATTTTCCCCAACTAGAATTAAGATTTTTTAAAAAAGATTTTATTTATTTATTTGACAGAGAGAAATCACAAGTAGGCAGAGAGGCAGGCAGAGAAAGAGCGGGAAGCAGGCTCCGCGCCAAGCAGAGAGCCGGATGCGGGACTCTGATCACAGGACCCTGAGATCATGACCTGAGCTGAAGGCAGGGACCTTTTTTTTTTTTTTTTAAGATTTTATTTATTTATTTGACAGACAGAGATCACAAATAGGCAGAGAGGCAGGCAGAGAGAGAAGGGAAGAAGCAGGCTCCCTGCCAAGCAGAGAGCCCTATGCGGGGCTCGATCCCAGAACCCTGAGATCATGGCCTGAGCCGAAGGCAGAGGCTTTAACCCACTGAGCCACCCAGGTGCCCCTGAAGGCAGAGACTTAACCTACTGAGCCACCAGGCGCCCTAGAATTAAGATCTTGAAGGCAGCAGCCTTTTCTGTCCTGGTCACAGTGGCAGCCCATACCCAGCACAGTTTCTGTGCCATAACAGGTGCTCGAGAACTGGTTGTGGAATGAATAGATAAATAAAATATTTTAAACTCTGGAGCCTGGCCTCTGAATGCCTGAGCACATTTAGCAAGACACTGAGTACACACATGGCACTTAATAAATTCCTGATGGAAGTATTCCTTCCAGCAACTCTCCCCTGGGAACCTGGCAGCTCTGTGGATGGCTTCATCAAATCAACCATTCACTGGGGGGAGGAATGGAACAAAGTGACCCAATCTGAGGTCAGAGGAGACATCTAATCTCTCACACCTGAGCTCCAACCCATCACCTGGAGGGTTTGTTAAGACAGAAATTACTGGACCAACCCACCTCGAGGGTTCTGATTCAGTTAAGTCTGGGGTGGGGCTGGAGAACTGGCATTTCTAAACACGTCCACAGGCATGCTGGTGCTGCTGGCCAGGCATTCCACATGGAGACCACAGCTCACCAGGTAATTATAGGGACAGTCATCCCTACACATGATTGTTGCAAAGATCAAAAGCAATTTTTAGGAACGTGCTTAGCGCCATGTCTGAAAGGCAAGGCGTGTTCCATGTTTATCTGCTCTTCTTGTACCTGCACTGCTCACCTGGAAAACCTGAGCAGCCTCTCAGGGGCCTCGCTGCCTCCTCTCTCTTCTGTGCGATTGATTCCCCTGGCACTTCAAGAGACAAAGTCCTTAAATACTAATCCAATACCACTGCTCTTTTCAAACACCCCAATGCTTCCCTGACATCTGCTGACTTGAATCCAAAGGGAAGCCGTGAACGGTAAGGCTATTCCCAACTTACTCCGACATTTTATCCAGACTCCTCTTCTCCTCTCCTGCATAAGCCTCCCAAATCAAACCTTCATTTGCTGGCGGAGGCCAGATGTGGTATTCTCTACTGGGAACGTGGAGTGAGGAGTTCACGTGGCACAGCGGGGCGGAAGGGTAGGTTGTGTGGTGGGGGGTGGGGAGGGTGGGAGTCAAAATCTGGGTCTCTCACTTTCCAACTGCGTACCTGGGGCAGGTCGCTTCATAGTGCTGTCCTCAGTCACCACAGGAGAAGAGCAGTCCTCTCCTCAGTGGGCTGTTGACGGAAGGCATCTATGGGAAGCACTGAGAACAGCACTTGGCATGGTGATGACTCAGTGAAGCACCGCTCTGCTGACCAAGAGCCACTAGTGGTGGGAAAGATAAAAAGGACCCCCCGATCTTGTCTGCAAGGTGCAGGAGACACCAGAGCTGGGGCAGGAGGGGGGGACAGGTAAAACCCCCGTCTCAGGGTGTAGTCCTTAGTAGACTTCTCTTTCCAGGTCTCTCTTCCCCACTAGTTTGTCATCCCCTTGCAGACAGGAACTGTCTTATTCACACCACGGAAAGAAAGAAGAGCTATCCTAGACGACGGGGGGTCCCTTGTTCTTTGGCTCTAGAGAACGGGGACATCAACAGGGCGGTTGTTACCGGGCAGGAAACTAAGAAGCACCATCTCCAGCAAGCCTGTCCCAAGATTGGGTGGCCTTGCCTTCAAGGGTCCCCTGAAGACATGTGTCGGGGCCCTGAGGTGCGTTTGGCTCTGTTCTCTGCCAGACCTTCTCCCTCATACCTGCCCTCCCAGTTTTTAGCTCTTTTACCAGCTACTAAGATAATCTTCTCCCTCACTGTAAGTATGTGATAAAAATGATACAAAAATCAGTACAAAGCAACAAGCAATGTTGGTACAGCATATAAGGCTTGCAAATTGCTAAAGCTTCCCGTAGAAGGTCAGGCAGATGTGGGAGGCCTGAGCGGTGGCACCTGAGGTTTGCGCAAAGAAGCGGCAGCCCGTCTGTCGGAAAGTGCCTCAGCATTCCCTGCAGGGACAGTCGGATGCCACATTGGTAGGCACTGGAGGGCTTCTCTGGGCTCTTCCAGGAAAAATATTCTGGGTACCAAAGACTAAATCCGGCTTTCCTATTCCGGCACTTGATGTCTGCACAGAAGGGGAGAGAAGGCTGGGAAGCAGCCATCCCGAGTCAGAGGGCGCCCAGACCTGCTGCTCGGTGCTCACTGAACATTGCCCTGCTTGAGCCTGGCTGACCTCCTCCCGGGACGCACTCCTCAGGCCAGCCGCACAGAAATGCCAGGTATGCGATCTCTTAATTGGAGACTTGGCAGAGACTGAGGACGATTCGTTGGCCCCACTGCCCAAGCCTACATGTAGGCAGACGGGGGAGACAAGAGTCCCCAGCCAGAGCAAAGGATGCCAATTTCCACTTGGCAAAGTGGCAGACATTTCAGAGAGGATTACAGGGCAATTCTAACCAGCTGTCACAAGGGCTGAGTGTTGTTCTAACCCGTTGCCCCTGTGTGAACCCTCCGCTCCAGCCAGGCCAGTCTGCCCTGTCCTCTGAACACGCTGTGCTTACTTCTCCTGGCACCCCCGGCACACCCTGTGCCCTCCCTGAGATGATTTCACTCGCTCACTGCCCACCCACATCCCCCTGCCCTCCAAGGCCCAGCTGAGGGCTTTCAGAATCATCCCTAGACCCCTAGATCTGAGGCTTTTAGAACCGCCGGAACCCAGGCTGGTTAGTAGTGGAAAGTAAGGACCCCATCAGCCATTTACTAAGCTCTTGCTGTGTGCCAAGACCACAGTAAACATTGTATATACATTGTGCCCATTCTCAAAACAATCCTGCAAGGAAAGAAGGTGTCCTGACTTTAAAGATAAGGAAACCGAGACTTCTCACTACTTGCTAAGCTCCTGCATAACAGAAAAAGCCCGGACCTTCCTCGTTCCAAACCCATATGCTTTCTGTGCAGAAATCAAATGCAACTATTTTTCATTTTATTTCAATGCCAGTATAGTTAACATATAACACACGGTGTTATAGGAGTTTCAGGTGTACCATAAAGTGATTCGACACTTGTGTGTAATGCTCAGCGCTCATAATGACAGGTGCACTCCTTCATGCCCATGACTGTCATTATTTGTCTTATGGGCTCCCCGTGCCCACATGTCTTGAGGTCAAGGACTTTATATTATAATCCCATGTCCCACGAAGTACTTACCACAGAATATGAGCAAAACTCCTTCCAGTAAATGTTCCTTTGTGCCTCTCTATTTCAAACTGGGCTTCTGCCTCTATCATCAAATGGATCCTAGGAAACAGAGTTTGGAAATTTGCTTCTTACTGAATAATCAGAGAGCTTTGAATGAGAGGGCTGGGAAGGTCACCTGCTGCAGGTAATCAGGCTGCATCCGGGCATCCTCGTTCAAGGGGATGGTTACGACTAAGTGCCTGTGCAAATTCCCCAGTCTGGGCATTTGAACAATTTGGTGAAATAAATGAAATTTCCCCAAACTCTTATAGGTAAGGTGTCTAGATATATATTTTAAAAGCCTATGGATAGCTGGGCAGGCGGGGGTGGGGGTCTCCATCAGTTAAGTGTCTGCCTTCAGCTCCGGTCATGATCCTGGGATCCTGGGATCCAGTCCTGTGTCAGGGTCCCTGCCAAGCAGGGAGTCTGCCTCTTCTTCTGCCTGCCTCTCCCCCCACTTGTGCGCTTTCTCACTTGCTCTCTCTCTCTGATAAATAAATACAATCTTTAAAAAAATAAAATAAAAAGCATGGTATGAGGTACCTAAGTAACTTAGTTGGCTAGTGTCCAGCTCTTGATTTTTGTTCAGGTCGCGATCTCAGGGTCATGGGATTGGGCCCCATGTTGGACTCTCCCACTGAAAGTGGAGCCTGCTAGGGATTCTCTCTCTCCCTCTGCTTCTGTCCCTCTCCCTGCTTGCTCTCTCTCTCTCTCTCTCTCTCCCTCTGTCTCAAAAAATAAATAAAATCTTTAAAAAATAAAATAAAAAAGCATGTGATGTTAGAACTTCCCGGGGAGTCAGGGAATGAGAGAAAATTGTTTTAGTGATGTCCTAACTGCCAGCCATCCAATTAGCCAGAGAATGTTGTCCCTCTAGTTACTCCCTGCAGCCCTGGGCCAGCCCCACCCTGTGCTGGCTCCCTAAGGAGCTCATTTGGCACTTTCATTAGGAATCTTGGAATGCTGCCCCAGGATGCACATAACCTGCCTCATTCCACACCTGACCTGCAGTGGGGCCTGTCGAGAGGCTGCATGAGGCCTCCGGAGGGAGTCTTGGGGGTGGTGCAGACGTGTGAACACGGGCCATGACAGTTCGGAGCTGACCAGGGACTGACCCTGGCCCCTGTGCCAGGGAGACCATGGAGAGAATGGGAGCCCGACGAGAGCCCAGAAGCTTTGCCCAGCTCAGGAACCAGTGGCTGCCCTGACTGCCTGGTTGTACTCAGCAAAAGTCAGGCCTGGAGTTGTTAACCCTTCCCAAGTGTTCAGGGAAGCCATAAATCCTTACTTTTCTTTGGAATCTACCCATTTCTAAATATGGGCAATTTATTTAAACTGCTTTAAAAACTCCCTTGGATCCACAAACCTGATCAAAGGCTGGATCCTGCCTCCAAGGAGCAGTCGATGACCATGGAAGCAAGGCCTGAGCCCAGAGAAGTGAGGCAGCTTGCCAAGGATGCACAGCTTGATGGTGTGGAGACGACACAAGGCCTGGACGCCCGGTGGCCAGGCTCAGTCTAGCGCTCGCCCCGCAACATCTCAGCAGGCGCAGGCCCCTGCCGGGGTTGCTCTTACTGTGTCCCTGCACGTCCCTGCCAGCTTCATCTCTCTGACCCACAACCTCCCTCCATGTCCCAGCGGCGTCCTGGACTCACAGTCAATCTTCTGGGTCGAGCATAAAGTTCTTCCTCTTCGCTAGCTTCCTCCAAGTTCATTCCAGGAGCTTTACAACTTGACTCATTCATGCACCTACCCATCATAGGCACCCACAATGCAGGGCATGGTGTCCAGCCCTGGGAACAGAGGTGAGCGAGATCCAGGCCCTGCTGTAAGGAATTGGGATGGTCAATTTTATGTGGCAACTTGGATCAGCCATTGTGCTCAAGTGTGTCATCAAACTCAAGTCCAGATGTTACTATGCAGGGATTTTTTAGATGTGCTTAATATTTAAACCAGTAGACTTGGAGAAAAGCAGATGACCCTCCATGATGTGGGTGGGCTTTATCCAGTCAGCTGAAGGCTTTAGGAGAAAAGACCAAGGTCCCTGTCAGATAAGAAAACTCTGCCTCCAGACTGCCCTTAGACGCAATCTACAACCATTCCCTCCTCACCTCCAACCTGCCAGGTAGTCCTGCAGAGTTTGGACTCTCCACCCTCCAAAATCACGTGAGCGAATTCCTTAAAATAACTCCCTCCCCAGTGCATAGATAGATGGATAGATAGGAAAGAGAGAGAGATACACACATACCTTTCTCTAGAGAACTGTGCCTAATACAGAAACTCATAGTCTGGTGGGAAAGAGACTGACTACAAATTCCTTTCATCATACTAAATTCACATTTGATGTGGAGGCTCAGGAAAATGAGGGAAAGGGCAATTTTTTCCCTAGACTTGCAAACAAGATTTTGTCCTATCTGTGCTATATGCATTTTTCAGAGAAAAGCATCGAAGAATTTTAGAAACCAACCCCCAGCCCCCAAAAAAGCAATGCAAAGACTACTAAATTTCCTGTTTCCAGACGGCCCTCCCAGCTCGATATTCTGCAACTCCGCGGTACATAAAGTGTTTCTGTGGGTCATTTTGCTCTCGCCAACCACAGACCTGCAAGACTTCTGGCTCTCATTCAAAATGAAGCCTCCAAGGAGAGGCACCAAATGCCCTAAGTCTGGAATCTGACTTATTTGTGGATCCAAACTCTGCCCCTGCCGTTTACCAGCTCAGTGACCCAGGACATGCGCTTCACCTCTCTGAGCCTCGATGTCCTTGACGTAAGAGGGAAACAATACCATCCCACAGGGTTGCTGTGAGGCTTTAATGAGGTGGCAAACACGACTGATCCACGTGGGGCTGAAGTCACAGAGGGGACTCAGTAAGCGTCCACTCCTTCTTACTCATACAGATGCACTCAAGGCCCAAGGAGCCACCGTCCTCAGCTTGCAGGGATGCAGCAGAAGCCAGTCATGGCCGAGCTGCTCTCCTTCCGATCACAGACACAAGGAAAGAAAGGTAACACACTTGCTCCTCTTAATTCAGAATCCTGAGACGGGACAGATCACTTCCCCTCCTCTCACTTTTCTCAGCTGTGCATCTGGGTCATTATATTGTCCTCATGGAGTTGTCATGATGCCAGGATGCAAGTGCTTTCCTGTCTCTCAAATCCGAAGACAGAGGATGGATGCTGAGCATCTGGGGTCAGAGTCACGGGGACCAGCCTTGCGGCTCTGCCTAATAATCTCCTGGTCCTCAGACCTCTGTTCTCCCCAGTAACAAATAGCGGTTGGTGAGACCATGTACCTCAAAGTTTTCAAGGATTTCATGAGCTAAGTCATACAAGGCTTGGGCTCCCTCTCTAGTAGAGGTTGCAAGCAAGTATGATTTTTTGTTATTACCCTAATTTGGGGGGGGGGACATGGTTGCCATATTGCTGACACTATGTTCTTGCTGCAAAATTCCCCTTTGCCTAACCTCCTTTGAGCTGGCATTCTATCAGCCCCCACCAAAAAAGCCTGGCAAGTACCTTTTGGAAATGTACTTCTCACTTTACATCTTGGATCATTGAGCTGGGTCAGCAATTAGCTCTCCCCGCCCCACCCTCACCCCTGCTTTCCAGATGGGACTCCTGAGGTCCAAGAGATGAAACCACTTGCCCAGTAGGGCATGGCTGAGAAGCCAGGGGAAAGTTGTCTGCACCCCCATTGTTTCTGCTTCATCTTACTGACTGCACAGGGGTCAGAAGGTTGATATGGCAGCCAAGAATCTTGGCAAGCACTCCTTGGTTGGGGTGGAGGGGTCACAGAGTAGGAGAAAGCATGGGAATTTTATCCCAATTATGTCCTGTTTAACTTGGCCTTCCCTATAGCCTACAGTGCCAAACTGCCGGCAGAGTTCTTGCCCTTGGGTAGCCATCAGGAATTCTGACTTCTAATTTGGGCTGATTACTTTGGACAAGTTGCCCAGCCTCCCTGTTCTAATCTTCCCATTTATAAGTCTGGGATAATAATAGCTTCCTCTCTTTGGGGAACATTTCAATGGCTTTTTTTTCTTTTTTTTTTTTTTTTCCTGAACAGGGTTACATCATTTGTTCCCCTTAATTTGCTTTGTTTGGGTAGGCAAAAAATTATTTTCAGCCAGCAGCCAGTAATCACTAATCACAATAACAATTTGTAAAAAATGAACTGCCAAATGTATTTCAAGACTAGATCTCTCCTTGCTAATGAAACATTCCCCTAGGAGTGGGTTTTAGCTGAGGCCCAGGCACCATGTGGCTATGGTTAGAGACTGGACTAGAATGAAAAGTGCAATGGACTGTATGGTAGGAAGCCCCAGGTGAGGCTGCGAGAACCAGGCAAGGCCAGGAGACTCAGGTGAGGCCAGAAGACCCAGGTGAGGCCAGGAGACCCAGGTGAGGCTGAGAGACTCTGAGGAAGTCATTTTACCTGCCTGAGCCTCTGACTCTTCAACTATGAACAGAGAGAGCTGGACTAAACGACCAGTAGGGTCCTCTTCAGAGATGCTGCACTAACTCCACCTATAATAATCATTTCATAAAGTAATTCTCCCTGGTCCCTCCCAACCCTGACCCCCATTCACCTTCCAGAAAGCTACCAGCATAAACCAAATCATTTCATTCCCTTTTTGAAACTCCTCCAACAACAGAGGAAGGAATGGGGATTTCATGAAAAGGTATGATATGAAGTCATTTAAGATGATGTATAAAGAGAAGAAAATAAGAGCTTAGTTTAGGTGAGAAAGGAGGATGCAAATTATGCATTAATGTCTCGAAAATTGAAAGTACGTAAGGCAAAGAACAGGAGGCAGTATCACAAAGTGTTAACAGTAGTTCATTGACTCAGCTTACTAAGTGCCAGAGCTGGGACTCAAACCCAGGCCCCTGCATGGAAAGAATAAGAGTGAGTTGTTAGAACACCATGGGTAATAAGTGTCCAGCACGGGGAAGAGTTCAAAAGACAAACAAGGATTGGAACTGTGACGTGGACCAAGAGAACCTGTATCGAGCTGTTATCACTCTTAGCTGCCATGAAACTCACCATGGATTATAATCAAATAAAGTCATTCACTTTATTCCTGTCCTTTATACATTAAGAAGGCATGTTTTGTTCATCCTTCAGAATCATCCTTTAAATATCTGTAGAAGCTAAGCAATACATCTTTGGTATCTCTAAGCAGTGAATCTTTTTATTTATTCCATTAGCTCACTATTAGATTACACAATAGTTAAATTATTTGATAGCTCAGGCAAAAATCATGTCTCTTCCTCTGGGATGGACCACTGCCTTTGAAATTACACTCTTAAGAAAGGTAGGTCATTTATCCCAGGCTTAGTATTTTAGAAATCTCAGGATGCTCCTAATAGTCCCTTCCCACTAATCACCCATGGTTTTCTGGACACAGCCCTAACTGTCACACTCACTGATGACAGACATGTCCCCTGGTCTGAGGTTCACATCCCACATAACAGAAGGCAGTAAGAGCTAGATGAGTGAAGACCCAAGAAGCAGGTACAAATCACTGGATGTATTGTTTTCTTAAATGAAAGAGTCAGCCTTAAATAAACAAAACTACCCTGTTTCATAAGATGATGGGGTGCAAGGCTATTGACACTAGAAAAGCAATTCCCCCTAAATGATGGGGGAGGAATTATTCATTCAAGTTAAGAAGTACTCCATGGGGCCACTTTCTCAAAACAGGAAAAACATCAAAGACATCAAGCAGTATTTTCATGGAGATGGCTTTGTGCTTGGAGTTGGGAGGCCAGGATTCAAACCTCAAGCTCTTTCATTTCCTCCATGGGTTTTTTGCAAGTTCCCAACCCAACTTAAGTTTTGCTATCAGGGTCCAAACAAATGTGGCTAACAGAGCTAGCACATAACTCACACTCCAGAAAACGTGAGTGGAAAACAAACTTAAATACAGAAAGAAGAAAAAAGAATACCTTTCTTATATATTATACAAAAGATACATATTATATATAAAAATACATATATATTCCAAAAATAGGACTCCTAAGAGCACCATGTTATCTATCATTGAGAACTATTAGTACGCAGGGGGACTTCAGGGCTCATGAGTCTGGAAGCTTTCAGCTTGAAGCCCAGCAACTCTAAGAGTTCCACAGATATGAGATGGATGTCTGTAGTGTTTATTTTCCCAATATCCATTGCCTCATCTCATGATAACAATATCCTGATCTCTTTTGGGAAACCACCCCTGTTTCACTTTCCATATGGTCCAGGCAGGGCTCACCTACCCCACGTTACAGTGACAGGTACATGCACAGTCCAGTACCCATCCTACTTTCTAGAGACGGCATCAGGTCTGACCAGGACTTTTAACAGAACCATGAGAAAGAGTTGTGCTCTTTCTGATGGAGCTGTTCAACAGGTGGAATGATCCATGCTGATGGACATATTTACAATCACCTGGGGAGACCCTTCCTGAAAAGAAAGGCAACAACTCAGAGAGCAGCACCGAGAGATAGAAAGAATTCAGCACCTGATGGCATTCTTTGGGTTCCCGGATCCAGCCATGCCTAAAGTTACTGCTTCTCCAAAACTTTTGAGCCCTAGAAACCATTACATTGTCTTTCGGTATATGCCACTGTGAGCTGGGTCTCTGTCATTTGGAACCAAAAGAATCCTGACCAACACAAGAGATTCCATGAATTCCTTGAAATGGTATGTAAATGTTATGCAAATATGCGTAGATATATTTTCCTAGAGTTTTTAATGAATTCCTGAACTAAAAAGATTAAAAATGACCATTCCAATCCAATGCTAACATTTTTCAGGTGAGAAACCCAAGACCCAAGTCAAAGGAGTAACTTGCCTGAGGTCACACAGCAAGCTGGTGACAGAACACAGAGCAGAATCCAGTTCTGCTGACTCTTCCTATGCTTACTCCTCCCTCCTCATCAGTGGAGCTCACCTTTGGCCACTGAGAATCACCAGGGAGTTGCTAACCATCACCATGTGCAGCTCTCCCCTAGACCAAGCAAGTCAGAATGTCCAGGGATACACATCTGAGCACTGATGTTTTTTAAAGCCCCCTGGGAAATTCTAACATGCGGTTAGGATGGGAACCCTTGCCTTGCAACATGAAAACAACAGTGAAGAAGCACACACAGCCCAATGATTCCAATATTCCTCCCATATTAAATAAGTGCCTACTAACATCAAATTAAATACCTTACTCTACCCAAACACTGTAGTAGGTGTTGAGGTACAAAAATTGAAAAAAGACATAAGACATGCCTGGAAAAACAGTTCATCTCTTGTGTAAAAAAGAGCAAGAACCATCCATCCAAAAAAGGGCCACTTTTCATCGGCAGCAAAATGGAATTCTTGGCAGTCCTACGCTCAAACTCTCCACCACCTAACTCTTGCTTTCTTAAATTAAATAAACAGTTCCTTCACAAGATACAGTCAAGTGTTTGCATCTGTTTGAGGCAGTCCCATTTAGGGAATGTACGGCATTTGAGTATATTTATGAAAAGGGCAGAATTGAAAGGTAAAGTTTTTGTGCAATCGAAGTTAAATTGCTGTCAGCATAAAATAGACTGCTGTATCAATGAGATGTTTTATGCAAGCCTCAAGGTAACCACAAAACAAAAACAAAAGATAGATCCACCGACAGTAAAGAGAAAGGAATCAAAGCATATCACTACAGAAAATCATTAATTCACAAAGGAAGGCAGCAAGAGAGGAAGAACGGAACAAGGGAACTACAAAACAGCTAGGAAACAATAAGATGGTATTAGTAAGTCCTTACACATCAATAATTACTCTAAAAGAAAATGGATTGAATTCCCCAATCAAAGGACATAGAGTGGCCGGTGGATTTTAAAAAGAAACAACTCCCCACTGTATGCTGCCTACAGACTCATTTCAACTTTAAGGACACACACAGGCTCAAAGTGAAGGGATGGAAAAAAGATAGTTCATGCAAGTGGAAATAAGAAAAAAGTGGGGTGGGGGTGCCTGTGTTGGCTCCGTTGGTTAAGCATCCAACTCTTGATTTGGGTTCAGGTCATGATCTCAGGGTCATGAAATCAAGCCCTTTGCCAGACTCTGTACTGAATGTGCAGCCTGCTTGAGATTCTCTCTCTCTCCTTTTGCCCCTCCCCCCAACTCTCACCCTCACTCTCTCTCCTTCTCTTAAAAACAAACAAACAAAAAAGAGCCAAGTAACTTTACTTCTATCAGACAAAATAGACTTTAAGTCAAAAACAGTAACAGGAGAAAAGAACATCATTATGTAATGATAAAGGAGTCATTCATGAAGAAGATATCATAAATCATAATATATATATATATATACACCCCATATTAAAGCACCCAAATATGTTAAGCAAACATAACAGATATGAAGGGAGAGATAGAACACAGTACAATAGCAGGAGTCACTGTAATACCTCACTTTCAACAATGGATAGACCATCCAGACAGAAAATCTGCAAGGAAACATTAGACTTGACCACATTTTAGACCAAGTAGACCTAACAGACATCTACAGAACATTCCATCCAACAGCAGAACACGCATTCTTCTCAAGTGCACACAAACATTTTACAAGGCACATTTCTACGTACTGGCAATATAGAGATTAAAAACAAGAATAAGACTCCTGTTCTTGAGGAGCTCCTATCAGAGGCAGAAGAAGTCGAGTCATGACTTTAGAGAAGAGCGTTAACCATTCTCAATAAAACAATTTATGTCATAGAAAGTCGTACTGGAGAAAGCATAAGAAATAACATCCTGGGAAATTTTTTATATCAAAATTGGGAAAGGTGGATGAAATGAAGGCAAGAGAGGTAGAAACTGGGGGGCAGGCATAGATAATAATGTTGACACTTTATGACTATAGCCTTCTCCAGAGGCTTGCTCTTGGACAAATTGGAGTAACCTTACTTGGAGATGCACCATAGTCAGGGACAAACAACACCCGACCCACTCAACCCAAATGCAGACACTGCATAGCCCAAGCTGGGCTATGGCACCTCCATCCGACAAGCTGAGATGGAGTGACACTTTCTAAGCCCCACTATAATGTGCACAGGGCACTAGGGTGGAGCTGCAAATGGAGTATTTCTGGGGCCCCTGAGCATCTAGATCCTCCCCCTCAATCACCCCTCTTTCCTACAGAGGTCCTGAAAGATAGATCTACCAGAAAGAGTAGCCATCTAAGAGACAAAAGTCTGACTGTTTTTCGCTGGGCCAGTGACCAGCAGTTGAATTCAGCATTCCCTGTTAAAGAGGAATTTAAAACGCAAGTTAGACCAGAAACCATTGCAGCCTCTACCTCACAAAAATCCACATCCCAATTTTGACTTCTCCCACTTGCCTCTTTCACACGTAAGGAGCAAAAATGTGGGGGCAGCACTCTGTTAAGCCTGGTTTCGTTAATACTGGATTTCTAAATGGAAGCGATAAAATTTATGAATGAAGGTGACTGCCAGCCTTTTCTCTTTGGTAGAGCAGTGCCGTCTGATACAGTAGCTATTAGCCACATGAGGATATTTAAACTTAAACTTAAATGAATTAAAATTAAAAATTCAACTCTTCAGTCACACCAGCCACCATTTCGAGTGCTCAGTAGCCACACATGACCAATGACTACCATACTGGACAATGCAGATGTAGAAGATTTCCATATTTGCAGAAAGCCCCATTGCATAAGCTGACCATAAGGAAGCAAGAGGACAAGAAATAAAGGGTACCCTGTCTCAGAGGGTCAGGCAGGGCTGAGTTTACCCAACCAGCCTCTGGGAACAAAAAGGAAAATGGAAAAACAGACAGGAAAACTGATCTGTACTCTTCAACACACAGTGAACCCACTCATTAATGAGCCCAGCTGAGTCTGTGCTTCAGGATCCAACCCATAAACACACATCACCCCCTCACAGAGAAACAGATGTCAGGCTAGGGGCAAAGGATCCTCTCTGTTTTCATGGTATTCATAGGAGACTCCTATTAGCCAAAATAATTCATTTTTTTAATGGAGTGATTTATCACTGAGTTCACTTGCCATCCGGAAGAACTATGAATCGTAGAGAAGGATTGATTGACCTAGTTCGGGTCAGGTGCTCTCCCTTAGATCAGTCTCTCTTGGGTATTAGACGAATATGGCAGCCAAAAACGGGGGGCCATGTGATTAGAGCATGAGTGCTACTTGTGGGAGTCCCACTACAACCAGCAGACAGAAGGCAGGGGCCCTCTACACGGACCACATAACCCTCATTTCACTTCTCAGTTGGTTTAGCCAATCTTGCCTTGTTTGCTCCTGGTCTTTGAGATTTTGGAGGACAAAGATCCTGTTTCCTCCACTGTGCCCACACATACGTGTCTCACAATTGGTTCTCTCTTCTCAATAAATATTTAACTAAATGATAGTAGATGGCACTTATTGGGTCCTACCTTGGGCCCAGGACAAGCTGTGAAATCCATATGCATTAACTCATTTAAACATTATAGCAACCATACATGATGGATTTCGTTTCCCATTTTTCAGATGAAGAAACTGAGTCTCATCAAAATAAAATAATTTGCTCAAGGTCACAATCAGTAAGTGCTGGATGGGGAATTCAAGCTCCCATCTACATGTGACAAGTCAACACACTGGTACCGTTTTTGCTTTAATATGTGGGTGGGCAGAGAAGTCCTGGTGGAATCTATGGAGAGGACCAACAGAAGAGCTCACTCTACACATCCAAGGTCACACAGCTTGTCCATTGGGAGACTATAATTTGAACTGATGTCTGTCTAAGTCAAAAGTATGTCCACTCTCCAATAATTGGGATAGTGTGTGCACAGGACCAAGGAGAGCGCCTGACCATGGTCACAGCCCACTTCAGCTACTATTACTATATCCTACACCATGTTGTGAGAAGTGTCTGCCCCTGATCAACAGTCATCTGGTCCAACAGCAAAGAATCCACCCAAAGAACCACAGGACTGAAAAGAGTGGTTGTGAGGATTCTAGATGATTTCCATGCCATGAGTCCTCCTTCACAAAAGCCTGGCAGCATCCCTCTGTTTCTCAGAACAGAATCTGCTGGCGACTGGGAGATTAATCAGACTTCATTAATTCTGCAAAATAAACCATGGCATGTTTACCCTTCCTCTCAAAGGCATTATCATCAATCACCAAAATCAAAGCTCACTTGTCTGAGCAGAGGTGCAGCGGGGCCCCAGGAGCAGGTCACAACGTCAACAGCTTCCTGATGGCTTCCTTTCTTTTGGAGCCTTCCTGGGACTAGCAGGACCAGCTGAGCAGTGCTCCAGTTATCAGTAACAGTCATGAACAATAACCCAACAGCTTGGAAGGGGCTTTAGAGCTGTGTTTGCTCCAAAGAAGTAAAGACAAGCTACGTTTAGAAGAGATTAGAAATTTGAGGGGCACAGATTTGTTTTCTCAAGCCACAGCTTCTTAAGTCAAAGCCCAGATAGGCCTGAGAGATCCAGGAAGGGTCAGTAATGTGTCCAAGGTCACATAAGTCATTCACGGCAGATCGGGACCAGAACTCAGGACTCCTGAGTCTCAGTCTGCTGCTCTTTCCAAACCAATACTTCTGCCTAAGGGCTCTGGGTTGATTAGAATACACTAAAAAATATTTAGTCCTACCTAGGATGAATATATTGTCTACCTCGGTCTTGGCCAATTGATTTCCTTTGGCCATTAAGTAGAAATAGGTCCGCTGCAGGGCAGGGGTGGAAGTAGGCTTGTGAAGTGAGGTATGCTCTGCATTCCAGAGAAGGACTCCCTCAGTGAGTCCCTGGATTCAAGGAAGTTGAGAGGCTCGTGGAGCAAACCCAGAGCAAGAGGGCAGCTTAGACACACCTAGTCCTGCCCATCTAATTCAGCTGGGCCCCTGCTGATACACAGACGCAGGAGGGGAGTAAATGCCTGTCTCTGAGGTCTTTGTGGCTGTGTATCATGCAACAGGAGTTGACTGATACAAGGCTCATCCTGCAAATAAATGCTGGGATGCAAAATGATGCACTAGAAGGACCTTAGGCTAGGGAAGAGTTTAATTTGAATCTTGGTTTGGGCATTTAGTGACTTTGGGACCTCAGGAAAATCATTAAAATTTTCTGAGACTCGATGTCCTAAACTCTAAAAGGAAGGTAATAATATTTACCCCTATAGGAGGGTGCTATGGACTGAGTCATCTCCCCCAAAAATCGTATGTTGAAGCCTTAACCTCCAGTGAGGTTAAATTTGGAGACTTGGCCCGTAAAGAAGTAATTAAGGTTAAATGAGATTATAAAGGTGGGGCCCTGATCCTAGAGGATCAACGACTTTATAAGAAGAGATGCCAGAGCATTCTCTCTCTCTGTCCTTCCCTTTCCCCTCCCCCTGCTCCTTCCCTCTTCCCCCCACCCCATACTCACTCTCTCCAGCCCTGTGAGCACACAGTGAGAAGCCTGGAGGAGCTCCTCAGCAGGAATCCAACCCCACTGATCTCGGACTTTCAGCCTCCAGAATCCTAAGAAATACATTTCTGTTGTTTAAATCACCAATTCTATGGTATTTTGTTATAGCAGCCCAAACTGACTGATATAGGGGATGATCTGAACTAGAAATTCAGAATTTTACATCAACTGCTTACACATATAGGGGAGCATATAGGGGAGTTGAAATCTCAAACCTCTGGCTGGAGAGTAGAGAAAAGTTCTATAGTAACTACATGGAACATCGGTGTGTTGGAAATGCTTTCTCCTCCGGTGTGGTCGTAAAACCCTGAGTTTTAGGCTAGGCACATTACACCCAATATAAAAAGTATATTTTCCAGATTTCTTTGCTGCCATTGTGATTCAGCTATGTGCCAAGAAGATGTCAGTGGAGGTAACATGTGCAATATCTGACACATGTCCTTAAAAAGAGAGGGGACATGTCTTCCCCCACTTCCTCATTTTTAACTGGCTCGAATGTGCACTTGATGGCTGGAACTCAAGCAATCATTTTGGAGTAGGAAATCACATGTCACTTAATACAGGAAAGGGACAGAAGGAACCCACATTCTGACATCTTGGTCCCAACCTTGGACCACCTACCTAAGGACTTCTTTAATGTGAGAGAAAAATAAACTAGCTTGATTAGGCCACTGTTAGGTACAGCAGCCCTAACACAGCATCACTTGGAAGCTTGTTGGAAATGCAAATTCTCAGTCCTCACTACAGGCCAATGGAATCAGAATCTCTGGGACCCTGGACTCTGTGTTTTAACAAGCTCTCCAGGTGCTTCTTGGGCTCTCTGGAGTTTGAGAGGCATTGATGTGGAGGCTTCCTACGCATACACCTAACCTGATAACTGAAAGAGTAGTCCTAAATTGCAGGTTTTTGTCAAGGACTTGGTGAAGGCTTAAAAGGCAAATGATATAAAGCCAGGAAGGATGGCAAAGCTAGTAACTGACAGTGTCAAGATTTAAAGTGATTTTGACAGAGTGAAACACTGGACCAAAGCCAAGAAGATGAAATGTAATGGGGATGTCTAAAAAGCAATCAAAATGTTATTTTTTATTGGAGGGAATATAAAATGTTCTTTTGTTTGACGTCTTAAATTAAAAAGAAATGTAAAATTACATATTTTAAAATATAACAAATAATGCTACAAATCAATGCCAATTATGACTAGTGAAAGGAACAAGGGAAGGAGAGAAGATCAGGAGAGGAAAGAGCACAGAGTGCAAAGGAATAAGAGACATAGAGTCAAGGACAGAGAGGGTGAGAACTGAGGTTCCCTCCCAGGCTCCCTCTGTGGATCCTGAGATGACCTTCGCAGCTGGAGGTAATCATCATAATTAGCCAGATTATGTTGAAACTTACTACGTGCCAGCCAGCCGCTGTACTGTGTGCGTTATGCAAATGTATTCTCTCGGGAACTCTGTGAGGTAAGATCTATTATTATCATTGTTTTTCAGATGCAGACTCTGAAGCAGAGAGAGGTTGAGTAAGTCTCCCAAGGCCACACAGCCAGCACAAGGTCGAAGTGGGATATGAACCCCAGGAAGTGAGAGGTCGGGGATGTGACCCTCAGCTGTTCTGGTATACTCTACTCTTTTGCAGCTGCCCCCTTCTTGTGACTGGCTGATTAATTTCTACTAACTGAAAGCCATCCATAGAAATAAGGAAACCCACTACCTCGCAGTCCAGAGGCAGGGTGGGATCCAGGGGCATTATAATTATCAGCTCGAAGACGTCACGGCAGATACAAGTTTTTCCACTCCTATGTGCTATTGTCCTCAGCCTCTGGCTTCATCCTGTAGCTGGATCCCCTCATAGTTCCAAGATGGCAGCCAACCGTCTTGAAACCTCGTGCTTTCTTTTTCATGGCCAACAAGAGAAATCTTTGTGCCTGGCATGGAATCTAGTGGAATACATATATTTTAATATGTTTAATTGTACCAGTGTAGGCAAATGGCCATTCTTAGACAATAGGGGTCATCAATGAGAATGCTATGAATTGATTGTGATTGGTTAATAAGGATCTACCCCAAAGTTAGGAATGGAGCCAATCAAATCAGGAGTCCATGGTATCCAGGACAAATGGGCTCCACTATTTGTTGTGATTCCCTCTCCTTTTTCTTTTAAAGCAAATCAAGTTCTTAATCTGTTTGAATCCTCACAAAATAATAAAATACTGAGAAAATAAAAATATAGTATATATTTTATTATTATTATAGTATATAGTATATATATATATATATATATACTAGAAAGCAACTTGGATAGAAAACCCCTCTTTAACTCTTCAGCAGCTTTCCTAACCTTATATTTTTGGACAGAAAGCCTTGTGCTTTCCCTTGACAGGTATAATTATGCTGTAAGGAGGGGCCAGGTCATGGTGATGGCGATAGCAGGTACTCTAGGAGATGGGAGGAACCCACCATTTACTACAGGTCTAGAGAGAACCAAGGCCCAGAACTGTTGTGCATTTGCTCATTCATTCAGTTGGTCAAGTGGCCGAGGTGGATTTCAAACTCTAGTCTCTCTGATTCCATAACCCTGATTCTTCCTACCACACCATACAACCCAATACAGGATCATCCTCATTTGCTGAAATTATTAGCATTGAACTTTTTAACTGAGATTCCTTGGCTATTTCTCTCTGCTCTCTGGCTCCTGTTAGTTGCGAGAACTACTTCAGATTATAGCAGATTTTCTACTAACTTCCATTTCTTGAACACTTATTGTGTTCAATGTGCCAAGAACTATGCTAGCCGTTTTATGGGAACAGTCTCAGTTTATCTTGCCACTAACCCTGTGATGCAGTTTATTATGCAGAATGATTTTAGTTGCAAGCAGTAGAATCCCAAACCAAACGTCACGTGCCGGTGGCTACATCCACAATTCTTTTATAGTTACGACTCTCTCTAGACTTAACTGTATCTTGAATTTATCTGGCTTCAGTAGAACTTGCAATCGCTTTTCCCACTTTGTCTAATTGAAAAGATTTAATTGGGGCCACTTCAAACAATTCAGAGGTTTTAATGGACGGATGATACCTTCTACTGGTCCTCGCCTGAATTTTCACCTGACTTTATCACTTAAAGACCTCAGTTTTATCTTTTATTGTTTGGAAATCAGAATCAAGGATATCCTGTAGTCCTCCAAGTCCTCAAATTTTGGGGCATTTCTACTCCCTTCCATCTCTTCAAAATGGACAATTCTTTCCTAAGCTCAAGGTTCTTACTGACACCAAAGGTGTGAGTCACATACTGTTGCAAAACCTCTCTGCCGAAATGACAAGCTCATTCAGTACGTGTCTGTCTCTTCAGTAATTACTGGTGGCACATTTACCAATGTCTCCCCACGAGATAACTTGAGGGGCCATTTTCCCACCCTTCAATAACATACTGTTCGCCTCCCACTCTCAAGCCCCAGAGGTAATGCCCCTTTAATTTAGGTTTTCTATTACGGCAGCACCTCAGTTCTAAGTCCCAATTGCTATATCAATCAGCTGAGCCTAAGCAATGCTGCGGTAGCAACAAATAATCCACAAATCTTTGCAAGAGGAAGGATTATCCCTTGCTTATGCTCATGTCCTCTGTAGGTGGGCTGCGATTTTGCCCCATGTCTTCTTTCTTCTAGGACTCCAACTGAACACACAGATGCTATCTGGGACATGCCAGCCTGGCGCCAAGGAAGAAGAAAACGGGGCACACGTTTCTTTGCTTAGAAATGGTACATGTCCTCTGCACACATTCCATTTCCCCAAACAAGTCACTTAGTCAAGCCTGACTTCAATAGGTGAAAATTATTCTCTTCTCATTGGAAAAGACATCGTAGAGACCCACAGTGAAGGCAATGTGCTGGTAAATGTTTACATGCCTCTTGGGGAATAAAAGCCCTGACTTCTGGCTTTTGCCAATTTTCATGGTGTAAATACTCCCACGATGGCCAATTTCAAGCTGAAAGTGTCACTGAATGCAGAATTAGGAAGAGGCGTGTGTCCTCAGCTCTCACGAGCAGTGTAAGCCAGCCACAGCTTGGCGCTAAAGCTACCCCATTTTAAATCAGCGACTAAACATAAATTGAGTCATACCTGTTCCACAACAGGAATATAAAATCTTGCTTTGGGCTGCAGGAAAGGGGGCAAGGGAGGAGACTATTTCTTGACTCAGTGTAAACTTGAACGGAACCTCAACCAAGGATTTGCAGTAGGGCTGAAGACTTAGACCACTCAGAATTAAGTCTTTACGTTGTTTGCTATTCCTCTATTAACTGGTCAATTTGAGTGGAGAGTGAGAACATGAGAATGAAATAAGAATCATCTTTTGCATCTATAAATAAGATGCAGCCCCAGGTTCTTCCTTAGCGGAAATTCTTATTAGGGACTTGGCTCTCCTCCAAGAAAAATAAGGCAGAGATCATTCAAACTCTTTCATTACAAATTACTCCTGATAGGAACTGCTTGGTGAGTCTACCTCTCTATTTTTTTATATGTGCTTACAATTTTCCAGTAAAAAGTTTGTTTAAAATGTCCCTGAGCTTGGAATCAGCTCTAAGCTTTTTTTTTTTTTCTCCAAAGATGCTCTTTAAGTACATTAGCATCACCACCGTGATGACATTGAGCAAGTTGCTTATGTGCTCTGAATTTGTTTTCCCATCTGTAAGATTGGATAACAACTCCTGCCTTTTAAGACTGTTATAAGCTTGAATATCCAGCATACAGAAAGCACCTAAAAGAGTACCTTGTACATGGTAGTCCCTCAATAAATAATTATTACCATGCATAACTAAGAATATAGATAAGCATTCTTATGACTATTACTGAGGCATGGAACAAGAAAGTTTGAGTCACTATTTACAATAGTGTGGCCTCAGAGTACTTGGCAGGAATAATCTGGCTGTTGATTTTGAGTACATCTGACAGGAATGACTTCTGCAGCCCCTCTGAAAGCATGGATACTATTGCAATTTAACAGAACTCATCTCTCTAGTTGTTAGTGCTTTATGTCTATTGACTTTGAACTTGGCCCAAATTGTCAATCCCACAGAAAGAATGGGTGGTTTGCCTCAGGGTGAAATCTTGGCCCGAAGGGGGTGGATCCTGAACCCCAACCTCAGAGAGCGTGGAAAGCTCACTCAACCATGTTGTGGCCTTTTATAGTGATTCTGACATAAAAATACCAAAAGGAAAGTCTACCTCCAACTCCACAGGAATTCTGGAAGAGCTGAAGGACCATTCAAACATATATGCCTGGCATACCACTTAAGGACATAGGACAGAGCACCAGAGAGATCATGATGATGATTCATGATGATGATGCTTCATCAAATGAACAGCCTAGGTTAGTTGACCATAGAGTTGAGGGTCCATTCTGTTCCACTGACATATGTGTCTGTTTTTGTGCCAGTACCATACTGTCTTGATGATGACAACTTGTAGTAGAGCTTGAAGCCAGAATTACGATGCCTCCAGCTTGGATTTTCTTTTTCAATCTTCTTTTGGCTACTCAGCCAAAGGTCTTTTCTGGTTCCATACAAATTTTAGGATTGTTTGTTCCAGTTCTGTGAAAAATGTTGATGGTATTCTGATAGGGATTTCATTGAATATGTACATTGCTTTGGGTAGCATAGGCGTTTTAACAATATTTGTTCTTCCAATCCATGAGCATGGAATGTTTTCCCATTTCTTTGTATCTTCCTCAATTGCTTTCATGAGTGTCCTATAGTTTTCAGAGTACAGATCCTTTACCTCTTTGGTTAGGTTTATTCCTAGGTGTCTTATGGTTTTTGGTGCAGTTGTAAATGGCATCAATTCTCTGATTTCTCTTTATTCATTTATTGTATAGAAATGCAACTGACTTCTGTGCATTGATTTTATATCCTGCAATTTTGCTGAATTCCTATATGAATTCTAGCAATTTGGAGGTAGAATCTTTTGGATTTTCTAAATAGAGTATCATGTCATCTGTGAAGAGTGAATATTTAACTTCTTCTTTACCTATTTGGATACCTTTTGTTTCTTTTTTGTTGTCGGATTGCTGAGGGTTGGACTTCTAGTACAATGCTGAACAACAGGGGTGAGAGTGGACATCCCTGCCATATTCCTGACCTTAGGGGAAAAGGGTTCAGATTTTCCCCATTGAGGATGATATTCGCTGTGGGTTTTTCATATATGGCTTTTGTGATATTGAGGTATATACCTGTATCCCTACACTGCATAGAGTTTTTATTGGATGGAATGAGAGGGTATTATGCTGAGCAAAATAAGTCAGTCAGAGAAAGACAAATATGGTTTCACCCATATGTGGAATTTAAGAAACAAAACAGATGAACATAAGGGAAGGGGAAGAAAAATAAGATAAGACAAAAACAGAGAGGGAGACAAAGCACAAGAGACTCTTAACTCTAGGGAACAAACTGAGGGTTGCTGGAGGGGAGGCAGGTGGGGGGGATGGGGTGACTGGGGGATGGGCATGGAGGAGGGCACGTGATGGAATGAGCACTGGGTGTTACATGCAACTGATGAATCACTGAATTCTACCTATGAAACTAATAATATGCTATATGTTAATTAAATTGAATTTAAATAAAAAAATTAAAAATAAATAAATAAAAACTTAAAGAAATAAAACATGGTGGGAAAAAAAAGAGCAGCCCACCACTTTCCTGGGGTCAACTCATTCGTTCCTCTGGAGTAGCTGTAAATAGTCTAGATGTTTCTTTCAGACTTGCTTATGCTTCTTGACTTAAAAACTAATGATGAGCAAGATGCTGGTAATGATAATAGTAAAATATGGCGCATGGCCCACGTTGTCTGAGACTCCGTGTCCTACTCTTCTGTAGTGTGTGTGTGTGTGTGTGTGTGTGTGTGTGTGTGATTCTGTGTATATACATGTGTACTGGTTCCTCCCAGGTAACTTTTTTTAAAGTTTTTTTTTTTTTTTAATTTATTTGAGAGAAAGCGAAACAGAAATAGGGACAGAGAGCATGAGTATGGAAGAGAGGGAGAAGCAGGCTCTCCACTGAGCAGAGAGCCCGATGTGGGGCTCAATCCCAAGATCCTGTGATCAAAACCTGAGCCGAAGGCAGATGCTAACTGAGCCTCTCAAGTGACTTTTTTTAAACCAATTATTAGTTCATAGAAGTGCACATAGCAATGTTCCAGCAGTGACAATCACACATAGTAAAGACACCAAAACCTTGGAAGCAATGTAATAAAAGCTACTGGAGACAGCCTCACTTAATTGGGTCTTCCAAAATTAAGAATGTAATGCTACTTGTATGAGCAGCTCCACACATCCAGGGTACAGCTATGGTCCTATTATTTACTTTTCCAATTAAGTTATTGAGTAATAGTTGCTGCTTTAACAAATATACCCCTAAATTTTCACTTATTTCTCACTTATGCAACAGTCCATGCAGTCACATTTCTTCCTGTTGGAGCAAAGGGAGCACCAATTTCTCTGATAAAAGTAGGAGCCTTTGGTCATGTCAAGGCAGGTGAGACAAGGAAAGGTAAAAGTCCCAGCAGCAGCAGCACCACCATCGGCAGAATGCCTTCTGTAATAGTCTATTTCCAAATTAGATGAACTGGCCACCAAATCCTGGCTTGGCCAACAGATAATCGTGTGACCTTGGCCCAGCCACTTCCCCTCCTGAAGTCAGAACTTCTTTATCTGCAGAGCGGAGCTAACATTGTACTAAATAGGACTGCTAGAGGATGAACTGAGAGAACACAAGGGAAACTTTAAGTTTAATCCCTGTTTTGTGGTCAGTTTTTAATCCTCATTACTCCCCGTTCATTCAATGGTTATTTTAACTACCTTCCTACTATCTGTGTAATACAGGCATGGCTTTGTGAAGGCTCAAAGACATGTAATAGCTTTCTCCCTCACAGAGCTTATAATACATTCATTGGTTCAATAAGCAATTATTTTTTAAACGATTTATTTATTTACTTATTTGAGAGAGAGTGTGTGCAGCAGGAGGGGCAGAGGGAGAGAGAGGAAATCTCCAGCAGACTCCCTGCTGAGCACAGACACCGAGGCAGGGCTCAATCCCACAACGGGGAAAACATGACCTGAGCGGAAACCATGGGTCCGCTGCCTAACTGACTGAGCCACCTAGGTGCCCCGGTTCAATAAGCAATTATTGAGGGTCTATTATGTGCCAGGCACCCTGGTGGGGTTTAGAGCATACATAAGGTAAGTCAAGGCCCTTGCCCTCAAGCAGCTCACGTTCTAGTGGAGAAGGGAAGACATGACAATACATACAGTGTATCTACAGCCCTGAAAGAGAAGAGCTACACCTGGAGTGTGTGGCATGGCTGTTTTCATAGGCCAAGAAAGCGTTGATGAACGTCACCAGGTGGAGGGGCCTGAGCAGAGAATTCTAGAACAGCTGAACCTGTGTGCACAAAAAACATGGCAGTTATGAGAAGCTGCGAGTTTTCAAAATCTGTGTCCTTGCAGAGGTACTGGGAGACACGGCTGAAGAAACTGGTGGAGAATGAAGTATAAAAAGCCACCAGAGAAGCGCTCTCTTTCCCAAAGAGGCAAAGAGGAGCCAAGAAGACAGTGCAGCTGTTAGAGGACCGTGCTCAGTGTCCTACCCTTTGGAAAAGTCCGTCTGCAGTCTGGGGTGTGGTGGAAGTGGGGCTGGATGAGCTCATGACAAGGTGAAAGGTCCAGTCCACTTGTCGTCCAGATGGGAGAGATAAGGACTCACACTAAGGCAGTGGCCGAGGCAGTGGGGAAGCTCCATGGCTACCACCTCCACTCAGGAGGAAGATCATGGGACACCAAGCGGACAGAACGAAGATGGGGAGAAACTTAGAACAATCCATGCTACTGGGTGTTTGGCAGCGGCTTGACAATGACCAGGAAAAAGAAGACCGGGCTTGGTGAGGAACTAACACACACGTAGTGAGTTAAATAGCGTATCAAGAGGAGAACAATGCTACATACAAAACACCACTGGGCTTTAGATTATTGTGCCGAATTAGACAAAGGAGCAAATGCTACCAGTTCAGACTAAGCAAACAATGTTTGATCTCTTTTTCATGACTCTTCTTTGCATAATTTTTCCCCTTTTCTGGGAGCAACCACACTGATACACGTAGGAATACTTTGTCTACTCTCCTTAACGACAGCTGAAAATCTCTCATTCTAGGCCCAAAGCAGCAGTTATGAAGATACTATGTCCTCTTCTTCCCCTAGATTTGCTTCTCACTCTGCTTGGTATCTTGGCTATTGCCAAAGCGTTCTTTCATTGCATGAGTGTGACCATGTAATTTCTGGTGCATTTTAGAATAGTCCAAGATTTATTGAGAATTCATAATTTCATAACTTCCCAGAAAATCTTAGGGTCTGAGTTATAAATATAAACACGGTGCAGTCTGCCCCCAAGAACTTTATGAAATAGGCAGGGAGCCCACTCAGACATTCAATAGCTAGTTGTTCAGTAGTGTGGTGGTACTAAGGGAGACGCTGGAAATACAAAGTGGAACTAGACACAATTCCTGCCGTTAAAGACTTTTACGTCTGATGGGGAAGGCGAATAAATCAAGCCTTAAAGGAATGGGTGATAAGTGATATATTAGACCATAAGATGCCTTGGGAGCAAGAAATAGGAACAGCCAACCCTCTCTAGATGTTCAGAGAAGCTTTCTCTATGTGACGTGTACATAAATCACAGAACACAAAGTCTACTAGGAATAGACTCCAAAGCAGGATATATACCAACTGCTATGGAAAAGGGACTAACTCATTCCAACTGAGTAGATCCAGCAAGAGTTTTTGGAAGAGACCACATTTTAGTTGGAACTTGGGAGAGTCAAGTGAATTAACTCCTGCAAACAAAGTGGGAAACATAAGGGTATGTTTGCAGAATAGGGTGATATCCTTTACTAAGATCAGGTTTGGGGCTTTAAGACAGAAGGAGACAGACATACACTTTTTAATAATACCGTAACAATATTGTATGGTGACAGGTAGTGACTAGACTTATCATGGTGAGCACTGAGTACAGCATAGAATTGTCAATCACTGTTGTATACCTGGCATGGACACAACATTGTAAATCAACTATATTTCAACAATAAATTTTTTTAAGTCAACAGCAAATCTAGAATTAAAAATACTACAACGTTCAAGAAATACCACGAGGCAGTAAGTGGTTAAGAGCTGTTAGAGGAAAGGCTGGAAGCACAAGTTTGGTGAACAGTGAGGTCACCAGGATGTCTGAGTCATAGGTGCCTGCATGACCCTCTAGCCAGAGGCTCCTTGTGGGCTGTAAAGGCATTCTTGCCCACCGGTGGACAGTGGGAAAATGATGACAGTTAACTCGGTTAATCTTTCCTCAGCCATCCAGAAATCGTGAGGACCTGGAGCTCCTTGCTACATGTTCATACTTTAACTAAAATCTAAGAAATTTAGGGGCCTGAAGGGAACTGAGGACAGCACTTTTCTGCAGCTCGTTCAGATGCAAATTGAGAAGCCAAAAAAGTGACCTCCAAAAGTTGCACCAAGGCTATCCAGCCCTTATGGGGATGGGGATGGGGTCCGTAGGGAGAGCGAAGGGACCCACAGATATGGAAGGGAGCTCTTTTTAGGTTTTTCTGGGATGTTCTTTCCACCGCCCTGTAGGACAGAGTCGGTGTCTCCGCCACTACCTGGCGTTGAACATTTAATCTTTCCATCTCTTCACATCCCGTGTCCCCGTTTCGAAGACAAGGAGTCGTTGAGCGCCATACTAACAGCTACGTATTTAGGGGTCACTCTACATGCCAGACCAAGCGCTTTCCACTTTCTTCTTTAGAATTACAGGGCGATGCTCATGTCAGGCATATAGCAGAGGGTTGATGTTATGCTCGCCCCAGTGTCCTTAGCACCCGTCACCACGTCACGTTGCTACAATCCTGACTACCTCCCTGTGCTCTCCGCACTTTCCATTCCACTTCTCGTCCGATCCTCACAACCACCGCAGCAGACTTGACTAACCCCATTTGACCCAAGACAGTTCAGAGTGTGTGAGCAACGCATCCGGGGTCACACAGCAGGAGCTGCAAGGCCAGACGGCAATCCGAAGCGGCCGGACCCGAACACCACGGACTCCGGGGTTCCTAGAGCTTAATCTTCCCCACACTGGGCCGCGGGCGCCCGTCCCTGGGCTACCGGCCGCCTCCCCCTCCTCCTGCCCGAACTCCCCGGGAACGCCCCCCCTTCCACCACCGGGCATGCTCAGTCGCTCTCGGAGGGTTTTCGTTCTGCCTGAGGAAATTTTTCACGCCGACCCGGCAGCCGGGCCCGCCTCGCCCACGTCTCCTTCTCTCAGGATTGGTCAAATTCAGCGAGTCAGCGACGAGGCCCAGATGACCTCCCTACTCCCCCCCGCCCCCACGCCCAGCAACCCGAGCGCTCAGGGCGCGCGCGCTCCGAGCGTGCGTGCGTGCGTGTGAGTGAGCACGTGAGACCCCGGAACGTGCACCGAGGGCGGGGCAGGAAACGGGAGGCGAGGGGCGGGGCTGCCGTTGCCATGGCAGTGACGTCAGGCGTCGGGGAGCGAACCCGCCCCTTCCCCACGCGCGCGCGCGCACACGGAGACATGCACACGCGCGCGCACCGCCGCTCTCCCTCAGACACACTGGAGGGAAAGGTCAAACTAAAGGCGAGGGAGCCGGGAGGCCGGAGGGAGCCGCCGCTGCCGCCGCGCGCCATGACGGACGCGGCCGAGGCTGCTTTCTCTTCGCGGACGCCGCCGAGCCACTGCTCTCACCGCGCCCCTCGCCCCCGCCCCCCGGACCCCCCTCCTCCCCGGCTCTCGCGCGTCCCCGCGCCCCCTCCCCATGGCGCTCTGGGCGCGCGTCGGGCCTGGGGCGCGCGCCGGCCGCGAGCTGGCGCGGGCGCGGGCGCGGGAGGGTGGGGGCCGCGGCGGGCGGCCGGCCTCCTCGCGCGACCCCCGGTACTTTCGCCCGGCCCCTCAGCGAGAGCCCGCCAGGTGAGTGCGGCGGCGGGGGCCAGAGGGCGTCAGAAGAGGACAGGGGAGCGCTCAGCCCCCTGCCTGCCTCCTTCCGGGGACGCTGTCAGGCGCTCCGGACCTGGCCTCTGGGGGGCGTCGCAGGGTCAGCCTGTCGGGGGGTGGGGGGGCTATTTATTTATTTATTTATTGCGCCGCTGCCCCCTCGGGGTCGGGCCCCTGCTGGTGCGGGGCTCGGCACCGGGGGAGTGCAGCTGCCGGGTAGGAGTTGGCAGGGCGACCCGGGCTTGGGGTCAGGCGACGGGAGGCAGGTGGGCCCTTCTCTGGGGCTTGGTAAAGTACCGGGAGGGGGCGAGGGGCCGAGCAAGGTGCGCGGGGTGGGGGCGGGGGTCTGCTGGAAGCTTTTCGGACGGGGTCCTCGGACAGTAGAGAGAAACTCTGCCCCCGGGACGAGGCTCTGTGCTTTTGCCCGGGCCAGCGAAAGTGGCGGATTTCACGGCACAACTCGGGGAAGCCCGGCAGGACCGGGAGGACCCGTCTGGATGGGGACCAGAGATGAACAAATCTGCCTGTGGGTAGCACTGGGGCATGATGTGTGGACGTTGCCATGCCAATGTTTGGTGTTTGTTGCCTGTGGTTATTTTAGGACTAAATGATAAAAAAGTTACTTGGGAGAGAGGGAACTGCTTGCATGGTCATGAGCTCTTCCCTGGGTGTGCAGGAAATGGGTAAATCTTTCACATTACCACCCGCAACCGAATCAGTGCCCGGGGGGGGCTTTTAAACGGTAAATACAAAACTCGGAATGAAACACGGCAATGTCTGTCGCAAGTTTCAGGTGTCGGGCTCCGCGGTCCGTGGGAGAAAAATGGGAGGGCACTGGAGCACCTGATAGGCTCAGGCAGTCCCCTTTTGGTAATGAGCTTTGGAGCTCATCGGAGTGGAGTTGTAACTGCCTGGGTTAAGTAACCACACTGACCCAGTGCCCCCCACCAATCAGGAGCCTCCCTGAGTGTAACTTGGAAGACCGCTGCCAGCCCAGTACTCCGCCGGTTGTGAACAGCCAGTGGTTCTGCTGGGGTTTTTCCTAATTGTCCGCTCTTACATTGCTCTTACCAGACCTTAAAATGAGTGATCCAGTTCAATGCTCTCCACTAAGTCCCTTTTGAATGATCAGGCGCTAGCTCTCGCATGTCATTTTTTTCTATTTGGAAGTTGCTTGGATATCTCAAATATAATAGCTTCAAATTGATAAGGATTTTTTGAGTAGTAAGTCCAGCTTAAGCAGATTATACCAAGTGGGTAATGTGTTTTAAAATTTAAATCTCATCCAAGAAAACCTGTGGTTTGTGAAAGGTGCAAGATTGTGACAGCTGAGGAACTGTCTGAAGGAGTCTTCTGTGAAGGATAAGGGAAAACCAGGACACCTGGTGAGGTCGATGCTCCCTGGCAGGCCCAGCCTATGCACACTTGCTCCTTACTGGAGAACTGCTGACACGTGGGAGCCTCTTCTCTTGATTACGGATCTTCCATTATTTGTCATTTTCAAAAAGTTCTGTCAACAGAAAACCCTCACTTCAAAATTGAGTGGTTGTGGCATGTACCCAAGGTACCGAAGAGTTTCAGTCCAAGATGTAAAGGAGGTTTATTCAGTTTGGGATCTTGTTCATTGTTTCTCTGCAGCAGTTTTTGTATCTGACTCTTCTGATGCCCTTTTGAGGTCTTGCTCCTATTGGCTGTTGCTGACATATGTCTGTAAACAATCCTGTCATGGGCTACTTGTCTGTTACAACCTAAAACATCATTTCCTGTAATATATAAATAACTTTTTTCGTCCTTCCTTCTCTCTTTTTAAAGGGAACTGTAGAATTGGGCATATCAGCACTTACTCAGGATATGCCCCTCCTGTAGATCTCGTTGACCTTGGTAGCATCATGGAGGTCACGTGTTCATGGAGATAAACTGTTCTTGAACAGTTTCCACCAAGTGATAAAGACATATGGGAAAGAGATTTTTTTTTTAAATTTATTTATTTGAGAAAGAGAGAAAGATCACAAGCAGGCAGAGAGGGAGGGGGGTAGCAGGTTTCCTGCTGAGCAGAGAGCCAGCGGAGCTCAATCCCCCCTGGGATCATGACCTGAGGCTCAACCCACTGAGCCACCCAGGTGCCCCGGGAAGGAGATTTGAGATAGGCATATCTTGATTTTTTAAAATCGTTTTTATTGGGAATTTATTGTGCTCCCTGCCAAAAATAAGTCATTGATTTCTTTTTGAAGAATGCATCCATTTCTATTTACATCAAAAGAATCACTTAACTTCTTTTTTCAACTTTTCTGGTATTGCTTGTATAGTCTGTACCAACAAATGGTTTTTTGGGTGACATTTTTTTTTTTTTTAAAGATTTTATTTATTTATCAGAGTGGGGGGGAGCGAGCGAGCACAGGCAGACAGAATGGCAGGCAGAGGCAGAGGGAGAAGCAGGCTCCCCGCTGAGCAAGGAGCCTGATGTGGGACTCGATCCCAGCACGCTGGGATCATGACCTGAGCTGAAGGCAGTTGCTCAACCAACTGAGCCACCCAGGCGTCCCTTTGGGTGACATTTTTAAAGGTTGGGAAATAAGGAGAAGGACAGTAATGCTGGGATGAATTTGGCCTGGCAAAGCAGCTGTGCTCTTAAGAAATATGGTATTTACAAGTGTAAGATTGCAAAACAAATTAACTAGTGGTTAGGTATGTGAGAATCCTATATTTTACAAAAAGGATTCACTAAAAGGTGCCTTCAAATAATCCCTTTTCCATGGTACTTAACCAAACGTGACTTGATTTATAAAAAATCATTTGGCATACAGCAATTTAGGAATAGATTTGAGGCGTAATGTAAGATTTATCAGTATGTTCCTTGAGTTGTCCCTTTCGCAAAAGTGGGGACAAAATTAATATTTATGGGCTTCTTAAATTCAAGCTTATGCTGCTTGTATGCTGCCTATTAATATGTTATGAATAGAAAACCTGTCATCTGATTTGTGCTGTGCCATTTAAGAAGTACATTGAAACCTAATTAAAATGCCAAAATTTTATGGTCAGGTTTGTGTGGAAGCCCATCCAAGGTAGTGTAGCTAACTAAGGTATCAAAAGCACCTTGTTGTAAGATACTGTTATTAGGACAGCGGTCCTGTAGCATAGGCCAACGAGTGGTTATACCCAGACTTCAGCAAAATCAAAATAAATAGATTTGGTCTAAAGTCCACATGCATTGAAAACCATTACCTTGAATTTTTCTCTAGGTGCAAATTATTCCTCGGAATTAAAGGCTTGATTTTCCTAAGCTGTAATTCTCTTTGGGTCACTTGTGAAAAATTCTATTTTGATAAAAGAAGGACTATGCACTCTTTAAACTTTTCAGGGAACTTTTTTTTTCCTTTTTGTTAGTGCAGTTGGGTTTATTTGGAATCATAGAAGATATTGAATGGGGTACTCAGAAAGTTTTCATCTGAAATCATCTTGCTTAGGTGACATAAAAACAAAAAAAAGAATGTGAGTTAATACAATCAGAACGTGCTTACAGGTTATCGCAGACTTTATGTTGGGATACGTGGTAAAGAAAGAAACTGCACAAACTTTGTTATGGATAATTAATCAAATTTACTTTGTCTTAAACTATTCCTGCCTGGCTTCATAAGAGTGACACTTCTCCCCAGTTTTAGAGAAGTCTTATTTTTAGAGACAGAATTTAAAGGATAAGACCTTTATACAGGTATATAAGTGTTCAAAGCATCAAAGTGCTTGAGTGCTTTAATAGTTTTTGTTTTGTTTTTGTGCTTTGGACAGAAAGCAAGAAATTATTTTCCTGCCAAATATGGATTGAGAGCCCAACTTTGGGATAATGGGCACGGTTTTTTTCCTCTTAGCGTTATTGAATATTATAAAAATTGAGGGAACAGCTTGAATGATGCCGTTGCATTCTTAGTACAGGCTCTTAGTTCCTCTCTTGAACAAGTGAGTAAAAATGAAGTTTGAAGATGTGATATTAAATTTTTTCGATTTTTTAAAAAGATTCCAAGGTATTGTCTCAAAGGATTGCTAATTTTGGAGCATGGTGAGATTTAAAAAAAACTTATTACTTGGATTTATCAGTAATAAAGATGTGTAATTAAAAACAATTTTAAATACATGCAAAAAATTAAGTAGACTATTTTGGATTTAAAATATTTGTGCCAATGGGGTACCTGACTGGCTCAGTCAGTTGAATGTTAGATTCTTGATTTTCATCTCAAGTCATGATCTCTGGTAGATGGAACCCTACCTCATAGGGCCTGGGGCCTGCTTGAGATTCTCTCTCTCCTCCTCCTGCCCCTCTCCCCTCTCCCTCTCTAAAAAAAATAATAATAATAATAATAATAATAAATTTTTTTTTTATTTGACAGACAGAGATCACAAGTAGGCAGAGAGGCAGGCAGAGAGAGAGGGGGAAGCAGCCTCCCCACTGAGCAGAGAGCCCGATGTGGGGCTCAATCCCAGGACCCTGAGATCATAACCTGAGCCGAAGGCAGAGGCTTAAACCACTGAGCCACCCAGGCGCCCAATAATAATAAATTTTAATCGGAATATAAGGCTGATTTATGTTATCAGTTTCATTATTTAACTCAGTGTCACTTTAAAAATGTCATTCAGTTTTTCTGTTCTCAGTTTTCTATAAAATGCAGTTAGTACATGCTTTATGTAAAGTTGGGTTTTTAAATAATATTTGCTAGACTCCTTAAGCATAAAATATTACCCAATAACTGATACATATATGTAAATCTTCTGTATAGGATTTTTTTTAAAAAAGTTTGGACCTTGTAATCTACAGAAATTTGGGCAAAAGTTGGAAAAATCAGAAAGGCAAAGTTCAGAGTTACATATTATCCTGTGAATTGTATTTTTCTCATTCTCCCTGAAGGATTTTCTTTCATTCTTGCTTGTTTATGCTTTCTAAACTCCAGTCGTGCTAGTTTTTAGTGTTGGATGGTATCTACACTATCAATAGAAAGTTCTCTTGTAAATCTGCCCTGTGTAACTTCTCATAGCTGTTCCATCTGGGGCAGTGTTTGAATTTTACTGAGTATTTTTTAATCACAAGGTATTACTAAATAGAAAGGTTCTAATGATGTACTTCTATGTGTTGGCTAATTAACAGCGTAATAAAAAATAAAAATAATAAGTAGGTTATTGCAATTTTCACAAACTAGAGGAAAATATAAATTTATCTTAAGATATTTTACAAACATTTTTACGTTACTCCAGGGACAGTTAAACACAGTATGTATAATTTAATATTTATAACTGTTATTAACATTTGTTCTAAGTTTATTTTATATATTATTAAAATCAGAATAGTAAGTGTACAGTCTCATTTAAAAATATCTGTCTATGGAATATTTTTCAAAACAACTTTCCCTTAAATGGGCAAAGGATGAAAATTTTATGTGACAACTTCTAATTAAATAAACAGGTATTTTAAGTATTCGATATCAGGTATTGTTTTGATTGTTATCTTATATATGAGGATTTTTTTGTATGTTTTTATAGGATTACTTTCAAGTATTTTATTTTCAAAGTTTTTTTTTAAAAAAGCACTTTGTTCTTAACAATTATTTTGGAGTCTTCACACTTTTATATTTGAAAGAAGTGGAAATGAATGATTTATTAGGTTCTTTTCATAAAATGCACTAATTTAATTGGAGCATGTGGTGTAACTTACTTTTGTTATAATCAGAAAGTTGTCTTTATCCTAAATAAATTTATGTGAGAATAGTTAGCAATTTTGGCAAATTTAGGTAGGATAGACTGTGCGCAGAAATGATCAGTGTTGAACTGGGTAGGTTTACAGTATCATATGGAAATGGTGTTTCCCTTATAAAGACATTTCTGTTGTGTCTGTTTCTTAAACATGCCTGTAAGTAAATATATTGTACCCATTAGTCAAATGATCTATTGAAGGATTTAATTTATATCCTATGCTTCTTTCCCATCTTCCTCCTTTTAATAATTATCAATAATTGGCCTTTAGCCACTTACTATGGAAGAACTTTTAATGCGTGATAGAGTGGCCCAGGGTGGTGGTAGTTTTTTTTTTTTCTAGTGTCTTATCTGATGGAGAAAAGTGAAATTGTTCTGTAACTCTTAATATATGTTAAATACTGTTCTGAACATTTGCTTTTAATCTATGATTTTTAAAGGGGAAAGCACTTCTGAGATTATTTAAGTGGTTATATACCCCCCTCCCCACCTTGCTCCAGATATTACTGCAAGGAATGGAGAGGATAAAGGTAAAGAGAAGCATCGTATGGGTTAATTTAGTTGTATAAAGGGAATATATTTGTTTTAATACAAAATGTTTTAAATTAATCATTAAATACTTTTCCCTTCAGATTGTAACCTTGCTCTTTTATTAGCACTTCTGACTGTGAAGAGTCAAGAGTAGCAAACTGCCAGGAGAAGCATATGGGAATCTTTAATCAGTTTACATATTATTGCTAATGGCTGAGGAAGAATAAGCACTTCCACACTGAAGATTTTCAGTGATCACATAGAGCTCCACATTTTATAAGGTGGGATGACAGATGCCCGGTGGTAAGTGGGGAAGGATTATCAGATTCAAAATCATTGTTAAGAAAATTCAAGATTATCAATCTTCAAAAAAATACACTATATCAATTACAATCATATATCCTATATTTTCCAACACTGTACCAATGTTGACTATCCTGTGGCCATAAATACAGTAGTTAGTATGAGGTTATACAATGTGCTCACTTAAATTATAGTTTAACTGAAGGATGAACAGGCTGATAATTAATCTTATTTTTTTCTGTATTATAACAGTTTGTCATTGATTTTTTTTTTAAGGTCTAGTACTGTTTGCTTAGTTTTGCATACGCCTAACTCCATAATTGAAGATAAACTACAGGAATGAATCATTGAGAAGTTAGAATCACATTGGGAGAGGCCTGAGGTAAATAGAACATAACGGTAGGGTGCCTGGGCCGTTCAGTTGAGCGTCAGACTCCGTTTTGGCTCCGGTCATGATCTCAGGATCCTGAGAACGGGCCCCACAGGCTGCGGGAATCTGGCTTGAGATTCTCTCCCTCCCTCTCCTTTTCCCTCCCACACCCTTGAGCATGTGCTCTCTTTATCTCAAATGGGTCAATAAGGCTTTTTTTTTTAAAGAACAGAATTGTATGCATATATTAATTTTTCTCTCTAAAACAGTGATTTTGAAACTATTCTGTAAAAGGTTCAGGAAGAAGTCAGGCAGGTTCATTCCAACTTCAACCAGTGCAATCTTACTTTGATCAATTATAAGTATGAAAGTTTACACAGGTTTCTTTTGAGAGCAGGGTTATGTTGTTTAAAATAAAAGTGTGATAACCACTATTGTTAGCATATTTGATCTTATCACTGTTCTACTTAAATCCTTAGAGTGGTTGGGTCCTTTTATTACGATTTTGAAGACTTCTCTTTATCTGAGACCAGCTTCATTCTTCTTCTCTTCTCACTCTTTCTCGCATTTCCCATGTAGACCCTTCATTCTAGTCCTACTTAAATTGCTTGATATTCCCTGAGAGGAGAATGTTCTCTTACATCTCCATGCCTTTGCAAAGGGAGCTGCCATCTTTCTTACCATGCCAGGCAGGATTCTGCTCCCTCGGAACCTTGGTCACAACTCCATAAAAGCATTTATTTCATTGTTTTGGAACAGTGAACTCCCTTGAGAATAGAGCCCATCTAATTTTATCTTTGTATCTGTACTACTTGATGTTCATTAAGTATTCAAATGTCTGTTGAATAATTGCATTTAGAATTTGTGAAGTAGCAGAATTACTTTAATGTACGCCCATGTGAGTAAATCATCCCAGATCCAGTCTTTGCAGAGTGTTTTTAATGACAGTGTCAGGCTGTGTATGTCAAAGGCACCCAGTTGCACTTATCATGAAGTATAATAAAGCCGAAAGATACATAGGAAGATGAGATTAAGTTCTTGTGTCTTAAATGAAGCCTATTGGATTTAGTTATCTAATCCTAAAAGCTGGTTGTGAAAACATTTTAACAGTGGTTTTATAAATTTTATACAGGTCCGATAGCTCACAAAAAAATTTCTTCATATGTGATTAAAGCAAATACACTCAAGACCTTTGTATGTCAAAGTATATAATACATTGATGCCACTCATAGAGGTTAAAAAGTGGGCCCTGACTCTGCCCTGCCTAAATACATACCCCTTTCCTGCCTGTCGATACTGTGTGAACTTAGGCAACTTACTTAACCATTCCGTACCTCCTTTTTCATATCTGAAAATGAGGATATTGAGAATACTGCTTTATATGGCTGTGATGAAGTGTATACGTGAGCTGTTTTATGTTGAGCATTTAAGAGAATGCCCACCGCCCAGAAAACGCCAATAAATGTTAGCTCTACTTAATTTCTAGTAGCTTCTTGTTTAAACCAATGAATGTTTATTGTGCATCATTTAAAATCAATTGCTTTAATATGTGAATATCTAATTGAAAAGAAACTTAACATTTTTAGTTAGCTCTATCTTTCACCTAGCAACTGTTTTATCCCCTTACTGATTCATTCTCTGGTCTCCCAGTGGAGTGTAGACCGTGGCTGTCAGATGGGTGGACACGGGAGATTGGAAGCTACGTTCTCCTCCTGCCTGCAGCAGAGCATTGTGTTTCCACGACCTGTGCATTTCGAGGTAGTGCCCACAAGAGAGGAGGGGGAGAAGTAACAAGTATAAGAATCCAGCGACAAGTTCTTAAACAAGCCTTAACCTGTACCAGATAAGTCCTAACATTTCATTCTTTAGTAGAGAATATATGTTCAGCTTTTTTACTTTTTTACGTTTTCCTTTATGATTTTGGCTTAGGATAATGGATTGTTTAAAATCAAAATTTACATTTATTCCAGAAAGGTCCATACACGTTTACTTTAATTAGTCTGTGAGCCTGTTTTTCTCTCATTCTTACATTTACTTCCCTACAGTGAGGGAAATCAGTAGGATGTCAGTCATTTGTGTCAGCACTGTGTTCTGTGAAAATCCTATGTACTATGAAACCCTGTTAAGTAACCCATTTAGGATGCAAAGAAAATGTTAAAGGAAGAGGGAAATTGTATTCCAAGATACTACCGTGTAAAGAATGGGTTATTCTTATAACAAGTAATAGCCAGCTTGTCCTTAGAGCCTCCTTTGACTGACTTTCTTCCGTGTCACAACACATATTGGGTAACTTTTAAAAACTGTTCCATTAAAGGAAGGAATTTAACAAGCATTGTTGAATGTTCACTGCTACCTGTGGGTGACTTGCAGATGAGGAGCTATGGTGCAAAGATAAATCAGGCAGGCCTTCGTCTTTATGCACTGCTTTATGACCTGCTCGTGAGACCAGAGGGTGAAGGGCCGATGTGGGAGCGAATGCTGGGATGAGAGCGGAAGCGTGCTGGGGTTTGAAGAGAATGGGGAAACAACCTAAGTGCAAGGACCATTTTTAAAAAGCCAGTGGTGTGCAGTGTGATAGTCTGCCAGGAGAAATTTGCGTGCTTATACAAACTGATGGATATACTTTGTCATCTTGTAATGAGAACACTAATTTAATACTAGCCAATTTTTGTTTAAGTGCCATTTGAGGAACTTTTAAAACATTTTTTGCACCTCCCTGAAAATTATAGCAGGTAGGTCATGCTAAGAAAAACAACCTCTAGAATAAATACAATTTTGACTAAGCCTGTTTCCTCTGTACAAACCAGGACACTGTGTTCGCGTTTAATGTTATCTGGCCTTGAAATTTCATTTCCCTTCCACAGCATGCCTTTCTGTGTTTGTCAAGGCAAACAACTTCTTGTTTTACTTCTTATCTCAGTTCTTGTTCCTCGTTGTCTCTATTAATATTAATACTATTATTATTTTGTCAGAAAAGAGAAATACTGTTTGGACTTTTTCATATGCCTCAGATCTGCTGGGTTACCTAGAGGAGTGAGCTAGGTTTGTAGGACTTCCCCAGTTCTGTCCTCTCGGTGGCGTCTCCCCCGTGCCGTCCTCCACCCTTCCTTGTTTTAGAAGGTGTCTCATTGTTGGGAAAACTTCTCATTGACGCCAGTCTGTTTCCCATCTTCCCTTCACGTACTGGTCCTTGGCATTCTAGGGCTACACATGTGAAACACACAATTCTTACACACAATAGTTCTTCAAGTATCTGAAAACGACTATTAAATCCTACCTGATCTTTTTTTCCGCAGTCAGGGATAAGAAGCTAATTCTTAAAAGATACGCACATGACGTGCTTTCCAGACCTTTCTCCAGCCACACTGCTAACTCATGACAAAGTCTGTTCGTCAGTGTACCTCTTCAAATACAGTGGCCAGAACTGAACCAACTGCTTCAGATGTGGGCTGACCATGGCTGAATACAATTAAGCTATTATCTGAATACTGTACTTCTATTAATGCAGCCTGAAATTTGCATTACATTATTTGGCAGCCACGTTACCCTTTGATCTTATTGAGCTTCTGGTCAACTAAAACCTTGTCTCCTTCTCACGTGGGCTACTTTAAGTCTATAATCTTTCTCATTGTTTATTTGCCAGTTGGATCCTTGAAAGTACATGCATGATATGAGGTCTTGGCATTACCATACAAGTTTAAATGAATTTATCTTTTTCAGATTTCATCCCATTTGACTGGAGATTTGAGCTAACATTTGTATAAAACTGCAGTTTTCTTGGTGCTTTCACATACATTTTAATTTAATCTTCACAACAACCACCCAAGAATCAGAAGAAAGAATGACTTTCCACTAAATCAGGAGTTAGCAGATGTGGGACTACGTCACTGGTTTTTTTTTTTTTTTTTTAAGATTTTATTTATTTATTTGACAGAGATCACAAGCAGGCAGAGAGGCAGGCAGAGAGAGAGGAGGAAGCAGGCTCCCCGCTGAGCAGAGAGCCCGACGCGGGGCCCGATCCCAGGACTCCGAGATCATGACCCAAGCCGAAGGCAGCAGCTCAACCCACTGAGCCACCCAGGCGCCCCATACGTCACTGGTTTTTTTATAACCGATCCTGTGCTCATCCTATCACTGCTCACTTAGGAAGCATTTAGCGTGCCTTTCAGTATGGGGCCGGCACACCGGTGCCGGTGCCTCAGTGAGACAGACAGAGTACAGTCTCTGCCTGGTGGCATTTGTGGCCTGGCACACAATAATTACTGCCAGTTGCTCAGCACTTTGTATTGGTAAGGCGCTGTGGTGGATTGCTTTATTGTTAAGAAGAATTTGTTGCCTTTCTTTACAAGGGTCCCCTCTGTAGAAGGATTATATTTCCTACTTTGTTGAAATCAGGTTTGGACACTTGGTTTTCCTTGACCAATAAAATGTGAGAGGAAGCGACATATTCCTTGTTTGAACAGATTCTTTAAATTCCATCTTGTGGTTTTCCAGTGGCTCTTTTTCCCCTGTTAGGAACCAGTACACCTTAACTAGAGCTCGTCCCAGAGTGATGGAGCAGAGCTGAAGCCAATCCATGACAGACATTATAGACATAAGTGAGAAATAAACCCTTATGTTGTAGGCACATGATTTTGGAGTCATCTGTTACACTGTGATATCATACATCCCAAATTACAGTGTGATGCTGACATCATTCAAGTTACTCGATGAAGACACGGAAGAAGATGTAGGCCTTGTCCTCGAGGAGAGTGCAGTTTTGGTGAATGCATTCAATGTCCACAGGTTATTGGTAGTTGGGGAAAAGCAGAATATACATATGGAAAGGACTTTGAAGCTGGGGCTCTTTGGTGACCTTCATTTTACCCCGAGGCTGAATTAGTGTGTTGACTGGGTCTGTGACCCAGCTCTTCACTATTACAACTGTTTATTCAAAATTTGGTCAGCATGGTTTTCTAAATCCTCACTCAAATCACCTTTTGTTTAAAAAATAAATAAGTTAAAGGATGGGCTTCTACAGAAAGTCAGCAGAAACTTTATAAATCTGTTAATCAGCACTCACCAGGTAACCTAAGCATCTGCCTAGCTGAACTGTGTCACCTGCACATCCAGAAGAATACGAGTTCCTAGGTTCCGTGTCATCATGTTTGTGAGCATTCAGATTTCCCATGAGCACGGCTATGCATACATCTTACTTTGCATGGGCTATCAGACAAAGCCCAGGCTAGGGTTCTTAGAGGAATTTCCTCACACTGAGAAGGTAAGGAATATATGCCCCAGGGTTCAGGGGAGCAATAAAGACATGTAAAATTTTATGTGGATCTGCATCATTGAGGGGTGTAACATTCATCACATTCTCAAAGGGAATCGTGATTACCCTGGAAGGTTACAGGTCCTGTTGTGGAGTGAGAATGGAAGTGGACCAAGGATCTGGAAAGTGCCAAGATATAAGGGACCCAGAAGGGAATCCAAGAAGGAATCATTGGGAAGGGTTGAGGACCAGGAGTAAATACAATGTTACAGAAGCTGGATTCTCATTTATCATATTAAAAAAAAATCTGTTCTAGAATTTTGCATGAATTCTGCAGCCATCCTCATGGTATTTCCTTATGATTCCTTAGAAGTTAACCAAACTTGGAGATATATTTAGTGTCTTAGAATAGGATTTTTCTTGATCTATAAATACTAATTTAAAGCAATTCTGTCTTCTTTTTCTGTCTCCTTTTTATTTTGGGCTTCAATTACTTTTTTTCTTTTTTCCCCTTAATCCTTTTTTACCCTTCCCAGATTAAAGATCATTCTTGTTTAAAAAGGCTGACTCAAGATGGAAATGAAGCAGTCTTTTAGGTTATCTGTAGACGGTTGATCCCACATTAGGAAACCTGCCTCTGTTATTCTTTAAGTCTTTAAGTTTTTCTTTAGCACTTCTAACAAATGTCTATCTTTTTAAAGCAACTTTATTGAGATACCATTGTTACACAGTAAATTGCACATATTGAAAGTATACAGTCTGGGGGCACCTGGGTGGCTCAGTGGGTTAAGCCCCTGCTTTCAGATCCTGGGATCGAGTTCCACAACGCGCCCTCTGCTCCGCGGGAAGCCTGCTTCTCCCTCTCTCTCTGCCTGCCTCTCTGTCTGCTTCTGATCTCTCTCTCTGTCAAATGAATAAATAAAATCTTTCTTAAAAAGTGTACGATCTGATAAGCCTTGACATGTATGTATGCCTATACAGCCATCACCGTTGGGACACCTGGGTGCTTCAGTCAGTTAAGCGTCTGCCTTCAGTTGAGGTCCTGATCCCAGGATCCTGGGATCGAGTCCCACATCAGGCTCCCAGCTCCCCTCTGTTTGTGTGTTCTCTCTCTCTCTGTGTCAAATAAATAAATAAAATCTTTTAAAAAACTAAAACAAAACCATCACCACATTCAAGATACTGAACATAACCATCTCACCCCCAGAAATCTCTTGGTAATGCCCCACTTCTCCCCAAGCAACCACTATTTGTTTTCCTTCGCTTATATTTGTTGGCATGTCCTAGAATAAAGTGTATACTCTTTTTTTGGTCTAACTTTTTTCCCCCAGCATGATTATTTTGAGATTTATCCATGTTCTACCATTCATCAATAGATTATTCTTTTGTTGGTGGTAAGTAGAATTACATTATATGGATATGCTGTAGTTTTTGTGTCCATTCACCTCTTGATCGCCACTGAGTTATTTCTAGTTCCTCACTATTACAAATAGAAGTGTCCTGAACATCCACGTACATGTCTTTGGATGGATGTATGTCCTCATTTTCTTGGGTATACTGAGGAGTGGAGTGGATGAACCAAGCAAATGGAAGGTGTAGGTGTGTATATATAGAGTGAGAGATTTTAAGAAATTGGCGCACATGACTGTGCGAGTTAGCAAGTCGAAATCCACAGGCCAGGCCAGCAGGCTGAAACCTCAGGCAAGAGAGTTGGTGTGGTTCTGAGACCAAAGTCTGTAGCCTACACCAGCAGGCTAGAAATTTAGGATTACTATTCCTGTTTTGAGACCATTCCTTCTTCCCCAGGAAACCTCAGTTATTTGCTTTGAAGGCCTTCAACTGACTGGGTGTGGCCTAAGCACATTATGGAGGGTAATCTCCTTCACTTAATGTGAGGTCACTGAAAATGTCAGGCATGTCTACAAAATACTTCCCCAGCAACATCTAGACTAGTGTTCGACCAAGAACCTGGGCTTAAAACATAGCCATGTTGATGCATAAAGTTTAACTGCCACAGTCCCTAAGTATGTCCTATTTTTTAATGCTATTATAGAGGATATGTACTTTAAAAAGTTGAGTTTCTGATTGTTGCTAATTCACTAGTTTGTTTTGTTTTTTGTTGTACTTTTAACTACAGCCTTTTCATGATTCTTAAAACAGATGAATGCCACTGTTTTCATTCTAGGTTAGGATTACCTTCATCTTTTTAGATCTGTCCTTAAAAATATGAATTATTTTAAGCAGGTGCCATGCCCAGCATGGAGCCCAACATGGGGCTTGGTCTCAGGACTCTGAGATCAAGACTTGAGCTGAAATCAAGAGTCAGATGCCTAACTGACTGAGCCACCCAGGTGACCCTAAAAATATGAATTATTTTAGATACTTCTTGATGTTATTAATCTCCCACTTTTCTTATTCATTGGAATCCTCTTCATTTTAAGTGTCTTAGCTCATTCAAGCCATCTTTATTTAATCATAGGATTAAATTGTTCTTTATTTATTTATTTGAGAGAGGGAGCATGAGCGGGGACGAAAGGGAGAAGGAGGCTTCCCACTAAGCAGGGAACCTGATGCATGGCTTGATCCCAGGACCCTGACCTGAGCCAAAGGCAGACTGAGCCACCCAGGTGCCCCAAGGCTAGAACCTTTTAAAAAAGAAAGTTTGGGAGAAAAGATGAAAGTTCACATTTTTAGGCATCACCTTTTGCCCTTCTTTCTGTGATCAAGTCATTTAACTTTTTCTGAGCCTCAGTTCCTCATCTGTAAAGTGGAGGGATATCCATTTCATGGAGCCATCATGAAGTTAAATGAGATGATTTGTGTAAAGAGCCTGGGATAGTCCTTTCTTACAGAACAGCTTTCATTATTATTTTATTCAACAGATGTTTAACACTATTAGCATTTCTTTATGAATTTGGAATAATTTTGGCACTTTTTTTTTTAAGATTTTATTTACTTATTTGACAGACAGAGGTGGCAAGTAGGCAGAGGCAGGCAGAGAGAGAGAGGAGGAAGCAAGCTACCCGCTGAGCAGAAAGCCTGATGGGGGGCTCCATCCCAGGACCCTGGCATCATGACCTGAGCCAAAGGCAGAGGCTTTAACCCACTGAGGCACCCAGGCACCCCAATTTTGTCACTTTGTCCAAAAGAAAACCAAAAAGCACTGTTCTAAACTCTAGAATTATAGGAGTTAAAAAGATGAGCAAGGTTCCTGTTCTTCTAAAGCTTCCATCCTGGTGGGTCATGACAGGAGAGGCAGGCCATGAACAAGTAAAGGAATAAACAAACCACATAATTTTAGGTTGTGATAAGAGCTATGAAGAAAATCAGAGATGTGCCAAAGAATTACTGGGGCGGGGAGCCCACTTCTGAGAGGGCTGGCCGGGAAGACCTCTTTGAGGGAGCAGTTTATCAGTAGAGACTCCAGAAGGATTTGAAGGAACCAGGTATGTGATCTATAGGAGATGTGTCTGGCAGAAGAGCGAGGGCACAGCCTGTAAAGTGGGAAAGAGTTGGCACATGGGAGTCGTTGAGAGAAGCCTGGAGATGCTGCGGGAGAAGAGAAGTCAGGGCAGTGTGTGTAGAGCCTTACAAGCCACAGTTAGGAGCCTGGGTTTTATTCTAAGTGCCGCAGGAAGCCACTGGAGGGTTTTAAGGAAGAAAGTGGCATGTATATTGGAAGGAAATGTCCCATGGACCTTTGGAAACATTAACCTAGCTGAGCCAACTGTGTACGTTAGCGTGACTTGGATTTCTCATTGCCCAAGAAACATTAAACTACTGAGATACTTAGTTTTCCTAAAATAAAAATCCTAACCAGATTCTGTCAAGCCAAGTCTGTGTTATCAAAAGCAAGTATTATTTAAATCTTTTTAATCTCACTAAGATTTTCTTATGCACTTGTATGTATTTTCAAAAATAGTGTTTTCTGGATTTTTTTTTTTCTAAGTACATGTTGCAGTTGACTAGCATCTGTAAAGAGCACAGCTTTGGTTTCAGGTATGAGCATAATTACTGGCCACATGGAAACATTTGGTAAATATTAACAGATCTTTATACATGATTTCATCATAGAATCATGGAATTACTGAGCTGAATGGACCTTCAGAATTATTTAACTTTAATTCCTTTCATAGAGGAGGCAATTTAGATCCAGAGAGGTTAAATGGGTCGCATGTAAGCACATAAAATAAGCCTGGTTTTTATTATCCCCCAGTTGCAGGATGAGAGATTCTTGAGGCAAAATGTGGAACCAGGGCAAAGACAGTGGCATCAGTTTGCTTTACATTTGCTGCCTTCTCTGTTGATTACTTATTTTACACCTCTGCTTTTTACCCTTATCCCTGGACTGAGGAAACTGAGATGAATCAGACAGGCCTTAGTATGGGAACAGACAAGTAAACAAACAGTTGCGGTATACATTAAATGCCACTATAATACAAGCTTAGTGTATTGTGGGTGTAAGTGCTGAGCATGTCTGTTGAATGATGATAAGTTCCGTCTATTTACCTGCAGGATTGAGTGCCTGGCCCCTTGTGTAGTAAATACTGTGTTGCTTCTGCTTTTTGGCCTTTCCTGTGCTCTTTTGCCTCCTAATCATAGCCCTGGGCTAAACATAAGCCAATTTGAAAGCCATATGTCAGACTGTATCTGACCAGTAAGATTTGTCCTGACAGCTCTGCTCTTGCCACTTGAGAGCACTGAGGCCTCAGTATGTACCCATCGCCAGTGATGAGCCACTGTGACAGTAGCATGTCTTTTTTATTTTTTTAAATAGTTTGCATTTTAAAGATTTTATGTATTTATTTGACAGAGAGAAACCACAAGTAGATGGAGAGGCAGGCAGAGAGAGAGAGAGAGAGGGAAGCAGGCTCCCTGCTGAGCAGAGAGCCCGATGCGGGACTTGATCCCAGGACCCTGAGATCATGACCTGAGCCGAAGGCAGCGGCTTAACCCACTGAGCCACCCAGGTGCCCTGTCTTTTTTATTTTAAACAGAAACCCAGTTAGAGATAGATTTAAGAGTGCTTGATCTTGTATTTCTCCTCTCAAGTGATTCAGATTTCATTAATTCTTTATTTTGAAAAACTTCTAAATGGAAATAGAAACATCAGTATTTTGTTTATTTTTTTGAAAGATTTTATTTATTTATTTGACAGACAGAGATTACAAGTAGGCAGAGAGGCAGGCGGAGAGAGAGGAGGAAGGGAAGCAGGCTCCCCGCTGAGCAGAGAGCCCGATGCGGGACTCCATCCCAGGAGCCTGGGATCATGACCTGAGCCGAAGGCAGAGGCTTTAGCCCACTGAACCACCCAGGTGCCCCATGTTTATTTGGACTCATTTACCTTTTTACTATATTTGGGGGGTGGGATAGCCATTCCTAAGAAAACTAGCACATGAAGTTCATTGTTGATGTTCTAACATGTTCTGAATCTCAAAGCCCCCAAAATGCATTGAGAGAACAGGTAGATAAAATAGCACTGCTGTAATTCAAGGAGAAACACTAGTTTTCTTTTAAGCCTTTCCCTTTCAAAAGCTTATAATTTTCTCTGTAACCCAAACACTTTCCCATGGGCAGGTTTTTTTTTTTTTTCTTGCCCTTGATTCTGTATTATAACATTTTATTAAGAAGGGAAGATACTTTTTGTCCCCCACATGAAGAATGGCCATATTTGCAGGGGTTGGTTTGTTTGGTAATAAGATGTAATTCTGTACCCCAGAGCCCGCCGTAGTTTGAAGACTAGTATCAGTATCTTTTATCTACGAGAAATATGTGTGCCGTTGCGTGTGTGTGTAACGTCAAAACCTGCGAATATAACAGACATTGTCAAGAATATTAATGATCAGTTCCTGATGACTGTATTACTTTTCACAGAGCATTAGAAAACAGCCAGTTTTGACAGTCTGTTGTAGTAGGTGATCATGCATTCTCCATCTCTTGGGTCATATGAGGATAAAATTACCCATCTCCATTATCTCCTGGACCTTATGAGGAAGAGAGGTAGAATTTTAGACCTGTGAACTAAAAAATTTGGACTCGAGTTAGCAGTCTAAAAATGAGAGAACCAAGTTATGCAAATAACTGCCCCCCCCCTTATTTCATGTGGATTGAGAAGCTGAACTCTAGAGGCGTTTTCTGTGAAAGGTGAATAAGCTATCTATCATGGATGATTTTAGCTTGTGTAGAAAACATCTCCAGCTCTACTAAATATAAAACTGTCAGCTCTCCGAAGGTGTCTGCAACTATTACTCATCTTTCTCAGTTGACAGGGGAGGCATGTGGCACGAGTGAGAACGGGCTCTGGAGCCGGGCTGCGGGGTCAGGGTCCGGCCCAGCAGCTACTGTGTGGCTCTGGGTAGACGCTGTATTTTCATTTACTCCTCATTTGCGAAACACAGTGGTACCAGTACCTACCTACCAGGGCCGTTCGGAGGACTGGACGTGTTAATCCGCGTGACCCACTAAGAACGCTGCGGGTAACACTGAGCCGGGGACGCGTGTTCAGTCCTCATTATCCATGCGTGGCTCCAATAGCTCGGTGGCTGCTTTTTTTTTTTTTTTAAGATTTTATTTATTTATTTGACAGACAAGAGATCACAAGTAGGCAGAGAGATAGAGAGAGAGAGGGAAGCAGGCTTCCTGCGGAGCAGGGAGCCCGATGCGGGGCTCGATCCCAGGACCCCGAGATCACGACCCGTGCCGAAGGCAGCAGCCCAAACCACTGAGCCACCCAGGCGCCCCTCGGTGGCTGCTTTTATGGGTGACGTTTTCACAGGGAATTTGGCGTTTGAACTAGGCCTTGATGTATAAACAGGATTCATAAAAGGGAAATGTAAAGAACTGAACATCAGAAAAGCTGTGTGAACAAAGTGGAGAGAGGAGGTAAAGCATCTTTTTCTCTCCTTTTCTTCTCCCATTCATTGCAGAGTAGCTGTTGCACCTGCCGTTGAGCTCCGCGTTTGGTGCATGTGACATTATCTCAGTCCTCTCCGTAGCCCCACAGGATAGATACTTAAAATTTACAGGATAGAGGCTTACGATTCTCATTTTACAGATGGGAAAGTAGCCACAGAAAAGTGAAGTCACTTTCCCAGAGTCCCAAAGTTAAATGTTGGCCTAGTTCTGTCTGTAATGCTCTCACATTCTTATTCTTATCCAGCACCGCCTTCCTAAGAGACGACTGAATGAGGATTCAAAAAAAAAAAAAAAATGTTTTTTTTAAAGTGTGAAGTCTCCATGGTTAGAATTCTAAACATTAACAGAATCACGGTATTAGGGTTGCATGTGATCATTTTGTCACAGTGAGCGACTCTGGATACTGTGTACGCTAGTCCTTTCAAAAGGTTGAAGGGAAATGTGTGTGCCAGTGCTCTCTGAATGCGTCTCCCCCGGCGTTCTAGCTGTATGGGTACTTGTTTTGTCTGGACTGAGAATGACGGGATTTGGGTTGCTAAAGTTTTTATTTTTCTTATTACTAATTATACAAATTTCCACAGTGGCATCCTGATTGACACCTTCAGTGCTTTTCACACACGTTTGTTGCCTGCTGTCAGAGAACTCTCTTCAGTTTCCTGCATCTCTGCTTCCCAGTCTTCAGAGTGTATGGTTTCCTGTGTAGGGAATTTGGAATATAATTAGGATGATCTTAATTCTGTTACTGTTTATTTGTTTTGTCCTCAGGCTACTTTGTCACTCTTTCTTTTGAAACTTTAAGGGAATTGTTAAGTACATGTCCATACTTTTTCTTCTCAAATAGCTCACTGGCCTTGACTTGAGTTTTTAATTTTTCTGTCTCCCATGTACTATTTTCTTCCACGAAATAGCTGACAGTTGGCTTTCCCCTCTTTATTTTTAATGCCTTTTCTTTACTATCTAAAATTCCTCATCCCAGAAGATACAGCCAACAACTCGGGTGCTAGCCTTTATCAAACTAGAATAAGACGTAAATGAACCAGAATCTTGGCAACTGGCATCTTTCCCTAGAATGTATCCTTCCCTCTGCTTTAAAATAAAAAAAAAAAAAAGAAGAACACGACATGGTAACAAATGGCAGAGATGTAGCCAGAGATTGAACAATAAAAAACAAAACCGTTCAAGATTTGTCAGCAAACCATTAACACCTGCTATACAGACTATAAGACACTGTGAAGATTTCTGCCTTTAAGTAAATCTCTTACCTATACGTTTTTTAAAAATCTTCCTCATCATTGCAAAGCAGGCCTTGATGATCTGACTACTGCCGCAGCCCCTCAGCAGGGCCTTGTCCTCACCACCTCCGCGTCCCCGTCCTTCAGGTCTGCATCTATAGCACTAGCAGTGTGATCTTAAAACAGGGATCCAGTCTTGGTTTTTGCCTTAAAAATCATCATTGGTTCTTCTAAATTCCTTTCAGCACCTCATCCAGCCTGTAGCTTCCTTTGGATTGTCATTTCTGAAATGGAGAACAGCTCTCTCACCGGCTTCCTTCACCACTCTCCCCCAGCACCTAGATCAGTGCCTGAAAGAGCTAATTCCATAAATTCTCTAGGCCAAGGCTTCCCAAAAGGTGTGCCTGTAAATGGTTACCCATGGGTGTTTTCTACCTTTGTGAGGGCCAGATGGAAGCCTGGCTCATCCAGGGCTCCACTAAGAGTCATTGGATCTGAGGTCACTGCGTAATGACCTGGGACACATGGAGGACGGGACAGAAGATGTCCCGCACCCTGCATATCTACTTCAGCAGCCCGCCTCAGAGTGTGCCACTGCCCTCTGTGGGTGACAGGGCCGTGGAGCTGCTGGAGAATTTGTGTCCTAGTGCCTGGGGAGCCGGCACAGCCAGATGCGGTACCAGTAGTCAGAAATGGGAATGGAAAGCAGTACAGGCTAGTCAGTTTCCCAGCCCTCTGTAGAAGTCTCAAATCTGTCTTCACATGCGTTGGATACATTTGGTGCTCCTATGGCTGCTCTGCTCATTTAGTGACCTTCAGGTTAGCTATGGAGTGAGCAGTCTAACCTTGTAGGTGCATCTACAAATGATTTTTAATTTGCAGATGCACATTGATAGGAACTTGATGTAAGAATGCTCCGGTTGCTTTGAAATCTTTTCACATGCCACAGGGATTTTTTATAATACTTGCCAAAGAAAAAGAAGACCTTTTGTATCTTCATACTGTAATTGTAAGTAATGCACCTGTTCGAATGACTAAAAGAAATTTTTTTTTTGCACTTGAGCAGATAAGTGTGAGTTTGGTTATGACTTAGTTTACACAGTAATTCTTAAAATGCTATTTAAGTTAACATTTTAATAAGATTTTCTTAACTGAAAAGTGAAAACAGAGAATAGTGTTTCTAAAATTACTGTCATTATATCATCACTTAGAGATGGGCCCAGTTAGCCTATTTAGTGGGAATGAAGCCAGTGGCTTGTTTTTGCTTATTTGCTTGCTTGCTCGTTTTCGTCCAAGTTAGGTAATGCCACGTCAAATGAAATTCTGTCGAACTGTGTGTTCACACAGATGATCACCCTCTCAGTTGTCATGTCCTTCAGATGGAGACTTGCTTTCAGAGGGAAGGTTTTCAAGAAAGTGTGAGTGTAAACCTGTAAACACTATTAATATCATGCAGTGCTTTATTATTTCAAATATGCTTTTGTACTCCTGTCATTTACTCTTCACTGCCACTCAGAGTTGTTTTTAATTCCATGTTATAGGGTTTTGTTATTTTACAGATTAGGAAACTGATTCTGAATAGTTGACTTACTCCAGATCACACAGCTAGTGTGTCAGAGGAAGTGTAAGGATTTGATTGAGCAGATGTGATCTCTTCAAGGAAACAATGTAAGCAGACTTTGTCAAAGGTAAGTTTTAGTAGGAGAGTCATTTATACCTCTTGTCTTTAGAAGAGGATTCTTTTTCTCAAGTAGAGCATTAAGTAGATTTCCTACTTTTTAAAAGATTTTATTTATTTGAGAATGAGAGAGTGAGCACAAGAGTGGGGAGGTTCAGAGGGAGAAGCAGACTCCCTGGTGAGTGGGAGCTTGATGTGCTTTATCCTGGGACTCTGGGATCATGACTTGAGCCAAAGGCAGACACTTAACCTCCTGAGCCACCCCGGCACCCTGATTTCTTATTTTTGAAAACAATATTTAAGTTAGATATAAGTGGATAGCTTTGAGAGGTTAAAATAACTTGTTTGTATGTATGTAATGTTTGTTTTACCCATTTTTATAAGTATTTGCAAACAGAAAAGTGATAAGAAGGGTAATTTTCAAATATTTGAAAATGCATTTGTGGCAAAGATGGAAATCAAGTCAAAAATGGTAAACCTTTAGCCACAGCTTACTATGTGTGCTGTTTTGTTTGTTTTTAAGATTTATTTGAGAGAGAGAGAAAGGGAGGGAGCACACAAACAAGTTGGGGGAGGGGCAGAAAGAGGGAGAGAGAGAATCTCAAGCAGATTCCAGCTGAGTGGGAGCCTGACACGGGGCTCGATCTCAGGACATTGAGATCGGGACCGGAGCCAAAACCAGGAGTTGGGACGCTTAAATGCCTGAGCCACCCAGGTGCCCCACTGTGTGTTTGATTATGAATAAAAGAACAAAATAAAAGAACATTTATGAAATATAGATTTTATGTTATAAGTAAAGATGGTGTCTAAAATGTATTTGGTAATTGGTTTCCTTATAACATAACATACTTTGTTACTCAACTTCTGTATGTTTAATTTTCAGCTGTCTTCAAGAATACATCCTATAAAAATGTATGGCATTTGACAGAATTACCTCATAACCCTGAAGAAAAGTGTCTATGTATTATGCACATGAGTTAAATATAGTAGCTCTGATCAAAGTGTCTTTCTTGTGATCAACCTCTAAAAAGATTAAACTTAGAATAGAGAGAGAAATTGAAGGAGAAAGTTGGTAATAACTGGTTCATTGCAACTTAATGTGCAGCATCATAATTAGTTAAGTACCCTGTGCCTATCTAGGCATGAAATAACTCTCTTTATTCTAATTTAAATCTGCAAATTTTCAATTGTAGAACAACTTGAATAGTCTTTGTTGTAAATAGTCGCTGAATTTTTTTTAAGTATTTGTCTTCAGAAACAATGAAGATCATCTTGTATCCATAGAGACCACATGCTCCTTCCTCGTTTTTTCTATATTCTGTAATGGGTAAAAGTTACTTATAACACTTAGACACACAAAAACTATTATAGAGCAACCTTTAAATATAATCACAGGGTAAATATCAGTGACTGGAATCTCTTACTCTAGAAAAATCCATACTCCAAAAAAATTGATACTGGAAGATTAATGTATGTGTGTATGTTGGTGTTTTCAGTAGTTGTCCGATGGGGGGTGTGTTTGTATGTACACACACATGCTTATAGATATATGTAGGTTCATTTCTTGGAAATCACTGTGACTTAATTATAGACTCTAATTGTTTTAATATTTTTTAAGAACTAATTGTACGTGTATTAGATTAAAGCAGGTCTTGGTTTCAGTGGGGTATAGATTTACTGCATTTTGCTTAGTCTTCCTTCTGTCAGGTAACTAGGAAAGCATGGGAAACAAAATGGTTTTGGTGTATTACTTTATTCTTTTTTTAAAGATTTTATTTATTTATTTGAGAGAGAGAACACAGTAGACGGAGAGGCAGGCAGAGAGAGAGAGAGAGAGGGAGGGAAGCAGGTTCCCTGTTGAGCAGGAAGCCCGATGCAGGACTCGATCCCAGGACCCTGAGATCATGACCTGAGCCGAAGGCAGCAACTTAACCCACTGAGCCACCCAGGCACCCGGTGTATTGGTTTATAAAGAAAGCCAAGTCATGAGTCTCTTCCTCTTACTTTTCACTTTGCTTGGTTCATTTCCATGGACTGTATATTCCTAACCTAAGTCTATTGGGGATAGGGGAAAAAAGATTAGACTCCTACTCATTGTAGCTCCAGTGCCAGTAAAACCCACTGTACTGGCAAGTCTAAATTAGGACACTTTCATTAATGAAGGGAGTCACTTTTAATAGTAACCAGGGCGGCTTGCATAGATTGAGACTGCGTTGGGTGGGTATGGTCACTCTAATGATTAGGGGATTAGGATTGTCATTCTGCTGTGTTGTTTTAGTAATCTTGAAACTCTAGGTTTAGGGAGAGAAAAACTCATTTTTGCATGTATTAAGTAGAAAAATATCTTCATGTGGTATCACTGGGTGGTATCTTTAATTTTGCATATTTGCGAAGTTAAATTTCTAATGTGTTTCGACTTTGTTAATCAGTCTATTTGGAAAAAGCAGTTGATGAACCACGTTTTCTCTGCTAACTAATTAATAACAACCTTAATATTTTTGTCCCAGAATGTCACAGACATCATTCAGCCCTAAAGAGCCTGTCCATCGTTGGATAAGGAAGGTGACAGGCTACATACGTGTCTGTTCCTTCTGCTCATTTGTTGTCGAGAAAGTCTGTTGTTGTAAACATCCCCGACTGGAAGCTGTAAGACAGCAAAGCTTTCAGTCAGATGTTTGCTGCTACCGGCTGTTCGCAGACATCACTCGCTCTGACGGCACCTGAGAGGTGGAATTGGCGAGGCTGGTGAGGGCATGGGAAAGACCAGAAACGTCTAGATGCCTTCGATAACTGTGTGCAGGAACAGCCCCGTGGTGTGGGCCACAGTGCTGAGAGCAGGACCCCTGCGCTGAGCCAGGCCTGAGCTTCCCAGAGGCCAAGGTGCTGAGAGGATTGAGTCCAAAACTTTGTTCTGCTGTGGGTTCTGAGGTTTGTTTCGCCCTGTCAGTGAACGTGGTATCCCTTACTACCTTTCCAGGGTGGCCTAGAGTTCCACTTCCCAGCAGTTCGGGAGTCTGATTTCCACTCTTAGAAATTCCTTCGAAGTTCTGCAGATTTGGTTACCACGACCACCACTCAGTGGCATAAACCTAGAAATCTCATTCTGCCTGTAGCGAAGAGGTTTGCACGTGAACTTGATCACTGACCTCGCACCCCATAATTTCCTGCACCCCTCACCCCAAGTGACGTCACAGCTCCCGTGCCAGCACCCGTCTGAAACATGCCCACTGCAGGCCACCGAGCCTGGGCACAGCGTGTCCCTGTGCTTGTGCTCGTCTTGCTTCAGTAAGTGCATCTTCCCAGGTATTTTCAGGTTCCCGCTTGCCTTTTCCTCATTAGAGTACGGATGCCTAGTAAGCAGGTGTACTGTGTCTTATTTTTTGGGTTTCCCCACAAAGCTGAGTAATACGGGGCTTTTCTCAGAGGGCATTCAAGGTGGGCTAATTGATCGTGTGTAATTTTATAGCAGCTTCTTTCCTGTGTTTTGAAATTTGTTCTCTATTAGACCCTTTGTTGTCTATTAAACTTTTGTTTTACTGAAAATTTTCTCTTCAATAAAGCATTGGTATTTTTATGATTAGTTATTATTAAACTACTAAACATCGTACTGTGTTAGGTTCAGTACATTTAAACCAAAAGGTAAAGTTCTTGCTAACCTGATTTTATATGCATATTTTTTTGATTGCATGACAAGCTTTTTGAGGGCAGGGACATTCTATCTTTATATAATTCCCGTTCCTGCACAAACATGCATATATAGGATTCTAGTAACAATTTTATGTTATTGCAGCACTACCTACTATTTCCTTTTACTTTTAATCCAGATTAGCAAATGACAGATTGGGTCATAATGTGGCTATTCCAGATGTATCTACACTACAGCACTTACTTTTTTAAAGGCTCGTTTGTTAGAATGGTGATTTACAAGACTTACTTGGTCAGGAGTTGGAGGGAGGGAGGGAGGGTTTGTTGCTTCAGATGCAAGTAGCTTGGCAACTTGTAAGTATAATTTTCAAGCTTGACAATTAGCATGCATCAGGCATCCCTACTGAACTCTTAATGACGCAGATTTATTGCATATTCCGCTACTCTCTGTTTTAGTGCACTGGGAGCTTTTGGTTCCAGATAGCTGCAAATGGATAGAGCCATTTCTGAGAGCCCTAGAAGTGCTCCCTCGCAGAGGTAGAAGGAGTTCTCTGGTAATGAGATTATTTTGTTAAACAGGTGACATTGTTTATTTCCTGTAGAAAAGTTTGTGATTGCTTTAAAATTAAGTAAAATGGATGGGAACTGCCTAGTTTAATAATTTGCACTTGAATTTGAAAGGTTTTTCAAAATGATAGCCTAAATCCAAGCTAAGACAGTGTAACAGCTCTACCCAGCTAGTCCAGTTATCCCTTGATGCTCCAGGATTAATGGTACAATCAGTGTTATGTAACATTTGTTCTATATTATTCTGCCCTAATGAGGTGGATCGGAGACCATGTCAGCTGTAATTCTGGATGCCCTTCTTCAGTGGGCTGGAGTACAGCCTTTTAGTCATTTGCAGATGACTTCCTCCTGTTTTAATTTTAAAAAACTGATTCCCATTGGCCTGCAAATTTAGCAATTGATTATTTAGAACAAATCCCTTAAAATGTTAGATTGTCAATATCGGTAAACCTGTAACAACTTGTTTCTATAGCTTTTGATTTAGTTTTTAGCGAGAAGTGTGTAGTGAAGGCCAGAAACTATCTAAGATTCTTTGATCAAATTAATATCAAAAGCAGAACATTTTAAGTTACCGAACACCGTTCTGAAAATGACAGTGTTTTTTCCTTAAATATTTTGAGATTAGTTAAGGGTTACTTTCTTAAGCAAACAACTACTGAATTGTGTTAAGTTCAATTCCAGTTAGATATTATTGTGTACAGATATTCTTGGTTAACATCGCATTGTTGATGGGGCCTCATTGGTCTCAATACCTGAGCTCCTTCCCCCTCGACTCAGAGGCTCGGGGTGACCCAGAATTGTCCGGGAGGCTTAAATTCCCGACATGCCTTCCTCATGCATGTAGCTCTCCGGGTCCGTTTCACTTCTCTTATTAAAACTTCATTTGTTGAATGAATGTGCTTCTACATGCTGCATGTATTCGGGAATTTTTTTTAAGTTTGAATATCAGTCTAGGCTTAATTATTTTTTAAAATTATGCTGTTTCAGATATTATGCTGTTTCTCTGTCATGGTTTCCCAAGTTTGGTTAATTATGTGTGGACATATGATACATGTTTCGACGTTGGCTTTTTTCTTATTTGTAGCATATTACAAACTTCCAAATAATTTGACTGCTGTCTTTGACTTTCTAACATATTTCGTGAAACAATTAGGTTGCTGGTTTTCAAATATTAGTGTGTAGTAGAAGTACTTGGAGGACTTACTAATTGAAGCAGATTGCTCGGCCCTGTGAGAGTTTCTGACTCTGAAGGTCTGGGGTGAGGCTTTGAGAATGTGCATTTTCCCCCTAAATTCCCAGGTGCTGCTGATGCCTCTGTTCTGGGTCCATGCTTTGAGAACCATGGGGCTCATTTTACATTCTTTTCCCCATTCAGGATTTGCCCATTTAACAACTGAATTAAAACAACAACATTAAATCCCAACTTAAAAACATCTAGTAATCCAAAAATTTGATTTTAAAAAGGTTTGTTAGAAACCTGAGACCCATTCTCCACCCCCCCAAGAAAGTATCATATTTATTGGCTAGTCCTAAAAACCCCATATCAATATATTTGCAAAGAAAAGCAGCAGAAGAAAAAAATCTGTTGCAGTAAGAGTAGTTGAAACAGAAAACAATACTCTTAGAGGGAAAAAATAAAGGGTGTGTGTTTGTGTTTAATCTTGAGACCTGATACTTCAGGAAAAGTAGCCCGGGGGGGACAAGAGGCCAGGCCAGGTAGAAACTTAGGAGGTTCTGGAAGGTCGTCGGATGCCTGTAAAATTCCAGAGATTTTTGGTTTGCCAGCAGTGGTTCTTATATTTAATTTTACTTCGAAATTTGAGAATTTCCCCTTCTTTGATGCAAGTATATTGATAAGGCCACTTCTAATGCTTAATAGAGGCGTTTGAGGTAATATTAGCTTAATCAGTGGAATGCAGAGAGAGGAACAGGGATCTCTGTGGGTAACTTAACACTTAGGACGCTGCAAGGTGGAAGAGCTAGAGAATGTGGGAAAGATGTTCCTTCAGCGAAACTGTCTGAATTATGAATGTGGGGGAGATGGGAAGAGGCGCAGGGGAGGGGAAGAAAAATGAAAAATGAGGACAAGGAAGACCACAGCTAAGCTTTGAGCTCCTCAGACGTCTTTTCTTCATTGTGTCTTTTACCCCAAATGGGAATCTTACTAATGAGGAAGAACGGGTGATGAAGGCATCATCGTGGCCACTAAATGGGTTCCTGTAAATGCGAGTTCACTTGTTTTGAAGAGAGGGATACAGGAAGATGAGAGCCTCTAAAATCAGCCACATTTAGATCTGGAACATTTACAGGATGTCTGCATATATTGCCATAAATTATTTCAGTGAAAAGAATATCACTTCTGCCTTTTCCCTTGGATTCTAAACTTCATCTCAAAATACCTCCCGACTCTTGCCTCATTTCTGTGCATCACTGTACCATTTCTTTTTTCAACAGATTCTACAAAATTATCTTCTTAAAAAATACAAGTCTTCATATATACTGTAACATAAATTTGACCATCAGGTAAAAGACCAGTGTAAACACAGTAAAGGCTTTTGTTAGTCCTGCTTTAAACCAAGTTGCAGTTCATGTAAACATCCTACACTCAGCTGTAGTACACGGACTGGCTGGGCGGAGGATGTTTACTTCAGCTGACTTGGAATATCAACCGTTAACATCTATGTAGGGCTTGGCAAGAATAGTACACAGAGGCTTGATTTTTTTTTTTATGTAATTACTTAACTTACTGCCCTATCCTTTTATTTTGTATTATTATATCTCGAACATGAGATAAGACTCTTGGTATTAAAAAAAAAAAAAAAAAACTCTAGGTATTAGGACCCAAAAAATGTCCTTATGTGGTAGTTGGGGTCAGATCTGTAGGCATCGAAGTGTGCTTTAACAAGCACGGGCTTTGACGTCAGACATCTGTAGCCATCTGGGCTCTGCCAGTGAATTTGCTCTGTGTTTGGAGGAGGGAGAGCCACTGTTTCACACCTCACTGCTTTTCACATCTGCAAAATAGGTACGGTATGCACTTCACAGGACTGTTGTGAGGATCGATCTGGATGACGGATGTAAAGTGGCTCATTAGGACAGTGCCTGTCACATTAAGCACTCAGTAATTGCTAAGATGTTGGCTGTTATTAATGCTAGCTACAATGGCTGATAATAGTGTGTAGCACATTTTAGGTGTTCAGTCAGTAATTGCTATTATGTCTAATTAGACATAACTCGTTTTTATTTTAGCAGGAAAGATGACACCACCTTTCTGTTTTAATAGAAATGGTTTGCATCCTTGACAACACCATGATTTAGTGGTCAAGAGTTGTGAAGTCCAGCTTCTTGCGCTCCTTTTCTGGGGCTGCCACTGACCAGCTGTGTTACTGTGAGCGAGCTAAGACTCTCCCTGTGCCTCAGTTGCCTCTGTCTGCTTAACTAAGACAGTACCTACCTAATGGGATTGTTACGAGACTGAATGAGTTAATACCAGTAAAGTAGTACTTACTAAGCTCTTGATACAATGGTAGCTATAATTGTTTTAAAAACATGTTTGTTATCTGTTATTTTGTCCCAGAGTATAATTGTGCTGTACATTTCAAATAATTTAAAGATAAGCTAATACCTAATAATTAGTTCCAACTATGTTTTGGTTTGGCTTCAATGATCCTTTCACATTTCATGCTTCCATTGAAAATACTCTTCTTAAAATTTTCTGTAGCTTTGTTTTTCAGTTCCAGCAACTTTTTATTTTTTGGTGAGTTAAAAAAACAAAAAAAAACAACAACCACAAAACCAAAATTGCTTAAGAAGTACACATTATTCTGGCAGCTTGGCCAGTGTCTATAAACCCTTGTCTATGCCTAAATACTGAATTAGAATTTACATTTGATGCTTCTCCTGTGGAAGATGTCTACCTGTTATGAGAAATCCACAATTAAATAAAAATGTGAAATTAAAGCATGGAGACTTGTTCTTGAAAAGGTGAGTGCTATTTGTCTAATTATATTTTATTTGTTCAATAGAATAGGGTAATTTTTCATTATTTATTACTGAGAGCTGTTCTATTATGTTCTTGGAAGCAAAACATATTTCAGTGAGTGCTGCTTGTTCCTTTGAAACTTGTCAAATGCTTAAATTGTTTTATAATTTATAACACTTCAGGAAGAACCTCGCAATGCATTATGGAAGCATTATCTAATCTAAAGGTAGTTCTATAAAATGTAATTTTCAAAGTAGGTGTACTTGGGAGTTCCCATCAATTCACCTTTGAACTTTAGTGAATAAAATAATAGAATTTTTCTTTTATATTCTCAGGTATTAAAAAATAGCATATCTTGTGGTTTAGGCTATGGGGGGGCTTGTTATTCGTTTTTCTCCTTTTGTTTAACGGCCATGTGTCTCTGTGTGTACATCACATGTCTTCCTGGTGATACAGCAGGGTCCTTGCTCATAGGGGCTGTCGGCTTTGCCCCACTTTGTCACTTAGAAAAAGCTCCACACAAAAGATCGCTAAGATTTGAGTATTTGTCTTGTTTTAATTAATACAGTGAAACATTCCAAATTATGCTGAGCTGCCCCCCACCCTTGTAGGAAAACACATGCTTTGATTTCTTTAAACACCATATATTTATTGGAAATATAAAATAAATTTTTTTCTGATGAACATGTGCTTATAAGTGTAGGATGTTACAGAATCTGAATAAATATTAAAATGTCCCCCTCTCCCCCCTTATTTACCGGTTTTTATTTGCCATTTTTTATCTTTTTTACCATTTGCCTTATTTTCCAGTATTTATTTGCCATTTATTAATTGATTGGTAGAGAATGTAATATAAAATTGAATGTCTTTGATAAATTTGGATGGATATGATCTGAAATTGAACTATTTTTAGGGCACCTGGATGGCTCAGTTGTTTAAGCATCTGATTCTTGATTTTGGCTCAGGTCATGACCTCAGGGTTGTGGGATGCAGCCTGGGCTGGGCGCTGAGCCTGCTTAAGATTCTGTCTCCTCTCCCTCTGCCCCTCTGGCTTGCTGGCTTGAGCATGTGTGTGCGTGCTCTCTCTTGCTCTAAATAAATAAATGAATTAATGAGTAAATATTTAAACTTGAACTATTTTCGGTCAAGTGTGAAGATTTGATCCCTCACATAATTATTTGCTAAGCATTTGACATAAATTATTTAACTTTTCTGTCATTGTCCCTTTTCTTATCTCATTGATTCCCAATAGTAGAAATGTAGGGTTCTAAAGCAGTGTCTCAGTAATCAAAAAAACCAGTTAAAATGCAGAATCTGATACATAAGAGCTTCCCTTTAGTTCTATTTATTTCAGTTTCTTTAAACAATGATTCCACTTTTTGATAAAGGTCAAAGTGTTATTCAGTGCAAAATCTTACACAGAATTATAATTAGGAGCTATATAATTTCTATATTGTTAATGCATATTGAGTTTTTTTTTAAGCTAGAAATATGTTCATATCAAATTCTGGATTAAAATGACACATAAGGGTCTTTCTTAATAACTTTTAATTCATAAAACTGCCAGTGTATTATGAAACCAGCAGTTTCACATTTATGATTTTTATCTGTATATAAATTAGGATTACTTTTTTATATCAGCCTTAACTTCCTTTAATTTTATGGAAAAGAACCAATATCAAGGGTATTTTTATGATTTAATACATGTTATTCCTATGAGGCTAAGTAAAAGTGTTCCATGAAACCAATCTTAGCTGTAGAACCTGTTCGACTACTTAACTGTCTGTCTTGGGATTATAACCAGACGTAATTATAACTGGCTTAAAAGTTCTGACCTTTTCCTTGCTTATTTCAAAGTGATTCTTTAAAGACTATTAAGCTATGTTCAGTATTTGTCCTACCGTGTAAAAATATTGAGAGACAGAGTTTGAGCTGTTGATTTTGTTTTTTAAAAGTAGTTTGAGAAAGTTCCCTTGCTACTTGTTCTCCATGCAAATTTTAAGAGTCCAAATTTTCTGGGTGGGGAATCTTCTAAGGTTTTTTTGAAAAAATATTAAAGGTTCCCCTGAAGGTATACATTTGGTTTCATTTCGACCTTCTGAGTTTTCCTTATTCTCTATCTTAACTGTGAACATTTTGTTTTGGGTATCCAGCTTCTGTTTGAACAGTCACGTGCTTCAAAGTATCATCAGGGTGTAGTCCGTAGCACAGAAAGATTCCATATTCACCAGAATACTGCATTACTTTTAAGTGAACTTATCAGCATGTATGAGAAACAGAGTTTGGGAACTGGGTATTGGCAAATATTTTATTTTCAGATAACTCTGTAAATGTTTGGCCATTGGTTCTGTAATATTTAGAGTAAAATGCGCAGGTACCCCTTTGCTGTCTCCACACTCGTATGGCACTTCATCTTCTCTGTTACACTCTAAATTGTGAGCAGTGCGCATCCTTCCAAATTCCTTTCGTGTTTTCACACACATACACCCTACTGGCGTGGGTGGGATTTCTAACATCATGGATTCATACTATATATAGTGTGTACTTTTTCATGCATTTTAGAGAACTTTTCATATCTTTGCATCACTAGTTTTTAGCTCCATGTATAAATGTGCCATAACATGTTTACCTCCCCACTGGTAGACCCTCCCATCGTTGGCTCCAGTGTTTCACTATGATAGGCAGTTCTGCAAAATGCCAATATTTTGATGCCTGGTGTAACTGTTTCTGCAGGACAACTTGTAAAGGTAGAATTGCTGTGTCAAGGAAGATGTCCACTTAAAATACTTCACAGATCCTGCTTAATTAATCTCAAAAAGAGTCTGTGCCAGTTCATACTTTCTTGAGAAGTACAAGAGAACGCTTGTCTTCTCACATCCTTGTGAGAGGCCCTCGGTCTGGTTCAGTTTTGCCGGTTAGAGAGTTGCAGGGCAGTACCTCCTGTTGCATTCCTTTGTCGAAGGGGGAAGTTAACGCCTTTCCATGTCTTTATTGGCTTCTCTGTCACTCTCAGCTTTCCTCCCCTCCCTCTCCTTCTTTCTGTCTGTCTTTGGCTCACATATTCATGCCCTTTACCCATATTTCTGTTGATTTGCTAATTTGTTACTGCTTTCTAGAGACTCCATATACTTTGGACATTTTTTTTTTCTGTGTTGTATGTGTTGCAAATACTTCTTCCTTATCCATCTTTTTTTTTTAACTTTATTTAAAAGTGTTATGTAGTATTTTGCGACTTCTGGGTTTTGTTGTCTTTCTTTAGGAAGGCCCTTTCCACCTCTGGTATTATACACAAGTTGTCCAAAATATGCTATGTCTTAATCTTTTAAAACTAGGTTTCATCAAAGCTAAGAAATGACACCGATTCTACGACACTGGTATTTTATATACTAAATGAGAAGAGGGATGCCTGGGTGGCTAAGTCGGTTAAGCAGCTGCCTTTGGCTCAAGTTATGATCCCAGGGTCCTGGAATCCAGTCCCACATTGGGCTACTTGCTCAGCAGGGAGCCTGCTTCTCCCTCTGCCTGCTGCTCTGCCTGCTTGTGTTCTTTCTCTCTCTGACAAATAAATAAAATCTAAAAAAGAAAGAAGAGAAAAACTTTGAGGAACAGACCACATACTTTCTCATCATTTCACATTTTATAATTACTTAAAGATCTCTTTTAGACATTTATTCAGACTAATTTTTTTAATTATAAAGCATAGTAAAAAGAAAGTATCAGCTCAATTTTGCACTAACAAACCTTAGTCCTTGGGTGTTCTGAATTTGTGAATTTAAATCCATCTTTCATTCTTACTCTGTGAGTGTTCGTAAATACCACAGTGTGTGTGAAACACCTATTGTGGTACTGATGCTTATCCGGTACTTCTATGTATGCTGTCCTCTCAGCCTCAGGGTAACTGTTACTGGTGCATTTTACAGTTGAGAAAACGGAGGCTCAGAAAAGTTACTTGTAATCAGAGAGCAATTAAAGCAACGGACCTTGCTGAGTACAAGACGCCGTGCAGAGGCTCATATTCAGGATGTGGTTCTGAGTCATTTGTGGAGATGAACACAGTAAGTACATGGACCAAGTCTGCCCTCCAAAATAGAGGCAGTCTGGAAGGAAACATCTGTTAATTGTTCAGAAGTGTGTGATTAATGTGTGATTCTTTCAGACCTTTTCAGAACCAGCATGTGCTGTGCTGTCCAATAAATGTTCATTTCTGTACTTATAAGTTTGTTGATTTTTTTTTTTTTTGGTTCCTGTCAGTTTTCATATTTTTATGCTTCTGGAATCCATAGGATTTATAATGGGCCTTCACTTTAAGATGGGCAATGAATAGAGTGATACCAAGAAAATTTCATAACCGTTCTATTTACATGTTAAACCTAAACCAGAACAAGAGGTTATAGTTGCACACTTAGCCTTGAGCACTGTTATGTACATTGGAATCCTAGCCAGTCCTAACAGTCATCCACCTTCAACCTTTCACACAAAGTATGTTTGTAAAACTGCATATACAGTGAAAATGATGGGTTTTTTTACGAACCAAAGGAAGTCATGCAACCTGTTTTCACACAAGCAGTCAGATTTTTAGCTTCAAACTGAACAAATATTTTGTACTGTTTGTTACATATAAAAAATGATTGGACATATCTCAGGCAACTCAAACAGGGCCGGTAGAAGACTCACGAGTGTGCCAGCATTAGAAAACAACCCAATCGTAGTGCTAGGCAGACTCAGCGGGGCCGTGCCGCGCAGGGATATGTTAATGGTAAGGGTCGGAGACGGTGCTCCAGATAGAGCAGAGCACAAGCCTTTTCTAAAGTCATGTTGCCTCTCCTGGGGTTTGAATCCAGGCCTGTTATTTATTTCTGTGTAGAACAGATTGAGTGTGTAAGAAGTGGTGTTCATCAAAGTTGGCAAACCTGTTTTACTTGTTTCTCAGTCTTTTCGGAGCACTGGTTATAAAGCACGGATATTTATAGTAAATATCTTAAGTACAGGCTAGCCCTCTTAAGTCGTGTGTCCTTGTGCCATACACATGTAAGGACTTCACCCTCGGGCAGGTGATTTAGACCGCTCTCCAGGCCATGGAGTGTTTGAAGACACTAAAGGGAGAGCAAGAAGAGAAGAATTTTGAGGAGAAAGTGATCACACTGTGACCTTTGGCTAATTCCTGAAGCATTCCAACTTCATATTCCTTGTATGTAAATGAGGACATTATAGTCTTGTAAGTTGCTTTCTTTACCAGTGTGACTGCATCCAGGGGTCGGTCTAGCTGTGTTCATGTGTATCAACAGAGCCCGATATGTATCAGAGAGTTCCAGGTTAAACCACTTGGACTCACCTGGAAACTGGAGTTGCCCATCTCCTAAATTATAATGAGGATTGAATTGGAGAACCCAGATAAGCCGTTTAGCACACTGTGTGCATACATTAAGCACTCGGGAAATACCTCATGTTCTGAACTCAGTCCAGGCGTCAGGTCTTAACAGGATCTAGATCTTAGACCTCTTGGGTAAAATCAGCCTTGTCTGTTTTGTTTTGTTTTGTTTTTTTAAGATTATTTATTTGACAGAGTGAGCACAAGCAGGGAGAGTGGTAGGCAGTGGGAGAAGGAAAAGCAGGCTCCCCCGCAGAGCAGGGGGAATCTGATGCGGGACTTGAACCCTGGTCCCCAGGATCATGACCTGAGCTGAAGGCAGTTGCTTAACCAACTGAGCCACCCAGGCACCCTTGTGTTTGTGCCGTAAGTGTGTCTTGTTCTCAATTCTAATTAAACGCTGTTAGTGGCGCTAAATTTATCTCTAATTTATCTGTCTTCTCTTAGATTACGAGCCCCTTGAGGCCAGAGATCGGTTTGTCCATCTGCATTAGTTCAGTGTCTGACGTAATAAATTTTGTTGAAAGAGTAAAGTTTATTCTTGTTTTTATTTTTATTTTTATTTTTTTTTAAGATTTTATTTATTTATTTGACAGAGAGATATCACAAGCAGATGGAGAGGCAGGCAGAGAGAGAGAGAGAGTGTGTGAGAGAGAGAGAGAGGGAAGCAGGCTCCCTGCTGAGCAGAGAGCCCGATGCGGGACTCCATCCCAGGACCCTGAGATCATGACCTGAGCTGAAGGCAGCGGCTTAACCCACTAAACCACCCAGGCGCCCCTATTCTTGTTTTTAAATGGAATCCCCTCCCCACTTAGTGGACAATAATCTGGAGCAAAGGTGACAAGTAGAAATGTCCCAAAATCCCAGTCATGGTCGCAACCCTTCCCCCTTATTTTTTAACAGTTTGATGCTGTTGTTTTAACAACTTTTAAATGCCCTTGCATTCCAAAGGATTTTTTTTAATTTCTAATTTTTTAATAACGCATAATGTATTATTAGCCCCAGGGGTACAGATCTGTGAATTGCCAGGTTTACACACTTCACAGCACTCACCATAGCACATACCCTCCCCAGTGTCCATAACCCCACCACCCTCTCCCCCAAAGGATTTTTTTACTTCTTCACAGTGTTTTCCTTATAATAAGAAAATAAAGTAAAAGAGTAACTTCTGGGTGGAGAAGACTGTCCACTAAGAAAGTGCTACGATTGGAAATTATATAAAGACGTCCTAGCGACAGTAGGAAAGAGTATGGATCTTGGAATCAGCCCTGGGTTCATGTTACAGCACTGCTTTCTTGCTGTCTCACAGTGATCACATTTTCTCTCTACAAAGTGGGCGTGTCTACTTTATATTACACGTTTAACAGTAAGAAAAAGACTACAGATTACGAAGTGTTGGAGATAGTGCTCAGGGTAGAGCAGAGTTCAACTCTTCAGAGGTTGTTAGGATGGTGAACACGAGGTAATCCTTACATAGTACTAGCACTGCATTTGCTTAATGGAAGATAGATAGTTCCGGGACTTAGTTTCTTGTGGGGGCTGGTGGGGGGACGTTTTGTGGGGGAACTTCTGTAGGAGCAGGGAGATGAAAGGTAGGCCCTGAGCCGTCTCCTTGGAATGGTAGAGCAGAACCAGAGCCAACTAAGAGATTTTCTGTCCTGGAGCTAGTTTCAACTGATACTATCCCCTTTAAATTTGGGGAAAACCAACATGTTATATCAAAAATGCAATTGTTTTCTATTAGAAATATTGTTTAAATTAGGGGCAACTGGGTGGCTTAGTGGGTTAAGCCTCTGCCTTCAGCTCAGGTCATGATCCCAGGGTCTTGGGCTCGAGCCCCGGGATGGGCTCTCTGCTTAGCGGGGAGCCTGCTTCCCCTCTTTGTCTGCCTCTCTGCCTACTTGCAATCTCTGTCAAGTAAATAAATAAAATCTTTAAAAAAATATTGTTTAAATTAATTGTACTCTTGGTTAGATTTGAAAACCAGAACTAAAATGTTAAATGGTGACGTTTTACTGACACCATGGTGATGTTGTAGGGAAGACAGAGATCAAATGGCTAAGGTATAGCCAAGAATTAAGTCCCAAAGGTTAATATTTTCTCAACACAAGAAGGCAGGTCTCTGCTTCATCATACTTGCCACACAATCATTGATAACTTGAGATACACACTGAAAACATTAGAGCAATATAGGTCTTTATTGATTTTTATTTTCCTTATAAAAGAAGTGTGGCAAGAATTATTCTCAGTACTGCTAATACAAATAAAATTGGTTGATTATTGTGTCTTTTCAGTCCAGTGGTTAAGGTGTATGAACCTTCGCTACCTATGAGAGTTTTATCCAAATCATTTCCCAGTTACTGTGTTTTAAACCCCACAACGGCCCCAACTTTGCAATTTCTCCTCTCCCCTTTCTTACTTTGTACTTTCATACCTTTGTCCTAAATGTTTTCTTCCAACTCTCAGTTTGTATTTTCTTCATTTGTCCTGCTTCTCAGAGTGTGTATCGGTTTAGTGATTTAATTTGACTGTAGTATAACAGAAAACTTCAAAACAGTAGCCTTAAACAAGTTGGTGGTTTACGTTTTTCCCCTCGCAGAATAGTTTGCAGGAATCATGGTGTCATGGCAGACTGAACTAAACATCAGTCTTTCTCCCACCACCATTCGATAGCTCCAAACTCCTAGAGATGTCAGATAAAACATAACAAATACACACAGCTGACTGCAAGAGAAGAGAAAGGAAATCTCAGCTGCCAGAAATGAAGAAAAAGCCAGAGTAGCAAACTCAGTAGCTGAAGGCTATGCGGACCCCAGAGGTCATCATCTTGGCTCTTAGCCTCACCAGTGGACTGGGGGACTTGAACAGCAAAGGAGACATGACCTGACAAAATTCAGGGAGGCTGAGACAGACCTCTGCACAAAGTCAAGACCCAGAAGGTGCTACAGCCTCAGGAAGGGAGAAGCAGAGCTCCACCCACCAGCCCAGGGAGCAACAGAGTGGCTTCAGAGCCCAAGACTAGGTGACGGGGGAGGAAGAGTTCCTGAGGAACAGGTACAGTGGCCATTAGCGTCTTGCTGTCATGGTATCCATGCTTACCTTAAAAATTACTGTGAGCATCTCTTCAGTGTAGCAGCACAATAAGGTGTTGGTCGCAGACCAGTGAGCAAAACACAGAAGTTTCTGCCCTCTTGGGGTCTCTAGTCTAATAACAACCAGAAAAAATTTACTAATTGTATATATATCATACACACTGGAAGACAGCTTTTGAAACAACAGAAGGAATACACTAGAATACAGCACAAACGAGATGGAAAAAAATAAAGATTAACACATAGAAGATCCAATGTATAGGGGCACCTGGGTGGCTCAGCGGGTTAAAGCCTCTGTCTTCGGCTCAGGCTATGATCCCAGCACCCTGGGATCGAGCCCCGCGTCGGGCTCTCTGCTCAGCGGGGGGCCTGCTTCCTCCTCTGCCTGCCTCTCTGCCTGCTTGTGATCTCTGTCAAATAAATAAATGAAATCTTAAAAAAAAAAAAAAAAAAAAAGATCCAATGTATAAATGGACTTCAGGAGTTTAAGAAGGTCGAAAAAAGAGCGGGAGTGGGGTGAGCCACTGTGAACTGACCTGAGCTAATGTAATTGAGTACAACTCTTGGTAAATCAATGTTATGCACTGAACACCACCAAAAAACCCACCCACACTCCTCCCCTCAAATCACTCTCAACAGCCAGATTGTAATGAAAACAGTTTCACACCAGCTTCTGTCACAAAGTACAGGTACTAAGCAAGAAAACAGTTCTTGTAGGCTGTTTGGCCCTTTGAGATGCTCTGATTACAACCTTGCCCCCAAAATTCCTTCAGGGGCGCCTGGGTGGCTCAGTCAGTTCTAAGTATCTGTTTTTGGCTCAGGTCACAATCCGGAACCCTCTGCCCCTCCCCCTGCTCATGCTCTCTCTCAAATAGTCTTAAAAAAATTCCCTCAGGGGGGAAAAAAAATTCCTTCAGGAAACAGAATTCTGTTACATTAACAAAACCTGTGATCATGACTGGATAGAGGATCTTTTAGGGGATCGGATTAGGGCATTATCCCAAAGGCTAGGGACTCCAGGCCAAGCTGGATTCTTTGACCTTTTCTTGCAAGCTAACCAATCCATATAAGCTTGAAAACCTTTAATTTCAACATCAGAGCCAGTTTTTGAAGTGCATCATTCTAGTTAACAGCACAAACTTCATTGATAAAGTTGTCGGCATTTAGCGTGTAAATCAGCAAAGCTTTGGATGTTCTTCAAGACACAGCAGTACCTAGAAAAGTCTCCTCTTGAATATGGATTCTCTGAGAGGGAGCTGAGCATCCTGAACTCTACTGTCTTGATCAGGATTTTAGTAGGACCCAAGTGATGACTTTACGTAAGTAATAACATATGCCACATATGCTGGAGTATTTCAGTATAAGTCACAAATACCTTAACAGCTATATTGAAAGAGATACATGGCAAAGAAGTTTCCAGAACTGATCAAAGACGTTGTAGCAGGAATGATACCTGCCTTCTGGTAACAGAACCAAAGTAGCAGCGGTGTTTAAACTGGGTAGGCTGTCAAGATAGGCTGTCCCAAGTGTTTAGTAACCCCACAAGATCAGTGGGGCCACCGGCTTTCCTGTTCTTTGTGACCGACTGTCTTCAGCATGTGGCTTCCATTCTCATCAAAAGATGGCTCACATTCCAGGTAACAGGAAAGAAGGGCCAAGGGCAAGGTACACGTCACGTCTGATGACAAAATGAAGACCTCTCAGGGAAGAGTAAGAATTTGACACCAGTAGGCAGACACTTAAATAAATGTCAGAGGGTATTTTTAAGGTAGAGACAAAATGACCCCAGATGAAATCCAGAAATGCAGGAATAAATGAAGAGCAATGGAAATAGTAAATATGTCTGCAAACATAATTATTAACTGTAAAAGTGTGGAGTTTAAAAAACCTGTGGAATTAAAACATCATATAATAAGGCAGGAGAAAGTTAAGTGGAGTTAGTGTTCTCAGGTTCTAGCACTGGGTAAGTGGTAAAAACACTGTCATTAAAGTCAAGGATTCAAGTTAGTCTGAGTTAAACACAGCAGTAGAATGTGTTAACAGTGTCAGAGAGGAGACTACTACAGGCAGATATAGACAAGGAAACATGAAGCCCGTGGGTCAGATTTTAAAATTGCAAAACATAAACCCTAACACTTTAAGTGATTCATTACTGGAGTTAAAGTGGAAAAGCTATCCGCTGAATCAAGATGAGCCTCCTGCATACTTCTTACAAAAGACACCATTATAAGGTCACAGAAAGGTTGGAAGTAAATGCATAGGGAAACTGTATTAAATAACCGAATGAGAATAATAGGACTATAGTTTTATCAAGCAAAGAGATTTAAGGCAAGAGGCAGCACTAGAGATAAGGAAGACATTTTATAATGATAAAGGAATTAATTTACCCATACCGAATAATCCTACGTGTATACGGGCCTAAAGCACATTAAAAACATATAAAACAATGACAGAAGAGAAGTAAGTCCTTAACCATACTTGGAAACTTTTACACAGCTTTTGTGATAGTTAACATTGTATTCAGACCTAAATAGAAAGAAAGATCAGAATATGGATGATCTGGACGATATTTTCACTAAACTGTGGTTAGTTTACATACATTGTCCACTTGATCAAAAAGATGTAACTCACATTTTCTTCAAGTAAAGAGTGAATTATTTACCAAACTTGGCCTTATGCTCAGTCATAAAACAAAACTCACCAAATTTCAAAAGATTAGAAGCCTTCAACATTCCCTAACACTGGTGGAATTAAGGTAGAAGCCAATAACAAAAAGATGACTAAAGAAACTCCCAACTTCTTGGAAATCATGTAATAGATTTCCAAACAGTCCTTTGGTTAAAGAATAAATCAAATTTCAAAATATTTTGAGGTGAATAATAATGAAGATACCGAAATTTTATGAGTTACAGCTGAAGCAGAGTGTGCAGGGAAATATATAACCTTAAATGCATATATCAGAAGAAAAGCAACGCTGAAAATGAATGACTTAAACTCCTAATCCCAAGAAGCTAGAAAAAGAACGGGAAATAATAGACAAAATCAATGAAATAACAGAGAAAGTCAACAAAGCAAAAAGGTCGGGTTTTTGGAGTCTAATAAGATTAACCACCATGGTCTAAATTTGAGATGCTAGCCAGTGAAATAACGCCTAGCAGGGCCACCTGGGTGGTTAAGCATCTGCCTTTGGCTCAGGTAATGATTGCAGGGTCCTGGGATCCAGCCCCACCTCAGGCTCCCTGTTCATTGTGGAGTCTGCTTCTGCTTCTGCCCCCGCCTTCCGCTCAGGCTCTCTCAAGTGCTTGCTTGCTCGCTGTCTCTCAAATAAATAAAATCTTTTTAAAAAAAGAAAAGAAAAAAAAAGAAAGGCCTAACAGAAAGTTTTGAAAGAAGAAAACACTGTACACAACTGGTTGTATGCTAAGAACTCTATAAACTAAGGGATTTATCAAGGTCATTGGATATAGTCAATATCAAAAAATCAGTTGCATTTCTAAATGTCGGAAACGTTGAAATTGTTAAGATGATACCATGTATACTAGCATAGAATATCAAATACCTGGAAATGATTTTTGAAAAAAAAACATGTTGAGAGAAATCTGAAAAGATCTAAATAAATAAATGGATATACATGTTGATGACTTGGAAGGCAGTTTTGTAAATTGTTCCCCAACTTCAGTGTGATTCTGTCACAACCCCAGCAGTGTGAGAAGAAGTTAACAAGCTGATGGAAATGCAAAGGACCAAGGCTATCCAAGGTGACCCTGAACAACAATAAAACTGAACAACTTTCACCAAAACTGTGGTTATAATCAAGACTGTAATGTTGGTTGGCATATGGATAGACAAATAGACCAATGTCACAGAAAAAAATGTTTAAGCACGAATCCACATATATGAGTCACCTGATTTGTGTCCATGGCAATGGACAAAGGGATCGTCTTTTCAATAAATAATGTAGAGTCTGATATCCATATGGAAAAAAGAGACCTCTATATCAGACAGAAAAAACAAAAACTTCCACGTGGAAAATAGTCTAAATGTGAAAGGGAAATAATGAAACATAGGAGAGTATCTTTAAGATTTGAGGCAGGCAACAATTTAAAGGACTTAAAAGCATAAAGGGAAAAAATTTTAAGCTAATTGCAGTGATAGAGTCAAGATAGAGGTTATCACTATGCTGAAAAGTTTATTTTTCAATAAAAAAGACAATTTGGTATCAGGTATCAGGAAAGAAACAAGATATGAGTAAGGGTATAGGTAATATTTTTTTAATGATAAAGCTATTGTGAATTTACATGGACAAATTTTAAATTTTAGGTATTTTAAATGTAGATAGGTGTATGTATATATATAAAAAAAATCACTGAATAAATCTGAGTCTGTTTTTTGAAATTTCCAAGTAATCCGGCAGATCTAGATGGTTTATATTGTAGTCTATTACACTGTCAAGAAACATCTTTGTAAATACTGTTCTAAAGAAAAGAAAAAATGGGAAAACCCCACTTTGATACCAAAGTCAAATGGGATATATGAGGAGGGAAAATGGGTAGGCCAGTCTCTTATGAGCAGGGCTGATTTAGCCTAAATATTAGCATTTCAAATTCATCAATTTATTCATTATGACAAAGTAAAGTTTATAGACAAAGTGAGAGGTTGGCTTAACACTGGAGAATGTCTTCATGTAATATGTCACATTATTAATAGATAAAAAAGAAAAGCCATATTACCATTTCAATGAATGAAGAAGGGGGGAATCCACAAAATGCAACACTCATTCGTGATTTTAATAAAAAGTAATTGAATGAAGCATCCCCTTGATAGATTATGAATAGACAGACAATCCCCTAATGTGGTAAATGAAAGTTTATTAAAGACCCATGGTTAACATCACAGCTTAATGATAACATTTTAGAGATGCCCCTTTAAAGTCAGCAATAGGACAAGAAGGGCTGTTGTGCACCTGTTCCACAGCCCCTGAGATCTTGGCCAGTGCAATAAGACGGGAAATAGACTAAGCATTGGAAAATAAGAAACATTTAGTGGGCAAGATCATCGGGTTTTTGTGTTTTTTTTTTTTTTTTGAAAGTCCAAGGGAAACTACAAAGTGCTATTACTAATACGAGATTTGAGGGTATTTGAATGTAAGACCAAATATGCAAGAATCAGTGGTGCCCTTTTCTACTCAAAAGTACTTGAAAGTAATATTTAGGAGAGTCTCATTCACATTAAAAACTAAAAGGTACCTAATAATACACCCAAAGTTAGTGGGGAAAAAACTCTACAGAAGAGGGCGAAGAGTCATAATATCAAAATATGTTTTTGGTCTCTAAGTAGTCAAGGAGATGTAGTTAGATGCCATGTCACAAAATATATAATTATAATCACATAATACCAAAGACGGGCACAGAGCTTGGAAAAACAGTTTACACTTCTTTTTAACTTATACTTTTTTTAACATCACTTTAGTAAAGATGAAGTCACACTTTGGTTATAACAACAGCACATATAAATATTTTTACAAAAAGTTCTGCATCATACTTAGGTTTAGAAGTCGTTGAACAGTGGAAGCTTATTATAGACGTTTGTAGCAGGGATCGACGATTGGATTGCTTTTTCCCCAACCTGGAAAATCGCATGGATGTTTTTATTGTAAAACAACATATTGGCTCTAGATAGAATGAAGTCCAATATTTTGTTTTAAATTCAGCTATATTTGAAGTTCCTAGCAGTAAGTACAGTTTGTGAACTACCATCCTCTCCTACATTGTTCCTATTTTGACTTCCCACAATTATCTAAAACATTTCATTACCATGACATTCATTCACATGAAGGTTACAGTTGAGATTAGGAGAAAACGTGTAATAAAACAGTTTTGATAAAATTCCTTTCTCAGCATATGTAATAGCAAAACACAAAGGTAATTTAGTGCTTATGATACTCAATGTTTAGTATTTATACTCAAAATTTGAAACTCAAATTTATTATTTCTTGAGACCTTTGCTTTAATATAGTATCTGACACAGATTTTATATTTAGTTCACTAGGTTGTAAATTCAGTTTTCTTACTAACAAAGGCTGAGATTTCGTAGTCCTCCATCTAAATGAATGCTTTTTAACTCCTAGTGATAAACATTATAGATTGATTTTATTTTAAAAAGAGTCACATGTTTTACATTTCCAAGTTCACTTTTATTTCTGAAGGAAGGTGAGGTACCTATGTCATTGTTCCCATAATGCATCATGTGTGTACACCGTAAAGCATGTAGGAGGTTATTTCCCTTGGCAGAGTTTGAATTAACAGGAAAAAAGAAAGTAACTTACATTTTCTTAGCACTAGAGTCTCCAGCCAAATCCAGTCCATGGTCCATGAACTAAGAATGGTTTTGACTCATGCGCAATGAAGGATTGACTTAGCAGGTCTGGCTTATTCAAATCATGCACATTCCATAGATAAGTCTGGCCCTGGACCAGCTCCTGGGAGATAACCTCTAAGCTCTTAGAATATCCCTTGTCATGTGAGTGAGTGCCTGTGTTTACTTGAGGCCTTGAGTCACACCAGATAGTTTATGATAACAATGATTTATGCAATTATGGGGGGGGATGCTGTACCATGCAGTATCAGTGTAATCTCCGGAGGAGCTGGGAACTGAGTGAGGTCAGCCTTGTGAGTGCTACATGCCTGTGAAACTGACCCCCAATAAAAACCCTGGACGTGAAGTCTCCAGTGAGTTTCCCTGGTTGGCAATATTCCATACATGTTGTCCCACATGTCTGGAAGAACTAAATTCTGTCCATGCAACTTCTCTTAGGACCATGGAGAGCTTGCCCCTGATCTCCTGGCCTCTTCCTTCTGTGCCTTTTATGTGCTGATTTTAAATCCTCTTTTTGCTATCCTAAATTATAACAGTCAGCATAAAGACTTTCCTGAGTTCTATGAGTAATTGAACTAGATGGTGGTCTTGGGGACCCCAACACAACATGTTTAAAGAATTATTATTATTACAAAAAAGAAAGAATATGCAATAGAAACCATAACGTGTCCCATGAAGCCTATCTGGCCCATGACAGAAAACTTTTGCCAACTCAGGCACAAATGCAGCAAATAAATAATCTATGTTATTTTCATACACTGAAATCATTAGCAGTTAAAATGGATGAATATCAATGTAAAAAAATCTCAAACTGTTTTAAGTGAAAAAAAGTAACAGAAGAATAATACAATATGATGCTATTTATGCAACTGGGGTTAGTGTTGTAAGTAAGTGTACATGAAAACCATACGAATCCCGTAGCGGGGATATCCGCAAACTTCAGGACAGTGATGAGCTCTGGGGGAAAAAGTGAATGGAAGGTAAAGCTTATTTGTCTCATTTTCATTCTTAAAAAGAGATTCAGGGGAAAACTCCGACCTCACAAAACAAGTGAAAGTGTTTTCTTTTACTAATTTTTAAATTTAAAATTAAAGTTTAATTTTTAAAATTAAAATTTTTTTTAAGATTTTATTTATTTATTTGACAGAGAGAGATCATAAGTAGGCAGAGAGGCAGGCATAGAGAGAGGGAGAGGAGGAAGCAGGCTCCCCGCCTAGCAGAGAGCCCGATGCGGGACTCAATCCCAGGACCCTGAGATCATGACCTGAGCTGAAGGCAGCGGCTTAACCCACTGAGCCACCCAGGCACCCCTAAAATTTAATTTTACTATTTTTTTAAGTCAGCTTAGAATTGTAGAACTGTTGTGCTAAAGACTTCAGCTGCTTCAAACAAATTTCTCAAGGCCTAAGTTAAGAAACTGGCCTTGGTAAGTGAATTGTCCAAGGTCATGCTCAATTCTTACATGTTTAAAGAGGCCATTCACTAGGAAGTATGTTAGTGCTGGCAAGGTTAGTTATTCTGAACTGTGGAAACTTGGAAGTTGGTTCTTTAAACTTAAATACATAGGGGGATGCTCTACATTCTAGAGACCTACCAAGTTCTCTTTCAGTTTTGTGAATCTGTACATTGAAGAACATTGAGAGATTCGGTGAGTAAGAAAGAAAGAGAAACTTCCTAAGAATTCAAACAACTAGCTTTTTTGCAAATAGTAAAACATCGCCTTCTCAAAGATTAATTTCCTGTGAGCTGGGGGCCACTAACTGTAGCTTTACAGTGTAGGCAAATTAATTAATTCATATTTTCTTTAAAACAAAACAAAACAAAAAGTCTGGGACTCCTGGGTAGCTCAGTTGGTTAAGCAGCTGCCTTCGGCTCAGGTCATGATCCCAGCATCCTGGAATCGAGTCCCGCATCGGGCTACTTGTTCAGCAGGGAGCCTGCTTCTCCCTCTGCCTCTGCCTGCTACTCTTGCCTGCCTGTGCTCACTCTCTCTGACAAATAAATAAAATCTTTAAAAAAATAAAAAAAAAGTCTGCACTCTTTGTAGCATAGAGATCATGCCAGAGTTAGTGTCCCATTGGTATCTTGAAGATTTTTTTTTTTAAGATTTTATGTATTTATTTGACAGAGAGAAATCACAAGTAGATGGAGAGGCAGGCAGAGAGAGAGAGAGGGAAGCAGGCTCCCAGAGCAGAGAGCCCTGAGCTGAAGGCAGTGGCTTAACCCACTGAGCCACCCAGGCGCCCCGGTATCTTGAAGATTTTAAGGGTATTAAAATTCAAGTACGTTTTAGGATTTTAGTAATCAAATCAAATCAGGATTTAGTAAATCAAATTTTAGTAATCAAATAAGAAAGTGACTTTTTAAATGCTTTGTGTGGACACCTCGGGGGGCTCGGTTGGTTGGATGACTGCCTTCAGTTCAGGTCATGATTCCAGGGTCCTGGGATCGAGTCCTGCATCAGTCTCCTTGCTCAGTGGGGAGCCTGCTTCTCCCTCTGCTGGCCACTACCCCTGCTTGTATGCTCACTCTCTCACAAATCAATAAAAATAAATAAATAAAATGCTTTGTTAACAGTAAATATGGGTAAAAGTCTTACCACTAATGTTTTTTTTTTTTTTAAGATTTTATTTATTTATTTGACAAAGATCAAGCAGGCAGAGAGGCAGGCAGAGAGGGAGAGAGGAGGAAGCAGGCTCACCGCCATGCAGAGAGCCAGATGCGGGGCTCGATCCCAGGACCCTGAGATCATGACCTGAGCTGAAGGCAGAGGCTTTAAACCACTGAGCCACCCAGGCACCCCTTACCACTAATGTTAAACACACAGAACTCAGATTTCTGGTACATAAAATTTAATGACACCTTTCGTACATACACTGGGAGTTATTGGGAGAATCAAGTGAGATAATAAACGTTAAAAAAATAGACCCTTTATAAACATTTAAATACAATGTAAATGAGACTTATAAAAAGTATTACTATCACCCTGTGATGACACTTGTGGGCTAATTATGATTGTGAACGGAAAAACACATACTCTTCTTTAGTTTCCTGAGACCGGAGGTGAGCTGTGTCAGCTATAAATAAGGAAAAGTGACATTCATCCAGCTTTTTCTTTGTAACCCAAACCAGGTTATATGAGAGATGAGAGAAAAATAAGACCTAGTTCCAGCCCTTTTTTCCCAATTCTACGTTTATTGAGCACCTACTATGTGTTAAGTATAGGGAAGCTAAGCATTTACATTAAGTGTCATCACATTTGCCTGACAAGATATTACCCGTATTTTTCATATGGAAGCTGAGGCTCAGAGAAATTATATAACTTAAATTCCAGTAGGCTCAGAACTAGCATTTGAACCCGTTGTTTCTGGCTTGAAAGCCCATGCCATACAAGAAAGCTAGTTGCCGAGTATTAACTTGTCTGGTCAGTTGTTGGTAGCAGGTAGTGGGAGGAGACGCTAGCGGGGGCCGCAGCAGGCAGGGGAGGCTTCCTGACAGAGGCCCTGAAGGACAGCTAGAATTTGGCGGGTGAAGACGAATGAACACTGTCAGCATGGCGAGGTTATAGCTGGTCACCATTTTCCGGGGTCCCTACCTCATTGAATGCAATGGGGTGTGTCTCAGAGATGAGAACACACTCCGGCCGTGCGGTCTCTGGCAGGCATTTGGTCCCAGGACAAGAAGTAGGGTTGGGGCAATGGGAGACCTACAGACACATGGAGGATGGAAGACGAAACCTGGAAATGATGGAGGATTCGGCTCCTTTCTAGAACTCAAGAACAAGACCCAACCCCAAGGCCAGGATAAAGGCTATGATGCAACATTTACAATTCTGTAAACACACCACATCAGAGAACTATTTGAATGTTTTCAGGTGGATGGCACCTGGACTTTTGAAAATCCTTTTTAAAGTAGGCATCGAGATAGGGTGGACAGCGGTTGAGGTCTTGAGACTCCAGGGATGGATTAAGAAGACTTTGTCCCCGAACACCATTTACTGATACTTGCATTTACATGAAATCATTGAGCCTCAGTCACCACCGAAAATTTTGGGTTGTGAGTATAAAATAATTGATACAAAAATTCTTTAAAAAAGACAAAAATTGGTATAGATTAAGTTTCATTTTCAAGCAGCATTGACATCAATACTACTGCGAAGATTGTAATAGGGAGTTTATCATAACATGTGCTCTAATATGGTTTTAAAAGCTTTTCCCCTAGCTTTGAAACACTTACAGAATAGATATTTATATATATAGCTTTTCATTTCTATTGGCAATGACTTTTAAAGAGAATTAAACCATATCCTTGTAGCCAGACTTTATAAATAAAAGTGGTAACAGAGCCAAGGGAAACCTTATTTGGGATACATAAGATACTGTGTTTTGTTTAATTTTCATATTTTTAATAACAAGATAAAAGCATAGATGTAAATTTCCCCCAACCTGCCTCCACCCTGCTGGCTACCAGAGTCAGGAGGGTATGTGAGGCGAGCTACCGATGAAATACGTTCCTGCACTTCAGTGCATCTCTGTGTTTAACTGCACAGCAGTGTCGGGCGGTATTTTAACCATTTCCCTCCAGCAGGTTTACTCAGCTTTCGTTTCTTATGGTCTGTATTGTTAAAACAGTACACAGGCTCTTCATGGTCTAAACTCACTCCTGGGACACCTGGGTGGCTCCGTCGGTTAAGTGTCTGCCTTTGACCCAGGTCATGATCCGGAGTCCGAGGATCGGGTCCTACATCAGGCTCCCCGCTCAGCAGGGGGTTCGCTTCTCCCTCTGACCCTCCTCCCTTTTGTGCTCTCGTAAATAAATAAATAAATAAATAAATAAATCTTAAAAAAAAAAAGTTTTTCACCAAAGCCCAACATGTAAGGCCCACGTGAGCCCACCTGCTGAGCTGTTCCCCAGTTACCCCAGTAGCACGTGAAGGGCACAGTTGGGAGGCTGTGAGGGAAGGCCATCTTCTTGACTCCCATCTTTGACCACTAGACTCAACAATTTCTCCAAGTCACTCTTCGTCATGTTTGCTTGTCCAGAAGATCCCGTTTTGTATTCCTGTGCCTTTCCATATGCTGTTCTTCTGTTGGGAAAGGTCACCCGTCCTCCTGACCCTTTATTTCAAAGGCATCTCATTGTCTTTGATAGGCTCTTTCACTAGAAATCTTCCCTGAGAACCTTGACTGGGCTTCCAGATCCTTCGTTTTATTCCTCTGTCATGAAAGTTATTACACCGTCCTAGTTAATTTATTTGTCCAACTCTCCCACACTGCAGTTATGGTCTTTCGGAGAACAGGAACACGTTTGATATTCTGCCTCCCGTGTGCGACGTGTGATTGATCCTAGAACTAATACCTCCTGGGTGGAGAGACAAGAAAGAATTTACCAAGAGACCAAGTTAATGAATACTTTGAACCAATATCTTGAACCAAAAAGGAAAGCAGGGGAACTGACAAGAGAATTCTCTTCACGCGGCTGCCTGGTTTGGAATTCGTCTGTGGGCTTAAGAGTGGACCTGACACCACTTCCCAGAAGGCAGCCATCGCTAGGTTACCCCTAGGGAACGTCCGACATGGGTCATGTGCCTGCTGCCCTGTCTGGTGCTGTGTATTTATAGCTAATGCTGGTAGGTTTTCACTTGTTAAACAGCAAAAGAAAAATGGCTGCATGAAGGCCAAACAAAACACTAATGGAAATGGTTTTAATAATTAATTTTTTAAAGGCTTATGAATGACAAATCAACTGGGAAGCTATAGAAACATTTAAGCTGAAATTTCAGCTAAAGAAACCAATCTCTGGCTTGTTCTGGGGCTAAAAGGGGGTAATTTAAAAGCTGCCAGGAAGACCAGTGATACTTTGTTTTGTTTGCTTTTTTTTTTTTTTTTTTTAAACAACAACCATACCCTTGAAAGGGAGAGTGTTTTACATTTAAGTGCTGCAAGATGATGAGAGTCAATAAAACACAGAATGGAATGAATTGATAGCTCTATTACTTAATATAATTTTACTGCATAGCACAGTTTTCAAAATCACTTTTAGATAACATCTAAGCGACCTGTCCTTCTAGCCTGGTTGGCACATTACTTCTCTCAGGTAGTTATAGCAGAGCAAAAAGTTCTATGGAGATTTTCTTACTTAAGTTTTTCTTCTCTCTATGTAATTCCAGTGATGGGCCTCAGTGAACTCTCAATAAACGGTTAGCAAAAAAAATTAAATTAAAAATGCAACAGTTCCCGTGGATAAAAGAGAGAATGGCACTTGGTTTATCGAACATCTACCATGTGCAGAAATGGCGTCGGGCACTTTTTCACATGGTATCTCGGGAAATCTTCACAATTAGCCTAAAAAACCACCCCCACTCTATAGATAAAGATACCGTCTTGGCAAGGTTAGCCCAGTGTCCCACCCACGCGACATGTGGCTCAGAGAGGGGTTGGACCAGGTCCATCTGACTTAAGTCTCTATTTTTTTTCACTTTTTCATTGCGTTCCAGTGACCATGCAGTAAGAAACCTTGTTATCAGAAGTAAAGTTAGGACATAAAGGGAAGTGCCCCTACGGGGTTCATGTCCTCCTGTCTTGTTTTTTCATTCTTTCTCCTTTTGGAGAAGATGAGCAAACCTCTATCCCTGGCTCCCCCCCTTCACTATTCTGTTGCGTGCCCAGATTGATGTTATAAAAAGATGAGGATTTACATTTGAATAGTAATTTCAGTTCACAAAGAGTTTGCAACATCCCTTTTCCTCTTCATTTTACAACAGAGAAAATTAAACTCCAAATAGATTTGTGACTTACCCAAATTCACATATCTAATTAACAGCAGAGGAATTTTAACTAGATCCAGAATTCCTGATTCCAGATACTCTGCGTTATATCCTCAAGTGAGAACATGTGTGGTTTTCCTCTACGGCTAGAGAAGATTTCACTCTGCGGAGCTCCATTTGCTTCTTTTCTTATCTTAAGAAAAGCTTATCCTTCTAAGGGATGAAATTTATTAGGGTAGGTACTCAGAAGCCTCTCCATATCCTGCTGTAATTACCCGGATATGCAGATACCACTCTCCGTTGAAAGATGTCAAAACATTCCACAAATGGGTGTAGAAAAACACATGCAAATGATTAGACCATCATTATTTATTCCAAATGATATGAGGGTGGTCCTCAGCACAGCAGCGAGAGAAGGCTTAGAATTCCACCCACTAAAAGAGAGCTTCCAGCCCACTTTTCTCCCCATAACTTCTTACATAACTGCTACAAAAGTCCATCAGCTGAACAGAGCAGAATTTTCCAGAAGATGTCAGAATAGAAGAGGGAACTGTAATGGTTATGTTGTCTCATTGTCTCAGTTTATTTAAGAAAATTAAGCTGGAGAAGGAGGGCTGGCCCTAAAACGATTTTCCCAAAGTGAGCAAGTAAAGTGACAGAATGGGAAGAACACTGGGGTTTGAAAGATCCCCAGGGCAGTCTGCTTTGCTTATCTGTATCAGGAGTACTATAATCCCATGATGCTGTTGAACATATTAAGTCAGATGATCGAGGGACAGAGGAACTCGTGTTTGTGTGTAAGCAGACAGAGTAGCGATCTAAGAAGCTAGAAACACATTTGTATAAGATCAAGAAGGGTGATCTGTCCACAGCAGAGAAGGAGGTAGAGTTGAGACTCTGAGGGGCTGGTGTAAAGATCTTCGGATTGCTGTTTTTAACCAAATGCTTTACTCAGGTTATAGCTTTTGCTCTCTCGTTGTAGTGATAAAGATGGCAGAACAAGGTGAATCTAAAATCTAGCAGCTCTTTTCTTCCAGGCCATTGATCCTCTCACTCCCTGTTGCTGCCCTCAATGTTGAACATGCAGACATTGATGTGTGGTTATACTTACTTTTTGTATAGAGAACAGTTCTTTATTTGATTTATTTAATTTTTAAAGATTTATTTATTTATTTTAGGGAGATAGTCAGGGGTAGGGGCAGAAGGAAAGAGAAAAAGTCAAGCACATTCCTCACTGAGCATGGAGCCCAATTCGGGGCTAGACCCCAGACCAGGAGATCATGACCTGAGCTGAAACCAAGAGCTGGACACTCAACCAACAGTAAGAGAAAAATAAGAGAAGCCAAAAGACACCACCCAGGTGCCCCTTTTCAATAATTTTCATCATTAAGTGTTCTGGGAAGAAATAATAGTAATAGAGGGATTTTTCTTCTTTTTGTAATTGAAGACTCATTGATTTTGACCAGTTTTCCTAGAGAAGACAAGAAAAAATCTGGACAAAAATAATGTTTAAAAACTGAAAAAGAATGAATAAGACTGTAAGGAATTCCCAGCCATGATCTGGGGAAAGGTGCAAACTTAGAATAGTAAGCTCAGTATTAATGAATGCTTTTGTCTTAGGAGTACTTGCCAAGCTAAAGAGGGAGCTGAAAGTCACAGCTACTATTCTTGGCATTCTGGGGCTACAAATACAGAGTCAATATTCAGGATTTATCAAGGTGGGCACCATCCTGTAAACACCCCACTTTGGTCTGGGACCCAAAATGTTTATATCCTAAGAACAAGAGGAAACCAGAAATAAGCAAGTCGTCAGTCTATTTAACCAGGTTAGGCTTCATGTCTGATGGGTGGCCAAGAGCACAGAAAATCTTGAAATTTGTAAGCATTCCCTCATGTCTACAAAACAAACAAAAATCCTCTTAAATATCAAATTATTTCTAAAAATAAATTTTTCAATTATAGTATACAGCACACAATCCCAAATAACCAGGTCCTAAAGCAACAGGACAGCATGAGTGAGAAGAAACAAAACAGACCCACAGGGACATATATTAGTATTATCATATATTAGTATTATCAAACACTGAAAAACAAGTGAACTGTGTTCTAAATAGAATTTTGGAAATCATTGGGTTTAGCAGCAGATTAGGCAGTTATTGAGTTAGTAAAGAGAGTTAGTGAATGAGAGGACATATTAGAAGAAATTACAGAATGAAGAATGTAACAACAAAATAAGGGGGGGGTGGGGAGCAAATAGAAGAGAGAGTGACAGTCTCAAAGATACCATGAGAAGTCTCATTACAGTTTTAATCAGAGTCCCAGAAGGGGGGGAGAGAAGAATAGGGTGGAGTACATTTCATATAAGGTAATACTTGAGAATTCTCTAGAAATGGTGAAAGACATCAGTCCACAGATTCAAGAGACCATATAAATGTCAAGCGGGCGAAACAAAAAGTAATCAATGACATAGTGAAATTGTAGAAAGAAAAACCAATGAGAAAAATCTTAAAGGCAGACAAAAGGGAGAACTTGCTTTTTAAAAAGTGAGATGTAGACATCTCAATAACAGTAAGAGAAGCCAAAAGACAGTGGACGAGGGCTACAGGAAATTAATTGTCAAACTAGCATTCAGCACTTCACAAAAATACTTTAAAGAGTGAAGGAGAAATAAAGATATTTTCTGATGATAAAATCAGGGAATTGATCACAGATAAACCGGCACAAAGGAAATTCTAATGATAATCTCCAAAGTGATAGGTTACTGATGCATGAATAAAGAACAGAGAAATTTATAAATATCACATGGAGTTAAAAATGTTTAGAGAGAGCTGAAATACTATAGCACTGGACTATAAATCAGAAAGAAGAAAAACAAAGTTAAAAGTTTTCTAAGGTCTATGCACTGAGAAGAGTGTAAAGGTATCGACCCAAAGTAGACTCTGATAAGTCAACAATGCATGTTTGACTTCACATGACCACTAAAAGGATAAAGATCATATTACTTTTAACTAATAGCCCCAAATGGAATGACTGAAAAAGACAGAATTCTAGAGGGTGGTGGAACCTAGGTAAGCCAAATAGGAAACATGATTTGTAAGAGTGGATTTAAATCTAAATATATCATTGATATCAAATGGAAATGGAATCAGGGCTCCAGTTACAGAACAAGGATTGCAAGACTAGATTTTTTTTTTTAAATAGAAGTATAAGCTATTTATAAGAGATACATTGAAAACACGTGAATACTCATAAAGTTTGAAAGTAAAACAACAGAATTATGTTCTATCAAGGTACTATTACCTAAAATAGGATCTAAGGCAAAAGGCATTACTAAGAATAAAGGTCATTTTATAATGATAAAAAGTCCAAATCACCAGCAGACCATACCATTCTAGTTTGTATCTACCAATAATATGTCCCCAAAACACATGAAGCAAAAATTGATATATCTATAAGAAGAAATATATAAATCTACAATTACAGAGATTTTAACATATTAAAATCCCATGGGCAACCCTTTCCCACTAGGGGATGAGAGCCAGTAGGAAGATTTCCACTACATGCACCCTCATGTGGCTGCTTGAGCCTGCTGTCTCTCTGAGAGTCCCAGCAGAACCACATCCCAATTCCTCTCAGCAGTGGTCAGCTCGGTAAAGCACCCTTGACCTGGATCGACCCCCTTCCCTGTTTTACTCTTCCCCATCCCTGTTCTTTTTCCTTGGGATCATAGCCCTAAATAAATTTTTCATGCCAGTACTTCTCCCAGCTCTGCTACTGAGGGACCAAAGCTGAAACACGTGGTACCACCAGTGGCCCTATGGACACTTTCCAGATGAATTCTGGTATTGGATCAGTCAGAGAGTGGTTAGGTCCCTGAATGTTGGTACGGGGGTCATGTTAAGCCAGGCATGCAATAGCATCACAGTTACTGAGATCTACACCAGTGGTGAGAGGAAGAAGGTGGACGATGAAGCTTTGACTTATGCGCTATGGCGACATTGAAAATATGTGGTTGGTGTTAATTACTAGAAGCATAGAATTAGCTGAGTTTGGTTACTGGTCTTGAGAAGTCTTGTAAAAGGAAGAGAAAATGGCCGGCTTGGTGAGCCAGCTATCAACCTCAAGAAATGCTGTGAAACCAGAGCCCTTCCTCACAGCATAGCGAACCCACCCTTCTTCCTACAACCAGCTAAGGTTGCTGAAATTCAGTCCTGTGGCTTCATTGTGCCCCAATGCTACAGAGTTACCAAGGAGAAAGAATACAGCCTTCCTGATCTCTGGTGCCAGTGTCAGGACCCAGATAAGGAAACACGAGACCTTGAGACGCTGGATAGGTATATTTGGATGGACAAATCTGAGAACCTTGAACACAGATTCCTCCGAACACCCAGAGAAGCAGAGCCCTCCCCGCTCGCAGAGGAAGGAGGACAATCTTCCTCGCCAGCAGACACCGCAAAGACCACCCAAGGCGGGAGCCTCAGGAGATGATGTTTGTCTTGAGATCGGTCTCTGCCTCCCTTACTTCCGCCAGAGCAATGGAGTCAGGCCAAGCACAGCCCACGTTGGGCAATCCAGCTCCTTCTCTAGGAAGAAAGATTGTATACACCCAGAGAATTGCAGGATTTGGTAATTTGCACTAACATGCGCCAAGAGACCTCATGGTGGAGTGGACCATAAGGAAGAGCAGAGAAAAGAACCCCTTTGCACCCATCTAGCTGACTTTACATGGTTGTAAGAGCAAATGAAGAAATTAATATTCACGGCAAACTCTCTGCTAGTCACTATATCAGACACTTCACATAAATTATTTAATTAGAATAAAATTAGATAAGTGTAAACACTCTTAGAAGTTATAATCTTGTTTAGAACACTTAAATATGTTATTTTAATACTGTGCCCTTGGAGAAACTCCGTTCAAAGGCTTGTGAAACCTTGGTGGGTAAGAGTCGAAAAGAAAAAAGACAAGAAGGAGTTGGGGGAAATCGGAGCGGGAGACGAACCGTGAGAGACTGTGGACTCTGAGAAACAAACGGAAGGTTTTGGACGGGAGTGGGGTGGGGGTTGGGGAGCCTGGTGGTGAGTATCATGGAGGGCACGGATTGCACGGAGCACTGGGTATGGTACATAAACAATCTTGGAACACTGAAAATAAATGAATAAATAAGTAAGTAAAATTTTAAAAAAAACTTTTTAAAAAAGAAGGAAAGGAATGTGACATTGCAAAATTACAGAACTATTAGAATATGGCTTTGAGAAAGTTATTTGGTTTGGGGCAGGGCGGACCACCTGAATAGTGTTTTAAGAAAACTAGCTGCTCATTGATCTTGGGAGAAAGCAGGTCAGGAGCAATTCTAATGCAGAAACTCTAGATAAGCAGTTGGGGCTTCAGTGGAGCAAAGTGAATTCCTGGGGCTGCCCCTCCCCCACACGAGGTCGCAGCCAGAGGTCCCCAGTCCGAAACCCAGAAGCCAGCCTTCTGTGGGCCTAGCGCCGCTCCACACCATGATCTTGGACTTCCCAGCCTCCAGACCTGAGAGAACTGAATTTCCAGGGTTTATCAGCCTTGGTGATATTTTGTTACAGCGGCCCACACAGACTAAGACATCCCCGTGGCCTTTGCACCTGCCTTTACTGTGGGCCTCAGTCAGAATACGTGTTTAAAACGTATGTTCCTCCTGCTGCCCTCTTGGCTTCTGAAGTCAGGGGCCTGTTTTATCCAACTTGTTTCTCCTGTGGCCCATACACAACAGCAGTTTTATAAATGTCCGTCAGTGGCTAGCTGGACGACTGAAGGAGCGAGAAAATAGATTTTTGATAAGAAAATGTGGCTGGATTTCAATTTGCTGTCCAAGACATTTTTAGGAAATAACATAGATACATAGTTACATAGAAGTCAACAACATGCCAAGGGTTGTGACACGGCAGAGACAAGGTCAAGACCTTTGGAGGGCCGCAGAGCATTAACTATAAACCAGTGTCGGGAAGTCAAACAGCAGCTGACCTATCTCTGCCGTCCTGTGTCCTGGTCGGCCTGCGCGGCCTCACAAAATCACAGCTCATTGGGTTCCCAGACACGTGGTGTTCCGGGACGCAGCTCTCAGGAGCAGTTAATGAAGCTCATTCGTTAAGCTCATTCTGATGTTTCAGAAAACTGTGCCTGTCTCGCTTTCACACTGTACCCAGGTGCTGGCAGCCAACTTTGTTTTTTCGTGCTTTTTCCTTTTTTTTTTAAAGAGCATGAGGGTGCTGGTGTTGGTAGGAGAAGGAAAATGATACAGGCTGCATGACGCAACTCACTTCTAACTTTCATCCGAGTGCAAGGTCTGAAACAGACCTGGGTCCCAGCCCAGTGTCTGCTGCTTGAACGTTGGATGATTTGAGGTCAGTTTTATAACCTGTCTGAGCTTCATTTTCCTCATTTGTAAAAGAAAGTTAATTCCAGCCTCCCGTGAACAACTGGTTCTCAGAGGAAAACAAAACAAACCAAAACCAACAACCGCCCTCGTTTGCAGGGCTTGCTGATGTCCATGGTGCGATTCTTCCCATCGAGGCCTGTTTCAAGGTGCCAGTGCAATGTCCATGGTCACAGAGTGGGGCAGAAATGAGCAGGAGAACCATCACAGAGCATTCCCACCCGGCAGGGGTCGGAGATGTCGGTGACCTCAGGGGCCTGCCTAGTAGTAAAACCTAGTGGAATAATTAGCAAGTGCTGAACTTTAAGTTCTATTACTTTTGTTTTCAGTACAAATATCTTTATATGTAATATATTAATATCTATAATTTGGTGTGCATCTATTTTGTTTTTGACAGAAATATCTTTACATAGGACATATTAAGACAATATAATTTGATTTTAATAATGGCTGACTGTGGAAGCCAGCTCACCACATTCCTGAAGTCTAACACTTGGCAATCATGAACCGTAGGTACCAGTTTCCAGCACACAACTGGCCGTCTCCAGCTCCGGGACTTCGCCAACGACACAGCAATGGCCAGATTGCTCCATGGTAGGTACCTACATCACGTGATCTAGGACTGGAATGTGACCCAGGATACCGCCACACTGGTTTTCCAGAAGGGCCATATCAACTTACCTCCCCGCCAGCAATGCCCGAGGTTCCCAGATCCCTCCGACAAAGTGCATCCGTGGAGGAGAAGTAAAATGTGGGTGGGCATCTCCATGCAGTGTTTGAAGCAGCGGCTGGGCATCGAGCCTGGAACCTGGTTGAATCTTCCAAGCGTAGCGCTTGCGGTAAGAAGTAAGAGCTGAAAGAGATTTCAAGCACAATGCTCTTCGTTTCCGTACATACAGAGCAGTAGACTTGTTTTCCAAGAACATACATGTTAAAAAGTGCACATCAAGTGTATCTGAGTGCCGCCCATGGAGGGAGAGGGTTCCTTGTGTCAACAACATTTATTGAGCACTGAGTGGTACCAGCCACCTTGTAAGCACCCAACACGGTCCTTACCATTCGGAGTCTTTTCTCATCCCTGGCCGACAAAAACTCTGCTGAGCTTATGAGCTGTATTTCACGGGTGTATTCTTATAGCCCATTGCCTTTAATGAACTGCACAAGGTTGCACGTTTAAATCATTTATTTTCCAGAAAACAATACATGGATCCTCTCTGCAGGGTATTTCTATAGTTAAGCAGTGTTTGTGGTACAGGAGCTACATACAGCACATTCATCAACGCTTAAAACCATCATGGCAGGAGCGCTCAGGTGGCTCAGTGGGTTAAAGCCTCTGCCTTCGGCTGAGGTCATGGTCTCAGGGTCCTGGGATCGAGCCCTGCATCGGGCTGTCTGTGCAGCAGGGATCCTGCTTGCTCCTCTCTCTGCTTGACTCTCTGCCTACTTGTGATCTCTGTCTGTCAAATATATAAATAAAATTTTTAAAAAAATACAAAAAACATAGTGGCCAAAAAACCCACAAGAAACAACAACAACAAAATCATGGCCGGTTTGATGCGGG